>NC_056054.1:10347500-12847500 GCF_016772045.2 Ovis aries | reverse complement strand
GGAACCTCAGCTCCTCATTCTGCTCTCAGGCCCCACCATGGGGACACATAGGCAGACCTCCTTCCATTTCCTCCTTCCACTTCCAGACAGTGGACAGTGGGGTCCCTACTACGCCTTCCCTGGACAGGCAGGTGGTGAGCCATGGTGGGCTCCCAGATATCTGCACACCAATCAATAATCCACACACTGTTGGGCTTTTTCACAGCATCATCCAACGCATGGATTTGTTCTGGCATCTCCTTACCTCAGCCTCACAGACAGAGCACACCTACCTTCCTGGGCTTCAGACCCAGAAATATTCCCAGGCTGAGGCCACAGTCCACACCTGCACTAGAGGCCCTGGCTGCCCCAGGCCTCCTCTCTCCCAGCACCTTTAATCACCCACCTCTCCATGCCTTCCTTCTCATCATCTTTCAAGTATGTGTTCAAGCCCAGGCATGGAAAATAGGTTCATGCCACCAGCCAAGTTCAGTTGATTTCTAGTGGCTCCCTGGCCACTAGGGACAAAGATGCTGAGGCTTAACCTGGCCTCGACAGACTGATTAGTGATGCCCGCCAGTGCTGGGGAGCCAGCAGGGTAGTACACGTGCTGGGGATTGCCATCCCTGATCAAGGCCCGGTCCCTTCCCTCAAATCTGCTCCCCCAAGCTATCACCCTCCCTTCTCCCATCACAAACTCTCTCCCACTCCACACATACCACGTGCAGCCTCAACCCCCATCACACAGCTCTCTCCAAGGTCACCAACAAACTCCTATCTGTCAAGCCCTGCGGCCTCTCTTTGATGTCAGTGCTTTTGCAGCATTAGATATTGTTGACCTTTCTCTAGAAAGTCACCCCCATCCCCACGGAATTCTGAGGCACTCTATGCCCCTGGTAGCCCCTCGCCCTCCTGACTCATCCTGTTTCTTCTCCCATCTCATCACCGTGGCCAGGTTCCAGGGCCCAGTGTTTGGCCTTCTCCTGCTGATGCACCCCTTCCCTGAGAGACCTCGTCCGTGACTTTGTCCTTGGGGAAGAGACCCACGCCCCATCTGTGCCTCTGTGATGAGTGTCCTAAGAGGCAGGCCTGCTGCCTGCCAGTCACTGCCCCAAGCTACATTTCTGCAAACCCAGCTCCTCCTCCTTCCTCTAGAATCAGCTTCTGCCTTGGGCTTTCCACCCCATTAGTCCTCCCCAAATTTTTGGTTTCTGTCTTGACTCCCTACCCACAGTCATGAAATCACCACATGCTGATTCTTCCTGTTTAATACCTAATTTTCAAAATGAAAATAGCTTGATTATTTATTCTGATTGAAAAGCATGTTATAGCCTCATTATCGAAAAAAAAAAATCAAACCAATACTTTAAAGTATGAAAAAGAAAGTTAAAAAAACACTCAAAATCCTACCTCCCAGATATAACTACCCCTAGCATTTTGGTGAACAGGCTTTCAGACATATCTCTATGCATATATACGCACAGAGATCTATGTATATAATTTTATAGACGAGGAATTGTATTATACATACTGTTCTCGCTGACACCTGCTTTTCTCTCTCAACAATATGTCATAGACATCTTTCTATGTCAATAAATAGAGCTTTGCAAAATTATTTTAATTACTTCATAGTATTCCATTCCGTGTATGTATCATACTTTCTTGAGCTGGGTCTCTATTGATGGTTTAGAATGTTATCAAGATTTTACTCTCACAAAACAACGTTGTGTGCCTATCTTTTCACTCCTTTTTGCAATGCTTTCCTTAGAATAAAATCCTGCAAATGAGATCATTGCAATAAGGGTAGGCTATTTCTAATTTTGCCACTCTGCCCTTCAGAAAACTTATGACAGTGACTTCCCAACAATAGTACCCAAGCATCTGTCTGCCCACACCCTTGCCAGCCCGGGGTTTTAATGTTTGGCCAAATCGAAAGGAAAATGACACTCATTTTTCTTGGCGTTGCTTCCATTACTAGTGGGAGTAAATGAGTATCTTTTATGTTTTTCAATCATTTACAAGTATTTTCTTTGTGAATTGCCTGTTCTTGTCCTTTGCCCATTTTCCTAATAAGATAGTGATCTCTTAGTGAATTGTAACAGTTCTTTGTACATTTGAGATCAGATTAAACTTTTCCCTCATATATGTTTCCCTCTGCCTTTTCCTCTCCCACTTTCCTTTTAATCATCTCTCAGGCAATCAAATTTAAATTTTCATATATCCAAATTGATCAATCTTTTCTTTCTGTTTTCTGGATATCACGTCATGCTTAGACGACCTTCTCCACCTTAATGACCAAAATATTCATTCTTATTTATATCGTCATGGTCTTCACGGCTCGATCTTATTTACGTAGTAGAAAGCTAGATTTTGTTTCAAATTACTAGCCCATTAGTCCAATTCCATTTATAAAATAGCCCATATTTTCCCAACTCAATTGAAATGCCATTTTAGCAGATAAAAAATTCCCTTAAAAACTTGGATCATTTCTGGATCCTGTTGGATCTCTATTCTGTCCCAATGATCTGTCTGTTCTCACGTAAGAATTTTCTTTACTGTTCTTTATAAAAATATTTTAATATCAGATAGGCTAAGTATTCATCATTCTTTTTCAGAACTTTCCTGACAATTTTCATTTTTTATTCTTCCACGTTAGTTTTATACTTATTTTTGTCAAACTGAAAAAGAAAAGAATTCTGCTGGACTCTTATTTGGATTATCTTAAGTTTGTATAGTCACTTAAGGAGAATTGACATCCCTAAAGAATTAAATCTTTTCACACAAGACGTAGTAGTATGTCATATTTATTAAAGCCCCTTTTGTAATCCTTAGAAGAGTTTTCTGATTTTCTTCATGTAAACTCTATATGTTTCTTGTAAAGCTCATTTCCAGCTATTTTGTGTTGCTGTTTTCTTCTCAACAGTGTGGATGAGGCCTTTCATTTTATAAACAGAAAAGCTATTATTAATAATTCCTGTATATATTGTTTTCTTCCAGGTCCTTTTACTAAATTCTTTATTTTTTCTAATTGCTTTCAGGAAATTGTCTTAGATTTTCCAGACAAATAATCATCTTATCTGCAAACTATGACTATTTTTCTCTCCTCCCTCAATATTAAAACTTTTATCTTCTCGTCTAGTTCCAATGTCTAGCACTTTAGGAAAAATATTTTTTTTTAATATTGATAACAAGAGCTATCCTGATTTAGTTCCTGTCTCTAACAAGAATATACCTAAGGTTTCGCCAGCCTAGTATCTCTTGTTCCATCCTTTTCAGCCTTGTGACTTCTACCCTGGTCTGGCCCATATTAACTTGTCACCTGTGACATGACAAACGTGAAGAATAAGGATACAGGGTTGGAAGTCAGATGACCTGTGTTCAAGTCCTGACTATCATTTATGAGCATATGACCTAGTCATGTTACTACTTAAGATCTTCGAAATTAAGATGAGTTTTATAAGGATTAAGTGAGCTAATATATACACTATGTGCAATATCAACAAATGATAATATTTTTTCAAGTCTCAGTCCCCAATTCTCTTTCCATTCCAACCTATATCCCAATCTTCTGCTGACATTCTCAAAATACCATTGTGATCACACTGTTCTACCACTTCCCCCCTTACCCCAACTGCTTGCAAATCTCCAATTATTCCCCACTGCCGACAGAATCAGGCTTCCTAGGTGATGCTAGTGGTAAAGAACCCACCTGCCAATACAGGTAGATGTAAGAGATACAGGTTTGATCCCTGAGTCGGGAAGATCCCCTGGAGGAGGACATGGCAACCCACTTCAGTCTTCTCACCTGGAGAATCCCACAGACAGAGGAGCCTGGCAGGCTATGGTCCATTGGGTCACAAGGAGTTGGACATGACTGAAGCAACTTAGCACACACACACACCCCAACAGACTCAAGTCCAAATTCTTAAGTTTGCATCTAAGCCCTTCTTTTAAGCAACCCCGAACTTCTTTCCAGGCTTATCTCCTATAGACTCCTGCTGCCCCTGCCCATCACACTTCCACTACCAACCTTTTACTCCAGCTGAAATGTTCTCCTCATTAACAGCTGCCTAATACCAAGCAGGTTCTCACTCCCAGGTCAGATCCCCCGAACAGCCTCTCTATCTTCTATTTGCAAGAAATACAAAGATGAAATCCAAACTGGTTTTAAAGGCAAATTTATTTAGCAACTTAACTGAACAGGCTTCAGGCAGTTTGTTCAAGGTTAGAATGCCATTTTTCTGTGATTTTCCAGGCTCTTCCCACCTCTGTATGTTGACAGGAATCTTACATCATGTTCCTAGTCACCAGATGCCTACCAGGAACTAGGATTTCATTCTTCCTCATTTGAATCCAGAGATTAGGTGCATTTTCCCAGCCATCTAACAAATGTTCCAAGCTTCTGTCTGATTGGGCCACTCTAAACCAACCACTATGACCAGAGGGATATGTGTATTAATTGCTTTACAATCAACCAATGTGCCAAGGTTGGGAAGAGAGCGGATTATCTTGACTGGCTAAACCAACCAAGACACTTCTCGAGTCACATACACTGTGAAGATGGATGGGATACTGACATCTCACTTTCCTGGGACTTAGGCTTCCTTTAAGACCCAAGTCAAGCCCCAGAACTCTGATCATGGGCTCCTTCCTTTTAGCTTCCAAGGCTCTTACTCTCTTCTCAACACCTGGTAACCAAGCCATATGTAATTTATATAGTCATCTGTCCATTTTTCCCAGTTAGTAATGATAGAACTCATTAAAGCCTACAAAACATTTTATAAAAACAAACCCTTTTGACCTTCACAACAATCCTCTGAGACTCAGAGCGGTTAAGTGACTTGCCTCCAGAGGTTTCTAGAGCAAGTTCTCTCTTGCACTCACTCTCACTCTCTTGCACATATAAACACACATATGCACACACACACTCTCCACATTCCCTCCTCCACTCCCCAATTCAAATCTGACCTGAAGATGCAGAAATCCCCTGGCACCACCTCCCTTTTCCCATTCACCTCAATTTCTAGAGCTCTTAGACTTCCTCCAAGAAGTACAGAGAAAGTTTCTTGCCAGACAGCAGTTTCCAAGATTTGTGTGACAAGACTGGGTAAAATTCAAATGACTCTGGGTGATTTAATCTGCTTGGGGCCAGGGTGGTAAATCAGTGCAGCCCAGGCTGCCACAGCCGCCCCAGAAACCCACGAGCCGAGCTGATGATAGGAGTTTATCTGCAGATCTGCAGGCGAGGGCCCTGGAAGCGTGAACTACGGCCCCAGGGAGTTCCCCTCCACTGCACTCAGAATACATTTGGTAGGTCCTACAGCCCACAGCCTCTCCCGGCCTACATGTTCCACCAGAAAACACCTTTCCCAAGGATGCGACCCCATTCCTCCCTTCCCTCGCCTCCCATGGTCAGAGGTGGGAGCCCAAATCCACACTGGACTCTTCAGGAAAGGAGACCAGCATCGGTCAAGCTCCCACTGAAACTGCTGCCTCTGTGCCAGGTCCTTGCATGCCCACACACTCATTACCTCATTTCATCTTCACAACAACTTAATGAGGGAGGCATGTCCATCCTCAGTTTACAGGTGACTTAATTGAGGCTCAGGGCAATTAACTAACTTGCTCAGGGTTATTATATAGCTAGCAGGAGGCAGAGCCAAGATCCAAACCTAGATTCATAACACTCTAAACTCCTCATCCTTTGGACTCCACCCCTCTGTGAAGTCCCAGGGAGCAAGAGAAGATGGCAGCTTCCATCAGAACCATCTTATCTGAAAGGGGGAGAAGGCCCTGGCTGAAGGGGAGTTGTTATTCTGAGCAAAGGAAATAATAGTCTTTCCCAAGCAAGGGAAATGTCAAAGGAGAAGATAGTCACACTTATGACACCTACTGTGTGCTGAGCATGTATGCACATGTGGGGGCTATGTATCAGGGGCTCAACATCCATCATCCTAATGTAACTCTGTGAGCAGTGGTATGCTGGTTAAATATTTACCAACTAGCAATCTGGAAGAATAAAAGAGCCCTGACTTGCACTGACACCATAAAGAAAGCTGAGTGCAGAAGAACGGATGCTTTTAAACTGTGGTGTTGAAGAAGACTCTTGAGAGTCCCTTGGACTGCAAGGAGATCTAACCAGTCCATCCTAAAGAAAATCAGTCCTGAATACTCATTGGAAGGACTGATGCTGAAGCTGAAGCTCTAATACTTTGGCTACTTGATGCAAAGAACTGACCCACTGGAAAAGACTGTGAAGCTGGGAAAGATTGAAGGCAGGAGGAGGGGACGACAGAGGATGAGATGGTTGGATGGCATCACCGACTTGATGGACATGAGTTTCAGCAAGCTCCAGGAGTTTGAGCAAGCTCATGGAAGCCTGGTCTCAGAGTTGGACACGACTGCGACTGAACTGATACTGATACTGACTTGCATTGAATAGTATCTGCCAATTTCTGTGGTGTAAATATTCCCACCATGGTCAACTTTCAGCTCCCAGTGGAGCTGAACACAGAATTAAGAAGAGATGTCCTCAATTGGTTCTATAAGCCAATAGGTGGGATTGACATATATACACTATTGATACTATGTATGCAAAGAGTCCCACATGATTGAGAGACTGAACTGAACTGAACTGATACAATAGATAATTAATGAGAATCTACTGGATAGCACAGGAAACTCTACTAATGCTCTACAGTGACCCAAAGTCAAAGTGTTAGTCACTTAGTTGTGTCTGACTCTTTGCAATCCCATGAACTGGGGCCTGCTAGACTCCTCTGTCCATGGAATGCTCCAGGCAAGAATACGCAGGTGGGTTGCCATTTTCTTCTCCTGGGGTCTTCCTGACCCAGGGGTCAAACCCAGGTCTCCTGCATCGCAGACAGATTCTTTACTGTTTGAGCCACCAGGAAAGACCATGGTGACCTAAATGGGAAGGAAATCCCAGAAAGTATATATGTGTATGTACAACTTATTCACTTTCCTGTATCAGTAGAAACTAATACAACACCGTAAAGCAACTACACCCCAATCAAAAACTTTGTTTAAAAAAGACAATAGAAATACATTCTAGCACACCTCCGCCTGGAAGAGAGGTTTTTAAGAAACCCACTTAACAGATGAGACTGTATAAAAAGGTACTCAGGCTGAAATCCGTTTCTTCCCAATTTTCTAAAGTCCACATTCTCTCGGCAGCTCCATGTTCCCTGAACCAGAAGCAATGCAGGGAGCCAAGGTCACTGATCTCGAATCTCTGAAGGAGGGTAGACTCCTGAGAGGGCCTAAAGACAGAAGAAGACCAGCGGGTAAAAGCTCAGCAGATCGTGGTTGAGCATAAGGAGGGACTTTCTGAATGCCCCGCTGGACTGACAGCACCAGGAAGGTTGCCGCCAGCTGTGCCTGGCACATAGGAAATGCCCCGCAATGAATGAATGAGTGAATCAAAACTTCATTCCACATGTGTTCCACTGATGCCTCACACTCACCAAATCCCAAACTGAACCCATCACCTTTCCCAAAAGGCTCTCCCTCCTCCAGTGTTTCCTGTCCCGATGAAACTCACCAAGCTGGAAACCTGCAGCTTCTGACTCTCCCACTTCCTCAGTCCCTGCATCCCGTCAATCAGCAAGTCCTCTCCACTCCACTCCCCACTTCATCTGAAACAGACACTTACCATCACACCCACTCCACTCTCCTGGCTCAGACCAACACCATATCACTGAGCTGACACACCAGTCTCCTAACTGGTCTTTCAACCCTTATCCCCTGGCCTGGACCCACTCCCAGCCCTGGCCAAATCCATCATCAACAGCTGCCGAAGTGATGTTTCAAAATTGCCCCTCTGAGCATGTCCCTCCCATCCCTTCAGTGGCTCCCCATTACCCAGAGGATGGGACCAAAGTCCCTTGATTCTCCAAGGTCTAGCTGCATCTCCCTCTCCTATTTGATCTCAGACTGCCGCCTCCACCCCAAGTTGGCCTTTATTCTCTACAGCACCAAGGAGCTTGGTGTCCCCTGAACACCTGTCTCTAGCTTCCATCCATGCCTTTGCTCATCCTCTACCTGCCCCTTGCCTGGAACACCCTCATTTTCCCCCCATTTTACCTTCCCTTACCTCATGAACTCTTCATCCTTTAAGACATAAAGTAACATGGTTTAGTTGATGATTCCTGGGGGCGCTTTTGCTTCCCTGGTGGCTCAGACGATGAAAGAATCCACCTGCAATGTGGGAGACCTGGGTTTGATCCCTGGTTTGGGAAGATCCCCTGGAGAAGGGTATGGCAACCCACTCCAGTATTCTTGCCTGAAGAATCCCCATGGACTGAGGAGCCTGGTGGGCTGCAGTCCACAGGGTCACAAAGAGTCAGACATGACCAAGCAACTAAGCAGCAGCAGCAGGGGGCTCCTGTAAACACCGCTGCTGCTGCTGCTGCTGCTGAGTCGCTTCAGTCGTGTCCGACTCTGTGCAACCCCACAGACAGAAGCCCACCAGGCTCCCCCACCCCTGGGATTCTCCAGGCAAGAACACTGGAGTGGGTTGCCATTTCTTTCTCCAATGCATGAAAGTGAAAAGTGAAAGTGAAGTCGCTCAGTCGTGTCCGACTCTTAGCGACCCCATGGACTGTAGCCTACCAGGCTCCTCCGTCCATGAGATTTTCCAGGCAAGAGTACTGGAGTGGGGTGCCATTGCCTTCTCCGCTTGTAAACACTAACATTTCATAATTCTAATGCCAAGTCTTGATAGCCAAGGCTTTCTGGATTCTACAGTCAGCTTCTCTATGGGACCCTGCAAGGGTCTTTGGGGATCCTCCAGTCCAATTTCACCATTTTTCAGAGAGAAAATCTAAGGCCCAGAAAGAGAAAGGGATTTGCCTAAGATCATACAGCAAGGCAGTAGCAGAGCCAGCACAAGAAGTAGGCACCTGCCTCCCAGCCCAGGGCTCTTTCTTTGCAATACACTCTTCAACCTGATCACCCCTCTACTCCAACTCCAACACAGACATTCCTTTTTTTTTTTTCTTTGTTTATTTGACTGTGCCAAGTCTTATCTGCAGCTTGTGGGATCATTTTAGCAGCAGCAGGTGGGATCTAATACCCTGACCAGGGATCAAACCCAGGCCTCCTGCATTGGGAGCACGAAGTCTTTGCCACTGGACCACCACCAGGGAAGTCTCCAACACCCAGATTCTTAGCACAATCATCACTACCCCACCCGGACTTATGTCCCCATACCCAAGCCAGACTCAGACCTTTCTTTCTACCTTTGCTTACACAGCAAGGTCATTCTCTCACCTCCATTCAACTTCCAGGCCCTCCACCTCCAGGAAGCCCATCCTGATTTTCAAGCCAAACCCATTCACACTCCACACCCTTCCCTACTGCTGCTGCTAAGTCACTTCGGTCGTGTCCGACTCTGTGCGACCCACCCTATAGACAGTAGCCCACCAGGCTCCCCCATCCCTGGGATTCTCCAGGCAAGAACACTGGAGTGGGTTGCCATTTCCTTCTCCAATGCGTGAAAGTGAAAAGTGAAAGGGAAGTCACTCGGTCATGTCCGACTCTTCACAACCCCATGGACTGCAGCCTACCAGGATCTGCCGTCCATGGGATTTTCCAGGCAAGAGTACTGGAGTGGGGTGCCATCGCCTTCTCCGACACCCTTCCCTAAACCACCCATATTTGCCAGAACCCAGCAACTAGGGCTTGGCTCAGTCTCATCAGCCAGCATCTTATTCTGTCTCACCAAGTGGGATGCCCACTCCTCAGTGGTCGATGTCTCCTCACCTTTCTTCTTCTCCTCCTCTTCCTCCTCTTATATCCCCCAGCTCAATATACAACTGCTCAGAGTAACAAGGAGGAGCAAAAAGAGCATGGCTTTTGACAGACAGATGGAGGTTCAAATCCCAGTCCTGTGCATCCCTGGCTGGTTCACCTTAATCCCTCTGAGCCTCCACTTCCCTAATCTACAGAATGGGTCCCCTTATCCCCTAAGGTCGCTATGAGGATCGAATGACATTACTCATATTACAGGCCTAGCACTTAGTAGGTTCTTGATAAATGAGAGTTCCCTTCCCCCACAGCCTTTCTCAGTGAATCCCCAAGACACCAGGAGAAAAAGGCTCTTCTGGGCTGGGAGGTGGGCAGAACATGAACACTCTCTCTCACTCCCCTCCTCAACAGGCTATGAGCAGCCTGTGTGCAGAAACATGAGGCGTCTCCAACCCCCTTTTCCCACCCCCAACAATCTGCTTTAACCCTCCCATCACAAATGCCTTGTTTATTTCAATATCATTCATTTGGATTTTCCATTCATGCAAAAAAAAAGAAAAATTACAAAATCAGATTCAAGAGGAAAAAAGTAATTTAATGAGTCAAACTGTCTGCAGCCCCATTTCTTTCTCAGGAAAAAGTGGCTGTGATTCTGGCAAGAGAGAAGGAAGCGCAACAGCTTCATTTCACTGCAGCTACCAGAAGAAGAGCATTTCAGAGTGGAACAGAGCCTCCGAACAGTTCCTCTCCCCGCCAGGCGCTTCCTGTGCCGAATTCACCTTGGCAGGTGACGCTCCAGCTCGAGCAGGGACCCAGCCCTGACATGAGCAACCGCAAGGTTCTCCGTTCCTGCCCGCCTCCAGCACGGGAGGAACCAGCCCCACCAGGTTCCAGCAAACCGCTGACCACTGGGCTCAGGCCTCCAAGAGCAGAGGAAGGCAGCTGGAAAAGCAGTGGACACACCTGGCCGGTGGCCAAGGAAACCTGGACCCCTCCCTGTTCCACAGTATTCAGGGACTAGAACTTTCTTCTCATCAAATGAGGGAGGTCTGGCATAAAGATCAGATCCAGGACTTGCCGCTCAAAAAATGTTCAGAAAATCTGCAGCTTCTTTCCCACTTTCAAAGGTGTCGTTCTAAAGGGCTGCTCTGGATTCCAAGGATCGAACTCCAGGAGGGTTCTATCCCCACCCCCTCAAAAAAAGGAGAAGAGCTGAAAAAGCAGATACAAGCACATGACCTTCAGATATGCACAAGAGAGACTGCCCCAAGGCAGAGAGCAGGCTGGATCAGGCTGGTGGTCACCTCCCCTGACTCAAACCCCATACCTCTATTAATGTAGCCCACTGACTCATACTACCCTGCTGGGCCCCTGAACTCCTAAATCCCTTTCTCATAAGCTGCTATTCCTCTCTACAATTTTTTTTTTTCCTGTCAGCAAGATGGGCCCCAGCATTTATCCCCATGACATTGCATCCTGCTAAGTTCACCTCTTCACTCCAGTCTGTGGAGATCTCCCTGGACCCTGACCCTGCTATCTGAGCTTTTCTCTGTCCTTTTTCTCTATCTGCTCTACTTCCTACTATTAAAGGCCTGCACACTCTGCATCTTCTTCTGGTCCTTGGCATATACTGATCAGAACTGGGGAGCAAGCAGAGCCCCACAGCAGCCTCTAAAGACCTTTACAGACTGACCTGTTCCCACTTACAAGAACATCCCATGGTTGTCCTTCAGATGGGAGCCCCTTCTGTGCCCTCACACCATCCATCGTGTCTTCAAGAGTCATAAGAGATCCTGTCCAGTGTCTGGGAGAGCCGCATGATATAGCAGAAAGGGTCAGGCAGATCCAGGCTTGAATCCCAGCTCCGCGGGTCTTGGGCAAGTCACTTAACTCCCTGGAGATTCAGTTTCTCACCTGCAAAATAAAGAATGGTCACATCTAGCGCACAAGCTTCTGAAGATTGAGATGATGGATGTGATGGGACTTCCCTGGCGGTCCAGCGGTTAAGAATCCGCCTGCCAATGCAGGGGACACGAGTTTGATCCCTGGTCTGGGAAGATTCCACATGCCACAGGTAAGACCAGGACCCCTGAAGCTCGCACACCACAACAGTGAGAAGCCTGAGCACCTCAACTAGAGAGGAGCCCCTGCTCGCCACAACTCGAGAAAGCCTGTGCACAGCAGTGGAGACTTGGGGCAGCCAAAAATAAACAAATAAGATTGAAAAAAAGACCCCGTGAGACAGCCAGCTGGCATCACCGACTCGATGGACGTGAGTTTGGGTGGACTCCGGGAGATGGTGATGGACAGGGAGGCCTGGCATGCTGCGATTCATGGGGTCGCAAAGAGTCGGACATGACTGAGCGACTGAACTGAACTGAACTGAGACATCCAGTGCATCAGGTGCTCGGTAAATAGATTCCAGTCCACCACGTGCCAGCTTACTTCCTTCAGCCACCAGTCGGTAAGCGGGCGAGAATCTGAAAGACGTGCCTGGTCTGGTGAACCCACGTGGGCTCCAAGGGTCACTGGCTTGTTTTCTGAGTGTCGCAAATTTTACCACCCATGCTTGGCCCTCACGCTAATTTGAGATCAGCCAAAACCCTGGCTCTTCTTCGTGTGAATTTCTGTTAGGACATTCTTCCCTTCCTGGATCTGTGCAGTTTTGCTTATACACCTAAAATAATAACAGTGATAATAGCAGCCTAATCCTTTCAATCCTGGTGCTGCTGTCCATGGGGTCGCACAGAGTCGGACACGACTGAAGTGACTTAGCATGCATGCATGCATGAAATTAAAAGTATCTCTGTTTTGCCTATGAGGAGACTGACTTCATCTTCTAACGCACGGGGCGCGGGTTGGATCCCTGGTCAGGGAAGCTGAGATCCTACATGCCTTGCAGCCAAAAAACCAAAACATAAAACAACAGAAGCAATATTGTAACAAACTCAATAAAGATTTTAAAAACGGTCCACATAAAAAATATAAACATATACATAAATATGTCACAAGTGAACTTATCTACAAAACAGGAGCAGGCTCCCAAACAGGGGAGAGACTTGTGGTTGTCAAGGGCGGGTGAGGTGGGATGGACTGGGAGTTTGCAATTAGCAGATATAAACTGTTACATATAGGATGAACACACAGCAAGGTTCTCCTGCATAGCATGGGGGACTATATTCAATATCCTGTGATAAGCCAGAATGGAAAAGTGTATATATATATATACATGAATCACTTTGCTGTACAGTAGAAATTAATACAATATTGTAAGCTGTACTGCGATAAAATTTTTTAAAAAGGAAGTGACACTTACATGCTCAATAGTCACACATGCTTGGCCAATGCCTCCTGTGTTAGAAAGCTCAGAACTGGACGGTTTTCTATTAATTCCCTCATTCAATGAGATACTCCCTGTTACAAATACCTCAAAACCTACTTAAGTTACCACATACCATGGACCTGGGTAGCTTGACAGAAAGGTTGATGAGTGTCATCATGTCAGGGAGAATGATTTAGGGACCCCAATGCCTCTTCCAGCTAATATGTTTTTCCCGCCCCCCTCCAACTCTTCTCCAAAACAACTGTCTTTACCGGGTCTGCTCCACCTCCCTTTTTGATACCCTGAAATCTATTATTCATTCTCAAAACTCTGTCAAAACTGCTCCTGGAAAGATAAGCAACTTTCTTTTAAAAAGGAACTTCCCCTTTCTCCTGCCTTTCCATCCTTTATCTGCACCTTGGTGATGTCAGCTCTTACTGGTCCACAGATGGTGCTCCATGATTAACATAGAAGGGGAAAGAAAGTGACACTTAAGAGAACTCTTGGAAAGAGATGATGAAGTTATTCATGGGTTCATTCATTCAACAAATATTTACTGAACACACAATGAGACAGAGATGGTCCTAACAGTGGGGATACTAATGTGAACAAAAGAGCTAAAATTTCCTACCCTCTTAGAGTTTATATTCTGGCAGGGGAGAGAGAAATTAGAAACTAAATAAATATAATGTGTTCAGTAGTGATGGATGCTGAGACTTCCCTGGTGGTCCAGCGGCTAGGATTCCGCATTCCCAATGCAGGGCCCACCCCCCCCCACCCCCCGCCCCGGCCTTGACCGCTGATCAGGGAACTAGACCCCACATGCCACAACTAAGACCCAGCAGAGTCAAATAAATGTAAAAATATTTTAAAAAAAAATAATGATGGCTGCGATGGAGAATTTTAAAGCAGAGAAGGAGTAGGAAACAGGAAAGGCACAGTTTTAAGCGATCAGGTCCTCATCCTCACTGATTCTTCTATTAAGCAAAACACACTCACAAATCTTTCCCCAAACACACTGTCACCTCAGCGGCCAGAGGGAAGTGATGCTGGGAGAGAGGCACCAGCTTGCCTGAGGCCAGTGACATCCACAAAGGTACCCACACTTGGGAACACCCACACATAAGCACACAGACTTGTACACACATATTCACACAAAAACACAAACCCCATTCCCTTCTTATAGGCAGCCCGGTGGGGTGAGGTTTGGAGAGCTCCTGACAATTTCGGTGTCGCTTGCTCACTTCACCCTCCCCCACCCACCCTACCCTTCCCAGCTGTTTCAGCCTCTTCTTCCTGCCCTGACCAGCAGCCGCAAGTTCCCTGGATGGCAGGTGTGTGCACACAGATGCATCCTATGTGAATGTGGAGACATGTGGTTTGCAACTGAGGAGGACACGTTTGTGTGTAAGAATTCACACATAGGGAGTCTGTGGCATGTGTGTATGTGTGTGTGTGTGTGTGTACGCACATGTGTGTGCACGCTCCCAAGAAGACAGAGAAAATTATCATCTAAATCTTGCTTCTCCGGAGGATGAAAGCAAAGCAAAGTTCAGATTTAAATCACACGACCACGGGCAGGAGGGGTTCCCTTGCCTTACATGATTATCTGCCGTGTGCAGCGGAAAGGGCTGGCAGGCAGGAGGCAGCCAGCAACCCGTCAGCAGGGAGTCATTTGTTGTCTCCAGGCCCCTGGGACCTGCTGTGCCTGCTCCAGGAGGGCGGGAGACCCAGAGAGCAGCAGCGACAAGCACATGCCTGTCCCAGGTGTGGGGGATGGGGGAGGAAGGGGCCGGCATCCAGCCCAGGCTTCCTGGTGCTAAAGAAAAGCAGAGAGGGGGAGCAGGAGTCTGCAGGCCAGAGAAGCCCAGCCACTTGGCCTGGAGGGAGAAAGGGGGTCCAGGCAAGAAGTGGCCCCAGTGCAGATCCACCCTGCCAACCTCTTCACCAGCCATAGCAACACCCTCAGGCTTCTAGGATGTCTGAGTCTTTGCCTGAGTTCGCCTGATTCTTTCTCCCAGGGACCTTCGACGCTTCCCTCTGCTCCATCCCTCTCTCTTTGTTTCTGTGTGTTTGTTCTTTGTCTCTACCTCTCTGTCTCTGGGATTTGTCTTTTATCTGTGTCTGGCTGTCTGGCCGTCTCTCTGCATCTGTCTGTCTTTCGCTCTCCACGTCCCTCAGGGTTTCCCTCCGCTGACCTCTGTCTGTGCGGCCTTGCTGGTGACATCTGACACACCTCCCGGGGCGGCACATTATTCCCTTTGAGCCTCTTGCCATTTGCCCGTGATGGGGCATGTGGTACAGGCTGGGAGAGCTGGGATTAAAAACCCCATTTTACAGATGAGGAAACTGAGCTCCCAGAAGCTAAAAGCCTTGCCCAAGGCCACACAGCTGGCTTTGAATTTAAAATCCAGGTGTGTTTCCACTGTGTGACCAGCTCCCCAACCTCCACATCACCTGGAAGCATGAACAGCTCCCCCCTAGTCCCCCAAACCCTAAAGTGAAGAGAGTTTAAGGACCCAGTGCCACACAACGGCTCATCCCCAGCCCAACCGCAAAAACTGCCTTTGATTCACTAAACTTCCTAGAAAACATAAAGGCTGAGATGGCATCTTGGGAACTCTGTGTATGTCCTCCAAGGATGCCCCATGCCAGCCCCACTATCCCCCCATATCTGAAGTGTGTGCACATCCCACATTCCCCAAGCCCACCTGGGATGAATAGGCTTCCTGCTTCTCAAGTAGGTGCCTCTTGGGAGCTCAGTCTTCCCATCTGTACAATGGGGACGTTGGGTCTCCCTCACACTGCAGAGCTAGGCCCCGGCTCCAACCAACATAGCAGCTCCTCTCCCTCTCCAGGACCCTGATCTCTAAAAGAAACCTAACTTCAGCCACCAAGAGCCCCTGCACACCTCTGGAGGATCACTGTTTTTCCAATGGAGCCCAAACTACTCTTGACCACATGCATAGGCGGCAACCACGAAGCCACGGGCCCAGACACAGAGGTTCATCTGCGGCAGCAAAGTCCCACAGCCTCCCAAGCCCACACCACTGCCTCCAGCCCCACCAGGGAGGCGTCAGCGCCAACGACCGGCCAGGGCCAGCCCATTTTCCTTTCTTTTCATTGCCGGCTCCGCGTGTAGTTATAGAACCAGGTCTCCACAGAGTAATTTACTGGCAGAATCTCTCCCAGAATCCAGCTTGAAACCAAGCTGTAAAAACAGCTTCGAGTGTAAATAATTCATGCAGACAATATGACTTTTTTATGTAAATTCGGTGCATTAACCCTCTATTATAATGATGGACGACAGATAGGGGCGACGTTGCCTTGGTAAGAGCTAATGGATGGCCGCCATAAATTCACTGCACATTTTATTGTGTTGCTGGAAATTGTGCCTTCAGGCAATGCTGTTTACTTTTATGTAAAACTCTAGGTTCCCTAAATATTACAAATATTTTACATCCAGCTCCTCAGCATTTGGGCTCTGCCCACAAATCAAGCTTTCTCCATGTGAGTTGTAATTAAAGGTTTGTTGTTTTTTTTTTCCTGGGACAATTATCTCCAACTATAAAGAGAAATATTTTTCCCCTTTAGATGTTCCGTCATTGACTTATTAACAAATCCTTTGAAGAAGGAGGTGGTAAGCGACTCACTGTGGTACTTGGCACGAGCGGGTCGTGGGAGAAGGGGCGCTGTGGGTCCAAGAGCTTGGTGGCTGGCTTTTATGTCTGGCAGCCACTCCGGTTTATTTACACATATGATATTCTGGGCCTTCCTCCCCCTTCTTCTTCTATAATTCATGACCACTTTAGCAGGGTAATTCCTCCAGCCACCTCTGCAAGAGATGGGCCCCTTGCAAGCCCCGTGAAGCCCCGTGCCCATGTTCCTCTGGGGATGAAGACACCGGGGCCTTATGCCTGAGAGGGTCAGAAGTGGCGTCTTGGCAGCTGGCTGCCCGCACACAAGCCAATTCATCCCTTCCTTGGCCCCCATCCGCTCACTGGCCCAGAGCGCCTTGGACGGAAACTCGAGGTTTCCTGCGTTGATTCTCATTCAGTCCAAAGTGTTGGAAAGGCCCTTCTGGTTCAGTCCCAGCCCAGGGAAAAGGTCACTAGGATGCCATTGAGTCCTGTGTGAGGCCTGGGGAGAGGAGGGCTGAGGCCCTCAGAAGCTTCTTAATGAACGGAGGCAACAGCTGGAGCAGCAGCCCTCTTTAAAAATAATCCTCACACTTGTTTATTATTGTCATTAATATTAATAGCCACTCTGTTAATATTCATCTAGCTGCATTAATATCCTCCAGGAACACCTGGGATCTCTAAGCACTCCTAATGGCATGTGGACTCTGGCTGCAGCGCCCCTACCTCTCTGCCTGACCCTCCCCAAGGGCATCACTCCCATCCTGCCCGGGTGTCAAACCGCCCTCCGCCTGCCTCAGGAGACCCAGAGCCATGAGGGATTTGGAATCACTTCTAAGTCCCGGGGGCTTTACTGGGAGGATGGGACTGCAGGCTAAGGACCCTGAACATTTCCTGCCTCTCCCAGGGCACAGGAAGGTTCTGACAAAGGTGGCTTAAGAAAGAAAGATAGTTCATTTCCCCCCAAGGGCTCAATTTCCTGCAGAATCGGAAAAAAAAAAAAGACACATTGGTTAAAAACAAAGATGAGATATCATTTTTCACCGATTAGATTGGCAAAGATAATTATAATAATAATGGCAACAGCAGCGACCAGCTCGCTTCCCGTGTGCAACCACTTAGCCCTCGCTGCCTGCCTGCACTGACTTTCACTGACTCTCCTGACAACCCCTTCCACGTACCATTTATGAGACTGTAAAAAGCAACACCTTTGCAGAGAGCGGTTTACAATATGTGATGAAATGCAAGCTCCACTTACCCTTTGACCCAGCAATCCCATTTTTGGGAATTTTCCGTTAGTCATTGAAAATACTGCTCCCTTCAAGTGAAGTCCTCACACACCCACCCATCGCTTTCCCTTCCTCTGTCTCCCGTCCACTCTTCGTTCAACCTGAAAGTCACCTCCTCAGAGAAGCCCTCCCTGACTCCTGAGTCTAAGTTACCTTCTCCTGTCTGACTCTTTCTCTCTGTTCCTTCGTACTGTGTGTACTTTTGTACTGCATAGCATGTGCTAATTGGATAGTTATTTCTGTAAATGCTTAAGACATAAGCTCATCGCACAAAATCGCTGTCTTCCCTGCTGGCAGGGGCTTGTTGTCCTGTCTCCTCACTACATCATAAACTCTGCAAAAACAAGGACCAACCATGTAGTTTTATTCCCCGTTTCTATTCCCAGCCCTGCACTGGCCTGGTATGTAGAACACCCTTGATTAACATCTGTGGCATGAATGAATGAATGGATGAATAAATGCAGAAAGATAGGCCCGCGGACAATCACTGCAGGGATGTTTACAAGAGCAAAACAATTGGAAAAACATCTATCGCCATCAGCTGGGGACTGGCTAAGTGAGGTATATTCGAACACAGAATACAAGCATTCCAAACTTGAGGTGGATCTACATGTATTGACATGAAGGATGTCCATGACATATTGCTGAGTGGGGGAAAAAAAAAACCAGGTGACAGAACAGCCTGTGTCGTCTGATCTCGCTCAGGGTAGACTTGCATACGTGGAGTCTATTTGTGTATATTTATGCACAGAGAGAAGTCTGGAAGGACGCTCACCAAAATGTTATGTGGTTATCTCTGGATGGTGAAATCTGAGGTGATTTTTACATTTTTCTTTGAACTTTTCCATATTGTCTGAATTTTTTACAACGAGCATATGTATCCTTTTTTACAAAATGATAAAGCTGCCTTCAAAAGAAAAAAAAAGTATAGGTACATTAAGAAAGAATGGGAGAGGGAAGTGCCTTATGAAGGGCTCAACATCAAGCCAGGCAAACCCAGAAGAAGCTGGGGCCGGGGCAGGGGCGGGAGCGGCGGGGCTATCTCCCCTCTGCTGTGGGCTAGGCACCCTCCAAGGCTATAGGGGAGATTTGGAGCCACGGAGCCCCTGCACCCCATCTTCTCAGGGCACATCATGCCTGTCCAAAGTGGAGTTTCTAAATAGGGATTTCCGCATTTGATTCCTCTGACATGCTTTACCGCCTCAGAGCTGTTTTGCAAAATTCATAGCGGTTTTTGCAGGCTCCAAGCTTCCTGGGACCAATTCCATTTTGAACAATAGCGGAGTGTCTGCTCGCGGGTGGGGTCGGCCCACCCCAGAGCAGCCTCCCAGCCCGTGAGCTGAGACTGTGGGGCTGAGTGTCGAGGCCACGGCATGAAAATACATGAGCTCGCCTTGTCCTCGTCCTCACCTTGCTCCAGTCCAGGCGGGGCAGGGGGAAGGAGAGAGCTCTCCCCCTTCCCAGCCCTCCTGTGCCCTGAGGGCAGCCTCCCCGCAAGAGGTGAGGGAAACCAAGCTCTTCCCCACACCCCTCCGTTTCTACTGCTTCACCCTCTACGGCCTCCTTTCCAAGAACCACCTAAACCCTGAGAAGCTAACTGACTTGGCCGCGCCAAGGTCGCAGGGCTAGACAGTGGGAGCGTATGGGGTGGGCTCTCCTGCTGTTGTCCTGAGCATGCCTTCACTGAAAAACGCTTGGTAGAAGTTTCCGCTGGCCCAGTGGTTAGTACTTGGCACTTTCACTATTGTGGCCCTGGATTCAATCCTTGGTCAGGGGATCTGAGATCCCACAAGCCATGGGGGGCAGCCCCCCCAAAATAAAAAAACAGCTTGGTGCCCCATCCTTAAAAGAAATCCAAGAGGTCAGCAGCGTGGTCATTACCCCAAACTAAGCCACAGAAGACCCCTTCGCTTGCCTCTGTGTCCTTAACTCTGCCTTCCCTCAGTGATGATCCAATACCCCGTACCCAGAACCACATTTATAAAATTTACAAAACTTCACATTGCCGGAGGCAGGACGGGTGGGCAGTGCAGGTCAGGCGGAATCTCTGCTCCTTAGGCTGATAGTGCAGATCTTTAGTGATATGGCCTCTATCCCACTCCAACCACACCCATCTCCAGTCTCCACTGAATGACTTACAATCATCCCAGCCCTCTGCCCTGTCACACGTTTCCCCCTCCCACCCCCGCCTGGACCATGCATTTCCCTCCCCTCTCACCTGGCTAATGTCCACTCCAGCTCTAGGATCCAGCTTGGTGGTCACCTCATCTGGGAAGTCTTCCCAGATTACCCCTACAGACCACTTATTCACCAAATACTTAATCAGCCCCTATGATGTGCTGTCAGACTTTCCTAGAGGGCAGGGATATATCCCCAGGGCCCAGCTTTAATCAACTTCACAATTGTATGGCAATGGCCCAGATCATCAGCCCCATCTGATCTGTAGATCAGAGAACCAAGGACGCCCTGGGCAAGCTTTGGACAAGGGCAAGAAGGGGAAAGGAAAGGTTTCCTAAAACACCAAACTGACCTGGCAACCCCTACAGTCAGGGCCTCCTCCCAACTGTCTCCCCTAAACATTCCGCCTACTAACCCACCTCCAGGCCCCTGCAGGGGGCATGTGCACGGGCAAGCTATCTCTCTCTCTCTCTCTCTCTCTCTCTCTCTCTCTCTCTCTCTCCCCTGCATTCTCCCACCTCCTTTGCCTTTTCTAATTCTTCCCAGACACCACTTTCTCTCTTGCTGCTGGGCTTTTGCACCTGCTCCTCAGCTCTGCCTGGACAGTCTTCTGCTCTTATCTAATCAGTTTCTGCGTGGTATTGATTTGACTCAGCAACACCTTGCGGTCCCCTCCTCTCCCCTTCCTCCCTGTTGCCTCGCTCAGGGTCACTGTCTCCGGATTACCCCTCACCTGCAGTCACCACCTCCCCGCAGAAGCTAGACCCAGACTCTCCTTCCTAAAGGTCTTCTTCACGGGCTGCCCCATGCACTGGGTGGTCTCCACCAGCGACACACCCCCCAACTCCTGCAACTTTCTCCCTGTCTCAAGCCACCCCAAAGAGGCGAGACAACTCCATGCCTGTGCTCCCTCAGCCTGGCTTGCTCTTCTCTGCTTCTTCATCTGACTCACCCCTTCTCATCCTCCAAGACCCTGCTCAATAACTGCCTCCTCCCAGAAGCCTTCCCTGTCCCCACCCCACCCCATCTCCTGCTCAGGGCTAAATGAGTTTCGCCCCAGCACTCTACGCCATCGCCCTCACGGCCTCGGTGTCACTGCCTAGGTATGGGCTTGTCCCCCCACTGCACCATAAGCTCCTTGACAGAGGGCATCCAGCACCCAGTGAATGATCGTTATTGTCATTCTGCGCAGGGTCAGATCATCAGCCCCAGTTTATAGGTGAGGAAAATGAGGCATAGCGAGGGCAAGCGACTCTCCCAAGGTCACAGAACCGGCAAGCGGTGCAGCCAGGGCTTGAACTCAGATGTCACTATTCCCAGGGGGCTGTTCTTTCCACTGCATCACAACTTCAATTAGGAACCACTCTAGCAAGCATCTCATACACACATATACACACACACACTTCAACATGTACAGAAATGCACATGGGTATATCCACACAGAGACACACACAGCCCTACTGACACACAGGTGAACAGACACAAACAGCAGACTCCACAGGCATGCCTGATCCACATGAATACTCACACACGTGTGCTAACTAAGATACACAGATGAACACACACATACACATCCATGCACACATGCATTTGTGCACATAACCCACACAGACACACAGACACACACTGAGTATATCCAGGTGCACATACAGACATGCGCAGACACACACTTTCATTCACACATACCCAGTCACAAATACACAGACCAGCAGATATGTCCCTGGGTGCACAAAGATGAACACACACATATTCAGAGATGCACACATACAAAATCTCATTCTTAGACACTCACTCCCAAGTCATCACAGGCACACACAGACACAGAGGTGCCCTCATGTACCACTCAGGTGCCTTCATGTCAGCACAGAAGCACGTGTGTGTCCACACACACGAGGATACATTCAAACCTACAGACCCTCACAAGAAGCAGTGCACACACACAAGAGCCAGCATCCACAGAAACACACACAGGCAGACACGCTTAGTGAACCACCAGGTCAAAGGGAGCTGTCTGCTAGGGGCGGGGGCCTGTCTGAGGTACCTCGGGGCGCTCACATTTTTGCAGCTCAGGAAGGCAGCTGACATACCAGCCCGGCTGTGATGGTATTTTGCATAAATGCTAATGTATTAATTACCATGTACAGTACACAGAGCTGCCATTTAAAAGAAAAAGTTAAGTCTTTTTAATTCAAAAGCCCCATGCGGGGTGGGGGTAGGGGGCCTGCCCCATGCAGTGGGCGGAAGCAGGCAGGGTAGGCATGCCCACGCCCACTGTCCCTGCACATGGGTCCCCGCCTGCAGCCTCTAGCCCAGGCTGCCCCGGGGGTCAGCCAGCTAGGACTCAGCCTTGGGGGCCCTGGTGCTCCCCACCCCAACTCCCGCCCAGGACCACAGCACATCTGGAGCCGCGGGGTGGAGGAGGGGTAGGGAGATTGGGGGAGGACCCCTTAAGGAGGGGGCAGCGCTGGGCCAGGATTCAGAGCCAAGATGGACGGGCCGGCAGGATCCTTTTCTCCACGCAATCCATTCTCTGCAAGGGAACCCGAGTAACCTTTTAAACCAGTGCATCAGATTATGTCATGCCCTGGCTTTAATCCTTTCAAAGGCTTCCCATGGCTCTAGGAGGAAAGTTCACACTCCTTAAGAGCCTGTAAAGCCCGATGTGAGCTGGTTCTCTCTTACCTCCCCAGGCCTCTGCTAGTCACATAGCCAGCTCATCCTCACATCTCTAGGCTGGTTGCTCCTCATCCACCAGGCCTCTGTTCCCCTAGTACCTCTTCGGGGCCTCTCCCCTGACTGCCCCTGGCCACCGCATCTAAAGGAACCCCTCTCCCTACCCTTTATCCCCTCTGTGTAACACATCTCATTAATGTAAACTTTTTTTATTTTTTTGACTTGATACTATTCACGTCCCCCACTATAAAGGAGTTTTGGAAAGCCAGGATTTTGCAGACCTAGTTTCATCACAATATCTCCCCTCAGGGTCTGGTACGTAGGAGAGGCTCAGCTAAAAGTTTGTTAAATGATGGAATTCCCTGGTGGTCCAGTGGTTAAGACATGGGTTTTCACTGACAGGCCCAGGTTCAATCTCTGGTTGGGGAACTAAGATCTCATAAGTCATAAATAAATAAATAAGCACCCCCCAAAATGTCTGTTAAACAAGAGCACAGTCTGGGATGAACAAGAGATGTCCTGTCTGCCCAGCTCCATTCCGGGTACTAAACTCAAGACAGCCCTGGCTCCTCTACCTCCCACAGGGTGGTTCATGGTCCAGAGCAGGATGCCGAAGCCCAGGGCAGAAGACATGTCCAGCATCACGCAGCATCTTAGAGACAAGTATCCAGGCCTCCAGAGTCCCCCAGCCATCCGGCAGAATGAGCCTCAAAGGACCCTACCTCAACAGCAGCAAAGAACGGCAATTCAGCCCTTTACCTTGCCCCTCACTTTCACATCCAGTCTTACACAAGCTTTGCAAGGGAAGCATCATTTCCCCAATTTCAGAAGAAATTAGGGTGTTGAGATATAGGTCAAGCACCCAACATCTCTCAGGTTGTCAGAGGAGGAGTCAGGATTTAAATCCATGTTTGCTGCCAAATCGAGGCTTCCTCTGCTGGACCACGAACCTGCTCTCCCCTCCAGACCCTCAGGGCTGCTTCTGGCAGCTGGAGCATAGCAACAATGGGCCCCATCCTCCCGGGAGGCAGGAGAGCCAAAGTGGTCCTGCCAGGCAGGTGAAGAAGGAACCTGGGACCCAGCTGGCCCGCTCCCTAAACACAGGATAGAGTCCTCCCTCCACTCCCATCCCCACCCAGCTGCCAGCTCTCACCATTCTAGATGCTGGATCTCTCCCAAACCCAGGCCCCCTGCTCTTCCCCCCAGACCCCCTGCCCTGCCCTCATCCAGGCTGCATCACCATCATCTCTCACCTATACTCATGACAGCCTTTAGTCTGGATGTGCAGATTTGCCCTCCACCCAGCAGCCACAGTGATCCTCCCTAAGTTCAAATCATATTTCCCTTCCCAGTGACTTCTCCTCTCCCCACTGTACCACCGAATCCCCCTGCACCACACTGGTGGTGTTCGTAAAGGTGCATCAATGTTAATCCACACTCCCTGAGTTCAAATCCTGGCTCTGCCACTTACTAGCTGAGTGGCCTTGGACAAATCACCTAACCTCTCTGTGCTTCAACCACCTAATCTGTAAAGTGGGAATAATAATAGTATTCCCCCCTCCTAGGGTCATTATAAGGATGAAATGAGTTAAAATATGCAAAGCACTAAAAATAGTGCCTGGCATCTGAAAAGCACTAGGTAAGAGTGTGCTGTTCTTTACAATTTTTGTGTGTGTGATTGCTTGATTTGTGGCTTTCTCCTTCGTGACATTATAAATTCTAGGAAGAGGGGGTATGGACTGGGATGACCGCTCAGAGGCTTCTTTGCCCGCTCGCATCCTTCTCTGTCTGCGGTCTTTGTTCTGCTTTCCCCTGTTCTCGCTGGGTGTTGGCCCGGGAAAGAGGAGGAGGGCATGCCCCCGGCAGGAAATGCTGTCAGCATCAGCGTCCCAGGCCTGATGAAGATGACAGGCAGCAGCCAGAGACGACTGCTCCCCGCAGAGGGCCGGGTGGGGACGGTCCCCTCCAGAGCCCCAAGTTCCCCGGGGAGCCCCCACAGGGCCAAAGCTCCTTTTGTCCAGAAGGTCAGGAGCAGCTGGCCAGCTGCAGGAGAGTTCCGCTGCCCTGCTGCAGCCAGCGGCCCAGATGTGCGTGTTTGCACAGCCGAGTCTGGGCTCTGAGGGAGCCTTGTTGAGCATCATGAAAGGGAGCTTGTAAGGAGGCAAACAGCCTCCGCACCCGGGCCTGCCCGCCTCCAGGACAGCAACCAGGAATGCAACCCGCAGGAAGCCCTTCCTACCAGGCCTGCCAAGTGCCCTGCTCCTGCCCGAGGATCCGGGCCACTGGCACGAGCAGGTTCAACTTGCCAGCTGCAGACTGTATGTCTGGGTTCTGATCCGTCCTCAGCCTCCTCTTCTGTAAGATGGAGAGAGGCCCCAACCTCTCCCCGTAATGAGGAGCAAGGGAAGCTCACAGCCTTGGGGGCAGAAGAGAAGAAAGACCAGAAAGAATGTTCACCTCCATGCACCTCAGTTTTTCCATCTGTAAACAGGGATGATAGCTACTGCTTCCTGGGGTTGTCCTAGTGACGAAATGCCAAAACCGTGCATGTGCTGACACACAGGAGGTGCTCAGTAGCTCTTTCTCCTTCTCTGTTCATCAGGCGCTAAAACAGGGCCCCTGAGGATGCCTACATTGAGGGTGGGGGCTTCCTCCTCACCCTGTTCCAAAAGAAGAGCTGCTGCTAGAAACCCTCACCCCAGGCATGGTGCCATGTAGCTGGGCAGCCTGTGTGCCACACAGGCATAAGACTCCATTCCCAGGTAGGAGAATCTCTGCCCCCAACACAGTCTCTGGACACAGCTGGGCTCCTATCTTAGTCTTAGTGGTCCAGGAACAGCCCATTCTTGGGCCTCATCCAGCCCTGGGCAGAGGAGAACTGGGCTCAGCTGCTTTGCTCGGTGGAGCTCTCCTAAGTAGAACTGGCCACTGGGCCACTCTAGTCTCTGGCACAATCAGGCTCTGCATACCCAGTGTCTGGCATAATCAGCCCCTGGGCACGGTAGCCCCAGGTCAGGGTAGCCCCAGGTCCAGTCAGCTCTCGGGCAGCCATGGTAGGCAGAGTGCTGGGCATGGATGAGCCCCAGACACAAAGGGTCCTCAAAGGGTCTCAGAGAGCAGTCATTTGGGCTCAGTTATTCCGTGGTCACCACCAGTCCCTGGGCAGAGCCGGTTCCCAGGCATCGTTGGCCGACCAGGACATCCCAAGACATGGCCAGCAGCCAGGCACTACACTCAGTCCCTTGGCACATTCAATCTTAGAACAAAGCAGACCCCTGACACAGTCCACTGAGCACCCCATCCTTGATTAACATTCACAGATGCATCACCCCTCTCTTATGGCCCCAGTCCCTCCTCAGAGGACCTGGAGAACTGGGGCCCACCGAAGGAACTGGAAGTACCCTCTGTGGTCCCCACAGCCCCTGCAAGGCCTGCTTCTTGGCAGGTGGAGGCAGCAGGGTCAGAGAAGAGTTGGGGGAGAGCTAGGCCTGGGAGAATGCGGAACCAGTGCTCCAGGGCAGAGCTGGCCTTCCACGCAGGCAGAGGGATCCACATTATGGAGGACATGGCCCGGCCTGGAGGCAGGAGTCCCCGGTGCTCGTTACTCTGCTCCCCTGCTCTGTACTGAATGGATCACAGGTCTCCAGAAGAAGCATGCAGGACTGCTACCAAGCCTCCACATGACGGTGGGTAAGTGACCGCAACAAGCTTCTTCTAGTTCTAAGAATATAAATTCCCTCCCAGTGGCAGTCCTGCTCTCTAACAAATACTCACAGCATTAGGTGTGGCTTTAGCAGGGAAGGAGAAGGTGGCCCGTCCCGGGGACCGTCAGCTCCAGGACACAGTTGGCGCTGGGTTTCTGATCAGTCCCACAGCTCCATCACCACCCGGTGCAGCTAGGAATGGAGCAGCAAGCCCCAGGCGGGGGTCCAGCCCACACGGAGGCCCTCTTCCCCAGGCCTGCTTGGTGCTCATCCCTTTCGGCCTGCGTTATTCTCCGAAGGGGGCACGGTTTCTGCAGGATGGTAATGCAATGTGGCATCCCATTAGCCAGCACCTGCCCTCACTGCCCACCTTCCTCCCCTAGCCCCCACACACATCAATGTTTAATTGAATTTCCAGTGTCGGAGTGCAAGTCACATCTGTTTCAGGGTCTGGGGATGAGGTGAGCAACGCCCACCAAGTCTCCCATGATGGGGGAGCCCCACCACACAAGCACCCTGTCATCCCAGCCCCGCTGCCCAGGCACAGCTCTAGGTTGGCACATTCAAATCCCCCAGGTTCACACATTTTTTTAAAATGGGGGATTTCCCTGGAGGGAGAAGAATCTGCCTGCCAATGCAGGGGACATGGGCTCAATCTCTGGCTGGGGAAGAGTCCCCATGCCGCGAAACAACTAAGTCTGCACTTCACGAATACTGAGCCTGCACTCTAGAACCTGCGAGCCGCAATACTGAGGCCCATGCACCTGGAGCCTGCACTCTGCAGCAAGAGAAGCCGCCTCAATGAGAAGCCCGTGCATCACAGCTAGAGTAGCCCCTGCTCACCGCAACCAGAGAAAGGCCCATCCAAAGCATGAAGACTCAGCATAACCAAAATAAATAAATAAAATGGAAGGAAAGTCTACTTGCAGGACAGAAAAGGACGGGGGTCGGGGGAGCACGTGGCAAGAGGATTCCACAGGGACAGATGGGGAGGGGGTTGAGGGGGGGTGCCCTGGCAGAACTGACCAAGGCAGGGCTTGCCAGCTGTGGCTTCCGTCTAGAGACCCCCCCCCCCCCAAGGGTCCCAGGGCGGCCTCTCCAAGGTTAATAATTTACCTACACTTTCTTTCTCACTGGTGTCCCAACCAAAGCCATCCAACCGGGGAGTCCACGAGAAGAGTGTCCACAGGGAGTCAGAACCCTCATGCTGAAAGGGAAGTCAGCCTAAAGAGACAGACTGAAACTAGGGCAATCCAGTTCAGACTGGTCCCAACTGGCTGCAACTCGACCTAACTGATTCAAGCTGGCTTGAATCAAACCAGACCTGGTGGGGCCAGCACAGAATGTGTGGAGTTGGCCAGGACTGGATAAAGCTGAATCAAACTGGTTGCGACCTGCTCAACCCACCTGGAGCCACTGGAAGGTCAACCAGTCAATACCTTTCCTTTGTGTTGGCCTTTGCTGGAGATGTCTTTATTTATCCCTTCCTCTTCAAACTTTCTGGATCCTTTTGTTTATAGGATGCCTTCTGTAAACCAGTTTTCAGTCCACATTGCATCACATTCTTAGGATATGTAACATTTGTATTATCACTGCTGCTAAGGAGATTACGTGGTTAAGTGCAAGGGCTATCAACTGCCTGGGTTCAGGTCCCCACATCTAGCCATGAGATCTTCAGTAAGTTATCTAATCTTGCTTACTCGCATGTGTTAAAAAAAAAATCAGCTCATTACAGGACTTGCCTCATAGAGTATAGTTTTGAAAATTGAAATTCTGTAGTGCATATATTAGCACTGTGCCTGATACCTAATAACCACTTAATACATGTTATTCCTATACTATTATTATTCCTTGATTCTGACCTCATATAACACAGCCTCAGGTGATCAAGACTCGGACTCCCACACTACCTCTTCCTTAGGGAGTGAACTGGAATAATTGACTTAACTTACCTTATGCTTCAAAATCCTCAGCTGAAAATGAGGGTACTAGTGCCTGCCCCAAGGGTTGTTTTGAGGGTTAAATAAAATGAATCACATAAAGCACTGAGCACCATGCCTGGAACATGGTAAACAGCACTCCATACATGTTAGCTATATTACATTAACAACTATACTTCAATAAGGCTAACTCTGCATGACATGATTTATGAATATGAACTCAATCTCATGGCAACCCTAAGAGGTAGGTGCTATTATTATTGCATTTTCAGGAGAAGAAACAGGCTTGGAACATATGACAGTGCCTGGTGACTTAGGAAATATTTTAAGAAGGAAAATAAATTATACATTTGTCAAGGTGGAGGGCAGTAGGCAGAAGGCTTGGGAGGCAGGCGATGATTTAAAAGAAGCTTGGCTTTGAAGTCAAGTAAGCCTGGACTCATGTCCCCAGTTCAAACACTTCCTAGGCCCAATGTCCTCGTCTGTCAAATGGGAATAACAATCCTTATCTCATAGAATCATGAGGGTTAAATAAGGGTTAAATGTGCAAAGTAGGTGCTCAAAAAATGTAAGTTTCCTCTCTTTTCTTCTTCCTCAGGGACATTAGGCATTCAGAGTGGTGTGTATCTACCAGACGAACGGGTAAAGATATGGCACGCGCATGCAGTGGAATACTGCTCAGCCATAAAAAAGAACTAAGTAATGCCATTTGCAGGTACACAGGTGGACCTAGAGACTACCATCCTACGCAAGTCAAAAAGAGAAAGACAAGTCCCACATCACTCATATGTGACCTCTCAAACGTGCCACATATGAACCTATCTCCGAAGCAGAAACAGACTCACAGACAGAGAACAGACTTACGGCTGCCAAGGAGGAAGGGGATGGGGGAGGAACGGACTGAGAGACTGGGGTTAGCATATGGAAACTATTACATAGAGGATGAATCAACAAGGTCCTACTGCACAGCACAGGGACCTATATTCCATATCCTGGGATAAACCACCATGGAAAAGAATATTTTAAAATGTACATAGGTGTATAACTGAACCTCTTTGCTGTACAGAGAGAAATTAACACAGCGTTGCAAATCAATTACAATAAAAGTTCTTCAAATTTTTTTAAAAACTCAAAGTGGCGTGCCTCTACACAGTGACACTTGTCTGGGATTGTGTTTAGAGGACATCTGCCTGCATGTGCTGTCCACCTCTAGTGCGGCATCTGTGCAGAGGTCACGCTCCCTCGCCTCACACTGAACACCCACCAGCAGAGAGACACGGCTCCTCACTCTCCCATCTTCTGGCCCAGGCGTCTGCTGGAATCAAGCAGAGTTATGGGAGGAACCATGCAGACAGATGTGACAAGCTGCATCTCAGGCCAAACATACCTGTTGAGCAAACACCAGTGAGGAAGGGGAGGGATGCCCGCGGTGGGTGGGGTGAGCATCTTTGGAGGGATGCTACAATATGGCTAGATCTGGGATGTCTGGCCCTGAACCCAGGAGGGCCTCCTTGATCCCACATCAGCAAAATCCTCCCCGTGACCACCTTGGGCTGAATCCCTTTTGGTATGATCCTCCTCTCAACTCTCCACCTGGATGGACAGGGCAACAATATCCCTTGACCCCACTAATGATGATGATAATAATGATGAAAATGATGACATCTGGCATTTATTTTCAACACAGTGTGCCAGACTTTTTATAAAATACACTATTACATCCTCAGATTCTGAGAGACCGGGACTCCTATCTCGATCTAACTAAAATCCACAGAGGATATGTAACCAACCAAGGAGACACAGCTGGTCAGTAAGGGAGCTAGAGATTTCAATCCACATTTGCTCATTCCAAAGGGGATATTTTCTGTCTCTATCTTGATGGACCCAGAAGTTCCTTTTCTTACTCCCTTACTCAGCAAAGATTAATGCCCTCTGTGTGGTAGACTGGGCCCTGGGGGTGATATAAAGAATAAAACATGCTCAGTAACCTTAAGGAGCTCAAAGTTAATAATAAGAATCACCACCAGGGCTGACTGAGGAGGGATGGGCTTGACACGAGGCATTGCATTGGTGATGGAATGGGCTTGGAGCCCACTGTGAATACGCAGCATGACGGCCTGTTAGTCGGGTTTGCTAGGCTGTGCTACAGTAACAGCAACCACGACAGCAGAAATGTCAGCGACTTAACACAGGCAAGTTTATTTCGGTGCCTGCAAAGTCCACTGCAGGCCCAGGAGCTCTTCATGCCCACTCCCTCTCCACTAGTGACTCACGGATGCAGGCTTCCTGTGTCCTATAGCAATGCCATCTGGAACACATGGCTTCCAAGTCTCCATGATCAGGAAAAAGAAATGTCATTCACTGGCTCTTAAATGTTTCACTCCAGAGTGTCACATATAACTTCAGTTCACAGACCCCTGGCCAGATCAGTCACATGGCCCTGCACAGACACAGGAAGTTAGAAATACAGGCAGCACGTGAATTCAGTAAGAAGCAAATGTCTCTACCATAGAATGAAATTATTCATCCAGTTGGGCTGTACCATTAAAGGTCTAATATCCAACCAGAAGAAACTGATGGTTCTATTCAGCAATGCCACTTTCAAACTTTAACTAGATTGCTATTCTGCAACTTGAGGTGTTGTAGTTTCAGAGCCTCTCAGACAGAAGGGACTCCCAAAAAAGAGAGGAGACCAAGTTGAAAAGGGGATTTGAAGTCTACTCTGAGGAAGAGTTGAAAAGATTCTTGGTCTGGAAGAGGATAAACCTCCAATCTCAAATTTCAGATTCTTGAAGGACTGTCATGGGACAAAAACTACTCTGTGGGTCTCCTTGGTACAGAGCTCAGACCAAGGGAAGTTACACAGACAATTCCCAGAGGCACAGTCAGAGCAGAGCACTTTTCAAAAGACTGCTATAGGAGAGAGTGAATTCCCTGTTGCAGGAATATGCAAGCAGAGTCCAGAAAGTCATTTGATTTGGTTGCTTCGATTCTTCAGGTATCTGAAGAAGTTGAAATAAACATACAATAGTAGGCCTTACAGAGAGAGGGTAGGGGAGGCCTTACAGACAGCAAGGGTAGGGAGCACAGCTCATTCACACTCTAAGCTTGGCATCACAAGGCATCAGAAAGGACACCAGCCCTCAGAAACCCTATTAGTCGGCTTAGGCTAGGCTTCGCAACACTAACAGCAACAACAACAAAAAAGCAAAAGCTTCACAGTTTAACAAATTTCTCTGGGGCAGGGTAGACTGTCCAGAACCCTCCTCCCTGGGCTCCTCCAGTAAGAAGCTCTGTTGTCTGGGTGCCTCCCACTCTCAGGGACACTTATGAAGGACACCCAACGTGAAAACAAATAAAAGGAAATCACCCCATCAGAGCTATAAGTAATAATCAATAATTCAAAGCCTTGATAAAGTCTTGCTGGAGAGCGTTTCAGAGAGAAGGCACGGGCTGAGTTTCATGGTTAATTCAATGTCAATTAGCTGATTGCTAACTTCCCTCCAGCGAAATCGCATGCAGTGCAGGGCAGAGAAATCAAACGCGCCCTCGCTTTAACAAGCCTGGCGTTTCAATCATTCATCTCTGGCCGCAGGCTCAGAACCAATGCCAACAGACGTTTCTTCACAGCTTTATCAACCATTTCTGCATGTCACTGGTTTCTCAGCTGCCCTTAATTGTCCCAGGACCATCTCTGGGAACCATGGCTACTTGAAATCTGAAGTCAAGAGAATAGCTTTCTGCTTCCTGGAAGGTATGGGACCCATGGCCCCTGAAACTCAGTTTCCCCCTGAAGAGCTCTTCCTCCAAGGGGATACTTCCATCAGTCAAGGTGACAAAGCACGCAACAGAAATGGCAAAGAGACTGGTCCATAGCAGGTGCTCAACTCAGGTAGTTTCCTCTGCCCTCGCAAATCCTTAGATGGCTACCTTGCTCGTCTCCAAGCTGCTGTAGAAGCTATGCCTCCTTCAGCACCATGGCCAGAGTCTCTGCCCAGAGGCTAAAAATGGCAGGAGCGGGTCAAGATGAGAAGATGCTGCAGGGCTCAGAGTTGAGGGGTGGCGGGGCGCAGTGGGGCATTCAGTGTGAAGGAATCCTGGGGACCAGTGAAGCCCACTGCTTTCCTTTGCACAGGAGGAAACAGGCCAGAGAGGGCAAAGGACTCTCCCCGGATCACAAAGATGCTGGATCTCCAAGCTCACAATCCCCACATCTCATGCCGTCCCACAGAAGGCGAGGTCAGGATTCTGGGTCCCTTCTGTTTTCTAGGAACTCCCTAGGGTGTGAGACACAAAAGAAGAGTTACTGGTGTACAGGGAGACCCCATGAAAGGGCTGCCTGGAGGAACAGATAGCTGCAGGAGGCCTAGGCTCTCCCTAGGGGTTCAGCCCTAGACCAGAACTCTTGGAAAGTGTCCTTTGCCCATCTCTCCTCCTCACAGTTCTGAGTTGGGGCTATGATGGATCATTCACATGCCTAGCACTGCGCACAGCACTACGAACAGGGTAGGAAAAGGCTCCCTACACACACCCAGCACCTTCTCTTGGCAAGCTGACATCTCTCTCTCACAAGTGTGTAGCATGCTGTGATGGTTCATTTTCTGTGTCAACATGACTGGGCTAAGGGGTGCCTAGATAGCTGGAAAAAAACATTATTTCTAAGTATGTCTCCAAGAGCATTTCCGGAAGAGACCCACATTTGAGTCAGTAGATGGAGTAAAGAGGATCACCCTCACCAATGTAGGTGGGCATCACTCAGCCCACCAAGGGCCTGAATAGAGCAGAGAGGGCAGAGGAAGTGTTCATTCTCTCCCTGTTTGAGCTGAGATGTCCATATTCTGCCTTCAGACTTTAGTTCTGCTTCTCACACCTTCAGACTTAGACTGGGACTTATACCAATGGTTCCCCTGGTTCTCGGGCCTCCAGGTTTGAACTGGAAGTATACCACTGGTTTTCCTGGGCTTCCAGCTTATAGACGGCAGATGGTGGAACTTCTCAACATCCATAATCATGTGCTGCTGCTGCTAACTCGCTTCAGTCATGTCCGACTCTGTGTGACCCCGTAGACGGCAGCCCACCAGGCTCCCCCGCCCCTGGGATTCTCCAGGCAAGAACACTGGAGTGGGTTGCCATTTCCTTCTCCAATGCAGGAAAGTGAAAAGTGAAAGTGAAGATGCTCAGTCATATCCTACTCTTAGTGACCCCATGCACTGCAGCCTACCAGGCTCCTCCGTCCATGGGATTCTCCAGGCAAGAGTACTGGAGTAGGTTGCCATTGTCTTCTCTGATAATCATGTTAGCCAATCCCTAATAATAAACCTCTCACTCTCTCTTTCTCTCTCTCTCTCTATATATATATATGTATACACACACAGACACATACATATACATATATATACACCCTGTTCTTCTGTTTCTCTTGAGATCCCTGACCAATAAATATACCCATACCTTGTGGACTGCCCAGGTGTGAGGTGACTACAGAATTTTGTCCTGTGCAAGACTGAGGATGTTGTTTCCATGACCATGACCCCCTCCCCTACTCCCCTTCCCTGGGGATGAAGAAAGGCAACTCTCTCAAGCCTCCTCTATCACAGACCAACCTTGAAAACAGATGCTGTGCCAAGCAAGCTGACTTATGTCCCTTCCTCATCAGAGATTTGTAAGGTGTTTGCTTTTGAAGTGAAAAGTGAAGTCGCTCAGTCATGTCCAGCTCTTTGCGACCCCATGGACACCAGGCTCCTCCGTCCATGGGATTTTCTAGGCAAGAGTACTGGAGTGGGTTGCCGTTTCCTTCTCCAGGGAACTTCCCGACCCAGGGATCAAACCCAGGTCTCCCACACTGTAGACAGACACTTTCCGTCTGAGCCACCACTTGATCTTAGCCAAAAGGCCAAGAAGAGGGGCAAACTACAGTCTCTGGTCTCTATTAGGCAGTGTAGCTTGACAGTGAAAACCTATGGTCACAGACACGTGGGTTTGAATCCCACCTCCACCACATTCCAGCCATGAGATACTGAAAGAGCTATTTAACCTCTCAGAGCCCCAGTTTCTTCATTTATAAAATGAGGATAATGATAGTACCGAACTTATAAATAGTTGAGAGGATTAAATGAGACAGCTCATGCAAGTGCTTCACACGGTGCCAGGTAAAGAAAAACTGTTTCATAAATAGCAGCGGTCTTCCTTTAGTAAAAGTTTCTTTTGGAAAAATTCCAAGCCTCAAGGGCATCCCAGAAGTCTGTCCAGACAGAATGAGGCTCAATCTGAAGCAGTGTTCAGGGCCAGTCTGAACCTGAGGCCAACTCTCACTGTAAGGTCAGAGTTCAGGCTCAGTCTGAACCTAATCAAAGCTTTCCCACTGACTCACAACACAGCCTTGTGTGAAAGTCCCTTCCCTAGAAGCCTCAGTTCCCTTACCTGTAAAATGGAACAACGAGGCCAGCCAGCGTGCCCTCTGGAGGCAGTGGGCACCATCACATCATGCGTGTGAAGGCTGGTGTCAGCCCCAGAGACCAGTGTCTCTCTCTGGTGTGACTTGCATCCCTCTGGACCTCGGGCCTACTCGGTGAGAGGTTTCTCTCCATGTTTCCCTATGCCCATGGTGGAGAACAATCCCAGGGATCAGAGGGAAGGACACCCAAGCTATGCTGCTCTTCCCAGGGCTGGGGAACAGAAAGCATGGGATTCACTACACACACGTTGGCTGACTTCTCTGCACCGTGCCAGCTTCCTGCATTCACTGCTTGGTTTATTCGAGGAGACTCAGATGAGCCAGATCTGGGTTCAGCAGACCTGCCCAGACCAACAGGCTGAGCCCTTTCTCACTGTCGCTCGTACACTCTGCACCTCACTTGGTTTCTCTTTGTCTGTCTGTCTCTGCTGGACGGCTTGCTCCTCCGCCTCTCTGTCTCCTCGGGAGGTTGAGTCTCCATCTGATCCCCTGCCTCGGATTCAGTTGCTGCCCTTCTCAGTCCTGCTCTGTGCCCCAGGAGCCTGACCCCTGAGGACTGTACAGCTGGGGCGCCCCTGGTTGGCTTCAACCGGCAGGAGGCATGAGAAGAGATAGCAGGGTGGGAGGGGAGGGCAGTCAGGGATTCCTTCCCCAAGACTCCTCTCCTGGGCCACATTTTTCAAAAAGGCTGTGTTTCTCCACGACTACAGCATGCATGAGGCATTTGGTCCTTCCTGGCACCAGCCCTGGCTTTCTAAACTCCGGCCATGCCTTGCAAGTAGCCTGTCCATTCTGTTGCAGTCTCTATGTGAAAAGCGTTTGAGGTGAGGTAAAGAATCTGCCTACCAATGCAGGAGCTGCAAGAGATGCGGGTTTGATCCCTGGGTCAGGAAGATCCCCTGGAGAAGTAAATGGCAACCCATTCCAGTATTCTGGCCTTGGATTCCAGAATTCATGAATTTCAGAATTTCACAGACAGAAGAACCTGGTGGGATAGGGGGTCACAAAGAGTCCAACACAACTAAGCGACTAAGCGCATGTGCGTGCGCGTGCACAGACACACACACACACACACACACAGTGTGTCCTGCCAGGACCCTTACTGAACACACCTCAACCTACTCAACCAAAGAGGATGCTCTTTCGCATCCTCAGTATCTCTCAGTGTCTCTCCCCTGCAAGTTCTCCTGAACCCAAGGTGGGAAACACTGAGACTGCCTCTGTCACCTCTCTTAGAGAGACCCCTCCAGGATGCTGGGGTTGGGGAGGGGTTCCTGCTACAGACAGAGAGAGCCAGAAGACCCTCTCATCTTCCTCACAGGCCAGAGAGAACTAAGGGCAGCTTATACCTCTGATGGGTTATAGAATCCCTTTGCCACAAAGCAGGTAAAACATTCGATAACCTCTATTTCCTCCTTTATAACATAAAGAAATTCACTCTTCTTCCCAAGCTGTTTAGAGGATCTGGTGGGCTAAGGGATGTGATGTGGTCTGTAAACTACAACCATGACGCCGAGGTGGGAAATTATTACTGAGTTCCTGCCTCCGAGTTGCAAGGCAAATGGGGGAAAGAGTAGCAGGCCTACAGAAGAGCCAACATCTGATGTCTAGGGCTGCTCCCTGCCGCACAGACAAGGAAACGTCACTGCCTTCTGAAGAACATCAGTATCCCAAGTGATATTGACATTGAGATCGGAGCGGGAACCTGGCCGAAACTGGGAATGAGACTGTGGTTGAAATTTGGGCTGGGGTTAGATTTAGGATGGAGGCTGAGGCTTGTGGGCTGGAGTTGAAGTTAAGGTTAGGGCTGAGGAGGGAGTTGAGGCTGGGGCTGAAATCAGCATTGGAGATGGGTTAGAGGTTAAGGTCAAGGTTGAGGTCTGAGTGGGGTCTGGAGTTGAAGACTGATATCAGGCTGAAGCTGAGTCTGCCCTGAGTTGGGGTTTGGGCTTGAGGTTCCGGAATCCTCCCTGCGTGCACAGACCCCCACAGGGCCTTGGGAGTCTCACTGACGTACCCTGTAGAGGTATTGACATAGTGACATCTCTTCCTTTGTCCCTCTGGGCTGACTACTTTATTCATTCATGTATTATTTCACTCAACCATTCAGTTAAAAATATACTGCTCATCTATTACATGCCGAACACTGTAACGGATGTTGGAAATGCACTGTAAGCCAAGCAGACACAGCTGCTACCTCCATCGAACTTGCATTTTTAAAGGGACGAAAGGGCTTCCCTGGTGGTCCAGTTGTTAAGAATTTGCCTTGCAATGCAAGGGACACCAGTTCAATCCTTGGCCCGGGAAGATCTCACATGCTGTGGAACAACTAAAACCGTGCCACAACTACTGAGCCTGGGCTCTACGGCCCTCAAGCCACAGCTACTGAAGTCCATACACCCTAGAGACTACGTCCCACAAGAGGAGCCACTGCAAGGATAAGCCCACGCACCACACGAAAAGTAGCCCTCACGCACCACTAGAGAAAGCCTGCGTGAAGCAGCGAAGAATCAGCACAACCATAAATAAATACGTGGTGCTCAGTCGTGCTTCAGAGAAGGCAATGGCACCCCACTCCAGTACTCTTGCCTGGAAAATCCCATGGATGGAGGAGCCTGGTGGGCTGCAGTCCATGGGATCGCGAAAAGTCGGACACAACTGAGCAACTTTCCTTTCACTTTTCACTTTCACGCATTGGAGAAGGAAATGGCAACCCACTCCAGCGTTCTTGCTTGGAGAATCCCAGGGGTGGGGGAGCCTGGTGGGCTGCTGTCTATGGGGTCGCACAGAGTCGGACGTGACTGAAGCGACTTAGCAACAGCGGCAGCAGTCGTGTTTGACTCCTTGTGACCCATGGACTGTAGCCCGCCAGGCTCCTCTGCCCATGGGATTTTTCAGGCAAGTATACTGGAGTGGGTTGCCATTTCTTCCTCCAGAGAGTCTTCCCAAACCAGGGATCTCGAACCTGTGTCTCTTACGTCTTCTGCATTGGCAGGTGGGTTCTTTACCCCTAGCACCAAAGGAGAGGAAAGACAACAACCCAGCAGTCGCAGAAACGAAAGCAAAGAAGTGCCAAAGACTGTGAATGAAAGGCCCAGGGAGCCATGAGGCAGCACAGCAGATGAAGGGTCATGGAAGGCCACTGGAGGTGATGAAAGCTCCCAAAGTGGTTCAGAGTTCATACCGGGGAAACAGATGACAGAAGGGCAGACTCCTGCTAGTATCGGAGGAATGCTTCCTGCGAGGGGTGGCATTGTGCTAAATTCTTCATAAGCCCCTCCATTCATGAAGCGGGGAGGCAGCAGGGGCAATGGCTTTGGAGTCGGATAAACCCGGGCCCTAATCAGACTATCAAGGTACAAACCAGCTGAGCTGTGTACCTTGTACAAGCAACTTACCCTCTCCAAGCTTCCATCCCATTCTTTAAGACAGAGACAGTAGTTCCTACTTTGAGGGCTTATATGAGGATTTAACATGATGTGTATAGGGACTTCTCTGATGGTCCGGTGGTTAAGAATCCACCTTGCAATGCAAGGGGTGCAGGTTCAATCTCTGGTCGGAGAACTGAGATCCCACCTGCCTCGGAGCAACTAAACCCACACGCCACAACTACTAAGCCCGCGTGACTCAACTAAAGAGTCCGTGCCAGGCAATGAAAGATCCTACATGCCACTAAGAGCCAATGCAGTCAAATAAATAAATACTGAAAAAAAAAAGGGGGTGTATTTAAAGATCCTGGCATACATAAAGTGCTCAATTCATGTTAGCACCTCTCCCTTTTCCAGGGCAAGAGGAAGAACAGGAGCTTGCCACCAACAGCTGACACTCCACAGGCAGCAACTCAGGGTCCAGGTCTTCAGGCTGGAGCTGTCACCCCCGCAGGCCCAGGCATGATTTTTCCCTGGAGTTTGCACTCCCCAGAGTGCAGGCATGATTTACACAGCCATCGGGACAACTCCAAATTGGACTAAAACCTAATGACTGGAAACGAGATGAGTAATGAAATTCTACGCAGAAAATTTACAGGGGAGATTTATTAGGTGGGTTTTATTTACGATGCTGAGCACTTAGGGCTCTGGGGTGGGGTGTGGCATTGGACAAATAAATCCAGTCCACACACTTCCAACTCGGACATCACCTGCCCTGGCACCACCCCCATTCAGTGGTCCTGGGCTCTAGATGGGGAGGAGACCCCTGCAGCACCCCTCCGGCCCACTGAACTCACACCGCACCCCCGCCATGCTGTGCCTTCCTTCACTACCTCATTCCTATACCACCAGGCTCTTCAGACCCTGAAACTCTCACTCTCTTTGGGGAGAAAGCTGTATTGCTCTCGAGCAGGCTCTGCCTGGAGGCTGGACTTCAGGAAAACAAAGGGCAGTGGCTGGAATGCAGAAGTATCAGGAATGGCCGGTCCAGTGGTTAGCATCTAATGAATCGGACCTGGGAATAAGTATTCCCTGAGGCAGAAAGGACAGCAGAACCCCAAAGAGAAGGAGGGTGGCATTCCAGGCCAGCAGTGCCCCTCAGGTAGGACGTACCATCAGAATACGAGAGGAGTCTGGTAGGAGTCTGGAAGGGAAACTGAGGCAACTCCGTGCTGCACAAGAAGCCAAGGGCCCAGACAAGGGCTGCGAGACTGTTTTGCACTGTTGAAAGTGGAACCTTCCCCTGCTTCTCCTGCACAGCCGTCCCTCTCCCAAGATGGAGGGATTTATAGGGAATTCTCTGTGGTCCAGTGGTTAGGACTCCATGCTTTCATTGCCGAGGAACCCAGCTCCATCCCTGGCCAGGAAACTAAGATCCCGCAAGCGGCCAAAAAATATGTATATATATTTACAGAATATGAATACAGAATACCCACCCTCCCTACTCAGCCATAAAAAAGAATAAAAGTTTGCCACTTGCAGCAACATGGATGGACTTGGAGGGTATTATGCTAAATGAAATAAATCAGACAGAGAGAAACAAATCCTGGATGGTATCACTTATATGGGGAATTTAAAATATAAGACAAGCGAGTGAATATAACAAAGCAGAATCAGACTTAGACATAGAGAACAAACGTGTGGTTACCAGCGGGGAGAGGGAAGGAGGAAGGGGCACGACAGGGGTAGGGGATTAAAAGGAACAGACTGTTATGTATAAAATAAGCTAGGAGGATATATTGTACAGCACAGGGAATATAAACAGGATTTTATAATAACGATAAATGGAGCATAACTTTCAAAAATTGTGAATCACTATATTGTACACCTATAACTCACATAATATTATACATCAACTATAATTCAATAAATTAAAAAAAGAAAAAATACAGGGGCTTCTCTGATGGTCCAGTGACTAAAACTGCATTCCCAATGCAGGGGGCCCAGGTTCCATCCCTAGTCAGGGAACAATATCCCTCATGAAGAAACTAAGACCCGGCATAGCCAAACAAATAAATAAATAAAACTAAATATTTAAGTGAAATACAAGAATGAAAAAACATACAATGTCTACTCATTGGACGGCTGTGAAGATGAAATGAATTGAATTTGCAAAGCTCTTCACACTGACCGAACAGTTATAAGCACACAATAACTGGCGGCTCAGACGGTAAAGAGTCTGCCTGCAATGCAGGAGATGTGGGTTCCATGCCTGGGTCGGGAAGATCCCCTAGAGGAGGGCATGGCAACCCACTCCAGTGTTCTTGCCTGGAGAATCCCATGCACAGAGGAACCCAGGAAGTACAGTCCATGGGGTCGCAAAGAGTTGGGCTGAGCGACTAATGCTCCACTCACTTCAAAGGTTAGCCATTATTGTCACTGTTTTTATTTATTGTTATGGAAAATTAACAGGCAAAGGGGAAGAGTAAAGGATTCCGAGGAGCAGGCTGGGCAGCGGTTAAAGGCAGAGTGCAGGTGCATTCAAGCTCAGAGCAGAGCCTTCCATACCCATCTCGGAGCAGAGCTTAATAAATGCCTAACAACTGTCTCTAGGGGTGGGGGACCCTGATCTGCAGTACCTGCTGATTTCTGTGGGGTAGATACTCCCACCTCATGTTAAACTACCAAGGTGATGTCACTGAATGAGACATTGAAAGAGAAACACCAGCAAGCCCATAGGAGTGACCCCCAGCCTGCAGGCTGGCTCAGAGGACATACCCCACCCCGACCCCTGACAGGGCTGGCTCTATCTGTTCCCTGCCCTTGGCACTCACATAGGGCCCTAGAAGGGAAAAGGTTAGGCATAGGGGTGGGGGGCAGGAAGAGACAAGCTCGGATGTGGCCTGAGGTTCATGTGTTCCTGGGAATCTTGGGAGCCAATGTTGCGCTCTCTCTCTCTCTCTCACACACACACACATACACACTCTCACACTCACAAACTCACACACTCAACACACCCTTGAATCCTCAGCCCTGAGTCCCAGGGCCACTGGGCTACAGACACATGTGCCTCTAGGGAGGCCAAGGTGATTTGAGCCCATGGTATATCCCAGGAGGGAAACGAGGGACATGGCCCTGCCCAGAGGCACACGTTCCAACCTCCCACGTGAATTCCCTTTAGAGGCCCAGGTCCCCTCCTGTGGGCTCGGATGGGGAAGTTCTAGAAACCAACTTCAGAGACTTGGGGCTGGGCCAGCCCCCGCAGAGCAGTTCCACTGGGGGGCGGGGAGGGGCCCTGGAAGCTCCAGGGTTTGCCACCTTGCTCCCTCCCTCCCACCCGCCCTCCCCAGCAGGTTATCAGCGTGAAAACAGGAAGGCTGGCAGTGCTATTAATAATACATGAAGCCGCTCTGCCCCGATCAGGCAGGCAGAGGCGGAGAGGCAGCTCCAGCCCCAGGGAGGGAGAAAGCCAGGCTGCCTGAGTGGCGGGGCAGGGGTGGGGTGGGGGTGCCAGGGGGGCCCTCTCTTCCTTCTCCCATTTGCTTTGTGTACGGTGGACACTCAAGGCTGGTGCTCCCTCTATGCTGCTGAACGTCATTTCCCTGAGCTGCTGCCTGGGTCTGGCTAAAGCTGTAACCAGAAGAGAAAATCTACCCTGAATGCAGGAGTCCCAGGTCCTGGGATTTGGGAGACTACAGAGGATAGAGGAACAACCCAAGCTCCGGTGATCAAACAGATCCAGGTCCAAATCCCGGCCTACGCCCACCTACTATGTGACTTCAGACAAATCACTTTAGCCCTCTGAACTTCCGATACTTCACCTGCAAAATCAGAGACTACAAAGGAAAGAGAGGGAACTAAAAAATATAGATGGGAAACCCCTGGCTTATATAGTAGGTGTTCAACAAATGGTAGTTGGGGGGGGGGGACTTCCCTAGTGGGGATCCAGTGGTTAGTAATCCCCTGTTAATGCAGGGAACATGGGTTTGATTCCTGGTCCAGGAAGATTCCACATGCTGCAGGGCAACTAAGCCCATGCGCCACAACTACTGAGCCTGCGTGCTACAACTACTAAGGCCCGTGCACCCTAGAGCCTGTGCTCCATGCAATGAGAAGCCTGTGCCCCGCAATGAAAAGCAGCCCATGCTCACTGCAACTAGAGAAAGCCCATGCTCAGCCGAAAAAAAAAAAAAAAGATAGTTGGGTATTATTATTTCAGTGACTCTCAACTTGGGCAGGCTTCTTCCTTTCCTGGGCTTCAGTCTTTCCATCTATAAAATGAGAGTGTTGAACCAGGTGATCTCAAGAGCCTTCCAAGTGTCAGTGGGGTTTTCATAATTACAGGGCAAGGAATCACAGACCACAGGTGGGATTTCAGAAGACCCCCAAAACACCCCACTGCTCTGGGAGCCCCCTGTCTGGATATGTCCTGCCCCTAGAATACACGTGCACTGAGACACAGAGTGCCTCTGTGGTTCTGGTCCTCTCTGCCTCAGTTTCCCTAGTTTTGACGTAGAGACAGTAATCCCATCCTGGCTCCCTGGGGAAGGGGTGACCAGATGGCAGGGAGAGAGGTAAGAGCCAGAATGTCCCTGGGAGGGAGAAGGAGCCTTGACTGTGGGTCTTCAGCAGAGAATCAGTGGGTTGGGCCCAGTGCCCAGGGAAAATCCAGTCCTTTCCGCCACACTCACGCACACACTCATTCACTCATTCCATAAATACTTAAGGAGCCCCGCTGAGGTTTCGGTAGCAGTCGTCTGTCTGATTCCCCTTCTGCCTCCTTTGGTCCCTCTGAGGTTCCTTTCCAGCTCATTTTCCCTAAATGGCCTTCTAAAGCAAGGGTCCCCAGTTCTGTTCTTGATACTCACCTCCTCTCATGCCACACACTCCCCCTGGGCCTTCTCCCACTCCCACAGATTTACCTGTCTCTTTGCCACTAACCCCCAACCTCCTTCCCTGGAGCAAACTGCCCTCCAGAGCCAGGAATCCAATTGCCCCCAGGGCATCTCTATGCTGAAGCCTCACAGACACCTCAAACTCAACCAGGCCCAAGTTCAACTTACCCCCTGCCCATGCACCCCCTAGATCTGGTCCTCTGACTGTCCCACCTGCACCTTCTCTGAGCCCTGCAGTTTTCAGGGCTCTTCTCTCTCCCTGCTCCTATCTTCTCATATCTGAGTCTCGTTGCTCACAGCCGTGACCTCCTCCCTATGCCCCACACTCAGCATCACACAAACAGTATTTCTGCCCCCTGGGAAGACCATACCCCTATTCCCCTATAGTTTCTCTGTTCCCCTCCACCATCATCCAAGGGCCTTCCTTGAACTGGGGAATCTGAGTGCACAGGGGAGGGAAGGACAAACTGGCAGCTGAGTGCCTGTGCACTTAGGCACTGGAAATCTGAGTCCTGAAAGTCTCCAGGACTCAGAAAATCAGAGGTGCCAGAAAAAGAGTCTGCTGCCTCTCTACAGCCAGATCCCCTCTCTCCCAGGCAATGCCTGTCTTCCCATGTGATGAGGAAGGAAAGAGGCTTCAGGCAGTACCTGTAGTGGGCAGAGCCTGGGCCTCAGCCCTGAGCTATTCCCTCCTCTGTTCCTGCCTGGCTGTGTAGCTTTGGGCACAAGTTCATCTTCCTGGACCAGTTTTGTCATTTGTAAATTTCAATCACTTGACCAATACTCATCGACCATCTAGTCTATCACAGGCCCAGTTCCAGACACAGGAATATTTTGGTAAGTAAGACAAACCAAGTCTGTCAGACTAAGACAAACCATGCTTTATAAAGTTTACATTCAAACTGGGGAAACAATCAAAATGTAAACACTCAAATAGATAATGTAATGTTGTACAAGGAAAAATGCTCTGCCACAAACGTTAGAGAGGGAGGAAGATGTTTCAGCCAGGGTAGACAGAAAAGACCACCCTGGGAGGAGGAGTTTGAGCATGTGAAGAGGTGGGAAATCACTCCTGGCAGAGGGGACAGCAAGTGCAAAGGCCCTGAGGTAGAAATGAGTTGAACGAGCTTAAGGAGTAAAAGGGTGGCTGGTGTAGCCAGTGTGGCTGGAACAAGGGAATATGGGAGAGGACGGCAGGAGGGAAGATCTGCAAGGAAGAAGAGGGTAGGTCAGGCAGATTTTGGCCTGTGTGAGATGGGAGCATTTAAAGGGCTGTGAATTGAGGAGGGACCTGGTTCAATAACGGCACCCCAAAATCCCATGGTTGGAGGAGCCTGGTAGGCTGCAGTCCACGAGGTTGCTAAGAGTCGGACACGACTGAGCGACTTCACTTTCACTTTTCACTTTCATGCATTGGAGAAGCAAATGGCAACCCACTCCAGTGTTCTTGCCTGGAGAATCCCAGGGATGGGGGAGCCTGGTGGGAGGTCTTCTATGGAGTCACACAGAGTCGGACACGACTGAAGCGACTTGGTAGCAGCATGGTTCAACCCAGATTTTAAAGGATCCTTCAGGCTGCCATGGAATAACAGACCGTGCAGCAGAATGGACACCACATATATGATTTAAAAGTTTCTAATAGCCACATCAAAAAGTAAAGAAACAGGGACTCCCCTGGTGATCCAACAGTTAAGACTCTGGGCTTCCAATGCAGGGGCCTGGGTTCCATCCCTGGTCAGGGAACTAGATGCCACATGAGACAACTAAATATCCCACACGCTGCAACTGAGACCCAGCACAGCCAAATAAACAAAAATAAACATTTTTCAAAGGTAAAGAAGAAGGTGAAATTTCAACAATACATTTTATTTCATCCAATTATTATCCTCTCAATATGACATCTATACTGAAAGATTATTAGATGGTTTATATTCTTTTTTTTTTTCATACCAAGTCTTCAAAATCCAGTGTGTATTTTATCCTTGTAGCTCATCTCAATTCAGACGAGTCACACTTTAAGCACCCAACTAGCTGCCTGTGATTACAGCACCGGGCAGCCCCGCTATAGAGTGGCAGAAGCAAAAGCAAGAAGACAAGGTAGGAGGCATTGCCAGGTGCAGGAGGGACTGAGAGCTGGGTGGAGATGGGGATTAGGAAACAAACAAGGATGCCTGGGAGGGGAGCTGAGCTGAGCACAGGTGGTGCCCACTGGCTGGATTAGCGTCACAGGTCAGACTCCCTGGAAATGCTCTGAGACTATGAGGTTTGCATAAAGGATGTTTACAGGAGAAGACTCTTAGGACAACTGCAAGAGAAGGAAGCAGCACTGGACAAAGGGGGAAACTGACACGCAGTGCAATCACAGCTAACTCGACACGGAGATCAGGGACTGGGACGGCCCTTCAGAAGTGTCCCAAGTCGCAGCAAGGGGACCTGGCCTTTGCACACCCCCCAGCCAACAGACCAGCCATTGGCAGCAGGCTGCCCCCAGGGAGGGGGCTAATTTTGGGCAAAGTGCCCCTCTTCCCCCAAAGGCAATTCCTGGACATGGATTCAGCTGGAAGCCATCAACAGCCCACACTCCTACACTACAGCCAGGCAGCCAGGGGAGACAGGGGAAAGGGGACCAAGAGGGAGGCCTCCAGACTAGCAACACTGCTTTCTCATGGGAAGAGGAGCAGTAATGCCCAGCGCCAGGAGGGTCCAGCACCAACCAGGGCCTCTGAGCACAGCTGAGAAAGACTCAGTGGCTGGAGGGACCCAGGCCCAGCCGGGGGCTCTGTCTCCAAGCCCCTCACTGCCCACTCTGTAGGGCCCATCTCACAGCCAGTCCTCAGGTTCCAGTTCCAGTCCTGCAGCTCCCTCTTCCCTTGCCGCGCCCCACAACGGGCCACCTCCCTGCCCCCATCCTTGGAGGACTCCAAGCCCATCTCAGTCAGGCTATTGTGAATCGTGAATGAGCTTAAGCAAGTGGAAAAGTTTTGTTCACTGTGGGGTGCTATCCACATAGGAGGGGGCTGTTATTAAGCTCCATACTTCCTGCCTCTGGAAGAGCTATTCCCCCTGGGCCCACCGCTTTCTCCTCTTGCTGTGGACTCCCTCCCCCAACCCTCCACTTCAGGGGCTTTGAGTCTTTCTTCTCTCACCTAATTCCGTCTTTCTGAGTCTCAGTCTCTCCCTCCTTCTCTCTCTTTCTCTCTCTGAAGCCTCATCTCTATAACCCTCAGCCTCTCCATGTCTCTTTGTCTTGAATATGGGTCTTTGTCTAAGCCCCTCCTCCTTCAGTTTCACCTCCTACCAGGGCAGCTCAGAGCTGCCCCACAGGTCTGGTCTGGGAAGGGAGGAGGGCAGGGAGGACGGCAGGGAAGAGTAGCCTGAGCTCTCCAGCCCACAGCAGCAGCTCAGTTCAATGTTCGCCCACCCACTCCTCTGAGCCCCATGAGGCTCCACCTCTTGCCAGCAGAGCAGCCATCCCCGACCCAGTTCCTGCCCTAAGTCCCAGCCTGCTTGTTTATTACAGTAGCAACAGAAGCGTGGAGAGGCTCCGAAGCCACACAACTTGACCGCTCCAAAAGCTCGGTGCTGGCAAGAGGCCAACAGCCCCTGCAGCAGTGCAGGCAGGCTGCCAGGCGGTGAGTCCCTGCCCCTGGAGCAGCAAGGCATCCTCCAAGCTGGGTCACAGTGACAGTCACAGGCCCAGCCCAGCAGGGGTGGGAGCAGCATGCAAGATTCCCCACGACTCTAGTCCCCCAGGGTATCCAAGCCAGGCAGCTGCTGACAACCCCACAGCCAAGACAAAACCCCTCCTCTTGGCTCTATAGGAATAGGGACCCTGAATTCTCAAGGAACTTCTGTAAGAACCAGGTGGGGAAAGGAATTACATAAACAAAAGGGTCACAAAAGTATAAACACTGACCAGCTCTCCAACATACACACTCAGTAAACATAACTGAGCGGTGGCTGTGTTAGGCATTCAGTCAGTGGATGCATGGACGCATGGGTAGGTTGAGGGATGGATAGACGGATGATGGATGGATGGATGGATGAATGGGTGAATGGGTGGGTAGGTTGGGGGATGGAGGGATTGAGGGACTGGGGGATGGATAGGTGATCTAGGGGCTGGATGGATGGGTGAATGAATAGACACGTGGAAGAATGGATGGATAGATAGATGGATGGGTGGATGGGAAGACAGATGGAATCATGACTTCCAAGTTAGTATAGCCCATCAGAACAAGATCTTCCTTTTCCTTTGTGCTATCCAAAAAGCCTTCTTTCCCAGGTTTCTTTCTCCACCAGACTCCTTCCTTGGCCGCTGAATTTTGAGCAACGTTTCCATTTCCTCTTCTCTGTTCCTTTTCCTGCAGGAGATGTTGAAGAGCCCAGGTCACAGGCACAGATGGATGGTCAGGACCTGAGAAGCCCACCCTGGGTGAGGCCTATGTGCTCGTCACCTGGGAACGGGACAGAGGGAGCCGGGCCAGGTGAGCACCATCCCTGCAACCTCCATCAGAGTTAGTGAAGCACAGGGAATGCCTCAGGACAGTCCCACCAGAAAACAAGTACAGAGCCTTCTTTTCTCCCTGCCAAGAGCCGATATTCCAAGCCACAACTTGGCTCCCTGGGCAGAGCCCAGAAGACTTAGCTCTGGGCCAGGAGCTAAGCGATGGAGGGGATACAGGGAAGATGCGACTGGGAGCCCCAGGGAAAGGAAGTTCTGAGGCAGGCCTGGTTGGATGGGATTAATATGGGCACCCCACCCTCTACTGGGTGGCTTCCAGGAGGCTCAGGGCCTGATCCTGGGCAGGGCCTAGCCAGGACATGTATGACTCCAGAGCCATGACGTTCTCAGGACCACCCTGCCTCACCCATTGTGCAGATCCTGCCCTGTCTAAGTGGCAGACACTGGTGCCTGAGGTGGTTAGGAGGTGGGAAGAGTCTGAAGGAATCAAAGGAAGCCCAACTATCTCCCCAAGATTCCCTGTGTTGCATTAAAAATACCTGAAATAACATACTAAAGTGCTTAGACATATAGTAAGGGCTCAATAAATGTTAGCCATCGGCACATAGGATAGTGCCTGGCACAAAATGAACACTAAATAGTTGTTGAATTAATATACGAATGAGTGAAGGAACCCTGCTCCCACCTAGCTCCTCTACCCCAAACACCAGAAGATATAAGTCAATACTGTCTCCATAACTACTGGGGAAGATACACATTAAGCCCATTCTAACCCCAGAGCCTTTGCACTTGCTATTTCCTGTCAGTGACTTTCCTCATATCCTCACCTGAGGGTTCCCTCCCTCGATTCATCTCTGCCACTGGAAATGAGAAAGGGCCCTGACCTCTGCCTGCTAATAGAGCTCTCAGAGTTGTCTCTCCTTTCCCAGTCAAGGACCCTCACCAAGAATGTACAGACACACACACACACACACACACACACACAAATCCAGGCAATTCTAACTAGACAACTTCAGAGTCCCCACCCTACCCAGGGTTAGGACTAGAGCTGGCAGGGGCTCTGGCTGGCAGGTGGCCCCTCCCATATGCAGATGGCCAGCAGCATCCACGCACAACAAGAGCTCACACAACCCACAGCTGAGTTCTGCTCTGTTCCCAACCAGCCCCCTTCCAACCAGCCTTGGCAAGAACCACAGTACCAGGCAAACAGTAGAGTCCACTGGACCACAATTTAAAATCCTAGCTCTATCACTTAAGGAAAAAAAACTTTTATTGAGCACTTACTGTTTGCCAGCCACTGTGCTATGCTCCCTACATACTTGAGCTCAACTAACCTTCACAACAATTAAGCAAGGTGGGTATGATCCTTATTGTATACATGGCTGAAGCAGAATAAACTAAGTGCCCAGACTATAGAATGAAACAGAACTGGGTTCAAATCTGAGCTCCTTCACTCATGGTGTGACCTTGGGCAAGTCACTGCAGCTCTCTGAGTCTCTGCTTCCTCCTTAGTAATGTAGAGATAAGACAGTCACTGCCTTTGATCCTGCTGACGATCAAAGGAGATAATGGATAAAAGTACATGCAGCCTTCAATCAAGGCCAGGGCCCTGCCCTTCCCGCCTTATCTCACCAGCTTCTCTGCCAAGGTTTGCAGGCTGGGACTGGCCCTCCCCATGGTGCCAGGCACAGGGCTGGGCACCACCGGCACACACAGACTATTCCTGCTAATGAGCAGATTTTCCCAAGGGCTTGATTGCAGAAAGCATGCCCTGTCCCAAAGCATCCAAGGAAGGGATCCCTGCCCTGGACAGCACCAGGTGGAACACCTCCAGGAGGGAGGCTCCTTCCTGCCTGTCAGCTTCTGCCTTGTTTTATTTTTTCTTTTTAACTTTTTATTTTGTACTGGGTTATAGCCGATTAACAAACAATGTTGTGATAGTTTCAAGTGAACAGCAAAGGGACTCAGCCATAAATATGCATGTATCCATTGTCCCTCAAGCTCCCCTCCCATCCAGGCTGCCACGTAACATGGAGCAGAATTCCTGGTGCTATACAGTCCTTGTCGGTTATTCATTTTAAATATAGCAGTGTGTAAATGTCCATCCCAAACTCCCTAACTATCCCTTCCCTCCATCCTTCCCCCAGTCCGCTGTAAGTTCATCCTCTAAATCTGTGTGTCTCTTTCCGTCTTGTAAGTAACTGCATTTGTAACATTTCTTTTTATATTCCCATATTAGGGATGTCATAGTATACTTCTCCTTCTCTGTCTGACTTACTTCACTCAGTATGACAATCTAGGTCCATCCAGGTTGCTGCAATTGGCATTATTTTATTCTTCTTAATGATTTCTGCCTTGTTTTAGAAGCCCTCGCCAGGTTAGACCAGGTGTCCTCATCTGAGCCCCACATCCGTTTCCTAGGACTCCTAGCGTATGAGTTCCTACCCAGAAAGCCTGACTGGTTGCCTGGCTTATCTAGGACGGTGGCCACCTAGAGGGCCACCAGTCACCCACCCCAGTGCCTGGCACTCTGACTCTACCCCAGCCCCTTAGTTAGATCCTGCCTTATGCTGACAAGCAGCCCCACTTACACTAGCTGCCCAAACCACCCATTCCAGAATCCTCAGCTCAAGTCTACCTCCTCAGACCCCAGGCTGCCATCCACCTCTCCCCAGATGTCACTCTCACCTCATCCAACAGCCTCCCCAGGCAGCCACTTTCAGAACCTGCAGCCGGTCCACACTAACCCATGCCCTCTGCAGGGCCCCGAAGCCTGGCAGAAAAATCACCAAGGCACTTTGACATTAATCAAAGACACTCATAAATAAATATGCGCAAATCAAATGCAAACCAAGGTAGGAATTTACATCTTTCACTGCTGAGTCAGCATCTCCAGACACAGGAGAGGCTGCCTGCAACTCAAGAGGTTTGGGACAAGAGCCCTCCCATCTAGGGGTCCACTGAACAACTCTAGATGTATCATCTGAGAGTCTCGAACTTTCAAGTTGGAAGCATCAACCCCCATTTATTGATTGCCTACTACATGACAGGCATTCTACATACTATAGGCATTCAACGAGATAACATGCACAGTACTTAGAATGGTAGCTGGCACCTACCTAGCAAACACCCAATGTACATGGGCTATTATTAATGGTAATATCTCTTAGTTTCTCCGTTTGTAAAATGAGAATTAGAGTTGCACCTAATTCAGAGTGCTTTGGTGAGGATGCAAGGTGGAAACCCAGGCAGAAGCACAGCATAGGGTAGCACTCAATAAATCTCAGCAATTTTATCAAATACTGTGTGTCCACGCAAACAAGTTCTGGAAAGATATAGCCTTGAGGAGCAGTTAACAGAGGGGAGGTAGAGGGATGAACAGGGGCCCTCCACTTTCGTATATTTCTGAGGCCAAGAATTTTGACAAATGAGTTTGCATGGCTTTCACCAGCAGCAAAAACAAGAAAGCTACTTCTGTTTGGTGGAATAAAAGCCACCAAGGCAGAGACCCTGTGCTGGGAGCACCCACTTCCTAGCTACGTCCTCATGGTTCTGCACGCCTCCCTTCTCAGCCTCTGCCCTCAGACACTCTCCTCCAAAAACGGTCAGGGAGAGCAGTCTGCTCTGGACATGGTGTTTCTAGTAACAACACTTTATGTGACTTCCCCTCTCTGGCAGGATCAGTAAGCCCAGGAACCCTGAAACTTCTCCAACAAGCTGGGCCAGGTGTGCCTTGACTTAGACGGGGTCCCATCCCCAGAGCCCTCAGACAGGTCACTCGGTCTGGACTCGTTGCTGCTCCCTGGCCATCACTGCTCCTGTCAGGAGCGTATGTTTCGAATCTTCATCCAGGTCACAGACAGAGAATGGAAGGAGATGACAGAAGCATAACCATGTCATCATCCAACAGGTCTTTCTTACTGGTACCGCCAGAGACCAGGAATTGGGCTGGGTGCTGGGGAGACAGACATGAACCAGAGCCAGCTGCTCCTCGGAGCTCACAGTACTGCCAGGAGAGAGATCTACAAAGGGCAATGGCAATGGCATGCCAGCCCACAAATGCTAGCGCAGAGGTGGTCTTCACAATACAGCATGGAAGCAGGGAAGAAGTTGTGGCTTGGTCTAGAGAGGGAGTGAAAAGGAAGCCCAGAGCAGGTGCCCCTTGAACTAGGACCTGAAGGGTGTGATGAGAGGACAGGGGAGTGGGTAGAGAGAAAGGCATTCCAAGGAGAGGGAGCTGTGTGCGCAAAGGTAAGGAACCATCAGGACCTGATGTGTTTGTGGGAAAGATGCTTCATGCTGCTGGTTCAGAGGAGAGGCAGGGGCAAGACCAGAGGGGGCTTTGGGTTGGATACTATACACAATGGGGAGCAAGGAACAGCTTCTCGGGAGGCAAGTGACATGTCCAAGTGTGTCTTGGGGGGGCTCTCTGGTTTAATTCAACAAAGGGACTAGAGGAAGGAAGAATGGTCCTAGCCCCCCCAACTTGCACAGTAGCTATATTTATCACCTATTCACGCCCCCTTATTCTTTTAACTTCAGTTTCCTGGAGCTTCTGGGGTGTAGGCTATGGCTATCCCTTGAGGTGCCCAGAGTTAGCAGGCCAATGGGCCTACAGATGGAGGTAAACTGAGGCACTCTACAGAAGAGCCCTTTCTTGGTCGAAATGAGAGCAGGGACGTGAATCTGGCATATATTCTGTTCTCAGCCACAAACCAAAGTTGAGACTCCAGGGTGATTTTATCTGCAATGACAAGTCCACCCCCAGGCTCAGACAGGTATTGTTCTGGGCTTAGCAGACATCCCCAAGTCAGACAGATGTCCAGGACTCAAACAGACATTGCCCCCAGGCCAGGAGGATGTTGCACCAGGCCCAGACAGATGCTGTGCCAGGTTCAGATACATGTCCTGGGCCCAGACGAAAGCTTTCCTGGGGCCAGATAATGTTCTGGGCTCAGCCAGGTGTTCCAGCCTCAAACAGATGTTGTCTCCAGCCCAGGCAGATGCTACCCTAAGCTCAGACAGATGTCTGCCACCAGAGATATATAAAGATGCTAAGAGGTCCCTGGGAAAATATAATTCCTAAATTCTCCTTTGCCACTGCCACCCTCCACCTGCTACTCTTGAGAAAGCTGAGGAGGGCCAGCACTGAACCCAGCCAGCTCTCTCCAGGCCCTCCCAACTTGCACAGCCAAACAGCTATATTATTCTGTCTTTCCCCCGATTCCAAGCTGGCCTGCTGCACAGAGGGGAAGACGGCACATACGGTGGGGCAATGAAGGAGGCACGTGGACAAGAGTACACAGCATCTGCGCCATCTGTGGCATGGTAGACAATGGTACCCAGGCCACCGAGATGATTCTGTACAAAGGGGACTAGGTGGGGATCAGAGCTGATGTAAAGACTAAGCCCACTCAGTGTTACCTCAAACCCCACACTCTGGGACTGGAGGGGAGAAGTCCTGTGACTTCAACTCCACACTCATGTACCTTGACCAGCGCCCTAGAAATGCCATTGCTGAGTCATTTAAAAGTAACTACTGCTCCAGAGGTGCACTAAGCTAGAGAGAAAGACAGAAATTAGGAAGTGTGGACATTAAGTGAGAGCGAGTCCCATTCGTCAGCTTAGTCCTGGCTAGAAGAATGACCTTCTCTCCCCAAGAGCCCTCAGAGGGGCATCGCAGACTAGGAAGAAAACAGAACTTTCCCATCAAGACAGAGCTGTGTTAACTGCAGCTTTGCAGAAGTTATAGCTTTCCCAGTCCAAGCCACTAGACTTGAAGTAGAGGAATGAGAGGGGTTACAGTGAGACCTTGACCTCCCCATCTGCCATAAGGGGCTCCCCCACTAGACTCAGTCTATTCTGAAGGGGAGTTCCTAGAGGCAGCAGCTCATGCATATGTAAATAAAGCATAAGCCGCACACCCCTACAAGTGAAGTCAGGACCTCCCTCCAGCTCCACCTCCTCCCCCTCAAGAGCTTCCTGGAGACTAAGGAAGGTGAGGTGTGGTCTTTGCAAGCACTGTCAATGGCAAGCAGTGTCTGAAACAACTACAAACACTAATGCACACATATTAATACAAACCAAGCACAAACACCCTAACACAAGCACAGAAATACTTATGCGCATCTGTAAAATACAAGCAGGAATTCGTGCAGGCATGCTAACCTGCAGTTACCCACCTATACAAGCATACCAAGCCCCCAACTCACTGTTGTAAACACTGTAAGGTACACAGACACAAGGAACTCCCTTCCAGCTCCCTCCCTTCCAGACTACTCAGGCTGCCCACCCCCACCCTCAGTCGGCCAGAGGCAACACCAAGCCCAGGAAGGCACATCCCTTGTCTAACAATGATGACAAGAACTTAAATTATCACTCGTTGCTCCCACCCCACCCTGTGGTGGTGAATTTTGCAGCCATCCAGATAAAAAGTGTGTTAAAAAAAAAAAAAGTGAGAGAGAGAGAAACTCAAACCCAGCCCCAGCCTTTCAGAGTGATTAATCCCTGCTAATGATTTACCGATTTGCAGAGAGCGTGTTCTGCATAACCGGATTGTGGGCATTAACACCAGCTCAGAGGCTGCCATTCTGCTAAAAATGAAAGTAAATTTCAAGAGCAATTGACCACCCCTAATTTGAATATCCTACTGATGCACTGGGAGGACCCTTACCCCCACCCATCGACCTAGAAGGCTGAGGCAAGGGAAAAAACACAAGGAAAGGTTCTTTCCTAAAAGATATCTCACCTTTCATCGTTCTTTCCCGTCCCCAAGACTGAGAGATAGGGAAACTTAAATAGGTGAGACTGCTCCTTTCTCTACCAAAGGCAGCCGTGCCTCTCCTACACTCTGGTTCCCTATTCGTGACTCTCAGGAGCACAGGAAGGACAAAAGAGGAAGACACCTGGAGGGGCTGAGTTCAGAGGGAGAGAGGAGGGGGTTTGAGAGCTCAGAGTGATCCCATCCCCTGTGGGAAAGATCTCTTGATAGTGGGGAGTGCTATAAATCAGTCTAGCTGGCACCAACCTGCAGGGAGGAAGTGGATGTACCTACCCAGGCTGGGCTTCCCAGGGGGCACTAGTGGTAAAGAACCCCCCTGCCAACGCAGGAGACATAAGAGACTCAGGTTCAATCCCTGGGTCGGGAAGATTCCCCGGGAGGAGGGTATGGCAACCCCCTCCCATCAATCTTGCCTGGGACATCCCATGGACAGAGGAGTCTGGTGGGCTACAGTCCATGGGGTCACAAAGAGTCGGACACGACTGAAGCGACTGGGCACGCAGGCAGGCTGGAATCTGAGGCAGCCGGGACCCTGCCAGACGCTTCCAGTCAAAAACAGGTTCCAGCCCAGAACAAGCAGGGTGTGGGCGTGGTCGCTCCTGACACCACTTAGCAAGAACTGGTTGAGGAACAGGCAGGTTCTGCTCCAGCTCTCACAGCCTCTTACTCACCCCTGGCAGCCAGGCAGGAAAACCAAGCCACGCTCTCCCTTTCCAAGTTTCCATCCAGGCAGTGATCTCATCCCGCCTCCACAAGAACCCAGTGGAGACCGTCCTGCCCAGCTTACAGATGAGGACACTGAGGTTCACAGAGATCAGGAGAGCTGAGATTGGTGTCATCAGGCAGGTCTGAGACAAGATGAAACCTAGGGCTCCTTGACACTGAAAACATAGGATCTGGAGCATAAGGGAAAGACTGGCGGGCTGAGAAGGGAATAGAAGCAGGCTGCCCCCATTTTGCCCCCCTTCCCACTCAGCCTGCCTTGGACAAAGACTTCAAGCCCACGCACACAGGAGGGCATCCTAGGACATGAGCTCCTCCCAGCAGCCCTCCCTAGGAGTCTGATCTCTCCTCTCTTTACCTCCACTCAGCATTCCTGACTTGCGAGGGATCCAGGTAGAGTGTCCAGAGCCCCTTTTCCTCCAACATTAGAAAGGCCTTGGGGACTCCCCTCGTGGTCCAGTGGCTAGGAATCCACACTCCCAATACAAGGGGCTCAGCTTTGATCCCTGGATGGGGAACTAGATCCCACACGCCACAACTAAGAGTTTGCATGCCCCAGCTAAAACCCAATACGGTCAAATAAATAAATAAAAATAAATATTAAAAAAAAGAAGAAAAGGCCTTAGGTCTGTGGCTGCATCTGCTCTCAGGGCGCCCCTGGACTCCGAGGACCCACTGACCCATTGCAACAAGACATAATGGCAGGAGCCCAGAGACCAAAGCGGGAAAGCAGCTGGACCCAGCTGCCCCCTTTTCCTCCCTCCTAAATCCCATTCAGTGCACCATTGTGCCTGCTCGCCTGTCTGGGATGTGCGTCTAGAATATTATAGTGCATGCGCAGCTGCCCTGCTGCTTGCTGATGGTGAGTATGGTCATATTCTACAGGCCGCTTCTGAATCTCTCAGGCGGGAGTATGAACGTAGATTGTGGGGTTTGTGCCTCTGACGTGAGACTTTTTGGAGAGAGGATATGGGGGCTTGTGTAGCTGCAGTTCATCCCCACAGAGCCTTCCCTCTGCAGCCCCTCTGGCTCAGAGACCCCCCACAGCGAGGGCCCCATCTGCTGGAGGCTCGCTGACCTGTGTCAAATGAGCAGGCGCTCGGTCACACTCCAGGGCCTGGAGGAGGCCTCACCACTCTGGGAAAGCCCAGGCAGCTCCTGGCCTGGGGGCAGGCTGGGCAGGGGCCCCCGCTGGGGAGGGAGGCCAGGGAGCCTCTGAGGCTGGCGGCGGCCTGGCTGGGAGCTGCCCTCCACAGACAAGGAGAGTTGGGGGGGGGGGGGAAACATATGAAAAGAAAGGGCTTTCCTGCTTCCTTCAAATGAATGGGGCCGCTGAATTGCATGGACTAAGCTCTGGGCTGGGCACGGCCCCATCCTGGGCTTTCTGATCCCTTGTGTAGATGGGTTAGTTCCTACAGGGTGTAGGTATCTATGTGATGCATGGGGTGGGCCTCTCTGTATCTGTGCATGGGGTGGGAGAGTGCATGCTCATGTTTGTGAACACAAGAAGGTGCGCCCATTTGTGTGAACCGGCATGCCAGCTGACAGCCTCCAGGCTTGTCACCCCAGAGGCCTGTAGGTCTCCTATAGGTTTGGTCTAGTAGGCTGAAGGAATGCCTGCTTGAGCCAATTTCAGCCTCGGTGTGGACTCTGCAAATGTTGAGACACATGTCTGTATTTATCATCGTGTGTTGGTTTGAATATCCGACCCAATGACGTGAGTCCATGTGTTCCTATTATGAATGTGTATGTCTGTCCTCAGGCTAAATTTCATGTGTGTATCTGCACGTTCTGTGTATTTGTGTGTGTGTGTGAATGCACATCTGTTCACATGCCTAAACCACTCTGTGTATGCATGGGTCAGGTGGGTGGCTGACTTCTGTCTTCCAGGTTTTCTCTGTGGTCTGCGAGGGTAGGGCTCCTAGAGAGCTCTAGGAGCTCTCCTAAAGAGGTAGAGAGGGGATCTCCTAAAGAGAGGGGATGCTCTGTAGTGGGTATCCCTACCACTAGCCATGTCTTCGCCCTCAGTGTCCTGCACAGAATCTCAAAGAGCAAGAGCAAAGGGGATGGGACTTCCCTGTCAATCCAGCAGTTAACACTTCACCTTCCAATATGGGGGGTGGGGGGGTGCTGCAGGTACAGACTTGATCCCTGGTTAGGGAGCTAAGATCACACATGCCTCGAGGCAAAAAAAAAAAGAAGGAAACAGAAACAACATTGTAACAAATTCAATAAAGACGTTAAAAGTGGTCCACATCAAAAAATATCTTAAAAAAAAAAAAAGAGCAAACGGAATACTGAGACTTCCTAGGAAAAACTTAACTCTCAAATACAAGAAAATTGTGACTCAAGACCAAACCCATATCATTGTGGAGGATCTAAAACTTTGAAAGCAGAGAAAGAAATGTTATCATTTCCTAGTTCACACTGCTGTTCAACCCAGGGCAACATCTCATACTAAGAGGGCAGCTAAATTACATGCTTTGTTTCATCCTTGTAGCTCCAAAACAAACCTGAGAGGTAGGCATTTCTGTCCTTGTTTTTATATGAAGAAACTGAGGCTCCAACAGGCAAAGCAAAGAGCAGGGCTGTTAAAAGAATTAATGGGATTGCGACTAGATTTGCTGGCCGACAAGCTGTTAACTTGCTTAGGAGTCTGGTTTTGCTGCAGCCACCCCTCAATTCAGCACAGACTTGGGAATTTGCCTTCAGGAGCACCAGGTGGCCAGAGGTAGGGCAGTAAGCTTTCTCTGCTATGAAAGCCAAAGTCGCTGCCTCCACAGGAAACCTCCCCTTCCACAGCCTGCCAAGAACGATGGGGAGCCATGGGGAGTGGGACTTCCCCATCATTCTCCCCAGGGTGAGGCTTGTTCTGAGCCCTTGAACAGGCCTCAGTTCCTTCATCTGTGCAGTGGGAGAACAATTCTAGTGCTCTCTCCTGGGGCTGAGAGTAGCAGGTAACATCATGAATGAAAAGCATTTATTTGTTAAAACAACCATTGCTCATGGTGACCATTCCAAACAACATCTGGTCCACTGTCCAGACATTTCCCTTCCTCCAACAGAAACTGAGACAGGTTCATAGACTCAGACCATCAGAGCTGGAAGGGAGGTTACCAAAGAGGTCATCTGATCCAAACCTCCACATCCCCACTCTGCAGATGAGGGAACTGCTATTTAGTTAGAGAGGAGTAACCTCTTCATTCACTCTTCACTGGGTGCTAACAATAGAAAGAACAAGAGTAAAAGTCTTTTCTGAGTCCTATTCCCTCCCACTGTCTTGTACCACTCTATGACTTACCTTAGTGAGACAGGTGGGCTGCCTATGGTACTGTTATTCCCAATTTACAGGTAAAAGAACAAACCAGCAAGTTATTCTTGCCCAGGAAGACAGTGGCGGGTCCAGGCTGGAAGCCTAAGCTTCAATGTCACACCGTCCTGGTTAGCTCTGGAGTGAAAGGGGACTTCACTACAGAATTCCCAGGTGTGGTCCTAACTCCTGGGCCTGGGAGAGAGGTCAGGAAGTCCTGGGATGCTGCAAGGTGACAACTTCCTTGGCCAGAGTCCAGGAAAGCCCAGCATTTTTAGCTAGGTTCAGACACTCAGCTCTATCACAGCTCTTGCAATGGAGATGGGACCTAAGCAGCTTGCTCAGGACAGTGGCCAAAGGCCACTCTCCCTTGCGGGCTAGCCAGAGGCTAGTCCTGGGGCATTCCAGGCCTGGATGAGCACATCTGTGCCCTGTCACTGTTGACTCTGTCCCAGTCACCCCCACTGCAGCTGCCACCTGAGCCCCCATCATCCTTCACACACTGAAGCTTTATTCCACTGTCCTGACCTGCCAGTAGGGCCCTAGCTGGGCCCTCAGCTTGGTCCTGCAGTCTGGAGCCCTGGGGCCCTGGAATCTATGAATCCACTGGAGGCAAGGTCAGTGACAGAATAGAGGTGAACTGGCAGCTGGAAGACTCGCTGTGAGAGAAGCCTCAGCACGGGAAGAGTGGAGGCTCAGCTCATTCCACACAACCCCCAGCCAGCGTGTCACGAAAGAGCTGATGCTGAGGCCTAAGTCCGCTAAAGATCCTTCAGGGAGCCCTCAAAGACCTGGGGGATGAGGAGATACCCCAGCCTTGCCAACAAGGAAGGCCTCTTCAATCCCAGTGCCCTTTTCAGCAGCCCCGGGCAAGTGGGTTAAACTCCAGCCCAGGGTTCCCTACGAAGCTGGACAGCTCCCGGCCTGAACTCCAGATTTCTGAGGCGCCAGTGCCCTTCCCCAAGTCCACGCGGCTCCTCACCTAGAGCAAGTTTCCCCCGGGGCGTAACCCCGCCATGACCCAGGCCAATGAGCCATGCAGGCAGGAAGGAGAAGGAGCGAGAAGGCGGCAGTGGCGTGGGTCAGATATCCGGGGGCCCTGTTTGTCCACCAGCTCTGTCAGCGGCGTTTCCCCGGAGCCAGGCTCCACCCTCGAGGTCCTCTCACTCAGGAACCTCGGAATCGGCCTGGTTACAGGAACTCCGGTCTCTCCCACAGCATCGCTGCCGCCGACCATTTCGGCGCGGAGCCACCCGGGCGGTACTCACCTGGGCCACGGTACCCTGGAGAAGAGCCCATGAGCGGCGTGAAGTCGGGCGGGTACGCCCCTGCCCACTCCGGATGCTCTCTCAGGGCCGCGGAGGTCGACGGAGTTGCACTGGGTGGTCCAGAGGACGAAGAAGGGAAACCGAGACGGGCCGGGGAGGCGCGCAGAGGAGAGCTCCGCACCCGCTGGAAGCCGTGGGAGGCGAGGCGGGCGAGGTGAGCAACCGCGCCGCAACCGAGCCGGGGACCCGCGCCGCCTGCAGCTCGCGGACGCCGAGACCCGCGGGAATCCCGGCCCGCCGGCGGCGGCACTGCGGAGGGAGGAGCGCGGGGCTAAGCCGCTTCTCAGAGCCCTAGCGCCTCCCGGAGCCCGCCATCCCCGCCACCGCCTCTGGCCACCCGGGCGGGAGACCTGCGGGAATTCTGCTCGCGTGGAGCGTGGGACCCGCCGGGCTCGGAGTCTCCAGAGACCGGGGAAAGCGGGGCCCATGCAGCCAGGACGAGAAGGGGTGCGGTCCCAGTACCACCCCCGCGCCACTCCCCACGTGGCGGCCGCGCCCCCGGGGCGTGAGTGTGTACGCGGACGGTAGGGGGCCTGTGAATGAAGCCCCAGCGGCCAATCAGCATGGCCGACGCGCGGGACCCCAGGAGTGAGGCCCAATGGAGAGCTCTGGGCGGCCCGGCCGGGAGGCAGGCGGGCGCGGGGGGCGGGGGCCGGGGCCGCGGGGGGGCGGGAGGCGGCTCCGCGGGCAGCCAATAGGCGGCGGGTGGGGTGGGGCTCTGGAGCGCCGAGCGGGTCCCGGCTTTAAGCCGGCGGAGCGCGGCGGCGGGGCCCGCAGACGGAGAGGAGCGGCGGCGCGGCGCGGCGCGGGGCGCGGGGCGGCATGGCCACCACCGCGCAGTACTTGCCGCGGGGCCCCGGCGGCGGAGCCGGGGGCACAGGACCGCTTATGCACCCGGATGCCGCGGCAGCAGCGGCAGCGGCCGCGGCCGCCGAGCGGTTGCACGCGGGGGCCGCGTACCGCGAAGTGCAGAAGCTGATGCACCACGAGTGGCTGGGCGCGGGCGCGGGCCACCCAGTGGGCCTAGCGCACCCCCAGTGGTTACCCACAGGAGGAGGCGGCGGCGGGGACTGGGCCGGCGGCCCGCACCTGGAACACGGCAAGGCGGGAGGCGGCGGCACCGGCCGAGCCGACGACGGTGGCGGAGGCGGCGGTTTCCACGCGCGCCTGGTGCACCAGGGGGCGGCCCACGCGGGCGCGGCATGGGCGCAGGGCGGCACGGCACATCACTTGGGCCCCGCCATGTCTCCGTCGCCAGGGGCCGGCGGGGGCCACCAGCCCCAACCACTGGGGCTGTACGCGCAGGCGGCCTACCCCGGGGGCGGCGGCGGCGGCCTGGCCGGGATGCTGGCGGCGGGCGGTGGCGGTGCGGGGCCGGGCCTGCACCACGCGCTGCACGAGGACGGCCACGAGGCGCAGCTGGAGCCGTCGCCTCCGCCGCACCTGGGCGCCCACGGACACGCACACGGACATGCACACGCTGGCGGCCTGCACGCGGCGGCGGCGCACCTGCACCCGGGGGCGGGCGGCGGTGGCTCGTCGGTGGGCGAGCACTCGGACGAGGACGCGCCCAGCTCGGACGACCTGGAGCAGTTCGCCAAGCAGTTCAAGCAGCGGCGCATCAAGCTGGGCTTCACGCAGGCCGACGTGGGGCTGGCGCTGGGCACGCTGTACGGTAACGTGTTCTCGCAGACCACCATCTGCCGCTTCGAGGCCCTGCAGCTGAGCTTCAAGAACATGTGCAAGCTCAAGCCGCTGCTCAACAAGTGGCTGGAGGAGACCGACTCGTCCAGCGGCAGCCCCACCAACCTGGACAAGATCGCGGCGCAGGGCCGCAAGCGCAAGAAGCGCACGTCCATCGAGGTGGGGGTCAAAGGCGCGCTCGAGAGTCACTTTCTCAAGTGCCCCAAGCCCTCGGCGCACGAGATCACAGGCTTGGCCGACAGCCTACAGCTGGAGAAAGAGGTGGTGCGGGTCTGGTTCTGCAACCGGCGGCAGAAGGAGAAGCGCATGACCCCGGCTGCCGGCGCCGGCCACCCGCCCATGGACGACGTTTACGCCCCCGGCGAGCTGGGGCCCGGCGGGGGCAGCGCGTCGCCGCCCTCGGCGCCCCCGCCGCCCCCGCCGGCCGCTCTGCACCACCACCACCACCACACACTGCCGGGCTCCGTGCAGTGACCCCGCGGGCCGGGCCCCCCGCCGGTGCGCGGCGAGGCGCCGCGCGGCCTGAACTCTTTTTTGTTCGGTTGCTTTGGATTTTACAAAAAGCCCACAAACTTTCGAATAAAACCAAACACCCGGACCATCCTCTCCTGCGAGCGGCGAAGACGGCCGACAGGCTGCGTCGCCCGAGCCCCGAGAGAGAGGAGCGAAGATCCGGAACGCGCCAACTCACTCCGGGCGTCCTGCCCACCGCCTGCTCCCTGCCCCCCAACCCCTCGACGACCCCCGCCCCTGCCCCCCCGGGCTGTTCGGGGCCGGATCCCGGCAGCGGCCTCCCCACAGCGACAGGTAACGCGGTACGGGGTTAGGGATTCCCCGGGAGAGAGGACGAAGAGAGGCGAGCTCCCCATTCCTCTTCCCCGCGCGGATCCCCCGAGCCTGCGGGTCACGGGTGGGGAACTGTCACCTTATTCGCTCCACGCCTCTTCTCTCCCATAAGGATGCGCCCCATCCCCCTTACCCTTCCTCCGGGCTTGGTTTTTTACGGTTTTTATTTATTCATGGAGCCTCTCGGCTCCTGGGGTCCTTCTAACTCCGCCCGCGCCCTTAATTTAAATCGCTGTATACTGTATTTATCGGGGCCCCGGAGGGGAGGCCGCGAGAGCCGCGTCTGTGTATAAAAGCAGGAAATAGCCAAAGCTTTAATCTAGCCTAATTTATTTTTCCCCTTACCTTCCCTATCTTACCCCTCAAAGGAAAAAAAAAAAAAAAGGGCAAAACAAAAAAAAAAAACTAACAAAAAAAAAATTCGAGTGTTCATTTTTCGTTTCGTTTTACCCGAGCTTTTGCTCGGTTCCCGGTCACGCTGGAGGAATCCGCGCTCCCACGCACACGCGGATGGGAAGGGGCTTCTGCCCCGCCGTTGACCGACCAGCAAGTAGCAGGGCCCCGGCTCCCCGCGGGGCCCTGCCCTCCTGGCCTCAAACAAACGAAACTTGGAAAAGTTGGAGATATTTTTTAACCAGCTGTAGAAATAAGCCGTTCCCTGAGAACCTTCTGCCTGAATCCGCTCCCTTTCCAGCCCCCTAGGATGCGGGATGCTGGGGGAGGCCTGGAGAGAAATTCCCCAAGTTTGGGGTGAGGTGGGAACCATGTAAATATGTGAGATATGTACACACTGGCGGGGAGAAAGAAACATTTTGTGCTTGGTTTTTATTTTTGGTTTTCCGGGTTGCCCTCCCTCCCTATCCTAAAGGATTTTGTACACTCACTAATCCGAAAAAGATATTTTAATATGATTTCCAGATTTCTGATCCATCTCTATTTATTTTCTGGATGTGTTTGGAGCTTCCCCCTTCTCCATTTCTTGTTCTGTTACCGTTTGAATTTAAATTTTGTTATTTTATTTTTATTATTTTTTGGAACAATGTTTTGGTGCATTCTCTTTGTATCCTTATTGCAAAAAAAAAAAAAAAGTAATAATAATGTAGACTGGGAAGTTCCCTTTATATTTATGTTATAGTAAATATTTTATTACTCACATAAACATGTACCCCAGGGCTGTGTCCTGTCCTCCTTACTACTAGGGCCGGGTTGGTTCATGGGTGATGTGATGGGATACCCTGGCTTGCCTCCCTCAAAGTCTGGCATCACTATCTTGCAGGAAGGTGACCACACAGACCTTCTTCCAGGCCAGTATCAGGGCAGCTTGTTACTTGGACACCAGTTGGGCCCCTGCCTCAGATGAGTGAAGTTAGGGAAGATGAAGCCGCCTCATATCCCCCTCCCATAAACAGACTGTCCTGGAATCTGAGCAGGGCATAAGACCCTGCAGACACCGTACTGAATTCGGATCAACCATTCCTCAGGCACAACTCAACTGCCCTTCTGAGCCAAGGAAGAAGCCTGCCCCTCTCTACCTGGCCCACCAGCCAGGCATCTCTGTATTTACATTCCCCCTGACGCACACACCCACCCCTGACTTTGGCTTCACTTTGCACTTCCTGGGTGGAGCCCAGGCCAACTTCATCATTCCAGGTCTTGGGGCAGGTGGAAGTGAGTCAGGCCTCACCAGATCACCCCAGCTGGCGTTCCACCTGCAAACAAATGGTACCCGAACCTGCCTGGATCCACTAAGAGCCCTAGCAGCTCAGACAGGGTCCTGCAGGAGTTAAATGGCCTGGGGAGGGAATCCCACGTGTTTGTTTGAGCAAAGCCAGTATTTCTCTACAGGCAAACGACCTGCCCCAACTTCTCTCAGGGAGGAACAGGGGCGAGAACATCTGTGCCACCAGAAAGCCCTGGCATCTCCTCTCCAGGGCTGGGTCACCAAGGGAACCCCCCACTCCTCAGGGAGTGGTTGTCTCTGCCTATGGAGGACTCCAGGGCCGTGCACTTATGACCTGGGGAGAGAAGCAGCCATGCTCAGACATCCCCCTGTCAAGCCTTCAGCACAGCGTCACCCCCTTCCCCAGAGTCAGGATGGTGAAGGCAGCTCCGGGTTCCAGAGCCAAAGCCCCTGACTATCTGTGTCCCAGCAAAGATCCTTTCTCCTTTAAAACAACTCCTCTTAAAAATACTAATAAAAGCAGCTCTTCCTGTTCCTCCGTAGATGCGGTTCTTTTCCCATCTTAGGAGAAACCACGTGAGGTTTATCTTACTCTTCGTGGAGACAAAGCTTGAAGGCACAATTGCTTGCCGGGGGAGAAAGTTGTGTCCCTAGCGAGGGTATGTGTATGACTCCCTCCTGCCGGGGAAGCTGTCGAAGCCCAGGTCTGTGAGAGGCCTTGGCTCCAGCTGAAAGAATCTTGGGTGCCCAGAGAAGGGTCCCCAGGCCCCCAAGTTGGCTGTCTCTGGCAGGCTTGGGCCTCAGGATGACTTTTTCGATGCTGCAGGTTCCTAGAGACACCCAGAGCTCTGCCCCACTCAGTCTCGGGAGAGAGTTGTCCGTCCAAGTACAGAAGCCATCATGGTTTTCACAGGCTCAGCCTCTCACAGCTTGTTTATTTTTCCCCTTACACCTTCGGTCCAGCCTAGTAAGCAATTAGGCCTGCAGTTGGCACCCATGTCCCAGCCATCCCATTTCCCAAGTCGGCAGGCCAGGGAGCCTCCCCAGGCTTTTTACAAGGGAGGTTAGAAACTTTACCTGCTGATTGTATGGCAGCACGACCAGGAGCGCCGGCCACCCCACCTAGGCCCCTCATCTCCAGCTTTGAAGGAATCGCACGCTCCCTCCCTGTTCCTTCCTTCCCGGATTCGTCCCAGCCTCAAGGCCCTGAAATGGAAGCCAGTGTAGCTCAGAGCTCCCTGCCGCCTGAGCCGCAGCAGGTTTGGAGTTTGGAAAGGGCGGCCGGGAAGATGGGGGCCCTTCCCTGGCCTCTGCCTGCAGCTGACACCAATTGATTGATTGATTTCCTAATTGTCTGCTTAATCCGGTCCAAGAGGGTGGATTTATTATTTAAGCAAGTCAACTCCAAAACAACCAAACAATGCGGTCCCCCAAGACCCAACAGCAGCTGAGGAGTAGAACAAAAAGAGGAAAAAAAGTGGGAAAGGGGACGGAAGAAGATCTTCCATTTGGCGGCGATTTTGCTTAATGAGACAGACACCAGCCTGGGACAGCTACCCGCTGACCCACCCCTTGGTCACAGAAGGCCCCAGGGGACTCCTTCCCCCAGTCTCCAGGCTGGGTTGATGGTAAGAACCACAACACGTCTGACATTATAAGAAGGAAACCATAGGACCCACGGAGCAATATTTTTCCCTAGAGTCTTACTCCCCAGGTAGAACAGAGTTTAGATTTTTCCAGCCCATGTATATGGGGGTCTACCTGCTCACTCCTGAGAGCTCCAAGCTTCCTTTTGTTCAAGAGAGCCAGATGTCCCTAGCATTGACCTCCCACGAAGCCCAAGCTTTCCCTAGTGGATTTGGGATTTTCTCATCCCATCTCCCTCCTCTTCTCACTGGAACAAAATTCTTTTCATAGATCAGACAACCACTGGTTCTGGTAGTTAAAGAGAGCCTCCCTCTCCCTGCAGGAACCTATGGGCGTTGGTGTGTGAAGGTGTACGTGTACTTCTGTGCCTGTAAATCCATAGCTGCTCCCAGAGATAGGAGGAGGAAAAGGAAGTCCATGCTACACTGCCGCTGCTTTGAGCTGGGAGAATATTTGCAGGGTGGGAGTTGGCTAACATGTAAAGAAGAAAGGTGGCCGTTGTGGTTGCCTGGGATCCTCAAGGCAGATTCGGAAGGTGCCCGCTCCTGAATTTCAAGGATGCCTGTATTCCCCACTACCACTTGCCCCAGGAGTTTGCACTGGCTTCTATGTCGCGGAGCTTAGAACCTATGCCATCATCTTTTGACCCCAGGACTCCACTAGGGGTCCACAGGACTAGCTGACCCCCAACTGCAAACTGCCTGCTTAGGGCTCTTTAGAATCAATTCTCCTCCGAAGAGGCTCTGGGCCAACATGGGGGAGGGTCAAGCCCCCCGTGACATGTCCAGGCCCAGGCTTTCGCCAGCAGGGCTTGAGCTCCAGAAAGGAGACCCACCTGAGCAGGGAGAGGAGAAAGAGGAAGTTAGTTACCTGGCCTGGAGGCTCCCCCTAAGCTTAGCAAAGGAGATTCATCCGGTTTTCTGGCTTAGTGACCACAGTGACCAGAGGAGCCTCGGATCGTGTCCTGCACAGCATATGGGAAGGCCCTGGAGTTAGTATTTGCCCTCCGTCAAGGCTCCCCTTGCCACTTGGGAGGCCTCCGTGTGGGAGGACTGCCCTCTATTGGTCCCTGAGCTGGGACGTGGCAGCAGTCACCAGGGCCACCACACGGCTGAGCATACCCCAAAATCAGCATTAAGTTGGCTACACACTGAAGGGTGCCAGGTAGAGCAGAGGCAACCTTAGCCTTCAAAGGAAGTGACCTGGCTCTACATACACACAGGCTTGCCCGTGACCCTTCCTTCTCCATCTACCACCCAGCCTGTGCCCCCAGCCATCCTCAGAAATTCTCCATCACAGCTGCCTCCTCTGCTTCTGCCCCACCCACACCCATCACCACCACTCCTCCTCTCAACCAGCTAAAACCCCAGTCCACACTCTGCCAGCTTGCTCACTCGCGCACATGCTGAACCTCACAGGCACACCCGTACCACCGTCTGGTGTCCAATGCCAGCTTCAAGGCCTTTAACACCGAGCTCTCCAGAGTCGCTAGCTACCTGTGCCTTTGCTTATTTGATTTAACACACACAGCCTCCTTTCCATCCCTTGGCAGGGTCCCCTCCTCTCAGGATTTTCAAACACTCACCCCACAAGCTGCTTTCCCGACACATCCCTGCCCATCATTGTTCCCAACTCCTCCCAGATCTCGCCTGCTCCCTTCAGATAATTAAAGTTAGGCTGTGTGTTTGTATGTATGTGTGATCTTATTTTTTAAACACACACCCCCACACATACATATGCGTGTATATATACAAACACACACAGCAATTAGATCTATCTGTTCCTGCCGTCGTCCCTCTTGTGCTAAACACATGTCCCCCATCGCCACGCCATGAACCCAGCATCTCACAGTCATGGGCTCTTGATCTTTCTCTTTCTCTCTCTCTCTTTCACACACACATACACAGATACACACTGGCACTTTCACACACCCACCCCCAGCTCCTTGGTGTTTCTCCAGGGGCACGACCTACCTCCCACCCACCTCCAGGACATCTGAATGGGCTCCGCTCAGAAGAGCCAAGTACCAGGAGGACTCTGCTTCAGCACTACCCGCCCCCACGCACACACCCCCAGTGGACATGTCTCTGGCTGAGCCTGACCAGGGTGGGTCTGGGTATTATTAGGCTGCAGAGACAGCACGGAGGCATATGGTCTCGTACACAAGAAATAATGTTCATGTTAAATCAGACCTCATGCATAATGCATGGTGCCTGATCTCACATTATTTTGGGTGTTCGTCAAAATCAGTGTTCTTTCTTGTGAGGGCTCCTGGAAAGAAGGGGAAAAGGCGTTTGCTAATTGTACCCACAGCCTGGACCAGGGAGCCGAATGTGCCCGGAGAGCCTCCCTCTGGCCCCGCTTCACCCACCAGTGGGTCTCATCCCTCTGTCCCCCTCTGTCTTTCCACATGAAAGGAGGGGCTGACTCAGGTTTGGAGCAGGCGTAAGGCCCCGTGTTATTTTTATTTCTTTTCTCTCGGCTCTCTTGTCCCCGGAGGGTTCTGGGGAATAGCAGTGCCTCGTCGTTCACACACCCGATTCATTTGCCGTTTTATGAACTCCCCTTTGATTCATCGCCTCCCTAAGTCAATGATTCACTCCTGATGGCTTTTCAGAAATCCTTCTTCAAAGGCTCCAGATTATTCAGCTCTGAGCAGGGGCAGACCTGGACCCTGTGCTGAAGCTGCCCTCCCTGCTTAGGGTGGGAAGTTGTCACTATCCTCGGCCTCTCCCAGGGCCCGGCCAGTCCGGGGATGAGGGAGTGCCCCCTCCACGCAGAAGCTGCTAGAGTCGACCCCAGCAGCTCATGGACAGACCTGGCCTTCTGACAAAGCCCCCTCCTGCCACTGTAGGTCACCTGCCTTTCCCCAGTGTCATCCAAGTCCCCAGGGATGCTCTCCATGTCTCAGGAGAGGCCAAGAGTAGAATGGTGAAGCACAGGGGGCTGTGGGACCAGACGGATCTGGGTACAGATCCTGGCTCCCCTTCTTATCAGCTATGTGACTTTAGGCCAGCTCCTTACCCTGTCTGTGCCTCAGTTTCCTGATATGGTGGTAATGAGAGTCCTTACCTCACAGAGTTATTTCGAGGATTAAGGGGCATGATGTACTCAGAGTGCTTAGCCTAAGAAGGTGATGGATGAGTGAAAGCTGTTTTAATGTGGGACCTGGGCAGTGCATCATACAAAAACAAGTGAGCGAGGAGGACAGCCAAAATGTAAATAAACTTTTACCATGATCCCACTCTGTCTAAGGCACCCTGACATAACACTTGCCCAAGCACTGACTTTGTGCTTTGTTTTCATTATCTCACATTAACTATTCCTATTTTGCAGATGAGAAAAGTGTTGCCCAGAGAGTTTGAGTGACCTATCCAAGGCACCAAGACTAGTTGATTATAAAGCCTAGAAGAAAACCCATGTAATCTGATGGTCAGATACACGAACAACAATGACAGGTATATGTCATTTTTAGACTCCCTGCTGCTGAGGTGAACAGCAGTATCCAGTGCTTGTGGGGTGTGCCCCAAGCAGAGGGAGTTCCAGAACTCAGGACTGAACCAGGGAGAGAAGTGGGGACCATGGGTTTTTGGAGTTAGTTGGCTAGGATCTGTCACCTTCTTCACCGCTGTGCAACCAGGCAAATCCCGTAAGGCTCAGGGAAGTTGGATGAGTCGCCTAGAATCCGCAAGAAAGTCAGGAAGCCTTCTTGTGTGTCCGTTCAGAAGACTGTGCACTGAGAAGTGACCTACATATGGTGGCTAAGGATGTGGGCCGTGGCATCTGTCCAGACTTCCATCCTGGCCTCACCACCTGCTACCCATGGGACCTTGGGCAAGCTAGTTTCCTCGCATGTCAAAAGATGATGATGACAGTACCTGCCCGGTAGGACTGTTGTGAGACCTAGAGGAGAGATGATACACATAAACGCTTAGAATGAGAGCCCGGCACAGTGTAAGTGCTCATTAAATGTTAGCTATAAAATCAATTTTATATGTACAATATATATTATCGTGTTATTGCTGGGGCTGAAGCAGTGCAGAAGAATAATGCCTAGTGCTCTTTCTCCCCCCTCCCCAGAATTATTTTTCTTCATTCTCAAAACCATCCTGGGAAGAAAAGTTCAACCTTTCCACTCCCCAACTATAGAAGAGGAAACGCAGGCCCAGAGAGGTTGAGGCACTTGTCCAAAATGACCCAGAAAATCAGTGGCAGGTGCAGACTCCTAGCTTGTTCCCCTCTTCTGATTCTCTGTGGCAACCCCATGGCCCTGGTGATGTGCTCTGAGCCCCTTCTATATACTTAGTAGCACTGTGCTGGGTTCTGGGGAGAGAGCACCCAGAGGGTTAGGGAAGGCCCCATAGACACTGGTACCACTAAGCTGGGTCATGAAGAATGAGGTGGGGGTTGCCTCTGGGGCTTCTAACTCAGGACCTGATCCCTAAGAGGTAATATGGCTCAGCCCCAGTGCCCTCAGACTCCACCAGTTCCGCCTTCCTGAAACTTCACGCCTCTTCCTGCCATGCTCAGAACACTTCCACATACCTGATCCCAACACAGAAGATTCAACTCAGGGTCAAGGCTGCTAGACTCTGGGAAGCCACCTCTCAGGACACTTACACAACTACAGATTCCTTTGGGTCCCAACTCCTGCTTCCACTGCAGCCCTGCCCAGAGACTGACCACCAAACCATGCCCCACGGCATCCCAGCCTCAGAGGCAGGGGCCAGGTACCTGGCTCCAGACTTCACTCCACTGTTTATCTTTAGGATGACCCAAGCTGGGTCATTTGTCATCTCTGGACCTCAGTATATAAAATGGATCATTCCCTCACTTACCCACCCATCCATCCTGCGTCCATCCATTCATCCACTTGCCAACCACCCATGCACCCAGGCAACCATCCATTCATCTGTCTACCTACCCATCCACTCATCCATGCAACCCTTGATCACCTCTTCAGCCACCCCCACCTATCCATTTACCCAACCACTCCCCATCCATCCTCTCATCCAATCATCCAGTTTAACAGGTCCCATGTTGAGAAGTAGGAACATGGAGGTAAATAAGACCAGTCCCCCTGTTCTTAAAACTCCTAGCTAGCCTCTTCCCTTCCCTACCTCTCAGTCATACAGAGTCGACATGTGAAAGCCCAAGTGAGATCACCGACGGGGAGGAAACAGTGAAGTCTATTGTTACATCGATGGATCTTGTGTGTCAGAGCACTGGCAACCTCCTTGCCCCACTCATTTCTTCGGGGCCTTACGGAAGACGGAGTCGGTATGGCCTCTGCATGGCCCTAGGACTCCCCTTAGCTCCAAATTCTCATTCCAGGGATGCCAGGTACTGACCTGAACTAGAGGAATTTCAAAGCAAGTGAGGGAGAGGAAGGAGCTTGTGAATATAACTTCTGCCAAAGCTGAAGATCACCACTGGGTCTGGTTTTCTACCAGAGACAGCAGCAGCATCTCAGCACCAGAAAGGTCTGGGGAATGTTCTAGACCCAGGCCTGTCCCCACCAAGCTGTGTGATCTTGAGTAAGTCCCTGCCATTCTCTGGATCTCAGTGCAGTTGGGGTGGGGGTGTGTCCTGGGTCCTCCCCACTTTGAGGTGACCCCTCTCCATCCTCACTTCCCTTCCGGCCTGGGTGGGCCTGCCCTTCTGACAATGGAGCCTGTCTGAGCAGCCCACACATGAGGAGGAGTATGAAATGACGTGGTTGGTGTCCACAGCCCCGAGTCCTCTGGCTATTCAACCCCGCCCTCTCCTGACACAAACAACCCTCAGTCACCTCCCCCTCCCACCCCCCAGAATCCGGGCGCAGCTGGGGCTTGCTATGCCCTGCTCACCCCATGAATCACCCCTCTATGATCCCCGGGGGAGTGGTCCAGGGAGCATCCTACGCCCCAAGCGGGGTGAGGGCCAGAACCAAGGCCCTCAAGCAGGCAGTGTCCACAGGAACAATGGGGGCCTGTGGCTGGTAGCCGGAATGTGGCCATTGTCCTGCCCTGGCCCCCAACCCCAAGGCCTCAGGTCCCCAGGCCGGGCAGGCTGGCGTGGGTCGGTGCGTCAAGCACTCGTGTGCCAGGGCCAGGACACACAGCCTGCCGCTTCCCTTCTCCGGGCAGGCAGATGGGTGGGCCACCAGGCCAGAGCCCACCTCCGCACCCCGGCTCACAAAGGATCACATGCACAGGGTGAGGCGAAGCAAGGCTGGACCCAGGGAAGCCAAGCCAGCCTCGGACCCACTCATCCCTGGGATACTTGGAGCAGACTCGGAGAAGGCGACTCACAGCTCCAAGACCCAAGCTATACATCACAGTGGGGAGGGGGACCACATTAGAATAATGCAGGATTAGAGTGGGGTTGCTATAGCGACGTATTAGGGCAATACATCCAGGGAGCCCGGCCCCTTGGTGATGTATGACTCTGCTCAGCCGAGGGGAGCAGGGGGAGGGGACCTGTCCCGCCCCTCCGAGGGGCGAGCAGACGCCAAACGTGCTCTTCACTGGAGGAGAACACCTGCCTCGGACTCCAAAAAAAGGCTCCTCAGAACCATGTCAAGACCAAGACAGACACCTTGCAACCCAGCCTCCAACAACCCCCACTGGGGTCTGTGCTGAGTTCGGCTTCCAGTCCAGATCCCAGCTCCAGCTTCTGCCTCAGTCCTGGCCTCCAGGCCCTCTCCTTTCTGCTTCAGTGCTGAGGACCATTCCCATACTGTGTCCCCAGCATCCAGTGGGGTCAGCAGGACTATATGGGGGTGGGATGGAGGAGGCAAAGAAGAAAACAGAGGGAGGAGAGGGAAGAGCATCCAGAAACACCACTCAAAGCTATGCGTTTGAGAGGTTGAGGCTGAGGGTGCCCGTGCCGGTCCCTTCTCACATGGGCCTCCCCATGCCAGTATCTGGGTACTCCACCCCCAACTCATCCCAGATCTTGGAATTTAACTTCATCTACATACCCCCCATACCAAGGGGTTATTGCTGTAGACTAGCCCTAGAGTCAGACGTGGATGAGGCTCCCAACAACGCAGAATATGCTAAAACATCTTCACGTAATGTTTGTAATAAATTGCGTGACAAAGTCAGACCATGGACTCCCTTCCCAACTTCTGTAGCATGTCATTTGTACTGGCTTGCCCCGTCTCAGAGGCCCCCTGTTCTCAACCCCCTGGGGACATCGAGTTTCTCTTCGGATAACTTGCTTGGCTGTATCCTCCTTGGTGAGGAAGAAGAGGCAGGATGGACAGCCCCCTTCAAGAATCATAGGTGTGAGAGAGAGAGATAAATTAGGAGGCTGGAATTAGCATATGAAAGACTGTCTATATAAAATAGATAATCAACAAGGACCTACTGTATAGCACAAGGAACTATACTCAACACTCTATAATAACCTAGGAGGAAAAAGAAGAGATGTAACAATGTGTATAACTAAATCACTTTGCTGTCCGCGTGAAACTAACACAGCATTGTAAATCTACTATATTCCAATATAAAAATTTTTTTTTTAAGTTTTTAACATTTATTTATTTGGCTGCATCGAGTCTTCGTTGCGGTGCACAGGCGCACAGGCTTCTTTCCGGCTGTGGTGTGCAAGCTTAATTGCCTCACAGCATGTGGGATCCCAATTCCCTGACCAGGGATCGAACCAGCAACCCCCCCACCCTCACCACACTGAAAGGCGGAGTCTCAACCCCTGGACCACCAGGGAAGTCCCTTAAAATTTTTTTAAAGAAAAGAAAATGCTTTAGGACCTTTCCCTAGCTTCTCAAAAAGAAAACAAGAATTGTTAAGTGTGCTTATATCCCTATCTACCTCTCTACATATCTTGACTTTCTATCTGTGTAAACATGTCCGTGTGTAATTCATTATATGTGTGCGTGTGTGTGTGTGCGTGTGTGCGCGCACGCACATGCCTTGCCTCCTGACTGAATGGTAATTTTTGGTTAATTCAATTGATTACAATAATTACACAATCCCCCAAAAGTCTTCCTTTTTCCTTGTGAAGGTAACACTCTGGCCCAGTGCCAGAGGGTGGAGGAGTGTGGCTCCAGCCCCAGCTGGAAAGTGCTGACCTAGACTTCCCCCATTCTCACTAGAGGAGGGGTCACAGGACAAGGCAGGGTAGAGGCCTTGCCCTCTACATACACGCACATGCACCCCCTGAGCCCACGAGCACGTGTGGGCAAATATACACACACACATACACTTTGGCCCTACCCTGGTGCTGTCCCCACAATGGAAGAAACTTCATCCCTATGAAGGGCGTTTCTTCCCTCACTGTCCTTCATCCTCTGGGAGCCTCCTCACTCACACTCACATAGACATGCGTGTTCACACACAATTTATGCGCACACAGAGCAGAGGGAAGGGGAGAGGCCAAAAGAAGGTAGGTGAAGAGATCACGTGTGCCCAGAAGGCAGCTCCCGGGTGGGGGAGCAGGGGGCCCAGGGCTGACTGAGTGGGAGGGGAGCTTCACGGCTTCCTCTCTTCCCCAGCCAGCGACCAAAGGTCAGCCCAGGCGGCTCAGCCACGTGCGGCCCAACCACCCCCGTCGGGTCATGTGAGCCCAGGACCAAAGCCTCATCAACACGCCATTGTCCTCCAGAGCCCAGCCTCATGCTGGAGGGAGTAAGTCCCCTCCAGCCCAAGATCATTCAGTGCCCTGTGGTCCAGGAATCTGTGGTCCTCTCCTGAGGGGACCCTCTCAGCCCCCACCTCGAGGACAAGCTGCCTGATGCTTAGACTAATCCTAACCTCTTCAGGACCTCCCATCCACCTCTGAGACATGGAAGAAATGAGCTTTCCACTTGCACTGAGAGTGCCTGGGGTGGGAGTGGTGATCAGGCGGAGGAGGAAAGGACCTCTTTCTCTTGTGCCCTCTGAGGGGTGCATACACCACCCCGGCCACCCCCATCCCCTCCCATACCCTACATATTCTGGAGAGGAGAGAGTGAAGTGGAGAAGGGCCCAAGAGTTGCCCTGAAGGTCATCTTGCACGTCAGCACAGGGATGGGCCCCACAGCCCCTTGCGCCCTGGCTCCCGGCCTGGACCACAACACAGGCTCCATTGACTCCTGGGCACCCTCTTTCCCAAGATGCATGCAAAACTGTGGGCTCGTGGTTCCAGCCCACGGGCCCCGGAGTCCCACAAGGCTCCACAGGGCCTGGCCCCACAGGACCCACCCAGGAAAAGAGACCAGAGCTGGCTCGCTGGACAGCGTGGGTGGATGCATCTCCTAAGAAGCTGGCAGAAGAGAGGAAGAAGGAAGGGAGGGACACTTCACAGGATCTTCACAATCTGGGCTAAAGGCCCTCGTGGCCCACCTCTGAGCCCCACCCTACCCTGCCAGGAGTGGAGTCAAAGATCTCAAGTACCCATCTAGGATAGATTCTCCACCAGAGCCTCCTCTACCCACCACTCTTCCCTCCTGACTCCTTGCAAAAACAGGGACTGCTGCCCCCGCCGCCAAGACTAAACCTGGGAAAAAGCCACCCTGGCCCATCCTCTGTCTCCTGCAAGGGAAGTCAGGTGGAAAAGGATGGTTATATCTGGGGGAGGGGGACGGGAGGAAAGCCAGGCTCCAGCAAGGGGAGGGCTGCCCCAGCAGGATGACAAGGAGATGATTAAACCCACAGAGAAGATTGATAAGAGAGCTAAACAGCTGCAGCTCTGCAAGGTGGGCTGGGGACAGATCTCATCTTGTCCTGGCGTCTCTCAGAGCACTCGGGGCGGGGGGGGGGGGGGGGGGGGGGGGGTACTGAGCAGCCTGGCTGAGCTTATGACATACCCAAGCTCCCCAGGACTAGGGGGTGAGGGAGGCTCACACCTCCTTTCCCCACCCCCCAGGCCTCTGATGGTGACTTTCCAAACTCCCACCAGCCCAGAGTTGCCTCCCCTCTTGACACCCCTCTGCACCTAGGCAGCGCACCCCTTCTCACCGGTGCCCACTTCACCCACGGCATCTCGGCCACAGCTCTCACTCTCGTTATTATTAGATGTGATTTACAGCGGAAATGCTGAGTCAGACAAACCAAGACTCCCCAGCGGAGGTAGTGAGAGAGGAGAGTCCAGGGGAGGTGGCCCTCTCGGGCACAGGGTTCTCAGAAGAAAGTCAGGAGATGGGGATCTGGGATGAGCTGGAGAGTCATCTCTCCTGTTTCTCCTGTCTGTTCCAAGCCCAGGATCCTCACCTGGGTCTCTTGAACTTTCAGACCCCTTTTTCTGATTCCCCACCCAGCTTTTCAGCCTCTGATCTTCCTCGACAAGTTGGAAGAGAACAGCCCAGGGATCCAGAAGACTTGACATCGAGGTCATTCTGCTGGGCCGTTTCTTCACACCGCTGCTCATGATCCAGAGATGGAGAGAAGCAGGAAAAGTGCATTGCTGGGGTCCCAGCCCCCCCAGTCTGCAGCAGAAAGCATGGGCACTGTGCGCTCCTGTGGGCATCCAAAGGCACCGGGACACGTGTGGTGCACAGCTCTGCTCCCACCTTGCGCCAAAGAGCTCAGCGGGCAGGTCCGTCTCCTCTCCCTAGGTCTCTGACTCCCTAGCAGGGAGGAACTGGGCATTGTTGCCAAAAATAAACGTTCGCTCTCCCGCTCCCTGGCTCCCGGCTCCCGCTCATTAGGATGCGTGGCGTTTGGCTGCGGTCCCACACCTTGCAGCTCATTATAAATATGCAGTCGCTGCTGGCGCTACCCCAATCATCTCTGCAATCAGAGCTTTTAATTAGGTTAATTAAATTGTATCAAATCTCGCAGGGACGCAGTTCACTGATGCTGATGAGGCAGCCAAAACAGACCCCAGCTCCTGCGCTAATGAAGGCCGCTGCCTGCCTGCGCAGCGAGGGAGCCCGAGCGCATAATAAACGGGCGCGTCCTCTGGGAGGAGCTGCTGCTGCCCAGACCATGGGCTCTGGGGACCTGGCAGGGGGTCTGCCCCAGCCCACCAGGCTCCAGCTGCAGTAGAGACTCCTGCTGCGGAGGACCATCACCTTCACTTGAGAGCTAACACTCGAGAACGAACCTGGGCAGCTTCAGGAGGCCAGGCAAGTGGGCTGGGTCAGGGCCACACTGAGAACCTGCCACCCCTACACGGCAAACTTAGGTGTGTCCCTAAGATTCACTGGCTCCATCTGGGATTCCCTCTTTCCCTCTCTTCCAGAATGGCCCAAAAAGGCCAGGGCCCCAGCCCCTACACACACACACACACACACACACACACACCCCTGCCACTGCCCCTCTGGATTGTCTTATTAGGGAGGCCAGACTGAGACTACAAAGCTCGTCCAGTCACTGCTGGCCTAGTCTCCATCTGCCGTGGAGGCCATCTGCCCCAGTCGGGGATGGGTGGGTGTGGTTTATAACGCTACCAGCCAGTAGCAAGACAGGGTAGTGCCCCTTATTCTCCACGTGCCAGACGGACCCTAAATCTCCCCACATACACTCCACCTCAAGAAATCTCTCTAAGGGAGGGACACTTGCCCTCCAACCCCCTGGGATCAAATTAGCTGGAAATGCAAGAGGGCCACTCTTTACCCAGCCCCTGCCCATCCCAGACCCCTGGCAATCCACAGCTGGCCACAGACTCCAGAACTAGAGGGCCCCGCAAAGGTCCTCCCCTGTCTTTATGCAGGAAGGCAGGTGCTGCCACCTTTAAAGGGACTGTCCCCAGTGCTTTATGCAGCCTGGCTCCAACCCCCTCCTCTTAACCCCTCTGTCACTGGCCTCAGTGTCATTGAGCAGCTGAGAAGAGAAAATGGGGAAATTTTCAGTGCTCTCGGGACGTGTTTCTGCTGTAGAAGCTGGTTTTTTGGTTTGGAAAGGTTTTTTGTTTTTTTTCCATCCAGTAATGTGAAAACATGAAACCTGAAACCAACCCCCCCCCCCATTTTTCACCTCAGAGAGAAGCCTTTGGGGGAACTGGGAGAGAGCTGTAAATGAGTCAGGCTGATTCAGGGCAGGGGGGGCTGCCCAGCTGCCTCCGGGGCACCACAATTCATTAACACTTATGATCTGGGCTTGGCCGTCAGGTGACAGACGACAGGAGGAAAGGAAAGGGCTTCCTTTCCACCCTTTACCCCAAAGAGCAGTCCCCCGATAAACTCCTCTTGGTGAGAAACAGTAGGTCCTTGGCTCTGTTTTGACTCAGCCTCTACCACTACCCTCAGCACTACCGCCCCGCCCAGTCAGCTCGCCCCGCACAAGAGAGGACAGGGCCATGGCAATTACCAGGGCCATCGAGGGACGCAGACAAAACTGGGCAGGGAGAATGAGGTAGCCCCTTCAGTTAGGAGAGATACAGATTAGACTGCACTTTCCCGAAAGTACTGATGATGCATCTGGAAATAAGGAACAGGGAGATTCCTTATAGGGAGTCTGAAGAAGCAGGAGAGATTTTTTTCCATCTGACCAGAGGTCAGGAAAGGAGAACAAGCAGAAGCATGAACTGGGCAGCCTCTCGAACCTCCTGAGTCTACGCACTGGGCTTGGGGAAGGAAACTCTGCCTCTTGGAGTTCGGTAGCTGCTCTCTGCCTCTTCCCCACAGTTCTGCTGAGAGAGACCCAAGGAGCCGGGTGGTGGGAGCCCTGCCAGCAGGGAGGCCCCGTGACCTGGCTGGCAAGAGAGTGCACCCCCTGACCCCAGGAGACAGCTGCACAAGAAACCTGCCGGCTCAGCCCCAAGATGGTCTTTCAGGTCCGCCTTCGACTCCGCTCACCTGGGGCTCTGAGCCAGGACTCCCACCCAGGCTTCCCCCGCCCTTCTCTGACACCCCATGCACAAGGCTCTGTGAACTGGTGCTGGAAGAGCTCGAGGAGGAAGGGAGGCGAGCACCAGACACCCACTCACCTCTCTGTCTCAAGTCCCAGCAGGCCCGGCCTTGCTGGCCTCCACAGGTCGGTGGAGCGAGTCTACATCTGCTCGCGAACAGAACTGCACATGGGCAGACCCCACCATGTCTCAGTGGAACCACCCATCATTGGACAACCTGGGCTTCCTCCGTGATCCTCACCAGGAATGTGAGGGGAAGGCCCTTTCCTGCCCAGTCTCTTGGGGGTCACACTGGTCTCAAGCTGGGTGGGGAGGCGGGGATAGAAAGGGGACTGGGGTGAAGAACATCTTTTTTCACAGGAGCTCACTTACGTGGCATTAAATCCAATAACCAAATGCCTACTAAGCACCTATGGAGTTTTGGGTGCTTTCAACGCCAACACCCTGAGAGCTAACCTCAGCGAAGGGGCAGCAGCTCCACCTACTGGGCCCTTCCCCACTCTGTTGCCAGGAATCGGTCCAGTATGAGGTTTTCTTCAAATGAAACCAGAACAGCCAGGGCTTGACATTCTCTCGCTTCAATCAGAAGGGCCCTAAGACGTGGCCATGGACTAAGGCGGAGCTGGGTTAGCCAGTTCTCTGTGCTAGAGAGGCCTGGGGCTTCCATGTCACCCGTGTGGCTGCTGCTTTGGAAATCTGGGTTTGTACAAGAGATCTGATTCACCTGTGTTCTGCCAAGAGAAATGCTCTCCACCTCCGGAGGCTGCCACATTCTCCTTGGCACAGCTAGAACAGATGCCACCAAGAGCCCAAGCACCCTCTGGACCTGGATGGGATGGATCCTAAAGAAACAGTAATCTCTCTTTTCCAAGCAAGCAGCCAGGAGTCTGAGGTTCCAACAGGCACGAAAATGTCAAAGCCCTTGGCCTGTTTTCAGGACCCATGAAGCTGGAGCCTCTTAGGTTCATCAGAGGGGCAGCCAATCTTTCCCCTTAGAATCCTTGGGCCTTGAAGACAGACTTCGGTTTAAAAGCAGCTCCAGACCCCTAGGCTTCCCAAGCGGCACTAGCTAGTGTTAAGAACCCACCTGCCAATATAGGAGACATAAGAGATGTAGGTTTAATCCCTGGGTTGGGAAGATCCCTTGAAGGAAATGGCAACCCACTCCAGTATTCTTGCCTGGGAAACCCATGGACCGAGGAGCCTGGTGGGCTACAGTCCATGCGGTCACAGAGTCAGACAAATCGAGCGGCTTTCAGGATCCCTAGCTTTATCCCCTTATAGAGCTAGTGCTCTGATGACTTCTACCCTGGAACTTACTCAGAGAGGATGGACCTTCCTGTTCCATTTGACCTGTGCACCTATGGATCATGTGAGGACGTGTGGGTACGTAACCTGTGTCCAGGAGCTTCCCCGGTAGCTCAGTTGGTAAAGACTCTGCCTGCAATGCAGGAGACCCCAGTTCAATTCCTGGGTCAGGAAGATTCCCTGGAGAAGGGATAGGCTACCCACTCCAGTATTCCTGGGCTTCCCTGGTGGCTCAGGAGTAAAGAATCCACTTGCAACGTGGGAGACCTGGGTTCGATCCCCGCGTTGGGAAAATCCCTGGAGCAGGGTATGGCATCCCACTCCAGTATTCTTGTCAGCAGGATCCCTATGGACAGAGGAGCCTGCAAGGCTACATATAGTCCATGGAGTCGCAGAGTCAGACTTGACTGAATGACTAAGCACAGCAACCTGCATCCATGAAACCCTATTGTTTGTGAACCAGAGGGTACGCAGATATGCACACACCCGTTTCAGCCTGAGCGGTTGGTACCACGTGCATCTGTTAACCTGAGAGTCTACAGTGTGGGCAGCTTTGTGTGGGAGCATGCTCCACGAAAAGCATTTAGGTGTACTCCCCACCCTCTTCCCACCTTTCCCCCAAGCAGGGGCAAGGGAGTCAGAGCGGCAGGATCAAGCTGTGCTGTCCCAGGAACAGACTGCTGCTGGATCAGCCTGCTCCTCTGTCCAACACCTATGTGATGATTCGTTTCCTGGCTCGGGTCTCAGCTCTCCAGATGTCTTTGTCATAAGACTATCAACATTCACTTAGCTCAGCACCTTTCCAGACTGGGAAGCACTTCCTTCCTGAAGGCAAAGCTGCTGGCTTCTAATCCCTTGGCCCTTCTTCCTGTTTTCCAGGGGCCCCAGATCTATATCCCACCGAGTACACCCTGATGAAACAGGCTTTCATTTTAAGCTTTGTACAGAACCTAACAGTCACAGAAATTAAGTTTTAACATTTTTTTTTTAATCTTTAAAATCCACACGGAGCAGTTCCCCCTCTAGGGAGTGAGGTGTAAGCAAGCCTCCCAGAATCCTGCTCCTCCCACATTTGCTCTAAGCATGCTCAGCCCTGTCCTGACTGGTCTTGGCCTACCATCCCTATACAGGCAGGGAAGGGAAGGGTGAAACTCTGGGAAGTCTGTGTGTCTACTGCACACACCCTGGGGCTGGGGTCTCTATTTTCAAGGTGAGGGCTTATACCAAGCCATTTATAGCCTTGCCATCAAGAACTGGCCAGGACGGCAGGAACACAGAGCCTGGTCTTAGTTTCATCAATAAAGAAGTGCCCCTGTGAGTTCCTGATTCCAAGGGTTTCTACCTACAACTGTAAAGTGTTAAAAAAAAAAAAAAAATCATTCCTGGCTAACTTATGCAGCCACCTGAATATCCAATAAATGAAGAATGAATGAGGGTAAAATCAGTTTCTCCAATGGATAAAACATTATGCAAATATTTAATTTTACTGTGAGCATATATTACTTTTAAAAATTTAATGATGTAACCAAATGGAAAAGAGCTAATGATTTAACAGTAAATGAAAAAAGCAAGCCATAGAAGTATTTAATCACGACTCCAAAACACAAAAACGAACAACAGTGCCAACTTTCACAAAATGGAGGAACTTAACCAGGATGTTCTTGGTAGCTGTTCACCCCAACTCCCCTAATGTCCTAGCCTGTAAGTATATGCAAAAGTTACCTGCTGTTCTTGAATAAGTATTGGGGTTAGGAATGAACTCATCTGTTTGCCAAATTTGCTATATAAAAGATTATACTCCTTATAAAATGAAAAAAATGAAAGTATATAAAAATAAGACTGGTGTCAGGAGTCCCACGGTGGTTCAATGATTGGAATTTGGCACTTTCATTGCCCTGGGCCTGGGTTTGATCCCTCGTAGGGGAGTTGGATCTCAGAGGCTGCACGGCTCAGCCCCAAAACAGACTGAATTCAACAACCCACAATTCAGATGGGGGAAGGGGCTTTAATGTTGTTCATATCAAATGACAAATCTACAAAAAAATTATGGTTACAAACAGGAAACCCAAGTCACTTCGACCAATGGAATTTGAAGTTACTGGGAAAAGAAAATGTAAACTCTGTTCCACGTGGAATGAGATGGCTTATCTATAACACTTCAACGTTTACGACGACTCTCAAACTTGTAAATAGCTGGGGAGTTCACTGTTTCTTTCTTCACTTTCACCTTCCGAGTTTTATCCTACAAAAGAATAAAAAAGTTACCAGTAAATCACAGGAGAGGGCTGTGTAAAATAGAAAGTTTGATAACTAAAGCCCCTAATTCAGCCCATCTCAACATTCAAAAGAGACAAAGCCCTTCGTCCTAAGGCATTCTGACTGGATGACTCAGGTCCTCTCCCAGGCTTCTTTCCCTAATGATGTTGGCTGTGCAGAAGGTCTTGTGAAAACTGAGAAGAAAGGTACTCAAATAATTTTTTTTTTCTTTTTTGGTAGGGCTTCTCTTACGGAACCCCAGTTGAGAAAGGCAGACCAAAATGATCTGCAAAGCCAAAGAATTTGACATTTAGAGGAATGATAATAATATGAAAGGGGCATCTTACATTCCTTAGCTCTGCTATTTAACTATACAATGTTGTCTATTTTTAAATACCAGTGATCGACACGCACTGTTTTGTTAACCTGTTTAAATGTTACAGATAGCTGTTCATAAGCTATAAAGTTCACATGCCACCCAATCCTACCCTTGGCTTTTCCAAAGCACTGACTAATAAGCCCCTTATTACCTTCTTAATCAAGGAACATTTCAACACTGTCAGAGTAACAGACACTGGCTCACACCACTGCCCCTGAGGAGCAGACATTTTCACTGGGGTTGATTTACACAAAGCTGAAATCCAGTTTCAGTTAAGACCTTTACAAGGAAAAAAATAAAATGAATGCCTAAGGCTCTCTCTCCTCACCAGAAGATCTTTGCGAGTCTGAATTTTCTGTGCAATAACGAACAATTTCTTCTCGCGCTCAATCCGCTGTGTCAGGCAGTCATACTGCTTCTGCCTCTCTTTCGCTATCCGCTGCAGAGGAAGCACACATTTTCAGTGAAGCAATTAACAGGATAAAAATGAGTAAGAAAGCGTTTGAGTCCACTCAGGCCCAAATGCATAAATGGTTTCATAAATTCCCTCCTTACTCCAGAATCAATGTAACAAGACACTCTGAAGTTGTCCATTTTAAGAGCACTGCATTCCAGAGGCCAATGGAACCTTGGTGACTTACCCAGGGACACAAGGTTCACCTGGAGCAGAGGCAGGACTGCGCCTCGAGACTCACAGATCCCAGGAATCTTTCCACTACTACTCGGAGCTGTTTCACCCTTTGTGTGAGCATCCCAGTCACCTAACGTGACGCAGTATAGGGAGAAGCAGAGAAGGGTCCCTGGGCAGTGACCGCAGAGCTCAAGAGAGCAGAATGGCTCTGTCAGTAAAACCTGACCTGAAAATTCTCACTGCTGATGACCCCTCAAAGTCCAATGGTCCTTCACTCTTCCTTGGTGACACAGTGGATAGGAATTCTCCTGCCAGTGCAGGGGACACAGGTTTGAACCCTCGTCCAGGAAGATTTCATGTGCCACAGAGCAACCAAGCCCATGTGTCACAACTATTGAGCCCGCAAGCCCTAGAGCCCATGCTCCAGAACAAGACAAACCACCACAATGAGCTGTACCGCAAGAGAGTAGGCCCTGCTTGCCACAACCAGAGGAAATCCCCGTGCAGCAATAAGACCCAGGGCAACCAAAAATTAAAAAAAGAAAGAAATGGTCCTTCAGTTAGTTCAGTTCAGTGGCGCAGTCGTGTCCGACTCTGCGACCCCATGAATCACAGCACGCCAGGCCTCCCTGTCCATCACCATCTCCCGGAGTTCACTCAGACTCACGTCCATCAAGTCACTGATGCCATCCAGCCATCTCATCCTCTGTCGTCCCCTTCTCCTCCTGCCCCCAATCCCTCCCAGCATCACAGTCTTTTCCAATGAGTCAACTCTTCGCTTGAGGTGGCCAAAGTACTGAAGTTTCAGCTAGCATCATTCCTTCCAAAGAAATCCCAGGGCTGATCTCCTTCAGAATGGATCTCCTTGCAGTCCAAGGGACTCAAGAGTCTTCTCCAACACCACAATTCAAAGCATCCATTCTTGGCAAAAGTAATGTCTCTGCTTTTGAATATGCTATCTAGGTTAGTCATTAACTTTTTCTTCCAAGGAGTAAGAAATGGCTGTCCTTTTCCACCCCATGAATCACAGTCACGCCAGGCCTCCCTGTCAGTTCAGTTCACATCATCGAGTCACTGATGCCATCCAGCCATCTCATCCTCTGTCGTCCCCTTCTCCTCCTGCCCCCAATCCCTCCCAGCATCACAGTCTTTTCCAATGAGTCAACTCTTCGCATGAGGTGGCCAAAGTACTGGAGTTTCAGCTTTAGCATCATTCCTTCCAAAGAAATCCCAGGGCCGATCTCCTTCAGAACGGATTGGTTGGATCTCCTTGCAGTCCAAGGGACTCTCAAGAGTCTTCTCCAACACCACAGTTCAAAAGCCTCCATTCTTCGGCACTCAGCCTTCTTCACAGTCCAACTCTCACATCCATACATGACCACAGGAAAAACCATAGCCTTGACTAGATGGACCTTAGTCGGCAAAGTAATGTCTCTGCTTTTGAATATGCTCTCTAGGTTGGTCATAACTTTTCTTCCAAGGAGTAAGCAGTCTCTTATTAATCAAAATAATTTTGCTTTAAATAATTGATTTAAAACCACCACCACCACCAGACATAAGGGCAAGATTCAAAGTTTCCCAACTTCTCCAAAGGTATGTTGGTGAAATACCCTACGCGGCACCAATCTCTTTCGGGACTACTGCAATACTTGAGACGTGTCAGTAACGCAGCTAATTGAAAACACAACTCCCTGACAAACAAGGTCAGCACTAGAACACTAGCTCAGCCGGCTCTTCAGCCGGAAGTGTTATCTACAAAGAGGGGAATATTACTGGGCCTCAGATGTAAATGACTCACCGATCCTAGCATAGTCTCACAGCAGTGGTTTCAGACAGCTTTTGTTTTCACTTCATTGCACAGACTGTCAAATTTATGGGATTACCCAATATAGTCAAACTAATTACGGGTATTTATATTACTAAAGCAAGTTTAGCTGCCTCTGAGCTAGAGAAGCTGCTGTGAAATTAAACATTGGAAGCAAAGCTGATGCGGTGTAAATGATTCAAATCAAAACAGAACAGCTGTCTGCCTGAAACACATTGACAGCAGTTTTTTAAATGAATCAGTCACAAGTGAGAGTTCAACTCCAGAAGACTTGGAGAAAAAGCATGTCTTCTGCATGAACCCAGTTACAGCAATGGAAAACACCATAAGGACAAATCGATACAAAATCTGGGCTACAAATGCAGAACATGAAAGACCTTTGGATATGCATAGGCACTGGTAAAGGTTTAATATCAAAGTATACCAAATCCCTTCATCTTCAGTGTCCTCCTCCCCCCTTCTCTGTATTTTAAAACTGTTACCATCTGTTACAGCACTGAAAGCATAAGCCCAGGGTCAGAGGTGGAGTCAAATGCAGACTTAGGGAATTCCCTGGTGGTGCAACGGTTAGGACCTTGTGCTTTGCTGGGGCCCAGATTCAATTTCTGGTCAGGAACCAAGATCTCATAAACTTCACAGCATGGCCAAAAAAGAAAAAAAAAAAAAAAAGAAGAAGAAGAAGAAAATAAATGCAGACCTAAAGACCAGAACCATGCTCCTGACCACTATACCACACATCCTCCAATCTCAGAAACTAAGAAACCTTCCTCCACTTCCATTCCCATCACCAAATTCTCCTTCTACTTCCCTAAGAGAACTTAGTACTTTTTCCACAAATAATCTTATGGAATGCTGGAGGTGGAGAGGGGGGTCGACAGTGGGGGGAAGGAGGAAAGGAACCTAGATTCCCATAAACTCGGACCTGAAGAAAAATGGAGAAACTTACCTTCAGTCGAGTCTGATTGTTAACTCCTTTCACTTTCTCCTTCTGCAAAGTCTCTATCGTGGGTCTGTTAAAGACTCTGTCAACTAGTTCTGGAGCTGTTCGCAGGTGAGTGGCAATATCAAACTGTTCAACTAAAAGTCAAGACAATCCTTAAGGCGCTGTCTCTAACACCAAACAACACAGACCAACACGCTAGACCGTCCCAGAAACCTTCAAACATTTCATACCTTCCTTTTTGGTGTCAAAAAAAAAAACATGTTTATTCTGTTGCTTCCCCTGGAAATCCAGCAGATGGAGCTCTGCTTTTAGTCTTTCAATTTTCTGGAACACAGAATATGGTCTCATTTTACGTTGGGTTCTTCTAGGATATCAGAAATGAATTTGCAAAAGTTTAGACCACTTCACATCATTATCACCAGCCAGCAAAGAATCTGGTCCATTCTTTCAAAAGAAAGGATCACTAAAATGTACCAAGCACCAATCATGTCAGCTACGGGCATAGCCAGGCACTGCACAAAACTCACTGAAGCCTTATAATAATAATTCTATGAGATAGAAATAAGGAAACAGCCCCAGGAAGCTCATTTGTCCATAATCACGGGGTTAATAAAAGGCAGAGCCCGAATTTAAACCTAAATCTCTCTCATTCTCAAACTTGACCTCTTTCTACTCTACCATGCTAACTATACCTATAAAACATTATCATAATTAAGTGTACTTTAAGAAACGCCAAAAGGAATCAACTTGTAACTTGAGACCAGTGGATTTCTATTTCTCTTCTTAACCAACAAAAACATGTCAGAATAAACATTTTTAGTTGTTACCTTTGCTTCTGCAACTCTTTTCATTTCTATGTATTTGATATCCTGCGTTCTCATTAGCTTCAGCTGTTCTGGAGTTACTTCTTCCTTCGTCTCCTTAATAACATGAACTCCATCCTAAAAATCCAAATCGGGAAGATACAGTTCCTATTAGAGTAAAATCACTAACAAGCTGTAGGCACAGTTCATGGCAGGACCAAAGGCTACATATAACAGCCACTCAATGAACCAGGCCTCTAAGACACATGTTCAACTCAGCACCTCCTGTCACCAACTCAGAAAAGCTCCGGCAGTATTTGGATTGAACCTGCACACTACAGCTAGAGGGCTAAAAGAAGTGTTCTCTAAATATGGCTCAATGGCTGACGTGTCTATTGCATTGTGACCAGCAGTCTAGATGTTCAGGACTGTATCCTTTGAAAATGTAGATGATGCCAACGAAGCAAAAGAGTGTGCCAATGGAATGGAGCTTGATGAACATTGGGGTCAGAGTTGACTACTCTAAAGCAAAAAGACCACATAATCCTACACCAGGGATCTACACGGGGAGATCTACCTACAGCAGCTCGTGTCATCAAGATCACAACAGAGGATATGACTGAGGCTATGATGTTCAGGACTGTCACAGTGGACCTCACAGAGGAAGTGAAGGAGGAGGATGGGGAACTGCTCAAGACAGGGATCAGACCTACAGAAGACAGTCACCTTCTCCCTGCTGTAGTAGGGAGGATACAGATCACGTTCCAGAGCTCAATCATATTCACCTCACTGCTATTAAAGCAAGAAGTTGAAGACTTTCTAAAGCCAGTCCTAGAGTTAGGATATGTCTGTGGATAATATTTTTTTTTAGGTGAACAGTGACTTTCACACCTTCTATGATGACTACTTTTGGTGGAATTGAAATCTTATTTTCATTCTGCATTCAGTGCTTTGTTCAATGTTTTCAGAAAAGCATGTTCTGCATGCATTTTTTTACAGTCTAAATTTTGATTGCTGAAAAGTTTCTACTGTACGAAATTTCATTTAAATGGTTTTTCTACTGAATTTAGGGTATTCTGAAGATTGAAGCCTGTGTGTAAAAATCCTTCCAAAGGCAAAAAGCAACAATAAAGTTCAGGTTTTACTTTTATAACGTAAAAAAAAAAGGGAGGGGGAAAGAACAGGAACGGTTCCAGGCATCAAACAACTGAGACTCATGGGCAGAAACGCATGCAGCTCATGAAAGGGCAGCTTCACCTTGGATACTGACCAGGAGCATCTGACCAACTGGAGAAGGGCTAAATAAAAGCCCAGGATCCTCTCTCCATCTCCTCCCTCATCCCTATTTTCCTTTTTGAGCTGGAGCTCAAAATACCAACTGATCCATTAGGCACTCACCTGGAGTTTAACCCGCGTCATTTTATAGTAGAATTCATCTGGATTTTTTTCCAGAGCCTTTTTCCGGAGAGCTCTGAGGTATTCTTGCTTTTTCCGGTAATCACTAAAAAGCAGGTTATACAAGTTCACAGCAGAAAAGAAGAAAAAACTACAACAAGCAAACTTTACAAAGCATCTAGTGATATACACAAAATGAAACTCAAAAGAGCCGAAGTGGTGACTAGATTCGATCCACACTCCACTGCTGCAGACCTTGTTCACCTGTGGTTTCACTCCTATCCCAGTTCTACCTGAAACTAATAACAGTCCTTTTTCCATGTAAGTTTTAGTGCCATTTACATCATTACAGGGAGAGACCCAACAAAGCACAAATTACAACTCCTCAGACAGGATTATGAGGCAAGTCTGAGCACCGAGTAACCAAACTAAGACTCGGAAACTACACGCTGCAGCGCAGCACAGAGACTGAAATCGTGGACTCTGGAGCCAGACAGTCTGCGCTCAAACCCGGACTCCACCGCTTGTGGCTGAGTAATCTTGGATGGGTTAGTTAACCACTCTACATCCCTATTTAATTTGGGAAATGGGCGTGATAATAGTATCCCCTCAAGGTTGCTAGGTGGAATAACTTAAGTATAAAAATGATAACTCTCGGAGAACAGTGTCTCAGTTATTATTATTATTTGCCTGAAAAACTCTGGGACCCAGAGCAACTCACTGAATCCATCACCATCTGCTCTAGGAGCATAAAAAAGGACCTCAGCTGACATGCATGGCTAACAAATAATTATAAAACACTTTGCAAATAAAGTGCTAAAGAAGAAGAAGAATGGGGATAATTGTTTTATAAGATGTTTTCAGAGTTCATTATCACCCACGCTCAGTCCCATGAATCCATCTTTCACATCTCTTCATTCCACACCACACATGGTGATGTAAGAGACTCAACAACTGGAATGTTAGATTTTATCTTGAATGTCAAGAAAAGAGAGAGATAAAAAGATTCAGCTTTTGGCTCAAACACCAAGGCAGAAGCAAATCAAAGCCACCATGAGAAAACGATCTGGAGCAACATAATAAAAAAAATTCACAACGCAATGACAGTTAAATAATGCTCCGCCTAAACAAAGAGAGAAGTTTAGGGTCCCAGAAAAGTATCTGACGGGCTGCCAGAGCTTTTGGCCATTTTATCAATGGCAGGAAACTGTCCGTTGTTGGACACTCAGGCAGTTCAGCTGCAATACAGGGAGGCTGTAAGCTTTTTTGGCAGCACCTCTACTAGAAGGACTGCACTCACTCTGCACGAAGCTTGTAATCTTTCTTTTTCTCCAGCAGGCCCAGATGTTTTCGAAAGCCGGGCTAGAAAACAAAAGGAAAAAAAAAAGTGCTTAGCTTCCTCAGCAAACACATATCCGAATCAACATGACACCTGACAGGAACAAGAGTCTCTGGAGCACTCAGTAAACCCATGTCCCGGCGGCCAACGTGCTCCCCTGTTCCCTCCCTCCCCCGACTGGGCTCTGCCCGAGGATGAGAGGCCACAAGTACTGCCATGGTAGGTTTCTTGGCCTATTAAGGACAGAGAAAGGCAACAATGACTCGGCACTAAGCGAGCAGTTGCCAGCTGTACTAAAATTACTACGGACTTAATCCAGGGGGTTTATAAAATACTACGAAGGGAAAACATAGTAACAGGGAAGCAACTGTGGTTAAGAGAGCTAAATTTAGAGGCTGAAGAACTGGGTTCAAGTCCAAGCTGTACCTCTTAACAATCTATGACCTTGCGCGAGTCACTTTACTTTTCCGAGTTGCTGTTTTGTGAGTGTAAAATGCTTCAAAAGATTGAAGACAAAGGAAAAGAGGGTGGCAAAGAATGAGATGGTTAGATAGCATCACCGACTCAATGGACATGAACTTGAGCAAATTCCGGGAGATAGTAGAGGACAGGGAAGCCTGGCGTGCTGCAGTGCATGGGGTCGCAGAGTCGGACATGATTAAGCAACTGAACAGCAACTATAAAGTGAGAATAACAGGACCTACTTCTCATGATTACCCTGAGAATTAAATGAGACTTTAAAGTGGTAGCTGCCTGCACATAGCAGCTGCCCAGCATATGTGTACTGTTAGAATTCTAATTTTGGTACAAAGCATGAGAGAAAACCAAGAATGACAGAAAATACTTTCTCTGATAGAGAACTTGGATAACATGGGAGGTACGAGGATTAAATCTTGGTATCATCTTTCTACAAGCTATCACTTGTTCAGCACTTAACGTATGGCAAGGTCAGTGCTAGCAACTTTTGCCTTCATCATCATAACAGGACAAGTTTGCTAAAAATTACTACTACATCTTAGGCAATTTTGCAAACATAAAATTAAAGGAAAGAAAAAAATCAATATAAAGAATTTGCATGTACTTTTACTTTAGTTTGTAACATCTAGGAGCTTTGACATTCCCAGAAGGTTTAAAAAAAAAAAAAGGCTATTCTCCTATAAGGATGAGTATATGAGTAAAATTTTTATCAATGTGGAAAAAAAAAAAAAAGAATCACTGCTACAAAGTAATCTGGTAGGCTCATTAAACACAATCTCATTTATCCCCAATCATGGAAAGCAGATAAAGCAGGCACAACTGTTATCCCATTTTTCCAAAAAGGCAAGGCAGTTTAACGAACAGCTTGCCCAAGAACACAGACAGAACTAGTAAGTGGCAAAGCTAGAACTAGACCCATTCTGGCTGGGGCCACAATCTGCTCTTCTCCACTCTCCTACACTGCATCCTCTTCCACTCGGAATGATCTTGATCTTTGAGGAAGTATGTAAACTCACTGTTTAAACTTCTATAATAACTTGGACAGGATTTTTAAGTCTCCTTTCTCATCCTCACCCCTGAAGTGATGCAAGAAATAACTTAGTATTTAAAAGAATACCCAAGCCCTCTCCTGATCATTGTTTTAATTGCAGCAAAGGGAGGGTGACAGTAGAGAAAGAAAACCCAAGCGTCAAAAGAGGAACAAAGTAAGGCAGAAATCTTGAAATCTGTCATGTCCACTTGAATGTACACCTGCATTACAGAAGGAAGCCTGGCACTGAATCGGAAATAGTTCCCATAACTACCCCCTCCATACCAACTATCTTCCAGTGCTCCCCCACTGCCACAGTGAGGACCTACAGGAGAGTCCAAACTTTACTCAAATAGGGACTGCTCTCTTCAATGTGTTTACCACTGTTTCCAATATGGCCTTCTCACCTCTCCCACAAAGACCCTCTACTCCCACTCACACATGGCCTCTGTCTGCTCTAGGAATCTAAATCAACTACTCAAAACTGTGCCTTTGGTCACACTAGTCAGGCTCTTTAAGCATCAGATTCCTCATTTGTAAAATGAGGATAACATCCTCCTCACAGGGATGTTGTAGGATTACGAAATAATTCTTATACAGCACGTTGGGCTGGACCTAGCATATGGTCAGTGCTCAAAGAGACAGCTACTATCATTGCCTTCCAAGTACAACAGATCTCACAGTGATGCTTTCTCTCATCATCTCTCCTCTTCCCACTCATGTTTCTTGTTGGGAATTTCTGTTTTTCCTTCCCGCCCCCCCCCCTCACTGGGCATTCCTCACACATCTCTTACACAGCTGCTTCTTTGTCCAACCTTTGGTGGCCTTTGGATTCAGAGATCTGATCCCTGACTTTGTCAACTTCCAGCTACAGGTGTATGTCTTTGGGCAAATTATTTAACCTATCTGAGCCTTAGCTTCTCCATCAGCAAATGTAACATAATAGTAGTACCTACTTTCACACACTATTGAGAGCTAAATGAGGTAATAGAGCATTCTGCACTTTGTCTGGCTCTGGCACACAGTAAGCACTGCTAAGCCGTTATTACTTTTAGACGTATCTATATGTAAGTTCAAATAAGGTGGCAAATTACACTAGTCCAAACACATCACTGAGCACACAGCAAGTTCACAATAAATGTCTGATAAATGCTATTAAGGCGGAAGACTGAACTGTGGTTGGAGGCCTTAGTTCCATCCCACCCCATCAGTGACGCAACTTTAGACACATTCTTCTCCCTTTCCCATCTGTAATGTGAAGCTGGACCAGACATCCCTAAGGGCCTTTCTGGATAGGATATTGTGTGATTCCTGAGAGTAGTGGAATAATGGATTCTGACTACATTAAACGAATTCCCACTCAAGGGACACCCCGCACAAAAGTCCTACAACTGTTCATCTGGCCTGAATTTGGTGTTTATGACCGGGCAAGCCAATTCTGTTCTGTGACCCTCATTTTCCCCATCTATATAATGGGCTTGGAAAACATGAACATTACAGGGGGAGACATAACAAAAAGCAGATGCAGCAGATCTTCAGGGAACCTCCAAACCCAGGCATGACGATGATACTGCATTAGTAACACCGATCTCTTCGGGCTCAGCCCACAGACGCAGTGGACAGAGCTGAGCATCTTTAAATGCGGACTCCAGTTCCAGTCGGGACACTTAATGGCTGTGTGAACTTTGACCTCAACTTCCCGTAAGAAAATCAAACACTTTACACACAATATCTTATTTAACCACCTCACCGAAACCTTGCAAGATAGCTTTATCTCCCAGGATTAAGGACAGCCGTTCTTTTCCTAGAGAGCACGAACATCCCCTCCTCCCCAACGGCAAGGCTCCGCCCCAGCCACGCCGGCGTCGCTAGCATATATTTACATGTATTTACTTGTACCATGCCCGCACGGAGGCCAAGATCCGCAGGTTGTGGGGTAGTAATAGCACATGGGGCCACCGGCAAGCGCTCAATGGGGCCTGTGGGACCCTACCTGGCTTCGCTCTCTGTGTTCCCGCTGCCGGGACTTAGCCGCCTTCCGAAATGCCGCCGCCATGTCCGCTCACTTCTGGAAAAGATCTGTACACAACGCCGGTTTCTCACCGCTTCAGCCGCCGGACCGCGGATCCTACCGGAAATAAGCCAAGCCACTGCGGCTTAGAACCGCCTACTTCCTCCCCACAGCCTATCCAGCGCCTGTCTTTCCGGAAATACGTCATCTAGTAAAGGCGTCCACCACAGGCTACTTCTGGGAAGTGTAGTTCTCTAGGTCTAGTCTCGTGACTCTACAACCTCCGGTTCTTATTCGTCAGAGCGTGTCCACGTGTACCGAAACCTCGCCTTCGCGCTCGGCTCTGCGTTGGCACCTGGGAACACGTGGCTGGCACAGCCCTCGGACAGAATTGGGCCTGGAGTGTGCGCATGCGTGGTCTCCTACCAGCGCTGCTCCACTTGCTGTATTTAAGCGGTAAGTTTAAAGCTAGGAGCCTTGTGAATTTCCCGGTGTATCGGGAAGGCCGCTCTAAAGAGAGACAAGAGTCCTTAAAACTACCTGTTGCTCTGCCACTTGTTGTCTGCTGCTGCTGCTAAGTCGCTTCAGTCGTGTCCGACTCTGTGCGACCCCATAGACGGCAGCCCACCAGGCTCCCCCGTCCCTGGGATTCTCCAGGCAAGAACACTGGAGTGGGTTGCCATTTCCTTCTCCAATGCAAGAAAGTAAAAAGTGAAAGTGAAGTCACTCAGTCATATCCGACTCTTAGGGACTTCAGGACTGCAGCCTACCAGGCTCCTCCGTCCATGGATTTTTCAGGCAAGAGTACTGGAGTGGGATGCCATTGCCTTCTCCACACTTGTTGTCTACATAACGGTGGACAGGTTACTCTGATACTGACAAGGGTTCCTGGCCTTCCCCAATCAACAGAAACTGACTAGAGGTGTGGATGTGAAAGTTGGATCATAAAGAAGGCTGAGCGCTGAGGAACTGATGCTTTTAAACTGTAGTGTTGGAGAAGACTCTTGAGAGTCCCTTGGACTGCAAGGAGATCAAACCAATCAATTCTAAAGGAAATCAATCCTTAATATTCATTGGAAGGATTGATGCCAGGGAGTTGGTGATAAACAGGGAAGCCTGGAGTGCTGCAATCCATGGGGTTGCAAAGAGTCAGACACAACGGAGCAACTGAACTCAACTGATTCTGAAGCTGAAGCTCCAGTACTTTAGCCACCTAATGTGAAGAGCTGACTCATTAGAAAAGACCCTGATACTGGGAAAGATTGAAGGCAGGAGGAGAAGAGAATGACAGAAGTCAAGATGGTTGGATGGCATCACCAACTCAACATGAGTTTGAGTGAGCTCGGGGAGATGTTGAAGGACAGGGAAGCCTGGTGTGCTGCAGTCCAAGGGGTCACAGAGTCAGAACGACTGAACAACAGAGGCTAGACAAGAAATTCAGGCAGGACTTTACTGCAGCCCCTGTCACTCCAAGCGGGAGCAAAAAAAGTAACAGGTTCCCTTTCTGGGGAAGAGCTGGGAGGGGAGGCTGGTGCCTTATTAGGGGTGAGGACAAGGGTGTGTCAGGGTTCAGGCCAGAGGAGTTGCTTAGGTGTGTTCTGCCCACCCCTTTATAGTGTTGAGTGCAGGGGGCTACCCTGCCTTCTTAGCTCTCGACACCTGATTTTTGCTGCTGCAACCCAGGAAGGGATAGTTGGATTTTTTAGTCTTTTTATATCTTTTGGTCCAGAATTTGCCCTAACTACACACACACACACAGTTACTTGACTTTAATGGCATCATTTTTCTCATGCATAAGCCAAGGATAATAATAGCATACACTGCTTGCCTCATAGGGCTGTCAAAGGGCTCATAGTTGAACAGAGAAGTCATATTATGGCACTAGTTACAAAGCTCTAAGTCACACCCTCAAGGTGTGGCTGAAAGAATCTCAAAGGCAGCACAATGTAATGATTGGGACCATAAACCATGGAGGTGTGTTCTGATCCTGTTACCAGTCAAGACACAGTTAGCTTCGTTGAAACTTAGTCCTCCATCGGTAAAATGGAGGTAATAATATTATACCTACAATGGCACCCCACTCCAGTACTCTTGCCTGGAAAATCCCATGGATGAAGGAGCCTGGAAGGCTGCAGCACATGGGGTCCCTGAGGGTCGGACATGACTGACCAACTTCACTTTCACTTTTCACTTTCATGCATTGGAGAAGGAAATGGCAACCCACTCCAGTGTTCTTGCCTGGAGAATCCCAGGGACGGGGAGCCTGGTGGGCTGCCGTCTATGGGGTCGCACAGAGTCAGATACGACTGAAGCGACTTAGCAGCAGCACAGGATTGTTATGAGGTTTAAATGAAATAATATGTTTAAAGTCCTTAATATTGTGTTCACTCATTAGCAAATTCACAGTCATTTGGATCTCTTATTGTTATTATAACTAAAGCTACCTGTAAGAATAGAGAAAATGTTGAGCACAGGAGGACACTCCAGAGGCATTTGGCTTCTTTTCCACCACATAAAGCTAACCTTCAGTGAGTTCTGTAATTGCACCCATTTTCATCACAAGGCTCACCCCTCCAGCTGTGGAGCTCTGGAGAAAACCTCTACTTAGTCCCCGGAAGTGTGAACCCAGTAAGTCAGTGGGCATGTAAAAGCTGAAAGTAGCTGAGATCCGCTGTGTGAAAAGTTTTTTCCTGCCTCTGAGTCTGAGCCTTGCCCAACTAAGTCCACCCACATTAACAAAATTCAATCTCACTTGTTATTAATCGGTGACCATCGAAAGACAAGGACCTTCATGATCTGGCCCTATCAAGCTTCACCTCAATTAAGAAGCCCAGCTATCAGGCAGAGTGACCAGGTAGCAGCCCCAGTAGCTCCTGCCACTTTCCCTGAAGAAGGCATTTAGTGGCAGAGATGTTCAGAAGGCAGCTCTGCATACTCGATTTGAATTGCACATCCACAACAAGCTTGTGATCTGGGGCCACTTTGTCAAACTCTTTGAGCCCTCTGTACTACTCAGTAAAATAGTGATACAATAATAACACCTCATATGGCTTTGGTGGGGCTTCCCAGGTGGTGCTAGTGGTAAAGAACCTGCCTCCCAATGCAGGAGACATGAGACACGGGTTCTAACCCTGGGTTGGGAAGATCCCCTGGAGCATGACCATCCACTCCAATATTCTTGCCTGGAGAATCCCATGGACAGATGAGCCTGGTGGGCTACAGTTCACAGGGTTGCAAAGAGTCAGATACAATCAAAGTGACTTGGCATGCATGCCAGCATGGCTTTTGTGAGAACCAAAGGAAGTAACAACTGGCACTTAGCATGGTACCCTGTGTATAATTGGCATTTAAGCATTGTTTAGTTCTCCCTATGCTCTGTAGAAGTCAGTCATTTCACCTTCTGCACCCACAGACCCATTTGCAAGGCTTGGGGTCATGAGGAAGGTGTTTCTGGGCAATCTGAAAGAGGGTGTCTGCTCAAATAAGAGGCCTGCAGGGGCTGCAGGCAGTCCAGCAGGCAAGAATGAGCAATATAGCAGAGAAGGAAGGGAGTTTTCTCACCAGGGGGGAAGAGGGCTTGTGGTTACAAGCATCAGAGAGTGATTCAGCAGCCAGAGGAAACCATGAGAGGCCTGCCAGTCACCAGGCACCCAGGGCCTCCTTTTGTAAACTTTCAAGGGAGAGAACAGCTGGGAGACCCTGAATAAGCCGCCCTCCACCCCAAGATAAGGAAGGTGGGGACCTTTAGGGTTGAGGGGAGGGACAACCAGATCCCACTCACCCAAGGCCAGTCGGCCTGGCCAGCATTCAGGCTCTGCTTCCAGCCCCAGCTCAGACACATCTGTTCCCGCGAGGAGGGGTGGGGGGTGGGGAAGACTGATGGGGAACTGGAACACGGAGTCCATGAGGCTGATCCCTAGACCTCCCTGGGGCATGTCCACCTGTGTCGAGGGAAATTAGAGCAAGCAGGGAAATGTGAGCCTGCTGGCAATGGAGGGGGGAAAGGATACAGCCCTGCCCTACACCAGTCTCCTTCCCTTAGGCTAGGCCAAATCAAAAATCTCCTAACTTTCCAGGGCTTCCAGATTCCAAGAAGCAAAATCTTACCACTTGACGAGGAAAGAGAGTGTTGGGTTGGAGGAGTTGGGCAGTGGCTGGGGGCGGCAGGGGGTTGAGGGGGTGTCCCCTATGTTGAATACCTACTGTGTGTTCTCACCCATTCCTCACAATTATGCAATGAGACTGGGAGTCCACCACTCTGAACAGATGAGAGTTGGAGGGTTCAAGAGGTTAAATGACTACAGAGGCTATGGAGCCTAATGATTAAGTTAGCTCCCTTTGTTTGGCTGGGTTTGTTTTTTTTTTTGTTTTGGTTTTTTTTTTTGGTGGTGGGGGTGCCTAAAGAGCTTTGACATTTGATTGTCTGGATTTGAATCCAGGCTTTGCTGTTATTAGCTGTGTTACCCTTGGCAGGGTACTTACTCTCTCTGTTGCCTCCATGTCCTCATCCTTAAATTAAGGATAAAATTACATATTTCACAAAGCTGTTGGATAGTCAAATGCATTAATATATGTAAAATGCTTAGGCAGGGACTGGTGCAAAGTAAGAACTCAGGAAATACTGACTGTTATTCAGGCTGCTCATCAGAGATTCAAACTGAGTAAAACCAGAGACCCCAAATCACTTTGCTGTACAGCAAAAATTAACGCAACATTGTAAATCAATTGTCGTTGTTCAGTAGCTCAGTCAAGTCTGACTCTTTGCAACTCCACGAACTGCAGCATGCCAGGCCTCCTGTCCTTCACCATCCCCCGAAGTTTGCTCAAACTCGTGTCCATCGAGTCAATGATGCCATCCAACCACCTCATCCTCTGTCGTCCCCTTCTCCTGCCTTCAGTCTTTCCCAGCATCAGGGTCTTTTCTAATGAGTCAGTTCTTTGCATCAGGTGGCCAAAGTATTGGAGCTTCAGTATCAGTCCTTCTAATGAATATTCAGGACTGATATCCTTTAGGATTGACTGATTTGATCTCCCTGCAGTCCAAGTGAATCTCAAGAGTCTTCTCCAACACCACAGTTCAAAAGCATCAATTCTTCGGCGCTCAGCCTTCTTTATGGTCCAACTTCAATTTAAAAGAAAAAAGACCCACAATGGTACCTTTGATCCAGCACCTTCCTTACTCACTCATAACCACTCCATTTCTGAAGGCTGCTCACCTTTACCGTCCCCTCAACCCAGAGCAAACCCTTTCTTACCATCTCCTCCAACCAGGCAGTCTTCCCTCTGCTCCCCAGAGCTGGGAGTCTCCTATACCCGCAAGGCAAATTCCAAAGTCTGGACTGGCTACTCCCTCCCTGGACTCCAGGTACTACGTGCCTGTGGACCAATCTGCAGCTTGGGGGTCCAAATGGAAGCAGTGTCTGATTCATTCATTCATCAGATATTTGTTGAGTGCCAGACATTGGAGTAGATACTGGGAATGCTGTGGTGAACCAGAATAACGCAGTCCCTGTGCACAGAGTAGGTGTCAGGAACAATAATAATTAATAAGCAATTAGTCTTGAAAGGAAACCTGGCCTCAAGGGTGACTTGGGACCAGGAAGGCACTTATGTGATTCAGAAGTGGGAGAGCAGGGTATTCAGGAGCCCCAGTTTGGGAGGGAATGAGTCTCTGAGAGTTTGGCCAGACCCAGGCTGGGGATGGGAGCACCTCTGTGGGCCCCAAATTTCTACTCTAGACCCTGAGGTTATTTCCAGGGTTGGTTTGTTGTCTCCTGTTTTGCAAACAGCGAGGCACAGCCTCCTTCTCCCTCCCCTCCCCTTCAGATCGAGGCTATTTATTCCTAGTGACAAGCCTGAGGATCCCAGGGGAGGTGGCCTCAAGGACCTGGAGGGGCCTTGTGTCCCTGGCAGGCGTCAGTGCTCCCTCCCAGGCAGGGCACAGGGAGGAAGTAGGAAGGTTGGAAACTGCAAAGGTCGGGGAGAAGGACTTTCCTCCACCGCCCCTAGCAAGTGCCCCATGCACACTCCTCACACCCCTTCTTGAGAAGCTCAGAAATCGTGGGGCCTAGGATATGGGTCTCCCCTGGGCCTCAAAGGTCAAAACTATTCCTGGGCACTGTGGAGACCAAGGGAGGTCTTCTCTACTCCACGATGAGCTGGAGGCGAGGCGGCGGTTACTTCTGTTTTTGCCACTTCAGAGTTGTGAAATAAAGCCCTTTGAAGGTCAAAGCCTTAGAGAGGGGGTCCTTGCTTCATTCCTTGTTTCCGGAGAACACCTTGGTTCCCACTGCCAGGGACGTGACAGCGGGGTAAAAACCACCCCCTCCTCCAGGCTGGCCTAAGTCCTCTTTTACAAATTCGGGCTGAGTGTGATCCCTGGGGGTAAACTGGGAGGGGGCGGGAACACGAAGTGGACACGAAGGAGGACTCTCTCTCGCTCCCCAAATGGACCTTGGTCTGCTGCCTCCGGGTATCCCTTGCCTAAGACTGAATACAGCTAGCCGCTGGGGGCGGCGAGGGGAAGGGAGATGCGGGGGAAGGGGGCGAGATGGGAGGGAAGTGGGGGAGGCCAGCAAAAGCTGAAAGGAGGGGACTGGGGCGGGGTCCTGGCGGCCCTGGAAGGTTGGGAGAGCCAGGTTAGGCCGAGGGGGCTGGGGCCGGCTCCAGTCTAAAAGGAAGGTGGGGGCGGGGTCTGGCCCCCCGCCTCCGGGATGAGGACCGGGGGCGGGGTCCGCACCCCGCGGGCAGGGGCGGCCGGGGGCGGGGTCCGGGCGGGGCGGGCCCCCGCGCTCACTTCCTCGGGGAGGGATTGGGGCCGCCTTCTCACTCGCCCACACAGTCCGTGTGCCGCCGGCAGAGTGGCCGGCTGCTCGCTCGGCCCCGGCTCGGCCCAGCTCGCTGGTAGGAGCCGCCGAGGGAGGCGGCCCCGGCTGCCCATCTTCCCGCCCCTGCGCGTGAGCGCCGCGACCCGCTCCCGCCGCCCGCTTCGAGGTGAGCTCCCCGCCGCGCCTGGCTCCCCATCCGCGCTCCCGGCCCCCGCCCTCGGGCGGGATGGGAGAGGCGGTCAGCCGGAGGTTAAGGGTGGACGCAGCCCCCGCCCTCTGCCCCGGGGTCCCGCCTGGGTCCGGCCGCGGGCGCCGGGAACACGCTGGAGCCGGTGGCGCGCGGACGCCGATCCCCGGGGGCGCCCCTCGGACCTCACCGCCCCGGGCCGCCTGGCCGGGGCGGGGGCTGCTACGCGAATTAGGCGGGGGAGGGGGCCAAGTTTCAAATGGAAAAGCGAGAATCGAGAGAGACCGAGGGAGAGGGTTCGAGAAACTGGCTTCCAGAAAGCCCGGTGGGAGCAGGAGACCGAGACTGGACAGGAGTGGCGGCGAGCTTAGACCGGAGGGTGCAGAGATACCCGAAACAGGGACAGAGGCCGGGGCGCAGGTCACCAGGAGGCAGACCCGAGGCTTTGGGACGGGCCCAGGTTTTGTGGAGCGGAGCACTTTAGGAAAAAACCATGCAGTGACCCCAGACGTGTTGTCGGCCCGGTCTAGGGCCTTGGAGGGTTCAGCGCAAATGAAGGGCCCCGGAGGTTAAACTTCATTAGTCTTGTGGTCATCTAGCCTCAGAGAGGCCTAGAGCGACATCCAGAGACTGGAGGCAGAGACACTCAGATAAACAGAGATGCTGAGATAGAGAAGGGCCGTTGGTAAGGACCGAGACATTCCACCCTTTGGAGACACTGAGATGCCAAGATTTGGGTGAGCGGAGGTAGAAATCCACAGACGCTGAAGTTGGGAGATAGCGTGTCAGAGGTACAGAGAGGAGAGATACAGACACGAAACATACAGACAGCTGCTGAAAGTACAGACACAGACGTCCGGAGTGGAGCAGAGTTAGACGCCGAGAGACAGATGTCACGGAGGGACAGTGACAGTTTCCAGGACAGACCCCGAAGGACTCAGGCCCGGAAAGATTGGGAGGCGAGGACATGGGGCAGCGGACCTGAGACAGTAAGACACCAAGAAGGAGCTTCACACACTGCTGGAGACAGCCCCAACTTATTTTTAAACTCCAATCTTGGACGCTCTGCTTCAGCCCTGGGGGACCTGGGGTGAATGAACTGTTCCTCTTCTGTCCCCAGAGCAGCTGCTGGATCCTGCTTCCCAACCCCCCTTCTCCCAAACTGCTCTGACTCCCAGGCCCCATGGTGGAAGGAGGCGGGGAGAAGAGAATGAAGAGTTTGGGGTTGATGCCTGGTAGCAAGGATGAGGTGGGGGGAGTTTGATTTCTCCCCTCAAGTGCCTTGTCATCTCCTGAAAACTGAGGGAGGAGGGATCAGTTCTGATTGTGAGTCACAGCTGTGGGACCTGGCCAGGATCCTCATGGACAGTGGGGGGTAGAGGGGGGCAAAGGGGTTGAGCGGTTGGCATGGGTACTTGGAAAGACTTCTGGATGTCTTCCAGTCTCAGGGCTGGCAGCTGGGGAGAAGAGCCAGGCTCTTGTACAAGTGACATCACCCAGCATCTCCTGTCCCCCTGCTCTTAAATGCTGACCACCCCCTCCCCCGCCTTTTCTAGGGAAATCAGAAAAGGCTCCCAGCTGGGAGGCAGGGGACCTGGGCTCTCTGATACCTGAGACTTTGGGCATGCTTCTGCCTTTTCCCTGGCCTCTGTACTCAGCTGTAAAGTGAGGATGATACCCTATCCTGCCTGCCTTATGTGTGATCTGATAGATGGTAGGGGCTTCCCTGGTGGCTCAGCCGTAAAGAATCCGCCTGTAATGTGGAAGCTGCAGGACATACGGGTTCAATCCTGGGAAGATCTCCTGGAGAAGGGAATGGCAACCCACTCCAGTATTCTTGCCTGGAGAATCCCATGGACAGAGGAGCCTGGTGGGCTATAGTACATAAGGATGCAAACAGTCAGACACAACTGAAGTGACTTAGCGTGTATGCATAGATGGTGGGTGGGCTTTGTGAGAGGCAAAAGAGCATGCAGGCGTGTATACCTGCACACCTATGTTGGAGCTTTCCGAATTATGCTCACTGGAGTCAGACTTGCCCCATTGGTCTCAGTGAGCCCCGTAGCCTGGGCCTCTTCGGTTTCCCCAGCAGAACTAGGGGGTTCCCTTTTAAAAGTTTTCTCCCCAGGCCCACCCTGAGAATGTCAAGGTCAAGTCCCAGCCCAGCCCCCTGACCCAGGCCTGGCTGAGAAACTGTAGTCTGATCCCAGTACGAGTAAGGGGCTAATAATATCAATAAAAACTAAGAACAACCATTTACTGACTACTTAGTATCTCCCAGGTGCTTTCCAGGTATCATCAGATTTTGTTTTTCATCATATCCAAGTCTGGCAACAGCCCTAGGAGGGAGGAGGTAGTATTAGATGGGGAAACAAGCTGAAGGAGCCTAAGTGACTTGCTCGAAATCACCTAAATTTATATTTCACAGTTCAGGCCTTTACATACCGCATGCTGCAGCCATTTAACCAGCCACTCTGAGCTGCTAGTTTGTGGGCAGTTGTCAGATGTGGGTGTCCTGAGTCAGGTGTAGGGGTGTGTGTGTGTGTTGGTGGGGGCAGCGGCTGAGCGCCATCTGGCAGACTGAGCAGTCTCCCCCGCACCCCCCTACCAGCCATGGCACAAGACGGGCTCCCTTTAGCTCCCCAGCCCTGCCAGGGAAGGGGGGAGGGGGGAGGGGCAGAGAAAGGGCAGAGACAGGTGGGCCTTGAGAGTGCCCTTCACTCTGTCCTCATCGGAGCCCAGCTGGACAGACTAGGAGACCAGGGAATTCTGGGAGAGAAGCCGAAGCCACGCCCATTCCCTATTTGGGGTGCCCCTGTCTCAGAGTGGTGACTGCCTCCCAGGGGGCGGACCTAGGACTAGTCTGGGCCTGGGAAGGTGGTTGCCCGGGGCCAAGCCAGGAAGGAAGGGAAGGTCCAGGGCTCTGCTGGAGCGATGCATAGCCACTCTCCACCTGTGCGGCCCCCTGCTGCCCAGTGGCCGGCAGCCCAGGCCACCCTCAGATGTTGGGCCAGAAGAAACTAGGCCTGAATGGTGGGGAGTGGACTCCACCCTCCAGCATAGCCCCCAGCCCAGGAGTCTCCACTCTGAAGACCCCAGCCCCTGGTGGCTCCTGGCCTGGAGTATGAACTGAGTGTCCTCCCATGACAGAAGGGTAGCTGTGAGCTCGAGCCACCCCTTCAGAAGAGCCAGGCCCTCCAGGCCTGGGGCATCCGCTGGTGCCTAGAGTCTGAGCAACGCTTGTTGCTAGAATTTCCTGCTGGGGGTGGCTGAGAAAAGGAGGGCTTTTCCTTCAACTTGAGCCAGGCCAGGCTCTGGGGACTGCCAGTTCCTGGAGTCTAATGGGGGAGTGGGTTGGTGGGTCCCTGTGTGCTCCTCAGATTCATCTGCAGCTGTGAGAAGATCCCCTTCCCAGGCTCCTGGTGGTTCCTCTCCACCCAAGATCCCAGTCTTCAGAGAGCAGGCTTCTTGATGGAGGAGGCTGGGGTGCTGAGCTCTGAATTTAGGGCTTGAGATGGGAACGAGGGGCAGTAGAAGGGACCAGGAACCCCACTTCCTAATCCTCCCTACTCCCCAAGCTCCTGCTGCAGAGGCAGCTGTGTGGATGACCTCATCCCACAAACATGCTTTGTTCCTGAGAAAATGGAAAGTGTCTGAGGTTTGGTGGGGGGCTGGGTGTCTGCAGCAGCAGCTCTCCGTGCTCCCCCTTGCCTGACTCCCCACCCTAGAGGGGGCCTGACTGGAGAGGAAATGTCTTCAGTGGCTCCCACTCTCTCGCCTTTCACTCCCCCAGCCCCAAACCCTTAGAAAAGCTGGAGATAGACTGTCTTCTCCCAGAGGCAGGGGGAAGGAAATAATGACCCAGGGGATGGAAAGATTCTGGGGCCCTGCAGGCACTGCCAGGAGTGATGCCCGGCAGGAGAGAGGGCAGAGGGCACGCTGTGTCATCCCTGTTCCCCTCTCTGTCCCCAAGCATCTCGTTTCCCTTTTTTCTCCCCTGTTGCTGGCAAGACCTGACAGCTGGCCATCTGTGCTGTCACAGCTGCTGCAGATGTTGCCGGCCAAGGCTGCCCAGGCTGATATGGCCAAAGATGCAGAGGGAAGTGGAGTGGGGTGAGGGCAGAGGGTCCAGCTGGGGAAGCTTGGCTGTGTCCAGCTTGCAGGATTTCCTTCCTGGTTAAACCTGGGCTGAGCCTCTGAAGTCCTTGTTGCTGGATTCTCCTGGGAAGGGAGGCCCAATGTCATTTCTCCCATCAGCCTCCTCCACCTCTACCATTCACTGGCCCAGCATCCTTCTTACACTCTGCTGTTTCCTGAATGGGATTGAGGCAGGGAGAGGGGGGTGGGTGGTGCAAACAGCCCCATTGTCATCCCAAAGCTCCCCACTCCAGGGCTCTGGGTATGTCCCTTCCTGGGAGTCAGGAGCCGATGAGAGTACTGTTCATATGGGAGAGGGTAGGGTGACTCTTTGCCCCAGCTCCTACACCCTTTTGGAGACAGTAAAGACAGTGGAGGCTAAACTCAGGCTAAATGTAGGGGCAGGAAATGAGTCACTGACCCAGGAAAAGCCCCCTCCCCCCAGTTCTGCCAGGGCCCAGATAAGAACTTCTGCTTCCTGATTTTTTCCTGACCCCCTAACCCCCAACGTTAAATACAGAAATAAACATGCAGGACTCTTGTGTTCCCAGAGGCACCCATTCCCCGTCACCATCTGCTCTGACCTCGCATTTCCTATGCCTAGTCTCTTGTTCTTTTTTTTTTTAAGGCAGCGTGGCTAAGCCACAGCTCCTCGGGGTGACCCCTGCCCCACCTTGTGCCTCTAACAGGGCTCACTCACAGCCACCATGAGCGAAGCCTTTGACTGTGCCAAATGCAGCGAGTCCCTGTATGGGCGCAAATACATCCAGACCGACGATGGCCCCTACTGCGTGCCCTGCTACGACAACACCTTCGCCAACACGTGTGCCGAGTGCCAACAGCTGATTGGGCACGACTCACGGGTGAGGACTGGACCACGCAGGGCAGGGAGTGGGTGGAAGCTGGCAAGAGGGGGCAAATGTGCCAGCACCCTTGCCACGCTCCCCCCAGGAGCTGTTCTACGAAGACCGCCACTTCCACGAGGGCTGCTTCCGCTGCTGCCGCTGCCAGCGCTCCCTAGCCGATGAGCCCTTCACCTGCCAGGACAGCGAGCTGCTCTGTAACGACTGCTACTGCAGTGCCTTCTCCTCGCAGTGCTCCGCCTGCGGGGAGACCGTCATGCCCGGTATGTTCCCAGGGGCTCCCGGGGGCTCGCTGTGCGTGGGACTGGCATGCCTGGCATCTGTGTAGCATCCGTGCATGTGCGTGGGACTGGCATGCCTGTCTGAGGCTTGATAAAGAACTGCCCATGCCACAGGTTCCTGGAAATTGTGTGCAGGATCTGTTGTGCCTGTTTGCTCTTTGGAGCTTAGCACGTGCAAGGACTGACACGCATGACACACACCTGGGGAAATAACACATTTGGCACACATAGTGTACTGAGACTGTCAGTGTTTGTTGCCTTGGGGCTTGTGTGCAAAGACAGAAAAGACAGATACATAGAGGACTTAACACGTGTGGCGACCTGCATGGCTGATAGAATGTGAGGATTTAGAACATGGAGATAGGCATGATGAGGATATGGCCGGGCTTCCTATGTACTGAATCTATCATGTCCTAGACGTTAGACTCGCTTGCCTCGTAGATGGGGTCTCTGTGTGTGTGCTCACACTATCACATCTGGTGTATAAGGGCTTGCTTAGCATACACTGAGTCATCGCGCCCATCACCTGGAGGCCTGGTAGCAGCTGAGGTCATCATATTCTGGGACATGTGAGGACTTCACTTAGGCCAAACCCTCAGGTCACATGCTCAGCCAGCATGTCTGGTGTTGGGGGAAAGTTAGCATGTGCAACATACGAGGTGGGGACCCTGGTGAAAATGCATGGACACCACCTTCAAGGCTGCGGGAGCAGCAGGGACCCTCCTGGAGGGTAGCAGAGGGTGGCACTCAGGAGCTTGGGACACAGCCTCTGACGGGACCCCTGTCCCCCACAGGGTCCCGGAAGCTGGAGTATGGAGGCCAGACGTGGCATGAACACTGCTTCCTGTGCAGCGGCTGTGAGCAGCCGCTGGGCTCCCGTTCCTTTGTGCCCGACAAAGGCGCTCACTACTGCGTGCCCTGCTATGAGAACAAGTTTGCTCCTCGCTGCGCCCGCTGCAGCAAGGTGGGGGCGGCGTGGAGCTCCACTGCACTCAGGGGAGGGGGTGAGCAAGGCTCTGTTGTTGCGGGGTGGGAATCCCCACGCCTCCCCCTCTGCTGACAGAGGCTGCCCCCACAGACGCTGACACAGGGTGGCGTGACATACCGTGACCAGCCCTGGCATCGAGAATGCCTGGTCTGCACTGGGTGCCAGACGCCCCTGGCAGGGCAGCAGTTCACCTCCCGAGAGGACGATCCCTACTGTGTGACCTGTTTTGGAGAACTCTTTGCACCCAAGTGCAGCAGCTGCAAGCGCCCCATCACAGGTGGGTCAGGGGGTCCAAAGACCGAATGGGTCGGGTGTAGGCGGAGGCGGGGGGGGGCAGGGGATCTGGTCTCCATGAGGCCAAGGGACAGGACCGCCCTCCAGACGGCAGCACTAATCCTCAGCCTCCCTCCAGGACTCGGTGGAGGCAAGTATGTGTCCTTCGAAGACCGCCACTGGCACCACAGCTGCTTCTCCTGCGCCCGCTGCTCCACCTCCCTGGTGGGTCAGGGCTTCGTGCCGGATGGAGACCAAGTGCTGTGCCAGGGCTGCAGCCAGGCAGGGCCCTGAGCCAGGGCTCCGGGACTAAGGCTTCTCCTCCAGACCGCCTCTGGGACCCAGCCTTTCCCCAGTTTGGGGCTCCCCTTGGGTTCCAGGATTCAGCCTCCCCACTCCAGCGTCCTCAATCTGGTACTTCCTGACCCAGGGCCCCCAAACTTGGGCTCTCCCGGAGCCTTCATCATTCAAACCCCCTCCTCAAATCTGAACTCCAGAACTCTGTCCTCTCCCTTTGGGTCGGGCTTGCTTCCCAGACCAAGCCCTTTCTCCAAATCAGGGCTCTGGGACCCAATCCCCCTTCAATGTAGACTTGTCTACAAAGACTTTAGGTCTCCTTTGGGTGCCTGAGAGGTCCTCAAAAGTCAAATATACTCAGGCTTGACGCTCCCCACCCCTGTCCCACTGGGATCCCCAAGGATGGGGCTGTCTGGGCAGCACTGGTTAGGGGGTCCTAGGGTACAGGTTTTTGCCCATCCCGTGTTGTGTTTTCTCTTTTCATTTCAGCTCCATTTTGCCCAGAGATGGGCAGAGGGGTGGGTTTGGCTTGCCCCCGTTTCAGATTCTGCAATAAAGCAGTATGAGAAAGTGAAGGCCTCTGTTTGGCTGGGGGTAGGGGGAGCGGGCGGAGGTGGGTGGAGGGGCAAGGAAGGTTCCTTCGCCATAGCTAGGGAATTCGGAGGCTCTTCCCACCTCCTCCCCGCAGGACAGAAGGAAGCTTCCAGGCGGGGTGGGAAATCTCTCCAGAGAAAGGGGATCCCCGCCGCCGCTACCGTCCCTCTCTGGTTTAGCCGGCCTCCCTTCCACCTCCCCCGCCTGCTGGCAAAGGGCTTTTTCCTCCAGTGAGGAAGGGAGGGATTTAGGGAGTTTGCGGACCGGAGCCGGCGCGGGGGCGGCTGGTGTTGGGTTCTCCGTCAGGTACAAGTCACTCCCCTCCCTTAACAGCCCCCCACGAACCCCACGGAGCATCCAGTGCGAATCCCGAGTCTGGGCCCAGACCCTCAGCCCCCTTCCCCCTCTTTCCTAGGATTAGCGGAGGCGGCCCGGGATCCGCTCGCGGCTGCACGTTTTTTGCCAAAAAAGGCAAGGACGCAGCTGCACGCGCCGCGGGAACATCTGGATCCGATTCCCGGCATGAATGGGTCATGGCCCCGCCCCACCGTGATTCAAGGGCGGGGGCGGGAATGAGCCCGGGGGTGGGGGGTTGGGGGGCTGTCCCCCAAAATGAGGCGATGGGGCGGAGCGCTGCTCCCCTCTCCCGGCGTCCGGCTCCCCTGCCCCTGCGCTCTCGGCGGCCTGCGGTGTGGGCTCCGCGGTCTAGACTGGCGGAGCCCGACTCGTGCGCCTTGGCGGCCGGCGCGGGCTGAGCCACTGACGTCCCGCCCGCGGCCTCCCCCCGGGTGGGGGACCCCCGGCCGGGGGGACGGGCGGGCGGACCTTCGGCGCCCAGTGGGGGAGGGGCCCTCCGGGCCGGCAGAACCGCGTGATTATATGTATCTGAAATGAAATCCTCTCCGAAATTCTATGGGGCGGGCGTTTTTCCGTTTCACAGAAGTGGCGACTCTACTTGTCAAGTTCCCGAAATAGGTAGATCCGGGGTTCTACTTTCCACGCTGCCTTCCCGGATCAATCTGAATCCTAAACTTTGACATTTTCAACAAACCTTGATGAATGCCCAGCCCACCATGTGTGCTTATCATTAATAATTGTATGTTGACATTTTCGTCTCTTTCTTCCACCAGCCTCTCAGGGTTGGATTCACGCCTGCCTTGCTCACCCCTCCACACTCAGCCTCCGGCACTTAACTACATGTTCAGTAAAGAACTTACCGAGGAAGAGTAGTCCAAGCATAGAAAACAGCTAATGCAAAGACCTGGAGGCCTGAAAAAACATATGGTGTATTTTGAGGAAGCAGCAAGTAATTTCATTTGGAGGAAGTGCCAAAAGACTAAGGCAGCAGGCAGCAGCCTGGTCATGAAACGCTGAAAGCCAAGTGAAACAGACCTCACCCTGTGGGTAAACCAGGCAGTGGAAGTCTTAAAGCAGGGGCGTGAGATCGCTGCATAGTGAATAATGGATTGGAGGGGTAAGACGAGCAGGCTGGGGAGGAGGCTGGTGCAGTGGTCCAGGTGAGAGATAATGAGACAGGTGGCAGCTGGAGTGGAAAAGACAGGACTTGGTGACCGGTCTGAAGGAGTGAGGAAGGAGAAGGTTTCAGGGGAAGAAAGGCATCAGGTGAATGGTGCTTAGGTGACCCACCCACCTAAGAGGAAAGGGATGTGCAAGTACAATAATGGGTCATTGATTTCAAGATAAACATTTGTCAGATTTATGACCTAAGAAACCCAGATGCAACCATATAATCAACCATGTGACATAGCTTAATTGAAAAAAAGAATTTTTCTTTCTTTCTTAATCGACCATAAAATAATGGTGGGGTTACCGCTTGATAGTGTCTCATATGTGATGAAATACGGTAAATCCCAAACCTTTACCCCCCCCCCCCCCCCTCAAAAGATACACACACTGAGTCTCTGCAATCCAGAAGAGGAATTTCTTACCTCTCTCCCAGAAGTGCAGGAAAAATTTCTGGGAATTTGTTGTATCTGGGGATCCTATCCCTAAGTTGGAGGTCTTGCTTAAATTTTTAGACACTAATATAACCTTCACAACACCTCATGAGCAAGCAGGACAAACGTCATTATCTCTGTTATTTTTCAAATTTTCGAAAACAAAAAGCAGTTCATGCTTATTGTAGAAAAACTGAAGAATATCAAAAGAAGAAGGTAAATTACGAATAACTCCTTCATATATTATGACCTCCTAGTTCTTTTTTGTTAAGCAAGCATGTGCATATATGTATTTTCATACTTAGTTTTAAATGTATTTTTAAACTGAAAGATATATATGTTTAGGAAAATTTTTCATGATGTACTTTGGACGTATACAAAGAAAAATTTCCCTCACATTCCAGAGCTTCCAGTCTGTCTCCTCATAAACAACAATGGTTTACTGTTACTTGGATATCTTTCTGGAAATAATCTCTTTGCATGTCTATTTTTATATAAACTGTTGTACCTCTAGTTGTTGTCACTCTGTATGACCATCTTTCCACCTGAGTTCATATAGACTTTTTAAACATCTTTATTGAGGTATGTTACATATCATAAAATTCATTCGAGTGTACAATTCAGTTGAGTTTAGCAAATTTAATAGATTTTTGCAACTATCACCACAATTCAATTTTAGAATTTTGCTACTGCTACTGCTGCTGCTGCTAAGTCACTTCAGTCGTGTCCGACCCTGTGCAACGCCATAGACAGCAGCCTCCCAGGCTCCTCTGTCCCTGGGACTCTCCAGGCAAGAGTACTGGAGTGGGTTGCCATTTCCTTTTCCAAGAATTTTTCTATCACCTCCAAAAGATTGCTTTTGCATTTCCTTCCCATCTCACCTCTAGCAGCAGGCAACCACTCACCTACTTTCTGTCTCTGTAGATTTGCCATCTGGACGTCCACTAATGTGTGTGTGTGTGTGTGTGTTGTTGTTTTTTTCTGCGTGTCTGCTTTCTTTCACATAACATGATGCTTTCATGGTTCATCCATATTGTAACACTCCTTTATTGCTGAATAATGTTCCATTGTATGGATACACCATATTTGGTTTGTATATTTACCAGTTAATGACTGGGGGTAGCAGCTTTGTTGATAATGAATAGTGCTGCTATGCATGTCTGCACATATGGACATAGGTTTTCATTTCTCCAGCTAGATGTGGGCATATAGACTTGTTTCGGTTTTTTTTTTTCCAGTTATATAATATTTTACTGCTTGAATGCACTATATTTTATTTAACCAGTCCCTTGGGTTTCCCAGGTGGCACTAGTGGTAAAGAACCTGTCTGCTAATGCAGGAGACATAAGAGATGTGGGTTTGTTCCCTGGATGGGGAAGATCCCCTGGAGGAGGGGATGGAGACCCACTCCAGTATTCTTGCCTGAAGAACCTCTTGGACAGAGGACCCTGGCGGGTTATGGTCCATAGGGTCGCAAGGAATCGAACATGATTGAAGCGACTTAGCACGCACGCAGCACTGCTGATAGACAATTAGGTTGTTTCCACATAACAAAAGAGAGGAAGGGAAGGAGAAAGAAAAGAATAAATGAAAGGAAAAAAACCCGCGATCATTCCCATTTTACTGAGGGAAAAACGTTGTCACAGGTCACACTGAGCTGGAGACTCAAGTTCCGGTTCATCAGCTCCCATACGTGCGCGTCAGCTACTCAGTCCAGGTCCCTACCAGCACGGCCGCACAGCTAGGGAAGTCCCCGCCGGCCAGGTCAGATTCCTTAACGCCAGGCTGATGGATTTCTGTGTGCCCCCTAGAGGCACCTGCAAATCGTTCGGTATCGCGCCACACACCTCCGGCCAGCAGGGGGCACTGCAGCAGTCTCCATAGCACGGACTGGGTCTTTAGCGGTGCTCACTTTTCCTCGAGTCCCCGAGGAACTTCCGGCAACCGCGGAACTTTGGTGCCTCCGGACTCGTAACTTGCGGACGCGGGCGCGCAAGGCGGCAGGGGTTGTTTCCGGTCGTGTTGGTGGACTGGCTTGAGCTGGGGCGGCAGCGACTGCGGCGGCGGGGGAGGAGAAGGAGGAGGGAAGATGGAAACGATTCTGGAGCAGCAGCGGCGCTATCATGAGGAGAAGGAACGGCTTATGGATGTCATGGCCAAAGAGATGCTCACTAAGAAGTCCACGGTGAGTGGACCTAGGCAGGGGCTACCGTAAGGCCGGGCCCCCGGCCCGGGTTTAACCTCAGAGTTTTTTTCAGCCCTCAGACCCGCCCCGCCCCGAGCCCTTCGGGGGATTCCCTCCCCGAGCTCAGGCCTAGGTAACCTTTCCCCGGGGCCCAGCGCCCAGAGGCCTCTCTGCTTGGGCTGCTAAGACCCGAGCAGGTAAGCTCCGCCCTCGGGCGGCCTTCCCAACTCCAGAATTCCGACTAACGGCGTATATGTCACCGTTTGCCTTTTTTCAGCTCCGGGACCAGATCAATTCTGACCACCGCACGCGGGCCATGCAAGATGTGAGTGTCCCGCTGTCCGCTTCTCTTTGGGCACGGTAGACTGGAAGAGGAGGGAGGGGGTGCGGGAAAAAGGTAGCCGATTGGCCAGTCGAGGAGTTTGTATGCCTGCCGAATGTACGCGCCGAAAGCAACCCTGAGGATGTTTAACCACCCTTACTCCCTTCTCCGAATGGAGTACTCTTACTCATTTTTAATTACTAGAGAAGATCCCCTTTACAGCATCCTGTGTCCCATGGATGTGCAAAGAGTAGTTATGAGGTGTCAATGCCTCAGGCTTAGAAGGTACTCTCCTTCTCCCCCATAGAAAAAAAAATAAAGACCCTAATCAGAGTTTCTGAATTAGGATAGATAAATATTACTAGCCCCTAATCCCTTATTTAGATTCCCAAATCCAAAGTATTCTGAAAACAAAAGATGTTTTAATTTGTTTTGGAAATTATTTGGTGGCAAAAATCTGACTTGATCTGATCAGATGAGAGGTTTTTTATGGTCTTTATCCCATTCAATAAATAACATAACTTTCACTGCAGAACTAATTAATGTGTTTTCCAGATCCCACTAGGGATATTTCATGTAGTACCTTCCTGAATTCCAAATTCAGAAGCAAATCTGGTTCCAAAAGTTTTGGAGAATGGGCTATGTACTTGTGCCATCCTGAATTTGAATCCAGAGGAAGCTGTGTGGTGTTTTACTTAGCCTGAGCATTCCTTAGTCAAGCCTTTTGAAATAGTGGAAGTCAACTTGGACTACCCTTTTATCTTTGAGAGTCTTTGATGGGAACTGCTGTTTTCCAAAGGGTGACTCTCACATGGCTCTCTTTTACAATACAATACTTCTACTGTTGTTTAGTTGTTAAGTCATGTCCGACTCTTGCAACCCAATGGACTGTAGCTTATCAGGCTCCTCTGTCCATGGGATTTCCCAGTCAAGAATGCTAGAGTGGATTACCTTTTCCTTCTCCCGACCCAGGGATCCAACCCACGTCTTGTGCATTGGCAGGCAGATTCTTTACCACTGACCCATCAGGGAAGCCCATGACTCTTCTAGGGAAAGTTAAATATGGGAACTCTGCCACCCCTCAAAACACATTTCTTAGGTAATCTTCAGAGTGACCTGTTTTAAAAATTAGCTAGGAGCCAGTGTTGTCTGTTAAGGGTACCAGAAAGCATAAGAACTTTTAACACCACATGTCTTGAAGTTTTCCTGAGATTTGACTAGAGAGCCCTTGTTGGTTGCTTGGGTCTCAGTTGTACGGGCGGATTGCTTCATTCTAATGGATTTGTGTTTGCCTTTCAGAGGTATATGGAAGTCAGTGGGAATCTGAGGGATTTGTATGACGACAAGGATGGGTAAGTCACAGTCACATTCAGTCCAGCAATTACTGCTTTTGAGGGGCCATGGTTAAAGGACTGACTTTGTGCTCCATGTTTTCTGGATTTTTTTCTGAAATTGCAGCTTACGAAAAGAGGAGCTCAATGCCATTTCAGGACCCAATGAGTTTGCTGAATTCTATAATAGACTCAAACAAATAAAGGAATTCCACCGGAAGCACCCAAATGAGGTATGACCTTGCAAAGTTTTTTCTCCAGTCCTGTCCAAAGAGTATACAAAGGACATGTGTTAGGAAAATGGAGATGGTCATTCAGATGTCCTTTCAAAAAGGAACTTACCAGTTAGCAATAAGCAGCGTAGTTAGGTGACATCCTGCAACTGCGAGTTCTTTCAGAATTTCCCTCAGCTTTAAGCTAAAGCCATTCTCTTCTAGGGCTTCCCAGGTGGCTCTCATGGTAAAGAAGCTGCCTGCTAATTCCCTGGTGGTTCAGTGGTAAAGACTGCCTGCACTGCAGCAGTTGCAGGTCCAGTCCTTGGGTCTGGAAGATCCCCTGGAGGAGGACATGTCAACCCACTCCAGTATTCTTGCTTGGGAAATCCCATGGACAGAGGAGCTCGGCGGGCTGCAGTCCATAGGGTCGTAAAGAGAGTTGGGCACGACTGAAGCGACAGAGCACACATATTCCTGGGCAGCCCCTAACCAGCGACTGAACACAGTGTGGGGGAGGGGTATCACAGCCTGGTTATTTCTGCCCACTGTGAGACTTTCAGTGAGATTTTCTCATATCTACATCATGGTCTAGGCTCTCTCTGCTCCATCCCTCCATCCTGCTCGCTCTCTCCTTTCTTTTTTTTTTTTGGTGGCCACACCTCATAGTTCATGAGTTCTTAGTTCCCCAAACAAGGATCAGAACCGTGTCCCCTGCATTGGAAGCATGGAGTCTTAACCACTGGACCACCAGGGAAGTCCTTTCCTTTTTATCTTTCATGGGTAATCCCTCTCCTCCTGCCCCCACCACCCCACTGGTCAAGAAACCACTTGTGTTCCTATCTTGAAATCTGCTGCCTGGAGGAACCGACTAACACAAAGAGGCTTTACTCACGTCCATTGATCATTACCCCTTCATGATTCAGCCCAGAGATCAACTCTTTCATGAAAATTGCTTCCTAGTCTATCTCACTCCTAGTTAATGCCAGTTAATCTTTCTTTTCTTTATGATCTTGTCATGTTCTCTGACAATAAATGTCTGCCCCACTGTACTGTAAAATTATAAGGAGCAGGGATTACATCTCAGTTGTTGAGAACTTACTAAACATCTTGCACAACTGACCAAAGGAATTCCAGGGCAAAGGGGGAGTGAGGCATGTCTGTAGAAGTGGAGAGAGGGGTCAGTAGTTGCACTGAGCATTTATGACTCTGTAACTGAAAAGTTGTTTTTTCCCTTGATGGAAATAAGGAAGAAAGAACTCGTTTACACTGGAAGTGGATTTTTATGTATGTAGATTTTCAGGTGATGATGGACCTAGGTGGAAGTGTCATATGAGCAGTTGAAGTTAGTGACTGGGGCTTGAGAATTATCACGTGGACTTGATGGCTGAAGCTGTGAATCATAGTGTTCTGGGAGGGAGAGAGAGTGTGAAGGGAGACTCAGCTTCTGTGTGCCTTGGGGCACTCACAGTAAGGCACCTCACGGGAAGGGGGCCTGGGGAGCCTCCAGCACAGGTCAGTTGGCAGCTCCAGGCCATGTCTTATGGGAGCTCAGCAAATGAGCTTCAGAAAGGAAGTGACTGGTGTCTGCTGTTACTGATTGGTAACTGCCAGGATTGCTGCTCAGTGGAAGTGGTGGGCGTGGAAATCTGGGAAATCTGGTCACAGGGAGTACTCGTGAATAATGGGGAAACAGTAGTGTGTAGTGTTTTAACATGCATTTGAAAGACTGGCAGGAAAAAGGAGAGGAGACGCAGGAGGAAGATAGGAAGGTGTCCATATGTAAAGGAATGGGTAGAAAAATAAGAGACTGAAAATACTAGGCAGGAGAGGCTACTTAGTGGAGGCACGTAAATGTCTCCTCACTCCCCTTGGAAGGTATTCAGTCTTTTGCTAACCAAGAGAGAAGACGTGAGTACCATTTTGGTGTGTAACCTTATCCCAGCTCTGGTGGAAAAGTGATGCAGAATAAATGGTTAAATTTATTCCAGGATATACTAAGGGGGAAAAAATAAATCCAATTATGTGAGAAGCAAAGTAATAATCTTGTCATTTGCCTGTATTATGGTTGCACAAATACATATATAAATGCACAGAGCAATGGTTTCCAAATCTTGCCGTGCATTTGAATCTGAGGGTCTTTAAAAAGTGCTGATACCTCCCCCCACTTCTCATTTAATTGGTATCAAGTATGTCAGGGCTTTTAGCGCGCTCTTTCAGGAGAAGGCAATAGCAAGCCACTCTAGTACTCTTGGCCTAGAAAATCCCATGGACGGAGGAGCCTGGTACGCTGCAGTCCATGGGGTCGCTATGAGTTGGACACGACTGAGTGACTTCACTTTCACTCATTGGAGAAGGAAAAAGCAACCCACTCCAGTATCCTTGAGCCTGGAGAATCCCAGGGACGGGGGAGCCTGGTGCGCTGCCATCTATGGGGTCGCACAGAGTCGGACACTACTGAAGTGACTTAGCAGCAACGGCAGGTGATTCTAATGTGCAGCAAAGTTTGAGAATGGCTGACATTAAAAATTTTTTAAGTAGTCTGTAGACAGTGGTTATCTATTTGCAGTACAATCTTTTTTGGTGGAGGCAGGTTGCTTCCCAGGGGATGGGAGTGCTCTTCAAGACATATGGGATCTTAGTTCCCCGATCAGGGATCGAACTCATGCCCCCTGCATTGTAAGTGCAGAATCTTAAACACTGGAGCACCAGAGAACTCCCTTGCAGGAAAATTATTAAAGGGGGCAGCTTGATTTTTTTTTTTTCATTCTGTCTTTTTATGTTATTTGAACTTTTTTGAATGTTATTTTAGCAAATGTTAGTTAAACAATGGCAGAAAGCAAAGGAAAAAGCAAGGTAATTGGAAAACAGAAGTAAACTTCTAATGAAAAATCCAAGCTAAGTGAAGCATTAGAAATCCAACTTTCTATATAGCCCATTCTGTGATATTGCAACCTTTATGTTGAAAAATCCACCTGAGCTTTTCTCTTTTTTTCCCATCAGATCTGTGTTCCGATGTCAGTGGAATTTGAGGAACTCCTAAAAGCGCGAGAGAATCCAAGTGAAGAAGCACAAAGTAAGTAGGGTTTAGTGCTTCTCTCCAGCACCAACAGAAGTACAGGTAAATTACAGAGCTCAGATTTGCCCTCAGAGCTCTGGAAAATGGCCCCACAGAAATTTATAGCTGGGTTCTCCTACTGATGTTCTCTTTGTTAGACTAGAGAAAAGCCTGGACTAAATTGTCATCCTAAACTGGCTTTGGGCACAATGTTCATTTTGTGCTCGTCCAACTTAAATGCATTGGCTGAGTCCTGTTTCACTCTGTGAGCAGAGAAAGGGTATTTGGGTAAAGGGCTGCATTATGAAACAGTGCAGTCCACTTGAAAGGCCAAGTCCAATAAAGTGGTCTTTAGTACCTGAATCACTGATACCTCTGATTGCTTCAGATTTGGTGGAGTTCACAGATGAAGAGGGATATGGTCGTTACCTGGATCTTCATGACTGTTACCTCAAATACATTAACCTGAAGGCCTCTGAGGTAAGACCCAGGATAGAGAAGGTGGCTCTGATTCTCACAGTGAGTCAGGACACTGAGCCGTGTCTTCCTTGTGTTCTGGAACTGTTAGGTAACTATTAAAATGGTGATGTGCTTTCTTAGAAGGAAACCATTTTCAAAGTGAAAATCGGGTTTCTGCAGTGAATGAATAAGTCTTTTACTTACTAGTAAATTTTGTTTTATTATTACAAGCCTATTTTGCTTTTGTAACAATAAATTTTTAAAACTCCCAAATACACGTCCAGCATCTGTGTTAGGTACACATAGTAGTAGGTACATAAAGATACAAAAACATAATCTCTTCCAGGAATGACTATTTAATATCTTTAAAAAGATACCTAAAATAACTTACCATAAGAGATGAAGAAGGAAATGGCAACCCACTCCAGTGTTCTTGCCTGGAGAATCCCAGGGACGGGGGAGCCTGGTGGGCTGCCGTCTATGTGGTCGCACAGAGTCGGACACGACTGAAGCGACTTAGTAGTAGTAGTATAAGAGATGAGATTTAATGTGACAGTGTCAGGAAAGTCGCAAGGAAGTATGTGATGGAATTCCTCTTGGAGTTGTAAGGACATGTCCCAAAAGTTGTCTCAGCTATATAAGCTCCATGAGTCCAATCCTGTTGGATCTGTCTTGTTCTCATGTATATCCATACACTTGGTCCAAAGATACTTAATAAGTGATTGAGGGAAAAAACGGCACGTTCCGGGACGTTATTTTAACAGGTAGTGGATGTCAGTCTTTAAATAAGTGCCCGGTATATAGTAATGATGAACAGATATTTCTTTTAGCCTATGGTTTATTGACTTGATCTGTATTTTTCCAGGTTAATTATGTGTCTCATATTCTACTCCGTCTAGTGGAATTAACACCCAGTTAATGCAGGAATTAAATGGTAGGAGGAAAAAAAAGGCTAAAGTGAGTGTTGTTAACTTTGTTAGGCTCAATTTTGATCTCATTTATTGGAGATTATGTAGTTAGGACCAATTTTGATCTCATTTATTGGAGATTATGTTGTAACTTGGTGCAAACACCTAACTGAATCTCTTTGTCATTTCTTTTCTCTTTTCAGAAGCTGGATTATATCACTTACCTGTCCATCTTTGACCAGTTGTTTGACATTCCTAAAGAAAGGAAGAATGCCGAGTACAAGAGGTAGGCATTATTAGCTTCCAGGCCTCTCCTGAATGTGACTAGAAGATTATTTTAATGAGATTTGAGGGCAGTTTTGAATTTTGTTTCATGAAAGGCATACATGAATGACTTCCAGGTTTATGGGAAGGTAGGGGTTTTAAAGATACATTTTAAAAATCATAATACTTTGGGACTTCCTTGGCTGTAGAGTGGATAAGAATCTGCTTGCCAGTGCAGGGGACGCGGGTTTGATCTTTGGTCCTGGAAGATTCCACATGCCGTGGAGCAGCCCCTGTACCACAAGTATCGAGCCCCCCTCTAGAGCCCAAGTGCCTCAGCTAGTGAGTCTGGGCACCCTGAGCCCGCACACCGCAGCTGTTGGGTCTGTGTGCTGCAGCTGCTGAAGCGTATGTGCTTAGAGCTTGTGCTTTGCAGCAAGAGAAGCCACCACAGTGAGAAGCCTGTGCACTGCAGCCAGCAGTGGCCCCCGCTTGTGCAGCTAGAGAAAGCCCTCGCAGCAGTGAAGACCCAGTGCAGCCAAACAAATAAATGATTAATTAGTTAAGTAAAATCATAATACTTTGGCTCTGGAAGAATATGTGTCTGTGGGCACATCTGTGATCTTAGGCCCATACTGTTCTTAATTTTGTCTCATTGTGAAAGGAAGTCTCCCACCCTGGTGCCTCTGTCTCTGGAGCTGAGCAGAGTGGGGACAAAATTAAACTTTCTCAGAGGTGCCTGGGTCTGATGTATAGATGTCATGCTTTGTTGGTGGTGTTGTGCCCCTAGTTAGTAATCTGCCTTCCTCTATTTTTCTCATTTTCTTTTTACCTGAAATCTTTCTTATTTGTGAGTTAAGACTGTAGTATTTGGAATTGTATCTTGAGGATGAAAGAAGATAGGAAAGGTCAGAATCAAGGTGACATATTAGAAGAAAGCCAATTGTAAGCTCATTTTTATTCCTTCAAAAGACTAGTATCACTGGAGTTATAAGTATATCTTATAGGGCATAACGGTATATCAGAAACAGAAACCTTGCTGTCTCTGTATTACATATTCCTCTGTAGATATCTGGAGATGCTGCTTGAATACCTTCAGGATTACACAGATAGAGTAAAGCCTCTCCAAGATCAGAATGAACTTTTTGGAAAAATTCAGAACGAGTTTGAGAAGAAGTGGGAGAATGGTACTTTTCCTGGATGGCCGGTGAGCTTCAGTGGGGGTTTGGGTGGAGGACATTCCAGGGAAGTAAACTATTTTACTTTAATCTTGAGCCTCTGCTTTAGGCCTTCGGATGCTGGTCCCTTGGGATCAGTTGTAGCCAGGAGGTGTTCTCTGCCAAGTATGCTGAGTTTTCTCTGTATACTTTGGAAAGAGATTTGTCAGGGCCCACTTGCCATTGGCTGAGCCCAGCATTTTCACCAACCATATCATTACTGCTCTGTGGTTCCTACTGACCAAAAGCTGATATAATTATGTGCTAGAAATCTTTATTATATATTTTCATTCCTGGGGACAAACATGAATTTTTTCTGAAATCTCTGGGAGAATTGGACCATCTAGTTTTAGTTGGTGTGTTTTTTTTTTTCCTTTTTGCTCTGCTCTTAAAGGCATTTGATTCTCACTCATACATGTTTATAAGGGGCCACCCAGCACCTGGTACACACACACCTCGTCTTACTGCACTTTGCTTTCTTGCACTTCTCAGATGGTGCAGTTTTGTGTTGTTTTTTTTTTAACAAATGCAGCAACTCCCTGCATCAGGCAAGTCTACTATTGCCAGTTTTTATTTTGTTACGGTGGTCTTTGATTTTTATTACTACCAAGACTCAGATGGTGGTTAGCATTTTTTCGCAATAAAGTTTTTTAACTAAGACATGTGTGTTGTCTTTTTAGACATAATGGGATTGTGCACTTAATAGACTACAGTATAGTGTAAACATAACTTTTGTATGCACTGGGAAACCAGGAAGAATTGTGGGACTTGTTTCATTGCGATAATTGTTTTACTGCAGTGGTCTGGAACTGAACCTGCAATATCTCCAAGGTATGCCTGTAATTTAGATGACTCCCTTGCCTTTGTTCTAATCCTGGGTCTTAATAAACATCGTATTGTTTTTCCAGAAAGAGACAAGCAGTGCCCTGACCCATGCCGGAGCCCATCTTGACCTCTCTGCATTCTCCTCCTGGGAGGTATGTTTTCTTTAGCCTGTGCTGGTCTTGCCTGTTCACGCCTCAGAGGGGTCACTTGATCTCCTAACGCTACAGACTTATTACGGTAAGACACAAATCCTTGAGATAAGCATCTACGAAGAATATAGAAAGATGAAAAAAAAAGCTTATCCAATTTCTTTGAACACTGTTAACTGAAAATTAACCATCTTAAGCTATAGTGGAGGTAGTGGAACACAGCCAGTATGGTTACGGATGAACTTAATCACAGAGTCGGTCCTTTGGAGAGTTGGAGCATCCTGCTAGGAGACTGGCTATGGAATGTGTGGTCTTGCCACTGTTTTAGGAACACCCACACACCAGCCTGCAAACCTAAGTTTGAGCATTTGTTGCTTCTCCAAGTCTATTTATATAAAATTGTAACTTGTTTCTTTCATATAGGAGTTGGCCTCCCTGGGTCTGGACAGATTAAAATCTGCACTCCTAGCTTTAGGCCTGAAGTGTGGCGGGTAAGAGACTGATTTTTCTATCAGAACTGTCTCGTTTACTTTGAGTTTCACAATCTTCTCCACACTGCAAAGAGAAGCAAGCCTAGATGGTAAAGTAATCCTGAAATCCTTTGCCCCTGTGTCTCCTTAGGACCCTAGAAGAGCGAGCCCAGAGGCTATTCAGCACCAAAGGAAAGTCCCTTGAGTCACTCGACACCTCCCTGTTTGCCAAAAATCCCAAGACAAAGGGCACCAAGCGGTAAGTGGCGGGGAGGGGGCACCTCTGCTTACATTTTAAGCTTTTTATTCCCGTGCAGAATTCATACCACATCGGAAATTTTAAAGCCCATTTTATCACCGCTATTGATCCATCCGGCTCCAGTCTGCTCTTTTTCTCTGCTAATGGCAGACAGTTCTCTCATCGTTACTATAAACCAAGGACAGTCTGTACTCAGGTGTCTGAGAGTGGGTGACGTCTCTAAAGTTGAAACTGTACCCCGGGTATCTTTTGTTACCTCTGTAGGTTATAGAGGGTAAGTTGGTTCAAAAGTGTTCGTCTAAGTGCATTTTTGCTAGTAACAGTTGAATCTGTTCCTGAGCCACATGCTTGTACAGGGTATTTTTTTTATATGTGATTTTGCTAATTCTCAAAACAAGCTTGAAAAGTATTTGTTATCCTCATCTTTGACAGATAAGGACTTAGAAAAGTTATACCTGTTATCTCACAGTTACTAAGTAGCAAGACTTGGGCCCAAGTCTGCCTCTTCCAGAGCTTGCCCTTCTGTACCACATTTCCTTTGTATAGGAATTTAAATACCTGGACATGCCTTTCACTCTCTAGAATGAGGTCAAAGAGGAAGCTTCTATGCATTCTAAGAAATAATCTCGAGAAAAATGCCTGGCAGTCCAGTGGTTTAGACTGCTCGCTTCCACTGTAGAGGGCTTGGATTTGATTCTTGGGAAGCTAAGATCCTATAAGCCACATAGCATGGCCAAAAATATTTTTTTAATTAAAAATAAATAAAGATAACAAGTCCTGAGCTGAACAGAACATTTGCTTTCACAACGTGATGTTTCTCTTGTGCTTGTAATTTTAGATGCTCCTATGGAATAAATATTCCCAGATATAGAGAACATGGCATTGGGTGAAAGAACCCTTAAGTGATACAGTTTGTTTCTTATTTCCAGAGACACTGAGAGGAACAAAGACATTGCTTTCCTTGAAGCCCAGATATACGAATATGTAGAGATTCTTGGGGTAAGTGACTCAGCTGAGGGCTGTAAATGCTCCAAGTTGTGGAAGTAAGAAGCTATGAACTTGTAGGATATTTTTTACGATTGCAAGAGAAAATGCATAGATCAAACTACTGTAGCCGAAAATTGTGTTCTCCCATGGTATTTAGCCCTTCACTGAGGTCCTGCTCTGTTGTTAGGGGTCTGTTGTTAGGTGACATTCCTAGGTTTGCTCAATCCCCTGAGGCTGGGTGGGAGAGTAGACTCCCCTCTCCATGTAGAATCCAGATTCTTTCCCTGAGCTCCAGAATAGAGCCAGGGGTGATCCAGGAAGCAGACACTCAAAAGGTGTGTAAGATGTGACTAGAGTCATCTGTTGGCTCCCTCTTTTACACCTGCTTTGGATAAAAGGAGGTTAGCCAGACGTTGGATACGTGGGATACTTATACTCTCCACAGGGAACTAGAACTGTGCGAGTGTGGGCAGCAGTCTGAGTTGCCAGTCCTCTGAAGACGACTGAGGCTAATCTTTGCCCCTGACATAGGTGTGCCCACAGCAGCAGGTCTTCATGAATGACTTTCTCTGAAAAGGCATAACTTACATGTTCACAGGGTTGGAGCAACTTACATGGTACTAGGTTTGGAGGTTAGTGGTGCAGAACTGGCTGTGAGCTGCTCCTTGAGTATTTTTTCAAGAAGAAGCTGAAGAGGGTTACAGGTACAAAAAGGCCTACCCAACCAAGATGCTTATCTTAGAGAAAGTTGGGGGAGGAGCAGGAGAAAATGATTCTCTTTCAGGGAAGAGAAGGTGGAAGATGGTCATTGTCTCTGGGAGTGCTGCAGAGAGGACCAGCCTTTCTGAGTGTCTGCTTTGTGCAGTTTTCAACTGCTCTCAGAGCCTTTTCCTTTCCAGATGCTCACATGGTGCTTTGAGTAGGTGGCTCTGGTTCAGATAGCTGGTCCACATGTCTTTGTCTCTTGCCCTTGTTTGATGACCACGTGTATAATAACTCATAAAACTAGAGTCATTGTTGGATCCCACTGTTACAACTCCTTTGGATGAAAGGGATTAGCTAGACATTGGATATGTGGGATACTTATACTCTCCACACTGAACTAGGACTGTGCTAGTGTGGGCCCTTGGACTGCAAGGAGGTTCAGCCAGTCCATCCTAAAGGAGATCAGTCCTAGGTGTTCATTGGAAGGACTGATGTTGAAGCTGAAACTCCAGTACTTTGGCCACCTCATGCGAAGAGCTGACTCATTTGAAAAAACCCTGATGCTGGGAGGGATTGGGGACAGGAGGAGAAGGGGACAACAGAGGATGAGATGGTTGGATGGCATCACCGACTTGATGTACATGGGTTTGGGTGGACTCCGGGAGATTGTGAGGGACAGGGAGGCCTGGCGTGCTGCAGTTCATGGGGTCGCAAAGAGTCAGACACGACTGAGCGACTGAACTGAACTGAGTGTGGACAGCAGACTGAGTCACCGGTCCTTTGAAGACAAATGCGAGGCTCATCTGTGCCCCTGACATAAGGTGTGCCCACAAGTCCTACCTTTGAGAGCATTTTGCTTTCCCCGCCAGGAGGTGGCACTATTCTCCTTGGAATTCCAGCCAGTTCCAGCCAAAATGAGTTCCAAAAGTTGATCTTGTTATGAATTGGTATTATTTTTACCATTGCTTCACCATTTACTGACACCTGTTGGTGTCCAAATATTATGCTAAATCTTTGAATGCAGTCGTGAATGTGACATAGCCTCTTATCCTTGAAAAGCCCAGTTTGTGACTGAGGGCTACAGATAACTGCAGTATAATGTGATGTTCACTGTAATACTTTGAGATTGGGTGTTCTAAGTATAAAGAGGGAGATTAAGATGTTCCAGGTGGAGGAAACAGCAAGTATGAAGGTAAAATTACTGTGAAAGGAAATAATGAGAAAACAAACCATTGTCCCTGGGTATGTCTGGTGAGGGATGGTGTAGTCAGAGAAAAATTTGGAAAGTTATTGTATGTTGAGAGGTTGGACCTTGTCCTTTAAGTAGCAGAAAGCAGATTAAAGTGTTTTTAAGCAAAGTGTGCCACGAGATTGGTTTTCTCCAGCAGATAAATCTGGGGACAGCATGGAAGCTAGACTGGAGTGAGGACAGACTCGGGGCAAGTTGGAACGTTGTCACCTTGGTGAGGGCAATAACAGTGGGAAAGAGAAAGGAAGACTGATTCAGGGAACGGTTTAGGGACAGAAGAGAAAAGACTTCTATTGTTCTGCGATTGTCTGTGGCCTCAGATGACTAACTAGGCAAGTGCTAGGTTTAACTTTTTCCGTTTTTTTTGTTTTGTTTTTACTTTTTCCTTTAAGATCAGGAAAGGTCTGCTGAAGAGGAATTCTGTTTGAAAGCAAGACTTTCCTTTTGTTGTGCAAGAAAGAAAACTTGATCCTTAAAAATGAAGGATCAACAAAGGTTATAGGAAAACAGGAAATTTCCCTTTTTGTTCTGCACTCTTCTCTCACCTCCCCTTTCATTCATGGCCCTGACATAGGAGCAGCGACATCTCACTCACGAAAACGTGCAACGCAAGCAGGCGAGGACTGGAGAAGAGCGGGAAGAGGAAGAGGAGGAGCAGATCAGTGAGAGTGAGAGCGAAGACGAAGAGAACGAGATCATTTACAACCCCAAAAACCTGCCCCTGGGCTGGGACGGCAAAGTCAGTCCTCCGCTGCCCTCTTTCCCCCTTCTCTCATTTTGGCAGCACATGCAGACACTGGTCTAATACTGTTTTTCTTTTGTCTCATTTCTTTTAGCCCATTCCTTACTGGTTGTACAAGCTTCATGGCCTAAATATCAACTATAACTGTGAGATTTGTGGAAACTATACCTACCGAGGTCCTAAGGCCTTCCAGCGGCACTTTGCTGTAAGAAATTTGGCGCTTCTCCTGGACATGGAAGCTTGAAACATGAGTCTTTTAGAGAAGAGGATAGGAGCAGCCTGAGAGGATCCCTAGCCTCCAGAGCTAGAGCGAATCAGAGGAGTGGACATAAAGTCCAGCATGTGGCATTTGGCTTCTGGCAGCAGTGCCAGCCTTGGGTTGCACCTGAAACGGTTTCTGGAGGCATTCCACTATTTGAACCATGTTCCGTTTTTTCTTGCTTGCCCTTCCTGCCTTTCTAACTCGTTGGTCATTTTTCTCTCTCCTGTTGCTGGTACTCAATACCAAAGAAAGGGCTGACCGCCTCCTTCTTTGGGTCTTAAATGGGCCTTTGCCTCTTGGGAAAAAAAAAAAAAAAGAGGATGACATTTATCAAGCTATTCTTGAGAGAAGGCATTATGTGGGTGGTACTCCAGTAAGTGAATTCAGCCTTGTTTTGTTTCTACCTTCAGTTCTCAGTACTTGGAGGGAAATTTTACAGAATAGAAGACATGCTAGATGTAGCCAAGAATGGAGAATGTGTGTGAATTCCTCTTTGTCTTCCTCAGATGTGCATATTACTGATTCTGGGGCCTTTTCTGCCGAACTCCAGTAGTCTCTAAGTCTTTCTCAGTACCACCTCCAGTGAATTGGAATTGGCATCCAGGGCCCATGCCATCTGCCATCCCTGAGCCATACTGTCATTGCATCAGCCCCCTCCTTGGTCTCTTTCATATCCTTGCTTGTACCTGATGAACAGTCTTCTCCTTTACTTCTAAAGATGACACTGACTTGCCATCAGTAATGCTTACACATGCTGGTGGGGGGGTTGCATAGGAGGGAAGTGATGAGTTAGAGTTGTGGTCTTGACACAGATTTTGTCTGGATCTAGGTTTCATAAACCTGCCCAGTGAGGCAGACATACGGTGCTGCTTTGAAGTAACTGCCTCTTGTCAGTCATAGCCAGTTGTCTACAGACAGGAACCTCAAAAGTTGAATACTGCCTTTCGGTGGAGCCTTTTGCAAAGGATTAGGGAAGGTTTTTGAGTAGGATGGGGTTAGTGCTGTGTGTCCAGTCAGTCCTATTTCATGCTGTCCTCTTGCTTCTCTCCTCCCAGGAATGGCGCCATGCTCATGGCATGAGGTGTCTGGGCATCCCAAATACTGCCCACTTTGCTAATGTGACACAGATTGAAGACGCGGTCTCCTGTAAGTAATTATTTATTTTTCCCGAGGCCAGGGCGACAGTTCACTGTCCCAGTATTGTCGTGTGTCCAGGCCTAAGGGCAGCAGGTTGTGGTACATACAGACTACTACAGTCCTATAGTTATTGCTTTCTCAGGGGATGGATTAGCCAGGAGTACTGATTCTTTCCCCCTTGAGAAGAGCTCTGTGCTGAGTATAAAACTGCTTTTAACTGGGTTCTGTGAACTGGGTATGCAAGATTTTGAGTGAATGAGTGTATGTGTATTTTCTGAATTGATTTTACTGTGTTAAGAACTGCAGATACAAAGGAAGAAATAAAAGTGATCTTGGTAAGCTTATTTCTGAGGTGACAGGGCAGATACACAGCAACACGGCAGCAAAATACCTCTCAGAGAAAAAGCCAAGCTCAGCGTGTGTCCAGGAATGTGGTGTTGAAGCTCCCAGGAACCTCAGGCTTCCTGGCCACCTGGCCATGGTAGATTTTTCCATCTTCCTCACAGTTTTCCTTCTTTTTCTTTTTTTGTCATGTTTTCACTGTCAGTAGGTTAGACTGTTAGGAAAAGAATTTTACCACTCCACTTTGCTAAGTTTCAGGCACTGCCTCTTAGCATATCACACTACTCTGCTGCCTGGTCAGCTAACTGATCTGGCTCCACCTCGGGGGTTCAAATCCTCCATGGTAAAGCCAAGTAGAAGTGACCTAAAGGGTTCCACAATCCCTGACTTAACCCCAGGGAATTCCAGGGACTCTTCCATTGAGTTTCTTGAGTGTGGTAAGCTTTGGGGACTCCTTTTTGCTGTTTTGTCTTTATGCATTTACAAGTCAGAATCATACAGTTCCTCTGATCAGAATTAAAATATATCAGATTATCCAGTTAGCCTCTTTTCATTTTTGCCCTTCACTCTGTTTAGAGGAAATTAAAATAGTAATGAAATTTCATAGAATCATAATACTGCATTTTGAATGCTGTCACATTTTTAGATTTGTTTTCTAGCTGCATATAACTAATAAGTAGATCATGACTGGGCGGAAAGGGGAGCATATTTTCTTAAATATGTCCTGTAGATTGCCTGAGTTGATTTATTACTTGATACCTTGAAATTGTAATGTAATACCTTACATTATTTTAGGCTTATAATCAGGTTCAACTGCAAAAACATGTTTTAATTAATTTTATTCCATGTATTTATTTTTCCTAAGCATTACCCCCAAATCTTAAATGTTAAGTAGAAGCAGGCAATAAGTCTTCCTTGCCTGAGTGCTGTTTTTAAAGACCATGTGATGCAGCCTCACTAATTTTAAGATTGGCTTATGATTTTATTATCACATTTCACGAAAGAAAGGTGACAACATTTTTATTACTTTTGATCAGGCTCGGATAAAACAGCATTTCTGAATTATTTCATACTGAGTGGTAGGTTTTTTTTTAATGTAGTTATTTATCCTGTTAGAATTCTGTTTAGAAGTTTTGTTTTTACATTCATAAATAAGATGTGCTTTTTGCTTTGCTTTCAGACACTTGTCAGATTTAGGAATCAAAACCATATTTATGTCATAAAGTCAATCTGATTACATGCTATATTCTCTTCTGTCATTTGAAACTATGTGGAGATTACTTCCTCATAGAAAGGTACCTCTCTGAGAAGACTCTCTAGTTAATAGCCCATATGATTCCTTGATTTAGTATGACAAAGTAGAAAACTCAATATTTTTATTCTGCATTTTACTATTTCCTTTTTCCTATTAATACTTTCTTTGATCTTGTTACTTTGTTCAAAAACTTACTTTTTTTGGAGATACGTTGATATCATATTAGTTTCAGGTGTATAACAGTGATTCAAAATTTTATAGATTGTGCTCCATTTAAGGTTATAAAATACTAGGAAATTCCCTAGCAGTCCAGTGGCTGGGGCTTCCTGCTTTCACTGCAAGAGGGCCCAGATTTGGCCCCTGGTCTGGGAACTAAGATCTTCCAAGTCACACAGGAAAAAAAAACAAACTTATAAAATATTGGCGATATTCCTTGTACTGCACAACATATCCTTGTAGCTTATTTATTTTATACATTGTAGTTTGTACCTCTTAATCCCCTGTCCTTACCTTGCCACTCCCATCGCCCCTGCCCTTGCCTTTCCCCACTGGTAACCACAAGTTCTCTATATCTGTGAATCTGTTTCTGTTTTGTTATATTCATTTGTTGGTTTTATTTTTTAGGTTCCACGTATGAGGGATAATATATAGTATTTGTCTTTATATGCCTCACTTATTTCACTAAGCATAATGCCCTCCGGGTCCGTCATGTTGTTCATATAACACAATTTCATTCTTTTTTATGGCTGAGTAGTATTCCATTGTGTGTATGTGTGTGCATGTATATCTATCTATCTATATATACCACATCTTCTTTGGGGCTTCCCTGGTAGCACAGATGGTAAAGAATCTGCCTGCAATGCAGGAGACCTGGCTTCAGTGTCTGGGTCAGGAAGATCCTTGGAGAAGGTAATGGCAACCCAGTCCAGTATTCTTGCCTGGAGAATGCCATGGACAGAGAAGCCTGGCAGCTACAGTCCACAGGGTCACAAAGAGTTGCACACGACTGAGCAACTAACACACACTCACACGCACTCCATCTCCTTTATTCATTTGTTGATGGACATTAAGGTTGCTTCCCTGTCTTGACTATTGTAAAGAAGGCTGCTATGAATGTTGGGAGTACATGTATCTTTTCAAATTAGTGTTTTTGTTTTCTTCTGTTGTATACCAGGGAGTGGAATTGCTGGATCATATGCTAGTTCTGTTTTTAGTTTTTTAAGGAACCTCCATACTATTCTCCATAGTGGCTGCACCAGTTTACACTCCCACTAACAGTGTAAGGGTATCGTTTTTGTACATTTTCGTCAGTATTTGTTATCTGTGGTGTTTTTGATGACAGCTATTCTGACAGGTGTGAGGTGATACCTCTTTGTGGTTTTGATTTGCATTTCTCTGACAGTTGGTGATATTGAGCATCTTTTCATGTGCCTGTTAGCCATCTGTATGTCTTCTTTGGAAAAATACCTATTCAGATTATCTGCCCATTTTTTAATCAGGTTGTTTTTTTGTTTTTTTTCTATTAAGTTGTATGAGTTGTTTACGTATTTTGAATAGTAACCCTTTAGCAGTCATATCATTTATAAACATTTTCTCCTGTTCAGTAGTTTTCATACTTAATGTCTATTTGTTTTGAATTCTGGTATGGACATGTTGATTCTAGTTGTAATTAAACTTTGTGTCTTGCATTTCTGCCACTTTTGTGTTATTTGAGCCACATAAACTCAATATTACATTGTAACCTTATTGATCACTCCCATTTGCTTTTTGAAATTCCTGTTGTCTGACAGCTTGTTTGTTCTACTGTAATAGACCATTCCCCAGTTATCAAATATTGGCAGCAGATGTGGGCTCTTTTTTACCCTAGTTGTCAACATTCATCCTTATATACGGGTGAGCTCTTTACACTCAGTGTATTAATTGATCTATTTCTATTTAACTCCTTATTTCCTTGTTAGATTTCTCATTTTCTTGTTAGATTTCTCACAAAGATTATATAGTAAATTTGAATCTATTCCTTTCATACAGGCGTTTTTCTAACAGTTCTAACTTTAATGTTTCATCTAATAGTTTATTTCTGCTACTAATTTCTGTTATCCATTATTAATATGTGTCATTCTGTTGAGTTATTTATAGGAGGTGATTATATTGATGATCTGAAACAGTAAATTCTATACATCTGACTCATAATGATTCAATAAACTTAAGTGTTTAATCTTATATCAATATTCTTATCACCTTGTTTACAAAAAGTGGCTTTTCTGCTTTCAGAATCCCATTATCTCCTTTTTTTCCTCTTTTAAAAAGTTGTAGTTGACTTAAAATATTATATTTTCATGCATGCAATGTAGTGACTCAAAATTCTTAAAGATTGTCCTCCATTTATAGGTACTTTAAAATATTGGCTCAATTCCCTGTGTTGTGTCCTTGGAGCTTACTCGTTTTACACATAGTAGCTTTCCCCCCACTACGTCTTGTCATGTTGTTTCTACCCAAGGACTTTGTTGATGGAGTCCCTCAAGTTCTTTATGTTTTCATCTGTTCCCCTTCAAGGGTAAAGGTGGTTCAAAACCACATTCCTAACAGTGCAGCCTCTGGAGGAGCCACCTGTCAGGGTCCAGATCATAGCTCCGCCACTTACTTCCTGGCTAGGGGACACAGGGCAAGTTCTGTCCTTTAGTGCCTTGGTTTCCTTTATCTATCAAATGTGGGTGTTAATAGTATATCTACATCAGAGAGTTGTCTCAAATGAGATAATGTATATATTAAATGAAATAATTCAGGTAAAGTGCTGTAGCATGCCTGACCACAACGTAGAAAGTATCAGTGAGAAAGCATAAGCTGCTATCATCGTCAGCTTCACTTGTGGGCTCCTCTACAGAGTCCAAGGTGTGAGATCCAAAGTCACCTTTATCTTTCATTTGGAGTTTAGTCTTTATGTTGCTAGCTACCATATACCAGATGCTTGGTATATGCGAGGCAAATGGGAGATTTTTACACTCATTTAATCTTCAGAGCAATCAGTGAGGTAGAAGATCACCCACGCTTTCAGAACAGGAAAAATGAGGTAAGTCTCTAAAGGTCATGTACCATAAGAAAAGAAAGCCAGGGGTCAATCACGTGTCTATTCCACCACAGTCTTTTCTCTTCCCGTAATCCTGGACTGCCTTATTTTAAATTACCCCCATAGATGTTTTTGAGTTGATCATTAAGAAAAGAAAAAAATTTTTTCCAGAATAGTATTGGCAGGTTCATGATTCAAAATATTATCCATATTGTTTTCGATACTTATCTCCTTGTTCAGATGTCTAGGTTTATCAGTTTCTCTCATATTATTATTGCCACATCTTTGATACAGTGTATCATTTTCACCCATAATGACCTCCCTTGACACTTGTAGGTCATTTGTGTAGCATTTGTAGTTTCACTTCTATCTCAGTATCACTTTCTCTTTTCATCATCTCCCCTCTCCTTTCTTTCCCCAGGGATTAGTCCTCCTTTTTAAGTATCTTAGGTTAACTCTCTGGCTTCCTTTCAGACTTTTCAGTAACAGACAGTTACAGACATCTTGACTCCCACAGGATCGTGACAGACTTTTATCTCAGGCATCTCACTACTAATAGGCATCACTTATTTTTTAAATAAGTTTATTTTTAATTGAAGGATAATTGCTTTACGATATTGTATTGGTTTCTGCCACACATGAACATGAATCAGCTATAGGTATAATCAATTAATTGTTAAATTGAAGTTAACTTCTATTATTCTGTAGAGTATGTGCAATTTTTCTTCATTTCCCATTGGTAGAATATTTTTTATTAAACTTGGATTTCATGTGTGGTTTTTGGATTTGGGTTTTTTTAAGCATCTAAACTAGACATCTTAAGGATCTGGGGCTATGAGGAAGAGAGCCCCTGAAAATCTAACTCCATGCCCTTCCATCCTGTGAGGAAGAATGTGCTTTTCCAGCTGTGCTTCCATCTGTGTGTATGCCTTCTCCACTTTGTTGTATCTTCTCTTTAAGCCTTAGCTCACAGTGAAAGCAACTCTAGCTCTTGCCCTGTATGACCTTTTTCAGTATTCAGAGCCTGCCTTCATGCAGTTCAGCCTCTCAGGGTCCCAATTTCTAATATCAGGGAAGGATGGTAGGCAGGTGCAGCTGGGTCAGGTGCCATCCGTGGTGCAGTCAGCTGTTGCTTCAGTAACTGGCAGCAAAAGCAGCTCCTTGTTAGACCAGGATTGCTCCTTCCAGAGCACCTGGAAAGGCGTGTGCCCTGTGGGAGTGGGCAGGGAGCGGGCCACTGGCACAGCTCCCATACTGGCTTTCCTTGTCTTTGTTTTAGATCATTCTGTTTAAGCTTTTCTTTGGCATTTTTAGCAGGAGGGATTCAGTACTATTATTTAAGTTACAGTACTTTTTTATTTTTTTAACTTAAATGAAGGATTTGAGGTATGAATTCATTATTTTAATCATTCCATTGTTCCAAATTTACAAGTCATAAGTTGAACGAAAGACAGCTAAGAAAGAGCCCTATGGAACTTCTCACAAGATATTTCTCATTTAGGTGGTTGGTCACAATTGACCAAAATTCACTAAGTATAAGTCTACTAAACCTAATAAACTAATAGCATCAGGTTCAGATATCATCATCTTGTTTATGACAATATCATGAGAGATACATTTTCATGGATTCTAGGGACATTGCCTGTGAGCAATCGCTTTTCTAAAACCATGATATCCTGTGTCTGTAGCTTTTAGTGTATTGGCTGTCCCATCAAAAATAGGAATTCAGGGACTTCCTTGGTGATCCAGTGGCTTAGGAATCCGTGCTCCCAATGCAGGGGGCTCAGGTTCAATCCCTGGTCAGGGAACTAGATCCCTCACGCTGCAACTAAAGATCCCTCACGCTGTAGTGAAGGTCCAAAACCCCATGGGGCACAGCTAAGACCCGATGCCAAATATGAATATGTTTTTAAAAAGATTTCAGCTAATTTAAGGCAATTAGCAAGGAAGGAAAAGATGATTAGCTGAATGCCTGTACACCAGGCAGAGTTAAGCACTTATATATTGTCTCATTTGCTATTAACATTTCTTCACCCATCTTAGACTTCAGCTTTCTCTATATGATATTTCTTCTATTCTTGTCGTGTTTAGAGAGTGTTCTACTTGATGAGAAATATGAAAGCTTATAAGAATCAAGTAGTTGTTCCTTTTCACTGCCATCTTACTTCACAGCAGCGACCTGTCCCATCTGTGGCACATAGCCCTTTGTTCACCTTCCAGACACCATTCTTACAAGTTTCAGTTGTTCTTTCCCTAGTTTTGTCTCTGTCCTGTCTTTGCACATGTCTGACCCCTTCCTCTGGAGCTGTGGTAGTGTCTGTAGATGTCTTTCCCTTTTCGTGTTCATTAGAATTGAACTGTCAAGAATTATTCTCCTATTGTCTTCAGTGTTTATTGAGCCATCTTATCTTTCAGACTCTTTGGCCATGATATTTCACTGTTGTTTTTTTTTCTCTGAATTTTTTGAAATACATGTATCAGACCTCAGGTAGAGGTATTTGACAATGTCTAGTGTTCTCTTGGGCCTTCCCTATTATCTCAGCTGGTAAAGAATATGCCTGCAATGCAGGAAACCCTGGTTCAATTCCTGGGTTGGGAAGATTCCCCTGAAGAAAGGATAGGCTACCCACTCAAGTATTCTCGAGTTTCCCTGGTAGCTCAGATGGTAAAGAATCCACCTGCGATGCGAGAGACCTGGGTTTGATCCCTGGGATGGAAAGATTTCCCTGGAGGAGGGCATGGGAACCCACTCCATTATTCTTGCCTGGAAAATCCCCATGGATAGAGAAGCCTGGCAGGCTACAGTCCATGGGGTCTCAGAGTCAGACATGACTGAGTGACTAAGCACAGCGTTCTCTTTCTCTTCTATTATGAACTTTAATACAGTAAGGTCACTTTTTCCAATAATTCCTATGCTTTGTACCATACTAACTTTTCCTTTGAGAGTATCAGTTCTCAGTTCTGAGAGGTGTTTGATTATATTTGATCCAACTTTTATTTTGCAACAAAGCAAGTGAAGTGAAGTCGCTCAGTCGTGTCCGACTCTTTGCGAACCCAGGTCTCCCACATTGCAGGCAGACACTTTACCGTCTGAGCCACCAGAGAAGCCCGCAACAAAGCGAACATTGTGATAAATTGTGCGATGAAAGGGGTTTGTCCACAGCCAGTCCAGAGCCAAAATTCCCATTTGGGGCAGGCAGATGTCTTAGGACAGGCACTCAGGGGGATCCTAATGAGGGATATGTTGTAACACCCAGTACTCAGGGGACTCAGTGGAATCTGATTGCTGATCATTTCTCGTCCGGCAGTGTGGGCCAAGCTGAAACTGCAGAAGGCGTCGGAACGATGGCAGCCTGACACTGAGGTGAGTGTTTATGTAGCATCGGGTGTAACGTCAAGCCACAGAGTCCTTCATGGTGCAGGAGGGAGTGAGAGACGGACCCTGGTTCACTGTAGCAGGAAGTGTAGGGTGACAGTATCTCTAATCGGCTCTTGACTTGAAAGCCTAATTTATTTGTGATATTACATATGTCAGACTTCAAATCTGTGTCTTAAGACAGGTTATATTCTCCCTTTGAAATTTTGAAGTGGCAAGCAGAAGTACCCTGTGTCTTGTCCTGCCCTCGGGATTCATAAGCTAAGAGGTTGAAAATCTGTGTCATACGTTAGATCTCCTTTGAGAAGAGCATCTGATGAGCTTGCTCATGGCGTAGGGAGGCGTCTTGTTGGTCTTGGGATGGTTATCCCTAAGAGCAGATTTCAGAGATGAGGAGTGGTATGTATGTGAGCTATGGTAGCTGCTTCCTCTTGGGTCAGTGGTGTTCAGTGTTCCTTTAGCAGCAAAGCCCTTTTCAAACTGTGACATAGAACTCCAATACATAGGAAAGGCAGAACTCCTCTGGATGTGGAGAAGCTCAGTCCTCTTGGCCTTTCTCCCCTATAGTGTCCTCTTAGGTAGAAACCTAGAGTTCTTGGGACCCATTTGAAAATCATGTCTTAAGTGAGCCTTTCTCAGCTGGAGTTCCTCATCTTAAACTCCGGAAGTGATTTGAATACACAATTTTCTCATATATCCCCAAGGATTGGTCATAATTGGTACCATTGGGCAGTAGAGCAGAACCCCAGTTGAGAAAGGCTGTTTTAGATGAATGGCATGGAATCAGGCCAGGGTGAGCTCAGGTACCCAGAGGCTGGTCTAAATATTTCTCCCAGGAGTTGTACTTAATGGAGTCCTTCTTCCCTTTTAGGAAGAGTATGAAGACTCCAGTGGGAATGTTGTGAATAAGAAGACGTACGAGGATCTGAAAAGACAAGGACTCCTCTAGTGTTTGGGGATGTGTCTCAGCCGTGGGCCTTGCCCAGGCTTCCCTAAGATCTGCTTTTTCTATTTCTCCCAATCAAATGCTCCTAAAGACTCTTTGCTACTTAGTCTTACGGACTAGCGTGCATCTTGTAGAAACAAGACATGCTGGCAGGTCGCAGGGTTGAGATGTGTTTTATCTTTGTTTTTTACTGAAGAAGATTCTGTTGGAAAATAAAACCAGCCCTTGTTCTGAATGTGTCTTCTTGTGAAACAAGAATCATGAACTAATTCAGTCCTCTAGTTTATAACACCTCCTTACTTCTTTCTCACAAACTTGAGAAGCAACTAAATTAATGAGCACCTATTTTGTTAACGTATATTATGCTAGGTGATTCTGACCTGACCTTGTTCCCCACCCGCATTTGCTGCTGCCTTTCCAAATGAGCATCACCCCAGGAAAGCCCTGCCCTTAGTTGAGTCAGCCATTCATGCATATACTATACTAGGGAAAAATGGGGAGAGTGAGCCAGGACCTCTGCTGAGGACAAAGCCATGCCACCAAGGTTGCCTTTTAATTTGCATAGAGGGAGGGCTTGGGCTTGGAATGGTCCTGCAGCCCCGCCCCTCTCCACGCCTCAGCAGCCTGGCACACAGTGAAACCAGGAGCAGCAGTGACCGCCTGCTTGCTGCTTCAGAACGAGAGTTTGGTGATCCCGTCGGCCTTTGTCTCCTCCAAGATCCCTGCTTGACTGTGAAGTGGCTCCAAGCCCAGAATGGTCTCCAAGCCCCAAGAGCCACGGTTTGCGTGGACTCGAGCAGCTGCCTCAGGATCTGAATCAGGTATCCCAAGTGGAGAGAACTAGGGGAGTCAGGGGGCCCTGATCTGCCCACAGGCACAGTCATCTGAATGGCAGGGCCTGGTCTGACACGATCGCAGAGAGGCTCCCTTTGCCCCTCAGCACCCAGAACTTCAGTTCACTTGTCATATATCCACTGGGGAAGATCCCAGCTCCAGAGCTGGCCTCTGCCTCATGCTCATCTGTACCCTGTTCTCCATGAGTAGGGTTTCCACGCAGCTTGCCGCTGTGGTCCTTCCCTCTGTTACTTTCCTTCCCGGTTCAGCCTATCCCTTGGGCAGCTCTTCACACATTCATGTGTGCTTTGGCTCCTCCAGTTGTTTGAAACCCCATTTGGACAACCTCTCCAGGGCCTGAGCTTCTAAAGCAGAGAAAGTAGATAATTAAACCTAATCAAGCCAACTAAAAGCGTTGATTACTGAAAACAGGCCCAAAGTGCCAGGAGACATTACCATTTTGGGAAGAGATTTAAAGCCTGGAAAACGGGAAACACAGGCACATGTCCCTCCAGCATTGCAGCAAGGCCTCCCCAGAACATTCCTGCTGTCACAGTCCTCGAGCCCCCTCTTCAGGAGGGGTACCTGGGACTCCACGGTCAAACCCAAGAGCCCCCTTTTTTTTTCTTTTTTTTTTTCTTTTTTTTTTCTTTTTTTTTTTCTTTTTTTTTTTGCTTTACAGTGTGAAAGGCCAGTGGGACCAGATTCCAAGGAGTCCTGCCCTCAGCCTTGCCCAGATGACTGCAGTCATCCTTGAACTTTGAGGAGAGCATCTGATGAGCTGCATTAGAAAACCTAGGGCTTCTCTGTCACTGCAGAGGCTTCTGTTTATCTCTTCCATTTATCCAAATATCTATCTGTTAGTGCCTTGCATGTGCCAGGCGCAGCTAGGTTTATAAATCTAGAGAATTGAGTGGAGGTGGGAGGGTGGGAGCAGACCCAGAGGTAAGGCGGTCCAGTCACACCTGGGCCAGCAGGAATTGTTGGGTGGCCAGCTTATCCAGCCCTGAGGGGCCACATAGCTACTGGGGTGGGACCAGCAAATTTGGATCAGGAGCGATTCTCCCCAGAGGGGACTCTGAAGTCTGCTTTTTTGTTGTTCAGTTGCTCGGTCGTGTCTCCCTCTTTGGTCTTTGGGGGTTTGCTGTAGGAAGAACAGGGTTTCGACTGAACCCCCTGACCAGGCAGGGGAGAATGAGAGGAGCTCTTTCTGGGTTTAGATCAGTCATTCTTAATCTTTTTAGGATCATAGTTTCTTCGGAAATATAAAGATACCTGTAGACTTTCTCCTCAGTGCTGTGCTGTGCTTATCGCTCAGTCATGTCCGACTCTACGACCCCGAGGACTGTAGCCCGCCAGGCTCCTCTGTCCATGGGGATTCTCCAGGCAAGAATACTGCAGTGGGTTGCCATGCTCTCCTGCAGGGATCTTCCCAACCCAGGGATCAAACCCAGGTCTCTCGCATTGCAGGTAGATTCTTTACCACCTGGTAGGCTACTAGTCCATGGGGTCGCAAAGAGTCGGACACAACTGAGAGACTTCACTTTCACTCTCTACCACCGGAGCCACCAGGGAAGCTTTCTCCTTAGTGTCAGCTACGAATTGGCACTTGCCATGGGCACTTGTCATCTACCTATCTACCTCTACAACGACTAAGTCATCTGCTGCTGAAGCTGCTGACCTTCCCTACCACCTGCAGAAATGAGGCACTTTGTGCTTTGGTAGAAGAGGGGTGGAAACTGGCAGGATAGGTCTTCAGATATTTTCAGGGGCTGATTTTATGAGCCCAGTTCTTGAATCGCCCCATATCTAGAAAAACACTAAAATCCGTCATGATGACGATTGTTTCTCATGACTAGCAGAAGCCTCACGAGACCAACAGAAACCTGAAAAAATACGTGCTTGATGGCATGTATTCACCAAAATCACATATATACTGTCCTTACCCCTAAACTCTTGGGAGCAGTTTCTCAGAGCTATCTGAGGTGCTGTCTCCCAGGCTACAGTCCTCATTTTGCCCCAAAGAAAATTTAACTTGCAACTCACACATTATGCATTTTTTTCAAGTCAGCATTACAAAAACAGTGGAAGCTCAGAGTCTTAACCACTAAACTGCCAGGGAAGTCCCTGCATAAACATCTTGTATAGTTAATCCCCAGAAGTGCATCCTTGGTTCCTGAGTCTTTTGAGAATCTCTCCCTTAAACCTGGAGTCTGAGCCTCTGCCAGGGCACTGCCTTGCCAGGAACAGATGACTCAGCTCACTCTTCAAGGAGGAAAGCTCCTCCATCAGAGAGGCTGCAGGTCTCTACCTGCCCCTTCCAGCCCTGGGCAGGAATCTGGGATTGACCTCCGGATTGGCGCTGCTGACCCCTGAGGCTGATGGGATGAACCTCCCAGAAGCAAGAAGACTTCTGAAAGCAAGTCCCTACTTCTGAAAGGAAAGCCAATAAATAAGTCTGTGTCCAGCCTCACCTATCATCTATTTCCTCCACTTCCCTCTGGTCCCCTCGCTGGGTCAGCTTGTGCTGGAAGGCTCCATGCAGGGAGCACCCTAAAGGTAACCCATGTGTTGGAAAGTGAAGGGCAGACGAAGGTGAGGTTTTCATCTTCCCTCTGCATTTGTTTACTTTTTTTTTTAATCCTTGAGATAACTCTTTCCCTTCATTCTTCCAGTCTTGCCTGGCAGCAGCCTCACCTCAACATTCTCTTGGTAGGAATGGGCCTATGACCTCTCCTCACCCACTCCCCTTCCCTCGATCAGCCAGACGGACTTTCATTGCAAATTGGCCCTGGCCTCCCCTCTTCTGGGAGCCTGCTCCACTTGCTGGCTTTCTCATCTACACAAATAAGGTGCCTGCAGGCTTTTTCATCTACACAAAAAAGACACATCCCAGTGGGCCCCTTCTATCTGCCAGTTGGCTTTATATTCTCCTGCTTCCAGTCTGAACATCAGCTTCCTTCTTTTGCTTGTGTCCCCAGGGGTGGCAGCAGTGTCAGCGGGAACTCCCAGGGCTGACAGATGACAGGAGGGGATGAAGGGCAGCCCCCAGCTTCCAAGGACTGCACTTGCAGCCTCCTGACTCAGGGACACATGCTGGTTGCCCTCCACACATTCAGGCACGCAGGTTAATCTACCGCTGGAATGAGCTGGGGCTCAGGGAGTATTGGGACTCTAGTCATTGAGGAGTGCACAGTCTAAAGCAGATGGGCAAGGAGCCAGAACTGACACAGACGAGCTGTAACCCTCTAGGCCTGGCCCAGCTTTCCAACTTGGTCGAAGGTCTGCTTCCCTCACACTCCTGAGCTGTGCCTCCAGCCTCAGCTGTTCCCAACCAAGGAGGGGGAAAGGAAGGGGCTGTGTGGGAGGCCTGGGCCCTTTATTTCACAAGGACACAGGGGCTGGGGAGAACTTTGGGCTCCCCTCTTGACCTGTCTGCCTTTGGAGACTGAAGTCCCCTTGAGAGGTGTTGACTGGATGAGAACACTTCTTGAATATAGCCTTGGAGGAGAGGGAGCCATAGAGGAAGAGGCTCCTGGTGATAAGTGGCCCCTGTTGCCAAAGGGTCCTATCCTACCTCACCTCTGTATCTGGGATTCTGAGTACTGCCCCACTCATGCATTGAAGACCACTGCCAAAAGGGGCCCAGCCCAGACAGGATCCAGTCTCCCTTCCATATCACATCACCATGGCAACCATCACCTAAGAGGTCCAAGTGCTGATAGAGGACCAACCCATGAGGACAGGGAAATATGCCCTGTTAACTCCAGGAACTTTGGGGGCTGGATAATACTCAGCCTCCCAGGGTTGGGCAGGAAGATGGGAATAATGGCCCCCTCTCCCCTCTCCAGCAGTTTTCTGCCTCACATGGAGAAACTTGAACCTGGGCTTAGCAGACCCTTACAGAACTGATCCCTTCATACTGGGAGAGGCAGAGCTGGGATCCAGCTACCCAGGGTCTGAGAGCTACCTCCTGTCCTTGGCTCAGCTCTGATTAGAACCCTGAAGAATCTAGACAAAGGAACCCTGACTTTCGACTCTCTCTGTGACCCAGCATTTTCCTGCCCTGGGTTCTGAGGAAGCCTATCGCCCTCTACTCCCCACCCTAGCACCTTCTGATGTCAGAGGCAAGTGAGGCCAGGTCAGAGGCACCGGGTGTCTAATTCCTGTCACTGCACCTGCTCCAGCTCTGTGTCCCCTCAGGCTTGGGATGTTGCTGTTGCCATGCCAACAACAACATTCACTCTCAGAGGGGCCGTTACTTGGGCTGCAGGCCCCTTTGTGCCAACCTCAATATCACCAACAGTATGACTTGCAAAAAGCGAAAGCCCAGCCCCCAGGACACCGTATTCCATGTAAGATTCTCCCCGCTGCTCCCAGCCTTAGTTTATGCATCTGCATGGTCCAATACGGGAACCTCTGTTTGCAGCCCTCCCCCCGGGTCACCCAGGACCGGTCCTTCACTCTCTCAGGCTCCTGGAGTACATAATCATAGATGTCTGCGACCAGGAGTAGCCATCAGGCTGCTTTGCTCAGAGGTAACTGTCCACAGCCCAGGGACACCAGCCTTTCCTGGTCCCTGTGACCGACCCTAACCTGTCAGTACTGCTGTGCCCTGACACTGTCCCTTCTTTTTCCCCTATGTCATGACCTTTTTTGACTTAACCATGGAGTGACCTTCCCTTAATCTTGACTCTAGAGCTGGTTACTTCCTGCAGTGGTCTTCTCTCCTTTCCTTCCTACTAGTCCTCCTGCAGGTCTGCCTAGTAGCCCAGAACCACCACCCGGTGAGAAGCTAGGTCCCCGCACCCCCACATCCCGCCGCCTTCTGTCCAAGTAAGCAACAAAGCAGCGGACAAAGGAGGAGAGAGCCTCCTGGATGCCTTCTGTGGAAACAGGGCCACAGCGTTGAAACCCTCCCACAGACATGCCACAGCTTCCACTGCTTAAGAGAGGCGTGCTACCAGGAGGCATTGCTCTCCAACAGAACAGCAACAGTGCAGCCCAGGGGAGAACTACTGCAAGGTATGGGGCGGGGCTGCTGTAGGGTCTGGGCAGGATGCTGCCAGCAGCTGCTGCAGGGCTGGAGGGGTGCTGACATCCAGGTGCCTCCAGTAGGTGCGGGGAGGGAGACACCAAAGCCGGAGAGAGAGAGGAGTCACTGTTCAGATTGCCCTGAGAAGCTGAGTTACAGTCCAGGACCGGCTGGCCCCTCCTGAACTGGCTGGTCCTGAACTTGCCGGCTCTCTCTTCACCCAACTGATCCTACTCAACACTTTGCACCACACGGCTCAGTGCAGCCTGGTTGTGAGGGGAGACATGAAACCAGTCCCAGGCCTTGTCTGCAGGCCAACAAACTCCAGCCCCGACCCTGCTCTCTGCAAGGCTGTAGCGGTGGCTTCTCTGCCTGGCACTCAGCCAGTTGGTCTCAGGTGAGGCAGTGACCCCCAGCCTGCAGCTCTGAACCCCTCCTCTGTGCTCCTTCAACTCCAAGCCCTTCCTCCCATTGGCCCCATAAGTTCAGAGCCCCACTCCACCTCCCCCCTAGCCCTGAGCCTTGCCCACTCACTAATGCCCAGCTCTGAGCCCCACCCTTTGACAGGCCTCCAAAGCTGAGCTGTTTTCACCAACCTTCCCAACCTCTATCAACGCCCCAACCTCTCAACCTTGTCAGGCTGACCCTTAGCTTTGAGGTCTACCCTCCTTCCCCGTGCCCCACCCTGTCGGGATTTCCGCTAACCCTAACTCCCCACCCCCACCCCCACTGTAAAGCAGTTCCTGTGCCTCTCCAGGCGGCAGAGATGGGGGAGTTTCAGGTCATGACATCCACACACAGGATGCTCTTCCCTTGGGGCAGGAGCGGGGACTTCACAGAGGACCTGTCCCCCAGCACGTGTATCACCACACTTCCCCGGACAGGCCTGCTCTGCTCCCAGGCCTAGGCCACCTGACCATGCCAGAGGACAAGCTGCTTCCCACTCCACTCCTGGTGATCATCACCCCTCCAGCCACCCCCCAAAAAAACGTGAGTGTGTGCCCACACCTGCCTGCTCCGGGTGGTGGCTGAGGCCAGTGAGACAGGCAGCCAGCCCCCACCTGAGTCCAGAATTCACAGGGCTCCCCATCCCTCATTCTTCTTTCACTTTCTCTTCCAGAGGAAACCCTGTCTCACCTTCTCCTGCCAAGGCAGTGACTGCTTCAAAGTGACTGAGGGCCTGCACTTCTGTGAGGTGGGGCCCTGGAGTGCTCCAAGGTCCAGCGCTGCCCTCCCTTAGAACTGCAGGCCTCCTCCTGCCTGGACAGAGCGGGGTCGGCAGCTGAATCTGGCTGGAGCTAGACCTGCTAGGGCCCAGGCTGCTGGACCCCTCTTAGCTCCACATAATGCTGAAATCCAGGATGGCAGCTGGAATTCTCCAAGTCCCCGTGACATGCCCCTTGTTTCTGATCGCCTTGTATGTTCTCTGGGAACTAGCTGGCTGGGAACCAGCGGCCCAGTGAAGTCCGACTCAGCCCATAGCTCCACTTCACTTTTTTTTTTTCCCCAATATTTAGTTATGGCTGCATCTGGCCTTAGTTGTGGACTGTGGCATCTAGTTCCTTGACTAGGGGTTGAATCCTGGCCCCCTGCATTGGGAGCATGGAGTCTTAGCCACTGGACAACCAGGGACGTCCCCCACTTAACACTTTTTGCCTCCATGAATGGGGAACGAAGGCAAGGGGAGAATGAATAGTCCCATCTCTTCTTGTAGCTGAAACAATCCAGCTCAGGCCACTCTGCAGGGTGCAGCCAGGCCTGTCTGGCAGGGACCCCCAGGTGTCATGGGGCTGTGGGTCAGCCCCGCTACCAAGAGTGCTGCCAAGCCTCGGCCCCTGACAGCTGCCTCCAGCTGGATGGGAACCTCCATTTCAACAGGGCAGCACCAGGGGCCACCAGGAGCCCCCTGCACGGGACCCTGGCTGGGGCTGCTTCTCCTCCACTCTGCCCTGCTCTTGGTCCTGCTCACCTAGCTAGGCCAGGCTGAGTCAGGTAGCAGCAGGCAGGAAGACCCTTTAGGCCCTGGAAGTTGCCAGGCCCACTGCCAGCTCTGATTCCTGTGACTGTATCTTTAGTGAAAGGGATTTATCAAGACTGCAGCTCTGTGCTAGATGTTCCCAGGGCCTAGGCCTGAACATGATGCCCTCCAAGGGGGCAGGCTGGAGTTTTGTCTGATAAAACAGAACAATCTCCTATCTGATCCCCATCAAGTACAAGGACCCCAAAGTCCTGCAGGAGCAGTTTCTTTATCTGTAAAATGTGCCCAGTCCTGGGACTTCACTGATAGTCCAATGGTTAAGACTCTGTCCTTCCAGTGCAGGGGGTGCAAGTGTGATCCGTGGTTGGGAAACTAAGATTCCCTATGCCTCTGTGTGGCCAAAAAAAAACAGCAGAAGCCAAAAACGAAATGCTCGTCCCTGTCCACTTTTCCCTGACCCTCCCCAGACTTTGACACAAAGAGGGGGCTGGAATTGGGGTTCCCCGGATTTCCTGAAGTGACCTCAGCCCTCTTTATCTCGAAGGGTGTGAATCAATCCCCTTTACCCTCATCCTCAACTCAGCTCTGAAACCAAATTCAAATAAACTTGAGCTCCATTTGTGCTATGGATATTTCCAGGAAAAGAAAATTGGGAAGAAGTTACTTTTTCTGGAAGAGATTTGCTTATTCAAACTGGTCGCTAGGGCAGCAACTCTGAGCTTAGGGGAAAAGGACGGGGAATGGACTAGAAGTCACACGGTCACTCCTTCTCCAGCACTGACCCTTCAGTTTGGGTCAGAGCTTAAGAGAAAAAGTACTCATTAAGATGACTCACTAACTCAATAAACATGTTCTCAGGGTCAGTTTGTATGCCAGAAACAACACTGGAGTGATAAGGAAAAGATACAGCCTGTCCTCAGGGAGCTTACAGCTTCGTGAAAAGGCCAATAGACTGGGAGAGACTGGTCCTCGACACCCTAATCTGAGCTGGCCCTTCTGTCCATCTGGAGCAGCCTCCTTATCTTAGGTGGAGAAGGGCAGGCCCCAAAGGAGGAAAGCCTTGCCCAGTGGCCAGTGAATCAGGGGAAAGGGCTGGAGAATACCGAAGTGCAGGCTCGGGCTGTCGTGAGTGCTGAGCGGGGACCCCCTCCCTTGCTGTCTCTCCTCCTGAGGAGAGAGGATGGGGCCTCAGCACAGACACTGCGTATGACACACAGTCACACCCCTGACAACACGTGTTAGCCTCCCTTTTCCTCACACAGCCCTGTGAGGCAGGCAGGACGGCTGGTCACACACCCCTGCTGAGGCTAAGGGAGGAAATGGGGCCGTGGGTGGCAGTGTCCTCCCGTCACACACCCCTGCTGAGGCTAAGGAAGGAAATGTGGCCGTGGGTGGCAGTGTCCGTGGCATGGAAGTTGGAGTCACACGTTTCAGTTGTGAGACCTTGGTCAGGACGCTTAACCTCTCTGAGTCTCAGTTTCTCCACCTGGAAAATGGGGGTATGCGGTTCTTCATAGTGTTGTTCTCTCTGAAGCTAGGACAGGATAGGTACCTGGGGAGGAAGTGTTCCAGTAGAGGCCAGTGTTGGCCTGCGTGGAAGTGCGAGGAGCTGAGGATGAAACTGAGAAAACGTTTTCCCTTAAAGTGACCATCTTCCTTCCAGGGCCTGGATAAGGAACTCTGGCCGCTCGAGGGCTGAGGATGTCGAGGGGAGTCCTTAGGAAAAGCTTTCCAGAATAGGGAGCCGAGGGTACCACAGGACTTAAGGAGTTAACGGGCAGGGGGGGGGAGCCCCCCCAACCCCCACATTGGCACAGCATGCTGGGACTTGCAGGCTGGCTGACCATCGTGTGGCATAGGGGCTGCTGGGAAATGTAGTCATTGACCGGGTCCCGGCCGAGGTTCCGCACACCCAGCAGCGGTGACAGCTCAGGAGGTAGGCAGCAATAACAGGGGGCCAGGAGTGAGTGCGGAGCGGGGAAGCCAGGGCAGGGCTGGGCAGGAGGGACTGGGCAAGCTGAGGGCTGGGTACCCTGTCCTGAGGCTGTCAGAACTGGACACCCGTAGCCTTTGGCTGATGCAATGTGGCCTGCTGGGCTGGGGGAGGGCCAAGGAGTAACGGGACACTTGCCCATCTCCAAGGCAAGAGGGACAGGACTGGAGTCCTGGTCCAGAATGAGACACTCCCTTCCCAAGATACATGCAGATACACCCCTGACACCTCCCAGACAGCTATTAGCAGAACTAACACTGCTCCCCCAAAAGGGAGGCAGAGCCCCCATCCCTGAGCAATTAAGACCATATCCTCCTCTCCGGTAATGGGACAGGGCACCGCACGGCCAGCAAGTAGACTGGATCCCACTAAGGAGCGACTGGATGCCCTTCAGGACAGAGGGTGGCATAGCAAATTGTACCTCCCATCAGAGGCAAAGGATGGCAAAGGGGGAGGAGGAGGGAGACGATGGGGCCTCCTCCACCTTCTCCCAGCAGAGCCCCGCCTCCCTGCCAGCGGTCCTCAGAGGCAACTCCATCACATCCTGGGTGACGTGTTGACATAAAGGGCCTCCCTTCTGCCCTTCCCCAGGGTGTGCAGGGGCCGGCATGGACCAGTCTGTGGCCATCCAGGAGACCCTGGCTGATGGGGACTATTGCGTCATCATATCCTTCCCTGCAGCCTGCAGCTCCCAGCCCCAGGGCCTCCCTGCCTGGGCTTGGGAAGTGGAATGGCAGGTGTCTACGTGTCTCTCTGGTTGCCTCCCTCTCTCTGTGCCATGGGGGGAGGGGGGACCCGGGGGTGGAGGGAAGGAAACCAGTACTTACTAAGTACTCAGTTCTGGACTCTCTGCCTTATGCTTTAAATACTCAGTTATCCTCCCACCCCCTGTGAAGTTGGGGGTTGATATCCCTATTTCACAGATGAGAAAGTGTCAGAGAGGTGAAGGGACCTGCCCAGGGTCACACAGTAAACCCGCATGGGTGAGGGCAGAGCAAGCCAGGGCAAGTCTGGTGGGGCGGGCCGGGTTGGGCAAGGCCTGGATGCAGGCTTCCTTTCCCTTTGCCTTGACCCTGAGCGGCAGGCGGTGCAAGGTGTGCTGTGCGAGGGCGACAGCAGGCAGAGCCGCCTCCTGGGACTCGTGCGCTGCTGTCCGGAGCGAGGTGGCCAGGAACACGCGTAAGTGATGGAATTGGGCCTTGCCTGTTTGGGTTTATTGTTTCCATCGTCCCTCCAGCTGGATTTCACACCTTCTAGAACAGAGTCTGAGGCTTCTAGAATAATTATAATAATGATGGTTAATAGTTTCTGAACACTATATGCCCAGCCCTATGTATTAATAGCTCATATAGTCCTCAAAATCTGATGAGAAACCCCATGGCCTAACTGTCTTGGATTCCAACCTAGGCTTTGTTACATCTTGAGCAAACCTCAATGTGTCCAAACTAAAGATTAAAATGAGTTTCTGCATATAAAGTAGTTAAAATGCTGTGAAGCACTTTAAAAGGGCTGCATAAATGTTGCTAGTAACACCCACCCACCCACCTTGCTCTAGAAACAGAGCAAGAATAATGATCAAAGTTCTCACAGCTGAAAAATGACCCTCAGGGTCTCAGATCTGGGAAGGAGGAGCCTTAGACATTTTTGAACCCATCACTCTTCCTTTACAGATGGAAAAACTGAGGTTCAGGGAGGGAGAGGAGGAGGTGAGGATTGCCCTGTTCTTGTCACACACAGTCCTAGAATGCACAAGGGGGAGATTATGCATGGGTTTTACTAACAAAGCGGGGTTAGTCCCCAAAGTGAGGCAAGTCCAGCCTTGATGACCCATCAGTCTCTGATGGGCACCATTGTGCAGAGAGGCACGAGCACACCCCCCAGGGACCAAGGAGGGAATGCGAGCCGAGCACCCTGAGGCTTCCACGGTGGACTGAGGAATGGCCGCGTGCACCCTGGCCTTACGATGCTTCCTGCCCTCAGTCTCTTCCTGTATACGCACCGGAGGATGGCCATTACCGGGGACGATGTCTCCTTGGACCAGATCGTGCCAGTCTCTCGGGATTTCACACTGGAAGAAGGTGCCACAGTGGGCGGGATGGGATGATCCCTCTCCTCAGGGCTCCCAGGTCATTTCTGCCCTTATTGGGGGTGGGGTGGTAGGAGCAAGGATGATGCTCAATGGCTAAGGGCCTTTTCCTTTCCCTCCCTGCAGTGTCCCCGGATGGTGAGCTCTACATTCTTGGTGAGTGGTCCTTTCAGTCTGAGTTGGGTCCTTGAGCACAGGATCTGCAGAGAGAGGAGTGGGGTGAAGAGTACCCTCTGATCACCTCACTGTGGCACACAAGACCCTGTTGGATTAGCCCCGCTCATCAATCCAGTCACTCTCTTTCCTACTTGCTGAACTTGGAACCCTCTGCCTTTCCAAGCACCTCACACGTGACAAGTTTTCACCACAGAGCCCCTGCCCACGCAGCTCCCTCTTCCTCAAAGCCCTCACTCCTTCAGGGCTTCACTGCACACTCAGTTTCCCCAGAAAGCCTTTGTTGAGCTCCTGAGATTGTCTGTATCCTGAAAGTGTTTGTACCTCACACACATTCCTTTTTCTCATCCTTGCCACCTCTCTGTCATTCACAGTGATTTAATTGCTTATGTTCTGTGCCAAGTCACTTCAGTCATGTTGGACTCTTTACTATGTAGCCTGCCAGGCTCCTCTGTCCATAGGATTCTCCAGGCAAGAATACTGGAGTGGGTTGCCATGCCCTCCTCCAGGGGATCTTCCTGACCCAGGGATCAAACCTGTGCCACTTAAGTCTCCTGCATTGGCAGACGGGTTCTTTACCACTAGCGCCACCTGGGAAGCCCCTAATTATCTAGTGACCTGTTTAATATCTATCTTCTTTGCTAGACTGTCTAGTTCAGTTCAGTTGCTCAGTCATGTCCAACTTTTTGCTACCCCATGGACTGCAGCACGCCAGGCTTCCCTGTCCATCACCAACTCCTGGAGCTTGCTCAAACTCACATCCGTCAGGTTGGTGATGCCATCCAACCATTTCATCCTCTGTTGTCCCCTTCTCCTGCCTTCAATTTTTCCCAGCCTCAAAGCCTTTTCCAGTGAGATAGTCCTTTGTATCAGGTAGCCAATATATTGAAGCTTCAGTTTCAGCATCTGTCCTTCCAGTGAACACCCAGGACTGATTTCCTTTAGGGTGGACTGGTTGAATCTCCTTGCAGTCCAAGGGACTCTCAAGAGTCTTCTCCAACACCACAGTTCAAAGGCATCAATTCTTCAGCACTCAACTTTCTTTATGGTCCAACTCTCACATCCAAACATGACTACTGAAAAAAACCACAGCTTTGACTAGATGGACCTTTGTCAGCAAAGCAGTGTCTGCTTTTTAATATGCTACCTAGGTTGGTCATAGCTTTTCTCCCAAGGAGCAAGCATCTTTTAATTTCATGGCTGTAGTCACCATATGCAGTGGTTTTGGAGCCCAAGAAAATAGTCTCTCACTGTTCCCATTGTTTCCCCATCTACTTGCCATGAAGTGATGACTGGATCCCATGATCTTAGTAGTTTTAAGTCAGCTCTTTCACACTTCTCTTTCACTTTCATCAAGAGGCTCTTTAGTTCCTCTTCGCTTTTTTTTTTTTTTTGCTGGACTATAGTCACAGTAGTGAAGTAGTAGTTGTTATAAAAATATTGATAATAGGAATGAATATTTGGTCAAAGATGATCTTGGCCAGGTACTGTGCTAAGAGCTTTACACACATCAGGTGCTGCTTTCCTCACAATTCTGTGAGGTCATCACTGCTTTCATTCCTATTTTATGGATGAGGTAATGGAGACCCAGAGAAATTAAGTAATTCAGTAAGTGGTGGGACCAGGATTCAAACTCAGACTACAGACCCTGGAGCCCACGCTCTTGATCAGTCTGCTACATTGCTCCTACTTATTCACTAGCTCAGCACATGTTTTGGGTACTCAGGTTACACTGTAAGCCAGATACCGTCCACAGGCTGATCTCTTCAGCATGGTATTCCCAGTGCCTAGCACGTCCCGGCACAGCCGGGGAGACTGACTGCCAGACATCCCCTCTGCCCACCTCTGTGTGCTTTTCACTCCGCTTGGGTGGGGGAGGGGTGGGAGGGGGAGCGGGTAGACTATAGTTAGGGAACTTGGTCTCTTCTGTCTCCATCCAGGAGGCTATGGCAAGGCTTAGTGGCTTTTCAGAGCCTAGGTCCACCCCCTCTTGTAGACTGAGGGCGATGTTAATTTGGAGCTGGGGGTACAAGGCTCCCTATTGTCCCAGCAACAGTCATTAAGTTGACCTGTAAGTCAATTGCTTAAGGGTCAAAAGGGCTTTGGGAGCTTGCGCTGCTGACACTCCATTCTGGGGGCTCCGGCTTGAAGATGCACCTTAGCATCTCAGAGGCCAAGAGCTCATGTCCTGCTTCCCCTGCACAGGCTCAGATGTCACCGTCCAGCTGGACACAGCAGAGCTCAGCCTCCTTTTCCAGCTCCCCTTTGGTTCACACACCAGAACGTTCCTCCAGGAAGTTGCCAGGGCCTGTCCAGGTAGGTGAGACCTCAGGCTCCCTGTGGCAGGGGGCAGGGAAGGTGTGCTGGGCATTGACCTCCCCACCACCAGTTGACTTTGCACACTTTGAACTCACACTGCAGTTTCTGTGCCCTCTTAAAGCTATTGGCATGAGGCCACAGTGCCCCCAGGTCACCAGCTGGCCACGGTGTTTGTATTTCTGTTTTCCCATTTCTGGATCTGAGTTTTAACTCCAGCAGGGCCCCTTTGGCCTCCTTGCTCTGAGCAGGGCTGAACGGGGTGAGGTGTGATTCTAATACAGAGTCTTCTGTAGATTAGCAAGATCAGCAGCTTCTAGAGGCCCATCTTCCCTCTCTCTGCCAATGACAACTAGAACCAAGGCAAGTCTGCCCTTGAACCCTGTGCCCCACTGCAACTGAGAAAATGGTCTAGCTTTGCACTAGCAGAGAGAGGTTAGTGGCCTCTATGGCAGAATCTGTTTAGACTAGGAGATTAGCTAGGCAGGTAAAGGAGAGTTGTTCAGATCAGAAGATCAGACAGAGAATATGCAAATTCGAGCCACCAGGTGCTGGAGCTTGGCTGTTTACCCAGCACTGTTACTTCTTTCTTTCCTAGCCAGCATCTTTGTTCTGCAGAAATGGCGGGGGTGGGGTGGGGGAGAAGGGGCGGGCTCCCTTTCTATTGTGGTCTCATCATGGAGCCTGAATGTCTGGCCACTCCAGCTTCATTTGCCTGGTGTGCAGGAAGTGGACTGACTGGATGCAAACAGGGGAGTGTGCTAAAAGGAAACAAAATTATAGAGCCTTGAATGCTGAGTTAAAGGATTGATTCTCTAAGCAGGGGGAAATTCATCTCCAAACCTTCAACTAATAAGGATAACTTGTTTTATGAATACCATTGGTAGTTGTATGAGGAGCAATAATAGTTTATAGTCCTTGATTGATAATTTTGCCTGCATAAACAAAAAAAAAGCCTTCAGTATATCTGCATCAAAAATGAATTCTTTAGAAGATAAATACTTTGATAGAAAATTGACCAAAGGAGATGGATAGTGCACAAAATAATACAAATGAACAATATCTTGAAGAAAAAGAAAAAGTATTTGATAAGGTTTTTTAACAAAAGTAGTAATAGTCGTAACAGCCAAGAGTATGGACTTTGAAGCTATATGACCTCTTGCATTTGAAACTTGTCTTTGCTGTTCCTTAACTGTGTGACTTTGGGTATCACCTCTCTGAACCTTGGTTTTGTAGATTTGTTTTTTTTTCTTACAGTTCTTTGAAAAAATATTTATTTGGCCGCACTGGTCTTAGTTGTGACACCCTGGATTGATCATCTTCATTGCTGCATGTGGGATCTAGTTCCCTTAACAGGGATCGAACCTGGGGGCCCTGCACTGGGAGCACTGAGTCCTAGCCACTGGACCACCAGGGAGGTCCCTCCCTTTCTTCCAGTTTTATTGAACTCTAGTTAACATACAGCATTGTCTAAGTTTAAGGTCCACAGCATAATGATTTGACTTAATACCTCATGAAATGATTTCCACAATAAGTTTAGTGAACATCTATCATCTCATATAGATATAAAATTAAAGACATAGAAAAAAATATTTTTCCCTCGTGATGAGACCTCATGATTTACTCTCTTAACAACTTTCATATATAACGTACAGCAGTGTTAGTTAGATGTATTGTGTTGCAAATCATATTTCTGCGTGTGCTCAATCACTAAGTCACGTCCAACTCTTTGCAACCCCATGGACTGCAGCCTACCAAAGTCCTGTCTATGGGATTTCCCAGGCAAGAATACTTGAGTGGGTTGCCATTTTCTTTTCTAGGGGATCTTCCCGACCCCAGGGATCAGACCGATGTCTTCTGCATTGCCAGGTAGATTCTTTACCGCTGAGTCACCAGGGAAGCCCCATCATATTCCTAGTACTTAATTATCCTATAACTGAAGCTTTAGACTTTTTGACTACCTTCATGTAATCCTTCCTCCCCGCTATGTTACCCCTCCCTCTGGTAACCACAAATCTGACCTCATTTTGAGTTTGCTTGATTGTAGATTTCTATATGTAAAGAATATCTTCCAGGGAATTCCCTGGTGATTCAGTAGTTAAGACTCTGAGGTCCACTGCAGAGGGCCTGGGGTTTAATCCCACAGGCTGCACAGCAAGGCAAAAAAAAAAAAAAAGGGAATATCCTGGGGCTTCCCTGGTGGTTCAATGGTTAAGGATCTGCCTTGCAATGCAAGGGACACTGATTCAATCCCACATGCCTTAGGGCAACTAAGCCTGGCACCACAACTACTACTGGGCCTGCCTGCTCCACCTACTGAAGGCTGAGTGCCCTAAAGCCTGTGTTCTGCAACAAGAGAAACCACCGCAAGGAGAAGGCTGCACACCGCAACTAGAGTAGTTCCTGCTCTCCGTACCTAGAGAAGGCCTGAGTGCAGGGACAAAGACTCAACACAGCCAAAAATAAACACATATTTGGGAGGAAAAAAAAGAGAGAATATGTTCCTCAGGGAATTGTGAGAATTAAATGAGATAATACATATGAAAATGCCCAGCACATAGTAGGAACTCAGAGACTATTTCCTCAGCTAACACTCATCATGGACTTGTTGTGTATTAGACACTGAAGAACTTTCAGCACATTATCTCATTTTCCTTACCACAACCCTTCAGGGCAGGTATTATATCTCCATCTTACAGATGAGAAAACTGAGGTTCAGGGAAGGTAAGTGCCTTGCCCAAATACATAGCTGCTATAAACAATAGAGGCAACATCAGACTGGATTAGAGAGTCTCCTCCAGAACCTGACCTCTTGAGTTTCGCTCTAATGCATCCTAAACTCATGCCAACCCATCCCATCTAAACTGCTCAGGGAAGATTTCACGTAGGCAGTGATGTTTAAACAGAGACTTGAAGGACAAGTGAGGTTTTTTACCAAGCAGGCAACAAGGAGGAAAAGAGACATTTGGAGTTAAGAGCAAGTCACTGGGTGGGACTGAAGTTGGGGTGGGAGGATGCTGTGGGGTGAGCTGAGCCAGGAGAGGCCCACAGAGATAGTACATGAAGGGCCTTAAACAACCAACAAAGAGCTTGGACTTTTCTATAGCCTGTGGACAGCTGATGGAGTTTTCAAATGAGCAATGACAAGGCAGGATTTGCATGTTAGGAAAATTCCTCTGGCAACCGGTGCAGAAGTGGGGGACATCAAACAGGGAGATCAGTGGGGATGTATTTGCAGTGATTCAGGCATAAAAAATGAGACTTGGACTAGGGGCCATCATGGGGATGGGGAGGGGAGGATGGACTGGAGAGATCAAACTGATGAGAATGAAGGTGCCATGGAAACAGTGAGTTTGGGTTATGTTCACAACTTGACCTTCTGCGGTTACAACAGTGCCTAGATGTGTGCGTATGCTCTGTCGTGTCCAACTCTGTGTGGCCCCATGATTGTAGCCTGCCAGGCTCCTCTGTGCATGGAATTTTCCAGGCAAGAATACTAGAGAGGGTAGCCATTTCCTACTTCAGGGGATCTCCCCAACTCAGGGATCGAACCCAAGTCTATTTGTCTCCTGCTTTGGCAGATGGACTCTTTACCATTAGCACCACCTGGTAGGCACTCAATAAATATTTGTTGAATGGAGAAACGGAACTTGATGTCTGTCTGTGAGAATGAGAGAGAGAGAAGAGCTGATGATTGTCCTCTTTTAGGCTTACTCCTCTTCCCTACTCCTGGGGTCTACATGTGAGGTAACCAGCAAGGAAACTATACTAACTCAAGTTCTCTGAGTAGCTGTCGAGATGGACTTCCTCAGGAAGGAATTGGGTGAAAGGGGACTCTCAGAGCCAACAGGCTCTTGGGAATCCATCTGCCCAACCCTTGCATTTTATAGATAAAGGGACCAGAGTCCAAGAAGAGGTTATAGATGAAAGTAACTAGGTTTTCCCCACTCAGTCCTTGGTGAATAATGTGCAGCACAAAAGGTCAGGGAGTGGAAGTGCCTTGGTCAAGAGATTGCAGTTAGAGAAAAGAATTAGCCAACATGAGTTGAGTACCTACTGTGTGCCATAAACGTTTTTTAGATAGTCAGACAACATACAACCACCATGTTCTTCTGTTGAGTCTTGTGAGCAATACTAAAGTATAAGTATCTGTTTTATATATGATAGAGTAAACTGACACACGGTGCCTTACCAGAAATCATTCATCAACTGAAGTAATGCAACCAGGTTTGGAACCCCAAGCTATACCTGCAAAGTCCATGGAGTCCAGAGGTTTTGGTTCAGATCCCAGCTCTGCCACTTCCTAGTTGTGAACAATATATTTAATCTCTTTGAGCCTTGGCTTTATTGCTGTGTGTGAGTATGTGTGTGTGTGTGTGTGTTTTGTTTTTGGCTGCACTGAGTGGCTTGTGTAATCTTAGTTCCCCTACCAGGGATTGAACCCATGCAGTGAAAGTGCAGCGCCCTAACCACTGGACCACTAGGGAATTCCCAAGCCTTGGCTTTATTATTTGTACAGTGGAAATATGAACTTGCCTTACTTACTATTCCAAGGGTTTTGTGAGGATCAGATGAGGTACAGTATGGGTTAATAGCATGTAAATGCTGAAAATAATCTAAAAGCCATGTCTGGCAGTGCCATAATCAGTCTTGCAACCCAAGTCTTTTCATTTATGATGTTCTTACAAATCCAGTTCAGTTTGGTCAGGCTCATGCAGTTCTACAAGGAGGACAGGGAGGATAGCATAGGAAACAGCAAGTGTTTGGGAGTCAGGCATACCTGGGTTTGAGTGAGAGGCAGAGAGGACTCAAGAATTTCTAGGAAAGAGGAATGGCAATCTGGTTAAAAGGGAACCATGGAGCTTCTCTTGAAGGTGTATTTCATAGCAAGCACACTGCTTTTACTTAGAGAGTGTGTTGTTTTGGAGAGGCCTGAGAGTTGCTGATGGAGATCATGGATAGTTAAAGCCTCCAACCGGTTCTCTAGCACTGACATCTATTTGAATTCCCACTCTGCCACTCACTCTTCCACCTTAGACTGCACCTGAGCTGAGTTGCCATGGGATAATCATTGCCACGGAATAACAGTTTCCTTTCTCCTTAAATTAGTTGTGAGATTTAGGGACGTAATATACTTGTGAAGCACAGACCTAGGCACATAATTACCACCAGGTCGGAGGAGGTGGCGCTGGTCTATCTTGGTCCAGCACTTTGTTTTCATATTTATTATTGTATTTGAGTCTCAGGTGCACCCTGTGCGAGAGGGAAACAGACTTGGAGCCTCCCCGAGAGGCTGATCGATTTGCTCACGGACGGACAACCGTGCCGAGGTGGAACCGGCTCTTCAAGCCCGTGGCTCAGTATTCCCTCCTTTTTCCTTCCACAGGCTTCGTCCCAGCGATCCCAGATCCTGAGTTCCTGTGGCTGTCTCGATACAGGTGCACTGAGCCGGAGCCCGAGCCGCCCACGCCGCGAAGCTGGAATTCGGCCCCAGGCACCTGGCCGGGGCGTGCCAGAATTGGCGGAGGCAGGTATCGGTCTTGGAAGGCGCGAAAGGGATTGGAGGAGACCTCGCCTCGGGACGGGCCCCGTTCTGTTTGGGGGCGGGGCTACAAAGCAGACAGGCCTTCGATTGGCGGGGGTGGCACGCGGGGGCGGGCTCCTTTGGGGGGCGGAGCTGGGGGCGGAGCGGCTCGGGCAGCGAGATGAAGAGCTTGAGGAAGCTGGCAGGGAAATGTCCGCCGCCGACGGCTCTCGGGAGCGCGACTCTGCAGGTCTGGCGGGAGGTGGGAAGCGGGGCTGGGGCTTTGAGCCGGGGGCGGTGGCGGGCCTGGCCCTCGGGCGGGCGGGGTCTGCGGGGTTGTCCGGCGGACGCCTGGGGCGAAGACCAAGGTCCTGGCCCTACGGAGGCGGGGACATTGGGTCTGAAGGGCTCTGGGGATGTTAGTTCTCAGCCCGCTGTGATGAGGGCAGGCGCGGGCCAGTGGGGGTATTCAGGAATCCCGAGGTCGGGATTGTGGTTGTAGTAAAGCTCTGTTCTTGCTTCGCTGTGTGACCCGGGGCAGGTGGCTGCCCCTCTCTGAGCTTCAGTTTCTCCATCCTGACGTTCGAGTCTGACTTGTGTTGGGGATGCACTCCCCATCACAGAGCGTTCCTTTGGGTGAGGGCTGGTGTATGTACTGGGGCTGCCTGGCTCTCCTGTCGGTCCTCAGCCCCTCTGAGAGACTGGACTCTGCGCAGACCGGGAGTCCAGGAGAGCCCTGTCCACCCTGGGCCTGGAGGCCACAGTGAGGTTACAGGTAAAAGAGACTAGGTTTGTTTGTTTTTTCCCACCCAGCCCTTGCTGGATAAGGCTGTGCAGCACAAAATGCCAATTGTTGAGCAGGAGATTGTCTTTTGGAGAGTGAGAGGCCCCTGGCTGAAATTTGGGTCAGTCTAGTGCTTTGGGAGGAGGTATTTTTTGTCCAGCTCCTGGATTTTCGGTCCGGGGCTCCCTGGTGTTTTTTATTCCTGGGTGTGCCCGTGCAGCTCCTGTTACGTCCAGGCTTTGGCATGACTGTGAGTACCCACTTGTGTCCCATTTCTCAGCCACTTGCTAGAGAACTGTCAAGTGCCTGTGCAAGTGTGGGCCGGCACTCCACTTGCTCTTACCGCGCTTGGAAACTGTGAGGGGCGGGGGGGGGGGGATAACACATTGCACAAGTTTGTAAAATGAGAGGAAACGAAGCGAGCAAAGGACTTCCTCCGTGCTTGTGCTTCACCTTCTCTGCAGCCGCCGCAAGACGCGGTCACAGCACCCGATGGTGCTGATAGTTTGCGTCTCATGGGCTTATCTCAGTTATGAAGTGCTGATCTTGAGACAGCTTTTGCATCAGTTTCCATGACATTCTGGGCTCTGGTACTGGGACAGGTGAGAATTTAAGATTAAGAACATACCCTTCCCTGCCCCCTTGGAAAGAGGCTGCCAGCATCCAGACAGAAGACAGGCATGATGGCAGCAGAAAGAGGTGGGTTCTGGCTTTTCGCCCGCACGCCGGATCCTGTAGAAGCTCTTCATCTCTTGAATAGAGGGAGGTCTTCTGTGAGGAGTTGGGATGGCTCTGAAGCCGCGGGGTCATGAATGCAAAGGGATCTCAGACTCTGTTGTGATCTTTCAAAAGTCCCAAACTAGCTGCATGCTGGTGAAGAGTTACTGTCAAGGTGCTGGTTTCATTTTTAATTTGAAATTATTTGTCCTTCTCGTAATCCCTACAATAAATGGGATTACACTATCAAATGGATGCTTATGTTACAATTGGTAAGAAATGGCAGCAGACCTCTAGTTCTGTTTGGGTAGCTGTGTTTGCAGAGTTCTTTGGTCTCAGAGGAGAGTCATGTCATCTACAACAAGTAGGGGGAACCCTTGGGGCCTCCTCTGAATGTCCCAGACAGTCCAGACCCAGCGGGAAACAGATAGGGAATTTGGTGCTTCCTATATGCGTGTAATCAAAATACCCACTTCCTGATGGCTTGGGGAACCAACCCAAGCACTGCTTTAAAATGCTGTGTGTGATATGCATCAGGAGAAACAGGGCTTCTCCAAGGAGCTGACAGTGACAGAGGGATTTGATGATTCACAGAGGTGAGTGAGTGTGGGGTCGGCTCAGCAGGAGGGCGACCTTGTGGGGCTAGTCAAGGTCTAGCTATTTGGGGGGCAAAGAGAGTCTGGTTTTCACTCCCTGCCTTTGTTTTGGTAGAGAAAGGAAACATCTCACTTGGATGCATCTCTCCAAAATGCCCATTTCTTCCCCTTGACTTGTCTTTCCTGCATTCAGGAGTGTCAGGCCAAACTTGGTAGAGGTTGCAGAAAGGTGAAATGCAGCTAATTTTCATCTAGGGTCTGTTCTCAGGTTCAGACCAGGATCTTTGAGCTAAGTTGTGATGTGGAAGTGAGATATAAGCCTTGTTGAGTGACAGCCTGTTCATCTGATTCTCTTGGCCTCTTCAGGTGCCAAGACCTCACGTAGGTCCCAGACAAGTAGCTTTTTTGAGTAGGGGATCTTTCTGCTTCTTCTCTTAGTTAACTGCTCTGTGGTATAGCTTTTTCTTTTCTTAAAAAGAAATAAAGAGAAATACCTTCCTGTTTCTGTTTAGCCAACTGAAGGTGCTTTTATCCAGAAAATCCCTTGGGGAATCTGCCTCTGACTCAGTGCTCACCCTGTCATTGTGTAAAATATTTACCTGCCTCATCCCACACGTACTCAAAGACCTGGAGCTGTGTTCTGGAGGACTCTTAGCTATGGGCTAGAGAGGAAGCAGCCACTCAGAAGTCCCACTGGGGTTGTTCTGGGCTAATTTAACGAAATGGTAACAACAGACTCATTGCAGTGTTCTGAAGTGGTTTTCTGATTCCATGATTGATTGAAAACGAGATGGCTTTGTAGTAACTCAAATTCAGAATGAGATGCGCTATGGGTATTTTTTCTCTTGGACCCAGGAAATAAAGCATTGAAGTCTGTGTGGCCTGAGAAAGGAAATGAACGTTATTTATAACTCAGGGTAGCATAAAGGGTAACCTAGATTACTAGGGTAGAAGCCAGTGAGAATGTTGGGAAAACAGCCCCTGGGGTCAGTCAGTCTCCTTGCTCCTCCTCCTCCTCTTAATAAATAAAATCTATGTGACTGACATACCCTTTTAGCACAGAAAATGAATTTTCCTAGATGTTTATCTTACACGTAGAACTCTCGCCCATCATCTCCACCTTTGTGGGAAGCTCTGCTGGCTCCTAAGCAAATTAACTGGGCTCACTTTGTTTCTTTAAACAAAAGAGAACTGTGTTCCTTTTTCTTCCTTCTTGTGTTGTTCCCTTCTCCATTCCCCTTGTGTTTGTTTCTTGAACAGGAGAACCCCCTGAAGACTTTTCTCTCCTTCAGAAAAAACAGGCTGTCGTGGAATTTTACAGTGGGAGCGTGGAGCAAGTGAGATGACCCACAAACATTCCCTTAGAAGGGGCGCTTTGCACAGGAAAGTCCTCAGGGACAGAAGGTTCAGGAAGAGGGAGGCATCAATATTTACTAGAGGAAAGAGAGTCTGGAGACAGAGACGCTCACTAGCTTGCTTGTTTTGTTTGCTGCTTAAAATCTACTGTAACAAACTTGTAGATTTTACCAGTGGTGCATATGCGAACTGAAGCTCCAAGTATGAAGGCTGAGGATTTGAGCAAAGTATATGTCTATGTGGCCTACTTTAATTTTTATTTTTACTACTGCATGTTAATATCACACTGGACATACCTCTTGACTTTCCTCTCTTCCGTCTGCAAGATAGGAGTGAAAGTTTGCCTCCTGGAAGGTCTCATAGAAGTGAAGAAATTCAGATTTGGAGGAGGGGGCGCTTCCTCTGGGAAACCTGGTTAGGATTTGCAGATGCCCACCTCCAAGAGCTTAGAAACTGGCTGCGCTCCTGCTGGCCTTTCTTAGGCTGGTTTGTTCCAAGTTACAACATTCATTCTCTTCTTTACTCCTTTCCTTCCTCCAGTTTCTTTTCTGTCAATACAATCGCTAAAAACATCAGTCATCCTTGACTCTCCCCTCCCCATGTCTAATAACCACATTTGGTCCATTTTTTCCCGCAATTTAAAAATCTTTTGAAAAGTAAAGAGATTAAGTCCCAGTGGTTCACGTTGGCGTCCTCTCACTTGAGTAGTGCAGTGCTGACTCTGCAAGGCTTCCCCTAGGTGTCCTCCTCCCTTGGGGCTTGCCTTAGAGGGTAACATTTATCACGCCCTGCTGTTTTGTTTGTGAACTTGAATGCTGCACCACTCCCTATAGCCTGCGGAATAAAGTTCAGATTCTTTAGTGGGACGTCTAAGTCCTGCAGGCCTGGCCTCAGCCCCTCTGTTGAGCCTTATCGTCCCCAACTCACCTTCATTTCCTCTTACTTCAGACCTGATTGCTTATTATTTCTGTTTTTTCATCTTTGTCGGCTGTTCATTCATCTGCATTTGTACAAGCTCGAACGTGCTCCTCTTAGCATTTTGTATCCTGTCTCCTCCCCAAATGCCAGCCCAAAGCCTTGTATATCAGTAGATGCTCAAAAAATGTCCGTTGTCTTCGAGACCTGAACCAGTCCTAGTTCCAGTGCTTTGTTGCCTGAAGGATGCCTGCCCCCTTCCTCTTTAAGCAGTTTCTGCCCTTCTTTCCACCCCTCAACCCCTTCCTGGTTTGCTTTTGCCCACTTCTCTTTCAGTTTTATCACCAGACCACAGACAGTTCACAGAAGGCCAGCAAAGAGAGAGCCTGAAGGAAAAAGTCAAGTCATCTCTCCAGTAGCCTGTGACCATTATAACCTGTGGCTGAAAAGTAATTGCACGGTCATAGTCTTTCCCCAGAAGCTAAGCTAGTGATATTTATTTAGTCCTTGCTAACCTAAATTGGGGGCTTCCCTGGTGGCACAGGGGTAAAGAATCCACCTGCCAGTGTAGAGATGCAGGTTCTATGCCTGGATCAGGAAGATCCCCTGGAGAAGGAGATGGCAGCTCACTTCAGTATTCTTGCCTGGGAAATCTCATGGACAGAGGAGCCTGGCGGGCTACGGTCCATGGGGCCTCAAAGAGGCGGACACTACTGAGTGACTAAACAACAACAAGAGCTCAAGTTGGATTTGCACAGGGGGCAAATTGCATTTTGAGACCAGGGCTTTCAGGTTTGCGGGGCCTGGGATGTGTCTTTAGAGATGCCTCTGCTCACGTGAATTGTTAAAGTCTATGGTGCTTTTTTCTAAAGCCATGAGATGGTGGGAAATTTTTTTTTTTTAAGAAAGGAAGGCAAAAAGAAAGGACTAAGAAGCACGGTTATTTGATTTTCAAAAAAGTAACGGCACTGTTTGGGTTGGTCACCATGTTGGGCTAGGAATCATCGACTCTTTCCAGTCTGTTTAATGCTGGGTGCCCTGGGCTATGGGCTTCTCTCAAGAGCTCTTTGCCCCATGTGCACTTTGTATTTAGTTCCCTTTGGTCATAAGAGTCAAATCCAAACTCCACATGGCATTCAAAGTCTCACAGTTTGGCCTTAATACACATAATAAAAACCTATGCCTAATAAATTAAAACAATAAAATTATAGTTATACATAAAAATCGATTACTATTATAACTGTTATTATCACTGGCAGTTAACATTTAGTAAACACTATGGGCCTCACCCAGTGCACAGAAAAGCTCTGTAAGAGGATGTCCATTTTTCACAGGGAGAGACTAAGGCTCAGAGAGGGTAAATAACTGAGAATAGAATTCATGTCATCTGTTTGAATCTAATGCTTGAGCCCTAACCCTAACACTCTTCTTTTGTATCCCTTGACGCTTCTCAAGCAAAACTTTGTGTGTCTACTTATTTATACTACTTGTTATGACTCATTTCTGAGCATATCATGATGCCGAGTCTCTGCACTGGAATTATTTCCTCTGCCAGAAATGCTTTCTGCATGTCACCTTTTTCTGATAGTATAGTTTTTGATTAACTGCACAGACTCTTGACCCATATTCCCTGGGTTTGAATCTTGTCTGTACTGTTTAAAGGGCTTCCTGATGGCTCAGAGGTTAAAGCGTCTGCCTGCGCCTGCCCGCAATGCGGGAGACCTGGGTTCGATTCCTGGGTCGGGAAGATCCCCTGGAGAAGGAAATGGCAACCCACTCCAGTATTCTTGCCTGGAAAATCCCATGCACAGAGGAGCCAGTGGGCTGCAGTCCACGGGGTCGCAAAGAGTTGGACACGACTGAGCGACTTCACTTTTGTACTGTTTATTAGCTGTGCGTTCTTGGGCAGGTTACTTACCCTCTCTGTACCCTCATGGAGGCGTTGTGAAGATTAAGTATACATATGGAGGTTAAAACCATGCCTGACATGCAGTAAGCCTTAAGTATTTGCGATTAATATTATTCATGATAATATTACTATCGTTGTCATCGTTAACACAGTCTGACTTTGGGTCTGGGTAACTAGATCGGGATCGGTCTGATTCCTTGTAAAGTCAATGAGTCTCTTGCTAGTATGTGTTGCCTTGTCTTGACTCAGAGAGGCCGTGGGACCGCCCCCTGGTGGTGTGTACCCAGCATCAAGAAGCGTTAATCCTGCCTATTGGAACTGCCGAGTAATTTGCTCGCGTGGTTTTGCAGGTTCTTCTAGTGTGCTGGAAATGGAATGCCAGGGCCGGTGACTGAGGAAATAGGGACACCACCTCCTAGGCTTGTCTAGTAGATGCTCAGAAAGGGGCAGGATATGATTGTCACCCAGTAGCAACAGCCACACACCCACACAGCCTGTGCAGACCAGGGTGGTACTTTTGCTTTGTTATCCAGACCGACTTAATCCTTCTCTCCATGTAGTACTTACTCCTAAGAGTTCATAGTTTCCTTGAAGATGTTGTGCTCATGTTGGCAAAAGGGAGGCTGTGGAGTTCGGACTGTTAATGTCAACTGTGCCGTTTACTGGGCTAGCTCTGTGTTGCTGGGCATGTCTGCTCCCTCTTCTGGACCTCAGTCTCCTTATTTGTAAAATGAGGCCAATAATCAGGAATAACACATGAAGCACGTAGCGCAAGCCTAGCTATTCATATTAGAGGGGACTCGGCAAATGACCATCATCATTATATCAAGGCCGAGGTGGATGAGGAGTGGCAAGGCAGAGGGAAGGGAACTAACCATTCGTGCATGTGTGCTGCGTACCTGGCATTGTGCGAGGTTCTTGACCTGTTTAGAATTTCATTTGTTTATTCTTTTGGCCTCTCTTCAAGTGTAGTAGTGTTATCATCATTTTACAAATGAGGAAACAAATGAAGTAGTTTGCTTGAAGTTTCCTGTGAGGTTGTGGATGCAGCCGGTAAAATGGCCAGGCCGTTTTATTCCAAAGCCCCATGGCTTTTCCAGAAACACTCAAATGACCCTTAAAATGCTAGACAAGTCATACAGACTGGAAGGCCTTCAGAATTGAGAGAAATGACTGCCGAGGGCTGGTGTGGTCGTGGAGGGCTTGGTGGGGGAGGAGTTGAGGCTGGACTTTGAGGAGAGGGGTCCAGAAGTCAGAGTGAGGGCAACGTGCACGGGGAACCTGTCTCTTGATTCAGTCGGCTGTCTTCAGGTGGCAGATGGGGAGAGAACGCAGGACCAGTTTGCAAAGGGCCTTTCCTGTGCCAGTCCAACCAGTTTTGGACCTTCACCTGCAGGCAGTGGTATAATACTGGAAGTTTTAGAGCAGGGAGAGATGAAATCAGAGTTTAACCTGGCCAAGTCCAGAGACAAAATTAGCAGATGGTGTCAGGAGAAGCAGGAACCTCTCTCGTTGGGAGGCTTTTGATGTAATAGGCCAGGAGAGGAGGCCTGGGGGAAGGCAGCGGTGAGAATGAAGAGGCGGGTGGCTGACCGGTCCTGGCGGCCCAAGGAGAGTGGTGAGTGAAGGGCGGGTTGGCAAACCAGGGTGACAGGGAGATGACAGGGCTGTGACGGAAGGGAGAGCCCAGCGGAAGCCCAGAAGTCAAAGCTCAGCTTTACCTGGGACCCATCCATGCGCAGAGACGTGAGCAGTGGAGGGCCTGATCCCAGTTACAGCTGGGTAGCTCTGTTTGGAACTGACTGTGATGGCCCATGATTCTCGGAGAAGAGAAGAGCCAGACCTAGAACTGCAGCAGCCAGTGTGGTAGACCCTAGTCAATGCGGCTATTTAAATTTACTCTAGGTATTCAAAATTAACAATTCAATTTCTCACTCACTCTTGCCGCATTTTAACTGTTCAAGGGTAGCTAGTAGCTACTCTTTGGGGTGGTGTAGTTATAGACCATTTCCATCATCTGTTGAATTGCACTGGTCTGGATCTTGGGAAAACCTGTGAAAAACTGGGGGACACGCAAGGGGAAACCAGGGCAAGAGGAGCTCAAAATAAATAGAGTACTTGAATTTTGATTTGAATTTGCTGGCTTGACTTCTAGAGCCCCTTCTGGTCACGCAGTGAGGGGTAGCCTCGATTAATCACAGGAAAAGAAGACAGCAGTCATAGGCAGATACTGCTATCTTTGTTTAGTTCAGGAAGCAGAAACTTAGAGAAGTGAGATAACTTCTTCAGGGTCATAGAGCTGGTAAGTAGCAGGGCCAGAAATGGAACCAAGTCTGACTCCACAGCCTCTTTCTCTCTCTATATATATATATATGTGTGTGTGTACATATATATATATAGTGCTGTGTACATATATGTACATGCTATGTACAACAAAGCCTCTGACTGTGTGGATCACAACAAACTGGAAAATTCTTAAAGAAATGGGACTACCAGACCGCTTTATCTGGTTCTGAGAAATGTGTATGCAGATCAAGAAGCAACAGTTCCAGCTGGACGTGGAACAACAAACTGGTTCCAAATCGGGAAAGGAGTACATCAAGGTTGTATATTGTTACCCTGCTTATTTAATTTATATGCAGAGTACATCATGTGAAATGCCAGGGTGGATGAAGCACAAGCTGAAATCAAAATTGCCAAGAGAAATATTAGTAACCTCAGATACACAGATGACACCACCCTTATGGCAGAAAGCGAAGAGGAACTAAAGAGCGTCTTGATGAAAGTGAAAGAGGAGAGTGAAAAAGCTGGCTTAAAACTCAACATTCAGAAAACTAAGATCATGGCATCCAGTCCCATCCTAGGTGGGGAAACAAGGGAAACACTGAGAGACGTTAATTTTTTTCACGGCAGATTGTGACTGCAGCCATGAAATTAAAAGATGCTTGCTCCTTGGAAGAATAGCCTAGACAGCATATTAAAAAGCAGGGACATTACTTTGCCGACAAAGCTCTGTCTAGTCAAAGCTATGGTTTTTCTAGCAGTCATGTATGAATGTGAGAGTTGAACTGTAAAGAAAGCTGAGCACTGAAGAATTGATGCTTTTGAACTGTGGTATTGGAGAAGATTCTTGAGAGTCTGTTGGACTGTAAGGAGATCCAAGCAGTCTATCCTAAGGGAAATTAGTCCTGAATATTCATTGGAAGGACTGATGCTGAAATTGAACCTCCAGTACAGAAATCAATCACTGGTTACGTGATGCAAAGAACTGACTCATTGGAAAAGACTCTGATTCTGGGAAAGATTGAAGGCAGGAGGATGAGATGGTTAGGTGGCATCACCAGCTCAGACATGAGTTTAAGCAAGCTTCACGAGTTGGTGATGTACAGGAAAGCCTGGCGCACTGAAGTCCATGGGGTCGCAAAGAGTCGGACATGACTCAGTGACTGAATTGAACTGAACTGATGTACATATATACTTCCCAGGTGGTGCTAGTGGTAAAGAACCTGTCGGTTAATGCAGGTGATGTAAGAGATGCTGGTTTGATCCCTAGGTTGGGATGATCCCCTGGAGAAGGAAATGGCAACCCACTCCAGTATTCATGCCTGCAAAATCCCATGGACAGAGGAGCCTGGAGGGCTGCATACAGTCCATGGGGTCACAGAGAGTCGGACACGGCTGAGCAACTGAACTGAACATGTTTGTGTGTATGTACTCAGTTGTACTTGATTCTGTGCAACCCTGTGGACTGTATCCTGCCAGGTTCCTCTGTCCATGGGACCTTCCAAGCAAGAATACTGGAGTGGGTAGCCGTTTCATACTCCAGGATGTGTGTATATAGTACTTATATATTTATAGTATGAAGTGAAGTGACAGTAAGTCCCTCAGTCGTGTCCGATTCTTTGCAACCCCATGGTGCACCGTCGATGGAATTCTCCAGGCCAGAATTTATTGGAGTGGGTAGCCTTTCCCTTCTCCAGGGGATCTTCCCAACCCAGGGATTGAACCCAGGTCTCCCGCATTGCGGATAGATTCTTTACCACCTGAGCCACAAAGGAAGCCCGTGTGTGTGTGTGTGTGTGTGTGTGTGTGTGTGTGTGTGTGTGTGTGTGTGTGTGTGTGTGTGTGTGTGTGTGTGTGTGTGTGTGTGTGTGTGTGTGTGTGTGTGTGTGTGTGTGTGTGTGTGTGTGTATGCTGGATCATGGGGAAAGCAAGAGAGTTCCAGAAAAACATCTATTTCTGCTTTATTGACTATGCCAAAGCCTTTGACAGTGTGGATCACAATCAACTGTGGAAAATTCTGAAAGAGATGGGAATACCAGACTACCTAACCTGCCTCTTGAGAAATGTGTATGCAGGTCAGGAAGCAACAGTTAGAACTGGACATGGAACAACAGACTGGTTCCAAATAGGAAAAGGAGGACGTCAAGGCTGTATATTGTCATCCTGCTTATTTAACAAATGCTGGATTGGAAGAAGCACAAGCTGGAATCAAGATTGCCAGGAGAAATATCAATAACCTCAGATATGCAGATGACACCACCCTTATGGCAGAAAGTGAAGAGGAACTAAAGAGCCTCTTGATGAAAGTGAAAGAGGAGAGTGAAAAAGTTGGCTTAAAGCTCAATATTCAGAAAACAAAGATCATGGCATCCGGTCCCATCACTTCATGGGAAATAGATGGGGAAACAGTGGAAACAGTGTCACACTTTATTTTTTGGGGCTCCAAAATCACTGCAGATGGTGATTGCAGCCATGAAATTAAAAGACACTTACTCCTTAGAAGAAAAGTTATGACCAACCTAGATAGCATATTCAAAAGCAGAGACATTACTTTGTCAACAAAGGTCCATCTAGTCAAGGCTATGGTTTTTCCTGTGGTCATGTATGGATGTGAGAGTTGGACTGTGAAGAAGGCTGAGTGCCGAAGAATTGATGGTTTTGAACTGTGGTGTTGGAGAAGACTCTTGAGAGTCCCTTGGACTGCAAGGAGATCCAACCAGTCCATTCTGAAGGAGATCAACCCTGGGATTTCTTTGGAAGGAATGATGCTAAAGCTGAAACTCCAGTACTTTGACCACCTCATGCAAAGAGTTGACTCACTGGAAAAGACTCTGATGCTGGGAGGGATTGGGGGCAGGAGGAGAAGGGGACAACAGAGGATGAGATGGCTGAATGGCATCACTGACTCGATGGACGTGAATCTGAGTGAACTCCAGGAGTTGGTGATGGACAGGGAGGCCTGGCGTGCTGCGGTTCATGGGGTCGCAAAGAGTTGGACACGACTGAGCGACTGAACTGAACTGAACTGAATATATATATACACCAAAAAATACATCTTATTATATCTAACTTTGAAAGTACCTATAAGCAAAACGGAAAAAAAAAAATTACCACTGTGAAATAACTACTATTGACCTTTAGTGTATGCTTTTCTGACTTTCCCATGAGTATATGTGTGTGTCTAAATATATATATATATATATATGTATATTTATAAACATGTGGTATATATGTACATAGACATATTCCAATCTTTTCTGATGCTTGTAGGCCATGCTCTTAACTACCACCCTTAATCCTTTATCAGCATTTCTGAAGTCCTAAAAGCTCTGAAGATGGGAAAAAAATTTTTTTTCCCCAAGTTTGGCTCAAGCTCAATTTGGCAGTTAAGACTTGTCTGAACTGAGAAGGAGACTATTTATAGGCTTTATTTATCCCACTAAGCATTACTACTCATAAGTTGCACTAAGGAGATATTGAAGTGATTGATTTCTGGATGTTCCCTTGACTCTGTGGGGTGCTGTATAGCATACAACACATATTATGTGTTACCTTTCTAAAATCCCCAAATTTTGAATTCCAAGATACACTTGGCCCCAAGGGTTTCAGATAAGGGATTGTGGATCTGTATTAGGTTATACTGCTGCTTTAAGAATTTTCCATAGTTTGTTGTGACCCCACACAGTCAAAGGCTTTGGCATAGTCAATAAAGCAGATGTTTTTCTGGAACTCTCTTGCTTTTTCGATGATCCAGCAGATGTTGGCAATTTGATCTCTGGTTCCTCTGCCTTTTCTAAATCCAGCTTGAACATCTGGAAGTTCAGGTTCATGTACTGTTGAAGCCTGGCTTGGAGAATTTTGAGCATTGCTTTGCTAGCCTGTGAGATGAGTGCAGTTGTGCAGTAGTTTGAGCATTCTTTGGCATTGCCTTTCTTTGGAATTGGAATGAAAACTGACCTTTTCCAGCCCTGTGGCCACTGCTGAGTTTTCCAAATTTGCTGGCATATTGAGGGCAGCACTTTCACAGCATCATCTTTCAGGGTTTGAAATAGCTCAACTGGAATTCCATCACCTCCACTAGCTTGTTCTTAGTGGTGCTTCTTAAGGCCCACTTGACTTTGCAGTCCAGGATGTCTGGCTCTAGGTGAGTGATGAAACTAAAGAGCCTCTTGATGAAAGTGAACGAGGATTGTGAAAAAGTTGGCTTAAAGCTCAGCATTCAGAAAACTAAGATCATGGCATCCAGTCCAATCACTTCATAGCAAATAGATGGGGAAACGATGGAAACAGTGAGGGACTTTATTTTGGGGGGGCTCCAAAATCACTGCAGATGGTGACTGCAGACTTGAAATTAAAAGACACTTGCTCCTTGGAAGAAAAGCTATGACCGACCTAGACAGCCTATTAAACAGCAGAGACATTACTTTGCCAACAAAGGTCTATATAGTCAAAGCTGTGGTTTTTCCAGTAGTCACATATGGATGTGACAATTGAACCATAAAGAAAGCTGAGCACTGAAGAACTGATGGTTCTGAACTGTGGTGTTGGAGAAGACTCTTGAGAGTCCCTTGGACTGCAAGGAGATCCAGTCAGTCCATCCTAAAGGAAATCACTCCTGAATATTCATTGGAAGGATTGATGCTGAAGCTGAAATTCTAATACTTTGGCCACCTGATGTGAAGAACTGACTCACTAGAAAAGACCCTGGTGCTGGGAAAGTTGAAGGTGGGAGGAGAAGGGGACAACAGAGGATGAGATGGTTGGATGGCATCATGGACTCAGTGGACATGAGTTTGAGTAAGCTCCAGGTGTTGGCGATGGACAGGGAAGCCTGGCAGGCTGCATTCCATGGGGTCACAAAGACATTACTAAAGTGACTTAGCATGCATAGCATGCATGCACGGTAGGCTCGGGGCCACAGAGGAAAAACATCAGTCCCTGCTCCCAGAAGCTGCTGCTGTTGCTGCTGCTAAGTCGCTTCAGTTGTGTCTGACTCTGTGTGACCTCATAGATGGCAGCCCACCAGGCTCCACCGTCCCTGGGATTCTCCAGGCAAGAACACTGAAGTGAGTTGCTATTTCCTTCTCCAATGCATGAAAGTGAAAGTGAAGTCGCTCAATCGTGTCTGACTCTTCACAACCCCATAGACTGCAGCCTCCTAGGCTCCTCCATCCATGGGATTTTCCAGGCACAAGTACTGGAGTGGGTTGCCATTGCCCTCTCCCCCAGAAGCGGAGGTCTAGCTAAAGAAAAAAGATGGATGAAAAGAGTTAAAGGTGGTTACAATTCCTTTGTGATAAATACATGCCTTAGAGGTGAGCACTAGGTATGTAAGAAGGAGGAGAGGGCCCCAGAGGGCTTTTCAAAGGAGATAACTCCTGAGCTGAGTTTGAAGTTTCCTACCTGAAGGTGTAATGGGCTTCCCTAGTGGCCCAGAGGTTAAAGCATCTGCCTCCAATGCGGGAGATCTGGGTTCGGTCCCTGGGTCGGGAAGATCCCCTGGAGAAGGAAATGGTAACCCACTCCAGTATTCTTGCCTGGAGAATCCCATGGATGGAGAAGCCTGGTAGGCTACAGTCCACGGGGTCACAAAGAGTCGGACACGACTGAGCGACTTCACCTTCACATGAAGGTGTATTTGAGGGGTGGTTAAGCTATACTGAGGATCAGGGGTGGGTTGGAGGCAACATTTAAAAAGATAAATGTCACCCACCACCCTCGGCAGTGAAAGCGCAGAGTCCTAACCACTGGGTTACCCTTAAAAAGGTAAATGGTTTTGGTGTGACTGGATTAGGGGTGAGAAAGGAGTGTTTGTTTTAAAATCTCTGTTTATTCACAAATCTTTTTTTTTTTTATTATTTGTTTATTTCTGGTTGTGCTGCATCTTTGTTGCTGAGCACAGGCTTTTCCCAGCCGAGGCGAGCGGGTGTAAGTCTGCCTTCTCACTGCAGTGGCTTCTCTCGTTGCCGAGCACAGGCTTTAGGCACACAGGCTTCAGCAGTTGTGGCACACGGGCCTTGCTGCCCCGCAGCACGTAGAATCTTCCCAGACCAGAGACTGAACCTCTGTCCCCTTCATTGGAGGATGGATTTTAACCACTAGACCACCAGGGAAGTCCCGAGAGGAATGGTTTGAGTCAGGGGGTGTGGAAGATGGGTCTGGAGAGGTAGTCTGGGGCTAATTATAAAGGTTCCTGTATGTAGTACTTAGAGGTTTGGGTTTTGTTACGAAGGTGTTAGAAGTTATTAAGCCCTGCTTAATAAAGACCTGCTCAGATCTGCGTTTTCTTCTAGCAGCTGGCAGAATACACTGGAGGGGATGAGAATGGCGGCAGGGAAATCCCTGAGTGTGCTTTCCAGGCATATTAAGGGCCTAAACTAAGACATGGCAGTAGGGATGGGGAGACGGTCGGGTATAAAAATATTTAGGAGAGAGGATTTATAGGACTTTGGGAACATGGGAAAACAGAAAACAATACAGATGTCACCTGTAAGGTTGAGTGACAAGGGATTGGAGGTCTGAGGTTGGAAAAAGAGCAGAGAGGGAGTCGGGAAGTGGGAGAAGAGGAAGGGCAGGAAGCTGTGGCCAGAGAGGGAACCATGGGCTGTGTGATGGTGAGCTTGGTAAAGAGCTGCTGACAGCCAACTTCCGTGCCAGATTCAGGAGAGAAGAAATTCCGAGAAGGCTGCCCTGTGGCTGGAAATTCCCCCAACGGTGCCTTAAAGTTTCCATACATGAAGTCATGAATGACGACGTTCCAGTTCTTGCTGGACTGAGTCCTGAGAGAGATATGGGGTGGAGGGATCGACAAGATACAGGTCAGCAAGGTGGTTTCCCAGTCTGTACACTGCCCGCTCTGGATGGAAGCAAAGTCCACAGGGACAAACCACTTGTTCCCCGAGACATAGCCTGACGGAGTCCTCAGAAAGCACTGATGTGCAGAAAGAGCCTAAGCGTTATTCCTGAGTTTGCCTTTGCGTGTTGTGAAGCTCTATGAGTTTTTCTTTTTTTAACTTGATAGATGAAGTAGACCCAAAGAGAGGAAGTAACACAGGAAGATGATGGTAGAGCTCGACTTCGACTTAAGTTTCCTATTGGTTACATTTAATACATTGAATACCGTTACTGCTCCAAGTCCCTGGAAAGTGGCATACAGATGACAAAGTCCTCATCTCATACAGCTTACATTTTAGTGGAAATAGCATCCAATGAAAAAAAAAATGAATACAGATGTATAAGATTCGATATCAAGTGGGATTAGTACTGAGGCATAGCCTTGTCTTCTGGAAGCTTACAGGCTAATGGGTAGACAACACACAGCCGTCAAGGCTGTGATAGGAGAAATACAGGGAGCTATGGGAACGTCCCTGTTAGAGCCTCTGAACCGGTCCGGGAGGAGTCAGAGAAGGCTTCTTAGAAGAAATGGCCTCTAAGATGTGCCGTACGCCGGGGGTTGGCTAACTACAGTCCCCTGGGCCAGAGCTGCCTGCTGCCTGCTTTGGGTACAGCCCATGAACTAAGAATAGTTTCTACATTTTTAAACGTTTGGAAAGAACTAAAAGAAAATAATATTTTGTGACATGTGGAAATTATGCAGTATGTAAACATCAGTGACCATAAAGTTTTTTTGGAATACTGCCATGCTTATGGTTGCTTTAACACTCTAATGGCAGAGTTGAATAGTGGCAGACTATGAGGCCTGAAAAGCTAGGACGTTAACCCTCTGGCCGTTTACAGAAACAGTTGTTTGCTAGCTCCTGGCCACAGGATGGGTAGGAGTTAGCCGTGTAAAGCAGAGTGAGGAAGAAGGAAGTCTGCTTCCGATGGGATCGTTGTAGAACTGCAGTAACTTTAGTGTACTTGGACTAGAGCTTTCAAGGAGATAGGAGATAGTGATGTGGCTGGAGAGATGGGCAGGAGCCAGACTGAGAAGACACTTGGCAGCTATATTAAGGGGTTTGGATTTATCCAGTGGGGAGCTTTGTAAAGGTGTTATATTATCAGATTTTCAAAAAATCCTCTGGCCACAGTGTGGAGATTAGATTAGAGAGGGTGGGGTGAGAGAGGAGGCAGGGAAATTAATTGAGGTCTCTTTTAGCTAGTTCCAAGGAATTGTTGGTAACTTAAACTAGTAGAAAGATATTGGAGAATATATTGACTTGAGATGCAATTTAGGAAGCAGAGTTGAAAGCCCTTGGTGATTGATTTAGAGGCATTGAAATGTAATTATTTCCATGTTGTGAATGACTGTTTTCTTTCTCAACTCCAAAGTTGTTGGTTTTTTTTACCCTCCCATTGCTGTGAACGCATGGTTGACAAATCCATGTTTAGTAATAGTCTTCAGAGCAGAATTCCTTAGTGATGCTTCACGCCCATAGTGCTCCATATACCTTGTATATCGAAGCAGCATCTCTCTATGACTTCTTCACGCAGTTCCCTGTTAACAAGGAATCTGGCTTTTAAGGAGCAAAGAAGCAATAAATTGGCAGATTAATTTTCCTTTTCTGGTTTCTCTTGGTTTGTCAGATTTCCCCGAATATTTCTTTGTTGCAAGTCCTCGGGCTCCTTGGTTTTCAGGGCAGTTTGTTGACAACGACAAGGGCGTCTCATGTTCTAGGCCTTCCCGGTTTTACTTCTCTCACCTTTGCCTTCTTTGTCCTTGAAGCTGAAGTCTCACTCGCAGCAAATGGTAATAACATGACTACATTATATTTCATAATATATTGTGTGGCTTTCAAAGTGCTTACTCACATGCCAGCTATTTGAGCCCCACAATAAACCTGTGAGGAAGGCAAGACAGGTCAGGTTACTGAGATCAGGGGACATTAGATGGTTGCCCAAAGTCAAAAGATGAAAAACCAGCAGAGCTGATGATACATCTTAGGTCTGCAGATTTCTTAGCTTTGTTCCTTCTGTAATGCATTCCATCTCCAAGAAAAGCGGGTCAGACTAGTTGGGAGAGTCGTGTTTTCAGCAGTAAAGACGTCTGGATGAAATACCTCCCTCCACCACCGCTCCCACCCCCCACCCCCATCCTGGACCTGCTCTGTGGGAACTTCATACAGACACTAGTTTAGGCCTTTCCTATGCCTTCAAGCAATATGTAAACCACCATTAATTCCCAGACCGAAGTTTGAGAAGCTGTGGTCTGTATGGTAGAGCAGCAGTCCCTAACCTTTTGGCACCAGGGAGCAATTTCATGGAAGACAATTTTTCCAAGGGCCAGGGGGTGGGGAGATGGTTTCTCCCCGCCCCCTGATGATTCAAATACATTACATTTATTGTGCACTTTCTTTTTATTATTGTTACATCAGCTCCACTTCACATCATCAGGCATTAGACGCCAGAGGTTGGGGACCTCTACATTAAAACATATATGTGTTTTCATTCCTTCCCTCTCCCCACAGGTGGTTCTTCCTCTGACGAGCTGAGACCAAATGGGAAGGGCCTGCCTGTGGACCAAAGCTCCTGGGGTCAGAATAAACCAGAAAACTCGCTCTCAAGGTAACGCAGCTTTCCCTGCACTTGTGCCTCTTGGGGCCGAGGTTTTCCTCGCTGAAGAGCTGAGGCCACTACGGTGCATAACGTATGCTGTCCCACAGTCACTGGCCTCGGGCATGTTAGACTTTTATTGAGCATTTACTATGTAATGTGCCACACATCATACACTTAACACGAATTATCTTCCCTTAACCTAAGAGGTAGGTACCATTATTTTCTCTGTTCCACAAGTAGGGAAACAGATGAAGAAGAGACGTTTTATAGCTCACCCAAGATCCAGAACTAGCAGCTGGCAGATCTAGGATCCGAAACTGAAGTCTAACCCTACCTTGGAAATGTAGATCAGAAACATTCGATTTCTCCCCCTCGTTCTTTTAGAAGCGTCTTCACTCTGAAGATACCTTTCCCCTCGTTTTTATTTACTCCTTTCTCTTTTCTAATGCCATTATATTTAGTGTATACTCCAGTTCCCCCGACTGATCATAGCTGGAATCATCTGGTCAAGATAAAAGCTTCCATGTGTCTGGCTTCCCAGCTGGCTCAGACGGTGAAGAATCTGCCTGCAATGCAGGCGACCTGGGTTCCATCCCTGGGTTGGGAAGATCCTCTGGAGAAAGGAATGGCAACCCACTCCAGTACTCTTGCCTGGAGAAGTCCATGGACAAAGGAGCCTGGTGCACTACAGTACATGGGGCCACAAGGAGTCGGACACAGCTGAGCTATTAACACTTTCACTTTAAATTATGCACCTAAATAGCGACGAACAATCCCTGCGCTTTAAATGTAGCTAAACCTATCATTCTCAACTCACTTTTGAGCCTTCCTGATACACACAGATGCATTTTTATGTAGCCTTCATTAGTATGTATTAATATATGACCATCTAATATTAAGTACTTAAATGGCATTTATGAATAAATGTCAGAAGTTGTCTCAAATGTTTTATAGAATATATCTTAGTTCATTAAGTAATTTCAACAAAAGGTTTTTGAGCATTTATTAGGATTCTGTTATATGTCAAATTTCCCTTAACTTTATATTTATTTTTCTTTAACCTTAAATGTTGGCATTTGAATAATTTTTAGTATGGCTATGAAAACTACCCAAATAATAATAAAATATAAATTTTACTGCTTTTCTTTGTTATTACAGATTATTCCTGTGGAATAGAGATCCAGTAGAATTATCAAGTCAAAAGATCTAGACAGTTGTATAGTCTTATTACATGAGACCCAGAGTCCAGAAAGAATACTGTCTAAGCCGAGTTCTAATTCATAGTCTCCTGCCTTCCAGCCTCATGGATCATTCATGATGCTGGGTCTCATTTTTCTCATTTGAAAAATGAAGGGTTAGATTAGATTATCTTCCAGGTTTCCTTGTGGTCTGAGATTCTATAAAACTTAACATCTCTGGATCAATGTACTATACAGTCAACAACATATAAGGGGGCTTCCCTGGTGGTCCAGTGATTAATGCTCTGCATTTTCACTGCAGGGGGCTTGGGTTCGATTCCCTCGGGGAACTAAGATCCTGTATGTCGTGTGGTGTGGCCAAAAAAAATACGATAACTTTTTCTCTCTGTTTTTTTACCCCCCCCCCCTTTTTTTTAGGCACATGGGCTTAGTTGCTCCACAGCATGTAGGCTCTTCCCAGATCAGGGATCAAATCAGGGTCTCTTGCATTGGCAGACAGATTCTTTTGCCACTGAGCCACCAGGCTCAAGCCCTGATAAAAACTTTCAATAGAAACATTTTTGTTTGTTTGTTTTTCTAGACAGAACAAGTCCAAATCTGAAATAAGCAACATGGTTCGCTCCTCTACTATCACAGTATCAGACAAGGCTCACATTTTATCCATGCAGAAGTTTGGACTGCGAGATACAATTGTGAAATCACATCTAATACAGAAAGAAGAGGATTATACCTACATCCAGAACTTCAGGTAGCTCGCTGGATCTTAGACTGTTTCCACAGCCAAGTGATCGCTCAGCTCTCTGACCCTACAGAATCACTCCCATCATTTTCTGAATGAGTGATTCCTTTCACTCTTCCTTGGCAGGCATTTATTCTGTGCCTTTTCCGGCCAGGCATCGTGGGAGGTGTGGTATGGTGGGAATGACACAACTTGCAACAAACAGTTGCAGAAATATTTGAAGATACCCCTGTGTGGAAGGAGGAGAGGGATCTTGATTTTTGGTTATGCCTCTGTGTATCTCTAGGTCATTTGGGGCCTTTAAAGAAAGTTGTTTGAATTGAAATCAATCACATGAAGTTAGTGATTGGTAATCTTTTTAGACAAAATGATTGAAAATTACATGAATAAAGGGTGCAGGTTTGCCAGGTCTTTTTATTTTTATTTTTATTTTTTTTCTTGCCAGGTCTTTTTAAATCACTGCATTGGGACTATAAAACAAAGTCATGTTGCTTCTAGGGTTCTAGATAGTGAATTGTCTTAGGGAGTTTGGGATGGACATGTACACACTGTTATATTTAAAACGGATAACCAACAAGGACCTGCTGTAGAGCATGTGGAACTCTGCTCAGTGCTATGTGGCAGCCTGGATGGGAGGGGAGTTTGGGGGAGAATGGATGCATGTATATGTATGACTGAGTTCCCTTGCTGCTTACCTGAAACTATCACAACATTGTTAATCGACTATACCCCAATACAAAATAAAAAGTTTCCAAAAAAAACCCGAAATCGAACAGAAAAAAACCCTAGTGAATGATGTGAACACTGGTATTGCTTTCTTTCCAAAAGTAGTTGCCAGGGTACTTTTTTCTCTTTTCATTTCAGTAGCACACACAGGACATAGTCATTTTGTGGATTGTGACTATCTAATGGCTATTAAAGCTAAGTAGAAATGTTCAAAGTGGGTCTCTACTGTCTGAAGTTATCACAAAAGCAACAGATGTCCTGGCAGACTGCAGGTCACCCCTTGGTGCCGCAGTCACTTGTCTAGGATGGCCGTGACGTTTCTTAAGTCTTCAAATTCCAGCCCAGAGAGACTGAAACCAGCCAGAATCAGCATCCAGTGCTCTCCCCGTCGTGTCCATAGTCCTCCCAAGTGACCAGCTGATTGTCTTTGGCAACAGATTTTTTGTAGGAACGTACAATGTGAACGGACAGTCCCCCAAGGAGTGCCTCCGGCCCTGGCTCAGCCACGATACCCAGGCCCCAGATGTGTACTGTGTGGGGTGAGTGTCTTTTAGTTGTCTCTGCATTTTTCAGAATGTGTAGCTGTGGTTGAAGGGATGGGGGCATGAATCTGTAACTGAGACTTCACAGCAGGTGAAGGGATTGAAAAACGAGCATATGCTTAATAACAGCTGCTCCTCTATTCCTATGCTTCCTCATAGTAAACAAATTTCCGGCACTATTAAAGTGATGTGCTTGGTACTGGAATGCTAATATTTAATTCTGAGTGCAACCCTCTGTTAAAAGCATACACCTTGAACTGAATTTTATTACTTAGACATTCAAAGCTTTGTTGGTTACAAAGCAAAAATATCTTTTGTGAGGGAAAGAAGGTTAAAAGAAAAAAAGGCCCCATCCAAGGACTTCCTTGGTGGTCCAGTGGCTAAGACTCTGTGCTCCTGATGCAGGGGACCTAGGTTCAATCCCTGGTGAAGGGACTGGATCCTACAGGCCACCTTGAAGATCCTTCGTGCCACAACTAAGACCTGAAATTGAAAGGGAAAGTCACTCAGTCGTGTCTGACTCTCTGTGACCCCCATGGACTATACAGTCCATGGAATTCTCCAGGCCAGAATACTGGAGTGGGTAGTCTTTCCCTTCTCCAGGGGATCTTCCCAACCCAGGGATTGAACCCAGGTCTCCCACACTGCAGGCAGATTCTTTACCAGCTGAGCCACAGGGGAAGCCCAACTAAGACCTGGCACAGCCAAATAATCAAATATTTTAAAAGGGAGGGCCCCATCCATCAGTCTTTTTTTTTTTTTCCCCACACCTACTATCTTCTTACCACTGTACCAAATATTGTTGTTGGGGAGGGAGCAGCAAAGAAGCCTGGGTGGTAACGTATAAAGCAACTAGAGTTTGGAATTTATAGAGAGCTAGGTTTCAATCTGAAGAAGGCAATGGCACCCCACTCCAGTACTCTTGCCTGGGAAATCCCGTGGACAGAGGAGCCTCGTAGGCTGCAGTCCATGAGGTTGCTAAGAGTCAGACACGACTGAGTGACTTCACTTTCACTTTTCACTTTCATGCATTGGAGAAGGAAATGGCAACCCACTCCAGTGTTCTTGCCTGGAGAATCCCAGGGACAGAGGAGCCTGGTGGGCTTCTGTCTATGGGGTCGCACAGAGACGGACACGACTGATGTGACTTGCAGCAGTAGCAGGTTTCAGTCTTGGAGAAGGCAGTGGTAACCCACTCCAGTACTCTTGCCTGAAAAATCCCGTGGATGGAGGCGCCTGGTAGGCTGCAGTCCATGGGGTCGCGAAGAGTCAGACACGACTGAGCGACTTCACTTTCAGTTTTCACTTTCATGCATTGGAGAAGGAAATGGTAACTCACTCCAGTGTTCTTGCCTGGAAAGTCCCAGGGACGGCGGAGCCTGGTAGGCTGCCATCTATGGGGTCGCACAGGTCAGACATGACTGAAGCGACTTAGCAGCAGCAGCAGGTTTCAATCTGTTTGCCGCCTGGTGCTTATGTGAGCTAGTGATCTCGGATGTAAAGACTGGAGACTCTTCCAAGTACTTCAGGCTCGTTATGAAGATGAAAAGGGCCACTGCTTGGGAAAGCACCTGGTACGTTCCTGGGCCTTTAGTCCTTTGTCTCTAAGTGTTTGTTTTTCTTCCTCTTTGAGGGTCTTGCAGTTTAGCTAGAAAGGCAGGCCTTACACAGCTTAACCAATCTGAGAACGTGCCATCTCCCACATTACCCTTCTCCACTCCCTGACTGGTTGCTTCTCCTAATAGGTTCCAGGAGCTTGATCTGAGTAAGGAAGCCTTTTTCTTCCACGATACCCCAAAGGAGGAAGAGTGGTTTAAAGCTGTATCAGAGGGTCTTCATCCAGACGCCAAATATGCAAAGGTATGAGAAGAGTCCAGGACCTTCTGACTTTGTGTTGCCATGCAGGGAAATGCTAAGACAACTTTTCACTTCTGCTGCGACTTTCATCAAAAGCCAGCCCTAATGGGTGGTGGTCCCTTCGCTGGTGGTCCAGAGCTTGAGACTCTGCCTGCCAGTGCAGAGGACATGGGTTCGATCCCTGGTCCGGGAAGATCCCACGTGCCTCAGGGCAAGTAAGCCCACGGGCAGCAACTGCCAAGCCCACACACTACAACTACGGAAGCCTGCATTTCTCGAGCCTGTGCTCCATAGAACCACCGCAATGAGAAGCCCGCACACTGCAACAATGAGTAGCCCCCACCTCGCAGCAACTAGAGAAGGCCCCTTCACAGCAGTGATGACACAGCCAGCTAGAAAGGAAGGGAGGAAGGAAGTCCTATTGATGGTGTGATGTTCAGTTCCAGGAGAGGCTTCTCAGGTCTCGGCACCTGTAGGCTGCTGAGGTTATCACAGGATGTGGTCAGTGAGTCGGGTAATTACCCTGTTTCCTGGTGTGGAGCAGGAGATATAGGAGTCCTCACAGCCAGCTTCCCGTCCACTTTTCCTTTCAACTCCCCATTAATACCGTGACTTGAATGCATGCTTCTCTTCCAGGTGAAGCTCATCCGACTGGTTGGGATTATGCTGCTGCTATATGTCAAACAGGAGCATGCCGCGTACATCTCAGAAGTGGAAGCTGAGACAGTAGGGACAGGAATCATGGGGAGAATGGTGAGTTCCTGGTTGGTACAGGGAGGGCCTTGGTCCCTAAGGTCTCGAGCCTGCTTCTCATGATACCACAACTACCTGTGTCCCAGCTTGAGGGTACTGGCATCATGAAATGAACTGTTCCCTCATGATCTAGCAGGAACTGATGGAGGAGGCCATTCTGAAATTGTATTTTGGTGACTTGCTGGCTGACTTGCCCAGTTAGCCCTCATCCTCACGGCCGCTCCACTCTGGAGCCTCCAAGTGGGTCCTTCCATTTAATGTATGACCCATGTCGCAGAAGCTTTATTGAATCACCAAGGGAAAGAAAGAAAGAATGCTAATAATAGGTTTACTGTTTTTCTTCTCGAAGCTGTTACAGTCCTCCTTTTAGGTTGTGAGCTTAGCTTCCCGGGGGGTGAGGGAGAGTGTGTGGCTTGCCTGCAATCCATTGCAGAGTGGACTCGCCTTCGCCGCTGGCTGCCTGGTCCTTCTGTCTTCTTGCATTTGTTTTCCCACCTATAAATATGTAGCCCTGCTTTACTCATCTCCCGGGATTGTGACACAGACTGACTAAAAGAGAACATTTTGAAAGCCCACGGGTTTGAATGACTATCACAGTGAAGTTGGGAACTGTGCCTTTTCTGGGCTCCCTTTCACAGGGTAACAAAGGGGGCGTGGCCATCCGGTTCCGGTTTCACAACACCAGCATCTGCGTGGTCAATTCCCACCTGGCAGCCCACACGGAGGAGTACGAGAGGAGGAACCAGGACTACAAAGACATTTGTTCTCGAATGCAGTTCTGTCAGGTCGACCCAAGCCTGCCCCCTCTCACCATCAGCAAGCACGAGTGAGTCTGGCCTTCCACCCCAAGTAGTGTGCCGGGCTGCACAGTCCAAGCCAAGGGCTCTCTGTTTCATTAGGGAGGGGACCGGGGGAGGCTTCCCACCACCTGAGCGGGAACTCTCAGCCAACTCTCGGTTATACAGGGATTACACCTCTTGGAAATTTTTAGTTTCCCCACTTACCATCTGGCCAACCTCTCGAATTTTCTCAGACGCCATTTGTTCCTGGAAAATGTGTAAGATTTTTTTAACACAGTCCGCCTTGATGCAGCATTGTGAGAAAAGCCTCGCCAGAGTGGGCGTCTTGAGCGCAGGTTTTAGAAGCATGGTTCAGGGCTCTGTCTGCCTGTTGTCTCCAGAAGCATGTGCGGTTGAGGATGGGGCTGCATTTCCCAGTCTTCACACCGTCTTTTTTACCTCTCGATTCAACATTTTGGAGCTGTGGTTGCAGCTGCTTGGGGTGTCTTGTGCTAATGTTCGTTCTCTTTATTTCATTTATCTCCAGTACTTGCTCTTTGTCTAAACTCAGGGCATATTGGAATTTCAGACTTTACAGTAACACTTGAAACTTACGCTCCTTCTTCTTATAACAAGGAAGAAGCCACTGGGGCTGTGGTGTCTGCCAGGGAGTACACAGAGCCCAACCTCTCATCCGCCTGCTGCGTCCATAGGACCATCTTGATTGGTGTGCTGGAAGTTGCCAGAATGGCTTTCCGTCTCCAGGGGACCTAGCAGGGACTGGGTCTTCCATTCTGCTGACCCAATGTGTGAGGCTGCATGTCAGCTTGTCTGAATTTAGCTCGTGGGCGCATTCATTTTGGTGTTTGTGTGCTGCCATGCGGCTTCTCTCATAACCTGGCTCTTGGCTTCACGTAGAGCAGTATTGGTCTTCACGGGATGTGCAGTGTCACCTGGGAGCATCCAGTGATCGTGTTCCCAAAGCAGCAGGTGTAAGAAAACACCTGTTGCGTTCTGCAGAAGGAGCTGGCTGGTAACACAGTGGTGGTTAAACCGAGACGCCACTGGACAGGTCAGGCTTTGTTTCAGAGGAACTCTGCTCCAGAAACAAAGGCTAAGAGTGTGCTTTGGGGGCTGGAGTATGCATGGAGGCAGAGGCAGCATCGTGGCATCATCTGGCTTGGGGTCCCTGAGTGATTGACAGGACTCCCAATACTTGATCTTTCCCCCTCTTCCCAAGAGAGGTAAATTATTGTCTTGCTTTTAGATCTTATTAGACTATCTTGCCAGCTGTGCTTGGTCGCTTCAGTCATGTCTGACTCTTTGTGACCCTATGGACTGTAGCCTGCCAGGCTCCTCTGTCCATGGGATTCTCCAGGCAAGAATACTGGAGTGGGTTGCCATGCCCTCCTCCCTTTCCAGCTGTATGGGAATAAAATAGTCAAGGAGAACACAAGGCTGTTGCCGGTGAACTTGGACCAAGATAACTGAGTAAGCGGCATGCTAGACACGATGTTAAATGGGATGGCAAGAGGAAAAGAGACCCTGAGCAGCCAAGTTCCTTCCCCACGCAGCTCCCAAAAGACGTAGCCTCCGGGGCCTTCTGTCAGAAGCACGCCGGATAGGGTGGGCGAAGCCCCTCCTAATCCCTGTGCCCTTTGTGCTCTGTCCCCGCAGTGTGATCTTGTGGCTGGGGGACCTCAACTACAGGATAGAAGATCCAGATGTGGAAAAAGTGAAAAAACTCATCGAAGAGAAGGCCTTTCAAACGCTGTATGCATATGACCAGGTACCAGCGGCCACCCGGGCACACGGGAGGGCGCAGAAAGCCTGGCTCCCAAGCTGCGCCTCTTCTTCCTCGTCTGGGGGGCTGGTGCCCGCCGTTCCTTTCTTTCCTCCATCTGTGCTCCCTCTCCTACAGCTGTCTGCCCCACTGGTCCTGCCCTTGAGGTTTGTCTCCCCTGGAGGCAAGAGCTATTCTTTCTCTCTGTCTCGTTTGCGCCCATTCATTCAGTCATTCAAGTTGGGGCCAAAAGGGAGCCAAGCTTCTCATCAAGACAATATTAGTCCTTTGTATATTTCAAATGATTTACTGATGTTTCAAATGGGCCCCCTTGCCCCCTGCCCCTGCCCCTCAGCAGACCTGTGCCGTGTGCGGGACCACTCTTTTTCTGAAGGGCTGTCTTCACTTCCAGAAAGAATCCGTTCCGTCTCCTGCTAGCCTCTACCGTTGTTTGGGTTATCATTCCTTTCAGAGCATTAGCTCTTTCCCAGGATGAGAGAAACCTGTTTCTCTCAGACGTTCTTCAGGGTAGTCCTCTCAAGAGATTCTGAAACTGTTCAAGCGGTCAGAGTTGTTTGGGATGCCACAGTCCTCTTTCTAGCCTGTATCTCCCTTTCAATCATCTTTGTATTGTCGTTAGTCTAAATCTTTCCGTTACCTTTATTTTTCTCCCAGTGAGATCCATTAAGGGGAAAAAAATCCCAAGTCTGTTACGTCTTTCTTTTTAGAATACTCTTTAGTGACCCATTTTTCTCTCTCATTCTTTTCCTTGGTAAATTAGTCTCTTTATTCCCCTTTTCCCCAGCATTATCCCTTGTCTGTCTGTTTTCTAGACTACAGCATTCTTATTTCCCTGGGAGTTCAATACTATCTCTTCTTCCCTTCTTTTCTGGTCTCTCCTTAAGTAATAGCAACCAGTTTGTGTGTTTCCTTGCTTTCCATATGGTTTCAAGATTTATATTTACCCTTTTTTTTAAAATTTATTTTTTGCTATTCTTATTTTCGCTGTGCTCAGTCTTTTTTGTGGTTTGCGGGCTCCAGGGCATGCAGGCTCCGTAGTTGCCACATGAGGGCTTAGTTGCTCCGAGGTATGCAGGATCTTAGATCCCCCAACCAGGGGTCAAAGCCAAGTCCTCGGTATTGGAGGGTAGATTCTCAGCCACCAGACCATCAAGAAAGTCCTCATATTTACCCATTTAATAGTCATCTTGGACTTCCCTGGTGGTCCAGGAGTTAAGACTGTGCTTCTGTTGTAGGGCTGTGGGTTCAATCCCTGGTCTGGGAAGTTCCGTATGCCATGCAGTACATCCAGAAAAAAGCAAAAGGAAAAGAATCATCTTACACTATTTTAATTTCCTGTTGCTTTTTCCGTAATAGTTTTTTTTTTTTTTTTTTAAGGAATTCCTATTTTGGGGTTTGTCAACTGTTGTCCCCTGGATAGCTGACCCTTTCACCAAAGTTAGAGCTTACAGTTCTTCACCAGGCCACACAGCACCAAGCTTGGTGCTCCAGGGAGGGGGCAGGAACACCTGTGGTTTTTCTCTCTTGCTGAGAAGGAGCTCTTAGAACCAGTGCAGTGGCAAGGAGGCCAGTTATTATTGTAATGTGTCAGGCACTGTTCTAAGTTGACAGCTTATCTTTGCAACAATCCTGTGAGGCAGATTCTATTATAAATCCAGAATTTACAGATGGGGAAACCAAAGCATAGAGCTCCCCCCAGTTCATATAACTGATTTGACAAAACTCTTTAAAGAACTGTTTTAGTTTAAACTTAATTCATAATGGTTTGGTTATACCTCTACCATATATTTATACATACTTGGAAGTTCCCTTTTGTTTTTTGGATTGTGTCTTTACAGACCTTTTTTTAATGCAGTTTTATCTCTCTGTATATTGGAACACCTGTGCTACACAGATGATGTGTTTGATACCTGGAAGAGAAACTAATAAAACTAATCCATAAACTAATCCTCCTAGGGGCATCTCAGTACGATGGAGCTCAGGCCCCTCAGACGTGGATACGGTTTTATAAAAGAGCCTTAAAAATTGTACAGCAGGCAGAATAGTCAGCATGCTCCTCTTCCTGGGAGTTAATTAACTCAAGGTCTTACAGAGTAACTTTCTTTCTGTTCTGTATTTTTTTTTTTTTTGGACACTGTGCAGCATGTGGGGTCTGAGTTCCCCAACCAGGTGTCAAACCCATATCCCTTGCAGTGAAAGCATGGAGTCCTAACCACCAGAGAATTCCCACAGAATAGTTTTCTCCTGGGCCTTTCCTTTGGGGTTAGGGTTTAGATTCCAGATTGGTTTCCTTTCTTCTGCTAATTCAAGGTTTGACCTTTTTATGCTGAGATGTTTTTTTTTTTTCTTCCATCCTTTGTGTAGCTGAGAGCTCAGGTGGCTGCAAAGGCTGTCTTCGAGGGCTTCAGTGAGGGTGAGCTCACGTTCCAGCCTACCTATAAGTATGATACTGGCTCCGATGACTGGGATACCAGGTAGGTCAGAGGTTGCTTCGGAGGCTGAGCAAATAGAAACTCAGAAAGTTAGGGAAGTACTTTCCCTCGTAGACCTACAGAAGAAGATGGGTCTCCTGTCACTTCTTCCTCAGGTCAAACATTTTCTCTCAGTGTCTGCTCATTAAGTAGACTGCCTTCCTACACTTTTTTTTTTTTTTTTTAATACTTATTTATTTGGCTGGTCTGGGTCTTAGTTGCACCACGCAAGACCTTCGTTGTGACAGACCTCTAGTGAACTCTCTAGCTGTGGCTCAGGGCTTAGTTGCCCTGCGAGGCATGTGCAGTCTGGTTCCCTGACCAGGGATCGAACCTGGGCGCTCTGCATTGAGAGCCTGGAGTCCTAATCCCTGGGCACCCCAAGGCAAGTCCCCACAATAATTCTTAAGACTCGTTTCCCTTCCAGCTATGCTTAGGGTGATGATTCCAACAGACTGAGCTTGTACTTGGTCATTACGTGGTAGTTCATATTTTTATGAGGGCCTATGGGAAGCTGTTCAGTACTTGTGTTATCTCATGTAATCTTCTCAACAACCCATTGAAGTAGGTATAATTTATTATCCTCATTTTATAGACCAGGGAACAAAAGCCCCGCACCCCCAAATTCAGGATCTTCCCAAGCAGGCAAGCATCGAAGCAGAAATTGAAGCCAAGCAGTAGGAATTCACAACCTGTTTTAACCAGCATCTTTTGAGGCCCACAGAATGCTTACCCTCAGATGGTTGTGCCTCTGGCCTGATCCCCATAGGAACGTGGAGAGCAGAAATCATCCTGAACAGCGTTTTGGCTTTGAGTGCTTGCAGCTGTTTGGGGTGACACCTGCAGGATACACGCCACCCTAGGCGTCAGGCGTCACTGAGCCTCTGAGGGCTTTCAGTGTGGGCTTTGCATTTCAGCGAGAAGTGTCGTGCTCCTGCCTGGTGTGACCGGGTCCTCTGGAAAGGGAAGAACATCACTCAGCTGAGCTACCAGAGCCACATGGCCCTGAAGACCAGTGACCACAAGCCTGTCAGCTCAGTGTTTGACATTGGGGTAGGTGGGCAGCTGGGAGCAAGTTGCCATCGTCCTCTAGGGAATTGGTCCCCACAGCTGAGACCACTTTTGTCTTTCTGGTCTCCTCCCACCTTGAATGAGAGGAGGCTCCTTTTAAAAATGGTTTTAATTTAAATTTAATTCATAAATGTTTTGTAGACTCCTACTTTATGTCTCTATGTACATGGAAGTTCCCCTTTGCTCTTTGGACTGTTTCTTTCCAGACCTTTTTCTATGCAGTGTGTCAGTATTCTATATATAACATAGAGGAAGTTTCTCCCTTTTTGTAAAAGAAATCTATCACACCCATGGTTCTGAGAACATCTTTTTCCCCCACTGGCTATTTTTTAGGAGATCTTTTCATGTTGGTAAGGGTAGAGCTCCCTCCTCATTATTTTTAAGGGCTGTAACATATTTCATAGTATGGATGAACCATGTTTGTATTGATAATTTGTTTCCAAAATGGTGCTATGATACACATTGCTATAGTGACCAGCCTTCACATATATCTTTGTGTGTCAATGTGAACATTTCTGTAGAATGAAATTACTAGAGGTGAAATGAATGGTTCAGAGAAAAATGTATTTTATTTGTATTTGAGCCTGCAAAATTGTCCTCCCGGCATCCCTACCATTTTACTCTTCTGCCAACCATGAATGAGCTTCTTTTCCCAGAGTCTGGCTAATACTGGGTTTTAGCAATCTTTTAAATTTCTACCAATCCAGTGAGCCAAATGAGAAAGATACTTCATTCTTTTAGATTATACTTCCCTGATTACTAGTGAAGCTGAACACCTTTTTTTTTGTCGAAGTATTGTTGACTTATAATATCTTAAAAAAAAATCTTTTTATTTATGTATTCTCCACTTGTATCTCCTCTTCAGTGACTTCTGTGTTTCTTTGTATATTATCAGTTCTCGAGGGTGCAGGCAGAGGTGCCTCAGAATCCACAAGAGTGTGGGTGGTTTGAAAAAAGCCTAATGAGTGTTATAACTAAGGTTTTATTGTTGGAAGATGACAAGAATTGTAATTCAAAATATAGAAGGGAAAGCCTGACAAAAGCTTCTTGGCTGATGGAACACAGGTTTAAAAAGCCTGTGAAATGCTGCTTTGACTCAAAGCCCTAGAGAAGCTCCTGCTTGCCAGCCTGTCAGCAGCAGCAAGCATAGCAGAGACAGGCAGGGGTGTCTCTCTGCCCTGACCTCAGACTGCAGAACTGCTCACCCAGCTTTCACTCCCGTATCATTTTTTTCTGCTAATCGGGAAGCAGTTGATTTAACAAGAGGCTTTGCCTCTGGGGGACCCTTCTACGTCTATTGTTAATTGGCTTCTTTGTTCATTAATTAAATCTGTTTAGTATTCACTTTCTGCGTTGCTATCAACTGCTATTTCCCAAGGCTGTGAATGTCCTCTAAGGCACCAGGGACCGGTTTCATGGAAGATAATTTTTCCATGGATAGGGAAGAGTGGGAATGGTTTGGGGATGATTCAAACACGTTACATTCACTGTGTACTTTATTTCTATTATTATTACATCAGCTCCACCTCAGACTGTTAGGCATTAGATTCTGGAGATTGGGGACCCTGAAAAAGAAAAAGTGGGTGGAAGCCAAGGCACTGAGTCTCTGTTGTTTCCCTTCCAGGTGAGGGTCATCAATGAAGAGCTGTATCGGAAAACTCTGGAGGAGATTGTTCGCTCCCTGGATAAGATGGAAAACGCCAATATCCCTTCCGTGTCCCTCTCCAAGCGAGAGGTAGAAAGGATGTGATAACGCATCTGGCTCTTCTCTTTGTAGAACATAAATCTCATCTGCTAGGTCTCAGAACTCCAAGGGGCACCTGTCAGGCTCCTGGACTCTGTAGTCTTCCTTGATCGGCTGCTTCTAGACAAAGTGAGGCTGATGATGCCAGCTGACAGGAGAGGGGGTGTTGGTTTAGATTTGGTTCACCTCTTGATCTTTTAAACCAAAAGCCTGTAACCTTTTGTGGCTCCTATATTTTACCCATACATGGGCCCTCCATGAGTTAAATAAGTCACAGAGGATCCAAAATGTGTTTCACTTGATCTTAGTATAGCTGTGTGCATTCTTGCCCTGGGTTTGTCTTCCTACTGATGCTTTGCTTTGAGATTGAGTCCAAAACGTGGGGTACCTATGAGTTGAGAAGTAATAGGCATTGGGAGAAGTCAATTTAGGGCTAAAGATTTTTCAGAGAAGTGCCACAGCATAGATCATTCAGAACTGACAGTAAAAAGTCAATTAAATGAGGATTTACGGTGAGGGTATTTTCAGTGTCCTAAATGTCCAGCTGCAGGGAAGGAGGAGCTTCATTTTCACATTTGGGAGTGGAATGTGTGAAGGATATTTTGGGTATGGTCTTTGGGTATAGGAGATTTAAACTTGGATTCTGTTAGGGAATTTTTTTGTGTTTTTCGAGTTTAGGATTTCTGAGTTAAACACTAACAACTGGTCTTTAGTAGTAGCAGCTGTGGTCTCCCAGGTAAATACTTAGAAAACAAAAGCATGATTCGAAAGAGATGGGCCTTCATTTCCTTCCCAGGAAGGGCAAGGTTGGCCCAGTTGGGGAGGTCGGGCAGGTTGCCGCGGAGAGGGCACTGGCCTGACTGGCCCCGGGCTTGTCCCCAGTTCTGCTTTCAGAATGTGAAGTACATGCATCTGCAGGTAGAGTCCTTCACCATTCGGAATGGGCAGGTGCCGTGTCAGTTTGAGTTCATCAGCAAGCCTAACGAAGAGTCCTACTGTAAGCAGTGGCTTCGCGCCAGCCCCAGCAGAGGGTTCCTCCTGCCAGGTAAGGCCTCTGTCCCTGGCTTCCTGGTGGCTGGTTTGGGGAACACCCTACCCTGTCTTTTGCCCATTCTCCTAGAATAAACTTTTTATTTCCGAATGTTTTGTTGTTTGCTTGAAACTTTTTCAAAGCCCTGTGGATGTTCAGTTCAGTTACTCAGTCATGTCCGACTCTTTGTGATCCCATGGAGTGCAGTGTGTCAGGCCTACCTGTCCATCACCAACTCCTGGAGTTTATTCAGACTCACGTCCATTGAGATGCCATCTAACCATCTCATCCTCTTTCGTTCCCTTCTCCTCCTGCCTTCAATCTTTCCCAGCATCAGGGTCTTTTCCAGTGAGTCAGTTCTTCACATCAGGTGGCCAGAGTATTGGAGTTTCAGCTTCAGCATCAGTCTTTCCAATGAATATTCAGGACTGATTTCCTGATGGACTGGTTGGATCTCCTTGCTGTCCAAGGGACTCTCAAGATGGAGATCCATCCGTAGATAAGATGTAAAATAGTAAAGGGTGCGAGTTCGATGTCAAAAGTATTCTCAGTCATGTGGATGTTCTATAATTTCACACAGAGAAAACAACAGTTCTGTGAAGCAGGTGTGGCTGTAACAAGAACCCTTTCACTTTCTGTCTCACTACAGTCAACTCCTAATTGTCTGCTCTTGTAGCGAAGATAATAGGGTGGTCATCCAGAAATTATGTCCAGCCCGACCACCCGTATCTCTCTCCCATCTTCTCCTTGGCACTGTGTTATGCTGTGAGACAAAGGGGTTAGCCTGTTTTGTGGTCAGTTCACATGTCATATACAGATGTGAGAGCTGGACCGTAAAGAAGGCTGAGTGCTGAAGAATTGATGCTTTCAAATTGTGATGCTGGAGAAGACTCTTGAGAGTCTTTTGGACAATAAGGAGATCAAAACAGTCAATCCTAAAAGAAAGCAACTCTTAAATATTCATTGGAAGGACTGATGCTGAAGCTGAAGCTCCAGTACTTTGGCCACCTGATGTGAAGAGCTGATTCCTTGGAGACCTGATGATGGGAAAGATTGAAGGAATAGAAGGGGATAGCAGAGGATGAGATGGTTAGATAGCATCACCAACTCAATGGACATGAATTTGAGCAAACTCTGGGAGATAATGGAGGACAGAGGAGCCTGGCGTGCTACAATCCACGGGGTCACCAAGAGTCAGACACGATTTAGTGACTGAACAAAAGCAAGCAGACAGTTCACAGTCTAATAACATGTTATATTTTCTACTGGATCCACACCTTCTTATTGTTTGTAACTTGAGCGTGAAGAGAAGTGAAGTTGCTCAGTAGTGTCCAACTCTTTGCGACTCTATGGACTGTAGCCTACGAGGCTCCTCCGTCCATGGGATTTTCCAGGCAAGAATACAGGAGTGGGTTGCCATTTCCTTCTCCAGAGGATCCTCCCGACCCAGGGATCGAACCCCGGTCTCTCACATTGTAGGCAGACGCTTAATCGTCTGAGCCACCAGGGAAGTGGAACCTAGCTTGAGCAGTGCTACCTAGAACGTGAATTTAATAGCAGTTACCTATTCATGTTTTTGTTTACTGCGTTCAGTTCCCCTTTGGACCGTAAACTCCTTGTTCACGTGTCTCTCAAGTATGTGTGTGTGTGCATGCTGAGTCTCTTCAGTCGGGCCCAACTCTTCGTGATGCTATGGACTGTATAGCCTGCCAGGCTTTTCTGTCCATGAGTTTCTCCAGGCAAGATACCGGAGTGGTCGCCAAGCCCTCCTCCGGAGGAGTCTCTTGAGTGCTGAGCATGTAAATTCTTGCTGGTTGGCTGATACCTCTTATTTCCTTCCCCTAACTCTGTATGCCCGACCCTCTGCCAGCCCGTCTTCTCTCCCCATTTCCTCTTGGCTTCCCACCAACCAGCATTTCTTTTTACTCTTTTTTTCAGATTCTTCCGTTGAGATTGAATTAGAGCTATTTGTAAATAAGACCACAGCTACAAAGCTCAACTCGGGTGAAGACAAAATCGAGGACATTCTGGTTTTGCACTTGGACAGAGGAAAGGATTACTTCTTGTCTGTGTCTGGGAACTACATGCCAAGCTGCTTCGGATCGCCCATTCACACGTTGTGCTACATGAAGGAGCCAATTTTGGACTTGCCACTAGAAACCATTAGAGAGCTGGTGAGTTACTTGCCACAAGAAAACATCTAGAAGGATGTAGCAGCCAAGCCAGTCAAGTGAGAGGTTCTCATGCCTACCTTCCCAGGGACCTGAGGATTCTCTAGCCTCCATAGTGTTTGCCTGTGCTGTCAGATATGTACTGCTGTTTATCAGACACCCTGACATTTTTTTGTGGTTTGAAACAACAGCAAGTTGTTGCTTCTCATGTGAGTTTCCATTGTGGCTCTTTTGCTGGTCTCACCCAGGCTCATGTTTGTGGTCAATGGCAGCTGTGCTGGCCTGTGGGTTCAAGGAGGCCTCTCTCTCTTTCTTTTTAAAATAATTTTTGTTCATTTTATTTTTGGCTGTTCTGGGTCTTGGTCGCTGCACGGGCTTTCCTCTGGTTGTGAGCGGGGCCTACTCTCTAGCTGTGGTGCTTGGGCTCTAGGGCATGCGGGCGCCAGCAGCTGCGGCATGTAGGCTCAACGATTGCCATTTGCAGGCTCATGAGTTGTGGCACGTGGGCTCCGCTGCTCCCTGGCATGTGGATCCTCACGGACCAGGGCTGGAAGCTGTGTCTCCTGCATCGGCAGGTGGACTCTTTACCACTGAGCCACCGGGGAGGCCCCTCCCTTACTTCCTTGATGTTGGCTGCTCGCTTGGCCTCTCCCTCGCTATGGGCTCTTGGCATTCAGTAGGTTGGCCTGAGCTTCCCTAGGTAGTGGCAAGAGTTTGAGCACAGAAACTGTAAGGCCCCTAGTGGCCGAGGCTCTAAACTCACATGGTACCACGTCTGCCACATTTTATTGATCAGAACAAGTTGTGAGGTCAGTCCAGATTCTAGGGACGGGGCAAGACTCTACCTCCTGATGGAAAAACTGAAATGTTTTGCTGTGTTTTTTGATCCTTCATAATAATAGTAAAGAAATTCAGACACAGATACCCAGATAATGCATGTCCCTGCCCCATGATAGTTATTTATTTTCCTGTTTTATTCATCACTTTTTTTGTTGTTGTTTTGCTTTTTTTGTTGGCTGTGCTGTGTAGCCTGTGGGACCCTAGTTCCCCAACCAGGGACTGAACCTGGACCCTAGACAGAGAGAGCTTGGAGTCCCAGCCACTGGACCACCAGGGAATTTCCTGTTTTAATCATCACTTGGTGTATTATCCTAAAATAATTTTCTGAGATCTAAAAAGATTCATATGCAGACTTACAGATATTAAACACAAACTTATGGTTACCAAAGGGGAAATGTGGGGAGAGAGAAATCAAGAGCTTGGGATTAACATATACATACTTCTATATATAAGATGGATAACCAACAAGGACCTACTGTATAGCACAGGGAAGTCTGCTCAATATTCTGTGATAACCGGTACGAGAAAAGAACCTGAAAAAGAATAAATATATGTATAACTGAATCATTTTGCTGTATACCTGAAACAAACACAAAATTGTAAATCAACTAGCATTTCGGTTCAGTCACTCAGTCGTGTCTGACTCTTTGCAATCCCATAGACTGCAGCATGCCAGGCTTCCCTGTCCATCACCAACTCCCGGAGCTTGGTCAAACTCATGCCTGTCAAGTTGGTGATGCAATTCAACCATCTTGTCCTCTGTCATACCCTTCTTCTGCCTTCAATCTTTCCCAGCATCAGGGTCTTTTCTAATGAGTCAGTTCTTTGCATCAGGTGGCCAGAGTATTGGAACTTCAGCTTTAGCATCAGTCCTTCCAGTGAATATTCAGGGTTGATTTCCTTTAGGATGGATTGGTTGGATCTCCTTGCTGTCCAAGGGACTTTCAAGAGTGTTCTCCAACATCACAGTTCAAAACCATCCATTCTCTGGCGCTCATCTTAATCAACTATAGTCCAATAAAATTAATAAGTAAACAGCTCCTGTGGAGATAATTCTAATACAGGGGAGCCAGTCTGGAACAGATTTTTGGCAATAGATCTGCTTTTCTTTTTCCTCCATTTCATTTTTAATTTAGGGACTCCTGAAAACAGAGGCCTAAGAAGGGGAGTGATTTTTGTCATGGATCTGTGTAGTGAGTTAACCCTGGACCTCAACCTTGCCTTTGGGTTTTGGGATTCCCAAGTCTGTGCTCTTTTTTCACCAGACCACACCATTTCTCTGGTTCTGACAGTGAAAGTACTACAGGCAGGATGTTTGCTTCTAAGATGGCACATATTTCACCTGATTCACTGAAACTACTTGCCATAAGCCACTCCCAATTCTCAGGAGTCACTTTTCATACCTTGGTCATGCCACCTGATTTCATTTTTGCCTGATGAGCGTTTGCTTAGGGACATCAAAACACTTCTCTTCTTCCATGGGTTTGCTGTCCCTATATCCTGCGTTCTCCTGAAGCCAGCCTGGTGGAAGCTCCATTGATGGACCTTCTGATCATGCTTTTTATTTCTTTTCAGACTCTGATGCGACTCCAGACTGAAGATAATGGGAGCCAATTGGAGAAACCCATGGACATCCCCAAGGAGCTCTGGATATTGGTTGATTACCTGTACCGAAATGCCATCCAGCAGGTAGGTGGTGCTGAGGTAGTCACATCTGACCGAGGCCATGCTGCCTTGAGAAAGAGCATCAGCCCTGAGAACTTTGGGCAGAAAACACTTTTCCCCTGAAGAACCTGTGGAATGCTGCTCTTCCACCGTGGAGTGAAGGTTGACAGGTTCACGTGCCACACTCCCATGGGGCCCCGCTATGACACACAGCACCCGATTCTTCCTAGGGGAAGCAGCCTGGGAGGGCCTTCCCGGCAGAGCATACTCCCTCCCCGGGCCTCTGGGGTCCCCCAGGTAGAAAGGCATCTGAAACCTTCTCAGCATGTCAGCCAGCTCTCCTTTGCAGGAACTTTTGCCAGCTTCTAGGAATGGGAGGGGCTCACTTGTTGACAAGCCAGATGGGCAGGGGGACCCGTGGAACCCTCAGGCCGTGAGTCAGGAAGCCTGATTTCCAAAGTGGGTTGGGCAAGCTTCCTGCCATCAGATTGGTTAGTTTCACTGACTGGTTTGTCTGGGGCCCAGGGAGACCCATAGAAACTCTGATCTTAGCATAATGCTCTCTGCTTTTCCCCTCAGATTTATTGAGCATTACAGTGTCCCAAACTCTAAGTGTTTTGCAGCACAACCTCATTTAGTTCTCATAGTAGTTCTCAAAGGAGGAAACAGATGCTCAGAAATGTGAAATAATTTGGCCAGGGTCTCAGAGCTGACAGATGGGCAGGATCGGGATTTGAACCCAGGGAATCTCTAGAAGTCACCTTCTTAAGGACTGTGCTAGTCTACCTTCTCTATAGAGCTCCTTTCAGGTGTAACTTTTGAGCAATACATATAATATTGTTATTGTTCAGTTATTGGGCATTGAGTCATTTTGTAAAACAAATGAATATACGGGATCCTAGGACTCATGGAAATACCTTTATTGCCATAATCTCATTCATTTTCTCAAAGCACTGAGATACCTTTTAACTTTCTCCATCTTATAAATGATATATCTTCTTTTTTTTTTCTGGTTAATCCCTCTTAACACTGCAGGGACCATAGCTACTTTAAAGTTTTCCCTTTGGTCTCAGATCTCCAGGGATCAAATTTGCACCCCCTGCAATGGAATCACAGCATCCTAATCACTGGACTCCAGGGAATTCTCATAACAGATATATTATTGTGCTCAAGACCTGTTGTGGGAGCATGACTGGGAAGGCCTGAGACGAATCAGCCACATCAGCCTACTTCACATTGTCTACTGGGGTGATTCGAAAGCCTCAGCACACTCTCCCTTTCTGTACCCTGCTGGTGATTATGTTTCTAGGCCAGGTAATCATTGCTGCCTTTCTGAGAATAGAATTATTTTGTGACTCTCTTCCTTTTTTCAGGAAGATCTGTTTCAGCAGCCAGGCCTGAGGTCAGAATTTGATCATATCAGGGACTGTTTAGATACTGGGACGATTGATAACCTCTGTATCCTTTCAGATGTTCGTGTGCCCATGTGTATATATGTGTGTATGCATAGGAGTAAGAGAAGTGAGCAAAAGGAAGGGGTGATATTTTAAGGCTCAAAATCAGACATTGTGAACTCAGCTGTCATGTTTTACTTATTTAAAGTTTGCATAGAGAAGACTTTACAACCTTAAGCAACCAATACACCAGAATTTAGGAGAGCGCAGCCAAGCTAACAGCTTGGCCCCTCCACGATGTCAGCCCGGCGTCTGAGCGCTGAGCGGAGCGCCTGGCTGGGCACGCCGGCTCTGGCGTGTGCTGGCCCCCGGGCCTTTTCCTAACAGTGACCATGGGCAGCAGCGTCATCTGTTCCTTAACGGTGGGCCCAAAGCTGCCAGCAATCATTCTGTGGCCGAAGCCCTGCTGCTCTTCTTGGAGAGCCTGCCAGAGCCTGTCATCTGTTTCAGCGCCTACCGCAACTGCTTGGAGTGTTCCGGCAACCTCACAGCAAGTAAACAGGTGAGCGCAAGCGTGGAGCATTGCCGTGTTCACGTTGTAACCCTGGCTCTCATGGGGCCTACAGAACAAAGTGGCTGCCATCCCCCAAATGCAGCGTCTTAGAAACTCAACTCCAGGTCTTTCCGTCCCAAACCCATTCTTCCTCTCGTGTCCCTCTTCCTCTTAATGGCACTACCATAATCCCACTGACTCGGCCCAGAACAGAGCCGCTTCTCCTTCCTCCTCCTCTCAGCTCCCACATGCACGATCCCCTTACTCTGTCACCCTTCTTTCTTCCATTCTAGTTCCACTTTCCTTGGGTCAGGACCCTGCATTCATGCTCTGCTTCTGCCAACTGGTTTTGCGAACTGCCATTCGATTTGGTGTTCAAAAGTTCTCATCAGGTCCCCGTTAGTCAGAAAGGCTCTCCATTACCAAATAAGGATCTTCTTAAACCGGTATTTGGGACTTTTTATGATCTCACCTAGTCATACACATAAGTAACCTGCCAGAGCAGAATAATCTAGAAAATATGCTAACGATACAGGTTCCCGAGCCTTACCCCACCTCCTCTGAATCAGAATCTCTTTTGAAATATATTTTGTGCAAGCTTCACTACCAATTCTGAAATGCAGACAGCCAGAGTACTTTTTGAATTCTAGCCTGATCAACCCTTCTAGGCTTAGGGAACGGTAGGCTTCAAACAGTAGTGCTCTTACCCAAACTGACTTCTCACAATGGGCTTTCTCTTCTTGTCTCACTGTTTTCCTTACATTGCCTTTTTCTGCACTTTCTTTTGCCCTAAATGCTCTAGTCCTTTACCTCTGCATCTTCACTTATATTCAAGGCCCAGCTGAGATGTTTTTGACTTTTGAGAACATGCAGTCAGAAATTTGACCTCTAAATTCACGTAGCCCTTGATCTATGCTTCTCTTTTGGCACCCGTGACGAATGATCAGGGTTTTCTACACACAGTCTTTCTCATGTACCTGGATCGTGTATACTCAATTCCTGGAATATAACAGGCACTGGAGAAATGATTGAATGAACAAAAAGACAAATATCAATTCTCCCTCTCTCAGGTCATTACTACCCTTCCTGCGTGCCACAGAAATGTCTTCACCTATTTGATGGCGTTTTTGCAAGAATTGCTGAAAAATTCAGCAAAAAACCATTTGGATGATAATATTCTAGGTAAGCCAAGGATGTGTGGAAAGCACTCTGCAAACTGATTCATTACGAGAAGTGTGGTTGAGGAAGGTCCCAAGTCCACTGCAGTGGAACTAAAACCTCAAGCTCTGGGCAAAGTTTACCCTCAGATAGTTATTTTAAAGCAGAAACTATTGCCATGGGGGCACCCCTCCCCACTCTTTAGAACACGAGAATAAGTAGTACTTCTGCTGAATTCTGTGTTTTCTGTTTTTCATGCAGCCAGCATATTTGGTAGCCTGCTGCTTCGAAACCCAGCTGGTCACCAAAAGCTTGAAATGGCAGAAAAGAAGAAGGCTCAAGAATTTGTTCACCAGTTCCTCACTCACCCCGAGCCTCTTTCTCTCCTCTCCTATTCTGCCTGAGACAGCCAGTTACCCGCCCCACCTGTTTCAGCTCCAGAGCTGCCCTAAGAGGATATGAGCCCACAGGGAAGCCTGAGTGGCAGCTGCCTGTTTCTTGAGCCCAGACTGCCCTCTCCACCATGACCATCACACTCAGTGCTGCTGCGAAGAGTGAAGACATTGTGAAGACATTGAGGGGAAGTCCACCACAGTAAAACTGACATGCAGCGTTCAACTTTAGTTTTTTAACAGATTTTTTTTTTTTAAACGTTTAAACAGCCATACTCCTTGTGCTCAACCTGCTTCCAAGACATACAGTGCCTTCCCTGTAGCTTGAGCCGAGCTCCCCACAATCAGATATTTGAACAGACTTTGGAGTCCTGAAGGATGAATGAGGATGCAAATACAAAGAATGTAAATGGAAGCTGCTGGATAAACAGGCCACACAGCTTCTCCAGGTGCTTTCAGCGCTCTGTCCAAGGACATGTGTGTACACATATGCAAACCCTGCCCCGCTTCCCACTCATAAATATGGCTCAACAACTCTGGAACTGGCCACTTAGCCTCCAAGGGCAATACAGTGGCTTGAAAATAAAAATGCTGAAGAAACTGGGTGTTCTGGTGAAACAAGTGGAGTTTACCAGGCCAACGAATCCTCCCAACTGTATATAATGCATTCCCTCTTGTGTAATATATTTTAATGATAAATGTATTTTTAACAGTGGTTGCTTGCTTTTATCTTTTTAGAGATGGCAGGTCTCAGCAGCTGGACATTTGTGGCGTAAGCACTGGGGACAGCTGGTCAGGGGCCAGACAGATATTTGCCTGGTAGTCTGGTGATAACAACCACTATTTACATTTTTCAAGGAAGAGCTAGTACAGGCCTGGCCCAACCCCTTGACCCCCGATCTAATTTCTGAGAGTTGTCCCACTCTGAATATTCTAAGAGAAGTAGCTTACAGGGAAGACGGTTGTGGCTGATAAGGAGTTCTGACAGCTAGATCTAACAGGCATTTATAAGTCTGGAGCAGAATGAAAGCACGTTCAAAATAGTTTCTTGGAACACCACCACTCCTTGGCAGTGTAGTGATTTAGATACAGGCAGGCTGTATGACAATATGAACGGTTAAAGAAAGGGAATGGCCAGTAGGTGGCGTTACCTGGCCCGGGTGCGTGTCCGGAGGAAGCCGGCAGTCTTCTGGAGGGGAAAAACTTGGGAGACACGGCCTGGGCAGGCGAGTGACGAGGGAGTTGGGCGTCTTAAAAGAGCCTGTGAGAGGGGAAAGAGGTGGCGGCGCCCTCTAGCCAGGCTTGGAATACTCTCCATCTCTGCCGTTTGGGTCCAGGATTCCTTTCTGGAGCCCTCCTGGCCTACTAACTTTGTTGGGTGAGGAGGGGAAGCTGGAGCTACAGGAGAAACGCGGGAATGCCACAGCTTTCCAGGTTTCCCCCTTGCGGTCCTGGCCGGAATTCAGCGGCTAACTGTGGTCCTTCCCGTCGTGCTTGCGGCTGCCAAGGGGACGGCAGCGCAAGCCCCGCTGAGGCGACTCTGGGTTAGTGATTAGCGGGTCTGACCCATCTTCCTCGCCTCTGGTGCCTCTAGAGCGGAACTCTGAACCCCGCAAGCAGAATACGAGGCAGGTTCTTCACCGCGCGGGCGGAATTCGCCGCCCAGCGAAGTCTCCGCGGTGCCCGCCCCGCCTCGCCCCTTTCGCGCTCGCTAATTGGAGGCTCGAGCTCAGACCCCGCACTGACTAATCCAACCAGAAGCTTCAATGGGAGGCGGAGCCCGTATCTTCTCTTTCCTCCGGAAAGCGGAAGCGGAAGTGACGTTCGGGGAAGGTGGGGGCAATCATGGTGCCGCTGGGGAGGGGAGAAGCTGCTGCCGCCGCCGCCGTTGCCGGGAGCCGCGGAGGTAAAAGGCGAAACTAGACGCGGCCTGGGCTGGGGACTTCCCGGGAGGCACGGGACTTAGGCTTCCTCCTGAAGCATTTTCCAGTAGGAACCCCAGACCGGTTACCATAGGGACCCCACCCCTCCTCCGTTTCCATGGGGATGAGTATCCAGCCCCCCTCCCCTGTTTCCATGGAGATCCGGACCCTGCCCCTCTTCTCCTGGCCTGGAGCCCCCCAGCCTGACTTCGGGTTTTTTCGTGTAGCCCTTGACGGGGGACTATCCCAGACAGGTTCCTTTTCCCAGTCTCCTCTTTAGGGTGCTCCGTTTGTACTTCTTGTTTGCCACCCTCAGAGCTCCTGGTCTGGTTTGTTCCGGACAGTTGGTCTCCGCGTTGCCGCCTGTGGTGCTGGGGCAGCCCAGTGGGGCCCCCGGTGCTCTTATCTCTCCTCTCAGATGCAGCGAAATGTGCATCCACCGGGTTGCGTAAGCCAGAGCAAGGGGTCGGGCCGGTTCCTCCCGGATCAGATCCCCTGGCCTGTCTCTGGTAACTACCACTGTGTCTAGCCGCCCTACCGAGTAAAGGTTCACTTTCTGATCCGAAGCAGAAGAGAAAGATAAAGTGCAAAGCCAGACTGAAAATTAAAAGTGATGTACTAATTATTTGTAAATTCTCTAGTCTGTCTGCCAAACCCGCGTTTGTGGAACCGGTGTGTTTGCAGGTAAAAGAAGAATCACTATTCCAGAACAGGAAAACTTCAAGTTTGATATTTTCCCCAAGAGAGTATATATATCCTTCCAAGAGGGTATATCTGCAAGTCTCTCATTAACTGACATCTCCTGAACTCCTCATGCCTAGGGACTAAAATAAGACTCATCATTCCCTCATTTCAGAGAGCACCCTATAAAACTTCTAGTGAACACCAGATTGTTTTAGGAGATTAATAGATAAAGTGATCTTCATTAGATATACCTGATTAGGGGTCAGCTCCACTACCCAGAACGGAGAAGGCAATGGCACCCCACTCCAGTACTCTTCTCTGGAAAATCCCATGGATGGAGAAGCCTGGTAGGCTGCAGTCCATGGGGTCGCTGAGGGTCTGACAGGACTGAGCGACTTCACTTTCACTTTTCACTTTTGTACATTGGAGAAGGAAATGGCAACCTACTCCAGTGTTCTTGCCTGGAGAATCCCAGGGACGGGGGAGCCTGATGGGCTGCCGTCTATGGGGTTGCAGAGTCAGACACGACTGAAGTGACTTAGCAGCCACTAGCCAGAAACTGAAACATCTATTTTGGGATGGAGAGAACAGATTCACCCTTGATTCCTCTGCTGTGGTCAGACATTGCGTTTTAACATATATTATGTCTTTTACTCCGCATAACAGTTTTGTGAGAACAGGAATTACCAGTCCCACCCTACATAAGTGAAAAGTAAGGCACAGAAAGTTACCCAGGCAGTAAGTAGGAAAGCCAGGATTTGTGGCTAGGTGACCCTACCTTCAAAACCCTGCTTCTTCCACCATAAACTTACTGCCTCACTGTTTCATTTGGAGTTTCCTTTCTTTAAGATTTATAACAATCCAGCCCTGAAACAGTTTGTCCCTGTTTCCCCTAAAGTATTTTGACTCACCTTCACAGTGTTTGGCAGTAAGGGACATTTGGAAGGTCTTATGAGCTGCTACTTATTACTTCCATTAAAAATTTTTATTTTATATATTTATTAAAAAAATTTCTTTGGCCACACTAAGTGGCTTTTAGGATCTTAGTTCTCAGACCACAGATTGAACCTGGGCGCTCTGCAGTCCTAACCACTGGGAATTCCCATTACTTCCATTTTTTTAAAAAAGGCGTTGTTTTTCCTTCAAAATAGTTTTCAACTTGAAATTCCCAAACAAGATGTTTTTCATTACTCTGGCCTGCTCTTATATGGAGAGGAAAAAGTCTTGTGACTGCTGTATAGGTGAGGTCTCTGGGTCCTGTGGTTTATGACTTTGACTCTGGCTTTGTTCTCTTGTAGACAGGTCACTGCCTTTCCATTTCTCACAATTGGGCTGAGCACAACTGAACCATGGGGGACCACAGTCCAGACGACAGCATCAGCTACTTTGAGGTAGAGGAAGATGAGCTGACCCCCGATGACAAGATGCTCAGGTTTGTGGATAAGAACGGACTGGTGCCTTCCTCATCTGGAACTGTTTACGATAGGACGACTGTTCTTATCGAGCAGGACCCTGGCACTTTGGAGGATGAAGATGACGATGGACAGTGCGGAGAACACTTGCCTTTTCTAGTAGGGGGTGAAGAGGGCTTTCATCTAATAGATCATGAAGCAATGTCCCAGGGTTACGTGCAACACATTATCTCACCAGATCAGATCCATTTAACAATAAACCCTGGTTCCACGCCCATGCCAAGAAATATTGAAGGTGCAACCCTCACTCTACAGTCGGAATGTCCAGAAACAAAACGTAAAGAAGTAAGTAAAGCAGTGGGTGAGGGCCTGGTTTGGCTTTGGGGAGGGTTCTTAAACCACACGAGATGGCAGTTTCAGCCAGGGAGTATCCGAGCCCCTGGAATTAGGACCTCCAGTGGCTTTCCTTACCAGTATATGCTTCATGTTTTGTTGTGACTCTTTTCTGAAACTTTCAGTGTGTATGGCTATGTTGAAATGTGGGAAAGCTAAATTGCTACTTTTCCAGATTTCCTCCTTAGATCATAAATAAAATAGACATTTCACAGAGGTAAATCCATGTCTCTGATACGGAAATAACTTCGTTGTGTAAAAATGCTTTGTTCTGGAGAAATGAGTGTTTGCTGAAGTATGCTTTAGTAGTGAACATGTAGTAGACAATAAAGGCTAGCTTTCTTTTGTAAGAAACTCGAGCAAGAGGCAGTTTATCTAAAAGTTTTCATGCTCATATTTAGCTAGTGCGCATAAGGTAACTCATTATTACAATGCTTTGAAAACTGTGAAGCGTGATACAAAGTGGTGATAATTAGCAGAGTAAAAGATGCGGTTTAAAGGTAGTGATATACATTTTCCAGGAACGAACTGCAGGTCAGCTCGTAGATCCCTGTAGTCACAATGCCAGGGACTAACCGTCAGATGTTGCTAAACAGCTGTTGGGTAAATCATTTCGCAAAATGTTTTTCTCTTTTACTGTAATTCAGGTCTTGAAACTGGAGAGTTTGATTCGTGGCATATGGTTTTCCTTTGCTAGGCTTAGAATCTCAGAGCTGGAAGGGAGACCTAGTGAGACCATCGTGTCGTACCTCCCACCTCATGCAGAAGTCTCTCTGCAGCAGTTCCTCTGGTCTCTGCTTGAATACCTCCAGGGTGATGAGAGCACCCTGTTCCACCGTTGAGCTTAATGCAGAGTTTGTTGGCCAGCTCTGATTGTTAGAAAGCTTTGGCTTACATGAAGCCAAGAATCTGCCTTCCTGCAGCTGCTGCCGCTGGTTCTAGATCTTCCTTTCTGAGCAGTGAGCTAAACCGTCTCCCACAGAGGGCATCCATCAAGGTAGTTAAAGATCATGGGTTTCTCTACACCTTCTCCGCTGACTTTCGTGTCCCTCTTATGACACCTTCCCCTAGTTTCTCAGCATCCTGGTCACTTTTGATTGTATAAGTTCCAATTTTCCAGAGTCCTTAAAATTTGTAATTGAACAGTCTCAGAAGTGTGAGTCAGCTGGCACCGAATACCATGCAACTCTTATCTCTTCATCTGGACACTGTACTACAATTACTATATGGTCTATATTTTATTATCAATGACATCTTACTGTTAGCTGACACTTGAAAATCTCTAGACTGTTGTTTCTTAGCTGGGGATGGTTTTGTCCCCCAGGAGACATTTAGCAATGTCTGAGGACATTTTTGGTTGTCACCTTGGGGAAATGTTACTGGAACCTATTGGGTAGAGTCCAAAGATCCTGTTAAACATTCTAGTACACAGGAGAGCCCCCTACCAACAAATAATTAATTGTCTGGCCCTAAATGTCAATTAGCTGTATTCCAGTAAAATTTTCCTTACAGGAGAAAACAGGCGTTGGGTTTCCTGGACTGCCCCTAGACTAGAACACGGGGCGCTGTAGAAGAGAAGGATGAAAAGATAGCAGACACCCAGACGTGGAAGGCAGTGATAGCATGCAGCGGGTCTGGGCTGCGTTCTGGAAGTACACTGAAGGCGTCTGAGCCAAGGAGTGATGTGGTTAGAGCAGCATTTCAGAAGTGTTGCTCTGGTAGCCGTGGCAGCTTGATTGCCTGGCTAGAAGATGGTTTCAGGTTAGGTTTGGGGTTTCCTTTGAGTCTGATGAAGGTTAACGTGGAAAGAATCCAGAGCTTTTGTTGATGTATAAGAGAATGTGGTTTATTATTAAAGTTTGGAGAATGAGTGGTAAATTGAGTTTGATTCAAAGGATTTATCTGTTTTTCTAAGCGTGTTGAGTGTCTTCTCTCTCAGCACAGAGGCCACACAGATGACTCACGGAGCTTCAGATCTCAGTAGTGAGTTTAGTTCACGTCCACTGTGATAGGTACTTTGAGGCCTCTTCAGAGTGCTCTATGCAGGCTGGGGAGAAAGCAGCTGACTCTCCTGTCCCGCTTGCCCTCCAAGAATGGCGATTCCATTAACAGGAATCGAGAGGAAGAGGAGAATATTTGGTGGGGAAACTGGTGAACTGGTTGGAGTATATTGAATGTATAGTCCTTGGAGAAAAATAAAGTGAACAAGTTGAGAAGCTGTTTGGAAATGCGGATCTGAAGTCAAGGAAGGGGTTTGGGATGAGAATTGTGGATCCTTGAAAGTGCAGTCATTCAAACTGTGGGCAAATAACCTAAGGGCGAGGAAATAAGACTTGTTCTGAGAATTTAAGGGTTAGAAAGAGAAAGAGGAACCAGAGATCACATAGTCCCAGAGATGGGTGGAACACGATGTTGTGGAAGCTGAGGGAAGAGGGATTTAAGAAATATGAATATTCTTTTGTGATCCTGAAGAGGGATCGAGGGGCTGAAGATGAGCCATTAGCTCAGCTGCTTGTGCAGTTGATCACCTGTTGGGAAGACGTTCACTGGAGGTTGAGGCCAGATTTCAGATGATGGAGAAATGAGTGGGTGGTGAGGAAACAGGAGGCAGGAAGCATCAAGGTTTCTCTCTCTCTCTTTTTTTTAAATAGGGTAGTTGGAGGAAGAAAAGTGATGAGGCAGTAGTAAGTAACAGGATTGGATCATTTTTTTAGCAGAGGAAATCTGAACATGGCTTAGGGCTTAAACTTTGGGCCATCCTCAGTTAATGATTACTATGTGAGAGTTTTTCAAGAGCAGATGTTTGGGAAACATTTAAGTTAAATCAAGACAGAGATTTGTTTATTAATATGGGATTTCTCAAGAGCTTTTGATAATACCCAAGAAGGAAGGAAATGCAGAATTCTCCAAATATTTTGAACTTGGGAAACCATTTTTTCAGGTCTTATTTCCATGGTCAGTGTTCTGTGGAACACGTTTTGGGAAACGCTGATCTAGGCAGCAAAGGAGGAGATGGTGGGGAAGGGAGGATTATGCAACCAGTGATATGAGCTGTCACTCCGTCCTACTTGCAAGCCTGGTTTACCATTCATGTCTTTTGATCCTTGATAATCATGTTGAATAAGACAAGTACCTTGTTCAGTCCACCATGGATTTAACCCATTGTGCTTTCTTTTCCTCCCACCATGTTTTCCCATTCTATCCATGAGACCTACATGGAAGGTTCTAGAAACTCATTGAAATCATTAGGTGTGGGGTTGTCTGGAGGTTGAGGGAGAAGCCCCAGTGGCTTTCAGTCTTTGAAAATTGTGCTAAATGACCAGACATTCAGTAGACTCGCCTTCCTGGAGCACCATCATAACTGTAGCTTTTGTTGTAACGGCGATGTTATTTTATTTCTTGGCATTTAAATCCATTTAATTGGTATGAAGAGGCCAGTGTTTATGACTGTCTGATAACACTCTTCATGATTTCTTTACATTCTCCCCACCTCCACCTTTAAAAAAAAGAAAACCGACAAAAAACTGTGGTCTTTTTCTGTATCTCTATGCCCAGGTGTTATTCTTAAGAAATGAAATCATTTGATAGCTAGTCGTCTTGGCTTCCTAAGCAGCTTATTTTCTGAGTCAGATTCTGGCTTGATTTTCCTGTTTACCTTAGATTGTTCCATTGTTTGCTGTAGTGTGTGGTTGGCTTACCTATTACTTCATTTTTTTCTCACTTGTGCTTGTTTTGTGCAAAAATAAACCAGCCAGAACCTTGCTACAGATCCTACCTTTTCCCACAGGGCCACTGGTCATTCCCATCCAAAGTGCACCTGTCTTATTCTTGTACTTGCTACTTGACTGCTGTCTGCCTGTTGACTTGGTATTGTTGTTTAGTTGCTAAGTTGTGTCCAACTCTTTGCGACCCCATGGATGGCAGTGCACCAGGCTTCCCTGTCCTTCCCTATCTCCCAGAGTTTGCTAAGACTTAAGTTAATCAAGTCAATGATTTAGAAGCTCTCAAATCAAGACATTGTCACTCTGACCTGTCAGAATGAGAACCTATCATTCTCAGGGTCAGCATTCTTAAGAATTGCTCCTTTAATACCTTTTTACTCCAGGTTTCTAAGCAGCTATGTTTCCTTTCGTCAGTTCATGCAGTCACTGGTTTCCTAAACTTTTTTGCATCTGTGCCCTTCCCAAGACCATTTCAAGACTATCGGGTTACTTCCTCTGAACCACATCAGTGAATGTGTCTCCCCACACCCCCGAACTGACCTTGCACTTCTCTGCTGCATGGTCGGCCAAGAAGGGTGAAGAAACCCAGGAGTCACATACTAAATATGCTCTTTATGATGCACCCGAGTGTCCCAGAGCATTGATTGGGAGAAAATATTTTTCTGCCGAGAAGCACAGCTACAGGGATGCTTAATGAATTGGGTTGCTTGCTATGTTGGTCAGTGACATTCCAAGGGATTTTTTTTTTTTTTTAGTGTGACAAATTTTAAGATATAGAATAAGGGGGAAAATTTGACTCTAGTGTTTCAAAGCCTTTTTGCAACGTGCCCTTTACCTTGGGGACCCAGTTCCAATCTCATTGCTCATTATCAATCCCTAAGGCAGTGTGAGGATCCTCTCAGACAAACCAGGTTGTTGCTGACTCTGCAGAGGGGATCCGCCCACTTTCAGTCTTTGCACACCGTGATTATCTTCCTTTACAGGTTCCCTTGTAAACTCTCACAGAATTGCCCTGCAGAACTAGGACAGAGACAGTTTCTGCTTGAAATGCTAGTGTTGAGGATCTGTTCATTCTTTCCACAAGCTTTTACTTATTGAGTATCACCAGCGTTTGTCAGATATCAGGAAGGACAAAGAAATAATCCCTGCCCTGAGGGACTCTGGGGAGTCCAGAAGGAAGACCGCTGAGGCCGAAGGCGCAGGGTTCGGTAGGGAACCAGGGTTGGAAGCATTTTCCCTTGCCAGCAGATGAGCCAGTTGAGCGCTATCTCCCGCATGCCAGCATGCGTGTCACATACTTCTTTTCAGCCATCACTGAGGCCCACTGGCTTGGAAGAGAGACCAGGGTGACTTTACATTCCAACTGGTTTTCCAGCATAATGCTGCAGGAATAACAGTTCTCAGATTTACATTGTATGTAGGCTGTACCTGTTGAGTATTGCTAATATTTCGATGTAGGACATTGGAGAAAGAATCTGAGTGTTCATGTTTTTCTCTTATTTAAATCTAGCTTATTCTTAAAATTGTTTCCTCTGTGATGTGCACAGGGATAAGTTAGACCTAGGTTCCATCTTTGTTCTGGTATATACTGAGTGGCCTTGGGCAAGCTGCTCCATTTCTTCTTTTTTAAAACTGAAATAAAAATATCCTGTCACTTTTTGTGAAGGTGAAATAAGATTTATTCATTTATATATGCACAACAGGGGATGCATAAAACGTTCAGGATCGTGCCTGGTGCCTGTTTGGTGAATGTCCTCTCTTCCTTGAAGGCCCACGTGGTTCTTTCTTGTTTCTTTTTTTTTAATTTACTTCTGGCAGCACTCCTCTTTGTTGCTGCGCTCAGGCTTTCTCTGGTTTTGGAGTTGAGAGGGCTCCTCTTTGTTGCAGTGCACGGCTTGTCCTTGTGGGACCTTCTCTTCTTGTGGAGCGTGGGCTCTAGGGCGTGCAGGCTTGAGCCGTTGCGGTTCCCAGGCTGTAGCGTGTGACCTTAGTGGTTTTGGCACACGGGCTCGGTTGCTCAGCGGCATGTGGGACCTCCCCGGACCAGGGACTGAACCTGTGTCCCCTGCATCTGCGAGTGGAATCTTGTTCATTGTACCACCAGGGAAGTCCCCTACATGGTCTTGAAGGAGGTATGGAAGGGCATATCCTCCTGTTAAAGAAAAGGTTGAACTGTCTTTGTTTGGAACTCTTTGGGAAGTGTTTTCTCCTGAAACAGGGTTATAGATTGTGTGTTTAGGTACCCTGGAGCCCAGTCACCCTTGACTTGCTGAACTGTCTTATTAATACGGTTGTGGAACGTGACCCACCGTTTAGAACCATGTTATACAAGGAGAACATGTTCGTAGTCCCTCTGCAGGGGCTCTGGGTACAGCCCTTGCCACAGGTAACCTTCCAGACACTCACCCTCCTCCCTTGGACTTCTTGGGCTTCCTGAGGGCAGGCCCCCAAAACTTCCTTCCGTGGTGAGCAATTGGGGTACCAGGCAAAGCTGGGACTCTTTTTAAATATTGTTTTTAACGTTTTACAATTGAGATAAAATTGACATGCAACATAATGATTCCGTATTTGCATATATTACAAAATGATCACCATAATAAGTCTAGTTAACCATTTTTTTTCTCGTGATGAGAACTTTTAAAATCTACCCTGTCAGCAACTTTCAGATAGACAATACATATCTATTAACTGTGGTTACCATGCTGTGCACTACATCCCCATGACTTACTTATTTCATAAGCTGAGGGCTCTTACAGCTAAAGAATGAGGACTCCTGTTTTGCTGGCAGTGGCAAGAGGGTTAGGTGGCTGGCATCTTTTGAGTGCCTGCTATGTACCAGGCACTGTGTTCAGGATTCTGATAGTTTTGTATTTTCGTAATAATCTGAGGCAAGAATCGTACACTGAAGCCCATTAGCTATGAGAAGGGCTGAGACGTGAAGAGCAGCAGGGTGGCTCTGGTTCCCTAAAGGAACAGTGTTGAGGCGTGGAGACAGTGTGTGAATTCAGCTCTGTGGTAGGCAGTGCAGAGCTCTTCCATTTCTCCTCCGAGCTCTTTGGTTGCATATGATGGAGTGGGAGAGAGATCACTGACAGTGTGGGGAGAGAGTTGGTGCTGGGGAGAGGGATGGGAAGGAAGGGGCAGAGCCAGGCTGAGCATTGATTTATAAGTATGTTCAGATGCTCGGTGTTCAGAATCAGAGACTCCCTTTCCTTACTGACAATGGCGCTGTTAGTGTGTGTGGGATCTAATTCTGCTGGCCTCATTTCTTTTTCCTCCAGCAGAAACTCAGCTTTTTTTTCTCTTCTTGATTTTTTCCCCCCTCCCGTGCACCACATGGGGAGCTTAGTTCCCTGACGAGGGATTGAACCTGTGCCCCCTGAAGTGGCATCTTAACCGCTAGACACTAGGGAAGTCCCACTTCTGCATTTCTTTTGAAGCTGTTGTCTCCTAGAATTCCAGTGTTTAATTTTCTTATTTTTGCTTATCTCATTTCACCTTTCCTTCTCTGCTTCTATTAACTTACAAGGGCAGTCACCTTTGTTAATTATTTCTCTATTCTAGAACTACTCAGGACACTTTATAAATCAACATCTGAAAACTTTTATGCCTCCTGCCCTTTATGAAACATTAGACCCCATCCTCAGTGATCCCAGCCTGTGCTGTATCTGAGCTCCCTAGCTCCCTAATCAGCAGCTGTGTAAGTGATGTAGTACTTAAGCTCTTTTGGAGAAACGTATTTTCTGATGGAATCTTTGGTGACGTGTTCATATTATAGGTACTCCAGTTAATTTCTTAAAAAAATTTTTTTTTAATTTTAAAAATTATTTGTTTATTTTTGGCTGCACTGGGTCGTCTTTGCTGTACGTGGGCTTTTCTCTAGTTTCGGAGAGTGGGGGCTCCTCTTTAGTTGCGGTGCCCAGGCTTCTCACTGCAGCGGCTCCTCTTGTGAAGCACGGACTCTAGACGCTCGGGCTTAGTTGCTCTGCCGAATGTGGAACCTTCCCAGACCAGCAGCGATCGAACCTGTGTCCCCTGCATTGGCAGGCAGATTCTTATCCACTGCACCACCAGGGAAGTCCCCTACTCTGGTTAATTTCAACAGGCCAATTAATTATGTGTCCCTCAAGTTCTTTAAATTCAGGTTGGGCATCACCTCCTTTGAGAAGTTGTTCTTAGTCATCCCCAAGCTTGACTTTCTTCAGTCAGTTCAGTCGCTCAGTCGTGTCTGACTCTTGGCGACCCCATGGACTGCAGCACGCCAGGCTTCTCTGTCCATCACCAACTCCCGGAGCTTGTTCAAATTCATGTCCGTCTAGTTGGTGATGCCATCCAGCCACCTCATCCTCTGTTGCCCCCTTCTCCTCCTGCCTCCTGAGTTTTTCTTAGCCTTTCTCTCTGTATTTCCCTATATTCTAGCATCTGTACATTTCCTCATACCCTATTGTTCTTGTCTGTTTGGATCTCTTCTCGACTTTGAGCGTCTAGAGAGCAGGAGCCATTTTTTCTGTATTCCTATCTCCTGGGACAATATAATCCCTGGAACAGAACTTTTTTTGAATGCGTACATGCGTGATAAACTTTAATTGTATTTAAATGTACCAAATGTTGCAATACCTCTGCTGAGTAAGGAGGTTCTTTGCAACTTCCTGCTCTGATCCAGTTTGTGGTGGTTTGTTTTCCCTTCTTCTGATATTTGATGCTGTTTAAAAACGATTCTGAAAGACAGTATTGGCACTTGCGTCTCCTGCCTTCTTCCAGACAGGGTGAGGTCACACATGTATTCATTGTAGTATTGGGGAGCACTTGCTTTGACAGCCGTGTGTCCCACCGCTAAATCCACACACCTTGCTCAGGCTGTGTCCTCTCCCCTCTGCTGTTTTGTGTAAGAGTAGTTTTTATTCAGTATCTCCATGTCCTCCCTTTTCCCAGCTTCTCAGCCTGGTAGGTCCTGGCTTCTGCTCTCACCCTCCCAGTGACACTAGTCTTGCTGGCCGAGTTCTGACCTTGTGAGCTGAGTCTTAAGAAACGCTTCCTCAGTCACCTCTGCCATGTTTGACCTGGTTGGCCCTCCTCCTTGAAACTGTCCCTCTGTCACTTAGAGCCCTTGCCCTTACTTTCCTCAACAGGGAGTCCTGTTGGTTTAGTTTCGTTTGTTTAGTCATCTGTCCGTTCACTCAGCAAGTCTCAGCCCCTTCTCCAGAGGCCGGTGCCTGAGGCTGTGGCAGTGAACTGGTCGAGCCGGATGTGGCCCTTGCTCTCCTGGAGCCTGCTGCAGTCGCGCTGCAGAGTAGCGGTTCATTGTTTAACTTGACAGGTATCTACTTGGTGCTTTCTGTTCTCCAGCTACTGCTGTGCCTAGCTAGCATCTACATAGATAATTATGTAAATTATCTAATTATGTAATTATTCAATCTTACTGGTATTCTGTACTTTAAAGACATACAGGACGCCATGTGCTGTGCCTAGGCGCGCAGTCGTGTCTGACTCTTTGCAACTCCATGGACGGTAGTCCACCAGGCTCCTCTGTCCATGGAGATTCTCCAGGCAAGAATGCTGGAGTGGGTGGCTGTGCCCTGCCCTCTTCCAGGGGATCTTCCCAACCCCGGGATTGAACCCAGGTCTCCCGCACTGCAGGCGGATTCTTTACTGTCTGAGCCACCAGGGAAGCCCAGGATGCCATGAAAACCTGTAATAACAATTGTTGTTTAGTCTCTAAGTCGAGTTCAACTCTTGTGACCCCATGGACTGTCGCCCACCAGCCTCCTCTGTTCATGGGATTTCCCAGGCAAGAGTACTGGAGTGGGTTGCTATTTCCTTCTCTGAGGGATCTTCCCAACCCAAGGATCGAACTTGCGTCTCCTGCTTGGAAGGCAGATTCTTTACCGCTGAGCCCACTGGGAAGCCCCTGAATAAGGATACCTCTTCTCATTCGGGGAGGGGGTAGGAATGGGTCAGGGAACAAGTTCCTGAGGAAGGAACACAATGGAAGCTTTAATTGGCCAAGTAAGAAACCCTAGATGAGAGGAGCGGTTGGCAGGGCAGAGAGACAGGAATGGGTGGTTAATTTCACTTGTTACTTAGGAAGATACCAACTGCTGTAGCATCTTAAAAACGAAATTCTGCTCGCCATTCACCGTGTCATGAGCTCTATGCCTGAGACTCGCAGACTCCTTAAGTGGAGCACTCACAGTCATGGTTCTCCTCCCAGGTCAGGGATCATTTTGAAATCTCTATCTCGAAGTACCAGAGAGGTTTTCCGTCTTGAGAAATCAGGACGTGTGCATGAGAGGATAATTAGCTGCGTAAGCTAAGTGTCAAGTGAGTGGTATAGTTAAATACTATTGGAATTCAGAGACGGGCACTGTCACGTAGGTATGGAATGGTAGTGGAGGGCCTTGGAGGTGGTGAAGCTTGAGTGGAAGAGATTGGGAAAAGCAGAGAAGAAAGGAGCTGGACGTTTCCAGTAAGAGAACAGAGAGTCCAAAGGCAGGCAGATGGGACTCCAGTGCTGCAGTTAGGGAAGAGGCGCTGTCCCCTGTGGGCCTTGGGCCTTGACAGTTCTCTGCTGCTGGCCTGAAGAGCGCCTTGAAGGAGTTTGAACACAAGGCTAGGGAATTGGGGCTGTATCATTTGAGCAGGGAAATGGCACGTGTGTGCACTGGTTTAGAATAAATCTGGTGGCGATTGGCTTTAAAACTAGGCCCTGAGACATGAGAATGCCTAGTCAATAGTTCCATTCAGCGGGTATTTATGGATCACCTCCGGTGTGGCCTAGGGAAGGGAAAGAGGTGAATGAGCAGGAGAACCCTTGTCTGGGGAACTTAAAATCCTGTGCAAAATTGGGCTTTTGAGAGAAGGACCTGGAGCCCAGGGGAGATGGGAGGACTCCGGGCCCCTCCCTCCCCACCCCCACAGGTTTTCAGGGTTTGGCAAACAGATGCCTGTTTGTGTAGAATGGTTTTCACAGTTAAAAATCATTTTTAATCTAAAGAACAGTATTTCATGATATATGAAAATGATAAAATTCAGATTTCATTGTCCATAAATAAAGTTTATTTGGAGCACAGCCTTGCTTGTCCATTTATGTACTGTCTGTGGTTACTTTCGGTGCTCCCCGGATGGCTCAGTGGTAAAGAGTCTGCCTAAACCCTGGGTCGGGAAGATCCCCTGGAAAAGGAAATGACAGCCCACTCCAGTATTCTTGCCTAGAGAATCCCATGGACAGAGGAGCCTGGCAGGCCACAGTCCACGGGGTTGCAGAAGAGTCAGACACAACTTAGTGTCTAGACAACAAGAAATGGTTGCGTCCACGTGCATACAGCAGTGGAGTTGAGTGGCTGTAAGCGGGACCACGTGGCCCAAAAGGCCCTGGAGTCCCCGCGCCCTCATATCAGATCCTCCCTCTCTGAAACTGGGTGTCCTTCTCCCTACCTCAGGCCTTTCCCTCCACCCGGGCTTTTAAATATCCTTGTCATCTTTATGTTCCTCCCAGATCCTCAGCTTCTTTCATCCAGGACCTTTTTCCTCCCAAATATGCTCAAAACCTATCTTACTTCTAACAAACAAGATTTCATCAACTCAGAAGTCCGCTTCTGCCAGTCTGCACCTCCAGTCTCTATCCCTGCCTCTCATGATTCACCTTAAGCCAGACTTCTGGCTTCATCAGTCCATTAAAACTAGTCTTGCTGAGTCCTTGGTGAATTCCTAGCTGCTGGATCCTATACTTTCCCTAGTCCTTCCTGTCTTCCTTGTTCTCTCTGAAAACATCCTGACCATTCTCTTTCCTCAAGACCCTTTATCTCTTGGCTTCTGTGGCGCCCATCTCCTTTGCATTCTCTCCCCAGTTCCGCAGCCCTGCCACCCATTCACCCAGCAGTGGCGTCTCTTCTTTTTACCAGTTCCCTAAACGTTGGTGACGTTCAGGAGCCTGTCCTTTGGCCTCGTGGCCAAGATTTTATTGAGCATCTACCATATGCCAGTCCCTGTGTTGAAATACTTTACACGAATTATCCCTAATCTTTATAACAACCCTAAAAAGATTGATTTTTCTTTCCTCCATGTTGTAAACAGGAGCTGGAGACTTAGCTTAAGTAATTTTCCCAAAGTTACACAGTAAGTAGCAGGGTTGGGCCTTGAACCAGCCTGCTTTAGCATATAGTAAAGGCAGCTGTTATCTGTGTACCAGAAACTTCTGCACTAGACTGTATTTTTTAGCTTCCAGCCTGTATGTGTGCCTGCTAGACATTGCTACCTGGAAGTACCTCAAACCCAACTTATCACCTCTCCCCACCCTCTGTCCAGTCCAAAATTGGTGTGTGACCATCTGTTTTGTCATGCAGGCCCTAATCTTGGGAGTTGGTCTTGACTTTGCCATTCCCCATTGCTACCACACCTCAGCACACTGTTGTCACTAGAGCCACTCATTTCCCCCCTTTTATTTTCTCCTGAATTCATCTCTCATAATGTCCACTGTCAGTTTATTTACTTATGCTGTGTGGCATGCAGGATCTTAGTTCCCTGACCGGGGATTGAACCCATGCCCCCTATAATTGGGAGCACAGAGTCTTAACCCCTGGACTGCCAGGGAAGCCCTGTCACTTCCCTAGTTTGGATTCTTCTCACCTCTGTCTTGGACAGTTGTCCCCCTTCTCTTCTCCTCTGCTACCTCTTCTTCTGTTCGCTTACCCTTCCAGTCTATCTTCCATAGGCTTCCAGAATGATCTCTTTTAAACCCCTCATCTGGTTGTGTTGCTATCTTGGCTAAAACCAAGATATCTTGGCTCCCTGTTGTCCTCTTCCTCTACTTCCCAGCTTAACTGAGGAGGGTTCACTCATTTTTCTAGATTCTGTTTCCAGCCTCTCACCTACCGAGGTGTGTTTGTGGTCTCTTGGACCAGTGTTCTCATTCATCTCTGCATGTAGTTCTCAAGGCGTTACCTCTTTCTGGAATGCCCATCTCCTCCAGTTTGTCTAAGGAACGCTCTTTCAGTTTATCCCTAAAAAATAGACCAATAGGCAAACAAAAACACATCCTCAGTTCAGACGGAATGGCTCAGTCTCCAAGCCTTCACTGAGTCCAGTCTTTCCGAGAAGGATTAGGTTTCCCTCTTTGTATGCTTCCCAGGCACCGCGGGTGTGTGCATTGCCCGGCTCAGCACAGTCTATAATCATTCGTGCACATGTGCCTCCTTAAAATGATGCTCCGTAAAAGGAGAGCTTTTTGCCTTGTTCACCTTTTCTCTGTGGTGTCTAGCTTGTTGCCTGGGGTATAGGAGCTCAGTAACTGTCAGATGGATACCAGTAGTGTGGCGAGAGCAGACTGAAGCGTGGAGAGCAATGAGGAGTAAAGGGGGAAGGTGTCTGCTAAAGCTGAAGACTAGGCAGAACTCTTTCTCTTTTCACTTTCACCCATTGGGGAAGGAAATGGCAACCCACTCCAGTGTTCTTGCCTGGAGAATCCCAGGGACGGGGGAGCCTGGTGGGCTGCCGTCTATGGGGTCACACAGAGTCGGACACGACTGAAGCGACTTAGCAGCAGCAGCAGCAGCAGCAGGGCCTTGATATGTATAGCATCAGGACATTGACAGAGTCTTTTCACAGAGGCTTTGTCTCATTTTGTTCTACTCACAAGCACCATGAGACAGCAGGACATTTCAGTTCTGCTGTGTAGAAATAAAGAACCTTTAGTTCCGAGATGTGGAAAGACCTGCCCAAAGTCCTGAACCTAAGCGCCGGTGGTCATTTTTCTCCAGCCAAGGCTGTATTGCTTCCCCTTTCCCAGGAGAGAGATGGGGAAGGTTCGGAAGATGAGAGGGAAGCTTTGGGCTGAACCTGTATGTGGAAGTTAAAGAAAAGGAGTGAGTGACTCAGGGAAGAAGACAAAGAGCCCCACGGAGTTGCTTTGTGGTGTAGGACACGTTTTCAGAAGGAGAGGGCATCGGTGAGAAATTTTTTTCCAATACTAAAGGAAAATTGGGAAGGAGGAAAGAGTTTGAGCACCAGCAAGCTCAAGGGCATGGTTTTGTCCGGTGAAGGCAGCTTGCTGAGTGGTTCCAACAGGCACTGCAGGAAGTGGAGGCTCCTGCAGATGGCACGCTTTCCAGGAAGAGTGGTGAGGGAAGGGGACCAGGAGGAGCAGTTTGAGAAGCGCCGTACTACCAGATATTCCCAGAAATCTGTGATACACGTTTTTCATTTTGTAGATCTGAAGTTACAGAAGAGACTGTGCTGGTATATAACTGAACTAGTACACCTGTGACTGAGTATATAAATTTCAGAATGTTTTAAACTCAGTTTTATGTTGGTTGGTTCTCATCAGGTTACAGGCCCAGAGGACAGGATGTTGAGTCGAGCCTTAGAGTCGTATGTGAGCAGGGGTGAGTGTAGTAGTATGTGCCCGCTTTAGGGCGTGGGTGTTGAGTGGACACCAGTCTTATATTCACGTAGAGTATTGAACTGCCTCTGCCTTGTCTCTCGTCCATCGCGCTCATCATTTGTTGCCCTGGTGTAATCTGCTCAGCGGGAAGATTTCCCCCTTGTGTTAGAGGTGCTTTCTGTGTCGGCGACAGAAGCCTGTGTATCTCACCTGTCTCTCCCGAGAGCCAAGCTCTGGGGGAGTTAGGCGCTGGGCAGCTCTGTTGTGCCACTGACGAGGTGTCCTCCATCTGCCAGGTAAAGCGGTACCAGTGCACCTTTGAGGGCTGTCCCCGCACCTACAGCACGGCGGGCAACCTGCGCACCCACCAGAAGACCCACCGAGGGGAGTACACCTTCGTCTGCAACCAGGAGGGCTGCGGCAAGGCCTTCCTCACCTCCTACAGCCTCAGGATCCACGTGCGGGTGCACACCAAGGAGAAGCCGTTCGAGTGCGACGTGCAGGGCTGTGAGAAGGCGTTCAACACGCTCTACAGGTCAGCGCCCAGCCCCCGAGCCCGGCTCTGCCGCGCCCACGGCGCTCCCCCTATACCGGGCAGACGCTCACATGCGGGGCTTGAAAGAGGGCAGCTGCGCTCAGCTGCCGACAGTTCCTCAGAGGAGTTGTTACTTAAACATGGACACATCCTGGATCGGTTACAGTCAGAAAAGCTTTGTGTCTGGATCTGTATCTCCCAGAATGACATCCCGGCCTGAGGATTTTAGTAGTTGGTATGGAATAATATCTCCTGTTGGCTCAGGAGCTTGGTATTAAGGATTCTTTGATTTCCTTCCCAGCCTCAGCTTGAAGATTAACTTTTTTCTTCCCTCAAGAAGTGGGGAGTGGTCTGCTCATCAGCCATTTCTCTTTTCTACCGTTTATATCAGGAGACTTACATTAGTCTTCAGCATTGGCTATCACATAGCAAACACAGTAATAGCTAACACTGGTGGGCTCTAGTCCATAGGATCGCGAAGAGGTGGACACAGCTGAGCATACGTACCTAAAAAGCACTCACTGCGTGGCAGGCAGTGTCCTGTGCGCTGCGAAGGGAATGGAAGCAGAGAGGTTTTGTAACTGGGTCGAGATCCCCTTCTGGTCGAGGAGACCAGAATTTGAGTTCCAGGCAGCCTGGCTTCAGGGTCACACTCACCGCACTCTGCTGTATAATTCTTTGAATTTCTCTTTGAGTACAAAATGTTGATATTAGGGTATTATGACTGTAGAATTCTCATGTACTTGACCTTGATGCCCATTAAGCTGATGTGGGAAAGCTCTGGCGTGCATTATGACAAAGGGGACTTCTCTGGGGGTATCTTGCAGGCTGAAAGCACATCAGAGGCTTCACACAGGGAAGACGTTTAACTGTGAATCTGAAGGCTGCAGCAAGTACTTCACCACACTCAGTGATCTGAGGAAGCACATTCGAACCCATACAGGAGAAAAGCCATTTCGGTGGGTCTTGCTGTTTTCTATTTATCACTGACTAGGTTTCAGGGGGGTGTCTTGATGTACTCTAATATTTTTCAAAATGGGGAGGGAATTCCCTGTGCTAGCTCTTTGGGCAGTGCTTGCTCTCCCCAGGATAGCTGTAAACCACTGCAGACTGAAGGAGGGGCGATGGGGCCCACGAGTGTCTCCACCTGCTCTGTGGGGGATGGCTTCTCTGCCTTACTCTTTCCCTTTACTTTCACGAAGCGTTTACTGCGACTCCCTCATCCGTACTAGAGGAATGCTAAGATGCAGGCTCTCCTCCTGAGAACCTTAGTCTGCTCTGGTGGAAACGAACAAGTAACCAGACAGTCTGAGAATGAGATGCTGAGCACAGGGGCAAGGATACCTACCTAGGAAGAGGGGAGGAGGAGGGGAGGGGAGGAGGGGTAAAGATACTTAAGCTAGTGGTGCAAGTATTGTTTTGTGTTTTTTTAGTCACTTGTTTGGCTGTTGCTTTGTAATATGTCATGTGTACATACAAACATTACAGGAGCGTCTTTTTTAAAAAATTAATTTATGTTAATTGGAGGCTAATTACTTTACAGCATTGTAGTGGTTTATGCCATGCATTGACATGAATCAGCCATGGGAGTATGTGTGTCCCCCATCCTGAACCCCCCTCCCACCTCCCTCCCCATCCCATCCCTCAGGGTCATCCCAGTGCACCAGCCCTGAGCGCCCTGTCTCATGCACCAAACCTGGACTGATGGTCTGTTTCACATATGGTAATATACATGTTTCAATGCCATTCTCTCAAATCACCCCACCCTCGCCTTCTCCCACAGAGTCCAAAAGTCTGTTCTTTACATCTGTGTCTCTTTTGCTGTCTCGCATATAGGGTCATCATTACCATCTTTCTAAATTCCATATATATGCATTAATATACTGTATTGGTGTTTTTCTTTCTGACTTACATCACTCTGTATAATAGGCTCCAGTTTCATCCACCTCATTAGAACTGATTCAAATGCATTCTTTTTAATAGCTTTTAATATTCCATTGTGTATATGTACCACAGCTTTCTTATCCATTTGTCTGCTGATGGACATCTAGGTTGCTTCTATGTCCTGGCTATTGTAAACAGTGCTAGGAGCATCCATTTTTATCTATAGATTTCCATTTATATATATATATATATATATATATATATATATATATATATATATATATATATGTGAACACACTTACATATTGAATTGATACATGTATAAATATAAGCTTGAAGGAAGGAGTTGAACCATCTAATTTCTCCTGTGCTCACAGCATATAGTGTGGTTCTGGGCATTCAGCAGGAATTGAAAAACAACTTTGGAGTGACTATATGATATTTTTAATGAGGTAATCAGTTTGTAAGGATCCGTCCTAAATATAACATAGATATATTACTGAAAACTGCCTATAAACATGTCTCTGAATTTAGGCAGGAGGGATTGCTGTTACATTCATGGCATTAAATATGCTGCCTTTTATTCTCAAATCACTCATCTCATTAGGACACCTGAAAATCAGACAGTCTTCAGGGACAGTCAACTCTTAAACACCAATTAAATGGAAGTGTGTTTTTTAAGAATTACAGATACATTTCTGAGTCATGGCCCCTCTAAAGGCAAGAATATTTGGAACCTAGTTGGTTACTCTCCAGCTGCTGTGAAGCTTGGGTTGCTTTTTTCCCCATAGGGCTATCAAGGGGATTCTAATTTCTATTCAATTATACGTGTTTTTGTCATGATTAAAACTGCTAATTTTTCTTGAATGTTAGATGGGGCTTTAGATGCAATGATTTTATGTACTTAAAAAGTAAAATGATTTAGAGAAGCTTTCTATTTAAAGAAATAAAATATTTTGGCTTATAAGTATATGCATTCATTCATGTAAATAGTGACTGAATGCCTGCCGTGTGCAAGAACTACAGCAGATGTGAAGAACTACATGGACCCTGCCCTCAAAGGAATTGCAATCTAGGAGAAGAGATAACAAATGTATGCACACAGAGATAAAATAAGATTGGGAATGACAGGTGCCATAAAAGTAGCATGTAGATAAATGCCCTTGGAGTCCTAAGGAGGGAAATATTACCTCTGGTTTTAGTTATCAAGAAAGTAAAAGAGAAAAGTTCTCTGAAGATGACAGATAATCACGTTGTAGCCAGTGTATTCTACCTGATTTTGCGCTAGTGTTGTATTTCGGGCCTGTGCCTATGTGAAAGCCTCTGTACCCATCACTGATACTCCTTGTGTTTCATTTGCCGCAGTAGATTTTCCATATGCGTTCTCATTGTCAGTAGAATTCTGTTGCGTCACTCATCAGAAGGCTCTTATTGTTAGGGCCGTCAGCATGTACCTTACCTGTAGGACAAGAAACACGTTTCCTGGGCCAACCTCTCCCTCTCATCCCAGATTTGTCACCTTATTTTCCAGGGACCTGTCATCATTCCCATCTGTAAAACCCATTTTGTCGATCTGATCATAGTGTTCTGAGCAGCTTTAATTTAAGTTTGTATTTACAGGAGATATTGAAGATAAAGGTCGATTAGCTAATGACTGCTTTCCTTTCTGCTTAAACAACTTCCTTAGGTGTGATCATGATGGCTGTGGAAAAGCATTTGCAGCAAGCCACCACCTTAAAACTCACGTCCGTACACATACTGGTGAGTTTAGGCTAATTTTTATCTTTTAACCTTCGTTGAGCCAATAAATAACGTGTGTTTCCATTGAAACCTGTACAGCTTTGTGGAGAGAGCAAGTCTAATCAGTTGGCCTTCACCTATAATGTTCGAGTTCCTCTCAGATGTTAAAAAGGATCTAAAGACTGGACTCAGGAGCTTAACCTTAAGAAATAAAGCCAATTCAGAGATACTCAATAAAGAATCTGAGAGGGGGGGAAGAAACTAGCTTCTCTTTTAACTTCCTAGGAGCAGGCCATTCTCAGTGCTTTGCTCTGCATTAAATTTTAGGACTGGGTTGATTAACTTGTGGATAATTGATCCAGTGTATTACCTGAACCCTCATTAGCATATTTACTTCCCTATGTTAGGGGAAGTAGATGTCTCCATCCAGTGAAATGGTTTTATGGTGAAATTAACACCTCTTTGCATTCTTGCAGGTGAAAGGCCCTTTTTCTGCCCCAGTAATGGCTGTGAGAAAACATTCAGCACTCAGTACAGTCTCAAAAGTCACATGAAAGGTCACGATAACAAAGGAAACTCATACAGTGCACTTCTAAATCACAACGGATCAGAGGTGTGGAGTGTTTTGTCTCTCGTTTTGATCTGGGCAGCGTAGAACAGCGACAGTTGTTTGTGCCTCCGGTTAAAATGCCTTCTCTCTAAATCTGTTAGCGAAAGAAAAGGAATCAGTGTCAAGATCTATGTCTTTGTGAGGGGGTGGCAGAAGCCAGAAATCTCACCAGGCTCCCTGTGCGTCAGCCCCTGATTCGGCTCCGCCTCTGGTGGAAGAGGTGTCTTGGAACCAGAGGTCTCAGAATGGCTACCAAAGGGTCGTCCAGGTGCTCTCAAAGGGTGTTATTTTCCCATTCATGTCGTGTAAAATGGTACATTTGAACTTGAGTTTTGGACGCTATTTAATGATTTGCTTTACCCTTCCATTAATCCATCACTGGAGAACCAGGTGGAGTCTAGGGGTGGGGTGGGGGGGCGGTCCCCTGCCCTTTAGAATTGTCTGCAGACCTAATGGTTAGATAGCCACTGCCTTTAAGGCACTGAACCACAGACAAGCCTCTGCAGAGGTTTAGGTGGTTTTGTCTGTTTTTCTTCACCAAGCCCTCTCCTCTGTGGCTTCTTTCCAGAGAGATCCTGGGATAAATTTACTGTTACTACTTCTGATATGGTATTGGGCACTTACCTTATGTCTTTTGCACCCCAAAAGTGAGAACTGTTATTATTTTACTATTTTATAAATAAAGTGGAAGCTCACTGACCCCCTTTAGAATAACAAGGTTCTTAAAGTATGTAATATGGTTTTGATTTGGGCAGAGACAGCATGATTCTGTGGTTTCTGATTTTTAAACAGAAAAGGATCCCTTTAAAAGGACTCTTCCTTCTGTGTCTTATTGGTAATAATAACTAATATTTACTGAATGTTTACTGTATGCCAAGTACTATGCTAAGTTTTCTTAAGTGAATTACCCTGCTTACAAGAGGTCAGTATTCTTATTCCCATACCACTGACAGAGAAACCTGAGGTAAGGAGAAATTAAATAACTTGCCTAAGTATCCAGAGCTTGTGATTAGCACCCTTTAGGCAGACCATCTGATTCCAGAGCCTGGTTCTTGACCACCCGCCCCGCCCCCACATCATAGTAGGCAAAACGGCATTGGTTGCGAAGAGTCTGAATTCACATCCAAGCGCCACCACTAGACACATGACCTTAGGCAAATGGCTTCTTTGTGCCTCAGTCTCACTGTCTGTAAAACCAGATAAAAACACTAAGATGTGAGAGTCTTTGTCCATAAAGCTGCATTTATGAAGGCATGATCCGTTTTCTCGTTTTGCAACAATCACAGTTTCTCACCAGTAGCTCCTGCTCATTGGAGGCCTCAGTGCACAGGGTCCAGACTTCACATCTCTTGGCTGACTGTTAGCTCCCCATTGGAGCGAATCTGCTCTGGTCTTAGGCTTTCAAAGCTATCAGGATTGCCTTTGAGTCTTAATATCTCTAGCCCAGATTTCTTCCTGAGCTTTAGACATGTATTCAGCCTCCTACTCAATGTCTCCACCCAGCTGTCACCTACGTTTCCCAGTCTTGACGCGTCCAACCTGTTCCTCCTGCAGTCTCCCACATCTTAGTAAATGGCACCTCTGTGTCTCTAGTGGTGCAGGCCAAAAACACTGGAGTCATTCTTGACTCCTCTTTTTTTTTTCCCCTCATTCCACACACCCACCAGCATCTATCAGTTCCATCTTTCTAGAATCTGATCTGATTACTTCATTCAAGCCCTTGTCGTTGTTTGACCTGGATTCTTGCAATGACCTGCTAAGTGGTTTTCTTAGCACCTTTCCCCTCACTTCTCCCCACTGATACTCCACTCTGATCTTCCTAAACAATGAGGCAAATCATGTCTGTTCTCTGCTTATAACCCTTCAGTAGCTTCTTATATCATTTAAGGTAAAAGTTAGAATCTTTACAGTGGTCCAGAAAGTCCTGGACATTGTGGCTTGCTCACTTCTCTCTTCATTTCAGTTCAGTTCAGTTGCTCAGTTGTGTCCGACTCTTTGCGACCCCATGAATCGCAGCACGCCAGGCCTCCCTGTCCATCACCATCTCCCGGAGTTCACTCAGACTCACGTCCATCGAGTCCGTCATGCCATCCAGCCATCTCATCCTCGGTCATCCCCTTCTCCTCCTGCCCCCAATCCCTCCCAGCATCAGAGTCTTTTTCAGTGAGTCAACTCTTCTCATGAGGTGGCCAAAGTACTGGAGTTTCAGCTTTAGCATCATTCCTTCCAAAGAAATCCCAGGGCTGATCTCCTTCAGAATGGACTGGTTGGCATTCATTTGAGCTGCACCACCCACCTTGTGGTTCCTTGAACTGAGGAAGCCCACCTTGCCTCCAGGCCTTTGTGTGTGCTGTGCCCTCTGCATGAATCACTGTCCCCACATGTGTGCATGGCCCTTGCCTTCTCCAGTATCTGCTCTAAGGCCACCTTATCTGAGTCCCTTCCTGATCTGATAAAAGAGCGTCTCCTCCCCTGGCCTTCTCCACTCCCCTTACTCTCTTATATACTGTGTATTTATTTGTTTTTTGTCTGGCCCCCTCTCTCTGGTGGCAGGGACTTTATTATTGTATCCCTGGGCCTGTAACAGGGCTTAATACGTATTAGATGCTCAGTGAGTGTTTGTTAAATACATGCACGTATCAGAACTTACGATGCATGAGGTAAAGTGAGGCGACCGCATAAAGTATTTGAATCACAACTGGCATCCTAGGAATCCAGAATTCTGAGTTAGCCCAGACACCCGTATAGGAATAGTAACCCCTCAGCACCACTCTAAGTGACAGTCCCCGAGATGCCCATGCTGGGGACATAGTGAAGTAATGGAAGGTGGACTTTCAGTCAGAAGCAATGGGTCTGTGTTATGTTAATTGGTGATTTTTGGACCGTTCACTGCTAATCTTAGCATTAATTTTCTCATACTTAGAATGGGAATGTGAAATAATACTACAGAGGATTATATTAATAGTAAATGAAGTCATGTAAAATTGCTTTGTCGATGATAGACCAATTTCACAAATATTATTGATTTCATGTTATTATAGCTTTTGTTACTCTGGAGCCTGAGTCATGAGATAATTCTTAAACTCTACTAACCATGTTTAAGAACATAAACAATATCTTCTTAAGAATATCAGGATTTTAAAAATTGAAATAATTCAGTAGCCTTTGTTTTGAATAGTTTTTTTATTCTATAGACTTTTGGAATCTTAGGGACACTGTAATCAAGTGTTTTATTACATAATAGAATACAGTAAATCCCAATTGTTTGTCAATTAGAATTTTTTTTTCTTTCACAGGATACAAATCACTCACTTTGTCTGAGGAATTTAAGCCTTCTGTCCACAGATTCTGAATTTCAAGAAAATTCCAATACAGTAAGTGTACCTGTGATACAGATGTTATTAAAATAAGTGCAAGAATTGAGCCTCCCTTTGGTGGGAAAATTGAGTGAGGCCAGTCTTGGAAGGCTTTCAGATTGAGCTGTGTTCAATGAGTAGCCACTTAGGGTGTTTTGATTCTGTTTCCTGATAAGAGCTCTCATTGGAGAGGTTGCTCTCTCCGATGCATAGTGCCTTTTGGCCCAGATCACTCACTTGATAACCTCCTGCACCAGAAAATAACTTTATTTATTTAGCAAATATTTATTGAGTGTCTACTCCAGTCGGGCAGAGTGCTGGTACTGAGCTGGTAGTAGTGAGGAAGTAAGTGTGGTCTGTTCTTGAGTAGCTTAAAATTCAGCCACTGTAAGGGAGAGCCAGGGTTCCAGTTTGCAGGCTTTTCTTAAGCCCTGCCAGTCTGACCTGAATCAGTCCTTTCCTTTCTTTGAGCATGGCGATTCTGAAGGGGACCATGTCTGCAGGCCCACTGCTAGGGGACAAACCCAGTGTCTCCTGACCTGCTTGCTTTGGCTCTGCCATTCCCACGGCTCCATGCTGTGTCTTGCAGACCACTGAATCAATCCTGAGCTTGTGCCCCTTCAGGAGGATCCATGAGCTTTACTGGGTCACTGACACTGGTGGTTAAGTATGCATTTTTGGTTGTTTTTCTCTGGTAAATAAGTATAGCTTAGGTTAGATTTTCTGTGAGTATATGCATAATAAATAAGGAGGAATCAATGTGATAGGAAGTATTTGAACAGTTCTCTACAGTGTAGGCTCTTGGGCCTCCCCCAACTCTACTGAGTCAGTATCCTCTGGGAGGGGGGCCTGACCCTGCACAATTTTATATTAGCACACTAGGTCCTGGGTTCTCCTGGTAATGGCAGAATTTCTCTTATCAGACCAGCCCTCCCACAGAAAACAACTGTGTATGCTGGGCAAAATATGAAAACAACTACGTGAAGGCACCAGAGAGCAACCCAAACAGGCAGAGGCAACGTTTGAATGACGGGGCCGCTTGGGAGATAGCAGTGGCACTGGATGGGTCTGCAGGCTTTATGGCTTATCTGTCTCAGAGCAAGCCTAGTTGATACCAAACAGGACGGCTCAGGCTCAGTAAACACTCGCTCTTACTGGAGTGACTACCCGGAGGACAGAGCTCAGGGCAACAGTGCGGCACCTGGAGAGTTAATGACCTGCAAAGGAGAGAACACAGAGGTTGAATCCCAAGTTCTGTTTGGAGCTGTGTCCAAACCTCCAGTTGACCCCTGAATTGTGGGTGTGTGGGGCAGACCCCAAGCAGTCCAGCTGAGGCTAAAGAGCTGGATGAAGAGGACAGCTGCCATCCACTGCAGGGAAGACAGAGCTTGGAGTTAGAGCATAGCCAAGTCACTGGAATGTTATAGCAAACAACCAAATACTCTTCCAAGAAGTGTAACAGAATCCTGAGTCTCTGCAGCATATCATTTGCAATGTCCAGGGTTATCCAAAATTAGTAAACATAAGACATAAGAGAACATTACCTCTACTCAAGAGAAAAGGTCATTTATGGACTACGGAGACTGACCCCAAGATGAGCCAGGTGATAGAATTAGTGGACAGACATTTATAAGTAGCTCTTAAAATGCTCAAGCATATTAAGGATTACTTGTAATGATTTAATAAATAGGAACTCTTAGCAGAGAAATAGAAACTATAAAAAAATGTGCCAAATGGGAATTCTGGAACTGAAAATATATCAAAATTTAAAAATTCACCAAATGGGCTTAACAGCAGACTGGAAATAACAGATGAAAGAATCAGTTGAATTGAAGAGAGACCAGTAGAAATTAACCAATCTGAAGGGCCCACCCCCCCAAAAAAAGCACTTTGTATGATTGTTTGGCATACTCATATTTCAGAGCTGATGCTCTAAGTAAGAGTACTGGGCCAAGATTGCCCTCTGAACCACACGGGGTAAGATTTCTGGGTAAACGTCTCCTTAATATCAGAGATCGTGGGAAATGGTTGAGGTATCCACTCCCTGACTGGGACTTGACACATGACTGAGGAGCTTTCTAGAGCCCTAAGGTCACCAGGTGAGGAACCATATGAGGGGACATTGAGTACTTGTGAAAAAGGAAAGCTTTTTCTATCCATAATTTACAACAGCAAGAGAGAGGCCTGTTTTCCTTCCCTGGGATCAAATTATATGTTGTGTCCTTGTCCTCCAGCGTTTAGTCTTTCAGACTAAGATCAAAGTGCTTTGAATAGGGTGGATTTTGCCTTGCTTGCTTTAAAAGAAATGATAATGAGTTGTTAAAATTAAATGATATATTTTTATGAGATCATCATTTTCCAGGTTCCTGGGCAGCCTACATGTTTCTCTGTGTCCTAGGTATGAATTTGGGCTGAAGCTCTGAGGAACAGCCCACTGGGCCTGTTGGCCTCTGAGCCTCAAGATCCATCATGTTCCCAAACAGCTCAGTGTTCTCAAGTCTCTCTGCTCCAGGCCCCAGAGGCTCAACCTGTTCGTCTCTCCTCACTTGAGGGGGTGGTTCCCACTCGCTCTGCCCCCAGGGTTATTGCCCTGAAGCCTGGCAGTGGCTGAGTCAGTCCCTTCAGCACTTATCTTTTTTTTTTTTTTTTAAATTTTTATTTTATTTTTGTTATTTTTTAAATTTTAAAATCTTTAATTCTTACATGCATTCCCAAACATGAACCCCCCTCCCACCTCCCCTCCCCATAACATCTTTCTGGGTCATCCCCATGCACCAGCCCCAAGCATGCTGCATCCTGCGTCAGACATAGACTGGGGATTCAATTCACATGATAGTATACATGTTAGAATGTCATTCTCCCAAGTCATCCCACCCTCTCCCTCTCCCTCTGAGTCCAAAAGTCCGTTATACACATCTGCGTCTCTTTCCCTGTCTTGCATACAGGGTCGTCATTGCCATCTTCCTAAATTCCGTATATATGTGTTAGTATACTGTATTGGTGTTTTTCTTTCTGGCTTACTTCACTCTGTATAATCGGCTCCAGTTTCATCCATCTCATCAGAACTGATTCAAATGAATTCTTTTTAACGGCTGAGTAATACTCCATTGTGTATATGTACCACAGCTTTCTTATCCATTCATCTGCTGATGGACGTCTAGGTTGTTTCCATGTCCTGGCTATTATAAACAGTGCTGCGATGAACATTGGGGTACATGTGTCTCTTTCAATTCTGGTTTCCTCGGTGTGTATGCCCAGCAGTGGGATTGCTGGGTCATAAGGTAGTTCTATTTGCAATTTTTTAAGGAATCGCCACACTGTTCTCCATAGTGGCTGTACTAGTTTGCATTCCCACCAACAGTGTAGGAGGGTTCCCTTTTCTCCACACCCTCTCCAGCATTTATTGCTTTAGCACTTACCTTTTTTAATTAAAAAAAAAAACCAACCTGTTTATGACGGTATAATATACATACAGAAAAGTACACCTGTCATAAATGTACAACTTGATGAGTCATCGCCGTTCACCATATTCCTGTAACTGTCGCAGAAGGGGAAGTGTGGGGACAAGAGGATGGTCATATCTGAGTCCCTGGGACGGACGGCCACCAAGTGTAGGTTCTTGGCTTTGTGCAGGAAGGAATTCAAGAATGAGCCATAGTGGAGGGAAAGAAGGGCTCTTCAGGGAGTACTCAAGACTGTGGACCATCTCGAAAGGCAAGAGAGGCCCAGGAGGCAGCAGGGTATCCGGCTGTCAGAATTGATAGGGGTGGGTAATTACATAGGCTAATGAGTAGGAAGAGTATTCCAGCTATCTTGGGGAAAGGGTGGGGATTTCCAGGAATTGGGCCAGTGCCCACTGTTTGACCTTTATGGAAGACAACTCATGGCCATTTTGGACCTAGTAAGTAAAGTTGCTCAGTCGTGTCCAACTCTTTGCGACCCCATGGACTATAGCCTACCAGGCTCCTCTGTCCATGAGATTTTCCAGGCAATAGTACTGGAGTGAGTTGCCATTTCCTTCTCCAGAGAATCTTCCCGACCCAGGGATCGAACCTGGGTCTCCCACACTGTAGACAGACGCTTTACCGTCTGTGCCACCAGGGAAGTCCATTTTGGACCTAGTTGCTTCTAATCACTTTATGCCGTGTCCTCAGGCCATGCCACTGGGCTTCCCTGGTGGCTTAGCACGGAAGAATCTGCCTGGGAATGCAGGAGACACAGGTTCCATCCCTGGGTCAGGAAGATCCTCTGGAGAAGGAAATGGCAACCCACTCCAGTATTCTTGCCTGGGAAATCCCATGGACAGAAGAGCCTGGTGGGCTACAGTCCATGGGGTGGCAAAAGAGTCGGACACAACTGAGCAACTAAACAACAACAACAGGCCATGCCATTCTTTTAAAGGTTGTGCCCTGCCCCTTCCGGTGTCATAACCAGCACGCAAATCAACAAACAGAACATTCCAACACCCTAGAATCCCCCATCAGGTCCCTTAACAGCCGTTACCTCTTCCTAAGGATAACCACTATCCTGGCTTCTCACAACCTAAGGTGAATTTTGCCTGTTTTTATGCTTTCTATAATTCAAATGTGGCCTATACTCATTTGTCCTGGCTTCTTTCTTGCAACATTTTGTTTGAGGAATTAATGCATGTTGTTGCATAAAATAATATATAGATTATTTGTTCTCATTGTTGAGCAGTTATTCAGTTTCAGTTCAGTCGCTCAGTCGTGTCTGACTCTGCGACCCCATGAATCGCAGCATGCCAGTCCTCCCTGTCCATCACCAACTCCCGGAGTCCACCCAAACCCATGTCCATTGTGTCAGTGATGCCATCCAACCATCTCATATTCTGTCGTCCCCTTCTCCTCCTGCCCTCAATCTTTCCCAGCATCAGGGTCTTTTCAAATGAGTCAGCTCTTCGCATCAGGTGGCCAAACTATTGGAGTTTCAGCCTCAGCATCAGTCCTTCCAATGAACACCCAGGACTGATCTCCTTTAGGATGGACTGGTTGGATCTCTGTGTAGTCCAAGGGACTCTCAAGAGTCTTCTCCAACACCACAATTCAAAAACATCAGTTCTTTGGTGCTCAGCTTTCTTCACAGTCCAACTCTCACATCCATCTCACATCCATACATGACCACTGGAAAAACCATAGCCTTGACAAGATGGACCTTTGTTGACAAAGTAATGTCTCTGCTTTTCAATATGCGATCTAGGATGGTTATAACTTTCCTTCCAAGGAGTAAGCATCTTTTAATTTCATGGCTGCAGTCACCATTTGCAGTGGTTTTGGAGCCCAAAAAGATAAAGTCTGACACTGTTTCCACTGTTTCCCCATCTATTTCCCATGAAGTGATGGGACTGGATGCCATGATCTTTGTTTTCTGAATGTTGAGCTTCAAGCCAACTTTTTCACTCTCCTCTTTCACTTTCATCAAGAGGCTTTTAGTTCCTCTTCACTTTCTGCCATAAGGGTGGTGTCATCTGCATATCTGAGGTTATTGATATTTCTTCCGGCAATCTTGATTCCAGCTTGTATTTCTTCCAGTCCTGCGTTTCTCATGATGTACTCTGCATAGAAGTTAAATAAGCAGGATGACAATATACAGCCTTGATGTCCTCCTTTTCCTATTTGGAACCAGTCTGTTGTTCCATGTCCAGTGCTAACTGTTGCTTCCTGACCTGCATACAGGTTTCTCAAAAGGCAGGTCAGGTGGTCTGGTATTCCCATCTCTTTCAGAATTTTCCACAGTTTATTGTGATCCATGCAGTCAAAGGCTTTGGCATAGTCAGTAAAGCAGAAATAGATGTTTTTCTGGAGCTCTCTTGCTTTTTCCATGATCCAGTGGATGTTGGCAATTTGATCTCTGGTTCCTCTGCCTTTTCTAAAACCAGCTTGAACATCTGGAAATTCACGGTTCATGTATTGCTGAAGCCTGGCTTTGAGAATTTTGAGCATTCCTTTACTAGCATGTGAGATGAGTGTAATTGTGCGGTAGTTTGAGCATTCTTTGGCATTGCCTTTCTTTGGGATTGGAATGAAAACTGACCTTTTTCAGTCCTGTGGCCACTGCTGAGTTTTCCAAATTTGCTGGCATATTGAGTGCAGCACTTTCACAGCATCATCTTCCAGGATTTGAAAGAGCTCAACTGGAATTCCATCACCTCCACTATCTTTGTTCGTAGTGATGCTTTCTAAGGCCCACTTGACTTCAGATTCCAGGATGTCTGGCTCTAGGTGAGTGATCACAGCATCGTGATTACCTGGGTCGTGAAGATCTTTTTTGTACAGTTCTTCTGTGTATTCTTGCCACCTCTTCTTAATATCTTCTGCTTCTGTTAGGTCCATACCATTTCTGTCCTTTATTGTGTCCCTCTTTGCATGAAATGTTCCCTTGATATCTCCAATTTTCTTTCTTTTTTTTTTTTTTTCCAATTTTCTTGAAGAGATCTCTAGTCTTTCCCATTCTGTTGTTTTCCTCTATTTCTTTGCATTGATTGCTGAGGAAGGCTTTCTTATCTCTTCTTGCTATTCTTTGGAACTCTGCATTCAGATGTTTATAGCTTTCCTTTTCTCCTTTGCTTTTCGCTTCTCTTCTTTTCACAGCTATTTGTAAGGTCTCCCCAGACAGCCATTTTGCTTTTTTGCATTTCTTTTCCATGGGGATGGTCTTGATCCCTGTCTCTTGTACAGTGTCACAAACCTCCGTCCATAGTTCATCAGGCACTCTATCTATCAGATCTAGTCCCTTAAATCTATTTCTCATTTCCACTGTATAATCATAAGGGATTTGATTTAGGTCGTATCTGAGTGGTCTAGTGGTTTTCCCTACTTTCTTCAATTTGAGTCTGAATTTGGCAATAAGGAGCTCATGATCTGAGCCACAGTCAGCTCCCGGTCTTGTTTTTGCTGACTATATATAGCTTCTCCATCTTTGGCTGCAAAGAATATAATCAGTCTGATTTCAGTGTTGACCATCTGGTGATGTCCATGTGTAGAGTCTTCTCTTGTGTTGTTGGAAGAGGGTGTTTGCTATGACCAGTGCATTCTCTTGGCAAAATTCTGTTAGCCTTTGCCCTGCTTCATTCCATATTCCAAGGCCAAATTTGCCTATTACTCCAGGTGTTTCTTGACTTCCTACTTTTGCATTCCAGTCCCCTATAATGAAAAGGACATCTTAGAACTGTTCAATTTCAGCTTCTTCCAGCGTTAGTGGTTGGGGCATAGACTTGGATTACCATGATATTGAATGCTTTGCCTTGGAAACGAACAGAGGTCATTCTGTCATTTTGAGATTGCATCCAAGTACTGCATTTCGGACTCTTTTGTTGACTATGATGGCTACTCCATTTCTGCTAAGGGATTCCTTCCCACAGTAGTAGATATAATGGTCATCTGAGTTAAAATTCACCCATTCCAGTCCATCTTAGTTTGCTGATTCCTAGAATATCGATGTTCACTCTTGTCATCTCCTGTCTGACCACTTGCAGTTTCCCTTGATTCATCCCAGGGACGGGGGAGCCTGGTGGGCTGCCGTCTATGGGGTTGCACAGAGTCGGACATGACTGAAGCGACTTAGCAGCAGCAGCATGGACCTAACATTCCAGGTTCCTATGCAATACTGCTCTTTACAGCATCGGACCTTGCTTCCATCACCAGTCCCATCCACAGTAGGTGTTGTTTTTGCTTTGGCTGCGTCCCTTCATTCTTTCTGGAATATTATAGACAGGCTCTTATAGGCTCAGATCATGCTTTGACTGCCTCCCTTCATTCATCCCTTCATTCTTTCTGGAGATCATACTGCTGATCTGCAGCAGCATATTGAGCACCTACTAACCTGGGGAGTTCATCTTTCAGTGTCCTATCTTTTTGCTTTTTCATACTGTTCATGGGGTTCTCAAGGTAGAATACTGACGTGGTTTGCCATTCCTTTCTGCAGTGGACCACATTCTGTCAGACCTCTCCACCATGACCCATCCGTCTTGGGTGGCCCCACACAGCATGGCTTAGTTTCACTGAGTTACATAAGCTGTGGTCTGTGTGATCAGATTGGTTAGTTGTCTGTGATTGTGGTTTCAGTGTGTCTGCCCTCTGATGCCCTCTCTCAGTGCCTACCGTCTTACTTGGGTTTCTCTTACCTTGGACGTGGGGTATCTCTGCACGGCTGCTCCAGCAAAGCGCCTGAACAGTTATTACACTAAGTGAATATAAGAGTATGTTCTGTCTTCTGCCCTTGGGCATTTGGAAAGTTTCTAGTTTGGAGCCGTTACAGCAGTACTGCTGTGAAAATTCTTATACATCATCTTCTGAAGTCACAGATTCGTTCCTTTTAAACAGTGTTATTCCTGTAATGCTTCATAAACAAGTAGAACAAAAAAAAATAACAACCATGAAGACGTTGCAAAGCTTGCGGCTTAGTGGTAGTTGTTAGCTCACTGTGTTTCAAACTGGGTGGTGCATCTTTATTGGGTTATAAAATAGTGGTTTATAATCAACATTCTGAGAACAGCAATAGGATAGAGAATATAGAAGACACTGCAGGTCATAAGGACAGGCTCTGTTTCATAGACTTTTGTTTCAGTTATACATTCATATGTATGTAATATATCTTATAAATTATATATAATATGAATTATTATATATACCCACTTTAGTATTCTTAGGCTTCCCTGGTGGCTCAGATGGTAAAGAATCTTCCTGCAATGCCTGAGACCTGGATTCGAATCCCTGGCTTGGGAAGACCCCCTGGAGAAGGGAATGGCAACCCACTCCAGTATTCCAGCCTGGAGAATTCCATGGACAGAGGAGCCTGGCAGGCTACAGTCCATGGGGTGGCAAAGAGTCGGATATGACTGAGTGACTTTCACTTTCATAAATTATTATAAATTATATAATTTCCTACTTTGTGTCATGATGAAAGGTTTCAAGGCATTTTCTTGGCCTGTGATTCCTAACTCCCTCTGGACTAGAGGCTGGAAGCCTTGCTAGGTTTCTGCCTTCGTGTTACAAATAATACGAACAAACTTTTTGGCCAACCCTGTATCACGCTGGTCGTCAGCTTCACTGAACTTCTTGGGATCTTGCTTTTGTCACTCTCGCCCTTCAAAATGCGGAGTGGAGGTGGACCACAGAGAAGAGAATTACTGTTTTTTCCCTTCCCTTAAATAAACTAAACTAAAGGGAAGCCTAGAGGCGGTCATTTTATTAGGTGCCTGGCAGGAGTCAAGCCCTCAGGGCACTAGGTGTTTTGGTTTTTCATAGCTTTACAAAATGCCTCTGACCTTTTCTTAACTGTAAGTTAGAAAGAAACTGGAATGATAGTGGTGAGGATAAGGCCATTATTATTGTCTGTTATTGTGTTTCTTTATATTGTTTCATTCACCACCATGTGTACATATTAGAATATTATAGATGTTATATAATAACCTTGAAAGATATCACAGTATATTATTATTACATGAGAAAAGCAAGTTCCAAGTAATAGATAGTATACAACCCCACTTTTTGTAGGATTTTATCTTTCAGAGCAGGGATCAGCAAACTTCTTTTTGTAAAGGGCCAGATAGATAATTTCAGCTTTGTGGCCCATACATTCTCTGTACAACTGCTCAGCTCTGCCATTGCAGTGCAGAAGCTATAGAGAGAATTCAAAAGTGAACCAGAGTGCCTCTTCCAGTACAGCTTTATTTGCAGAAACAGGCATTCAGCCAGCAAGTCAGTTTGCCAACTCCTGCTTTAGAGTGTTTGAAGACCCAGATCTTCAGTGTCTGAGGCTTAGGGGAATAAATGTCACCTTAGGAAAAGAAAAGTTAGAAACCAGAAGCATAGCCGAAGATCATTCTCATCCTGCTGCTCTGCGCCGTCTTGGGGTGCAGACCTGCTTTTGGATGGTGCGCCTCATGCGTTTGTCTCTGTCTCTGCCACAGGGCCAGAATCTCAGCACTCTCTCACCAGCAATCATTTTTGGACCAATGTTCCAGAAGTCAGATGATCCGGCAATTCAGGAAGATCCTCAACAGACAGGTTTGTTACACAGACTGTCTTCCTGCTCAGATCTCCGCACTGGGAAGGAGAATTCACACTTGCTGACACAGTAGATGTCAAGCACAGTGATATATTTCAGGTCCTTTGAATGAAGTGTACTTTCATTGAGGGATCAGAGAAGGATGGGCTTTTTAGCTCAATTCCATTTTTTTCTTTCCCCTGCTTCCCTCATCAAGGGTTTACTTGAGGATCTACTTTTCCTGGACCCTCAAATGAAGAGGGTCCCCTTTTCCAGAATCTTTCGTTGGCTTTCAAAAAGTGAGAGGAGTCGTGAGCACTTTCTTCTGATGTGACACCCCATTCATGAGTGGATAGAATCCACAAACCAAACTTTAGATATGTAGATCAAATTGTGTTTGAATGAAAATATGTCCCTGAAGCGTCACAGTAGTTAAAAAGTGTGTTCAGTGGTCATGTGCCCAGAAAAGAATGTCTAACCTCTTTTCCACAAAAGCCACGGGACACACATTTTTTATGGTTAGATCCATACTAGGTCTTCGAGTTTAGAAAGTGAGGTTGATGGTAAAGCCTGGTACTTTGACCAGAGGGGTCATTACGTGAAAAGCAGAGAGCCAGCCTGTCTGCAGTGAAGGAATCGTCTCTAACAGACTTCAGCTGTCTTTGGTGTAGCCCATAGAGACTGTTTTTGTGGCTTATATAAGGGTTGGAATGTGTATCTATATTTCTATTTCTTTTTCTTGCCAGCTGCCTTGATTGAAAGTTTTAATGGTGATGCGGAGTCAGTCAGTGATGTTCCGCCATCCACAAGACATTCAGCATCTTTATCTCTTCCACTTATACTGCAGCCTGGCATCTCCGAGCCACCCCAGCCTCTACTACCAGCCTCAGCACCATCTGCTCCTCTGCCTGCTCCCTCCCTAGGAACTGGTTCCCAGCAAGCTGCATTTGGCAACCCCCCTGCTCTCTTACAACCTCCAGAAGTGCCTGTTGCCCACAGCACGCAGTTTGCTGCTAATCATCAAGAGTTTCTTCCGCACCTCCAGGCACCGCAGCCCATCGTACCAGGACTCTCTGTTGTTGCTGGGGCCTTGGCGTCAGCAGCGGCAGTGGCATCCGCCATGGCAGCACCACCCCAAACACAAAGTACTACTGAGCCCCTGCCAGCCATGGTCCAGACTCTGCCCCTGGATGCCAACTCTGTCCTAACTAGTAATCCCACTCTAACCATCACCCCGACTCCCAGCGCAGCTATCCTGCAGCCCAGCCTAGTCATGGGGGAGCAGAACTTACAGTGGATACTAAATGGTACCACCAGCACACCGCAAACTCAAGAGCAAATTGTAAGTATGATGTGGAAAGGGGTCCAGTGGGTGAAGTGTATTTCTGTGGGTGACATGTTCAGAGGCCTTTACTTCAAAAAAGGAAAATGGCTGTTGTTTCTACCCCGAAACACATCACTCTACCAGTCATTTCCCCCATAATCAAGCAGTGTGAGTCCCGGAATGTTGCGGTCAATACCTATAATAGAGGGCCAGAGAAACAATTTTCAGATTTACCTAGGTATTTCAGCTGCGGTCTGATTCTGTCAATTCTGACAGGAGAGTCCGAGAACGTTCTCCAAGGCAGAGTCCATCCTGGGCTGAGGGACTGATGGGACCTCATCAGATGGAAACAGACCACAGTGGCCAAGTCAGAAGTAATCTGTGCTCCCAGAATCCATCATAGAGCCATTTTCTACCCAAGTGTATGGTCTCAGTGGCTAAGGAAATGACGTGGTTGTTCAACTGAGTATATTTTGAGAACCTGCTGTATACCAGATACCACACAGGATACTCTTGGAAATCTGGAAAAATGAAAAAAAAAAAAACATTTATTTTTGATAAAAACTTATATTCTAGTTAAAGAGGCTAAAATACCTAGAAGGAAGTTAATGCTACCAGTAGATAAAGTGTCAAATAATAAAAATAATGGTAATAAAAAATAACAATAGTTGTGACTTTTTGAGCCCTTCATGTACGTATGGGCTTCCTGTGCTGACTAAGCACTTATTAAAATTGAGGGTCTAACGTGCCAGTCATTACCTTAGGGACCTTATTTTTAGATTATATATATTTTTTAGTTTTTATCAAACAAATAGTAAGAACTTCCATACACTTCCTGCTCCCTGCCCACCCCCAGCCTAGTTTCCCTCATTATTAACAGCTTGTATCAATGTGATACATTTATTATAAGTGAATTAATATTGATAAATGATTATTAACATCTGTATATGTTTGTATCTCTAGATGTCACCCCCACCCCATGTTAAGTATTTTAATCACAGCAATCTTAGGAAGTAGATATGATTTTATCAATGGAGAGCTGAGACCCAGAGAAGTTAAGTGGTGACTAGTCCAAGGTCACACAGCTTATAAATGGCAAAGCCTAGGCAGACCAGTCCCAGAATCCATGCTGCTGATTGTGCTGCCAGATGAGGGGTTCAGAGACTAAAGGCTTATTGGGTGGCCATATGGGCCAGGTGAGCCTTCTTGAGGTGTGAGCAGGAATTAGGTGGAGGAAAGGCTGCACTGAGCAGGAGTAGGTCTGGTGGATGTATGATGCTGCCAAACAACCAGAAAGGCAGGTTGGAGCTAAATGGCAAGAGCACTCAAGTTCCATAAATGGGATGGGCGCCACCACCTCTGGAGGCACCCTAGTTCCAGTTTCAGATGGCCAGAGTCCCTGGAACAGCCTCTTCAGCATTGTGATCCAACCTGCCTCCAGGTGGTTCGGTTTTTTGGTTGTTACTATTGTTTTCATTATTTAAAATTATTTTCAGGGACTTCTCAGGCAGTCCAGTGGTGAAGGCTCCGCACTTTCACTGCAAAGGGCAATCCCTGGTTGGGGAACTAAGATCCCACATGCTACACAACATGGCCAAAAAAACACTTTTTTTCCCATTATTTTTACTGTTCTTAATATTTGCTGATGGCTGTATACAGAAAATGATCCTACTATCTCATTTATGATCTTTTTTTTTCTATTTTCTTCCAGTTTTATTGAGATATAATTGATAGATAGCAGAGTATAAGTTTGAGGCGTACAGCATAATAATTTGGCACACATTTAGTGAGCATCCATCATCACGTGATAGATAAAAACTTAAGGATACAGAAGAAAATGTGTGTGTGAGAGAACTTTGAGGATTCACGGCTTAAAGAGCTTTCATGTGTAACATACAGCAGTGTTAATCGTGCCCATCGCATTGTGCCTGTGCCCTAGTACTTTATCTCTTAACTGGAGGTCTGGCTCTTCACTGCTTTCAGCCAGCTCCCCCTCTCCCCACCCGGCCTGCCTCCTGGAAGCACAAAACTGATCTTTCAGTGAGTCTGTTTGTTTGTTTTGAAGTACCACGGACCTGCCTCTGTTCCGGTTAGACAACATAGTGATATTTCTGTACATTTCAAAGTGATCACCACGATACGTCTGGTCACTATATGTGACACTACCACACACGTCACCATCCAAAGATTCACACGCTTGTTGCCTATATTCTCCACACTGTACCTTTCACACCCATGACGTGTGTGTTCTGCAACTGGCCTTTCACAGTTCTCACTTCCCCTCGCCTGTTGTCTCTCCACCCCTCTGGCAACCACATGCCTCCATGCAGTTTCTTTATCTCCACTTTCTGGATCTGTGCTGCCCTAGGGAACTGCACGAAACAGCTTATTCTTTTTCCATCCAGTTCATTTTCCTGTGGGCTTCCCTGGTGGCTCAGACAGTAAAGAATCCGCCTGCAAGGTGGGAGACCTGGGTTTGATCCCTAGGTTGGGAAAATCCCCTGCAGGCAGGCATGGCAACCCACTCCAGTATTCTTGCCTGGAGAATCCCCATGGACAGAGGCTACAGTCCATAGGGTCGCAAAGAGTCGGACACGACTGAAGTGACCAAGCACACGCTCATTTTCATGTATTTGTACTGAGTCTCATTCCTCCATGATTGTTTCGTAATGTCTCCCCTATAACTTAGCCAGAGTGTTCATATTCCTCCTAGACTCATCCGAGAGGCACTTTTTATTTTCCTTAAAAGGACGAAAGATAAACCCCTTTTTAATATGAATTGGAGAAAGCAAAAACCCTATAGCCAGTTGAATAGGAAGTGTGCTAAAGTGAGGAGTGATTTCTGGGCACAACTTGATGGTCCTACTTAGTAATCATATGTACAGCTAGTATTTGCTGAATCCCCATGGTGTGCCTCAGGCTTCACATGCATCATCTCATTTCATCCTTTTGGGGCCTTTGGGAGAGTCTTTGGGTTGTCATCCTAGTTTTTACGGGTGAGGAAACCAAGACTAAGAGGTTAAATTACTTACATGACATCAACAACTAATAAGTGACCAAGCTTGAACTTGAATCCTGGTGAGGCTAAGTCCAGGGCTCACCCTTGAGCACCATCCGGTGCAGCTTACACCATACTGCCTAGGGCCTTCATAGGTCTTCTGCCTATGAGAGGAAGTCTTGGCCTGTCCTTAGCATGCAGCTTAGTCCTCAAGGGGTATAAAAAGAACTTTGGGAGTCAGCAGGGAGTAGAGAACTTAGAGGGGAAACTAGCCCTCAGGCTCCCCCTGAGAAGACTGTCCACTTGAGAAAAGCAACCTTGGAGGGGCCTTTGTGCACATAGAACCTACTGGATTAAGCAGCTGGGAGACAGCCAAGGAGTAGGGGACAAAGACGGCTACATTGTTAGCACTGAATGTCCAGCAGTGTGGTGACCTCATGTCAGAGCACAAACAAAACATTGCTTAGTGCAAAAATCCCTGAACACTGAGGGTTTTCTGTCCTCATGGATGACTGTTACAATTGGGGAGGCTTCATGTCCTTGGGGATGTATCATATTTGAGTAGCCATAAATGTGATTTTTTTTTCCCCCCAGCAGCAAGCATCTAAAGTTGAGAAGGTGTTTTTTACCACTGCAGTACCAGTAGCCAGTAGCACAGGTACGTAATTCTGTGTTAGCTGTAAGTGGAAGTCAACTCTCTGGGCCCCCTGAGGCACAGTTAGTTAATCTTGCTTTGCCCTGGATTTTAATTTCTTTTAAATTACATTTATTACGTATTATTTTTCTATTAGAGTATTTCATATTCTTACAGCTACTGAAAGTTACTGCACTTATAGCATAAATACCACAACATTCTTTAACTGGTAATGGTTCTTTCCCTTTTACATGTAGCCTTTAATATAGCCAGAAAAAAGTCTGAATCATAGTTAATGCTAAAGAGAGAAGTTATTAATTCACTGGACTCTTTTCTAATTACAGTAATGAAGAAATAGCATCTGGGTCAGAAACTCCTATAAAGCTAGAGGGTCCTTTTTCTCAAACTCTTTCTTTTATACATTAGAAAACTTAGGCCCTGAAAGATGAAACGAGTCCCCCAAAGGCATCAGTGAGTTTGTAGCAACGCCAAAGCACTAGTTCTCAGACAGGCCTCGCCCCCCACCTGTTCTCTTGCCCTGTGGTCTCTAGCTCTTTTGAGACACACGAAGCTTGTCTGAATTCAGAGTGTGCTTGTGCACAACAGACATGCAAAAGAGGAGGAATGTGTGCACAAGTGTGTCAGAGATCACGGCTGCAGAGTTGAGCGGGATGTCCTAAAGGAGGTCGGAGCCTCTGGGGCAGGCAGGGCTGGTGCAGTGTGGAGCTCTGCACATGGCAGTGCCCTCAGGCCAGCCCTAAGGTATAAGCCTGCTGCAAACACTGCCTGGAGGCGCTGGGAGAGGAGGGGAATGAACTCAGACATGAGTTCTCCAGAAGAACTGAGGCAGAAGGACGAGCTCTTGAGCCCAGAGCTTTGAAGAACGTGCAGAGAGAGAGAGAGGCGTCCACTGTGGCTGGCATGGTGGGTGCCTGGGAGAGTGGCCAGAGATGAAGCTAGGAGAATCAGGTGCATTTAGATGGTGTGTGGCTTTTCTGTCTTGGAGGGGATGGCGAGTGTCAGAGGCTTCTTACTTGAGGAATAACGCAGTCCAGTTTAAAGCAGAACAAAACCCGGAGCATGGCATCCAACCCTTCCCATCGTTCTGCCTCCGCGGTGCTCAGCTAGTCTCACACCCTCCTGTCCTCTTGCCCTTGCCCTTGCCCTGCGGCTACTTGAAGAGCAGTCTCTCTCGCCTCTCTCACAGGGAGTGCTGTACAGCAGATTGGCCTCAGTGTTCCTGTGATCATCATCAAACAAGAGGAGGCCTGTCAGTGTCAGTGCGCGTGCCGGGACTCTGCCAAGGAGCGGGCGGCCAGCAGGAGGAAGGGCTGTCCTTCCCCGCCCCCTCCCACGCTGAGCGCCCAGCCTCCTGACGGGCCCAGCCTGAAGCTGCCACCACAGACTTTCTCCCCACCCCCGATCCCCCTGTCATCCTCCTCCGCTGCCCCCTCTTCCTGCGAGCAAAGCAGACAGGCGGTGACTCCTTCAGACCCGCAGACAGAGCCGCTCCGTGCCATAGATATGTCAGAGTTTCTGTCCCTCCAGAGCCTGGACACCACTTCCAACCTGATTCCCATTGAAGCACTACTGCAGGAAGAGGAAGAGATGGGCCTGACCAGCAGTTTCTCCAAGTGAAAGGCCCGCTTGTGCTCCCCTCCTGGAACAGGCCGAGCAGGAAGCAGGAGGTGTGTGATGCCTAACATCGTGGGGGTCAGCAATTTGAAGGATGAAGAAATCTACTGTTTGAAATCCTCACCTTTCAGACGTATTTTCTTTATTCGTATCCCAGGAGCATCCATTTTTAATGAACTGATCTTTGGAAGAAACAAAACAAAAACACAAAAAAAAGCTAAGTTATAAATGAACTGTTTGGCTGCACTGTATGTCACTTTTGCTTATTGTCATGTGAACTTGGAAATTAAGGTTACTCGTATGCATAAAAATTCTAAATGAAAGGGTGTGGTTTCCATCAATCTGATGCTGCCCATCACTTGCACTGGGGTCTTTGTAGTCGGGGCAGTGGAGTTCAGTGTGTCGGATGTTGTGTTGCCCTGTGTGTCTTTTGAGGCTGAAGCTTGCTTGCAAGGCCAGACCCTCCATCCAAGAGTCAAGTGGCAGAGGCAGGTCAGACAGCCGTGAGCTGGACAGGGATCAGGCGAGGTGGTTTTGTGGTCTGTGCTTGGTGATGGTGGAGCTGAGGGTGACTATGGCTGATGTCACCCTGCAGCCAGCGGCATCACAAATGGGTGTCCAAAATCCTGGTCCCAGGCTGTGGGGACTGTCCCTGACACCTGTGCAGAGCAGGCTCTATCAACGTGATCATACTGTTTGCTCTGGGTTCTTGCTTCTCTCTCTGCTGGTTGCCAGGGCTTGCAGATCACAGTGATGAATTTTTCTTGGGGAACATCACTGTTTGTCCTAGAGTGGACATGTGGTTTATGGCCAGCTGCTGGCTGGTGGTCTGCCTTCCTTGAATGGTATCTTCTTCCTCGGAGCAGAAGAGCTGCATTTTGCTGATCAGGAGAAGGTGCGGCTTGATGGGAGTGATGTTCGGTTGGCCTGTCATCGGCAGGCCAGGTATCCTGGTTCTGGGTTCCAGCCAGGCTTTTGGTTGCCCCCTGACCCGCCCCCCCATCTCTGCCTCTCACCCCTCTGGATTTTGCATACAGCCTAGTACAATGCAAAGAAGGATGTGACTTGCTCGGCTTAGTCATATGATTTCTAAACAAAAAGAAAAAAGAAAAAAAAAAAAAGCGATGATCTTCTACTCAGGGTAAAACAAAAAATTCCCCTTCCACCAAAAAGCCTGAAATGTTGCAATAAGTTATCTCATTTGGAATGTTTCATTAAGTTGTATTATAGGGAAAAAAATTTTTTTATTTGTGTATAGAATTATATCCATCTCTCTGCCTTTGGCTCCGAGTCAGTCATTGCCTCTTAAAACATAAAATACAATCCACACTAAAATGGAAAGTTTCTCTTAACTGGCTATATTAATGTAGTCACGAGTGCTCCCCACATTCACTGAACTCAGAAACTAGGTGTGGCCCAAGGTCTGACGAGGCCTCTGCCTCCCAAGGGCCTCATCCCTGCCATGAGTGAGAAGCAGGGTGCCACACACAAGGCTGCCCTGCTGAGTCAATGATGTCAGGCAGAAAGCAGCCGTAATTCTGCCTTCCTGTTTCACTCCCTAAGGTGACGAAATCTGCATCTGTCACCCTCCTGTTCCCTGCACCATTCCTCAGGGCCCGCCGAGACAGTATCTAGAGTAATCATTTACCTGGGAGCCAGGGGCCCCACTTTTAACAGGATGTTCAGGGACAGATTCAGACGAGAGGGCATAGGTGGTAAATGTGACTGCCGTGAAGAAAAGTGGGCTTTACTACAAGCATCTGGTGGTTTCTCGCTCCTGGGGTCTAGTCAGGAGAATCTGTTTCTTTTCTGACCCTTTGCATTCTCCTGTCCAAAAAACTGGTGGGTTCTGGGTGACCACTGACGTCAGCAGAAGTTGATAAGGCAGGAGGAACCTTCTGTTACCGCAGTGGGTTCATCTCCCAGGAAAACAGCTGCTGAGTATGGGTTGTCCTTGGCTGTCACTCAGCCTTGAGCTCATGGGAAGCTTTGTGGTAGGTCCCTGGCTGTTTTCTCTACACCTTCTGAGAAAGAGCAGCATGGTGGGGTCCCAAGAGACCTCCCCATGCTCGCACCCTAGGCTCACCTGAGATGTGGCTCCTGGGAGCTGAGGTGGAAAACAGGAGCCCGGTGAAGGCCGTCGGATGTGCCCATGGTTGAAATATTGCTTCCCCACTGCTGTGCTTGTGTTGGGTCTGCCCAGGTCAGTGACTTTTCCTCTCTCCTAAGGTTGAGGGTGATGAAGAAGCCGAGTTTTAGGCTGACAGATTTTTCTAATTGCAGTATCTGCCTTTTGAGGGCAACTGATTACAGGGGGGCTTTGAAAACATCAGGGATGTGCTTAAAATGCTAGTGAGTGGTTGTGAAGAGCAGGTTTACTCCACAGGGTAGGCAGCCTCTCATTTCCTTCCTCTTCTAGCACTCTTCCCTACCCTTCCCCCCTTCTATCAGCCTGGTCTCTAGTGCCAAGGGCCTTGGAGAAGAGAGGGCCGCTGAAAATGGAGCCACAAAGAGCCTTCATGAAGAGTGGTTTTCAAACCCAGGAACGATCCTAGGGTGAAGTTAGGGAAGGTGTGCAGACTTCCAGCAGGTAAAATCACGCCTTTTTTCTTCCCACGGTAACCTTAATCATAGCCCCCCGTAGACTGAGGCTTTCTGCTCCCACTGGCATCTCCAGTTAGACTGCCCCTTTATAGGGTGCTAGTCAGCCTGGGGAATTTGGGGGTTTGTGGGCTTGGCAGGTGGCTGCAAACTTCGGCCAGTACCACCAAATTGCCTTAGTGAATTTGGCCCTTCCCAGGTAGGTGAGGGAGGCATCGAGGGAAAGTGGCCCTACCTTTCCCGGCAGTTTGGCCAGCCTCTTGGGGGCATCAGTAGTTTGATGACAGGAATTGGTGTCACTCATTGAATCCCACCCCACCCCACCCCATCCCCTCTTTAGAAGGAGATCATGGTACAAAGCCCAGGAGGGGCCTTAAGGTGTGAAGACTGCTTTGGGTAGAAGAAAGGGACTTCTTTTCACCATCTCTGGAGAGTTAATAGACTGGAGAGTTTTACTTTCAGGGTCAAGGCAGCAGACTGACGGGGATAATGGGCGGGTGGGTTTTTCTGAGAGATTTTGTATAATGCTGAATGTGTCCAAAGGGACGGGTTTGCAGAACCTCATATTGGTATATTAAAGAAATAATTTTTTAAAAAAGCACTTTAGGTTATTTTATCTTTAACTCAATTGCTGCAATTTCTTTTGTGTGTGTATATATATACATATATATACTTTCCACAAAGTTTTATTTTTTGCTCAGAAAAAAAGTTAAATTGAGGTGTGACAAGAAAAGCACTTACCTTGGTGCAATATGTGTAGCTTGACGGTCCTTGTCCCATGTGACCCTGGCCTGGCCGCGCTTTTCCACTCTGTCAGCCCTGTGCTATGAGACTATGCATAGGGAAACACTATTATGCATTCTCAGCAACTGCTCAATCTATGCAAGCCTTCCCTGTGTGCCCAAGGGCACCCCCTCAGGCCCTCTGAAGAACTGCTGCGGGTCCTGTTTTCTTCTGCTGACTGTTGAGGCCCTTTTTCATCACTTTTGCTTGGCCCTTTGCCATCTTTCCCCCTTCACCGTTACACAGTGATGCCTGAAAGGAAGAAACCGGTTGTTCCTAGGTAGACACCTGGCGCTTTCTAGACTTTTACATTTGTAATCAGGTCCATTGTCCTTAATCCTAAAGGCTTCTCCAGAGTCACTGAAATCATTGATTGTGGAACTGCAACAGTATTGCTGATGAGTTTACAGTTTTTCTACCCCACCAATCAGAAATATGTTTGGGGAAGGTGGTGGGGGTCACAACCCTAGCCATCCTGTCTGCTCTTTAAGCAAAAGCCTCCAGCCCTCATTGAATCCAGTAAACAAAGCTGTTAATAACCTGCTTTATGAACTTTCTTCCTTCCCTCTCACTCCTCTCCCCTCCCATTTTATCTTCAGTTTTCAGGCTGCTAACGAATAGAGAAGTTTTAAAACATACTTCAGCCAAAGCAGAAAGATTTCCATAGATCATATGCAAATAGTTCTGCTATGACATAGATCAGAAATTGACCATTCCTAAATATTGGGGAAGGGAGAGGCAACAAAACTGAATTAAGCATATTTCTGATTGGTCGTCAGTTTAGCCTCTTTTCTCTTGCGTGTGTTGGGAGGCAAGAGAAGGGGTCCCATGTTTCTTCTCACACCTTTTGGGGAAGCTGATGATCACTGTTTGGGCATTTCTGTTACTCCTGTTCAAGAGAGGGCTTCTCAGTCGGCACTGAAAAATGCAAATTCAACTGGATCTTTATGTCAATGTGTACATAGTACAAGCTTTTTTTACTGGAAGCAAAGTTTAAAACCACACACTGCCCTTTTGGTGGTGTGCTTGCTGGGCCCCAAATTGGGTGATGTCATGTCACTTTCTCAGCTCAATGCAGTTTCTACTCTTTTTCTTACGGGGAAATTTTTCATAAAATCTTTTCTTCACCAAACCCAGGGGTGTTTTCTGCAATATCCTTGTTATCCTCATAGTGGTGCCAAGTCCAAGAGGCCTCTCTTGCCCTTTTCCCCAGTGTCCTCAGGCCTCCCCAGGGCGCTGTTTGACTCAACAGTCTACATCCTTTGTTGTGTTTTGGAGAATATGGGGGTGGGAGGTCGGAATTCAAGGTGGCTGTTCTTTTTCCCTGTAAACTCCTAGTTCCTGTTTGGGGAAGGTGGCTGGAAACAGGGTTTTGCTGAATCTCTGGCTCAGATTTTCTGGCCAGGAGAAGCAAGACCCACGACAACCTTCTTTTTTTGACACACACTAGTCATTGGCCAGAGGTCTTGGTTGAAAGTTTTTTAAAATCCCAAATAGTTTTATTTGGATTATGTAAAAGCCTACCAAATTTATTTGTGAAACATGGGAACAACGGACTTCCACTGAGCGATATGAAAACGTTACAGGTTCAGTACTTCCAAAGGAAGAAACCTCTAAACCCAAAAAAGAATAAATATGAATTTGTATTTTTGAAGAATGTGAAATAATGGTGTTTGCTTAATTGCTCATTTTGTATAAACTTAATATTGTACTTTAAAATATCTGCTAAGAAGTGAAAATTTAACTTTTTGGAATTGAAAAAAGCAATATTAAATACTAATGAAATCCTAATTAAATGCTTATTTAAATCTGGTAGTATCTGTGGCATTTCTTCCCAACCCTACCCATGGCTGACAGTTTTCAACCACTTCCCCACTCGCCAGTCATTAGAGTTTTTAGAGGGGACAGAAAGGAAAGGTCGGTCACCAGGAGAGTCTGCAGGATTCCTTTTAATAAAGGCTCTGCTAGAAGTGTTTTGTGGGGCTAGGAGCCCCCAAAGCATGAAATGGACATGTAACACCACCTGGATCCCCCAAAGCAGGCCAGATAATTCCGGCGAGCACTGCTGGTCTGCCCAAATCTGGGTAATCAGACTGGGTATATTTGTCGGCTACATTTCAGAGCTCAGCACTGCCTTCAGCCAGGATGAAGTGGGAGCGAACCCAGCTGCTAGCAGAGCTGCCTCCCCAGGCTGACAGCCAAATACCAGCCATTGCCAGTGAAGACTGGCCCCTTTATTGAAAGGGAGTTGTTCAAAGTCCAGCCACCAGCCCCGGGGAGGGAGAGAAGATACGACGCCAGGCTCAGGGATGGTCAGGGCTCCGCAGCTCCATCGCTAGCATCCTTTGGAAAGCCACCTCTGGAGGAGACAGCTGGCTGGGAGGGCGCTCCAGGTTTGGCTGAGATATTCTGATTGGAACAGGGAAAAAAAAAAAGAAAAAGTGAGGTTGGGAGGAAAGGCCTTGGATCAGGCCCCAAAAGAGATGGCCATTTGGCACATGGATAGCACTTAACTTTTTCAAAGCCTCTCGTCCAGATGAGAGGCAGTAGGGGGTAAAGCGGTGGGGACACTCGTCCACCCTCCAGGGGAAGGCAGGGCTTAGCAAGTACGGCCAGTGGGCAGTCCCCACCTCCCAGGCCCAGCCCGGGGTGGGCACTGACCCCGCTACCAGCCGGCTCCGGGCGCCGGCGGCCCAGCTGCCGCAGCATCTCCTCGCAGGCGGCGATGGTGTCCAGGAGCTGCCGCTGCCGCTGCTCCACGGCGTCCAGCAGCTGCTGGGCGCGCTCATCCCGGGGAGGCTGCGGGAGTGGCCTCCCGCCGAGCCCCAGCCCCGCCTTCCCACGGTCCACGCCGGCAGCCTCCCTGTCCGGGAGAGAGCGAGACAGACGGTCAGGGCCGGCGCTTGCGCCGGGTCAGAACCCCTTCCCCCCGCCCCGACGGGCCCCCTCTCACCCCCGTGACCAGTCTGAACCCGGGCCCCATTCCATCTCCGCCTGGGCGGCCCGACCACCGCCCCCCTTTCGGCAGCCCCCACCCCCCGGCCCCCAGCGCTGCGCTAGGACTCCGCAAAGCAGCGCCCCGCCCCGTCCCCACCGGTCTCCTTCAATCCTCTTGGGGGTCGCGGTCCCTTTAAGTTGCCCGGCGCGGGGGTGGGGCCGAGCCTCCTGGACCGGAAGATCACTGGACGCGTCACTTCCTCCCGGAAGCGGGCCTGGGCGGATGTCTCCGGCACGCCCGTGCAGGGCGCTGAGGGCCGCGGTGGCTGCCAGCATGGGGTTGAGCGAGGGGCCGGCGGGCTCAGCCCGGAGCGGGCGCCTCCTTCGCCCGCCAAGTCCGACGCCGGGGGCCCGGCTGTTGCGGCTCCCGGGGAGCGGGGCCGTGCGGGCCGCAAACCCGGAGCGCGGCGGCTGGACCGAGGCGCTGCGGGCCGCCGTGGCCGAGCTGCGCGCAGGCGCCGTGGTGGCCGTCCCCACCGATACGCTGTACGGCCTGGCCTGCTCGGCGAGCTGCTCGGAAGCACTGGGCGCCGTGTACCGTATCAAGGGCCGCAGCGAGACCAAGCCGCTGGCCGTATGCCTGGGCCGCGTGGCCGACGTCTACAGGTGAGGCCGCCCCGACCCGGCCCCGCTGAGGGCGGCACCGCGGGAGGGGTTTCCGGTGACAGGCTTGGGAGACTGAGGCGCAGAGAGCGGGAGGGGCTTGTCCAGGCTCACCCAGGAATCCGGAACTGGAAATGTGTATGGAGCACTTAGTGTCTGCCAGGCCTTGAACGTGATCGGGGACTCGGCGCTGAAAGAGGCAGAAGGCCCTATTCTCCTGGCGTTTTTTGTGATACTGAGGTGGGGGTACTCCTGCGGCTTAAGAAAAAAGGAGGGGGAGCACGGTAGCTTAAATTAACCGAGGGAGTACTTTGAAGAAAATAAAACTCGGAGCGCGGTAGCAGTGCAGCTGTTGTAGTCTCCCAGACCAGAGACCTGTGGGATCCAAGCCTGGGGTGCGCCTCTGAAGCCCTGCCTTCTGCTCAAGCTCTTGAGGGTGAAAAGGGAAGACAGGCGGATCCCATTGTAGTCCCTCAGGTCACCTTTCCTAGATCTTCCTAGGTTCTGGAATAGGACCAGCAGTACCTTTCACTTAATTGGATTTGCGCCCCCTTTGTTTCCCAGGTACTGCCATGTGAGAGTACCTGAGGAGCTCCTGAAGGACCTGTTGCCAGGACCGGTGACCCTGGTGATGGAACGCTCAGAGGAGCTCAACAAGGACCTGAATCCTTTCACTCCTGTGAGTCAGATTTTCTCTTGTGTCCTGCCATTGGCTTTTGCTAGGATCCATGCCAGGCCCATTCCCCACCCCTTCCAACCTTTTTATGACCCCTTTCTTCTTGCCTCATAGCTTGTAGGCATCCGGATTCCTGACCACACCTTCATGCAGGACTTGGCCCAGGTGTTTGGGGGGCCACTCGCTCTCACCAGTGCCAACCTCAGCTCCCAGTCCAGCCCTCTGAATGTTGAGGTGAGAGTAAACCCAGTCCTCCCTGCAGAAACATCAGCCAGGCCACAATTTCCTTTGAGCAGGGCGGGTGGGGGTGGATGATGATGGTTCACTGGGATTGCCTGGCAGGAAAGCCACCCTTTTGGTTTAATAGTAGGAAGTGTGCCCATTTGGCAGGGGTGGGAGAAATCCAGAATAACCTCAGAAAAGTTTTAAAGTTGGAGAATCAAGGGGGAGAATTGATTTTTTTTTTTGTCATAGTGTCTTTTTAACAGTAATAGACATCATAGCATGTTTTTTTCTCCACCGCCCCCCCCCCCCCACCCCACCCCCAGCAGAAGACTGAAAAGTTAAGTCATTTATCCCAGGGACTCCTTTTTCTGTTCTCTTAGCTCTGCCACAAGCTAGGTCATTTAACTAGGGCTATAGTGTTAGTAGTTTGACCTTTTAAGGCAGAGTTTCTTTCTGAACTGTATAGACCAGAACTCAGAAGCTGCTGGTTAAGCCTCACACCTGGTTTGGGAAACTCCTTTCCACAGCCCAGGGATTGAGTGCCAATGGCATGCACTTACTGAGTCTACCTGTTTTCTCTTTGCTACCCTGATCCAGAGTTCTGCTGAGATTCAGCATTAGAGTGGTAGGGCTGGAGGGACCCTTAGTGACCATCCAGTCCAGCCCTTTTATAGCCCTGGATAAAATAACTTGCATACAGTCACACAGAGTTTGGTGGAAAGTCAACAGTAGAGCCTATAGCTTTGGATTCCCACCAAGGTTTCCAGTCATTTTACTCCTCCCTCCCAAACTGAAGCAGTGTGTGGAATTTCCTCTTGCCATAGTAAGATTGTCTTTAAGCTCTCAATCGGTGTTCCTTGGGGTGCTAACGTGGGGAGCTCCAAAGCTCATAGGATGCGGTATCCTGGGTACAAATGCAGTGTCTTTGTTACAGCTGACCCCGAGTTTCCTTCCCCTGCTTAGAGGAGGAGGCCTGCTGCTGTAGAGCTGTGTGGCCTCTGCATATATGCCCTGTGTGTGGTGTGACATTGCAGATGCCTCTCCCTCTTCTCAGGAATTCCAGGACCTGTGGCCTCACTTGTCCTTGATCATTGATGGGGGACCAATTGGGGACGGCCAGAGCCCAGAGTGTCGACTAGGCTCAACTGTGGTTGACTTGTCTGTGCCTGGAAAGTTTGGCATCATTCGTCCTGGTTGGTGAGTCTCTTTTTTTTTTTTTTCCTGTGGCACAGGGGTAGGATTTGAGCGGGGGTTGTGAAATGCAATTTACAAAAGTGCCTTGACCAGGAGAGAAAAAAAAAAAAAGGTTGTCCCTCCTATCTTGCCCTGAGTAGGGTGGGAAGTTTGGAGAGGTGGTGGGTGGAGTGGAACTAAGTTTGCTAGTGTTTGTGTGCTGGCTTTTGCAGGATTCAAAGGGTCCATCATGGGTTTGATGAACAGAGCATATTACAAAGAGTTTAGAGGTCCCTGATCTCCAGACTCTGGTGGGCTTGGGGCTTTAAGAAGTCAAACCCTAACTTGTCCTCCATTTCCTCTTCAGTGCCCTTGAAAGTACTTCAGCCATCCTCCAGGAGTATGGGCTGCTCCCCTCACATGGATCCTGCTTGTGACACTCTGGAGGAGGGAAGGCCCAGTGACTGGTGCTGGACACTATGTGTCCAACTGCTGGTAGTTGGCAAAGCCTCATTTGCAGAGGCTGCTAGGGCTATAGTGTTAGTAGTCTGACCTTTTAAGGCAGAGTTTCTTTCTGAACTGTATAGACCAGAACTCAGAAGCTGCTGGTTAAGCCTCACACCTGGTTTGGGAGGTTATAATAAGTCCATTCCTAGGAGGGCCAGGTTTCTTCTTCCTTTGATTTTTGAAAAATAAATAACCAGTTTGCAATCTAATGAGAGCCTCTTCTCTGGTGGGTAGTGGCATTTAAGGTCCAAATCAGCTAATGCATCAGTTGATGCTTTTTTAAGAGTCTCAAGTGACCAAAGGCACTTTGTGCTTCTGAAGTTGGATCCAGGTTAGGATAAAACCTGTGGAGCCATAGGCCAAATACTACTTCCTCTGAACCAGGGCTGGTTCTGTGCTATAATTGCCTGGCAGAGTCATCATTTTTGTCTAATGATGGGAAGTAAGCTCGGTTGGGAAGGGGTGTCCAAATTATTGAAGAATGTTGGAAAACCTCTGCTGTTCTTGTTAGCCACTTTTTTCTTATTTATTCATAATACAAATTATAATTTCTTATACCTGTAATACCTTTATTTAAATCCAGTGTCTACTCTGCAGCCTTTATATATAAAGTATTAAACATAATTATTGTTGGGCATTTGAACTTTGTTTTTTCTTTAATAGAAAAGAATGCTATTAAACATCTTTGTAAATGTTTTATTTTTCTTCTTTTGAATTATTTCCTTGGTGTAGGATTACTGGGTCCAAGTATATGGACATTTTTATGGCTCTTGATACAGGTTAGCCTTCAAAAGAACTGAATCAAGTTGCATTACCATCAGCAGTGTGTGAGAATTACTGCCCCTTCCCCCCAGTCTGACTGTACTTTTAGTGTTTTTAAAAATGTGTATGTGTGAGATGAAGCCTCATTGTCACTCCCTTGTAAATTACTCCAGGTCACCATCCAGCCCTTTTCACCTGTCCCTGCCTGCCTTGGTTTCTTTCCCCAACTGAATCACAGCAAAGTGACCAGGCCTGCCCCAATGCCCATCCATTGGTGGAGTTTAGTACCTGTTACTAAACAGGTACTGGGGAATCCTTGTGGTGACCAGTAGGGCCCGCTTCCTCCCCTCCCCCCTCATATCCCAGTTCTCAGAATTAGGATTCAGTCTTAAGTCCATAAACTCAATCCAGTGGTTTCGAATGCATGTTTTCAAGTAGATCTTAAGAATCTTGCCAAGAGGGTATCCCAGGGCCTGCTTTGAGGATCCCTGCAATTAGCATATTAGTTTGTAAATAAGCCTTGATCTGCTAAATATTCCCTCTAGAAGTCCTGTTGAAACTACTAATTTCTTAAGCAAACTCGGCTTTTCCATTGTGTTAATGTGGTAGCCAGCCCATCCCACTTGTCAGTTCATCACAGAATCTGACTGAGGGGTCAGAGTGTGTTAACCTGAAGGGAGCAAAAGGAAAGCTGGCTGGAGGATAGGAACAACACGTCATATTTAATACAAATCACAGTAGCACTGAAAACGGCTCTAGTGAGTGGGCCTCATTCAATTCAGGCAGCTAATGGGGAGGGGGGGTGTCCTAGTCCTCTCCTGGAGCTAAATACTCATCTAGGAAAGTGAAAGCTCTGGAGCACAGAGGTGTTTTCTTCGAGGAAAATGAAGTGAACTCCCAGCAGTGGGCAGAGCTGAAAAAAGGAAAAACTCATAGCTGTGCTTAGGCACTAGCTACAAGGCCACACCAAATAAGGAATAAGGAAAGCTGGCTCCTGCAGGTTTAGGAAGACAGGAACCATTCCTGGTCAGGTTTTCCCCCAGCAGCTGGCACGTGGTAAGGTGCTTGCCAAGGGTGTGTTGAATAAATGTGTGAATGCTCAGGATTATATCCTGATAATCAGGTCTGGGAATCTACTGGGAAGAGCTTAAACCGAGAATTTTCCCTTTTATAAAGTCTTTAAGTATGGTTTCTTAACTTGGGGAAGACAGCCGATGAGGGAGGGAGGCCTGGGGAGGATGCAGGCTGGCAGAAGCAGGTGCTTGCTGGCCCAGAGCCCTGACACCCTTCTACAAGCAGTGACTTGGTGACTCCACAACACCAACCAGCTGAGTTCCAAGCTAGAAGGAATTGTTTAAAGTTTCCGACTGACGACGTGGAGCTCCCTGGGGCTAGTGCAGTCCCCGGCCAGCCCCTGGGGTTCCCACTCTGGAACACCCCCCACTTTTCCCATCCCTGCAGGACACCCACCTAGCTCTGTTCCCCATGGGCCCTGACTTGATGGGCCCAGAAGCACCTAGCTGCTGACTCGGGAGCAAGTGCCTATAACCTCAGCCGAGCCCCATGTGGTGCCATCTTCCAGAGAGGCTGGGATTCAGCTCCTCCCGCCCTGGCTTCAAGGCGCCTCACATCAGCCACTGCTCCTTCTCTTTGATGAAGTGCTCCGCCCAGCGGCGCGTCAGCTCCAGGTACAGGCTGGGCTGATGAGGCAGGTAGTCCAAATACAGCCGAGTCGGCGTCTTCTTGGGAATGGCCTTCTCAATCTGGGTGCCCTCATGCCACTCGTTGAAAGAGGTGATAGAGACAATCTCAGGCCTCACAGTCAGGGCTGCCTGCAGGGCCGTCTCATAGTACTTGCCATTGACTCTGTTCCGCGTATTGTGGTTGTTCCAAGGCCTGATGCTGGTGTCAATGTAGCCAGGCCCCACGCTGGGAATGAACATGAGGTTGTTGGCATCGCAAAAGTTCTTCACGGCTTTCCAGTTCTGATGGGAGGAGCCGAAGGAGAAGCCGTTGGAGGCGAAGTAGGTGTACATGCCGTCAAATCCAGCGGCCAGGATGTCGTGGGTGTGGCCCTCCTCCACCAGCAGTGCTATGAAGACCCCATCGTAGGGGGTGTTGCGGATTGAGTGGGGCCCGCTTGGCGTCAGGAGGTGGGCCCAAGCCTCAGGGGACGTCAGGTAGGAGTCGTAGATATAAAAGAGCGGGAGGCTCTTACCCATGCTGTTCTTGTAGCGGTAAAATGCGCCATGGGAGCCATACCTGAGGAGCGGAAGAAGGAAAGGCTGGGGCAGCAGCCTAACAGGAAAGGAGCCCTCACACCCAGAGGACTGGCCACAGATGAGAACTTTCCTGATGCCCAAGCACAATTTTGGATCCAGCTGGACTCCACAGTTGGACTCATCATGCCTCTAAGCAAGAACCCAGTTCTCCCCTCCCCCCAGCTTTGTCATTCCTCTATTGAAGTCTCACTTCCCTGTCCCAGGACTTCCCTGGTGGCTCAGACAGTAAAGAATCTGCCTGCAATGTGGGAAACCCAGGTTTGATCCCTGGGCCGGGAAGATCCCCTGGAGAAGGGAATGGCAACCCATTCCAGTATTCTTGCCTGGAGAATTCTGTGGACGGAGGAGCCTGGCAGGCTACAGTCCATGGGGGTTGCCAAGAGTCTGAGTGATTAACGCAACAAATTACAACCATTTATCCCTGCCCCAAGCCAAGCATCCACCATCTTCCTTCTGGACTATACGGACAGCCACGTAACTGGTCTCCAGGCTCCTACTTCCATCTCCCTGTAATCCAGCCTCTTATTTTTGGCTGTGCTTAATCCAGTCTCTCTTTAAAGTGTGAACCAGATCTCACTGCTCCTTACTGAGACCACCAAAGCCCCACCCACTTGGTCTGGCCTGCCCACCTCCACCCTGCTGTGACCCATCTAGCTCTACATCCCAGCTCTACTGGCTGCTGTCAGAGTTGTCCCATCGAATGGCCTTTGCATCTGACAGCCCTCTTCGTGGGGTGTTCTGTCTGTCCCAGATCTCTGCACAGCTGACTCCTCATTTAAGTGCTGGCTCAGCTCACTTGCAAAGAATGCCCTTGAAATGACCCTGCATAATGCTTTCTTAGAGTAATAACTCCCACCAAAAAAAAAAAAAAATCTTTACTAAACATGGCTAGATCACTTCAGAACTGAAATCCTCAGCTGGAACAAATCAAGGTTTCTGTGAGCTGCCACTCAGCAACTTCAGGTCTATCTGACGGCATCTGTCGAGGGCCTTTTAGCAGGAGGGGGGACCCCAGAGCCTGGGTGGTCATCCTCAGACTGTCCTTGGGGGCTCCATGCCCCAAGTTGACTGCTGCCATCAGATTACAGCTCAAACCCTGGGGCTTTCATGTATGTGAGTTGACCACTCATTCTAAAGCCATTTCTTGAGCACATTCTTAACACATTACTCTGCTTTACCCTGTTATTACTTTTTCACAGTATGGGTCACTATTTGTTTTGTTGTCTATAACTACTGTCTGGTCCACTGTACCCCAAACACACACTAGGTTGTAAACTCTGCTAGCCCTACACATTGCTAAACAACTGGGACTTGGGACAGTGCCTGGACACTTGGAGGGCACTCGATAAATATTTTTTGAATGAATGAATGAATGATAGACGCAAGCCATTTACAGGCCACTTTTCACATATATTAGCTTATGTAACTCTCACAAAAGGCTTCCCTGGTGGCTCCATGGTAAAGAACTCGCCTGCCAATGCAAGAGATGCAGGTTCGATCCCTGGGTCAGGAAGATCCCCTGGAAAAGGAAATGGCAACCCTCCAGTATCCCTGCCTGGAGAATCCCATGAACAGGAGCCCGGCAGGCTGTGATCCATGGGTTACAAAAGAGTCAGACACGACTTAGTGACTAAACAGCTCTTACAAGGCTCAAAGGTTAAGAGGCTTGCTTCTGATCACAAAATGGAGACCACAGAACCAGAATTCAATCCCAGCTTGCTGTCCCCAAGCCCAGTACGGTTTCACTCTTTTTAGATGCTGGGGACACAGGCATTCTGCCCTTTTGTCCCTTGGCCTACACCTCCAAACCTATCCCTGCCCCCATTTTGATCCCCACCCAAATCCAAGCCCTGGAGCCTTACGTGTCAATAATGTACTTGATGTTGTCATGCAGAGTGATGTCATCTCGGCCCTTGTAGGGTTGGATGTGGAAGGCCACCTGCCACAGACACAAGGGACATTGGTCAGGTGAGCGTCTGTCCAGGGGCAAAACCTATGAAGCCTGTGCTCCAGCCATGGCCTGAGGAAGAGGCAGCATTCAGGAGACCTGGCAGTGGTGGGCACAATGGAAATAAAAGCAATCACTGCCCTTCAGGCCCAAAAAAGAGGAGTGAGAAGTTTCCCCACCTCCCACAGCAGAGCCTTAGGAATCATTCCGATGGGCTATTGCAAGCTAATAGATTTCAACTTAATGTGCCAGCTCCCAGTGATCAGCACTAACTGCCTGAAACTACGGAAAGAAGTTTGATCTGGTTTGATCTTGCAGTCTAAGGGTCTCTCAAGAGTCTTCTCCAGCACCACAGTTTGAAAGCATCAATTCTTTGGCACTTAGCCTTCTTTATGGTCCGACACTCACATCTGTACATGACTATGGGAAAAATCAGCTTTGACCAGCCAGAACTTTGTCGGCAAAGTAATATCTCTGCTTTTTAATATTCTGTCTAGGTTTGTCATGGCTTTCCTTCCAAGGAGCGAGCATCTTTTAATTTCATGGCTGCAGTCACCATCTGCAGTGATTTTGGAGCCCTAGAAAATAAAATCTATCACTGCTTTCACTTTTTCCCCTTCTATTTGTCATGAAGTGATGGGATCAGATGCCATGATCTTAGTTTTTGGATGTTGAGGTTTAAGTCAGCTTTTCACTCTTCTCTTTCACTCTCATCAAGAGGCTCTTTAGTTCCTCTTCACTTTCTGCCATTAGAGTGATATCATCTGTATATCTGAGGTTGTTGATATTTCTCCCAGCAAACTTGATTCCAGCTTGTGATTCACCCAGCCCAGCATGTCACATGATGCACTCTGAGGTGAGGTGAGGTGAAGTCGCTCAGTCATGTCCGACTCTTTGTGACCCGTGGACTGTAGCCCACCAAGCTCCTCCGTCCATGGGATTCTCCAGGCAAGAATACTGGAGTTGGTTGCCATTTCCTTCTCCAGGGGATCTTCCCAACTCAGGGATCGAAACCAGGTCTCCCACGTTGCAGGCAGACGCTTTAACCTCTGAGCCAGCAGGGAAGCACTCTGCATGAAGTTAAATAAGCAGGGTGACAACATACAGCCTTGACGTACTCCTTTCCCAATTTTGAACCAGTCCATTGTCCCATGTATGCTTCTAACTGTTGCTTCTTGATCTGCATACAGGTTTCTCAAGGTGACAGGTAAGGCGGTCTGGTATTCCCATCTCTTTAAGAATTTTCCAGTTTGTTGTGATCCACACAGTCAAAGGTTTTAGCATAGTCAATGAAACACAAGTAGATGTTTTTGTGGAATTCCTTGCTTTCTCTGTGATCCAATGAATGTTGGCAATTTGATCTCTGGTTCTTCTGCCTTTTCTAAATCCAGCTTGCACATCTGGAAGTTCTCGGTTCATGTGCTGCTGAAGCCTGGCTTGAAGTATTTTGAGAAGTACCTTGCTAGCATGTGCTGCTGCTGCTGCTGCTAAGTCACTTCAGTTGTGAAATGAGCATAATTGTGCGGTAGTTTGAACATTTTCTTGGTATTGCCCTTCTCTGGGATTGGAATGAAAACTGACTTTTTCCAGTCTTGTGGCCACTGCTGAGTTTTCCAAATTTGCTGGCATTTTGAGTGCAGCACTTTGACACTATTGTCTTTTACGATCTGAAATAGCTCAGCTGGAATTCCATCACCTCCACTAGCTTTGTTCGTAGTGATGCTTCCCAAGGCCCGCTTGACTTTACCTTCCAGGCTGTCTGGCTCTCCGTGAGAGGCCACATCATCGTGATTATCTGAGTCATTAAGACTTTTTCATAGTTTTTCTGTGTTTTCTTGCCACCTTTTAAAATCTCCTCTGCTTCTGTTAGGTCCTTACCATTTCTGTCCTTTATCATGCCCATCCTTGCATGAAATGTTCTCTTGATATCTCGTTTTCTTGAAGAGATCTCTAGTCTTTCCCATTCTACCACTTTCCTCTATTTCTTTGCATTGTTCACCTAAGAAGGCTTTCTTATCTCTTCTTGCTATTCTCTGGAACTCTGCATTCAATTGAGTATATCTTTCCGTTTCTCCCTTGCCTTTCTCTTCTTTTCCAAGTGATATTTATTTAGTCTCCCATTTATCCTCTATTTATTTTTCCCAAAGTATTTTTTCCAGAACTCAAAAAATAAAGAGTGGTACAGGCAGTATTTATTAGATCCCTATCTCCCAGCATCACACTTACTATGTATATGCATACCTGGACTAATGCCAAGAGGCGCCATCCCTGTAGTGGAGGAAGGGACATCTCCAGCATGGGCTAGAGAGCATTTGACCTCTTCTTGGAGACTCACCTGGATGTTGTACTGATGGGCGGTGTCCAGAATGGCAGGCACCAGGTCATCTGAGGGTTCCCCGTTATCATCAGCCATGCCAGGTGGGTACCAGGACAGAACAAGGACGCCTGAGACACAACACAGAGGATGTTTCAGAGACACACAATACCTCACAACAGAGATTTGCTTCCTCACAAACCATCTCCAACTGCCAAATGGTTTCTGAATGAACCATTGACTGATGCTCCTGCCAGGTTCTTTTCTTGCAGATCAGATCCCTGAGCAGGGAGCCCTGGAGCTGTCCACGCCTGAGGTGCTGAAGCTCTATGGCTGCAGGAACCCTAATGTTCCAGGCCAGGAAGGAGCCTTAGAGCCCAGCCAGCCTTTGGCCTGCATTAGCAAGTAGTAAAACAAAGGGGGATGGGTGGACAATGCCTCATCCACCTGGAAGATAGGAATCCACAGCCCTGTCTCTGGAGGAGAGGAGTATCTCTGAGGGAGAGGAGCCCTGAGTAGAGGTCATTTTACCCTTCTTGTGAAAATAACATTTGCCTCAATTGTCAACCCTCTGTCTGTCCTGAGGGACGGCCTCTGTGCTATTTGTGAATACATCCCACCGTTGTCTCTGGCATTCAGTTCCCCCCTCCTCCACACTCATTAACCGTTTCTAGAGAAATTGAAATGTACTGTAAAATCCAGCAGAATTCAGTGACAAAATCTGAAATGTCAGCTTCCCCACCCCAGCCTGCCTACAGATGGACTTCTATCCAAGCAGAGTATCTGATGAAGAAGCCCCCAGGCCCCTTAATGCAAATAGAACAGGGTCTGTCATACAGACAGACAGGTCATACATGTGCAAACTTTCCTTTCTGCTGCCAGAAAAAGTAGGAAGGGCTGAGGCTCTACCCTGTCCCTGGTGTGAAAGCAGAGGCCATCCCAGGTGCTACTGCTTTGAACTCCAGACTCCTTCCTGGCCAGAATACCCAGGGCTCACTTACCCAAACCTAGAAGCCCAACAGACATGAAGACTGCCCTCCTCTCCTCACTGTCCCTGGGACAGCCCTGGTGCAAACGCCTTCTACTGACCCTCCCAGCAGCTCCGCCCTCAGAAAGGACCCTGGAATTGGGAAGTGGAGGTGAGGGGTGGTTGTCAGAGGTGGAGGGGTCGGAACACAAGAGATGGGGGCGGTGCCTCTTGGTGAGCATGGAATTAGAGTTCTGGAAGAGAAGGGGTAAGAAGCCAGGCTGAGAGAGGGGGACCAAAGGCCCGGTGATAGGAGCAGTGGAAGTTGGGGTATGGGAACGAAGAAGGGCGAGGCTGGGGCCCGAGCGATGGGGGCGGGGGGAGCTCACCGATGGCGGCTTCCTTCAGCTGGGTCATGTGCTCCCGTAGCACGTCGGGGTCCCGGGAGCTGTAGGGCCCCAGTTCCGGGTAGAAGCTGGAGCCCAAGTCATCAGGAGGGCTGTGGCGGCCGCGGGGGTAGCTGGCTGAGATCTTGGGGTCCCAGTGCGGCACCATGACGTGGTCCCAGTGAATGTAGTGGCCTTCGCGCCCGGGACTCCCGTACCACGAGTAGTAGAAGGCGTGCAGGTCCGAGTAGACGCGCAGACTCTGCCCCGGGGCGGGTTCGGCCTCCGCTGGGGCCGGCCCTGGGGAGCTGCCCGGGCCAGCGGTGCGGGGCGGCGGCGGCGGCGGCGCGGCGGGGGCGGCCGGGGCCCGGGCGGCCGGCGCGGGGGCCCCCTCCGGGTGTCGCTCAAAGGGCGCCAGCTCCAGGCCCGGGCCCAGCGCCGGGAGTCCGTCCGGAGCCTTAAGCGTGCGGAGGCCCATGAGCGTGCCGAAGGCGAAGAGCAGCACCAAGAACAGCGCGATGCAGGCGCGGCGCCGCCGCCGGGCCATGGCGGCCCCCGCGCTCCCTGCGTCCCGCCGGGCTACCTCCGCGCGCGCAGCGCCATGGCTGCCCGCCCGGCTCCCGCGCGTCGCGCAGCCGGCGCGCGTCCCAGGGAGACGGCGACGCCGAGAGCGGCGTGGGCGGCTCCCCGCCTCTCCCCCGCAGTGCGGGCGGGCCCAGCACACAGAGAATGCAGGCGGCGTAGACCAAGTGGCCGCGACCCGCGGGGGGAGTGGACGGGGACCCAGACTGAGAGTGGCCGAGCTGAGAGATCCCGGGCCAAGGAGCCGGGGTCTGAGTCAAGCGGACAGCTCGCGGAGGATTTGTCGCCTTTCAGCGTGGGGCAGCGGTGGAGGAACCCGCTGCGGGAAAAGGACCGCTCTCCTTCCGCAGCCCAAGAGAAGGTCTGAGCGACGGCTCTGGAGGGCATGGGAGCAGAGGGCAAGGTGGGGAAGAAAGCAGTGTCTATGATGGTTCTGTCCAGTGACCTCCTTCCCCGCTGTACCCTCTTTACTGACTTCACCTTCTCTGCCTACCTCAGAGATCTTCCTTCTTTGCCCCAGGTCCCGCGTCCTTCGGACCCCTTCTCAAACACCCCAGACAGAATATGAATCCCGAGTTAAAGGAGCGTCGGGAAAACCCTAGGGAAAACACTGCAGACCCTGGCGAGAGCCTGGGAGAACGAGGGAGACTGTGACTTGCGCAAGGTCACACGGCCCGGGCCTTAGTCCAAGGATCAGGACTGTCTCCTTGCCAGAACGCTTGTCCACCCTGCATGCTCCCGACCCAGCTATCCCAAGCACTCTGTCCTTGGACAACCTCCTATAGTTCAGTTCAGTTCAGTTCAGTCGCTCAGTCGTGTCTGACTCTTTGCGACCCCATGAACTGCAGCAATCCAGGCCTCCCTGTCCATCACCAACTCCCGGAGTTCACCCAAACTCATGTCCATCGAGTTGGTGATGCCATCCAGCCATCTCATCCTCTGTCATCCCCTTCTCCTCCTGCCCTCAATCCCCTCCAGCATCAGAGTCTTTTCCAATGAGTCAACTCTTCGCACGAGGTGGCCAAAGTACTGGAGTTTCAGCATCATTCCTTCCAAAGAAATCCCAGGGCTGATCTCCTTTAGGATGGACTGGTTGGATCTCCTTGCAGTCCAAGGGACTCTCAAGAGTCTTCTCCAACACCACAGTTCAAAAGCATCAATTCTTCCGTGCTCAGCTTTCTTCACAGTCCAACTCTCACATCCATACATGACTACTGGAAAAACCATAGCCTTGACTAGATGGACCTTTGTTGACAAACTAATGTCTCTGCTTTTTAATATGCTGTCTAGGTTAGTCATAACTTTCCTTCCAAGGAGTAACTGTCTTTTAATTTCATTGCTGCAATCGCCATCTGCAGTGATTTTGGAGCCCAGAAAAATCAAGCCAGCCACTGTTTCCACTGTTTCCCCATCTATCTGCCATGAAGTGATGGGACCGGATGCTATGATCTTAGTTTTCTGAATGTTGAGCTTCAAGCCAACTTTTTCACTCTCCTCTTTCACTTTCTTCAAGAGGTTCTTTAGTTCTTCTTCACTTTCTGCCATAAGGGTGGTGTCATCTGCATATCTGAGGTCACTGATATTTCTCCTGGCAATCTTGATTCCAGCTTGTGCTTCCTTGTGCTTCCTCTAGTCCAGCATTTCTCATGATGTACTCTGCATAGAAGTTAAATAAGCAGGGTGACAATATACAGCCTTGACGGACTCCTTTTCCTATTTGGAACCAGTCTGTTGTTCCATGTCCAGTGCTAACTGTTGCTTCCTGACCTGCATACAGGTTTCTCAAGCGGCAGGTCAGGTGGTCTGGTATTCCCATCTCTTTCAGAATTTTCCACAGTTTATTGTGATCCACACAGTCAAAGGCTTTGGCATAGTCAGTAAAGCAGAAATAGATGTTTTTCTGGAACTCTCTTGTTTTTTCGATGATCCAGCAGACGTTGGCAATTTGATCTCTGGTTCCTCTGCCTTTTTCTAAAACCAGCTTGAACATGAAGTTCATGGTTCACGTATTGCTGAAGCCTGGCTTGGAGAATTTTAAGCATTCCTTTACTAGCGTGTGAGATGAGTGTAATTGTGCGGTAGTTTGAGCATTCTTTGGCATTGCCTTTCTTTGGGATTGGAATGAAAACTGACCTTTTCCAGTCCTGTGGCCACTGCTGAGTGCTCTATACAGTCAGCAAAAACAAGACTGGGAGCTGACTGTGGCTTGGATCATCAACTCCTTGTTGCCAAATTCAGACTGAAATTGAAGAAAGTGGAGAAAACCACTCAGGTATGACCTAAATCAAATCCCTTATGACCGTACAGTGGAAGTGAGAATTAGATTTAACATGCTAGATCTGATAGACAGAGTGCCTGATGAACTATGGATGGAGGTTCATGACATTGTACAGGAGACAGGAATCAAGACCATCCCCATGGAAAAGAAATGCAAAAAAGCAAAATGGCTGTCTGGGGAGCCTTACAAATAGATACAGCTAGAGATTATCATATTGGAGAAGGAAATGGCAACCCACTCCAGTGTTCTTGCCTGGAGAATCCCAGGGACGGGGGAGCCTGGTGGGCTGCCGTCTGTGGGTTCTCACAGAGTCGGACACGACTGAAGCAGCTTAGCAGCAGAGATGATCATACTAAGTGAGGTAAGTCAGAAAGAGAAAGAGAAATATCATATGATATAACTTACATGCAGAATCTAAAATATGACACAAAGGAACCTACCTATGAAGCAGAAACGGAATGAGGGACGTAAACTGGTGGTTGCCAAGGGAGAGGAGGGTGGGAGAGGGCTGGGCTGGGACTTTGAGATTAGTGGATGCAAACTGGTATATAAAGGATGGATAAGCAACAAGGTCCTATTGTGTAGCATAGGAGCTGTATTCAATATCCAGTAGTAAACCATAATGGAAAAGGATATGAAATAGAATGTGTATCTATGTATACTTTGCTGTACAGACTATGTGCCTATGAGTCATTTTGCTGTACAGCAGTAATTAACACAACATTATCATTCAACTAAACGTCAATAAAAAATAAATTTAAAAAAAAGAGAGAAAACGGTGTGAATCAAGTAGAATTTTAATTTCAGCTCCAATAGCAAACATCTGAATCAAACTGACCTACCCAGTGTGGAAATATACCATCTCACGATGCAGGAAATCCAATAGGAGAGCAGAATGGGCAGATGCTCTGGTTCAACAATGTCATCAGGGGCCTGAGAGGCTTTTATCTCACTGCTCTGCTGTCCCCATCATTGACTTCATATCAAAACTAGCTCCACTCAAAACACAGAATGATGGCCACAGACAGCTGAGGCTGCATGCTTCCTTTCGCCATTCAACAAAAAACAGTAAAACTGATTTCTCTTTCCCAGCAGTCCAAATCAGCATTGGTGGTATAGCAGTGAGCAAAGCTGCCTTCCAGAAGTCCTAAGCAAGCATGTCCTTGAATTACATTGATCTAATATGATTTGGGCCTGTTCGACCCAAACAGATTTTTGCCATGGGGGAATGGAATAACCATGACTGGATTAGATAAAATTTTGGGAGTTAATTAAATGTTGGGGAGAAGACCATAATGTCTTGTGGACATTAGATGGAATTAGATAACTAATGGAATTCGATGACTTTGGAAATGAGTAAGAGGAAAAGAATAAGGATGAGACTCTCAGGAATACCAGCATATAAGGGCTGGGCACAGGAAAGAACACATGAAGTAAGCTGAGCAAGAGTCATTAAAGAGGAGGAGAATTGGGAATGGGCAGTGGCTTTAGATAACCAGTGGGGAGGTTCCCCAGCTGTCAATCATTTCACCATTTCTGGGACTGCCCTGCAATGCAATAGTGGTCCCCAGTGGCCGTGCCTGGAGTCCTTGACATTGCCACCCATCCATAATGGCTTGATCCAAGACTGGAACTCTGACCCAAGATGAACGGACATACACCTTGTTTCCCATTTGACCAATCAAAAACACTGACCCAAGGGTCCTCGATTACAATCCTTCTTTGGAATTTTTCTCTCTGGTGCGGAGGATAGATTCAGTCTTTCTCTCAAAAGGTAATGCTATTAAAAGAGAAGAAACAAGGAACAGAGAAGAACTTAGTGGTATGGCTTTCCTGATTTGTTTTCCTTGAGGCCTGGTTTCAGTGTGAGACACTGAAATAGTCTAATAAGTTATCTTTTGATTCTAAGCAAGATGAGCTCACGGAGCAGACTTTACTGGTTGCCCATATTAACCTAAAACAGTGAAACAGCCAGTTGTTTCATCTGAAAAATAGGTTTCTTCAGGAGCAGCAATGAATTGCAATTTGGGACAAGCAAGTGTTTGGAGAACCACATGCAAGTCCTGGTAAAACAAAGGAAAGGAAACCATAGGGAAGGGAGAGTTGGGAGGGGCCCCTATAAACAAAACCTTGTGGCTCAGCTGGTAAAGAATCTGCCTGCAGTGTGGGAGACCTGGGTTGGGAAGATCCCCTGGAGAAGGGAAAGGCTACCTGCTCCAGTATTCTGGCCTGGAGAATTCCATGGACTGTATAGGCCATGAAAGACTCGGACATGACTAAGTGACTTTCACTTCCACTATAAACAAAAAATCCGCTGGAGGAAACTGGGAGTTTGAACTGTAGTGGCTTTTCAGTGTCTTAGTTGTGCCAGTCTCTTATTGGCTGAGTTGTTGCCAGGCAAAGAGAAAATCTATATTTCTGCTGAAATAGGAGGGAAGGGGACAGGGCAAATCTTTAAAAGAATGACAGCTGTCAGTCAGTTTAGTCGCTCAGTTGTGTCCAACTCTTTGCAACTCCATGGACTGCAGCACGCCAGGCTTCCCTGTCCATCACCAACTCCCAGAGCTTGCTCAGACTCATGTCTATCGAGTCGATGATGCCATCCAACCATCTCATCCTCTGTTTTCCCCTTCTCCTCCTGCCTTCAATCTTTCCCAGCATCAGGGTCTTTTCAAATAAGTCAGATCTTCACATCAGGTGGCCAAAGTATTGGGGCTTCAGCTCCCACATCAGTTCTTCCAATGAATATTCAGGACTAATTTCCTTTAGGATGGACTGGTTGGTTCTCCTTCCAGTCCAAGGGACTCTCAAGAGTCTTCTCCAACACCACAGTTCAAAAGCATCAATTCTTTGGCACTCAGCTTTCTTTATACTCCAACTCTCACATCCATACACGACCACAGGAAAAACCATAGCCTTGACTAGACGGACCTTTGTTGGCAAAGTAATGTCTCTACTTTTTAATATGCTATCTAGGTTGGTCATAGCTTTTCTCCCAAGGAGCAAGTATCTTTTAATTTCATGGCTGCAGTCACGATCTGCTGTGATTTTGGACCCCCCCAAAATAAAGTCTGTCACTGTTTCCATTGTTTCCCCATCTGTTTGCATGAAGTGATGGGACTGGATGCCATGATCTTAGTGTTTTGAATGTTGAGTTTTAAGCCAGCTTTTTCACTCTTCTCTTTCACTTTCGTCAACAGGCTCTTTAGTTCCTCTTTGCTTTCTGCCATTAGGAAATAGCTGTCGGACATTATATAAACTGGTTTGAACCAACTAGGTCTAAGATGGCAGAAGATTTGACTTCCAAATGGAACTTGAACCTCATTATAATACATTAGCATGAAAATATAATGCATTAGTAGGATAAATGATACACCCACCAGCAATGTGACAGTTCAGAGCTAACTATAAAAGCCCCAAAAGTGGGCAAAGGCCCTATTACTAGAAATCCCTACCCCTTCCCAGAAATAGTTAGAATAATCCTCCCACTCATTAGCTATGAAATTACCCAGCCCATAAAAGCTAACCACCCCATATTTGGGGGCCTCTCACCTTTCAAAATGGCCTATATTCTGTAGAGTGTGTTTCTCTCGAAATAGATCCACTATTTACCTATCACTTTTGTCTCTTGATGAATTCTTTCTGTAATGAGACATCAAGAACTTGAGCTTTATTAACTCCTGAGACCAGGTTTGTGATCTCAATTAAAAGACGATGGGGGGGCTTCCCTGGTGGCTCAGTGGTAAAGAATCCATCTGCCAATGCAGGAGACATGGGTTCGATCCCTGGTTCAGGAAGATGCTGTGTGCTGAGGAACAACTAAGCCCGTGCGCCGCAACTGCTGAGCCCAAGAGCCACAGCTTCTGCGCCTGGACGCTGCAGAGACTGAAGCCTGATTGCCCGGCGCCTGTGCTCACAAGAGAAGCCGCCACAATGAGAAGCCCCTGGACCGCAACAAAGAGTAACCCCCGCTCGCCACAGCTAGAGAAAAGCCTGTGCAGCAACAAAGACCCAGCACAGCCAAAAAAAATGTTTAATTAAATCAGTAAAAACAGTGGGTTCTAGTCGGGTTTGAGTCCTGGCCCGCTGTCGCAGTCGCACGCTTTCACTCCTGCTGGCAGTATAATGAAGCAGCGTCACCTCGCGTTGGAGAAGCTGGCGCCTTCTCTTCCTGCGGGGGTCTGTGCTGATGGAGAATGGCACACGCAGGAGAGCTCCACCTTTGTGTCTTCTGACTCCACTTTACTTAGGCTTCCTTTTACTAACTTTTACACCTGTCAATCTCAAGCAGAGACTGAAAAAGGGACTTGGGAGCAGGGAGGTCTTTGGGAGGAGATTCTCGGAAGCAAGTGTGAGGAACAGAGGAGAATGAGACAGGAAAGAAAGAAAAGCCGGTCTAATGAGGTATTATGGAAGTTGCTGCTGACACCAAGCAGGACCCTGTGGGGCTCCTGGGCACAAAAGCCTCTGTGTTCTCTGTTTCTTCTTTGGAGGAAATAGGCTTCATTCAGCCTCCACGACCTTCCCTGAGTTCCAGAGGACAGGTTCAAATGGTTGCTAATCAGGGAAGGGAGGGGATGCAGAGAAAAAGGAGGAAGAATCAAGAAACAATAGTGCAATTATACCCCAACTAAAAAAAAATTGATCTGCACATTTAATGCAATAAAAAACAATTAGGCAGCCCTGGGACAGGATCCTGGTGCCCCCTCAAGGGATACGCATGATAATATCTTTGAGTCGTTTTGCAGATACTGAACCCCCACCATGTGAAGGAAGTTAACTGTATGCAGCCCACAAGCATGCAGACCCTAAACCAGTTGGAACCAGAATGTTGAGAATGCTAACTTCCAGTTACCTCACCACTAACCAACCAATCAGAAGAATGTCCGCAAGCTGATCATGCCCTCCCTCTTGAACCATTATGGTAAAACTTTTCTGAAGGCAATGGCAACCCGCTCTAGTACTCTTGCCTGGAAAATCCCATGGACGGAGGAGCCTGGTGGGCTGCAGCCCATGGGGTTGCTAAGAGTCAGACACGACTGAGCATCTTCACTTTCCCTTTTCACTTTCACGCATTGGAGAAGGAAATGGCAACGCACTCCGGTGTTCTTGCCTGGAGAATCCTAGTGACGGGGGTGTCTCGTAGGCTGCCGTCTATGGGGTCGCACAGAGTTGGACACGACTGAAGCGACTTAGCAGTAGCAGCAGCAGCAGCTACCCTGTCCAGGTTGGGATGCACAGCTTTGAGGGCATTACCCCACTGAGGCCACTTTGCCTGACAAAGCTGTAAAGCTGTTCTTTTCTACTTTACCCAAAACTCTGTCTCTGAGATTCAATTTGGTGCTGGTATTCAGAGGCAGGGTTTCAGCATCACCGCTGTAGATAACGGGGGCTTGGTTCTACCAGGACCACTGAGAAGTGTACAAATACCACCCAGAATTAAGAAGATCAAGACTAAACCAGTAATCTACAGCCCCCCTCCATCTGCTGGTCGAGCACTTCCTCACATTTCTGGTCTCCTTTGCGACAAGTAGACTCCGTGATATCAGAGGAGGTCCTAAGGCTGGCCTTAGGACAGAAAGATGTATTGTTATCTTTGAAGTGGGGTGTTGCCAATGAGAAGTAAGTTTAAGCTGCAGAGAACTATCTACCCTGACTGTGCTGTTATAACAAATTGCCACAAACGGCAGCTTAACCGGAGAAGGCAATGGCGCCCCCACTCCAGTACTCTTGCCTGGAGAATCCCATGGATGGAGGAGCCTGGTAGGCTGCAGTCTATGGAATCGAGAAGAGTCGGACACGACTGAGAGACTTCACTTTCACTTTTCACTTTCATGCATTGGAGAAGAAAATGGCAACCCTCTCCAGTGTTCTTGCCTGGAGAGTCCCAGGGACGGGGGAGCCTGGTGGGCTGCCATCTATGGGGTCTCACAGAGTCGGACACAACTGAAGTGACTTAGCAGCAGCAGCAGCAGCAGCAGCCGTAGCAGCTTAACTGCACAAAAATGTATTATCTTACAGGTCTTGGAAGTAAAACTTCTGAGCACAGTGTGTCTCAGCTGGTTCCCTGCCTACAAGTCACACAAGACCCAAACCAAAGTGTTGATAGGACCAGGTTCCCTTGTGGAAGCATTGAGAATGAATCCGTACCCCAGATTGTTGGCAGAATTCAAGTTTTATGCAGTTGTAGAACTGAAGTCCCTCCTGTTTCCTCTTTGACTGTCAGTGGGGGATCTTTCTCACCTAGAGGCTCCCTGCATATCTTGGCTAGTGACCCCTTCCTCCATCTTCAAGCCAGCAACATCAGGTCCAGCTTGTCTCACCCTTAGAATCTCTCAGACCTCCTCTTCTGCTTCATCTCACCTACCTTCCCCTTTTTATACTTTTAAGAGTTCATTTGATACATTAGGCCCAATTGGATACTCCAGGATGATTTCCCATTTTATGGTTGCTGTGGGCTGTGTTTAGCTGCTCTGCTGCTGCTGCTAAGTCGCTTCAGTCATGTCCGACTCTGTGCGATCCCATAAAAGGCAGCCCACCAGGCTCCTCCCTCCCTGGGATTCTCCAGGCAAGGATACTGGAGTGGGTTGCCATTTCCTTCTCCAGTGCATACATGCATGTTAAGCCGCTTCAGTCGTGTCCTACTGTATGCTACCCCATGGACAGCAGCCCACCAGGCTCCTCTGTCCACAGAATTCTCTAGGCAAGGATACTGGAGTAGGTTGCCATTTAGTCACCTCAGTTGTGTCCAACTCTTTGCAACCTGCCAGGCTCCTCTGTCCATGGAATTCCCCAGGCAAGAATACCAGAGTGGGCAGCCATTCCCCTCTCCAGGGGATCTTCCAGATCCAGGGATTGAACCTGTGTCTCTTAAATCTCCTGCACTGGCAGGCAGGGTCATTACCACTACTGTCACCTGGGAAGTCTGCAATTAAGAAGAGAAATAGCTAAATACAGCTTAAAGTAGTGCTTCACAAACTTTAATGAGTATATCAGTCCCTTGAGGATTCTTTTAAAATGTAGATTCTGATTCAATAAAGGGCTTCCCTAGTGGCTCATAAGGAGAAGGCGATGGCACCCCACTCCACTACTCTTGCCTGGAAAATCCCATGGTGGAGGAGCCTGGTAGGCTGCAGTCCAAGGGGTCACGAAGAGTCAGACATGACTGAGCAACTTCACTTTCACTTTTCACTTTCATGCGTTGGAGAAGGCAATGGCAACGCACTCCAGTGTTCTTGCCTGGAGAATCCCAGGGACGGGGGTGCCTCATAGGCTGCCGTCTATGGGGTCGCACAGAGTCAGACACGACTGAAGTGACTTAGCAGCAGCAGCAGCAGTGACTCATATGGTTAAAGGTCTTCCTACAGTGTAGGAGACCCAGGTTTGATCCCTGGGTCGGGAATATGCCCTGGAGAAGGAAATGGCAACCCACTCCAGTGTTTTTGCCTGGAAAATCCCATGGATGGAGCAGCCTGGCAAGCTATAGTCCATGGGGTTGCAAAGCGCTGGACATGACTAAGCGACTTCACTTTCAGTTCTGATTTAATAAGTCAAGGGCAAGGCTCAAGATTCTGCATTTCTAGTGAGATCTCAGATAATGCTGATTCTGATGGTCTCCGGCCCCATTTGGGGACTTAAAATATTGTGGGCTTTTTTATTCCACTTTTTGAGGCGTCTTTAGGTTAGGCCAGCTTTAGGGATGGTTAATCCAGTGGTGCAAAGACCTTAGGGCATCAGCTCATGTCTGAGGTTTCTTTGGCCTTCCTCTCATGGTTGAAAGGAGAAGGAAACAGTTCTAGGCATCACATGCCCATGTGACAGTCCTCAGATGCAGAGAAAACGGCTGTCTTGGAACCCTCTTTTTTTTTCTTTAAGTTTTAAATTTTATTTATTTTTATATATGTTTGGCTCTGCATGGGCTTTCTCCAGTTACAGTAAGCAAGGGCTGCTCTTCCTTGTGATATGTGGGCTTCTCACTGCAGTGGCCTCTCTCGTTGCAGAGCATAGGCTCTAGGTGTGTGGGCTTGTCACTGGGGTACCCGGGCTTAGTTGCCCCATGGCATGGAACCTTCCTGGACCAGGGCTTGGACCCATGTCCTCTGCAGTGGCAGGTGGATTGTTAACCACCAGATGCCAGGGAAGTCCCTGTAAACCTTTTAAGAGTAAAGGAAACTCTTTAAGAAGCTCCCAGTCAGTGTCCCATCAGTTTCTATTGGCCAGAATTGTGCCATAGGCTCACGCCTAAGCCAATCCCTTGCCAAGGCCATTATAGAAGTGTGAACAAAATCAGAAAGAAGGGAGGAAATAGGGCTGGCTAAACAGCCAAGAATATCTCCCACAAGTGCCCCGAGTCTATTCTCTCCTTCTTCCTCACAGAACTTAGACTGTGTTGAGAGAACCATGAAACTGAGCCTTGGCGACCTGATGGGACTGTAGTCTGCCAGGCTCCATTGTCCATGGGATTCTCCAGGCAAGAATACTGGAGTGGGTTGTCATTTCCCTCTCCAGGGGATCATTCTGACCCAGGGAGTGAACCCAAGTCTCCTGCACTGCAGGCAGATTCTTCACCATGTGAACCACCAGGGAAACCCTGCTTCCCCAGCACAGTAAGAGATGGCAGATTTACTCCGTGGAAGAGGAGCGAGAAAGCCTCTAAATTCAGGGGCACCAAGCAGCAGCAAAGGTAGGGATGAGTTGCCACGTTGAAATCCAGGGGAATGAGTGAAAATATGTAAATAAATATAGGAAGACCAACCCCTAGAACACTTCTTCTAAGAAGAAGTCCAAGTGACTCTTCTCTGAAGAAAAAGAAAGAACCTTGAGAAAAATTCTACATCTACATACCTGATCAACCTGTCCCTCATTTCAGGTCTTTAATCAGCTTCTTAGTGCCTCACCCTAAACAAGAATAAGCAGCCAAGATTCCCGGACATTGAGCGAAAGCCTCTCATACGAAAGGCAGAGATTAAAAAAGTAAGCAAATGCACAAAAAAAAAGTAAGAAAAGGGGAGGAGAATGAAAGAGAGAGGGGGCAAGAACAACTAGATTGGAGGAATCAGAAATAATTCAGCTGGCCAAATAAACAGGCAAAATGCCACCATCTAATACCTCAGAGATGTCTAATTCATAAAACAAGAACAGGATGGTTTATAAAGTGGGGGTAGGGGTGGGTTACAGAGCAAGAAAGAATTTCAGAAAATTAAAAACAGGAGAGCTGTGCTCTCTTGAGCAGCATATACCAAAACTGGAACGGCACAGAGAAGGTTAGCATGGCCTATACGCAAGGATGACTTGCAAATTCAAGAAGTGTTCCATAGTTTTTTGATGTATGGCAGACACCAACACAACATTATCAAGCAATTCTCCTCCAGTTAAAAATAATACATTTTAAAATAATAAAAATAAAAATCACACACTAACTGAAGGAAAAAAAATTGAACTGAAATTTAAAGTGTGAATAAAAAATTTGGAAGATAAAGTCAAAAAAATCTCCCAAGAAGTAGAAAGAGAAAACAAAACAAACTTGTGGGTGGAGGTTGGAAGGAAAAATGGGAAAATTAGAGGACCAGTCCTGGAATTCTATGTCTAATACAGATTCCACAAGGAAGATATAGATAATATTGAAAGGAGAAATTATCAGCTAATGCAAGAAAGTTTCCTAAACAATGACTTTCTGGATTTCAGTAGCCCTCCCACTGAGAGATGAATGAAAAGAGATCCACATAGGATAAATCATTATGAGATTTTGGGATACTGAAAGCAAGTAAAAGATCCAAGTGCCTTGGGGATTAAAAAAAAAAAGGACTTGGAATTAGAATGGCTCTGGAAACCAACAAGATGGAATAGTTGCCTCCAAAATTCTGAGGAAAAGTGCTATTGAATCAAGAATTCTATAACCAGTTTTTAAAGTGTGAGGAGCGAATAAAGACACGTTTAGATATACAAGGTCTCCACTTTTTCTTTCTCCTATGCCCTCCTTCTCAAGAAGCCACCAAAGGGTATTATAAGAGGATAACTTAAAAAGTTGAGGGGGAACTTGGAATCTGGTGAAAAGGAAATCCAACAGAAGAAAAGCTCTCATGGGCCCCAGGATAACAGGCCACCTGAACTGCCTCCTGAGAAACCTGTCTGCAGGTCAAGTAGCAACAGTTAGAACCGGACATGGAATAACTAACTGGTTCAAAATTGGGAAAGGAATGCATCAAGGCTGTACAGTGTCACCCTGCTTATTTAACTCCTATGCAGAGTACATCATGTGAAATGCCAGGCTGGGTAAATCACAAGCTGGAATCAACACTGGTGGGAGAAATATCAACAACCTCAGATATGCATATGATACCACTTTAATGGCAGAAAGTAAAGAGGAACTGAAGAGCCTTTTCACTGGAAGGACTGAAATTGAAGTTCCAATACTTTGGCCACCTGATGTGAAGAGGTGACTCGTTGGCAAAGACCCTGATGTTGGGAAAGATTGAGGGCAGGAAGAAAAGAGGGTAAAAATGGATGAGATGGTTGGATGGCATCACCGACTCAATGGACATGGATTTGAGCAAACTCTGGGAGATAGTGAAGGACACGGAGGCCTGGTGTGCTGCAGTCTATGGGGTCACAAAGAGTTGGACATGACTGAGCAACTGAATGATGGGGATGACAGCTGTGGAAGTCCAAAGAGCAGTCTGCCCCCAGAGGAGCAGGAAGACACCTAGGATGGGCATCTCCAGGAATGACTGAAATGACTCCTTTCACAGTTCTCCTCTTTGAATGCCCCATGTGGTGGTATTATTATTTTAGGTTGAGTCTCCAGTAAACTTAATATTTCATATAGTATTTTTCACTATTGTGCCAAGTGTGAACCATGATTATACTTCCTTTCTTGTACAATTTTCGTTTCTTCTGGTGTTAACAATTCCTCCTTTTTTCACTATTTGATTTATTTTCTTTTTTTTTTTTGACTTTTTTTTTAATTTTTATTTTTACTTTATTTTGCTTTACGATACTGTATTGGTTTTGCCATACATTGACATGAATCAGCCACGGGTATACATGAGTTCCCAATCCTGAACCCCCCCTCCCCCCTCCCATCCCATATCATCTCTCTGGATCATCCCCGTGCACCAGCCCCAAGCATCCTGTATCCTGTATCGAACATAGACTGGCGATTGGTTTCTTACATGATAGTATACATGTTTCAATGCCATTCTCCCAAATCATCCCACCCTCTCCCTCTCCCACAGAGTCCAAAAGTCCATTCTAAACATCTGTGTCTCTTTTGCTGTCTCGCATACAGGGTTATCATTACCATCTTTCTAAATTTCCATATATATGTGTTAGTATACTGTGTTGGTGTTTTTCTTTCTGGCTTACTTCACTCTGTATAATAGGCTCCAGTTTCATCCACCTCATTAGAACTGATTCAAATGTATTCTTTTTAATGGCTGAGTAATACTCCATTATGTATATGTACCACAGCTTTCTTATCCATTCATCTGCTGATGGACATCTAGGTGATTTGTTTTCTATATTTTTATTCATCATTGTTTTCCCCAAACTCTCCAAACTAAGATACCTTTGAGTACTGTTTACACATAGTTCCCATATTAGGATGTCTATCAATGAATTAAATGAAGTGGCTCAGTGCTACAGAGAAAAGCAAAGCAGGAGTAGGGGAAGAGGGAGTGTTAGATTGGGGAAGGTTTGTAATTTTTAGTAGGTTAGTCAGGGAAGACCTCACTGTGAGGGTGACCTGAAGGGAGACATCAAGGACACAAGGCAGACATTTGAAGGATGAGAGTTTCAAGCAGAGGTAACAGTAAGTTCAAAGTCCTAGAGACAGGAACGTGCCTGATCTATTCTTCGGGCGTCTACTAGAATTTTCCCTTGCATGTTTTACAGTCACTTCCATTACCCACTTCCCCACTGAAGGGCTCGCCAATCTCCAAGACACCAGTATTTAAACTTTAGTCTCTCTTAGCGCACTTTTTAATTCTCAGTGTTCAAATGGTGACAAGTCACATTGACCCTGTTTGCACAGTTAGATTCCGTCTTTTTCTGTATTTCCCACTGTCTCTACATAAATCCTATAAGAGAACTGTAGAGCTTTAGGACTGAAAGAGTTCTTAGAGGCTATCTAGGATAATTCTATCCTATGAGGCGCAAACGAAACTGCCTCTCTGAGAACTCTCTCACCAGGTCTCTGGAGAGCCAGGCAAAGCTTGGTTGCACCACAACTGAGTCTGCCCGTTGCCTGAGTTCAGTCCACTGGGCTGCTGCTCAGCAAGTGCTCTTTGCCCTCTGCCTCATTCCTGCCCATCCCCCCTAAGGAATAATCTGTGGTCTACCCTGGCAGAGCTTTCCTCAGACATGGCCTCCTACTCCTGAAAGAGCCCAATATTCAGTCACATCAGTCGACTCTCACTGTTCCTCCAACACACTATCTTCATCTCTGCCTGTAAGTCTGCTCTTCAATTTTTCTCTTTTCTGGAATCACCTTTCTTTTTCCTTCCTGTTCAAATTCATCCATCTTTCAAGACCTCTTCCAGACCTGGTTTCTCTGTCAGATGGAATGGAGCAGAAGCTAAGTGTTAGGATGCTTGGTTGCCCACACCCAGGCCCTTCTGTCTGCATCAGTCTTGCGTCAGGAGTATTATCCTCCCGCTTGCAGAGGTAGAGAGTGGGTAGGATTTGAGCCTATGTCCGCCTGTGCTCTTAATCATTGTACAGTACTGTCTCCTGAGCTAGTAACTGTTGGCCGAATTGTTCACGAACTGCTTCATATATGTTGATGGTCTCATCACCCCCTGTTGACCATGACCCAAAGTTTGTAGAGCGGAGTAGGAAGAAGAAAGAATCCCACTTGCAAAGGGTCCACTTTGTGTCAGACTCAGTACCTTCTGCAGCAAATGTGAGGTAAAACCAAGAGATACAACCAGAAATGTTGAAAGTGGTTGACTCTGGGGGAGGAGACTCAGAGAGGGGGGAGGAGAAAGGCTGGGGCTTTCTATTTTACTAATAAGTTGACTTTTAACGTTACATATAACTTTTATTAAAAATGAGAGTGAACTTTAAGAAATTAAATGGATAAGTGAATGTAAATAACCCTTTTAGAATCATGGATGGGAAGGGAAGAAGGAAATGTAGAGCAGTAGCCATTATATACAATTATACTGGGGCTTTCCTGGAAAACGGAATGGCAACCCACTCCAGTATTCATGCCTGGGAAACCAGAGGAGCCTGGCGGGCTACAGTCCATGGGGTTGCAAAAGAGTCAGACACAATTCAGAGACTAAGCAAACACATTTGTAGTGAGGATTAAATGAAAACAAGGCATTTGGCACGTATTCGACATAGAAACAGCAGCAAGTTTTTTTTTTTTTTCTCCATCGTCTCCTTTGTTTTATTTTATTTTTTTTTTATTGGAATATAGTTGCTTTGCAATGTTCTACTGGTTTCTGCTGTACAATGAAGTGACTCAGCTATATGTTCACATAGCTCCCCTCCCTCTTGGACCTCTCTCCCACCCCTCACTTCACCCTCATCCCACCGCTCTCAGTTCAGTTCAGTTCTGTCGCTCAGTCGTGTCCAACTCTTTGCCACCCCATGGACTGCAGCACGCCAGGCCTCCCTGTCCATCACCAACTCCCAGAGCTTGCTCAAACTCATGTCCATGGAGTTGGTGATGCCATCCAATCATCTCATCCTCTGTTGTCCTCTTCTCCTGCCCTCAGTTTTTTCCCAGCATCAGGGTCTTTTCCAATGAGTCAGTTCTTCACATCAGGTGGTGAAAGTATTGGAGTTTCAGCCTCAGCATCAGTCCTTCCAATGAATATTCAGGACTGATTTCCTTTAGGATGGACTGGTTGGATCTCCTTGCAATCCAAGGGACTCTCAAGAGTCTTCTCCAACACCACAGTTCAAAAGCATCAGTTCTTCAGTGCTCAGCTTTCTTTATAGTCCAACTCTCACATCCATACATGGCTACTGGAAAAACCATACCTTTGACTAGATGGACATTTGTCAGCAAAGTAATGTCTCTGCTTTTTAATATGCTGTCTAGTTTGTTCATAGCTTTTCTTCCAAAGAGCAAGTGTGTTTTAATTTCATGGCTGTAGTCACCATCTGCAATGATTCTGGAGCCCCCCAAAATAAAGTCTGTCACTGTTTCCATTGTTTCCCCATCTATTTACCATGAAGCGATGGGACCAGATGCCATGATCTTTGTTTTCTGAATGTTGAGTTTTAAGCCAACTTTTTCACTCTCCTCTTTCACTTTCTTCAAGAAGCTCTTTAGTTCTTCACTTTCTGCCATAAGGGTGGTGTCATCTGCATATCTGAGGTTATTGATATTTCTCCTGGCAATCTTGATTCCAGCTGATTCACTTGAGTAGGTTTAAATATTTCTGTTTGGGGATTTCCTGGGTAGTCCAGTGGCTAAGAATCTGCCTTGCAACACAGGGGACTCAGGTTCGATCTCTGGTCAGGGAACCAAGATCCCCCCTGTATCAGAGCAACCAAGCCCATACACCACAACTACTGAAGCCTGTGAGCACTGGAGCCCTGACACCACGATCTGAGGCTGCAGGCTGCAGCGAAAGATCCTGAATGATGCAAGGAAGATTCCATGAGCCACAACTGAGACCCAATGCAGCCAAACAATTAATTTTAAAAATAGCTGAAAATACATTTCTGTTTCTGGCAGATGGATCCTAGAGCAGTCCCCATGATTCCTGTTTCCTGGTGTTCATGTCCGTTTGAAATCCCCTCCCCCTGAGTGTGGGTGGAATCTGTGGCTTACTAGCCAATAGCCAAGACATTCTGGAGATGTAATTAAGGTCCCAAATCACTTGATTCTGTGTTAACTGAAAGGGAGATTATTCTTTATTAATTATGAAAAATTCCTTAAAAGAGAGACTAAATGCCCCCTGAGAGCAGAGACTCTCCTGTGGACATGAAGAAGTGAGCAGCTGTGTTTAGAATCTCACATGGTAAAGAAATCCAGGCTTTTAGTCAGGCTTCCCTGGTTGCTCAGCAGTAAAGAATCCACCTGCCAACGTAGGAGATGCAGGTTCGATCCCTGGGTCAGGAAGATCCCCTGGAGAAGGAAATGGCAACCCACTCCAGTATTCTTGCCTGAGAAATCCCATGGGCAGAGGAGCCTGGCGGGCTATAATCAATAGGTTCACACGGAATCGAACATGACTGAGAATGCATGCACACGTCCGTTGTTGTTTGCAGTGTTGTGTTAGTTCCAGGGGTGCAGCCAAGTGATTATATATCTAATATATATATATATATATATATATATAATATTTTCAGAATATTTTCCTTTATAGGTTATCATTAGATAATGGATATATTTCCCTATGCTATACCATAGGTCCTTGTTATCTGTTTTATATATAGTAGTGTGTATCTGTAATTCCAAATTTCTAATTTATCCTCCCCCATCGCCTAGGAGTTTTGAATAAGCTAAGGGAAGATGCCATGTGGGAGAAAAGGGAAAGAAGAAGGGAGTGAAGGAGAGAGAGGGAGAGAGAGGTTGAAAAATGGATATTTTAAAGACACTGCAAGGTAACTGGGAAAGTAGAAAACATGATTTTTTTAAACATAATTTTCAAATAATGTCATATACCAAGAGAGAATATATTTTCCTCTAAGGATTTAAGGAATCTGTGTGATATACAGAGCGCTCACTAAATATTCCATGGGCTTCCCTACATTTTCCATTCTCCTTATGTAATAGATAAGAACCTTCATGTTCTATTACAAGTTAATCACTAAAGGGATGTTGCCTATAAGCTTAAATTATACTTAATAGCCCATCTCTGGGAACCCTGCCTCTCAGGTAATGAGTGTTAAGCTAAATTACCTTTATTTAGCTCACAGGAAACATCCTGACCAGGACCACCTGTGAATGGCTGCAGGAAGGAAGAAAAGAACACACTCTGGAATCTGGCTGGAACCAGGACTAAACTCTCTCCCTTTTAGAAGCCTGAATTCTGACTCAAGGGAGATGATTCTTTGGGACACTGGTCCACCATTTCCTCTATCTGTTGGCTTTCCAAATAAAGCTGCTATTCTTCACCCCAACAATATTTCGGCCTGTCCTGCAATAGGCTAAGAGCTTAGGTAAGCTCTTAATAGGTAAGCTCTTAATAGGTAAGAGCTTAGACTCAGTAGCACTTGCAGTTAGGATGGGTCTATGTGGCTGGACCTAGCCAAGGCTCCGTGAGCAGACATGACTTTCGCTACTCCTGAGCGTTCACGAGTTAAGAGTTTGTGTGTCTCATCCATCACTCTTTCCCTGTCACATGTTCCCAGTGGTGCCGGGTCAAGGTGTCAAAGCTTCTGTCAGCCTCTTTCCCTGAGGACTGTGAATAAAGAGTCCCTACCTTACCAGACACATACTGAAAGCTGGAAATTAATTTACTAAGTCACTGAAATGTGGGGGTTTGTTTGTTGCAGCGGCTGGCAGTTAAATTGCATGGATACTCTTAGGCTATGACGCATCCCTGGATGCGCTCTGTCTTCCACATTCATTCCTCTGCACAGATTCTTTTTTTCCAGATTCCCAGGACTCTTAATTTGCTGCTCTTCATGTTGCAGACCTGGAGATGTGATACGTGCGGTGTGCTTTTATATTCTTTGAGGATATTGCGTTAGTCGCATACAAATTTAGACTTGTTTTCTTCCTAGTTTATTGGCATTTTAGTCATGCAGAGTATCTACTGATGCTTTTTGCCCTGAAGTGTAATGTGTTGTATATTAGTTTAGCTTCACTGATTTTCTTTGAGCTACTCCTTGTATAGTATGTCTTTTACAACCTTTAACATACCTGTATCCTTATATTTCAGATTTTTTAAAGCAATAAAAAGTTGCTTTGGGGACTTCCCTAGTGGTCCCATGGCTAAGACTCTGCACTCCCAATGCAGGGAGACCGGGTTCAATCCCTGGTCAGGAAACTAGATCCTACATGCTGCAACTAAAGATCCCGTATGCTACAACCAAGACCCAGCACAGCCAAATAAATTTAAAAAATAATTAAAATACTGATCTAACACTTTTGGTTCTTTAAGTTTATTCCGCTTATGTTTAAAATATGTACTTATACATCTGAGTTTCAAAATTTCATAGTACTGGTTTTCTACTTCTCCCACATGTTCAGTGTTCCTTTTTTCCCTCTCTTCTTTTAAATCTTTTTAAGATTGTTCTTATTATTCCATATTTTCCTATATTCACTTGTTTATTTACAGGTATAGTTTTTTAAACTATTTTTCCATGATTGCCATGGTGATTACAGTAGGCATCCTTAATTTGTTAAAGTTTAACATAAATTAATTCTTTTACTACTTCTTGAACAATGCAAGAACCTTAAAATACTTTAATTCCATTTATCAGTTCCCACACTGTGTGCCATTTTTGTGCTGGGTTTTAATTTTCCATATGTTTAAAGCTCTACCAGACATTTTTTGCTTTATACAGTCATTGTTCATTCATTTTTTTACCCATAGGTTTACCTTTTATCTTGTTCTAGATTTCTTCCTTCATAGTCATACTTCTTTTTGGGTTTATTTTCATTCTGCTTGAAAAATTCTCTTTAGCATTTGTTTTAGTGTGGGTCTGTTGATGAGCAAATTTTTTTTTCAGATTTTGATTGTCTGAAAACACACATTTTTCTTTCGTTTTTGAATGATATCTTCACTGGGTATGAAAGTTTAGATTAACTGTTATTTTCTTTCCACACTTCAAAAATATCATTTCCGAGACTTCCCTGGAGGTCCAATGGTTAAGACTCCACATTCCCAATGTAGGCAGCACAGGTTTAATTCCTGGTTAGGGAACAAAGGTCCTGCATGCTGCTTGGTGTGGCCAAAAAACAAACAAACAAAAATTCCATTATCTTCTGAATTTTATAATTTATATTATAGAGTCAGTTGTTAATTATAGAGTCAGTTGTTAATCTTAATGTTGTTCTTTTGGAGGTAATATATCCCCCCCCACACACACACACAATTGCTTTTAATACTTCGTTTTTGGTTTTCAGCAGTTTTACTATGAAGTACTTACAGTTTTCTTTGCATTTATTCTGTGTGGGACTGAGTATATGTTTTTCATCAATCAGAAAATTTTCAGCTACTCTCTCTTCAAATATTGCTTCTTTCTCACTCTCTCTCTCATATCTTTCCAGGAGTCTAATTTATTGTATTTAGGCTTTTTCACCATGTCCCATGTGTCTACTACTCTCTCTTTTATATATTTTTAAAATTTATTTCTGTTTCTGTATACTTCAGTAAGGATGTTATTTACTAATTTATCTTCTAGCTCTTTAGTCCTAGAATGAGCCGTGTCTAATGTGATGTTAGGTCCATTTATTGTATTAAATTCATTGTTGTATGTTTGAGTCTTAGGATTGCAATTGTACTTCTTTGGAGATCACCTAACACCCTACCACAATCCCAGTGGAAATGCTTGCTGTTCTACACAGATCTATCCCACTCAGTTACATGAACCAAAACAAAATCCTCACTTTTGTTTAAGCCAGTTTTACTCAGTTTTCCAGTTACATACAACTGAAAACTCTTGAAGTGTTGAGATATTTCTCCTGATGATGTCAAGATGGTTGCCGCAGCAGCAGGTGTCAGATGCAAATATGATTTAGAGAAGAAGTGGGGTATTGCTGGTCATACATCTCTTTTTATTAGGAGGGAAAACCTTTTCAAGAACCCCCAATCAGAATATCTGGGTGTGTCTCATATCCATGTCTAAGCTAACCATGACACATGGAATGGGATGAAAAGGATTAGCCAGTAACAATCTTTACTCTTCCCTGAATTTGGTGAGAGGGTTGGTCATCTTTTCTGAGCAAAGAACTATAGAAGATGAACATCCAAACAAACTTGGGGCTCTCTCAACAATTGAAAACATGAGAGGAGAAAGGTCTTGGGTAGATAATCAATGCTATTTACCTGCCTAACAGATATGTTAGTGTGTGTGTACAGAAAATACCAGCGGGTCTTCATTGGAGGTCCAGTGGTTAAGAGCCCACCTTCCAATGTGAGGGACCCAGGTTCAATCCCTTGTTGGGGAACAAAGATCCCACATATTGTAGGGCAACTGAGTCCTCCCTTTGCAATGAAGAGCCCTCACACTGCAAACAAAGACCCATTGCAGCCAAAATAAAATAATTTTAAAAAATACCAGGTAGAGTACATATTAATCTGTTAGCATGGTTTAAATTTTGAAATGGGACTCTATGGGATGGAATGAACAGATATTTTCACTTTTTACTTACAGCATTTTCATTAGTTTATGTTATCTTGGTTATTTAAATTTAAAAGGACTGGAATTCCCTGGTGGTCCAGTGGTTAGGACTAAGTGTTTTCTAAGTGTTTGCTTGAGGCCCAGGTTCAATCCCTGGTCTGGGAACTAAGATCCCACTAGTCACGCAGCAAAAGAGAAAATTAAATAATAAACAAATAAATACATGTAAAAGGATTGCTTTTATCTTAAAATGGGCTCTAAGAAATGGAACAAGGATTTACACAAAAAAGAAACAAAAAAGAGAGAGAGAGAGGCATATGTTAATGGGTCCCATCCCCAGCTCTGGCCCCTGTAGAGTCACTAGGTGCCAGCAGCAGGATTATTCTTATTGGGGATTTGGAAGCACAAGGTTCTCAGAGCTTGATGCCATCAAATATTTAAACTATCCGACTCCCTTCTCACACACTCTCAAAGCAGCATAAATTGGCTTCCTATGTGCATTTTCTACAGGAGAAGAAATTGCTGGACATGGCAATGTGAGCATTCTGGCCTCCTTGGCAGTTCCATTTTTCATTGTATATTAATAAATTGTTTTTTCTCAAATAATGGGCTAAGAGCTGAGCTAGTATTATAAATCTCCCCACCCCCACCCAATATATGGGCTCTCTCTTAGCACTGTTAAAGTCAAGTTTATGAGCTTGTACCATGATGAATTCAGCAAGGTAAATGTCACCTCTGAGGCCACTTGGCAGCTGGCTAGCCAGTCTGCCCTGATGATACTCCTGTCTCTTCAAGCACATTTCCTTCAGACTCCTGTGCTTTCTAGCCACATTCATCCCAGCCAACTCTCTGTTTCTTTATCTTTCATTCTGTCTTTTCCTCTATGACTATCTCTCTCTTCCTACCTCACACCTAACCTTCCTTTACCTTTTCTTTTTTTCTTTCTGTTTTTTTTTTACTTTAATTAACCATGGAGTTGAATCATAAAATATACCAGGAAAATGTGCCAAGCACTGAGCTGGGCCATGCATGTAAAATGTATTTTGACCTCACAATAACTCTGAAAAGTGTTTTTATCCCTATTTCACAGATGGGAAAGTAGAGGCACATAAAAGCTAAGCACTTGTGTTTGATAATTTAAAGTTTTACTGCTTAATTTTCAAAGTCAATAAATCTAGTGTGTTATATTCTCTTTGTCTTAGACAATAAAATTTAAACATTATGTTTGCCTGGGTGTCCTAAGAATTCACCTTTAGGTATGTTTATTTCTGGTCCCATCACTTCATGGCAAATAGATGGGGAAACAGTGGAAACAGTGGCTGACTTGATTTGGGGGGGGGGCTCCAAAATCACTGCAGATGGTGATTGCAGCCATGAAATTAAAAGATGCTTACTCCTTGGAAGGAAACTTATGACCAACCTAGACAGCATATTAAAAAGCAGAGATATTACTTTGTCAACAAATGTCCATCTAGTCAAGGCTATGGTTTTTCCAGTAGTCATGTATGGATGTGAGAGTTGGACTGTAAAGAAAGCTGAGCACCGAAGAATTGATGCTTTTGAACTGTGGTGTTGAAGAAGACTCTTGAGAGTCTCTTGGACAGCAAGGAGATCCAACCAGTCCATTCTAAAGGAGATCAGTCCTGGGTGTTCATTGGAAGGGTTGATGCTGAAGCTGAAGCTCCAATATTTTGGCCACCTGATGAGAAGAGCTGACTTATTTGAAAAGACCCTGATGCTGGGAAAGGTTGAGGGCAGGAGAAGGGGATGACAGAGGATGAGATGGTTGGATGGCATCACCAACTCAATGGGCATGAGTTTGGGTAGGCTCCTGGAGTTGGTGATGGACAGGGAGGCCTGGCATGCTGCAGTTCATGGGGTCACAAAGAGTCAGACACGACTGAGTGGCTGAACTGAACTGAACTGAACTGATTTCTTTCTTAGGCTGGAGAGTTGGAGATGGAACAGAAGAGGAAAGAGACAAACTGGAAATGTTTCCTTGAGTAGGGGACCCCACTGTTTTTTGCACCTTCCCTGTCCTTTTTCTTGAGAGCAGGGCTTGACCCTGATTTCTCTGGAGCAATCTTGGTCTTCTTCTTGAAGGAGATGATCTTCTCTGTTTATCCAGGACAAATGTACTTTCTGCATCTGTGTAAATGGAAGAGATAAAAATTTCAGCCCCTAGATGTGTAACTTTGAACCACTTGGCGGTGGAGGTTGCAGGGAAGTTGGATCTGCTCCCTGGAAGACCACTTCTCTATATTTGGATGTTGAATTAAACTTCTCAGCTCCACCATGTATTCTGTCAGCACCCTGGAGACAGTGAAGTAGAAGTAGAGAGAAGCATCCTTGCTATCATTACCTCAGATGGGATTTGAGAGGAGTAGCAGAGAAAACTGGAGTTTCTGGAAGGGTTCCAGGACCCTCCACTCTTATTCCAGGGAGCAAGGCTGATTGTCTTCTGGAGACTTGAATATTTGGATCTTGGTTATAGGCTGAAGGGGCATGCAGAGAGACTTGGGCTGAGAATCACTGCAGCAGCAGAAAAGTCCCAGGTCCAGTTGAAAATAGAGGGTCCTGACCCTGGTAGGTTCAGCACCATGGAAAGAAACAAGACTGCCATTAATCCTTGGTCTCATAATTAAGTACCATGGACAGAACCCCCTGAAGCATGCCCCACAGCGCGCAGGCTTGCTGTTCTATGGAGGGATCTAACCTGGTTCCTGGTTGACTGCCTCTTGCACTTAAAGCTCACAATAAACCACGGTTCAGTTTCCATCTGAAGCCCTCCTGAATTTCTTTACTGAGGTGTCTATTCCACAGCCTCCTGGTGAGAGTGGAGTCGCCTTAGAGCGACTCTTATTAAGATCCAGTTGATTTGCATATATCTGCATACACAGGGGGCTTCTCCGTTCTGCTTTTATTATAGATGAATTGTTCAGATGAAGAAAGACAAGGTTTATTTCACTTCTTCTTTTCCTCTTCTTTCCCTTATTCCTAGGGTCTTGATCTGGTGATTTCCCCGAGAAGGCTGCAGGGGTGTGTGATAGGAGAGGTGGGAAACAGACTTCAGACAACCAGGGATTTGTTGGCTCATTCTATGTGGTTTTCCTCGGATAATTTCCTCCATCTTCTTGACTTCTGAATGATCCTTGTGAGGATCACAGGGAGGCTGCATTTTGTTTTAGCACATGGGGTCAGAACCTCTGGGTTGAAGTCCCTGGAGTTCAGGGAAGAAGCCATGGCTGGAGCCTTAGAGACTGCAAAAAGGATGGGACCCCGTTTTGAAGAGAAGGATGAGGAGTGGTTGAGTGAGGACTCATTTTGAAATGAAAGGAGTCCTGGGTCTCTAAGCAGCTTCTAAAAATACCATCTCCCAGCGCTGGGGAAAGGGGGAGGGGAAAATCGAGCGTGTAGAGAATAAAGATGGGAAGGAAGTGGGGGTGTAAGAGCCCTTCTTCAGGTAGATCTGATTTCAGAGCCTCCGCCTGCATCCAATGGCCGGCAGGATGCCACACTTCCGAATGCTTCCTCAGCGAGCTTCGGTCTTCTTTGGTCCCGAGCCTCAGCCTCTCCTGATCACCTTTCTTTGTACGGGCTAAGGAACTCAATTCCTCCCAGCCTCTCTTCCTACTGTTGCTGTCCAGCAAATATGTCTGTGAGTAAGCTTGTACACACACCACACACATACACACACGAAGTAACACATGAAAGTGGCTTGTAAATGACCAGGGCACTATGATGTCAGAAATTTTCATTCTGTTTGGTGCTCATGGAGGTATGAACTGTGCAGAGACAGGGTGATTCACTCAGGTATTCTCAGCACAGAACATGGCACCCAGTGAGTGCTGGCTGAGGGTGTGGAATACATATATATAAAACGCACAGACATCCAGGCCATGCAGGACTCACATTCATTCTCAAGGCTTCTCTGGCTAATATAGCCTCCAAAGGAGAGGGGTTAGGCCCCCCAAGAAAAGAGCTCTGAAAAGCCACAGGGTGGGTGGAGCTTTCTCTGCTCACGTTCAGTCCAGACGGTGGCGCTCAGTAGCCGCCTCCCTCATCCTGGAGGGCTCCAGCCCTTCCCACCAACAACGCCTTAAACCCTCAGCCAGCACATAAATGACCTTCACAAGACAGAGGTCGTGCTCCACGTTTCGTTTCGACTCCTTCAGGGCTGGGTGAACTCTGTGAGGATTACTCCTCCTCTCTCGCTGATGCCTGGGAGTCTGGCCGCTGCTTTCCTCATGAGTCCCTGGGGTGGGCGGAGACCGTTTATAAAGGGGGGAACTCCAGGCTCTGAGCAGACTGGGGAAAGGGGTGGTCGCGGAGAGGGCTGCCTGTGTCCTGGCTGCAGAAGCAAGAACCTGGGGAACCAATCGTTCATGCAAAATCTATCAACCGCCCATCCCGGCGTCCACATGGCTCCCCAGCCTCAGAAGAGCTGCTGGTAGGGTGGCACTGTGTCTTCCACTTTACTCTCCTTTCTCGTGTAGCTCTCGGGGTCGTGCTTGGCCTCTTCCTCCCCAGTGTGTGTGTGTGTGTGTGAGAGAGGGAGAGAGAGAGAGAGATGAAGGCGGGGAGAAAGGGGGCGGGGTGGAGCCATGAGATACCAAAAGCTGCAGATACAGGAAGACAAGGGCTAGAAGACAGAGGAGCTTCCCAGAGCTTCGGGTCGGGACACCAGTCTTCAAAACCTCCTGCAAGTCCTGGGTACTAGGGGTCTTGCAGGTTAGCTCAGAGGCTGTAAGTGTCGCTGCCTCGCCGCCGTTTGCTCCTCCTTCAGCCACGCCCACATTGCCTGTTTCTCAGGAATGAGAGGCTAAGGTTCAGCGCTCTGGGCCACCTACGGCAGGTCATCCCTCTCCCCATGAACCTAACCGTGTCTCAGCGCTGCCCCTCCGGCCATGGTTTGGAGACTGGCGGGACCCCTTCCTTCTCCCCCTCCAATTTGCTGTTCCGCCCCTGGCCAATGAAACTCCACCTCTCCACCTTCTCCTGGCGGGGATTGGTGGGCTTCCCGCGGTGGTACATAGGGATTGGTGCCCACGGATGATGGTCACCGGCGAGATCCCGCCCCCCAGCCAGCGCTAGGGTCTGGGGGCACTGCTCAGCGGTGCTGGGGCTGGCGCGGCTTGAGCCGCCGCCGCACTGACAGCTCGGTCTGCGGACCATGGAGACTGGCGCCGGCCCACATCCGCTGCGCCTGTTCATCTGCCTGATGCCGCTGTGTCTCGCCTTGCTTTTGGGGCCGGGGAGGCCAGGGACCGCCGAGGAAGGTGAGGAGACTGGTGGCTGTTTTGGAGGCTTAGATGCCAAAAGATAGGAAGCTGAAGAACCGGGGTGCTTGGGGAAGGAGTCGTACGAAGAGACTGGAGTCTGTATTGGGGTCTGAAGCAAGCGGACAGAAAGAAGCAAAGAACTGGAGAGAGAGGAAAAGGTGGCTAAGCAACGAAGAAGACAGGAGCACTGAGGAACTCGGGGGCTGGAGACCTGGGAGGCTGGGGAAGAAAGAGACCAGGAACCGTGGGAGCCAGAAGCGACGGTTCAGGGGCCGGTGAGACGGACAGGCTGAGCAATTGGAGGTGGAAGGTGTGGGGGCAGGGAGATGCGGAGGTGAAATCTCCCCGGAGGAGACGGGATGGAGCCGAAACAGTGGGGAGTCTAGGGGATCTTTGAGTGGCGAGCGCTGGTGGGGCGACGAGGGCGGGCGGTCTGGTGGAGAGTGTGGCTGAGAGGGCGTGGGGTGGGGGATTGGGGGAAAGAGGCTGGGAGCTGTCCGACGTGCTGACCCGGGAGCTGTCCGCAGTGCTGAATTTGTAGTGTAGACTAACCAGCGCAATCTGCGTTGCCGGGTTCGGGGGTGCTCGCTGGACCAGAGACTGCGTCTTGCTTCTGACCCTGAATTTGAGGGGGCTGTACACTCAGTTAAATCCAGAGGCGTAATATCCAGGTGCAGGAGCTGGAGGAGCTGGAATCTGAGGCGTTGGCCTCGGGGTTTTTCTGGGCGCTAGATCTCTGATGCTTTCCAATATGCAATTCCGATGTGCTGTCGGTTACACCGAAATCGGGAAGCTGTCAGTGGTCCTGTCCGTTGTCGCTGACACCTCTGGGGCCAACCCCCTTAAAGGGCTCACCTTGGAGCCACACCCCCTTGCTTAAGCTCCAGATGAGTAATCTTCAAAGATTTGGGGATGGCTCTGAGCTGCTGCTGTGCTGTTCTAACCAGTGTTTCTCTGGGACCCACACTGACAGCAGAATTCAGACTGCAGGTCAGACGCCTCATGGGGGAAGAAAGTGACCACGTGCATCTCTGGTTTAGAAGGGGTCATGGCTTTATATATTAAAGGAATCCTGATAACCTTTCAAAAGCAGGGGAGATGACAGCCTCTGGGAAAGGGGCTGGCTGAGGAGGTAAAGACTTTTACTTCTTTCGCTGCTGGCAGGGTCTCTCTACGTTTTCCCCAGAGGCCCTGGGAGTCAAACTAAAAAGTTCAAGTCTCCCCGATCCCTGGTGACCCCAGACCTCAAAAGAACCCATGAGTATGAGTGAATTCAGGAATGTGAACAAGAATTCTCGGATATGATCACTTTCTCCCTCTTCTTGACACTGTTATAATTTGAGAGATCTGGGAAGGTGGGGGGTCACTGATCCCCCCATTTTAGAGCCAATCTTAGAGCACATGTCATGGATTCCATGCCAGGCTGAATAATGACTCTCCAAATATTTCCATACCCGAATCCCCAGAACCTGTGAATATTATCATAAATGGCAATAGACTTTGCAGGTGTGGCTAAGGATCCTGCGATGATCTGATTACAATCACAATGGTCCTTATAAAAGAGCCACAGAAGTCAGTGTTAGAGAAGGAAACAGAGGCTGGAATGATGTGTTTTGAGGATGGAGGAGGGGGCCACAAGCCAAGGAATCCAGGTGGCCACAAGAAGCTAAAGGAGGCAAGGAAATGGATTCTCCCCTTTGAGCCTCCAGAAGGGACCAGTCTTTCCAACACCCTGACTTTAGACCAGTGAAACCGATTTTCAACCTCTGACCTCCAGAACTGTAATATAATAAAGTTTTGTTGTTTTAAGCCACTAAATTTGTGGTAATTTGTTACAGCAGTCACAGAAAAAACTAATACAGGCTCCCTCCCTAATCATTGTGGCTACTTTTCTTTAGACTAGACCTACTCATGCCTTCTCATGGGGATATATGAAGTGGGAAAAACTTGTCTGTATCCTTCACCAGTTTCTCTGTTTTCTCAGTCAGCAAATTTCAAGTGAATTCACCAAAGGTTCTTACCCCCTCCCACCCCGAACTTTCTGATATTTCTGTTCTTCCCTCTCTCTAGTCATCCTTTTGGATTCCAAAGCTTCCCAAGCTGAGCTGGGCTGGACTGCACTGCCAAGTAATGGGGTAAGTGTAAACCTTTCCCTCTGTGTCCCAAGGAGCTCCTGGTAGTCCAGGACTCAGCCCCTTTATCTCCCCGTGGCTACATCAGATCAAAATGCTCCTGAGAGCATGTAGTCTCCAGCAGCCCTGGCTTCAAGCAGAGTGGCCTATTAGAAAATGTTGACTCTTTAGTCAGACCGCAAAAAAAAAAAAAAAAAAAAAAGTGATAAGAGAACTGGGTGTGTCTAGGAACAGACAGCATCTGGATGGAGCCAATGCTGGATGGTGCCTTGCACCCAGTAGGTCTACTAAGCAATGTTGTTGATTGATAAATTGACAGGATAAGCAAGACTTGGAATCCTAAAAGAGGCTTGGAAACTTGGGGTAGTGGGGGGAGATGTGATGGTGTGACAGCAGCAGCTTGGTGTTGTGGAAAGAGCACAGGGTGGAAAGCAAGGAGACTCCCTACTTCTGCTATAAGAGGACGTGTCTATCCACTCAAGTCATCCCTCTCTGGAGCCTGTTTCCCTGTCAACTGGACCTCAGTTGTCTGCAAGGTTTCTCCCAGCTCTGCGTCTTATAATTTCAGGGGTGTGTATGGGGAAGGAGGGGAGAAGGGAATGCAAAATGATGGCGAAGGGGGACTTCAGCCCCAGTCAACACCAGGGCTCGACCTCTTGGGGGCGCCTTGGCTCTGAGCTGCCCACATGTTTGTTCTCTCCCCCAGTGGGAGGAGATCAGCGGCGTGGATGAGCACGACCGTCCCATCCGCACTTACCAGGTGTGCAACGTGCTAGAGCCCAACCAGGACAACTGGCTGCAGACGGGCTGGATCAGCCGCGGCCGCGGGCAGCGCATCTTCGTGGAGCTGCAGTTCACACTGCGTGACTGCAGCAGCATCCCTGGAGCCGCGGGCACCTGCAAGGAGACTTTCAATGTCTACTACCTGGAAACCGAGGCCGATTTGGGCCGCGGGCGTACCCGCCCAGGTGGCAGCCGGCCCCGCAAGATCGACACAATCGCGGCAGACGAGAGCTTCACTCAGGGCGACCTGGGTGAGCGCAAGATGAAGCTGAACACAGAGGTGCGCGAGATCGGCCCGCTCAGCCGGCGGGGTTTCCACCTGGCCTTCCAGGACGTGGGCGCATGCGTGGCTCTAGTCTCTGTGCGAGTCTACTACAAGCAGTGTCGCGCCACGGTGCGGGGCCTGGCGGCGTTCCCAGCCACCGCAGCCGAGAGCGCCTTCTCCACGCTGGTGGAGGTGACCGGAACGTGCGTGGCACACTCAGAAGGGGAGCCCGGCAGCCCCCCGCGCATGCACTGCGGCGCCGATGGCGAGTGGCTGGTGCCCGTGGGCCGGTGCAGCTGCAGTGCGGGATTCCAAGAACGCGGTGACGTCTGTGAAGGTATCCAGCGCCCTGGGGGGTGTGGTGTGGGAGTGTAGCCCGCAGGCGGCAGTTGGGAGAGAGTGTGTCCTAGATGAAAGAGGCAGGAGGGGGAGTGAGGAAGTCATGCGGTACGGAGCTGGGAGTCCTGACTTTTTGTGGGGCTTCCAGTGGGTGCAGCCAGGACCAGTGAGTGAAGTTAATGAGAGATGGATTTGACTCCATACAAGCAGGCGTCAGGGACCTGTATTTCAGGCACCATGATAAACACCTCACATAGACCTTCTTATTTATTCACAGCAATAAAAGCATCTTTATCCCTGTTTTGCAGATGAGGAAACAGAGGCTCAGAGAGATTAACACCTCACTTGGCAATTAAGAAACAGGGAACTGAGTTTTAAATCCAGATTTGCCCAACTCTCAGGTTCTTTCCACTACACCATGCTGCCTCCCCTGTGCATAGAAAAGAACTCTACAATAGCCCAACTCTGTTAGCTAGAGGCTGCTGGGATTGGTTACATTAGAGGGAGTGAGCTCCCTGTCACCAACAATATACAAGTCAGAGGCTAGCAGGAGGATTCCTGAGCTGGAGAGAGAGACTGGGAAGCTGCACTAGGTCACTGCTAAGATCCCACCCAACGCTCTGAACTAGAGCCACTGTGCCCCCGGGGGAGGTCCTTCATGTTAGGGGTTCTTTTAGGCTCTCTGGTCTGTGGGGGCCCCAGGAACAGGTCTCGCCTTCTCTATCTGTAGCTCTGAGGACTGAGGGTAAGAATGCGGTGTGGACCATGTGCACTTAATGAAGAAAGGCCAAGTGATGCTTTTTCTAAGCCAGGTCCTTCTCTTGGTGCCAGGGCAACAAAAATGAATCAGGCATAATCTCAACTCTTGAGAAATTCATAGTCTAGGTGGAAAGATGTAAACATTTAAAAGTCATAACAGGATGATGTATGAGCTAATAGAGAGATTGATACAGTGGTGGGAAGACAGTGGGAGAAGTGACTAAACTTGCTCTCATTCCTTTGTTCAGTCATCCATTCACCATGAACTGAGAACACCTCACCTGCATTTATTGAGGGTGTGTGATATGTTTATAAGTGAATGTCACCATCTTTTCCCTGGGGCTCTTGTGGTTCAGTAACAGACTTGGAGATAAAACTTTTCTGGGCTCTTCAAGAAAGGTTGGGATCCACTCCTGGGCTCTCCAAACCTGTATTTCTACATGGTCTACTTACCCCATGGTCTGCAGTGACCTCTAGTGTTTCTATCACTCGATTAGGAACTTCTTGAGCTCAGACAATGGGTTGTATTATCTTAGCAGCTCCAGTGCCCATAATGGGACATATGGTAGGTGCTCAATGGAAATGTGCTGGGTGAGTGAGCAGTTAGCATAAAGAGTGATATATAACAATAGAAATCTGAGGAAGCCTGGAGACAGGAGAACCCAATTCTAAGTGCAAAGAGAGATGTCGATAAGGCCTTTCTTCCAGGTAGCCAAGAGAATTCTGAGGCAAGAGACTGTGTATGTAGAAGCGTGGAGGCAGGCGAGAACATGGCATGCTTGGGGCTCAGCAAGTCAGCATGGATACAGAGGAGGGCATTTGGGGATGTGTGGGTGAAGGGGCTGGAGAAGAGGAGCAGCAATTCATGAAGGGCTTGAGTGGGGATAAAGAAGGGATAAAGAGCTTAGACTTTATGCTTTAGACCATTAGGGAGAGTTTGAAGCAGAGATTTGACAAATTCAGATTTGTATTTTCAAAATATTACTCGAGCTGCAATTACAAAGGAAAAGCTGGAGAAGGAAGGATTAGAGGCCAGAAGTTGAGGAAGAAGATGATGTAAGAGTCCAGGAGAAGGAGCACGGGTTCTGACCAAGGCAGTAGCAGAGTGACAAGGATGGATGTGATAACCGATAACCTCCACAGCACTTGGTGGCCATTCATTTCAAAGGAGGAAGGAGTCCTTTTTGACTGATCTGCATCCAGAGGATGGAATGGACAGATGGTAATTCACTGGAGTTGAGAACACAGGGCATGAATGCACATAAAGAATTGATGGTGTCCATGCTGGGAGGGATTGGGGCCAGGAGGAAAAGGGGACGACAGAGGATGAGATGGCTGGATGACATCACCGACTTGATGGACGTGAGTTTGAGTGAACTCTGGGGGTTGGTGATGGACAGGGAGGCCTGGCGTGCTGCAGTTCATGGGGTCACAAAGAGTTGGACACGACTGAGTGACTGAACTGAACTGAACTGATGGTGCACTCAAACAGAGGTAGCTAGAAAGTGGGTCTGGAGCTCAGCAACAGAGAGACAGATGCTACCTGAAGCTATAGGTTTGGTTGAGATAGACCCAGGAGAATGTATGGGGTAAGAAGCAAGGCAGCCAATGGAGTCTCACAGAACAGCAATATACAAAGGGGAGCTATAAGGAAGACTGTGAGGCAGTGATCAGAGGCTGGAGGAGAGTGTGATTTCATGGCAGCCAAGGATGATGGAGGGCCTCCTGGGTGGCTCAGTGGTAAAAAATCTGCCTGCCAAGCAGGAAACCTGGGTTTGTTCCCTCGGTCAGGCCGACCCCCTGGAGAAGGAAATGGCAATCCACTCCAGTATTCTTGTCTGGAAAATCCCATGGACAGAGGAGCCTGGCAGGCTACAGTCCATGGGGTCAAAAAAGAGTCGGACATGTCTTAGCAGCTAAACAGCAACAAGAGTGATGGAGGTTCCAGGAAGAGATGGCCTGCAGTGTTGGTGAGCCATGAGGTAATGCAAGGATCAGTCGATGTCTGCCTAGTGGCCCTGGTTAGAGCAGTTTCAGCTGAGTGATGGAGGTCTTACCAGCTGCAGCAGGTAAGAGGATGAAGGAAACTGAAGAGCTAAAGGCAGGGAATGTAAACACTCTCTGGAGGCTGGGTCTGAAAGGGGAGAAGAGGGCATGATGTCTTAAGGAGGACATTGGGTGGAGAGAGGATTTTTTTTACTATAAATGAGAGGGAGCCTTGTTTACACAGAAGGTGGGGAGCCAAAGGGGTACCAAGTTGGGGGAGGCAGTCGGCCTCCGGGGAAGAAGTATTTTATTACTGATGTGGATCAGAATTGCTGATGCACGCTGCTAACAAAAAGCAGGCCACGTTTGAGTCAGTTTTATTGGTTTTAAATACAGTGCCCTGCTGCCCATACCTTAAATGGACTGCTTTTACGGAGCTACTCTCTGTACTGTTACCGGAAAGGGCTGATAGAGAAGAGAATTACCAACCGATGGCCTCTCTTCTCTCTGTGGGTTAGGAGGGGGCACCTGTACCAGTGGACAGAGGAACCTTGCTCTGCTTTACTCACCTCTGCTTTACTGCAGCTCCAGAGCCTAGAATAGCACCTGGCTCACAGCTGATGCTGAAAAATTGTTGAATGAATGGATCAAGGACTGGAGGAGGGGATTTAGATATACATTCTAGGCAATCACACACACACACACACACACACACACACACACACACACACACACACACAGACTCAGGAACCCAATCCCACTTCTGACTTTGAGTACAGACAAAGGCCATTTGTAATAGCATCAGCTCTGCCCTGGGGAGTAAGGACGTGGCGAGGGTGCCAGGTAAAGCTTCACAAGGGAGATATTATTTTGAGCTAGGACTTGGAGAAACATAGGCATTTGCCAGGAGAGAAGTTGCATAAGACACTATGGGACAAGATGCAGAGGTGGAAAAGGAAGAGTTCGGTGTGGCATGGGTGGGGTCGGCACTGGGGAGCTGTTGGAGGGTTTCAAAAAGGAAAATGTTTGTCAGGTTTGTATTTAAGGAGGGAAGGCCTTGCAAGTGTTTTGTGTGGCTATTACAGAGCCCTCTCTGAAGACAAGCAGACACAGAGGCATCTCTCTTTAACAACCATGACTCTTCCTGCTCCTCTCCCAGCCACCAGAGGAATTATTGAAAGACGTGGGGTTCCCTTCGTGGAAAAAGTCAGAGTGTATGACTCGTGTCTTCAAATCTCTGTAGGACTGCCCTGGAGCAGAGCGACCCAAGCAGACATGCTGAGGCTCCACAGGGTATGTCAAGTCCCCACGATGGAGAGACATGAGGCAGGTTACGTGCAGGGAGGCTGATTTGGGCTCAGCATGAAGGCATGCGTGCTCAGTTGCCAAGTCGCCAAGTTATGTCCAAATCTTTGCGACGCCAAGGACTGTAGCCTGCCAAGCTTCTCTGTCCATAGAATTTTCTAGGCAAGAATACTGGAGCAGGATGTCATTTCCTTCTCCAGGGGATCTTCCTGACCCAGGGATAGAACCTGTGTCTTCTGCATTGCAGGTGGATTCTTTACTACTGAACCACCTGGGAAGCCTCACCACCTGCTTACTGAATGCTAATGTGAGCCAGGTGGCAATTTAACAGCTGTGACTTGCTATTCCCACCCCCCACAGAGCCCCCTACAGGGGGCAGAGGCCTGCACTCAGATCCCAGCTCTGCCTGGTACTGAGAGGCTGTGAGAAGTTCTTCAATCTCTCTGGACTCCCCCTTTCTTCTTAGAGCTGGGGGAAAGTACCCTAGGGGGCTGCTGTGAAATTTAAATGGAAGCACTTTCAAACTGCCAGCATTGTTCAACAGAGGCCGCCTCAGAAGGAGATGGGGTCCCATTACCAAGTATCTGAGCAGAGACTGTGGCTCCTGCTGGGAAAGCTGCTGGAAGATGGGCCAGAGGGCGTTTGACTAGAGGACCCCTGAAATTCTGACTCTGACCGTGAGGAAGAGAGGGAGGGGTCTGGTACTCAGGAATCCCTTCCTGAGTCCGCCCCTCTATAACCTCTTCTAAACAGAGCCTCTCAAAGTAGATATAAGCAATGCTGTCTCTGATTGGACCACCCACCTCTGGGACCCCAGACACACATACACACGGTGAAAGGAGCCTCCCACGTTCTTTCCCTCCTGCTGTGTGATCCTGCAAACACGTCCCTCTCTTACTTCCCAATGGAGGGGGGCAGGCCATGCTTAGCATTTGCATTTGTCTGGTTTCTTGAGGCCAGAGAGGCATAGGAAGTAGCAAGGCTAACACTGGAACCCAGGCCTCCGGAGTCCCAGCCTGACTGCTGTTGCCCAGACCAGATGTTAGCGAGCCCCGTGCTTTGTTCCGAAGGCAGGGACTTCCAAAGGCTCCTGAGCTTTGGAGGCGCTGCCCAAAGCCCAGGGCTCTAGGCAAGAGGGACCCATCGCCAAACCTAAGCCTCCAGATGAGAACCCTCAGCCTTTACCCTCTTCTCCCAGAGAGCTGGAAGTTCTTCCCAAGGGCTAGTCTGAATCCTTTCTGTTGTACTATGTCTTTTTGGGGTTGGAGAGCCACCAGCCTTCCACAAAAAGCTAAGCCAGAGGAGAGGGATAAAGAAATCCTGGCAGGGACAGGGAACCAGGTGAGGACCACCCAAGCTCTGAGAGGAGGGCCAGCAGCCGTTGCCTCCCTCCTGGCCCAGCTGGTGAGAAACTTTTTAAAGTGGGTGTTTAGCAGTTTCCACTTTAGGCCTGTGCTGGAGGAAGAGTAATTACTATCATTAGTGTGTGCAAACGTTGTCTGTACTGGGCTCAGCAGTTTGCATCTTTTATCTCAATTCTCCAGCCACCGTTTTGAGGTAGGTATTCTATGCAAGGGTCAGAGAAGTGGACCAATGTGCCCAAGGCCACACAGCAAATAAGACGTGTAACTCAGCTGCAAACCTAGGTAGTTTAGATATAAAAGCCTGTGCTTCTAACCACTGACTTCTAGGGGAGGTGAGGGAAGTGAGAGAAGCAAAGTAACTGAGGAGGTGTCAGAACCAAGGAACTCTCACGGTCCCTCTTCTCCCTCCACTTGAGTGGCAGGCTCCACTCCTAAATGGGGGCCAAGTGCGTCAGTAGAGGATTTATGATGCATTCACCCTCAAACAGAGGAGGTGGGAGGATGAGCTCTGACAAGTGTGTATGTGTTTGTGTGTGACAGTGTTTCTAACAGGGAGTGTGTGGGTGTCTGTCCTTTAGTAACTGGGAAACAACCCTCAGAGGCCTCTCCCTTCTGTCCTCGCATCAAAACTGGAAAGCCTGGCTCCTTTTCTTCTAGTGGGCATTAGGGCAGTGTGGTGTGGGCTCTGAACCAGTCGCCTGCAGTTGGAATCCCTCCATTTACTAGCTGTGGGACATCTGGCAAGTTACTTAACCTCTCTGAGCCTTAGTTCCCTCATTTCTAAAATGAGGATAAAGTGCAGATCTCACAGGTTGTTATGAGCATTCAGTGAATTACTAAAAGCAGCAACGCAGCCCCACCCCAATCAGGAAAGTGGAGGAGAGGCTGTGGTGTAGCCCCTTCCTCATGTAGTTCCTCCCCGCAGCCTGTCCCCCAGGGTTTTACAAGGTGTCCCCTAGGCGGCCCCTCTGCTCACCGTGCCCAGAGCACAGCCGGGCCCTGGAAAACGCGTCCACGTTCTGCGTATGCCAGGACAGCTATGCACGCTCGCCCACCGACCCGCCTTCGGCGTCCTGCACCCGTAAGTCCAGCTCCTGAATGCCTTACCACGGGCAGAGGGTGGGGGGCGGTCTGTAAAGGCGGAATCGAGGCGTGCTGAGGGCAGGGGCTCCACGCTGGGGAGCGCCAGGGGGCTCCACGTGGAGGCCTGCCCCCCAGACAGCAGACTGGAGGGAGGGGTGGTGACCGCAGTCTGGGGCCTGGGGATGGAAGAATCAGGACAACAGAGAGAGTCTAGACGAAGGGATGAGGTTAGGCTTGTTGGGGGATCACCCTGTGGCCCGCCGCCCACCGCTGCCGCCCTCACCTGTCTTAACTCTCCAGTCAGCAGGGGGACTCCCGCCCCTTACACTCTTGGGTCCCCAGATCCGTACCCTCATCTCCTCACTAACGTCCACCCACCCCATCACTGACCGCGCCCCACTCCCACATCACGCCCCTCCCCGGCCCACGCCCCTCCCCTCCCCATCCCGCCCCCGCACTTACTGGCCCCGCCCCTCACTGGCCCAAGCCCCTCCCATTCCCGCCCGGCCCCGCCCTCCACTGGCCCACGCCCCGCCCCGCCCCCGCCCTCCTCTGCTCCTGGGCCGCCCACCCCAACCCCTGACTGCGCCCACGGGTCTCCCCCAGGGCCGCCGTCAGCGCCGCGGGACCTTCAGTACAGCCTGAGCCGCTCGCCGCTGGCGCTGCGGCTGCGCTGGCTGCCGCCAGCCGACTCGGGCGGCCGCTCGGACGTCACTTACTCGCTGCTGTGCCTGCGCTGCGGCCGCGAGGGCCCGGCGGGCGCGTGCGAGCCATGCGGGCCGCGCGTGGCCTTCGTGCCCCGCCAGGTGGGGCTGCGGGAGCGCGCCGCTACGCTGATGCACCTGCGGCCCGGCGCGCGCTACACCGTGCGCGTGGCCGCGCTCAACGGAGTGTCTGGCCCGGCGGCCGCCGCGGGAGCCACCTACGCACAGGTCACGGTCTCCACCGGACCGGGGGGTAAGGTCTTCCGCACCCGGCGCGCTGCCCTGTCCCGCCCACCGCGAGCATCCCCACAGCCCGCAACCACCACAAATAAACTGCGATCGCTGGTCTTACACAAAAATCCCCGACCCCGGCGACCCCCACCGAGGTCAGCCCCCCTCCCGAAGGCCAGGCAGGAGGGGCTGAAGATGCTGAAGACTGTGCCTGCGGGCCACAGAGGTTATGAGTGTTCAGCGAGTCTGCGGGAGCCAGTGCGGGCTCCTCTTTCCCGACCTGGGAGCGAGCCTTTTCCCCACACCCAACTCTGCAGTTCCCGGGAAAAAGAGGTGGAAGATTCTGCAGTCTTTTGCCTCCTCGGTCCAAAAATTTCAGTGGGAAGCCGAATCATACCTCCTTATTTCCTGTCTCAGAAAGAGGGACCCTGTGTGTGTCCCTTGGCCTCTACAAGGATTCTGCTGCCTCACCCTCTTTCCTGATCCTGGAAAAGAGCAAAGAAGCACGGAGGGTCGGAGGGTAGGGGCAATAGAATTCACTGGCCAACACATAACCGTCCCTTTTGGGAGTCTGGAATTTAGATGAATAAGTGAAGACCTGCACTCCTTTAATATCACACCTTCCTCATTCTTGACTTTTATTAATACTTTTGATTTGTCTCACTCAGTTGGGGGACAGCTTCAAGTAATCATTCAAGTATCCTTTGCAAGAAATGAGTCTATGATTTCTGAGTCTTTTCATGTCTGAGAAGATAGGATCCTTTTGTGACTCTGCCTCTTTGTCTAATGGCAGCTGTGTTGCAGAGAAGTCTGAGGCCAGAGTAATTTTCGTTGTTTTGTAGGTAACTTGGGTACAAAGGTGTACACACATGGATGTTTGTATAATTCTTTAGCCTACTGGTGAAAATGAAATCTAACAAATATTGACCTTTTTTCATTGAGTTTGGCTATAACATCGTAAAACTTTCAGTCTGTGTACCTCTTTTTATTTCTGAAAGTTTTTTTCAGTTATTGCTTTGACAAGAACCTCTGATAACTCCAGTCTCTCTCTTAAGAATCGTTCTAAACCTTGAGTTGTACATCCATTTTTCTGATCTGAAATCTTGTCACTTCCTTTGTCATTTTCAGCTCTCAGTCATTTCCTCTGCCTTTTGGGAGACGGTTCCCAACTTGTCTGGTTTTCTGGAAGAATAGTTGTTTTGTTTTGTTTTTAAATTATCCCTATCTAACATTTGCTCTTGCATTTACATTTAACAATTTTTTTTCTGTCTTCTTTTTTTTGGCTGCCCTGAGTCTTCATTGCTGTGTGTGGGCTTTCTTTAGTTGTGGAGCACAGGGGCTACTCTTCCCTGTGGTGGCTTCTCTTGCTGGGGCACGCAGGGCTTTAGGGCCCTAGAGCTTCAGTAGCTGTGGCGCAAGAGCTTAGCTGGCCCATGGTAAGTGAGATCTTCCCAGACCAGGAATCATACCTGTGTCCCCTGTATTGGCACTGGGCCATCAGGAGAGTCCTGCATTTACATTTTAAAAATTCAGTATAGAAAATGAAAGAAAGTGCCCAGAATTCTGTTATCCAGAGATAAACACAACTAGTAATATCTTGGAGTATTTCCTTCCACATTTTTTTCTATATTTATATCCATACCTAGAATTATCTACTATAAATCCCCCTTTGCATAATATATACAATACAAATTTTTATCTAGTATTTCCTGATAACAGTCATATTTTGATATAGATGGATTTACAAATCATGTTAAGGAAATAATCTTCTGCTTCCATTTTATTAATAAAAACACTAAGCTTCCACTGATGGAGGGCTGCTCTGTGTTGGGTACCATGCAATATGATTTTCTACATTAATTCATTTAAATAGAATTATAATCATCTTTCAGATGATAAAACTGAAGTCTGAGAGGCCAAGTGAATTATCCAAAGTCAGCCAGAACTTATCTGTCCATTACCAAAGCCCTGCTTTTAGCTCCTTGGCCATATAATGCTTTTGCTTAAAAAAAAGTCAGCAATGGATGTTAATTTTGCAAAATGCTTCTTAAGCATCTTTCCAGATGACCACATGTTTTCTCTCCTTTGAACTTTTGATATGATGAATTCTGCTAATGGATTTTACAATGTGATTTTCTGCATTCCTAGATTATACCCTACTGCAGATGAGTGTATTATTCTTTTAATATTTGCTGAATTAATTTGCTTATATTTTAATATTTCCCATCTACATTTATAAGAGAGATTCGTTTTTGTGTTCTTCGTCAAGTTTTAGCGTTTTGGTAATGCTGGCTTTGAAAAAGGCATCAGGGATAATCTTTTCTTTTTCTCTGCTCGGGAATAGTTTTTTTGTTTTTTTTTTTCCGGGGATAGTTTAGATAGCATAGTTATCATTCTTTGAAGACAGGCAGAACTGCCTGGGAAACTGTACTTTTTTAGTGGGAAAGTTTGCTGATGGCCCAGTCTTTTCTGTAACTTCCTTTTGAATCAGTTTTGTTAATCTGTACTTCCACAGAACATCTTTTGATGATCTTTTTCTAACTTATTAGCCCAGAAATGTTTATTTAAAAACTTTCTGTGGTATCTAGAGTTCACTTTCTCTTTCTTCATATTGTGCCCTGTGATTTCTTTTTTAAAAATTATTCTTGGAAGGAATTTATTTTATTGGTTATGACAGATAACCAGGTCTTGAATCATCAATTCCACTGCTCTTTGCTTTTGTCAATTATTTTATGATTTTCTCTTTCTTGATACCATCGTCCTGCTTTCCTGAGGTCTTTTTCTAGGTGACTTCGGTGCTTAGTTGTTATAGTTTTAATATTTTAAGCCTAAGAAATTTCCTCTGAGTATAGCTTTGGTCACATCTAGTATGTTTTTATACATTGCACATTGTTCGTACTGTTATTTTCTTTGTAGATATAATTCACATACCATAAAATTTCACATACCTTTTAAAGTGTGCAATTCAGTCATTTTTTCCTATGCAACTATCACAGACTCTCTAATTCCAAAACATTTTCATTACCCGCAAAAGAAACCCCATTAACAGTCACTCCTGATTGCTCTCACCCACCCTAGGCCCTGATAACCACTAATCCACTTTCTGTTTCTATGGATTTTCCTATTCTGATCATTTTATAACCATGGAATTATACAATGTGTAGACTTTTGTGTCTGGCTTTTTTTCACTTAGCATAATGTTTTCAAGGCTTGTCCATGTTGTAGCATGTATCAGAATTGCATTCCTTTTTATGGCTAATATTCCATTGTGTGGATATACCACAAGTTTGTTTATTCATTCATCAGCTTATGGGATTTGGACTGTTTCTGCTTTTTGGCTATTAGAGTAATGCTGCTATGAACATTCATGTACAAGTTTTGTGGAAACATAAGTTTTCAGTTCTCTTGGGTATATACTTAGGAGTGGAATTGCTAGGTCATATGGTGTCATAGATTGAATTATCTCCCCCAAATTCCTATATTGAAGCCTTAACCCCCAGTGTAACTGTATTTGGAGATAGGGCCTTTAAGGAATAATTGATGGTAATGAGCCCACCTTTGGCCTCCTGATGGGAAGAGCTGACTCTTTGGAAAAAACCCTGATGCTGGAAAAGACCAAAGGCAGGAGGAGAAGTGGGGAACAGAGGATGAGATGGTTGGATGGAATCACTGACTCAGTGGACATGACTGAGCAAACTCAGGGAGGTGGTGAAGGACAGGGAAGCCTGGTGTGCTGCTGTTAGTTCACGGGGTCGCAAAGAGTTGGGCATGGCTTAGCAACTGAACAACAGTGAGATCATAAGGGAGAGGCCCAAATCCCAGGGACTTACAAGGTGTCCTTACAAGAAGAGGAGCACATACCAGAACTCATTTATGCCCTTTGTCCATACACAGGGGAAAGGACAGGTGAGAATACAGCAAGAAGGTGGCTGGGAGCAAGTCAGGAAGAGAGCCCTTACCAGAATACAAATATGAATCTGTAAGCATTATCTGGAATTTTAGTTTTAGAACTGTAAGAAAATAAATTTGTGTTGTTTAAGCCACCCAGTCTGTAGTGTCTTGTTATGGCAGTCTGCATGGACCAATATATATGGAAACTTTAAAAAAAAAATCTTTTTGAGGAGCTGCTTAACTTTTTGAGGCATTGCCAAACTATCTTCCAAAGCAACTGTACCATTTTACATTCCCACCAGCAATGTACAAAGGTTCCAGTCTCTCCACATCCTCACCAACGCTTGCTTGTCTTGCTGATTACAGCCATCCTAGTCAATGTGAGGTGATACTTCGCTGTGGTTTCAGTTTATATTTCTGTAATGACTACCGATGTTGAACTTCTTTTCAATGTGTTGGGTTTTCTTTTTGTCATTGAGTTATGAGGTGTTTTGGGGGTTTTTTTGTCTAATATATACATCTATTCTGGATACCTTTGTATGACTTCCTTGGATTGCTGTAACGAATTTCTAAAAGTTGGATGGCTTAAAACAAACTTACTGTCTCATGCTTCTGGAAGTGAAGTTTGAGACCAAGGTGTCAGCAGGACCACGCTCTGTGTGACTGTTACAGGGGAGAAGGGCTTCTTCCTTCTAGCCCTTGGAATTAGCTGGCAGTCCTTGGCCTTTCTTGGTTCACAGATGTATCACTCCAGTCACATGGCCCTCGTTTCCGCATGTCTTCACGTCATCTCCCCTCCATCAGTGTCTGTCCCTGTGTCTGAACTTCCTCCCTTTCAGAAGGACATCAGTCACACTGGATAAGTCCCAGCTAAATGACTTTGCGTTGACTTGATTACCTCTGTGAAGACCATATTTCCCAATAAAGTCACATTCTAGAGGTACTGGGCATTAGGACCTCAACATATCTTTTTGAGAGAACACAATTCCATACATAACAGCCATCATACACATGATTTGCAAATATTTGCTCTGTGGATTGTCACTCACTTTCTTTTTGGCAATTGAGGCATAATTGACATATAACATTAATTTTAGGTATACAACACAATGACTTGACATTCGTATATACTGTAGAGTGATCACCACAGTAAGTCTAGAACATCCAAACCATCTATAACCACACACAGTTATAAACTGTTTTTCTTATGATGAGATCTTTTAAGACCTACTCTCAGCAATTTTCAAATATATAATATAGTATTTTTAATTGTAATCACCACACTAGTTACCACCCTGTACATTACATTTCCAGGACTTATTTATTTTATAACAGGAAACGTGTCCATTTTGACCACCTTCACCTATTTTGTCCACCCTCACCTCCTGCCTCTGGCAACTAGCTGTGTTCCACTTTCTTGTTTTGTCTGAGCCCTTGGCAGTGAAAGCACGGAGTTCTAACCGTTGGACCATCAGGGGATTCCCTGTCCTTCACTTTCTTAGTACTATCCTTTGAATCTCAACATTTTAAATTCTGATGAAGTCCAGTTTGCTTTTTTAAGTTGCTTGTGCTTTTGGTTTCATATCTAAGACACCATTGCCTAAATCGAGGTCGTAAAGATGTGTACCTGCGTTTTCTTCTGGTATTGTCGCTTTGGCTAAAAGTGTTTTGGAGAATGTTTTAATTTCTGGATGACTTATTTTGTTATCTTTTTGTTTCTGATTTTACTGCATGTTTAGAGAAGGAGGTTTGTACACTGTTTGCATTTTTATTTTATTTGTTTGCTGCATGGTTTGTGGGCTCTTAATTCTGCAACTAGGGTTTGAACCCAGGCCCTGGCAGTGAAAGCACCCAGTCCTAAGCACTGGACTGCCAGGGAATTCCCTGCTGTGTTTCCCTTTTAAGGAGCTGGTGGAGTTTTCTCTGTAGGTTAAGATATGGTGACCATTTTAACGATTCCATGGCTACTTTGAAGCGATGCATACTTCGGGGTTTTTTTGGTATTGCAGTGTTCTCTCTCTCTCTCTCTCTTTCCTCATACATACTAAGTACTATATTATTCAATTTTTCTATTTCCTTCTTACTGTCTGCTTGATGTTCCAAAGACTAAGAAGTTTAAGCTTCCCATTCTGCTTGTGATTTTGTTAAATTCCGTGTACTTATAATGACTGTTAAATATTTCGATTTTGCTAACGCATTTTTAGTTTCCCTACAAGCGTTTCTCACCTTCTCCACTTTTATCTCATGTCATCCTGTTTCTTTTTCTTCTCCATCTGTTTTCCCTTCATTGCCTTCTGCTTCTATTTCAAGAGGCTGTGTTTTCTTTCATCTTCTTGAAGATGCCAAACAGTCTCCTTACTTGTTCTTCTAACTGTCATATTAATCACTCTTCAAGATCTGTTTCTCCTGAGTTTTCAGAATAATACTTTTCTTTTTTTTGCTAATTCAGAAATATTTTTTCATATGCCCATTTTCTTAGTTTTTTTTCTCTTTACTTATTCTTGAACAAGGTAATAGCTGATATTTGCCCCAAAAACCCCCAAGCCAAACCAAGACCATGACACATGAATTGTCCTTTGGATTGGTTTGTGAAGCTTTCAACCACAAGTAACGATGCAATTCAGTGCAAATGACCTTTGACTGAAATGACTTTGTAGCTTACCTAAGAAGAGTAAAATTAGAGCTTGGTTAATTCAGCAACTGAACAGTGCTCTCAAGGACCCAGGTTCGTTCTTTCTCTGCAGTCTTCTGTCCTTATAATCTAGACTGGCTCCCTTATGGTGGCAAGATCCATACAGCCACTCCAGACATCACACCTGCCATCCAGGGCAGGAAAATAACTGTTTCTTCCTTGTGGGTGTCTTTTTAAGAGCAGGAAGCCTTTCCCAGGCACTTCCTTGGTGGTGCAGTGGTTGAGACTTTGCCTTCCAGTGCAGGGGGTACGGGTTCCATCCTGGGTTGGGGAGTTAAGATCCCACATGCCTCGCAACCAAAAAACCAAAACAAAAAAGCAGAAGCAAAATTGTAACAAATTCAATAAACACTTTTTTTTTTTTTTTTAAGTAACCTTTCCCAGAATCCCTCTTCCTCTTAGGTGATTTCTCCTTTTCTTGGCCAGAATTGGATAATGAATCCAACCCGGATCCAATTTTGGCAAAGGGAATGAGTGCGCATGAATGTTTTGGGACAATCAGAATCAACCTGAGTCATCTGAGGGGAGACAGTAGACCCTGAATCCAAAACTGGGCTTGGTCAGCAGGAAAGTGGGGCACGACTGTTGAACAGCCAGTTTCTGCTGGACTCTTGGCCCCACTCGGGTGCTGGCTGAACCGCATAACAAATGTACAGTGGGGGAGCGGGTGCTTGGGCTCTGTTTTTAGCCTCATTCTCAGGGTTTATCAGGCTTTCACCTAACATCACTCTGCGGGGCTGAAATGGAACCTTCTCCTATCTCTATATCCTGGCCATCTGATAACATTCAGAAGATGTAGTTTTAAAAAATGGCACTCCTGGCTCTTTCCTATCTCTGCCCTCCATCTGTATCTCCAAGAGGTTGCGCCCCTTCCTAGGATGTCCCATCACTCCTCTTCCCTTTGTGCCTGCATCTTTTCTGGGAGCTGCCGTCTCCAAGTATATCTAGGCTGAGAGGCCCTCTCAGGGGATAGGGGAAGCAACTCTGCAGTGAAGTGATGGCTGTGCGCTCATTGTCCAGACGACAAAGACCTTGCCTTTTTTTTTTTTTTTTTTAAAGGGTCAGACAGTGGGAGGAAGGATAAAGGATCTTTCAAGTTATTTTTAGGATGGGAGGCAATGTCACTCTGTGGGCAGCATAGCCTGGGGGTTCACTACAATTGTATTTTTCAGTCCAGTCCCACTGGCTTTATCATAGGTGGAAATATGCCACTCTACTCCCCATCCCCCGATTCTGGCAATTAGCTGTCAAGACTCATTCATGGTGACATTTCTGTGTTTTCCGTATGTTTGGGTTTTAATTAGTATTTGGAGGAGAGAACGATTAATGGGGGCTGTTAGACGGTGACCATTTAAAACTGGAAGCCCTGTTTATATGCGTTTCAAATACAGCTCCTTACGCCCTTGTCTCCGTTTCCTTGACTCCTTGCTACCTGCTGTTTTGTTCTTGTTCAGTCACTAAGTTGTGTCCAACTCTTTGTGACCTCAATCACTGCAGCACACCAGGCTCCTCAGTCCTTCGGTATCTCCCAAAGTTTGCTCAAATTCATGCCCGTTGAATTGGACAAGGTGGTGCTATCTAACCATCTCGGCCTCTACCACCCCTTCTCCGTTTTGCCTTCAGCCTTTCCCAGCATCAGGATGCAATGAGTTTGCTCTTTGCATCAGGTGGTCAAAGTACTGGAGATTCAGCTTCAGTATCAGTCCTTACAGTGAATATTCAGGGTTGATTTCCTTTAAGATTGACTGGTTTGATCTCCTTGCAGTCCAAGGGACTCTCACAGGTCTTCTCCAGCACCACAATTTGAAAGCATCAATTCTTTGGCACTCAGCCTTCTTTCCGGTCCAACTCTCACATCCGTACATGACTACTGGGACTCACATCTGTGCATGACTACTGGGAAAGCTATAGCTGTCACTATATGGACCTTTGTCAGCAAAGTGATGTCTCTGCTTTTTAATACACTGTCTTTGTTTGTCATAGCTTTCTTTCCAAGAAGCAAGTGTCTTTTAATTTCATAGCTGCAATCACTGTCCACAGTGATTCTGGAGCCGAAGAAAATAAAATCTGTCACTGCTTCCACTTTTTCCCCTTCTATTTGCCATGAAGTTATGGGACTGGGTGCAATGATCTTCATTTTTTGAATGTTGAGTTTTAAGCCAGGTTTTTCACTCTCCTCTTTCACTCTCATCAAGAGGCTCTTTAGCTCCTCTTCACTTTCTGCCATTAGAATGGTAACATCTGCATATCTGAGGTTGTTGATATCTCTTCTGTCAATTTTGATCCTAGCTTGTGATTCATCCAGCCCAGCATTTTGAGCAATGTACTCTGCATAGGAGTTAAATAAGCAGGATGACAATATACAGCCTTGACGTACTCCTTTCCCAATTTTGAACCATTCTGTTCCATGTCTGGTTCTAACTGTTGCTTCTTGACCCAAATACAGGTTTCTCGGGAGACAGGTAAGATGGTCTGGTATTCCCATCTCTTTAAGAGTTCTCCAGTTTCTTGTGATTCTCACAGTCAAAGGCTTTAGCATAGTCAATGAAGCAGAAGTAGATGTTTTTCTGGAATTCCCTTGCTTTCTACATGATCCAGCAAATGTTGGCAATCTGATCTTTGGTTCCTCTGCCTTTTCTAAACCCAGCCTGTACATCTGAAAGTTCTCGGTTCACATACTGCTCAAGCCTAGCCTGAAGGATTTTGAGCATAACCTTGCTAGCATATGAAATGAGTGCAATTGTACATTCAAAGAATGTTTGAACATTCTTTGGCATTGCCCTTTTTGGGGTTGGAATGAAAACTGACCTATTCCAGTCCTGTGGCTACTCCCTGCTGTCTACTTTCTCTGAATGCCCTGAAGACACTAGAAACCTCCACATTGTTAAAGCTAGTGGCACTGTGAATTGTTTTGTTACCCGTCTTTGCTCTGCATATGACACTGCCAACCAGCATCTCCTTTTGCTGGTAAATGTGGTATTGAATGCTTGTTCTATGCTAAGCTCTTTCTATGTTATTAATTCACAAAATTCTCAAAGCAAGTATGAAGAGGTCATTATTGTTTCCCATCTATGTGTAAGGGAACTGAGGCTCTTGCTTGTGGACCAGTAGCTAATAACAGGAAGAGTCACGCGGGAACCTTCCTAAAAGTTCTCTTCCTGGGCTTCTGTAGCCTCATTTGTTCCTGGTTTTTCCTCTCCTCTCTTTGGCTCCTCCTTCCCAAGCTCCTCTTTCTTTGCCTGCCTCTTAAGTGTGGTCATTTCTTGGGCTTGTTTCCTAATAGCTTTGCCTTCTCTCCCTTTCTGCATTGCCCTGGGCAGTTTCATCAAATCACCTTTGAATGGCTCTCAGATCTCCATCTCCCTCCTGGATCCCTTTTGTGAGCCTTGGGACCACTGGTGGGGTTAGCCGCTCATGTCTGACTCTTTGCGACCCCGTGGCCTATAGCCCGGCAGGCTCCTCTGTCCATGGGAGTCTCCAGGCAAGAATGTTGGAGTGGGCTGCCATGCCCTCCGTCAGGGGCTCTTCCCGACCCAGGAATTGAACCCGCGTCTCATGTGTCCCCTGTATTGCAGGCCGGTTTCTTTCCCAGCTAAGCCGTCAGGGAAGCCCTGGGAACCACTTACCCATCTGCTTTCCTAGCATCTTCGCTTGGGAAACTCTCTGTTTGACACACACTGGAATCATGGAGAAGCGTTTTAAAAAGATAGTAATGCCTGAATCCCACCCCACAGAAACAGATTTAATTGCTTTGGGTTGTGTGACCTGAGCGTCACTATTTTTTTTTTTTATTATGGTAAAAAAACATATAACAGGAAATATACCAAATTAACTGTTTTTAGTGTACAGTACAGTAGCACTAACTATATGCACGTCATCATGCAATAGACCCCTATAGACTTTTTCATCCTGCAAAATGCAAACTGTTAAAAAAAATGCAAACTCTATACTTCTTGAGCAACAACTCCTCTTCCCCGCTCCTCCCGGACCCTGGCAACCACATTCTACCTTCTAAGAGTTCAGCTACTTTAGATAGCTTATGTACAAGTGAAACCATGCAATATTTGTCTCTTTGTGACTGGCTTATTTCACTCAGGGTAATGTCCTCACAGTTGATCCATGTTGTAGCATATGATAGGGTTCCCTTTCTTTAAGCTGAGTAGTATTCCATTGTATGTCTATGTCACTTTTTTTTCTTTCTACCTTTTTGAGACATCATTGACATATAACTGTGTAATTCTAAGGTCTGATGATATGGTGCATGTGTGTATTGTGAAATGATTGCCATGGGAAGGTTAGTTAACACATCCATCCTCTCACGTAATTACATTTTGTGCATGGTGCAAACACTGATGATCTGTCCTAGCAGCTTTCAAGTACACCATGATATACACTAGATCCCCAGATTTTATTCTTCTTATAATTGAAAGTCTAGATCTTTGACCAACATCTCCCTGTTTCCGCCATGTCCTAGCTCTTGGCAAAAATCCAGTCTATTCTCTGTTCTGAGTTTGGCTTTTCTAGATCCTACGTATACGTGACATCAGGCAATATTTGTTTCTCTGTTTTATTTTGGTTAGCATAATGCCCTCAGGGTTCATCTGTGCTTTTGCTAATGGAAGGATTTTTTTTTTGTTGTTTAATGGCTGAATAACATATCATTAAATATATATATATATATATATATATATATATATATGATTTTGTCTTTATCCATTCGTCTGTCAGCAGACACTTAGATTGTTTCTGTATCTTGGCTATTGTCAATAATGCTGCAATGAACATGAGAGTGTGGTAGTCTGTACGAAACTGTGATTTCATTTCCTTGGGCTGTATACTCAGAAGAGGGATTGTTAGATCACACGGTAGTTCTATCTTTATTTTGTTTTTCTATCAATATTTTTGTTGAAGTATAGTTAATTCACAATGTTATGTTAGTTTCTGCTATACAGCAAAGTGATTCGGTTACATACATTTAAAAAATACTCATTCCCATTATGGTTTATCATAGGATACTGATGAGTTCCCTGTGCTCTACGGTAGGACTTAGTTTTCATCCATTCTCTGTATAAAAGCTTACATCTGCTACCCCTAACCTCCCGCTCTGCCCCTCTCCAGACTCTCCTCCACCTTGGCAACCACCAGTCTGGCCTCCGTATCTGAGGTTCTGTTTCACAGACAGGTTTTTTTGTGTCATATTTTAGATTCTGCATGTAAGCGCTATCATATCGTATTTGTCTTTCTCTTTATGACTTACTTAATATGGTTATCTCTAGTTGGATCCTATTTTTATATTTTTATAAAAACCTCCATATGTTTTCCATAGTGTTTGCACTAATTTACATTCCCGCCTACAGTGCCCAGGGTTCCGGTCTCTCCACAGTCTCACTAACACTTGTTATTTCTGGCTTTTTGTGGTTTTTTTTTTTTTTTTATCCTAACAGGTATGAGGTGATATCTCATAGTTTTGACTTCCATTTCCCTCATGATTAGTGATATTGAACATCTTTTTATGTGCTTATTGGCCGTTTGCACATCTCTGGAGAAATGTCTATTCACATCCTCTGCCCACTAAAAAATTTATGATTTATTTCTTATTTTGGCTCTGTCGGGTCTTTGTTGCTGTCACGGGCTTTCTCTAGTTGAAGAGAGCAGGGACTGCTCTCTGTCGCGGCGTGCAGGCTTCTCGCCGTGGTGGCCTCCCGTGTTGGGGAGCACGGGCTCGAGGGCATAGGCTCGCAGTTGTGGCGTGTGGGCCTCACGGCGTGTGAGGTCTTCCGGGAGCAGGGATCGAACCCGTGTCCGTTGCACTGGCAGGCGGACTCTCAATGCTGGACGACCAGGGAAGTCCCTGCCCATTTTTAACCTGGGTCATTTGTGGGGTTTGGTGTTGTTACTGTTGAATTGAAGGAGTTCGTTTTATATTCTGGACATTAACCCCTTATCAGATCTGTGGCTAGTAAATATTTTCCCCCATTCCACGGGTTGCCTTTTCACTCTGTTGATTGTTTCCTTTGTGGTCCAGATGTTTTTAAGTTTGTAGTGCCATTTGTTGTTTTTACATTTGCTGTCTATGCTTTTTGCTTTTTGTGTCATATTCAAGAAATCTGCCAAATTCAGTATCATGAAGCTTTTCCTCTATATTTTCTTTTAGAAGTTTCAGGTCTTACATTTATGTCTGTAATTCATTTTGAGGTCATCTTTGTATGTAACTAAGGGCACAACTTAATTCTTTTTCACATGGACATTCAATTTTCCTACCACCATTTGTTAAAGAGACTTTTTAATTTTGTAATAAACTTAAGTAAGTGGGATTTCTTTCTTGATTTTCACTTCGTATTGTTCATAGTGGGTGGAAATGTGAATGATTTTCTGTGATTTGATTTTGTATCCTGCAATTTTGCTAACAGTATCTTCTGTGGAACCTTTAGTGTTTTCTACATATAAGATTATGTCATCTGTGGACAGAGATCATTTTACTTCTTCCATTCCAATCTGGAAGCCTTTTATTTCTTTTTCTTGCCTAATTGCACTGTCTAGGACTTCCAGGACTGTGTTGAATAGAAGTGGCAAGATTCCTAATCTTCAAAGGAAAGCTCTCAGCTTTTCACCATTGAGTATGATGTTAGCTGGAGCTTTTCATATATGGCCTTCATTTTGTTGAGGTAATAGATGGGGAAACAGTGGAAACAGTGGCTGACTTGATTTGGGGGGGGGGGCTCCAAAATCACTGCAGATGGTGATTGCAGCCATGAAATTAAAAGACGCTTACTCCTTGGAAGAAAAGTTATGACCAACCTAGATAGTATATTCAAAAGCAGAGACATTACTTTGCTGACTAAGGTCTGTCTAGCCAAGGCTATGGTTTTTCCTGTCATCATGTATGGATGTGAGAGTTGGACTGTGAAGAAGGCTGAGCACCGAAGAATTAACGCTTTTGAACTGTGGTGTTGGAGAAGACTCTTGAGAGTCCCTTGGACTGCAAGGTGATCCAACCAGTCCATGCTAAAGGAGATCAGTCCTGGGTGTTCACTGGAAGGACTGATGCTGAAGCTGAAACTCCAATACTTTGGCCACCTCATGCAAAGAGTTGACTCATTGGAAAAGATTCTGATGCTGGGAGGGATTGGGGGCAGGCGAAGAAGGGGACGACAGAGGATGAGATGGCTGGATGGCATCACTGACTTGATGGACATGGGTTTGGGTGAACTCTGGGAGTTGGTGATGGACAGGGAGGCCTGGCGTGCTGCAGTTCATGGAGTCGCAAAGAGTCGGACACGACTGAGCGACTGAACTGAACTGAACTAATTTCCTTCTATTCCTAGTTTATTTGAGTATATTACCTCTTGACCAGACTATTAGAATAGTTAAGTAGCTTGTCTTCCCGTCTGCTGTGCTGTCTAATATCTCCAAGCCACAGAACATGTAGAGATAGCCTGGGGGAATTAGAACCAGCCACCTGAAGGGAAGCTGGAGTGTAGTGGGTGGGCAAGCAGCACGTGGCCTGCTGCTTTCCTGCTCAGAACCAAGGAAGCCAAGAGCTGTGGAGTCAGCTTTCCTCTAGCCTCATGAAGACGCTATCCCTCAGGCCCCGCCCCTCAGAAGCCTCTTGCCCCACCCACAGCCCCTTGGGCCCTGCCCCATTTGGCTCCCCACGCACCCCGCCTTTCCAGCCCCCTGCCCCTGCCCCAGAGAACCTCGCATTACTCAACTTGCAGCCCCCTGGGAGGAGGATGAGATCCGCAGGGACCGAGTGGAGCCCCAGAGCGTGTCTCTGTCGTGGCGGGAGCCCATCCCCGCGGGAGCCCCAGGGGCCAACGGCACAGAGTATGAGATCAGATACTTCGAGAAGGTGAGTCTGGGTCTGGGAGGGACGTGGGGTTGCATTACCAGCTGCGATCTGTCCCCCTCTCCTGCCGGCTTCCTTTTATTTACAAGGCCCTCCCAGCATAAGTCCTTCTTGCTTTGTCTCTAAACATCCCCACCGGCCCCCTAAGCGGCCTCCCCAGCCGGAGGTTCTTCCAGGCCCCTCCTCACCGTGGACACACAGCTCTGCCTCTTTCCTCGGGGCTTCTTTCGGTAACCCGTCATCGTGTCCATTTTCACCACTGCTGCCTGGTGTTACAGTGGACAAAAAGCTTCCTCTGGGGGCTGATCCAGACTTTCTGGGGCTGGATTCTGTGCATAGTTTGCAGCCCTTTTAAGAAAAAGAACGCAGAAACATATTGTTTCAAATTTTATGGAAAAGTACCACTGTAGGAACATGTCGCCAGGTCTGGTGGTGTGCCAGAGCTCAGCATAAATAATATGCTGATAAATAATGTACTGATAAATGTTCGGAGAAGGCAATGGCAACCCACTCCAGTGTTCTTGCCTGGAGAATCCCAGGGATGGCGGAGCCTGGTGGGCTGCTGTCTCTGGGGTTGCAGAGTCGGACATGACTGAAGTGACTTAGCAGCAGCAGATAAATGTTTAACAGTCAGCTCTCACAGCAATGAATGCATGCACTGGCATTTTAATTTTACTGATGTGGAGACTCTGTAACCAATTGTTTATAAATAATAATAGAAAGTATACAACGTTCCTTATCGTAAACTCTGTAGGGCCAGTTGATTCTCCTAGGATACTTTTTCTTGATTTTGGCTGACTTCTTGTATCTGTGGTCAGTCTGTGGTTGCAGCTCAAGGGTGGTTTAACAAGTGGAGTTAGGTCCAGATCCACTATCTCTTTCTGCATAAGTTGATGGTCTTTGAATTTGATAGGTAATCTACAGGTAAACTGTTCTCACTTTGGTACTCGTTAAAGCAAAACTCTGCTTTCAACTTAGCACTGCCTGCGTTAGGACTTCACCCCCTCCTCAGTGACCCCAGGGAGTTCTTTGCTGAATCAGATAACAGATTTTGAAAAGAGAAATCTGGAGAGCTGTGAGCTGAGAGAGAGAGAGAGAGGAAGTTGGGGGCTTTCAACCCAGAGATGGTAGCTGAAGCCAAAGGACCTGAGGGGATGGCCAAGGGAGGGGGGCATGAGTGAGAAAAGCAGCTGGGACAGGGTTCTGGGGGTCCCTGATGTCAAGGAGACCACAGTGAAGGTCCCTGGGAAGGAGCCAGGCAGGCAGCAGTTGCTTAGAAAGGGCTCACTGAACTGACACTCGGGGATCAGAGCGTAGATGCAGTCCCAGTGCTGAGCTGGGTGGATGCTCCCTGGCCCATGGGGAGTGTGAATTTGCTGGGAACAAAAACCCTTGACAAGAGGAGCCAGTACAAAAGGGGCTGTGTTTGAAAGCCTTCAGGAGAGTCTCAGGGAGCCTGGTGACCAGAAGCGTGGCAGGAGTCACCAGCCCCTCATCTCTGAGTTCTCTCCATACCAACCCCACCTCCTCTGCAGGAAGGGTTGTTTCTAGCACCTTGCAGCCGCCCAGGCTGGCAGCCCCTTTTCCCCCTCCCCTCCCCGAGCCTGCTTATAAATTCTGCAGCCAGGGCCTCACTGTCTTTCCATGGTATGTTCAAATGCCCAGAAGTGGGATTCTGATTGGCCCAGCTTGGGTCAGAGTCTGCCCTGATTCCTGAATACCGGGCCTGTAGAAGTGGGGGCACAGACATAGGGGAGAAGTACTCTTGCCTGGAAAGTTCCATGGACGGAGGAGCCTGGAAGGCTGCAGTCCACGAGGTCGTGAAGAGTCGGACACGACTGAGCGACTTCCCTTTCACTCTTCACTTTCATGCATTGGAGAAGGCAATGGCAACCCACTCCAGTATTCTTGCCTGGAGAATTCCAGGGATGGGGGAATCTGGTGGGCTTCCGTCTGTGGGGTCGCACAGAGTCGGACATGACTGACATGACTTAGCAGCAGCAGCAGCAGCAGCACCTTTGGGGCCTGTGAGCGTGTCAGAGGCTCTAATCAGGGGGTGTGCGCAGAGATGGAATGATGGCAGCATGTCCAGCACGTGCCATGATCAGATGTGTTGGGGGCAGGATGACATAGTGCACAGAAGGAATTGGGAAGGTGTCACCCAGCCCCTTCCCTGCTGGGAGCATCACCTGTACAAGGAGATAGGAAGGCTGGTGTGAGGACTGTAGGAAGTCGGCTCCTATAGGGTCTAGCCCAGCAGTGGACAGTGAATGGGCCCTTGGTGGGGGGCTGTGGGTGAGCCTCTCAGCCCCTCTGATCCGAATTCCTTATCTGTGAATCCACACCTTGCAGGACATTGTGAAAGTCCAAGGACAAGGGGAAAGGAAAAGCCAACAAGGGCCGGGCAGGTGTCAGGGCTCATTTCCTTCTTCTTTCCTTGGAGGGGTCAGGTGTAGCTCCTCCTCTAGACTGCCGTTCATCCTAGCATCCCTGATAAGGCCAGCATCTTCTCTAAAGTTTCTGTTACTCAGAGGCGGGGCTGTTCTCAGTTAAGGTACCACCGAGTATAGGTGGAAACTTGTGGCGGAGAAAGGGGCTGGGGATCTTCTGGAAGAAAGCTGTGAGATTCCTCCCAGATGAGTGGAGTTACTTCAGCAGCCTGGGCTCCTCCTCCCAGAGTACCTCTGCCACCTCCCTACCCCTTCCCTCCACATTCTCCCAGGAGCATGGGGCCAGCCCTGGGTCTGGGCCTCATGTGTCTCTGTCCCTCCCCAGGGTCAGAGTGAGCAGACTTACTCGACGGTGAAGACAGGGGCACCTGCGGTCACTGTCACTAACCTGAAGCCGGCTACCCGCTACGTCTTTCAGATCCGGGCAGCTTCCCCAGGGCTCTCCTGGGAGACCCAGAGCTTCAACCCCAGCATTGAAGTGCTGACCCCAGGAGAGGGTAAGTGACACGTGCAAGAGGAGAGAAAACGCAGCCTGGGGCTGGAGCATGGAGGCAAATTAAGGCATTATCTGTGCAACTAAGGGAACCTGCAGAACAGTTCGGTTACAACCTAACGAATGAGACTGGAATCCAGTAACTAGTGGCTCAGATTGGGTACCTGTCCTGGAAGAACTCACAGGGAAGGGATCCATGAACAGCTAGAACCCAGGTCTCAGCTGGTATCTCCCTCCCATGTCTCGAGGAAATATCCTCTGCCCTCTCCAAGATTCCTCTCTTTTCTTGGGAGGACTTTTCTTCTCCTGGTCACTTCTTGTCCTTGACCACTAAATTCTTGTTCCCATCCTGCTGCTTTCTCTCTGTCATGACACAGACTCAAACGTGGGCACCATCCCTCTTCCCATTACGCCTTAGCGTGTGAAGTCGAGAGGTCGGCCCAGCTTACCCTCTGGACTTCCAGGTCCTGATGTCCATCATCCCAGCATCCAGCCTTCGCTGAGGGTTGGGGCACACCAAGGGAGTGTCACCTGCAGCAATAAACCAAGCGAAAACACCAGAAGCGGTTAAGACTCCGAGCTTTCACTACTGGGTTCAATCCCTGGTCAGAGAACTAAGACCCCACAAGCTGCGTGGTGTGGCCGAAGGCAAACAGACCAACACACCACCAGGAGAACTGTGCACTTTCAATGGGCGAATTGTATGGTGTGAGAATAATTTCTCAATACAGTTGCTATCAAAACAAAGCAAAACAAGAACTGAACATCAGATATCCCTGATCCTAAAACAGTTCCAGCGCTCGGCCGTGGTGTGGTGCTGCCCCTCCTGCCCTGGCCTCCCTGCCCTGGCTCCTCCTCCCCGCTCCCCCAGGCCCCTTCCGGATGTGCACGGAGCATTTACTGCTTTCTTTTGGTCTCCTGCCGCTAAGCCAGCCCTCAGGGCCTCACCCCTATCTACCCCGAGCAGCTCATGGAAGTATTTTTCCTGGACAAAAGGCAGTTTGCCCTAAGAGGCATCCTGGCACCAGCTGTCAAGATAATAATTCTTTCCAACCTGCTACATGAGTCGAATCCAAGATAGAAAGAGTTCTGAGCCCAGAGGGAGGTGGAGATAAAGTGTTGAGGGAGTTTGCCTTCTGGGAAGGAGACAGCACTTCTTGCTCGAATGCCTGTCTCTGCTAGACCCCAGCCAGGTGCTGGTGAGAGGAGATTAGAGCTGGGTCTTGAAGGCTGGGGAACGTTGGAGTTCTCCTTGGGGAGGTGGGCAGGGAAGGCATCTTGGAGAGTGAGAGGCAGCAGAACAAAGGCTCGTGGGTTAGGCTGGAGTGGATGTGGTGGAGGGTGGCTGCTGGGGGCTGGTAGCTGAAGAGGACTGATGACCTCTGTTAATATGGTGCTTCTCAGTAGGGGGATCCCTGGGTCTGGAAGATCCCCTGGAGAAGGAAATGGCAACCCACTCCAGTATTCTTGCCTGGGAAATCCCTTGGACAGAGGAGATTGGTGGGCTACAGTCCATGGGACTGCAAAGGGTCAGATACAAATGAGCTACTGAGTGCACACAGTTGGTAGATGTGCCGCTCAGCCCCTGGCCGCCTCTGTTGTGGCCCTGGCTACAGAGAGTGGTTCTCCAATCGCAGAACACTTTTTCCAGTGAGCTGTGACCCCAAGTCAAGATCACGAGGAGGACCATGCTGCACCACTGTACTAGCTAACCACTGCTGTGTAGCCAATTACCCTCAACTCAACAGCCAAAACCAATATTCATTCATTACCTCGTGGTTTCTGTGGGTCAGGAATGTGCGTGCGGCTTAGCCCTCACTGCAGCCCAGGTGTCCTCTGGGGCTGCAATCATCTCCAGGCTCAGCTGGGGCGGAGTAGAGGGGAGGGGAGGGGGTAGTGTGTGCTTCCCTAGCTGGACCCTTGCTGGCTGCTTGCTGGAGGCAGGCACGAGATTCCTAGGCTTCTCCAAGGGCTGCTCATAACCCAGCAACCAGATTCTTCTAGAGACTGTGAGAGAGAGAGGGAGCAAGAGGATGCCCAAGACAGAAGCCGATCTCTTGTAACTTCATCATGGTGGTGACATCCCATCCCTTGTGCTGTATTCTGTTCATTAGAAGCAAATGACTGTGTTCAGCCCATGCTCATGGGGGAAGGAACACCAGGAAGCGGAGAATCCTGCAGGACTGTCTCAGAGGCTGCCGGTCACACCAGTTTTCTCTGCATCCTCCATTTCCGTGTCCACCAGGACAGCTCATTTCAAACAGTCCTTGGCGACAGTTCCATCTTCTACCACCAGCCAGGCCCAGGGCCCTATTCCCCTTCTCTGGAAATGGGGGCTCTGAAATCTACTCTTTTGACCCTGACCTTGTTGGCCTCTGACCCTCCCTTTCTCTGCTGTCAATCTTCCTCACTTGCTGTGTGACGTCCTAATAGCAGCTCTTGAGATCTGACCACATCTGTCAGGCTCCCAGCCCCTCCTGGTCCCATGATCATCTCTCCCCAGCCTCCACAAACTCTCCTGGTTGAAGCACTCTCCAGCCCTGCTGGCCCCCATTCCCCGAACATTATTTTGCACCCACCCCGCTGTCCCCAGGACTGGCTCTCCTCCATCGTCCCTCGCCAAGGCTGCCTGCTAAAGTGTCTTTTTCTAATCCCAGTTTATTCATCAGGGCTGCGTAGCATCTTCCCCATCCCTGATAGTTATCCCAAACCTTTATCTCTTCCAAGCACCCCCTCTCTTTCCCCGCTCCTGACCTAGCAGATTCCCTCATTCCTCTCCTTGTGGGAAGGAACTCTGTCCACTGCTCTGGGCTCCCTGTTACCCTCAAGATAAAGCTCATCCTCCTGACCTAGCATTCAAGGCCCTTCTGGGTCTGTCACCTCCCCCAGTTCCCTTCATCCTCCTGCCTTCCAGCTTTATCTCTTCACATCTTGCATCTCTACCTCCATGCAGCCTGCTTTCCAGCCACATGGGATGGCCTGTCTTTTTCCAGACCCAGCAAATGCGTCTAAGCATCATCAACAACCCTGTCCATCTTCCAGGTCCAGTACAGATGATGCCTCTTCTGCAAAACCTTCCCCACTGGCTTTAGGAAGAAATGATTGTGCCTCTGCTCAGCTCTGCCCCTGTCTCTGTTTCTTTTTTTTCATTGATTTTTCATTTCTATCTCCCCTGCTGGTCAGTACATCCCTCCAGGGCAAGGATTCTGACTCATTCATTGCCGACTCCCCAGGACCACTGCCAGCCTGGTGCACGTGTTGGATGGATGGGTGGATGGGGCTGAGGGCCTGGGGTCCTCTTGGCCCCTCTGCTGGGGAAATAGTTCAAAGCAGAGGCTTTAGGAATCAGGTTCGAATCTTAAGGTCACTGTTTATTGGCTTTGTGACCTTGGGCAAATTACATAACTTTTCTTGATGTCAGTTTCCTCAGCTGCAGAATGGAGACAGTTCACTTCCCTGGCTTCTTGTGATGATGAAACAGGATTGTTTAGTTATGGCACATAAGTGTGCATTAAATGTTAACTCATCATTCTTACTGTTAGAGAGGATGAGATGGTTAGATAGTATCAGTGACTCAATGGACATGCAAACCCCAGGAAACAGTGGAGGACAGGGGAGCCTGGGCACACTACAGCCATTGCTGTAAAGAGTCTGACGTGACTTAGCAACTGAACATCAGCAAAAATTGTCGGTGACAGTTCTGGTTTGGGGTTGGGGAGCTCAGAGAAAAGGCCATGTCCCTGCAGAGCCACCTTCCTTGTGCATCTATAAGGCAAAAAGGAAGGCCCGAGCCTGCCTGTCTGGATGCCTGCTCCTCTCTCTCAGAGCTGGGCTGCAGTAGAAGTGACCCCGCCCTGGGAAAGGACGAAGCTTCAGGTGCCATTGCGGTTGGTGGGGGCAGCCTTGCTCCCAGCCTGGCTGGGAGGCCAGGCCGAGGGTGGAGGTGCTGTGGACATCCTGCTGTGGGGTGAGGACAGGAGTCTGTCCTGGGGCTTACCCGGGAGCCTGGTCCTCTGCCTCTCTCAACCTCGTGGTTTTCCTCCCAGCCACCTCCGGGTCCAAGGACCAGAGCCCCGCGGTCATCGTCACCGTGGTAACCATCTCAGCCCTCCTCGTCCTGGGCTCTGTGATGAGCGTGCTGGCCATTTGGAGGAGGTAGGTGACTGGTTCCAGCCTGGCTGTCCCCTGGCAGGCTGTGTCCCTGCCTTCAGGTACCTGTATCTGTATCTGCATTTGCACATGTGCGGATTTGCACAGGCGAGCATACCACTGTGTAGAGACAGGCCTGACTGGTGCTGTCCTGGCCCCTCCCCCCATGCCCTGCTCCTGCTCAGCTGCTGTGGGATGAAGGGGATTTAGCTCCTTCACTCATTAAATGTCAGAAGGCATCGCTACGGAGGGAATGAAGCTCCAGCTGCTCCGGTGTAATTGGGAGCCTCCCGAGGCGCTGGAGGCCCCCAGCCCCTGCCCCCAAGGGATCTGGAGGCCCTTTAACACAGGCAGAGAGAAGAAAGGCAGAAACTGCGTGTGCCTGTGTGTGGGGGGGCGGGGCAGGGAGAGCAGGGAGGGGAGCTCATGTGCCAGAAACCCCCAAGCCCCAGAGGAAGGGAGCTTGCAGGAGAGTGGGCAGAGAGAGGGGATGGGTGGAGGGGGGAAGATATGGAGCTTGGGTCTGGCTCAGCAAAGATAGAGTCCCTTTGGCAGAGGCACCCCAGGTGGGTTCCAGGCTGGGGCTGAGGTCAGCAGACTGGAGGGGCTGGGAAGGCTGCATGTGACAGGCTGGAGTAGGGGGAGCAGAGGAAAGGAATGAGCTGGTCCAGGAGGCACACGTCAGCATCCTGGAACTGCCTGCGGGCCGGAGGGGCAGCGAGCTTTCATCTGGCTCAGATGGGGTTATTTGCTTGGCCTTAAGTGAGGCGCTGAAAGTGACTGAGGAGGAGAGGATCTGGGAGCCAGCTCTGCCCCAGCCAGGTGAGTCAGGAAAGCAGGACAAGAGTAAAATCTCCTTGATCATGGAGCTTAAAGGTCCACAGATGAGACGCGTTGGAAAAGCAGGAATGGACAGGAGCTGGGAGCAGCTTGTGCTGGCCGTGAGCTCAGGGCCTCCGGGAGGCAGGAGAGGATGGGGGAGAGGTGAGCAAGAAGGGCATCTTTGGACAGAGGCTGCAAGACAGGAGTGGCTGCCCAGGAGCACCTCAGAGACCGCTGCATGAGAGCAGGCAGGGCAGGCCAGGCGTGGATTTCAAAACCTACTCAAAATCAAATGGCACCAACATGGGAATCTGCCAGGTCCAGCACTGATGGGCAAGGACACGCGTCTCCAGCACGCATGCCCCCGCTTCCCTCGCCCACCTCCTCTGCTCCCCGTCTCTGCAGCCCCCCGCTCTGTACAGTGGGCCCCTCACCTCCACTTGCTCTCCCAGCCGATCCTGGCTCACCCCAGTTCTCACTAGGGGGTGTCGTCCTCAGGTGGAAGCGTCTCGCTTTCTCTGTTGCTCCTCCACCCACTCAGCCTCTCCCCCTGCATCCCTCCTCAGCTCTCCCAGATGTTCATGGACATCCTGTTCCCATGCTGGATGACCTCACTAGCCATTGGACAACCTGCCCCAGCCCTTGGCCTCTGGGGTCTTTGCCTTCATTTCCACAGACCCTCGCTCCTGTTCCACCTCAGCTGCCTGCTCCCATCTCCTGACGTGGACCAGGCCATCAGCCCAGTTCTGCTTGTGCCCTGCAGACTGCTGGTCCTCGCAGCTCACTCTCTCAGCTGTGTCTGCTGCACCTGCTCTTCGCCTGCACCACTGAGTCAGGCACACCTGCCTGTCTCTGCATCCATCTTCTCCCTCCGTTTCTCTAGAGGAAGTGCCATCCTCCCGGCCGGGATCGGTCCTTCTATCTGTGACTGAAACCCACCCCTTCCTGCCTTTTCAGGAGCCCTTACTATTGATCCCATCTACTTCTTCCCTATATGCTGGCTAACATTTGTTGAGTGCTTTGTAAGCTCTTGGTGCCAATGTGATCAGGCAGGGCTGTCTTGATCCTAATCATATTAAAGAGAAAACCAGCCACCTGATCCACAGACAGTGAGGGAAGGACCTAGGGAGTTGATCCGTGCCATCAGATTCCAGAGCCCACGCGGGGGACCGAGGTCATGACCACTCCATCCTGCGTGATCGCCTCCACTGGCATCAACAGGTGGCCATCTCTCTCGAGTCTCCCTCAGCTCTCCCCCTTGAGTCTTCACGTGACCTTGCTCTTCTGATCCTGTTTCCTTCCTTGCTTCCTGTGACATCACCGCCCCCCCCCCCACCTTCTGCCCCTGATTTCCCTTCTGCTTCCCTGCAGTTTCTCTGGTGGCTCTTTCACAGTATCCTCGGTGGCTTCCTTCTCTGTTGTGTTGTTAGTCGCTCAGTCCGACTCTTTGCAACTTCGTGGACGGTAGCCCACCAGGCTCCTCTGTCCCTGGGATTCTCCAGGCAAGAATACTGCAGTGGGTAACCATTCCCTTCTCCAGGGGATCTTCCCAACCCAGGGATTGAACCTGGGTCTCCTGCATTGCAGGCAGATTCTTCACCATCTGAGCCACCAGGGAAGCCCTCCTCTCCTCTTCCCTATCTCTAGATGGGCGGTGGTGGGGTTGGGGTGGTCCTCAGACTTGTTCCCCATCTCCATCCCGCTTCTCAGGCTCCCTCCTCTCCCTGGACAAGGCCCCCAGCTCTAGAACTTGTATCTCCAGAGCAGACCCTTCTTCTAAACTACACCCCCCGCCCCCGCCACACGTAGCTAACTCCCTGCTCACTGATCAGCTCTGCTTATCCCAGAGGTGCTGCAAACTCAAATTTCTAAACGGGAACTTGTCATCGCTCCGCCTTGGTGAATGGTACCTGCCTCGCTTCACTGGGCAAGCTGGAACACTACAGTGGTTCCTACCTTTGCCCTCTCCCTTTCTGACCTCCAGCCTTCCCCAAGCCCCATGGCCCTGTCACCTCAATGTCACTCTTACTTTTCTCCATCCCTGGTCACCCTGTAGCCTGAGCCATCTCCTGCCATCTCCTTCAGGGACAACAGCAGCAGCTGGGATGGTCTTTCTAAAGTGCAAATTGAACCGTGGCACTCCCCTGCTCAAAGCTGCCTCCCCCTGGGGCTCTCCTCTTCCCCACCCCCAGAATAAAACCTAAGTCTTTATGTGGGCCTGCAAGAGCCTGCCTTGGGGGCCTGGGTGCCAGCCCATGACTTTGTTGATCGTGATGTAGTCCTTTGGCCCACGGTGGCCTCTCTCGGGAAGCCATCCTTGATGGTCTCAACCCTATCTCAGCTCCATGTTCCCACAGCGCACCGCCCTTCTCCTTTGCTTGGACCTGTGAGTGGGCTTGTGGTTCCTTCTCAAGGTCTGTTTTCTTGACTAGCCCAGAAGTTGCCCCTGGGCGCAAGGCCTGCCTGTTGTGTTCAGCTGTAGGCAGGGAGGCAGCTTGGACTTGAAGTCAGGGCATGGATTTGGGTGTCTCTGGAGTTGCAAGAATTCACGGCATCTCAAAGTGAAAATAACTAGGAATGCGGAGGGGGTGAGTGGTTAGGTCGGGGGCTGGGGTTACATGTGTGCTGGGGGGAGAAGCTTCCAGACCCACAGGACAAGAAGGTCCCTCCCCTGGGGCACAGACCTTGTCCTTTTGGAGGGACAAAGAGGTGCCACCCTGGGTGCTGGTAAGATGGGAAGGGCTGGGACAGCCTGGCTCAAAGGATGACAGTGGACACCCCCACTCTCACCCCCTACCCCAGGCCCTGCAGCTATGGCAAAGGAGGTCGGGACGCCCATGATGAGGAGGAGCTGTATTTCCACTGTGAGTTGTCTGGGCCTGGCCTGGGGCGGGGCGGGCACCACCTCACCTTACTTCCTCAGTCCTCTTCCTGACTCCCCTTGCTTCAGTTCAGTTCAGTTCAGTTGCTCAGTTGTGTCCGACTCTTTGCGACCCCATGGGCTGCAGCACACCAGGCTTTCCTGTCTATCACCAACTCCTGGAGTTTACTCAAACTCATATCCATTGAGTCGGTGATGCCATCCAACCATCTCATCCTCTGTCGTCCCCTTCTCCCGCCTTCAATCTTTCCCAGCATCAGGGTCTTTGAATGAGTCAGTTTTTTCTATCAGGTGGCCAAAGTATTTATTGGAGTTTCAGCTTCAGCATCAGTCCTTCCAATGAATATTCAGTACTGATCTCCTTTAGGATGGACTGGTTGGATCTCCTTGCAGTCCAAGACACTCTCAAGAGTCTTCTCCAACACCACAGTTCAAAAGCATCAATTCTATGGTGCTCAGCCCTTGGATACCTCCCCTCCCCCACCCCACTGCTCCAAGCACAGAGGCCCTTTTCCTCACTCCCGTCTCTTTCTCCTCATTGCTAGTCAAAGTCCCAACTCGCCGCACGTTCGTAGATCCCCAGAGCTGTGGGGACCCGCTGCAGGCCGTGCATCTGTTTGCCAAGGAGCTGGATGCGAAAAGCGTCACGCTGGAGAAGAGCCTTGGAACAGGCAAACTGGGCACCCGGGGAATCCTTGTCTGTGGGGAAGCCCTTCCTCTCCCTGCTGCTAGCCCTCCCTGGAAGCCCCTCCTACATCCCACCCCACCACTATCCTGTTAGCCTGCCTCCACCCCAAGTCCCGCCGCCATCTCTGCAGGCCTGGCCTTCACCCAGCCCCCATGCTGTCCAGGAAGCCCCCGCCTCCACATCAAGCTGGGCCTCTGCCCACCAGGGTCCAGGGAAGGAAGTGGCCGAGGAATCTGTGAGCCTACCTTCCTACCCTTTGCCTGCCCCCAGGGTCAGAACTCTCTCCCTTCAGGCTCTTTCAGAGCTGGCTCTGCAGACTGCCACTGGCAGAAGTTTGGTCGCAGGCTTTCAAGGCCCGATGGGGAGGGGTGTTTGCAAGCTTGGGTTCCAGGCATACCTGAGTTCTAGCCCTGGCTCTGCCACTGACCAGGGGCTCGTCCGTCTTCTGCTCTGAGCCTCAGCTTCTTGTCTGTTAAATGGGCATGATATCTGCCTCAGAGATGCTGTGGGAGCGTCCCAGTGCTTAGCCCAGGGCCTGGCTCCTAGCGGGTGAGTGCTCTCTCACCATCAGTGCCCTGACTTCCTTGCTTCGTGTCTGCAAGCCCTCCGCCCCTGCGCTGAGAAGGCAGCGCTTTGACCGGGAGCCCAACACTCTACCCTAGCACTGTCGGCAGACTCACTGGGCAGAGGCTGGCAAGGGGCAGCGTGGTGGAGTAGATGCCATGGTCTCCCAGCACGCCTTTGATGTGCTGGCACGCGCATAGTCCTTCCTTTGAGGCTTTGGAATTTCCCACCACGGGAGGCAGGGAGGACTCCCCATTTCACAGAGGAGAAAACTGAGGCCAGAGGAGGGGCAGAGCAGACGGTCAGTACTCAGTTGACCAGGATTTGAACTCAGGAGCCCCGAGTCCCAGGCCAGAAAGGGCCCGTGAGCCAGAAGCTGCTCACCCTGCCCGGGCTGGCCGAGGCCGCAGCCTCCGGTGGGTGTCTGAGGTGCTGTTCTCCCCCAGGGCGGTTTGGGGAGCTGTGCTGTGGCTGCCTGCAGCTCCCGGGCCGCCAGGAGCTCCCTGTGGCCGTGCACACGCTGAGGGAGGGCTGCTCCGACTCGCAGAGGCTCAGCTTCCTGGCCGAGGCCCTCACCCTGGGCCAGTTTGACCACAGCCACGTGGTGCGACTGGAGGGCGTGGTCACCCGAGGTAAGGCCGGTGCTCCACCAGTGTGTGGGGGGGGAGAGGGAGGAGTCCGTGGTGTGGGAAGTGGGAAGTGGGAAGTGTCACGCCCCCAGGCCCTCTCTGCTCAGTCTTGGGAGGGCGCCCGACGAGGCCCCGCATGGGGAGAGGAGCTCAGCTCTCTATCACTGACTCAGGTGGCCTCTGACCCTGCGTGACCTCTGGCTATGTGGCGACACTCTGGGAGAGCATCCCTGGTGATTTCCGCAGCTAACTTGCTGCACATCCTCACCCTGGCTTTTGTCCCCCTCAGACACCACCTCTCCTGCTGTTCAGCAGAAGAGGGCAGGCAGGAGAGGGGCGAGACTCAGGGAGCTGGGCCTTGGTCCTGGGCACCTTGGCGCGGGGCGAGGAGTGGGGGGCACGTGTGCGCACGGAGGGCAGCAGGCACCTGAGCATATATGTCCCCCTCCCTGAGCACAGGAAGCACCTTGATGATTGTCACCGAATACATGGGCCATGGGGCCCTGGATGGCTTCCTCAGGGTGAGTGGCCTGGGCCCCAGGGGGTACCGATGACTGAGGTTCTCTTGGTCCCTCACTTTTCCCTTTGGTGGGACTTGGGGTTGGCCTCATCCTCTGTAGAGATGCCCTCTGGCCAGGCTGACCTGGCAGGTGACGCAGCCAACTGAAGCCCAGAGAAGGCCAGTGACTTCCCTGGGGTCACACAGCACCAGGGAAGTGAGGGTGCAGCCGGCCTCCATCTCCTCCTCCCTCCCAGCGGCATGAGGGCCAGCTGGTGGCCACGCAGCTGATGGGGCTGCTGCCCGGCCTGGCGTCGGCCATGAAGTACCTGTCGGAAATGGGCTACGTCCACCGGGGCCTGGCGGCACGCCGGGTGCTGGTCAGCAGCGAGCTCGTCTGCAAGATCTCTGGCTTCGGCCGCGGCCCCCGGGACCGAGCAGAGGCGGTCTACACCACCATGGTGAGGGAGCCCTTCCCCGCACCCCCCTTCTCCCCCACTCCCGCCCCTCCCTCCAGCTGTCCACGCCAGCACGGGCCTCGCCTGCGGCCCCCTTGTGGGTTCTCCCTTAGATGAGCGGCTGCAGACAGGCAGGTGGGGCGGGACCCCGAGGCGCTCTGCCGGCGGGGAACGCTGGCTGTGACTCCGGCCCCTCCTGCCCCTGAGCGGCCGGCCCGCCTGCCCGCAGAGTGGCCGGAGCCCGGCGCTGTGGGCCGCCCCCGAGACGCTCCAGTTTGGCCACTTCAGCTCCGCCAGCGACGTGTGGAGCTTCGGTGTCGTCATGTGGGAGGTGATGGCCTTCGGAGAGCGGCCCTACTGGGACATGTCTGGCCAAGATGTGAGTGGCTGCGGTGGCTCCAGCGCCTGGCCTTCCGATCCTGCTGCCCTCTGACCTCAGGCCCCAGCTCCCTGACCTCTGCCCGTGAACCCTTGTCCTCCTAGCCCCAGGCCCTTCTTTACTGTCTGTTTCCAGTCCCTGCCTGGCCCCATTTGAGTCTTCCTGGGGATGGGGTAAGTGTGTGTACTGGGGGCCCTAAAACCTCCTGTCTGCCCACCACTCCCCCACTGCCACCACGGCCTAGGTGATCAAGGCCGTGGAGGATGGCTTCCGGCTGCCGCCGCCCAGGAACTGCCCCTCCCCGCTGCACCGACTGATGCTTGCCTGCTGGCAGAAGGACCCAGGTGAGCGGCCCAGGTTCTCCCAGATCCACGGCCTCCTGAGCAAGATGATGCAGGACCCAGAGCCCCCGAAGTGTGCTGACACCACCTGTGCCAGGTACGGCATCACCTCACCTGTCCCAGGTGCCTTCCCAACTGTGCTGACACAGCCGAACTCTCGCCTGTCCATGCATGCCCTCCCACCCCATGTAGGTGCCCCAGGTAGATGCCTTAGGCACATACAGCCTTTCATCTCAGTCATTTCTGCTTGTCCTGGGTTTATGCCCCATGTATCCCGGGTACAGTGACCACATAAGTAAGTGTGGTGATAGTCCTAACAAATCTGTAGTTCGGATAATACAAGTCACCTCCCCAACTTGCCTGCGTATACCCTACCCTAGACCATTCCAGACCCTCCTGGTGCCTTTAGCTGGCTCCTGTACAGCGTCTCCACCTGCCCTAGTGCCGTGAACCCCCGCCTGGCTCTGAGAACACCTGGAACCCTGTGTGAGCCAGGCCTGCCGTGGGACTCAGTCATCTTCTCAGACAGCCTGTCCTCAGATGATATCGCCTGTCCTTTCTCAGATGGTCGCTCCTCAGGAGAGCGACTGAGTCTGAGCCCCAGATCCCTACTGTCAACTGACCACAGCTCCTCCACCCCCTGCCCAGGCCTCCCACGCCCCTGGCAGACCGTGCCTTCTCCACCTTCCCCTCCTTTGGCTCCGTGGGCGCGTGGCTGGAGGCCCTGGACCTGGGCCGCTACAAAGACAGCTTTGCTGCTGCGGGCTATGGGAGCCTGGAGGCTGTGGCCGCCATGACTGCCCAGTGAGTCTGAGGAGCCGGGGAGCCCTGCCCCTGCCTGCATGGGAGGCCCAGCTTGTCCTCATTCTGGGTTGTTCCCTGGGGGGTGGAGTGGAAGGGAGAGAAGACGGTGGGGATGAGCCAGCCAGATCTGACCAGCCTTCTTTCCAGGGACCTGGTGAGCCTGGGCATCTCATCGGTGGAACACCGGGAGGACCTCCTCAGCGGGATCAGTGCCCTGCGGGCCCGAGTACTCCAGCTGCAGGGCCGGGGGGTACAGGTGTGAGCAGCCCCACTCTTCTGGCCTGGACCCCAGTGGGGCCGCCAGCCCCCAGCCCCACCCAAGACCCCTGCTGGCTGTGTTCCACCTGTGCAGAAGGGAGAGCCCAGAGCTTGCGTGGAGCCGCAGTCTTTCCCACTTCCCTGCCTGTTCCCCTCACTGCCCCCTGTGTGAGCACCTTGGCTGACTCAGTCCCCCCCTAGAAAAAAGGTTCAAATCCTGGGGAGGAGCCCTGAGATAACAGTGGGAGGAAATACAGGGTCACAGAGACCAAGGTGGGCAGGCGCAGGGAGGAAGACATAGCTTTAAATGGCCTGGTTCATGCCCTTCTGTCTTCCGCACCCACTGCAGTCTGGGGCCCACCCCAAAGGGTGCTGCACTTTCCCTCAGACCAGCGGGCAGCATGGGTCCCCGAGGGATGGGCTGCTCTGGGACCTAGCAAGGACCACCCATCCTGTGGGCCGTGGCTCTTCAGCTCCCTGTGGTCCAGCTGGGCCATGTCTGGACCCTGGTCCTGAGACCCAGGTGGGCAGAGGTGGTGCTGAGCTCAGGGGCTGAACCCTGAGGATCCCAGACTCAGGAGCTGATTTCTGCTTCCCCCACCGTTGGGCAGACCATTCTGGGTGAGGGTCCCGGTGCTCTCCTGAGGTCCCACTAGGCGTCCCCTATTACTCTGCATTCCTTTTATAAACTCACTGGCCAGGACATCTGGGAGGAACATGAGGATAGAGGTTTTCTGCCCGGGATTCCAAGAGCTTTGCTCCCAGCCCTGGGGATAGTGACTCTCAGAGAAGGAGCTTCTCTAATGGACCAGTTCAGTCCTTACCATACAGGTGGGAAAACCAAGGCTCAGTGAGGAGTCTGGGCCAGAGCTGGGCTTGAGCCCATGGGCCCAATTCCTGATCCAGAGTGTGGCTCTGGAGAGTCCTTGGTCCTCTGTGTGTCACCAACACTCTTCCCTGAGGCAGCCCAGGGGTACTCTGAGGTGACCCCTCTTTTGGAAACTTCATCCCCTGTACCACCCAGCCCACCTGAAATGCCTCTTCCCTCTGGGTCCTCTTCTGCAGGGCTTTGGCAGGAGTGGTTGTGCTGAGCTGACTCCAGAGCTCCTCATCCAGGAGGGCTTCCTGGAGGTGGGGGTGATCATGAGGCCAGGGCTTTCATAGGACAGCAGGAAGGCAACTGGCCCTGGATAGGGTCACCCCTGACATACACCTGCTCTGGGGTGTGGCTATGTGTGGGTGGGATGGGATGGGGTGGGAAGGGTTCAAGGGCTACAGGAAGGGGTGAAGGAGACACAGCCAGCCCTTGGAGGGGCCAGACAAGGCAGGGAGATGAGCTCAGGCTCCAGGAAGTAGTGCACGCCCCCTGCTGGCAGACCTTGGGGCCTGAGGGCTGGTGGGCTGGAGGGGCAGATGGGCACTCTTGATGTGTGTATATGGAGGGGTATCTGGGAAAGTTCCCTGGCTGAGTCTGATGCATCCATTGAGTGAGACCTTGGAGGAGCCGGGGGAGGGCTCTTAAGGTTAATGGAGGGCCTAGGACAAAAGGAGTCCAAGCAGAGGGGCCTGCAGAGCATCCTGGAGGGAGGAGGCGGCAGTGCATCCCTGGGAGTGCTCCGTGGTGGGGGTGGGGCCTCCCAACAGTGCCTTTAGCCTCATCCTGCCAGCAGGGCAGGAGTCCCCCAGCCCCGCTCTCCATCTCCTGAGCACCTGTCTCGGCTCAGTGTCCTGGGGGTGCCAGGAGAGGCTGAGACACTGCTTCTACCTTGGACAAAGCTGGAGGGTCCCTTGCCAGTGCCCTCCAGACTCTGCCCCCACTGCCCCCAGGAGAGCCTGGAAAGGACACACCAGCACCCCGTCTTGGTGGAGGGAGCCTCCCCCCATCTGCAGCTGCATCAGTCATGCTCTGGGGGCCAGGGTGTCCCCCCGCCACCAGCTGTTCTGCAGAGTCCTCTGGCTGTTTTTGCAGGACTTCGGTGTCCAGGGTAGACCTCCCTTCCCGTGAGGAGTGAGGTCCCAGCATCCTGACGGGTCCCAGGCCTCAGCCCCGAACAGGTTGCCGGTGTGATGTGGGCTGATGGCTCCCTGGGAGCCCTCTACAGATCTATTTTTATATGGAACATAATTATTCAATGGATAGAGAGAGGTGGCCTGCAACCTGCTCCCAGCACCCATATCTGAGCCCATCCAGGGAGGGAAGGGGCTGGTTGGGGGTGGGGAGAGTGGTTCCTTTGACTAATTCTGGAGATGTTTTTATATTTCTTGGGATCTATATGCAGGACAAAGTAATAAAAACTTGTCTGTGCCTAAAAACTTGTCTGTGCCTGTCAGTATGGTGCCTGTCAGTGACAACTGCTTAAACATTAAACTTGTATGGGAGGGTTTTACACCACTACTCCCCTACAAAGCGTTTGTCTGCGATCTCTCAGCGAGAGACACATTTAGGAGATAGGGCAGTGTGATTTCGGCTACCGTAGGGGTGAGGGATGGCTTCCCCGAGAAGGCAGCACTCTGAGGTGCCATTCCCTGAGATGGACCACTTAAAGGGAGGGGAGCCAGGTGGATAAGGGATGAGGAGGGAGCTCAGTTTTGGACAAGCTAAAACGTACATCCGATACTGTGAATAAAGGATGCCGGGGTGATATCCTGCCATACCCTCCCCAAGAACTAGCCCTTCATATGAATGACTTAAATCTAACCCTTCATAGGGCCTTCCCAGGTGGCGCTAGTGGGAAAGAATCCACAAACCAATGCAGGAGATGTAAGAGACACGGATTCAATCCATGGGTCAGAAAGATCCCCTGGAGGAGGAAATGGCAACCCACTCCAGTATTCTTGCCTGGAGAATCCCATGGATACAGGAGCCTGGTGGGCTACAGTCCATGGGGTCACAAAAAGAATTGGACACAACTGAAGTGACTTAGCACACATACACGCAACCTTTCATAAGGCAATACGTTTGCACTTCTTCCAACAGGAAGTCCCAAGTAGGGCTTCTGGAAAGATCAGGGGGTCTGTAATGGTAAAGCATGACACTTACTGTTCACTGGAACCCTAGGATTCTTTGAAACTCCCCTGGTGATGGGGAGGCCGCCAGGCTGCCACCTCCTCCTCCTCCCTCAGCCCAGAGCAGCTCAGCTTTTTTTCATACACACAGCGGAGGCTACAAAGTAAACTGCCCACAGGGATGAGGTAAGAATTCCCCTGAGTGGGAAGACGACTCTGAGGGTCAAGGAAAATTGCTATACAGCTCCTGTTGACTGTGGCCCCTGTTGCTGAATCTTATTTTTGGCGGCTAGTGAACATTTTTGTGAAATCTCACCATTTAAATTGTTAGCAATCAATTTGGGAAAAAAAAATCTAAACTGTGAAAATCTGTTTACTGGAACTCTTTGATTTGGGGTCTGGCAGTAAGACTGACTTTTCTTTGCAGCATCCCAGCCTAGTGACAGGTCAGCCCTTGCTTTAAATCCTGGGAAGGGAAGCTCGTTCTTGTCTCCAGCCCTCACATGGGATGGACTGGCCCATCTTTGTCTATGACTGGTATCTACTCGGCACCTGTTACGTACTACACATTCCCTGCAATTGGGTCTAGGCAGTGGTGCAAATGGAGTGAACGAGGGTGAGGTGGCCGTGAGTATAGGCTGTTGGATCCTGTTTCCTTGATGTCAGGCTGTACTTAACCCTGTGCCAGATGATGCAGGAAAAGGTACAAGCCTCAGCTTTGGTGACTTGATCCCTTGAAATGAGTCTACTCTGAATGCTGTCACTGACTGAAGGGCCTTCCCCAGAAGCTGTCAATACCACGGACCTCCTAAACTGTGACCTGAGTCTGTCTTCTCTTCCACTGTGAGCCCCATCTGGATCATTTCAGTGAAAATGCCAGGAAGGCAAATCTGCCAGAGCCTGAACCTTGGGAAGGGAGATGCCCCATCACTGAATCACTTGGGCCCCTGCTTTGTCCCTGGCTGACGAGACTTGCTACACAGGTAAACTATAGATACCCTAGTTGTTGTGCCCCCAAGATGTAAATTTCTAGCTCATGGAAAGAAGGCGTTGGGAGAAAACTTCTTGGGCTAGATTACCATGCCCTGCTTGGGGAGAGGCCCCCCTCTTCAGGTATCAGAGAGATTCTGCCTGAAGTAAAGGCTTTCACGTCTGCGGGAAGTAGCTGTTTGCGGACCCTCCGCTCTAATAGCTTCAGCCCACAAACTGTCTTTAGTCCAGGTAGCACATTTTGGAGATGACAGGCAGGTGGAGTATCAGTTAAAAACAAATCCAAATCCACACTTTATTGAAAACCGGTACCTTTCAGTAGCTCCGATCAGAATAAATCAGCTTACAGATACCACGACTCAAGAAAACAATATGTACAAAAGTCTCAGGAAAGGGAGAATGAAACAACTTGAAAAGAACATATCTTGGACAGGACTGGATTACTAGGATGGTCGTGTAGCAAAATAGTACAACGTACAACAAAGAACCACACACACAACACTGTGCCCCCAAGCTAGGGGCAGGAACTCTCGGCTCCCACGTTCTTGGACCACATCCCATGATTCTTCGGGGCAGAAGGGCTGGTTGGGGCGCAGGGGTCCCCGTGCCCACTGGACAGCCCACACCAAGGCAGAGGCCAAATGCACAGAATGAGGCCCCCAGACCAGCTACACTCACTCCCCCATGAACCTAAGAAGAGAGAAGCACTCTCGGCAAAGTCTACGGAACTGGCAGAGACTAGAGAGTTTTGGGTTCAACTGCAGCCAGTCATGTAAAAAAACCCACACCAATCTAAACCCTACAATTCCCTTATCCAGATTCCCACTAACTGAACTAACTGGAGAGGTAGAGGAGCGAGACACGGAAACTGCCCTCAAACCAAGTTTTGGTCTTTGGTAAACAGGGATAATACACAGTACTGGTCCACAAATCAGCTTGAGACAGAACTACTGAGCACGGCAGGCATAAGACCGCAGAGCCCCAGCAGCAGCCACCGCAGGAGGGAGGGGATGGGCACGGGGGGCGGGGGAAGATGTGTCCTGCTAGGGTCACAGCTGTGGCTGGTCCTGGCCCCATCCGCACAGTCCCTTCCAGCTTCGGAGCCGCCCTCTCATGGAGCTCCCTTCTTGGAGCGTACAGCTCCCAGCCTCTAGGCTGGGAGGCTGGGAGCCCAGCTGCACAGGGCTCTCTGGTGAGAGTGATTGGCAGTCCTCCTGGAACACAAGGTTCCTCTGAGTGGGGGCAGGGCAAAGAGGACGCGGAGCTGCAGGAGGCAGAGGCGGCCACTCCAGGAGCAGGAAGGAGCATTCGGTTCAGAGAAGGGCGGAAGTTTGGACTGTATGGACGCAGAGGCAGTGTCTTTGTCACCTGGCTTGGGAGGTGCCCAAACCAAAGCTTCCTGAGTTCTCCAAGAGGAACACCACGCCGTGCTCTGGGACTTCACACTCAAACAAACAGTAAGCCAAAAGGAAGAGGTTTCTTCAGGGTCCCACAAGTCCCCACTGAAGGCCCATCCTGTCCCATCTTGGAATAGCAGCTTCATTTTTGAGTTCGTATGGTGCCACAGATTTGAGCAAGACGGCTCTGAAAGGAGAAGGAGAGGTCGTTCAGTAGGTGGTGCTGGGCAGACGTGCCCACCCGTCCCTTAGTCTACTCAGGGAGCACTGACTCTGGGACTGGGCCAGTCTGACTGCATCTCAGCTCTCCATCCTCTATTCGTACATGAATGAACTAACCTTTCTGGAAGGCAGCTATGCTCACCGCTAGACCACCAACGCACACTGGACTAAACTTTCTGCATCTCTGTTTCTCATCTGAACAAAGCAGCAAAATGCCGTCTCGGATGAGACAGAGAAGGTATCATTTGGGAACAGCAGTGCTGGAGGTCCAGCTTGATGAAGGATGTCCCCAGGTTTGGGTGGCTGGTATGTGCCCAGTCTCAGCACCGGCCTGTGTTCCGAATGACACGTTTGAGAAAGCAGCTCCGCCCTCATCCACTTCCTGGACATGACCTTCACAGACCCTACCCCAACAGCAGCCACATTTGTGCTACGTGTTCCCATCCCCCACACTAAGCCAGCTGACAGGACCAGGGTGGCCCGTCGGACCAAAGCCGAGAACGGAATTGCGGATTCTTCCTCTTGAGAATTTAACTGAGGACTAACACTGGACAGCCCACGCTGGGCAATGGAGTAAGTGCAACTACCCAGAACTGCATCCAGACCCGAGGTAGGGGGGAGGAGAACCAACAGCCTCATGGAGAAGGTGATGTTCTGCTTAGGGAGGAAGGACAGGTGCAGGAGAAACGAGTGCTTGGGCCCCAAAGACAGAGATGCTAAAGGAGCTGACACAGCAGAGCAGAGCCCCACCAACCCTCGGCACTGTGGTCCCACCTCCCACAGGGCCTGGCTGGCCAGCACCCTCCAATTCTGTGGGATTCCTTCTAACAGGTTCCTCACCCTCTTCCTGAACTGCTGTGAGGAAGTTTCAGTTCCCAGAGGTCAACTGCTGTGCTATAACATACAGAAACCAACTGCCTGAATGAAGCAGAATTTTGATTTTCTTGTGGAACTTCTGTGATAGGCACTCTGGGTTGGATCAAAATTCAACATCAGTTTAGGGACAGAATTGCTGCTAGGTAAGCAGGAGAACCTAGCATCAAAATTCCTTGGGGGAAACAGTTGTAAGTGTAAAGCAGTAGCCCAGACCCAAAAGGCGAGCCTAAGAATGGCTAAACCCAGAAGGCTCCACCCTGTGTGTGGAGAGGAGCATGAATGACTTACGGAGAGCTTCTTAATGTTTCCCAGGGCCTCTGGATCCAGCTGGGCAATATCGATCCTCTGCAAGTCACTGGCCAATAACCGCATGCTCTGTGGGGAGGGGAGAGGGTTAAAGTGGCTGGTCCCTCAGAGCAGGAACCTCTGCCAGCAGCCCAGGGTGCCCTGGGGGTCCCCTTGATATCCTGCACTTGTGGGGGGTGGTGGCAAGGCAGGCAGGAGGGGTGTGAGTCCCAAGGAGACAGTGATGTTGGCGTTTATCACTGGGTCAGTGGCTGGATCAGCTGAAGACAAGGGGTGCACGTTCGCTTAGAAATGCCCTGCAGACCTCACGTAAGATAAACCATCCCCTCCGTCCCCGAGCGGAGGTCAGCAACTTGCTCTGTTCTGCCTGCTTCAGACTCCTCAGAATTACACCAAGTGGAAGACCCTCATGCTGCCCTTTCTGGACTAAGCATGCACCCTGACAGTGCCCTCCTTTGCACACCCTTTAAAATCTCCTTCACTGCACATATCGCATGCTATGTTATTAACTGGGAGCCTAGCTTGACTACTGACCGCTACTCGAGGGCAGGAATGTCTTCCACATCTGCTATTAATACAAGATACGTGGGCCTATGTTAGCTGATGAGCAAATGGAACGCAGAGCTGGGCAAGAATCCTCCCAGGCTGGAGCTCTACCCTGGGAGAGGAAGTGGTTCTGAGTCCTACGGAAGTGTGGAGATGACGAGCCAGGCAACCAAAGGACTTTGGGTTCCGGGAGAGAGGTGGGTGATGGACAAGAGAAAGAAATGGTGAGTAAGCTGCGCAAAGTGGCCCGACCCACCCCTCCCTGGAACACTCACCTCTCCGCCTCCCACTGGCACAGTGAGGAATATCTCTTTGCTGTCGGCGAGAGGGCTGCCGTTCACAGAGACATTGTAAATCCGCTCTCTGGCCGCTGGAGTACGCAGGCCCGGGGTCTTGAAGATCCTATAAAGTGGGGAAATGTCTGTAAAGATGGCTTGGCAGATTGAATGACACCAGGCGCTATGAGCCCTTCCAAACTCCATCTGGCCTCAAGCTGCAGTTTTCAAATCACATTTCTAAGAAGGCACGTTCTAAATTTAGGGTTAAAAAGCAGTAATGACTCAACACAGCTGGATAAAGGAGGCTGTAATTATCAAACATACATCTAGCAAAAGTAAATTCTTATCCATGTAAATTTTAGGTCCAGAGCTCCATACGGAGAGCAGTCACCCACCCATCCATCCACCCACAAGGCCAGAAATAAATGCTGGCTAATATATTTCTAAGAGTGGCTATGTGCTTCCATCAGAAATTTTCCAGGGTCAAAGGAGGATGGTTCAGTGATGACATCATTATGTTAATTCCCAAACTGACTTTCTTGAGATCTTTAAAGTGCTTCCATCTCTTTTTCCCTAAATGTCCTTTGCTATATACTCATGCAAAAAAAAAAAAGTTAAGGAGGAGTGAGAATTAGAAGTAGAAGGTAGGTCTTCCTCCCTCTCCCACTCCAGAGACAAGCATGCCCAGTTCCTGACGCATCCCTCCAGAAACTATCAAATGGGATCGTCTGGGGCGTGCTGCTCTGCCGCCTGTGTGGAGAGGCTCCTGACCATGAGGCTCTTCCCATCAGCACATGCAGAGCCGCTTATTTTTTAATGGCTACACAGCATCTGCTATCCAGTTGACCAGCACTGTAGAAGGGATTAATTTATGCTGTAAGAACATCCTTAGTTATATTGGTCTCCCAAAAGGTGGTGTTAATTTTCACTCCTACCAAGGGTATGGGAAGAGTACCTACCAACTTAAAATAAACTTAATCAGAATCAGAAAGGACCGAAATAGTCACTAGAGGCCTCCAAGTCATCAGGGACAGACTGGTCTCCTCCCTCTCATCAGATAAACAATCATTTTGCCACTGAAAACAGGTGAACCTGCTCTCAGGGGAGAGGCAAACATTAGGAAACGCTCCTGAGTGAGGCTTTCCAGTATTTTCTTAAATACTCTTCTCTTCTGACAAATGTCAAGTACTGGGCTCCCACCAAAATCCAAGCGCTGCTGCCAGTACTCACCTTGAGTCAAACCTGGGTGTCAGGCCCGGAGTTGGTTTCACCAGCGACAACTCCAGTCGGCCCACAGCTGGGGTAACGGTGGCATAATGGCTTGACCTACGGGAAAGACACAGCCATTAGGTGCACCAACTCTCAGGTCCAGTGACTACAGCGTATAAGCAGGTAACACTGAGCATGTCGGAGCCTGTCCTGGGCGCCTTCCACACATTAGCTCATGCAGCCTCTTCGCCACCCTGTGAGACGCACCATTATCCTCATTTCCAGATGCAGAAACTCGGGGACATTAGGGCAGAGCCAGAACCCTGAACCCAGGCAGTCTGCCTCCAGAATCTGACTTCTCAGTCAAGCTAAGGGAACGAGAGGAAGGAGACAGCCCCTCTGCACCCTGTAGGCCCCCTAGCTGGAGCTCCTGTCCTCTAGCCAGACAGCTCCCACTGCCCAGGGAGAAGAGAGAGGAGCTCACTCTTCACAGACACGCTCCAGTGACTCCTTTCCTGAGCTCATTAAGAGGCAGCCCCTCCCCCACCCTCCCAGCATAAGAAATTCAAGTCCATGGTGATTCATTGCTTAGCAGGACCAGGAGGAATTTTTCAAGAAACTAGCCACAGGTAGGTGATAGCCACTTTGTGACTAACCATGTGGGTAGCTCTACACACGGATTGTCTGGCAACTGAACAAAATATGCAGTGCTTACTGTTATGTTTCTGTGTCTTATTCATCTCCCTGTTTGCATTTTAAAAAGAGGGGGAGACAGAGAACATGGGCAGAAGAACCATAGAAGGTGTTGGGTCGGACGGTTTCTAGAGGCCCCCCAAGCTGAGATACTGGTGGGTTCGATGATGTGAAGCTCTACTTGAAAACAAGTTACAAAAGCCCCTTTATCGCCCATTCCTGCCACGATGAATGTGGCTCTCCAATAAAACCAAAAGCACATCTGAATTTGGGAAACCTGTTACCTTTTATTTTTGCCTTTCCCTTGTATGGACTGGGTTCTCTTCTTGGATGGAGGACACCTTTTAGCCTGAAGTCACAAACAAATGAAACTGAGGTTACAAAAAGTCCCACAAAGGGGAAAGCTTAGGGAGAAGGATACCAGCTCTGGAAAAGAACTGAATATCTGAACATCAGAAGGTATACCTTACAGAACTCACAGTGACTTAAATAATCCAGAGCAGAATTGGTCACTAGGAATTATACTGCCTGAGTCTTCCAATTAGAGAACTTTGACCAAGATTAAAGGTAAGTGCCTTTTGAACTGAGTGCAGCTTGGTTGGTTGCCCTACCCTGCTCCCACCCCCGCATACAGCATTGCTGTGACAGTCACTAAGGGCACCCAGGTGCCCAACACAAGGAACCCTCAGCAGCGCTCACCCTTGCGAGTCCTTGGAGGTACCTGACAAGAATCAGGTACCTTCTGATGATCCTCCCTTGTTCCGAAGATCGACCCACCACCCTTGCTTTCCTGGCTGGCCTCTGCTCTGCAGGCTGCCTCACGAGCTCCTCTTTCTACCTTCCCTCCAGAGTCCACCCTCAGGCTCCCCTCCACATTCTCCCCGTACAACCTCACTGACCTCCCTGCTGGGACAACCACCTAAAGATCTGGGAGTCGGTGTCTCTCAGTCTCTTACTTCTGCCTGAGCTCCAGGCTGAGATTTCTGTCAGGGCTAGACATGCTGGAGAAGTATTACACACTCAGCAGGTCAAACAGCTGACAGACTAACTGCTTCCCTTTGCCCTGGCCCAGCACCCCTCCTCCTTCCATGCCCCAGTTCCACCAGAGGGCAGTTCCCTAAGCCAGAAACCACCTGGTCGTCTTAGGTCACTCCTTCTCTCCACCAATCTTGCCCACTCTCCTTTGTAAACCTTATCCCTTCTCTTTTCACAGGGCCAGGGCCTCAGTTGAAGAATTACAGCAGCCCCTACATAGAAATCAATAAAGCTAGAACACACCCTCACACTGTGCAAAAAAATAAATGCAAAACAGCTTAAAGACAAACACAAGACATGACACCATAAAACTCTTAGAAGAGAGCATAGGCAAAACATTCTCTGACATAAATTGTACCAATGTTTTCTTAGGTCAGTCTCCCAAGACAACAGAAATAAAAATAAACAAATGGGACTGAATTTTGGGACTTACAAATTTTGCATAGCAAAGGAAACATTAAAAAAAAACAAACACACAAACCTACAGAATGGAAGAAAATATTTGCAAATGATGTCACAGACAAGGGCTTAATCTCCAAAATATACAAACAGCTCATACAACTCAACCACAAAAAAAACAAACAACCCAATCAAAAGATGGGCAGAGGACCTTAAGACCTTAACAGACATTTCTCCAATGATGGCCAGTAGGCGCATGAAAAGATGCTCATCATTACTGATTATTAGAGAAATGCAAATCAAAACTACGAGGTACCTCCCCACACTAGTCAGAAGGACCACTGTTAGAAACTACAAATGATAAATGCTGGAGAGAGTGTGGAGAAAAGTGAGCCCTTCTACACTGCTGGTGGGAGTGTAAGTTGGTGCAGCCATTATGGAAAGCAGCGTGAGGTTCCTCAGAAAACTATAAAGGCACAATCACACTCTGACCCAGCAATCCCACTCCTGGGCACACGCCGGGGCAAAACTACAGCTCAAAAGGGTGCACGCATCCCTGTTCTCACAGCAGCACTGTTCACAATCACCAACACATGGGAGCAACCTAAGTGTCCATCGACAAATGGATAAAGCAGAGGTGGTATACACACAATGGAATACTACTTGGCCGCAAAAAAGAACAAAACAATGCCATCTGTAGCAACATGGATGCAACTGGAGATCACCATAAAAGTGAATAAGCCAGAGAAAGGCCACATATATATCACATGTGGTGTCTAAAATATGGCACAAATGAACATATCTACAAAGCAGAAGCAGACTCACAGACACAGAGAACTGAACTGTGGTTGCCAAGGGCCGGGTGGGTGGAGGAGAGAAGGACTGGGAGTTTGGGATTAGCATATGTAAACTATTATACACAAGATGGATAAACAAGGTCCTACTGTATAGCACAGGGAACTATATTCAATACCCTGTGACAAATCATAATGGAAAAGAATATTTAAAAAGAATGCCTATAGTATATAACTGAGTCACTCAGCTATACAGCAGAGATTTACACAACACTGTAAATCAACTACACTTCAATTAAACAAAATAATAAAGCTTCCCAACTGGCTCCCTTGTCTCTAATTTTCTCTCTCTCTCGTTTATCCTGAACGCTGTTCTGAAATACCTATCCATCATGTCACTTACCATGGCCTACCTCATGAAATCACAGCCTCTAAGCTTGGCTCACGAGACCATTGCTTTCCCCAGATTACCCTCACAGCTTATGTCCTTGCCACCACACCAAACCACTTCCTGTTCCTCAAACAGCACTTTCATACCTCTTCCTGAATTCCCTTCCTTTTCTTCTCCAGCTGGTGAAATTTCACCCATTTTAAAGGCTGTGTCCTAAGAGGAATGGTAAAACTTCCAGGGGCAGTGGGGTAAGGTAGAAAGGAGGTATACTATATCTTAAGTATTTCCTTGTCTGCTGACAGGCTCCCGCCCCAAATCTGAGTGCCTACTTACTCTTGCAGTTTGAGGATTCTTATTGATATTTTCTTCCTCTTCTTCTTCCATTATCATCTCATCCACTTGCATTACCTTCCGTGCTATAAGAGTTTTAACAGAGTGATATTTCTCATGGGAATAAACTTTTATGCATTCACATTTCTTATAGGAAATAAAACTTGAGCAATCTTTAGGTTGTAAATCAAGAAATAGATCCAACAGAAGATGATTAAAAAAAAAAAGGATTTAGCCACACACACAGACAAAAAAGGTCTCAGAGTGGTTAAAAAACCCTCTATCATGCTTCGTATGGGCAGCCCAGCATTCTGATTAAGAATGCAGACCCCAGAGCCAGACAGCCTTGAGCCTGAGGCCTGATCCTGCCTCTGACTAGGCCACATGGTTTCCACCGCTACCCTCAATTTCTTCTATAAAATGGAGGAGACACTTCATGGGGATATGATGAGACATGGAACGTGTGCTCCACAAAAACGGCGTCTTCGTTAATCACCCCAAACTCTAGAATTGTTTCTATAAGTGCTTATTAAATATTTGTGCGAAGAATGAATGTAAAGTCCCTTGAATGATACTGAACACATTATAAGTATTAACGTTGTTCAGTCGCTAAGTTGTGTCCAACTCTTTTCGACCCCATGGACTGCTGTATGCCAGGTCCTTTGTTATCTTTCAAGATTGCTCAAATTCACGTCCATTGAGTCAGTGTTGCTATCTAACCATCTCATCCTCTGTAGCCCTCTTCTACAGTCTTTCCCAGCATCAGGGTCTTTTCTAATGAGTTAGCTCTTCGCATCAGGTGGCCAAAATATTGGAACTTCAGCTTCAGCTCAGGCCTTCCAGTAGATATTCAGGGTTTATTTCCTTTAGGATTGACTGGTTTGATTTCCTTTGCTGTCCACAGAATTCTAGAGTCCTCTCTAACAACACAGTTCTAAAGCATCAATTCTTCTGTGTTCAGCTTTCTTTACGATCCAGCTCTCACATCTGTACATGACTACTGGAAAAACCATAGCTTTGATTATATGGACCTTTGTTGGCAAAGTGATATCTTTACTTTTTTACATACTGTCTAGATTAGTCATAGCTTTCCTTCCAAGGAGCAAGTGTCTTTTAATTTCATGGCTGCAGTTAGCATCCACAGTGACTCTGGAGCCCAAGAAAATAAAATCTGTCACTGTTTCTACTTTTTCCCCTTCTAATTACCATGAAGTAATGGGACTGGATGCCATGATCTTAGTTTTTTGACTGTTATTACTATTTATTATAATAAAATACTATTTATAACTAATAAGTTATTACAATTGACATTTTAGAAGAGAAAGGAATATGAGGGATGTTTAAGATGGATGATTCAAGAGGAAGTAATACCAGTTTTTAATATTTAAGGGGTTGTCATATGGAAGACAGCTCTGTGGGACCTCAAAGAACAGAAGCAGTATCAGTATGTAGATACCACAAGGAAACTTTGGTTCAAAATTAGAAAAAATGTTCTAATCATTCCAGCTGTCTATCATTGAAAGGGAGTGTCTCATTGCTAAATACATACAACCACAGGCTAGAAAATCCTAAACAGGGATTCCATAGAGAAATTTAACTGAGGGGAAAGAGTTCAGATTCAATGAATTTTGAGCTTTTTTTTCTGATACAAATAAGAATACAAATATATTTATCTTTAAAAAAAAGAGGTAAGCTGGAATAAGCATTGGGTGGTATTTTAGGCCCGGCCCAGTAGAGAAGGTGCTGCCTGATGGGCAGCCTGAAGTCCAGAGCTTAAGACAGCATGTCCATTGGAGAGCCCATCCTGGCCTGAATCTATGCTCACTAATTACAATCAGCGTCCCCAAACTTTCCCTCTAAGACAGTGTTTCCCCGAGTGTGAGGCGTGTATGGGAGAGAACTTTACGTGGACGGGTCAGTGAACTGAGCAGCCTGCAACGACGCGCTGAGAAAGTCGGCCCTTTCATGGCTCTCTTTCGACCCTTCTGCTCACATCAGGGAGTCTTGGCTAGCGCTACCACATCTTGTCACACCTCTCCAAACCTTGCTCGCCTCTCTCTCAGGGAAGGAGCCAGGCAACAATGTTTAGTTTCCAGCACAGCTTTTGTTTTCCTTCTTTCATTTTAGCTCACAAATTGGTCTGAAGAGTTCGGTTAGTTATCAGTCCTTCATATAATTAACTGAATGCAGAGGACAAAATCAAATTTTTGGAGTTTCAAGACTGAGAACCAGGCATTAGAGGGAAGAGACTCCTCCAAGGAGGCCTCCCCAAGTGCCCAGCCAACTACACTGGGCCTTCGCTCTCTCATTTTAACAAGGGGTTTTGAAAAGTACTCACTTTGGGCAAGTTTCAGGGGTGTCCGAGTAGCTTCTGCTGTTAATTTGTTTATTTCTGTGATATCCAAGTCAGCCTGTGCCAAACACAGTCAGAAAACACCAGGTATATTCCATCAAATGTGAGGAACAATATTTTAAGATTAAAAACAACTTAAAAAACCATACTCTTTGATACATACAAAAGATCATGTTACTTATGACACAAAATACTGAACTCCCATAAATCCACCATACAACCAAAGACCCAAAACATTGCCAATTACTTGCTTCTAGCTATGTACTTTTCCCTGTACTATTTCTTTGCCTCTCCTCAGAAGGTGACTGGTGTCCTAATTCTGTCATTCCTCAGAGATAACCACTATCATTCCATTTGCCTGAAAGAAAGTGTGGGTGTATGTATCAGTTCAGTCGCTCAGTCTCGTCCGACTCTTTGCAACCCCAGGAATCGAGCACACCAGTGTATGTATATTTCTCCACAAATGTCTATGTGCTTAAACAATATTTTGCTTGGTTCTGCTTTTGACCACTATTTGCGATCGAAATTAATTTGTTTTCACTGCTGTGTAACACCTGTCACAATGGATTTGTCCAGTCTCCTGTCAACAGTATTCTGCTATTACAAACACTGCTGCTTTGAACTGTCGTATAGCTGTGTCTGATGCACACATGCCCAGGCTTACTCTTGGCTGTGTACTTGGGGACAGGGCATCAGAGTTGCAGGGTACACAGGTGTTCAGGCTTAATATTATGCAAAACTGTTTTCCAAAGTGATTGTACTTGTTTACATGCCAGGAGCAAACAGTACAAGTTTCAAATGACACTTGATGCTATGTCAGTCTTCTCATTCCACCCCCAGCTTTATTGACGTATAATTGACAAATATGATTCTAACACATTCAAAGTGTTACGAGGGTGAGATGTATGGAGAGAGTAACATGGGAACTTATATTACCATATGTAAAACAGATAGCAAATGGGAATTAGTTGTATGTTTCAGGGAACTCAAACAGGGGCTCTGTACCAAACTAAAGGTGTGGGATGGGGTGGGAAATGGGAGGGAGGTTCAAGAGGAAGGGGATATATGTATACCTATGGCTGATTCATGTTAAGGTTTGACAGAAAACAACAAAATTCTGAAAGCAATTATCCTTCAATTAAAAAATAAAAAAAATTCCTACACATATAAAGAAAGTGTTACACATACACATCGTGAAATGATTATCACAATCAAGTTAATTAATGCACCTATCACACAGTTACCTCAAAAGAATTTTTTTTTTTTAAGTGTACAGGGCCAAATGTTTTTCTGCTATGCTCCTGTACCCTTCATAAAGGCTTCCAGTCACCATTCTAATTAAGTTTATTCCCAGTGGTAACTATCCATATGTATGGGAATAGCCAAAAGCAGGCATGTTTCACAAGCCTTTTCTTGTAGGGCACATTCGGTATCAGAATAGCCCTTACAGACAAGGAATGACACAGTTTCATCTCTGAACTGGTAGAGACTACATGGAGTACTCAAACAAGGATTCCGAGGCTATCGGGGCTTCGCAAGAAGCTGTGCCGGGCTAGAGAGGTGAGCGGTGTCTGAAATGGAGGATGATTCAGTAGTCATAGTGGCGAAGGGAACATATGACTCATGGCTAATGTGTCTGAGGAACTGAATATTTTATTCATTTTAATTAAAGTTACACGTCTGGTGGCTATTGTAACAGACAGTACTGATCTAAACTCTGTTCTGCCTCATACTGCCTTGAGTCCTAGTAATCATGCCGGGGGGAAGGAGGTGAGAGTGAGTGGGGAATCCTGAGAGTCCCAACCAAGAGCACAGCTTCTAGAGTATGATGTGAAAAGGGAATAGTTTCTTTGTCCCCTAGCAAGCCAGGGGTTTAAAGGAGCTTGGTTTTCTACTTCTCCCCTAGCCTAGGACTTTTCGTTCAACTAGTGTGAGAAATGCTATGGCTAGAAGAATGGGGACGATTAATATTAGAATATTAACTATGAACATTTTGTTAAGGTGCAAAGCTCAGGGCAAAGAGCTGCAAGGAACCTGCCCCAAATAGGACTATTTCTCTATAAACCTTGGAACTACTTGGCCTTCATGTACTCAGCATTCAACAACTATAATCTTTTAGCTGACATCAGTAATGTCCCCTCTGGAACTTGTTCCACAGTCAGCACCCACCGCTGAATTTTGTGGACGGACTAAACTGAAAACTAACCAAGAGTTCAAAAATAGAAGTCACTTACTGTTGCTGCTTCTTCCAGGGCCCGCTTGTTTCCTCCAAGGGCTTTGAAAAGAACAATTTGCTTGGTTACTAGGTTATAATAATTTAATTAACAAACTGTCTTCCCTAATATGACCACTTCCCTTACACTGGACCAGATTAAGTCCTTAGTCCAACATTCAGGAGCCTCTACAACCTAGTCTCATCTTTCTCCAAGCTTGACTGTTCCCTTCATGACCTACTACAAGTCCCACTACACCAAAGTGACTGTTATTTCCCAAAGGTGCCACTGTCTCATGACTCAGGGCTCTGATAGTTATTTCTCCTGCCTGAAATAATCCCCTGCACTCTACAAAGTTGGAATTCATCTTTCAAAACCCAGCTCAAACCCCAAACTCTGCTTATTTTTCTCTCACAGCAGATTGCTGCAGTGTATCGAGTTAGTTGCTCACTATCATCATATGCAGCAACTGCTCAAAGCTGTAGAAGCGCCCAACCCTGCCTTGAACTGAACTCAAGGACAAAAATAATATCCACAGCTTCTGGTAAAAAATATGTCATCAGTATATATGATGTAAATGTGTACTGAATGAAGAGATCTTCGCAAGATTTAGATGTAGAATAAAAACTTAGGTTAGAGTCCTCCTGCTGGAAGTGCTGGTAGTATCCTGTATAACAGTTAAAAACTCAGACTTTGGAACCAGAATGCCTACATTCAAATATGTCACTAATTGGCTTACGAGACTTTAAGCAAACAATCTCTGTGCTTTAATCTTGTCATCTACAAAGCAGGAATAAAATCAACAACTAATATGTTTGTTATGAGGATGAAATCAGTTAATATATGGAAAACACTTGGTTTTTCAGTTAACATTGGAAAACACAATGCCTGTCTGGCATAGAAAGCACTATATAAATGTGCTTATTGACCACTACTTTACTCTTTTGTAGTACTTATAATTTTAAATATATAATCATGTCCAAATTTTTAGAACAAGTCTTCTCTACTAACTTGTAAGTTCCTGGAGGCAAGGATAACGTCTGTTTTATTTCCCAATGCATCTTCAGCACCCAATATTGTGACTAACACATGCTCAATGAATATTTACAGAAATGCACAAATAGATTAATAAATAAAAGAGAAACTCCAAAAGGATCATTAAATGACATCTATGTGAGCAGAACGTGCATTTCTATCCAGGTAGCAGGCTACCTAGTGGGTAATTAATCATAAGAAAATAGTAAAAGGGTAACCCAGCAAAAGGACAGCCTCTTGCATTTCTTTGGACGTTTAACCAGGGGGTAGGGTAGGGAACAGGGTGGGGTTTTCCTCTGACCAGGAAAACTCTTCGAGTCCTTGCACTTTGCAATTTGTTTGCTCGTGTATAAATTGGTGATTTCCATAAGCTAAAGAAAGAGCTGGTTGGAGTTATCCTTCCATCTGTGCTCTGGTAACAATCTATTCATTCATTCACTTTTAAATGGTTAGATAAAACACCACCCCCCTCAAAAAAAGAGTATTTCATGACACATGGAATCTGAAATCTGTCAAATTCACATTTCAGTGTTTCCATAAATAGATTTCTGTTGGAAAACAGCTATGCCCATTCATTACAGCTGTTTTTGAACTATAACAGCATGAGTAGTTTGGACAGAGAACCTTCTGGCCTACAAAGCCTAAAATACTTATTATCTCCTCCTTTAGAGAAAATATTTGCCTGCCTGCAGAGGAAGATGAGGGAAAGTGCTAAGAAGAAAAGCAGGGAGGTGAGACGGATCGGGGAGGAGTAGGCCTGCAATTTCCTTCTAAGACCTCATTGAGAAGATAAAAGCTGCCATGGTAACCACAGAAGGGCTCCAGGCCGAGGCCTGGGGAAAGACCAGGAGCTCTTACCGAAGTATTCGAGCCAGTTCATTTCGCGCAGCGCCTTGGGGAGTCGCAGGATCTCAATGTTGTACAGGTTATCCAACTCTTTGAGGAGGTTCTGCCTGTCTGACTGAATTTGCTTGGATCGCATTTGCACTGCGAGAGGGCAGAGAGGACACGGCACGGGTCACCCCGCGGGGAAAAGGTTCCCGGAATCCCTGCTGCCCGCGTCCCAGTCCTCCAGCACCCCGCGATTGCCCCCAAGTGACCGCGACCACCCGGGCTCCGCCCCTCACCTTCACGGTCGAAGTCCTTAAGAAAGGAGGCGAGCTTTCGGTTCCGCAGCACATTGGTCTTAGCCACCCGACTGCCGCCCTTCCTAGACGGAGCCATGGCCCTTCGATGGAGGCTGCGGGGAGCTAGGGGCGGAGGCACAAGGCGTCAGCGGCGGAGATGGTGAAGGAGAGGGGGCCGCAAGGGGGCGAGGGAGGGTGGAGGGCCCCCCTGGGGGTTTGAATTGGGGACCCCTGCCCTTCCGGGCCCGAGGAATAAAGGATTCGCGAGGCACCCACCTGCAGGTTCTGAAACCCGGGCTGAGGAAAAACCCGGCTGCTTCAGCCGAGAAGGAGCCGCTCCGGGACGAAAGCGACGTGAGACCGCCGCCACCAAATTCAAACTGCCAAAGGCTGGCCAATAAAAAGCCGCCGTCTTAGGAGGGTTTCACAACAGCCAATCACAGAGAAGCTTCGCAATTGGGCAGCCAGTCCACACGTAAACTACAGCACCCAGAAGGCATTGCGGTCCGACCGCATCTTTTTCGCGACTCTGTAACCACGTCTGGGCATGCGCAGAGACACAGCGGAGGTGTGCGGAGTCTTGGAATTTCCTTAAAGTGTTATTGCTTTAGTTTTGTTTTCCCGCTGGTTTAGAAGAGCGGCCGGAAACCTCAAGTAGAGGAGATAAGATTCTGGCTCCGGAAGCACGGATCGGCCCAGTGAACCTTCAGTCTGAAACTGCCCTAAGCCAAGGGGTAGGTTGAGCCTCTCTGAAGGTAAGACTCGCGCTAGAAACACCTGTCGGGAGGGATGGACGGCCCTACATGAGCAAACTTTGTTTAGCTGGACCTCTCTGAGAACGGAAATAACTCCCACCCTTGACTCGGCCCTTTGCCTGTCGACTTGGGACCCTAATGATATTTGTTTTTTCCTGGGTTTTGTTTTTGTTTTCACCCCTACAATAGAAGATGACTGAAGATCAGCCTTTGCTTGCCGTGCAGGAGGCCCTGAGGAAGTGCTTTCCTGTGGTGGACGAGCAGCAGGGCCTGTGGCAGAGTGCTCTGAGAGACTGCCCGCCCCTCCTGGCCTCCCTCAGCAACCTGGCAGAGCAGCTGCAAGCCACACAGAACCTGCGATTTGAGGATGTGCCCTCACTTCGGGCCTTCCCAGACCTAAAGGAGCGGCTGAGGCGCAAGCAGCTGGCGGCTGGTGACACTATCCTGGACAAGCTAGGAGAGAGGCTGTAAGAGGCACAGTGGCGCTCTTTCTTGGCCTAGAGATGTTAAAACTGGGTATTTAATAATCTAGGATCAGTGAGAAAGGGGGTTTTTCTCCTTAAGAGAATGGTATTTGGGGATGTGACAGCCTTACCCCCTTTCCATCTGTTGCAGTGGGACCTCTCTCTGTCAAAAAACCATTTTCTGGCATTTCCCTTATCAGCTAGGCATGACAGTGGTGGACTTAGTAAAAGTTACCAAAGCAGAACAGAAAAGCAATGGAGAAAGCTCATTGACCCTCCACTGTAGTTTTCCTTAGGTAGAAAGCAGCAGGAGTTACACTGTAAACTTAGTAGGTGCCAGCAGCAAGGATTTTACATACATTATCTCATAAAATCTTTTCAACAACTGTGACTTAACCTCACTTAATCCCATTTTTCAAGTGAGGAAACTGAGGCTCACGCAAATTGCCTGTGCTCAGGCAGTTAGTAAATAGTAAAGCTGGGATGCTCATCCGAGTGCCTCTGGCACTGGGGCCAGAAGCTCCTAACCACCGCTTTGTTCTGCTGTACATTGGTGTCTGAGCGAGGAGAAGCACCAATGTTAGGCCTTCGATCTTAGAATTACAGGTAATTGGGGATAGAGAAGAGAGAAGGCACATATGGCCTTCCCTTAACCAGGATGAAAGAAGGTTCTAGTGTGTAGGGTTTGCCATAGACTGATAGGAAACTCAAAGATGGGGGCCTTCTTTGTATTTATCTGTACTAAAAACATTAAGAACCCATGGGATGCAAAACACAGGTGCTAGGAATACAATGGAGAAGGCAATGGCACCCGACTCCAGTACTGTTGCCTGGAAAATCCCATGGATGGAAGAGCCTGGTAGGCTGCGATCCATGGGGTCTCAAAGAGTCGGACATGACTGAGTGACTTCACTTTCACTTTTCACTTTCATGCATTGGAGAAGGAAATGGCAACCCACTCCAGTGTTCTTGCCTGGAGAATCCCAGGGACAGGGGAGCCTGGTGGGCTGCCGTCTATGGGGTCGCACAGAGTTGGATACGACTGAAGCGACTTAGCAGCAGCAGCAGCAGCAGCAGCAGCAGGAATACAATAGTAAGGCCGACTTAGTTCCTAAGTTGAGTAAAAGAGTCAGTTAAGTTAGGTCATTATACATTCTAAGGTAGCGAACTTTTATTTCAGTTGATTACATGTTTTTATGTGGGTATTGGGCTGTTATTTTTAGCCTAGTTTTTATTGTGAGTCACAGTCAAACTTGAAAGCTGCAGTTCTAGGCTAGGGAGTTCCTTGCCCTTTGGGAAGTTGTAGCCTTCGTCTTATGGCTAGACCTCTTGGAGTCACTAATGGAATAATAACTTTTAAAATAATTATATAATAATTTTTAAAATAATCATGTAAAAATAATAAAATTTGCCATAAGCTAGGTACTTCCCTAATGGCTTAATATGCATTATTGTATTTACTCTTCACAACAGTCCTTTTCATTCACTGGACAAATGTTTGTTGCTTTGTCGGCCAGTCTCAGTGTTTTAGGTACTTAGGATGCACAGTGAACAAAAGAGACTTGTTTTTGTTCGTGATTGAGAATAAGTAACTTTCCTGAGATCGACAATAATCTGTGTGCGTCAAGAGCTCAAATTTTACCCATTCAGGAATTCACGAGGGTGGGGCACGATATAGCATGAGCGCAAGACTGCTCTATTGCTGTAGTTTCCTCTTGCTAATTCCTTTCACATATGTGGCCTTAGACTATGTGTGAACATTTCCTCTCCTTTATGGGAGTCCCAGAAAGCCTGCTTGGTCTTTACTATCTTTGGCAGCTGGGCCCATCACACAGCTTTTGAGAGTGATGTAACTTCAGCCTCATCATCTTTAAGTCAATTCTTAATTGTTAAGCCACCCCTCCATCCAAGGCACCTGGGACCAGTAGATCTCCTTCGGAGGCAGTTTTTCCCATTGGGATGTGTGGCAGTATCTGGAGACAGTATTGATTGCCACAGCTTGAGATGGGTGGGGACATAGTTTGCTTTTGTCATCTAGTAGGTAGAGGCCCAGGTTGCTGCTGAACAACCTACAACCTACAGTGCAGCCCTCCACCACAAAGAATCATCAGGTCCAAGATGTTCTTGGTACCGAGGTTGAAGAACCTGGCCATAGGCCTTTCTCATCATATTGCCTAATATCAGACTTTTTCCCTCCAGAGCCACCCTCCTCAAGGTGCGTGATGTGGTCAGCAGCCACGTGGAGCGCGTGCTTCAGATCTATGAGCAGCACGCAGACGCGATCGGCCTCGATGCTGTCCTGCAGGCTTCAGCTGCAAGCCCCTCTGTGGCTGAAATGTTGGAGTGGTTGCAGGACATTGAGAGACATTATCGGAATTCATATCCTTTGCACACGTTTCACAGAGCTGTTCCAGGAAGTCTTGTTAATTTCAGTTTTCACCAGATTACACAAAAATACATGGTGTAAGTCAGTTCTCTTTGGTTCCTGGACGTGCATTCCTCCTGCATCCCTTTGTACAGTGATTCCTCAAATCATTTATTGAGCAGATGCCACCTTCCAGGCTTTATTCTAGGTGGTAGGAGCTAGACATTAAAAAGGGGAAAATATATAAAATGTCAGATGATGTTAAGTGTCTTGAAGAAAAATAAAGCAGGGATTGGGGAAAGCAAGGGTTAAGGGTGGGCTTGTAGTTTTAAATAGGGTGGTCAGGGCAGGCCTCACTGCCCTGAAAGTGGTTTCTAAGAAAAGATGTGAAGAGGGTGAGGGGAAGAATCGTGTGGATGTTTGGGGGAAGAGTGTTCCAGGTAGAAGGAGCAGCAAGTGCAAAGGGCCTGAGGTGACAGTGAACTTGGTCCGTTCAGGAAATAGCAAGGCAGCCAGTAGGGCTCGAGCCAAGTGGGCCTGGTCTAACAGGTGATGCTGTCAGGAGACAGGGCTAGGGCTGGTAGGGCCTCTGAGGTCTTTGGAAGGAGTTGGGCTTTTATTCTGAGAGAGACACAAGCTGTAGAAAGTTTTCAGTAGAGGAGTAATCTGATCAGACCTATGTTATCACCCATCTGTGTTCTGAGGGAAGACTTGGGTGGAAGCCAAAAGACCGTTTCACTGGAGTCCGCTCCCTTTTTCTCTCTAGTCTTGCCCGATAGGCGCGTCTACTCTCTGGCTGGAGTTTCTACCTTCATTTATTCTTGCCTCTAGTTTTGATTTTCAGTTTCCTGCAGCTGCCTCCTGACTGGAATCTCATGGAACTGCAGGCTCAAGTGGATGGAGATCAGCCCCCACCCCATCAGCTCCCTTCTTCAGCTGTAGCGTCACGTAGTCTGTAAACCGGAGGGTTGCCCCCGAGCCCACTGTTTGCTGATGGCATCGGTAGCGGCGCTGGCTGCGCTGGCGGCAGCAGCCAGGGCAGGCGTCATGAGCTCTTCCTGTGTGCCGGTGCTGTTGGAAGGGTGTTTGGCTCCACTGTCCAGTCCTTCCGCTCTGTTTCCTTGGTGTTTCTTGGAGATCCCTTCTGTATCCCCACTGCCTGTGCCACAGTCTCACTTGGATCCTTTGTCGCATGCCATCTCTAGGCAGGTTTCTCTGACCCTGGCTTCTTTCCTTAGAAGGAAGAAGCTACCTCGAGGTCGTGGCCACACTACAGGTTTATCTTCAGGAGTCCCTGTTCTGATCCAACTGGGTAGGGCTTCTCCGTAGCTTCTTGTGTCCCGGGGGTGAGACCCCGCACACTGGTCTGTGTCTTCTCCCTCCACCTGCCTGCTCAGCTGCCTTGCCTGCTCCCTACACACGATTCCATTCTGCATCTCGTTGGAAGATGTACTGTCCTGAATCCATTCCGTGCTTCCCCTCTTCTTTGTCTTGGTTTAAGCTCTTCCTACCAGCCGGAATCTTCCTACTGTCCTCTGAAGCAGTGGTTCTCCACCCTTCTTGGCGCTGGGGACTGGTTTTGTGAAAGTCAGCTTTTCCACAGGGACGGTTCAGATGGTAATGCGAGCAGTGGGGAGTGGCAGGTGAATCTTCGCTTTCTGGACCACCGCTCACCTCCTGCTGGGAGGCTCAGTTCCTAACCCGTCTGGCCACAGACGGGTACCAGAGATTGGGGACCCCTGCTCTAGGGCGGATGAATTTATCCTGTGAACTTCCACTGAGTTTTATCTCTTCCCATTTAGAGTCTTTTCAGTTTCTGTTGTGTTTTTTTCTCACCACAGTGAGATCCCAGTTTGCAGGGCAGTGTTTCATCCCTTCCCTGTAGCCCAGAACCTTGTATATAGAGGGGCTCGGTAAAGATCTGTAGCAGAGGTGAGCCTACTGCTGCTGCTGCTAAGTCGCTTCAGTCATGTCCGACTCTGCAACCCCATAGATGGCAGCCCACCAGGCTCCTCCGCCCATGGGATTCTCCAGGCAAGAGTACTGGAGTGGGATGGAGGTGAGCCTGCCCACCTGGTAAATGTAATGATAGCTGTGCTTTTGCTTTTCTAGCTCCTGGGAATGCTCTCCAGGGTATTTTCTTCCTTCAGCACATTTCATTTTCTTTTTGAGCACCTTCCTTAACTCCCAGGAAAGTACCTAAAGAGGAAGTACCTCCTGTCGTCAATCCAATGGGAAGACTTGGCAAACATCCAAGCTTTGCCCAGAGCCTGGGACCGAATCTCAGAAGATGAACACCCGGACCTTGTACGAGGTGCTGGTTTTCATGCAGTCGTTCGTGTCTGCTCCCCTCCTTTGTGTGTCTAGCCTCTTTGGAATCACGAAGAGGTTCCCCCTCCTGGTGCCTCTAGCTTTTACAGATCTGGTGTTTCGTGTTTTCTGGAGAGCTGGTATGCCGCATGTTCTCTCTCTTCCTGTTCTAGATGTCATGTTGAATGTTTCCTTCTTCCTGGAAGAATGAAGAGGCCATGTGTTTATCGGGAGACTCGGGGGACACAGATGAAGACCGACATTGCTGCCCTCTTGTATGTCTAAAAAATGTCAGTACTGCGTCCTGACTTACTGGAAATGTCAGTGCCCAGCGCCTGAGGACTGGCTCTTCAGCGGATTCTGCTGGACATTCCTGATGTTGGGGCTGCTTCATGCTGGGTCATGGGTGAGGGTACATGGTCACACCTTGCCCTTCCCTAAGACTCAGGAGAGTGGACAGAGGCAGAGAGGATGCAGGAAAGGTGGTGCAGAAGAACACCAGGGACAGAAGCAACAGCCACAGAAAGGGCTGGTAAGAAAGGAAAGGGCCAGGGTAGAGAGTTGGCACCACCCCCAGCATCATCCAAGACTCTCAGCCTCATTGACACCAGGTCCTAATTTCCTCTCTTTTTGTCAGTACCTGACTCCTTGATGGAAAAAAATGTCGCTTTGATGATTTAAAGAAGTGAAGGTGATGTTGATGGAAAACTCATTGTCTTCCAGTTGCAACGGCTCCTTGTCATCAGGACACTTTCTAGAGCATTCCACCAGGGGGAGGTGGTGTAGCATGAATTCTGAGTGTTTTGCATTTGGAACTGTTCCCTTGTTGCTCTTACTGACAGTAAGTAACTGGGGATAGTGGGGCTCTTAAAATAACATGGTTTTCTTTTTACCAAAGCCGGCAGCCAATTTGCTACAGGCCCCTGATCTTGGAGTAGCTGCATGGATGGGAGGTCCCCAGTCCAGAGTCAGGCAATCAGGATTGTGTTTCTGAGGCCCAGTGCCTTAATCTGTGAAATGGTTGTGATCCTTGCAGACCTGTCAGCTTCCTGGGCTGGTTAAAAATCTTGGTTATTGGATGTAAAGGGACTTAAGAAAGAATGTAGATATTTTTCAAAATGAAAATGACTTTTTAAGTTATAAAAGTGATGATATGCTTTTTAAAAAATCATAGAGAAATTATGGAAAACATTTAAAATGTAGAAAAGCATAGAACGGAACTCCATCAGAGAGATTTTATATGTATCTTTTCAGTGTCCATAGTCACAGTTTTTTTAACAAAACAATTTAGGTATCATTGATACATACTGTTATTTAAATTGTTTTTAAAGAAACACCTTTATATAATTGGGCTAGTTTTTCATATCTCTCTCTGTATATAGCTCAGTGCAATTATATACTATTCTATGGATTATTATAGTATTATGTTTTACATGTGTTTTTTAAGTCTTCATGTTTTTCTGCCTGTGCAGGCATGCTAAGTCATGTCCGACTCTTTGTGACCCTGTGGACCATAGCCTGCCAGGCTCCTCTGTCCATTGGATTCTCTAAGCAAGAATACTGGAGTAGGTTGCCACGCCCTCCTCCAGGGGCTCTTCCTGACCCAGGGATTGAACCCTTGTCTCCTGTGGCTCCTGCATTGCAGGCGGATCCTTTACACTGAGCCACGAAGGAAGCCCATGATATATACAATAATTGTAAATAACCTTAGGACCTTTAGGTATTAGGTCTTACAATGTACTCTGGGGACAGAGGTAAAGGAGAACCCAGAAAGATTTCTCGTTCAACCAAGGAAAGATTTAAACCAGTGTTTCTCAAGCTTGAGTTCAGTTTGCCTCAGTTGCTCAGTCATGTCCAACTCTTTGTGACCCCATGGACTGCAGCACACCAGGCTTCCCTGTCCATCACCAACTCCCAGAGCTTACTCAAACTCGTCCGTCGAGTCGGTGATGCCATCCAGCCATCTCATCCTCTGTCGTCCTCTTCTCCTCCCGCCTTCAATCTTTCCCAGCATCAGGGTCTTTTCCGATAAGTCAGCTCTTCGCATCAGGTGGCCAAAGTATTGAAGTTTCAGCATCAGTCCTTCCAGTGAATATTCAGGACTGATTTCCTTTAGGATTGACTGGTTGGATCTCTCCAACACCACAGTTCAAAAGCATCAATTCTTCGGTGCTCAGCTTTCTTTATGGTCCAACTCTCACATCCATACATGACCACTGGAAAAACCATATCTTTGACTAGATGGACCTTTGTCAGCAAAGTAATATCTGCTTTGTAGTATGCTCTCTAGGTTGGTCATAGCTTTTGTTCCAAGGAGCAAGCATCTTTCATGGCTGCAATCACCATCTGCACTGATTTTGGAGCCCAAGAAAATAAAGTCTGTCACTGTTTCCATTGTTTCCCCATCTATTTGCCAAAGTAATGGGACCAGATGCCATAATCTTCGTCTTCCAGACCCTGATGCTAGGAAAGATTGAAGCCAGTAGGAGAAGGGGACATCAGAGGATAAGATGGATGGCATATAAATCACCAGTCTCTTCTTAAAATTTAGATTCCTACTCTGTAGGTCCAGGGTGGGGCCCTGGACTCTGCATTTCTAACAAGGTCCCAAGCGATGCTGTTGATTCAGGGACCAGACTTTAAGTTGAAGAGATTTACCTTGTAATACAATAGTGAAAGTGTATTTGCAGTCAAAACAGAGTTCTGTGCGAGAGTAGAGGCGACAACCAACTGCTTGGGGGACTACTTCACAGTAACCGTGACATCTCAGTTGGGCCTTGAGGCTTGGAGAGGAGTGCAGGCTGCTCCACGCCCAGGAACAGTGTAAGCAAAGGCAGTGTTTGAGAAAGACTAGAAGCTGACACCTCCTGGGAGTTTGCTGTGTGCGGGCATCGTGCTTGTGGCTTGTATGCCATAGAACTGGAAACGTTAACAGTTGAGAATAGCAAGTCACTGGGGTTCACAGGGGGATATAAGAGTGGCAGGTAATGGGTCTGTAAGGGTGGACTGGAACGAATCTGTGAAGAGCCCTGAATACCTTGCTCAAGAGTATGTATTTTGCAAATGGCAGTTGCTTGTCTGTGTGTGTGTCTGAGTATAGTGAAGAGCTTGTTAAAACCTCCCTCATTTAAACAAGTAATTATGACTGAATAGCTACAAGTATGTTTATGGTGGTAAGTAACAACTATGTATTATTTAAGTATAATTGTTCCTTCTTAACCATTCTTATGGTATTAAATTGCTATCCTAATTGTTCTTTTTAAATTTATAATTAATTTGGTTAATTTTAAAGTAAGTGATACGTTTACATTGTACAAAATTCAAAGGGCATAGGTGCATATTCAGTGAAAAGTTCCCCTCTCCCATTAGTCAGGCCGCCTCACTGGAGGCAACTAAGGTTAAATATTTTGCGTGTCCTTCCAGAAATATTCTTCACCTCTATGAACACAGGGGTGAGTATCCTCCAAGATAGCCCCAGTGATCCCAAGGACCCATGCCCTTGTATAGTCCCTTCTCCTTCAGTGTGGGCTGCCCTTCCAGATTTGCTTCTAATGAACGAAAAACAGTGGAAGTGGTGGGAGGTCATTTCTGAAAGTAGGTTGTGAGGAGAGGCTGTGGCTTCCATCGAGGGCGCTGCCCCTCACTCCCTCGGGGGAAGTCCACTGTGATGCTGGGAGGCAGCCCCATGGTGACCTCATGTGAGAGCTTGATGCCTGCCAGAACCCTGCCTGAGCTCGGAAGCAGGCCTTCTCCCCAAGCTGAGCCTTTAGATGAGCCCACAGCCCCAGGCCAGCAACTGACTGTAACCTCGTGAGGACCTAAGCCAAAGGCAACCCAGCTCAGCTGGGCCCAGATTCTTGACCCATAGAAGCAAGGTAATAAATGTTTAAGTCATTTAAGTTTGGGGTAATTCTTTCCACAGTGATCGATGACTTATACAAGCAAATATCGTTGTATTTTCTCCATAACTTCTACCAATAGTAGCATGCTGTGTATCCAAGTTTTATACCTTGTTTTTTCCACCTACTTCCTGTATCTTAGAGATCATTCTTTATGAATATGTAAAGGGCTTCCTCAATTTTTCCTGCAAGAGTTCCATAGTTTTCTGTTGTGTGAGTATAACATAATTTATTTAGCCCCTTTGTTGTTATTCAGTCCCTTGAGTTGTGTCCAACTCTTTTGTGACTCCATGGACGATAGCCTGCCAGACTCCTCTGTCCATGGGATTTCCTAGGCAAGAATACTGGAATGGGTTGCCATTTCGTTCTCCAGGGGATCTTCCTGGCCCAGGGATCAAACCTGTGTCTCATACATTGGCAAGTGTGTGTGTGTGTATGGTGGGGGGGGGGGTGGGGGTGGGCGGAGGTTGGTTTTGTTTTTAGCCACTGAGACACTAGGGAAGCCCCATTTGGCCCCATACTGATGGCCATTTAGGTTGTTTCCAAAGCCTTAATACCTGTTAGATTTTGGCAGCCTTCTCTCTCATTCCCACCACTGCTCATGGTTTTTTCCCCTGGAATTTTCAATTAGCTAATACCACCCTATCCACTCTCCCACAGTAAAAAAAAAAAAAAAAAGAATTGTTGATATTTTTACTGGAATCGTAGTACATTTATAAACTAATTTAGGGAGAATCATCATAGTGGGAATCCTAGCTCTCCTCCTCCAACCATGCCACTGGCTCGTTGGTTGAGATATCAAATGTGAGTTCTTTTCTCTGTGTCCCTCAGGTGGGGAAATAGGCTCTTGGTGTTCAGAACTGTTGATTAGACAATGTATTGGGACGGAATGAAGAATTTGTGTTTTTTTCGTGCCCCTACCCCATCCACATTTAGCATGGACTTCAAGATTCTTCTCTCAGGCAGAGTAGGGCATCCTGACTTCTCTCAGGCAGATTAAAGCATCCTGACTTTAATCAGGGTGATGGGGGCTGGGTACCATCTCCAGCTTGTTCAGGCACTGGGGTGTTTGAAATTCCTTCTCCCTGTGAGAAGGCAGGCAGAGCGCACATTTGGAGAGGCAGATTCAGGGATGTGGGGGAAGGAGCTAGGACGCTGATAACCGGCTCAGGGGAAACCTTGCTGAATTCAAGTGGCTGGACTAAGTCTCAGGTCAGCCTCTGACTAGCCAGGTGATCTTGGGCAAGTTGTTTCCCCTCATCTGAGTTTCAGCTTCTTCATCTGTGCAATAAAATAATGGTGTATGTCCTTACAGAATTGTGAGGCTCAAGCCCACAAGTGAGGGCTTGTGATAAATTTACCAACATTGGAGGGGATGAAATTCACTTGAAACTGATTAGTTACCTACTAAGTGCATAGGGTTATTAGAAAAGATCCTGACCCTGGAGAAGATTGAAGAGGGCAGGAGAAGGGGGCGACAGAGAATGAGATGGTTAGATAGCATCACTGACTCAACAGACATGAGTTTGAGCAAACTCTGGGAAATAGTGAAGGAGAGGGAAGCCTGCTGTGCTGCAGCCTGTGGGGTGGCAGAGTTGGATACAACTTAGCGACTGAACAACAAACAACATAAAGGGCATAGCTTTGGGCTTTGCCCTTTTAACATCTTCCTCAAGGCTTAACAAGCCATGATACGAGTATGCTCTGTGAGCTGGTGAGTTCCCCAGGTGGCTTCAGCTTACCAGTGGCATTGCCAGCACTCGTACCAGGGTTTTCTTGGTTCTGGTGACAGGGGTCTCTCCCTGACACACGGCTGTTTCCTCTCTGCCACAGAAGGCAAAAGCACCCGCTGACACTTCCTTAGCTGCTACAAGAGTTGGTTTCCCGAATGCCCAGCCATGCCTGGGACGCGAGTCCTCCAGACGCAGCCATGAGTGCAGCACTTCGCCCATCTGGCTTGGCAGGGCACACGAGGCGGCCAAGGCTAAGGGCGCTGCAACCTTGCCAGTTACCCTCCCTTCTGATCCCAGAGCCAGGAGGGCTGGAGCGTGTCCTGGGGCTGCCTGCCAGAGCCTTACACTTGTGCCCCATATGCCAGGGGCTGGGAGGAGAAGCCAGTCCTTCCAGGCACTCTCCCTCCTCCCCATCGTTCCTGGAAGGCTCCTTCTTGGTTTCTGCCGGGTGCAAAGGAAAGTCACTTTTTCTGAGACTGGTACCTGGTACAGCATAGGAGGGTGCCCCAGAGATTCTGAACCAGTATGTGTGGGCAGGGCCAAGGTATATGTCTTCATCAAGAACCCCCTCATTTTTTTGCGGGGTCATTCTTGAAGAAATAGCCTTAAGCCTAAGAAAAAAGCAGCAGCACAGAGAGCTGGGTAGGGTGGCCACAAAGATTGCACTGCTCTAGGAAAGAAACAAGCCTTAATAACTTCCTCATTGCGCCTCTTCTTCCCTTTTTATTCCTGGTCCTCAATTCCAACAGGCACCTCGGCTCTGTTCCCCCAACCCCTCTGTGCTGTTCCGAACAAGGTAGTAGTCACATATGTACATAGCACCTTACCTGCCACATCCATATTCTTTAATTCGGAAGTGTCCCTGCATGCCCAGCACAGAACAAACTGCTGTGACACAAAGATAAACAAGAGAGATGTACACAGTAGGTCTGCAGATACGTAAGGCCACTGTGATACCGTGCTATCACAAAGATGTGCTGGCAATGCAGAGAATGGAGAGAGATGGACCCTTTCTCTGGGCTCTTGTGGGAGGCAAGAGAAGTGAGCATAAGGATAGGTGATGTTCTCCAGCAACTTCAGTTCAGCTTCCCCGTGGTCTGTAACGGAGTGAGTGATGGGGGAGGGAGGGGGCTGACCCGGCCCGTTCGCCATCATATGAAGCAGGGAGCAACATCTTCCTGGTTCAGATGTGTGCAGTACTTCTTAGTTTGCACAGAGAGCCCAGACTAATAAATCCACCACTCAATTGCAATCCCCACAGCGTGTTTATAGGCAGCAGCTGACTTTTATCAGCTCGTTTGTTCTTTCATATAAGCAGAGTTTTATGAGGGTCTCCTGAGCTGGCTTGTAACGCGATGAAACGGCTGCAAAACTCAACCATAAACCCTCAGCACCTGCCAAGCAGAGGATGCTGTTTTCCAGGCACATTTTGTCCAGCTGGCGGCTCTGTCCCCTTGCCCAGTTTGCATTTTTGCACTTGTCTCTTTAAACTTGGGTTTGTTTTTCAGCTCTCTGTGGCCTCTTTAAAGGCAACTGAAAAATGAAGGGTAGGAAAAAGAAACTAGAAAGTTACGTCTGTGCTAAAAATTATGTCTGGCTTATGTTGTCCTGAAAGCTGGTTTTGATCCCACTGCTGAAACAGAGACCAGGCTTCCCAGCCACACGAATGCCAGGGCCGGGGACTGGTGGACGGTGCCAGCCAAGCCCGTTAATACTTTGATTCTCTTTTGGGCCATTACTGTTTGTTTGTGCTTGCCAGAGGCCCCAGTCCTCCATTGTCAGTTTTGTAAATGCAAAGAACAGCTCCAGAGGCCTTTTCCCCAGATGGTCTTCAAGCATGACAACTTTTTCCAGCATTTCTAGAGCTCCCCCAAGAAAGGATATTTGAATGCCCTCTCTCCTCCAAATAAGGCAAGACCTGGCCTTTTTGAGGATGCTGGTTGACTGAGGTGGACTAGGTCCTTGGGAAGGCTTACAACTGCCTCCACAGAGCAGGCTGTCTAAAAAATGCCTCATGGCCCCAGATTGCGTCCTCAGAATTACTCACCTTTCTGTTTACAGGGTTTTGGTCAGGAGACCAGTAGGCCCAAAGAAGACCCCCAGGGTTGCCGTTCATGTGGCCCCATCTCTTACTCACTTTCCCTAGGCCCCCTGTGAAGGCGGCTACCTGAGTGTGTGACCTATGCTCACAAGGGTCCTCCAACTCGGCCTAATGCTCTTGCCATCACCCTCTTTAAATTCCTAGTAGTTTTTGAATAATGGACGGGACTTTGATTTCACCTGGAGCCCTGCAAATGACACTGCCAGCCCTGCTTTGCTTCTCTCTGGTCCTACTGCAAGGAGCTGCCCCAGAGCTATGGACAGACCCCCTTTCTCCTCCCAAGTCCCAGTCCGAGCCTGTGGAGAGCAAGTTTTGTGCCTGTCCATGAGGAATCTGGCCATACTCCACTCCCCAAGGCTCTCATTACCCAGTCTTCTGGTTTCAGCCACTCCCCTCTCTTGTGACAGCATCTCTAAAATCCCGGAAGAGGCCTCTTCCAAGCCTAACTCATTAAGTGTCGTCACCTTTGCCTGGCCCTTCATCATCTTCCAGAAGAGATTTGGGGTTCATGCATACTGCTAGGAGGAAGCTGCCTGCTCTGATGGAGGGACTGAGGCCTTTGATAGAAAAGGTGGCTGCTCACCCCCACCCCCTTCCCAAAGACAAGATACAGTTCCCTGCCGCAAGAAAGGGAACCCACCTTCTTTATCCAAGCCCAACTGGGATACCATCTGCTCCATGGTGTCCTCTTATTCTCCTACTCAGAACAACCCTTCCTCAACCAGCATGTTCCTCACGTCTAGCACTTCATTTCTTATGTCCATCCTTAGGTCTGTACTGGCCCGGTGAGAGGATCAGCACCTCTGGGGATTGAACCGGGTGGCAGAAATGCTGGGGAGACCTTTGCATCTTCCTGACCTGGAAAAGGTGGACCTTCCATGCCTGGGGGCTGGGGGTGGAGGTGCAGGGAGTGGAGGCGCTGGTCCTTGGCCGGCCCCTGGTGGCCATGGCCTCTGGTAAAGACATGGTATCCTGGCAAGATCGCAAGCTTTGGCAGAATACTGGCTCTACCACCTAGGACCGTGGGGCCTTGGCTTCACCTCTCTTTCTGTGAAATAAGGATAACACCTCACCGAACTATTATGAATAGCGTGTGCATGCTTAATCACTTCAGTCGTGTCTGACTCTGCAACCTTGTGGACCGTAGCCCGCCAGGCTCTTCTGTCCATGGGATTCTCCAGGGAAGAGTACTGGAGTGGATTGCCATACCTTCCTCCAGGGGATCTATTGAGCTTATTTCTTCAAAGCACAGAGAAATTAGGCCCAGCACACAGTCGGTTCTTAGTAACTGTCCGTTTTATTCTGCCCCCCTCCACCCTCTGAAGGACTTGAGGCCAAGGCCTTTTCCCTGTTGTGTGCCAGCTGGGCTGAGGGTATGGTCCCTGGCTACTCGGGCCTGGGAGCTGGGCTGCTGATGGAAATGAAACAGTGCAGGAGTGGACCCCCACCCCAATGACACGGAGCCAGAGGCCAGGCGACGCAAAACATCCTGCCTTCCCAACCCTGCCTGGCTTAGGTTCCCAGACCCACCCGGCATTACCACACCAACGGAAACGGTGGTTGCCGAATGGTGGCTGCTATTCCAGCCAAACCCCAGGACTGCGGCGACAGCCCTAACTGGGCCTGGCTGCCACATCAAGGACACAGCTCCACCCTCTTTTCTGCACCCCCTCCCACCTCAGGCTTCCCCGCCCTTCTCCTTCCCAGAGAAGCCAGGGCGGAGCCTCCCCCTGGGGCTGGGGTCAGCCTCTGGCCCCTGTGGCTGCTGCTACTGGTGCTGTGTAGTGGAGAAGGTTCTGGACAAGGAGTCTGGACATCTGCCACTTGCCCCAGTGGGACCTGAGCAGGTGACACAACGTCTCAGGCCCCTAGTGTCTCCATCAAAAAAGCAAAAACACAGCAGGGTGGTAGACAAAAGTTTCAACTTCATAAGGATTCTGCTGCTGCAAGAATTAAAGGGGCTGGACTTCCTGGGTGGTCCAGTGATTGAGAATCCACCTGCTGGGCTTCCCTAGTGGCTCAGTGATAAAGAATCTGCCTGCCAATGCAGGAGACACAGTCCGATCCCTAATCTGGGAAGATCCCACACTCTGTGGAGCAACTAAGCCCGAGCGCCTCGACTGCTGAGCACTGCAGCTGCTGAAGCCCATACGCCCTCGAGCCGGTGCTCCGCAGCAAGGGAAGCCACTGCAATGAGAAGTTCAGGCACCGCACCAAAGTGCAGACCCCGTGCGCCGCAGCCAAGGGAAAGCTAGCAGACATCAACAAAGACCCAGCACAGCCAAAAATAATACTTATTTTAAAAAAGAATTAGATGGGCTAATGTAAAAGAAGTTCAAGTCATATACAAATAGAAGTGATGTTCCCCTGAGGAGCAGCAGGGTGTGATGGAAAGAAGAGGGATTTGGGAATCCACCAAGGTTATTACTATAATCACTATTTATTGAGCAGTTTCTCTGCCTCAGACTTAGGTCTTGTGCTTTCAGATCCATTACAACCATCTGTGAGGTAGATATATGTTCCTGGTTTTACAGATAAGGAGACTGATTTAGACAGGTCAGGTGATTTGACTCCCCAAGGTCACATAGATGATCTGGGGTTTAATCCTTGAGGAACTCCTGCGTTCCAATTTGCTACATAGCCATCTGAGACAGCCCTGGCCAGTGTCCTTAGACCGGTCAACGAGACCTCTCTGTGCCTCAGTTTCCTGCTCTGTGCAATGAAGACCCTTCTGTTCCTCTGACAGGCGCTGGGAGGAAGTGAGGCCAGAAGTGGAGTGGAGCTGGTACAGAGCAGGGCAGGAGGGATGCTGACTGCTCCCCACGCCCCCCACCCCACCCCAGCAGTGGTTCCCAGCAAGGCTTGCGACTCCCCATTGCAGGCAGGGGTTCCGGGGACCGCTCAGTGAGGGAAATCTGGCTCAGGTGGGAGGTTTGTCATTTCCTGGCTACACTTGGCAACTCTTGAGAGGCAAGGCCAGTGGATGTGAGCCACCAAGCTGCCCAGGGTGGTCTGGGACCTGCCTCACTTCTGTCTCTAGTCACTGAAATCTCCATCACACTCCATAAGTCACTCAAGCACCAGAATTCCACACCACTGCTTAGAAGAAAGTGTACCCAGTGACAAGCCCCATAGACCTGTTTGTGAAAATAACCAGCACCTCCCTTGTGAGTTGTAGACCCCAGTGCATTAATCCAAGGCTCAGGGTCTGAGGAGGGAAGGCACTTTTTTACAGCCAAGTCCAGCACAGTAGGTCCCCTACATAAACTCCCCCATTCAAGTTGCAAACTTTCAAAGATGTGGACCTGTGTCTAGTAACGTAAGTTAGTTCATGTGTCTGTAAGATTGCTATACTGTAAGATTAAAAATGTTTATTTTGTGTGTCTGTTTTTTATCTATTTATTTGTGTGAAAAGTATTACAAACCTGTTATAGTACAGTTCTACATAGCCAACTGTGTTAGTTGTGTGTGTAGACTTTGTTGGACTTATAAACAAATGACTTACAAACACGCTCTCAGAATGGAACTTGTTTGTATGTAGGGGACTTAATGCAGCTTTCTCCACCTAGTTCCCCTTGGCGTAGCTGCTGACCCCGAAGGAGACAGGCAAGAGGTGGAGTGGCCATCCTTTAGATCCCATGTAACTCCAACCAAGTGAGGAAGAAGCTGTCTCTTCCTCGGGATTGAGAACGGTGGGTCACTTGGGGAGCTTTATAAAGCACTGATGCCTATGCCCGCGCCCAGATTCTTGTTTAATTGGCTGGGATGTAGGCATTGTAAAAGCACCCTCTCCCCATGAGTTTAATATGCAGTGAAGGCAGAAAACAGCTGCTTTGATCCAATTCATTCATTGAAGAATCTTGTTTTGGAGTGTCACCCTGTATTGTGCATTGTGCTAAGCTCTGAGTGAACAAGAGTCTGGGTCTGTACCCTCGTGGGTCCTGTATTCTAGTGGGGAGACAAAATAAGCGAGCAGGTGGATAATGGCAGGTGGTAATAAGTGCTGTAAGGGACATGGATCAGTAACGCAATGAAAGAAATGGGTATTGTCTGCTGCTTCAGTTCTCAAAGTGTTGTCTGGGGACTCTGAGACCCTGTCAGAGGATTTGCAAGGTGGAAACATGTTATAACACTGTGGTTCCTTGGTACACATGGGGGGTTGATTCCAGGACCCATGAGGGCACCAAAATCCACAGGTACTCAAGTCCCTTATATAAAATAGCATATTATTTGAATATAACCTGCTCACATCCTCACGTACACTTTAGATCATCTCTAGATTACTTATAATACCTGATACAGCATAAATGGTATATAAATGGTTGCCAGGGAGACAAATTCAAGTTTTACTTTTTGGAACTTTCTGGAATTTTTTTCCCCAACTATTTTCAATCCTTGGTTGGTTGATTTTGCAGCAGAACTGTGGGTACAGAGGGTTGATTATACTAAGATACTGTTTGCCTTTTCTACTCTCACGCTCTTCCTAGTGTGCAATGGAGATTTCAGATACTCTGTGAGTGTGTAATGACCTTCTCACTCTGACAGCTGCTGAGGCTGTGTGTTCCACTGTTTTAAAACATTCTTATATTTAATGTCTCTTTTGGCAAATGTTGATAGTTACAAGCCATGTGAACACAAACACTAGCTCTTTGGGCTCCTCAAATTTTAAGAATATAATGGAGTCATGAGCTATTTAAAATCCTAAAATATGATGCTGTTTAAGTGCTGCACTCATTATGCCAGCAAATTTGGAAAATTCAGCAATGGCCACAGGACTGGAAAAGGTCAGTTTTCATTCCAATCCCAAAGAAAGGCAATGGCAAAGAATGCTCAGACTACCATACTATTGCACTCATCCCACATGCTAGCAAGGTAATGCTCAAAACCCTTCAAGCTAGGCTTCGACAGTACATGGACCAAGAACTTCCAGATATACAAGCTGGATTTAGAAAAGACAGAGGAACCAGCGATCAAATGCCAACATCCATTGGATAATTGAAAAAGCAAGGGAATTCCAAAAAAAATCTGCTTCATTGACTACTCCAAAGCCATTAACTCTGTGGATCACAGCAAACTGTGGAAATTTTTTTAAGAGATGGGAATACCAGACCACCTTACCTGCCTCCTGAGAAACCTGTATGCAGGTCAAGAAGTGACAGTTAGAACAGGTCATAGAACAATGGACTGGTTCAAAATTGGAAAAGGAGTACATCAAGGCTATACACTGTTACCCTGCTTATTTAACTTATGTGCAGACTATATCATGTGAAGTTCCAGCCTGGATGAATCACAAGCTGTAATCTAGATTGCTATGAGAAATATCAACAACTTCAGATATGCAGATGATACCACAGATGGCAGAAAGTGAAGAGGAACTAAAAAGCCTCTTGATGAAAGTGAAAAAGGAGTGTGAAAAGGCTTGCTTAAAACAACACTCAAAGAACTAAGATCATGGCATCCAGTCCCATCATTTCATGGCTAATAGATGAGGGAAAAGTGGAAATAGTGACAGATTTTATTTTCTTGGGCTCCAAAATCACTGCAGATGGTGACTGCAGCCATGAAATTAAAAGGCACTCGTTTCTTGGAAGGAAAGCTATGACAAACCTAGACAGCATATTAAAAAGCAGAGACATCAATTTGCTGACAAAGATCTGTCTAGTCAGAGCTATGGTTTTTCCAGTAGTCATGTACAGATGTGAGAGTTGGACCATTAAGAAGGCAGGGTGCAGAAGAATTGATGATTTCCAATTGTGGAGTTGGAGAAGACTCTTGAGAGTCCCTTGGACAGCAAGGAGATCAAACCAGTCAATCTTAAAGGAAATCAGTCCTGAATATTCATTGGAAGGACTGATGATGAAGTGAAGCTCCAGTATTTTGGCCATGTGATGTGAAGAGCTGACTCATTGGAAAAGCCGTGATGCTGGGAAAGATTGAGGGCAGGAGGAGAAGGGGGCAACAGAGAATGAGATGGTTGAATGGCATCACCAACTCGGTGGACATGAGTTTGAGCAAGCTCCGGGAGATGGTGAAGGACAGAGAAGCCTGAAGTGCTGCAGTCCATGAGGTTGCAAAAGAGTGGAACACGACTTTAGTGACTGAACAACAACAACAACGATGGAGCCATGAGACCAAAAAGTCTGAAAAGTGCTGATGCAGTGGACAGGGCTTCCAGAGGGTGCTGAGGTGTGGGAACCAGCTTGACATGTCCAAGGAAGAGCAGAAAGGCAAGGGAACCAGGGTGAAGAAAGAAAGGGGTTGTTGGGAGATGAGGCTAGAGGGAGAGAGAGAGACCAGGCATGCAGGGATCTGGAGGGAGGAATACTTCAGGCAAAGGAGGATTAGGAGGCTGTCCAGGTGTGAGATAAAAGATCGAACTAGGATAACAGTTATGGAGATTGAGTGAAGTTAATTCAGAGAGGGAAGGTGGAGTTAATGGGTGTTGTGTTAGTCGTTCAGTAGTGTCTGACTCTTAGAGACTCTGTGGACTGAAGTCCACCAGCCTCCTCTGTCCATGGGATTCTCCAGGCAAGAACACTGGAGTGGGTTGCCATGCCCTCCTCCAGGGGATCTTCCCAACCCAGGGATGGAACCCATATCTCCTGCATCTCCTGCATTGGCTGGTGGATTCTTTACCATTAGCACCAACTGGGAAGCCCAGAGTCAACAGGATCTGGTGATAAATCAAATGTAGAGCATAGAGAAGGAAGGCTCTGGCTCGATGGCCATTCATGAAGGCAGGGGCCACAGGAAGTGGATGAATTTTAGGGTGGGTGGTGGAGGACAGGGTTGGGGATGTCCCTCTGGCTATAAAGTTTTGCCAAGAAAATGCACTGGTCATAGCAAACACCCTCTTCCAACAACACAAGAGAAGACTCTACACATGGACATCACCAGATGGTCAACACCGAAATCAGATTGATTATATTCTTTGCAGCCAAAGGTGGAGAAGCTCTATACAGTCAACGAAAATAAGACCAGGAGCTGACTGTGGCTCAGATCATGAACTCCTTATTACCAAATTCAGACTCAAATTGAAGAAAGTAGGGAAATCCGCTAGACCATTCAGGTATGACCTAAATCAAATCCCTTATGATTATACAGTGGAAGTGAGAAATAGATTTAAGGGCCTAGATCTGATAGATAGAGTGCCTGATGAACTATGGAATGAGGTTCATGACATTGTACAGGAGACAGGGATCAAGACTATCCCCATGGAAAAGAAATGCAAAAAAGCAAAATGGCTGTCTGAGGAGTCCTTACAAATAGCTGTGAAAAGAAGAGAGGTGAAAAGCAAAGCAGAAAAGGAAAGATATAAGCATCTGAATGCAGAGTTCCAAAGAATAGGAAGAAGAGATAAGAAAGCCTTCTTTAGCCATCAATGCAAAGAAATAGAGGAAAACAACAGAAGGGGAAAGACTAGAGATCTCTTCAAGAAAATTAGAGATACCAAGGGAACATTTCATGCAAAGATGGGCTCGATAAAGGACAGAAATGGTATGGACCTAACAGAAGCAGAAGATATTAAGAAGTGGTGGCAAGAATACACGGAAGAACTGTACAAAAAAGATCTTCATGACCCAGATAATCATGATGATGTGATCACTAATCTAGAGCCAGACATCCTGGAATGTGAAGTCAAGTGGGCCTTAGAAAGCATCACTACGAACAAAGCTAGTGGAGGTGATGAAATTCCAGTTGAGCTGTTTCCAATCCTGAACGATGATGCTGTGAAAGTGCTGCACTCAATATGCCAGCAAATTTGGAAAACTCAGCAGTGGCCACAGGACTGGAGAAGGTCAGTTTTCATTCCAATTCCAAAGAAAGGCAATGCAAAAGAATACTCAAACTACCGCACAATCTCACATGCTAGTAAAGTAATATTCAAAATTCTCCAAGCCAGGCTTCAGCAATATGTGAACCGTGAACTCCCTGATGTTCAAGCTGGTTTTAGAAAAGGCAGAGGAGCCAGAGATCAAATTGCCAACATCCGCTGGATCATGGAAAAAGCAAGAGAGTTCCAGAAAAACATCTATTTCTGCTTTATTGACTATGCCAAAGCCTTTGACTGTGTGGATCACAATAAACTGGAAAATTCTGAAAGAGATGGGAATACCAGACCACCTAACCTGCCTCTTGAGAAATCTGTATGCAGGTTAGGAAGCAACAGTTAGCACTGGACGGACATGGAACAACAGACTGGTTCCAAATAGGAAAAGGAGTCCGTCAAGGCTGTATATTGTCACCCTGCTTATTTAACTTATATGCAGAGTACATCATGAGAAACGCTGGACTGGAAGAAACACAAGCTGGAATCAAGATTGCCGAGAGAAATATCAATAACCTCAGATATGCAGATGACACCACCCTTATGGCAGAAAGTGAAGAGGAACTAAAAGCCTCTTGATGAAAGTGAAAGAAGAGAGTGAAAAAGTTGGCTTAAAGCTCAACATTCAGAAAACAAAGATCATGGCATCTGGTCCCACCACTTCATGGGAAATAGATGGGGAAACAGTAGAAACAATGTCAGACTTTATTTTTGGGGGCTCCAAAATCACTGCAGATGGTGATTGCAGCCATGAAATTAAAAGACGCTTACTCCTTGGAAGAAAAGTTATGACCAACCTAGATAGCATATTCAAAAGCAGAGACATTACTTTGCCGACTAAGGTCTGTCTAGTCAAGGCTATGGTTTTTCCTGTGGTCATGTATGGATGTGAGAGTTGGACTGTGAAGAAGGCTGAGCACCGAAGAATTGATGCTTTCGAACTGTGGTGTTGGAGAAGACTCTTGAGAGCCCCTTGGACTGCAAGGAGATCCAACCAGTCCATTCTGAAGGAGATCAACCCTGGGTGTTCTTTGGAAGGAATGATGCTAAAGCTGAAGCTCCAGTACTTTGGCCACCTCATGCAAAGAGTTGACTCGTTGGAAAAGACTCTAATGCTGGGAGGGATTGGGGGCAGGAGGAGAAGGGGACGACAGAGGATGAGATGGCTGGATGGCATCGCTGACTCAACGGACATGAGTCTGAGTGAACTCCAGGAGATGGTGATGGACAGGGAGGCTTGACGTGCTGTGATTCATGGGGTCGCAAAGAGTCGGACACGACTGAGCTTCTGAACTGAACTGGAGGAGTCAGGACTACAGTGACCAAACTTTGGGAGAGTGTGTACAGAAAGGAGACAAGGTACCTGAGGAGCTTTGCTCGGGAACCCCAGGCTGCAGGACATGGCCCAAGTTGATGTCAGAGCAAGTCAGGGGAGAACTAAAAGGTCCTGGAGGCCAGGAGCCAAAGAAGAAGACCACTTCAAGAAGGAAGGAAGGTCTGGGCTGGGAAGAGTGCAGAGGAGTCATGTGGGATGAGGCTGGCCGAGTAGGAAGAACTTCTTTGGTTGGGTTGGGAGGAATGCCAATTTGCAGCAGGGCTGAAGGATGAAAAGAGATAATGTGGAAGTGATGCACAGAGAAAGACTTTCAGGAAGGAAAGGAGGAAAATGGCCTGAAGGAGAGGCACAGGGGGTCTTTTAGGATGGAGGAGACAGGACCTTTTTGTGTAGGCTGGGAGGGGATAGTTGATGGCACCAAGTCCCTGATCTGGTGGTGAGGCTGGTTCAGGACCTTGGGAGGGAAGGACAGAAAGAGTCACAATGAGTTGGGGGGACGGTGACAAGTGGAGGGAGGGTCATCTGGGTGGCAGGCAGTGGGCAAGGTGGTTTGCGATTAGGTTTGTGAAGGGCCGATTAGGCAGGTGGTGGGTTGGAGAGGGAAGGGCAAGTTTGGACAGCCACCAAGGATGCTGGGTGAGGAAGCTGCTGGGCTCAGCAGCAAGGCTGGGCTTGAGACTTCTCTTCCCTCACCCAGAGTGGACCCGGGGGACTCAGAAAACACCAAATATGTTGGCTTTAAGCAGTGATTCCCCTCTAAGAGCTCCTCATATGTTTCCCCAGATGTTTCCCCATTATTTTCACCATATTGAGGGGAAATGCACAGAAGAGGAGTGGGAATTAACATTCTGACTTGATGTGGGGAAAGAGCAGAGAAGTCCTCACAACGCTTCTGAGAGCAGCCAGGATCGTAAGGCAGAAACCTTGGTTCCTTGAACCAGACCATCGGGCGGCAGTGACTTGACCATCCTCCCCCTTCCTCCCCGCCCTCATGGCTCTCTTCCTCCCACCACCAGCCTTGACGCCTCCCTCTCTTCTGCCTTCTGGTCCCCCTACCCCTGCCCCAGCTCCAGCATCTCAATCCCCAAGATGGCAGCACTGTCCAGGCCTCTCACGAGTCTGTCCTTGCCCCTCCTTCCTGACCGCTGGGACTACTGCTGGCCTCTGCCTCCAGCCTCTCCTTCCAGTCCACCCTCTGCCAAGAGGCTCGTTCTAGAATATACGTAAATCTAACCACGTATCCTCTGACTCCTAAAGTCTTTCAGAGATTCCCAGGGTGTCTAGGTAGAGACCCAGACTCTTTAGCACGGTGTTCCAGGCCCCTCATTGGCCCAGAGCTCCTCGGGTCTCCGCTGCCCCCATGCTTTTGTTTAAGGGGGTTCTCCTGAGGGGGAAGCCCTGTTCCCTTTTCCCACATTTCAGGGCTCAGCTGAAACATCACCTCCTCCGTAAAGTCGGCGTTGACCACCTAGGCTGAGTCTCCTCCCTCATCTAAGTCTCTGTAGTGCCCTGCACTCCAGTAGCGTCACCCCTCCCAAGTGTGATAGCAGGCTGTGCTTACATCTGTCTCCTTCCCCTGGACAGGGGCCAGGGCGGATCCTCTGTTATGTTCCAGCAAGGAACAGAGTTTGGAGCCTTGTGGGTGTTGAAATGAATGAATGAGTCAATATTCTCCTGGATCTTGTGTCATCAGTGTGGGAACCACTGCTAATAGTTATCTTTATTTTTCTTAATGCGTCATTCAGTTTTATACAACCAAACGCACAGGGATTCAAAGACCCAGGAGGTGGGCTTTGCAGAGCATGTGGAAAAGGATTCTTGGGAGCCTGCACAGGGGACCACCAGCACCTGGCTTCCTGGTGTGCCTGCAGAAGCTCTCCATGAGGCCATTCACCAGGACCCCATTCACCAGCTGGGTCTCTGGACACCTGGGACCAAGAAGCACTGATCGCTGGGAAGCCCGAAAGAGGTAGCCATCAGTCACCGACTCAGGCTGGCCCATGGCTGCCCTGCCCAGAGGCAGGGGACTGGCTGCATGGAATGAATCCTGCTCTGAGAGGCCCTGGCTCCCCGTGTCTGCGTGACAGCCCTGACGGTTAAGATGGTTGTGCACAGTCACATCTGCAGGTAATTTCTGCATCCATCTGCACTGGAACAGATCTCATTCAATTAATTAGAACAACACCCACTGTCCCAGCGCCATCTCTCGGGCTGGAGGGGCCCTAGTATCCCCCGGACAGCACATTGCTCAGGCTGTCGGAACCCACACTCTTCTAGCGGGTTCTAATTGCATTAGGAGTAACCATGAGGTCAGCGGGCATGCTTGTTACGGACTGCCTGACCTCCAGCCGCCTGGGTGCGTGCACAAGGAGCCCCAAGGCCGTGCTGCCTGACATTTGCAATCGTTTAATGGGAATAAGTTCCATCTCTGAGCTCTGCTTAGCCTTTCATTCAGCAGCCAAACTGTCCACCCTGGACAGGATATAAATCCTGTTGGCAAGTCACTGGGCCAGCTCTCCTCCTTGAGTTGCTTCTTCCCTGTAGCTTGCCAGGGGCAGCTGTTTGCACCCCAGCTTGGGAAAGAGCCCAGGAAACTGATGGGGTGCAGGGGAGAGAGACCACTGCAGAAGGGGCCAAATTCCAGAGGACTAGTCCAGGTTGAGTGAGTTACTTAACTCTCTGAGCTTTGGTTTCTTACTTGTCCAAAGGGGATGATAACTTACTTCTCTTAATTATTCTGAGAATTAAAGGCCTTGACTATGCCAGACACCCTATAGATACACAGAAAAGTGCTTCTTTCCCACTCTGAACTAGCTGTGTGAACTTGGGTGACTACATGTAACCCCTGGGCTTCGCTTTTCTCCTATGCAAAATGAGACTAAGATAGAGCCCATTGCATATGACTGCTGTGAGGGCTAAATGATGTAACCTGTGCAGAGTGATTAGAAAGGGGCCTGGCATGTGGCACTTAGTACCTGTCAGCTGTCATTGTTTTTACTTCTCTGTAGGACACAGTTATAGGGGAAAGGTCTGGTCAATACATCATTTAGGGTGCTTTGGAGGTTAATCCTCTTCTTGGTGGAGTCTGAGCTACATTGCAGTTTGGGAGGAGAAACAACGAGTGGGAGGGCTGAGTTCCAGACCGACCAAATGTCCTGTTCATTTAATGAATATTTATGGAGGTACTACTATGTGCCAAGCACTGGGCTAAAAATATAGTGTTGATAGGAACGCCTACACAGGTTTCTGTCATTTGTGTGGTCTGGTGATTTTCTCTTCACTGGGTTATTCATTAAAAAAAAAAAAAAAAGTCATCAGTGAAAGGAAAGAGGCTCCTTGACACCACCCTAGCTGAGTTTCTGGGGGTATTTCAAGGGACTCGGGTCCAGGATGACTACTTTCTAGGATCTTCCTCTGTTTGTGCCTTCCTCTTTTTTCTAGTGGTAGCAGAATTCCTCCAGGAGTGCCATCCTAATTCCCCTCTGGACTGGACCATGTGGCCTGTCCTTAGCTCCTGACTCTGTCTATCACCAACGATGCATACCTTGAAGTTGCCTGGTTCTTTGTCCATGACTGAGGAAGGACATGTCCTATGTCTCTTGCTTTCTGCTCTTCTCCAGAACCTAGTGGATGCCTGGTGTGGAGTAGGTGCTGGACAGATAACTGTTGAATAGAAGGCTGAAGCATGGACGTTGGGCCTGTGGCCAGATGTAGGACTGGGTCCTCTAAGAGGTAACCTGCCTCCACTTTGGACAGCTCCTTGGCCTCCCCTCTTGCCCAGTCCCTGTAGAAGGTCTCCAGGGCCAGTGATTTCACTGTCTTCCTCTGGTTCCCTTTCCAGATGCTAAGCCCTGTTGGTCGGGAAGTTCTGCCCGATATCTGCCTAAATCTCTAGGAATAACTTAAGCCTGTTGTCCCAGAGCCAGGCAGCTCGGGAGGCAGACGAGGGTCCTCCCTGAATGCCTCTCCTCACTCCCCGAAGGATAAGGGACCAGAACAGGAAAGCGAATGGGGCTGAGGGTAGGGGTTGGAAACAGGACTGACAAACGTCAAGCACATGTTCCCAAGGAAATAGGATGTAGTTGTGGTGAGTGGGGCTTGGCAGCGGGGGGCCTGCATCTGACCAGAATCTTAAGAGCTTTCCTGGTGGAGAGGCGCTGGCAACGAAGAGGGGTGAGCTCTCACCATTTGGGGTGTGGGGCATCAGGGTTCATGGAATGCCTGCCTGGTGGAGTCTGGCCGGGCGTCTCCAGAGACTCAGGTTTTCCCTGGCATGAACCGGGACAATTCACCACCACCCAGCAGGCCGTTGAGAAGGGGCCTCTAGGAGGGGTAACTCTGTAAGAAGGAAAGGGCCCATTCTCAATCCATGCTTGGGTGCATGCTAAGTCGCCTCAGCCGTGTCTGATTCTTTGCAACCCCAGGGACTGTAGCCTGCCAGGCTCCTCTGTCCATGGGATTCTCTAGGCAAGAGTGCTGGAGTGGGTTGCCATGCCCTCCTCCAGGGGATCTTCCCAACTCAGGGGTCAAACCCATGTCTTTTATGTCTCCTACACTGGCAGGCGAGTTCTTTACCAGTAGCACTGCCTGGGAAGCCCCATTCTCAGTCCAGGTCAGTCCCAAAGGCAGAGGCCCCCTCCATCCCCCCCCCCCCCCCCCCCCCCCCCCCCCCGAGCAGGACCTCAGACAGGCCACTGTGTCCTCTCCTCTCTGCCCTCACCCTGGTGTTCACTGTCACCTCCGCTGCACAGGCCTCATGCAGCTCAGACGGATGAAGCAAAAACCTCACAAGGGCCCAGGGAACACCAACCCACACACTCCTTCCTGCCTCTTCACATCCTAAAGGGCTGTTTTCCATCTCTCTCTAGTTTTCCCAAAGTCACACTAGTTGCTCCAGCAGAGGGTGGAGGGACGGCTCTGGGCCAGGAGGCAGGTGACTTGCAGTAGGTTTCCAGCTTTCTGTGACCCTGGGCCAGTCTCTTCTGTCTGAGCCTTGCGTTATTCCCCTGCATGGAGTGGCCAAGGGCAAGGATATTTAAATGCTTTGGGTTCTTTATAGTAACGGACTCTTCAGTATTTTGGTGAAAAATCTGAGTTGGAATGTTGATGTATAAAGCACATAAAAGCAAAACTGCTTTAGTTGGAGTGGGGGAGGGTCTGGGGTCCCATCTGTTCAGCTTCCCACAAACCCAAGACCGAAACCCACAGGACCATGGGACCTCTAAGAGACTTATTGCCCTCAAGTTCAACTGGGGCTCCTAAGTGGGTTAGGACTGGGAGGTATAAGGGCAGCGCTATCAACTGGAAAGGTGTTGACAACTAGTTCAACTGCAGAGATGGGGGAGGCTAGGCTCGTTGTGCTTTGATCACAAAATAGAAGTAGCTTTCTGCGATGGTCCTGGCTCCAGCTAATGGAGCACTAGAACGACCCGCCTTCCTCCTGAAGCTAGGCATAGGAGGAGACGAGTCCCCAGGCTTTCCTCTGGAGGGGCTGGGGACACACTACCTGGAGTCAGGAGATCGATCTGATGGCCTCCCAGGGGCCGGCGCCTTGTGTGGGTATAGCAGGTGTGGAGGAGAGCTCCGAGCACGAGTGCCCCTACCAAGAAGTGGCTTGAGTGCTCGATCCAGCCTTGCCCTCTCCAGGGGGATTGACTTTGAGACACCCGACCAGACCCTGCCTCCAGCCTCTGCTCCGGAAACCCCCTCATTCCACCGTGTCTGCTTAATCCCTGTTCACAGCAGGCTGACCTCCCACCTCCGTGGCCTCACACTGCGCCTGCCCCAGAGTCTCGCAGGCCTCCTTCGAAAAATAAATAAATACTTTCTCCATTATCCCATTAACAGCTTCACAAGTTTTTCTGCTATTAGTTCCCAACTCCAGTGAAAGTGGAAACACGTGTCCTGAAGAGCCTCGCTTGCCTGCCAGCCGCTATGGGGCTGGTGCTAAACTCCAGGTGCGGGCTGGGCCTGTCCACCTGCAGCCGCCCACGGTGGAGAGGTGGGGTCAGAACCGGCTCTGCTCCCCCAGCCTCGAGTTCTGCCAACCTCAGTATATAGCAGCCACCTGCCTCAGCACACACACACACCGGGTATGCCGCAGCTTTTGTGCACTGCTCCTCAAAGACGGTGCATCTTCATACAAAGCTCTGTACCTCTCTGGACCTCAGGTTCTTTCTCTCTTTTTGTTTATATCTATTTATTTATCTGGCTGTGCCACATGGGATCTTCAATCTTCACTGTGGCCCGCGGAATCTTTAGGTGCTGCATGTGGGGTCTAGTTCCCTGATCAGGAATCAAACTGGCCCCCCTGCACTGAAAGCTCGGAGTCTTATCCACTGGACCATTAGGGAAGTCCCGGATCCTTTTTTCAAAGGGAGCTTATAATCCCTGGCTTGCAAGATTGGAGGACCAAAATAACCTGAGAGAACAAAGTGAGGTGAAAGTCACTCAGTTGTGTCCGACTCTTTGCGACCCCATGGACTACACAGTCCATGGAATTCTCCAGGCCAGACTGCTGGAGTGGGTGGCCTTTCCCTTCTCCAGGGTATCTTCCCAACCCAGGGATTGAAGTCAGGTCTCCCGCATTGCAGATGGATTCTTTACCAGCTGAGCCACCAGGGAAGCCCCCTGAGAGAACAAGGGATGGTCTTAAAAGTCACAGAGTACTTTACCAGTTGGTAGGGTGTTTGGGAAATATTTTATTTTTCTGAACTTCGCTCCTACAGGTTTAAAAAAGGATGCGGCCAGGCCTTCCCTATAGCTCAAGGCAGGCCTTTGGTAGCTCAGACTGTCTAGCTTTGGCTCATCTGCCTTTCCTCTGTGCACACCTCCGTCTACTTCCTATGGCCAGAGATCTCTGAGAAGATTCTAGGATGCCGGATCATCAGCTCCTCAAGGTGGGGCAGGGAGCTGCCCGGAGGCCTCATCGAGCACCCCCACAATGCCCAGGATAGGCCCTGGTCCAGAGCAGAGTCAGGCTGGGAGCTGGGGGTGTGTTTGTCTCTTCCTTCTATCTCTTGGCCCCTTTCTCTCCTCCTCTGCTTATGGCCCCAGGGGAGGGGGCCCAGGAGAGGTAAGGCCTGCACTTCAACCCAGGTGTGCAAGAGTGTGGGCTGTTTCTGGCTGCCCACTGGGCACCAGACTGCCCTATTTTCCTGGGCAGAGCCTGACAGCAGCTGGCATCTGTCTACAACGCCTGTGAGGTCACTGCTCTGCCTTCCTGTTTCTAATAAACTAGGACTAAGTCTGGCTCAAGCCATCTCTGAAACCCTCCGTCCCTTGGCTCCCACTCTAGTGCCCCTCCCAACCCCTCCCAGTACCCCAGCCCTGCTTCATGCCTCTCTTTTTCTTTTTTTAATATTTATTTATTTACTTGGCTGTGCTGGGTCTTAGCTGTGGCACATGGGCTCTGTTTTTTTTGTTGTTGTTGTTGCAAAATGTGGGATCTAGTTCCCTGACCAGGGATCGATCCCAGGCCGCCTGCATTGGGAGCACGGAGTCTTAACCTCTGGACCACCAGGACAGTGTCCTGCTTCACTTCTCTTGACTGTAGCTTCGTGAGACAGGGAGGATGTCTCGTGATCCCTAGGCAAGTAGTGTTGCCCAGGCCTCGGGGTCAGCTGTGCTCCATCCAGTGCCAAGTTTGCACTGTGGCTCTCTTCTTGATGAGCTGTTTAGCCTTAGACAAAGGCCCCAACTTCTCTGTACCTCTAATTTTCTCATCTTTAAAGTGCAGGCAGCACATTGGTTTGCTGCGAGGATCTAGTGAGATGATGCGTTAACAGAGTACCTGGCACTTTGCAAGGCCTCTGAGAAATAAGCTGTTGGTTACTTTCTCCCATCTCTGCAACTCAGCCCAAGCCTGGTGGAGTGAGCAAATGTTCTGTTCCAGGCCCCAGCTCCCCAGTTCCCCAGCCCCTCCTTCCGATTCCTGGCCAGGTGAGAGATGCTGTCAGCTCTGCCAGAGTATGGTTCCCTGGCCCAGGAAAGGTTTCCAGACATCTGGGAGCAGCGGGATGACTATGCCCAGGAAGCCTCTCAGCCACGGCCTCTCAGCAGACAGCACCCTGGGGCTCATTCCTGGACGGGGAGATGGATATACCCACCTGCACCACTGAACTTGGCCTCACCGTCCCGTCTGAGTTGGCACAACTTACCAGTGCCCTGCTCCTCGCTGCAGGTCCATGCCACCTGCACGGCAGCATCCGGCCTTCCTTTCCCTGCCTATCCGAAGCAGGAGGTCCCTTTTCACCCATCAACCAGCCACTCTTGCCCCCTTGGTTCCTCCAAAAGTTGCAGGACCAGGGCATTGAACCAGGGCATTCTGCCACCTCTGAGCTACTAAGCCGCTCTCCACGTCACCCTTGGAGCAGGTGAAGTAAGGCTGGGACTGGCTGAGGGCCACCTGTAACCCGCTGTCTCTTGTCTTGGCCAATGTTGGTCCTCACAGGAGCAGGTAAGGGCTGAATCTTATCACCCTGGGATCCTGGGCTCTGCAATCAGGGGCTGGGGGCCTTTGGAGAGGGTCTTGCAGCCAGCTAAATACTTTGGCCTCAGGTTCCATGCAGGCCAGGATGGGGATGGGCAGGCCCAGCCCTTTCTTGCCAGACACTGGTGGGGGGCTGGGCTTGGCCTTGTAGGGGAGCTGGCCTGAACAGAGCAGAAGCAGGGGCTGGGCCACCTGACCTCCTGTGAGCCCAGAGGCTACAATTCCGGAGCGCCTCTCCCCTCTGAGCAGCTCTCCTGGGAAAGCTGGCAGGTCTGGGTCAAGGGGAGGGAGTCTGGTATGGACCATATTCAGGGGCGGATTAGCTGAGGGAACTGCTCCCACCAGCAGGGAGGGGAGAGATAAAGCCTGGGAGCTGGAGAAGGGGGGCTCAGCACGGAGACATTCCCTCCCCTGACCCCAGGCCCGTGCAGAGCCGTGTCTGTGTTGGGGGAGGGGGCTACCCCCTTTCCCAGGGTACTGGCCGGCCCTGGAGCCCAGCACTTTCTCAGGCCCTTTATTAAATTTCTCAGGAGCAAGAGGGGAGGTTATCCCTCCCCTTCTTCCCCAGGCTCCCCTCCTTTTGTCTCCCTCCCCAGGAGGGTCGGAAAGGAGCTTTTCTCATTATTGCGGTTATTAAAAAATAAATGAGCCAGGGACAGAGACACACGTGCAGAGACAGAGAGACTGAGAGACAGGCAAGCAAAGAGAGACAAAGAAAAGACAGACTGACCGAAGAGGGAGCTGGGAAGACAGAGACAGAAGGAGGCTGGCGCAGAGACCTTGAGAGCCCGGGAGAAATAGGTGGAGAGATCAGGGCTGCTTGGTGTAGGAGAGAGAAAGGAGACTTTGGAACTTTGAGCTGCATTTCATGTCACACTTGTACACAGCTGTGTGGCCTGGGGCAAGCTTCTTTACCTCTCTGGGCCTCACTTATCTCATCTGCAAAATGGAAATAATAACTTAGTTTGTAGCATCACCTTGAAGCATAGAAATAACATCTGTCCAATGCTGAGTGCAAAGCCTAGAGCTTAGTGAGTGCTCAAAACATGGCCTTATCAGGTTACACGTCTGTGCTTATGTATGGGCTGTGGGACAATGGCAGAGAGAACCAGGTGGTGCCCGGGGAAGCGCCCAAGGTCCATGGGGCAGGGCTGGGAGTGTTAGAGCGCCTCACCCAGGGAATGACTGTTCAGGGATCTGGTACCCACTCCTTGTTCCTCACCTCACTCCTCTGAGCCGATTCTTGATTCCTAAGTGGGAAGGAAACGAATCAGAGGCCGTCCATCTCAGGCTGTTTTCCTTTCTCTCCTACATGAAAAGCTTTGGAAGCAAACAGACAGACCTGGCATCGAATTCCAGAAATGTACTCTTAAGTTTTTTTAAGGGCAAAGGGCTAGTAATGTTTGGGTTTTCTCTTTTTTAATTGAGTTATAAAATTCTCTTATAAAACCCATTCACTTTGAGTGTACAACTCAATGATCTTTAAGTAAATGAACAGGGTTGTGCTACCATCACCCCAGGCCAATTTTAGAACATTTCCTTCACCCCCAAATTATCCTTCATGCCTGTGTAAGTCTCTCTGAACTCCAGGCGCCTACTCATCTGTTTTCTCTCTCTATGGATCTGCCTTTTCTGGATATTTCCTATGAACAGGATCATGTAGTGGGTGGTCTTTGGCTTCTGACTTCTCTCACTTAGCATCGTGTTTTGAGATGCGTCTGTGCCGAAGCAGGTAGCAGGCCTCCACCCTCTTCTAAATGCTCTGCAGTCTTCTGTTTATGAGTACACCCTGTGTTGCACATTCATCCACCAGCTGATGGACACTTAGGCTGTTCATAGGGTATTTTAAGGGTTAAAAAGATAGTGTATGTAAAGTGACTAGATCAATGAATATCAGATAATTTTAAATAGATGAAGAGGAGAGCCAGAGACAGATTTCCTTGTAGGCTTACCCAGCAGCAGTCAAGAGGTGGGAGCTTTTGTAGTACCATATTCTCACTTCACCACCCTGGAGTTATCCTCTCTGCTTTAGGGAGAAAAAAACCACCCCCTTGGAGGACTGTCTGCGGTCACACCCACTAAGTGTAGAGCTGGGACTGTGTGAAGCCGGGCTGTGGGCCCCAGCCCTGCAGCAGCCACTCCACTGTCCAGGACTTGCCCTTGGGCCCCCCAGGGAGCACCAGGGTAGGGCTGGAATTCCAGCCAGCCCCAGCTCTCAGCGCCCAGCGCGCCCAGCCCAGCACGTTTACTCCACCCACCGGGGCCTGCTGCTGCTTAACCTCCAAATCCCTGCACCCCCACCCCACCCCCATGTCTCCTCTCTCCTCTCCGTCCCTGCGGAGTCTCCAAGCATGGCCCATCTGCTGTGCCAGGCACTGCCTCACCATCTACTTTCTTTAATCTTCCACAACTCTTGAGCATTGGTGTGAAGGCTCAGAGATGTTCGGAAACTTGCCCAAGACACACAGTCTGTGTGCAAGTGGTGGAACCCAGATTCCAGTGTCTCCATCTGTTTGATTCCCAAGGCCATTCTCTCTCTCTCTCCCTCTGCTCCCCTCCCTTGCAGAGGATGGAGCTCCACATCTGGCTCCCAAATGACCCCCCCAGGAGGGAAGGCAAAGGCCTGGGGACCCCGTTTGCAGGGACTAGGGGGAGAGGAGGGGTGGGCAGAGGGACAGAACTGGCCTTCTTCCCTCCAAGTCGGCTCAGAGGCCCTGTCTAGGGTGCCCGGGCACTGAGCTGCCCTCTTCTGTCCTCCTAGCTTCTTTTGGGAGACAATGTGCTTCTCATTAGGCTGGTGTTGGGTTTTGCAAACCACGCGGTCTAATTGTGAAGCGCTGGGGGTGTGAGTAAGTACACATCTCGTGTGAGAAGAGCAGTCAGGCCTCTCCCACCTCTTGCAGAGGGGGGCTCCCAAACACACTGGACACAGCTGTGCCCCAGCCTTCACGGAGTGCTAGCCCAGAGGGGCACAGAAGGGGCTTCCTAAGAGAAAGAAACCTTTTGAGCAGGGGCCAGTGAGGGAGAGGCCAGGCCCACAGTTTTCATCTGCACCCCCCGGGGATGGGAGAGCCAGCGGCTCCAGGCTCCTCGAGTCGCTTCCCCTCTGATTAGGGTCCCCAGGGCAGGGCCGGGCCCCTTAGGACAGTCTCCCAGCCCTGGGGCTCCCTCCTCAGCCTGTCCGCACACCCAGCAAGAGGGAAGCAAAGGGGCTGCACCTCCGCCCAGTTCCGCAATGCTGGGTTCACAGTGGAGAAGCTGGGTAATGAGCATGTAACTGAGTTAGGCCCACGGGAGCCTCCAAACTCTCCGGTTTCCTCCCCACCCAGCGGGTCTGTCTGGGTGATGGCAAAGGGGCCGTGGACGCCGCCTTCTCAAACGTTCCAAAATCTTCTCTGTGAGTGTGAGCGAGGCCTCCCCGTTCCCTGCCACCACCCTGCCCCCTCACTGGCAGGGGACCGGGCAGAGTGTGACTGTTATGCTGCCGGAGCTCCCGTCCCTTCCCACAGCGCACACACGCCTGTCCCAGCCACACGGAGACCCACATGAGACCCTCAGTCCCAGTTCCTGACACGCGCACACGCAGACGCGCACTCACAGACGCGATCACCCAGATACACAGATGTCTGCACCTCCATCACACACACTACCCAGACCCCCTGTGTAGGCGCTTAGAGTCACATACACACTCAAACACACTTCTGGGACAGACATCCAGGCATGCACGCATCCATAGGCACACTTGCAGCTACACACACCGCCAACTGTTTGCAGACACGTGCAGGAATGTCCTCTTTCTCAGGTTAGGATTTCATGCAAGGAACCCTAGAATTCTAGCCCTGGAAAGGCCCTTGAAAATACACTTGCCCAGCGCCCCCACCTCCACCCCGCAGGCCCTCCTCAGCGGCTACAATACCACCCATGGAGAGACCCAGCTCTTCCTCTAGGCTCCAAGGTCAAGGAGTTCTCATGACATCTGAGGTGTGGTCCTTTGGGAATCACTTGTGGCAACTCAAAACCTCAGGTGCTGAAGCCCAGGGGGCTAGCTCTTAAAAGGGTTCTGGTGGGACGTGGATCGGGAGGAGGATTCACAGGGGGCCTTGCCAAAGAGAAAGATTGGTTTGGATTAGGGAGGACACCTTGTCCCATCCAAGCTGAGAACATTGCGCTTGTTTGTTTGCTTGGACCACAGGAGGAGGAGGAGGAGCAAGGAGCCCAGGCCCCTGTCTCATGATGCTGTCAGCAGACACGGCAAGTGTGGGGTGGGGACCAGGCAGGGGCAGGTCAGCAAACCTGAGCTGGATGGCTGGTGTGGCCCACCTCTAGTCTGGGCAGGATGACTAGGAGGGGAGAGGCAGGGTACGGGCTTTGAGGGAGTGGGAGGGAATGGGCCAGGGTTGTGTAAAGGAAGAGAGGCCCCACCTGTCTGAGGCCAGAGGGACCGGAACGAGCACCTTGCGTGTGATCTAGAATAAGACTCGTCTTTACTGGGGCCCAAGACCCGAGCTCCAGGTCACCTGACTTTCTGAGACCCCGTGGACTATAGCCCGCAAGGCTCCTCTTCCATGGAATTTTCTGGGCAAGAATACTGGAGTGGGTTGTCACCTCCTCCTCCAGGGGATCTTCCCAACCCAGGGATTGACCTGAGCCTCTTGCATCTCCTTCACTGGCAGGCAGGTTCTTTGCCGCTAGTGCCACCTGGACAGACACCTCTGCTCCATTCATTACTCCCCTCCTTCTTTCCTGGGTTAGCGCCTTCCTCTGGGCTCATCCCATGGCTCCTAGGCTGCAACTTATCTCTCTGTGTTGTAACCAATTACCTGCCTCCTCACTAGATGGTGATCATATTTTATGTCATTCATTTATTATTAGCTGCATAACTTGGAGTCCTTCATTTTCTTCTCTAAAAGGTGGATAATGATAGCACCCTCCTCAGGATTGCTAAGGTCAAATGAGTTACTATATGTAAAGTTCACACAATATCATCTGGTACAGAGTAAGTGCCATGTAAATCCAGCTTAAAAAAATGTGGAGCTGCACCCCAGACACTGAGGCTGGGAACACCACAGTGAGCAAGGTGGACACAGAGCTCCATCAAAACCTTGCCATCTTAATCAAGCAGTCACAGTGATGCTGAAGGGGAAGGCAGGCTTGTAGGGGAGCACAAGTCTCGGGGTCCTAACCTGGGCAGAGGGTTGGAGAGGGGCGTCCTGAGGCAGGGACATTCAAGGAGAGACCCCAAGTGTGAGTAGGCGTAGTCAGGTAAAGAGCCAAAGCAGGGTGTTGCAAGCAGAGGGAAAAGCTGCGCAAAGGCCTGGAGGCAGGATGTCTAGATCATTAGAAACTCCAGGGTTTCGCCCCGAGCCTGGCCCAGGGTAAAGCCTTGGTTGTTATTTGTTGAATGGAGCACTGGTCTTTTTCTAGCTCCTGGAGTGGACGCTCACACTTTATTCCATGGAATCTTCGTGGCAGCCTTGCAAGATGGGGGCTAAGGTAGCCCATTCCACAGACAGACTGAGGCCCAGCAGCTTCAGTGATGTGATTGGGGGCCCAAGTCACACAGTGAGTGGTGACTCAGTGACAGACAGGATGCTTTATCTTTCAGAGAGCTTTGGTGGGTCAGGGGGATATTTTTCTGCTGCTGTTGCAGAGGATCCCTGAACAAAGACCCAGGCATGAACAGCCAGGCTGGGGACAGGCCTCCAAGGCCCTCACTGCTGAGATGTAGCCCCCGGGGCCTGAGACCAAAATGCCTGGAGCCCAAATTTCTGTCCACCTTTGTCCATCCTGAGCCCGTGGTCTGACTCCCTCGCATACTCAGCCTCTCGGTGTGACCTGGAGACCCCAGCTCGGGGACCCACCCCTCCCAGCTCTCCTTCCTTGGAATTCCTGGGTGCTGCATCTGGCTCCTGTCAGAATGAGGCCTCTGGGCCTCCGCTCCCCGGGCAGTGCTCAGGAGCTTGTATCTGTAGCTGCAGCAGATGTCAGCCTGGGATGGAGCCATTGTGAGGGGTGAGGGTGAGGCCTGCCAGGACACCGCATGTCCGGTACCCTTCTCCAGGCCCCTGTCTGCCCGCACCAGGCCTGCTGTACTTTTCTTATCAGACCCTTAAACGGACACAGCTGGGTACAGGCAAGACAGTGTGTCTTCCTTTGGAGAGCTCAAGTCCCAGAGGAGGCCTTGTCTGTGCAGTGTGGGGGTGCAGAGGCCAGGCCCAAGGACTGCAGGGCCAGGGGTCAGTGTACTGCCGTGTCTGAGGGCTGCTCAAGCCTGGCTGATGGCCCTCAGCCCCATGCCTGGCCAACTGTCAGCCTGTTTCCAAATTTAAAATGCTTATTCCTTAGGTTCCAGGTTTTTGACCCCAGAAAAAATTCCAAGCCCCCTACACAGATAAGAAAACTGAGGCCCTGTGGATGCTTGGAGGGACCAGGGGTAGGTCTCTCTTCCCATCTTCCCGGGGCAGAGGAAGCGGGAGGTCTGTCTGTCTGTCCTTCCACTCATCCATCCTCAGGCCACTCTCAACCCCCGACCCCTCTAAATGCTCCCTGGAGCCTGTCCCCAGCCACCCCGTTCCAGGGAATGTGATGAAAGCCCTATTTATTATACTTCAGCTCGGACAGTTGTTTCAGATGGTTCTAATTCGTTAGCCTGCTCACACATCTGTTCCTGGTTGAAGTCAGAGAAGAGAAAGAAAAAAGGAAAACTCAACGCATTTCACACACCCTCACTCAAATGCACATGGACTGGCATTACCCCCCTGCCACCACAACAGACCTTCACAGTCCACCCCCGCCTCCCTGCCATACTTACAGCCCACTCACCTTCACTCCCCTGCTCCACTTGCCCGGCTTCCACAGGCGTGCTTGCACTCAACAGACCCAGTTGACACACACACCCCAGTGTGCATGCTGGTGCCTACACAGCCCTGCACCTGTCCCCCCCCCCCCCCCCGCCCCTACTCCCCCCACCGCCGCAGGTCCCGCACTGTCTGCACACCTCCCAGGTCAAAGGTAAACCTCACAGCACTGGAGTGGGGGGCCCCGGATCAAGTCTTGGATTCCAGTCTCGGTGCTGACTCTCTGAGCCCAGGGTCTAAGTCCGCCCTCTGGGCCTCAGTTCCCTTGTTTATAGAAGGATGTTGTCTCCTTCCTAACCTCAAGGGCTATCATGCTGGTTCGGATTTTGCACATGAGCACTCAGCCTGATGCCAGGCAGTGAGCTGGGGTTCCCAGACCAGAACACAGGTCCTTATTACTGAGTCTGCTTCCATCTTCCCCACACACACATGCTCCCACATACTGATCTGCTCCTATGCTGAGTACACAGGTACAGGGTGGGATGGAAAGATTTCCAGGGTCCCTAGGAATCTTGAGGTCCTGCAATCCTTGACACTCGGCCTCCAAATGTATACAGCTGCACGTGCCTGTGTGCTCAGCAACCCAGGACAACACACACACACACACACACACACACACACACACACACACACATACACACACACAGGTGCAGGGGTAAACAAAGAAGCAAAACCTCCCCCATACACAATCCTTAACACACCCACACTTCCCTCTGCTCTGCAGGGCACAACTGATTCCCTTCTCAACTGATTCACACATTCACACCCAGCTCCGCACACTAGGGGAAGAGCCAGGATCCCCTGGGAAGGAGCAGGTCTGGGTTCCTAGGGATAAAGCTGGATATCTGGGGTGGAGGCTGAGGGAGGAAGTCAATCTCTCCTGCTTCTGGGCAGGTTGGGGGGCCCTATTGCGGGGGGGGGGGGAGGGAGGATAGCCCCACCCAACTCTAGGGACCTAGGGTAGGCAGGGCAGGGAGATGATCAACACCTCTCGGATGCGTGGCAGTGCTGGACTGCGACTAAGACCCCCCAACACACACAAGTACTGAGCTGGCTGCTCTGGGCTCACTGAGGTCTAACAAGAAAGACCCTTTTTCCCACCTGCTTTGTGGTCTGGGTTAAGTGAGCAAGGGGCTGTGGTTCACAGCTGGAGGGCCAGCTTATGGAAAGTGGAAGGAGGCAGGGTGGGCCTTGGAGACCCCCTTCCTTGCTCTCTGGTCTCAGAGCTCCTCTGCCCCACAGCAGTCCACCTCTATGCCCACCCTGTGCAGGGCCCAAGGGATCTGGTGGAGGGGTCAGCTAAGCCCACCGGACCGCTGGTCTGGTCTGGCTGAGCTGTGATGGAAGCCACGTGTGGTTGGTGGGAAGTGGGGTAGATGGGAAGGCAGAGAGAGGGGTTCTTATTTCCAAGTTCATGGCCCAGATCTGGGGGTTGGGGTTGGGGTTGGTGAACAGGAGACGCCAACCAGGGGACCATTTGGGCTGAGGAGTCATTATCCTGGTCTTTCATCCCATCCCCTGCCACCTTCCTTTCACCTGGGGTTGCTTGAGAGATCCTTCAGAGGTTGGGGGGCTCCAGAGGGGCTCCTCCCTTGCTCCTCACCTAGAAATTACATCAGGTGGGAGCAGAGAGTAAGAAGTAAATATTATTGAGTCCCTACTGTATGCCAGGCCTTGCCTGAGGGCAATGCATGCATTAGTCTGTATGTACCAGAAAGTAACTCCACAAGGATAGATCTTTATCTTAGTTTCGTTCAGTGTTACAAGCCTAGTGACTAGCACAGCGCATGCCATGGGGTAGACACTCGGTATATATTGAAAGAATGAACGTGAACCTGTGACTGTCTCATAACTCTATGAGGGAGGTACAGTTAGTATCTCCATGTTACATTATCTTCACCAGAGGCTCAGAGAGGGTAAGCAACTTGCTCAAGATCACACAGCCAACTAAATAGAAGAACTGTCTTGTTGTCAGTCCCCCGCTCCCCTTCGTTCGTGAGCAGGTGCAGGGGATCACAGTTACCCTGTGTGCACAGGTGCCCTGGCGTGGGGCACTTTGCCCCTATAGTCCCATGGACACACGTAGACATCCTTGTGTGTTCTGGTGCCTCAGGGTACCTGTGAAGGCTCCTCTGTCTGCCTTTCCACCTGTCCCAGCATCCGTGTACCTGGACACCCACTGAAGGGGGATATGGGATGCATGATAGAAGACACTGGATGCGGCAACCAGGCCTCCTTGGGGCACACTGGACCTGGCCGGCCCTTCCTGTCTCCCTTGGACCAGCGCCCAGAGGCTGTGGATGCCTGTGCATATTTGCACTTGTACCTGGTGTGCGTATGTGTGCGGACACTTCTGTGCATACGTGTATTAGGTATGTGTCTGTATGCATGTGAACCTGAGTTGCTTCTGCCTCAGGGACCCTGGCCTGCCCCACCTCAGGGTTCAACTCTTCACAAACAACATGAGGTCCTGGGAAGGCTGAACCTAGAAGCTGGAAGAAGTCGGCTCTTGGCCTGGTGCCGCTGGGTGGGAGCGCATCATGCAGCGGGCAGTAGGGGTGGGCACGAGCCTGGGGAGTGGGGGGTGGGGAGCAGTGCTTGGGCTGGTGATTGGGAAGTTCCCACCCTCCTCCCCCCATCCCAGAAAAGGAGGACATCAGTTCTAGGGTTATGTGAGAACACATACACACACGCACACAGACATACGAACACGCACACTGATACAAGCACACAACCATAACCACTGACCCCACACAGACAAACACAGACGGCTGCACAGATGGGACACTCAGATGTGCCCAGACGTACCCACTGGCACAGCCTTCTCTGCACGCAGACACTTGCACACACACACATACCTGATGAGCACACAGATCTGTAGACATGCGTGCCACAATGAGCAGAGCCAGTCTCATCGTAAGAGCTCCTGCCTGACCCCTCTACTGGCCTGCTCACCCTCTCCCTCTACCCATCCCCTCCTTCTCCCTGAGCTCACTTGAGCTGGACAGAACTGAACTGAGGGCTCACTCGGCAGGCTGAATGAGGGCTGTCTCTCCATTGCCTGTCCGCTCCCCAAAGAGTCGAGGGCCCGGAGGACCTGAATCTCATTGGCTGTCCAGCCTGCTCTGTGTAAGCCCCACCTGGGGCAGGCTGGCACAGAGAGGACAGCCCTCCGTGGACTCAGACTTGGGCCCACCACCTGATGCTGCTTGTGGAGCAGTATCTGTCATCACACCAACCGCACAGTGCACGCTCAGCCACTTCCTGCTTCCTCTGGGCCTCTGACGATGGCTTTCCCTGAAATGTAATCGCTGCCTGACTCGTTCCTCTCGCCCTCTGGACTGCCCGCAAGGACAGGAGCCAAATCTTTCTTATCTTTCATTGTTTTCTAGTTTTGTTTTGTTTCAGTTTGCGTACGTGCTCAGTTGTGTCCGACTCTTTGTGACCCCATGGACTCTAGCCCACCAGGCTCCTCTGTCCATGGGAGTCTCCAGGCAAGACAGCTGGAGTGGGTGTCATGCCCTCCTGCAGGGAATCTTCCCGTTCTGGGGATCAAACCCGCATCACTTATGTCTCCTGCATTGGCAGGTGGATTCTTTACCCACTGAGCCCCCTGGGAGGCCCTTGTTTTAGTTTAAAACTTGACATATAGTAAGTGCTTCATAAATACTAATTGAATACATGAAGTGAGTGAATGAATGAGTGAGAGCTTCAGCCCAGTCTCCCAGACATTCTTGGTTTTGCTTGGAGGGGCTGGGTGATTAGAGAATGGGACCTTTAGCTGGGAGTCGGGACACCTGGCTTCTAATATCTAAGCGACAGAGTGACCTTGGGTAAGTCACTTCCCCTCGCTGGGCCTGGTCCCCTCCTCTGTGAGGTGGAGGAGAGCTGATGGCTGGTGCTTCCTGACATGTTTCTTGCTCTGCCACCGATCGTGGGCCATGCTGTCTGGGTGGCCTGGCTCTTGTTTTCTGGGAGGGGCAGGGACATGAGAGGAGAATCTGAATATCCTTCACTCTAAAGAATAAACTCTGACCCTGGATTAGCATTCAAGGCCTTCTACTTTCCAGTCTCAGTCCCAGCTTCTTCCTTATTTCATTCCCTTCCCTCACCCCATACAACACTTTCTCTCTCTCTATCTCTCATGGACATTGGGCAAAACAACACACTCACAAGAAAAAAGGAGCTTGGGCCTGCACCTGCTGTCAGCATCTTGGTGTGATGGAGGAAGTACGGCCATCAAGTCAGACGATTTGAGTTCAGATCCAGGCTTGAGCACTCATGGGCAGAGCACTTAGCCTTTCTGTGCCTCAGTATCCTCATCAGAAAGTTGTAAACAGTAATATCTTCCCAGTGGGGATGCTTCTGATCCAAGGAAGCTAGTGCCTGTGAAGTATGCTGAATGTTGTGAGACCCTGAAGAAGGAATTTTTAGAAATCTGCCTCGTGCTCAGTCCCCTGTCAAGGAGCTGAGAGATTTGGGAAAGTTGTTGCCAATTTTGGGGGACTCATGAGCTAACCAGGAGGATAGATGCATAGCCAGGAACCCCATGGGAAAAAATAATGTGATTGGAAGTAAAGGGCAAATGACAGGCTGAGGGAAATAGTTGCAATGGATACGACAAACAAATAATGAATATTCTTTCCATCTATCAATCTCGTACAACCTAAGGGGGAAACTCCCCACGAAGAGCTCAATAGATTAGTGGGATATGGATACAAAATTCACAGGACAGAATATAATACTGTATATCAACTATTACTCAATAATTTTTTAATTCACAGGATAGAAATTATAAATGTTTAGTGGTAGACATTTGTAAAATATATTTCATCCATATCAGTCATCAAAGAAAGGCAAATTAAAGCATGGTAACACTTCTGCCTATCAAATTAGCAAAGTTTTTTTTTTCCCCTTTAAAGAGAATACCCAGTGGAAGTAAAAGCATAATGAGAAGGACAGCCTCAAACACAACCACCTTTTCTCCACTCATCATTCAAAACTTCTCAGGCACATGTGACATGCCGGGCACGGTTCTGGGTGCTGGCAAGCAGGCTGACAATGTAAATGAGGATCCTTCAAAGCAGGCGCACCAGCCGCGCTGTTAGAACTCGTGTCCACAGCCCTGCCCGACATGGTTGAGCCGGGTGGTGAGTCACAGAGAAGTGGGTGCAAACCTCGGTGTCTGCAGTGGCACCTGAGCAGGGCTGCCTGGGTGGCCAGGCCCCGTCCTTGTCTGCACAATGAAGACGGGCTTCCCTGGCGGCTCAGTGGTAAAGAATCCACTTGCCAAGGCAGGAGACGTGGGTTCGACCCCTGGGTCAGAAAAATGCCCTGGAGAAGGAAATGACAGCCCACTCCAGTATCCTTGCCTGGGAAATCCTATGGACAGAGGAGCCTCATGGACCATCGTCCGCAGGGTCACAAAAGAATTTTCCGTGACCTAGTGACTAAACAACACTGAGGATTATCATGTCCAGCCCACAGCATTGTCGAGCGCTAAGAAAGCCAACAAATGCATGACATCAGACCTCAAGTGACTTCCCCACGGGCGGCAGAGCCTGTGGACATGTGATGTCCACCGTGCATTGTTTATCTTGGGGGGAAGTACCCACCCAAGCGTCTAAAACTGGAAGAGGGGCAAATATATGTTGTTCCATTGAGTACATCACCTATAGAAGCCATTCAAAATGGTGCAGCAAAAGATTTTGAATGACACAGCCCAATACTTGCAAAATGTCAGCTGATGGTACGTGACAAGTGACATAATTGCTGCAAAACAGCATCCCCAGAAGGTGTGAGTTCCATCACAGTGAGGTGAGTAAGGATGGGTCTACTCCTGCTTTGTTTTCTAAATGATCATAATTGCTCTCATAACCAGGAGCTAGTTATACATAATTAATGTTACATACTATAATTCACAGTTGGTATATTGCCAGAAGGACCTTGTCAGGCAGGGAGTCAAAAGGCTATCACAGTGAGTAATGCCGAGCCATGAAGAAACTTCAGGCTTCTTAAAACAGGGATCATTTCCTGCTTATCTGTGTTTTCCTAGCACACTGCTGATCCTAATCAATCAGTCACTGAGAAACTATGTATTTGCCTGCTTTACAAGCGTCCTGTCATCTCTCCCAACAACCCTGTAAGGGGGGGAGCTATAATTACTTCCATTCTATACATGAGGAAACAGAAGTTGTCAACCTCCAGAGACTTGCCAAGGTCACAGAATTAACCGGGCAGAGTTGGGATTTGAACCCAGTTCAGTCTGGCTCCAAAGCTCTGTGTTTAGCCAGTTTGCCCTGCCATGCTGTGAGAGAACAAACACTCATTAACTCTCTGGTGCTGGAGACCAGAGGTGCAGAGATGACGAACCACAGCAGGGAAAGTGCAGGAAGGCACACACTACTTCCATGGCCTGAGACACGAGACAGGAGGTGCGGGGACTCAGACTCGGGCTTCCTGCAAGAGGGCAGCCGGTCAGAGACAGGGGCACTAGGAACATGAGCTTGTTTCTAGGGGAGGAGTGATCTGACTCTTTGTAGGTTGGATTTGAAGAGATGGCGGGTAGCTGGACGTATTGACTGATAGTAGGATAGGAGAACCAAGCTCGAGAGACATATGTGGAGGAGCCACAGGGCTCTGGGTTAGGAGGCCGGCAGGGCAGTTGGGGAAGGGAGAGTGTTTGTTGGGGATGTGCCATATGCTCTGTTTTGTGTCAGCTGTGTTTTGGGGTGCTGGGGTGCCTGTCCTGTCACATCCCTTTAAGAATTGTCCTCTATCCACAATCCCTCCTGAAGCCACATGTGCCCCATGACCTCATCATCCTGCCCACAGGTGTTTGTACCAGGGGTCAATAATAGAGTCAACTGAGGGCCAGTAAACACCTCTCCCTGGAATGGCTTGGGACCCTGGGAGATGGGAGTAGAAGCTGGGCAGCCACGCTGTCAAGTCACAGAGCAGGAAATTATACATGTTTAATGGTTGACATTTGCAAAATAGATTCCATCGTATCAGTCATCAAAGAAAGACACATTGGCAAAGTTTGGAGAAGCCCCTGGTGGTCCAGTAGTTAGGGCTCAGTGCTTTCTTTGCAGGAGTGTGGGTTCTGCCTCTGGTATCCTGCAAGCCAGATGGTTTGGCCAGAAGAAAATATTAAGGGTGGGTTGGGCCGTGAGTGGCATTGTGCAAGCCAGTCTTCAGAAAGAAGACACACCTGCCCAGACAGAAGTAGGTAATAAGGGACCAGGTGACCCCACAGAGGGACAGATGGAGAGTGATGACTGTCACCCTTCTTGTTCCCAGGAGACATCCTGTCTCTTCTGCATTTCATTCCCCTCCTTGGATCCTCATGAGGTTAGTGGAGGCAGCATTCCGATCAGCCTCCTTTCCCTTGTGCTGGCTTTAGAGGGTTTCTGTTCTTTGCCACCAAATGACATTGAACTAACACAAGAACATTCCGTCTTAAGTGCCTAGTGTAGTGCTTGGCTCATTATTGGCAACAACAAAAAAGATAGCTATTATTATCTCATTTACTCCTCAAAGTAAACTGATGAAACAGAAGGTATTATTTTACCCATTGAAAAGATGAGGAAATTGAGGCTCACTAACGCAAGGAGATCCAACCAGTCCATTCTAAAGGAGATCAGTCCTGGGTGTTCTTTGGAAGGAATGATGCTGAAGCTGAAACTCTGGTACTTTGGCCACCTCATGCGAAGAGTCAACTCATTGGAAAAGACTCTGATGCTGGGAGGGATTGGGGGCAGGAGGAGAAGGGGGCGACCGAGGATGAGATGGCTGGATGGCATCCCTGACTTGATGGACGTGAGTTTGGGTGAACTCTGGGAGTTCCTGATGGACAGGGAGGGCTAGCGTGCTGCAATTCATGGGGTCGCAAAGAGTCGGACACGACTGAGTCACTGAAGTGAACTGAACTGAACGCTTACTCCTTGGAAGGAAAGTTATGACCAACCTAGATAGCATATTAAAAAGCAGAGACATTACTTTGTCAACAAAGGTCCATCTAGTCAAGGCTATGGTTTTTCCAGTAGTCATGTATGGATGTGAGAGTTGTACTATAAAGAGGGCTGAGCGCAGAAGAATTGATGCTTTTGAACTGTGGTGTTGGAGAAGACTCTTGAGAGTCCCTTGGACTTCAAGGAGATCCAACCTGTCTATCCTAAAGGAGATCAGTCCTGGGTGTTCATTGGCAGGACTGATGTTGAAGCTGAAACTCCAATACTTCGGCCACCTGATGTGAAGAGCTGACTCGTTTGAAAAGACCCTGATATTGGGAGGGATTGGGGGCAGGAGGAGAAGGGCACGACAGAGGATGAGATGGCTGGATGTCATCACCGACTCAATGGACATGGGTCTGGGTAGACTCCGGCAGTTGGTGATGGACAGGGAGGCCTGGCGTGCTGCGATTCATGGGGTCGCAAAGAGTCGGACACGACTGAGCCACTGAACTGAACTGAACTGAATGCATTCTACAAATACTAGTTGAGTTCCAGTGCTGGGGATACTGGAGAGACAAAAGCTTGGCTTTGAAGATGCCTATATTCCCATGGGGGAGACAAACAACAAACAAATAAGTGATAGATAAGAAACTATCAGGCAGAAATAAAACGCTATGCACCTGAGGTTCTAATTGTCTCAGAGCAATGTATGCATGGTAGATTGAGGCCATACCAGAAATTGGATGTCACAGACAGGTCACTGGGATCGTGAAGGGTTCGCTGGGCAGTGCTGAGGACCCAGGAGAGGTTGGAGACCAGGAATACCCAGTGGCACCTGTCTCCAGGCTGGGTGACTTCCCCTGGTAACACTCATCAACCTGCGTTTGGAGCAAAGAAGGTTAACATCTGGACTGATGTGGGTTGTGATTTTGCTGAGCTGGTGCAGCAGAATACCCAAAGGAGTAAGGATGCTGAGAGCATAGGCAAGAGGTTGGGTCAAGTGATGTATCTGGGGATTCTAGCTGGTGGGCGGGAAGGGAAGATAGATAAGAGTTCTCTGGGGTCTGGGAGGGACTGGGTGGGAGAAAACGAAGCCTTAAAGGTCCTGGAAGGAGATCAAAGCAGCCAATCCTAAAGGAAATCAACTCTGAATAATCACTGGAGGGACTGATGCTGAAGCTGAAGCTCCAATATCTTGGCCATCTGATGCAAAGAGCTGACTCATTGGAAGAGAAAAAAAAAAAAAAGAGAGAGAGAGAGAGAGAAAGAGAAAATAAAGCAATAAACTGCTATGAAGAAAATGATACAAAATGGCTTTTCAGAGGTCCTTTAGGCAAGAGAAAGCCTCTCCAAGGAGGTGACATTTGAGCCGAGACAAATGACGAGAAGGATAGGCCACGTGTGGACTTACAAGAAGAACGTTCAAGGATGAAGAAAAAGGAAGAGAAAGACTATCCAGCAGGGTCAGGTTTGGGGCCCTCAGAGGAAAGCAAGAGGTCACCACGGGCAGAGTCAGCAAGCAGGGGCAGCCACCAAGGATTTTGGTGGACATGTTTGACCTTAATTCTAAGTGCAGTGGGAAGATTTAAGAGTGCCATGGTACACAGCCCCCTAGAGATGCCAACTTGCTAATCTCCCAAAACTGTGAATGTGTTGCCTGACCTGGAAAAAGGGATTTCACAGCTATGATTAACATGCAGAGATAATCTCGAATCATCCAGGTGGGCCCTGTATAATCACAGGGATCCTTATAAAAGGAAAGCAGGAGGCTCAGAGAACAAAATGTGATGACAGCAACCAGAGGTCAAAGTGATGCAAGGAAGGGGCGGTGAGCCAAGGAATGTGGGTGGCCTCTAGAAGATGAAAAGGCAAGGAAACAGCCTCCAGAAGGAAGGAAGCCCTAACCACTTACACTGGGCTTCTGATTCCTAGAAGCAGAAGATGATGCATTCATGTTACTTTAAGCCACTGAAGTTGTGCTACTTTGTAACAACAGCAAGAGGAAACTCATACAAGTGCTACGATTTGATTTTTAAAAGGGAACATTTCTATATTTAGCTGCACCAGGCCTTGGTTGCAGCACCCAGGATCTTCAGTCTTTGTTCTGGCATGAGAACTCTTTGTTGCAGCATGTGGGATCTAGGTTCCTGACCAGGGATCGAACTCAGGCCCCCTGCACTGAGGGCATGGAGTGTTAGCCAATGGACCACTAGGGAAGTCCCTGATTTGACTTGGTTTTTTTTTTTTTTTTTTTTTTCAAAAAATCACCCTGGCTGCTGTGGATTGTGGGGACAAAAGGGAAGCGGGGAGACCAGCATCACCAGGCAGGAGATGACAGTGCCTGGACCAGGGTGATGGGAGGAGAGATGGAGCCCAGTGCCTGGATCCAGACACCCTCTGGAGGCAGAAGTGCAACAGCTTGTTGATGGATCAGATGGAGGGAGTAGGAGATGGCAGCCCAGGATGCTTTGGGTTTTACCTTTAGCGGTTGGGTGCTGGAGGTGCTGTTTATTGATATGGGAAAGGTCGTGGGAGAAATAAGTTTACAAGTGTCAAGGGACTCGGATAAGGTCACCCAGCCAGCGAATGGGAGACCCGGAACTAGAATCTGGGTGCCCTGACCCTCAGGCCCAACATGTTTGGACCTGTGAGGATGATCTCACTAAGGAAGAGTTTGGGAGATGTTTTAGTTAACATTTCAGTTGAGTCAGTTCAGTCGCTCAGTCGTATCTGACTCTTTGCAACCCCATGAATCGCAGCACACCAGGCCTCCCTGTCCATCACCAACTCCTGGAGTTCACTCAGACTCACATCTATCGAGTCAGTGATGCCATCCAGCCATCTCATCCTCTGTCGTCCCCTTCTCCTCCTGCCCCCAATCCCTCCCAGCATCAGAGTCTTTTCCAATGAGTCAACTTGTCGCATGAGGTGGCCAAAGTACCGGAGTTTCAGCTTCACCATCAGTCCTTCCAAAGAACACCCAGGGCTGATCTCCTTTAGAATGGACTGGTTGGATCTCCTTGCAGTCCAAGGGACTCTCAAGAGTCTTCTCCAACACCACAGTTCAGAAGCATCAATTCTTCGGCGCTCAGCTTTCTTCACAGTCTAACTCTCACATCCATACATGACCACAGGAAAACCATAGCCTTGACTAGACGGACCTTTGTTGGCAAAGTAATGTCCCTGCTTTTTAATGTGCTATCTAGGTTGGTCATAACTTTCCTTCCAAGGAGTAAGCGTCTTTTAATTTCATGGTTGCAGTCACCATCTGCAGTGATTACTGTTTCCACTGTTTCCCATCTATTTCCCATGGAGTGATGGGACCGGATGCCATGATCTTCATTTTCTGAATGTTGAGCTTTAAGCCAACGTTTTTACTCTCCTCTTTCACTTTCATCAAGAGGCTCTTTAGTTCCTCTTCACTTTCTGCCATAAGGGTGGTGTCACCTGCATATCTGAGGTGATTGATATTTCTCCCAGCAATCTTGATTCCAGCTTGTGCTTCTTCCAGCCCAGCGTTTCTCATGATGTACGTTTAGTTAACCGTATTAGTGGGGCTCTCCAGGGAAGCAGAACCAGTGTGTTCTCTCTGTGTGTGTGTGTAGTGTAAGGAACTGGCTCACATGATTGCAGATATGGCAAATCCAAAATCACCAGGGTAGGCTGGAGGCAGACCTAGGAAAGCGTTGCTGTTGTAGTTCAATTCCAAAGGCTAGCAGAATTCCTTCTTGCTCAGTGGAGGTCAATTTTTATTTTATTAAGTCCTTCAACTGATTGAATGAGACCCATCCACATTATGGCAGTAATCTGCTTTCCTCAAAGTCTTAAATGTTTATCTCATCTTAAAAATAGCTTCATAAAAACAATTAGAATAATGTTTGCACCACGGCCTTCCCAAGTTGATGCACAAAATTAACCCTCACACTTACTTTTCTAACTATCACACACTGTGCTTTTTATCTATATGAATTCCTAGTCAAAGAGAAGAACACAGGGCCAGGAATAACCTTTAGGGCTGGGTAGAAAGGTTGGCAAAGGACAAAGAACAGGAACCAGGACCCTGGAGAGAAACCTTCTAAGAAAGAGGGGATAATGAGAGTATCAGAGAGGGAAGTCCAGTGGTTGGGACTTTGAGCTCCCACTGCTGGGGGCACAGGTTTGGTCCCTGGTCAGGAAACTAAGAGCCCACAAGTCACATGGTGAGGCCAAAAATAAATAAATACATTAAGTTGCAGCAAGATAGAAAAGAGAAAGGACTTACAGAATTCGGCAATTAGGAGGTTGCTGGTGACCTTAGCAATGGGTCACGTGGGGAAAGCAAGGACTACAAAAGGAAGAAGGCTCTTCACATGCGAGCAATGGGAACTCGAGTCCCACAGGGGAGACAGCGAGTGAATGATTACAAAATACAACGTCCACTAGAGATTGTCATACTGAGTGAAGTCAGTCAGAGAAAGACAAGCACCATATGGCACTGCTCACATGTGGAATCTAAAAAAGTGGCACAAATGAGCTCACTTACCAAACAGAAACAGCCACAGATGTAGAGACTTATGGTTACCAGGAGGGAAGGGTCAGTTCAGTTCAGTAGCTCAGTCGTGTCCGACCCTTTGCGACCCCATGAGCCGCAGCACGCCAGGACTCCCTGTCCATCACCAACTCCCGGAGTCTACCCAGACCCATGTCCATCGAGTCGGTGATGCCATCCAACCATCTCATCCTCTGTCGTGCCCTTCTCCTCCTGCCCCCAATCCCTCCCAGCATCAGGGTCTTTTCAAATGAGTCAGCTCTTCACATCAGGTGGCCAAAGTATTGAAGTTTCAGCTTCAACATCAGTCCTTCCAATGAATACCCAGGAGGGAAGGGTAGGGAGGGATAAATTGGGAGATTGGGATTGACATACACACAGTACTGTATAAAATGGGTAACAGATAAGGACTAGTTATATAGCACAGGGAAGTCTTCTCAATACTCCGTAATGACCTAAAGGGGAATAGAATCTAAAAAGGACTGGATGTATGACTGACCCACTTTACTGTATAGCAGAAACTAACACAGCATTATAAATCAACTGTACTTCAATAAAAATGTTTTTAATTTATAATTAAATTTTTTAATAAATAAAAAAATACAGCATCCACTGAAACAGAAAGAAATCTATGATAGGGAATACTATTAAGGGAACCGCTTGGATGGAGAGGTCAGGAAAGGCCCTTTGAACAAAACGACGTTTAAACTGAGATTGGGAGGCAGAAAAGAAGCTGTCCACGTGAAGGGCTGTGGGAAGTGTGAGCTGACAAGAGACCTGTGCAAAGGCCCTGCGACAAGAAAGAGTTTGGAGTGATCAGAGAGCTGAAAGAAGCTTGGTAAAACTGAAGCTAAGAGGCGATAGATGAAGCTGGAGGGATGTGGCCTTATAAGGGATGGTGTTTGGATTTGATTCTAAGTGCGATGGAAAATCACTGGAAGGTTTAAGCAGGGGAGTGAGTGATGGGATCTGCTTTACAAATTTTAAAGTTTTTTCTGGCTACTGTGTGAAGGCTGTGTTGGGGGTGGGGACAGAGGGGCAGTTGTCAGAGATACGTACCGGTGGGCCAGGTAAGCCGCAAAGATGGCATAAAAGGTAGAGAGAAGTGAGCAGTGGATGGGTTTGGGAAATGGTCTGGAGGTAGAACCAACATAATTTGCCGACGGAGTGAATGTGGGAGGTGAGAGAAGAATGAAAAACAGCTCCCAGTTTCCTGTTTATCAGGTTCACCGCTATTTACCAAAGAGAAATCTGAAGAGAAAGAGGTTCTAGGTAGGGGGTCACGAGTTTAGTTTTTTTATGTGTGTGCTTTTAAAAAGTATTTATTTTATTTGGCTGTGCTGGGTCTTAGTTGCGGCATGCAGGATCTTTCAGCTGCAGCATGCAAACTCTTGGTTGCGGTATGTGGGATCTAGCTCTCTGAACAGGGATCAAACCTGGGCCCCCTGCGTTGGGAGCATGAAGTCTTAGCCACTGGACCACCAGGGAAGTCCCACGAGTTTACTTTTAGGGACAGGAAATGAGAGGAGTCACTCTTGGCTGTCTCAGGTGTCTTGATGAGGCTGGGTGTCTCGAGGGGTGGATACCCGTAGCTGTGAGCCCAGTGGAAGCTCGCAGATTAGCCGGGAAGATTCTCCTCCAGAATTCAGTGGGAAGGGGTGGAGGGTTTGCAGGGCAGGGAAGATGTTGAGGCAAAGACAGGGCAGAAATCATGATCAAGTAGTTGAAACATCAAGAATCTGAGTTAGGGGGAAGGGGGTCTCGTGGGGGCCTGATGGGGGCGCCTAGGATCTCAGAGATGAAGCAGTTCAGGTGAGGCCAAGAGGGAATGGCCCTGTGGACAGGAGGCTGAAGGGACAATTGACACTGGGAGGTCTGGGAGGTGTTGAAAGTGGCCCTGACATGGAGCATGAGGTCCCCGAGATGACGGTTGTGCCTGTGATGGAAAAGAGCACCTCGAGACAGACATCAAAGTCCTGGGTAACCAAAGACATCACTGGAGGGCAGGAGACCCTGGTGAGGAGAGGAGGGAGGCAGAACAGCAAGAGTGGAGAACAGGAAGTTCCCAGGATGGTAGAGGGAGGACCATACAGTGCGGGCAAGGGGAGGAAAGGAAGGAACGGCTTTCCAGAGCCCAAGGGGTGAGAGCTGCGGCATCCCAAGGGCTGTGTTAGGGGAGCCCAAGCTCTCTACAAATCAGAGACTCTGGGAGGGTGGGCTTGTGGTGGGAGCCGGCTTCCAGAGGACACACTGGCCCTCAGGCAGGGAGGACCGAGCAAGGAAAGAGGAGGGGCAGAGCTGTGTTCTAGGGAATTTCCCTCCTTACCATCTCTCACTGGGACTGCTAACCCCCTCCAGGCTCTCTGCTTCAAATCCAGCCTTCACCGGAGCTGCCAGGGACTTCCCTGGTGGTCCAGTGGCTAAGACTCCATGCTTCCAGTGCAAGGGGCTCAGGTTCGATTCCCGGTCAGGAACTAGATCCCACATGCTTCAACGAGGAATTTGAGTGTCACAACTATGGATCCTGTATGCTGCAACTAAGACCCATGCAGCCAAAAAGTAAATAATTTAAAAAAATAAATATTTTTTTACAAAAGAGCTGCCAGGGACTTCTTCTAAAGTACAACTCCATCCTGCCTCTTACCCATGTCATAAGCCCCACTGCCCTTGAGGTGAAGTCCCTGCTCTTTAGCCTGGTACACAAGGCCCTTCTGGAAGGATCTCACCTGCTGCCCTACTTCTCACCTCTCTCATCCTAAATCCCTACAAAGGAGGATAACTTATGCCCCTCAGGGCACCATGATTCATCAGGCCTCTGGGCCTTTGCACACACCATTCCCTCTGCCTAGAACACCTTTTAAATCTCCCATTCTCACATGATTAGAAAATGCCAAGTCTTTCAAGCAAGAATTTCCTCTTTGGAGAAGCTTCTCTGATGCCCTCAAAGAGTCACGATTGCCCCTTTCATTGTGCCATCAGTCTTCCTCATCTACCTGGTCTTATAAATGTATCCCCTACTAGACCAGAAGCACCTTAGAAAGATAGTATAATATCCATTTCCCTCTCTCTTTTTGGTTCCACATGCAGCTTGTGAGATCCTAGTTTTCTGACCAGGGATTCAACCCAGGGCCACAGTAGTGAAAGTGCTGAGTCCTAATCTCTGGACCACCAGGGAATTCCTTGATATCCATTTATCTATCCTCCATTCCCAGCCCAATGCCTGGGATACAATAGCAGTTAATATTTATCAGTGACAGGACAAAATTACAGCTAATTATAAAAACTAGCATTACTAAGTAGTCAGTATGATTCCTAGCACTGCGTGAGTTTTGTATTTTATATATTTGACTTCAGTCATGAAATTAAAAGATGCTTACTCCTTGGAAAGAAAGTTATGACCAACCTAGACAGCATATTAAAAAGCAGAGACATTACTTTGCCAACAAAGGTCCATCTAGTCAAGGCTATGGATTTTCCAGTAGTCATGTATGAATGTGAGAGTTGTACTATAAAGAAAGCTGAGCGCCGAAGAACTGATGCTTTTGAACTGTGGTGTTGGAGAAGACTCTTGAGAGTCCCTTGGACAGCAAGGAGATCCAACCTGTCCATCCTAAGGGAGATTAGTCCTGAGTGTTCATTGGAAGGACTGATGTTGAAGCTGAAACTCCAATACTTTGGCCACCTGATGCGAAGAGCTGACTCATTTGAAAAGACCCTGATGCTGGGAAAGATTGAGGGCAGGAGGCAAAGGGGATGATAGAGGATGAGATGGTTGGATGGCATCACCGACTCAATAGACATGGGTTTGAGTGGACTCCGGGAGTTGTGATGGACAGAAAGGCCTTGCGTGTTGTGGTCCATGGGGTTGCAAAGAGTTGGACATGACTGAGCAACTGAACTGAACCGAACTGATTTATTTATTTGGCTGTGCCATGTCTTAGTTGGGAGTGCAGGTTCTTGGCCACTGGGCCACCTGGAAAGTCCTGCCGTGAGCTCTTTATTTAAATGCATCACCTTATGTTAGGCCCATAAGAGCTGTGGTGGGGCATAGTGTTTCTATACCCATTTTACAGATGAGGACATTGAGGCTCAGGGAGGTGAAGTGACTGGCCCAAGGACATTGGGCTAGTTGGTGGAAGAGATAGGCTTTGAACTCCAACAAGGCTAATTCCAGTGTCTGTGCACTTAAGCACTATCTTATATTGCCTCCGTGAAAGAGAGACAGAAGACACGATCTCAGAGGACAATGGGGTCACAGAGACTAAGGTTTGCAAGAAAGTCTACAATAAATTGACAGTAACAAAGTCATCTTTTCTTTGAGTCACAGTGTGATCACAAGCACTGTTGGTTGCCTACCCAAAAGCCTGTCTTCCCTTCTTCAGAGCTGTCAGTTTTGCTTTTGTCTGTGAGCACTCTTTCCCTCATAGTTCAAGTAAATCCTGACTGGTCTATGCTAATTTTAGTAGCATCATCCCTCTTGTCTGTGGTTTGTTCCGTGGTGGGCACGTGATCCAGTTAGCTCCTTTAAAATTTTTTAAATTGGGATAAAACAACTCAAATATTATCCTTTAAACCATTTTCAAACACCACATAACTCTTTAAGTGGTTGCTGGACTTGGTTGAAGATGCAATGTCTGGAGCTGCTGCAGCCATCTTGGGATCATGAGGATAGTGGCCAAGACACTGAGGGCGGTGGAATGAGACTAGAAGACAGAATCTGATGTGTGTGGCTCATCAGCTCTTCCCGATACATGAGATAATACACCACCCTGCTGTCTAACATTGTGAGTTGGTCTTCTGTTTCTTGCAGCTGGAAGTATATTGACAAGGACACTGCAGGTGGTAGAACAGTTCTTGCCTGGCAGAGGATGACACGAATTATGAAGAATTTCACTAATCTCTAGGAGCTACTGCCCTGACCGAGCCCACTGACCTTAGGTCTTCTAATAAGAATGATGATCTTGGCCTGGGTTAATAGAAATAGTGACCTGGGACATCATCTGAATAAGCTTGTAGGAACTACAAAAGATGCAGTCATGGCCATACCAAACATTAGTTAAGTATGCTTGCGGTGCTGGGATCACAAGGCTGAATCAGATGCAACATTTGTCCTTAAGGGGCTCACACTGCAGTGGGAGAGATAATTGCAGGCCAGTGATGAGTGACGAATAGCTCTGCATGAAGTCCAGAGGTGGACGTGCGAGGCGGCTGGGTGAAACTTCACGTAGGCATTTTGAAGGCTGGTAAGAGAAAGGTCAGAGAAGGCCTTTCTAGGCAGAAAGACCAGCATGCACAAACTCAGGGCAATATGACACTTTCAGGGAAATTACAAGTCATTTAACATAATGAAAACTGGACTGGCCACTTACAGGCTGTTTGTCTCTGAGCAAATTACTTGATGTCTCTGAGGCTTCGAATTCACATTTGTGAGAAAAAGAAAAAAGAAAGAAACTAAAATGGTTGCAAAATTAGGTAACAGAATTTAGATACAAAGCACAGTGCTTGGCATATATTAGGTGCACAAGAAATGGTCTTTATTATTCACCCATTTTTGTCACATGGTTCTAATCCATTATCTTCTCTGACCCAGGTGGCTTTCTTCCCTTGCTTGCTCATTCCTGAGCCTAGTAGCGAACCCCCCCACCCCCAACTCCCACAGACTTTTCCTCAGGCAGGAAACCCGACCCACTGCCTGGCCTGGGACTGCTTCTAGGGCTGGGTGGTTTGTGTTATTCATTCTCTCTCTCTCTCTCTCTCTCTCTTTTTTTCCCCCTAAATGCAACAAAATAAAACCAAACAAAAAGCCCAACGCCTGGCGTGGCTTGTCAGGGAGTTATGCAAGTGTGTAAAAAAATAAAATAAAATAAACATTGAGTTTTCAGCATTTGGGGCTGTTTGATTAGGCACAGTGCAGAGCCAAGGGCCGGCGAGATGGAGGAGAGGCTGAGGGTAGAGGGGAGGGAATGGGGCTGGGGTGGTGGATGGGACCCAGGACCAAACTCAGAAATGGCTGTTTGCCCCCTGCAAACTTGGCAAAGATCTGATCGAATGAGCCCAGACCCTGGTATTTAGGACCCAATGCTCTGCTTTCTCTGGCCATCCATCCACCATCTCTGCTGCCTGCCCATCATAATACACCAGAGGTCATTCCATCCATCCCCCTGTCACTGTAAATGACCCTGTGCCCTTGTCTCCATAGTCAGTGCTCCCCCTTCCTCCCCGGAGAAGGAGAGTCCACAGCCTGTCTTGATTACTCACCACCCCTACCCCCCACACACACACACATCAGTATAGCTTTTCTGCTCTAACTTAACTCCTGCTAACTACAGTTTTAGCCCACTTCCCTTTACCCAGTCTGAAGAGATGCTGAAGAATGCTGTTTGCCACCCCAAGAAGTGAGTCTCCCTCCTTCTCTCCTTCAGGCTTGATTTCAACAGCATCTGGGTCACTACAGGTGTCAGCAGCCCTTCAAGACCCATCCCACAAACATCAGCATGGTTCCTACCATTTCACCCGGCACTTGCATCCTTCATTTCACTGCCTCTCAAAACAGAGGAGCGCTCTGAAGCTCAGAGAGTCTAAGTAATTTAGGAACGCCACACAGCTGGTAAGTGTTGGAGCAGGGATTTGGTATCTAGGCTTTGCTTCAAGATCTATCCTGCACCAGCTCCCAGTGGAGGGCCCTCACCTGGGTTCCCTGGAGGTCACATTTCCTCGGAACTGGGGAGATGCTCTGAAGAGTTGACTGCTGAGACGAGGAGAGCGTAGGCGGGACCCCAGACTCCCTCGGAGCCTGATCCTTGTCACTTTCCAGGCTCCTGATGGGAAACTGAGGTTTTGGTAGGCTCAAGGGCCTGTTCTGCCCCCAGGATGCCTGCAGCTGCGCCGGTGCTCTGGCCGCTTGGAACCGCCGGGGAGGCAGGGTAGGGGAAGGAGAGGAGGCAGGACAGAGGCTCTGCGCCAGAGTCCAGACCAAGGGGGCAGTTGCCAGCCCTGCGCTCCGAGCGCAGCGCCCCAGCTGAGGGCAAGGGCGTGCGGGAGGGGGGCGACGAACTCCCAGGCCTGGCGCTCCAGTCCGTTTTTTGCTGCGGATCCCGGGAAGGGGGGCCGGCTCGGGGGTGGGACTGAAAAGGGGGGGGGGATTCCCTCCCTCGTGCGCGCCGAGGACTAGCCCCTCTCCCGGCTGGGAGCTCCGGCGGAGCCGAAGCGCAACGGAGAGCCCCAGCGCGGGCGGAGAGCCCGGCGCGGATCGCCCGAGTGGGGACTGTGGAGAGGAGGGCCGAACCGGGCTGCCCCGGAGGACCGATGCGCCGGGTGGGGCGCCGGCCCCGGAGGGCGTGAGCAGCCCGCAGATTGAGCAACTTGGAAACCGGCGGGCGGAGCGCGGGCGCGCTGGGCGCCCAGGACAGTTCCGCGGCGGGCGGGTGAGCCGGCCGCGCCCTCACCCTTCCCGGGCCTGCGCCCGCCGCGGCTGGCAGCGCGGAGGTGAGTCCCCCCGGGAGCTGCCCCGTCCTCCTCCTTAGCGCCCGCTTCCCCTGGGACCTGGGGCTCCGTGGGCCCTCTCGTCGGGGCTTGGCCGAGATGAGTGCCGGGGTGGGGGGAGACCGTGAGAGGCAGGGGACTTCTGACTGCTCTCGAATCAGCGAGGGCGGAAGAGGGCACCTCTTGGGGCTCCTTCTGCAAGCCCTGCCGCCCCCAGCCTCGGCATCCCTCAAGCCTGTAGGCAGCCTCCCGGCGATGCCGTCCTCAACCCCGCAACCCCCTGCGATCGTCCTCGCTCGGAGTTCCGAACTCCCCAAATCCACCAGACCTATTCTCCACCGCCCCCCACCCCAAGCCCCCGAAGCAGAAGCTCTTGATTCCTGGTGTCTTCATCTTGGATTCCCCAGAATCCCACGGCTCCCAGTTACCATCCCCAGACCCCCAGTGCCGGAGCCCGGGCCCAGGCCCGACGTGGCAGACGGTGTGTGCTGCGCCCCTCGGGGCGCTGCGAGGCGGCGCGGTTCACTGTCCCGAGGGTTCGGGCGCCGAGGGACCGTCTTGCTTGGTTGGGGAGAGGTGGCCGCTGTGTGTTAAGCCAGGGCTCCCAGGAGGGCCGGCTCGCGCGCTTGGGGCGAGGGTTTTCTTGTGAAACCCGCCTCTCGGACTTGGAGAGTTCTCTCGGATTTGGGGCGGGGGTGGGGGTGCCAGTCGGGGGACTTCAGGTCCACCTCCCCTCCCCCTGCACCTGCTGGACCTCTCTAGATGATAGGGAGGAAGACTTTCAGCGCTCAGAGTCGTGATGGAGGGACGTGACGGAACCTTTCCCCGCTGCCTCTTGGTGTCGGGGAGCGGGGGTTGGGTCGACCCTCACACCTGGCCTGGCTCTGGCTGACATGCGAATCCCGACAGGTCGGGCGGGCACGTACTTGGTCCCGCCCCCAGCCCAGCAATTCTGCCCCCCGCCGGCCAGCCCTCTCCACCAGTAGCTGGTCCCGGGGAAAGCTAATGAGAAATTATCGGAATGGTTTACATTTTTGGGTCTGTATCCGGCCCCGGACCGAGTACCAATTTATCCAAATAGTGTTGCAGGAAAGAAGGTGAAAGATTGCAAACTTCTGGGGACGTTGAGTCTCCGCCCTGCGGCCCACCCCTCGGACGTGTCCCCCTCCCCAGTGTGTCCTCCCCTCCTGGACCACCTAGTAGGCGGGCCTCTCTCCCCGGCCCCAGCTCTGCCCCTGCCTCCCACTCCTTCCTCAAGCTGGGTCATGCCCTACACCTCTCAGCTCCCCGCCTCTTGCTCTGCCCTTGGTTCCTTCCTGAGCAGCAAACACTGAGCAGCTCACTGACTGTTTGTGCCCCGAGACCCTAACCTCTCCCTGCCCATGAAGTGGGAACAACTGTATTTTCCTCCTAGCGTTGTGGTGAGGAGTCAATGAGAACCTCCTGTGACAGGTGGTGCAGGCATGCCATGAATGTGGATCCCTCGCCCCAACCCTGGCAGAGACAAAGTGCCTTCCTCACCCCCACGGATGCCTGAGCCCGTGGTCACTGCCAGCAGTTCCCAATGCTGGCTCTGCCGGTGCAGCGTGACGGGCCTCCCAGAAGAACCTGCCTGTGCCTTGTAGCCCAGGGGGCAAAGGAAATCAGCCAGAGGAACCAATAGAAATGAGGCAGGCTGCTTAAAAGAAAGTCATTAGCTCCTATCCCCTCTCTCAGCTGTGGCCCCACTGTGGGTGTCTGTGTGTGTACCACTGCACGTGTGTGGGTGGGGGTGAAGAGGGTGGGAACTTCTTCTCTGGAGGGAAGTGGAGTCAGAGACCTGGGATCTTCTGAGGCTTGCTTCGGTGATATTTCTAGTCTGAGACCTGTCCTGCTTTTAAAATCAGATATCACATGCAATCCAGAGTTTTCAACTTTAAAAAAAAAAAACAAAAAACAGAAGATCTAGTAATGTGGAGCCAGTCTTCGGGCCTATCAACAATCAGCTGGAATGGAATAGCAGATTCTCCCCTTAGATGGGGCGTCTGTCTTCCAGTTCACCCCCTCCACACTCTGCAGCCTTCCCATCTGTCGCTTGTATCCCTGACAGAGTGAACACAGCTCCTTTGGAGGGTTGATTCTGTATTGAAACGCATCCCATCCCACGATGGTCGAGGAAGGCCAGAGCCACTTTTCCAGTGGAATTCAGATCTGGAGCCTCCTCCCTGCTTCCCTGCTGAGATCGGTGGGGATACAGGTGGGAGTGGGTCTGAAGATCCTCCCTGGCAAAGGTTGGGTGAGCCTGGCAGGGACCAGACTGAAAGCTAAGACCGGGGAGGACTGAGGGGGAATTCAGAGGGAGGTAGAGGGTAGTGGAGGAAGGGGGCTAGCCTTTGCTGAGCCCTAAAGCCTGGCGTGCTGTAGTCCATGGGGTTGCAAAGAGGCGGACATGACTGAGCAGCGGCGGAGCTGAACTCGGAAGCGCCTTGCCCTGCAGGCGCATGGAGTGCAGAGATGCATAGATCTGTTCTGCCCCAGGACCCCAGGCATACAGTGAGACCAAAGCCTCACAGACCCAGGATTTAACACCAGCTTTGTCCGGTGTGGTCTTCTTCAGTATTTGTCAGGTGGAAAGACTCAGGGCACCCTGAAAATGTATCTGCCAGGGTCCTCAGACCTTAGTGTGAGAAAGACCAGCATTAGAGGTTAACCATATCACTCTGAGTGACCCCTGGGGCCAAGGCAATCAACCATAAAGATAAATGCAAATATGGAAATTGCATCATTGTGCTCAGTGTTACGATTGGTATCCAGATGGTATGAAAACTGTCTTTTTGCTTTTTAGATGACCATTGGAATGTAGACACAAAATATAGTCTTGGTGGAAGAAATTGCAACATTTATTGAGTTCTAGTGTGCCAGGCACCATTCTAAGCAGTTTCATTTAAGCTATAAAAAGAACCACCACTCTCCTGTTGATAAAGAAACTGAGGCTCAAACCAGCTAAGCAACTAGGATAAGGTAATAGCTAATAAGTAGCAGAGGCAACATTCAAAGCCAGGCAGCCTGACTCTGATGTTTATGCCCTTAACCATTGTGGTCGATGGCCAGCCTCTGGGACTGGGGGCTGAAGACCCCAGTTTGATACACTCAGCCAGATGTCTGTAATCTGTGGGTGATGGAAGAGTGTGGTGGGGGCTGGGGCAGATGGGAAGGTTCTGGCAGGTCACACAGGGTGTACTGGAGGGGCAGGTGGGGGCTGGCAGCTGACGGGGCACTTGGGGGTGGCTGGGGGCATCTCCACAGGCTCCGGCCACGGCTCCAGGTGGGATCCATCAGTCTCGTGTAAACACTTCTCACAGGCAGCTTAACCACTTGAGTGTGTCTGGCCTTCAAAGCCAGTGGGAGAGACCGAGGAGGGGTTGCTGAACTCCCTCGTGGGATAATGATTTATCTCCCATGCAGGTGGGCTCCCTGGGGCCTCCCTGGAGGCAAAGGGGGAAAGACTGGGACAGGGTTGGGAAGGGCACTTTCACTCAAGTGTTTCAACTTTCTCATTAGTTAGGCTGAAACGCAGACAACTCTCAGAGCAAACCTGTGAAGCAGGCGTATTTATCCCCATTTCATAGATGGGGAAACAGAGAGGCTAAGGGATTCTTTCAAGGCATCTTAACCAGCCAGTGGGAGAGCGATGCTTCCCTGGCGTCTCCAAAGCTTCCTGAAGACTCGCTGTTTCCTCCAGTCCCTGCCTGAGTATGGGTGCGTGTGCAGCAAGCGTGTGGGCCAGCGCATGTGCAGGCCTCGTTGTGAAAGTGTGAAGCAAGCTGGGAGTGGGAAGGGGGCTTTCATCTCTTGACTCCCAGGTTGGGCTCCAACTTCCCTGACACATTTCACTGGGGAGGGACCGGTTCCCCCTGCCCCCATCACCCGGGCCAGCGGGTCCAGAGACCTGGCTCTCGCTGGGCTGGGGGATTATCCCCATTCTCTGTGTCTCTGGCCAGGGCGGGCATCGCTGCCTCTTTTATCCTCTCACAAAGGCCAGGCCCGCCGGGCCTGCTGTGTCAGAGTTTCTGTGGCTGGGGGAAGCCTTACTTCCTTTTCTCCCGCCAAGCCCGGAGGGCCACGCCGGGTCTGCCAGCTTGTCGGGGACCACTGCTCTAGCTCCAGACAGGTGAAAGGCACAGGGGTGACTCAGCACCAGGGAGAGAAGGCTGAGGGGTCACTTGCCGAAGGACAGAGAGAGTTGCTTGTTAAGAGTCATGATTTTACTGCAGCATGAAGTCTGTAGGCTAGACCTAATGAAGGACTTCCAGCTAGAGCTGGCTCACTTTGGGCAGGGCAAAAGCCAGGCAGCTGGTTTCCAGTGATCCACAAGTTTGATTTGAGTGTCCACCATATTCCAACTACTTGGGTAGCCAACTCTCATCCCACATCAGGGACTCTTGCAAGATAGGAAAAGGAGCCAATCTCTACTACAGGGGTGCCACGTGGGTAACTTGTAACATTCAGACATTCTGAGTTGTCTCCCGGGTAATGCACCACATGGGAGGGCAAGAGGCCCGGGTTGGGGGGGGCCCCAGTGGTACTCTAGAATTAACCCTTCTCTCTCCTCGCCCAACAGGTTGGTGTTTGGAGGTGTCCCGACTGAAGTGACAAAGAGTTCTCCCCATGTGACACCCCGAGGTGCCTTTGAGGAAAGCTCTCTTGGTCTCTTTATGGGCTGATGGAGAAGTAGGCTCCCCACACCCTCTCTGTCCCCAGCTGAGATTATGGTGGATTTGGAATACAGGGCAGATTTGGGATACAGTCCAGGCCTGGACATCCTGCTGCTGACCCAGCCCCGGAGGCGTTAGCAAGAGCCCTGTGCCGTCCACCCCCGCAGAGACCACCCCTCCTACCAGGGGCCTGGAGCCGGCGAGTGACTATGCGGCTTGGACTGTGTGTGGTGGCCTTGGTTCTGAGCTGGATGCATTTGGCCGCTGGCAGCCGGGGGATCAAGGGGAAGAGACAGAGGCGGAGTGAGTAACGGATGGGCCTGGACCACAGTGGCCCTTGGGAGTGGTGGTGGGGAGGGCACTGTCTGGGGACTGCGACCTTCGGCTGTTTCATTCTGTGATGTCCATTGCAGATTTCTGCTTTGTCCATTACAGCTATGTACGTCACTCAGTAGATTATCCAGTTTGTGGATTAATTTATTGAGATTACCCATCCTGTAGATAACTCACTTTGTCTGTTTTCCCTTTTGTAGATGCTGTTTTCTAGATTAACCCCTCTCCTGTGAGGATCCAGTTTGTGGATTATGCCCTTTGATATCACACCGGCTTTGTGTGGTATCCATGGAGATGCTTCCCAGCCCAGTCCCCCTGGGGTGCTCAGTGCCCCCCAGGAGTTCAGGGTTCCTTTCATTTAGTGGTCTGAATACAGCCCTCAAGTCCTTGGGGGCCAGGAAACCCACATGGACAGGCAGTGGGCAACAGGCTTCCCTGCCCAGGTCGTGGGGAAGGGACAGTGGGGCAGAGTATTCATGGGCCTGTCCACCACTGTGGTTTTTAACCCTGCTCAGTGGGATTCAGGAAGCTGCACTGAGGGGTGACGGGGAGGCAGTGGGCAGAAGGCTGGCCCCACCACCCTTCAAACCAGAGTAGCTTCACTCTTCCGTGCTCTCAGGAAGCTTCCACATAAGGTGTCATTGGAAGAAAAGGGCTCTCAGCCTAAAAAAAAAAAAAAAAAATCTCATCATTGTACAAATAGGAAAACTGAAGCTGAGAAAAGGGAAGGGACGACAGTCTAAAAGACACACAGTCAGTGTTGAAACCCAGGTCTCCTGGTTTCTGTGAGCCCAGCCTTCTTGAAAACAGAGCCTGATGGAGTATTTACCTGTCCTCACCATTCTCACCGTCTCTCCTAGGATCCTATCCTAGGCCGTCCTGAGAGCAGGTACTCTATCCTTCCCTCGATGCCTTCAGGGATGGCGATTCAGGACACGCCGTCATGTCATGGGAGTGGCCCCTGGGTATGTGGTCGAGGCCCGATTCAAGTCTGTCTGTCTCTCAGAGTCCCCTGGAAGTGATGTCACGCCCCAAGACGGGCAGCTCCTCTCAAGTCTAGCCCCACCACCTCTTGCTTCACTTCTGAGGCCTTCAGACCAAGGCCCACAGGAAGGGTTGAAAAGCCATGGAGTTCTGTCGGGTCTCCACGGGAGTGGCCAAGGCCAGAATCCAACCCAGAGAGAGAAGCTCAGAGAACTGGTGAAGCTGAAAATCCCTGGCTTAACAAACAATTAGAGACGGTTAGGTTTAATCAGCAGCGAGGCCTTGATTTTCCTCCCTTCTCATCTGTTGCGGCCAGTATTTTGGTCTCCACTGGCCAGATGCGGTTTAGCGATTTATAATCAGTCTCCTCTATTTCCGAGAGGAGAGAGAAAACGAGAGAGGCCACTCACCATCATGTGACGTGCATTAATGGCCACACTTCCGCTGCTGAGCCACACACTCACCTACACCAGAGGGTCAGGAGACCTGGGTTCATCATCTTTTGTACTTAGGAAAAAAAAAAAAGGACTGGCCTGGCCATCAGAATGGGCCGGTCCCAGCAGCAGCCAATCAAATGCAGCCATTGTGATGTTTCCACTTTTGATACAGCCACATCCCACAGCCTGGGTAGCACGTAGCCCAGCGTTTATTACCAAGCGGTGTGAGTGACAGACATTCTTAATGGTGAGATGCAAGGACAGGGAGAGAGGTGGGTAAGACTCAGGGTGCAGTGGGGGTCCCAAATGGACAGAGGCTCAGAGAAAGGTGACTCTTCTCCCTTTTCTTTGAATTAACTTTTATTGGGGCATAGTCGATCGACGATGCTGTAAGCTTCCACTGCACAGTGAAGGGCACCAACCACATGTATACACAGATCCACTCTCTTCCAGATTCTCTGCCCATACAGGTCACTGCAGAGCACCGAGTGGGGTTCCCTGTGCTATAGAGCAGGTCAGCAGTAGTTATCTATGCTAAATACAGTAGTGTGCATACGTCAGTCCCAATCTCCCAGTCTACCCCTCTCCCCACTGTCCCTCTTGGTAACCATACGTTTGTTCTCTACATCTGTGACTCTCTTTCTGTTTTGTAAATAAGTTCATTTGTACCATGGTTTTAGCTTCCACATATAAGTGATATCATATGATATTTGCCTTTCTCTGGACTCGCCTTTTTCGGCTCCTTCTCACTGCCCTTTCCTTCATCTGAAGCCTTCACCTCCTCCCCCAGAAAAGGGTCTGTAGAGTCTCTCTTCCTTGGCCGGAGCCTCATTCACTCTTCTCTTCATTAATTTCTACTGGAGTGTAGCTGCTTCACAACGCTGTGTTAGTCTCTGCCACACAGCAAAGTGAATCGGTTATGTGAATACACATGTCCCCTCCTTTTTAGACGTCTTTCCCATCTGGGTCACCACGAGCACTGAGTAGAGTTTGCTGTGGTGTAAAGTAGCTTCTCGCTAGCTATGTATTTTGTATGTAGTCATGTATATGTCTTGGGCCCTTCCTCATGTGTCCGTTTCAAACCCACAGATCCTGGTCCTGGGTGCAGAGATGAATCTTGGAGCACCCACGGGTGATGGGGAGGAGACAGTTTCAACCTAGTGTAGGGAATGCTGAGGGGAACCAGGAGGGCTTTGGGGGCCCCAAGAGTGACTCTTGAGATGTAATTTTAAAGATGAGCTAGTAAGGAATCTGCCTGCAATGTGGGAGACCTGGGTTTGATCCCTGGGTTGGGAAGATCCCCTGAAGAAGGGCATGCCAACCCACTCCGGTATTCTTGCCTAGAGAATCCCCATGGACAGAGGAGCCCAGTGGGCTACAGTCCACAGGGTCGCAGAGAGTCGGACATGACTGAGGGCTCAGCACAGCACAGGTGATCTGCAGGCCAGGGAGTGGGGGTGGGGGAAGGGGAAGGGGAACCCAGGCAGGGGACCAGCATGTCCAAAGGTGAGGAGCTAGGATGAGGCGCAGACTGCGCAGGAAGTGGGGTGCAGCTGGGGGAGAGCTGGAGAAGTGGATTCCTGGGTGCAGTTCTCAGGAGCCCTGGGGTTTTCACTGGAACTGCTCCGCTCCTTTTGCTTTATACACGGAGGCTCTTTCCTACTGTAAAGAAGGGTTGTGCTCTTAAAGAGCCAAACACCCATGAGGGTAGAACCATGAAAGCTGCCAGGAGCTGAGGGAGCGCTGGGGGCGATGCTGCAGAAATGGGCAGAGGTCAGAGGTTGGAGCCCTTGGTAGCTGCCAGACTGGGAGTTGGCCCTTGACCCTGACTTGAGCTTTGGGTAATGAGGACATCCCCTTAGAGGTCTGAATCAGAGGAGTAGCGCTTGATCCAGCTGTAGTGGGGTGTGAGGGGAGGGAGCTTGTGCAGGAGACCAACAGACCAGTTAAAGGCTATTTGGACCCAGGTGAGAAAAAAGTGCAGGGAAACTTAGTTCACAGTTAAGTTGAAAAATGCCAGTCTTCCCAGGGGGGTGTGCCCAGGGTACCAGGGCACCAGGAATGGAGAGTATGTGGCCTCTGCCTGCTCAGTGAGGCCCTGGGTCCTGTCATCCCTGACTTCACTTCACCTCCACCCACGTAACTCAAGGGTCTCTAAGGAAACTAATTCCTCCAAGACTAGATACCACCCCTAAACCAAGGTCAGCCCTCCTCTGTGTCATGGAGCCTTCCCCTCCCGTGCCATTGATCCTCACCCAACCCCGCAACCACTCATTTCCTGTCCCACTCCCCATACTTTATCGAACAGTAAGCTCTGTTCATAGAGCCCCTTCCCTGAGCCCCTGTCTCACTCGCCTCATCCTCAGCCCTACATTTGGGAGAGTCTTATCCTTTTGTGGAGCCTCACTCCTTACTGGGCTCGCATTTAGAAACAAGGCAGGCTCAACTCTCCAAAAGTTCTTTCCAATGGGAGAAAAAGACATATTAGCTGATAATAATGATACAAGGCAGTGTCTACCGTGATGGATTCAAGTACTGGGGGCAGGGAACACAGAGAAATACTCTCTATCCAGATTTTACCGGAAGGCAAGATCAAGGGAGACTTCCTGGAGGAGGTGACTTTAGTTCTGAGGCTTGAAAGAGTTAGGCTTAGGAGGAGGCAGAGGGTGTTCCTGACAGAAGCACCAACTTGAGCAAGACACAGAGATGTGAAGTAGTGGGATGTATTCAGAGAAATAAAAATAGTTCCCTATTGCTTAGAGGTCAGAGAAGGCAATGGCACCCCACTCCAGTACTCTTGCCTGGAAAATCCCATGGACAGAGAGGTAGTTTTAAGAGATGAAGTGGGTGGGATCAGCTCATGGAAGTTTTTAGGCTGAAGTTCAGTTCAGTTCAGTTCAGTCACTCAGTCATGTCCGACTCTTGGCAACCTCATGAATCACACCACGCCAGGTCTCCCTGTCCATCACCAACTCCCGGAGTTCACTCAGACTCACGTCCATCGAGTCAATGATGCCATCCAGCCATCTCATCCTCTGTCATCCCCTTCTCCTCCTGCCCCCAATCCCTCCCAGCATCAAAGTCTTTTCCAATGAGTCAACTCTTCGCATGAGGTGGCCAAAGTACTGGAGTTTCCCCTTTAGCATCATTCCTTCCAAAGAACACCCAGGGCTTTAGAATGGACTGGTTGGATCTCCTTGAAGTCCAAGGGACTCTCAAGTGTCTTCTCCAACACCGCAGTTCAAAAGCATCAGTTCTTCGGTGGAAGAGCTGAGTCTTAGTTCTGCAGCAGATAGGGAGCTATTGATGGGTTGTGGGCTTCACTCGTAGCTCAGTTGGTAAAGAATCTGCCTGCAATTCAGGAGATCCGGGTCAGGAAGATCCCTTGGAGAAGGAAATGGCCACCCACTCCAGTATTCTTGCCTGGAGAATCCCATGGCGAGAGGAGCCTGGCAGGCTACAGTCCATGGGCTCGCCAATAGCTGGACACGACTTAGCGACTAAATCACCAACCACCAAGAGGCAGGGGCATGACACCATGAATCTGAGTTTTGGAAAGATCCCAAGATGAGGAATCTGGGGACTTGGAACAAGTGAAGTCTCTAGAGAAGAGGCGCTGTGGCCAGAAGCCGCTCTTCAGGGAGCGGGGCTGAGTCACCCTGGGGCGATGCCTGATTACAGAAAGATCAGCTTCAGAGGGCTTTGCACAATGATGAAGGAGGCAAGAAGCAGCAGGGAATGGAACAGACACAGCCCTGACTTCCTGGCTCAGTGCAGCGGGCTCCATGGAGCGCTTAGGAGGCAGGGGGCAGGGTGAGGTAGTGAGGAGTGGAGAGTACGGTGGGGGTAGGAAGAGCAGAACCTTAATAAGCGAGTTTTGTGAAGAAGTTGGAAGAAGACCCCATGAGCTCTTTGAGCACCTTCCCCATCACTGAGCCCACCCATCCTCAATGAGGCTCCAGCCCTGCAAGGCAAGCCCCTTCCCATCATAGGCACAGAAGCCAGAGGGAGTGTGTCAAATTGTGAACCATGCCCTTCTGAGGTCCTTTCTTTGCCAGTTAGAATAAAGCTCTATTTTCCATTTCACGGATGCACTAGGATGGTCGGGGCCTCAGAGCTTTTGCCCAGGCTGTTTCTCTGGTCTGCGCACCCTCTTCACCTAGCCTGCTTGGTAAGGGCACGTCCTCCAGTGTTCTTCCATTCCCCAAAATGTGCAGCCAGCCCTAGGTGGGCATCTGTTGCTGTTCCTCCACGTCCCCAGCTCCTAGCAGTTCTGGACACAGGTTAGGTGTGCAGTGAACGTCTGTGGAATAAACGAGCCTCAGTTTCTCCTGTTGAATCACCGTTGAATCATTATGTAACCTCTGCCACACCCAGCATCTCCTTGGACACCCCCTCTCTCCCAGCACACACAGCCCCCTGCCCTCTGGCTGTCCATCCCCTCACTGCTCATCTTTTTGCCTTGCTAAGCTGAGAACACTTTGATTCCCATCCCCCTGGATAAGTGTCCCTTTCCTCATTGAACTGGCCCTGCCCATCCTAGAGCCCCCCTCCTCCTTGCTCAGCACTCCTTCTCTTTCCTGAACCCCCAAACCTCATGGAGCTCAGCTTCTAGACCCCTGTCCCTGACCCCAGTCTCAAGCCTCAAGGCTGGTCTTACTGGCTGAGTTCTGTCTTGACCTTCTCGTATCCTTGGGTCTTCACTCCATCACTCCCTGCCTCTGTCTTGCTCACAGTCCCCGCTCCCTTCTCCTCACTTTATCCCTCACCTCCGTCCCCTCCGCTAACTGTTCAGCCCCCTGTGGTTGGGCCTGCATCCCACCACTCCACCAGAAATGCCCTTCTTGAGGTCACCCAATCACCTCTTGGCGCATGTGTTGTAGGGTTCCCCAGAGGTCCCAGCCCTGGTCCCCAAGATCTCACCCTCTTCCACTTGGTTTCCATCTCCCACCCCAGTGTCCTCCCATCTCCCCAACAACTCCTTCTCAGCTTCTTTCCAGGCCCTTCCTCTGCTTGTGTGTTGAATGTGAGTATTGCCCAGGCCTCAGCTCTTGATCCTCTTCTCAAGCTGCACCCCTTCTTCCCCAGGATGCTTTCCCCTCCCACGGATTTAATCCCCACAACAGCTCCTCAGGGAGATCCATGCTCCCTCTTTCCACAGCCTGCCTCTTAAACGAGATGGTTCTCCATCTTCACCTTCCTTTACTCCTTAACCACTGACGTCCGCTCTCCACCTCAACCAGGGATGCCAACAGCCTGTTTGTGGCTGGGTCCTTACATGACATCTCAGTAGCACCTGGCATTGGGCTCCCCTCTCCTCCCTTGAGTGTCCTCTTCTCTCGACTTGCATGATGCAACATGCTTCTGAGTGTCCCTACCTGTCTGAGTGCTCCTCCTCGATCTCTTAGCTGACCCTTCTTCTGTCCTTTTATTCAGTGTCTAATGCCTCTCCTCACTGTCCGCTCCCACTTCCCTAGCCATCTCATACACCTCCAGGCCTTTGATGACTGTTTCGTATTAAGGACTCCACATGTCAGGCTCCAGCCAAAATGTTTCTCTTGAGTTCCAGACCTACAGGTTCCGCTGCCTACAAGACACCTTCCCAGGGGCGTGCCACAAGAACCACAAACTCAACCCAACTCGTCATTTCCTCCACTCGAATCCGCTCCTCCTCCTGTGGGCCTTCTCTTGGCGAAGGGCCAGCGGCTATCCCGTCACCCAGGCCTGACCCCTGGGCATCATCCTTGAGCTGTGCTTTCCCCCAGCCCTCACCCCCACGTCCAGTTCCTCACCTAGCCTCCTTGATTCTACCGCCTGAATATCTGTCTTACGTGCATCTGTACCCTTCCACCTGTCCATCTTCCTGGTTCAGCTCCATCTCTTGGAACCTGGAAGTCCCCCTCCCTCCAGGTTTGCCGTCTGTGCAATGCATTCTCCACACTACAGAGGGACTTTCTAAAATGCAGCCCTGGCCATGTCTCCTGTTTTAAGGCCCCCGGGACTCCTTGTGGCCTTTGGAATGATGTCTGTGCTCCTTTTTTACAGACTCAGGCCTTTCCTCCTCTGCCCCCTGCTTCCCTCTGCACTCACTCCACGCACCAGCCATACTGAATGAATTTCAGATGCCCCATGGGCCGCGCTTTGTCTTACGTGTCACTGAGGCCTCTGCAGGGAAATGCGCACAGAGATTTGCTGCTGGTTGAGTGGGAGGCGGACAGCAGGATTCTAAGAAGGCCCTTTGCAAACGTGCCCTTCACTAAAGTGATAAGGGGGAATATGTGAGTTATGGGAATGTAACCACAGACACCCACAAATGGGACACCTGGGTGACTTTGGTTCTTGTTGTTGTGGTTCAGTTTCTCATTTGTGTCTGACCCTGTGACCCCATAGACTGCAGCACGCCAGGCTTCCCTGTCCTTCACCATCTCCCGGAGTGTGCTCAAACTCATGTCCACTGAGTCGGAGATGCCATTCAACTATCTCCTTCTCTGCCATCCCCTTCTCCTCCTGCCTTCAATCTCTTTTAGGATCAGGGCAAGCCAAAAACCTGGAGGGAGCCTTCATTTCAGCCATGAATTGAATCAAATCCTTGAGTCATAGACAACTTAATAGCATTGGAGCGGAAGTGGTGCCTAAAATCTACAGTGACTTATTCATTTGGAATATAGCTGAATAACAGCCCAAAGTAGAAAACCAGTCCCAAGCAGGCTCCCTCATAACCATGTGAGGAGTCCTTTCCTCTTACAACGACCCAACCAACAAGAGTGATATTAAGTTTTAAATTTGTTGATTGGCTACATGGTAACATCGACTCTATATAAGTAAGTTCTCTATTTGAAAAATCAGTCTGGCCAAACTGGTGACAGTTTCCCTGTCACCCCTGGTTCTCATGAACTTTTTCCTCACTGCCTGGAACACATACTGGCTGTGAAGCCTTGTTCAACTAATTCAACCTCTCTTATTTCTTCATCTGTGAAAAAGAGGGGGAAAAAAAGAGTAGTATCCCCCACTGCATGGGTTTTAAGGATCAAATGATACTTGTAAAGCACTGGGAGCAGTACCTGCCACAGGATAAGTGTTCAACCTTTAGGAGTAAGCTACGGAGGTTATGATTAAGATTTTGTTGTTGTTTATCATTATTGTGTTTGCTACTCCCCCCCTCTCCTCTGCTCACCTTTCTCTTACTCATTCTCCTGTTATGAAATCAAGGATCATCCCTGAAGCCAGAGCTCTCCCCCACAGCCCTCCAGAGCAAGCATCCTCATCTCTCTTTTTAGGTGGTGGGAAGGGAGGCCCACAGGGTGCAGAGTTTCGCCCAGGGTCACAGGCCAGGCATTTGACTTCAGGTCCAAGCAGCGACGTCTACGCCATGGGTCCTCCATTGCTGCATGGTCTTCAGCGATCTCTGCTCTGATTCCCCTGGTTCTCTCCTCCAGCCTGTACACAGCTCCTCACTGCCTTGTTCTTCTTTTAATGACTGGTCCCACCCATCCCCTAAGCCAGAACCCCGGGAAGTACCCCAGCCTCTGATTGGTCACAATGGCCATACTGATTGTATTTCCTGAGTATCTCTCAAATAATTTTCTCTCCGTCTCCACTGAACAGAACTTTGTTTAAGACTTTTCCATCTTTCTCACCCGGATGATCTGGTCAGCTTCCTCCCAAATGTTCCTCCAGTCTCTGGTCTCTTCCCAGGCTGCAGAGGACACTTCCCAGCCTGTAAATCAGACCAGACCTTGCTCCTGCTTAAAACTTGCTGATGACTTCTTTATTTCATCAGTTCTGAGAAAGGTCCCCCTAAAACATTGTGAAACAAGGGTTCTGTGGCCAAAATGTCTTGGAAGTGCAGCTGTCTCCCTCTTAGAAAGTTACTTAAAGTCACAGAAGCATAATGAAATGAATTGAAACGTTAATCACTCCCAGTCGTGTTCGACTCTTTGTGATCCCATGGACCATAGCCAGCCAGTGCCCTCTGTCCATGGGATTCTCCAGGCAAGAATACTGGAGTGAGTTGCTATTCCCTTCTCCAGGGGATCCACAAAGGCTGCAAAAAGCCCTGGAGTAGAAAATCCAGTTTAGACTTGTTGGACATGGTGGTTCTCAGATATATTCTCAGATATATCTAATGCAATGGCCTTTTTTCCACATCTTCCTATGAACATTTAGGGGAATCCTGTTCCAAGGAATACTCTTTGGAAAATGCTGCAAGATAGAATTCAAGTCCATCGACATGACATAAAAGGTGCTTAAAGATAGGACTACTTATCTTCCCCTACTCCCCTCCCCACCTCTCCTGTACCCCCAATCTTCCTCAACTTCCTTCAGGTCGCTTTACACCTCTGTGGTCTTGCCCCTAGAGGGCCCTAGTCTCTACTTCCCGATGGACAAATCGTTATTCATTCTTGAAGAGTTCACCCAAATGGCCCCTCGTCTGTGACTCCTTCCTTGGTTCTGGATTCTCTTGATCCTCGTGGCTGCCAGCTTGTGCCCATTTGCAGGCACTGTCTGTACCCTGGAGAGACCAGTCCAGGATAGCCAGGGGTCTTTGCTTCCATGTCCCTAGCACTTGCACTGCTTGTGGTACCTGGGCAGGGCCAGGTGAGTGTTGGTTGAACAAGTGAAGGAGGAAACGAGATCGTAGGTCTGAAACTCAGCCCTGGGGTTGGGGACCTCACTGGCTCAAAGGATGGTTCCAACCTCAGCACCTTTGACATCTGGACCAGATTGCTGTTGTGGGGGCTGCCCCATACATTGTAGGATGTTTAGCAGCATCCCTGGCCTCTGTCCCCCAGAGGCCACTAGAAACCCCCTCCCCAGTGTGATCATCAAAAGGCTTCCAGACTTTGCCAAAAGTCCCCTGAGTAGCAGACTCATCTCTGGTTGAGACCACTGTTCTAGACATAGCTTATTCCAGTTGTCTTCCTGTCTCTGGGTAGGTGGCCTTTTTCTCATTATCCCTCTTGTCCTTAAAGTTTTCTCAGGGCTGTATAAATTCCAGGCTTCAGCACCTTCTCTGAGGATGGTGGAGCAAGTCTCGGGGGTGAGCCTGCATTGCTCCTGGAGCTAAGGGGGCATTTAGGGTGGATGACAGCTCTTGCTGTGCTAGTTCCCTTGAAAGCAGATGGCAGGGAAGGTTTATAAAGGGGCCTTGCAGAGAGCTGCCAGCCTGGCCTGCACTTTCTGAGAAGCACATTCGTTCTGTAGGCTGAAACTCCTATCTACTCACTTTCCATCCTTGTGGGAGCCTGGGAAAGACGGAGGCCTCTCCCACAGCTGCCTCTCACCCTTGCTCCATCCTTGCAGTCAGTGCCGACGGAAGCCAGGCCTGTGCCAAAGGCTGTGAGCTCTGCTCGGAGGTCAACGGCTGCCTCAAGTGCTCGCCCAAGCTGTTCATCCTGCTGGAGAGGAACGACATCCGCCAAGTGGGCGTCTGCTTGCCATCCTGCCCACCTGGATACTTTGATGCCCGCAACCCTGACATGAACAAGTGCATCAGTGAGTGTGGGCAGGGCTGGGGAAGGGTGCTGGAAACTCTGGATATGGGGCGGGGGTGCTTTGAACTGTTGATGGGCTGCAAGAGGGGTGGAGGAGGTATTGAGGAGGGGAGTTCCTGATTCCAATATCCAACTGCTGGCCAGACATCTCCCCAGACATCCCACCCACATTTCCAGCCCATAACATAGCCGCATCTCCTCCCTCCAAACCTGCACTGACTTGTGTTCCCACGGGTGACTCTCAGTGTCCCAACCCATCACCCAAGGCACAGACCTAAGAGCCAGCCTCTCATCTATGCCCCCACCTTAGCCATTCGATAACCAAATTGTGCCTCCTCCAGCTCCTTTCCATCCTCACTGCCATTGTCTCATCCAGGTTCCCATCCCCTCTCTCCTGGACCACTGCAATAACCTCCATCTGTCCCCCAACCCTCATCTGGTTCCCTTCGACCCTCCCTCTGCCCTGCAGCCAGAAAGACGCTTCTGAGACATATAACCTAAAAAAAAATCGGGGCTGGCTCCACTGACTGCAGGGAAATTCAAGCCCTGGTCAGCCTTCTCTCCCCATCCTCCCCACCTCCCATCTCACTCTGCTCCGCTCTCTCACATCAGCTATAGTTTCACGTGCTCCGAAGCACACGCTGTCACACTTCCCTCTCAGCAGGGGGCCACGCGGTGAACCCTCTCTGGTAAACAATGCCAGTGACCCTCTCATTTTGTTCAGAGCCTTGGAGTTTAGCATGCATTTCCAGACCTTCTATCGGTTCAGCCACACAGGCACCTTGGGAGGGAGACAGACCTAAGTGATGGTACCCTTTTCATAGCTGATAAGATCAAGGTCCCAGGGAAATGCCTGAGGGGAGTTCAGAACTTGGATTCTAAATCCCAACTCTGCTGTTTATTCCTTGTGTGACCTTGGGCAAGTCACAGCCTCTCCAAACCTCATCTTCAAAATGTGGGTGTTCGTCTTTACCCCCAGGATTGTTGTGAGAGGCATATGTCAGCCCTCAGTGTCTGGCACAAAACAAACGGAGCGGCTCTTCTTACTTTTGTTTGTGTTTTGCCTGCCACCAAACCCAGGATTCAGAGGCTAGGAGGCACAGAGGAGGGTGGGGTGGGGTGGGGAGTTTATAAGGATGGAGGTGGGACCCCAGGACTGCCCTCTCGGTCCTCGGGGATCTGGGTAGGGCATTCCTCGCTCTGCCTGCTCTTGGGAAACTGGCAGCCCAGACTTCAGGGGCGGGGACTAGTAGGAAGTCAGCTCCGCCCACAGTCCGGGAGGGGCGAGATTGTGAAAGACCCCTCTGGCTTCCAGCCTAGCCCAGCCACCCTCTCCTTCCACCTCCCAGCAGGAGAGAGAGCTGGCAGGAGGGCATCAGGGAGGGACCCAGGACTCTGACCAAGGTGGTTCCTGGAACGCGACCTTGCAGAGGCAAAGGAATTTGCCCTGGGATGGCTCCCCATCCTCCAGGCAGATTCTTTTTTCCCTGGGCAGGAGGAGAACCAGGCTTTGGGGTGCTGTGGATGCCCAGCAGTAGGGGAAGAGGAAACCACACAGCCACTCTCAGGGTGTCATTGTATCCCTCAGTTTGGCTCTGATTAGGTGGTCCTTGGGAGAAGGCTATGGCACCCCACTCCAGTACTCTTGCCTGGAAAATCCCATGGACGGAGGAGCCTGGTGGGCTGCAGTCCATGGCAACCCACTCCAGTGTTCTTGCCTGGAGAATCCCAGGGACGGGGGAGCCTGGTGGGTTGCCGTCTACGGGGTCGCACAGAGTTGGACACGACTAAAGCGACTTAGCAGCAGCAGCAGCAGCAGGTGGTCCTTGGGGTGCCCTGGGATACTGGGACCCTCCTCTCGCCCCACTAATCTCCTGTGCTCTGAATCTAGCTCTCTTGGGCCTCCCCTTGGGTTCCCGGGCCTGGAGCAGGTGCTGGGTTGGGCAGGTGGTGGGTGGGGAGAGTCCCAGCGGCCCTCAGGAGGGGCTGTGTTGGCCTCCTCTCTCCCCGCCCCTTGCTTTCATTTCTCTTTCTCCCAAGACTCCACTGTGGCAGTGGCAGCTCCAGGCCACTGTCCTGCCCTGTGTGGGTGGGTGGGCACGGGATGAGGGGAGGGGTCTGTCTGGGGCTGAGCCAGAGCCCCCACCCCTGGTCTGGCCCTCCCCTCAGAATGCAAGATTGAGCACTGCGAGGCCTGCTTCAGCCACAACTTCTGCACCAAGTGTCAGGAGAGCCTGTACCTGCACAAAGGCCGCTGCTACCCTGCCTGTCCCGAGGGCTCTGCGCCTGCAGACGGCGCCATGGAGTGCAGCAGCCCGGGTGAGCCGGCAGGGTCCCGGCCGGAGAAGGGGTGGGCAGCGCGGGTGGGTGCAGGCTCCCACGGAGAGCGTGGGCTGGGCTCCGTGCAGAGAAAGCTCGTGACGACCACCCCCTGAGTTTCTCTGAGGACTTTTATGCTCTCTGGACTTTAAGGATGCCTCTGGCCCGGGGCTGAGGCCGAGACCAGGTGGGAGAGGCTCCCTGGGGGGTACCTGGGGCCAGGTGAGGAGCCGTGACCCCTTCCTCCCCTTGCTTTCCTCCCCTCCCGCCAGCACAATGTGAAATGAGTGAGTGGTCTCTGTGGGGGCCTTGCTCCAAGAAGAAGAAGCTCTGTGGCTTCCGGAGGGGCTTGGAGGAGCGGACGCGGAGGGTGCTCCATGCCCCGGGGGGAGACCACGCCGTCTGCTCAGACACCAAGGAGACGCGGAGGTGCACAGTGCGGAGGACACCCTGCCCCGAGGGTGAGCTGCGGCCTGGGGGTCAGCGGTCAGCACAGCTGAGGGAGGTCTGATGACCTCTGTTTCCTACCTGTGACCCAGAAGAGGGCTCAGGCCAGGGCCAGATGGGGCACCCTCAACTCAGGACCCCATGCTGTGCAAACCCGTGCCAGGCAGACAGTGATCCACGCAGCTGCGTGGGATGGCGGGAAGCTTCTGTGGTCCTATCCCTCCCCATTGCTTCTGATTCAGGGGATGCTGGCACTGGGGACCCTTAGAAGGGGAGCTTGGAAGGGGGGTGCGAAGGCCCAGAGAGGGGCAGTGATTTGGCCAAGGTCACACAGCCCGCAGGTGGCAATGATGTGGCAGTGGTGTGGGATGGAGGAGTGGGGAGCCGTCCTGCCTGTCCCCAGAGCTGCAGTGCCCTGCTGGGAGATGCCCTCGGGCCACTGGGATCCAAGGTCCAAGGTCTGAGGAAAGAGGAGGTGGTTTGGTTCAGGTGGAGAGTGAAAAGGCTCATGGGACCCCCTCTCAGTACCTGTGTTGCAGAGCCCTGTCCGAGGAGGTCTGGAGGGCACCTGGACCACATCTGGGCCTCCTCCCCACCCCACCCCCCACCTCCCCACCCCCGCCCAGCTTCCTGACCACATCCCTCCTCCCGCTCTTGGCCATGCCCAGGGCCTCCTGCTGTGTCAGGACGCCCTTTGTTGACTCTTCCTGCTGTTGGGGTTCCAGGGCAGAAGAGGAGGAAGGGCAGCCAGGGCAGGCGGGAGAACGCCAACAGGAACCCCAGCCGCAAGGAGAGCAAGGAGGCGGGCACCGGCGCTCGGAGACGCAAGGGCCAGCAGCAGCAACAGCAAGGGACAGTGGGGCCGGTCACCTCCGCGGGGCCCACCTAGGGACCCTATTCAGCCTCCCGGTCCATGCAGAAGGAGCCCAGTGCTGCTCTGTGTGATGAGAGCTTTACTGAACCGGAGCACTGGGGGCAATGCGCACACCCCCTCTCCATACATACAGGAACACACAGACACGTGCACACAGACCCCTATGTCCAAACAGGTAACTGACATACGTGCAAACATGTGTGCGTGCACGCGCGCATGCACACACACACATCGAAGCTACTGGAAGACACTTCTGTCCCTGGGACATCACTGTGTGAGCAGGGTGGGGAAGCAGAGGGGTCGTCTCTGCCCCTCAGAGGGCCAAGAGGCACACACTTGGTTTGTGATGCAACCAGTGGACGCATCAGAGAGAACGTTGACCAGCGTCCAAGCCCAGACTCTGCAGAGTGGAACCTTCTGGAGGAGTTCATAGGACCAGCCTGCGTGCAGACAGCAGCCAAAGCTTGAGAACTGTTCAGCATCTCCAGCTGTGTGACTTTATCCTTGGAGAGTACTGTTACACATTCATATCAGGGCTTTCCTGACTCTGAAAACTGCTTAAAGGTTTATTTCAAATTAAAAACGAAAACCAACTGACAACAGTAGCCACAGGTACTATGCTTCTTTTCAGGGTACAGGGTTTGGTGGAGTACGTAGGAGAGCAGGAAGAGACAGGGCTGAATTTTAAGAGACCCCTGCTGGCCTCCTCTATGGGGCGGGGGTGGGGTGGGGGGGTAATATGCAGGGAGGGAACCAGATTCTCTACATCTTTGTTATTCAGAGGGTGGCCTGTGGACCAGCACCAACGTTATAAGGAGGCAGCTTGTTAGAAATGAGAATTTACAGGTTCCATCCCAGACCTGATGAACCAGAGCCTGCATTTTAACAAGGTTCCAGGTGACTGGCATGTACATTCAAGCCTGAGAAGCACTGCTCTCATTCCCTCGAAGGATGGAATAGAGGTCTTGGCCAGCTTGCAGCAGGAAGGATCCTGGTCAGCTCTAAAGGAAGACTTCCCATCTGGGAGAGGTAGAATCTATATCCTGAAGGGTTATCATAGCACTTTAGGGGGAGGGAGTGTCCAGGACCCTGAGATGGCTGGGGACCACTGGACCCCAGTGGTGGGGTAGATGGCAGAAGAGTGGGTGGAATCCTTTCTTGTCATTCTGAAGTGTCCGCTGGCAGCCATCTGGTCACCAAGCTCTGGAAGGATGTTTGGTTTCCAGCGGGGAGCCAGACAGGGGCCTTGCTCTCGTGGAGCTTAGGGGTTGGTCGGGGGACAGGCATGAATCAAGTAATCCTTCTAAAAAATGTGTAATTATAGATGGGTGTAGTTAAAGGCAGACAACCACTGAAACACACACATAGCTATGAAAGTAAATAAAAATAAAAGCTATCTCAGGGAAGTTTTTCAGAGGAGGTAACATTTGAGCTAAGCTCTGAAGGATGAAGAGGAGTTAACACAAAGACAAGGAAGGGTGTTTAGACCAGTGCTGTCTGATAGAAATACAACGTGAGCCACTTATCTAATTTAATACTTTTCTAGTAGCCACATTTAAAGAGTAAAAAGAAACAGGTGCAGTTCATTTTATCTTATATTTAACCAAATGTATGCAAGCTGTTCTTTTTAACATGTAATCAATATAAAAAAATTATTAGTGAGCTCTTTTACGTTCTTTTTTTTAAACTGTCTTCAACATTCTATGTATATACTTCCCCTTTATAGCATATCAATTCAGACACTAAATTTTCTCCAGAAATACTTGATATGTATTTAGGTTTAATAAAAATTCAAATTAAAGAGTAGATTCAGGACTTCCCTGGTTGTCCAGTGGTTGAGAATCTGCCTGCCAAAGCAGGGGATATGGTTTCAATCCCTGCTCCGGGAAGATCCCACGTGCCATGAGGCAACTGAGCCCACGCAACTCCTGAAGCCCTCACACCCTCCACAACAAGAGAAGCCACCGCAATGAGAAGCCTGAGCACAGCAACGAAGACCCAACACAGCTGAAATAAAACATTTTTAAACAGATTCACCTACCACGTACCCAAGTTGTTTAAAGGGTAGATTAACATTTTCTGGTAGCTGAATTGAATACATGTAAAATTTTTAATTTAATTGAAATGAACGTACATCATCAATTCCATTCTTCAGTTGTGCTGGCCATGTTTCAAGTGCTCACTAGCCAAGTGCTCACTAGCCGTATGTTGCTAGTGGCTACTGTATTGGACAGCATAGTCCTATATTGAGGACCCAGAACATGCAAATGTGCTGTGGCAGAAAGGAGCTTGGTGTTCAATGAAATGAAAGAAAACCAATGCAGCTGGGAGGCCTGGTGGGCAAGGGAAGTGAGTTGTTTGCAGAAAGGTCCGCCTAGAGTTGGGACTTTATTTTCAGAGCCAAAGGAGGCTGCTGAAGAGTTAAGCAGCAAGCCAGCATGATTAGATGCAAAGCTTTGCAAATTTTGAAAGACTGAGCATGTTGGTTGTAGTATAGAAGACAGATTATCAGGAAGCTGTTTAGGAGTCTGTCGCTGTCATCCAGGGGACATGTGTTGGTGGAAGTGACAGTGGTAATGGGGAGAGGAGGACAAAGAGGTATTTGGAGAACAAAGTTGGCAGAGTTTGGTGATAAACTGGACATGGACGAGGAGAGAAAGGAGAAGGAGGTGTCAAGGACAAAGTCCCCATTTCTGGCTCAAACATCCAGACAGAGGATGATGCTGTGTTTTGAGATGGGGAATCCACGAGGAAGACCAGTTTGGGAAGAGAAAAAAGAACAAAACCTTGGTTTCGATCAAGTTGCATTTGACAAACCAATGCGATGTCCTGGTGACGGTGGTGGGTAAACACTCAGTTCAGTTCAGTTCAGTCGCTCAGTCGTGTCTGACTCTTTGCGACCCCATGGACTGCAGCACACCAGGCCTCCCTGTCCATCACCAACTCCCAGAGTTTACTCAGACTCACGTCCATTGAGTCGGTGATGCCATCCAACCATCTCATCCTCTGTCGTCCCCTTCTCCTCCCAGCTTCAATCTTTCCCAGCAAGGAAATGTCAAGGTAGACATTGCCTTGACACAAAAGCAGGCCTAGAGCCCGCAGGGGACATCTGAGCTGGAATGCCAGCTGGTATAGAGAAGATCCTTGGGGCTGTGGGTTGGGAAGCGCCCTGGGTAAAGAGAAGTCTCAGGACCCAGCTCTGCAGCCCTCCGAGGATAAAGGTCAGATAACAGAAGATCAGTAGGCCAAGGAGCAAGAGAAGGAACAGGCAAAAGGAAACCCAGGGGAGTGGCATATTCCAAAAGCTAGCAAGCAGGAGGAGAGATCAAGAGGACCAAAAGCTGCTGGAGACAGACGAATGGGGCCTGGAAACTGACCCCTGGGCTTGCAACACACACACCAACTGTGGCCGCCTCCAGAGCTTTTTTGCAGAGGGTGATGGAGGCAGAATTCAGCACAAATTCTTTCTGGAAGTTTAGCTCAGAAACAGAAATAAGACAGAGGCTAGAAAGAGATATGGTGTCGAGAAAGAGTGTTTTGTTTTGTTTTAGATGGGGAAGACTTGACAATGTTTAAAACCTGCTGGGAAGGGTGCAGTTAAAAGGTAGAGGTTGAACACACAGGAGAGAGAAGGGGGAAAACAGTAGTGGGAGGCTCTGAGTGGGGGATAGTTCCACAGGAGCAAGGAGATGGCAGTGCAGCGTGGGAAGGCTGGAAGGCTTGGAAGATGAGGGTCTCAGATCTGCGCACCTGACTCACTGTGGGGTTTGACCCACTCATTTCTCTGAGCCCCTTCGCTGCTTGTCAGGAGCCTGGGTGACAATGGCTGGCTCCAGCCTCTACCCAATGCCATTACTTTGCTTTTTCTCTCTGCCCCACCTCTGTCAGTCTCTCTGGCCCTATGCCTCATCCACCTCTCATTTGGTTTCTCTGCTTTTGCCCTTCCCTCTTTCTCTGACTCTGTCCTTTCTCCTTTTTGTTGCTGTGTCTTTCTCTGTTCCCAGCCTCCAGCTCTACGTGTGTGTACCATTGTTTTTCTGTTTTTCTGTCTCTGGGCCTCAGGCTCGTCTTGGCCATCTCTGGCACTGATTTGTCCTTATCTCTTAGAACCTAGGTCCTCGCTACTCAAAGGGTGGCCATGTATCAGCAACATCAGCCTCATCTGGGAGCTTGCTAAAAATGCAGACTCTCAAGCCCCTCCCAGACATAGAAATCAGAGTCTGGCTCGAAACAGATCCCCCAGGTAATTCACACACACGTTAAACACTTCAGAAGCATTGCCTTCAGCTTTCCTCTAAAACATCAAAACCAAAACCCAAATCAAAGAAGGAGCTGGATCCTCCCATATCTCCTGCATCACCTGAGTGATGCTGAGGCATTCTGCTCCTCTTCATCTCTTCTCAAGCCACTCCTGGTGCTCTAGGCAGTTAAAGGAGGGGACTTAATCGGGGCTCCAGGTGGTTCTGAGCTGCCACATCTGTAGAATTTCCCATAGGAGCAAATTCTGAGGCCGGTGTGTCCAGGTGCAATTCCAGTGCGTCCTTACCCTGGTCTGTCTCACTCTGTCCTTTCAAGACTAACAATGTGTTTTGAGCTGGAGATAAGGTATGGGTTTCAAGGTGGGGAGTGGTTACCTGCTCACAGCCTTGGAAGCAGCCCACCTGAGGCTGGAGACCGTTAGGATGGATGGGAAGTCACACTTTGTGATTTTCAGAGTGAGGGGGTGCTGGAGAGAGGAGTCAGGTCCAGGTTTAGGCAACAACAGTATGGGATGTGTATACGGGTGTTATCTGGTTATGGTGTCATTTGGAAAATGTTAGCTCCTTCCTCTACAGGGTCCCAGACTCTCTCAGACTAACACATTTCTGTCCACCTTACCCAATGCTAGCTCTGGTATGTTTCAGACCAATTCTCCAGGGAAAGCATTTGTCTTCCATTTCAATATTTTGGGTGATGGGATTGTGCCTGCTGAATTTGTTTTTGTTTTTTTTTTTAAGTAGGTTTCCCCCCACCTGCTTCCCTGGTTTGTTTGGTTTGGTTCAGAAGGACAGAGATAATTTAGGGAAAGGGTCAGCTTCCTGGGCCCCAATTCAAGTCCCTGACACAGGGCCAGGAATCCAGGTGCAAGCATTTTTTTTTTTTTGCTCCTGACTCCTCCAGCTGTGGTCTAGATTAGACTGAAACAGACAACAGGTAGAAAGCCTGGTGAAGGGTGGTAAGAAAGGAGAAAAACCACCAGAGAGAACAGATTCCATTTTGAAGGATTAGATGGATTTATTGCAAAGGGGCTGGAGTGCTGCCTGGCTAGTAAAAGTGAGCCGGAACAAAAGCCTGGTTACAGGGGAGTAGGGAAGATCTGGAGATTAGGTGCCCCAGGGGTTGCTGAGACCAGCAGACCTGAGCTGGGCGCACCTGCTTTGGTGCACCTCCTGGCTCTCCCGAGGGAAAGAGCCAACACAGGGTGAGGGATAAACAGGTTTTGTCTGCAGCCTCGCTTGGCTTCAGCATCAAATAGACCATGGATCAGCAGCCCTGATGGGGGAGGGTGGAAGGGTTGCTCAACATGGATCCACACCTGTCTCTCCTACCTCTAGCCTACGACATTGGTGGTGAGGAGGAGGAGAGACCCGGCCAGTGGCTGGAGAAGGTGGCTTGGGTCCTACCCTAGAGCCTTCCAGAACTTAAGTAGGAAATTGCGAAACAGGGTTACATTTTGAAAGAGAAAGTATGTGAAATATGGTTCCTCCCTCGCCTGTTCGCTCTCCCGGAGCTTGGTGCAGGGTGGTGGGTGAGATGGATTCCTGGCTGGACTCAGTCCTATGCAGGGAAGAGGGCAGAGAGAAGCCCACAAGGGCCCCTCAAGCCAGACCACAGCAGCTGCCAGCCTTTGGTTATTGATTATTGTTATTGGGAGGCACTTTTTCCATCTGCGGAGCATCAGCCTGGCCCATGGAGAAGGCCGGCTCCTTCCTCTGGCTGAGTTTCATCTCCTGAAAGGGCTGGCTTCTGAGGGCTCCCTCTGCAACCCAATATGTACCATGGGCTGCTGATTAAATACTTGGAATGTCTTCAGGTCGATCCAGGCCCGTCCATAAAAATGGGAGGCATTTTGGCAGTTCCAAGGCCCCTGGCACCCCGTCTTGGCACTGGCCCTGCTGTCTTCTTCTAGGAGCTGGGGTGGGCCTCCAGCCAGCATGCTTCCCTGGGAAACATCGAAGTGAGTTAAAGTCAACAATGAGTTCATCTCCAAAAGGAATAAGCCGGCAGCCTTCAGGGCAGGGGAACGGGAGAAGGGGGAACAAGGATTCGGGGGCAGTGGAGGGGGTTAAGTGATGCTGGAACAGCCAGACCAGATCCAAGCCTGTCAAACAAGCTGGCAGCTCAAGGAACAAACAAAAGTGCTTTCCCAGGCCAGCCCTGGATGGCTCCTTGGCAATGGTGGTGACAATGAGGGTGTCACAATTTCAGGGATCATGAGAAGAGTCCTCTCAAGGGAGCTGGAGCAAGACACTGACTTTGAAAGAGGCTGGGGCAGTTGAGACGGTGGCCCCAAGAGCGCTGGCTCTGCTGGCCCCAGGACTGTCAGGAGGGTGCCTGCAGATAACCATGTAGGTCATCAGACCCACTGTCTCATCTCGGAGGATTCCAAGGGGGAGGACTCAGGTGAAAAGGCCCAGTGAAGAGCAGGCTCGTGATTGCAGAACTCAGCATTTTCACCTGAACATCTCCTCTATCGTTAGAGTAACCTTTGAGGGCTTTGCATTTGGATAAAGGTTTCTGGTTTGGGCCAGTGTCCCTCTTCTGTGCTCTTCACTGCCTGGGGCATGAGGAAACCACATCCTGTAGGGCATGGACTGCACTCTACTCATTTGATCTGATGCGCCATGGTGCTGGGGAGTCGAAGGCAGAGTAAAGTCCAAAGTAAGCCTTACTCTGGGACAGGCCTGAAGGTGGAACCACCAAGTGGAATCCTGGCCTCTTGGGCCACCTTCCAAGGGCTGAGCTCCACATAGAAGGAGGGGAGCAGATAGAAAAGCCTCACGGTGGCCCATTAGCTGCTTGTGCCAGTTGAGATTCGCAGAAAACCCATCCGGTTCAGACTTCGGATCTGCCCCAGGGGCCGGCAGACTGACAGCAACTGCCTTGAATGTATACTTGGCCTGTCTCCCAAGGGTGGAACCACTGAAGACTGTGCTTGATTTCTCTCCTGCCTCACATCCATTCTCACAAGGTATTTTGTTGTATGAGGCATTTGCCGACCATGCATATTTACAATAGTTTCCCTGCCACCAAACCAACAAAATGTCCACAGACATTGCATCTCAGTTTCTCACAAACACATTCTCTTTGCATTCCCATGGTTTTCCCCTCCCTATTTCCCTCATTTTCTGAAAAACCTTCCTCCCTCTTTTGGTCCTTCTGATTCCTCTCCATTGACCAACTGTGACATTTCTGTTCCCCCAAAAGCTCTTCCAGCCCCCTCCCGCCTCCATCCTGCGTCTTTCTTTCCCTTCTATGTGGTGCCCCACATTCTTCACACCCAGCCCTTGCTCAGTCCATATGTCCCCTGTATTTTCCACCAACTGCATGCGTTTTTTGTTATTGCATGCTAGATGTTTGTGGAATGAATGAAAAAAAAAGTGAGTGAATGAAAAGGTCTCATTTGAATGTCTTTAGTCTCATGATATTACTGGAGATGGTAGTTATCAATAGGGCTTTCTCCTTTTTCCTTCTGGGAGGGAAAATAAGACCAGCATCAAAGTTCATTAGGGCACTGGATTAAAGAAACCAGACCTTGATCTCTTTGTCATTGGCCACCACTGGTGTGACAACCTAGTTTTCCAGAGTCACCTCCCTTCACTCCCCGCCCCCATCCCATCTTCTCTTCTACCCAGAACTATTCAGTGGTACCGAGTTCAAATGAATTTTCCAAAATGTAAGTGCCTTTGTCCATGCTGTTCCCTCCCCCTAAAATGTGATCCCTGTGCTGTCCTCCGTGGATCTACTCATATGTCATCTTCAGATTTAATTTGCTTGGCTCCCCACCCTCTGTGTTTCCCTATGGACTGTCTATAAACCTTTATGACATCTGAGTGTCCCCAGCCCAATGTCAGCTCCTGAGAGCAGAGACTGTGGGATTCGTTCTTGCATTTCCCCAAGTATCACAGAGCTGCGGGTACAGTTGGAGACATACTCAAGATAACAATGGCTAACATTTGTAGAGCACTTAGACTATCTTAAGTCCTTTGCTTGCATTGCCTTACTTCATCCTCAGCACAGCCCTGACTTGGGTACCTTTATTGTGCCCATTTTACAGATGAGAAAACTGAGCATGAAGAGGTCAAGGGAAGTGAGCAGGGGCACACAGCTAATAGTGGAGCCAAAACCTGAACTCAAGGAGTTTCGCTGCACTGCTGCTGAGCTGTGTGAAAACTCACACCCAGCCCTCACATTTTGCATTTTTGTGCTCACATTTGTACTCCATCCCCCAGCCTGTTCCACTTGTTTATCGAGGAGGGGGATCCAGGACACAGATTCTATATGCTCACAAGCAATACCACAGGGTCCTCACAGGCATCCACCAGGCCCTGCCTCTCCCGGCCATACCCTCAGCAGTCATTGCTATGAAGCTGCTCAGGGCAGCTTTAAACCGCATGACTGGCAGCATGTGCATCAGCCTTGGGCCCCAGGGGGGCTTCCTCAGAATGCTCCTGAAACTGCCCACCCTAGCTGCAGACCTTGAAGACCCCAAAGTACCTAAATCTCGCTGGACAAAGCAGAGATTCTCGCTTCTCTACCTGTGTGGTGGTTGCCTCAAGATCGCTGAAACCAATCTCATAAAGACTCTGGACAAAGGGGCTCTTTGGATCTGTGCCTGAAGCTGCTTCTCCTTTAGACTGACAGACGGCCAGCATCGCTCTTCCCAGACTCTGGTTTCACCTCCATGCAGGCTCCCTCTGCCCCCTCCCCTTGAAATGTAAACCTCTGCAGAGAGCCCCCTGCTGGCCCACTAAAGCATCAGCTACACTCAGATGTGTAGGGAACCCCATCGTTCGAATTCCCAGGGCAGAAAAAAAAGAACTATCTCCATGTTGAGACAGGCAACTTTCACTCTCGGAGGGTAATGGAAACTAACAGTCAGCTCTAGTCAGTTGCATACTTGTTCAATGCACAGAACACACACCAGAGACCAGGACAGAGACGTGGGCAAGCTTTTTCTGTAAAGACCCAGGTGGTAAATATTTTAGGCTTTGCAGGATGGCTCTTCATCTCTGCTGATGTAGTGCTAAAGCAGTTGTAGACCATTAAAAAAATTTTTTTTTTTTTTGCCATACAGTGTAGCACCCAAGTTCCCTGACCAGGGATCAGACCTTCAGCCCCTGCCATGGAAGCACAGAATCCCAACCGCTGGAACACCGGGGAAGTCCCCAGACTATTTTTTAAAAAATGGGGTGGCTGTGTTCCAATGAACCCTTATTAATGAACTCTGAAATCTGCATTTCTTAACAGCTTCACGTGTCACAACATACTATTCTTATTTTTTATTTTTTTTGATCACTGAAAAATGTGAAGACCATTCTTAGCTTGTGAGCCCTATGAAAACAGGCATTTGGTGGATTTGATAGGAGACCCCTGCCCTCAGACATAAGCTACTTGGTTTATGCCTAGTGCACTGGTGAGGCGAGGGACGGCTGAGCACAGTAGAAATCTGAGTCCCTAGGTGCTGGGCACAGTAGCCAAGCATCTGAGGGATTTGTCCATCCCTGGCTGGAAGTGAAACTTACATTTCTAAATTCTCTCTAATAGACATGGAAAGCATCTAGAAGACTCCTCCAACCTTGATACAGTGAGTTGGAAGGATCGATTTTTCCTGAAATGAGGAAGTTGGCAGATCTGTCTTTTTCTAATCAAGGTTCTAAAAAATTACATAAATCAAGGTTTTGACCACTTCTTCCTTCGCTGCTTGAGAAAGTATTTGTCCTAACTTTCTTCCATATCTCAGTCTGTGTCTCTCCTTTGGAAGTCAGATTTTGTTCCCAGTCTAGACTAGACAAAGGAGCAAGAGGGATGCAGAATGCCAAGGAAAACCTCAGTGTCTTGTTGAGCAGAACCTTCCCCCAGGGCAAGGCTGACCTGACCGACAGAGGTTCCCCTGACACATCAGCTTCAGAAGTAGATTTCAGATGCTTCAACGTGACATTATTCTTCTGGAAACAATCTAAGGTACCTGGTTAACATTTTCAAAACGTGTTTTTCTAAGGAAAAGGGGGGAGGTGGGCAGGAGAGGGGGGGAAGAATTACACAAAGATTTAGTCTAACAGCTTAAAAATCAAAAGGATCATTGGACAGATAGATATCAAGTGTAATAGGAAACACACTGATCCTGGGGAGATGACTTAATATGGGCCCTCCAGCCTCCTTGGAGCTTAAATAATTATCTATGATTTGGAATTATCCTTCAGATTCCCACATCAGTGTGTGTTCTGGATCCACTTCTCAGGATGCAGCCAGCAATCTTGAGTTATCTAAACCCGGCTGCAAACTAGAGGCCATTAATAGCATCTCAAAAAATTGCTTCTCGGATTTTCTTCAGTGGAATATGCTGAGGACCACAGGGACTCACTGATAGGAAGGAGAAAAATGCTGCTAGTTATTTTTCCAAAGCTTAATCTAGGGATCTTTTTGAAGAGCTCCTTACCGAGTAATGAGATGAATGCCAAGAACAATATAGACTCTGTTTTTCCCACTTAGAATTGGTGACCAGATACATCACCCATGAAGAGAATTTTCTTGGGGTTCCCAGGGGTGAATCTCTCAGCTTTTAATAGCTTTCCATAGTCACCTAGCTCATCAGCTGGCTATATGCCTATCTAGAACCTCCCTGGAACTCTAGACTGAAAGTGGGGTAAGAGGGCAGTTTGGTCCATAAAGCTCCAGTTGAACACACTTTATTTTTCTTATAGTCCCTTGTAAACTGTTGAGGGTGTCTGAAGAAAGACTCTCCCTTTTTGCTTTCAGCAAATGTAACAAAACCTTAAAAATGTAGAATGCTTCTCTGTTCTTCCAGGGTCCCAGAGACTCTGCGTGGGGTGGGGGGCTGGTAACTCTTTCAGAGTGAGGAGCAGCCACTTCAAGAGCCCAACTCTTGGCCCCACGTGGCCGGAGTCACTTCATCAGGACTTGCCAGAGAGACACGGGAGGCTGAATAGAGAAGCCTCTGCTCTCAGTTCAGCTGGGAAGCCTACACCAGCAAGCTGGCACTAATTAAGAGCTAATGGCCTTAAAATGGAGCATTGCCAGAGGATACCGACCCTCTGGCTGCAGCATAAATATCAAGGCATTTGGGGCAGAGCCAAGACATATATTTTCAGAGTGCAGGAGACATTGCTGCAGCCTTTCTCACCCTGCTCTGCTGAGAAAAAAGACAGGATTTAAGATATGTGGGACAGGAACTAGGTCTTACTTGGACTGGTCTTACCAGTTCCGGTCAGTTCATCAGAAAACCCCAGGGGAACTTTGGGGAAAGACTTTGCTTTTCAGATCTCAAACTTTTATGTACACAGGGATCATTACAGAAGCTTTTTAAGATATATGTTTCCTGGACCCCACCTCCAGAGGGTCTGGTTTCAGTAGCTCTTGGGTAAAACTCAAGAGGCTGCATATTTTAGAGTTGCCATATGATTCAGCAATTCCACTCCTGGGCTTCTATCTGGAGAAAACTATTATTCAAAAAGATATTTGTACTCCTATGTTCATAGCACCACTATTCACAATAGCCAAGACATGAAAACAACTTAAATGTCCATCAGCAAGTGAAGGGATAAAAGAAAGGTGGTATATATATATATATATATATATATATATATACACACACACACGCACACACAATGGAATATTACTGAGCCTTAAAAAGAATGGAATAATGGCATTTGCAGAACAAATGCCTAGAGATGATCATACTAAGTGAAGTAAATCAGAAAGACAAATACCATATGATATCACTTATATGTGGAATCTGAAATATGACACAAATGAGCTTACATATGAAACAGAAACGGACTCACAGACATAGAGAGCAGATGTGTTGTTACCAAGGGGTTGGTGGGGGGAGGAGTGGGAGTTTGGGTTAGCAGATGCAGACTACTACATGTAGGATGGATAAACAACAAGGTCCTACTGTATAGCACAGGGAACTATATTCAATATCCTGTGATAAGCCAAAATGGGCTTCCAGACGGCTCAGTGGTAGAGAATCCGCATCCCAATGCAGGAGACTCAGGTTCAATCCCAGGGTCAGGAGGATCCCCTGGAGGAGGAAATGGCAACCCCTCCAGCATTCTTGCCTGGATAATCCCATGGGCAGAGGAGCCTGGAGGGCTGTAGTCCATGGGGTCCCAAAGAGTCAGACTTGCCTGAGCGACTGGCATATGCACACATGATAAACTATAATGGAAAAGAATATTTTAAAAGAACGTGTGTGTGTAACCAGATCAGTTTTCTGTAGAGTGAAAACTAACACAACATTGTAAATTAACTGTACTTCAATTAAAAAAAAAAAGAGTCTGGGGACCGCCCTGGTGGTCCAGTGGCCAAGACTCCATGCTCTCAGTGCAGGGGGGCCTAGGTTCGATCCCTGATCAGGGAACTCGATCCAACATGCCACAGCTAAGAGCTTGCTTGCCTTAACTAAAGATCCCTCATGCCACAACTAAGACCCAGACCAGCCAAATAAATAAGTCAATAAATTTGTTAAAAGTCTGCATTTTTCATCAACTCCAAGTGTTTCTGATGCTGGTGGTCCTCAGATCACGCTTTGAAAAAAACACCTCTTGCAAAGCTGCTGCTACTTGTCCATTAGATCCCAATGGAAAAGTTTTTGCAGAATGAAGCAGGAAGTGAGGCTGAGATTCTCTGCTTCCCTGCTGTAGACAGCACAGGGAGCTAAGATCAGTGCTCTCTGATGACGGAGAGGGGTGGTATGGGGGGAAGGCTCAAGAGGGAGGGGGATTTGTATACATATGCTGATCCACGTTGTTGTACAGCAGAAACTAACACAAAATTGTAAAGCAATTAAACTCCAATAAAAGAAATTAAATGACAAAAGCCAAAAAAGATTCTCTGCTTCCCATGAAAACACCAGTCGATTTCTTCCTGTCAGCACTTGGCACAAAGCTTGATTTTGAACCACCTTCCTACTCTATTCCTGTTGGGATCTTCCCATTCACGTAAACCTGTGCTTACCCGGAGCAAGACTCCAGGGAATGAGGTGCTCACCGTGGGTCCGGAGGGAAAGAGAAAGCCTCCATCTACACGGCTTGTGCTGGGTACAGAATGCTTTCACGTGTTATAATTCGTATGATCACGCTGCAGTCTTGCTGGGTAGTTAAATGAACATGTCAGTTTTAAAGCTGAGAAATTATAGGCCTGGAGGTATGCCTTGCCTCATCTGGTCACCATGACATCAGGAAGGATGCATGTGAAAAATGCATTACACATGCAGGGAGCAAAGCAGGCACACCAAACCCACAGCTTTAGCCTGACATTCCTTGGTGAGGCTTTTTATCTGCTGGTAGAACTGCAGTTGGTTGTCAGGATCAGCAAATACTGCTGTAAAAGAATTGATGGATCACATGATAAAAATAGATGGAAAGTTCATACGTTAAACGCAAGCAGAGTATGAGAACAGGAGAGAAACAACCCACCATATCATCTGGGAAAATGAAACTCCTTGGCAAGACTTCACAACAGCCTGATTCAAAATTTCATAATGAAATTATGTCTCTGATCAAAGCCTGAATGAGCTCATGGGCTGATTTTTGCCATTCGTGTTTATTCTGGTTTGAACCAAATTGAGGCATCAGAAACACATTATCCTAGTCTCGTCTCCGGAAGTGGGCTCTGGCCTCTCTGTTTGAGGGACCAAAGGGACAGGGTGAGGCAGATGGGGACACCTTTGGGTCTTCACTGGGTGTCAAGTTGCTTCTGACCAGCTTTGAGAGACTTTCCTCAAACACCATGGCAGAGGTAGGAATGTTCTAGCAAAGTTGTGTTTAAGCTCATGATACTTGCCCTGGGGGCAATAAAAGTGAGTCTCAAGGGAGGAGATATTTCCCACTCTTGTCTAGGACATGGCCTGGTTTTCCTCTAGAAAGAATAGTTTGGGGTTTGTTTGTTTCAGACTCAGAGAAATAAGGACTCAATCATCCATCCCACAATGAGAGAACCTCGCTTCATACCAAGTTGTTTGTTTTTATAGAAGGAGCTACCCCACAGCCCAGGATCCACTTTCTTCCTGCTTAACCACCTCTTCACAGGTAATCCTCCTGTAAAGGCAGAGTGACGGACACTTCCTGACAACTTGTGGTGCCAAAAGAGAGGGAGGCTTCTTGGTCACAGCACAGACATCTAGACACTTCCTGACAACTTGTGGTGCCAAAAAGAGAGGGAGGCTTCTTGGTCGCAGCACAGACATCTAGAGACTTTATTTTGACTAGTAAAAACAGAAACTGCTGGGTCTTATTGCCCTCATTCTCCCCCAGGAATGAAGAGACATTTCCATCTGCTATTGACTAAATGTTTGTGTCCTCCTAAAACTCACATCACTGAGATTCTAATCCCCAATGTGATGGTATTTGGAGGAGGAGGGGATGATTATGTCTAGATGAGGTCGTGAGGATGGAGCCCCCATGATGGAATCAGTGCCCTTATAAGAAGAGAAAGATGGGGGTCCAGTGGCTAAGATTCCACACTCCCAACGCAGGGGCCCCCAGGTTCCTCCCTGGTCAGCGAACTAGATCCCACATGCTGCAACTAAGGGGTTTGCATGCCACAACTAAGAGTTCAAATGCAGGAGCTAAAGAATGAAGATCCGGCATGCCTCAATTAAGACTTCACGCAGTCAGGTAAATAAATAAATATTTTTAAAAAATAATAAGAGAAAGACACCAGAGCCCTCCTCCTTTCCCCAGCATGTAAGGACACAGTGAGAAGACAGGAAGAGAGTTCTCTAAGGCAGGAAGAGAGTCTATAAGGCAGGAAGAGAGTTCTCACTCGGAAGGCAACCGTATTGGCACCCTGACCTTCGGCTTCCCAGCTGCCAGAATTGTGAGAAGTGAATGTTTGCGGTTTAAGTCACTCAGTCCGTGGTATTTTGCTACAGCAGCCCCAGCTAAGATGCCACTTATTCATTCCTTACTTCAGTGAATATTCATCTAGTCCTTGCTATGTTTCAAATGCCTTTCGAAGTCTTGAAGATACAGTGGTGAGCAAATTTTCAAGGTCCCTGCCCTCAAGACGCTTACATTCTAGTTTTGGGGAAGCAACCAATAAACTTGTAAATAAAATAATTTCAGCTAGTAATAAATGCCATGAAGTAAACAAAACAGAATGCCATAATGGAATAACTGCAGAAGAGTGAGAGATTGTGATTTAGACAGATTAGACTGGAAATTTATCCTAGGAGGAAGAGTTGCTGGATAAAATACAGGATACCCAATCATTCGCCATCACCTCATGGCAAATAGATGGGGAAACAATGGAAACAGTGACAGACTTTATTTTCTTGGGCTCCAAAATCAGATGGTAGATGGTAACTGCAGCCATGAAATTAAAAGATGCTTGCTCCTTGGAAGAAAAGCTATGACAAACCCAGACAGCATATTAAAAAGCGGAAACATTACTTTGCTGAAAAAGGTCTGTCTAGTCAAAGCTCTGGTTTTTCCAGTAGTCATGTATGGATGTGAGAGTGGGACCACAAAGAAAGCTAAACAACTTCAGTGCTTTTGAAGTGTGGTGTGGAAGAAGACTCTTGAGAGTCCCTTGGACTGCAAGGAGATCAAACCAGTCAATCCGAAAGAAAGTCAATCCTGAAGATTCACTGGGGGGATTGATGTTGAAGCTGAAGCTCCAATATTTCGGCCACCTGATGCAAAGAGCCAGCTCATTGGAAAAGACCCTGATGCTGGGAAAGATTGAAGGCAGGAGGAGAAGGGGACAACAGAGGATGAGTTGGTTGGATGGCATCACTGACTCAATGAACACGAATTTGAGCACGCTCTGGAAGATGGTGAAAGACAGGGAAGCCTGGCGTGCTGTAGTCCACGGGATCACGAAGAGTCGGACATGACTGAGCGACTAAACAACAACAACCCTATCATATTTTTTAATTAAATCATGCAATGTTTTTAAAAATGTAATTAATTTATTTATTTTTGGTTGCCGTGGGTCTTCATTGCTGCATGTGGGCTTTCTCTAGTTGCTGAGAGGAGGCTTCTCATTGCGGTGGCTTGTTTTGGAGCATGGGCTATAGAGTGCAGGCTCAGTAGTTGTGGTATATGGGCTTAGTTGCCCCATAGCATGTGGAATCTTCCCAGACCAGGGCTTGAACCTGTGTCCCCGACATTGGCAGGCGAATTCTTAACCACTGGGACCACCAAGGAAGTCTTCCCAATCACATCTGAATTTCACATAAAGAATGAATTTTTTTAGTACAAGTATGTCCCAAATATTACATGGGACAGATTTATACTAAAATGTATTATTGCATTGCGTGTCTGAAATTCAAATTTAACTAAGCATCCTGTATTTTTATTTGCTAAATCTTGCAACCTTACCTGTAGGTGACATTTGAGCTGAGACCTGAATGACCAGAAGGAAGTAGCCATGCAAAGGTTTAGGGAAATAATGATTCAGGCAGAAGGAACATTCAGCGAAAATGACCAGAGGGAGGAAGGTACAAATGAGGTTAAATAAGTAGGCAGGGACAAGATCATTCAAAATTCCATAGGGATAACAAAGAGTTTGAGTTTCTCTTTCTCTCCTTTAACCCTGAGAGTGATGATACGCTAGTGGAGTTTTCGGAGGGATGACAAGATCTGATTGGTATTTGGCTGTTGGGTAGTCGGCCACTTTTGGAAGGACTTAGAGGACAAATTCCACTCCAGTACTCTTGCCTAGAAAATCCCAGGGACGGAGGAGCCTGGTGGGCTGCTGTCTATGGGGTCGCACAGAGTCGGACACGACTGAAGCGACTTAGCAGCAGCAGCAGCCGAGGACAAATTCAGAAGATAATTAAACTTAAGCTGGCGTCATTGGCTTAGGAAGGGGCATCTACGTTTTCAGGCAGAACTCCTAAGTTCTGGGCCGCAAGTCTAGGGTAGCTGGGTGGTTGCTACGGAGGGCAGCTTGGCGGTTGCTATGGAGTGAGAGGGGCGGGGCTCGACGCTGGGAAAGGTCTAAGAGGCGGGGTGGGGGCGGAGCTAAGAGTGCGGCGGCGCGCTCCTCGCGATCGCAGGAAGTCGCGCGGGGCAAAGAAGGGGTGCGAGCGGAAGTGACGTCGTCCCGCACATGCGGTCCAGCGTGGTTCGCGCGGGTTTCCTCGGTCCGGTTCGGGAAGTTACAGGCGTTTGTACTCCACGGAGGCCGGGCCCAGCGGTCTGGTACCAGTCCTATCGGCAAGATGGTGAAGCCCAAGTACAAAGGACGGAGCACCATCAACCCCTCTAATGCCAGCACAAATCCCGGTACAGGCGGCTGGGGTTGCGGAGGGTGGGGGCTTTGAGGAAGCTTGGGGCTAGGGACTCCGAGTGGCCTTGCTTGGAGTGACTTCAAGCGCTGTGGCCTTTGGGTATGAGAAGGGAGAAGGTGATTCCTTGTTCAGAGGCACTGAGGAGGGCTGTCTTGCGCGCCTGTTAAGGGTAGATGCCGGGAACCAGGTCTAAAGCCGGGAAAGGGAACTCTCAGGCCTGGCAGCCTTGGGGAGTCTCCAAGGTGAGACTGGGAAGCCCAGAGTTGGAAGGGGCACTTAAATGACCTTCTTGTTTTCCTGTGTGTCGGGTGTTGAAGCCCCTCCCCCAATATAGGTCAGTCTTGTATCAGTCCAGCTCAAGGAATTGCTAGAAGTAAGTTAGATAAAGTCAGATAAAAGTGATGTAGACCGACCCAACTGGCCTTTTATACTTGGCCACAGTTGCCTGCCACCTTAGCTTTGGCCGTTTAAATGAGAAAAGGACTGTAGATTTGGCTCATGGAGTCGTCCAAGTTCATAGAAAAGTTACAAATAAATAAATATGGTTGTGTCAGTAAAGATGTTTTTGGAAATGTGTATGAATTTTGAGGTTCCACCATGGAGTGAACAAGATAGCCCTTGTGAGAGTCCTTTTCATTTGGGTTTAGTTAATAAAACATATTAAAATATGGCTTAAAGGTTTTGGTTTTAATTCATGTTGAATGTTTCCCCTGGACTGCTGCTAAATTATTCAGTTTGTGTAGACTGGCATCTTACAGTATTAAGCCTGAAAAGGCCCTTAGAGATCAGGATGTTATAGGTGAAGAGACTGAGCCAAAATAGGGGAAGTGGCTTCTCACAGTTGACACCTTAGTGAGCAGTAGAGCCGCCAGCCCTGTGGTTTCAGCCTGTTTTCTCCTGCATGACTTCAGGAGTAGACAGGCGACCTGATGCTCAGTTGATAGTCCCGTCCGACTCTGCAACCCTGTGGACTGTAGCCCACCAGGGAAGGCATCCCCAAATGTGAAGCTAGTATTTCTATGCTAGTTTGTCCTTCTCCTTCTGTCTGAAATGTAAGGCAAAAATTACTGTCTATTTTTCTGTTGAATAAACTAAGATTAAGCATTAGGAAATTAAGAACCTGGTACATTGGGAACACTTGGGTATCAGAATTGTACAGAACCTTTTCCTGGAGCAGGTACTCAACATTTGTTCAACTGAGACCCAGAGGTTAAGGTAGGCATCTTAGTGGTTAAGAGTAGAGATGGTGATCCAGTGTTTTTGTTCAAATTCTGTCTGTGCCATCTTTGTCTTTGTACAGGATGGCTGCCCACTGTGCCTCAGTTTCTTAACCTGCACAATGGGGATAATGTGTCCCTCTTTATAGGATTATTGTATGGATTACAAGACGATGCCTCTAATATGCATAGCACAGTGCCATAACTAGTACTCAGAAACATTACCTGTTATCATTTTCAAAGCAGTCCTATGGAGGATTCAAGATTAGGTCAGCTTTGTCATACCATGTAGCTTCCAGGAATGATTCTGTTGGAGCAACACATGAAGAAAGTGGAGATTTTGCGCTGAGTTGGCAGCTTGCCTACTTTCAATGAACTGGTTGGAGTGCTTAAAGCAATGGCTATAGTTAGACTTGTTGGTTATCAAATAGTGTGCAGACTACTTTTGTGTTTCCTAGATCGAGTGCAGGGAGCAGGAGGCCACAACATGAGGGACCGGGCCACAATTCGACGCCTGAATATGTACAGACAGAAAGAGCGAAGGTGAGCCTGGACGCTGTTATCCCCTCCCCCTTCCCTTCCTGCCCTGGACTTGTAGCTGCACCTGTGAAGCCCTTGATACTCCCACCCCTACTCTCCCCAGATAGGCATCCCCAAATGTGACACCAAGCCAGCATTGCTATCCTAATTTGTCCTTCTCTTTCTCTCTGAGATGTAAAGCAAGAATTACTGTCTATTCTGCCATTGATTAAACTAAGATCAAACATTAAGAGATTAAGAAACTGGTACGTTAGGAACAGTTATGTGTCAGACATACAGAACTTTCCTGATGCTTTGCCTGGAGCAGGCACTCAACATTTGTTCAACTAAGCGTGTTTTCAAATACCGTTTTATATGATCAACTGTGAATTTTGAGTTAGAGACATGGGTAGTGGTGGTGAAATAGTGATCGTGTCATAGTCCTTCCCCTACAATAGCCCTGTTCCTCACAGCCTCGGCCTCCACGAATCGTGTGTTACATCTCAGTAAATGTCCATCAGATAGAAATCTGCTTTTCTTGAACAAAGCGTATAGGGCAGTGTCATGAAAGCAGCAAAAAAAAGTTGTTTTTTAAGGCCAGACTTTAGATCACCACACTGTGGCTCTTGGACACTCATCACAACTCTGAGTTCTGCTGAGGCAGCTTCGACCACAGGGACTTGCTGAGTGTGACATTTTGTGTGAGCTGGTCTTAATTTGTTTGGTAATTGGATTCTTCATCCGTTCTAAAAGATGTGTCTAAAACACAAACGTCAATGAACTTAATCTGCTTTAGTCACCTACTCTGCAGTTTGTTTTAGTATTTTGAGTTCCAGCATAAATCACCCTCTACTTAAAATTCATTTAAACCAGCTTTTAAATAATGATCCCAAAAAGGCTCAAGTATGTGATTTTTTATTTAAAAGCAAACAAACAGTAAACAAATTTTTAAACCCGGGCATTAGTTGTTATTCATCGAGCAAAAATCATTACGTGCTCTGTTGCAAGAGGTTAAATGGCTTGGGGCAATCTGTTTTGAATGTCAAAGGACTTTTTGTTTACCAAAATCTGTATTTCATGATCACTTAAAACCGGGAAAGAGGAGAAAGAAAAGAGAGGTCCTTTTGATGGAAAGGGTATTCTGTAAACTGAAATTTGCCCTTCTGTCCTCAACCCAAATCTGTTATTTCCTTCATTTAGGAACAGCCGTGGTAAAGTGATTAAGCCTCTGCAGTATCAGTCAACAGTGGCTCCTGGCACAGTGGCAAGAGTGGAGCCGAACATTAAGTGGTTTGGTGAGTATGAGCCTCTGCTACTTTTGCCCTAGGAAATGTGCACTGTGTGGGAAAGGGCAGAATGTTCAGGTGTCTGAAAGGTGTTGAGGTTTTGGGAAACTGTCAAGGACAATGTGAGAAAGGAATGAGATAAGAAGCCGCCGCCATGGGAAAAATGCAGAGAAAAGTGGTACTGGTGGCTTTCACAAATGACTTCCTCTTTTGAAAAGAGCTCATCATTGTTCACTGGGAGTGAACCTCTTAGACGAAATCATCCTTAATGACTAGCTCTCACAGACCTCGGAGCGCTCCTGTGTTCCTCTTCTAATTTCTGATCGCCCGGAGACATGACTGTTCGAACGGTGCCTTGAGGTGTGTTCCTGCCTTTAGCCTGAAGTTCCTCTGAAGCCCTGTATCTCAGTGCAGTTGTATTTGGACTGAGTGGCAATGAAAGGACCTCTCGTTAGTCCTTCCCTAGAGCGAGTAGCTGTCTCCAGAGGCAGTGGGGAGGCAGGATTTCTTCCTTTGGAAACCCCACGTTCATCTCCTTTGGGGCTCTCAGCCTTTCCCTCAGCACTGCCAGCTGTGTGGACACATCAGGTGGCCGGACCCCATTGTTTGCCTGCTGTTTGAACTGTCCTTGAACATCTCGTAACATCTCTGGGTGGGACGGGTATCCTCTAGAAAACTGCAGTACAGGAAAGTGTCCAAGAGAACTTCTTCAAGAGGCCTTTAGCACAGTGGTAAGGTCCTGTGACTCTAGGTCCAGACCTCCTGGGTGTGAGTCCTCATTCTTCCCTGTTTGGTACCATGAGCAAGTTCTTAAGGGTGCTCGTCAGTTTTCCATCTGCAAAATGAAGACAGAAATAGCACCTGTCTGTAGGTCTGCTGTGGTAATTGAATGAGTTAATAGGTGATGTATAAGAGTCTAGAATAGTGTCCAGTAAGTCGTACAGTGGAAGCATTAACTACTGCCACTGTGGCCTTCCCCTGGAGTTTGGCATGGGTGCCGCAGCGTGCCTGTTAGTGAACAGTCTCTCGCTTCCATGGTGTGCTCCAGGAGGTGTTACATGGTTTCATTTTGTTTCCTTGCAGGGCTTAGTTGGTTAATGTAACAGTCCCTTCAAGCTTTCCTAATCCTCAAAACAGGAGCTGTGACTCTTAGGAGGTGCTGTGCTTCGGGATTCTCTGCGTACACTACCTGATCAGCTGTGATTGGCTGCAGATTTCTTTGCCACGTCTAGCCGGAAGAGGGGCATCTGTCAAATCTCAGTTCCATTCAGTGATGTTTATTTTTCAGTTTTGTCCAGTCAGGAGATTGGACTTGGAAAACTACTGAAACCCTCTGTGTGTCTGGGTTGGTTGTATATGAGTGCAGGAGAGGCAGTTTTTGTGTTTTTTGGCTTTTTCCTTTTAAGTTTGAAAATGGCTTTAGGGTAGATGTGTCGGGCGTTTGGGTAAGTGAGGGCAATTTAAAAATCTTGCCGTTCACAGTGTCACTGGGAAGTTGGAGGCGAAAGCAATAAGGAGCAATTTATTAAATGGCAACATTCTTTTGTAAAACAGGAAATACACGTGTGATTAAGCAGTCATCGTTACAAAAATTTCAAGAGGAAATGGACACAGTCTTGAAGGATCCATACAAAGTTGTCATGAAGCAAAGCAAGTTACCCATGTCTCTTCTCCATGATCGAATCCGGCCTCATGTAAGACAGAGGGTGTCCCTGGCAGACCACACAGATCCCCCTCTACCATATTTAGCTCTTGTTTTTTCTGTAGAGAATAGTGCTTAATGCAGTACCGATGAGCTTTCTGAGACTTCTTTCGCCGTTATTAACGATCTCGCCTTTCGCATGAACCGAATTCTGTCAGAGAGGTTCAATAGCATGGTGGACCAGAGTACAGGCCCTACTTTAACCTTTTTGCTGTGGCCCTTTCTGCGGCCTTAGGTGTCTCTGAGCTTTCACTTTCCTGGGTGATGGGATGCAGATGAAACATCTATTAAGGCTCTTGGCACAAAGCAAGCACTCAGGCCACCACTTAATTACAGCTAAATAGATCATGGCTATCACCAATACCATTTTTAAAAGTTTTTGCAGGCAAACTTGTTTAAGTGGTAATTGCATCAAACTTTGGGGAAACGTAGAATTAGAACTGGGTTGGTAGGAAAGGAGACTTTGGTGTTGAGTACTTTCAGCTTCAGTGAGTTCCTTGAAGAGTCTTGTCCCCTGAAGGAAGGGGTACCTGTCAGATTGGTTGTTAAAACCGATGAAGTTCAAAGTGCAGTAAGGACTGAATCTGGCTCGAGTGGAGTGAGTTTCACAGGGAACCAGAGAAGTGGCCCAAAGCTTGCCTGCACTTTTTTACATGAACTGAATAATAATTTCCCCAAATATCCATCAGTTACAGCACAGAGCTTCGGTTCCAGCATCAGGAGGAGAAGAAAACATTGACATACATACAAGAATTAAAGAGTTCCACGAGAAGTGTTTACTTGCAGAACAGAATAAAACCCAGGGCCTGGTTATTGCCTCAGGGTTTGTCAGTTATGCTTTGTTTTATGATGGACTCGAAGAATGGCACCTGTTAGTGGAGTGACTGTTTTCTTTCAGGGAAGCACGTGAGTGTGATTCGTGAAACGCAGACAAGGTGCTCATTTCTCTTGCTCTCTCTGTCTGTTCTCCCTAAAGCCATCTTCTAACAAGCTGTTAAATCCTGTTCATGAGAAGAACAGAGAAGCAGCTCTGTCGTGGGTTTATTGCTTTGTTGCGCATGCCAGTTGTTCAGTGCTTTTAAAATGTGGTGCTTAGATGTCTGCTAGTGTGGATCGGAGGGCCCACGACTGCAGCGGCCAGCTTGTGTTTTGGTGCAGGTACTCAGGGTAACTGGCGAGTTTCCTGCTTTGGCCTTGAAAACCCTTGTGTGTGTGTGTGTGTGTGCTCAGTTCCTTAGTCCTGTCTGACTCTGCGACCCCCATGGACTCTAGCCCTCCAGGCGCCTCTGTCCAAGGCGTTTCCCAGGCAAGAATACTGGAGTGGGTTACCATTTCCTTCTCCAGGGAGGGGATCTTCCCAACCCAGGGATCAAACTCAAGTCTCTTGCCTCTCCTGCACTGGCAAGTGGATTCTTTGCCACTGTGCTACTGCTCATTGTAGAATCGGATTCTGAGATGTGCTGTGCGGTGTAGCCAAGTCCCGTGGGCAGAGGAGCCTGGTGGACTAGAGTCCCTGGGGTTGCAGACTGAGCTCACGCATGCACACACACGCGTAGTCAAATCAGGTACACTTTTAACTTTTGCACATTCACCTGTATGTGCATAATAATTACTGTGTTTCTATAGCAATACGACAGTCAAAATACTGTAACTTACTTTGTGTATTTTATTGTACCCTGCATATTACTACATTGTACTTCCTGAGATATAGGTTTACAGACACAGATCCAGGTATACTGTATTTTATAAGCTAAGAGATTTTCAAGGATAATCTTGGTCTTAATTTTCCCAGTGACTTTAGAACCTAGTTTTCATGTGAAATGTGACTGTTTTGTGTGGGGATGTTCCCCTGTTGGAGTGTAGTGAGTAAAAGTAAACTAAAAGGTGGGTTAGAGACTCTGAGAAAATGATAATGTCTCAAGGATCTCTAGGAGTTGGAGGGGATTCTGTTTAGAAGCCATGGGGTTATTCTGTCTTCTGAATTTAGTAGCTGGTGCTTGCAGGGGAGCCTGAGGGCAGAAGGTGATTTTTTTTTTTTTTTTTTTTAAACCGAGGATATTCTCTGCTGGCTACTAACAACATACTGTTACGAGATAGATCCTAACTCAGACTGTGACTTTCATCCTGCTTCAAAAATTCCTCTGCTCGTAACTCCTTTATAGGCACATCAAATTCTAGTTAGGATCAGGTTCCTTTTATCACATCTAAACTATTATTTTGGAGTTTTGCTAGATGTTTTTCATCTGAAGACTTTCCATGTGCATTTAATAAAAAACGTTACCTAAATTAGGGAAAATGTTATCTGAAACTAAATTGCATCTTACAAAACAAGCAATTCCTTTTAGCCATGAAAGAAATTAACTTCCAAGAAAAAGTTGGCATTTACAGTTGGTTTAAAAAAAAAACACAAATATGAGTATGATTGTCCTTGACAAAATCTGTGAATTTGGCGAATTTTATGCACTTCTTTGAAAACTTTTAAGAAGAAAAGGGGGTTAGAAAAGAGAAGCTAATTTTCAGTATTGTAGCCTTAATTACATTTGACTGAAAGCTTATGATAAATGAAATAAAGCTGAGTTTTGGCAAGTCTTACACACAGCTATTCATATTTGCTTTGATTATTGGTATTTTGTGTTTCTCCAAGGAAGCTTACAGAGGGGAACAAGTGTGTCTGCTATTTAAATAAGCATTTCTGATGAGAAGTCAGGCTGTATTCATGTTGCATATTTTGGTATGGGTTGAGCTTTGTAAAAATGAGAGCAGAAAGCCTTTCCTGGGTAGGTTTTGAACTTTCTGCTTTTTCTCTGTGCATTGTTTAGTGTTGCCTATAATTCTCCTTTCTCTTTAGAATGCAAAGGTGCACATCCTTGATACTGAAAGCTTCGAAACAACATTTGGCCCCAAAGCGCAGAGGAAGCGGCCAAATTTATTTGCAAGTGATATGCAGTCACTTATAGAAAATGCAGAAACATCCACTGAGAGCTATGACCAGGGCAAGGATCGTGACTTGGTAGCTGAAGACACTGGTGTGAGGTACTGTTCGAAGTTCATGCACATGTCATCATTTGCTCTTTTGTGAAACAAACATCTTCTGTACAGTTATTTACCTGCAAGAACCTCAGTGATTTATCTCATAGATGGAGTTAGCCTCTTCCTTTATACTAGAAAAATTAGTGAAATTGGTTGGGGCCAGATGGAAGATAATTTAAGGTAGATGATTTACTATTGGCCTCTTAATCCCCCCAAATAAAAATAAGTGACACTTTCTTCATAATAATAGCAGTACATTCTGTCACAGGCAATTTTTAAAAATATAGTTAAATTGGAAATGCCGTAGAAAGAAAAGAAGAACTCCTAATTCCACCACCTCTGTTATTAATATTTTGGTGACTATCAGGATTTCCTTAACCAGAGTCTCTGGATCACTGAGAGGGGTTCGTGGATGGCCTTGAGATTTCTGTGACCCTCTGAAGATAATGTGGAAAACTTTGCATACATAAAAGTAGTGAGGTTTTGTTTTTAGGGAAGAGGAGGGAGAGGAAAAGGATCCATAACTTTCATCATACTTTCATACCCAAAAGGAGATCAAGAATCATTCAAGGATATATGTATATATGTGTGTGTGTGTATATGTGTGTGTGTGTGTGTGTATATGTGTACACACGTGCATGCTAAGTTGTATCTCTGTCCATGGGGATTCTCCAGGCAAGAATACTGGATTGGGTTGCCGTGCCCTCCTCCAGGGGCTCTTCCCAATTCAGGAATTGAACCCATATCTCTTATGTCTCCAGCATTGGCAGTCAGGTTCTTTACCACCAGTGCCACCTGGGAAACACACACACACACACACACATACACACTACTCTAGATGTTTCTAACATGGAGTTTTTATCACACACACACACTATTCTAGATGTTTCTAACATGGAGTTTTTATCACACGCACACACACACACACACACACACACTAGATGTTTCTAACATGGAGTTTTTATTTATAAATGCAATACTTTAAGACTGTATTTTAACTTGCTTTTACTTTAATGTATTTTTCTCAATTATTAAGAATATATTTCCATGTCAGTACTTAGTCAGCAGCAGTACAGTGTTTCACGTCAGAGTAGGTTATGTCATGGCCAGTTCCACATTTGGACATTCATACTGTTCAAAGTTTTCCCCTGTGGTAGATGATTGTAGGGTAAAATGTCAGTGTGACTAATTTTTTCTCATCCTGAATTGCTCCCCAAGGATAAATTCTTAGGGGAAAGGACAGTATCCAAGAGTAGGCAGGTTTTTGATCGGTGGCTGCCCCATTGCTCTCCAGAAAGGGTCTTCCGGTCTGGTGCTCCTGGTCCCCCGTCCTGTGTCCCTCAGGCGCCCTGGTGGAAACGTGCTGTCCCTGCATCAGCGCCACTGCCTCGGTGCTGTCCTCAGCCCACCACTAACCCTGGGACTCCTGGAGGTAAAATCGAGCTGCTTGAGGCCAAGCAGGAAGAGGCAGCGAGTTCATTTTTTCCTAGAGCTGTTTGAACTTTGTATGTCTCTGCTGATTTGAATTTTTTCCACCTCAAAAAGGTACAGTCAGCAGTGGTGTTAGTTCTCAGTCATATCTGACTCTTTGTAGCCCCATGGACTGTAGCCCACCAGGCTCCTCTGTCCATGGAAGTCTCTAGGCAAAAATTCCAGAGTGGATGGCCATTCCCTTCTCTAGGAGGGTCTTCCCCACCCAGGAATTGAACCCGGGTCTCCAGCATTGCAGGCAGATTCTTTACTATCTGAGCCACCAGGGAAGCCCTCAGTCAGCAATAGGGGAGACATAAAACTAGTTTTTTGAGTCAGAGACATTGGGTAGATATCTTTGAGGCTAGTAAACAAATTCTCAACTTTACCAGCAAAGTGTCACTCTCTTTTGGAGCTTTGGCATGTGAATTACATTTCAGGTCCTGCTGATTTCCTTTTCATAAATCTGTGTGACAGACTGCCTAAATTATAGCTGCCTCTTAAATTTCATATATTTATACTTATTATTCATTTTTGCTGCACTGGGTCTTTGTTGCGGCGCTTGGCCTTTCTCTCGTGTGGCGAGCGGAGGCTTCTCTCTCGTTGCGGAGTGGTGGCTTCTCTTACCGTGGAGAGTGGCCTCTAGGGCATGCCGGCTCCGGGAGCTGCAGCTCACGGGCTCAGTGACTGTGTCACCTGGGCTTAGGTGCCCCACAGCATGTGGGATCTTAGTTCCCCGACCAGGGGTTAAACTCCCATCCCGTGCTTTGCAGGGCAGATGCCTAACCACTGGGCCACCAGGGAAGTCCCACTGCAGAGCTTTGAGTCGAGTTCCCTGTGCTGTGTAGTGGGTCCTCGTGTAGTTACCTGTACTATACATAGCGGTACAGATATGTCTGTCCCAGTCTCCCAGTCCACCCCCCCCTTTCCCCACTTGGTAACTGTACGTTTGTTTTCTGCTTCTGTGACTGTCTCTGCTTTGCAAGTAAACTCATCTGTACCATTTTTCTGGACTCTACACACAAGCAATATTATGCAGTACTGATCTCTGTCTTACTTCAGTCTGTATGACAGTCTCTGGGTACACCCCATCTCCGCGTGTGGCACTGTTTGGTTCCTTTTTCTGGCTGAGTTGTCCACTGTATGCATGTGCCACCTCCTCTCTACCTGTTCCTCTGTCAGTGGGCGTTTAGGTTGCTTCCACATCCTGGCTCTTGTGTCTAGTGCTGCATTGAGCACTGAGGTTCATCCATCCTTTGGAATTGCGATTCTCTCCAGATATATGCCTGGGAATGGGATTGCTGGGTTCTGTGATGGCTCCGTTTTTAGTTTTTCATGGAATCCACACACTGTTCTCCATAGTGGCTGTAGCAATTTACATTTCCATGAACAGTGTTGGAGAGGTCCGTTTTCTCAAAACCCTCTCTAGCATTTATTTTTTGTAAACTTGTTGATAATGGCCATTCTGACTGGTGTGAGATGTACCTCATTGTAGTTACGATTTACATTTCGCTAATCATTAGCAATGTTGATAACAACTAGTTTTGATACCCTTTTCCCTGAGCACATGATTGATTTTTCCTTAAAATATCCTTTTAATTGTTACAGCGCATCAGTTGCTCACTTTGGTTGCTTTCTTATTTAGAAATGAAGCCCAAGAAGAGATATTTAAAAAAGGACAGTCTAAAAGAATATGGGGTGAGCTGTACAAGGTAGGACTTTAAATTTTCTCTCATTGAGTGGTTCCTTCGGCTTTCATGATCTTATGGGAGACAACAGACTTGGAGCTACTGACGCTCTGTCCATCCATCCATCTTTTCTCCATGGAGAAAGCAGGATGGATATGGCTTTGCACATACTACTGTTGTTCTAGATAACTGCGTTTTTCTTTATTACTCACATGATAGTAACAGCCAAATTACATGGATTCATATATTCTCTGTTTATATTGATATTTCTTTGGATTGCCTGCTAAAATGATATTCCTACTGAGATTTATTATACATGTTAGAGCTGCATGAAAATTTTTGAGTTCCTTAGTCCAGCCCTCTTGTTTTACAGACGAGAATGCAGGTCTAGAAAGCTTGAGTCCCTTCCCCAGCTCACCCAGGTAGTTAGTGCAGGAGCCTTTGTGTCTCATGAGTCCTGGTCCAGTGCTATTCAGCTGGCTGAGTTGAATTTGAGTAATGTTCTCAGTAACAAAATCTTTCAAGTATAGTCACGTAATTAAACGGTAACATAATAGGAGACTAGTATCATGAAGGCAAACTAAATTTTTTACTTTTTCGGTAAAATACACAACACTTATAACATGGAAACTTAGAGGTTTAAGAAGTAAATGATTCTACTCACTATTGCATGGCAGTCATGAAATAGACTGGTTTCGTCCAAGCCAGTTCTGTTTGAAATTTTGACAAGTTTCAGACACCCACAGGGTGAAGAACACTTTTTAGAATACTGACTGCTGGGTTTTGAGATTGGCTACAACCTGCCCTCCTCATAACACTGTTGAGAGGTTATCCCTGTTATTGCTTTATTTTTCCCAGGTTCCCTTAAATGCCTTCTCTCTTTCATTTTGCCCTTGTACTGCTGTAGCAAATCACTTTTGCCTCTTTGAATTTGCAGGTGATAGATTCATCAGATGTTGTGGTTCAAGTTCTTGATGCTAGAGATCCAATGGGTACACGTTCCCCTCACATTGAGACTTACTTGAAAAAAGAGAAACCCTGGAAACATCTCATTTTTGTTCTTAACAAATGTGACCTTGTTCCAACCTGGGCAACAGTAAGTACAGCTGCTAATGCAAAACAGATAACCAAGGCCATGAGGCTCGTTATCCATGAATAAGTAGGTGTCGTGATTACTAGTATTTGGGGCAGCAGATAAAGTGTTGCACTGTTGAGGTTGTAGTCACTGAGGTGTCTATACTGAAAGCAAAACCAAAATGGGCTTCAGTGATGATGGGCAATTACCTTTGATCCCTGATGGTTGGCAGTGGTACAGCTGCAGGGCCCACAGGAGGACTGGGGTGGGCCCTTTAGAAGGGGCGGCAGCTGCGGCCCCTGGCCCGCTTCACATTATGTTAGGTTAATTGCATTTAGTAACAGTGAAGGCATTTTGAGAATAGTGTTGTGTGTTTATAAGGCAAAAAACAGCATCAACCGTCATACTTGAAAAAAATATTTCAAAGAAGTGCAGCTGACATTTTCCTTGGACAGCTGTGTATGTGAGGTACCATCCTGTCACTCACTCTCTGGTTCTGCCTGTGGTGTAAATAAACAACTTCCAATTTACCAGCTTCTTTCTTGCCTCCCTTTAGAAACGATGGGTTGCCGTCCTCTCCCAGGATTACCCGACACTTGCTTTCCACGCGAGTCTTACTAACCCCTTTGGCAAAGGAGCGTTTATTCAGCTTCTGCGGCAGTTTGGAAAGGTATCGAAACCTGGCCTGCCCCTCCTGGAATTGGAAGGCTGTGGGCTGGTGTGAGAATTTCTCTTCCCAGAGTGTGTCTCACCTCCCACATCTTCTCGGTAGTGAGAACGGTGTGTTCCAGAGATGTAAACACTCATGGAGCCTCAGGATTACAGGGGATCCTCAGATGCTCTCTAGCTCAGCCTGTACCCCCTTTCCCGACGAACGTCACTTTGCTTTCTGCCATGTCCCTGGCATCGAATGGTCCACCCTCTGCTCGGGTTGATGACTTGCCCCCTCCCAACACTCTCTCCACTCTGGGCTCCTGGGCCATGCGTTCTCTCCCCTCTGCCTAGAAGGGACCCCGCTGGACTCCAGCCTCTGATCCCTGGTCAGACACTAGTTCTCGGGGGGACTCTGAAAGCAGACCTTCTTGAAATTTTCTGTTCTGCACCCGCGACTCTGTATTCGTGAGTTCAGTTCATCTTACCTGGCTTCTATCAAAGGATGCATGACCTCTGTCCTACCCTTCCCTACTTCCCAGAAGAAATTCATGGCTGTTACTTCTGGCATTTTCTCCCGTATTTTTGTACATGCTTATGAGTTTGTTTTTTCATTCCCCACCCTGCTCAGTTTTACGTATTTGTTAAGTTCCTGCTATGGAAAGTGAGAGTTAGATTTCTTACCCCCTTCCTCTCTCTCCACTTCCTGTGTCCTTGTATGGCATTTGGTTAAACTACTGTTTGTTCAGTGTTTACAGTATTATGACCAAAGTGTCAGTCCCTGCTGATCCACAATGCTATGATTATAATTCCTTTCTAATAGGAGCTTCAGTTTCATCTGGTGTTAAGTAGCTCCGCTTTATTTATCACTGACGTGTCACCAAATCCTCGATAGTGTGGGAACTTTGAGTGTCCAGCACCTCCCGTCCAGGTGGGGCCACGTCCCAGACTGCTGCCGGGTCTTCCTGGGGTCTCCTTTCACCATCATCTGAGAATTCATATGGCTGTTCCCTGTGTTGGCTCCCTTGTTCATTGAATCTCTTTTCTTTCTTGGTTTACTCCTTCCTTTTGATGGAATGTGTTTTCCAAAAGCTTTCTGAAGAAGGGTACTTCGGAGGAACATTTTTTTGAGACCTTGCCTTCTGCAAATTTCTTCATTCTACCCTCACACCATTTGTTCTTAGAATGTTGAAGGTACCACGTTGAACCTTCTTTGTTTTTAATTTTGGCCTTGCCACGTGGCTTGTGGGGTTTTAGTTCCCCGACCAGGGTGTGAACCCGCGTCCCCTGCAGCGGATGCGCAGAGTTCTAGCCTCTGGACTGCCAGGGAAGTCCCAGTTGAATTTTCTTTGCTTCAGTACATTTATGACATTTTGTCCAGCTTTCTGAGCAGTTACCTTGATTCAGTCATTTAGCTGTTCTATCACGAAATGTTTTGCCTCTCACTTTTAATGTTTAAGTTCCGAAAGCTCTTGTTTAACTCCGAGTCGCCCTACCCCCTTTAACAGCCTGTTTTGTTTCACGGATTCACTAGCTTCTGTGTCTGAGGACGATGAGGGTAGTGGTATTTGGGAATTGTCCTCCACATTTTCCTGCATTGACACTGTCTTCTCCAAGTTGCTGTTTTCCTGTCTTTCCTACTAGAGTCACGCTTCCAGTGTCTGGTTATTCTTGGTTCTCCATTCATTTTTAAGAGTGAGCCACACACACACAAAAGGCTATAGAAGCTTTATGCAGGGGGTAGGCTTGTTGAGAGGCTTTACTGTAGGGTGACTTGGAAGAACCCAGAATTTCGTTGGGGGACACTCTAGATGTTGCTGTCTGTAGGTCTGCTCTTATTCTCATTATTTTAGCTTCCCCATGCAGCATGCAGAATCTTAGTTCCCTGACGAGGGATCAGACCTGTGCCCCTGCAGTGGAAGTGCCGAGCCCTAACCACTGACTCATCAGGGAAGGCCCCGTCTGTAGGTCTTACTCCTGGACCTGTGAGCTTCCCTAGAAGGGAGTCTGTCCGTCTCGAGCTCGGGGGTGTGTGGACCTGGTTGCCAGGATTCTGCGAGTGCAGTGGGAGTAGGGGCCTGGAGTTGCCCTATTCAGTATTTAGACGTTGAACACTTGCTTTCAGCAACTGTTAGGTCTAAATCTAGGGTCCTTGTCAGGCCTGAAAATTAGGAGTATTTTCAGACATCCAGGGCTCCAAAACAGTTATTGTCTCCTAAGCCTCCAGGGCAGAGAAGTTGAGACGCCCGTGCTGGGCTGGGGAAGGAGAGGTGTGACTATTTGCAGACAGTCCACTGGTCAGTCCTCTGGATTTCAGTCCCAGCCTTAGAGAGGACTGTACTGCCTATTCCCAAGGCCTGTATTCACTGCGTGTTGCAGTGTATTTGCTGCGTTTTTAGTTTTTCTACCTTTGCAGCCAGGTAGCTTTCATATTTTGTAGTGGGTCAAGTTAGATACTACTTTTTAACTGTAATATTCTGTTAACATCTCACATCAGTTTGTTGTCTCATCTCTAGCTCACGCTTCTGTTTTATGTGTGTGGCTCTCTGGGGACCAGGCGTGGGGCTGGAGGGGATGTACGTTCACACTGCTGTTGGCTCTGTGGGTGGGGGGGTGTGAATTCTCACTGCTGTGGCTCTGGGAGGTTTGTGGAGGGAGGCAATCGTGGATATTCAGTCCTCTGCCTCTAGACAGAAGCCCCCATTGATTTGTAGACTCTGCTTGAGCTCTGCCTCCTTGAGACTCTCACCCAGCTATCTAGCTTTTGAGACTGCCTTTCTTGTCTTTTGTCATTGGCAATGAAAATGCAAAATGTGGTGTGCAGAGAAGAGGAGGGGTGGGTCATGGGATTGGTACATCTGCTAAGGTTCTCCTCCCTGAAGACATTGTATCAGTGGACAGCATTCTTCTAAACTGGTGACTAATGAGCTGTTTCTGTCTTTCTTTCTCAGCCTACATACTTTCAACCTTAAAACATTCAAGAATAATTTCACATGAGTGACTGAGGCGCTGACTCACCTCTGATTTATTCATGAGGACGTGTATGCAGCCCACTCAGACTAGGCCGGTGATGCGTGTCTGGGCTTTAAATCAAGTCGTAGTGGCAGTTTTGTGCTGTATTCTTTGTGGCAGCAAAGTAACACAACCTGTTTGTCCCAGGATCCTCACTCCAGGTGTGTGTGGTGTGCGTTCTTTTTTTTGCACAGTTGCACACTGACAAGAAACAGATCAGCGTGGGGTTCATTGGCTATCCGAATGTTGGCAAGAGCTCTGTGATAAACACACTGCGCTCCAAGAAGGTTTGCAACGTGGCCCCCATCGCAGGTGAAACAAAGGTACATCTGGCTCGAGGGGTCTTCTCCACTCTGACTTATTTCCCGCGGAGGGCGCTAATTCAGGACACGGGGATGTCTATCTGCCTCCCTTGGATGAAGATTCCCGTTGGGAGCTTAGTCTCCTTGTCGCAGGTGGCAACGTCCTGGAGCTGTTTCTGCCCTTTTGATAAGACTAAGAGTACTTTGTGTGCCACTGCCTGCTTGTGGCATGGTCTGCTGTGTGCCACTTGAGTCTTGTTTTCATGTCACTCCAACCTTTTGCGTTGATAAAACTAGAGAAAATTTGGTGTCTGGCTTAAGAAAGAAAATTCAAGTTTAAGATAGATTGTGTTGGTTAGGGGGCCTACCGTGGAACGTGGAGTGTGGGGTGCAGCATGGTTCTGCTGAAAGGAACTGGGGCCAAGCAGCATTAAGCTTCCAGAAGCACTTGCAGAGAAGTCAGAGAAAGCTTTACTGGACATCATTGCACAATCCTAGATGAAGAGCCTGCCTCTGCATTATTTTTAGACCCTTAGCTGATGGAAACTATAGTTTATGCCTCATGGAAGTGCCTCGTGCATGGCATATAGAGGAGGGGCTTTGGAGCTTCATTACCTAGCAGGCTGCACCCCTATGACCGCCTCCATACCCGACCCCCAGCCCCAGCCCCCTCTCTCGTTAGGTGAGCATCGGGGCTTTGTGAAACCCCTCTCCGGGCTGACCCGGAGCAGTCAGGAACGGAAGTCTCTGCTTTTAGGTCTGGCAGTACATTACCTTGATGCGTCGGATCTTCCTCATCGACTGTCCGGGTGTGGTTTACCCCTCCGAGGACTCGGAGACGGACATTGTGCTGAAAGGAGTCGTGAGTATTTTGGTCCCGGGAGGCTCTTTGCCTTCGAGGGGAGCGTGCTGTGGGGAGCTCTGGAGACCTCTGCTTTTTACTCGTTCAGCAGGCACTTTGGGGTCAGCCTGTCTGGCCAGGCTGGAGGAACATGACACTGAACAGGGCGGCCTGTCTGTTCCACTTCAGCCTGTTGGAGGAGGCTGAAGGGCATATCTGGTCAACGTCATCCCACAAAAGCGTTTGTCGTTTACGCACGGGATCCTGAGGGAAGCAGGGCCTGTTTATGTTTAGCAGTAATTCATCTTCGTGGGTTTATGGGTTGAGTCATTTTGGAACTCGGTCATTTCCTCACTTGTTTCTGAAGACAACTGAGAGCTTTAAATGATTCCACTTAACCTTCACCAGTGTTTCTGGCTATGTACGTCCTGGGCGGTTCCTCCCCACCTTCCTTAAACCATTTATTCCCTTCTCTTTGTGTCCTGGGATCGGCAGACTTTTAACCATTTGTGCAAGTCAGTAGCACAAAGCATTCCAAGTTAAAGGTGCTTGCGGAAGCCGTGCCATCCTTTTGTGGTGAGCCGGATTAGAGCCAGATTAGAGCGGGGTTCTGGGTTCCCAGCTGCGGTTGGCTTTCCATGGCGCTCCTTCCAGCCGACCATGTCTCATCACCTCCAGGCCCGCTTGCTTTGAGGCGTTGAAATCTGTTTTCAGACACGATTACAAAGAACGCTTGGAGCTTCACTCCTTCCATAGTCAAGTTTGTAAGCAGGAGCTTTCCTATCAATATTTAGGTTCAAGTTGAAAAAATTAAGACTCCTGAAGACCACGTTGGTGCTGTACTTGAACGAGCAAAACCAGAATATATCAGCAAGACGTACAAGATTGATTCTTGGGATAATGCTGAGGACTTTCTGGAGAAGCTAGCTTTCCGGACAGGGAAGTTATTAAAGGTGAGCCAAGGTTTGTGAGAATTCAGACTGGGACCTGCTTCAGGCCTGTGTGCGCGGTGTGTGGTGTGGACCTTTTTTGGGGGGACGTGTGTGAGCAGTGTGAAGTATGAACCTTGGCAGGGTAGTGACAGACAGCTGGGACAGCGATGTGCCACCAAAGCGGGGGGCGGCTTTGTTGTTTGAATCAGGCATCTTTCTGCAACGTTTCAGGGTGGAGAGCCCGACCTGCGGACTGTGGGGAAGATGGTCCTCAATGACTGGCAGAGGGGCCGGATTCCTTTCTTTGTCAAGCCACCCAATGCAGAACCCCCAGCAGCCCCTGAGGTAAGACAAGGGTGGACCCACCTCTCTGGAAGTGGGGTTACTGACCCGCATGTCTTTGGACTGCATTCATCTTCCTTTGGGGTATAATTTTCAGCTGCGGTGTCTCCCATCCCAGGTGCCACTGGCTGTGACCTTGTGGGGGGTGACCTCGAAGTAGAGGTATGATAGGAGACTGAGTGTAAATGCCAGTCTCCAGGGCTTTGGAGATGGAGAGCTCATTACATGCGAGTGCTCACTTACAGTTTCAGTGTCTTGTCTTCTGCTTGAAGAACAGAGGCATTTCCAAGGTTTGTTTTGTTTCACAAACCCAACCAGGTGCTGGGCACTGGGAGCACAGGATTAGATAGCATGGTCCTTGCCCTCAGGAAGCTCATGATCAGGCGGAAAAGGAGAGTGGTACAGTGGATGCTCAGGGCAAGTCTTAGGTCTAGGGGCTCTGAGCTACCCTGAGAAGCTTCCCAACCGTTGCATGTCTCTCCTGGCAGTGGACTGCACAAGACTCCAACTTGGGCACTTGGCTTTTCTATTTCTAGGGTCTTCTTCAGAGCTCAGCCAAGTCTCTTGAAGAGATGGCTTTAAGTTTTGCTTCATGCTAGTCTTTTCGGTCCATATTTCTCTGATATCCTGTCACCTGGCTCCAGTCCCAGAGTTTCCATTGTCAGCTAGAAATTTCCATTTGAATATTTTCTCCAGCTTTTCAAAATCAACATACCTGAAACTGATGTTACTCACCTTTTTCTCCTTTTCCCCTAAAACCACCAGACAACTGGTACTGCAGGACAAGGCCCTGCCCTCCTGTGCACGCACGCACACACCCATGTCCATGTGCCAGTGGAGGAGTACCTGGTGTTTTCGGATCTCAGATAAGCTTCATCTTTCTGTACCTGTTACGCAGGTTCCAGACACCCGCTGGGTAACTGCCAGAGTTAGTGCAAACCCCGCAGGTCAAGACTGCCCCCACTTCACGTGCCAGGATAGATGGCGTTCTCAGGCTACCCACGCATCTGCCCAGCTGACTACGAATTCAGGGCTTCCCATTGTGATCATTTGCCAAAAGGACTTGCAGAACTAAGGAAAGTGATCTGCTTGTGATTACTGGTTTGTTACAAAAGATACAAGTCAGGAATAGCCAAATGTCGGGTGCATAGGGCACCTGTAGGGCGGAAGGTGGCATGGAGTGTCCACACCCTCTCCAGGCAGGCCACCCTCTCAGCATGTCATGGTGCTCACCAGCCTGGAGGCTTCCTTACACAGGTGCAGTTGACAGGCTCATTAGCCGTCAGTGATTGAACTCAATTTCCAGCCTTCTCAGCAGTTGCCTGGGCTCTCAGTGGCCAGCTCCTAATCTGAAGCTGGGTCCCAGCACAGTCATCTCACTAGCATAAACTGATTTGGGGCAGAGGGACTTACTAAGAATAACAAGAGACACCAAAGGTTTTAGGAGCTCTTGTGCCAGCAACTGGGTGTCAGAGGCCAAATGCATGTTTTTATTACACTATTGGAAGACACGTAGTACACAGATAAATATGTGATGTCAGGATGTACTGATTGCCATGAGGGAAACTAAACCAGGTTGAGGGTTTGTGGGAGACAGGAGTGCTTTGTAAGTGAGGTGGTTAGGAACGGCCTCTGGGGAAGTGGCCTTTTAGGGGAGACCTTGGTAACCTGAAGCAGGAGCTCCATGGATGTCACAGGAGAGGTTCCAGGTGTCGGGAGCGATACCCCCTAACACCTGAGGCAACGGGAGCCTGATGTGCCATGGTTCTGGAGGGAGGCCATGGGGTAGGCAGCACTGTGGCTGGTGGGGCCGAGGCCTCTGGTCCAAGGAGACTGTCTTTGCCCCCATGTGACCCTGTGGGGAAACGGCGGGGTTTTCTCTTAACTCTTTCTCCATGTCTAGCTGTTAAGTTGAGACAGTTTCTCCCGCTCTGTGACTCGCCCTTCCCTCTCTTTGGTGGTGGCAGAAACTCCCTTGAGAATCTCAAAGCTAAAAAACTACCTTAACAGAAAAATGTATGAAAACATACGTAGGAATTTTTTACACAGTTTCCTGAATTTCATGGATTCCTGATGTATTTAGTGCTTTGTTCAGCCACCTCACCTTTGGAAAATTCCGTGGGTTCTTCCAGCCTCAGCTCTTAGTGTCCAGTGGCACTACGTGAGGCCTCACACTGCCAGCCCACGTTTCCCTCTGCCCCTTCTCCAAAACGTGCCTGGCATCAGGGCTGGTTCTGAATCTTCCGTTTCCTCCCACCCTTCTTGCGCGGCGCTTCCTCGGTGCCTCTCCTCCACCCTCAGCGCTTTCTAAACTAGCACCTCCTTGGCCCTCAGCATTCTGCTGGGTCTCCATTCTTCCCCCGGGGTGTGTGGTGCCTGGGGACGTGCTTTCTCAGCAGCCCCCGTTCCTTCAGTCCTCGGATGGTGTAGGCAACCTCCTGTGTCTATAGTGTCTAGTGGTTTGGGTTTTGATGGCTGAGTACTCTGAGTTGGCGCACCCTTTCGGATCGTAGCTGTATTCCTCTCATCCTTCCATGCTGGGTTCAGGGCTTAATGCACATTGGCTAAATGATACGTTAACAACATTACTGAGATGTGCATGTTTTTGACACTTTCCCTTAGTCCTGTGAAGAGGACTGCTTTGTTTGAGAGCATGATGTGTAAGTTCAGAAATTCAGCGGGGACTTCTGTGCAGTATTATAAACTGGGGGAAATGTTTGTAAAAGAAGAGAGACAAGTATGTGTGTAACTGAATCACTCAGCTCTACACCTGAAACTAACACACCACCGTTAATCAACTATACGCCAGTGTAACAAAATAAAAAAAGAAATTCAGTTTTCATTTTCTGATTCCATTTCTCTCCCCACCCCCACCCTTCTGTCCCAACTAGCTTCCATCCTCCTCATCTTTGGAAGTTGCTGCAGAAACAACCCAGAACAACCCAGGAGAGAAAGTCGCAGAAACAGGCGGTGAGGAGTTGGAATCCATCCTCGAGAAGGAAAAAGAGGAGCCCCAGCATTGTGGCATCGATTCAGAAATGCAGCAGATTCTGGCGCGGGTCCGGCAGAACTTTGGCAAGATCAACGTTGCACCTCAGTTTTCTGGGGATGACCTGGTTCCTCTGGAGATGTCCGATATTGATGATGAGCTGGAGAGCCTTTCTGCAGAGAGGGAGGAGGAGGAGGAACAGGAGCATCTAGGAGACGATGAGGACGAGTCTTACACAGAGTCCCAGGAGGAACATGCGGGACACACCACTAAGGCCGTTATTCAAGCCCTGGATGAAAAGATCGCCAAGTACCAGAGGTTTTTAAACAAAGCCAAAGCTAAGAAGTTTTCAGCAATCAGGTAGTGTCCTCTTGATCTCACAGATTGCTGTGTGCTTATTCGTTTTGCCAGAAACTTGCCATAAGGAGTTTTTTACAGGGTAGGGGAAGGTGTTGCTATACATTTTTAAAATGTACAGCTGCCTGAACCTTGAGAAGCGTAGTAGTTGGGTCTTCCACAGATATCCAGGGGCTGCAGAGATGGTGTTGCTTCTGCCAGTGGCGTTAACCACGTGAAGAGGAGTAGGTTTCTTTCACCTGGGAGCTTGTCACCATCCTCACATTTGTGTGGGCTTTGGGCAGTGGAGGGAAATGTCAGACGGTTTCATTAACCGACTCTTCCCTTTCAGGATATCCAAGGGACTGAGTGAAATGGTTTTTGCAAAATCCGAAGGACAAAAAAAAAGAAAAGCTGAAGAAGATGTAGATGATACAGGTACAGTTAAATTACTGAAATCAGGTAGATGCGATATGCATCTTCAAAACTTTGGGAAATTTAAGTTTCATCTCGGGAATTATCTCTTGAACTGTCATCCTGATATTTATCACATCTGGCAGATTACCCTGGTTCCACTTATTATTTACCACACAAATTGTCTTATCTTTTTTAAAAATATATCTGTTTATTTATGGCTGCTCTGGGTCTTCGTTGCTGCTCTTAGGCTTTCTCTAGTTGTGGCGAGCGGTGGCTCCTCTTCATTGCAATGCGCAGGTTCTCATTTTGGTGGTTTCTCTTATTGCAGAGCTCCAGCTCAGTAGCTGTGGTGCAAGGCTTAATTGCCCTGTGGCCTGTGGGATCCTCCCAGATCAGGGATTGAACCCTTCAACCCAGTCATGTCCAACTCTGCGAACCCATGGACTATACCATCCATGGAATTCTCCAGGACAGAATACTGGAGAGGGTAGCCTTTCCCTTCTCCAGGGGATCTTCCAAACCCAGGGATCGAACTCAGGTCTCCCGCATTGCAGGCAGATTCTTTACCAGCTGAACCACAAGGGAAGCCCAACAGTACTGGAGTGGGTAGCTTATCCCTTCTTCAGTGGATCTTCCTGACCTAGGAATCCAATGGGTCTTGTGCATTGCAGGCGGATTCTTTACCAACTGAGCTCTCAGGGGAGTCCTTATTGTGTTTTTATTCTGCACATTTCTTGGGGTTAAATTGGTAATTCAAGAAACTTCCTCTAAAAAGAATACCTTATTAAACTTGGAATCTAAGTGTGGATCCAAAGACAAGTTTTTTCAGGCGGGCAGATGGTTCATATATTTGTTCTTTATGCAGTCATTCTAATGACTTCTGCATCCAGTTTTCAAGATAAACTGGAGCCTGGGAGCACACCCCCACCCCTACCCCCGATCTGGCAGCCTCCTGGCCTTGTCCTGATTTTATCTGTCTCACACCACACTATTCACACTGGCCTTCTGCCTTCCTCCTCCAGCATATCAAGCTCATTCCCACCTTAGGATTCACAGGTACATTTTAAATGAAATTCCCATTTCTTTTCTGTGTGTGTTCGTGTTTCGTTTCCAGCACCTCCCAAAAAGGGAAAGAAGAGGAAGGCACAGAGGGAAGAGGAGCAGCCAGACAAAACTCGCAGGACGCTTACATCTAAGGAGGCACGTGTTTTGGTCCTCAGCATCACCCAGTGTAGAGTAGAGAGGGGAAGTCCATTTCTTACAACTCACACTTTATGAAATTAATGCTCTAGCGTTTAAGTCAAGGAACCCCAGTCCTAAGTGACCTGGTTGAGGTCAGTGAAATAGGATCAAGAGTTGACCTTGACTGCATGAAGGTCAGCTGAGTGTATGTCTTGTTTCAAGAATGCCAGTTGCTATCCTCAAACTTGCGGAGTACTGTTGGAAAGAGTGCTGGGTGTATGTGACCTCAGGGAAATGACACATGACGAGCTGAGCTGTGTAGGCAGACAGATGGCTGCCGTCTGTGAGGCTCAGCTCTGTAACGAGGCTCTCGAGAGCTGCAGGGGTCCCCTTTGGGAGGTGGAGAGCTTGTAATGAGTGTCCAGCCTTAGACCAGAGGACCACTCGGCAGGAGTGCAGAGAAAAGGTTCAGGCATTGGCTGAGGGTTGGGCCACGTCGCAGCCTGTCACTTAGAGTTGTCACAAGCTGCAGTGGAAGCGCAGGCTTGAGTCTGGTAAAGCCTCTCGTCGTGAGTGCTGCCGCCAGTACTTGCGGGAGCCACGTGGGAACGGAGCACAGAGAAACAGAGGGGCCTCTTTATGACTTTCAGCGTTGGTTTGATTGGTTTTTTCCCTCTTGGTGTGTGTGCCATTTTTTACAGAGGAGGCGAGAAGCACGGCAGCAGCGATCTAGAAAAGTTGGCGTACGCTACTATGAAACACACAACGTGAAAAATAGGAACAGGAACAAAAAGAAGACCACCGACTCAGAAGCGCAGAAACACAGACACAAGAAGGCCAAACATAAGCAGTAGCGTGTTAAAAGCTGTCTATTAAATTATACAAAGATATGCAACTAGAAACTGTTCATTTTCTTCATGCCCAGTTGGCATTTCAAAGGCCATGATGCATCTGTTCTGAGATTGGACAGTTGAAACCACCTACCAGTACTAGTGAAAGTAAAGAGTGCTCCTCACCCCTAAGGATTTCAGTGATGGAGTCCACTCGAACTCCTGACAAATGAGTCAGTCCTTTGAGTTCCTAAGAGTATAACCCTGGCATGAAAGTGTCTGACCGAAACAGGGCTGAGGTCGAGAAAATACGGACTGTGGTATTTCTTTTGTACTAGCAATGAGCAGTTTAGTTTGGAATAGAACTGTTCTTTGTTTTAATACTATGGATGTGTACAGAGCCTAGGCTTTAAAATCAGCTTGCGATGTTCCTCACTGGGTCTGTTAGGAGAACCCGGTTAGGGCATGACTGCTTTACAGTCAACGAGTTGTGGATCTAGCGCTTCTCTGACCACAGCTCTTTCCCAGGAAGATGACGGAGCACAGACTGCCTGTTTGAGTGCAATCTGGGGGCTGATTCCTTGGGACACCTGGATGAGGGTGAAAGCTGTGACTTCAGATTAGAGATGAAAGTATAGAGGGCTTGTTGGACTCAGTGGAACACAGCTCTTGGCCTGCAGTTCTCTGAAGGAGCCTGGAAGCCCTCGCCAGACAGGCGTCAGGTCCGAGCACCTCTTCATGGAAGCACTGAGCACCTAACGCCTTCCAGCGAGGGAAGATGTTAGTGCCTTCTTAGTTATGCTACTTGGGAAGTTTGAATGATGGAACTTAGGCATTTTGCTAGTCTGCCCTGAATCAGATTTATGTTGCTAATTTAGTCTTCTGGGTCTGAGTGAAACCAGAAGAGTTCTGAGCCTCCAAACTTTTGAGTCTAGCTTATGAGGAAGAGTAAAATGCAGTTGTCCCCTCACCATGGCCTGGTCACTAACAATAATGAGAACTGTGTGTGAGGTGTGGGCTAGTCAGAGGGTTGTAGGGCTGAGGTTTGATTTTCTGCAGAGTAAGGTGAAAAGATCCAATCAGTGGGGGAGGAGCAAGGTCCAGGCAGCTCACTGTGGACACCTCGACCTGTATTTCTTTCCAGCAGACACTTTTTTTTGAAACTCGTGGGTTTGACTCCCTGCCATTGCCTCTTACCCAGCAGTATGCAGTGGCAGGGAGGAAAGGGCCCAGTGACTTGGTGAGCAGCGATAAGATGAAACGGTTATCAACTGAAAACTCCAAAATGAGGTGTTCGAACTTCACTGGAGTAGGAACGATGAAAAGACATCAAATAAGGACAAGACAGTCCAGAGGAACCCAGGGCAAGGTTAAGGGACAAGGTGAGCTATTGACCAGAAATGGGGCAGAGAACCAGCTTCCTATGACTGGAAATAAGTGATAGGGTGGAGAGACGAGAAAGCAGCCGCTCCACCTGAGACGGGTACAGCTAAGAGGGGTGAGCTCTAAGCCTCACTGTCGGAGTTGGCAAGTGCCAAGGTTGGCCACGTGCAGAGACTACCTGGGCTACACTGCCTTCTGTTGTCCAGCCTGGAGCCTGGCAGACCTGAGGTGCTGCACACACTTGGGGGCAGTGGTGTGACTTCTGACAGGTAGGTGGTGCTGAGGGGCGGGGGTATGGCTTCTTCACTCAAGAAACTAGCGTTTTATTACAAAGGGCTTATGATGGGGTTGTTAGTGCTTGCTGAGACCCACGTGGAAATTATCACTTCTTTGGCGCAATAATGCCTTCCAGTTGGGCCTGAAAAACAGAAACGAACCCCATTAGTGTTTGAAACATGCAGCCTTACACAAATAGCCACGGTGACAAAAGTCTCCTGGAAGAATGATCCAAATGCTGCCACTCCAATTATTTTTCCCCTTCATTCCCAACTCCATGTTTTCTAGATTAGCTGGTTTCTGGCTTGGCATTCAGTCTTGCTGCATTAGGAGAAATCAGAGCTGGCCTGCTTTCCATACAATAGCTGCTCAGTGTATAATATAAGGCATTGAAAAGGAAATTGAATAAAAGTTGTTGAAATAGTGGTTTTTACATGGCTCACATTTCAGGCCTGAATACTTCTGCTAAGTTAAACATTTGGCTCTCTCATTTGGGAGTCTGGGAGCTCTGTGCTGGGACAAGAGGTTTGGGAAACAGCAGATTTTCAGCCACTGAGACAACTTGACACCCAATTAGAGAAAATTGCTACCAGTGAGTAGGGAGCTGTCCATCTTGTATGTAAAGCTTCAGACACTTGGGAGTTACTTACTCTGCTCCTGTGGCAGCCAGTAAAATAATTCACTATCATGGTGTGTGGACAGACCTCTAAGTAGGTCTATCCTGGGGACTGCAAACAATGCTTTATTTGGAGTGCAGCTTTGAGCCAATAAAAATAACTCACTTCTAAAGAGTCCTTTGCCCCGGGGATAACAAGGTTGCTTGTAAATGTTAGAAAGATGCCAAGGTATTCTGCTTTGCTCTTGCCGCCAGTACCATAGGAGGCACTGGGGAACTTGGGCTTATGATGAAAGAATATGGCAGATAAGGGAGGCCGCCTCAGAGACTGCTAAGTAAACAGATTCACATCTGGCTGCGAAAGTTTGTTTTGTTCAACTTGCCAAGGAGAAAATCTGTCATCCTCCACTAGCAATTAACACAAGCCCTTTATCTCAAAGGCTTGGCCTTCTTGGCTTGTAGCACCCACAAGCCTGCCAATCGCAAGAATGTAAGCTTCTGTGAAACTAGGGAGGAGAGGGAGATACATCCAGGGGCTCCTCTGAGCCAGGGCCACGGGAGATGGACACTGTACACCAATAGCCATATGTCTACAGCAGTGGTTCTCAAACTTCAGCGAGGATCAGAATCACCTGGAGACCTAGTTAGACTGGCTTGCTGGCCCCCAACCCCAAAGTTTCTGATTGGGCAGCTCTGGACCGGGCCCAGCAATTTGTATTTCTAAAAGCTGTGGTGATGAGGATGATGCTGTCTGGAGCCCAACTTCTGAGAACCTCTGGACCAGACAGACAGCCTGGAGTTTCAGAGGCCTGGCCCCCTGCCCAGCCCTTTTCACTAGTCCCCCTCCCTCCCTTCAGCTCAGTTGGATTAAAGTATACTGTCAGCAAAAGGGCTTTGATGAAAAACACCTACAGCTGAGTTCCTCTGATCATGCACCAGGAGAAGTTTCCTGATTTGAACTGGTTCTTCCCTCTCAAAGAACCCTTACCCCGCACCCCCACAAACGCAGTGCCTCTTTCTAGGCAACTGCAATAGGAAAGCACACCTCCGAAAGCCCACTGGAGAGACGCAGCCCCCTCTGAGGAGGCTCCAAAATGCCAGCTGCCACAGGACAGAAGTCCAGCCTTTGACAGACCAACCTCTCCCAGAAGATGGGCAACTTTTACCTGAAGGGGAACAAAAATCCACTGGAGAGCCAGGCTGAGTCAGAGTTGAGAACAGAACCTGTCTCCAAAACCAGAAGGACAGAGAATCTGCGTTCTGATCCCTCACCTCTCCCCAAGAGTCAGCTTCCTTGACTCCTTGGCAGTATTGAAAGTCAGTGTAAGACAAACTGCTTGGGCTGCTCTGCTTGGCTGGCAGGGCCTGGAGCTGGGGCTGGGGGCACTCCACCTGAGCCGGCGCAACGATTACCTTCAGCTGCTGATTCGTCCGCTTCAGGAACTGGATCTCCTCGTTGTGCTTCTTCTCCTCCACCTGTCTCCTCTCGCTCTCCCGCTTCTCAACGGCCTCGCATTTTGCCTTCTGCTCGTTCACTTGCCTCTCCAGATCTCGCTTTTCCGTTTCTAACTCTGCAATCTGCGGACAGAAACCCCAGTCATCCTGCGACGTCGCCAAGCGGATGGGGCGGTGTGAGTCCCTGGGTGGAGGGGACTCGGGACACAGCTGCCCGACCCAAGGCATTGCCAGAGTCTGTGCTGCCACCCAGTGGGAGGCCAGTGCCTGGCAGGGCTTGTCCAAGGGGAGCCAGTTCCGTCACCTCAGGACTGGCCATGACACTGAGGTGACGGGAAAGCACCCTCGGAGGCCGGAGTTGGATGCTGGCGTGACAGGCTGTGGCCCTAAGGTGGACAGGAGAGTCTCGGAGGCTCCTGGTGAACCCACTCACTTTCCTCTCCATGTCTGACTTCCCCTGCTCGGCCTGCAGTGCCTTCCTCATGCCAAACGCCACGCTGCTCTCGTACAGGGTCTGGTAGGCGGCGATGGTCATGCGGATCTCGTCCCGCACCCGCAGCAGCAGCAGCCCTCGCTCCGCACAGTTGATGGTGACCTCGCGGATCAGCTCATCTGCCAAGGTGCACACAGCGAGGTCGGAGAAAGCAGGAGGGAGGGGAAATGCCAACCGTCCTACTACAAACCGCTTCCTACTGGGAAGGGCAGGAGGGTGTGTCCTCCTCACTTGGAGACAGGCAGGTCTCGGGGGCCCTGTCAGGACTTCTCTTCAGCACTTGGGAGTACAGGCCATCAGCAAGCCTGGCTTGGCCAGGGCAAACGGAGACAAGAGCTTGGTGTGTCTACAGCCTGGGGGCTCTTCTGGTCCACTATTAGGCAGAAACTGGGTGCTATTCAAAGCAATCTGATTTTTTCAATATAAAGATGGTGGCTGTTTTAAAGCAGCTGGGAAATCCTCTGTGCCCCCTTGGCTGGACTGGTTTGGGGCTGGAAACATCTCCTCTGTAAATGGTGACAGAGAGCACAAGCCAGAATTGCCCTCAAGCTGAAGGGACCCTGCCAGCCCCTGGACAGCAGCTGCCACAGGGTCTGGATGCGTTTGCATCTGCGTCCACGTGGGCCAGTGAGACTAGACTGAGGGCCAGTCGTCTGACACCAGCATCCAAGGAGGGAGATCTCAAGTCCCTGGGTTTGGGGACTTCCCTGGTGGTCCAGTGGTTAAGACTCCATGCTCCCAACGCAGAGAGCCTGGGTTTGATCCTTGGTTGGGGAACTAAGATCCCACATGCCACACGGTATGGGCTATAAGAAACAAAACAAAAAGGCCCTGTGTCTGTTGAGTCACAACAAATCACCCTGAAATACTTTTCTGGACCAAGGCCTGATGTTGATAGATGGATATAAATATAGAACATGACATTTTTCTGATTGAAAAATTAATCTATGTTTATTATAGAAACCTTTGAAAAGAACCAAATGGAAGGGGTCCCATGGAGGTGGGAAGTTCTCATCTTACTCTAAGCAGCTGCTGAGGGGTAAGGAAGCAAGTCATCAGGAACACGGTGACTGACAAAGTGGGGACCGGTAGGAGAGATGGGCAGGAGGGGGAAGACGGTGCAGTTAGCAGTTCCTGGGTGGGGTAGGTGCGGGGAGACAGACATTCCAGGATGGGATGGGCTCAGCTCGGGGGGACTCAGGGCCTGGGTCTCTACTGAAGGGAAGGGGAAGGAGGCAGTAGATGGTGGAGTAGCCTCCCTCTCGGACCACTCACCAAAACACTGTGAGTACAGCTCCCGGCGCACTGGGCAGATGCCAGTCTCCCGGGCCTGCCGCTGCTGCAGCTTCAGGTCCAGCTGCTCCTGGAGGTGCACCACGTCCATCCTGGTGCTGGGCGTGCTGGACACCTGCTGGATCCATAGCTGCGTGTCCTCCACCCACTCCCTGTGGGACACACACAGCCAGGCCTAGCCAGCCCCATCCACCATGCAAGGTCCTCAGGACCTGAGCAGAGGTGGCCCTTGGCACTCTCTGCCTGAGAGGAGGGAGGAGCGGCTCTGTCCCCGACCCACCAGAATCCCCCATCTCTCTCTTCCTGGAAGAGGGTGTGGCTCCAAAGCCACACCCACGGTGCCACCTCCATGGGGCCCCTTCCTTGGGGCTGGGCAGTCTTCATTCTCCCACGGTCCTCTGTGAAGTCATCACCCACGTTCCAGAGCTCCTTTTCACTCCTAACATGCTGAGCACAGATTTATGGTGGATGTTGCTTGATCTGAATGGGAGGCCCAGTGACAATACCCACTGACTTGGGGGGTAGGAGACACAGGAGACATAAGCCTTGTGCCAACAAAAAGAGGTGAAGATATGTACTGGCGGGGAGAGTGTCCCTATATGGACGCCCATAGTGAACCTCATGTCAGAGATACAGCCAGGTTCTGGAATCACAAGGGGCAGTCTGAGGGCAAAGCCACCTTGACAGAGAGGATTCCATGCATCGTTGAGAGGGAAGCAAGTGAAAATCACCCTCAAAACTTCTATCACCTTATTGCATAAAAATAGTTGAAAAGGATGTTAGTGATCAATGTGGCTGTGGAACAAGGCAGCAGGGTAAGAAGAAGGGAGCTCTCCTTTTATAAAGGAGTCTGCAGAAGGTTTCCTTGAGGAGAGGACATTTGAGCAAGATTTGACTGTGGTGTTGGAGAATATTCTTAAGAGTCCCTTGGACTGCAAGGAGATCCAACCAGTCTATCCTAAACGAGATCAGTCCTGGGTGTTCACTGGAAGGTCTGATGTTGAAGCTGAAACTCCAATACTTTGGCCACCTGACGTGAAGAGCTGACTCATTTGAAAAGACCCTGATGCTGGGAAAGACTGAAGGCAGGAGGAGAAGGGGATGACAGAGGATGAGATGGTTGGATGGCATCACCGACTCAATGGACATGAGTTTGGGTGGGCTCCGGGAGTTGGTGATGGCTCCTGGCGTGCTGCAGCTCATGGGGTCGCAAAGAGTCCGACATGACTGAGTGACTGAACTGAACTGAGTGAAGGAACAAGGGAATCAGGAGGATATCAGGGGAAGAGGATCCCTGGCGGTGAGAAGGTCCTATGGTGGGAAAGTCATTGATGTGTTTCAGAAACAGCAAGCAGAGGCCCTCGTGGCATTAGCCCCGTGAACTAGGAAGGGAATAACCAGAGAGAAGATTCCGGATACCTCAGGGGCCAGGTCCTGCCAGGTCTTCTGGGCTGTTGTAAGGACTTGAATTTTAGTCTGAGCGAGATGGGATGCCAGTAGAGTTTGTATAAGAAGAGCTGCACGATCTGACGTGTGATTTGGGGGCCGTGTGGGGAATAGACTGTAGGAGCACAGCGTGGAAGCAGAGTTTTCAGGTAGAAGGCCATCACAGTAGTGACTAGGAATAAGACGGTGGAAGCAGCGTGAAAAGCAGTCAGATTTGGAAAGTAATTTGAAGGTAGAGGCAAAAGGAGAAAGGAGTGGCAGAAGAGAAGATGGTTAGATAGCATCACTGACTCAATGGACATGAATCTGAGCAAACTCTGGGAGATAGTGGAGGACAGAGGAGCCTGGCATGCTACAGTCCATGAGGTTACAAAGAATCAGATACGACTTAGTAATGAAAAAAAGAACAATGGAGACAAGAGAGTGTGAGCATTCCCAGACATGTGAAGGGAGAGATCAAAGGGAATGAAAAGTGGCCTGAGCCCCTAGTGGAAAGGAGAAGACTGAGAATGAGCTGGTTAGGAGAAGAAAGACATTATGATTTAATTTGAACACGCTGAGTTTGAGATGTTCCTTGGACATCTTCATGAAGGTAATGGTAAGTAGTAGAATATATACATTTAGAGTTTAGGAGAGAGGACAGGGCTGCAGAAAGACCCATGGGAACCATCAGTATACAGATGATATTTAAAGCCACGAACGAGCCTGGGTGAGAACACTCACGAAATGATGGCGAATAGAGAAGAGGTCTCCCTGGACCCTCCCAGGATCTAGCCATCTGCAAGTTCTAGAAACTCTGGGATGCTGGGAAGAAATCTCAGTCAGAGAGTCAGGGTGCCTCCTCTCACATTCACAGGTTCCAGGAAGCAAAAACCTGGGCCTCCTCCTAGCCACTGCTTGTTTACCTTGGGGGCAGGATGGCATTCAAGATTTCTTCTGCTTGCTTTGTAGGATCTGGGACACAGGAAGTTGAAGGGAGCTTGGTCTTGGGTGGCTGTGGGACGGGACCCGAGGGTCCAGGCTGCTGGGGGCTGACTTTCAGTGGCCGAGCCTGAGAAGGAGGGACAAGTTGGGGCAGGAGGCGACTCAGACACTCAGCTCCACACTCCCTGGGCCCCTGGATTGCTCTAGGTTTCCTGCACATCCCTCCCCTATCCCAGCTCACTTTTCCCATCTGTCCTCTCAGCAGAAGTTATGTTTCAGAGCTGAAGGAGGCCATATAGCATCTCTGGTTCCACCCCAACCCAATGCTTGCATCTCCTTGAACAGATGTTTCTGGCCCAGCTGCTCAGGCTTCTACTCTAATGATGGGGCATCATTATCAGATCTATTCTGGGACCCTGTGACCCTAAAAAGACTTGTCCCATCCCCCTGTGACTTTCTTCCCCATGCTAATCTGCCCTTTGGGATCACCCAGCATTTGGTTTTCTTCTGCCTCTCTCCTCAGGTCCCAGTTCCCATTACTCCCAGTGACTGCAGCCTCTGTCCCTCGGGACTCCCGACCTTCAGCGCAGCCCCTGTCTTGCCCCAACGGAGCTTCGTGCTCCCCCACGCTCTGAGACTCGTCCTTACTTTGGGGCTCCGTTTCTCAGTGTTCCGGCTCACCAACACCGGGGTGTCATACTTAAGCAGAGAGTCCGCTGGGGGAATCATGGTGGCGGCGGGAGAAGCAGCCCAGCAGCCGCCCTCCAGTCAGGGCCTTGTTTGCCGTCGCCATGGAAACCTCTGCTCCGCCCTCATGGCCTGGGCGGGGCTTCGGGGTGGGGCCAGCAGCGCGCGAGTTCAAACTCAGCCTTCTCAGAAAGTTTTCCAGTGCTTATCAGACCACCGGCTCAACAGGTCGCCCCGGTACTCTTGGAAGCAGGGAGAAAAACATCAGTTCTGAATCCCTGTGCTGCGTCTAGCTCGCAATTTGAATTAGATGCTTACCGCCTTCGACCCTCCATTTTGTCATCTGCAAAATAGGGAGTCGTCTGACTTCTTAGCGAAGGGTTAGGAAAGATTCCCGGTGGAAGGCATCTAAAGTTCCCACGTTTTAAAAGGTATTTGTTTTTAATTAAATGGAGAAATGACAACATATCAGACAGTGGAGGAACAGAGGGGAAATGCTAATGATTTGCCCACGGGCTGCCGTCTGTGATTGCATTTTCTTCCTCTTTCCTTGGTGTCTCCAAACGTAAATGTAATCACAATCTGTACAATTTTGTTTAACAAGTCAGGTGTTTGTTTTTTTTTTCCCATTTGTCATATAATTTGTAAATAGCAAAAAAAAAAAATTCAAATGGGCTTCCCTGGTGGCGGCGGTAAAGAAGCTTCCTGCCTTGTCGGACATTTTCGCTTTTCTTGTAAATAGCATCGCGAATGGCGACAGAACATCTTTCCTACCGCTGGGAGTGCAGGTTGTCTCTGTTTAGTAGGTAAACATCCTTGAAAGTGAGTGAAGTGAAAGTCGCTGAGTCGTGTATCCGGGTCAGGCTCCTCTGTCCATGGAATTCTCCAGGATACTGGCTGGAGTATCCAGAATACTGGAGTGGGTAGCCGTTCCCTTCTCCAGAGGACCTTCCCAACCCAGGCATCGAATCCAGGCCTTCCGCATTGCAGGCGGATTCTTTACCATCTGAGCCACCAGGGAAGCCGTCCTTGAGAGTAGCTTTCCCTAAGTTTGCTTTTGAAACTTGAATCTCCCGCCTCTCGAGTCGGGTCACTAAGGCCCCGCCCACTTCGGAATCTTGTCGCGTTATCTCCGCTGCAAGGGCTTCTGGGAGAGCTCGCAGCCGGAAGCGGAAGTCCTGGAGGCAAGTCCGTCATTTCCTTTGGGACAGGAGAGCAACGGACCTATTTTCCTTGGCTCCGCAGATCTCTCGGCATGAAGGAGGTGAAGAGCGAGCGGGAGCGGGGGAGCCGGCGAAGGCACCGGGAAGGGGACACGGTGGGGATCGCGCCGGCGGTAGTGGTGAAGCAGGAGCGGCTCAGCCCGGAGTCCGCGCCTCCCGTCCACCGCCGTCCGGATTCCTCCGGCGGTAGCCCGTCCCCACCGGCCGGCGAGTCGGGCCGCCCAAGTCACCGAGGGAACCGAGCCCGAGGAGGTAGCCGGTAAGTGGGAAGCATCCCGGGGTGGGTCTTAGATAGGGCTCGTTGAGAAGAGAGGACAGGGCTAGCGCCAGAAATACACCTTGAACGAGGAACGCGGCAGTTTGGACTTAAAACTAAAGCGATAGAAGTGACCAGTTGTGCTTATGTGGAAGAATGTTTACTCCGGTACCTAACACTTGGATTGCAGCTGGATGTTAAGCGCTCAATGCCTGCTGCGCAGTCTCTTGCCCCTTCATTTCTGTGTACCCAGCATTTCACCGAATATAGTTCACTTGATAGCAGTGATAATTTAAGTTGAAAGATTTTCCCCATCTGCTTGCAAATGGAGTGCAGGCGTTATCTTTTTAATTAGCTGTCCCAAGAAGTTTACATATCGAGGGCCTAGGCAATCTACCTGATATTCTTGCGGGGAGAGAATGTCTCTTGATAGACACCTTCATTTATTCATTCATTCGACGTAGTTTTCAGTGCAGTCGCTCAGTCGTGTCCGGCTGTTTGCGACCCCATGAACCGCAGCACGCCAGGCCTCCCTGTCCATCACCAACTCCTGGAGTTCACCCAAACCCATGTCCATCGAGTCGATGATGCCATCCAACCATCTCATCCTCTGTCATCCCCTTCTCCCGCCTTCAATCTTTCCCAGCATCAGGGTCTTTTCCAATGAGTCCGCTCTTCGCATGAGGTGGCCAAAGTATTGGAGTTTCAGCCTCAGCATCAGTCTTTCCAATGAACACCCAGGACTGATCTCCTTTAGGATGGACATTGGATTTCCCTGCAGTCCAAGGGACTCTCAAGAGTCTTCTCCAACACCACAGTTCAAAAGCATCAATTCTTTGTCACTCAGCTTTCTTTATAGTCCAACTCTCATATCCATACATGACCACTGGAAAAACCATAGCCTTGACTAGACAGACCTTTGTTGGTAAAGTAATGTCTCTGCTTTTGAATATGCTATCTAGGTTGGTCATAACTTTCCTTCCAAGGAGTAAGTGTCTTTTAATTTCATTGCTGCAATTGCCATCTGCAGTGATTTTGGACTGAGTACCTATTATGTGCTAAAGACCATTCTAGGTTATAAAATAATGTGGGAAAATATGCAACGGTAAAAAAATACAAACAAATGTATATGTGGAATTTGACTTAAAATAGTGTAGAATTATATGCAGATAAAATTGAAAATGGTGGAGGGTTGGGGAAGAAGAGCATCCTAGGTTCTGGGGCTGCAAGGGTGAACTTAGATGGTCTGCCTCTAGATGGTGCTCCTAGATGGTGCTCTAGCCCTGAGACAAAATAACAAGCAAATTTGGAAAAGTAGTCTCAGTAACAAGTATTTGGGGGTAGGTTAATGTGATAGTGAGAGAGTTGAGGGAGGTGGTTTTCCCTGAGCTGCTGTCTGAAAAGTCTACTATTTGACCTAAGACCTGAATGATAGGAATAATCTGCCTTGTTGAAGATCTAGGCAGAGGGAACAACCCATACACAGAACCTGAAGTGGAATTAATTGTGTTCTTCTAGAAATGGGGGTGAGAGGGGAAGTCCAGTATAGTAATCAAGGAGAGTGGTAGGAATGACATTGGAGAGCGAGGAGACAGAGCCAGAGACTTTGCTGATAGATCGTGATTGTGTGGGGAAGGAGCATGGAGGGCTGTTGGTCGAGGGGAGAAAAAGAATCAGGGTGACTTCTAGGTTTTTTGCCTGAGGAACAGGGTGGATGGTGGCACTAATTATCCAGCTGGCAGAAAACAGAGGAAAGTGTCTTGGGTGGTTGGGAATCTAGAGTTGCTATCTAAGTGAGAAGTTCTAGTAGGCAGTTACGTATGTGGAAGACATAGGACCAGAAAAGTGAAGCTCCTGATTCTTTTAGTGTGATCAGCAAAGACATGGTGTTTGTGTTAGTTGGATATGCCTGATGCTTGGAGCTGTTTTGTATGAGGGAATGAAAGTTGAGATAAATGTGTGTACCATTTTCTGAACAGGTCCCCAGCCAAAAAGAAAAACAAATCCTCAGGGAGAAGAAGCAAGTCTCCCCGGAGTAAGAGAAGCCGAAGTCCTCACCACTCAGCAATCAAAATAAAGCAGGTAAGTGGACTGAGATGTTTTCGTACTGGCTCCAAACCTAGAGCCTCTCCATCATAGCTAAAGTGGTGTGTGTGTGTTTTCCTGTACCTGCAGTGGGCTTCTCCAAAAACTGGGCTTTTTTTTTTCTTTTTTCTTCTTTCTTTGTTAAACTTTTTATTTTGAGATAATTGTTGATTCACATGCAGTTGTAAAAGGTAATACAAAAGCCACAGTTTGTCCCAATAGTACCATCTTACAGAATTATAGAACAATATCCCAACCAAAATGTTGACATCAGTTCTGTCAAGATACAGAACATTTCCATCACCACAGGATTCCTCAAGTAGTTCTTTTATATCACACCCAGTTCCCGCCTACCCTTACCCCTCCAACTCCTGGCAGCTTCTAGTCACTTCTCCATTTCTGTTATTTTGTTTCCTCAAGAATGCTATGTAAATAGAATCACACAGTATGTAGCCTTTCTGGATTGGCTTTTTCCACTCAGCTAAGTTCTTTTGGAATTCATTTATATTGTTGCTTTTGTCTGTAGTTCCTTCGTTTTTATTGCTGAACTGTAGTCAATGGTATGGATTTAACCATTTGTCCATTAAAGTGTATCTGGGTTGTTAGCAGTTTTTGGCTATTAGACATAAGACTGCTGTGTATACATTTCTGTACAGGTTTTTGTGTGAACATAGGTTTTCGTTTCTCTGGGATAGATGCCCAGGAGTGCAGTTTGTAGATGGTATGGTAGGTGCTTTTTTTTTTTTTTTCCTAAAACATTAATAAATTGTTTTCCAGAGTGCTGTGTTAGTTTGCCAGGTCTTCCATAACAAAATACCACAGACTGGTTGCCTTAAACAACGGAATCTAAGAGGCTAGAAGTCAGAGATCAAAGTTTCAGCGGTTTGGTTTCTCCTGAGGCCTTTCTCCTTGGCTTGCCTTCTTTGTTGGGTCCTCATAGTCTTTCCCTCTGTGCTCGCCCATCTCTGACTCACATCTTCTTTAACCACATCAGCCATATTGGATTAGGGGCTTACTCATTTTAACTCAATCAGTTCTTCAAAGACCTTACCTGCAAAAAATCTGGTTACAGTCTGAGGTGTGGGGGTTGAGACTTCAGTATGTAAATTTGGAAGGGGCGCAATTCAGTCCTTACAGTGGCTATCCCTTTTTATAATGTGAGTGATCCAGCATTTGGTATTGTGACCATTTTGACCATTCTGATAAGTGATAGTGATACTGTGATTTTAATTTGCATGTCCCTGGTGGCTAATGACGTTGGGCATCTTTTCATGTGTTTATTTGCCATCTGTGTTTCCTCTTAGGTAAAATGTCTCTTCAGATCTTGTGCCTATTTTCTAGTTGGATTGTTTTGGGTTTTTTTACTACTGATTTTTAAGAGGTTTTTTTTTTTTTGGTAATATATTCTTAGATACCAGGCCTTTTTGGAGTGAGAGGTTTTCCAGTATTTTCTTTCCGTCTGTATCTTGTCTGTTCATTTTCTTAAAAGAGTTTTCCTCAGAGCAAAAGTTTTTGATTTGTTTGGAGTCCAGCTTGTCTGTTTTTCCTTTTACAGATTATGCTTTTGGTGTTATGTCTAAGAACTTCCCTGACCCTAGAACCTGAAGATACGTTTTTCTTTAATATTCATTTAAGTCCATGATCTGTTTTGAGTTTGTTTTAATCTAAGGAAGGAGCCTTAAATCAAATTTCCTTTTTCGCCCCGTGGATATCCATTTACTCCAGCACTAGGTGTGGAAAGACAATTTTTCCTCCCTTTAATTGCTTTTGCTTTGTCAGAAATCAAAAGTGTGTGTGTGTGCCTTTATTTCTGGGTCCTCTGTTCTGTGCCATTGATCTGTCATTCTGCCAGTACCACAGTCTTGATTACTGGAGCTATATAATAAGTCTTAAAATTGAACAGACTGGTTCTTTCACTTTCTTCGTTTTAAAAATTGCTGGGACTTCCCTGGTAGGCCAGTGGTTAAGACTCTGAGGCATAGGTTTGGTCCCTGGCTGGGCGGAACTAAGGAGGCACATGCCACAGGACATGGCCAAATAAATAAATAATTGTTTTAGGAATTCTCGTGCCTTTATCTTTCCACATACATTTTAGAACAATCTTGTTTGTATCTATTGAAAAAACTTGCTAGTATTTTGATTGAAATTGTGTTAAACTTGTACTTTTTGAAAAATTTTAAAAAATTATGTAGCGTCTTCCAGTCTTTGAATATAGGTGTATCTCTGTTTATTTAGATCTTTGATTTCTTTTATCAGTGTTTCAGTGTACAAGTCCTGTATGTGTTTTGCTAGATTTGCACTTAAGTAATTTTTTTAAGTTATCATTAAATGATGGCTCTAGTCCATGGGGTCGCTAAGAGTCGGACACAACTGAGCAACTTCACTTTCACTTTCATGCATTGGAGAAGGCAATGGCAACCCACTCCAGTGTTCTTGCCTGGAGAATCCCAGGGACGAGGGAGCCTGGTGGGCTGCCATCTATGGGGTTGCACAGAGTCAGACACGACTGAAGTGACTTAGCAGCAGCAGCAAGTGATATTTTGAATTTCAGTATTTACTTGTTCATGGCTAGTACATAGAAATATGATCCATTTTTGTATGTTTATCTTACACCCTGTGGCCTTACTGAACTCATTTATTTGGCCTAAGTAAATCCCAACCTAAAACTTGGGATTTTCTGCATAGATAGTCACGTCTGCACAGGGGCAGTTCTGTCTGTCTTCCTTTCCAGTGCATGTTCATTTTATTGCCCCTTGCTGCATGGCTGGGACTCTCGCACTGAGTGGAGCAAGAGCAGTCAGATCAGGCTCTCCTGCCCTGTCCTCATTCCTGAGGGACAGGCGTTCAGTCATCGTCTTGTGCTCTTTCCTCCAAGTTTTATTTAATTTTTGACAGTGCTGGGTCTTTGTTGCTGTTGTGGACTGGAGAATCCCAGGGACGCGGGAGCCTGGCGGGCTGCCGTCTGTGGGGTCGCGCAGAGTCGGACACAACTGAAGCGGCTCAGCAGCAGCAGCAGTGGACTTTCTCTAGATGCAGTGAGCAGAGGCGACACTCTTGTTGTGGTATGCAGGCTTAGTTTCCCTTGTGGCGTGTGGAATCTTCCCGGACCAGGGATCAAACCCGTGTTCCCTACATTGGCAGGCAGACTCTTAACCACTGGACCACCAAGGAAGTCCTCAGTCCTCTGTTTAAAGAGCCTCTGGGTTACAACGTGCAAATAGAGACACTGGCATTAAGGAAATGGATTTTCCTATGAATTTGAGCCAACTTCTGCTACCTAAAAAGATTCAAAGCCAGTCCTGATGATCTTTTGTATGAGTTGGTCAGCCATCACCTTCATTATCTCAGAATTCAGCCACTGGAACCACAATGCCCAGATCAAACCTCTCAAACCACTTGTAGCTTTGTGTGTGTGTTTGTACAACTTGCCACGGCTATGGTTTAATAATTTTGGCATGTTAACATTTTGTAGATTTAAAAGGTACAGTATACATAGCCTGTTAGTCGGATGCATTCATATATTGTAATACGACTGCCATGGAAGCGGCATTTGCCAAGCCACATCATTATAGCGTAGTGCTACCGTCTGTGTGCATTTGTCTGGGCATTAAATCTCTATGGCTTATTTACTATTTGTTACTGTTAGTACCCTTAAATGCCATCAGTCTTATCCTCCCACCTCCCATCTCCTAGTGACCCCTGTTTTACTCCCTGATTGTTTATATATATATAGGAGAGATAGATAAAGGAGCTTCCCTGGTGGCTCAGACAGCAAACCTTTGCCTGCAGTGTAGGAGACCTAGGTTTTATCCCTGGGTCAGGAAGATCCCCTGGAGAAAGGTGTGTGTGTTATACTCTTTTTTCAGCTTGCAGTTTTTTACCTCTGGTTTCTAAATCAGCAACTTATAGTAAATCCTGGGGCCTGTCACATGGAACTGTTTTGTAATTATTGTTACTTTGGAGAGTCTTAGTTTGCTTATCTATGTTAACTTCCCTTCTGACCTCAAATCTCTTAAAAAGCTGATTTTCTTTGTATCAGCTAGAAACTTGGAAATGGTTCTGACGCAGAGGGGATTGAGGACTTGATAGGCAGTTGAAAATCACTGACTTTCACCTGGATTATAAGAGTACACACAGCCTCTGATTTCTACTTAGAGATATTCTTTTCTGCACTACTCAGCCACCATTAAAAAAAAAAAGTTCAACACAGTTATATTCAACATAATTTAATAACCTAATATGGAAAAAAATTGAAAAAGAATGTGTCTTTGTGTATAACGGAATTCCTTTGTATATGCCTGAAATAACATTGTAAATCAACTATATTTTGATTTTTTTTTCTTAAAGGGAGTGGGGGACAGGATTGTGGAAACCTGAGGAAAAAATTTGTCAATTGCTTATTTAACATCATAACACAGAAGTCTGTAAAATAAAAAGTGAGAGTATGGTTTATTTCTGTCATTAGCCCCAGAATCATAGCCCTCCCCATGAACAAAAAAAGCCACCTCAATCCCCAGAGGTCACCATTTTAATAGTTTGGTATTTATACTTCAGCGTTCTATAATGCTTATGTTCTCTTCTTTTCCTTTATATTTTGGTGTGTGTGTGTATTCTGTGCAAAGATGGTAATTAACAAAAAGAATCATATTGTATCTGTTATCCTACTTGACTTATCAATAGTTGAGAGTGTATGTTGAAATGTTATTTTGTGTTGTCTGGTTATGTAATTTGTCATATTCTCTCCAGAGCTTCTACTAATTTTGCCAAGTATACATACATGTACTAGAAACGAAGACAGAATTGCCCATTGGATTTAGCAACATGTAGGTCATTGGTGACCTTGACCAGCAATTTTAGTGGAGTAGTAAGGGTGAAGCCTAATTGGAGAATTCAAAAAAGATGGAAAAAGAATTGGGGACTGATTAACACCAACCTCTTTTAAGGAATTTTACTCAGAGAGTGAAGAAATAGAGTGGAAGCCAACATGGGAAAGGGGCTTTGGAAAACAGCAGATGCCTGTGCTGACAGGAACGGTTCAGTGCAGATCAGGGAAGTAGATTGTGTGCAGGAGAGGCAGGGATCACTGCAGAGAGATTCCGGATGAGAGGGAAGCTCCCAGGTGTGGGAACTGGCTTTGGATAGAAGCACAGATAGTTTCCTTACGGGCATAGGAAGGGATAACAGTAAATGGGTGTAGATGCTGGCAGGTGGGCAGACATGGAAAACCCCTTCTGAGTAAGTAAGAGGTGGAGAGGGCTGTGTAGGAAGAGAGGGAAGGGGTGAAACAGCCATCTTGGAGGAGCAATAAATCAGGAAAATGTAGGATGGTTGCTGGCATCATTGAGGAGGCTTGGGTCATGCTCCTAAGGTGGGACCAAGGTGGGACCCGTCCAAATGGCTTATGCTTTTCTCTTGCCACTTCGATGTGCTTGATGCTGGTTGTGGTTTTGCTAGGACAGTGCAACATGAATGGCATGGGACAGGGGATTGAGGGAGTGATCACACTGCTTGACCCTGGAATTTCAGTTAGAGGGGAAGGGAAGAGAGTGCATCAAGAGAGTGAGGGAAAGGATCGAAGGCGTGGATGCGTCTTACTGGGATGATTGTTAGAGTTGGGTAAAATGTGAGCTGGAAAGATGGGCAGAAAGAGGACTGCTTGAAAGTGAAATTATGGAGGGGCTGCAGTTATTAGAAGTGAAAAGGTCTGTATAACCATGAGGTGAGTGGCTGAGGAGAAATGAGGTGACATAAGACAATGGGAAGAGAGAAACGCAAAGAATGGAGAGGTCAGCATGGTATTGAAATCAGCAAGGGTAGTGCTGGAGAGAATGACGAGCTAGAAGTAAAACTCGTATGAAGTGAAGGGACGTGATTTAGGATTAGTAAATGACAGCAACGGTGAGAGTAATGGGTCTTACATGAGATTCGCTGCTGCATCTTTTCAGGGAAAAAGAAAAAGATGGGGAATGTTTTAGGATTGGCAGTGAGAAGAAAGGGCAATGCCTGCCATATGTGCAGGCCGGAAGATGGTGGGAGCTGAGGGGAGGTCAGAAGTAGAAAACCAGCTTCTTTGAGAGAGCTATGGGGGAACAGTGTGCTCAGGCAGAGTGAACTTGAGACAGGAACTATCTGAAAAGACCTGGAGGATGTAGGTTGGTTTTGCCAAGCTTTCCATTTCCAGAGGAAATAGAAAGTACAGTGGCTTTAGGAGTTGAAAAAGGGTGGAATTTGGGGGCAGAATCCATCATATACAGAGACTTATGGGAATTAGACTACCAAGGGAGGTGGAGGTGATTGCCCGGAGTCTGTGACTTCTTACAGTGACTCATTTAATCAGGGATAAAGGGGGTAATTCCATGAATCAAGGCAAGTTGAAAGTGGTCAAACAGGAGATGGCAAGAGTGAACGTTGACATTCTAGGAATCTGAACTAAAATGGACTGGAATGGGTGGATTTAACTCAGATGACCATTATATCTACTACTGTGGGCAGGAATCCCTTAGAAGAAATGGAGTAGCCATCATGGTCAACAAGAGTCCAAAATGCAGTACTTGGATGCAATCTTAAAAACGGCAAAATGATCTCTGTTCGTTTCCAAGGCAAACCATTCAATATCAGAGTAATCCAAGCCTATGCCCCAACCAGTAACACTGAAGAAGCTGAAGTTGAAAGGTTCTATGAAGACCTACAAGACCTTTTAGAACACCCAAAAAGATGTCCTTTTCATTATAGGGGACTGGAATGCAAAAGTAGGAAGTCAAGAAACACCTGGGGTAACAGACAAATTTAGCCTTGGAATACGGAATGAAGCAGGGCAAAGGCTAGTAGAGTTTTGCCAAGAGAACACACTGGTCACAGCAAACACCCTCTTCCAACAACACAAGAGAAAACTCTACACATGGACATCACCAGATGGTCAACACTGAAATCAGATTGATTATATTCTTTGCAGCCAAAGATGGAGAAGACCGTTCAGGTATGGCCTAAGTCAGATCCCTTATGATTATATAGTGGAAGTGAGAAATAGATTTAAGGGACTAGATATGATAGAGTGCCTGATGAACTATGGACTGAGGTTCATGAAATTGTACAGGAGACAGGGATCAAGACCATCCCCATGGAAAAAAAAATGCAAAAAAGCAAAATGGCTGTCTGGGGAGGCCTTACAAATAGCTGTGAAAAGAAGAGAAGTGAAAAACAAAGGAGGAAAGGAAAGATATAAGCATCTGAATGCAGAGTTCCAAAGAAGAGCAAGGAGAGATAAGAAAGCCTTCCTCCGAGATAAATGCAAAGAAATAGAGGATAATAACAGAATGGGAAAGACTAGAGATCTCTTCAAGAAAATTAAGAGATACTAAGGGAACATTTCATGCAAAGATGGGCTCGATAAAGGACAGAAATGGTATGGACCTAACAGAAGCAGAAGATATTAAGAGGGAGGGCAGGAATACACAGAAGAACTGTACAAAAAAGATCTTCATGACCAAGATAATCACGATGGTGTGATCATTCACCTAGAGCCAGACATCCTGGAATGTGAAGTCAAGTGGGCCTTAGAAAGCATCACTACGAACAAAGCTAGTGGAGGTGATGGAATTCCAGTTGAGCTATTTCAAACCCTAGAAGATGATGCTGTGAAAGTGCTGCACTCAATATTTGCCAGCAAATTTGGACAACTCAGCAGTGGCCACAGGACTGGAAAAGCTCAGTTTTCATTCCAATCCCAAAGAAAGGCAATGCCAAAGAATGCTCAAACTACCACACAATTGCACTCATCTCACACCCTAGTAAAGTGATGCTTAAAATTCTCCAAGCCAGGCTTCAGCAATATGTGAACTGTGAACTTCCAGATGTTTAAGCTGGTTTTAGAAAAGGCAGAGGAACCAGAGATCAAATTGCCAATATCCGCTGGATCATGGAAAAAGCAAGAGAGTTCCAGAAAAACATCTACTTCTGCTTTATTCACTGTGCCAAAGCCTTTGACTGTGTGGATCACAATAAACTGTGGAAAATTCTGAAAGAGATGGGAATACCAGACCACCTGACCTGCCTCTTGAGAAACCTGTATGCAGGTCAGGAAGCAACAGTTAGAACTGGACGTGGAACAACAGACTGGTTCCAAATTGGAAAAGGAGTACGTCAAGGCTGTATATTGTCACCCTGCTTATTTAACTTCTATGCAGAATACATCATGAGAAACACTGGGCTGGAAGACGCACAAGCTGGAATCAAGATTTCCAGGCGAAATATCACTAGCCTCAGATATGCAGATGACACCACCCTTATGGCAGAAAGTGAAGAGGAATGAAAAGCCTCTTGATGAAAGTGAAAGAGGAGAGCGAAAAAGTTGGCTTAAAGCTCAACATTCAGAAAACAAAGATCATGGCATCTGGTCCCATCACTTCATGGGAAATACATGGGGAAACAGTGGAAACAGTGTCAGACTTTATTTTTTTGGGCTCCAAAATCCTTGCAGATGGTGATTGCAGCCATGGAATTAAAAGATACTTACTCCTTGGGAGGAAAATTATGACTAGCCTAGACAGCATATTAAAAAGCAGAGACATTACTTTGCCAACAAAGGTCCGTCTAGTCAAGGCTATGGTTTTTCCAGTGATCATGTATGGATGTGAGTTAGACTGTGAAGAAAGCTGAGCACCGAGGAATTGATGGTTTTGAACTGTGGTGTTGGAGAAGACTCTTGAGAGTCCCTTGGACTGCAAGAAGATCCAACCAGTCCATTCTAAAGGAGATCAGTCCTGGGTGTTCATTGGAAGGACTGATGCTGAAGCTGAAACTCCAGTACTTCGGCCACCTCCTGTGAAGTGTTGACTCATTGGAAAGGACCCTGATGCTGGGAGGGATTGCAGACAGGAGAAGGGGACAACAGAGGATGAGATGACTGGATGGCATCACCGACTCGATGGACATGAGTTTGAGTAAATTCTGGGAGTAGATTATGGACAGGGAGGCCTGGCGTGCTGCAGTTCATGGGGTTGCAAAGAGTCGGACATGACTGAGCGACTGAACTGAAGTGAACTGAAAGGGGATAATGAGATTAGTTCTGGTGAAGTCAAGGTAGATGATGGTGGCAAGCTTGTGAATGTCTTGGGGTAGGAGGGATGGGTGTCTGAGGCTCCCTCCCTTTTGGTACTTGTCTTTGGAGGTTAGGAAGTCTAGGAAAACTGGATCTGGCTCTGAGCAAGCAGACCCCTACTTGACCTCAATGGATGGTAGGGAGAAGGCCTTGAGGCAAGGGCTAGGGATGAGGGTTGGCAAGGAAGTGGGGACAAGGTCCCAGTCCTGATGCTCGGGATTTCCTCTCTACCCCTTCCCAGGAGGGGAGCCTCACTTCATAGTGGCAGGTCCCCCTCTTGAACTCTGATACTTCAGCTATAAGATTAGTAAGGATAAACCTATCTTCATGTGTTCATTAGGTATTTATTAATACTTCTTTTGAAAATTTCTTATTATTATCCTTTGCCCATTATCCTCGGAGAAGGCAATGGCAACTCACTCCAGTACTCTTGCCTGGAAAATCCCATGGACGGAGGAGCCTGGAAGGCTGCAGTCCATGAGGTTGCTAAGAGTTGGACACGACTGAGTGACTCCACTTTCATTTTTCACTTTCATGCATTGAAGAAGGAAATGGCAATCCACTCCAGTGTTCTTGCCTTGAGAATCCCAGGGACGGGGGAGCCTGGTGGGCTGCCGTCTTTGGGGTCGCACAGAGTTGGACACGACTGAAGCGACTTAGCAGTAGCAGCCCATTATCCTACTAGGTTGATTTTCAGTACTGTTTTTAAAGAAGCCTTGGTATGTTTCTTCATTTCTTCAAATCTTTAAAAAATATATCTGTTACAATTGACCCTTGGACAACATGGGTTTGAGTTGCACTGGTCCACATATACGCAGATTGTTTTCAATAGTAGAGGCTGTAGTACTCCGTGTCCTGAGTTGGTTGAATTTGCAGGTGCAGACCCTCAAATACAGAGGGACCACATATATAGAGAAACCGCCTATACAGAGGGGCGACTACAGCTGCCTGGAGGGTTGGTTCCCCTGTGCCCCAGCCCCCTCATTGTTCAAGGGTCAGCTGCAGTAAATTTTTATAGGTTTCTTCTTATATAATTCTTAATTTTATTCCTAGGTATTGAGTAATCTTTGTTACTGTTGAAATAAGATCTTTCAAAATTACTATTAATACATTTTCATTTTTGGCATAAGAGAAAGGTAGCTTTTTTCTTTATGTAATTATCTTGGACTGCAAGGAAATCCAACCGGTCCATCCTAAAGGAAATCAGTCATGAATGTTCATTGGAAGGACTGATGTTGAAGCTGAAACTCCAATCCTTTGACCACCTGATGCGAAGAGTGGACTCATTTGAAAAGACCCTGATGCTGGGAAAGATTGAGGGCAGGAGGAGAAGGGGACGACAGAGGATGAGATGGATGGATGGCATCACTGACTTAATGGACATGAGTTTGAGTAAACTCCGGGAGTTGTTGATGGACAGGGAGGCCTGGCATGCTGCAGTCCAAGGGGTCGCAAAGAGTTGGACACGACTGAGTGACCGAACTGAGCTGAATTATCTTGTATGTGACTACTTAATTCTCTCTGGGAGTTGTGTTTTCCCTAAGTTTGCCTGTAGGTATTGTTTCTCAGGCTCTGAACCTGGGCGTGTACAGTTAGAGCTATATTTGGGCAGCAGCCTGGGATACCTTGGAGGAGATGGCACCCCACTCCAGTATTCTTGGCTGGGAAATTTCATGGACAGAGGAACCTGGCAGGCTACAGTCTATGGGGTCGCAAAGAGTTGGACATGACTGAGCGGCTAACACTTTGACTGGGTGGTAGCCTTGCAAGCGAACATGACCACCACTGGTAACCTTATTTCTGTGGGACATTTTGCTCTGAATGCCAAATCACAAATGACTTCTCGAATGCAGCTCTCTTTAGAGACCATGAACTGGCTTTACTTTCCTGAATCTGTTTGAATTTCAGGAACGTGAGGACCATCCTCGGAGAGGCCGGGAAGATCGGCCACACCGAGAACCCTCAGGACAGGAACACAAGCGAGCTCGGAACAGTGACCGAGACAGGCACCGCGGCCATTCCCACCAGAGGAGAAGCTCAGGCGAGAGGCCTGGCAGCGGGCAGCCTCAGGGACGTGATCGAGATGCTCAGAACCTGCAGGCTCAGGAAGCCGAGCGGGAGTTCCACAACACCCGGCGCCGCGAGCACCGCCAGAAGAACGACGTTAGCGCTGGCAGTAACGCGTCTCAGGACGCGCAGCCTCGGCCTGGACCTGGAGGCAACAACAAGGACAGAGAGGTGCCTGTTAAAGAGAAGCCAAGCTTCGAACTTTCTGGGGCACTTCTTGAGGACACTAATACCTTCCGGGGTGTAGTTATTAAATACAGTGAGCCCCCGGAAGCACGTATCCCCAAAAAACGGTGGCGTCTCTACCCCTTTAAAAATGATGAAGTGCTTCCAGTGATGTACATCCACCGGCAGAGCGCTTATCTCCTGGGCCGGCACCGCCGCATCGCAGACATTCCCATCGATCACCCCTCCTGTTCAAAGCAGCACGCCGTCTTTCAGTACCGGTAAGTGTCCATCTGGAGGAAACCAAGGTGCCAGCAGAAGCCCGACGTCTCGGCTGGTTAGGATTACTGAGATCTTGTGTGTGCACAAGAAGCCCATATCCCTCATAGCTAATAGTATTTTTTTTAATTTTTAATTTTTTGGCTGAACCTGCATGGTTTATGGGATTTTAGTTCCCCATCCCAGGATCGAACCCAAGTCCTTGTCAGTGAGAGCGTGGAGTCCTAACCCCTGGACCGTCAGGGAATTCCTTCTAATTTAAGGAGTATTATTCCTCTAATGTATAATCACTTTATATATATAATTGCCAACACTTGTGTAAGAGGATGGACGTTGGTGTCCGAAATCCAGATTTTGAGTCCTGCCAGTGCCACTTACCTGGGGCCAGCTGCTCTTCTGGGCCTCAGTTTCTACATCCCTCACAGGGCTGTTATGATAGGTAAATGGAAGTAAAGCCGAGAATGAAAACAAAGCTGAGAATGCCTGGTATATCTTGTATCTTGACAATTTCTGTAGTACATCTGTTATTGTTGGATGCTCACAACAATCCTGTGGGGAGGCGAGGACTAGTCTTAATACCCCATTTAACAGATGAGCCCATGAAGCTCAGCAAAGCCAGGTGGCCTGCCTAATAAATAATCACTGAGGTAGCATGCTGGCTCAAATTAGTTTTGATTTGAATAATTTTGATCATCTTAGCTGTTCCCTTGACTCCGAAGTCCAAATATACTGGTTTATTCCTATTGGAACAGAAGCTAAAATATGTTGAAATATAGGTAAAAAGCATTATGTTGATTATTAATAATACAAAAAATGTAAAATTTTAAAAAATACCAAAAAAAATGTATTTCTTAACCATGGCAAGAGGCCTTGCTTTCTGCATTTTTTTTTTCTGATTTTTTTTTTTAATAAAACAATTCTGCTTCAGTGCAAATGTGTAGTCAAGGTAAAAAGAGGAAGGAAGGAAGGAAAGAAAGGAGAGAGGGAGGGGGTGAGTAAGTAAGGGAAGGACGAAGGAAGAAAGGAAGAAAAGAAATGCTTTCTGCATTTTAAGCTATGATCTACCATGAACCCCTCTTTCCCAGTGACCAGTTCTCACCGATTTAACTTGCTCCCGATTTCGAAATCCATAACTGTGCCTTCCCATTGATTTCTACAGTTTGCACTTGAACTGAGTCTGAGCCAGGTATTTACATGGTCCAGACTGTTAGCACAGAGCTGGAGGCTCTGGGGCTGGATTCGGCTCACAGCTTTCTCTCCTTTGCCTCCGCTAGGCTTGTGGAGCACACCCGCGCTGATGGGACAGTTGGCCGCAGGGTGAAGCCCTACATCATTGACCTTGGCTCAGGCAACGGAACATTCCTGAACAACAAGCGAATTGAGCCACAGAGATACTATGAACTGAAGGAAAAGGATGTCCTTAAGTTTGGGTTCAGCAGCAGAGAGTATGTTCTGCTCCACGAGTCCTCTGACACCTCTGAAGTAGACAGGAAAGAAGACGAGGACGACGAGGAAGAGGAGGAGGTGTCTGACAGCTAGCAGACTGAAGACAGCCCAGGCTCTCGAGAGACCTTTTCTTTGTGCGAAGGCTTTGGGACTGACTCACGGGGCACCACTGTGCTCTCTGTAATGCCTCTTACTGCCTTAAGTCTTTCTTCTGTTGCTGACCAGCTTATGTTTCAGTGTAAAAAAAAAAAATGACTCATGTTTGGTTGAACTTCTTTCTGTGACACGTTGGCCACATGCCTGTGGGCATTTATTTTCTGAACAGTCCCACCGACACATCGTGTTTTAGTAGAAGCATCATGGCTTGAGTTGGTGCTTTCAGAACTGCTGCCTAGGAAACTATCAACCCTTGGTTAACGGGGAATTGTGGCTTGTTTTCTTTGTACAGTTACCCTATTTATATAGTTGTTAAGCTTTGTGGACCGGGTTTGTTTTTATCTCGGGGGCAAACCCCTGAACAGAGAATCTTACTAAGCTTTGGTTATCACCAAAATAGCCTGCAGAATATACCAAAGCTTTGACCTGGTTGAGCTCTTGAGTCATAGAAATTGATTTTGCACTTGGTTGGTTTGGGTGGGTGGGTGGGTGGGATTTACCACATGACCTCATTATTGACTGTTGGACTCAAACAGATGCTCTATGGAGCCTGCTTCAGCTCACGACTGTACAGGAGGACCATGGCTGGTGCCAGCGGGTGCTGGCTGCATGTCACAGGAGGCTGGAATGGGTCGTGGATCTGTTTCCTGGAAGAGAACTCTGATTTCTCCACAGAACAGGAACAGTTTTGACCATCGTAGCTGTTCTTCAACTTCACACTTTTATTTAGAGGTTATCTCCATTCTTTCTTCCTTGAGAGAAACAGTCATTTATGTAGCAGGGTCTTTGCTTTATCCTAACAACATATACATGTCAAAAGACGGTTGTGTGGTTTACATGTTTCATCTTTTTAAAACAACATTCAGAGAGGTTGTATTTACCTTCCCAAGGCTGGAATGGGAATTGCCCAGTTTTCTAATTTTCCACCAGAGGACTATGTGTAAGTAGAAGAGTCACAACTGCTTACATCTGTTGTGTGTATGTATATATGTACATATTTAAAAAATTGTGTGTGAAAGAGCCGCATACTGATTTTCCTATGAGAATGTTTTGTGACGTAAATGTAATACAATATTATAGGCAAAGGCCTCCCTGCGTTTGAGGAGCAGGTTTTCATTTATATGTATTTTTGGAATAAAAAATAATAAAATTGTAAATATAGCCCCCTTTAAAAATGTACTTCTTTGCTAGCACAGAAGACCTTGTGTTCACAGGTATATTTAGGTGCTGAGGAAATCTTTGAATCAGTATTGTGGGAGTAGAAGTCGACAGTTGTGGAGGGCGTCGAGGGAATGGGAGTGATAGGGCCCACACCTGTCCTGGAATCCAGATCTTCACATCTCGGCGACTTGAGTGGTGGTCCTGATGAAGCCGCAGTGCTTTCTGAGTTGGCAGTGGAGGGGCTTTTCTTCCCAGAAGAGTCAGAGTTAGGGCAGGGTATCCGTTGTGGGCCTCATACCTGTCCCTGCTTCCTCACCCTCGGGTGGTGATGAGGGTGTGAGATGGGAAGGAGAGATGATGCAAGGCAGGCAGTGCTGCTGCCAGCTGGTCCCCTTGGGTGGAAACTAATGAAATTATTGGGCTTCTCTGGTGGCTCAGTGGTAAAAGAATCTACCTGCCAATGCAGGAAACTCGGATTCCATCCCTGGGTTGAGAAGATCACCTGTAGACAGACATGGCAACCCACTCAAGTATTCTTGCCTAGAAAACCCCATGGACAGAGGAGCCTGGCAGGCTATAGAGTCCATGGGGTTGCAAAAGAAAGAGTCAGGACACAGTGACTTAGTGACTAGACAACAGTAACGTTAGCTGGTCTTGCTTACCATTGTATTTCCATTGAGGTCTCATACCTGTATGTACTCAACATGAAATGTTGACTAGTACCTAGTGTGAGGAGGAGCAGCTGACTAATTTTATTCAAAAGAAATGAAAAGATGCCCTCTGGGGACTTCCCTGGCAGTCCAGTGGTTAGGACTCTCCTGTCCACTACAGGGAGTATGTGTTCTATCCCTGGTGGGGGAACTAAGATCCTGCATTGTCGTTCAGTCACCAAGTCGTGTCCAATTATTTGCAACCCCATGGACTGCAGCACTGCAGGCCTCCCTGTCCCTCAGCATCTCCCGGCATTTGCCCAAGTTCATGCCCATTGAATTGGTGATGCCGTCCAATCATTTCATCCTCTGTCTCCGTCGTCTTCTGCCTTCAGTCTTTCTCAGCATCAGGGTCTTTTCCGATGAGTCGGCTCTACACATCAGGTAGATAAAGTATCGGAGCTTCAGCCTCTGCCATCAGTCCCTCCAGTTAATATTCAGGATTGACTTTTCTTTCGGATTGACTGGTTTGATCTCCTTGTAGCCCAGGGGACTCTCAAAGAGTCTTCTCCAGCACCACAGTTCAAAAGCATCAATTCTTTGGCACTCTGCCTTCTTTATGGTTCAACTTTCACATCTGTACATGACTACTGGAAAGACCATAGCCTTGACTATATGGACCTTTGTCAGCAAAGTGATGTCTTTGATTTTAAAATATGCTGTCTAGGTTTGTTATAACTTTTCTTCTGAGAAGCAATCATCTTCTAATTTCATGGCTGCAGTCACCATCGGCAGTGATTTTAGAGCTCAAGAAAAAATCTATCACTGCCTCCACCTTTTCCCCTTTTAATTGCCATGAAGTCATGGGATTGAATGCTGTGATCTTAGTTTTTCTAATATTGAGTTTTAAGCCCGCTTTTTCACTCTTCTCTTTCACCCTCATCAAGAGGCTCTTTAGTTCCTCTTTGCTTTCTGCCATTAAAGTGTATCTGCATATCTGAGGTTGTTGATATTTCTCCCAGAAACTTTGATTCTAGCTTGTAACTCATCCAGCCTGGCATTTTGCATGACACACTCTGCATATAAGTTAAATAAACAGGGTGACAAATAAACCTTGTCCTTCTTTCTCAATTTTGAAACAGTCGGTTGTTTCATATAAGGTTCTAACTGTTGCTTCCTGACCCGCATACAGGTTTCTCAGGAGACAGGTAAGATGATCTGGTATTCTCATCTTTTAAGAGTTTTCCACAGTTTGTTATGATCCACACAGTCAAAGACGTTAGTGTAGTCAATGAAACAGGTGTTTTTCTGGAATTCCCTTGCTTTCTGTATGATCCAGTGAATGTTGGCAATTTGATCTCTGGTTTCTTTGCCTTTTCTAAACCCAGCTTGGATGTCTAGAAGTTCTCGGTTCACATACTGCTAAAACCTAGCTTGAAGGATTTTGAGCATCACCTTACTAGAATGGGAAGTGAGTGCGCCTGTCCAGTAGTTTGAACATTCTTTAGTACCGCCCTTCTTGGGAATTGGGATGAAGATTGACCTTTTCCTGTGGCCACTGCAATCTCCAAATTTCCAGTCCAAATTTGCTGACCTTGAGTGCAGCACTTTAACAGAATCATCTCTGAGGATTTTAAATAGCTCTGCTGGCATTTCATTGCCTCCATTAGCTTTATTGGCAGCAGTCCTTCCTAAGGCCCACTTGACTTCACACTCCTGGATGTGACTCTAGGTGAGTGACCACACCACTGTGGTTATCAGGGTCATTAAGATCTTTTTTGTACAGTTCCTCTGTGTATTTTGCTATCTCTTCTTGATCTCTTCTGCTTCTGTTAGATTTTCACCGTTTCTGTCCTTTATTGTGCCCATCTTTGCATGAAATGTTGCTTTGAATGCAAAGATGGGCACAATAAAGATCTCACATGCCTTGAGGCAAAAACTAAAAAAAAAAAAGATCCCCTTTGAAGAGTGAATACTTAAGGGTTAATTGGGTAGAAGCTTACCTGAGGGAAGAAACAATGTAAGAGCAATTAGCATCCTCACCCAAAGTGCTCTATGCACCGTGGAGGTGCATAGTATATACGTGCACGTCTAAAAGGTTACATGTGGACGAGTTTTTCTCTTGATCCAGATGAATGGTTTTCTCTTCCTGGAATGAGGTACTTACCTGGCATCTCATGCCAGGGCCTCCTTGTTTAGTTTGTGCAGCTACTCCTGCTCCCTGGCAGCTTTTGGCTTGACTTCATGCACCATCCTGGTGGACACTGATAGATGACCACTTTGCCTATGCTTTTCAATTAGAGGTGCCAGTTGCATAGTTAACTTTTGCTTCCTGGATTAAGAGATTTTTCGTGCCAAATGTATGGGATGGTGTGTCCCGCCCACACTCACATTTTTTTAAGAGAGTCAAAGACAAAAACTACTCATCTCTGAGGCCAGGCCAGGTATCACCAAGTAGACTTCTCACCTGAAGTTGATGAGTTAATCCTAAAGGTTTCTTTAAAAAAAGAAGAAAACACACAACTTGGTTTTGGCTGGGTCTTAGTTTTGGCACGTGGGATTTTCATTGCAGTGCCAGGCTTCTAGTGTGAGCTCAGTAACTGAGGTGTAGCATTGTGGGATCTTAGTTCCCTGACCAGGGATGGAACCCGTCACCCCTGCATTGGAGGATGGACCACCAGGGAGGTCCCAATTCTGAAGCTTTCGTCTTGAATTTAATTCATTGCTTAGAAACTCATGTTCATTTTAGCTGTTTACAGTTGCTTTACTCCCCACCCTTTCTCCACCCTGGCTGACTTGTCTGCAAGTCATAGCTGTCAAAATCGAGCCATCTGCAGAACAGCTCTGTGCTTCTGAGCCCTTCCCTCAAGTCCTCTGTGGTCCATAGTTCTGTCGAGGTATGGGACAGAATCTTCCGATTTCCCCCATAAGCCTCCTTCCAGTCATCTTCTAGTTTCCTCTTTCTGAGGCTGATAAAGGATAGCTCATTAAGTGTAACCAGTGATGTAACTTTTTTCCCTCACCGTGCAACACAGCATGGGGGATCTTAGTTCCCTGACCAGAGAGAGAACCTGTGCCCTCTGCATTGGAAGGGCAGAGTCCTAACCACTGGACTGCCAGGGAATTCTCTTATTGTATTTTTAAATACTCTTTTACTTATTTAAAAGTTTAAAAGTATTTAAATTTTAAATACTCTTATTGTATCCTGATAGGGAAAGCAGAGTAATCAATTCAGATAACTGGGGAAAATTTTTTTAACTTTTTACTTTATTTTGGAGTATAGATGGTTAACAATGTTGTGATCATTTCAGGTGTACAGCAAAGTGATTCAGTGACACATATGTGTGTATCTAAAAAATTAAAAAACTTTTTTTGTATTATTGTATTGAGGTGCCACAGTATAGCGTAGTTTTTAAAGGCTTAGAAGTTATATATATGTTCTTATATATAATTATGATTTTATATGGCACACACATGGTTATATATTTTTTTAGTATTTTATTTATTTATTTTTAATTAATTTATTTTAATTGGAGGCTAATTACTTTACAATATTGTGGTGGGTTTTGCCATACATTGACATGAATCAGCCATGGGTGTACGTGTGTCCCCCATCCTGAACCCCCCTCCCACCTCCTTCTGCATCCCATCCCTCAGGGTCATCCCAGCGCACCAGCCCTGAGCACCCTGTCGCATGCATTGAACCTGGAATGGCGATCTGTTTCACATATGATAATATACATGTTTCAATGCCATTCTCTCAAATCATCCCACCCTCGCCTTCTCCCACAGAGTCCAAAAGTCTGTTCCTTACATCTGTGTCTCTTCTGCTGTCTCGCATATAGGGTCATCATTACCATCTTTCTAAATTCCATATATATGTGTTAATATACTGTATTGGTGCTTTTCTTTCTGACTTACTTCACTCTGTATAATAGGCTCCAGTTTCATCCACCTCATTAAAACTGATTCAAATGTATTCTTTTTAATGGCTGAGTAATACTCCATTGTGTATATGTACCACGGCTTTCTTATCCGTTCATCTGCTGATGGACATCTAGGTTGCATCCATGTCCTGGCTATTATAAACAGTGCGGTGATGAACATTGGGGTACACGTGTCTCTTTCAATTCTGGTTTCCTCGGTGTGTATGTCCAGCAGTGGGATTGCTGGGTCATAAGGCGGTTTTCTATTTCCAGTTTTTTAAGGAATCTCCACCCTATTTTCCATAGTGGCTGTACTAGTTTGCATTCCCACCAACAGTGTAAGAAGGTTCCCTTTTCTCCACACCCTCTCCAGCATTTATTGCTTGTAGACTTTTGGATAGCAGCCATTCTGACTGGCGTGAGATGGTACCTCATTGTGGTTTTGATTTGCCTTTCTCTCATAATCAGTGATGTTGAGCATCTTTTCATGTGTTTGTTAGCCATCTGTATATCTTCTTTGGAGAAATGTCTGTTTAGTTCTTTGGCCCATTTTTTGATTGGGTTGTTTATTTTTCTGGAATTGAACTGCAGGAGCTGCTTGTGTATTTTTGAGATTAATTGTCAGTTGCTTCATTTGCTATTATTTTCTCCCATTCTGAAGGCTGTCTTTTCACCTTGCTTATAGTTTCCTTCGTTGTGCAAAAGCTTTTAAATTTAATTAGGTCCCATTTGTTTATTTTTGCTTTTATTTCCATTACTCTGGAAACTGGGTCATAGAGGATCCTGCTGTGATTTATGTCAGAGAGTGTTTTGCCTATGTTTTCCTCTAGGAGTTTTATAGTTTCTGATCTTACATTTAGATCTTTAATCCATTTTGAGTTTATTTTAGTATACACACATGGTTATATTTGTTAACACCCTTCCATTTGTGGAAATTAGTAGTTGATGAGAGGAATAAAATGATGCTACATTAATCAGAGTCTAAGTGTGACATAAACATAACACGCCAGTAATGCCTACTTGTGAGACAATGTCCTGGACCCTCAAGGTTCCTGGATGTGTGAGTTTGTATCAGGTAAAAGGGCTACTTGATTTAAATCAAAGGTTTGGAATTTAAAGCTTCATTCAGTCTCCTGGGTCAACTTTCTAGTATATTTATCAAATGGGAGACAGTTTTAAAAGACAGTTGATTTGTTTATATTACTGTAAAGTTGGGGCTTCCCTGGTGGCTGCAGTGTAGGAAACGTGGGTTTGATTCCTGGATTGGGAAAATCCCATGGAGAAGGCAATGGCTACCCACTACAGTATTCTTGTCTGGAGAATTGCATGCATAGAGGAGCCTGGTGGGCTACAGTCTATGGGGTCACAAAGAGTTGGACACTACTAAGTGAGAGTGATGTGATTCATGGGGTCTCAGAGTCGGACACGACTGAGTAACTGAACTGAACTGAACTGAACTGAAGTGACTAACACTTTCACATTTATACACTAAGGTTAAAGTAAATTAATCCAATCGATTGTATAAAATTACTATGCTAGTAATTGGTGTACAGCTGTGTTAGAAACGGAGCAGTAATTTGGGGTGCCTTGCAGCTTGTACAAGAGATGGTATTTGTTTTTAGTTTTTATTTGGTTGAAGTGTATTTGATTTACAATGTTAGTTTCAGGTGTACAGCACAGTGATTCACTTGTACACACACATATAAAATAGGTAACCAACAGGGACCTGCTGTACAGCACAGGTAACTATACTCCAATATTTTCTAATAACTTATAAGGGAAAATAATCTGAAAAGATGATATATATATATGTGTGTGTATATGTATATATTTGTGTGTGTGTTGTTGCTGTTCAGCCTCTCAGTTGTGTCTCAGTCGCTACCCCATGGACTGCAGCATGCCAAGCTTCCCTGTCCTTCACAATCTCCTGCTGCTGCTACTGCTAAGTCGCTTCAGTCGTGTCCGACTCTGTGCGACCCCATAGATGGCAGCCCACCAGGCTCCCCCACCCCTGGGATTCTCCAGGCAAGAACACTGGAGTGGGTTGCCATTTCCTTCTCCAATGCATGAACATGAAAAGTGGACCCCATGGACCCCATGCAGCCCACCAGGCTCCTCCATCCATGGGATTTTCCAGGCAAGAGTACTGGAGTGGGGTGCCATTTCCTTCTCCAGTGTATGAAAGTGAAAAGTGAAAGTGAAGTCGCTCAGTCGTGTCTGACTCTTAGCGACCCCATGGACTGCAGCCTACCAGGCTCCTTCGTCCATGGGAGTTTCCAGGCAAGAGTACTGGAGTGGGTTGCCATTGCCTTCTCCATCACAATCTCCTGGAGTTTGTTCAGATTCATGTCCATTGAGCCGATGATGGCAACCAACCACCTTATCCTCTGTTGCTGCCTTCTCCTGCCTTCAATCTTTCCCAGCATCAGGGTCTTTTCCAGTGAGCTGGCTCTTTGCATCAGGTGGCCAAAGTATTGAAGCTTCAGCTTCAGCATCAGTCCCTCCAATGAATATTCAGGGTTGATTTCCTTTCAGATTGACTGGTTTGATCTCCTTGCTGTCCAAGGGACTCTCAAGATTCTTCTCCAACACCACAGTTCGAAAGCATCAGTTCTTCAGTGCCTTCTTTATAGTCCAGCTCTCACATCTATACATGACTACTGGAAAAACCATAGCTTTGACTAGATGGAGCATTTAACATGTGCATAACAAGCACATACATTAACTCATTTCATCCACATAACCTTATCAGTGGGGCTTCTATTATTATATTTTGCAGATGCCAAAACAGGAAAATAATTTCTAGACTTGATGTGAAAATCTGACTCATTGGAAAAGACTCTGATGGGAAAGACTGAAGGCAGGAGGCGAAGGGGGTAACAGAGGATGAGATGGTTGGATGGCATCACTGACTCAATGGACATGAGTTTGAGCAAGTTCCAGGAGACAGTGAAGCCTGGCATGCTGCAGTGCGTGGGGATGGAAAGTGTCGGACATGACTGACACCACCAGCAATTTCTAGACAGAGACTAGTGCTCAGAAACACCTAAGGTGTTCAGTGAGGCTTTGGAAGCACTTGAAGTTCAGTAGGGGAAAGAAGGTGATTGAGACTTTTGGCTTCTATTAATGACTGCCAAACAATTGATGCTTTTGAACTGTGGTGTTGGAGAAGAGTCTTGAGAGTACCTTGGACTGCAAGGAGATCCAACCAGTCCATCCTAAAGGAGATCAGTCCTGGGTGTTCATTGGAAGGACTGATGTTAAAGCTGAAACTCCAATATTTTGGCCACCTGATGAGAAGAGCTGACTCATTTGAAGAGACCCTGATGCTGGGAAAGATTGAGGGTAGGAGGAGAAGGGGACGACAGAGGTTGAGATGGTTGGATGGCATCACCGACTCAATGGACATGGGTTTGGGTGGACTCTGGGAGTTGGTGATGGACAGGGAGTCCTGGCGTGCTGTGGTTCATGGGGTCGCAAAGAGTTGGACACCACTGAGTGACTGGACTGAAGTTATTTTTATGAATCTTCCTGCTGAAAACAGCTAAAATTTCTGAATAAAAGATAAATTTTAAAAATCTCTGGGGCTTCCCTTGTAGTCTAGCAGTTGGGAATCCGCCAGCCAATTCAGGGGATGTATGTTCAACCCCTGGTCTGGGAAGATCCAACGTACCAAGGGGCAACTATGCCCGAGGACATAACTACTGAGTCAGTGCTCTAGAGCCTGTGCTCTGCCACAAGAGAAGCCACCGCAGTTAGAAGCCCACACACTGCAAGTAGAGAGTATACCCTGCTCACAGCTAGAGAAATCCTGTGCACAGCCACAAAGACCCAGTGCAGCCAAAAACTCAAAAAACTTAAAAAATAATAAAAAATTTTAAAATGAATAAATAATAATAAAACTCTAAGGCATCCAGGAACTGACAAGTAGAGTTATCAAGCCCAAAGTGAAGATAATAATCCAGAGAGAAATGGAGCACAGATACCTAGAAACCACTTTCAATATAAAGGCAAACCATATTCTATTCTAGCATATCAAACATGCTGGATTGAATGGGACAAAAATCAAAACCCAGAGCACACATACAATGAGTCTAATAGAACATCTTTCCAACAAAAAGCTTGGCACACCAAAGGGCTATATCTTTCAGAATAAAAGAGTGGGTCAGAAATTGAATCCTCCCAGGGATTTTCAGGCTGGGAGCTCAGAAAACTTCAAGTCTTGAACTTGGCTTAAGATGACCCTGTACTAAATAGAAAGGGAAAAAAGAAGAAAAGAAAACGACCCTGTACTATTCGTGCCTCCAGATGTCTGATATAAATAAATAAATTAGTCTTTGGAGGAAGAAATATTTTATCTCCCCTCCAGTTATTTCCACATCCTATTCTGCAAAGAACCAATTATTTTTTAAAGTATACAAGTAAAGATTATTGCCAACAGAAATAATGGATAAAATAAACTGATTGTCAAAGGCTTCAGATACTTGAACTCAAGGTAATATATATAAAATGTTCATGGTTGCTATTTTCAAAGAAATACATGACAGACTTAAAAATACCCACAGGGAACAAGAAATGGCAATGAGTGAAATGAGAGTTATTCAAAAGACCAACTAGAACCTTTTTAGAAATGAAAAATATAATAACTAAATCCATCAATGAACTCCTTTAACAGAAGCTTCAGGGAGAATTAGTGAACTGGAAGATAGGTCAAAAGAAATTATTTAACAACTATTTATTAACACATAAATTTAACACCTCAGAGAAAATGGATCAATTCCTCAAAACCCATAAAATACCAAAATTCACCTGATATGAAATAGATCATCTGAATAATCCTATAACTATTTTAAAAATTAAATTTATAATTAAAAACTTAAAATAATATCCAGGCCTAGTTGGTGATAGTTTCATTGAAGTGTTCTACCAATCATTACAAGAGGAATTAGCACCATTCTGTACAATCTCCAGAAATTAGAAAAGTAGGGAATACCTCTCAGCTCACTTTATAATGCCATTACTGTTTTCACTTTATAATGCCATTATTATTTTGATATGAAAACCAGACTGGACAGTAAAAACAAAAAGCTATAGACCAATATCCCATGAACTTAGCTAGTAAAATCTTCAGTAAAATATTAGCAAATTTAATCTAGCAATACACAATAAGAATTATGCAAGATGGCCAAGGGGTTTATTCCAGACATGTAAGGCTGGTTCAACATGTGAAAGTGAATTGATTTAACATTTGAAAATATACTGATGCAGTAATCCACTGTATCAAGAAGCTAAAGATAAATAAAAATAATCATGTCAATTAATTTTGAGTAACAAAATTCAACACCCATTCTTTGGCTGCCCTGGGTTTTCATTGCTGTGCATGGGCTGTTTTGTTGTGGAACAAGGGTTTCTCTTGTGTGTGGCATGGGTTCTAGAGTACGCAGGCTCAATAGTTGTGGGGCATGGGCTTAGTTACCCCTTGACAAGTGGAATCATCCTGGACCAGACATAAAACCTGTGTTCCCTGCATTGGTAGGTGGATTCTTAGCTACTGGACCACCAGAAAAGTACCTCAACACCCATTTATGATAATTAAAAAAAAAAACAACTATCAGTAAACCAGAAATACAGGGGAACTTCCTCAACTTGATAAGACTGAATACCTTCCTCTTAAGGAACAAGTCAAGGATATCCACTCTGGCCATTCTTAGTCAACAGAGTACTGGAAGTCTAGCCAACGCAGTAAGACAAGAAAAGGAAATAGACAGCACATAGATTGGAAAGGGAAAAAAGAAAACAAACTTCCCTGTTTGCAGATGAAATGACTGTCTATTTTAAAAAGTCCCAATGGAGGATTTGAACATTGCTGCAGAGCAACTAAGCCCGTGTGCCACAAGTACTGAGCCTGTGCTTTAGAGCCTGTGAGCCCAAACTATGAAGCCCGTGCTCAGCAACAAAGAGAAGCCACTGCAGTGAGAAGTCTGTGTACTGCAAGGAAGAGTCGCTCCCACTCACTGCAACTAGAGAAAGCCCTCTGCAGCAGCAAAAGACCCAGTGCAATCAAACATGAATAGAGGCTTCCCTGGTGGCTCGATGATAAAGAACCTGCCTACCAATGCAGTGTTGAGTCCTGCCCCCAAGGCCACAGAAGCGGAGCCCAGAACCAAGGTCACCTCTGAAGCTGACTGAGCCCCTTTGTAACTGAGCCCCTTTTGTTTTCAGAAGACTCCCTGACTTCCTGACCCCCAGTCAGGCAAAGATGCCCACTTCAGCAAACACCTTATAGCACCCCAACCAATCACCTAACACCAACCTTGCAGCAGGCATTTTCTTTGGCTTGAGGCTATAAAAATTGGCTATTAACCCACAAAAGCCGTCAACTCTCCCTGGTCTCTTAGGAGGTTGGCCCACTGTGCTCTCGGTGCCTACTTTATCTCTGCTCTTCATTCTTATACTCGCTCCCTGCTGGAATGCTGTGTGTCTGGAAATTCTTTACCAACCTATGCTCAAACTGCTTAACATGCAGGAGATATGGGTTCGATCCCTAGTCCACGGAGATTTCACATGCTGCAGGACAGCTAAGCCCGGGTTCTGCTGAGCCTGTGTCCTGGAGCCCGGGAGCCACGGCTGCTGAGCCCACGTGCGGTAACTACTGGAACTTGAACTCTCTAGAGCCTGTGCTCCGTAGCAAGTGGAGCCACCGCAAGGAGAAGCCTTAGCACCACCATTAGAGGGTAGTTTTGAATTATTGTTATAAAACCCTTCATCACATCCTCCCAGGGTGGAACACATAGTTTTTCGAGACAGAAGCCCAGTTTGTCTTCCTTTGCCTGGCAAAGTGATAGAGCCTTCCTTTTCTACTTCACTCAAAACTTTGTCTCCAAGATTTGATTTGGCATTAGTGTATGGAGAGGCCAAGCTTTCCATAACAACATTAGACTTACAGCAATTGTGTTAAGTATGCACTATTATTACCTCCATTATACAGATGAGGAAATTGAGACAAGTGAAATTTAGCTACCTGCTCAAGGTGGCCCAGCCTCATCAATGGTAGAGGTAGCGTTTTTTAAATTTTAGTTTTTTATTGAAGTATTGTTGATTCACAATGTTGTATTAATTTCAAGTGTACAGAAAAGCGATTCACATATATGGAATCTTTTCAGATTATTTTCCTTTATAAGTTATTACAATACAATGAGTATAGTTTCCTGTGCTATAGAGTAGGTCCTTGTTGGTTATTTATATTATATGTAGTAGTGCCTGCATATTAATCCTAGACTCCTAATTTATTCCTTGCCCTCTTTCCCCTTTGGTAATGGTAAATTTGTTTTCTGTGTCTGAAAACTCACAGAATCATCATCTCCCAGACCTCAGCTTTGTTCCTCCTCCTCCATTTCTGCCACCAGCCAGGTGTCTGTTCCAGCTCGTCTGTGCCCTTAACCACCGCACATACTTGTCTCTCTAAAGGGCAATAGGGAGCCACTGAAAGGTTTTTACCTAGAAGGTGACACATTTGTTTTCTAAAAACAAATCATCCTGGCACCACTTTGGATAATGGATTAAATCGAGCTAAGGATAGAAACAGGAGGCTGTTGGAATGTCTCCAAAAACGAGAGCCTGGATGAATGAGGGAGGTGGCAGACAAAAGGAAACAGATTTACGAGCTCTGCTCGAGTCAAGTCCAGAGGACTTGGTTTTGGATCGGATTAAGGGGGTGAAGAAGGGTGAGGCCGGTACAAAGGTTTCTGACTCGAGTAATTCCGCGGACACTAAAAGTCATTCACTGATGAGACTTCCGAGAAGTCTTATTTTGGACACGGTGAGTCTGCAGTGCAGAAATGCGGCCGGGACCTAGGGCAGAGGGCACCCTTGGGGTCCTGCGAGCCCACCGGCGGGAGCTCTGGGGGGCGCCCAGCGCGCCTCCGGAAGCCGCGCGCGCAGGCGCAGTGTGGCGGCGGGCGCCCCCTGGCGGGCGGTGGCGCGAAGGGACCGCCCCCAGCCTAGCGCTGCCGCCGCCGCCGCCCGCCTCAGCCCAACATGGCGATGCACAACAAGGCGGCGCCGCCACAAATCCCCGACACCCGGCGGGAGCTGGCGGAGCTCGTGAAGCGGAAGCAGGAGCTGGCGGTGAGGGCCGGCACCGGGGGTGCCCGGGTGAAACCCCCGCGCTTGCCCCCGTCTCCGGGCCCGGGCCCGGCCGCTCCGGGCCGTTCGTTACTCCCCGGGCGCAGCGCGGCGGCTGGGAGTCCGCCGGCCTGAGGACGGCTGCGCATTGCGCGGCCCGCCGGCGCCTCGGCTTCCCGGCCGGGCGGATCTGGCGCCGGGAGCCGGGGGCGGGGCGCGGAGCGGGGGAGGGGGAGGGAGGCTAGGCCGGCGGAGGCGTGGAGGGAGGTTGGCGCCCGCGGGTGGGGGCTTCCGTGTGGGAGCCTGCGGCGGCGAGGGTCCGCGAGCCCCGCGGGCTGGATGAGGGCGGGCGGCCCTGGGCTCTTGGAGCGATTGGGCGGCAAGCGTGCCGGCAGGGTGGAGGAGATCGGCTCCGGCTTGGCTGTGGGCTCTGGGGAGGTGGGGTAGGAGACGGATGTGGGAGGGGAGACCCACACATCCATTCTGACCTTTGGAGGATGGAGGGGCGTTAATGTCTTTGCGGGGAATAGGATTAGATCCGTTGGATGGGGCTTTTGATGGGCAGGCGTGGGATGTGTTCGGGGACTTCTTAGAAGATGACAGGTGAGGGGGAGCGGACTCAGCCTAGGGAATTAGAAATTGTGACACGCGCCTGGGGCCCCTTGCTCCCTGGTGGCTAAGCCGTCCCTCCCCTTGCGTTTTTGGCTGGAGCACCGGGAGGCGCATCTTACCTGAAGCTGCCCTTCCAGGTTTCCATAGCAACCGGCCGCCCGGTGCAGGCGGCCTTTCGGAGCTTGCAGGGAGGCGAGCGAGTTGGCGCTGGAAGGCTGCTCACCCTTCCCTCTCCGGTAGCGGTGTCTTTTATGCGTGGGAGTGGAGACTGCTCACCTTCTTCCTCCGCGGTTTCTTGACAGCTGGGTTTCCACGAAGCCTCTGAGTATATACAGACTTTTGCCTGGGTGTACATTTTTCTAGGGACAGAATCTATTTCATTTTATTCTTAAAGGCACCCAGCAAGACAGGTCTAGACTGTCTTGTCTGAAACAGCCTGCCCCTACCCATGTCATCCCTCTCTCCACAAGGCTGACTCGGTGTCGTTGAACTTGAATTTCTAAGCCTGATACCAGGATGTCAGTTTGGTCCGACTTAATGCTTGCATGTAAAAGGCATCAACTGTTTCCTTGTCTTTCACCTCAGGAAACACTGGCAAACTTGGAGAGACAGATCTATGCTTTTGAAGGAAGCTACCTGGAAGACACGCAGATGTACGGCAACATTATTCGTGGCTGGGATCGGTATCTGACCAACCAAAAGTGAGTGACAGAAGCCTGTAGTGTTGCTTTGTGCCCTACTAATGTTTGCATTTGGTGCTTCCCTGGCGGCTCAATGGTCAAGAACCCGCCTGCCAGTGCAGGAAGTGTGGGTTCCTTCCCTGGGTCAGGAGGATTCCCTGGAGAAGGAAGTGCCAACCCACTCTAGTATTCTTGTCTGGAAAATCCCACTGACAGAGGAGCCTGGTGTGCTGCAGTCCATGGGGTCTCAAAGCATCTGACACGACTTGCGACTAAACAGCAACAACTGTATTTGTGATCAGGACTATGTATGTCCTTGGCGGTAGCTTTGGAGGGAAGCAGTAGTAAGGTGGGGTGGACAGAGGTCTGCATTCGAGCTTGGTCTCTGGTTCAACCCCTGCCTCACTGAGTAACCCTGGACAAATCCTACACAGTAGGGGAAGTCTGGCCAATGGCACAGGGTTGTGTGAGGCTTAAATGGAATACAGCATATAATACTTTATATACCAGCATGCCTCTTGCTATTTTGTACATTTTAATCAGTCAAGAGTTCCACCCTCACAGGATTTGCCCTACCTATATGCCAACTGTGCCATGGTTTATTTAGTAATATTATTCTTAAAAATGTTCTAATTTTTTTTTGAAAATTTTCGAATCTAGAGAAAAATTGAAAGAATAGTTCATGATCTCTTGATCTCCTTCACCGATCACCAGTTAGCTTGCTGTCACGTTTGATTTCTCTCTCTTCCCTTTCTGTAATTTACAAGCACACACTCTATGCGGGCATGCCTGCTTAGTCACTCAGTGGTATCCAACTCTTTTTGACCCCACGGACTGTAGCCTGCCAGGCTCCTCTGTCCATGGGATTTTCCAGGCAAGAATACTAGAGTAGGTAGTCATTACCTTCTCCAGGGGATCTTCCTGACCCCGGGATCGAACCTTGGTCTCCTGCATTGCAGGCAGATGCTTTACTATCTGAGCCAACAGGGAAACCCATACATCCCCATATCTATACTTAAAATTAAAAAAAAAAATTTTTTTAAATAATTATAGATACATAGGCAAAAAACAATACAGAGAGGTTCCATATATCCTTCACTCAGTCTTCCGCAGTGGTTGGGTTTTATGTAACCATTTAGTACAATGGTAAAAGGAGGAACCTGACCTTGGTACAATGTGTAAGTTTAGTTCTATCATTTTATCAAGTGGGTAGCTTCCTGTAACCACCACCGCAGTCAAGATATAGAACTGTTCTGTCACCACAAAGATCTGCCTCCTGCCACCCCTCTGTAGTTGTATCTCTCCTTTCTTCCATATATGTGTATTATACTTTCTGCTAAACCATTCAAAAGTTAAAAGCAGATCTTGGACACTTCGTCCCTAATTGTGTTAGCAGATACCTCCTAAGAATAAGAGCATCTTTCTTAACGTAACCACAATTATGCCTAGAAAATTAGCACTACATTAATAGTATTATCTAATATACAGTCTTTATTCATATTTCCCCTAATGGCCCCCAAAATGCATTGCTAGCTCATTTTCAACCAGGTAGTGTTTGTGCATTGCATTTGGCTGTTATGTGTCTTTAGTCTCTTAATTTAGGATCTTCCCAACCTTTTCATGGAGAAGGCAATGGCACCCCACTCCAGTCCTCATGCCTGGAAAGTCCCATGGATGGAGGAGCCTGGTGGGCTGCAGTCAGTGGGATCACTAAGAGTCGGACACGACTGAGCGACTCCACTTTCACTTTTCACTTTCATGCATTGGAGAAGGAAATGGCAACCCACTCCAGTGTTCTTGCCTGGTGAATCCCAGGGACGGGGAAGCCTGGTGGGCTGCCGTCTATGGGGTCGCAGAGTCGGACACGACTGAAGCGACTTAGCAGCAGCAGCAACATTTTCAGTGGTGAGCTTGTTTATGACATTATCTTGTAGAATGTACAAATTGTAGGTTTTTCTTGTTGTGACTTCATGAGGGATCCTTTAAATACTTTTGGCAAAAATGTTGCATTACTGATTATGTACCTCTTGTTTACCTCCCAGTTGTTTTCTCTTTTTTTGACTGCCCATGCCATGTCGGATCTTAGTTCCCTGACCAGGGATCGAACCTGTGCTCCTGCAGTGAAAGCATGCAGTTTTAACCACTGGATCACCAGGGAAGTCCTTGTTTGCCTTTCTGTTATCAGAAAGCTCAAAACGACAGATTGGCCCATTGTTGGTGCTGCTAAGTTTGATTATGTAATTTCACAATTGCAAAAGTTATTTTTTTCTCTTCATAATTGACAGTTAATTTCAGAGGTTATACTTTTTTAGAAGTGTGGATATGCTCCTCCCCCAGTTTGTGTCTCTGGGTTTAGTGTCCATTGTTGATTCTTACCTGAATCAGGTATTATAAAGGAGGTTGCAAAATGATGATTCTAATTTCACTGCTCCTTCTGCATTTGTTACTAGCATTCTGAAAGCAGAGTTGTCCCTTTTTATCTTCTTTCCCTTTCATTCTGTCTCCCTCTCTCTAGAATCCTTGTAGATGCATGGACTTAAAACCCAAAAACCCCCCAGTGTATTGGGGTCTAGTACTGTCACTTTTTTATGCTAAAAGTTTATTTTATTATTTAGTACAAATTCGTTTATTGAAATCTATACGAAGGAGTACATAAATCATGAATTTACAACCCACTGGCTTTTCACACCCCAACACACCCATCATTATTGTTTTTGATGCTCATTAGTCACTCAGTTGTGTTCAGCTCTGCGACTCTAGGGACTGTCACCCGCCAGGCTCCTCTGTCCACGGAATTCTCCAGGCAACAATACTAGAGTGGGTTGCCATTCCTTTCTCCAGGGGATCTTCCGGACCCAGGGATCGAACCCCGGTCTCCCACATTGCAGGTAGATTCTTTACCAGCTGAGCCACCAGGAAAGCCTCATTTGTCCCAAACATGGCCAGAGGGAGCCCCTCCAGCTGATCCTTTGATGTCACCCTGTGATCTGAGCACCTGGCTGTTTGCTGTCCTTTTGTGCTTTTCTTGTCCCAGGCCTGGCAGCAGTCATTTCTCTGAGGAGTCCTGGTTCTTTCGTTAAATCTTTTAAACTCAGGTTATTAAACAGAGATACTTCATAGCACTAGTCTGTGCTAGATGTTTTTAATAATAGACATTAAAATAAATACATATTTAATACATGAAAATGACTCTGAACCTAAAGCTAAAGTAATCCCATGTGTCACAGTGGATCACATACCATACATTGGAAAACACTGCTATGTATGTAGGCATTCAGCATGAATGTCATTTTGGTCAAGGCAAGTGGTGTGGAGGTGTTTCCGTAATGAACTTCATAATTAAAAAAAGACTTCCTTATATTTGTCCTGGGGCATCCTCAGCTTGAGCCATAGGAGTAGCTTGGTGCTTACAATGAGTTTCTTGTGTGTGTTTTAGAAACTCCAATAGCAAGAACGATAGAAGGAACCGGAAGTTTAAGGAAGCAGAGCGGCTCTTCAGTAAATCCTCAGTTACTTCAGCAGCTGTAAGTGAGGTGGGGGTGGGGGGCAGGATCTTTCTGTGGCCCATTGTTAAGGAAGCCCTCAGTTAAGTTTCTGTGAGTTTTCCCTTTCCCGTCTGTCTGTGAGTAGGGTGTCTCTTTCCTTTCTGTCTGTGAGTGCTCTCCTGAGACCTGTAATAATTTTTTTGGTAACTGGTAGTTTTGTCTTTTAGGCAGTGAGTGCTTTGGCAGGAGTTCAGGACCAGCTCATTGAAAAGAGTAAGTTTATTTATTTATTTATTTTTTAACTTCATCAATTTATATTTGAGCTACCATCACTCCTATATTTAACTTCTGTCCAACTGTGTATCTGAAGACTGCATATCTTTTTCTTGCCTCTTTCTGGAAGTTAGGAGCCCTTTTGGATATCCTTAATCATGTCTTTCTCTGGTGGAAGAAACTACCATGTCCTTCCTGCCTTTTCAGTCACATGAAGATTGACTTTAGCTGCTCAAAGACACAGAAATGTGTTTTCACTCCTGTTAAGTCTTAGGAAATTTTTTTTTAGTTAAAAATAACCCTTTTATCATGGAACATTTCAGACATATCTAATAAACCCCGTGTACCCAATTTGATCATTCTTAGGAAATTCTGATGCTATGACGGGAATGTACCTGTGTGTTCTTAAATTTAAAATGGAGAGCAGATTGTATTTACCTTGTAGAGAAATTGTATCATTCTGTGTACTTAAGCCATACAGTCTGACTCCTTTCTAACTTCTCGTAATGAGACTTAGAGCTTCAGGTTTGCCTTTCTGCATCAGACTCTAGGTAGACGGACTGGATGGTCTCCGTGCGGGTCGGGTCACTCTGAAGCTCACCCTGCGTTTTGCACTGTGGCTGGGTACTTTCCCATGGCATATCTTGTCGTGGGGTCCAGTTGTTTTGTTTGCATTAGGGCAGTGGTTTGAGGAAAATGGATTTTGGTAGTTTGGGAATTAGAACTACTCAGTGACTTCTGTTATTATCTCTGTATACAGATTTCTGAGTTTTTAGCCTCGTCTCTAACTCATTTCCCTGAGCTTTAGTCATGCATTTCTAGAAAATTCTAGAAAATGTCTTCTAGATATTTCCACTCAGTCAGACTCATTTTGTCTAAAACTGAGCTGTGCCGTTTTCTTCAAAGTGTGTCTGCCCAGTTATTTTGTTAGAGAACTCTATTCTCCCACCTTCAAAACTTGGTAGGTGGCTTTGACTCCTTTCTACCAACGTCATCAGTTGGACTAAGTCCTTTTTTTTTCCCCCTTTACTATGATTGTCAGAATGGTTTACTTTGCCTTTCACTCTTTTTTCCTTGGTACAAAATCTCTCCCTTGTCCCCACATTTTTGTATAACACATTCTATGGAATGACCCCTGTGTTCTTGATCTTTGGTCAATGGAGGAAACAACCTTTTCTCTTAGAATTTGTACTTTTATGTCTTCATATCTCAAGGATTTTGGAGTTTTATATTTTGGGCATTTATTTTTAAACTGTTTTGAAAATTTTCCTCGAACATGCATTGCTTTTGTTTCTTTTGCCTTCTTATGTACCTGCACTAGGAAGAGAATGGATTAGCATAGTCCCAAAGGGGAATTGTATGCTAATTAGTGAAGCATTGTATATTTTTGTTAAAAGAGTAAAGTAAGAAAATAATGAAAAACAAAACAGGCAGATTTTATCCAGTTCTCCTGTAAAAGGATCAGCAGTCTCCCCTTTCTGTTTTACTGGGCTTCTCTGAAGCTTTCATCACAGCAAACCCCTCCGGCATCCACATCATTGCGCAGGTAAGTGATGCTTGAGTGTGGTTCTCCGTGTCTTCCTTTCTGCTCTGCCTTTTAACCTTTCATGTTGATCTGAAGTCACTGCCTCAGACTGTTCAGTAGCTAGTCCTTTAAGTGGAGTGTCTCATTTGTAGATTTATGTAACTTAAAGTCTGACGTTACTTGCTCTAAGAGTGAGTTGCTCAGTTTTATGTCAGTGCCAGGCAAACTCACGTGTCTTTTCACGGTGGCAGCATGAGTCGACTGCCCGCCTCACTGCTGTGCCCGGAGATATGGTAACTCAGTTCTCTTGCTGCCACTTGCCTTCTGCTTCCGTGAGCTGAGGGAGAAAACGACGATTACTTTGTGGTCTCATTCTGTACCTTAACCGTGGCTAATCTAGTCTCCCTAGCTCCAGTCCCTCTTACAAACTGCTTCTAGCCTAAAAATCCTAAAACATAGGTTTGCACAGAGAATGCAATACATATTAGTTGTTTGGTGTTCCTTCCCTGTTCTGAAATTCAGGATGACTTCCTCTCGTTATCGCCTTTTAGCAGCTCTTTTACTGCTCATAACCTTGACTGATTGTTTGGAATTTGACTTGTGTGTTTGTAGATCTCAGACATGTTGACATTTGAACACTTACTTGTGTTCTGGACACAAAGGAAACACTTTACTTTTCATTATCTCATTTAATCAAAAGCTACTCTTTGAGGATACACACAGAGTATAAGTTCCTTGAAAGTAGGGAACAGGCTGTAGCCCCCAGTGTCTAGCTCAATATCTTAATCATAAGAGATACTCAACACATGAGAGATAGAATTCCTGTTTTACAGACGAGAAAACAGGCTTAGAAAGGTTAAGTGACAAATCAGTTCTCCTAACATCAGCTTGCATCATCCCCTTAGATCAGATCTCCTAGCCTGACAGTTATGTCTCCTCTCAACTGTCACTTCTCAGGCTCTGTTTAAGAGGTGTTATTTGATTTATTTGTTCCAAGTACACCTTGTGTTTTCTCACCTCTGTGCTTTTGCTTGTGCTATTTTTTGTACTTATTTTGCCCTCTCATTTCTTTCAAGGTCCAGTGTAAATTCCACCTGCAGTGAAACTTTTCCGGAATAATCCACTCTTTCTTCTCTGACGCCCATAATACTTAATATCCATATCAGCCATTTAGCATATCACTTACTGCCTGGGTTCTCAATTCTTAGGGCTTTGATTTGGTGAAGGCAGCTTTGTATGTGTTTGCACATGCGTGGGGGTACATGTGTACCGGCCTTTATAGAATATGACCAACTCATGCATCCACTGATTCAGAACTCCCATAGCAACTGCCCCCAAGTGAGTCAGCGGTTGATTTTGCTCCCGAATGTATTTGAATAGAACTGCAACATAGATAAAATTTGCCATATCGTATTTGCCTTTTTCTTACTTGTCTCCCACCTTTTTAGTTAAACCTTCTCTCCCCTGTGCCCAGCCCCTCCTCCGTTAGTCCCATATCCCTTCTTTCATACTGGGATCCAAAGTTTTCCTTTTTTTTAAAATTTTATTTTTAATTGGAGGATAATTATTTTACAGTGTTGCGATGGTTTCTGCCATCCATCACTACAGATCAGCCGTAGGTATGCCACGTCCTCCCCCACTCACCTCCCTCCCCATCCCAGCCCTCTAGGTCATCGCAGAGCACTGGATCCCAAATGCTTTTGCAACCACGCACGCCCTGTCAGCCTGTTCCCTCCCCAGCCGGCGCCATTTGCGTGCTCTGCGATGACGATTTACTGTTGCTAACTGTGGCTGCGCTGGGGCTTCACTTCGGAGAGTGGGCTTCTCTTGTCCTGGTACTCAGGCTCTCGAGGGCGTGGGCTCAGTAGTTGTGGTGTGTGGGCTTTCCTAGTTGCGGCGCGCTGGCTTAGTTGACCCACTGCATAGACAAGTGTGAATTCTTAACAACTAGACCTCCAGGGAAGTCCCGGGAGATGATACATTTTTACTTGAATAAATAGAAATGGGTAATGGAGAGAAAGACTGTCCTGACCATACTTCTCCATCTTACACTCATCTTTTTATATTTCATTAGATTTTTTTTTTTTTTTTGGACTTCCCTGGTGGCTCAGACGTTAAGGAATCTGCCTACAATGCAGGAGACCTGGGTTTGATCCCTGGGTCGGGAAGATCCCCTGGAGAAGGAAATGGCCACCTACTCCAGTATTCTTGCCTGGAGAATTCCGTGGACAGAGGAGTCTGGCAGGTTACAGTGGGGTCACAAAGAGTTGGATAAATAACGTGTTCTCATTATAAGTCAGGCTATTCAGAGGTGAATGTGGAAAAGGTTATTTATTTCCTGAGGTAGCCAGCATTAACAGCTTGGTTTTAATCTAACATCTATTTCTGGACATAATCACACATGCAGAGCTGGAGTTTTTGTTTTTTTTAAATAGAGATCAGTGCATCCTGTCTGCTTTTTACTGTTTTGTCACACATGGCCCTGCCAGCTCAGTACACACACTGAGAACAGTGTTGAGTGTGATTAAAGAATGTGATTTGGACTCCAGCCATCTGGTTTGAATCCCAGCTCTGCAGCGTCTGAGCTGTGTGACTCTAGGCAGGTCCCTTAACCTCTCCCGGCCTCCATTCCTTTCTCTGTGAAATGGACATCGTAACCGCAGAGCTTTTGTGAGGGTTCCCCGTATTAATATATTTAAAGTGTGTACAGCAGTACCTGGCTTACGGTAAGGACTGTCCTGTCAGCTATTGTTAGTGTCTTTTATTCTCTGTCTTTTTTTTTTCTGGCCATGCCATGTGGCATGTGGGATCTTAGTTCCCTGACCAGGGACAGCTAGGGAAGTCCCATAAGATTTTTTTTTTTGGCTGTACTGCTCGGCATGTGGAACTTCCCCAACCAAGGAGTGAACCCATGCTGTCTGCAGTGTAAGCATGGAGTCTTAACCACTGGACCGCCAGGGAGGTCCAGGCATCTTGCATTCTTTTTAAAAGCTCAAAAATACCTGCTAGTCTGGTTTTGCCTCCTCTGTTGATGAATATTCCCATCATCTCTGTTTTCCCCAATGTGAATGGTGTCACAGTAGACATCCTTGTACCCATATGCTTTTTTATAATGCAGTTTTGATTTCTGTATGACAGTATCCCAGAAGTGGCATTACTGTGTTAGAGTGATATTCATAAATATAGTCCAGTTACTGTCTGTGGCATAAAGGGCAAGGTGTATGTGGTCTTTGTCCCCTTTCCTGGCACAGAGCTCCTAAAACTCTTGGATGCTCCAGAATATAAAGAATGACTAGTATGCAAAAGAGCAGTCAGAGAGCTTCAGATGGGGGCTTTTTCCCTGAAAGACCAATCCTTGAGTAGAAGCTTGGAACTTTGAACCTTACCCCTGAAACCTCTAGGGAGGGCTGAGTTTGAGATTGGAGACTGAGTTAATTAATCACACCTGTATAGTGAATGGAAAAGGAAATGGCAACCCACTCCAGTATTCTTACCTAGAAAATCCCATGAACAGAGGAGCCTAATGGGCTGCAGTCCATGCAGTCACAAAGAGTTTGACATGACTGAGCGACTGACCACGCATAGTGAAACCTCTATGAAAACCCCCAAACGATGAAGTTACCCTTGGTGAACACAATGCGGCGCTGAAAAGGTTCCCAAGCCAGATAAGGCAAGGAACGCTGCGCCCCTTCCCATGCCTGGTCCTGTGTGCCTCGTCCTTTGGCCTGTTTCTGACTTGTATCCTTTATAATTAACCAGTGACAGGAAGTAGTGTTCCTGAGTTTTGTGAGCTATTCTAGCGAATCATCGACCTCTGATTTATAGCTGGTCTGTTGGAGGTATGGGAGGCCCAGGACTTGTGTCCAAAGTAGGGAACACTCCTATGGGAGTGAACCCTGAAACTGTCGGTCTGCCCTGACTTCAGTAGTTAGGGTCAGAATTAAGTTGAATTGTTGGCATCTGGGGAATCAAAGAATTGGTGGTTGGTCTTGGGAAACAACTCTGGACTCACTAAAAAGAATCATGTCTTTCCCATTCTTAAAGGCGTACCTTGGGAGAAATCTTTGGGATAAAATAAGAGAGAAAAATATCATTTTATTATTACTCTTTATTAGAGTAAATTTTCAGTCTACACAAATAGAGGCAAAATAATGAATCCCTGTGTACCCGTCACACTGCCTCCCAACCATCACACCATGGCTCGTCCTGTCTCATCCACACCCTACCTGCCCTCAGCTCCACCCCCTGTTTCATGTTGAAAGTCTCAGAAATCTATGCCTATTTCTTGTGTACACCATGTATCTCCTAATGATCGTTTTTAAATTGTGGTGAGAACACTAAACATAAGATCCACAGATTTTTTAAGTGCACAGCGTGCTCTTGTTAACTGTGCAGAGCTGCAGTGCAGCTCTCTCATCAAAGAACGATAGCACACTCACCGCCTCCCCCAGCCACCAGTGCCCACCGGCCTGCTCTCTGCCTCTGTGGGTTTGACTGTTTTAGATTCCTCATAAAAGTGAATTGTGCAGTATTCGTTTTCCTGTGGCTGGCTCATTTCACTTAGCGTGATTCCTCCAGGTTCATCCATGTTGTGGCATATGGCAGGATTTCCTTCTTTTTAAGGCTGAATACTGTATTCCATTGTTATGACTTTACCCAGTCATCTGCTGATGGACATTTAAGTTGTATCCACATCTGGGCTATTGAATGATGCTGCAGTGAACACAATGAGAGTGAAGAAGCTGTTAAAACTCAACATTCAGAAAACTAAGATAATGGCACCCGGTTCCATTACTTCATGGCAAATAGTAGGGAAACAATGGAAACAGTGACAGACTTTATTTTTGGGGGCTCCAAAATCACTGCAGATGGTGACTACAGCCATGAAATTAAAAGACACTTGCTCCTTGGAAGAAAAACTATGACCAACGTAGATGGCATATTAAAAAGCAAAGATATTACTTTGCCAACAAAGGTCTGTTGTTTTTCCACTAGTCATGTATGGATGTGAGAGTTGGACTATGAAGAAAGCTGAGCGCCAAAGAATTGATGCTTTTGAATGGTGGTGTTGGAGAAGACTCTTAAGAGTCCCTTGGACTGCAAGGAGGTCCAACCAGTCAATCCTAAAGGAGATCAGTCCTAAATATTCATTGGAAGGACTGATGCTGAATCTGAAACTCCAATACTTTTCCCACCTGATGTGAAGAACTGACTCATTTGAAAAGACCCTGATGCTGGGAAAGATTGAAGGTGGGAGGAGAAGGGGACGACAGAGGAAGAGATGGTATCACCGATTCGATGGACATGAGTTTGAGCAAGTTCCAGAAGTTGGTGATAGACAGGGAAGCCTGGTGTGCTGCAGTCCATGGGGTGGCAAAGAGTTGGACACTACTGAGCGACTGAACTGAACTGCAGTGAACACGGGAGCACAGATACCTCTTCAAGATCCTGATTCAGTTCTTTTGGATAAATACTCTTAAGTAGGATTACTGGATCGTATGATACTTATATAAACGGTAGTCTCTTTCTACTGTAATTACACTTTAAAAACCCTAAACACAGCATGTATTCATTTCAGTATAGTCGCTCAGTTGTGTCTGACTCTTTGCGGCCCCATGAATCAGCACTCCAGTGAACTCTTGGAGTTCACTCAAACTCGTGTCCATCAAGTCGGTGATGCCATCCAGCCATCTCATCCTCTGTCATCCCTGTCTCCTCCTGCCCCCAATCCCTCCCAGCATTGGGGTCTTTTCCAGTGAGTCAGCTCTTTGCATCAGGTGGCCAAAGTATTGGAGTTTCAGCTTCAGCATCAGTCCTTCAATGAACACCCAGGACCGATCTCCTTTAGGATGGACTGGTTGGACCTCCTTGCAGTCCAAGGGACTCTCAAAACTCTTCTCCAACACCACAGTTCAAAAGCATCAATTCTTCGGCGCTCAGCTTTCTTCACAGTCCAACTCTCACATCCATACATGACTACTGGAAAAACCATAGCCTTGACTGAGTGAGTGAGTCAAGTCGCTCAGTCGTGTCCGACTCTTTGCGACCCCATGGACTGTAGCCTACCAGGCTTCTCTGTCCATGGGATTTTCCAGGCAAGAATACTGGAATGGGTTACCATTTCCTTCTCCAGGAGATCTTCCTGACCCAGGGATTGAAGCCGGGTCTTCCGCATTGTAGGCAGACGCTTTACCATCTGAGCCACCAGGGAAGTAGTAGGACCTTTGTTGGCAAAGTAATATCTCTGCTTTTCAATATGCTATCTAGGTTGGTCATAACTTTCCTCGTACTGCATGTATTTATTTGTTCAGTCTGGGCTGCGTTGGGTCTTTGTTGTTTGCACGGGCTTCGTCTAGTTGCAGTGAGCAGGGGCTGCTCTTCATTGCGGTGCACAGGTTTCTCACTGGGGTGGCTTCTCTTGTTGCGGAACGCTGGCTCTAGACTCTTGGGTTCAGTATGGTACCAGCATGGGCTTCCTTGTCCTATGGCATGTGGAATCTTCCCGGACCAGGGGTCCAACCTGTGCCCCCCTGCGTTGGCAGATGGATTCTTAATCAACCAGGAAGTCCTACCTCTCTTTAATGATGAATAATACAGGCATACTTTGTTTTATTGCACTTTGCAGATACTACACTTTTTACAAATTGAACATTTGTGGCAACCCTGTGTGGTCAGATGATGGTTTAACATTGTTTAGCAGTAAAATATCAAATTGCCAACATCTGCTGGATCATGGAAAAGCAAGAGAGTTCCAGAAAAACATCTACTTTTGCTTTATTGACTACGTGAAAGCCTTGGACTGTGTGGATCACAACAAACTGTGGAAAATTCTTCAGGAAATGGAAATACCAGACCACCTCACCTGCCTCCTGAGAAATCTTTATGCAGGTCAGGAAGCAACAGTTAGAACTGGACATGGGAAAACAGACTGGTTCCAAATCGAGAAAGGAGTATGTCAAGGCTGTATATTGTCACCCTGCTTATTTAACTTACATGCAGAGTACATCATGCGAAATGCTGGGCTGTAAGAAGCACAAGCTGGAATCAGGATTGCTGGAAGAAATATCAGTAACCTCAGATACACAGATGACACCACCCTTATGGCAGAAAGCAAAGAAGAACTAAAGAGCCTCTTGATGAAAGTGAAAGAGGAGAGTGAAAATGTTGGCTTAAAACTCAACGTTCAGCAAACTAAGATCATGGCATCTGGTCCCATCACTTCATGGCAAATAGATGGGGAAACAATGGAAACAGTGATAGACTATTTTTCTGGGCTCCAAAATCCCTGCAGATGGTGACTGCAGCCATGAAATTAAAAGATGCTTGCTCCTTGGAACAAAAGCTATGACCAACCTAGACGGCATATTAAAAAGCAGAGACATTACTTTACCAACAGAGGTCCATCTAGTCAAAGCTATGGTTCTTCCAGTGGTCATGTATGGAGTTGGACTATATAGTGAGAGCTGGACTATAAAGAAAGCTGAGTGACAAAGAATTGATGCTTTTGAACTGTGCTGTTGGAGAAGAGTCTTGAGAGTCCCTTGGACTGTAAGGAGATCCAACCAGTCCATCCTAAAGGAAATCATTCCTGAATTTTCATTGGAACGACTGATGCTGAAGCTGAAGCTCCAATACTTTGGCCACCTGATGTGAAGAACTGACTCACTGGAAAAGACTCTGATGCTGGGAAAGATGGAAGGCAGGAGGAAAAGGGGACCACAGAGGATGAGATGGTTGGATGGCATCACCGACTCGATGGACATGAGTTTGAGTGAGCTCTGGGAGTTGGTGTTCGACAGGGAAGCCTGGCATGCTGCAGTCCATGGGGTTGCAGAGTTGGACATGACTGAGCGACTGAACTGAACTGATTTTTAAATTAAGATATGTTCATTTCTTTAGACATAATGCTGTTGCACACTTAGTAGACTACAGTGTAGTATAAATATAACTTGTATGTACTGGGAAACCAAGGAATTTGTGTAACTCTCATCATTTTGATGCTTGCTCTGTTGTGGTGGTCTGGAACCGAATCCACGAGGTATGCCTGTGTTCCTTTGCATGGATATACCATTTTTAATTATTTATGCATTCATCAGTTGACAGACTTTTGTGTGCTTAGTTGCTCAGTCACGTCCAACTCTGTGATCCCATGGACTGTAGCCCACCAGGCTCCTTTGTCCATGGAATTTCCCAGGCAAGAATACTGGAGTGGGTTGCCATTTCCTTTTCCAGAGGAGCTTCCCGACCCAGGGATCGAACCCATGTCTCCTGTGCCTCCTGCATTGCAGGTGGCTTCTTTACCCACTGAGCCATCAGGGACGCCCACGGTGAATAATGCCTTGGTGAACATTTATGACCAGTTTTGTGTGAACATGTTCACCATTTCTGTTGGATATGTACTCAGGTGTAAAGTTGCTGGTGGTTTAACTCTTTTGAGGTGCTTTCCAAGGTGACGGTACAAGTTTACATTCCCATCGGCCCCAGTGGAAGGTTCCAGTTCCTCCACATCCTCACCAACACTTGTTACTGTTTTTCTGTTATAGCCACCCTAGTGTTAGGGAGGGTTATCTCCTTGTAGTTTTGTTTTGCATTTGGTCCCATCACTTCATGGGAAATAGATGGCGAAGCAGTGGAAACAGCGTCAGACTTTATTTTTTGGGCTCCAAAATCACTGTAGATGGTGACTGCAGCCATGAAATTAAAAGACACTCCTTGGAAGAAAAGTTATGACCAACCTAGATAGCATATTCAAAAGCAGAGACATTACTTTGCCGACTAAGGTCCGTCTAGTCAAGGCTATGGTTTTTCCTGTGGTCATGTATGGATGTGAGAGTTGGACTGTGAAGAAGGCTGAGCGCCGAAGAATTGATGCTTTTGAACTGTGGTGTTGGAGAAGACTCTTGAGAGTCCCTTGGACTGCAAGGAGATCCAACCAGTCCATTCTGAAGGAGATCAGCCCTGGGATTTCTTTGGAAGGAATGATGCTAAAGCTGAAACTCCAGTACTTTGGCCACCTCATGCGAAGAGTTGACTCATTGGAAAAGACTTTGATGTTGGGAGGGATTGGGGGCAGGAGGAGAAAGGGACGACAGAGGATGAGATGGCTGGATGGCATCGCTGACTCGATAGACGTGAGTCTGAGTGAACTCCTAGAGTTGGTGATGGACAGGGAGGCCTGGCGTGCTGCGATTCATGGGGTCACAAAGAGTCGGACACGACGGAGCGACTGAACTGAATGACTAATGATGTTGAGCGTCTTTTCCTGTGGACCTTGGCCATTTGTATATCTTCTTTTGAGAGCTGTCTATTCAAATCCATTGCTGATGTATTTAATTCTTTTTTTGTCTTCTTGAGTTCTAAGAATTCTTTAATATATATTCTAGATACAGGTCTTTATCAGATATATGATTTGCAAATATATTTTCTCCCATTCTGTGGGTTGTGGTTTTTTTTTTAGGTAGCATTGATTTATAAGTGTGATATGTACAACATTATATTTTGACTTCTGTGTATACTGCAGCATGCTCACTACCAAAAGTTTAGTTTCTATATGTGACCATATACTTGACCCTATTTGCCCATTTTGCCCCTGCCTCACTCCTGTGGGTTGTGTTTTTACTTTCTGGGTGTAATTTGCAGTTCAAGCATTGTATATAAATGATACATAGTTCACTGTACTTATTTTTTCTTTTGTTATGCTTGGTTTTGTGGTCTTATCTAAGAAACCATTGCCTAATCCAGTGAATTCTAAGAGTTTTACAGCTTCTGCATTTGACTCTCTGGTCCAGTCTGAGTTAATTTTTACATATGGTGTGAGATAGTGTTCCAACATCATTCTTTTGCATGTGAATATCCAGTTATCTCAACACCATTTGTCAAAAAGACTGTTCTTTTTTCATTGACTTGTCTTGTCATCCTTGTTGAAAATCAGTTGACCACAAATGTAAGGATTTATGTCTGGACTCTGAATTCTGTTCTCTTGACCTATATGTCTGGTCTTAGGCCAGTACCACACAGTCTTGGTTACTGTAGCTTTGTGTCGTAAGCGTTGAAGTTCTTGTGCTGATTTTTCATGAATTCCACTTTGCTTTCAGGACAGGATTGGTTAGTATACTTTTTCTAGCTTCATAGTGTTAGAGCTCCCTCTTCTGTTGTCATAAAGTGTTCAAAGGCAGGGATCTGTCACTGCTGAGAACTGCTTCTATTTTCTCCTTTCTGCTCTTTTGGGGACTACCTCTTTGTTTCAGCTCTAATATCCTTGTGCTACTCAATTTGAAATCTCTTCCTAGAAGTTTATATTACAAAGACATAACAGGAAGAAAGTTAATCCTTGGTTCTGCTGTTCACCTAACTCCTTTTGAAAATTTTTAGAAACAGGTAATGTACACATATTTGGGATTCTTCATCAGTTCAGTAAAGTGATAGTCTTCTCCTCCCCCATCCTTTTATATTAAGAGTTTCAGAGAATTCCTTTCAGGAAGAAAAAGTGTACCTTTACCAAACTATGTGTAGTTTTTCTTAAAAACATCTATTTATACAAATTCTTGTTAAATTTACTTATTTAATGTATCTGAGGGATATTTTAAAATCTGGAATATGTGTCAACTGAAAGGTATTATTACCACTTTTAAAATAATATTCTTAAGGCTTCTCAGAGTAACTTAGGTGGTGGAGCTCTTCTCTTCCTTGGCCCTTTTTCTTGATGGAAAGTCAAGATTCCTGTGTAGTTTGGCAAGGAACCAGAGCCAGCTGTAGGATCTTTTCCCAAGGTCATCTCTCACCTCCTGAAGACTTATATAATGTTTTTGATAATGCTTCTTGTGTAACTGTTAATCCCATTAGTGTATTCTGTGTTTCAATAGCCCCTGCAGTAGCAAGGCTGTCTTGTGTGGTCCAGTCTCTCGGCTGTCCTTAGACCTGTCGCCTCTGGTTACACTGTTTCAGATTACAAGGTTTTCAGCACTCTGGTAACTTTGATGCTTTGACTAGATGTGTCTTCCTGTCAGCTGGAATATGTGGTCCTTGAGGGTAGTACCGTGTGTTTCAGTGCTTGAAAATTCTTTTCCAGACTGATGGACAGACTGCCTGAGGAGTACTGATGATGCTTTGGGGCCTTGTGTTTCCTCACTCCAGGGGAGCCAGGAAGTGGGACGGAAAGTGACACTTCTCCAGACTTCCACAATCAGGAAAACGAGCCCAACCAGGAGGACCCCGAGGATCTGGATGGATCTGTGCAGGGAGTGAAACCTCAGAAGGCTGCTTCTTCTACCTCCACAGGGAGTCATCACAGCAGCCATAAAAAGCGAAAGAATAAAAACCGGCACAGGTCAGTGGCAGGGACCACACTTCCCCAAGCCCTGCACGTCTGCCCTGTCCCCAGCCACTTAGAGCTTCCACTGACCATGGCCGTGAAGGGTCTGTACTGGAATAAACGTTCTTCAGGATTGGTGTGGTCTTTCTGTTGCTGATGGGAAGAAACTCATTTGGTCTGAATGAAGCAGGCTAGTTTTTCTCTAAGGAAGGAGTTGCTGGGCATTAGAGTAACTGTGGGGGCAGACATCCTGCTTACTGCTTCCAGTGTGAAAAGTGAAAGTCACTCAGTCGTGTCCAACTCTTTGCAACCCCATGGACTGTAGCCTGCCAGGCTGCTCTGTCCATGGAATGCTCCAGGCGAGAATACTGGAGTGGGATGCCATTTCCTCCTCCAGGGGATCTTCCTGACCCAGGGCTTGAACCTGTGTCTCTTATGTCTCCTGCATTGGTAGACAGGTTCTTTACCACTAGCGCCACCTGGGAAACCTGTTGGGAAGCTGCAGAATGGGCTAAGCCTTTTGCCTCCTAGTCCTGATCCCTGCCTACCCTTATTCCCTGGAGAATGGAGAGAATGAGCTGATGTGCCTTTTTACTTTTTGAATACAAGGTTTGTGATTGCTTATGATTTCTCTATATATCTTCACAAATTGCTGATTTGAGTGTCAGAGGAACAATATAAAGGCTGTAATTTACAAGAGCACCTTCCTAGATAATGTTTGTTCACTGTGTTTTTTTGTAGTGCCTAATGAGCTAGGAAACACACAGTGGACAGAGAGGTTAGGTGTTACCCAGACAGGATTTCAGCGTTCACTCTGCTTAGGGTTTGTATGATAGTGCCGGGGCCTCTTAGCTTAGGTAATTTAAAGCCGTCCAGTTGCACTCAGAGAGGGAAATTCTTAGTTTTTCCAGGAAGGAATCTTGTCCTGGCCTCAAACCTTCTGGGAGGTATGAAAACCAGACATCCAACAGGCTGGCTTTTGTCCTGCTCCTCTTAGGAGCCTGCATGCTGAGGAGATGGAAGGGGGTGTGCAAGGAATGGGTGGGGTCCCCTGTCTTTCAGTTTGCCTCTGGGCTGTGCTCTCCTGTAGAACATGCCCTCTTGCACCCAGGGCATTACAGTTGTTAGCTTGATGGATGTGGCAAGCAGGGATAATATAGAATTAACTGGTAACAGGTTTAAGCCTCCTTGGCATCAACTGATTCTTTAATTCTTTTAAGAGTTTTTCTTGTCATTGGTGGTGGTGGTTTTTAGATGCAGGAGCAGTATATACTCCAGAGAGTGACTGAGGACTGCAACTTAATATTTTTCTGCAAACCAAAAATCACCAGGCCAGTCTTATAAGCATAGTAAGAGAGAGCAAAAATTGCATCTCTTTGTCTCCCCTTTTTTTTGCTTAAGTAAGGCTACAGGTTATTTGATTACTATGATAAGACTGATGCCAGTTTATCATGAATAGCAGAGAACCATACTCTTTAAAGTATTTTTTTTAATTGTCAAGATAAAAAGGTTATGCTCTGTGTTGCTTTTTTAAAGTTTACTCCAGGGTAATTTTAAATATAATAATTTATTTTCCTATTCCAGAGTATCTAGAGGGGGGGATAAATTCCTTGAAAGTTTCTGGGACATTTTTTTTTTTCCATTCCTGGTATGACAGACTCTCTGTAGCTGTTGTGTATTTCAGGTTATACCTTATTTTCCTTAATGATACAAACAGCTGATGAAAAGGAATTAGACATTGAACTTAACTTTCTCCTTACAGATTGCTAGTAGATTTCCATAGGAACAGCTTTTCCTGCCTTTCTTCTCCTGGCCTTAGAAGCTAACTCCTTCCAGAAAAATACTAGGATTTAAAAAGATCTTTGGTGGTAGTTATTGCCTTCACAGGGGGGCTTTTTGTTTGGAAAGCAGAATCCTTTTGTCATCCCCCTGGTTTAGTATCTGGCTGGATTTCTCTGTGGGCCTTAGGGACGACTCATCTGCCCCAAGGGAAGAGAATGGAATTGATTTCCCTTCTTTCTGGAGAAAACACGTTTAGCACACTTTCTCAGATTCCTGCCATCTTTAGTGTGGAATTGTGTCTGGCCCAAACCCCTCATCCCTGACCAGTGTCTTAGTTGGTCCTGCAGACTGGGGGGGTGGGGGTAGGGGGAACACTTTGTCTACACATGTTTGTGATTTTGCTCCAGTACAGTATTGTTTCTCCTCCAGTGTTTCACACTCCATATCATCAGATAAAAGTCAATGGTAAATTATTTCAATAAAGGTATGAATACCCACCATGTGCAAGGCATTGTTTAGTGATGAGTAAACTAAGTGGAAATAAATAGGTACCTTAGCAAAAGAAATAACTTTTATTTGATCTTTTCAAGAAAATGAAAATCTATCAAATAATCTTTAGCATTCATAAATTGATCACAGGATTCTAAATTCTTATGCTTTACATGATATCAGAACAGTAAATCCCAGTGTGTTTAAAGAAGAAAGTTGAAATTACAACCTATAGCTGCTCTGACAGGTTTTTACTACTATACCAAGCTCTAGAATTCTAGGTAGTTTATGAAGTTTTCATTAAGTAGGTACAGTCTACTTCTTTAGTTTCTGATCAAAGTTAGACTGAAAGTTAAATTTCTGACAGTTCCTGGTGTGTACACTCACTGTATGCTTTTCCCAAATGTCTTAAGTGAAACTGTTGCATAAAGGATGTTGAAGTTAAGCTTTATTCCAGCTTTGCTCCTGCAAACATTAGCTAGGAGGAAATAACAGCCGTTTTGCATATTGCTTTACCATCTGTCTATAGTCTGAAAGGTTCTGGAGCCAACTAAGGACGGGTGTCATGCCCCTGGTTAATGCCTTCTTTAGAGGTCTGCCCCAGCCCATGGTCCTTTAGCAGAGATGGCCCAAAGTGGCTCCTCTGGGCTTCTGCCAGCTAGACTCTTGTGGCTTGGGTGCTTGTGGATGTTAACTTCCCTGCAGACTTTGGTGTTCCATAATAGTAGTGCTGACATAAACAGTTAACTTGCCTTCCACCATTTCAGGGGCAGGGTAATATGGCTCTATGATTTATGGAATAAGACTCTGATTCGACCCTTGGCTTCTAGCATGAATGCTGGGAAAAGAAATACCATGTTTGGGCACAAATATAAAACCTGAGTTAGAAATTGCAAAATGTTTTTTATCTCCAAAAATTTACGATGTTTTAATCTTTCATTTGAGCAAAAGTACATTATGCTGAGTTGTTGATACTGTCTTACAAAGCACCTTCCATTATGTGACTAAACCCTTCTTTCTCTGTTTCTTCTAATCCTCTGTTTATTTTTCATTACAATTAAATATTTTAAAAGTCCTAACCCTCAATCTAGCAGCTAATAGAAGGCCTGCAGGTATCTATAGTTTTCTAATGAAATAACTTTTCTTATTATTGTCTTTTCTTTTGATATGAAATCCACTGAAGGAAGGGAGTCTCCCAACCCCAGAATCTTTGGTGCTTTGATGTTTGAAACTTTGTGGCTTAAGATTCTTAAAACTGATATTGTTTCTACAAACTTGCTAGGGTGGCTAATCAACTAATTTATTCAATTAGTATATTATTAACGTCTATTGCTTTCTTCCTTTCAAATGCTGCCCCTCAGCCCGTCTGGCATGTTTGATTATGACTTTGAGTAAGTTTGATTTGAACTAGTCTTTGTGCTGTGTTGTCTAGTGTGTAGAGACCAGTATGCCTTTTTGAGACCTTTCTAGCCCATAGTTTATCTGTTTAATTATGGGTGTGTATATTAGGTTAGGCTGGGAAGTTTTTTTAAAAACAAAAACATGATGGAGGTAACTTTTTTTTAGTAAGTTAGGCAAAATTAAGTAAACTTCACTTTTATGCATTTCGCTTTCTTGAAAAAATAAGATAACCTTTACTTTAATTCATATTTAAATTGATGTCCCGGCTTTGCTTCATAAGGAGGTTAATAGTTTAAGATCTTGATATTTTGCTGTGGGAAGATTTAAAAATTGAAATTTGTTTAATTTCTTTTGTGTTTCGTGTCCAGAAATACAAACTCCTAGTCTCTTTTCTGTTCTTAATTACTCTGTGTCTCAGACAGCGATGTCGTTGCAGGACTAGTATATTAACATAGAGCATGACCTCTTAATCCAAGCCCTTTAACATGTCATTTTGGGATAATTTCTAAAAATTGTTTGGCTTTCATAACTGCTGTTGTATATTTCTTTTTGAGTCATCTAAGTTTACCTTGTGGCAAGAGTATCTGCTCATGTTTTTAATAAATACTTGCTCAGTAATATCTGGGTAAACAACTAAATATGACTTAGTCTAATGAAGAATGTGGGTTTTACTTAACCAAATAGTCTTTGTTATAGCTTGTGCCCTATGCAGTAGCTGGTTCTTGGACCCTTTTTCTGTAAATTAAAATGCAAATATCTTTTATCTTTCCCATCACAGGATTGATCTGAAGTTAAACAAAAAACCACGAGCTGTAAGTATCAGCCAGACCATTTCAGAGAGGCTGGTAAATTTTGAAAATGGTTAGAAAGATGTATTTGCCTTCAGAACTTGAGTGTTCCTAATCTGGGGTCACAGTTCTTATTTAACAAGTCTGGGGTGTCCATCTGGACACAGTTCAACTTTTAGATTGATGTTCTTTTGTTACATTTTGAAGAGAGAAAGGGTCACATATTTTTAACTGAAGAAAAACTCCTATTTGATTAAATAAACATACTACTCTTTCTCACATCCTCATCCTCCCCACCCCCTGCCATGCCTCTGGTGAGTTCTCAGGTCTAATAAGGAAGACTTGATGCTTCTGTCCCTTTGTGGGACTCAGAAGACAGGCCACTTTCAGATGTGAAATGTCCATTGCATTTGAAACAGAATTTTGATTACAGAACAGTCGCCTGGCAGGGTTGTTGATGAGAATTTATCAATGTTCTGCTGAGGGTAAGTTGGGACTTGTGTTTTTCTCTCTTCAGGACTATTAGAAGCCTCATTAGTGCAGATGCTTCCAGGCTGCAGAGTCCTGCTTCTCTCCTCCGACCTCACAAAGATGAGCATCCTTCACCTGAGTGCGTGGCCATCCACCTCTGCTTTCCCAGACCCCAGTGCCTGTGACTCAGAGTCGTTTGTTCTGAAATGTGGTGACAAACAAGTCATTTCCATAAGACCACACTGGATCATTTACTTTGTGTCATTTTTAGTAACAGAACTGCAGGAAGACACACGACGCAGTTATACTCCCAACAAGTTGCTAACTGCATTCCTCCCTTCTCGGAAGGAATGTCTCCGCCCGGCCCCCCCCCCCCCCCCCCCCCCGCCCCCCCCAAACTGGCTGGCACCAGCTTCATCCGTCATGCGCACGGAGAAATGTTCTCTGGGTTTGTTTTATGCTGAATGTAGAACACAGGTCACATTTCAGAGGGAGGCTGTAAATATCTGACGTTTTCTTATTTTGTTTGTGTTTTATCATTTTTCTATTATTGTTTTTACCATCTTATTTTCTTTGGGGACTTTTTGTAATGCCATTGTACAGCTCATACCTTCCTGCTGACATATCTGATAGTCTGTTTTGTGCAGTTGCCAATATTCTTAACTGAATGTAATCTGGTTTACCATAAATAGAATGGGACTTGGCTTTTTGTTTTTCTGCAGAGGGAAGGTAAAGAGTGTTTATTTAATAATTACCTACCTTAAATCTTTCTGAGTTGAAAGCAGTTTCATGTTCAAGGAACAAGAAAAACTGAAAAACATAAGTTTAAATCAACCCTTTTAAAATATTTTTATTCTTTTGTATAAATAAAATTTCACAGGCTTTGACTTCTCATGCTTTACTTTTTAAAAAAAATTTTTAATTGAAGGATAATTGCTTTACAGAATTTTGTGTCATGCTTTACTTTTAAACCTGAGATTGTTTTTTGTTTTTTCACTTATTTATTCGTATCATGCCTTATGGAAATTTCTCTTTTTCCAACTTTTCTCTCTTTGATGATATTTGCCTGGTTAAATATTGCTGTAAAAATCACTAAGGCAAATGGAAGGGCTCCAAATTGTACCCAAAACTAGTAATGCCTGGAGTTCAAGAGCAGAGTAAATGACAGTTTCACGGACAGGCCACACCACCAGCAGACGCCCCTTCCTAATGGAGTGGACGGGCTCAGGAACCTGCTGCTGGTCGTTACCTGCCTCTGGAGCAGTGGCCACCCACCTTGGCTGCACATTGGAATCACCTGGGATGCTTAAAAAAACACTGATGCCTGGGTCCTACCCGCCCCGTAAAGACTCTTACTTGGGTGTAGTCTAATGGTGGAGATACTCTTTCCAAGAGTCCCTGGCATTCTGATAAGAAGCCAAGTTGTGACCACTGCATTAGGAGACTGGATTGTTTGATTTAAGTCCTGTGTCCAAGGGATAAGCTGTGGAGCCTCACCTTTCCTTTGACTCGATTTAGTCATAGCCCTTTACATACTTCCAAATCTTTGTTAGAAAAAATATGTCCCATTTGTGGTAATATTGGTAGAGTTAAAATATGGATGGCGGCTATTATCAAGACACATCTACCTTGTCAAATGTTTGCAGACGCTTTCACTCTTGTTCTCAAATAAACTTTCCTTTTTTGACTCTGTGGCTATTTAGATGTCTTTGCTTATGTCTTTGGTAGTAGAACTTCAGGGATTTTTTTTTTTTGAGGAAATCGTTTCTTATATATAGACTTTTCCAAAAGACACAGACAAACCCCACTAAGCTAAAGACAGTAGAAACCAGAAACTTTCTGTATCCTTTTTTTTTTTTTTTCCCTGTTTCTCCTTTCCCAGGAGGAAAAGATGGGATCTCTGTGGTTTCCTTAACCCGGAGGACAGCATGCAGAAAGCCTGAAGCTAGTTTGACTCTCATAATTTTACATTTGCTAGAGACAGAATAAGTGAAAGTCACTCAATCCTGTCCGACTCTTTGCAACACCATGGACTAGAGCCTGCCAGGCTCCTCTGTCCATGGAATTCTCGAGGCCAGAATACCGGAGTGGGTAGCGTTCCCTTCTCTAGAGGATCTTCCCACTCCAGCTCTCCCGTGTTGCAGGCAGATTCTTTACCATCGGAGCCACCAGGGGAGCCAGAGGTAGAATGCCTGCTTTTAAAAAGGTGTATTATTAAGAGCATATCTATGTATATGAATACCTCTGTATATATATAAAGTCATGATTAGAGACATGGGTAGCTTCATACGTATTTTCTCTGAAGTTTCATCATTGATTAGGAGACCTCCGAACTTCTGTAAGTTGGCCAGGCGTACTGAAGATACAAGGGCCTGAGAGTTTGTCTAGGTTCCCTGGTTCAGGAAAAAAACCATCAGGAGGTCTCTGTCTACTGCGCCTGTGATATTTGTAACTTTGGTTACTGGCTAAGTTTAAGTTTGCTTGACTTTATAGAAAAAGAGGATAAGGTCATGACTTTGATCTCCGCGACCATGCTAGTGGAGGAACATGTTTATTGAGGTGGCAGTTGCCTTCAAAAGCTCCCCTGTGTAACACTTGGTGAGGTGGTCTGCTGGGTGGCCTGCATCCTCCCATCCTAGCAACTCCCACTGGCGACCCCTGCCCTGGAATGGCTGCTAGGACCACCGAAAAGGGGCTCCCCTCACCAGGTTGGTTGTGTTCGGAGTACTGCTTGGTTTCCTGTCTTTAACCTTCTCCTCTCTAAGATGGGAATAGGATGTCGTTTGCTCCTTACAGTAGTTATAAAACGTGGAAAAGCCCAAGCACTTTATGCCTTATTCTGGGAGGATGGTGCCTGTACAAAGCTTCCGAGGGAGTCTCAAGTGCATATCTTTCAGGAGCTCAGGACTAGCTCACAGTGTTGTAAATACCATCAGACCCTCAAAGTTGAACACGGAGAGTGGGAACAACCCACAAAGTAGAAGCTGAGAAGCTATTTGGGGCCTGGGGAGAGACCGAGGGAAGTGTCATGAGGGCCAGTGAGGGTGGAGCACCCGGCCTGTCCAAGCTGCTGTCCCCATCTTGGGGGCCTTCGGAGTGCTGTAGGAAATTGATCTAGAAATAGGTGAAATGTTTTCATGATAATGGAGTTTATTCCCTTTACTTAGAAGAAAATCCCTTATTATGGAAGAGGAGGAAGCAGGCATTAGCATTACTTCCGATTCCCAGACTGGTATTTGGGTGCTGGGGTAACGTGGGTACCCTGTGAGTATGTATTCTAAAGAGGCATTGTTGGCATCTTGAGCTATGTGGTAAGTAAGGGAACTGAAGCCAGGATTACAGGGCCTAAGCTTGATGCCGTTTTAAAACACTGTGACTTAGTTTTTGCTTTTATTCTGATTCCTCTGCCCCTTAGCCTTATTCCAAATTACTGAGGCATCATTACACTTAAAAACTCACATGGAGGGGACTTTTCTGGGGGGACTTCCCTGGTTGTCCAGTGGCTAACACTCCGAGCTCCCAATGCAGGGGCCCAGGTTCAATCCCTGGTCAGGGAACTGGATCCCACATGCCACAATTAAAGATCCTGCACGCTGCAGCTAAGACCCAGTGCGGACAATTACATAAACAAAAACTAAGGCCTCACATTGGAAGCCTGACTCAGGGTGCTGCTATGGTTTGGCTGTGGTGTGGAGAGGGAGTTGGATTGTACTCTGTACACATTTACTTCTCCTGGGCTGGGCTCCTGTTAAGTGCCTGCAAGGGCCATGTGCATTAGAGATGCAGAGATAAGAAGGGGTTGGGGTCCTTATTCCTGTGTTAATCTAAATTAATGTTATCAAGCCTGAATTAATTATTAAGTGGCAAGCTCCATAATTTGAAACAATTTTCCCTTTGAAAAACTACCTCTGTGGAGTAACTATTTTCTCCCACTGAGATGAGCTGTAACAAAGTTGATTCTGATCCCTACTTCAAAGGGTGTGGTCCCCAAGGAGGGTGGTGGGGGCTGGGAAGAACACAGGAACCTTTGGTTTATGTTACTTTCAGGCTCAGTCTTATTTAGTTCTTCACTTTGTGTTATAGAATATACGGAAATATTCATTTATTAGTACTTGTAAGAGAGTTTATAAGTATTAGGGTTGAACCACAAGCAATCAATCATTTTGATCTTCCAAAATGGCCATTATCATGATTTAACAACATACATGTGTTGGGGGTAAGTGTGCACCAAGTTTTTACCGATCATGCACAAAAGTAAACAATAGCTGGAAATTCCCTGGCGGTCCAGTGGTTAAGACTTTGAGCTTTCGTTGCTGTGGGCCCAGGTTCAATCCCTGATTGGGGAACTAAGATCCAATAAGCTACACAGTGACAGGAAGAAAAAAAAAGAGAGACCTCTGGCCAATACAGCTCTCCTCAGACTTTCATCCCCACGCCCATAACTTATTTCTCTACCCAAGGATGTACTTAGTCACTCAGTTATGTCTTACTCTGTGACTCCTTGGACAGTAGCCCACCAGGCTCCTCTGTCCATGGGGATTCTCCAGGCAAAAATACTGGAGTGGGTTACCATGCCCTCCTCCAGGGGATCTTCCCAACACAGGGGATGAACCCAGGTCTCCCACATTGCAGGTGGATTCTTTACCATCTGAGCTACAAGGGAAGCCCCTACCCAAGGATACTTTAAAATATGTAATTTGAATAAGTAAGACATTCAAATGACGTGTATTAAAATGGTACTGAAGTCAATGGAAAGTTGGGCCACCTGCTCTCTGCTCCCAGTTGTCCTTCCAGAAGAACTTTGTATTTATATGAGCAACATTCACATGTATAACAGAAGTGGTAGCATACTCTTTTAAAAATTAAATTATTTATTGTTGGCGGTGCTGGGTCTTTGTCGCTGCCTATGGGCTTTCTCTAGTTGGGGGTCCCTTGCTCCCCAGACTGTCATACCGGGAGGCGCCAACAGGTGGCAGGCACAGCACCCCAGCGCGCCTGGCCTTAGCGAGGCTCTTCCCTGGAGAGGAGCCAGGATAGGAGCCTTTGGACCTGTCCCAGGGACCTGCCTCCCAGCAGCAAGCCTAACTGTGTGGTGGGTGGGTTGCCAATTCTCCCCCGCTCCCTACCTAGTTTTACAGCCGTTTCTTAAATGAGTGAGCCGTTTAAGATCACCAGCAGCGACCTTGAGCTGGGCTTTGAGGCCGCACCCGAAAATGACAGCCGGGTCCTCCTCCCCCTTCAGGAACTAGCCGGAAGGGTTTACATACCATGGCCTGGCAGGGCTCCAGTTTCCTTAATTGTAGGGCTCTACTTCCTGTCCCTTTTAGCCAAATCTCCCACACCCTTCCATGAACTAGGAGGTCCCCAGAACAGGCTCTTACTCACCACCTTTACCCACTCTCCTATGTATATGGTCTATGGAGAAATAAATTGATAAACAAACCAGAGGTTTGAGGATCCCTGAGGCAAGAGTGCTAGGACCCTGGGACCGCTTTCTTGAGGGCTGGGGTCCCGGTGACCATCTGGGCCCAGGGCTTGGGCTACTGGCCCTCCCCCTCCCCCCAACTCTAGATTTTTGACACTGAATCCCAGTTTCTCTGTGGCTTGCTCTTTCCGTCTGAGATAGAGACCCGCCTAGCAGCTCCTTCGGGGCAGGCAGGGGAGACACACACTCTGGCTTTTCCAGGAGACTTGAGGGGAGAAGGGAGGGCTCAGAATATCACTGGTGGGAGGGGAGGGCTGGCAGCTGCGATGGCGGCTGGCGGCCTCTCCCAGCCACGGCCCGCGGCACCCTGCAGGAGACCAGCATTGTTTGGGGGGAGTTAGCAGCCCTGGGGGCTGGGGACCGGAGTTGTACCTAGTTTAGGTCTCCAGATCTTTAGGGACTGCTTGATTCTTTCCCACGGGGTCAGTGGGATGGGGACAAGAGTGGGCAGGGACATCCATCCAGGCAGGGAATTTCATCCCGTTCTCTGCCAGGGGTGCGCTCCCAGAGTGTGGTTAACCCGTGCACGGGACAGAACTTGTAAGAAGACTCAGGGTCAGGCCCCAGCTGGTGAGAGCCCCAGGGTGGGGTGGGGTGGGGTGGGGGGCCTATAGGGTTCCGGGAAGGGCTGGCGGGAGGCCATCCTCCGTGAGTGCCCCAGGATCATTTCCCAATGCAGGGATTTGCATACGCTCTGTTTTCCCCATTGGCTTCTCAGTGTCTGGAACCAGGAAAACAAAAGGAGGAACGAGGAGGCTGGGCAGTGCCTGAAGCTTGATCCCTCCAGCACCTCAGTGACTTGAGCTCCTGTCTCAGGGTCACGTTCAGGCCCTACCGCCCTCCACTGCACACCTTTTCCCCCCAAGTTTTTATTTTTTATTGGACTATAGTTGATTTACAATGTGGTGGTTTCAGGTGTACAGCAAAATGACTCAGTTATACATGTACACCCACTCTTTTTTAGATTCTCTTCCCATGCAGGTCATTCGGAGTATTGAGCAGTGTTGCCTGAGCTTCACAGTAGCTCCTTACTAGTTATCCATTTTATATATAATAGTGTGCATGTCACTCCCAGCCTCCCAATTTACCCCCCCACCACCCTTCCCCCACCCTGCTAACCATTAAGCTTGTTGTCTACATCTGTGACTCAAACTTCTGTTTTCTAAATAAGTGCGTTTGTACCCTTTTTAGATTCCGCATGCAAGTGACATGTGGTCTTTGTCTTTCTTTCACACTTCACAACCACATAGTGTGTGCCCCAGAAAAGCCAGGCTGTGAGAAAGGTGAGTGAGGTGGCCAGAGCCACAGAGCCGGGGGCGGGGACCTGGACCCAGGGCCGCTTCATTCCGAGCTGCTGCCACTCGGACCGAGGTGTCTGCTTGCCAGTTCCAGGGAGAAGCAGGGACCCTCATGTCCCTGCCATGGGAGGGGACGCTGAAGCCTTGTGAGCAAAGATGTTTCAGCGGGTGGGGCGGGAGTTGGTGGGGAGAACTTCACAGTTAAAAATCCACCTCGTGGGAAAGAAACATGCTGGGCATTGGGTCTGGCAGCCTCTAAGCAGCTCTGCCTGGAAGCCAGATTGAGAAAGAGGCCTGGAGGGGAGGCTCCGAACCCTGGACGGCCCCAGCCAGGTCGAGGCTGCCGGGAAAGTCCAGATGACAGGGCACTGAACTGACTCAGTCCTCCGAGAGCCCTGCCCCAGCTGGCACTGGCTGTTCAGGCTCTGCTGCCCTTGTCTGTGCCTGCCAAAGAGACAGCAAGGCCAGACATGGCCCCTAGAGAGTCCACCAGCACCCAGGCCTGCTGCCCCCTGCCCACTGCCCACCTGCCTGTGAGATCTGTTTCCCCCACCCCCTCCTTACAGAGCAGAAGCTGTGAATGGTCAGAGTTTAGCTCTGTGCCAAGGACTCAGTGTGCACCTTCAAGGCTATGGACGCAGGCTGGTGGGATTGGCAGAGGGGTGAAGGCAACCTACTTCTTCCAGACCTCCCTTGCGGCCTCAGGGCCTTCACACTCCCCCCACCCCACCCTGTGGTATGCAGAGGGCTGGGGGGGCTGGGTGGGTGGAGCTGCTGGGCAGGGAGGGTGTCAGGTCAGCTCTCACATTAGAGGTTACCACGTAGATGTAAGGGCTTCCCTCATAGCTCAGCTGGTAAAGAACCTGCAATGCAGGAGACCCCGGTTTGATTCTCGGGTTGGGAGATCCCCTGGAGAAAGGATAGACTATCCACTGCAGTATTCTTGAGCTTCCCTGGTGGCTCAGACAGTCAAGAATCCACCTGCAATATGGGAGACCTGGGTTTGATCCCTGCGTTGGGAAGATCCCCTGGAGGAGGGCATGGCAACCCACTCTAGCATTCTTGCTGCCATGGACAGAGGAGCCTGGTGGGCTACATACAGTCCATGGGGTTGTAAAGAGGTGGACACGACTGAGCGACTAAGCCCAGCACATGCAGACGTAAACCTGTGTGGTTGTGAGGCGCAGGGCTGAGGGCACCCCCACCTCCATCCTTCTCGGGGCCTGAGAGTCACTGCCAACTACTGTCTGGAGCACCCTCCCTTCCTCAGGTCTGTGGGGCCAGGGGAGCCCAAGCTGAGGCCCTGTCCCGGTTTGTCTTCCTCCATGGGACCTTGGGCAAGTCACAGCTTTGTCACTGGCTGATAATGAACTGGACAGTCCGGTATTTTAGCTTCCCATCTTTAAACACAAAGGCCCATAAAGGGCCTTTAATCTGGAATGCAGTTCTTGACTGGGAAAGCTATTTTATAAATAAGGCAACAACCCTTCTTAGTTGCAGATATAGCCTCCTGAGGTGGCTGGATGTCACGGGCACAGGGCACCTACCTGGACGAGCACTGTGTGGGGGCTTGGAAGTCATGTTTGCTGAAGTCATTCCCATGTCATGCCTGGATTCTCGCCTCAAGAGCAGGCTTCTACAGGGTGTTCAGGGCCAAGAACATAGGGGTGGGGTGGGAGGGCTAACAAGCAGAGAGATGGCCAGTGTCGCCTTTCCTGTTGTAACAGGCCGCATGGTTGTTCTGTGGAAAAGCTATTTCTAGGGAAGAAAAAAAAAAGGATAAAAGCTTCACAGGGCTTTTCTGGTGGTCCAGTGATTAAGCCTACCAAAGCAAGGGGACACGGGTTTGATCCCTGGTCCAGGAAGATCCCGCACACCAAGAAGCAACTACACCTGTGAGCCACAGCTACTGAGTCCACGGTGCTGCAACTACTGAGGCCTGTGCACCCAGAGCTCGCGTTCCCCAACACGAGGAGCCACTGCAACGAGACGCTCGTGCCCGGCAACAAGGAGCAGCCCCCGCTCGCTGCAGCTGGACAAAGCCTGCATGCAGCACAAAGACCCAGCACGGCCAAAATAAATAAATAAATCTTCTCTGAAAAAGAGAAATTTTCACAAATTCTGAGTACAAATTTGTGAGATGTTCGAAGATATGATTACTAATTGCTGGTAGTGTTTAGGGCTCATCTGACAAGTGTAGCTTTTCACTTAAAATATTTAACATTTATACCTCCTTTTTAAAACACATTTTGTTTATTTGGCTGTGATGGGTCTTAGCTGCGGCATGCTTGACCTTTGATCTTCATTTCGGCATGTGGGATCTTTAGCTGTGGCACGTGAGCTCTTAGATGTGGCCTGTGGGATCTAGTTCCCGGCCCAGGGATAGGACCTGGGCCACCTGTACTTGGGAGCGTGGCGTCTTAGCCACCAGATCACCAGGGACGTCCCTATACCTCGTTTATCTGGAAAAACGAACAAACAAACAAAACCCCCAAAACCAAAAGATGAAAAACAAACTCCTGCCTGGCCTCCTACCTTGCAGGGGCAGATGGGAAGGTTGAGATGATGGCAGGAGGTGAGCACAACGGAGGCCCTTTAGTGAGCACCAGTGTGCATGGGCTCACGTCCTCTCTGTAAGGTACAAGCCTGGAAGGCAGGCATCACCATCCCCACTTCACAGATGTGGAAACTCAGACCCAGGGGACATACATGGTGGCAGAGCCTATTCTTGGGTTTGGGGCCAGAACCCCTAACCTCCTGCTTGGGGGTTACCCTGCCAGGGCCTCTTCAGGACGGTTCTGCCCCAGGGCCTCCTACTCGGCTCCTCGCCTGGAGCAGCGCAACATCTGGGAGGACAGGGCAGAGCTGAGCCCCAGAGCCACTCCCCAGGCTCTCCTGGAACACTTGGCCTGGTCGCAGGGCAGAGGAAAGGGGACAGCCTGCCCCACCTCCCAGCTTCCCCAGTAGCACCTCTCCCCCACGCTGTAGCCTCAGGACTCCAAGCTCTACGCTGCTGCTTCCTGACTCCCTGCCCATGTGTCCACAGCCACCTCCTCCCAGGGCCTGACCCAAGCCTCGGGAAGGATACTTCTGCCCCAAGGGACAGAGCGCTTTCCGTGGAGCTCAGCAACCTTCCTTCAGAGAAGGGTCAGAGAGCGGGTGTGGAGGCAGATCCGGGGTGCCCACCTGCTGACATTCCGTCACCCAGAAGCCAGCTCCACCCCCGAGCAACAAAGACCATCACCTCTTAGAGCACTCACATTGTACTTTATTGAAGTGTGAAGAGAGGCAAGGGCTTTCCGTGTAAAATATTTAACGTTTTACACCTGTACACACATGTATACGTGTCCCCCCGCTCTTGGGAAAGGGCGAGACGGCTCTGAATATAGAGGAAGGTGGGGCGGAGAGGGTAGGACAGACTGCCCTGGACCCCCGCAGGCACGGGGGACAGGAGCACAGAGTGGGACGGAGGTGGGTTATTAAGAAGCATCTTGCTTACTAACATGAAGCCGCGTACCGCACGGAGAGCGCGGATGAGGCCTCATTGGCTTAAGAGGAGAGCCCACGGAGGGCGGGCACACGGTGCCCAACGAGCCAGCCAAAGCCGGCGTCCCAGGGGCGGGGCGGAGGTGGGGGGGCCGTGCACAGGGCCCCCAGCCCAGGCCTCTGCTCCCCCCTGCCTCCCTCCCCGCCCTCTGAGAGAAAGGAGGGTTTGGGCCTCAGCCACGGACTGACAGCCGTTACTGGCAGCGTCTCCTGAAACTACAGATACAATGTGTATCAACAGGCTGATCACTCCTGAGCCCTTGGGCCGGGGGCGGCTGGAGGGGCCAGAAGCAATCCTACAGGATCTTTGGTTTGGGGTTCCTTCCCTACTTGAGTCCTCCCTCTGTCCAGCCTCTTGTGGTAGGCCTCAGTGCCAGGCTGCTCAAGGGCCCACGGCCCAGCCTGGCAGCTCTCGGAGGTGCTGCCCCCGAGGCGGCTGGGCCAGCTTTATTCACTGAGGTGCTGGGACTTGTAGGAGAGGATCTCGGCGGCCAGCTGCTGGGGGTCCAGGAGCTGCGGGAAGCGTGCCATCACAGCCTCCACCAGGTGTGGGGGGAAGACGCCACACAGCTTAGTGTACACGCTGGCTCGCTCCTTCGCCAGCCTGCCTGCCCCACCCCAGGGGCCCCTGTCAGCTCCTGGGCCGGGCACCCGGGGCTCCTGCAGGCCTGGGGTGGGCGGGGGCAGCTGGTATGGCTCAGACCAGTATTCCCGAGGTGGAAAGGTGGCCGGCGGGGGCGCGTAGTCAGCGGGGACGCTGAAGTGGCCGGCACCCAGGGCCCGGCTGAAGGCCGGGAAGGCCGGGGTGGCGGGGAGCTCTGCCCCATAGGTGCGGTAGCCGGCATAAGGGCCCCGGGGCGGGCCCGGCTCGCCAGGGCCCCCTCCACGAACCCCCCAGAGTTCTGACATCTGGCTCTCCAGGGAGCCGATGCCCGAGTCCAGGCAGTCCTGGGAGGCGTAGGGGAGAGAGTCCAGGGTTTGCGAGAACCAGTCCGAGGGCCCGAAGCTGCCGCCACTGCTCCCGCTAGGAGGGAGGCTCCTGCCTGTCGGGGCGAAGGTCTGCATCAGGCCCTCCCGGGGGGTTCCTGGGGACGCCTGGGCCCCCAGCTTCTTTCCCTCCGGGCTGCACTGCTCCTGCTCTGTTGGCAGAGAGCCGGGCTGAGAGGAGGGTGAAGGCCGCCGGCCGCTTTTGTCCTTGCTCGAGGCCCTGGAGGGCGGCAGCAGGGCGTTGGCGCGGAGCTCGTCGGCCACGGAGCGCTGGGGCCGGCTTGGCCGCTCAGGGTGGAAGAATCGGCACTTGATCCCGTAGGTGCATTTCCTCCCTGGGAGAGAATTCAGGGGGGATCTAGAACCAGGGCTTCCCTGGCGGCTCAGGCGGTAAAGCGTCTGCCTGCAATGCAGGAGACCCGGGTTCGGTCCCTGGGTCAGGAAGATCTCCTGGAGAAGGAAATGGCAACCCACTCCAGTACTCTTGCCTGAAAAATTCCATGGACTGAGGAGCCTGGTAGGCTACAGTCCATGGGGTCGCAAAGAGTCGGACACGACTGAGCAACTTCAGCTTCACCTTCACCTAGAACCAAGGGGTGGGAGACCGAAGGGCCAGTCCAAGAAATGTGGGGTGAGGGTAGGGGATCCCTGAGAGAAAGAACACAGGTGCAGGCTGATTTGGGCGAGAGATCAGGGGATGCTGTGAGAATGGCCCGGGAGGCTGGGGCCCAGGCTCTTACCATAGGGACACGGCTGCCTCCTGTGCTCTGCCGTGAGTGGCTTCTTACGCAGGAAGTTGTCCAGGCTTGGCCCGTGACGGCCCAAAGGGTCATCAGGGGGCATGAACCTGCAGAGGACGGGGGAGAGGTGATGGGGGACTTCCCAGTGCTGGGGAGGGGCTGGACAGGGAGCCTCACTCGGACGAAGAGGGGGCAGCTCCGAAAGCTAGTGTCCACCCAGTAGGGTCCCCCAGGCTCTGGGGGGATTGTCCCGAGGCAGGGAGAAGGTCCCAGTCCAGAGGGCCACAGTCAGGGGTGACTCTCTTGCTGGGAGCTTGCTGAGGCCTGAAGTCTGGCTCTAAGGCTGCATCCACTGGCCTCTGGTCAGAGCCTCGGGGCTGGGAACTGGAGAGACTGTCTTGAAGCACTGACCACATCCTGTCCCAAAGGCTCCTGACCCAGCCCCTAAGCCAGAAAGCCTAGCCCTCTCCCAGCCTGGCTGCTCCCCTGTGGGGTCCTGCCAATTTTGCACTCGGAGCTGCCCAGGCCCAAGGCCACACGGCTCAGCCACAGAGCCGCCCCGGCCTGGTGCCTCCCCTGAGCCCCTCCGGCAGTGGGGGGACATACTTGTCGTTGACGAAGGAGTACATGAGCAGCCGCTCCTCAATGAAGCGCTTCCACTCCTGCCGCTCGCCCTGCAGGTCCCGGTACGTGTCATTGGAGACCACGATGCCGTCCGACTCAAAGGCCAGCTTCACGATGAAGCGGTCATCGTAGCAGACCACCCGCTTGCCACCCACCCGCCGTGATGGCGTGAACACCAAGATCTTCTTCTTTTCCAGGTCCCGCAGGATGTGCTGGTCTGGGAGGCAGCAGGGTGCACGCAGGTCAGGGCCCAGCCTGGACTCGCCGCCAGCCCCGCATGGCTCCCTGAGCCCAGTAGCCAGGCTCTCAACCCCAGGGTCATGGGAGCAGGAAGGGGCTCTGTGGAGGCCAACAACCCCCCCAGCTTGCTGGGCCTGGCGCCTCGTTTCGAACCCCCAAGAACAGGCTGGCCAGAGAAGCTGGGCTGCCTCCTCCCCCATGGACGCCAGCCCTGGTCATGCCCAGCCTGTCCTAGGGGTATCTGGCAACGAGTTCCGGCTTGAGCTGAGGCCAGATGAGTGTCTCAGCCAGGACTGACGGACCCACCCAGAAGGGGCCTCTTTTCCTGGAACGGGCAACCCTAGCCAGCCTGCCCCCACATCAAGACGTCCAGAGAAACAAACCTAGGCTCTCCCCACAAAGGTCAGGAGCTTGTGTAGGAGCAATGGTAGCAGCCGGAATCCGTTACGTGCCAGCAGCTGGCATCCACTATGTGCCAGGCGCTCTGCTGAGCACTTAGGCAGATTAACTGCTGTGATGCTGATACCCACCCCGCAAAGTTATCTAGCCCTCACCCCATCCCGTGTCTCAGATGAGGGGCAAGTGGCCTAGCCAGAAGGGACTGAGCCGGGATTACAGAGGCCAGGGACTTGGCCGCTATATCACCCGACCCTGTGCCACGGGGGATATGGCGCGAGCCGGCCACCATTAGGTGAGGGAGGTGCCCACTACCCAAAGGTAGAGGCTGCCCAGGGTGACTGCCAAGGACCACTGTTCAGAGCAGGGATGCTGAAGACAGCAAAAGCCAGGGAAAGAAATGCTGGTTCCTGCTTGGGGCCTGGAAGCTGTTGCTCACACCTAAAGGGTCTCTCTGGAGGAGAACCGCAGTGAGACCGCACCCCATCCGAGGTGCCACTCACCAGTGATGGGCACATCTGGGCGAGGCTGCTCTTTCCTCCAGGACGGCACAAACACGGTGATATCTGTGTGGCCCCGCTCCAGGAACCAATTCACTGCCAGGAGGATCCCCCGGCAGGAGAAGACCTCCTTGTTCCCATGGCTGGGGAGGAGAGGAGGGCAGGGTCAGCCTGCTGTTGCTTTGGCCTGCACAGGAGGGAGGCGGGCTGCCCTCCAGCCCCTGTCCTGGCTGGTGGAGCCGCTGGGCTTGGCCCCCCGCCCTCTGGCTGGAGCTCCAGTGCCTGTATTCACTGCTGGTTCCCACACAGGCTGTGATGACCAGACCTGGGGCTTTTTTTTTCCCGAGGTTCCTCTCCCAACAGACAGCAAGGAGACGCCCAGGAATCTGGCAGCACCTGCTCCCCACGTGGGGCAGGGTCAGGCCGCTTACAACACACCTGGGGGTGGGGGAAAGGCGCTGGGACCACAGGGACCCAGATGTCCACAGGCGGACTGAGTCACCACCCCTCCCCTGCCGGCTCGCAGGGCTGTGGGTGGGAGCTGGGGAGGAGAAGCCAGGTTGCTCTGGATTAAAGCTGGATTAGAGTTCAGGCCTGCTCAAACGGCTGGGAGTGTGACTGAGAAGGGTGAGCGGGGAGCCTCGAGTCAACCTTCAGTTCGTGGCAGGAGGCGGCCACAGGGCCTTCAGTGTGAAAGTGAAGGGAGAATGCTTTCCCTCCCACTGCCCTGATTCCCTAGACCGAGCGCCTCACCCCTCCCAGGAGGGCGTGACCCGAGGCCAAAAGACGGGTCTGGAAGCCTCTGGGGACTCTGCCAGCAGCCGAGCTGGGAGAGGGGACACCTCCCCCCTGCCATGGGCTGTGGACCAGACCTCAGCCCGTCCAAACGCGGCTGGATCCAGAAGCAAGCCCTGAGGTGGCCCTGGCTCAGTTTCTCTACCTGAAAAATGGGCCTGAGGGACCGCAGCCTCCTTCAGAAGGGCCCTCTGTCAGTGGGACAATGGTCCTGTCTGCTTGAGGCCAAAGACAGTCCAACAAAGTGGAGGTTCCATCTGGCTTCACAGGAAGGGACGGGGCCTCCCAGGTAATACTGGGTGTCATGGCAGGGCTCCAGGACCAGGCGAGGGGATGGGAAGGGGCCAGATGGGCCTCCCTCCCCAACAGCCCCTGCCCCTCAGTGAACAACTCAGACTCATATTTGGCAAATAAAACAGAATAAGCATTACGCAAAAGAGGCAACTCCATGGCCGACCACATCCTGTGGGTGGGTTTGGGTTGGGGGGGGGCGGTGGCGGCGGGCGACAGCTTGAGCCCCAAGAGAAATAGAAAGGGAGGTTGGGCGGGCATGGAGACTGTCGAGGAGTGAGGCTGGGGCTCCCAGGGCTGAAGGTCTCTGTAAATTGTAAGTCAGGCAAAGTCCAACCTGAAGGCAGAGCTCATCCCTGCCAGGTGGGGCCTCCTCACTGCCATCCGCCAGCCCACTTGTAATAATAAAAGTTAACATTTACTGAGAGCTGTGAGCCAGGCCCTGATCCCTGTGCTCAGTACTGAATCATCAGTAAGCCTCTGAGGAGGGGACTGTCATGAGAGGACCTTTGCCCTTTTATTCAGGTGAGGAAACTGGTCCACAGAGGGCAACCAGTTGCCAGCATCACAAGTAGCGATGGTCAAACAGGGATGCACACCCAGAGGCTGTGCTCTTAACCCCTACGGGTGCTGATGCCCGATCATACAAAGACAAATGACAGCCCTCACAGCAGGCTTGAATGCATAGGCACCAAGCCCAGGTGCATGGCATAGCTCCTTGGCTTCATCCTTACAAGGCTCTGAGATGCATCTAAAGTTCCCTGGCTACTGGTAAGAGGTCGAACTGGAACCCACATCGGATTGCCTTCGGACCCCTAACAGGAGAGCTAAGGTTCTTTAGGAGAGGGAAAAAAAAAACCCAACAACTTCCAAACTTGAGTTTGAACAAAAGGGTTCAGTGGGTGGGGCAGGCTGGGAACAGGGAAAATCATGCATCTGGCAAACTCCTGCTCCTCTGTCAGGGCCCCAGGTGGGGTGTCCTGACAGCTCCCCATCCTCCTGCCGCCTTCTGCGCACATGTGTGTACCTGCACACGCCCCCTCCCAGGCCAGCACCCACAAGCCCTGGGACTTCGGGGTCCACTGGGGCTTCCGGGACAGAGCACTGCTTATGGGAATCAGAAACCTTAGCAGGGGACAAGTCTGCTCTCAGTCGTCCCAGTCCCCAGGATATTCCTTAAGCAGTCGAACAGAGCCTTACTCTTGGCAGAAGTCGAGCACGTGTGGCGGTCCCTCGAGTCAAGCCCAGATCCTGCCCTCCCAAGCCAGGAGCGCCTGTCTGCAGCTAACCTCAGTCCTTCTCACTGCCTGGGAGGAAGCTCTGCTGGCAGAGGAGAACCAGACATCCTCTCACCCTCACCGCAATCCTGCTGGCCCAGAAAGTCAGGGCCCCTCAGCCTAAGGAGACACTAGACGACGTGTGCTTCTGCTGGAGACTCCAGACTCCCACCCTGGGTAGAGGGCAGGGCTACCCAGGTGAAAAGATCTGCCTGGGCTGGGCCCAGCAAGTGGAGAAAAATTCCCTTAGAAGGAAACAAGAGGTGAATTTCCCCACGATTTGCATATGGTAGGGGCTGGCCCGCCTGCCCTGGGGCGGGAGGGGGCAGGAGGGTAGGAACCCAGCAGCAGCTGAGACAGGAAGCTAGAGGCTGGAATTCCCCTTTTGCTACTGCCCCAGCTCAGAAAACCCCGAGCGGCTCGGCCTCTGGCCAGGCCTTCCACCACCTGCCCCTCCCCCTGCCCGGCTCCTCCTCCTCCGGCCAGGATACAAACACACACTGCACATGGCTGCCCCAGGGCTCAGCCTTCCGGCCCACGCCCCCCAGAGGAGGGAGTCGCTAAGGGATCCCAACTCCTGACCCAGTCAACTGCTACTGCAGCCCGAGAGGGGTCCCCCAACTCTCAAAGCACGTAGGGTGACCAGCTGCTGTGGGCTTGTGGATGCCAGCTTGCCTCAGTTTCCACCTAGGCTCAAACCATTTCAGAGATGGGAAAACAGACCCAGAAGTGGCTGGAGGAGGGCCACCTGCATATCTACTGAGCTAGGCCGGGCCCAGGCAGACAGCTGAGCTCGGCCAGGTATGGGAGGGGCAGATGGGGGGCAGGAAGAGGACAGAGGCCTCATGAAGCCCACCTGGGAGAGCCCTCAGGGAGGCGGGGGAAGGAGTCCTTCCCACTCCACACCCGTGTCTGGGGTCTCCCCATCCGCACCTGCAGGAACTTTTCCTTATGAACTAGACACCCAGCCCTGACTCACCAGCCTGCCTTGAAAGGACAGGGAGAAAGTGAGGCCAGAGGGCAGGGATGAATGGAAGGGAGGTCTGGGTTCTCTGGAGTCAGCAGCAGCACCCCCCCCCAACTCCCCCGCCCCCCCATGAGAGCCTGCATAGGGGAAGAGGTGGGGATGGCTACTGGGGCCCAGGCCTAGCTCTGGTCCCTGGGGGACCCTGAGAGCCCAGTCTAGCCTAGGTGGCTCCAGCAGAAGCAGAGGCGACCCAAGTCATCAAGCCCCTGGAGCCAAAGCATCAAGCCACCCGACCACACCCCTGATGTCGCCAGATCCTCAAGGTTACTCTTGGTCACAGCTGCAAAGGCCTTAGTAGCTGGGCCGGCTTCCACGCGAGCCCAGGTCTGAGACAACAAGGCCCCAGCAGTCCCAGACCCTGAATAACAGTAACGATAACAACTACCAATGATGAACAAGCCCTTCTCTCCAGGTTCCAGGCATTCATTCCTCACAAGCACCACCTGAAGGGTGGTGAGCCCCATCTCATAGAGGAGGAAGGCGGCTCCTATGTGAATAAGCTGGAGCCCACAGTCTGATCCCTCATGGAGAGCATAAGGCAGCTCTGGAGTCAGAAGGATCTGAGTTCGAATCCTTGCTACAGCACTTATGAGAAGTGGGCCCCAGAGTAACTCTTTAAGCCCCCTCAAACAGCCCTAAAACCCACTTCCAAGAAGCTGTGAGGATTAAGGGAGACTCCTGGCACACAGTAGGACCTTCATAAAGGGCTTTCCCTTCCTCTAGACCAGTCTAGAGAAGAGACCAAACTCCTTCCTGAAGTCCCCTCTATAAGAGATGTAGAGACATGGCCACCAATCCCGGCCAGAGGCCACGGTCTTGGACACAGAAGTGACATGTACCTCATGGCCACGTTGCTCCCATCGATGACTATGGGTCTCAGGTCACTGCCCTCCTTGTCTTCCTCGGGTGGAGAAGTCTCCACGGTGGGAGCCTTGGGGGTGCCCCCACCCCGAGGGACCAGAGGCAGCTGAGGGCAGGGATCCGGCGATGCCTGGCGCTCCCGCTCGGCCGCTGACCCATGTTTCACCAGCTCCCCCAGCACTGTGTTGGTGTCTGCCTGGACGCCCAGCTTCTGCAGGACACTGTGGATCTCAGCAGATGAGTAGCCCAGCTTCCGGAAGAAGTCAACCTTCATCTGCAGCTCTGCAGTCGTTGCCTCCTCGGCCGTGGGCTCCTGGGCCGGCCTGGGGGTCCCCTGGCAGCTGCGGCGGTCTTCAAGTTCCCACAGGCTCATGGTGGGGCTGGCTTCCTGCCTGGGCCTCTCTTCACTGGCCACTCACAGCTCAGATTGGTGGAAGGCACTTTTCACAGCTCCTGTAGGACAACCAGGAGGGTTAGGGATGGGACTGGATTTCCTGCTCACCTCCTTTCCTGTCCCTCCCTCTCCATCCAACAATATGGGTGGCAGTATGCAAAGCCATCTTGGCCTTTTACCTATATTATCCTCTCAAAAGCCTTCCCAGCTAGAGAGCATCACTCCCATCTTATGAAGGAGGAAAGTTCAGCTACAGACATTAAGAACGTACTCAAGGTCATCCAGCTGTTAGCTGGTGACGCAAGGATTTGAACTTGGGCAGTCTTACCCCTCCTCCCATCCCATCCCCAGCACCCACCCCCGACACCCGCCAACCAGGGGACCCAGAAATCGTGGGAGGCCTCCGAGGACCTGACCGCGCCCCCACGGCAAACGGGGCGGGGCTCTCATGTGGAAACCCGCTGGGTTGGAAGTGCGCTGGAAGGGGGTGGCGGGGGCTTCCCCGTTGAAGCCATCGCCTCCTCGCGTCCGTCTGCCCACTGCTCGAAGCCCAGGCCGGGAGGCGCGGGGCCCGTGGCCGGACTCCCGGGCCGGGGGAGGGGAAGTTTCCAGGGCGACCCACCAGCGAGAAAAGTTGCTGGGAAACTCTGGTTGGCCTCCGGGCTCGGTGACGCGGCCCAGAACCTCGCTCTCGCCCGATTCCCACTCCGGACCTCGGTCTCCCAGGATCCTCCGACTTGGGCAAAGTTGGAGGAGGCCCCGGGGATCGGCAAGGCCGGAGTGGACTGGCCCCACGTCCCTCCTGCTCCGGTCGGTCTCAGCTCGAGCCCTTCCCACCCCCTCCTCCCCCGGCCCCGGAGGCCTGCTCCCCCTCCCAGCCGCGAGCGCCTCACCCTGCCGTGCGCCAGCCGCGGCCGGCGGCGTCTCCATGGGGCCGAGTCCCGGGGGCCAGGCCGCCAGCGACTTTATACGGGGCGAGTGGGCGGGCAGGTGGCGCCCGGGACCGTGACGCGGAAGCCGGGCAGGGGAGGCGAGAGCCGAGAGCCGGCTCGGGCGGCGAGGGGCGGAGCGGCCACCGCCCCTTCCTGCTCCGCCCCCGCGCCGCTCCGCCCCGCCCCGCCCTGGCCTCCGGCCCCGCCCCCGCTGCCCCAGAGCCGCCGGCCCGGCCTGGGATGGGGGCGGGGGCGTGGGCCGCAGCCCCTTCCTCTGAACCTCTGGGCCCTGGCGGTGGGGAGATCTGCAGGGCAGGAGTGCACGGCTCGCAAGGCGTGAGGTAAGCCCGGGCCAAAGCAGGTACGCACATCGAGTCAGTCACGGGCGGACCAAGTGTACAGGTCCGCGTACGTTCAGACCTAAGTGTGCAGAAGGAACAGTCCGGGACGATCGAGTGAACAGAGTATACAGTTTGGTTCACACACGGTTGGAGGCAGAGCCATAGTTATCAAGACAGGTACACTCAGGCAAGTAACTTTTCACATTGAGAATCAGGAACACTCAACAGGTACAGCGTGACTGGAACAGGTACACACAGAACTGGGGCCCCACCCAGGGCCAGGTACAGTTTTCTTCTGAAATCAGGACCTTGTCAGAATAGAAAGGCAGGTACAACCTGCCTTGTTCCAGCTGAAAAGACTTGCATCCAGGGCCAGGAGCTCCTATTCCAGGGCTCCAGGTGACACCTTTGTCGCTTTTGAAACCCCCAATGACTCCACCTAGCCAAGTCCCTGCTTTGTTGACTGGTCACCTTTAAACCCCCCCCCAAATACCTCTTCTTCTGTGCCTCCCGGGCACAGCAACCCCAGGGGCTGGCCTCCAAGAGAGGGAGAAAATGAAGCCGCCTCAGATGTTGCTCACCACCACTCCTGCCCAGTGCTGTGTGTGCCTTAGACCTAATCTTCACAACAGCCCCTTTTATAGTTGAGAAAAGTTCAGTGAAAAGTGCAGTATAGTTAGACATTTATTCATTGTAGTAACTCCTTTATGGTAGTAAAAATATTAAGTAATGAGTCCAGGTTAATAACCATAATGAAGATAAACCAACCACAGCGATAATGCCTGGCATTTATGGAGTACTCACTGGGTGGTGGGCACTGTGCCAACGCTGTGCAGACACTTCCGTGCCTTTGCATCTCCTATCTTGGCCAGGAGTGCCCTCCCCTTCTTCCCTCCCTGCTGCTGCCTGACCAATTCTATTCCTCTTTTTGATGATGTCACCTCCTCTGTGAGGCCTGCCCAGACTCCTTTGGTGCTGAGTTGCTTCCTCCTCGGTGCCCCCACAGCATCCTGCCTCTGTCCCTACGTGCTGGATTCTAATCGCTGGCCAGGGACCGCCTTCTGGGCCAGGACTGGGATGGGACTCCGCCTGTACTCCTGGGCCCCGTGCTCCCCAGCACTGTGCCAGAGGGAGCCGGCAGTACTGGGCGGCGATGAGTCACGCAGCTCTGTGTCCTCCCAGAGTGAGCCGCAGTCTCGCTCTCTTCCGGCTCATGAAGGCAGCTCTTTCCCAAGAAGCTGACTCTGTTCTGCAGAACCCAGGACTGCTCCTGGGGAAACCCTGCTCCAGTTGTAGCTGGAATGGCCTCAATCCCCAGGAGCCCTCTGGATCTAATGTGCCCAGCCTTTCTCCCTCCCCCAACCATTCTTTGCACACCTATCTTGCCAACTTCCTTCCTGGAGCCTTCTTGCTCTCCTGCCACCTGGCCAGCCTGGGTGGGGTCTGCAGAGGTTCAGGACTGGTCACCCATGGGTGGGGGACAAGGAGAGGCTGGAGAGGGAAAGGTCCCAGGAATTACCTTGGCCTTTGGAAACTTTCCCCCACAATGGCTCAGCGGGTAAAGAACCTGCCTGCAATGTGGGAGACACAGGAGTCTGAGGTTTGGATCCCTGGTTTGGGAAGATCCCCTGAAGGAGGAAATGGCAACCCACTCCAGTATTCTTTCCTGGGAAATCCCATGGACAGAGGGGCCTGGTGGGCTACAGTCCATGAGGTCATGAGGAGTTGGACACGACTGAGCAACTGAGCCCACCTGAAATGAAGAAGAGAGGCTGGACCAAATATGATTTTTTTTTTCTTGGAAGCTCACTGGGCAGCTCCGTCTGGGAATGACACAGGAGCTAGATCAATGCTCTAGGAAGGGTGGGCAGGCTGCTGCGAAGCCTTGGCAGTGGGCTGCAGAGGTTCAGTTCCACAGGGCCTCCTGGAAATGCAGAAAGGGCCAGTTCCCTCCAATGTTTTGAGGCTCCTAATATACTTTAAAAAGACTTGTCACACTCCAGCTATAAAAATTGAAGTATGTTTTAACATTTCATTGAGCAAATTAACTCTTTCATCACCTGTTCAAATTCAGTGCAATGTATTTGGACTACTGACAAGACAATTGGAGGATTTGTCTTTAAAAATGTATTATTTCCTTGGAGAAATGGCTGATTTTGGGGCTGGGACAGGGAAAAAAGTGAGCTTGGAGCATCCTGTGGTGCCAGAGTTAGGAAGTGGTCCAAACTCAAAAGGATAAGGGTGTGTCACAGGGCCTCAGGAGCTTGAAGCTCCCAATGGCCAAAGCTGCAACAATTAGAGCAATAAAATGGGTAACTGAGTGTTTGGTTGTAACCCAGAGTATAAAAATCCATATCTCTGAGTTAGCACTGATAGAAATAAATTGTTGGATAAATAATTAACTGGAGGAGGAGAGACAAATCTTCCAAATAACATGTGGAGGTTCTCACTCCTCCAGGTTAATTGTCCCTTCCTCTTCGCTTGAATGCACACTGGGCTTGCATGTATGTGTGCTAAGTCACTTCAGCCGTGTCTGACTCTTGACGACCCTATGGACTGTAGCCCACTGGGTTCCTCTGTCCAAGGGATTCTCCAGGCTAGAATACTGGAGTGGGTTGCTGTGCCCTCCTCCAGGGGATCTTCCCAAAGCAGGGATCAAACCTGCATCTCTTATGTCTGCTGCATTGACAGGGTTCTTTACCACGAGCTCCGCCTGGGAAGCCCCACACTGGGCTTGGTGACTTCTAAATAATAGAGTTAGGAGAGGAAACAATAGTAAGTTTACAGCGGAGACACCTGGCAGATACCACCTCGACCGAGGGATGGAAGTTACCCCCCTATCATGTGCCCCCGTCAGTAGGTGATGAGGTGCGTGTGAGCTCAGTTGCTTCGGTCATGTCCCACTCTTGGCAACTCTGTGGACTGTAGCCTGCCAGGCTCCTCTGTCCATGGGATTCTCCAGGCAAGAATACTGGAGTGGGTTGCCATGCCCTTCTCCAGGGGATCTTCCCAATCCAGGGGTTGAACCCACATCTCTTATGTCTCCTGCACTGGCAGGCAGATTCTTAACCACTGTGCCAACAAGGAAGTCCTCAAACGCTGATTGAAGGATATTATGCAAAATACTTGACCAGGACTCCTCAAAACTGGAAAAGATCTCAAAAAGCTCGGAGACACAGAAGCAGGCACAGGTCGGAGAACACAAGGAGACACCCCAGATGGATGCAGGGTGGCTCCTGGTTGGATCCTGGAACAGGGAGTGCATTAATGGAAAAGCTGGTAAAATCCAAGTAAGGTCTGGACATTTTTGTTTTTGTTCCGGCTGTACCACATGGGATGCAGCATCTCGTTTCCTTGACTAGGGATTATAGCACTGGAAGTGTAGAGTGTCAACCACTGGACCACAAAGGAAGTCCCAGGGTCTGGATTTTAGTTAATAGAGATGTACCAATGTTGGCTTTTTTTTCTGGCTTTGACGAATGTACCACAGTGGTGTGAGATGAGGGAACTCTGTGTACTATCTTTGCAGTTCCTCTGTAAATTGAAAATTAAATCTGAAATTAAAAATTTATTAAAAAAAACACACCCTAATTTCACGGGTACTGTAGGTGGTCTGTTTTGGTAAGAAGTTCAGAAGGGTTTGTTCACGTCTGTTGGTATCTGTTTGTCTGTCTGTCTGTCTGTCTCTCCTGTGGTTGAGTATTATCATTTGGAGATAGCCTCCAAAGTCTAAGCATAGAGCCCTTTGGTCAATGAGGCCCTGGCCAGACCGTTCCCCTGCCACCCCTCTTCCCCCACTGCAGCCACCCCCTGCTCCCTCTTTTCTGAACCTTGAATGCTCACATTCTGGACAGTTAGAGCTGGAAAGCCCCAAAGAGACTGGTTAGCCCAGAATCTTGGTTTTATAGATGGAAAGACAAAGCAGGAAAGAGATTTGCATCTGGCCACATGGCAGGTTAATTTCAGCAAAGCTGAGAAAGGCTGCCAGGCTTTCTCCATTCCAGGCATCCCTGGGCCCCTTTGCCAGACACAATGGAGGTCAGACCTACACAGGTGCTCAGAAGTACTGGTGACTTACTTAAGGACCCGATAAGGGCAATGTCTTGTTCAAAGGAGTGGTCTTATTCAGGTGTCTGTTGGAGGGAGCTGTTGCAGGGGACTCCTTTGGCCTCATCATGTGCTCCCTTAACCAGTGAATCCTCCCTGGTTTTGAAGTTCCAGAAAGAGACCGAGCTGAAGGTAGGCAAAAAGCGTGATCTGGCTTGTCCCCCCTCCCCACTGCCTACTCCTCCCGGACACCAGAGCCATTGCAGGGAAAGGGCCAGAGAGAATCCTGTAAGACCCTGACGGTGTGCAGAGGCTTGGGTCTCCAGTCCTGTGGTTGAACCCTCCCCAGTCTTTCCTGGGGGGGGGACAACTTTGGTGGTATTCTTGAAGATACCAGAACTAGCTTCCCTCGGGCCAGGAGAGGCTGGGCTAGGCTGAGGGGTCCTGGTGCTTACCCTCCTGTGTGGACATTCATGCCCTGTGGCCCGGGCTGGGGAGGGCCTGTTCCTGTCCTTTGCTGTCCACCTCACTGTGTTTGCATACCGAACCGTAATACTCTGGGGCGCCACTGCCTCCCACCCCACTGACAGGTCCCTGGGACAGGTCCTCGCACAGATGTTGGTAAACCTGTGGTGATTCAGTGAGCCAGGCAACCGGGGTACTTCTGGGCATGTTTTGCTGTGGGCATCACTGTTTCATCCTCTTTGTCAAGTCCAGCTCATGAATGTCCCCTTGTATCTGAAAAAAACAGGCATAGACTGGGAACTGGGGAGTCTGGGGTTCACCTGGGCCTCCACCTGAGCCATCTCTGAAGGTCTGGGTGGGAGTAGAGAACTAGAAGTTTCAAAGATGAATTTGCATTTGGGCCAGGTCTAACCACAGCTAGGTAGACGTCTGTTCACGTGGCCAGTGTGGGCACCCACTTATGGGGTTGTGGTTGAGACCAGTTCACAAGGCCCTGGAAGTCACTAATGTGCAGCTCGCATGCTGGTCAGAAGTTCTGATGGGCTGTTTGAGATATCGCTGGTTTATAAACTTGCCACAGGAAACTGGCTGGTGTCTCTCCAGCACACTTTGCCCAATTCCCCCTTCCTAATAGTGCTGGGAATTTCCCAGCCATGTGATCTGGTTAGAAATGACCCCATTCCAGATAACTAACAAAGACCTACTATATAACACAGCAAACTCTGATCAATGTTATGTGGCAGCCTAGATGGGAGGGCAGTTTGGGAGAGAATGGAGACATGTACATGTGTGGCTGAATCCTTTTGCTGTCCACCTGAAACTGTCACAACATTGTTAATTGACCATACTCCAAAACAAAATAAAAAGCTGAATAAAAAATTATTAAAAACAAACAAACAAAAGGCCCCATTCCAGCAGCAGGTCCTAACTGGCTTAAGCAAATCAATGTATCTTATCCTCTAGACTATGGTAATTGGTCAGGAAAGGTCACGTGATCCAAATCAGGCCAACCAGGACAATGAATCTCAATCCTGCGTCTTTTCCTTGTGTTAACTGGGCAGCAGGCTCTCTGTTTCTTACTGGTCACACATGATAAAAGCAAGTAGTCCCAAGAGTTTCTGAAAGCCACCTTGTGACACTTCAGAGGAGGCAGAGACAAGAGACTGGAAGAACCTGGTCCTTAGTAATAGCTGCTGGATCAAGCCTTGCCTGAAGCTATTCCAAGTTCTAGACTTTTTATCTGTATAAGTCCATAAATTCTGTCAATCACAACCAAAAATATCCTTTATGATGGTAACAATAATTGCTTAATAGCTCTTAAGTATATAATAATTATCTAAATACAGCTTGGGGTTTCCCTGATAGCTCAGTTGGCAAAGAATCTGCCTGGAATGCAGGAGATCTCTGTTCAATTCTTGAGTCGGGAAGATCCACTGGAGAAGGGATAGGCTACCCACTCCAGTATTCTTGGGCTTTCCTTGTGGCTCAGCTGGTAAAGAATCCACCTGCAATGAGGGAGACCTGGGTTCGATCCCTGGGTTGGGAAGATCCCCTGTAGAAGGGAAAGGCTATCCACTCCAGTATTCCATCCATGGACTGTATAGTCCATGGGATTGCAAAGAGTCGGACAGGACTGTGTGACTCACTTTGCTTCACTTCAAATACAGCTTAGGGGATAAAATCTTACAAAGTATGAGGTCTGTGGGGGTGGTTTGGAAATAATAAAATGGTGGTGAAAAGATCAGCAAACTGCTGATCCAATTCAACCTCTGCTGTTCGTTGTTCAGTCGATCAGTTGTGTCTGCCTCTTTGCTGCCCCATGAACTGCGGCATGTGTGCCAGGCTTCCCTGTCCTTCACCATCTCCTGGAGTTTGCTCAAACTCATGCCTGTTGAATCAGTGATGCCATCCAACCATCTCATCCTTTGTTATCCCCTTCTCCTCTTACCATCAATCTTTCCCACCATCAGGGTCTTTTCCAATGAGTTGGCCCTTTGAGTCAGGTGGCCAAAGTATTGGAACTTCAGCTTCAGCATCAGCCCTTCCAGTGAATATTCAGGGTTGATTTCCTTGGTACATGGTAGAACGAAGGCCCAGGGAGGTCATGAGATTTGCTTGAGGTTTTATAGCTGCTTGGTAGAGCCTCCAGACTCATTCTTGATGTTTAATGATAATAATTGGAATGCTTGAATTTCTGTGCATTTCCTGTGAAATCATGACTTTGTTTTTCCTTTTTTTCTGTTTTTCCAAAAGGCAGAGAAAGAATGGCAGTAGTCCTCTTCATGCTGTAAATAAGGAGGCAGAAGCCCAGAAGCTTAAAGATTTGCCAAGATCACACAGAAAGGCGGGGGTAGAACTAGTCCCAGAAGCCAAATGTCCTGAATGTCACTCAGGGTCAGCTGCCTCCATCTGTCCCCTTGTGCTAGTCACCTCTGCCTCCTTTAGGGTAGGAGTGAAATGAAGGGCATGGAGGGGCCCCTTTTTCTAGCCTTGCTTCTAAGCTGCAAAGTGATTAAAGAGGACTTTGAGTTGTATATTTGAAGGAGGTGATTCTCAACCCAGGCAGATGGTCCTCCCCACCCAACCTTAGGAAAACCAAGGCTCTGAGGCTCAGAGAAAACTTCGGTTATTTCTGTTGCCAGAGCTTCCAAAAGGGAGGCTAGTCTGGAGAGATGGGAGGTTGCATGCATGAGTTTCTGGCCTCCCAATCTATGTGACCACAGCTCTGACACCTACAATTCCTTCCTCGAAACCCTTCCATGGTCCCCATTGTTTTCAGTAGCCACAGGATTGATATGCCCAGTTGCACAGGCAGTGCACTGCACAATTTGAATTATGATCTGAATGGCATCTCCTGGAGTTGTACAGTTCGCAGCTTACACAACCATACACAATGAGCCCAGGTTACATTTCTCAACATTTTTGAACACTCAAATTGTTTTCATAGTGATCAGTGACCTCGCAAACCCTTTTTTGAATAAAGAAGATAATTTCATTTTTCTGCAAGATGAAGAGATATTTTGAGAAAATTTATTTTAGATCAATCTGATTCTAAAGATTGTATTAGAGAGTTTATATTTAACAAGATTTGTTGCTACTTTGGATCCTTTCCTATTTAATAAATGATGCCAACTGTTTAATAGAATTTAAATTAATTTTGTGGGGAAAAATTGAGATTTACAGACAAATGCATTGAAAATATCTTGTTAGTCTTGGTTTGGAGACTGAATGTATGCTGAAATTGTCATTATATATTGAAATTTAACTACATGCTATGAATTAAAAAATATATTTGTTTTCAATACAGAGGAGTTTAGAATTTTTGCATCTTGTGCTTCAATTTTTGTGATCTGTTTGGTTATTTTCAAAACACATTTTATGCCTTGTTTCCAAATGAAGAGATAAGAGAAAAGATATCATCTCCTCAAATAAACCATTTCAGGTATGAATAGCTGTTATTTTGAAAGATGAAAAGCTAAAATGGCTATATTTTCTCTTTTTCCTGTGGTTTTCGAAGTACTAGAGGCATCTTGATGTTGTGCATAGATTATTTTGTTTGTTTGTTTGAACAGGTGTTACATAAACAGTGTAAAAGATTCAAAACGTACAGGTGTGCTTTTTTTTAATGAGACCTTTTACTTTTAAAAAATAACATGTTTATCTATTTATTTTGGTTGTGCTGGGTCTTAGTTGTGGCATGCAGAATCTCTCATTGCTCATGTGGGATCTAGTTCCCTAGCCAGGGATCAAACCCTTCCCCCCTGCATTGGGAGCTTGGAGTCTTTGCCACTGGACCACCAGGGAAGTCCTGGTACAGGTGTGTTTTGAGTAGAACCCAAATCTCCTTTCCATGGTCCTTAAAGTGATTCCAATCTTTGGAACAGCTGAAGTTAGCAATTCCTTATGTATCTTTCCAGATAGAATCTGTGTAGCTACAAGCATATATTTGCTCACATACCTTCTACTTTGTTTCTCTTTATTTTTATACAGAAGAGGCCCTCTCTATAACCAACTGCACCTTGTTTTTTTTTTTTTTTTTCACTTCCTAATAGACCTTTGAGATAATTCCAATCAGTATGTGTTATGCTGCCTCATTACTAAAAAATTTTCAGCTGAAGAAGCTTCCATTGTAAGAATGTGCCATCCTTTATTTGGCTATATGTGACTGATAGACATTTAGGTTGTTTCTGACCTTTAGCTATACAAACAGCACAGCAAGTAGACAGCCATCTGCTCACCACGTTGCAACTGTGCAAATACAAAGCAGGATGAATTCATCTTATTGGGTGAAAGAATGTCTTAGGGACTTCCCTGGTAGCCCAGTGGTTAAGAATCTGCCTGCGAGTGCAGGGTACACGGGTTTGACCTCTGGTCTGGGAGGCTCCCAACTACCTTGTAGCTCAGACGTTAAAGCGCCTGCCTGCAATGAGGGAGACCCAGGTTCGATCCCTGGGTCGGGAAGCTCCCCTGGAGAAGGAAATGGCAACCCCTCCAGTCCTCTTGCCTGGAAAATTCTATGGATGGCGGAGCCTGGTAGGCTACAGTCCATGGGTCACAAAGAGTTGGACACGACTGAGCAACTTCATTTTCACTTTCACTGGGAAGCTTCCAAATGCCTCAGGACAGCTAGGCCCGAAAGACGCGACTACCTAAGCCCTCCTGCCCGAGAACGGTGCTCCACAAGAAGAGAAGCCACCGCAATGAGAAGCTGGAGCGCTGAAACTACAGTGTAGCCTCCACTTTCCGCAACTAGAAAGCCTGCACACGGCAACGAAGATCCAGGGGAGCCAAACATAAGTAGATAAAATAAAATAAAATAAAATGAGTGCTTTAGTGTGCTAGGCTCCTGCAACAAAGTACTACAAACTGAGTAGTCAAGCAGGAGAAATGTATTTCACAGTTTGGGAGGCAGGATGTTTGCGATCAGATAGGGGCGGGGTAGCTCCTGAGAGCTGTCGGGGAACTTCTCTTCCAGGTCGCTCCTGTGGTTCCTGGTGGCTTGCTGACACTTTTTGGCTCCTCCTGAGAGCTGTCGGGGACGTCTGTTCCAGGTCGCTCCTGTGGTTCCTGGTGGCTTGCTGACACTTTTTGGTGTCCCTCGGCTTGCAGCTGCATCGCCTCATTCCTGCCTTGATGTTCACATGGCATTCTTCTTGTGTGCGTATGTCTGTGTCCAAATCTCTCCTTTTTATAAGAGGAAAAGTCATATTGGATGAGAAGCCTCCTCCACCTGGTATGATCTCATCTTAATTCCATCTGTAATGTTCCAGTTTCCAAACAGTGTCATATTCTGAGGTCCTGAGGATTAGGACTTCAGCATGTAAATTTGGTGGTGGGGGACACAATTCAGCCCATAACAAAGGGTGTGTGAGCACTGACCTTTAGAAAAATATTGCTAAATTGCTCTTCATATATACTGTACCATTGCCCTCCCACTGGCAAGGATGAAAATGGCCCATGTCACCATATCCTTGTCCCAGCGCGGTCACCAGACACTTGATCTTTGCTAGCCGAGTAGATGCAAAATAGTACCTCACTGTGTTTCACTTATTTGTAAGTGAAGACGAAGGTTCTCTTTTCTTACATTTAAGGCAGATTTGGACTTTGAGGGGTGGCCAGTTGTTTATATCCTTTGCCTATTTTTCTATTGAATTATTGGTCTTTTATCCTTATTGATTCATAGGAGCGCTTTACATACAGATAAGGAAAATTAGCTCTTTGTAATAGATTTCAAATATTTTCCTTTCCCATTAGTCAGTTGTCATTTGACTTTGTATATGTGTTTCTTTTCTCCTTAACTCAGGAAAACTTTTTCAATTTTGTGTAGAGAAACAGATCATTTTCTTTTATGGTTTAGGGGTTTTCTGTGATACCTAAGAAGGCCTTTTCCACTCTAAGATTATGACACAAATTTGCCCATTTTTCTAACACATTTTTATATATATATATACTTTTATTTAAATTTTTTATTTTTTTAAATTTATTTTGGCCAAGTGGTACTTCTTGCAGGATCTTATTTCCCTAACTAGAGATCGAACTCGGACCTCCATCAGAAGAAGTGTGGAGTTCTACCCACTAGACTGCCAGGAAATTCCCACATATATAGTTTTTTAAAAAATGTTTTGGAATTAGTTTTGGTGCAGGTGTAAGGTAGGGGCCCAATTTCGTTATCATGATGGATACTTAGTGGTCCCAACAGTGTTTACCAAATAACAGTTGAGAATTGTGATCAGATGTAAGCATTGTGTAGACAAGAGGAATTTGTAGACATATTTTCTTTTTCATTTATTTATCTTTTATGTCAGGGTCTTTAGCTGCAGGTATGTGGGATCTAGTTCCCTGACCAGGGAACCCATGCTCCCTGCATTGGGAGCTGGAATGTTAACCACTGGTCCCAGAAATATTTCATTAATAGTTTTTCCCTATTAACTTCTATTTCTATTTAAGCATCAAATTTTGTTTTTTAGGATTTTTGTCTTTAACCAGTGATTTCTCTCATGGGTATAGTCTATAAATTTTTTGTTGTAATAAAAACAATTTAAAATCGTTTCATAGGTAAAGCTACACCAGGAGCTGTCTGTGTTCAGCCAAGTGATAAGAGGACTGAATAACTGCAAGTCACTATTTGACAAGCCCTCTTGTCTCTCAAGCCGTTCCCTTTAAACAATACAGACTCTTTCTTTCTTTCTTTTAATGTTTATTTGGCTGCACCTGGCCTTAGTTTCGGCATGCAGGATCTAGCTCCCTGACCAGAGGTTGAACTTGGACCCCTGCATTGGAAGCATGATGTCTTAGCCACTGAGTCAGTGGAAGTCCGTACAAACGATTCCTTAGTCGATTAAAATACAAAACCCAGGGAATTCCCTGGTGGTTCAGTGGCTAAGACTCTGAGCTCCCAGTGCAGGGGGCCCAGGTTCGATCCCTGGTCAGGGAGCTAGATCCCACATGCTACAACTAAGACCCAGAGCAGCCAAATAAATAAATAAAAATTAAAAAAAAAAAAAAAAAATACAAAACCTGAAACAGAAGCTAGTATTGCGTTTAAAGACACGAATCCCCTGGGAAAACTCAAGCCCTGGTTGATTCATCTGAGGGGATTAAGAGTTTAAATCCTGACTCACTGACTTCCGGCCCTGACACCTTGGGTAACTTGCTTGACATCTCTCTGCCACATCTTTCTTCATCTACAAAATGGGGAAAACAAAAAGAGGAGGTTCGGTAGGGCCTGAAGTTTCTTCAGTTTAGGCGGGGGCACCCCTTAGAAACTACAAATGTGAAGTGAAGCACTGTCCCTGTAGGTTCTGGGGGGAGCCTCTCACTTGCAGATTAAAACCTTTTAGCTTCACAGCAGACCTCTGAAAATAGCATCTTTTCCAAGGGCTGTTGGGAATATGGAATGAGGCCATGTAGCTCTGGTTCTGGGGCATGGTGGGCCTGACTCCCAGACCAACTCAGGTGTGTAAGAAGCATCACTTTATTTACTTACAAAAACCTGCCTGAAGTTCTGACGCCAAGCGTCCCGATTCCACCAAGCTGACAAACACCTTCATTTCAGTCAGTCATTCTTGAAGCTTTTTACTCCACCTCACTCTGAAGGCATATTGAAAGAGGAGAGGCAGGGGGCTATTTTTCTGTGACCATCATTTGTCTTTGATCATCGGTACCCACACAGATACCTCCACAGACACCCTTACAGACTCATAGATACACACATGTCCTAACTGAAGCATTTGCTATTCCTTGCTGAATTCCCCTTCAACTTTCAACTCTATATTGCTTCTGATCCATGCGTGGGACTTGGGGGTCTTGAAGGGGTGCCCTAGGAGTGCTGTTTAATAACTTATAAGAAGACCGCTGTTGGGGGCCCAAATGGCTCTATTCTGCATCATATCAAAGGTCCAGCTCTCTGAAGAGGCAATGCACCACTGGGGCTGAGAGCACTGGACTGGGTCCCAGACAGAACCAGGTTCAAATCCGGCAAAGCCTTGTTTTTCTCATCTGCAGAATGGGGAGGATGATAATGTTTCCCTCACAGAATTGGTGAGTCATCAACATCGAGGTTAATTAAGGTTAAAGGCTTGGCATAGCATCTCCCACACTGTACACAAACTCTAGTGCTAGAGATCGCCTCTTCACTTTTCATTAGTAGATGAGGTAACTCAGTCCCAGAGCCACTGGCTGGCTGGGTGAGGTCACCATGCAGCATTCTGTAAACAGTGGGGGTAATAGTGCAGAAAGCATGCTTATTCGATTTGCAAATGACTTAAAACTAGGTCCAGGAGCTGTTTTTTTTTTTTTTTTTAACATTTATTTATTTGAGGTGGATCTTAGTTGTGGCACATGGGATCCAGTTCCCTGACAGAGATAGAAAGTGGGCCCTCTGTATTGGGAGTGCAGAGTCTTAGCCACTGGGTCACCAACGAAGTTCCAGTGACTGGTATTTTAAATGACCATACTAGGGTTCAAATGGAGAAGGCAATAACACCCCAGTTCAGTACTCTTGCCTGGAGAATCCCATGGATGGAGGAGCCTGGTAGGCTGCAGTCCTTGGGGTCTCGAAGAGTCGGACACTGGTGAGTGACATCCCTTTCACTTTTCACTTTCATGCACTGGAGAAGAAAATGGCAACCCACTCCAGTGTTCTTGCCTGGAGAATCCCAGGGATGGAGGAGCCTGGTAGGCTGCCGTCTATGGGGTCGCACAGAGTCAGACACGACTGAAGCGACTTAGCAGCAGCAGCAGGGTTCAAAAGCACCTAAAGCAGGTGAAAGGAAAGACTAAACCCCCTGAAGTAAAACAGAATAGGGGTGGATGTAAAATGAAAAGATTTTGCATAAAAAAGGTTTTGGCTGAAGTTTCAGTACAATCCCATGTTAAGATGGCTGCCCCCAATCTAATGTGACCTCAGGCAGCATCTCTGGTGGTATAGATTGAGGATGAGAGAGGTGACAACTGGAAGGTTGGGTTCAGTTCTGGTTGCTGTACTTTTGAGGGTACAGGAGAGACCAGAGTGCAGTTTGTGGAGGGGCAAAGGATAGCGAGAGGCATGCCAGGTAGCTCAGTGGTAAAGAGTCTGCCTGCGAGTACGGGAGACATGGATTCGATCCCTGCATCGGGAAGAGCCCATGGAGAAGGAAATGGCAACCCGTTCCAATATTCTTGCCTGAGAAATCCCATGGACAGAAGAGCCTGGTGGGCTACAGTTCATAGAGTCACAAAAGTGTTGGACATGACTTAGCGGCCGGACAACAAGAGCAAAGGACAGTGAGGAATGGGAGATAATGACTTTGAAGAAGAGACTCAGAGGGGCAGAGGTGGGAGCAATAGTAACCCTGCCTGGCTCCAAGGGCAGAACGTGGAGATGACAAAGCGCTGAGAACCAACTCCCACAGTGAAAGTGATTGTGTTCGGAGGCAGTGAGCACCCCATCACTGGTAGTATGCAAGTGGAGTGAGGAAAGGATTCCTGCTTTGAGCTCCTAGTTTCAGCAAAAATACTAGGCCGTACTGATAAAACCACCCTTTGTTGGCTATATATACATATATTATAGTCAACAAATATGTAATCCATATTTTCCCTATTTTAAGGTGTACTTTATAAAATGAATATTTCTGAAGCTGGGACTGTCTTAAATCAGTGTGTACGCTTCATGCACAATGCATCCTTCTTTTTGAAAAGTTGTTATTTAAGCTTTTTTGAATCAGCAAAATGAAGTGTGCACTTTGGGAAGTTGTTCTGACAATCTGTATTTCATCTTACATTTGCCCTATTAGAATGCATGTCTTGACTTTACAGAAATCTATCTAAATAAATGATGTGTACGAAAAAAAAAAAATCCAACTTTCTTAGTGAAGCCATACTCAAATGTATTGAATCCAGCAGCAGGTGACATTCTACCTTGTTGCTGCCATCCTGGCATCAGAAATGGAAGCGAGACAGGCTATTAAAGCGGCTTTTAACAGATTCAGAACAGAAGGTTCTTGGCTAGGGGAAAAAAATTCCACTTATCAAGAGATGTTATCCCTTCAAAGGATGAGAAACTATTTCATCATAAAGGGAGTTTGGAGGGAGCTTTTTGTTCTGCGAGGACAACATCTGGATTTGAATATGTCCATCCTCAAAAGGAGATTTTTCTCATAATGGATCGGACTCAAAACACTCAGAGCATAAGGATCGGTGCTTTTTCAAAAGGAGACACTTGCGGAGGCGCGCGGGGGGCCCTCGTGTCTCCGCAGCGCCAGCTCTGGAGGTCCAGGAGGGCCCCCGCGCCCTTGACTTTCACACTGAAAGCCTCTCCATCATCTTCTACCTCCCCACCCTACTCCGGGAATTTGGGACCTGAATTCATTTAAAAACATTTGTGGTTTCAGGAGGCTCCTTTCAAAAAAAAAAAAAAAAAAAAAATCTGCCAAGGATATATTACCATGAAAGACCATTTGGGAGGCTAGAAAGAAGGAAGTCAGGTCAAGGCCGGCGCGGGCTGTGCTGGAAGTTTGGGAAGGATGCTACGCGGAGCCGGGCCACCTGTGGACCACCCAGGCGGACACATGCCCGCCGACGCGGGTTTGAATCCCGGCTCTGCGGCTCCCTTCCACAGCGACCTTGGCGGAAGTTGTGTAACCTCGCGCCCTGCGACGTTCCTTCCTGGAGCCTAGAACTGGAAAGAAGCCCCTGGAAGCCCTGAGATCAGAGATGACGCGAGCCTTCGCAGGCGATGACTAGGCAGAACCCGCCGCCACTCCCTTTCCCGCGTCCCGGCCGCTCTGCGCGGGGGTGTCGCCTCCGACCAGGTGGTTCCGGCTCCCGCAGCAGCTCTCTCTAGGTCCGCGCGCCCCAGAGCCCCCCGGGGCCCTCCAGACCCTCGGGGCTCCTCGGCTAACGCAGCCCGATTTCTAATCACAAGGCCCTTGGGCCGGGCTGTGGCGCCCCCTCCCGGTAACGGCAGGGAGGCGGTGCACGGAAGACGTCATTGCCACATTTCAACCAAAGGAAGTCCTTTCTGGGGTCCAGCCTCGACCTCTCCCGGGGGCGGGGCGTGGGGGTGGGGCGCCGTTTGCAAGAAGAAAGGTCATAGGGAGCTCAATAGTCCCGTTGCCAGGCTAGGCTGGAGACCACCTTGAGGCCCCAATTGAAGGAACCACCTGGAGGAGGACCCCGCCAGCATGTCTCTGCTGAAAGAGGCTTTTGGGGAGCCAGGCTAAGCATTATTGTGCTGGGCGGGTGCGAAGGTGAGGGGGTGGGTACGAGGGGTGGAGGTATTGGGGGGGGATGGTGAGGGAGCGGTGCATGAGTGAAGATCTCAGCTGGGCTGTGGGAAGGACGGAGGGGCCCCAAAGGAAGGATTGTAGCTTAGGGCTTTTGAGAAAAAGGAAAAAAAGGACTAGGAAGGGAGCCTGTGCCTGAGGGAGGGGTTTGGTGCAGCCCCCAACTCACTGACCTGGCCTGCTTCTGCCCCGTCTCCTGGGACAGATTTTATCAGTGTCTCAGCAGTATTGGGGAGGGTCTTCAGTGAGGCATTTTTCTTCATAAAGCAAGCAAGAGGGACTCGTTAAACCCCAGGCAGAATGTCACAATGATGAGAGATGCGGAACGTCAGAATTAGAAGCAGGGGTGGGTGGGGTGGACCTTACCGTGGAGGCAAGCCCCTAGGTGAGGTGGGGTCCAGACAAAAGTAGCTGGCGCCCCTGAAACTACCTGTCTGTCTGAGGGGCCTGTGCCTAGGGTGAAGTCCTTGGGGGACCAGAGTAGAAAGGCCTCTAATGAGGTCCTTGGTGATTCTCACCCTTGGGGATAGGATGGGCCTGGGCAGGTGAGAATGGGCTGGGGGAGAAATCAGGGTTTAGAGTCATTGCTGAACCCCTGCTGCCCCACTTGACAAAGTTATCTTCCTTCACCACTCAACTTGCCTCTTCCCCAGACAGTTCCAGGAGAGGCCCCCCTGCCTGCCCCACCCACCCCAGTCCCCCTGGTGCTCCCATCACTCCTCTCCTGCGATGGCAGCTCCAGGCTGTCCTCCCCACCGGGCTGTTGTGCTCCCTCCCGCCTCTCTCCCAGCACCCAGCATGCTGCCCAGCGTATGGTTGGCACTCAGTAAATACCTGATGACTTCAGTTGATTTGAGAAGGGCCCCAGTTCCTCCTTGGCTTTAGACTAGATTTGGGAAGGCAGAAGAGGAGGCTTGAGAGGTAGTGATCTGGGCTGTCCGTCCTCTCTCTGAAGGGCCCTGTTTCAGAGCCTGATTTCCCAGGCAGGGTTACCCTCTCCCTCCATTAGAGCCCATCCTCATGCCACCTTAGGTGCCCAGCCTGGCCCCCTCCTCATCCAGCTTGGCCTCTCATTTCCCACCCTGGGCCCATCCCCTCCACGTGACTGACCCCTCCCTTCCTCACTCTGCTCAGCCTCTGACACCCCCACTGGGCTGCCCTGTGTGTGGAGCCCCTTTACCCTATTTGTGCTCCGACACTCAAGGCCAGGCTGTCCCTCTGTGACAGACGCTCTCTGTACCAGGCTGCCCCTCCTACATGGACCCCTCCTTGCTCTGCTGTGACACCCCTTCTCGTCCACCGTGTTTCCCCCACCCCTACGCTGGAATCTGCCCTGCTCTGCTGCCGCTGATGGTTTTAGGAACGAAAAGTTCAGGAAGGACAGAAGAGAAGAGAAGGAGCAGAAAAAGTATTTTAACAATGGAAATTTTTGTGCAAGCAAAACCTTGGAAAGAATATATAAAATAGAGCCGCTCTGGAGCCTCACCCACTTGGTCCCACTCTCAGAACTGTCATTAAATCCTGAGGTGGGGGAGACTGTTTCTTGGTGTACAATTTGGGAAATACTGGAAGAATTCTGCCTAAAATAAAAAGGATGTCGCTTTGCAGCTTCTTAGATGTCCTCTCTGAGCTTTTCTGAGAAGGTGACTTCTGCCAATGGGAGGATGGAGCTTGGGGGCCAGCCGTTTTGCTGCTGCCTGGGGGATGGGTCTCTGAGGGGGCTGGAGGGACCCCTGCAGGTATTGGAGGCCTGTGGGAGGTGGATCAGGGTCTGCAGGACAGGGGCTGTGAGTTATACCACCTCTGTGTGAGGAGGTACAGGCCCGACCACCCCCTTCCCTGCCTGTGCCCCTCTGTGACCCTCTGTGTCCACATCTCTGGTCACCTCCGGGAAGAGAACCAGAAAATTCTACTTCAGTGGCTTAAGCAGATGTCAGTGACCTCCCGATGGTTCTCATCACACCGTGAGCAACACTTTACCGTTTGCAAAACGGTTTCACATCCAGTCGTGGGTTTGATCTGATCTCTGCCGCCGTTGGTAGATAGTGCTGTGGCTAATCCGTCCTCCCCCATCTTCTCCGGAGAGAAGAGGAAGTTGAGGATCAGGAGTTGCGTAAATTGCCCCAGCGGCAGAGAGGAGGCCTGGAATCCCAGACTCCATTCCCAGTACCTTCCGGGCACTGTTGGCCTTTCCCAGGCCTCTCCCCACCCCGTCTCTTTATCACACTTATTGAGGTAATGAGCTTCTTTAGGACACGACTGAAGCGATTTAGCAGCAGCAGCAGCAGCCTGAGCCAAGCGTGAGGTTAGGGCTTAGGCGTAGGATTCTGTGATCGGGCAGAAAACAGGTCAAGAGTCAGGACCTGTTTCCCAAAACCCCGGGGGCAAGCTCCAAGGCCCCCTCACTGGAGTGGGGGTTTTGGAGTAGGATGATCACATAATTAGTCATCCAGATTAGAACACTTTTGAGAATGAAAGGGAGCGCTGTTAATAGTGACTTCAGGGCAGCAGCGCTGAACAGGGAGCTGAGGTCACTATTATGGGACCACCTGCCCCGCCTCTTCCTCATCTTCACAGCCTCAGACCTCCAGACCTGAAGCAGAACGGCGGCCATTCACTGGGTGCTCCTTAGAGCTTATTTCATTAGATCTCCATGAAAACGTGTGGCTGATCCACTTATTGTTCCCATTTTATTGAGAGAGTGAGGCCCAGAAGACTCTTGCCCCCAAACAAACAACTGGTAAGTGATGGAGCTGGGATTTGAACCTGAGGAGTCTGGCTTACTTTGAGAAGATTCTATTGATAGTAACATTTTAATGAGTTGATTTGGCCCACAAGAATTGCCAGGGAGTGGGTGTTCCTCCATCTTTCATCAGACCTCTCCCCCCACCCCCATCTCCCTAAGCTGTCTTTAGCTCAAGGACATCATTAAAAGGACCTTGGAGTGATGAGGGGCTGGGTGGACAAGGATGATCAACTGGGAATGGAAACACAGTGGCAAAATGAGTATAGTAAAAGCTGACATTTTTGGGGGCTGCATCTCATGGCGGGCAGGACCTTATTTCCCCAAACAGGGTTTGAACCTGTGCCCTCTGCAGTGGAAGCATGGAGTTTTAACTACTGGACCATCAGGGAAGTCCCAAAGCTAACATTAAATAAGCACTTACTGCATGCCAGACTCTGTTTCAAGTGTTCTCAGTGTATGAGCCTGTTTCATCCTCACAACCACCCTACGAACTAAGTAACATTATGATTCCCATTTTACAGATGAGAAAACTGAGGCCACTTGCCCTCCATTACATAGTTGGTGTGCCAGGGCCACCCAGTTGGCTTAATCATCATGCAGTTTGCCCCTGAGGAAGAGGAAGCTGCTGGCCCAGTGGTGGAGTCCCTCCAGCCTGCTTCCTCTAGGTTTTAGAACTTGGAAATTCTGTGTTGGTGGCTGAAGCAGATGTCACTGACCTCCTAATGGTACTCATCAGACAGGGAGCAACACTTTACAACTTTCAGGGAGGGGGAGAGTCCATGGTCCAGCCTTCTGGGGGTGCCAGCCAAAGGTGTTCACTGATTCCTCCTTCTGCTCCCCCATCTCCCTGCAGAGGGAGAAGGTGGGCAGAGGTGGAGCCTGATCTCCTCCGCACTCTGCGGTGGCTCATTTTCATTCATTTTCTTTAAATGTGTCTTGCTCTGTTTTTAAATCTAATTTTTCAGCTTCTTTTTTATCTTCACTCAAGTTGCTTTAATGAAATGAAAATGTGTCTGTTTCCCTCTGCTGGAGCTGCCTGGGGAATTTCAATATAAAACAAACAAGTTGGCTTTTAAAATTAAAATTTTATGGGTGGCATTTCCTCACTTAATGAGAGGCACAAAAGGCTGGAGTAAAACCAATTAACACGGGGTTGGGACTCGGTGTTCAGCAAAATTAAGCAGCAGGAGCACGGTGTGCTGGGAACCATTAGGGTGGGGGCTGGGGGAGAAGTGCTGACAGGCAGCGTGGAGGGCGATGGCCACCCAGGACCCCTGTGCTCCCTGGATGGGCCTGCACACGTCTACATGCAGCCCTCAGCCCCCAGCCCCTGCCCCCAGCACCCCATGCCCAGGTGCCTGTGTGCGCACCTGCTCTGTACATTCACATGACCGGCGAGTGTGTGGATGAGCAGACGGGGCTGGGGAATGGCTGCTTCGGATTCCTGGGGTCCTGGACACCAAGTCTGGACAGATGTCCTTGAAAGTTGTTAAGGTGTCCGGAAAGGCCATTCGAGAATTAACGCCCCCGGGACAGCAGGAGTCCAGTCCTGTCTTCACCCACAGCTGTGCCCCAGGGCCTAGACAGCCAGGAGTGGTGTAGGCGCCCCACGAACGCACGGTGACTGCACGGATGACTTCATTTGGGCAAACACTATTAATGGAACTCAACAGTGAATCACTCAGAGTCCTTATCGCCCAGCACAGGACTCTTTTTGTTGTTGTTAGCAATGGTGAAAATGCCACAGGATCCCAGGCAGGAGGGGGCGTTGTGGTGGCACTGCCGAGGGAGAATGGCTTTATGATACCAGCAAAGGCGTGAATGGAATGAATTCCTCCAGACAGAAGACAGCAGGCTGGGGGTGAGAGCTGGGCATGGCTGAATCTGGCCAGAAAGTAGGGTGTGTGCAAGCAGAGGACTCTGGGGAGGTCACAGGCTGCCACGGTGTGAAGAGTTGGAGCTTTGACTTTACCTCGTGGGCAGTGGGGAGCCCTTGCAGGTTCCAAAAGCTCAGAGGTGGTTTCTGGGAGACTTGATTCCGGAGGCTGGTGGGAGGGAAAGGAAAAGTCCAGGCTGGCTGGGTTGGCATTGGTTCAGGTTGAGCTGAGGACCTCAGGCTGGGGAGTCAAGGGGCTGGTGGGGCCCTCCTCTGAGCTGGGGAGCCCTGGAGGAGGAACAGGTGGGGAGACTGGGGGTATTTAGTGTGGTAATGCCAGCCCACCCCCCAGGCATGGACCTGACTGTGCTGAAGACACAGGAGGTAGACTTCACACTGACATTTACAACCCGATTCTGTAAATTCCTGGCCTTGATGCCATAGCCCCCAGGGGCCCCTGGGGAAAACAAGCCTCATAGCTTCAGAGAAAGGGCCTGGGCCACCTCTCCGGTTCCCTTCATTTCCATCCCCCCCCCATCCCCCTCCTCCCCAGAGACTCCTTCTGTCCTACACTGGGACAGCTTTCTCCCCATCCTTTCTGCCCTCTGATCCCCGATTCTGTGGAGAGAGTCATTCTGGTTACTAGAATCCCCAGAGTGGCGATAAGGTGGGGAAAGCTGAGTGTCCCACCTGCTCTGAGCCAGGACATGTAGCTGGTTGCTATGGCCACCACCAGCATCCTTAGTCTTCCCCAATTAGGCCTTTGGACCTGCAAATGCTCTCCCAGACAGAGTTCTGCAGGCCCCAGACAGACTTCCAGCAGGCATGTGGACAGCGGGGGCTGGGTCCTGGCTCTTGGGAGAGTGTCTTTGAAGGAACCTCTCCGCCTGCAAGGCAGGGACCCCAGTTCAATTCCTGGGTTAGAAGATTCCCCTGAAGAAGGGATAGGCTACCCACTCCAGTATTCATGGACTTTCCTGGTGGCTCAGATGGTAAAGAATCCGCTTGCAATGTGGAGACCTGGGTTCAATCCCTGGGTTGGGAAGAGCCCCTGGAGGTGGGCATGGCGACCCACTCCAGTATTCTTGCCTGGAGAATTCCCATGGACAGAGGATCCTGGTGGGCTACAGTCCATGGGGTCGCAAAGGCTTGGACATGACTGGGCAACTAAGCACTGAGGTTGGAGGAAATGGCTTCCTTATGCAGGTCTGTGTTGTTCTGATCTGTGCCCATTGAAGGGTCCCACTGAGGCCAGTCTGAGGATCCTGGTGAGGGTCCCTTTGAGATCAATCTGAGAAGTCTGAGGTTTATTTGTAAGTCTCTTTGAAGGCTGTCTGAAGGCCTAAAGACTGGGTTGGCCTGAAGGTCAGTCGTGTTAAAACCAATAAAAACAGCCTGAGGCTAAGGGTGACATTGACCCTTTTCCCTCCATGAAATTAAAAGACGCTTACTCCTTGGAAGGAAGGTTAGGAGAAGAAGGGGATGACCGAGGATGAGATGGCTGGATGGCATCACTGACTCGATGGACATGAGTCTGAGTGAACTCCGGGAGTTGGTGATGGACAGGGAGGCCTGGCGTGCTGCGATTCATGGGGTCACAAAGAGTCGGACACGACTGAGCAACTGAACTGAACTGAACAAAGAGAGTAAATCTGGCCAAGACTGCAGGGAGTTCTTATGGCCCAGGGGCTGGTGGAGAGGCTGATGCCTTTCCTTTGGTGATAGATGCAGTTTACCCCAAATCACAAAAACAGTTGACCAGAACCCCCATTCTATCCCAATAAGCAGCTGGCTGATCTTGACCAATCTGGCAAGGGCAACACACTTCTTGAGGACCACAGCACCTGCCGTCTTCCTGGGGAGAGTGACACTGTGTGCCCTATCTGAAATGGGCTTTTAAGTATGAATAGGAGCTCACCTACTGAACAAGGTGGGAAGGACCGAATTGACTGAGTGGCACTGGTGGAGACATAGAAACATGGAACATTTTTCTGTGGGCCAAGAGAACTACAAATATACCAGTTTCCCTGGAGTCAAGAACTTGTAAGAGCTAGCCATCCAAGTATCAAACAAAATAAAGTGAGAGAGAAAGTGAAAGTGTTGGTCGCTCAGCTGTGTCCGACTCTTTGCAACCCCATGGACTACAGCTTGCCAGTCTCCTCTGTCCTAGTGGGTAGCCGTTCCCTTCTCCAGGTAACCTTCCAGGGATGGAACCTGGGTCTCCTGCATGGCGGGCAGATTCTTTACCATCTAAGCCACCAAAGAAAGCCTGAAAGAAGAGAGAGGGCCTTGCAAACCATTGAGTGCTACACAAAAAGAGGCCTTGCTGTTACCACCTGGCTTTCTTATTTGTCGTGGGAACCAAATGGCTCGGAGTGTGTGAAGTTGCTTTGTAAACTGGGAAGTATTTGTGAAAATGTTAATTAATATATTTAGAGAGTAGGTAGATTAAGTGTGAGAATGTGGAGATGGAGTAGACAATTAAAGTATCTGCTAATTTCTCTCTTGAATTCACATTTTATGCAATGTTTGTAAACTGAGAACGCTAATTACTTTTCTCCCTCACACCTCTTTTCAGATGAATACACTGTAAGAGAGTTATAGTAGCTATTAAAAATATTGTCAATTTCCTGGTAGATCAGTTGGAACTCTTCATATTAACAAGTTAACAGAATATAACTCTTTATACTCTGAGTTAACAATGTAACTCTTTGTAACTCTTGCAAGTTAACAAGCAAGGCTTCCCTGGCAGCTCAGTGGTAAAGAATCTGCCTGTCAATTCAGGAGATGCAGGTTTGATCCCTGGGTCAGGAAGATCCCCTGGAGAAGGAAATGGCAACCCACTCCAGTATTTTTGTCTGGAGAATCCCATGGACAGAGGAGCCTGGCAGGCTACATTCCATGGGGTCGCAAAAGAGTTGGACACGACTTAATGACTAAACAACAACAGAAGGCCCAGAGCAAGCCAGCTCACCCAGTAAAAGGAATGGGTAATTTTTTATGTGATGTGGAAGTCCAAAGGTATCACGAACCTCAAGATGAGTTTGATTCAGGGTTTGTTAATCCTGATGCTGAGGCCTGTTTCTCCGTGTTGGATACTGGTACTTCTAGGTCTCTTCTTCCAAATCTTGGGAGAGAAAGGGGCATCCTTTTGGCCAACCATCCAACCAATTTCCTGAGCATCATGTCTGTTTGGACTAACTTGGGTCATGGGGGCGGGGAATGCCAGGGCCTTTTTGGCATAGGTTTGGATCAAGTGTCCATCCCTAAAGCAATCATTGTGGGACATGAGAAGGTGGAAGGGGCACCCACCATACCTGGCCACTCAGGTGGACCCCTGGGCTTCAGGCATGCAGACCTGGAGTTGTGTTCAGTTTCTGCCTTCATTGCTGTTTCAGCATCTAAATTCTCTCTCCTTTGGCAGGCATGATACTGGCCCAGGCCTTGTCCCATCACCTCACATTTAAATTACCACCATTGTGTTTTTTGTTGTTGTTGTTCAGCCACTTAGTCACTAGCCTTTCTGCTTGCCAGCACATTTTTCTTGATAGCTGCTCAAAACCTTTAATCATAGCAAAGAACACACGTTACAGCCCATGCGATGAGACAGGAAGCATGATTACAAAACTCAGCTATGGGAAAATTAACATCGTTTGCCAAAAACCCAATTTGATCGCTAGAAAACCCGGTAAAATTAACTCAAAACAATTAACTATGGCAAATAAAAGAGTTTTGTGAGATATTGGAATCAAAATAAGAAAAATAAGAAGCAAGCTCTTTTCTATAATAACAATAATCAGTTTAAAAATAAGGTAGCAGATTATCTGGAGAAGAGGGTTTTTACTTTTTTGTAATTTCATGAGGAAGCTCACTTGGGGATAGTTGGTTTCCGGAAATAACGTTGGTTTCTAGAGGTGGAGACACACTTGACCTTGAATTAGACCCCTCCCCGCCTCCTTTTGAAGAACATCACTAGGATGAGTCCATTATACAAGGAAGGTAAGTAACCACCGGTTTTTCTAGAAAGAGGCCCGGAAGAAGGAAATCTAGGTGCAGGAAGGCAAACTGAGATGGTAACTATTCTGTTTTGTAATGACTGCATTTAAGCAGTTTGCTCTAGAGGTGACCTGATTTTATTGCCTGGGATAGGAGCAGAGGGGAACAGGGATTTTTCAGATAGAGAGAGGGAGAGGGAGGAGGCGAGAAAGGGATGGGGAGAGAGAGGGAGAGGGATGGACAGAGAAAAAAGGGGGAGGAGGAGAAGAAGGGGAAGAAAAAAGAGAGGGGGAGGGGAGCCAGGAAAAGGTGAGATGACAAGCAACCCTCCAGGAGTGTGTGTGGAACACCTCAGCACCTATCTATCTTCCCCAGTTGTCTAGGTACACTTCTTAAAATGTCATAGATATAATTCTCAGGCAATATAAAGTGAACACAATCAAAATATTATTTAACTCAGTGAGAACTGAGCAAAGCTGATTCAAAGGAGGATATGAGAAACTCATATTCAGAGGAGAATATGAAAAGCAATGATGGAATATGATGACTAGATACAAAATTGGTTAAATTCCTGTAAGGCAACACAACCATAACCTTTGGGGTTATTTTCTCTTCTGGATGGAAATCATTTGCACCTTATCAGTTTTCTACAAGTGAGCATCTAACTTTACAGATCTGATCAATAGTAATTAGAATGTCAAACAAAGCTGCAGGCCCCGGAGAGTCAGCTGACTCTAGACCAGCTTGTTGGCCAAATCACAGGATGGGGCGAGAACTCAGCTATCTTTTCGCCAATTTCCAAGTTTTGAATAGGATTAGCAGAAGGGAATCTCACAGAAGAATATACTTTGCACAATTGAGTTTGAGTGTTCAGGGCTCAGAGTCATTATAGAGGGACCCTGAAAAGAAATATGAACCCAGCTTTCAATACGGTGAAGTGGGACGAATAAAAGAAGGGTCAGTTGTCGCCAGTGGCTTGGTGGGCTCCACGTGGGGTCAGGAAGGTTGTCTGTACCCACCCCTGTGCCACACTTTGAAGCACCTCTACTTGGGCTCAGAGTTACACCAACCTTTTTTTTTCTGGAGTCTTCTTCCTGCTTTAAAAAAATTTTTTTATTGTGGTAAAATACACATATACATAAAAATTACCATTTCAGTATTTTAAAAATGTATAGGTCAGTGGTATTAAGTATATTCGCATTGTTGTACAACCATCAACACTTCCCATCTCTAAAACTTTTTCATCATCCCAAACTGAAACTCTGTAGCTAGTAAACCCCAGAGTCCCATTACCCCTTCCTTCTACTTCCTGGCCACAACCATTCTACTTTCCGTCTCTCTGAATTCAATACTCCAGATACCTTATATAAGCGGAACAATGCACTGTATATCCTTTGTGACTGATTTATTTCACTTAGCATAAGTTCAAAGGTCATTCCTATTGTGGCAATATATCAGGGCTTTGTTACTTTTTAAGGCTGTGTATACCATATTTTGCTTATTCTTTCATCCATCAATGGACAGTTGGGTTACTTACACCTTTTGGCTATTGTGAATAATATTGCTGCGGACATGGGTACATAAATATCTGTTTAAATCCCTGCTTTCAGTTCTTTGGGGTACATTCCTAGGGAAGAGATGGTTGGACCATAGCATAATTCTATGTTTAAATTTTTGAGGGACCACTACGCTGTCTTCCACAGCAGCTGCGCTGTACCTTTCTACTAGCAATGAACAAGGGTTTCAATTTCTCTACATCCGTGCCAACACTTAAATTTTGTCGCTGATTTGTGTAATAGCCCTCCTAGTAGATGTGAAGACTGTCACTGGATATTAGAAGAAGATCTGACTGAGATTCCCTCCTGTGTTTCAACTGCCCGGGAGTCTCTGGGGCTGATGCAGTCAAAGTGAGGTCAGTTCTGCTTCCAGGACCCCTCCCAGAAGAAACGAGGCCCCCTGCTGCTGTTGCTCATTCCTACCACATGGTGTCACTGTTGAAGATTTGTTCTACACAGCCCGAAGGACTTTGCTGCTTTGGGGCTATGCCGGTGTCTCTGTTGGTTCAGATCCCGCCGTGGTTGCCACTAGTTCGTCCAGAGGAAATAATAGGCTTTGACTAGGATGACAATTCCTCAATTAAATTAGACCAATATTTACTGAGTACCTACCATGTGCCAGGCATTGAGCTAGGTCCTGGGAAAACAGAACAAGATAGGTAACAATCCTTGCCCTCTGGGGCTAAACAATAAACAATGGCCACAGTAAATCAGTAAGTCACAAAGCATGTTGTTAAGCACAATGGGAGGATGAAAGAATAAAATGGGATAAGGGGATTGGGAATGGTGGTGGGGTGCTGAGTGAGAGCTGCCTCACTGGGCAGATGTTGAGTCGAGTCTTGAAGGAGGTGAGTTGTCCCTGGAGGAAGAGTTCCAGGTAGATGGGCCAGCCCTGCGGCAGGAGCATTTAGGATGTGTCTGAGGTCAGAGTACGTGAACTGTGAACTTCCAGATGTTCAAGCTGGCTTTAGAAAAGGCAGAGGAACAAGAGATCAAATTGCCAACATCCACTGGAAAATGGAAAAAGCAAGAGAGTTCCAGAAAAATGTCTATTTCTGCTTTATTGACTATGCCAAAGCCTTTGACTGTGTGGATCACAATCAACTGTGGAAAATTCTGAAAGAGACGGGAATACCAGACCACCTGACCTGCCTCTTGAAAAACCTGTATGCAGGTCAGAAAGCAACAGTTAGAAGTGGACATGGAATAACAGACTGGTTCCAAATAGAAAAAGAAGTACATCAAGGCTGTATATTGTCACCCTGCTTATCTAACTTATATGCAAAATATATTATTAGAAACGCTGGGCTGGAAGAAGCACAAGCTGGAATCAAGATTGCCAGGAGAAATATCAATAACCTCAGATATGCAGATGACACCACCCTTATGGCAGGAAGTGAAAGAAAGAAAGAAAGAAAGAAAGAAAGTGAAGTCGCTCAGTCGTGTCCAAGTCTTTGCGACCCCATAGACTGTAGCCTACCAAGTTCCTCAGTCCATGGGATTTTCCAGGCAAGAGTACTGGAGTGGCAGAAAGTGAAGAGGAACTAAAAGCCTCTTGATGAAAGTGAAAGAGGAGAGTGAAAAAGTTGGCTTAAAGCTCAACATTCAGAAAACTAAGATCATAGCATCCGGTTCTATCACTTCATGGCAGATAGATGGGGAAACAGTGGAAACAGTGTCAGACTTTATTTTTGGGCTCCAAAATCACTGCAGATGGTGATTGCAGCCATGAAATTAAAAGACACTTACTCCTTGGAAGGAAAGTTATGACCAACCTAGATAGCATATTCAAAAGCAGAGACACTACTTTGCCGACTAAGGTCCGTCTAGTCAAGGCTAGCCAAGGTTTTGCCAGTGGTCATGTATGGATGTGAGAGTTGGACTGTGAAGAAAGCTGAGCGCCAAAGAATTGATGCTTTTGAACCGTAGTATTGGAGAAGACTCTTGAGAGTCCCTTGGAATGCAAGGAGATCCAACCAGTCCATTCTAAAGGAGATCAGTCCTGGGTGTTCTTTGGAAGGAATGATGCTAAAGCTGAAACTCCAATACTTTGGCCACCTCATGCAAAGAGTTGACTCATTGGGAAAGACTCTGATGCTGGGAGGGATTGAGGGCAGGAGGAGAAGGGGATGACCGAGGATGAGATGGCTGGATGGCATCACCGACTCGATGGACGTGAGTTTGAGTGAACTCTGGGAGTTGGTAATGAACAGGGAGGCCTGGCGTGCTGCGCTTCATGGGGTCGCAAAGAGTTGGACACGACTGAGCGACTAAACTGAACTGAACAGAGGTCAGAGTGAGTGAGGAGGATGGGAGCAGGAGTGGCCTTGGAGACCACCATAAGGACTTTGCTTTTTACCCTTAGTGGGATGGAGATATTCACTGCAGGATTCTGAGCAGAGAAGTGGCTTGATCTGACTTGTTTATTTAGTTTTTTGCCTGCACTGGCTCTTTGTTGCTGGGTGCAGGCTTCTCCTGTTAGGAAGCCCAGGCTCTAGAGTGCATGGGCTCAGTGCTTATAGTGTGTGTGTGTTTCTCTGGTTGTGGCCTATGGGCTTAGTTGTCCCATGACATGTGGGATCTTAGTTCTCTGACCAGGGGTTGAACCTATGTCCCCTGCACTGGAAGGCACATTCTTAGCCACTGGACCACCAGGACAGTCTCTGTTGTTGTTTTTTTTTTTTTTCCAAGTATTTATTACTTTTGCAATGTAAAGACTTTATTTTTTGGAGCAGTTTTAGGTTCACAGTAAAACTGAGAGGAAGGTACAGAAATTTCTTTTATCTCCTGTCCCCACACATGCAAGCATCCTTCATTTTCATCCTCCATCCTCCAGTGCAGTGCAACATTGGTTACAATCAGTGAGCCTACAGTGACATGCCATTATCACCCAGAGCCCATAGTTTACATTAGGGTTTACTCTTCTTCTTCTTCTTTTTTTTGATGACACATCATTTTTTATAATTCTGTGAATTGGCTGGACAGTTCTGGTGTGGGTCAGCTTAGGTAGGGCTGAGTGGCCTTGCTTATTTGTCTGGGACCTCAGCTGCAATGGCTGGGGTCTGTATCCATGTACTCTCATCCTCCAGGAGGCTGGCTCAGGGTTTTTCCTATGGAAGTGGAAGCAATCCTGGCAGGAGGAAGACAAGGCTCCTGTGCACCAGCACTTCCCAAATCTCTGCTTGCACCGTGCTTACTATTGGCCCATTGGCCAAAGCAAGTCACATGGTTAAGCCCAGCTTCAAGGGATAGTGAGAAAGACCAAACTTAGTGGAAGGATCAGCACAGTCACACTGCAGAGGGGCATGAGGACAGGGGTGGGAGGAACTGTGCCAGTTCTGTAATCCATTACGGGGAAAATAAATTAGAGCACAGTGAATTGGAGTCAGCTAGCCTGTTTTAGCATTGAGTTCTCTTTTTTAAAAAATTAATTTTTATTTAATTTTGCTGCTCTGGGTTTTAGTTGTGGCATGTGGGTTTTTTTTTTTTTTTTTTTAGTTGCAACATGCGAATGCTTAGTTGCAGCATGTGGGATCTAGTTCCTTGACCAAGGATCAAACCTGGGTCCCCTCCTCAGAGTCTTAGCCACTGGACCACCAGGAAAATCCCTGGCATATTTTAAAAGATTTGCTTTGGTTTATGTGTTGAGAATGGATTGAAGGGGGAGGGGAAGGGTCAGGAGCGGGGAGACCAGCTAAGAGGCCAAGGCCATAATCCTGGGTCACAGGCATTGTGGTTTACGAAATCCTCGTAGCCTGGAGACTGGCCCCCTCGCCAGCCTCCTCAGCAAATCCTTCTGCTCTGCCTCCATCATGCTCTGCTTCAGGGGAATACTGAAGAGAACCACCGGTGACTGAGGACCTACTGTGTGCCAGGCTTGGCTCAAGGTGCTTCCTGTTGATCGGTCAATCTTTAAAGGCATCCATAAGGAAGCGATTGCGCCACAGACATTTCAAAGCTCATGTTGTGGATTGAATTGTGTCTTCCCCACCCCAAACCCATATGATGAAGCTTTCACCCTCCGTGTGGTGGTATTTGGAATGGGGCCTTTGGGAGGTAATAAGGTTTGGGTGAGGATGTGAGGGTGGGGCCCCAAGGGTAGGATTCGTGCCCTTGTAAGCAGATATGTCAGAGAGTTTGCTTCCTTTCTCTTTCCCTCTCCCTCCTTCCCTCAACCCCTTGTTCGTGAACCAAGAAAAGGCATGTGAGCACTTGTGAGAGGCGACCATCAGGAAGAGACCTCTCACTGGGGACTAAGTCTGCCGGCATCCTGATCTTGGCCTTCCGTCCTCCAGTCCTGTCTGGTATTGAATCTACCTAATCTGTGGTATTTTGTACAGCAGTCCAAGCTGACTAGGGCTTCCCAGGTGGTGCTAGTGATAAAGAACTCACCTGCCAACGTAGGAGACACAAGAGACCTGGGTTCCATCCCTGGGTCAGGAAGATCTCCAGGAGAAGGAAATGGCAATCCATTCCAATATTCTTGCTTGGAGAATCCCATGGGCAGAGGAGCCTGGTAGGCTACAGTCCATGGGATCAAAAAGAATCAGACACGACTGAAGCTACTTAGCATGCAAGCTAAGACAGCCCATTAAAACACATGTCTTTCTTTACTTGGCTGTGTCAGGTCTTAGCTGCAGCACGTGGGATCTCCATTGCATCACGCAGGATCTTTTGTTGGGGTACATGGACTCTCTAGTTGTGGCGTGTGGGCTCAGTTGCTCCATGACTTGTGGGATGTTAGTTTCCCAACCAGGGATTGAACTCCGTCCCCTATGTCGCAAGGGAGATTCCTAACCATTGGACCACTAGGGAAGTCCCCAAGATAGGCTATTTTGCAGACAAGGAAATGGAAGCTCTGGGGTTTGGGTGACCACGTCACTCAGCTGGGGAGTGGTGGGTCATCGGCCTGGGCTGTGATGGAAGTTTTGGGAGCCAGAGAGACACCAGGGCCTGGGGGAAGTATTGCCTGTGGGGCGGTGAGGGGGCAGCCCAGCACTGAGGAGTTGCAGAGTTCCTGGCTGACTGGGCCTGGCGGGCTCCTGGCCCGGGGTTTCTGCAGTTTCCTGGGGGCCTGGCTCCAGCTTCCCTGGTGGTGCCAGGGGTTCGCTTCCTTGAGGCCTACTGGGGGTTGGAGCTGTCCAGGCTGGTGCTTCTGGAGGGGGCAGGTGGTGGTGGGCGATGCAAAATACTGGGGGAAGGCACCCAATCATGATTCCCTGGGGCTTGTTCGCTGCTCACTCTCAGAGAAGGTGGTGAAGAGGGCAGCATGTTAATGACAGTAATTGCTTTAATTATTTTTTTGTTTTGGAGAGTCATAAAATGTGGCAGCTTGCTCAGTGCTAATCATGGTAATTAGGAGGGGCTGGGGGCCATGCAACTGTCAACTGGGGGAGGTGCAGCCCGCTAAGACAAAGAGAAGCAAACGGTCAGCGCACACTCCTCTTCTCTCTCCTCTTTCCCTCCCTTCTCTCCTACTCTTTTGACCTTTCCTCCCCTCTTTGCCCACTTCCCTCTGCTTTTCCTCCCTCTGCACCATGCCCTTCAGAGGGAGGCCTCTTTGATGCTGCTCATTGACTGCTGGGTTGAGGGTGGGGCGGGCGGTGGCTGTGACTGGCCTTGGATGGGGGCGAGCGGGGGTGGGGAGAGGGAGCTGCGCCGCCCTGGGCTCATTTCTATGGTGCTCCCAGATGGCAACTTCGCACAGTTTGCTTTGGACCAAACAGCTTGACCCTCACAGATCCACACTGTCAGGGGAGAGAGCAGAGCTGTGTTTTTGAGTGAAGCCGGCTGAGCCTCAGGGAATGGAAACTGGGTTACCAGCCTGCTTCCCTTACCCCTAGCTAGCCAATAATTACACACTCTGCCAACATTTCCTGAGCACTGACTCTGAGCCGGGGTGGAGAATCCGGCGAATGGGGGAGTGGCGAGAATGGGCGAGTGGGGGAATCCGGCTCCTCGTTCAGATGGGGAACCAGGTGTGTAACAGGCAAGGACCACCCAGAGGGCATCAGAGGAACAGTGAAGGTGCCAACTCTTGGAAAGTCATGGAAGGCTTCCTGGAGGAGGTGGCAGGGCCATCAGGGAGGACTTCCAAAAGGAAGCAACATTTTTTGGATCTTGCAAGGTAAGTAGTAGTTTCCTGGACGTGAGGGGAGGGAGGGTGTCAGGCTGAGGAGAGGGGAAGGTGGGAGATAGAGCCAGAGGATGAGCTTTGGGCTAGATTGCGAGGGGCCTCAAAGATCACACCATGGAATCTGGGCAGGACCTAGCCTCTGAGGGGCTCTCCTGGTGGCTCAGCTGGTAAAGAATCCACCTGCCATGCGGGAGACCTGGGTTTGATCCCTGGGTTGGGAAGATCCCCTGGAGAAGGGAACAGCAACCCTCTCCAGTATTCTTGCCCTGAGAATTCCATGGACAGAGGAGTCTGGTGGGCTGCAGTCCATGGGATTGCAAAAAGTCAGACACAACTGAGCAGCTTTCACTTTTACTTTAGCCTCTGAGACTCCTATGCATGTGGCTTGGGAAAGGGTGTGAGTCAGGAAGCTTTTTAAATGGGGAGTAAATAAAAACACGTTGGCAAAGCACCAGAGCACAGAGGGTCAATGGATACAGCAGTGCTGATACTGGTGACGAGGACAAAGGGCTTAGCCCAGGAGAGCGTCCCAGGGACAGTCATGCAGGTACCTGGAGGCATAGTTTTCGTTTTCTTTCTTTTTTAAATAATATTTACTTATTTATTTGGCTGTGCCTAGTCTTAATTTTGCACATGGGATCCTTGATCTTCACCGCGGCACGGGGACTCTCAGTTGTGGCATGTGGGATCTAGTTCCCCAACCAGGGATTGAACCTGGACCCCTGCATTGAGAGTGCAGTCTTAGCCACTGGACCACCAGGGAAATTCCCAGAGACATAGTTTTGCACAGATAGGCGAGCTACAATTATACAAAGCACAGAATTATGAACACACAGTTATTGCCCTTCACCTTCCCAGATGTGAATGGACCGACAGGCAGACAGACACACACCCAGAGTTATGCACACGAGAAGCATTCTGACAAAGAGCATTTCCGAACACACTCACCACACCCAAGCCACTGATGTCTGCGCTTTTGTGTGTGCCGTGCTGTGTGCTCAGCGGCTGCACCTCTGAGGGGCTTGCAAAGACCAGAGATGTGTGTGCCTTGACGGCTCAGCCTTGTTGCTCTCTTCCTGAGACTGTCGGCTGCCTGGCTGGGACTGAGTCCTCTGCGGGAAGGACGTCCTCTGCAGATCACCCCAGCCCCTCTGCCAGATCATGACACTTGGCCCTGCAGTCGGAGAGTCTGAGGTCAGCGGCCACGAGAAACCAACTTTCTGCAGTTGGGGTGCTAAGGCCCACCCTAGGCCTGAGCCACTGCTGTGCTGTGTTTGGTCTCTCAGTCATGTCCAACTCTTTGCGACCCCATGGACTGCAGCCCACCAGGCTCCTCTGTTCTTGAAGATTCTCCAGGCAAGAATACTGGAGTGGGTTGCAATGCCCTCCTCCAGGGGATCTTCCCAACCCAGGGATCGAACCTGAGTCTCCCACATTGCAGGCAGATTTTTTTACTGTCTGAGCCACCAGGGAAGCCCAAGAATACTGGAGTGTGTAGCCTATCCCTTCTCCAGGGGATCTTCCCGACCCAGGGATTGAACTTGCGTCCTTTATGTTTCCTGCATTGGCCTCCGGGTTCTTTATCACTAGCACCACCTGGAACTTCAGGGCCCTGGGCAGTTCACACTGTTGGGAAGTGGGAGGCTGATCCAAACCCTGACAGCTAGACCCTGCCTCATCAGAGCATTTCCCACGCCAGGACTTGATGGTCTGACCCTGCTGGTTGCGCAGATGGTCAGCTTCATCCTTCATGCTCCCAGCGGTGAGAAAAAGCCCCGCATACAGTAGTTGTTTATCAAGTCTGGGTGGAAGGATGGGAGGAGGGAAGGAGAGAGGAAGGAAGAATTAGAAGTAGGGGTGTTCCTGAGGGTCTGTGGGCATCTCAGAACTCACATCCGGTCACTGCACCCCTTCCTTGCCTGTTGGGGACCCTCCCATTCCTGCCACATCCCCCTTCCCCAAGCCTCCAGGTCTCCTGAAGCTTAGTTGCCTCCTTGTCCAATTCCATTTTCTTACCAGACAAACGAGAGCCGAATCTGCCTGTCTGTTCACACTGACAGGCTGGTTGTCAGCTGCAGTGGCATCTGTGCTTGTCAGAAAAATTAAGAAGGAAGTGAAAGAAGCCGAAGCCATGGAAGTGCCGGCTGGGGCCAGAATCTGGGCCTAACCTCTGCTGGGAAGAGCCACCCCCACCAGCACCCCGCAGGAGGCCCTGGGTGGGGGCAGGCCCGGGCCAGAGTGGACGCGGCTTCTCCACCTGTCTCATGCATTCTCTTCCCTTGAGAGGGCAGTGTGGTGAAGAGTGGCAATTCCAGTTCCAAATGACCCAGCTGTGTGTTTGGGTGTTACTTAACCTCATTGTGCCTTAGTTTTCCCATCTATAAATTGGGGATAATTTTGTAAGGGTTAAAGGAATTTAAATATGTAAGCACTTGGAACCTAATGTACATTTGACACTCAGTGAGTGTTTTGCTAGTGTTAATGTTGTTTTTCTTCCTTGTCCTCAGGGTTGTGCCTCCAAGCAAGGGGCTTAGCCCTTCCTTGTGGTAGAGCAAGTTTGGGAAGAGCTCCCTATAGACCAGGCTTCCCTGGTGGCTCAGACAGTAAAGAATCCACCTGCAATGTAGGAGACCTGGGTTCAATCCCAGGATTGGGAAGATCTCCTGGAGAAGGGAATGGCAACCCACTCCAGTGTTCTTGCCTGGAGAGTCCCAGGGACAGAGGAGCCTGGTGGGCTGCTGTCTATGGGGTCGCACAGAGTCGGACACCACTGAAGCGACTCAGCAGCAGCAGCAGAGCAACTGACGTGTTCACTTTCCCTTTCCCTATGGACTGGGCGATGGAGAAAGCTTCATTCATTCTGTGAGTTTTTACTGATCTCCCACCCATTGCCCCTGCCTTTGGGATCCCCAGTCTGGTAGGAGGAGGCAGACACATAAACAGATAATTATTATAAAAGGCATGTATATAACGGTCAGAGGAAAAAGACGAGGAAGCAGCTAACGGGAGTGGGAGACGTGGAGCAAAGCGGTCAGGGAAGGAGGAGGAGCTGGCAGAAGCATCATAAGGATGCGTGAGGGAGAGTTTGCTAGGTGGCCTTAGGGTGGAAGGCTTTCTAAGGAGACTGGACAATAGGGGCAGGCTGTGAGGGGCAGGTCAGCTGTGTTCAGGGGCCTGGGCTTGATCCTAAAGGCAGTGGAGAACCGGCGAGGGGAGTGAGTATCTGTGGAGTAGAGAAACCTGCAGCTTGAAGGAGGTGGCTCGGGCAGTGGCTGGAGGATGGATGGGGGAGCTCCTGGGCTGGTCCCTTTTCTCATTCATCTCTGTAGGTCCAGCTACCCTGGCTGGCGCAGGTCATGGGCATTCCTGGCTACCACTGAGTACATCCACCAAGGAAAGGACCTTTGTGATTGCCCAGGCTCAAGAATGAGCTTGGGACTGGGCCTTAGCAGAAGGGCGCAGAGCTGAGGGTTTGGGGACTTAATAATCTTCAGGACAGTCCACTCCTGGCTGCCCTCATATCTCAGCCTGGATCAGCCCTGGCGGGGAGGAGCAGGTCACAGAGACAGCTGGGCCTGGCCGGATCTGGCCAGCAGGGGGCAGCCGCAGTGCGTGGATGCCTGTACCACGGCTCTGCTCCGCACGGCTGGTGTTTCGAAAGGGTCTTTGGGAGGGTGGGGTCAGACCAGTGTGTCAAGCACTTCCTGGGTGAGCTGAAGGGCAGGGCTAGGGACACCTTCACATCCTCAGGGCTGTCCTGCCGAATGACAAAGCTGCTGGTAGGACTCCAGAGGCCCCATCAGATGCTCCAGTAACTTCAACCCTGGAAGCACACTAGAGTCACCCGGGTAGTGTGTAAAACATCCATCCATCAGTTCAGTGATCTGTGATGACCTAGAGCAGTGGGATGGGCGTGGTGGTGTGAGGGAGGCTCAAGAGGGAGGGGATGTATGTATATATAGCTGATTTATGTTGCTGTACAGCAGAAACTAACACAGCAATTATACTCTGATTTTAAAAAAATAATAAAAAATAAAAGCTCTAAGTGGATGCTGTTTCCAAAACAAACAAACAAACAAAAAACATACTCGTTGCCTGATGTCCTCCTCAGATCAGTTGAGTCCGAGTCACCAGGGGCTGGGCCCAGGCGCACCTGCTAAGTCACTTCAGTCGTGTCCAACTCTTTGCGACCCCATGGACTGTAGCCTGCCAGGCTCCTCTGTCCATGGAATTCTCCAGGCAAGAATACTGGAGTGGGTTGCCATACCCTCCTCCAGGGAATCTTCCTGACCCAGGGATCGAGCCCATGTCTCTTAAATCTCCTGTATTGGAAGGACTGTTGTTGAAGCTGAAACTCCAATACTTTGGTCACTTGATACGAAGAAGGTGAAAAGACTCATTTGAAAAGACCCTGATGCTGGGAAAGATTGAAAGCAGGAGGAGAAGGGGACAACAGAGGATGAGATGGTTTGATGGCATCACCGACTCGATGGACATGGGCTTGGGTAGACTCCGGGAGTTGGTGATGGACAGGGAGGCCTGGCGTGCTGCGGTTCATGGGGTCGCAAAGAGTCGGACACGACTGAGCGACTGAACTGAACTGAACCGATTGGCAGGCGGGTCCTTTTATCACTAATGCCACCTGGGAAGCCCGGGGCTCAGGCAACAGTAACTGAAAAAATCTCCCACGATGGTCCCCGTGCACACTGAACTGCTTGGCTGCAGGGATTTGAGAATGAATGGACAAATGTCAGGGCACTTTGCCCTCCTGGGAGTAGGTCTGTGTCATTTACATCGTGTGACCGCAAGGACACAGGAGTTGGCTCCAACCATCTTGAGGCTGAGAAAAGGTGGTGGGCAGGGCACAGGGCAAGAGGTACCTGCTCCCGCCTGCCCCAAGGTAAGGCGCTCAGAGCGGGCCGCAACGTGTGCGTCCATGAACGTGCACAAGCATCCCTGTGTGTGTGCAGGCACCTTCTGTGTGAAGCGCCACGTACCTGAGTGCTTGAAGGTGTCTCTCCCCTGGGCAGCTGTAGGCACCTCTGGGCCTGTTCTGCCTGTGTGCACACGCGTGCTCTTGCTTTTGTGCGCATGTGTGTGTCAGTACACACGAGTGTGGCTCCGAGCCTGGCGCTGTGAGCTGTCTCTGTGTCTGCCGGTGTGTGTCTGTGTGCACACGTGTCTGTGCACATGCACGCTTGTCCCTGCATCCCCGAGTCTCACGTGTGAAGCCCTTAGGGCTGTGCTCATGGTATTGGGTCCGTGGGAACCGATGATGGATTTGAAGCTCTGCTTTTGAAGGTGTTTTTCCTCTTTCCCTCTCTCCTTCCCATCTGATCGATATTCCGCTCCTGTGCAGGCTCCCCAAAGACCACACACAGGCGAGTTCGGTGTGGACAGAGTCAAGTGTGGGTTTAGAAAAAAAAAACCCGCAACCCCTCCAGGCACTGTGTCTTCAGTCAGCCAGGTGGGCTGCCCGCCTCACTGGGAGAAGCTGCTCACAACCCAGGGGGTGTTTGCCAGGCCCACCACCCCTCCCTGCCAGCACCTCAGAATGGCTGGAGGCGAGAAGGAGCCACCTGGGCCAGATGGGGACCTGAGGATTCCCAGGGTGCTGATTAAATTAACACATGTTATATCAATATTCTTTATGTATTCGTTCAACATTTATTTAGTGGAGGGGTAAAAGCGGTGATCTGCTTAGGTAAAAAATGAGATTTATTGCTTGTACCGAGCATCACAGACATCTTAATATATTTAGAGTTGCTTTTGATATCAGAGTTTTCCCATCATTTATAATTGGAGGTGCATTGTCTCTCACTCTGAGGATGGAAATCACTTACATAGAAGTGGTTACGAAGTTTGTTCTCATAGATGGAACTCTACTGGGCGATATTTGGGTTGAGAACTTGAGCCAACTCTGCAAGACCGTGTTTCGCCTGAATAAATACTGCCTTGCTGTGAGTTAGTAAACGGTGCCTCGTTCAGGCTGCCTCAGTCCCCCGGACACACAGCGCTAGCGGTGGAGGTTGGATGGGGCTTCAGCCCAACTCATCCCCAGGCCTCCTTCAGCCCCGCGTGTGCAGTGTGGGCTGGATTTGCGTGCGTGAGTGGTCTGTTCGATATCCATATGCAGGAAGTCTGTCATGCTCTGTGTGGCTGGTGTGGCCGGGGTGTGTGATGAACCGAAATCTGATGTCTATCTGTAGTGAAGAATGGGATTGTGTGGGTGGCGGTCACCTGCAGGGGGCTGGATGATGTGGGTGAGGCAGGCGTTATGCGTGTGTGTGTGGTATGTGCCTGCCTCGGGACTGAGCGAGCCGGGTGTGCCTGGGGGGGTGGGGGGTGTGTAGTGTATAGTGTGTGTGTGTTTGTCTTTTTGGGGATGGAGTTCTTGAGGACAGGTTCAAGGTCTCCGCCCTCCAGCCTAGCTCTGGAGCTGGCCCAGCCTTGGGCAGGCCTCTCCAAGGCCCCTCCCCAGCCTCAGGTTCCATCCTGTTGCTGCCCCAACTGTACTGCTCTTGAGGGGTGGGCAACAGGATTCTGTCTGTCAGCCTGAAGGAAACAGTCCTTTAGATAGAAGGGACAGTCGGTGACAGGTGGCATCAAAACTTTGCCCTGGCCCCAGCCTGCCTATGTGGTCTTCCCCACTTGTTTGGAGGTGAGTCTTTTTTTTTTTTTTTTTTTTATCGAAGCTCGCCATGTGGCTGGCAGGATCTTAGTTCCTCGACCAGGGATAAAATCTGTGCTCCCTGCAGTGGGAGGTGTAGTCTTAACCACTGGGCTGCCAGGGAAGTCCCTCAGGCCACTGTTTAGGCCCTCATCATGTGAACAATTGCATAGCATTCCCATCTGTCTTCCCTGTCTTCCTGCCTTCACCGCCTGCCCCATTCATTCCTCAGGCTGCAGCCAGAATGTTTCCCCACACTCAAATATAGACATACCCTTCCTTACTCCAAACCCTTCGGGGACCCCTCAATCCGTACAAGATGAAACCCAGGCTCCTTAGCCCAGCACTCCAGGCCCCTGCCAGCTGACCTTCATCTGCCTCTCTACCCGCCCCTCCCCTCATGCTCACTGTGGCACCATTTTCTTGGACACCACTGTGCGGTCAAGCCTCTAGCTGTTCCCTCTGCTGAGCCTCTTATCCCTACGGGCTGGTGTCCCCTCCTTACCCAGCCCAGCCAAGCTCCTTGGAAGCCTTCTCTGCTCTCTGGACAGAATTGATGGCTTCTCCAATCCTCCATCAAGGCTCTCTACTCTACATTATAATGGTCAGCTGGGGTGTGTCTCTCCACTGCGCACACAAGAAGTGTGCAGCTTACTTTGGGGCTGCTGGAGGGATGCTCCTGGGCCAGACTCCAACTTCTGGGGATCCACCCTGAAAAGGGCTCCAGTGCCCACCCATACTCTAGTGGAGGTGACGACTGGGGACAGTGATGTTTTCTCTTTCTTTCTTCCATTTAGGCAGCAGCTGGCCTGCGCTTCCTTGCCTTTTAGGGAGGTTGTGTTTTGAGACTAGCTGGGAAGAGACATCTGGAAGACATTTCTCTGTTTGGTTTTGTTTTCCTAAAGCTGGAGCCTCTCTAGGTGATTAAGCAGGGTGTCCAGGTGGGAGAGGGGAGAGGAAATCAAAAAGAGAATCTTTCCTGGAGGTGACGGAAATGTGCGGGCAGCCACGGTGGAGGAGACTCACGTGTGTTCCCTGGAAGGACCCCAGGAAAGGTGGTGTCCCCAGGGCATTGTGTGGTTCCCAGCCTGGCCGAGAGTGCTGGTGGGGAGCTGAAGGAGTCCTGAGGGCCTGGACAGGGGTGTCATGGGACACCAAGGAGTCATTGTTGAGTAACGGCCACGATGAGAACAGATGTTCTCTTAAGGCTGAAATACAATGGTCTTCTATTTCCCCAGGGCCTTGGCACTTCTCCGACCAATACTTAGACCCTGGGGTGCAATGGTGATGGTAGGGTGCAGAGCGAGTCGTTGCGCCTCATCTGTAAAGTAGAGATAAGAAGGGCATCTCCCATTATGATGATGTCATTTATATGTGGAATCTAGTATATGGCACAAATGCACTCATCTACAAAATGGAAACAGACTCACAGACAGAATAGACTTGTGACTGCCAAGGAGGAGGGGGTGGGGGAGGGAAGGACTGGGAGTTTGGGGTTAGCATTCGTACACTATTAAATATAGGGATGGATAAACAACAAGGTCCTATCTTCCCTGGTGGCTCAGAGGTTAAAGCGTCTGCCTGCAGTGTGGGAGACCTGGGTTCGATCCCTGGGTCGGGAAGATCCCCTGGAGAAGGAAATGGCAACCCACACCAGTATTCTTGCCTGGAGAATCCCATGGATGGAGGAGCCTGGTGGGCTACAGTCCATGGGGTTGCAAAGAGTCAGACACGACTGAGCAACTTAACTTTCACTTTCCGACTATACAGCACAGGGAATTATATTCAATTTCCTGTGATAAAGCATAATGGAAAAGACTATAAAAAAGAATGCTATCTCTCTCTTGATGACAAGATTAAAGGATTAAAAGATTCTGTCTACCAAGTACTATTCCAAGGGCTCTACACACAATAATGCATTTAATCTGCACAACAACCCTGGGTGTTAGGTACTGCAATTCTTATTTTATGGAAGAGGAAACTGAGGTATTGACATGCTCAAGGGCTTAAACTGGGGACTGGATATAGGTGGTCTGGCACCCAAGCCTGAGCTCTGACCACTGCCCCTCCTGGAGAAAGATGCCAGGTGCTTAGAACATACTGAGAGGGCAGTGGGTGTTAGTGTCACAGAAGGGAAATGTCTACTTTGAGTAGCACTTGCCTAGAAGGTATCAAAGCTGAAGGCTGTTCACATAAAGAACAAAATAATGAACCGCATTTGCAGCAACGTGGATGGACCTAGAGATGATCAGACTGAGTGACGTGAGTCAGGAGAACAACAGGTGCCATATGATATCATTGACGCGTGGAATCTAAAAAATGACACAGGGCTTCCCTGGTGGCTCAGCGGTAAAGACGTCACGTGCCGGTCCAGGGGACAGGGGTTTGATCTCTTGTCCCAGAATATCCACATGCCGTGGGGCACTAAGCCTGTGTGTGACAACTACTGAGCTGGTGCTCTAGAGCCTGGGAGCCTTGACTACCGAAGCCTACAAGCTCTCGGGCCCATCCTCCACAACTAGAGACACCACCGCAATGAGAAGCCTGTACTAGAGATTAGCCCCCACTCACCACAACTAGAGAAAAGCTTGCGCAGAGGGCAGACCCAGCACTGTGCGTGCTCAGTCACTCACTGTGTCTGACTCTGTGACCGCATGGACTGTAACCCACCAGGCTCCTCTGTCCATGGAGTTTTCTGGAGAATACTGGAGTGGGTTGCCATTTCCTTCCCCAGAGTGTCTTCCCGACCCAGGGATCAAACCTCCATCTCTTATGTCTCCTACACCGGCAGCCAAGTTCTTTACCACTAGCACCACCTGGGAAGCCCAAGACCTGGCACAGCCAAAAGTAACAAATACATGAAATATGACACAGATGAAACAGAAACAGACTCACAGACACAGAGAGCAGATTTGTGGTTGCCAAGGCGGGAGGTAGGGGAGGGATGGACAGGGAGCTTGGATTAGCAGATACAAACTATTATGTGAAGAGTGGGTTAACAACAAGGTCTGACTGGACAGCTTGTGTGCACGCTCAGCCACTCAGTCGTGTCTGACTCTGTGTGACCCCATGGACTGTAGCCCACCAGGCTCCTCTGTCCACGGGAGTCTCCAGGCAAGAGTACTGGAGTGGGTTGCATGACCTCCTCCAGGGGATCTTCCCGACCCAGGGATTGAACCCCACAACTCCTGCATCTCCTGCACGGCAGGCAGATTCTTTATTGCTGAGCTACCAGGGAAGCCCCCTGTACAGCATTGTTGTTTTTCAGTTGCTAAGTCATGTCCGACTCTTTACGACCCCATGAACTGTAGCACGCCAGGCTTCCCTATCCTTCATTATCTCCCTGAGTTTGCTCAAACTCATGTCCATTGAATCATTGATGCCATTCAACCATCCCATCCTCTGTTGCCCTCTTCTCCTCGTCCCCTCAATCTTTCCCAGCATCAGGGTCTTTTCCAATGAATCGGCTCTTCGCATCAGGTGGCCAAAGTACTGACGCTTCAGCTTCAGCATCAGTCCTTCCAATTAATATTCAGGGTTGATTTTCTGTATAGCATCGGGAACCTATATTCAATACCCCATGATAAATCATAATGGAAAAGAATATTAAAAATAATGGGGATAATTTATAACTGAATCACTTTGCTGTACAGCATAAATTAAACACAACATTGTAAATCAATTATACTTCAATAAAATAAATAAAAAACTCAAAGGCTGGTGTCACCACGCTACACATGCCAGCTCCTCACTGGACCAAGCTGGAGGTTTTCTGGATCTGTGAGAAAGTCCTCTGGGGAGTACAAGTTTTCATCCTTCAGTAACAGAACCACCACCACCTGCCGCCCCCTTTTCTGACAAAGAAAACCCTGAATTTTCCTCTCCAGCAAGCTGCTTGGTGACTGACTATATTCACTGGTGTATGGACCTTTGTCTAGCACATTAAAACACTCAGGTTTTGTTTGCTTAGTTTGTATTATTTAATGGACCTGTGTGCCCTGACAGTTCTCAGTAAATATGAGCTATGAGTAGGAATCTGTCTGCATACTTTGAGAAAAATGAATCAACTGCTTTGGCCACATTGGGTTTCAGCTGCAGCATGCAGGATCTTCACTGCATCATGCGGGCTCCTTTGTTGTGGCACACGGACTCTCTAGTGGTGACGGACGGGCTTCGTTGCTCCTTGGCATGTGAGATAATAGTTCCCTAACCGGGGATCAAACCCATGTTCCCTGCATTGCAAGGCAGATTCTTAACCACTGGACCACCAGGGAAGTCTCCCCAATCTGCATACTGAAATGTGCAAGAAATAGCACCCCCCCCCCTTCAAGCTGATTTTATTAACTCACACCAAGCCTCCATTTTTTCTTTTTCCTCTGGTAATCTGGGAAATTCGGCCTCAGTCAATTTTGGGGCCAAATTGAAGATGCGCGTGCATGCACGCGTGTGTATGTGCGTGTGTGTGTTTGGGGGTCCCTATACCCAAAGTAGTGTGAAGCTGTTGGCCAAGCGGGAGCAGACAGTGAACCAAGTGGGCATTAAGGAGGGTGTCCCACTGAGGGGCAGAATAACAGGGACCAGCAAGCTGATACAGGGCGTGTCACTGAGAAGGCATGGGTGCTGCCCTGCTGCTAACGTGGCCCTGGAGTTTCTCCTTGGGGATGTGTCCAGGACACCTGTCTGACTTATCCATCAGAAGCATCCTGCTCTCTCTGACCAATCAGAGCACTCTGCAGTCTGTGAGGGTACTGACCTCAGCCGGTCTCAGGCTGTGGTGTTGATTCTGTTGGATTCAATTCAGTTTGAGGCTACTGAGCTCAACATGGCTGGACTCTGCCAGATGCTAAAGGTGAAAGAAAGAGCAAATTAGACCTGACTCCTGCCAGCAGTTGAGTGGGGCGACATGCTGGTAGACACACGATGAAAACGCGTGCTGCCATGAGAGTGGGGTACGGGGAGCATCAAACAAGGGTCAGTGAAGTCTTCCAGAAAGATGCAGCCTCAAAGCCAAGACCGAGGATGGGAGGGTGGTTCAGGCAGGGATGGCACGTGCTGGAGACTGGAGGCCGGAGGGTGTGGGGCCTGGAAATGATGTCTCTGGGGCACAGAGACATCTGGAAGGCCACGGGAGATGGAAAGGATGGAAGCTAGAGTGGCGGGCTGAGCGGGGTCATGCAGGGCTCTGTGGGCCTTATGCTGAAGGGTTTCGACCTTACCCATGAGTAACATGGAGCCATCGCAGGAGAGCGACGCCGTTATGTTTCAGCCTTAGAGAACATCCTGTCTGTGATGCAGAGGGTGGGTTTGAGGGTAGGCTGATACACGTTTCTCTGTAAAAAGCAGAGACATTACTTTGCTGACAAGGTCTGTCTAGTCAAAGCTTTGGTTTTTCCAGTGGTCATGTATGGATGTGAGAGTGGACCATAAAGAAAGCTGAGCCCTGAAGAATTGATGCTTTTGAACTGTAGTGTTGGAGAAGACTCTTGAGAGTCCCTTGGACGACAAAGAGATCAAACCAGTCAATCCAAAAGGAAGTCAGTCCTGAGTATTCATTGGAGGGACTGTTGCTGAGGCTAAAGCTCCAGTACTTCGGCCACCTGATATGAAGAGCCTACTCATTGGAAAAGACCCTGATGCTGGGAAAGAGTGAAGGCTGGAGAAGGGGACAACAGAGGAAGAGATGGTAGGATTGCATCACCGACTCAATGAACATGAATTTGAGCAAGCTCTGGGAGATGGTGAGGACGGGGAAGCCTGGCATACTTCAATTCATGGGGTTGCAAAGAGTCGGACATGACTGACTGACTGAACTGAACTAACTGATACATGTTTAACAACTAGCTCTCTGGAAAAAAAGCCTTTTTGCCAATTTCTGCAGTGTAAGTCCTTCCAGCATGATTGATTTCAAGCCACCCAGGTGATGTCACACATCAGAAGGCAGAGCTGGGGTGGGATGCTGATAGTCTGAACTCCTGAGCTGGGGCCAGTCAGCTCCCATTCACTACGGGTTGCAAGGGAGCAGGGAGGCCTTATTTCTTTTTCTAGAACAAGTGGGCAAGCAAACTCCTCTCATTTCCCTTTGTCTCCTGCCCCAACACTGAGCCCGGGCCCTGCACAGAGTTGGCACCGAGGCCCAGAAGTATTCTGGAAGGATAAGCAAGGCAGAAAAGAACCCTCAGGAGCATCCCATCCCATTTCCTCGAGGAATCCCTATAAACCAGCTCTGACGAGGCAGTCAGCGGCAGGCAAGGGTGCCCCATGTGATCAGATTTCAGGGCTGAGGACGGGAGGAGAGCACGCTGGGATGGGAGGCTGATGAGCTGATGGTAATAATTATGACAATTATGCAAAATACACAAATAATAATTACAGAAAATCATGATTATTATTTGTGGGTGTGAGATGTCTCCAGCTTTTTGGAACTGTGTAGAAGCCTCAGATGCCCCCTTTCCCTTGGGAGTGGGAGTGTCACAGCTAAGCTTGGGTCTGTGTAGCAGGAGCTGGGGTTTACAGTCGTTCACTAGACAGCTGGCTCCTGCCCTGGGTTGGTGGGATCCAGCTTTCCTCACCCAAAGCCAGGCCAGGCTGGGCCAGACAAGACCCTACTGGCATAATAAAGCCCCTCTTTTGGAACTCCAACAAGAGGAGTTGCCATAGGGCTGGGAAGCTGATGGGAACTGGATTTAAGATGGCACCAGGAGCTCCACAGCTGGAGGTCATTAACTCTATTAACGTAACTCAGCTTCCGTTCCTTGCCTCTGCTGTTTCTGTTTTGCTATCAATTAAGCAGCTCTCTCTTTTTTTCTCTTCTATTTCAAACCCCTGAGAGACAACATTTGATTGGTTCAGTTGATGACCACTGTCTCCTTGTAGCGTGTGTTGTGTCAGGCCATGTGATAGGCTATTAGGTAGCCAATGGATGAGCTGTTCTTGTGTCAGGTGCTCATGTATGGCCCAATCAGATCTCAGTGCTGGGTTGGCGGTCTTTGGCAGGGTAGATTCAAACAGAAGTTACTGCAGACGTGTCCTGTGTGAACATAAGTCATGATACTTCATTCAGTAGATTATGGTGAGTCCTGCAAAGTCCTCAAGGATGTGATTTTTATTTAAAAACCGTATTTATATATTTATTTTTGGCTCTGTTGGGTTTTCACTGCTGCACAGGCTTTTCCCTAGTTGCGGCAAGCAGGGGCTACTCTCTAGTTGTGGAGCAGGGACTTCAATAGTTGGGACCTTTGGGCTCAATAGTTGGAGCACATGAGCTTAGTTGCTCCGTGGCATGTGGGATCTTCCCAAACCAAGGACTGAACCCGTGTCTCCTGTGCTGGCAGATGGATTCTTTACCATTGAGCCAGAGAGAATCACTGGAGGCAGAGAACGGAGGGAGGGAGGCCATGTAACTGGCTGCTGCCTCAGCCCAGTGAAAGACGAACTGAGTTGGTCTAATTTAGAAGATTGGGCTGGCCTGGATTTGAGTGAGAGAGTGAGTATCCTAGGGTGCCAAATTTAAGGAAGCACTCATTTTTAGGGATGTTCTTGCCTGCTTCACCTAACCCTGGGTTGGGGCAGGGAGGAGGTGGTTGGTGGAGAAGGCAGCTGAATTTGTAAGCCCTAACTGGTGGGTTGCAGGTGGGTCTAAGGCTGAGGCTTCTGATGATATGGACCTCCGGAGGATGAAGAGGCCAGTCCTGGAGTTGGGGAAGCAGAGGAAGCAGGGGCAGGTTTAGGAGGAGGCTGATAAATTCACTTCGGGGTGTGCTGAGTTTCAGGTGCTTGTGGGGTATTAGAGGTGAGATTCCTAGTAGGCAGATGGGAATATGGGTTTGAAGCATGGAGAGGAGTCAGACAAGGCGAGATGGCCTTTGATAGCATCAAGTGTAGAGTCCACGAGGCCCCGTGTGTGCCGGGCACAGAGCACATGCTCAGGAAATGTTTGGTAAATAATGTTTGAAGTCCTGGGAGTGGACCTGCTCGCCCAGGGAGTGGTGCAGGGAGGCGTGGGTCATTAGTGGCAAAATGTCAGGCATCTAACAATATTCTCTGGGTTAGAGGCATTTGTGAATAGAAGGAAAGTCTTCAGGGGTCCTTGAGATAACCACATGCTCATGTGTATGTATTTGTCTTGTCCTTGAGAATGGCTGGAGCGTGAATATCTAGTTGAAGGGCTAGGACCAAGGGTCAGGAGACCTCCTCCCTCTTCTCTGACTGTGAAGGTCTTTGCTCATCTAAGAAATGTCTTTTGGGAATCACCTGGAGATCATACCTGAATGGTCTAGTGGTTTTCCCTACTCTCTTCAATTTCAGTCTGAATTCGACAATAAGGAGTTCATGATCTGAGCCACAGTCAGCTCCCGGTCTTGTTTTTGCTGACTGTCTAGAGCTTCTCCATCTTTGGCTGCAAAGAATATAATCAATCTGATTTCAGTGTTGACCATCTGGTGATGTCCATGTGTAGAGTCGTCTTTTGTGTTGTTGGAAGAGGGTGTTTGCTATGACCAGTGCATTCTCTTGGCAGAGCTCTATTAGCTTTTGCCCTGCTTCATTCTGTACTCCAAGGCCAAATTTGTCTGTTACCCCAGGTGTTTCTTGACTTCCTACTTTTGCATTCCAGTCCCCTATAATGAAAAGGACATCTTTTTTGGGTGTTAGTTCTAGAAAGTCTTGTAGGTCTTCATAGAACTGTTCAACTTCAGCTTCTTCAGCATTATTGGTCAGGGCATAGACTTGGATTACCATGATATTGAATGGTTTGCCTTGGAAACGAACAGAGATCATTCTGTCATTTTTGAGACTGCATCCAAGTACTGCATTTCAGACTCTTTTGTTGACTATGATGGCTACTCCATTTCTTCTAAGGGATTCCTGCCCACAGTAGTAGATATAATGGTCATCTGAGTTAAATTCACCCATTCCAGTCCATCTTAGTTCACTGATTCCTAGAATGTTGACGTTCACTCTTGCCATCTCCTGTTTGACCACTTCCAATTTGCCTCAATTCATGGACCTAACATTCCAGGTTCCTATGCAATATTGCTCTTTACAGCATCAGCCCTTGCTTCCATCACTGGTCCCATCCACAAATGGGTATTGTTTTTGCTTTGGCTCCATCCCTTCATTCTTTCTGGAGTTATTTTTCCACTGATCTGCAGTAGCATATTGGGCACCTACTCACCTGGGGAATTCCTCTTTCAGTGTCCTATCTTTTTGCCTTTTCATACTGTTCATGGGGTTCTCAAGGCAAGAATACTGAAGTGGTTTGCCATTCCCTTCTCCAGTGTACCACATTCTGTCAGGCCTCTCCACCATGACCCGTCTATCTTGGGTGGCCCCACAGGGCATGGCTTAGTTTCATTGAGTTAGACAAGGCTGTGGTCCATGTGATCAGATTGGCTAGTTGTCTGTGATTGTGGTTTCAGTCTGTCTGCCCTCTGATGCCCTCTCTCAGTGCCTACCGTCTTACTTGGGTTTCTCTTACCTTGGATGTGGGGTATCTCTTCACGGCTGCTCCAGCAAAGTGCAGCTGCTGCTCCTTACCTCAAACGTAGGGTAGCTCCTCTGGGCCGCCGGTGAGACATTGTACAGGCGACAGTAATCAACCATCCCCAAGAAAAAGAAATGCAAAAAAGCAAAATGGCTGTCTGAGGAGGCCTTACAAATAGCTGTGAAAAGAAGGGAAGCGAAAAGCAAAGGAGAAAAGGAAAGATATGCACATTTGAATGCAGAGTTCCAAAGAATAGCAAGGAGATAAGAAAGACTTCCTCAGTGATCAATGCAAAGAAATAGAGAAAAACAATAGAATGAGAATGACTAGAGAGCTCTTCAAGAAAATTAGAGGTACCAATGGAACATTTCATGCAAAGATGGGCTCAATAAAGGACAGAAATGGTATGGACCTAACAGAAGCAGAAGATATTAAGAAGAGGCGGCAAGGATACACAGAAGAACTATATAAAAAAGATCTTCACAACCCAGATAATCACAATGGTGTGATCACTCACCTAGAGCCAGACATCCTGGAATGTGAAGTCAAATGGGCCTTAGGAAGCATCACAATGAACAAAGCTAGTGGAGGTGATGGAATTCCAGTTGAGCTATTTCAAATCCTAAAAGATGATGCTGTGAAACTGCTGCACTCAATGTGCCAGCAAATTTGGACAACTCAGCAGTGGTCACAGGGCTGGAAAAGGTCAGTTTTCATTCCAATCCCAAAGAAAGGCAATGCCAAAGAATGCTCAAACTACCGCACAATTGCACTCATCTCACACGCTAGTAAAGTGATGCTTAAAATTCTCCAAGCCAGGTTTCAGCAATATGTGAACTGTGAACTTCCTGATGTTCAAGCTGGTTTTAGAAAAGGCAGAGGGACCAGAGATCAAATTGCCAACATATGCTGGATCATAGAAAAAGCAAGAGAGTTCCAGAAAAACATCTATTTCTGCTTTATTGACTATGCCAAAGCCTCTGACTGTGTGGATCACCATAAACTGTGGAAAATTCTGAAAGAGATGGGAATACCAGACCACCTGAACTGCCTCTTGAGAAACCTGTATGCAGGTCAGGAAGCAACAGTTAGAACTGGATATGGAACAATGACTGGTTCCAAATAGGAAAAGGAGTATGTCAAGGCTGTATATTCTCACCCTGCTTATTTAACTTCTATACAGAGTACATCATGAGAAACGCTGGGCTGGAAGAAGCACAAGCTGGAATCAAGATTGCTGGGAGAAATATCAATAACCTCAGATATGCAGATAACACCACCCTTATGGCAGAAAGTGAAGAAGAACTAAAGAGCCTCTTGATGAAAGTGAAAGAGGAGAGTGAAAAAGTTGGCTTAAAGCTCAACATTCAGAAAACGAAGATCATGGCATCTGGTCCCATCACTTCATGGGAAATAGATGGGGAAACAGTATCAGACTTTATTTTTCTGGGCTCCAAAATCCCTGGATGGTGATTGCAGCCATGAAATTAAAAGACACTTACTCCTTGGAAGGAAAGTTATGAGCAACCTAGATAGCATGTGAAAAAGCAGAGACATTACTTTCTCAACAAAGGTCCATCTAATCAAGGCTATGGTTTTTCCTGTGGTCATGTATGGATGTGAGAGTTGGACTGTGAAGAAAGCTGAGTGCCGAAGAATTGATGGTTTTGAACTGTGGTGTTGGAGAAGACTCTTGAGAGTCCCTTGGACTGCAAGGAGATCCAACCAGTCCATTCTAAAGGAGATCAGTCCTGGGTGTTGATTGGAAGGACTGATGTTGAAGCTGAAACTCCAATACTTTGGCCACCTGATGTGAAGAGCTGACTCGTTTGAAAAGACCCTGATGCTGGGAAAGATAGAAGACAAGAGGAGAAGAGGATGACACTGGATGAGATGGTTGGATGGCATCGCTGACTCAGTGGACATGGGTTTGGTGAACTCTGGGAGCTGGTGATGGACAGGGAGGCCTGGCGTGCTGCATGCAGTTCATGAGGTCACAAAGAGTTGGACATGACTGAGCGAGTGAACTGAACTGGAGATCATGCCTGGTCATGCGTGGAACTGAGAGCATAACCCTCCACACCTATGTGAGATCTCGAATGTGACTTTACAGTCATGAATTCACTTGAGCTCTATTGTTTCCTTGTGATGGAAAATACATAAGACTCATCCCCATTTTATGGATGAAGCACTGAGGCTCTGAGTTGGTCAGGGAAGGCTGGATTAAAATCTTGGTCTATTTAAAAAGATATATTCTCCTGAACCTGGAAGCCATCATGTATTCTAGGCTTTCCTGACATATATGATAATAGGATGACGTCAGAGTTATATTTGTTATTTTGTTATTCAGTAGCTAAATCATGTCCGACTCTTTGCCACCTCATGGACCGCAGCATGCCAAGCTTCCCTGTCCTTCACTATCTCCCAGAGTTTGCTCACACTCATGTCCATTGAGTCGATGATGCCATCCAACCATCTCATCCTCTGTTGCCCGCTTCTCCTCCTGCCTTCAATCTTCTCCAGCATCTGGATCTCTTCCAGTGAGTTGACCCTTTGCATCAGGTGGCCAGAGTATTGGAGCTTCAGCTTTATCGTCAGTCCTTCCAGAGCTATATAAATGGCTCATGTTTATTAAGGACTTATTATGTGCTGGATACTATGTGTGTGTATATATATATATTTAATTAAGAGCTCTATTTAAAAATTTGCTATTTATTATTGGCTGTGTTATTTATTATTGGCTATCTTTGCTGCTGCATGTGGGCTTTCTCCAGTGGCTGCTGGTGGGGCTACTGTCTAGTTGCAGTGTGGGCTTCTATTGCTGTGGAGCCCTGGCCCTAGGCCTTCAGTAGCTGTGGTGCACTGGCTTAGTTGCCTTGCAGCAACTGGACTGGGGATTGAACCCGTGTCCCCTGCATCCGCAAGCAGGTTCCCAACCAAATCAGATTCCCAGACCACCAGGGAAGTCCTGGATGCTGTATTTTTCATTTAAACCTCATTTGAGCCTCACAACAATTCTGTGAGGTAAGCGCTATCATCCATCTATTGGCAAGAGTAAAAAAAGACAGATAACATCCAGTTCTGGCTGTGGTGTGGGAAGAAAGCTCTTGTGTACATCACTGAGGGTGAGAATTGCTTATAAATGTTAGGGAACAAAATCAGCAGTAGCAATTAAAATTTAAAATACAAACACCTAATTCACAAATCTCTCTTTTGGGAATCCCTCCTATGGGAATAAAAACATCAGAGCACAAGTATAAGATATTCATTATAGCCGCATTTGTAGCAATGAAAAAGAAACAATTGAACATCCATCAAGAGGGAAGTAGCTAAGTAACTCCTGGCTGAATTAAGCTGCGGATGGTTCCACAGGCGATGAGGAGGGGAGTTATGTGTGCATGCACTGACCTGGAGAGTTGTTCGTGACTTACTAAGTGAACAAAGCGAGTCTGCAGTAATGTGAATCCTATTTTTAAAATTAAATAAATCAGAAATAAAAAGACAAAAAGCCCACATAGTTTTTTTTGTGTTTGTATGGGCCTAGAAAATTATCTGGAAGGATGTGCACCATCTGTTGTGACCTTGGGGAAATGACTTTGAAGGCAGGGAAGGGGAGAAAATGAATTTTTCATGCACTTCTGCATTCTTCAACTAAGAATGTGACAGTCATGGGTGGCTTCATAGAGGTGGTGACATTTGTGTTGAATCTTTTTTTTAATTTAAAGTTTTTTTTTTTTTTTTGGTTGAGGTGGCTCTTCGTTGCTGTGTGTGGGTTTTTTTTTAGTTGTAGCAAGCGGGGCTGCTCTTCCTTGCAGTGCACAGGCTTCTCATTGCAGTGGTTTTTCTTGTCGCGGAGCACAGGCTCTAGGGCAAGTGCGCTTCAGTAGTTGTGGCACACGGGCTTAGTTGCCCCGTGGCATGTGGAATCTTTCCAGGCCAGGGATCAAACCCCGAGCTTCCCTGCATTAGGAACATGGAGTGTTAGCCACTGGACCACCAGGGAAGTCCTGAGTTGACTCTTGAAGGAAGAATGGAAGTTTGCCAGATAATGAGTTGGGAGAGGCAACATTTTAGGCAGAGGTGCAGAGATGCGGGGGGTGGGTGGGGTGGCTGCTTGCTTCCTACTCTGTGCCCCGAGCCTCCCAGGAAAGAGTGCAGATTAAAATGAGATAATGTATGTGCAGCACCTGGGGCACAGTGGACCTCAACTCCCGTGAGCCGGACTGTCTCTGCATATATCAGAATATGGGTTAAAGATCGTATGTGGTGAATGCATGTTAGGTACAGGATGGAGTAGGGGTGAGGATGTGGGTGGTGGGGTTCATGGGCGGAGGCCTCTTCATTCTTCGTTTCTTTTATTCCTTCCTCCTTTAATTAATTAGTCTTCCTTGTGTTCTCCCCCAACCCCTCTCTTTCTGCTTCTGCTCCACTCAAACCCCTTTGCCCCCTCCCACAGGCACTTGCAGGGAGAGCTGCTGCAGGACAGTAGGCTGGACATGCTATGTACCATCTTGATCTGGGCAACTCAGGCAAGACCCTGGCCTGTGATGCCAGATCAACTTGGGTTCACATTCCAGCTTTTCCACTTACGATGTGGCCTCAGGTTGGTGGGTTTAGCCTCTCTGAGCTACAGCTTCTTCATCTGTAAAATGTACATAATGATTCTTCTCTCACGGGGTTGTTGTGAAGATGAAATGAGAAAATGTTTACATCTAGCACGGACTTCTTAGTTTTCTTTCAGCCTGGTTTTGGAGAGGATTCTGGCCAAATCTGTGAACCTCTGCTGTCCCTTTTGTTTAAGGGGCTTCCTTTTTGCCTAAAACCCAAACTTGAATTGTGGATTAGCCACGGTCAGCGTTCAATTCTGTATGTGCTATAGGGCTCTGCTTGCCCTCTCTTCCTCTTAAACTCAGAAAAGAAAGTGAGTCAAAACAGTTCCAGGCAGGGGACTTCCCTGGTAGTCCAGTGGATAAGAATCTGCCTTGCAATGCAGGGGACACGGGTTCAATCCCTGGCCGGGGCGCTAAGATCCTATGTGCTGCAGCCAGTGAAGCCTGTGCAGCACAGCTGGAGAGTCCCTCTGCTGCAGTGAAAGACCCCACGCGATGCAGCCAAGACCCAAGGCAGCCACTTTCTATATTTTTAAAATAATAATAAGAAAAAGCCCTAGCGCCAGCTGCAGAACCTACATGACGGCCAGGACTGGCTCCCAGGGATGGTTAAAGGGGGGCAGCTGCGGGTAGCTGGGGGCAGACAGCAGAGGATTTGGAGGCTCTCCAGCACCCACTGGAGTTCCTCCCTAGTTCTGTGTGCATGTGTGAGGGGTGCTGGGAAGGGCCCATTAGTGGTGATGGAAAGAGCTCTGAGTTATTAATGGTGTTTGTAGTTGTAAGCTCCACTAACGACAATAACCATGTGCATTGTAATAATGAGTGTAATGAGAACTTTCGCAATGAATTAATAGATCAGTTGTGACTTCGATGACTGTGGTAAGTGGGCTAGAGCATGATTCTGTGTTCATAGCCTGGTCACAGCCCGGTGGAGGCACGGGTGCATGAGGGCAAGAGAGAGCCTGGGGTTAGTGGCAGCTGGGAGGTGGGCAGACCTGGGTGTGTATCTCTGCACAGTATCTTCAGAGCTGTATGCCTTGGTATTGTCTTGTTACCTCTCTGAGCCTCAGTTTTCTCATCTGTAAATGGGAGATGCTAATAACGCCATCCTACAGACCCATGAGGATTAAATGAGATAATGCACCAGAAGCAGGCAGTGCTTCTTCCTTCAGGCACTGGCTGCTTTGATGAGTGCCACCCATGCCCCAGCTGCTGGCCATTTGTGCTGCTCTTCCCTCCGCCTGGCATGCTCTCCTCCCAGACCTTTACCCGGCTTGCCCCTCCTGCTGGCACGCCTCTGCTCACATGTCACCTCATCTGGGAGGCCTTTTCTCACCTCTTTATCTAAAACAATGCCCCACACTCAGTCCCCTCGTCTGCTTTATCTTTATTCGCAGCTGTTGACATTTTATATATGTAGTGGTTTAGTACTTTATCGTCTGTATCTCCCTCTTGACTATAAGTGTCTTAAGAACAAGGGCTTGTTTTTTGTTCACTGCAGAGTCTCCAGTGCTTGGAACAGCACCAGCTCACAGGAGGCACTTGGAAATATTTACTGCATAAATGAAGGCATAGGGTATGTGCTTTATAAACAGTGACCAGGTTACAACTGTGTGAGCAAATGAGGAGGAACCAAGGCAATGAAGAGACTTCACGGTGAGGCTTCTCTCCAAAGGCTCCATCTTCACAGGAACACTCAGAGCCTCCTGCCCTCACTGCACAGCCCTCTCTGCATCACTGAGAGGGAGAATCACAGAGCTATGATTAATGATCTTGGATAAGGCATTAGACCGCACCACTGAGAGGAGATATGCCAGGCCTGGGGACAGCACATCGAGAAGGGCAGAGAGTAAGGTTTCAGTGCCTGGAGCCATGAGAAGCGATCTTAGGAGTCCTTCTGCCAGCCCCCTGGACTCTGTCTGGAAAGTCTCCAAAAGTACTGTGTGCCCCTACGTCTGTTGTGAGGTGTGTGCTGGCGTGTCATTGTGAGTATGCTGGTGGGTGTGCGTGTGTGATCCCACATCCTGTGTTTGTTCACTTGTTTGTGTGTGTTGGGGAAACAATCGCGTGCGTGACTGTCCACGAGTGTGCTGGCATGGGCTTGTGTGGAAGTTAGCGGTAGATGGTAGAGTATGGGTTGGAGTATTGGTGAGTTTGTTGTGAACCTTTGCTTGAGAGTGAGCTGGTGGTGTGTGCTCATGAAACTATGTGTGTGCTTGTGTTGTGAGTGGGTTGGAACATGTTTTGTGTGTATATACTAGCTCTGGAAGGGCGTGGATGATAAGAGGGTATGTGTGTTTGGGAGGGTTAGGGTGTGAACTCCGTGACTGGTTCATCTCGAATTCTTGAGGCCACGTGCAGTGTGTCCTGAAGGCATCCCCCCTTGAGGCTGGTGCTACCAAAGATACCAGTTGTATCATTTTGCTTGTGTGACAAGATATCCTGACACAGAGCCATGGAGAGAAACATTGGTCTCTTGGGAAGATTTCTGCTGATTGCTGCCGTTTGAATAGAAACACAATTATTTCATAAGGCTGGGATGGCAGTGTTGGAAATAGCCGAGTGCAGAACTGGAGCGACAGGGACCACATCCCATTTGATACTAATTGGTTTGATGATGATAATTGTTGCATTGCAGACGGTGTGACTATCTCCTAATTTAATATAATCAATAAGGTAACAACAGCTCAATGCAAATGAGATGTAAGGAACCATGGGGCCATTTGTAAGTCCTGTTCTTAATGCATTTTCCTAATTAGCTGTAGCCAGGCTCCCCTCCCCTGGAGTGTGGGAGAAGTGATCATTGAGATTGCTGTGCTTTCTCCAAACCTCCACTGTCAGAGAGGCTCAAGAAGGACTCTGATCCTGGGGGCTCCCAGGAACCCACGGACTTTCTTAGGAGAAGCTGAATAGAGTCAGGGAGCAGATAGTTCAATAGGACAGTTCCCTGCAGATTCACGATACTCCCCAGCTTGAACCCCTGTAGTTTCACTATCTCTTCCATCTGATTAGGAGGTGCTCCAGGGCAAGGATTTTGCTTCTGCCATCAGACTGGTCACTTCATCACTCAGGGACCTATGTCTCTTTTATGGAATCAAGGCCCCAAATGCTACTGCTGATGCTTTATTTACTAGACCAGAGCCTTGCCAAGGCCATGGTGGAGGGTTCCCCTCCAGAGCAGAGTTTTGATTCTGCTCTTGGCCTGGTGTTTGCCCAGACCTTGTGGGTGTGTGTATGTGTGTATACTGCAGCAGGCTCCAGGTAGTGTCGGGAACACAGCTTGCTAGCAGGGATGTGGCAGAATGTAGGACTTTGGAAGAGACTCAGGATCCAGACTGCTTGGGCTATTGACTGGGGCACCTTGGGCAAGTCACTTGACCTCTCTGTGCCTCCACTTCCTCATTCTATAAATGGGGGAAGAATCCTTACTCATGGATCTCTTGTGAGATTTAAATGAGCTAGTATGTTCACTCACTATAATATGTATTCTAGTAAAATAAACTAGTTCCTGAGTCTCATTAGTCACATTCAAGTGTTTAGTAGACGGGGAAACGGTGGAAACAGGGTCAGACTTTATTTTTTGGGGGCTCCAAAATCACTGCAGATGGTGACTGCAGCCATGAAATTAAAAGATGCTTACTCCTTGGAAGGAAAGTTATGACCAACCTAGACAGCATACTAAAAAGCAGAGACATTACTTTGCCAACAAAGGTCTGTCTAGTCAAGGCTATGGTTTTTCCAGTGGTCATGTATGGATGTGAGAGTTGGACTGTGAAGAAAGCTGAGTGCCGAAGAATTGATGGTTTTGAACTGTGGTGTTGGAGAAGACTCTTGAGAGTCCTTCGGACTGCAAGGAGATCCAACCAGTCCATTCTAAAGGAGGTCAGTCCTGGGTGTTCATTGGAAGGACTGATACTAAAGCTGAAACTCCAGTACTTTGGCCACCTTATGCGAAGAGTTGACTCATTGGAAAAGACCCTGATGCTGGGAGGGATTGGGGGCAGGAGAAGAAAGGTATGACAGAGGATGAGATGGCTGGATGGCATCACTGACTCAATGGACATGAGTTTGAGTGAACTCCGGGAGTTGGTGATGGACAGGGAGGCCTGGTGTACTGCGCTTCATGGGGTCTCAAAGAGTCAGACACGACTGAGCCACTGACCTGAACTGAGCTGTGAATAGTAGCCAGAGGATTGGACCGAGTAGACACCATGCACCATTTCTGTATCTTGCGGCTGCAGACTTTTGATGCTGAGTAAGCTGAACTCCAAGCAGGTTCCACACTTCTCCAGATTTTACTATGGGTGCATCTGTGTTTTCTCTAACTAATTCAGTGCATCGCACAAACTCCCCTCCTGCTGGCAGAAAGAATCCAGCCCTGTGCCACCTCTTGTCACACCCCTGGCACCTGACACCTAGGCCTGGGAGCTCTAGTGGCTGTTGTACCAGATGGCCTGGGAGTTATTAATGAGAGACCATGTGTGTTTGTGTGTGCATATGAGCTGGGGCCATGTGCTGTGATCATCATTTTGGGGCCTTCCTTGGGGAAGTAACAAACTGCATCATATCCCAGGAGTGCTCCCATGGGCGCCATCTCATAAATCAGTGTGAAAGGCTCCTGGTCCCTGCTGAGTTGTCCTGTGGCCCCACAGCTAAGTGACCCAAAGGCTGTGGGACTGCCATGGCTTCACATCCCATCATCCCCACCCTGGCTGTCTGGGCCTCGTGCACTCTGTGCTGACTCGACTTGTCAGCAGCCTTAAGGCTCCAGCCCTGACTCTGTTAGTAGCCAGTGATCTGATCTTGGAGGAATCACCTTTTATCTCTCAGCCTCACTTTTCTCATCAGTAAAGTAGGGGAAGAGAAGGGACATTATACAACCTCTGAAGCCCCTTAGAACTGTAATATTTGGGATTTACGCTCAGTTCCACCTTCCAGATCAAGGAAAAGACCACAGGTCTGTGTGTTTGGGGTGATGAGGGTACTGAAACCTCCTTGTTAAATCTTCAGATTTCTGGATCCCACCTGGGTCTGCTGCTGCAGGGTGGTGACTCTGCAGATGATGACTTTGAACTGTCTTTGCCTTTCCCTAGTAGTTCTAATGCACCATCATGTTAGAGAGCCTTTGGCCCAAGGGCACAGGCTGTATCTCCAGTGCTCCTGCTTTTGGAGAAGAAGGGCTGAGGCACCAGGTATAGGAGAGGGCTGAGTGGAGACGTTAGCGCAGGTAGGGTGAGGAAGGCTGTGTCTTCCAGGGACCCCTTGTCGAAAGCCAGGTTCCAGAGTTTGGCTGACTGGATGTGAGGTCTGGCTCAGAACAGAAGCACAGCTGGGAGATCTGTTCTGAGGGGCAGGTGGGGTTGCTTCTCTGGATTTCTGGAAACAAGTCTGACCCAATGGAAGGGGCTGTAGTAAGTAGGCAAGAGGGTGCTACATGGCTTCAAATTCTGGCTTAGTGATAACTTAACCATATGACCTTGGGCAATTAATTTAACCTCATCTGTAGAATGGTGACCGTATGATCTGCCTTACAAGACAGCATATGTAAAAGCTCCTGGCACATAGAAGTACTTACATACTCTCCTTCACCCACTAGCTTCCAGGATCCTCTTTGACAGGGCTCAGAGTCATATGGGGGTCTGGGTAGTATTTGGATAATAATTTAACTGCCGCTTGCACCATATTCTGTGGTTTACCAAGCACTTTCATGGGTATTATCTCATGATGGGCTTGTGACACCCTGATGGAAAAACTGAGGTTCAAAGAAACTTGGTGACTTTCTCAAGGTCATTTGCTGGGACTTAGGATATGGGACAGGTCCACATCTGTTCGAACTGAGACCCACTGTCAGTGGGTCAAAGCTTCCCTGTACTTAAAAATTTATTCATGTTCGTATTTGGCTGTGCTCCGTTGCTACGGGAGGGCTTTCTGGACTTGTGGGGAACTGGGCTGTTTGTTGTGGTATGCTGGCTTTTCACTGCAGCGGCTTCTCTTCTTGCGACAACCAGGCTCTAGGGCACGCAGGCTTCAGGAGTTGTGGCGCACTGGCTTAGTTGCTCTGAATCATGTAGAATCTTCCCCAACCAGGGATTGAACCTGTGTCCCCTGCATTGACAGGCAGATTCTTAACCACTGGACCAGCAGGGAAATCCTCCTGGCACTTCTTAAAGACAGTGAATTGGTGGGGCAAAGTGGGGTGGGGTGGAGCCATAGGGAGACTCCTAGGGAACGTCCACCTGGTTGGGCTCCTGCTTAGCCCAGTGATGTTGGAATGGGCGTCTCTTCTTGGGGGAGCCTTGTTCTGACATCCTGTTCAGGATGCACTGGTGGGAGTAGGGGTGAGTCTGTTCTCTTGCCTCTGATCTTGCAGCCTGGACTTCTGTGTGCTGGGCCAAGTCCCAGTTCCCCTCCTTGTGACTTAGTCACCATCTACAGCTGTGTTTTAAGGAACTGATGGAGAATAAGCCTGTGAGGTTGAGAAAGGCAGGGATATACAGACCATACATGTAGGCAGTGGTTAACATAAGCACAATAGAGCCATGGTTCTGGGCAGGAGGCTGGCAGAGGTGTCAGCCCACAGCTGCCCAGGTGTGAGCTTGAGCAGGCTGGAGGGAGTCATGGTCAGGCAGGAAGCAGAGCTGGGCAGGTATCTGGCTCTGGAGTTAGCACAGGACGGGCATGGTCTGACACCTCAGACAGAGGCTGCTAGGACCATGGACAGCTCTGTACACATGCTGGTGTCTGGACCCTTCGCAGACTTTTATCCCCAGACTTGCTAACCCTGCCTGCCAACCGACTCTCTACTTGTTCGAGAGCCTTTGCAAACCCCCTTCTTTAGCTTAGTCTCTGAGAAGTTCCTCCCGCAGCTCTCAAACTGTTTCCAGAAGGATACCTGTGATTTTGATCTGCCTGGAGGGGTTCTCTTGAAGTGGTTCATATCCTTCAAGGGTCCAGTTTTGTTGGTGGGTGATTCTTGTCATCCCCTGGAGCCCCCATAGTTTTAGTCCAGGGTCCAGTGCCAGCCAGCGACTCAGTCTTTACTTGAGCAGGCCACCAAAGTCTGCTTTGAGTTGGAGCGACTCTGCTTTTTCTCAGCCAGTCATGCTGCCCGCTCTCTCAAGTCCCTGATGCCCTCTAACCAATATTTCTCCCCAGCTCCTCTTTTTCCTCCCTTTTTGCTTGTGACTGCTTGAGTGAATCAGAGATGAAGATCAGAAGTCACAAGTGGAGAAGCTTTTCCCACTAATGAGCTCTCTGAGGGCCGCAGAGAGTCCCTCCCTTTGTCCCACCCTGCCCTGTTCACTTATTTATAACAAATCACAGGGAGAAGAAGGACCAATCAGCTTGCAACACCGCCCAGTCAACAGAGGGAGGACAGAAGAGGATGACTCTGAGAATTTGCTTGGGGGAAAATGGAGAAGTATTGAACTTTATATTTTTTCTCAGCATAATATCATTTTGTCCAAGCAGATTAGGTATCTAAGGCCCCAGAGGGTGATATGACTTCCTAAATCCACGTGGTCAGTGACAGCCAAGCCAAGAACTGGAAGTTGGTTCTTCTGATGCTCGATCTGGTATGATTTCCAGTGTAGAACTTCTCTGCTGTTGTTGTTTAGTTGCTAAGTCACGTCCAACTCTTTGCAACCCCACAGACTGTAGCCCACCAGGCTCCTTCTGGTCCATGGGATTTTCCAGGCAAGAATACTAGAGTGGGTTGCCATTTACTCCTCCAAGAACTTCTTTAGGATGCATTTATTTTGAAAACTGAAGTGAGGTCTCTGTTCCAACTGACAGCTTGGCATTTCTCTGTCTGTCAACACTTTGATAAATTTAGAAGAAATGGAGTTATTTCGGCACATCTGGAAACTAGCAAAAAGATCAAGATTGCGTCTGATCGGTCTTCACTCTGCTACCATGAGACAAAGTGGCAGGTGACGTGAACATTTTCAAGGAGACAAGCTGTCTTTAATTTGTATTGGATTTCAACACAATTTGGCTTGTGGGTAGAAGCTACTACAGATATGCCTGCATTGAATGTGACCTGTAGATCAGAGTCCTTATTCTTTCCAGAAGGTATATTGCTTGTTTTACTGTGAACTAGACAAGCGGGGGCTGTGGCTAAGCAGTCTGTATTATGAGTGGCTGTTACCATTATTGTTATTTATGATGTGGGTAGAGAAGTATTTGGTGTTTAGTGTTTTGGTGGGACATGGGCCAGGAGAAGCAAGGTGGGACAGTCCGTGTAAAACCTGATATTCTGAGGCCCCTGAGCCTCCTTTCCTGTCCATCTAGCTACTTCTCTCTCACCATCAAACACTGGAGGGCCAGAGATACCCAAATGTCCCTGAAAAATCTACTTGGAGTGTCTGAAAAGGATCTGGATCCAATTTCCTTTTTTACATAATCAGTCCCCAAAGCCACAGAGTAGATGTCTCTTGAGAGCCTCTGGGCTGCCTCTGGGGGTCTCTCTGGCGGTGCACAGGGTTCTTGCAGGATTTGGAGGCAGGTACAGCAGGAGCCTGAATTCAGTAACCTGGGAGCTGGAATATGGGGTGGGGAGGTCTCTGAGGTTGGTTTCTTCTCACACCTTTTTCCTGCATCGAAGGGCAGAATTGACTTCCCTCTGCAGGATTCAGCCGATTGAAATCTTCTGAGTGTAGGGTTCATCTTGTGCAGTACCCACAGTCATGTCTAAAAACCCCTGGCTTAAAAAAAAAAAATCACTGTTACTCAGTGCTGGTTGGTACCCTTAACAGGGTTAATTCTGTTAATCCTCTATACCAGGGTGATCCAGCAGCATCTTATAAGATGGCATTGAAGCCAGTACTTCCACTTTTTGCTTTTGATCCCTTGCTACCCTCTGCATTCCTTTGCCTTACACCTAGATTCTCCATATTTGTTCAGCTTTTTAAAAATTAACAACTGGTGTTTATTATCTATCAGGTACTATTCTACTTAGAAAAAGTACTTACTTAATTTTTTTTCCCACATCTTTTTTTATTTTTATTTTTTAGTATCCACTCCTTTTGAGCCTCCCTCCCATCTCCTTCCCCATCCCACCCCTCTAGGTTGATACAGAGCTCCTGTTTGAGTTTCCTGAGCCATACAGCAAATTCCCATTGGATATCTATTTTATATATGGTAATGCAAGTTTCCATGTTAATCTCTCCGTACATCTCACCCTCTCCTCCCCTCTCCCCATGTCCATAAGTCTGTTCTCTATGTCTGTTTCTTCACTGTTTCCCTGTAAATAAATTCTTCAGTACCATTTTTCTAGATTCTGTATATATGTGTTAGAATATGATATTTATTTTTCTCTTTCTGACTTACTTCACTCTGTATAATAGGTTCTAGGTTCATCCACCTCATTAGTTCTAAATAAAAAGTACTTACTGTAGATATATTAATTCTTTCGATCTTCATAGTAACTCTATGAGGTTGGAACTGTTATTATCCCTATTTTACAGATGAGGAAATTGATGCACAGAGAGGTTAAATATTTTGCGCAAGGTCATACACTAAATAAAGAGCAGAGCTGAGATTTGAACTTGGCAGTTTAACTCCAGAGTCTGTTCTCTGAGCTGATATACTAATTGCCTCTCAAATGCCGAACAGAAGAGGCATTTGATTTTGTTTGTCCCCAGGATTCTGCCTTTCAGATGGACCACCTTGGCCCACCCACCCATCCATCCATCCATCCACACACCTTTTCATTCAGCAAATATTTATTGAAAGCATTTGCTCTGTGCCCAAATTCTGCCAGGTGACAATGGGAGCAAAACCAGAAATGGTCTTTACTCTCCCAGAGCTGGCAGAATTATGGAGCAGATAGAGAACACAGCAATTAACATGTATTTACAAGCGGACATTGGTGTTCTGAAGGAAAAGGACGTGGTTCTATGAACCACACTCTAGAAGCTAGGGTTGCCAACCCAGGTGCCTGCATCCCATTTTCCATCCCTGACCCAGACTCCTGGACCCTCATCAGATATAATTTCCTAAACCTATTAATAATCATTTTCAGAGGCTTCTACTAGTTCTAGTTCCCAACATAGTGTCCAAAGCATCCTCCCAACCTGCCTCTGTTCCCTGCGGTGGACAGTGCCTTCAGATGTGGCCAATTCTAGCTGTTCTTCCAGCACAGTGAAGGCAAGCTTTTGCCTTAGCTGACTCTACAAACCCCCCTGGTTATTTGATTATAGATAGCATTGTTTTCCTTTGTCTTGAACAGTGGTTGAAGACTTTTTTGGGGGCATGGATCTCCTTGAGAGATTGACAAAAGCTAAGAACATTCTTTGAGAAAAACAATACCTCCCTCAGTTTATAAGCTACCCAGTACTAAAAGGTAGCCTCAAGTTTGCACCCCAGGTTTGGAGGATGCATTTTAGGGCTAAGTGGATTAAACTAGCTGAGTATATAGGTGCTACCCCTGGAAGTTCAATTCCAACTGAGATATAGATGCTTCTTCTTCCTTTCCCAGCAGAATTAACTTGTATCTCATTACTCTCCTTCCTCTTGGGCAGTGATTGAAGACTTTTTTGGCCATGGAGCTCTTTGAGAGACTGATAAAAGCTAAAGGCCTGCTTTGGGAAAAATGCACATACTTAGAACAATTTATACATGATTTCAAGGGGTTTGCAGTTTTCCTATAGCTCATCCATGGGTCCCAGTGAAGAATTTCTAACCATAATGATGACCTTTCTTAGTTTTTGTGGCTTCTACCTCTTGACATGACTCCTGAACACTTGGGCATTATTAATGGTCCAGCAGCTTGGTTAATGTCTGGGGGATCCCATGGGTTTCCCAGGACAGTCCCTAAGATACCATTCAGGGTGCCAGGGACCCATTCCAGAAATGGAGATGCCGCTTGGCACTCCTCTAGATTCTACTAGCTGGAGGTCCTAAGAACAGGTTGTCAGCTTCAGGACTTGCACCCATAACTGCCTATTTTCATGGGTACCCAGTGCCCTCTGTTAACCAGGTTGCTCAAGAGAGACACCCAAGACTCATCTCAGTAATTCTGGCAGGGAAAACAGGTATGAGACATGTGTACTACCCCTCCTGACCCACTGCCCGTGATTGATGTTGCTAATCAGTCAGCGCTTTCTTTCCCACTGGGCCCAGATATGGGTTTATAATCCCTTTCAAAAAGTAATTTAGGTAGACACCACCAATCGATCAGAGGTGGCACGTGGGATGAAATATTTTTGTCATCCTGAATGCAGGGGAATATGGGCTGGGCACTTAGGCTCAGCCCACCTCTTGCCAGTTTAGGATTTCAGATCTCATATCCCAGCTGGCCAAGAACTCCAGGCCTCTGGTCTCAGAGAATCCAAGACTATCCTCTCTGGCCACCCTGGAGTCTGAGGGTGGCCCTAGATTCTCTTCTGTATTCCCCTATAATAATTCACCCATTCCTCAGCTAAATGTCTTTGGGGGAACTTAACTGAGACCCTTGTTACCTCTAGTCTAAAAATATAAAAAATGGCCCATTCTTACAACTCCTGTGATCCATGCTCCATATTTCTTCAAGCAGACAACGCATCATATCACTCTCATTTTTGAAAGTCTGCAGTCCTTTAAAAGAGGAAATCCACATGTTTCACCATCGCGTATACAACCATGTGGGCTTCCCTAGTGGCTCAGGTGGTAAAGGACCCACCTGCAAGGGAGACCTGGGTTCAATCCCTGGGATGGGAAGATTGGAGAAGAGAATGGCTACCCACTCCGGTATTCTTGCCTGGAGAATTCCACGGGACCAATCTGTAGATGGTGGTATGTGTATGTGGTCCCGACTTCTTTTCCAGTTTTTCTTCTCGGCACTCCCCTATGCTCTAACAGATTCTTGCCATACCACAGTTTCTGTTATTCTGGGCTCTTAAGCACATCACTGTCTTATGCTGCTGCATGCCTCCTTCTCTCCCCCTCCCAGCCCTTTTCTTTGCCTGGTGAACACTTACTCTTTCGAGAGCCTCAGCAAATGCTATCTGCTCTGTGAAAGCCTCTGTGTCCCATCCTGGGACTGGGATTCCAGTGCCCCCTCCCCACTGAGCTCGCTGTGCATGTCTTTTATCCTGGTAAGTTTTGCTCTGGTGCCTGTTTGCTTGGGGGACAGTGTCCAATGGCTCCCTGTATGTGAGCACCCAACCTGAGACAAGGCATAGTGTGGGGAACTTACGGACGTGCACTGCATGTAACTTGCAGTGGGTGAAGACCCCCAGCCTTCTCTTCCTGTCCCCCAAGGCTGCACTTGCTCTATCATATCTTGCCAAGTGAAAGCAGCTTTCGCCTTTTAAATGATGGCTTTCCTCCTCCTTGCAGAAAGGGCATCTCATTGAAATTCACCAGGAATGGGCAGTTTCTGACATGAGTCTCTCGCTGGCCGAAGATAAAGCTGCCAACACCCAGCACTCCTGGAAGCAGAAGTTTTTGTTCATGAGCTGAGAGTACACCTTGTTTTCACTCCCTTAGACCCCTGGGATCCCAACACTTTCCCTTTCTCCAGTGGCCTCTCCTTTTCTCAGTGTGCGATGCTGTGGGTGTGAGGGGCCTGGGAACCTCCCACTTATGGTGGAAATGCGGGTGCATGAGAAGCCTGCTTAGAGTGGTTGGGTGGGAGGGGCTGAAGGGTTCAATCTATGCAGAGCTTGACCAGTACAGGTGACTCTCTTCTGTATCATTTGATGAACATAGATGATGGGGTCCTCAGTAAGCCCAGGGTAGTCCATGTGCTCATGGCAAAAAAGTGCCCTTGGAGAAAACCATAAAAATAACATTACTAAGAATAATACACCACCACATAGCCCTGACTGTGTGCTAGGCACTGCTTTAAATGCTTTTCATATATTAACTCCTTTAGGTTCTTAGCATGGCTCTTTGTGATTGGTTTTATGTTATCATCCCTGTTTTACAGATGAGAAAATGGAGGCCAGAGAGAGATTACCGCGTGCATACTATTCTCTGGGTAAATGGGAAAACTGAGACTGACCCAGACATCACTGAAGGGAGGCCGTGGATGAGACTGTATCCTGAGTGTAAGAAGAAGAGGAATGTTGGAAATCCCAAAGGCATTCCGGTTGTAGCTTTGAGAGTTATTTTACATCCCCAAGCTTATCCTTTCTTATTTAAGCAGTAGGATAATTACGTCTTTTTGGAACAGTCAACATAAAGATTGGATCAACTCCTAAGTAAAGTGTCTAGCACATTATAGATAATCGATAAACAGTAGCTGTCATTATTAATTACCTAATTGCTCCCTCCTTTGTGTTGGTTCTGTTTCATAATCTTTCCTTCCAGAGCCTTATCAGGCTGTTTTAATTATGTTTCCGTATATCTATCTTGCTGCTATACTCTGAGCCTCTCAGAGGCATCACTCAGCTCTTACCTACCTCTGGGCTCTCTGTCAGAGGGGAAGTTTCCTACGAGGAAACTGAGGCTGTGAAAGGAAGCTGTTTGCTCGTGTGGACAAGCTAGTAAGTGGAAGAGCCCAGGTTTCTTTCCAAGATGCTGTGCAGGCTATTTTCGGTCCATGATCAGAGACGTGGGTGGTGGAAGACCCCATTCCAGGCTACCTGGGTGGGAAGCTGTAGGTGCCTGGGGCCTGCAAGAGGGGAAAATGGACAGGAGAACCAATGTGCCCCCCCTGGGCCTGAATCATCCAGACAGGGAGGGTGGGCCTCCAGGAGATGGATGGGACAGGGCTTAAGTAATCAGATGTGAGGGTGAGTGAGAGGGAGGGGCCAAGGTTGACTTTCAGGTAGCCTTAGGATACAGAAGGAGTGTAAGAGTCTGTGGATAAGAGGAGAGGATCACGGATCAGATTCTGGAAATGCTCATAGGCAAGGATGGAAGGATGTCATAGGCAAGGTATGTAAGGACTTCTAGACAACATTTGTGACATCAGCCACAACCTATGACCTTATGATGTGGTCATGGACTGAGCTGGCCAAAGTACAGCCCTGGGGTTGGATTATAGGATTTGAATCCTGGCTCTACTGTAGCTTACTAGCTGTGTGACTTTGGTAAGTTACTTAACCCCTATGAGTCTGTTTCATTTTCTGTAAAAGGGGGATGATTAGAAATGACCTCCTAGGGACTTCCCCGGTGGTCCGGTGGTTAAGATTGCTGCCAATGCAGGGGGCACAGGTTCGACCCCTGATTAGGGAACTAAGATCCCACGTGCTGAGCGGTGCAGCCAAAAGATTAAATAGATAAATAACCTCCTAGCATGTTGTTGTGAAGGTCAAATGAAGTTGAACAGGTCAGTGGTGGAACACAGTAAGAGCTCTGTAAATAATGACCATTGTTATTAGCTGCTTCTCATGCTGGACGGCTGACTCCACTTGTCTTGGCATCTTCTCCCCTATTTCAGGCTCTTCCTTGCCACCAGGACTGGATACCCAAGTTGTCCATCACAGGTGCTCTAAGCCTCTCCATACTTCAGAAACACCCTAGTCCCTGAAGCATCCTCTCCAGTCCTTTTGGGAAACTGGCAGAGAGTTGTGAGTTATCATGTTGCTCCAATGAGATGCCACTTGAATTTTTACTGTACTTTCAGTGCCTTGGCCCACAGCTGTGGCTAACGATGGGAATGTTAAACAGGGCTAGTGGGTCAGGGCAGCTATTTGGGGGGCAAAGGAATCTTTCTGGTGCTGTCCAACCCACACATTCAGAAGCTGTCTACCATGTTTTCTTGTATAGACACCTGTAATGAGTATAGAGCTCAGACTGAGAGAATCTGGAACCTCTCACTTGGGATTAAGTGGGAGTAAGGAACTAAAAGTTTTTTTATTTTTTTTTTAACCTGGGGGCCTTTTGGTGAGATCTGCAGTCATGGACATGAATTTGAGTAAACTCCAGGAGTTGGTGATGGACAAGGAGGCCTGGCGTGCTACAGTCCATGGGGTCGCAAAGAGTCGGACATGACTGAGCGACTGAACTGAACTGAAGTCTTCTCAGTAAGACCAGGGTGCTCTGGCATTATTCCATTTCTCTCCCTTTCTCCTCCTTCTAGAAGGCAGGGAACTAGTGGGCCCCTGTCTGACATTTGGCCTCACAGTAGATGGAAGGGAAAAAGGAGAGAGCCATCATGCGAGGATCAGAAAGCCCTGTTCTGGTTCTTATTTTATCTAGGTGTGCTCTAGTGCTTACTTTTACCTTCCTGGGCAAGCAACTTCCTTTTTCTGAGCCTCAGTTGCCTATGACATGGGGACGTAATTGACTCCCTTAGCAAACCAAGCATTTAGACCAATATGCTCACTTGCTTGGTGCAGAAATTGAAACGCAGACTGCAGAAAGAGCTTGCCTAAGGTCATGAAGCCAGAGTTTGGCTGCGAACCTAGGTCATGTGGTAGTGCTCAGGTAAGTGTTGCAAGAGGGTGAGGGATGGTGTGGGATTGGTAAGGGAATGTATTTGTCAGACCTGACTATTTGCTTAGGTTCTCAGAGCCATGGAAAGGAAGGAAAATCCCCCTCTGCTGAATCATTTACTGCAACACGTTCAAAGCCAGTGGGGATTCCTGGAGGAGCCTGGAAGGCTCAGAGAGCTTGAAGTGTGTACGTGTCTTGGTGGGGGTGGGGGTGGGGGTCACATGCCCTGATCACACATAGGATGCCAGCTGCCTTTGGAGCTCTTCTCAGTGACTGCCTGCAACTCAGGTCTCAACTCAGCTGCAAAATGAATGAACTGCTCATCTCACCAGCACAGAGCACATTTGGGCCAAACTCCTCACTCAGTTTTATGGGGCCAATACATCTGCAGAATCACTTACCCATCACTCTGCAGATGGAATGCATTATTTCGGAAAAGTTTCTTTTCCCCTTTCCCCCCAAAACTTTTATTCCCTAGCGGAAATGGTTTATCAACATCTTTAAAAAACCTCTCAGATCTTCTTGGCAACCCCTGATATCATAAAAGAGTGGCAGTGCGAATGCAAATGAATTGAAGGGCATTAAAAACCCTCTTGCTTCGGCAGCTGAAGTGTAGAAGGGCCAGATGATGGATAGCGCATGGCTTTCTGCTGAGCGATTTTGCTCTTTTTACGGCTGCCAATGGCTGATGTATTTCATCTTTTGTTTCCTTTACTGCCGCTTAAGCAACCACCCTCAGGCTGGGGGTAGGTCCCTGGGCGCCCACTTCATCTTGCCCCCTGGGGAGGGTTGTAGCCAGCTGTTTTGCACTTACTGCCTGATTCAGGGAAAGCATAGGCTGGCCCAGCTGGATGGGGCCCTGGAGGGGAGTGCCCTTTCCATGATTGCTGAGCTCAGTGGAAAAGACAGCTGAACAGGCGAATATCCTCTCCACTCTCCTGGGGAGACTCATGCCCCTTTCTAGCGCACCTGTGTTTATCAAGGCTTGTTGCATGCCAGGCCCTGTGCCAAGCACAGTGAGGCTGCCAAGAGGTGACAGTCACCACCCTGCCTTTGTTGATTTTACCATCATGTTGAGGAAGAAAGTCATGCCCAGAGGGTTATACACGTATATGTGCACACAGCAAAACTTCCCCCAGGCAACCACACATACATGCCGTATGAGGGCACATGCTCACATTTACCTACACACTAGCACAAACACACATGGAAACGCAACCGCCCACACAAGCATAAGTGCACACACCTGAGTGTACACAGAAACCTGCGTATATTTGCACATATGCACACCCACACAGAAATACGTGTTCCTGCACACCCGCTGATGCAGAAGGTAAGTGATAGAACAAAACTATGCACGATCTGAAGACAGAACGTGCAGGCAGATGAGAACGAATCCTGGGATGTCGCCATGGACATAATGTTGATGTAGGAAATTTGCCTTTAATTTCGTATGAGCTGTGTGATCTTAGCTTAAGTTTCTCAACCTCTCTGAGCACCAGTTTCCTTATTTGAAAGTGAAGCCCTTCCAGATACAAGAACTTAGAACTTTGTGAAATCAGAAGTTCAGAAGGCAGTGTGGGGCTGCAGTGATCACAGTCATAACCAGAGTAGCAGTAATAATAGAATAATAATGTGTGTGTGAGTGTGTGTGTGTGTGCACGTGTGCGCTCACTTAGTTGTGTCCAACTCTGTGAGCCCATGGACTGTAGCCTAACAGGCTCCTCTGTCTGTGAGATTTCTCAGGCAAGAATACTGGAGTGGGTTGCCATTTCCTTCTCCAGGGGATCTTCTCGACCCAGGGATCGAACTTGTGTCTTCTTCATTGGCGCATGGATTTTTTTTTTACCAACTGAGCAGCCTGGGAAGCCTTAAGATAATAATAGATAACCTATATTCTGCACTTACTGTTGCTATACATCATCTGTTAGTCCTTTCAACAGTCCTAAGAGATGAGTATAATTATTAGCTATATTTAATAGGTGAGAAAACCATGGTTCAGGCAGATAAGAAGCCCAGTGAAAGTGTTAGTCACTCAGTCGTGTCCGACTCTTTGTGACCCTGTGGCCTGTAGCCCACCAGGCTCCTCTGTCCATGAAACTCTCCAGGCAAGAATCCTGGAGTGGGTAGCCATTCTCTTCTTCAGGAGATCAAACCTGGGTCTGCTTTGCAGGCAGATTCTTTACTCTCTGAGCTACCAGGGAAGCCCAGGGTCACAGCAAATAGTGGCAGAGTCTGTGTTTGAGGTCTGCTGGCTAGGCTCTCAGGCCTACACTTCTGTCTCTGCTTTTGTTTCGTTGCTCAGTCGTGTCTGATTCTTTGCGACCCCATGGACTGCAGCACACCAGGCTTCCCTGTCCTTCAGTATCTCCTGGAGTTTGTTCAAAGTCATGTCCATTGAGTCTGTAATGCCATCCAACTATCTCTGTCTACATTGCCCATGTGCTGAGTGGGACTCATGTGGGGCCCAAGGAGGCAGGAGAGGAAGAACACACACTCCCTGTCCTTGGGAGGCTCTCAGTCCTGCAGGGAGGCAGCCACATGCTGGGAACCACAGCAAGCAAGCAAGCAAGCAAGCAAGCAAGCAAGCAAGCAAGGTGTGTCGCTTGATGCTGTGGAACTTGGGTTTCTAGGGACGCTCCTCTGCGTGCTTGTGATGGCTTTTGCTCATGACTCTTGTGGGTCTGGCAGCTCAGTCCAGCCCTGAGGGGGTGCCATTGGATGGAGTTTCTCTGGGTTGGGTGGGAGTGTGTCCAGATAATGAGATTCCAGTTGACTTCAAAAGCTGGAGCTCTTTTGGGTATGTGTTGCCTGTGTCTCAGTGTCTCCTGAAGAATGCATGGTGATTCCCTCTGTCCTGGGCCAGGCCTGGGCTGGGATCTCTCTAGCTCATTGTGATGGCTTTGGACTAATTAGAAAAAGAACTTTTCTCCTGAGGATTGCAGCCCTGCACTAGGGTTTGGCATCGAGTGGGGTGATCAGATGTCTTCATGGAGCTCTTCCCTCTTACTGGGGAAGGAGGATTGTAGGGCCTTTCATCAGCCTCTCAGGAGAGGGTTCCCCGTCACCCTGGGGTGGCCTATAAAGATGGGTCAGGGGCTAGGAGGATTGGACCACCAAACCACCACCACAACAGAGCTATTCAAGATCACACATCGAGGGACGAGTGGCAGGGACAGGATCTGCACGCAAGTCTGGCTGATTCTAAAGGTTAGACACCAACCACGCACTGCACTGTGTCCCCAAACCTGCCCTGAGCACCCATAATGTGCTTGTGGGGTGAGTGGGGCTGTAGGACAGAGGAAGTCGGAGGACGCAGAGTGTATGAGCAGATGGGAAAACGGAGCATGACGGGAGTCAAGGAGAAGTTTATCTGATGGCACTTGGTAGGGATGAACTGCTTCCAGGGGCAAGGTCAACTCTCTGCCTTCCTTAAGCCCTTGGCCCCTGTTCAGTCCAACCTTAAAGCTGTGACCTCCCTGAAGGCAGGAGCCTCTGTCCCCTAAGCCCCAGGCACCCAGAGGCTTTCAGTACAGTTTATAAAATTAACATGTCCCACCCCAGCCGCAGGCCTCTGGAACTGCAGCCCCTCCAGCTGTGCCTCCTGTCTTCCTCCCATTGGAGTCTGTGCAGCTCCAGCTTGTCCCCATCCTCCCTGTCTGATGGACTCCTCAGTCTTTTCAAGGACTAGGGATGGGGGGAGGGTCTAACTCACCTCTGAGGGTCCTTCCAGAATCCTTTCCCTTTATATCCCATAGCTATCTCTTGCTCTCTGAAGGCCCTCGCTCTTCTAGACTGTATTGTTGTTGTTGCTGAATTGCTAAGTTGTGTCCAGTTCTTTGAGACGCCAGGCTTCCCTGTCCTTCACTGTCTCCCGGAGTCTGCTCATGTCCATTGAATCAGTGATGTCATCCAAACATCTCATCCTCTGTCATCCCCTTCTCCTCCTGCCTTCAGTCTTTCCCAGCATCAGGGTCTTTTCCAATGAGTTGGCTCTTCACATCAGGTGGCCAAAGTATTGGAGCTTCAGCTTCAGCATCAGAGTCCTTCCAGTGAATATTCAGAGTTTATTTCCTTGAGGATTGACTGGTTTGATCTCCTTTCTGTCCAAGGGATTCTCAAGAATCTTTTCCAGCATCATAATATGGGCCATCATGAGGCCCTGCCATATGCCCTGAGGACCCTGGAAAGAGGGCCCCCCATCCCATTCCCTGGGCCACATGGGTAGATTTGTCCGGAGCATCTTAGTGCTGGGCTGGGGCCCTCAGGGAAGGAAGGCATGGCTGTGGTCAGGGCTCCCGCCCTGGTCTGGGTGGAGCTGCCGGGTACTCCCCACCAGACTCTGAGTCCTGCCTTAGGCTGGTGTGTTCCGGGCAAAGTCTGCCAGGACAAGGGGATTGTCAGGAGCACCCCAACTGCTCTTTCAGTGGCTGTCGCCAGTGCCATGTCTCTGGATTCTCTCTGCCCTCATTCTCCTTGACCCTCTCTGAAGCTGGGCAAGGCTGTTGGTTCCCTGTCCTCAGGCTCAGTAACGCTCCCCCAGCTACCCACAGGGTGATAGCAGCTTGTCAGTTGTCCCTTATGTCTTCACCTGCCGGTCCCTACAACCTTTTGGCCTCGTGGTCTCTTTCTGGTGGCCTCTCCACAGCCCTCTGACCACTGCTCAGAGACCATCCAATCTGGATGCCCCGCCTCCATTAGGCCGCCTGCCTTTTAAAAGATTCACTAAGGTGAAATTCACATAACACAGAACAAGCTGTTTTAAAGCAAGCAGTTCAGCGGTGTTTAGTACATTTCACAGGTTGTGCCACCACCACCTCGATCTAATTCCATATCATTTCCACCAGAGAAAAGGTTTTTCTCTATCACCTAAAGGTTTTCCAAAGAAAACCTCATACCATTTAGCAGTACACTGCATTCTCCCCTCTTCCCAGCCCTCAACAACCACCCATCTGTGTTCTCTCTCCATGGTTTTACCGCTTCTGGACATTTCATATAATTGGAACCATACAAGATGTGACTTCGCGACTGGCTTTTTCGGCTAAGCGTAATATTTTTGAGGTCCATCCATGCTGTAGCCTGCGTCAGTTCTTCACTCCTTTTTGTGGATGGGTGTATTCTACTATATGCATCTACCACAGTTTGTTTATCCACTCCTCAGCTGATGGACATTTGGGTGTTTCCATCTTTTGGCTGCTGTGAATAGTGCTGCTATTTGTGAACAAATATTTGCTTGAGTACCTGTTTTCAGCCCTTTGGGGTATATACCTAGAAGTGGAATTGCTGAGTCAGATGGGATGTGTATGTTTAACTTTCTGAGGAGCTGCCGAGGTGTTTTCCATTTTATGTTCCTGCCAGTAATGTATGCATACCTTCTTTTTGTATAGATCTGACTTGTCAATCCCATCTGAAACTCACCTGGAGCGCCTCATTGCTGCGGTGGTTTCTGGCGCCTGGCTGAAGAACTAGAAATTCAATATGTAGAACGGGTGAAAGAGTCAAGGACCAGTTAGGGCAGCGTAGGCACGAGGGGCCATAGGCCAGCTGCCTGTCATCCTCTCACTCTGCACAGCCGGGTCAGAACCTCTGGAAAGCTGTGGTCTAGAGCCAGCCTCCATCTTCTATGGGAGCAGGAACTGAAGCCAAGAGAGGGACTCGGTGATGGTCACACAGTGTTAGTGGCAGGGCCAGGACTGGAACCAAACATTCTGGCTCCCTGTGAAGTATCTGCTTTTATTTATTTATTGCTGCTGCTGCTAAGTTGCTTCAGTTGTGTCCAACTCTGTGCAACCCTGTAGATGGCAGCCCACCAGGCTCCCCTGTCCCTGCGATTCTCCAGGCAAGAACACTGGAGTGGGTTGCCATTTCCTTCTCCAATGCATGAAAATGAAAAGTGAAAGTGAAGTTGCTCAGTCGTGTCCGACTCTTAGCGACCCCATGGACTGCAGCCTACCATGCTTCTCCGTCCATGGGATTTTCCAGGCAAGAGTGCTGGAGTGGGGTGCCATTGCCTTCTCCATTTATTTATTTGTTAGTTTGTTTGTTTTTATTTTTGACTGTGCTGGGCTTTCTCTAGTTGCGGTGCATGGGTTTCTCATTGCGGTGGCTTCTCTGCTTGTGGAGCACAGGCTAATTCAGTTCAAGGACTCAGTAGTTATGGTGCATGGGCTTAGTTGCCCTGTGGCATGTGGAATCTTCCCAGACCAGAGATGGAATGTAGTGGAATCCCCCTGTAGTGGCGGGATTCCTAACCACGGGACCACCAGGGAGGTTCTGGTTTTTTTTTTTTTAAGGAAAAATATTGCAAGTGATATGTACTTATGATTATAAATTCAAACACTAAAGAAACAATAAAGTAAAAAATGAAAGTTTCTCCATCTCTATTTCCTGCAGAAACAATCAATGTCAGTCAATGTCAAAAGTTTGATTAAGTCATAGGGAGGGGCGGGTAAAGGAGAGGGGCGTAGAAAACTTTTTCTGTTTTATTGTAGTGTATGTTTTCTTCAGCATGTAACTGATCAGTATCTTGTCAATATAGTCAGCTGATCAATTGGAAAAAAGAAGTTTGATGATGGCCTTCCAGATTGCTTTTGGCCACCTGTGAGTGCGCACGCACACACACGCACACACACACACACACACTCACTCCCTCTCTCCCTCTCTCTCTGATACACTCACACACACACTCCCTCTCTCCCTCTCTCTCTGATACACTCACACACACACATCTACTCACCTGTGTACTCATACACCCCTGCATGGATTTTTTGTTTGCTTGTTTGTTTTCACACAAATAGGACGATATGAGACTTACTGTCCTGTGATTTGCTTGCTTTCTTTGGGAGCTCCTGAAGTCTAGAAGGACCAAGCACTTGCCTTGGAGAGCTTACACTGGGTGAGTCGTGCCATGGAAAGATGCAAGTCTCATGATCACACTTCTGTGCCCAAAGAAAGGAACATGGGCTTAGGGACTCTGAGGGCCAGGACTGGATTTACTGCTGCAGGTGGTATTCCAGGCCAGCGGTGGCGGGGAGTGGGGCGCTGAACGCAGGCTTTCCAAAGGTGACAAATGAGCTGAGCTAGACTGCAGGGCCTGTGTCAGGGAGGTGGGGGAACGTTGTGCTGAAAGAAGGGGCCAAGCTGTGGGGGACTTTGGATGCCAAGGAGAGGAAACAGCAAGCTATCCACCAGGTGATGGAAAGCTACTGGGAGAGAGAAATGGAAGTGATATATATGTATATTTAAATTATTTATTTATTTGGCTGTGCCAGGTGTTAATTGCGGCACTCAGGATCTTTTGGGATCTTTAGTAGCAGCATGCAAGCTCTTAGTTACGGCAAATGGAGTCTAGTTCCCCAACTAGGGATCAAACCCAGGGCCTCTGCATTGGGAGCATGGAGTCTTAGCCAGTGGGCCTCCAGGGAAGCCGTGGGAGGGTCCTTCTGGAAGAAGGAAGGTTAGCCGCCGCTGCGCGTGAGCGTTCTTGTCCACTGTGTGCTCATGTGGACACCAGTGCTGGGACAGGCAGAGTCTGTCCAGGAGCTTGGATGGCACTAGTAGGAAGGAGCTGCTGGGAGACTGTGGCCCCAGAAATGTGATGGATAGGAGTGGACATGATGGATGGCCTGGGCAGACTACGAGTGACTGGAGAGAGAGAACCTGGAGGAAACGTCTGAATTGAAGGCCAGTTGGTGGCAGGGAATAAGAAAAACCAGAGAGGTGTAAGGACTTGACCTTACGTAAACGGGATTTGGGAGACTAGGAACTGAAGATCAGGACATGGTGGAGTCTCAGGGTTGTGGGGTGGAGAGGTGTAGGGGGCTCTGGATTTGTATGCCCAGCTGGAGTATAAGGCAAGCTTTGTTAACTGCTTCTAACATCAGATCAATCCCCTGCAGAAGGAAATGGCAACCCACTCCAGTGTTCTTGCTGGAGAATTTCATGGACAGATAAGCCTGGTGGGCTACAGTCCATGGGGCTGCAAGGGGTCGGACATGACCGAGTGACTTAGCATGTGCACAGATACACACACACAGCATCAGATCACATCTCCGGGATTGTCAAAGGGGCAGGGCCAAGACTGGCTGACTTGCGATGCCTCTGCCTGCCCACCTTCTCCCTCCCACCCCACCTTCCCTTCTCTCTGCTCTGCCCTCCGAGGAGCACCAGCCTGTCCTCAGCATCGGAGCTGGACCAAGTCGAGAGCCTGGGCCGCAGGAGTGGCCAAAGTGTCACTGGTTTCGGGCGGAGGGTCTGTTTCACGATTCTCTCCTGTTGTCCAAAATGTAGGTAAAGGAGAAAAGAGAGAAGAAAAAAAGCCCAAAGCCTCAAACATTTATGTAATAAATTGCTGAGAAAGAGGTGTTGGCAAGGGAAGAAGAGACAGGAGAACTGAGAGCCAGGAGAACAAGGCTAAGAAGCTTCAGATTAGGAGGATGTGAGGCTCTGGGGAAAGGAAGAGGAAAGAGGAAAGAGATTTTAAGAGTCTTCAGGGTCTGAACTGGATCTCTTTTACAATGCTTTGAGAGATTCAGGCAAAGATTGGAATTCTTTTTTAATTGCTTTTGGCTGCCAGACTGTGTTGCTTTGAATGTAGAACCAAGGCAGGACTGGGCCACTTGGGGCAGAGGAGTTCATCTGGATTGCATAAGAAATCCCCTCCCCTTCTTCACATTTTGTTTCTGAAATGGGGATGTGTGTGAAACTGATGTTTGTGCTTCATTAGTGAATTGAAGGTGGAATTTAGGCTTAATGGTGTCAGAGAAAGTAGGAAACCTAATAGTTAGCATCTTGTTTGGAGGAATAGAAACCTGTTCAACGTAGCTCTGTCGTAATGGGAACTCTGCTCTAAGGATGCTGAGTGTCTCCTGGAGGGATTCAGCTGGTCCTCAGGATAGGACCAGACCTGTCAGCTAGAGCTCCACCAGCATCTCTCTCTGTCTCTGTTCCTTGCTGTGAGCCCCCGTCTCGGTCTTTTTTCCTTCCTCTGCAGACCAGCTTCTTTTGTGTCTCTGGTCCACATGGCAGAGAAGTTGGTCCCTGCCACTCTGGAGGTCACATGGAGCAAAGCCAACACTTCAGAAGGAGCTGAATGTGCCTCTGCTCCAACTGGAAAAATTTTTTTAAAGAAGTATTAATAACATTAGTTTTATTTTTCTTTATTAACCGACCATAGATAATTTTACCTTTTAATTTTGAATTACATATAGGAAGGGCATGGTACATTTTCATCCTTGGGGTTACTAGTGTATCTTTTTTTAAAAAAATTATTTTTAATTGGAGGATAATCGCATCACAATGTTGTGTTGGTTTCTGCCATACAAGTGTGAATCATCTCTCAGTATACTTATATCCTCTCTTTCTTGAGCCTCCCTCCTCCCCTAACCTCCTTCCCATACCTGCTCTCTCCTCCTCCCTACCTGCCTCAGATTCATGTGGAATGACTCCATTTGGCCCTGGCAGGGTGACATTCACCCCAGCACCCCCCTAACACCGACTTGCGGCTGGTGGAGTGGAGGGAAAATCATGGTTGCTGCCCACGTATCTGCCAGGAGCCCCTAGCAGCCCAGGGGCTGATGGCGAAGAGCAGTTCCCAGAGACCAAGTGGGTTGCGCTGACAACCTAGAAGTGGTTCTTAGCAGGTATCTCTCTTTTTGAGAGCTTAATTACTATACCAATTCAAGAGTGACTATAAAAATCTGATTTTCCTCGTATTTCAAGACACAGTTAAATCCCCTGTGTCCATCGGCTACTCTGGAGGTATCCCAGGAGGGAATGGGGAGAACAGAGCATCCTTTTCCTGCTGTGGACTGTAGCTTCTCCCCTGAGCTGGGCCAGCCCTGCTCCCTCATAGACAGGAGGGATTGAAGCCTCACACTCTCAGGCTGCTCTGAGCCCTCTTCTCCTGAAGCTCCTGTGCTTTGTTCTGGCAAATGGACCCCCATCGGACCCCATCATGGGAACTGCTGGGCCCTGAAGCTTATCCAGGAAGGCCTTTGTTCCTGGACTCCCTGCCCAGTCTCAGAGCCAGGGCACTGGCCTAAGGGCCCTGCTAATGCACCCATTTCCTGGGTCTTCGCAGCCCTGGTTCTGGCACCTCCAGCTGCTGGCATCAGAGGGTCATGGTGGTGCTAGGTGAAGGTGAAAGCCACTCAGTCATGTCCAACTCTTTGCAACCCCATAGACTATACAGTCCGTGGAATTCTCCAGGCCAGAATACTGGAGTGGGTAGCCTTTCCCTTCTCCAGGAGATCTTCCCAACCCAGGGACCGAACCCAGGTCTCCTGCATTGCAGGTGGATTCTTTACCAGCTGAGCCACAAGGGAAGCCCAAGAATACTGGAGTGGGTAACCTATACCTTCTCCAGCAGATCTTCCCAACCCAGAAATCGAACTGGGGTCTGCTGCATTGCAGGCGGATTCTTTACCAACTGAGCTATCAGGGAAGCCCATGGTGGTGCTGGCAGGCAGTAATTTCTTCATGGGTCAACCTAAGCAATGGTTTGGGCAGTCACAGGCAAGGGGCAAAAGCTTCAGCCTCAGTGAACCTATTCAGAATTTTGCAACCTAAAAACCTGGAAAGCATATGCTTTTATTTCAGAAAACATGAGGATAATAACCTCTAATAGGTTTCATCATTATTTCACAAATAGATTTTGTTCTTATCATTTAGTTTATATTATCCCCTTAATCCTCACAACTAGTTCGAGAAGTGGCCTGGTGTCATCAGCCCCACTTCAAAGATGAGGAAACTGAGTCACAGAGCATTTGGGTAACTCTCCCAGAGTCAGCCTTTCTCCAGAGCCCGTGATCCTAACCAGCATGTCTCTGTAATTCCTGTAAATTTGGTGTCATTTCCAAAAAAACAAAATTTATTTTGAATTTTATAGTGGGAGAGAGGAATGGTAACCAAATCTTCATTTTTTTTAGGGCATCTAAAGATTTAACCCCACCTTGACCTTCTTTGCTTTGAGTTATCTGTCAGTTTCAGTTAGGGGATCTATGGGTCCTACCTCCTGCTCCACACATTTAGAACTTTTCTGATAGGTCCTGAGGTCAGGTTGGCCTCTGATATTTCCTGAATAATGCCTACAGATCATGTTTCACTGAGATGGGTGGGCACTGGGCCTGCTGGGCCCGACAGGTGGATGGGTGGTGGTGTGGTGGACACCTGGGGTCTGAGCCCTTCCGGCCAACCACCCCTCCCCGGCTGGAGAGACAGCCAGCCGTGGCTCGGAGGAGCGCAGGCCCTGCTCCTGCTCATTGCTCTGCGCTGGCTTGGCTCCCTCCTGATAGCCCGGGGCTGGTGGCAGATGGCTCAGCCTCTCCCTCGCAGAGCCCAGGAGGCCTCCACACATCAAAAACAGACTTGACTCCAGGCTTTGGTGGGATGTGGGGCGGGCATCTGCGGGAGGGGCACTGCACAGCCGGGGCTTGTGTGTTTATTAAACACCTCCAGAACCAGCTGCTGTGCCTGGCTTCAGAGTAGAGGAAGCTCGGAGGCCAGGAGGACAGGCGTGAGGCCTGGGTGCCCCAAGCTGGCAAGACTTTCCTGGAGAGCTAGCCCTGACCCTAACACCTCCTCTGAGCCATGGGGACAGCTGTCCCTGAGGATGCGGGGAGAGGGCGAGAGCTGTACCCAGTAGGAATAATAATGGTGACGAAGGTGATCATAACAGCTGAAACTGACTGGATGCTGACCACGTACTAAACTCTTAGTACTAAGCACTATGCATGTATTATTCACTCCACAAACATTTATTGAGTTGTTTGTACCATGTCAGGCACTGTCTGAGGTGTCTGGGATAATGATACAACCAAACATCATGTTTAATATAAGTCAGCGCCATTCTAAGCCAGCTATGTATAATGTATTATTTAATTCTCACAACAACCCTGAAGGTAAGTACTATTATCTCCATTTTACGGATATCAAGATGTGAGCCGCAGAGAGGTTGAATAATTTATGTGAGGTCACACTGCCAAATAGGTGGTAGAGCCAGGATGTGAATTCAGCAAGCTGAGCTCTGGAGTGGGTGCTCTTAAACCTCGCAGTGAATGTGGAGAAAGCAGCCCTCACGGATCTGACAGCCAGTGGGGGAGAGGACATGCGTTAAACAGTTGTCTATATACACAGATATACATACAGACACAGTGTGTTTTCTGATTACTGTACATTCTGTGAAGGAAATAAATTAACATACTAGGATAGGGATTAACCCAGAGAGAGATTACTTTTGATAATGTGATCAGAACATTTAATCTTCCCCAGAAACTTGTGGTGGGTTGTTTGCTTCCCATTTCCCAGATGAGTATGGTGAGGCTAGCTTGGAGAGATTAAACAGGGATCTGGAGTGGGGCTGCAAAGGGACCCAGTTTTAAGAAACTGGTCTCTAATACCTGCACTCTGTTTTGGGGGCCGCTTTTAAAAAAAATTTAAAAATATTTTTTTATGGTGTATAGTTGATTTGCAATGCTGGGTTGGTTTCAGGTATATGGCAAAGTGCGTCGGTTATACATGTACATATATCCCCTCTTTTTTAGACTTTTTTCCCATATCGGTCATTACAGAGTACAGTTTCTTGTGCATAATACCCGTCCTCTTGAGCTCTGCTCTGAGGCTCCTTGCACAGCATTTTGGCCAGGAAGGAGGGGTTTTGCTCATCATAAGGCTTGAGGTGGGCAAGGTGTCTGGGTCTCTCCTTGAGGATCTGACCTCGCTCTTTGTTCTGAGGCATCAAGGGGACATCGTGCCCATCTCTGGTTGTCAGCCTGCAGGGTCTGCTATGTGGCATGTATACCACAAGCACACGCGTGCCTATACTCGCTCACGGGTGATTGTGTGTCTGCCTCCCTCCCTGCAGCCTCCTGCTCACACAGACCATCCTGACCTTTCATTAGGTGACTTCATAATTGATTGCAATGTCCCAGGTGCTTTCTCTTAACTCCAGGGTGATTATGACAATTATGATGATTATTAAGTAAAGGAGAGAGAGAGGGAGAGGAAGAGGGCTGGGAGCTGGGATTCACCCAGTAGAGCTGTCATTAAGCCACATTGTGTGAGATTGTTCGCCTTCAAAAGGCAGCTGTGAAAAGGAGAGAGTGTCTTTAAAAAAAAAAAGCCCATTATGCAGGCGGCGCAGGGTGCACGAGGCTGGCGGGAGGACCATGGGGTGTAATTAGGGCAGTGACAGCGGGAATTACTCGGTGTTTCGGCTGCGGTGCCGCCTCTCCAGTGGGGGGAGGGGCATGGAGGAGGGGACAGGTAATGGCTGGGAGGTTCTGGAGCCTTGCCAGGAGCGATGGGGTCCTTTGGTGAGCAGGGTGATCTGGGATTGAGCAGAAGGGACCCGGAGCGAGGGGCTGCCAGAGCTATTTATCTCCACAGCGGGGGAGGGGGCCGCCTATTTTTGGAAGTGTTTTATGATGGCTCGAAGCCCCTTCCAGGCTTTTCGCGCTTTCCCACCCCAACTGGGAGTTGGCAAAGGAAAGCCAATTGTGTGAAACAGAGAATGCAGATAAATAATTTCCCAGCCTCCTCCACCCCGGAGGTCCCTAGCTGTTGCATTGTACAAGGAGGGAGGGCGGCAGCCTTCTGCTGGCCTGCATGCCCCCCGAGGGCTGGTGCTTATCTGCAGGGTTTGCTTCAGCCCTACTCCCAACCACCCTGTGGGATTCAGCAGTGTCTGCAGGGCAGGTGGAAATGCCCAACACCCCAAACCCTTCCAACTTACAACACAACAGGGGTCCACGAGTCACTCTTCACTCCAGTCCCTCCTCTTCATTCCAACAGAGGGTGCCCCTTTAGAGCAGAGCCTGCGGTGGTCTTCCAGCCCCTGCTTGCACACCCCCAGATGGGGGAACTTAGCCCTCCTTAGAGAGGCTCCGGAGCCCGACTGTCTGATTTGAATCCCGCTCTTTGTCACCAGTGTGACCTTGGGCAGGTCCCGTCACTTCTTTGTGCCAGTTTTCCCACCTGTGACATGAGGATAACGACCGTCCTTATGCTGCAGGATTAAATGGGCTACTTGATAGAAAGGACTTAGCCCAGTGCCTGGCACACAGTTGAAGCCTCCCCAAGTGTTCTCTGGGGACAGCCCAGGCTGACTTTCCTGGAAGAAAGTCCTGTTGTTATAGGAAGCCAGAATCTGAAACTTTCTCTCTTGATGCTAACTTTGTATCCTAGGGCCATGCGGTTGTTTTCTTGTTCCTGCATTCATTTGTGAGTGCCCATCTGGCTGCCAGGCATGGTACTGGGCATGAGACGTGTGTGCAGAGAGGGGCAGGTGGGATTCCTGGACCCCAGAGCCCATGCTTCTCCTGTTCACCTCCTCTGCACGTACAGACGCTGGTCTCTACATGCCCAGTAGGGAGGCACCACACATGACCATGACCCCCAAGTTGAGAGCAAGTGGGGGAGGCCTAGGGTGTTTGGGGTGGGAGAGGCGGTCAGGGATCCAGGCCTGGGGCTTTGTCCCCGCTCTGGGGCAGCTAGGAGAGGGGTCCATAGCACCCCACACTCCCCAGGAACTCAGGTAGCCATAGAAGGGCTGTTGACCACGGATGAGGCCAAATGTCTCCACACCCCTGGTTCAACCCTTGTTGCTGAGAATGTGCTGGCTGCTCTGAGCACTTCCCAGCTGATGGAGCCAGGGGTCACTGCTGCCCACCAGAGGGCACTTTTATGTTATTATGATGCTTTTTTTTGACTCTGACAGGCAAAGTCAGAACCTCTGTTTCCTGGAACTCCTTGCGCTGTTGTTTAGATAAGTTTAAATGAGCTGTGATTAAGCTAATTTTGAGGTAATTAACTTAGGGAAGGAATCCTTCACTTCTTAAAATTCTAAGTGACTGTTCATTATAAGAGGGAGCCCTTGCAAAGGAGCCACGCGGCTTCCAGGAGCCCCGCTTAATTAAAACATACGGAACTCAGCCACAGAGCAAGAGTTTACCGTCATTAATGAAAAATGAATATTCTTTATCTAATTACATGGCATAATTAATTGCCGTCTCCAACCACAGAGATGGGGAGGGGGCAGGGGAAGCCATAGGCTCCTGTTCCCACAGACTCAGCGAGGGTTCAAGCCTGGTTCTAGGGTCCTCTGGAAGTCCCTTCAAAGCCCAGTGCTCAGGGCGACCCCAGTCCATGGTGCAGAAGGGCCAGGCAGAGAGTGACTCCTCACAGCAGTGGGTGTTGGCACCTGCTGGGTCCCAGTAGGTCTCTTTTGTGGCAGTTTGAGCCCACATCAGCCATCCAGGGTCCTACTTGGAGATTCAACAAGTTTGATGAGTGCCTACTACGTGCTTGATTGTCAATAAGACAGACTGAAGTCTTGCCCTTAGGAAGCACGTAGGTTTGAATCGTGGTTCTGCTGTTTACTAGCTGTGGGGCGCTTTGGGCAAGTTCCTTGACCTTCTGTGCCTCAGTTTTCTCATCTGCAAAATGGGATTAACTGTAGTGTTTATCTCATAGGGTTGCTATGAGGATTAAATGCGTTAGTATTCATGAAACACTTAGAATAGTGCCTGATAGATACACATGCTCTGTAACAAGTGTTAAATAAAAAAGAACACAAGCTGGGATGTAACAAGACAACAGAACGGGAGGAGAACTGGTGTTAGACTTGGTGTTCAGACAAGTGGGGGAAGGGGAAGTGACTTCTCGGCCCTCTCCCCCTTCCCTCGCCTCACAGCTTCGCTGTTGCCACGAGGTCCTCATGTGTATTCTGCTGTCTCTACCTTCGTCTCCACTTTCTTCCTGGGGACTTCTAGGTCACCCTTACTAGGATTTGCCCTCTGAGAACCCCCAGCACATTTCACCAGGCAGGGGTGCTGTCAAGACGCCAGCTCTCTGCAGGTGAGGCGATCACAGAGAGGACCTGATGCGGGTCTTGGAGACGCTCCCATCCAACTCGTTTCACCAGCGAGGAGACTGAGGCCCAAGAGACACTGGGAGGTGGCTGACTGCGGGGCCTGGAGACCGGGCTTTCTGACTGGCATCCTAGCCTCTTGCTCCCTACCCGGAAGTCAGTCAGTGTCTGGCCGTGGCTCAGCCTGCCCGGGGCATCAGTCCCTTGGGCCCAGGGCAGTTCCTTTGTTCAGGGCCCGGTGGAATCTGCCTTGTCCCTCCGTTCAGCATGAACTCCGGCTCAAGGCACTTTCCAAGAAGTTCATTTTCTTCCTAATGCTCTCTCTCTTTCCACCTCTTCCTGTCTTTGTCTCATCTGCACAGAGGAAGTGACTGGGGTTAGAAAGATGAATAGGGCTCTGCCCCTTCTGGGTAGGGGCGGCCAATCTCGTCCGATTCTCTGCATCCCTGGGGACCACCAGAGCCCACACCTGGCTGACCTTGGGTTAATCCAGTTTGGGGAGGAGGAATGGCACTGCTTTTGCCGTTCACTATCAGCTGTGGCTCCAGGTCGCACCCATATCTCACCCCAGGCAGAGCAGTAGGGGGCCAGCTGCCTCCAGGCTGGTGCCTTCTAACCTGCACCCAGCTTGTTCCCTGCCCACCCCAGCTTCTCCACAATGGACGTTCTCAGGGTGATAGCTGCTCCCTTCAGACGAGGCCATCCCTGGCCTGCCAGGCTACCACTTTGGGGCTTTGCGCATTTGTCCCTGGCTCTTGTAAGGAACGTGGTTTTGGCCTGGGAGCTCTGAGAGCAAATGGAGGGCCAGGAGGCTTCCTGCTGAGCTAAGCTGATCACACTCTGGATACAATTTTTATTTAATCTCTAAAACATTTTGACAGTGTCTTTGGAAAAGAGGGAGTAGTGGCCCTGGGGAGGGGCTGGGCAACGAGAGAGAGAAGAGAGAGTGTGTCAGGCAGGGAGTTAGGGGAATAAGCCAGATGGTAGCGCTGGTGAAGAGGCTCATGCGAAAATGTTGGCTGTTGGCTGTCCCCAGGAACCGCTGCTCCAGAAGGGTAATTGGGAATGCCCCCAGTGTTTTGGAAAGTTCTGTGTTCTGCCCTTTCTGGGGACCCCAAGCCTTCCCAGGGGATGATTCTCTGGGACCAGGTCTCAGACAGGCCAGGAGGGAACTGGGGAGTGAGTACCCTAGTGGCTGTGGTGCAGAAATGATGCCAGGAGAGGACATCTGGGTGGCTCTGGGTTTTCCCTGGGAGGGTAGCCGCCTCGGGGGCTGGGCGCCTCCCTGAGACTGCACTTTCATAGCCCAGGCTCATCCCCAAAGCCATGGCCACTTTCATGTTCCAGTTACTGCAGAAAATGTTTGAATTTATTTCTGCAAAGCTAGCCTGCAACAAAAGGCATTATATTGGCTGGAAGGAGAAACCTTCTGAGCAGGAAAGGTGGGCGTCACTAGTTTCTGGTCCCCAGAGACCTCAGCTTACTCTGAACTGGCTGTACCTGGAGACTGGGGCTGAACCAGCCTCTCTGGTTTCCTGTCAGCTCCAGCTTCTCCTTAATTTGATGATTCTTGAGATAGCGGGGGAGCTCTTAGCTTCCTTCTCACAAGGGCAGGTTGGAGTGAAACCCAATCGACTTCTAGCATCGCTTCAATCACCTGTCTGAAAGGCTTGATTTAACTCTCTGGTCAGGAAGATGGGATTCAATCAATGTTCATCCAAGAAAGCACATTCTTCCTAAAAAGTTACTTTGCATGTTATTAAGTAATAGCAACACCTCCCAGCTCCCCGGGGAGCCCCACGTTGCATCTGGAGAAGAGGCACAGCGTCGCACTGGGAACTTGTGACTTATCTTGGCAGTTTCATTTGGATCCATTTTGCAGCTCTGTTGGCAGATGGCACATGTGGCATCTGACTTTCCCCGAGGCAGAAGGAGCAGATGCTGGTGGCAGGATTGGGGAGAATGCTGGTCAGGAACTAAGGTGGCTTTAATAAAATAGGTGCAAACACTGGACTGACCGTGGGACGCTCCCCTTGGGAGACACATCCCTGGTTTTGGAGTTGACCAGAGTGAGGTCTGAATCCTGGCTCTGCTTGTTCCTGGCCTTGGGGACTAAGACACGTGGATTTACCTTGCTCAGCTCAGCTACCTTCCCTTTTTGGAAGGTTGGTGATCGGTCACCTTCATTTTTGTATATTGAATGCCCAGTGCAGAAAAGATAACTCATTCATTTGTTTAACAAATAACATTAAAAAAATTTATTTTTGGCTGCACTGGGTCTTTGTTGCTGCTTGCCAGCTTTCTCTAGCTGCTTTCTCTTTCTTTGTTGTGGTTTGTGGGCTTCTCATTGTGGTGGCTTCTCTTGCTGCAGAGCGCAGGCTGTAGGCACGGGAATCAGTAGCTGTAGCTCCTGGGCTTAGCTGTCCTGCGGCATGTGGGATTATTCTGGACTAGTGCTTGAACCCGTGTCCCTTGCATTCTTATCCACTGTACCACCAGGGAAGTCCCAATAAAAGTTTTATATAAAAGAAGTTTGTTGAGCTCAGAAACGTTAATTGCTTTGGTCAGAGATATGAACTGTCAGCATAAGTAATGCACGCTATGGCACGCATACCAGGGGCCGACAAACTACATCCTGAAAGCCAAATCTGCCTGTTTTTGTAAGGTTTTGCCCATTGTTGTCTGTGGTTGCTTTCAGGCCACAAAAGCAGAGCTGAGTAGTTACAACAGGAACTAGAGGGCTCTCAGAGCCTAAAATAGTTACTTACCTTGTCCTTCACAGGGGAAAAAAAAAAAAATTACAAAATGGCCAACCTCTGGCATAGACTAGTGGTTCCCAAACTTCAGCCTGCTGCAGGATCATCTAAAGAGCTGGTTAAAATGAAGGTTGCTGGGTCCCACCCCTGGGGACCCTAGGTTTACTAGGTCTCTGTCAAGGCCGGAGTTCGTGCACGCAGTCACTTCAGTCATATCTGACTCTGTGATTCTATGGACTGTAACCCACCAGGCTCCTCTGTCCATGAGATTCTCTAAGCAAGAATACTGAAGTGGGTTGCCGTGCCCGTCTCCAGGGGATCTTCCTGACCCAGGGATTGAACCTGTATCTCTTATGTCTCCTGCATTGGCAGGCGGGTTCTGTACCACTAGCGCCACCTGGGAAGCCTTGAGCAGATTTGTTTATTTTCTCTCTTGCCCTCTGCCATCATCATGAGAAATATACATCTGGGCTGACCTGCTGGTCCAATAGAGTCAGCATAAATCTTCTGAGTCAGCTGACTACAGACATGTGATGGTACATTATTATTGCTTTAGCCCATGGTGCTTTGGGGTGGTTTGTTATGTGGTAGTAACTGACCGATACAACAGTGTCAAGAAGTTTGAGCCTTATTCTAAGTATAATTGGATGTCACTGAAAGTTTTTAACTAGAAGAGTGACAAGATCTGATCCATTATTTTAAGCCATCTCTCTGGCTGCTGTGAGGAAGGTGAGGTATGTGGAGGAATCAGCAGACTGCTTGGAGCCCAGCCCTAGCAAGGGGGAGGTGCTCAGAACTGTTGCTAGCCTCCCCCAGGCTTGAGTGAATCTCATCCTTCCCTATGCTCCCCCAATACTCTCTTTGGGCCCTTCTTACCTGTGACTTAGCAGTGTTAGTTGCTCAGTGTGTCCGACTCTATGTGACCCCATGGACTGTATACCTCATGAGGCTCTTCTGTCCATGGAATTCTCTAGGCAAGAATACTGGAGTGGGTAGCCATTTCCAGAGTTACCTGACCCAGGTAACTATGCTTTTTATGGGGCTTTCCAAGTGGTGCTAGTGGTAAAGAACCTGCCGGCCAATGCCGGAGACATGGGTTTTATCCCTGGGTCAGGAAGATCCCCTGGAGGAGGGCACGGCAACCCACTGCTGTATTCTTGCCTGGAGAATCCCAAGGACGGAGGAGCCTGGTGGACTATGTCCATAGAGTTGCAAAGAGTCGGACATGACTGAATCGACTGAGCATGTACATGCGTGTTATAATCCCACCATTAGACTATGGGATTATTTTTTTTAAAAATATTGTTTACTTATTTGAGCACATCAGGCCTTAGTTGAGGCCTGAGGGTCTTTTGTTGCAGCATGCAGACTCTCTAGTTGTGGCGCACAGGCTCAGTGATTGCGGTGCTTGGGTTTACTTGCTCCAAAGCATGTGGGATTTTAGTTCCCTGACCAGGGGTCGAACCTATGTCCCCTGCATTGCAAGACAGATTCTTAACCCCAGGGCCATCAGGTAAGTCCCTAGACTGTGGGATTCTTGAGGTCAGGGACCTGGCTTGACCCTTCTATAGTCTCTTGGACCTCTGGACCCCGCATAGGCTCAGCTCAGAGCTGAAGTCAATAACTGCTCTAAAGTGAATTAATATAGAAGCTCTTTCTGCGGCTGCTACAAGGTGGATTTTCACTTCAGTGGTCTCTGACGGACTCCCATGTCTAAGTGACTTCTACAGGTCACGTGTGGCTGTTTTTAAAACCTCATCAGCAAACAGGGATTGTTTGAATGGCTTCCCTCGAGTCCCGGGATGTGCGGAAGTCAGCATCGTAGAGAGAATGCTCTGAGCTGATGCCAAGGAGCAATTCCAGTAGCAAGGCCCGAGGAGCTTGGAAAGAAAACCAGCTAGAGCCTGTTTGCAGACCTTTCCTGGAACATTTAACAAGAGTGCATCCACTGTGGTGGGGAAGACCTGTTCCACGTGGATGTCACCTAACATATTTTACCTTCAAAATCTCTGGGGGTGGGGGAGAGACCAGTGCCTCTGCACACACTCCAGCTTCAATAAGAAAGTCTACTTTCTTTGATTAATCTTGACCACCCTGCTTCTCACCCTCTTTACCCAAGAGGTTCAGAGTATTTAACCAGCAGGTTTTATGACTTACCCTAGGATTATGTCCCAAAGGAGCAGGCCAAGACTGGGGAGAGACTCTGGGTCTTTCTATCGCTGGAACTTTTACAAAAAGACAAAGGTTCTAGAATGTTAGCTGGTCTGGCTCCAAGAGAAACATGCCCCCAGGGTGCTCTGTTTGCCTTTCTGTTTCAGAAAATGATTTTTAGCCAATTCAGTAGTTCACCTGAGTATACCAGAACTTACTTAACACCTAATATACACCTTCTTGGTTGGGTAGCTATGGAGATAAAGATGCCCAAATGCAGTTCCTACCTCAATGATATGAAGCTTGGGAAGGGGATAAGATCATTGTTTAGAGTGCGCGTTTGATTCAAGTCAGTTTCTTTGACTAGGTTAAGCAGGGACTAGGTCTGTTTTATCTCTAGTTTGTATTACCAATGCCTAATACTGTCTGGCAGCACATAGTAGGTACTCACTAAAATTTGTTTTATAATTGAGGTATACTTTACACAGAGTGAAATGCACAGATCTTGCAGGTACATTCTGATCTGTTTTGGCAAATATGTAGCCCCATGCAACCAACAGCTTCATCAGGATCTACAGCTGTGCTGTCCTGTAGAAATATAATATGAGCCACATAGGTGATTTAAAATTTTCTGGTAGCCTTATGAAAAAAGTAAACAAAAAGGCAGGTGAAATTAATTTTAATAACATATTTACTTAACCCAGCATATCCAAAATATTATCATTTTGACATGTCATCAATATAAAAATTCATTAATGAAATATTTTATATTCTTTCGCTCCTCTTAAGTCTTTGGAAACCAGGTGTATTATATACTTGCGGCACATTTCAGTTCAGATGGGCCCTATTTCACGTGCTTAGGAGGCACAGGTGATAGTGGCCTCCGTGGCGCCAGGCATAGAACTGGACCTTCTCAGCACCTCCGAAAACTTCATGCTCTGCCTGCCGCTTCCCATCAAGGGCCCTTGTTCCCTAAGCAACCACTCTTCTTTTGTAAAGTATTTTATTTACTTGGTTTTGCTGGGTGCTGGCTGTGGCACGTGGGATCTTTTGTTGAGGTGCGTGGACTTTCCAGTCGGGGCTCACGGGCTCCAGAGCGTGTGTGCCCAGTAGGTGAGGGCCTAGTTGCTCTGTATCATGCGGGATTTTAGTTCCCCGACCAGAGACTAAACCCTCGTCTCCTGCATCGCAAAGTGGGTCCGTGACCACTGGACCAGCAGGGAAGTGCCCGCAGCCTCCGTCTGCTCTCTATCGCCTTAGCTTAGTTTTGCCTGTTTCAAGCCTGTGTATTTGTGGTTTTTGTTGTTCAGCCACAGTTGTGTCCAGCTCTTTTGTGACCCCGTGGGCTGTAGCCCGCCAGGCTCTTCTGTCCGTGGTAAGTTTCTGGCCAAGATTGCTGGAATGGGTTGCTGTTTCCTCCTCCGGGGGCTCTTCCCAACCCAGGGACTGAACCTACGAATCTGTGTCTCCTGCACTGCAGGCAAATTCTTCACTGCGGGCCCCCGGGGAAACGCTATACAAAGAGAACTCAAACCATGCATACTCCTGCATTTGGTTCTTTAACTCATCCTCTTTTGGGGGTCCATGGTGTTGTAGATACAATACTCTGTTCCTCTTTCCTGCTCAGTGCTGTTCTCTTGTACACACAGGCCGTGCTTATTTATCCACCCTCAGTAAATATTTGGTTTTGAATAAATGTTGGTATGCCAGGGCGAGGTACATAAAGAGCTCCCCAAAGGACAAACTGTTGTAAGGATCTGGGACTGCAGGATGACAATAGTTCTGGAGAGCGGCCTTAGGATAGTGTCCTGGAAGAGGGGATGTCTGAGTTGGACTCGGTAGGACACTTAGAGTTTTGATGGGTGAAAAGGGAGACGGGGAGCTGTTTCAAATGGAGGAAATGCCCGGAGGTGGGTGGTAGGAGCTGTTTGGCCAATGAAAGTCTGGGGGAATTAAGGTGGTCTGGGGCCAGACTTGGAGGGTCTTGAAAGCCACCAGAAAGGAGCCTTACAGGAAAATGATCAATGGCTACTTTGGGAGCAGGAGCATAACCATAGGTCAGAAAGATTTTTCTGGAAGACGAGATGCTTGACCCATGCCTTGAACGGTGTTTTTTTTTTTTTTTTTTTTTTAATTTTGCCTGTGCTGGGTTTTCATTGTGGTGAGCTGGCTTCTCTTGTAGCGCATGGGTTTAGTTGCTCCATAGTATGTGGGGTCTTAGTTTCTCCATCAGGGACTGAATCTGCATCCCCTGCTTTGGAAGGTGGATTCTCAACCCCTGGACGACCAGGGAAGTCCCTTGAAGGGTGGTCTTTTCTCCTATGGCCCTCGAAAGCCCCACATGCCTGTACCTACTTGTCTCCTTGTCTCCATCTCCTTGTTCCCTCTGTCTGGACGAGTCTCACCATTCCCACTTCAAGCATCTCCCAGCAGAAAAGTTCCCCGTCACTTTGCAGGCCCTCATCCCTATGACATCGTTTCCTCCCAGTCAATCCCCACGTTCATGCTTCCCCATCACAGCCTTGCATTAACCAGCAGCTGCATTTACATGGCCCATACATCAGGCTGAGCTTGCCCCCGGTGAAAAGGTGTGCGTGCCCGGGAGGACCATTCATCATACCTGCCCAGCTGCTGGAGGCGTCCCTGGGTTCCTGATGCATTAGGCCAGAGCTGTCACAAACATCCCAGGTTCACCTCATCCCTGAGAGGGGAGGACATCCAGGTAGTCCGGTTTTGGAAAATGGCCTGGATGTTTCCTCACTCATGCTATGATGTCTCTGCAACATCACAGATGATGCCACTTGGGTGGGGAGATGCTATGGGTCACACCATCAAATCTGATTAAATTCATCTTCAGTCAATCATGTTGATGTATCTGGAGCCAAACCAAAAACCTGACTATATCTGGTCTCATTTTCTTCTCACATCAACCTGATGGGCTTGCAATAGCTCTGCCCACTTCAGCAATTAAGAAAAGGAGCTCTGACTTGTCCAGGTTTACTGACACCACAGAAAAAGTGACAGAACCAGGATCTGGATTTCGAGTCTCTGGACTCCAACTCTAGTGCTCACTGCACAAAGGCAGGCTGCCCAGTGGGTGTCTTCCTGGCCTCGCGCCTAGTTCCTCCAGTTTTTTTCACATCCCCCATCCCTGGACCTTCCCAGAGGGTGGCTTATTTCTTTAAGCTGTGGCAGAGGAGAAAGAAAGAGGGAGATGGTGAAATAAATTTATTGCCATGTTGGAAACATTGGATTGAAGAATTGATCCCTACGGCTAAGTAATTTCCCTCTTTCGCGCAAAATATAAATAAATCTGTATGGCTTATGCTGAGTGATGAGCCTGGGCTGCCGGCTGGATTGCACGACATGAGATGCCCTTCAGAGTCTCTTGCTTCCTCTCCTTGACCCCATCAACGAGCTGTTCCAAACAGCCCTTGTGTGCTCCCTGAAGGGGGAGAGGTTGGCAGCTCCTGCGTCTTGCCCGCTACACTTAGGCGGACTTAGGGACGTCGTGCAGAGTCTTTCCAGAGCTCAGCTCGACCCTAGCAGGTGTGGCCTGGAACTGCTGATTTTCAGAGCCATAAATAGACCAGCTTAATTATTATTATTATTGTTCTTTTCTCTAGGCTAAAGGGGAGGGGGTGGGAAGAGGGGATGTTGATGTCTCAAGTGTGTGATTAGATAATATGGTTCGTTCCTCTTCCCTAAAGGTTTCATCTAATATCTGGGAAGAGATGGCCTGTGTGGCATGTCCTAAATTAATTACTGTGTGTGTGTGTTTAGAGGGGAGCTTTAATCTTTCTGCTTTCATGAGGTTTAATTTTAGCTTGTTTTCCTGGGGGTAATCCTTCTTCCCAGGCTCCACCCAGTCTTAGGTAAGGACCTGGAAGGAAAGAGGGAGGGCTGTCTGCCAGACGTTGCTCCCTCCTGAGTGGGCATGGAGAGAACTCTGGTCTCGTATCCCGCTGTTGTCAAGTGGGTCCGCTGGGCCTGGAAACTCAGGAAAGGGTTTTGTAAGGGGCAGGACTTATTTAGAAGACAGATGGCTTCGAGGCGCTGGATGGTTTTTCCATCTTTGAAGGGCACTGCAGTGCAGGCAGACTCTAAGGGCTTAGGAACCGAGGATTCCTGGAAGATGATAAAGTGGACGTCATTGTGGCTTCCCTTGTCTTGAAGTGGAATTGAGAATAAAGGAGGGAGGGCTTCCAGGGCCCAGGCTGGGGACAGGCAGGAGACAAGGAGACCCCCCTCTTAGCCTTAGTTTATGCTTTGAGACATAGTCTGTGTGACTTTCATCTTCAGTTCCCCGAAGACTGATCACCTTGAGGGAAGGGAGACAGCTCAGCTCGTCACATGGATTCTGCTTCTGGCTTTGACCTTCTGTCTCCACTGAGCGTGAACACTGGGCTTAAACACTGACATCTGCCCAGGCGGGACCCAAATACCCCTTTCCTATGTTGCTAGCAGGAATTTTGGGGATCCTGTTGCTAGTAAGAATTTTGAAGTTTATGGAATCTTGGGGCACAGAGTCTAGAGTCTAAGGGATTTACTTATGTAGTGGCCCCTGCGCTGCTCTTTCTCTGAGCCTCACGGATGCCTTATAAGCCAACCCCTATCACTCCTAGTCTTGACCTAGTTGCTGCTTGTAACTAAGAGAACCTTGACAAAGCGATAAATGGTCTAGGATCTGGGTTGTATGAAATTACCTACAGTGGGCACATCCCACCCTTGTTGGTTTCCTAGCATCAGAATCACCTACTTCCCTTTGAGGATTCTTCTAGCTTTTGAGTCTTGCTAGGAAACCAGACAACCTCAGGAGAGAATTTGAAATCTCACCTTCCTAACTCCCCCTGCTGTCAGGGTGTAGACTTAGGACCCATCAAACTCACCCATCCTGGACTTGGGCTAGAGAGTAAAGAAGCAGGGGCCCACAGAGTCTGTTCTGGTGAGGCTGTGAGCAGCAGTGGCAGCTGTATCTAATTTCTGGACTCATGGGTGCTGGAGGCTCCACCAACAGCATCTGGGAAATATGGAAAAAGGGGTCCATGGTGGTGTGGAGTGGAGCAGGGGGCTGGGGGACTCTCCTCTGTGTCAGGGGAGAAGTGATAATAGTCTGTGGTTTGCTGCAGTGAAATGCTGCTGAAGGTGTCCCTAGGGACCCAGACGCGTGCCCACCGTGTGGTGACCCTGGAGACTCGCTGTGCACAGCGTAAGGTGAGCAGAGTGGCTGTGTCTTGTGACTTTAAGGAAAGTATAGTAGGACAGAGATGAGTTCTGGTCTCAGTTTTCTGCAGGGCGAAGCAAACAAACAAAAAAAAGTACAAATCATGTAATTCTGCTGCAGAAAGCCTTTTCTGCCAGCTACTGGTTCTCGAAAATCCCTGAAGGCCAGGTCCAAAAGTGAGTGCAGGTCACCAAATGGCAGCTTGGCCAAGATCTCCACGAGGATATGTTCTCATGGTCAAGGCTCGGGGGACAGCCCCACCACTCCCACCTTCTGCTCCTTTGAAGCTCTTTCAATGCAGTTGCCCTACTGGACATAGATGAGCTGTCCCTCCGTGTATGTGTGTGTGTGTGTGTGTGTGTGTGTGTGTGTGTGTGTGTGGTATCTGGGACTTAGGCCAGTGTGGGTTTCTGGCTAATAATGCAAGAACAGAATGGGGCTTCTTGCTGTTCTTGGGGTAAAACCCAAACCCTGGGTGACCCATGAGACCCTGCAGGTTTGGCCACCACCCATATCTGCAGCCTCGTATGGCTACTTGCTTTTTCTCTGTAAGCCTTGCTGGCCTTTCTTACAGATTCCCAGGAGCAGCATTTGTCTCAGATTCTTCATGCATATTTTCCTGTTATCTGGATCACTCTAAGTCCAGGCCTTTCTCCATTCTCAAGGCCAAACTCTGCACCAAATACGATTCGTCTTCCTGAACCCCATTCTCTAATAGCAGATATTTTAGGTCTGTGAACGCAGCCTCCGAGCACAAAATTATTTTTGGTAGCTGGTTCATAGCATTGACTCACCCACCCTGGTAGCCTTCTACTGTCTCTGGAACTGTCCCCTCTATCAAGGACTATACATGGAAGGCTGCGCATGTGCAGCTGGCCCCTGGAAACAGATGGGTCTGGCTTCCAGGCTGGTCTCCAGCCTCTCAGTGCAAAGCCGCTGTTCTGTGTTCCTTGCGGTTCACTCTAGCTTTCCTTGTGAATATAATTGAAATTTCACAGCCATCAGTTTTTAAAATGATTTTTGGAGCTTTGGAAGGTGGTGGGAGTCACAAAATGTCTTCAGAATATTCGTCTCAAAGCTTCTTGCAGAAGCGAATCTCCTTTCTTCCCACCTTCCTGGGAGCAGGCAGTGGCTAAGCCCCTCCTTGGTGTCAGGCCCGGGGCTCAGTGCCTGGAGGGGGCGGGGGGCAAAGCAGGATGCGCAGGACCCTGCCCTCACTGCAGGCCAGTCGGGGTGTGGGGTGCTGTGTGGCGGGTGGTAGGCTCAGACTCGCACGCTTGCTTGCTTCTAGAAGCAAATGATAAATGCCAGAGGGAGTGTCAAAGTGTTGTGGGAGCAGGAGGGGGTGGGGATAAACGTGAACTGCTCCACCGGCTTGATTTTTCCCTGTCTAGAAACCACTGCTCTGAATTTCTAGGCTATAAATGTGGAGTCCTTTGAAAATGTGGAGGTGTTTTCAAAGGACTGGGAGGGTTTCAGAGTCATTCTCCTTGGAGACAGGGGGATGGCTGTGATGACCTTTCTGCAGTTTCAGTTCAGCCTCTGCCTTCTCCTTTAGACCCCATTCCTGTGGGCATCTCCCTGTGAGGATGTCATGCTGGTGCCTGTCCCCTGCTTGAATTGGCATCTCCCCCTGCCACTCTATACAGCTCCCCCCTAGATGATGCCATCCTGGGAAGCCTTTCTTGGTGATTTCAGCCATGGGGAGAACGCCCTTTCCTGATGCTCTGGATGCTGCTTTGGGTAACTGACACTTTGGCCTTGGGCAACTCCAGGATCCTTTTATTCCAGGCTCTGTCGTCTTTCTGAACATCCCACCAGGCCAGGCACAATTCTCACCCAGCACCAATGACATTGATGGAGAGGCAATAGAGTGTGGTTAAAAGCAAAGGCAGAAAAATAGTAACTCTGCAGACAGGAAACCAAAGGACCAAGGTTACCCTCACCAGTAACAAGTCATGTGGATATCACACACCCCCAGTCTCTTGCTAGGAGATGGGCACTCTGCCATCTGCTTCTCCAAGTCCAATCTCAGACTGTTTATGAGAAAACACAAGGCAGGCCCAAACCGAGGGACATTCTATAAAATATCTGGCTGCTCCTCTTCCAAAGTGCCGGGGTCCTGAAAGACAAGGAAAGATCTAGAGACAGTCACTGACTAGAGGAGACTAGATGCAGTGTGAACCTCGGGATTGTGTCCTGCAACAGCAAAAGAGCACTGGCGGAAAAACTGGGGAAACCCGAATAATGTCTGGAAGTAGTGGTCTCCAGCCTTTTTGGCGCCACGGACTGGTTTTTGGAAGACAACTTTCCCACTGACTGGGAGTGTGGTGGGGATGATTTGGGGATGGTTTAAGCACATTATAGAGGAGCCTGGCAGGCTACAGTACATGGGAACGCAAAGAATCGGACATGACTGAGCGATTTTCGCATGCATACATTATCACATTGTATTTATTGATCTCTTTATTTCTATTGTGGCTTCACCAGTAGCTCACACAGTAAAGAATCTGCTGCAGTAAGGGGGACCTGGGTTCAATCCCTGGGTTGGGAAGATCCCCTGGAGGAGGGCATGGCAACCCACTCCAGTATTCTTGCCTAGAGAATCCCATGGACAGAGGAGCCTGATGGGCGACAGTCCATGGGGTTGCAAAGAGTCGGACACGACTGAGTGACTAACACTTTCACTTTTATTTCTATTATTATTGCATCAGCTCCATCGCAGTCATCAGGCATTAGATCCTAGATAGTATTGTACTGTTGTTAATGTTAAATATTGAGAAATATGCCATAGTTACGTGAGATATTTAGAAGAGAGGAAGGCGGATGGGAACTCTCTGCACTGTCTTTGGAACTCTCCTGTGAATCAAAGATTATTTAAAAATAAAAAGCTTAAAAAAAAGGTGGATGTTCTGGAAATAGAACACCTGGGTTCCAATCTGGCTCTCTCACTTCCTGGCTATTTGGCTTTGGACACATGGCACAACTCTCTGAGCCTCAGTTTCCCCATTCAGAAAACGAAGCTGATGACCGTGCCGACCTCACTGGGCGGTTATAAGGATGAAAGGAGTTACACGCCTAGAGATACACAACTAGAAAGTGCCCAGCCCACAAGAGGCAATCAATATGACGCACGTATCCTTTCTGTTAGTGATGAAGGAGGAAGTCCAACTTCTGAAAGTTGGGAGGGATGGAGAATATGCTGGTTGCCAGAATTCAGTAAGGTTTGAATAATCCAATGTGGTTCAATCAAATAAACATCTACGGATCTCTTCTGTGAGCCAGGCTCTGTACTGGGGTTTGGAGAGAGACATCAGACCTGGTCCTTGCCCTGGCAGAGCTCAGACCTGACGGTGGGGACACAGACCTGGATGCACATGGTGGTTAGGTAGGGAGACATCGAGCTAAACAGGAGCGTGTTTGCTCCTCCAGGAGGTCAGAGGCAGGGACTCTGTCAGAGCCTAGGACTGGGTGGGGAGCCAGGGAAGGCCACGTGGATGTGCTGACACTTGAACTGGGTTTTGATATAGAAATAGGAATTTTCTAGATATACGGGCTGTGGGTACAGAGTCCTAGTAAGCACATTATAGGCACCTATAGGCATTGTGCTTGATGCTTTACCTAAGTTATTTCAAGTCTCCTCCACAGCCCTGCAAGGTGGATGTTTTTATTACCAATTTATAGTTGAAGCAACAGAGACTCAGAAATGGAATGGGATTCCTCAAGGTTATAGACTGCTGGTAAAGAAAATTCATATTCAGACCCATTTGGAATCTGTCTCCAAGGTTGCCTGCCAAGACGCAGCGACAGAGCCGCTAGAGGCTGAAGGAGTAGCACGTGCCACAGTGGGGTCAGGGGTGGGGTCAGGGGTGGGGTCAGGGGTGGGGTCAGGGGTGGGGCTGTGACCTGCTCTCATCTGAGGTGTGGAGGAGGAGATGGTGGGAGAGATGGGTCGGGCAGAACAGGGGAGACTCTGCTGCTACACTCAGGGGTGTGGACTCTCTCCTACAGGTCAGGAGTCATGGAAAGGTTTACCCAGGGGGACAAGGGGGTCAGATCTGTGTCTCAGGCAGCCTCCCTGGCTTTAGTCTAGGGTGTGGTAGGAGGCAGAGCAGAGCCAGGGAAGAAGGATAAGAGCAGAAGGAGAGGGAGATGAAGAGAAGGCAGCATTTCGAATGACCCACTCCAGTGAAACAAAGGCAAGTAAGGAAAAACACGGCTTTTGAAATGCAGCTATGAAAAAAGCACCGGGTCTCAGTGGACCGTGAGCTTGGTGAAGACCAAGGGGCATGGCTGCCATGAGGCAAATGGACGTGGGCTGCGTGAATAGAGGAGCAGGGAGGTGCTGGCCCCTACCTTCTTCTCATAGCTGCTTCAGAGCATCTTGAGGTCTGGATGCTCTGCTCCACAGGGAACCGAGACACTCCAGGTTTGTTTTGCATGGGGATGGTATTCCAGATCACATCCAGTGAGAGGGCAATTGAAGGGCCTGAGGATGTTTAATCCAGAAGAGAAACAACTCAGCAGCAAACAACGCTAATGTGCCTGGGAGCCCAGAGGACCCAGTGAGGGAGCATTACAGGGAATCACTTTTGAATTTCCCTGAACTCTGAGTTTACTTCTGTCCCTTTCTGCTGCTCTAGTCCACGGTGTGGGGGACTAGTGTGGAGGGGTGTGGTGGAAAGTGCTCCTCCCGCAGTTTCTAAGCTCCAGGAGCCAGGGAGACTTGGTCTCTTCCTTCTTTTTAATCCATCTCTATCACCAGTTTCCCATAGTCCTCAAGGAAGGGGCTCTGATTGGTCCAGCTTAGAGCAGATGCCCACTCCTTAGGGGCGGAACCACAGTGGTCCTTTGGAACACTACAAACAGCAGGCGTGAGGGACCCTTCTGTAACCACTTGGAGGAAGAAGAGGGGGGTGACTGGAAAAAGGGGACTGTGCAGAGGACCCAATAGATGGGGCACTAACCCATTTAAGCATCTCTGTTCAGGCTCTTTCCAAGTTAATAAAACCATACTCACCGCCTGCAGAGATTCTGGAGGAGAGGGTCTGGAAGTATAGAGGACATCTGTTCCTTGAAGATTCGTCCTGCCCAGGGATTTGGAACTCGTCCCCTCATTCCAGATCAACATTGGGTCCCCTTTTCCAGTTGTCTGGCTACTTTTCAGGAGCAGAAACATTTCTGATGTTAGAACTCGAAGAGTTCTGTCCTCCTAGGGTTGGGTCTTCATGTTCGGGGAGAGGCCACAGCTGCTGGCTCAATGGCTGGCGTGCCCCTGGACTCTCCAGGGTATGGAGCTGTGATGCTAATTGGCTATAAAGAGTGGGCTTGGAATTGGAATTTTCTGGGCTTCCAGGTCCCTGGTCGCAGCATCTGATGCTCGTTAAACCACAGGTAGATGAATTGGCTCTGCGGATGCTGACTGTGCACATTCAGGGAGCGATGGCAGCTGCTGGGATTCCAGCTATGAGAGGTGCCGACAGTCAAGGACAGGGTTGCTGGCACGAGAAGCTGGCATGGACTCACTGGGCCCGACTCTCAGTCTCCTCTGCCTCTTTCCCACACACACGGCCATGTGCGTGCTCTCTCTCTCTCTCTCACACACACAGACACACATAGGGTCCTGGGAGTTGGGCATGAAGTAGACTGGTTCTTGTTTCCTTCCAGCTCCTAACTAGCAGTGTGACTTTTGGCAACTCAAACTCTCTGGGCTTCAGTTTCCATAACAGAGGCTGGATAAGAGGATTCCAGAGGCTTCTTAGGTTTGGGCCCATTCCGTGTAGGAGGTTTTGAAACACGAACCATCTAGACTGCAGCAGCCAGTTGGTGGGAAGGCAGCCACCCTATCACTGGTCCTTGATGGTAAGACTGCACACTCTCTGATTTTTGCAGGTCTCCCCTGGTTGTGTTGGGCTGTGCAGGATGGCAGGCCCTCAGATCCATGCCTCTTCTTCAACTCTCCTTCCTGGGGATGCCCTCTGCCCACCATTTGGCGGTGGCACTGGCACTGCCACGGTTGCAGATGCCCTCGGTGAGACAGCCGCTTGCCAGGTGCCCTGGGTGGTATTCTGGCATCACGTCCCCCTGAACTCTGTCCCCAGAAGCCAGAGCTGAGATGGAGCGAATATGCGCTCTCCTTCACGTCAAACCTGGTCACATGGACATCCAAGCAGCCCAGCCCAGACCACCGTCTCACACAGTCAGAGGAAATAGCTCCTTCCTCTTCTGGGCCTAATTCCTCTCCTCGGATCCTGGACCATCAGGCTGAGCAGGACAGCAGAGGCCACTGCATGCCACCCTCTTGTCCTCACTTCAAACTTTCTTCCCATCCTTCATTCAGGGAAACATCAGAAACTCCCAAGCATCCCCCCCGCCCACCCCATTCTTAAATTTTTCTTTTTTAAATTTAGAAGCTCCCAAGCATCTTATCCTCCAGTGGGGAGGGAGGAAGTTAAGTCACCTGAACTTCCCTGCTTGCTGGAGGCATTCAATATCCTGCTCCACCTCCACCAGGTCACTGCCAGTTTTTCCCATTTGATTTCTGTTTGAGCATTTACATCCGTCAAAATTAACCAACGTTTATTGAGTACTTATTGTGTAGCCAGCATGGGGGAAATTACTCTTTTCTTTAAAAAAAAAAAAAGTTTTCTGCTCTCTGATTTTTTTTTTTTTTCTCTGAGATCTCTCAGCCTTCTGGAAGGGAAGCCTTGAATTATTCAACCTGCAGTACAAATCTCTGGAGAACATCACCTCGCGGCTACTTTAATCACTAGAAAGGTTCAGAGTCAGTTATAATCAAGCCAAGTCAACGTGGAAATGCTCATCTCTGGCTTGAAAACAAGATCAAAAGGAAGACCGAGGAAGAGATAAAATCTGAGAGGAGAAATGGATGTTGGTTTCCAGAGGCTCGTAAGTCCTTCTCATATTTCCGAAGGGGTCGCACTGAAAGCCCCGGCCCCTGCAGAGCACATTCCTGCAAATTTTTCTGACCTCTTCTTTTTTTCCCCAAACCCTTTATGTTTTCTAAATTTATTTTTTATTGAAGTACAGTTAATTTACAATGCTGTGTTAGTTTCTGGAGTGCAGCAAAGTGCTTCAGTTATACATATATATCTATTCTTTTTCAGATTCTTTTCCATTATAGGTAATTATTACAAGATATTGAATATAGTTCCCTGTGCTGTACAGTAGGTCCTTGTTTATCTATTTTTTATGTAGTAGTGTGTATCTGTTCACTGGGGCTTTCCAGGTGGAGCAGTGGTAAAGAATCCACTTGCCAATGCAAGAGACCCAAGAGATGTGGGTTGGATCCCTGGATACGAAAAATCCCCTGGAGCAGGAAACAGCAATGCACTCCAGTATTCTTGCTGGAAAGTTCCATGGACAAAGGAGGCTGGTAGGCTACAGTTCATGGGGTCCCAAATAGTCACGCTGAGTGCACGCACACATCTGTTCATCCCAACCTAATTTATCCCTGGTTCCCACTTTGGTAACCTTAAATTTGTTTTCTAAATCTGTGAGTCTGTTTCTGTTTTGTAAGTAAGTTTATTTGTATGATTTCTGTCTGACATGAGGTCACTGAGAAGTCAGTTACAACTCTGCTGATTCAGGGGCAAATCCACCAAGGATGAGACCTCTGACTGATGGTGATTTTGGGAAAAGCTGTTGCCTTTTCAGAATGTGAATGCAGGGAGAGTAAGATGCAGAAAGGGGAAGGGCTTATATGGTGGCTCAGATGGCAAAGAATCTGCAATGCAGCAGACCCGGGTTTGATCCTTAGATCAGGAAGATGCCCTGGAGAAGGGAGTGGCTACCCACTCCAGTATTCTTGCCTGGAGAATTCCATGGCAGGCTACAGTCCATGGGGTCACAAAGAGTGACCAACACACACCTTGAACTAACCTGGGATTAGGTACATTTAGGTAAGGCCTAGGGGATGTGGAGGGCTGGCTGGAAGGTGTCTGTGGACACACCAGGGTGAGAAAGCATCCTTAGGGAAGTGAGGGTGGGTCCACAGCTTAGGGAAGGGGCAATTCTGTCCTCATCTGGGTTCCTGTCTGAGCCCTGGGAAAGTGATGGGAGTGGTGGTCTGCAAGGAGAAACAAGGAGGTGTTTTTAGGGTTCAGTCATCTGTTACGTCATCTGTATCAGGCAGTGTGGCACCAAAAGGTGGAGGGGAGCGATTGTGCTGAGCTTAGCATGGGGGTTTCAGAGGCTGCAGGGTGGCTTTGGTGGGCTGAAGGCCCAGGTGGTCCCTCTGATGGCTTGATGGTGACAAGACCACCATCTGCCGCAGGAATGGATCACTGAGGTAGCCAAGGTGGGGCTCCCTCACCCTGACCACCCACTATGCTCCTCCCCAAGGATGAGCCAGCATTGAAAATGATCAAGAAACTGCCTCTTCCCTACCCCCGAAGGAAGAAGGATGCTTACCGCCTCAATTAAGGACCCCAGGAAGCACATCTAGGGTTCATGGGTGTGCTCTTTCTCTTCCGCCTGTGCAGGAGATAGGATGGTGCACTGGTTAGGGAAGAGAGTGTGGCTCAGCTCAGTTTAGGAAAAAGAGTCCTCCTGGGCACAGCCCATCACGCTTGCACTGGTGTTGAGACCAAAGGCCAGCTAATGAGAAGATGCTGGCCCTCTCTTATTCCCTGATGGGGTTCTTTTCCTTACAGACCTCTTAGAAGGAGGGAGGAGGCTGGATCAAGGCAGGTCTCAGAAATTCTGGGACTGGCCCAGATGCTCACATAGCAATTCAATCTCAGGAGCACGCTAGTCACACAGCCCTGCCCAGTGGTGGTGGAGGGATCTGGAAGGCTGGGGACCTGGGAAGCAGGGTCCTTGGCCCCTGTATTGGCACCCTCGGTGATGGGTATCAGCTGCCACCGCAGGCTGTGGCTTGTTCCTTCAGGTGGAAGGTGGGGGAGAGGGCAGCCGAGGTCTTAGCGACAGATATCACTGATGGGACCAGATCACAAAGTGGGGGAAATGACAGATGTTAACGTGGCAGCTGAGAGGCTGTGTTTGTGGGTACACACTAGACATCTGCGGGGTGCCCAGGCCGCCTGGGGTCCAGTCTCAGCTCTGTCACCCAGCCGTGTAATGTCACGCTCTATCAATGCCTCAGTCTCTCTGCCTATAAAACGGATAGAAGGTTGTGGGAAGGGTGAACTAAGCTCATGCTGGCAAAGCCCTTGGTGCAGCACCTGGCTTTCAGGAAACTCTGAGGGGACAAACAGGTCTCCACGCTCAGCTGTGTCTCTGGGTCCTCTTAGAGACCAGAGTCTGTAGCAGCAGACCAGGTTCAAGCCAGAGAGATGCTGCCGGGGGCTGACTGTAAACTCCTTGGTGCCCCCAGAGTTGGGGGGACGTGGGAATTCCGGGGAAACGCTTTTTTCGGTTGCAGAGCAGTGAAGCCACACATGGACCGGGCTCACCTTCAGTGTTCCCCTCTTTTGGGAAGAATCAGCACAAAGCCCATTCCTTCCTGTTGTAAACATGTAGTGTACAAACTGGAGAATGAAGGCGCAGGGGAGTGGAGGGCTGCTCCACCCTGGGGACAGTCTGGTGAGTCTCCTTCTAGACCCATGGCCGTGCGTGAGCAAACAAATACACCATATGTATACACCCTCCCCGTATAGTTCCCCCTCTCCCTTTTCCCCTCCCTCCCTTTCTCTCTCTTTTCCCATGTCTCTCCTTTCCAAGGGGGAGATCCCACTACATACACACGACTGCCATTGCTTAGTAATCTGTTTTTCTCCTCTCATTATTGTGTCAGGCACAGCTTCCTGGGTCAGTGAATATATTTCTATTAAAGTCCTCCCGGCCCCTCCAATACTGTAGTTCCCCAAAGATTTAAGGAATGAAAAAGGACCAAAGAGATTCTAATATCCCCAAGGGAGAATCTAAGAAAGAAGGCAATTTTATAAAAGCCTTTTAAAAACTGATTTTCCCTGGTTAAACATTAATATATCTTTAGGAAAAAGAAAACTTGGGAATTCCCTGGAGGCCCAGTGGTTATTAGGACTCAGTGCTTTTGTGGCTGTGGGTCTGGGTTCTATCCCTCATCAGAGAATCAGCGGTGTGGCCGAAAAGAAAAAGAAAAACTTAAAATCCATATTGTTGAGGTAGTCCCAATATGGGTTGGAAAAGAATTTCCAGATGCAGAGCATTCCTGCAGGGAGCGAGTTTGTTAAGAACAAAGAGCAGAGATAGTGGGCACCGAGAGTGCAGTGGGCCAACCTCTTGACAGACCACGGAGAGTCAACAGTTTTTGTGGGCGAATAGCCAATATCTATAGCCTCAGGCCAAAGAAAATGCCTGCCGGAAGGTTGGTGTTAGGTGATTGGTTGGGCAGCTGTATGCTGTTTACTGGAGTGGGCATTTTTGCCTAACCGGGAGTCAGGAAACTTGTTAGCGATGATCAGAGGGGCTTTTGGCAATGGTTACAGTGGACCTCAGTTAGCTTCAGAGGTGACCTTGGTTCTGGGCTCCGCTTCTGTAGCCTTGGTGCAAGGCCTTGCCCCTGTGGCCTAGGGGCAGGACTCAACACATATACATTGGGTTGGCCAAGAAGTTCATTTGGGGTTTTCCATAAGATGTTGTGGAAAAACTTGAGTGAACTTTCTGGCCAACCCAAAGCTTCATAATCTCATCACCCAGCTATAATCATTTTCAACATTTTAATATAGGTCTTTCTAATCTTTTTTTTAATGTCTACAGTTGTGTGTGTGTTTAAACAAAATTAGAATCCCATTATAGCATATTTATGTTTTATATTTAATAGTATTTCACAGATATTTTTCTCTCATTACTATCATATGGGCCTAAATTATATGGTAGCCAAGAACATATGGCCCAATTTTCCCGAATGCAAGATTCAGTAAAAAGTTTTGGGGCCAATTTGAATATATAAACAGGGAAATCATCAAATGCTTACTTACAATGTTTAATTTATAAATTTAGTTGCACAAAGATATTTAAAACCACATATAGCAGGAAATACATTAAATTTAGAAGGATTATTCTTTCCCATTTTTATAGTTTATACCAACTCTCCTGGTGTCTTAGATATCTACGTTTCGTCATCCTGGAGCTGCTTTGTACATTACCCACCGTAGCTGTCTGCAGCGCACCGTTTCCGTTTTGGTCTCATTTGTTTGCGGCTTCTCTTTTTCAGTGTTGTTGTTCGTTTGTTTCCTATTTGTTTGTTTCTTAGACTGCACCATTCAGCACTGGGAATCTTAGGCCCCAACCAGGGATTGAAACTGTGCCCCTGCGTTGGGAGCTCAGAGTCTTAACCACAGGACCACCAGGGAAATCTCTTGTCTAATGAAACTGAGATGTAAGACTTTAAAAATCTGTGTATGGTGTTGTCTCTGGAAATTGTTTTCAAAGCCACAAGTACCTATTAGCATAACATTAAAAGAGTCTTTTTATTTGTCCCAGAAGTGTGTACTAGTGATCTCTACAACATTACCACTTACTGTATTGCTTTTAAAAGTGATCTTTAAAAGCTTGTTTACAAAGACAGCCAACACTTGTAATTGTAAGGTCTTAACCCCCAGAATAATTACTAAATCCCTGTTAAATGTCTTTGCTTCCTTTTTTTCCAGTTCCCATAGGTGACCTCTTTAAACATCCCAAACTAGCATTGATTGAGGTCAAGGAGGGCTAATGCGATTTCTTCAAACAGTACTTTGTTTAAAATAACGTAACTGAAAAAGAGTGCATTTAATAGGAGACTCTGTAAGAACTTGAATTTAAAGAGATTTTTTTTTTCTTTTCTATAGGATAAATGTAGGAAAATTCCTCATGTTTTATTTGGACATATGGTTTTTTTTAATAATAAGATTAATGGAAACCTGGTTTTCCATCTTTTGGCTGTGCTCTAATTTATTTAATCATTCCTCTATTGTTCAACAGTTTAATTATTTCTGCATTTTTTCCCCATATTGTAAATAACAAGCCACATTCTTGTATTTATATCTCCGGGCACATTACAGACTACTTCCTTGGGACAAATCCCACAGGGTCAAATGGTATGGCTATTCTAGTGAATTATTTATTATTATTATTATTTTTAATTGGAGGATAATTGCTTTACAATGTTATGTTGGTTTCTGCTGTACAACATTGTGAACCAGTCATAACTATATATATATATATATCCCCTCCCTCTTGAGCCTCCCTTCCACCCCCCACGTAGGTCATCACAGAGCTGCAGACTGGGCTCCTTGTGCTACATATCAGCTTCCTGCTAGCTAATCTTTCTCAATTTGTCCCGTTCTCTGTCGCTATTTTAAAGGATCTGGATATGTTGTGCCAAATTGCCCTTCAGAAAGTTGTACCAATTTATAAATCCCATCATCAGTGAATAGAGGTGGGCACTTGATAATACACATGCAGTATTTCTGAAATTAATAGGAAAATGCTTCTCCATAAGCTCATTGAACTTTTCGTGGATCCATAACTGATTGGAACTATAGGAGTCCTTAGAACTCATCTCAGTTCAGTTCAGTCGCTCAGTCATGTCTAACTCTTTGTGACCCCATGGACTGCAGCATGCCAGGCCTCTCTGCCCATCACCAACTCCTGAAGTTTACTCAAACTCATGTCCGTTAAGTCGGTGATGCCATCCAATCATCTCATCCTCTGTCATCCCCTTCTCCTCCTGCCTTCAATCTTTCCCAGCATCAGGGTCTTTTCAAATGAGTCAGCTCTTTGCATCAGGTGGCCAAAGTATTGGAGTTTCAGCTTCAACATCAGTCCTTCCAATGAATATTCAGGACTGATCTCCTTTAGGATGGACTGGTTGGATGTCCTTGTAGTCCAAGGGACTCTCAAGGATCTTCTCCAACACCACAGTTCAAAAGCAACAATTCTTCAGCACTCAGCTTTCTTTATGGTCCAACTCTCATCCATACATGACTACTGAAAAAACCATAGCCTTGACTAGATGGACCTTTGTTGGCAAAGTAATGTCTCTGCTTTTTAACATGCTGTCTATGTTGGTCATAACTTTTCTTCCAAGGAGTAAGCATCTTTTAATTTCATGGCTGCAATTACTATCAGCAGTGATTTTGGAGCCCCCCAAAATAAACTCTGACACTGTTTCCACTGTTTCCCCATCTATTTGCCATGAAGTGATGGGACCGGATGTCATGATCTTAGATTTCTGTTGAGCTTTAAGCCAACTTTTTCACTCTCTTCTTTCACTTTCATCAAGAGGCTCTTTAGTTCTTCACTTTCTGCCATAAGGGTGGTGTCATCTGCATATCTGAGATTATTGATATAACCTCTATCTTCATAATTTGAAGATAGATATATCTGAGGTTATTGAGAGTTCCAAAAAACCATCTATTTCTACTTTATTGACTATGCCAAAGCCGTTGACTGTGTGGATTACAATAAACTGTGGAAAATTCTGAAAGAGATGGGAATACAGACCACCTGACCTGCCTTTGAGAAATCTGTATGCAGGTCAGGAAGCAACAGTTAGAACTGGACATGGAACAGCAGACTGGTTCCAAATAGGAAAGGGAGTACATCAAGAAGCCATCTAGTGCTACTGATTTCCCAGTGGGCTTGTATACCTCTTGTGATGGGAAGCTTTCTGGTGGGAGCCTCTGCCAGGACTGGATGGTTATGATGCTAACCCTCATCCAAAATCTGTCTCCCTAGAACTTACAGTTTTAAGCAGAACACCTGGCTTATCTCTATGTTCAGCATAGCCACTCACTGAAATTGGGGGAAAGGGAAATTGAATGTAATGAGTTCCAACTCTGGTGTCAGACACCGCACCAGGTATGGCTCCATGAAGCTGGAATTCAGTTCAGTTCAGTTCATTTCAGTCGCTCAGTCGTGTCCAACTCTTTGTGATCACATGAATTGCAGCACGCCAGCCCTCCCCATCCATCACCAACTCCTGGAGTTCACTCAAACTCACGTCCATCAAGTTGGTGATGCCATCCATCCATCTCATCCTCTGTCATCCCCTTCTCCTCCTGCCCCCAATCTTTCCCAGCATCAGGGTCTTTTCCAATGAGTCAACTCTTCTCATGAGGTGTCCCATAATTTGAAGATAGAGAAACTTAGGTTCAGAGATCTCAAGCAACTTGTCCAAACTCACACAGCTGGTAAATTGAGGGACTGAGATCAAGGACTCCACATAGTCTTCCTTAGTTCAGTTCAGTTCATTTCATTTCAGTCGCTCAGTCGTGTCCGACTCTTTGCAACCCCATGAATCACAGCACGCCAGGCCTCCCTGTTCATCACCATCTCCCAGAGTTCACTCAGACTCACGTCCATCGAGTCCGTGGTGCCATCCAGCCATCTCATCCTTTGTGGTCCCCTTCTCCTCCTGCCCCCAATCCCTCCCAGCATCAGAGTCTTTTCCAATGAGTCAACTCTTCGCATGAGGTGGCCAAAGTACTGGAGTTTCAGCTTTAGCATCACATTCCTTCCAAAGAAATCCCAGGGCTGATCTCCTTCAGAATGGACTGAGTGGATCTCCTTGCAGTCCAAGGGACTCTCAAGAGACTTCTCCAACACCACAGTTCAAAAGCATCAATTCTTCGGCGCTCAGCCTTCTTCACTGTCCAAATCTCACATCCATACATGACCACAGGAAAAACCATAGCCTTGACTAGACGGACCTTAGTCGGCAAAGTAATGTCTCTGCTTTTGAATATACGGTCGATGTTGGTCATAACTTTTCTTCCAAGGAGTAAGCGTCTTTTAATTTCATGGCTGCAGTCACCATCTGCAGTGATTTTGGAGCCCCCCAAAATAAAGTCTGACACTGTTTCCACTGTCTCCCCATCTATTTCCCATGAAGTGATGTGATCGGATACCATGATCTTCGTTTTCTGAATGTTGAGCTTTAAGCCAACTTTTTCACTCTCCTCTTTCACTTTCATCAACAGGCTTTTTAGCTCCTCTTCACTTTCTGCCATAAGGGTGGTGGCATCTGCATATCTGAGGTTATTGATATTTCTCCTGGCAATCTTGATTCCAGCTTGTGTTTTTTCAAGTCCAGCATTTCTCATGATGTACTCTGCATAGAAGTAAAATAAGCAGGGTGACAATATGCAGCCTTGATGTACTCCTTTTCCTATTTGGAACCAGTCTGTTGTTCCATGTCCACTTCTAACTGTTGCTTCCTGACCTGCATACAGATTTCTCAAGAGGCAGGTCAGGTGGTCTGGTATTCCCATCTGTTTCAGAATTTTCCACAGTTTATTGTGATCCACACAGTCAAAGGCTTTGGCAAAGTCAATAAAGCAGAAATAGATGTTTTTCTGGAACTCTCTTGAATTTCCATTTTCCAGCGGATGTTGGCAATTTGATCTCTGGTTCCTCTGCCTTTTCTAAAACCAGCTTGAACATCAGGGAGTTCACGGTTCATGTATTGCTGAAGCCTGGCTTGGAGAATTTTGAGCATTACTTTACTAGCATGTGAGATGAGTGCAATTGTGCGGTAGTTTGAGCATTCTTTTGCATTGCCTTTCTTTGGAATTGGAATGAAAACAGACCTTTTTAAGTCTTCATTTTTGGAGCTACTTAAAACAAGTCTGCCTGCAGGCTCAAAGCCCCCCAGTCACGTCTGGAGAGCATACCTCCCAGAGCAGTCAGGACAGCCCCGATTTCGAATCTTTTGCCCAGTTTTCTCCATTAGTGCACTGACTGTGGTGATTGGTACTTGAGTTGGTGAGTCTGGGACCCCCCTCCCTGTGTGGACCATGATGAGAATCCACCAAAGTGGAAGGTGTTTGGAAGACGGAGGGGACACAGCAGCCATTACTCTTGGAAAATCGTTATAGTCAGAAGCAGCAGCAGATGCAGCGGTGCCCAGTAGGTTTCAACTTGTCCTGGCTTGCCTCTCTCTACATCCAGCTCTCCTCTCTGGCTGCCCACTCTGTTGGCCGACAGTGGCTCAGGCCCACCACCAAGCACTTGGCTGCAGACCCATGGAGTTGGAAACCACTCAGCACCAGCTCTGTACAGAAGTCTCCACCCCGCTGCCCCTGGCGTGGTCCCACTTTGATGCTGGATACTCTTGACTTCACCAAGTGGCTGATCAGTAGCTCTTTCTCTGATTCTCCAACTTTTCCTCCAGACCTTCACTTTCTCAGCTCATCCCATAATGGTTAAAGAATGGTTCCTATAATATTGGGTTGGCCAAAAAGTTATTTTGATTTTTTCCGTAACATCTTACAGAAAAACCTGAATGAACTGTATGTTATGGAAAGTCCTGAACAAACTTTTTCACCAACACAATAAATGCCTTATCTCAGAGCACTGGTAGAGACTCTGATCCCTTGACTGAACCTTGGTAGAGGTGATGTCTCAGGACTTCAAAACTACTCCTTAATAGGTCTTACAACTTTCTCTTCTCTTAGGGCGCTGAGACTGTCATGCTGTGTGGGAACGCTGCTGGACCAGCTAGAGGCTGACAGGCTATGTGGAGGAGAATTGAGGTTCCTTGGTTAATACTCAGACTCATGAAAAAGAAAAAAAAAACTGTTGTAAGGTTTTTTTGAGGGACAGAGAAAGTGTTTTTCTATTAGTTGTTTAATCTGCCATCATATTCCATTGCATGAAATAAAAGTCAGTCGTGTCCAACTCTTTGAGACCATGTGGACTGTAGCCCACCAGGCTCCTCTGTCCATGGGATTTCCCAGGCAAGAATACTGGAGTGGGTTGCCATTTCCTTCTCCAGGGGGTCTTCCTGACCCAGGGATCGAATCTGGGTCTCCTGCATTGCAGGCAGACTCTTTAGCATTTGAGTCACTAGGAAAGTTAAAATGTACTAAGTAAAATTTAGTGCAATCTGGTTAGAATAATAAAATTTTAAAAATATTTATCAACTTTATTAACTTATACAAAATAAAATTCACTGCTTTTTTTAAAGAAGGAGTTTTTATTGGAATATAATTGATTTGCAATGTTGTGATACTTTGTGCTGTACCTCAAAGTCATTCAATTATATAAATACATACATGAACTCTTTTTTAGATTCTTTTCCGTATAGGTCACTGCTTTTTTTTTTTTATTGTGGTAAAATAAAGATAGCATAAAACTGACCATTTTAGCTGCCTCTAAGTGTACAGTTCATTGGTATGAAGTATAATCACCTTGTCATGCAACCGTCATCGCTATCAATTCCAGAACTTTTTTATCATTCCAGACTGGACTCTGTACCCATTACACAATTAACTTCTCATTCCCTCTTCCCCTTCCAGTTTTAAGCCCTATGATTTGGGGTGCTTTGTTACATAACAGAAAGTTGAAATACCAACACTTGGTGAGGTGCTGTTAGTTTTAGTTTAGGAACGTAGTTTCCCAATCTATGCATCTCTTCTTTGCCAGCCTCCTTTTTGCCAGCCTCCTTTTCCCCAGCCTTAGTAACCAAGAAGCATGTGTCCTCCTCTGCCATTCCCCCCCAGCAAGCTTTCATGTCCCCATAGCTCTGGTGACTTGGCTCTGGGTCTTGCCTGCATTTCTCAAAGTGGTGTCCACAGAAAGAACACTGTTCTCTAGGGGAGACTAGAGTAGCAGAGCCTACGGCAGAGTTTGTAAACCAATGGCCACATCATGCCCACATATATGCTTTATTCAGCACATACCATCAACTTGCAGTGTTTGAAAACAATTTGAACATACATATGCTACTTTATAGAGAGATAACAAATAAGGACCTATGGTATAGTACAGGGAACTCTACTCAGTACTCTGTAATGGCCTATTGGGTTAAGAATCTAAAAGAGAGGAGACGTACGTGAAGTTCCTTGGTGGCTCAGATGGTAAAGAACCCACCTGCAATGCAAGAGACCCAGGTTCAATCCCTGGTTGAGAAGCTTCCCTGGAAAAGGGAATGGCAACCCTCTCCAACAGTCTTGCCTGGAAAATTCCATGGACAGAGGAGCCTGGTGGGGTCACAAAGAATCGGATATGACTGAGCAACTAACACTTCCTTTCTTTCATGTATATGTATAATTGAATCACTTTGCTATGAAACTAACACAGCACTGTAAATCAACTGTACACTAACAAAAAGTTTAAAAAAAGGAAATTACAAATGATTCAAACATGAAAAAAAAAGAGAAAGTCTGAATTTGTTTCCAATGTGTGAAGGTCCAGAGAGCCACAGGCAAAGCTTTCTGGTTTACTCTGGAGAAACAGGACACCCGGCCACACGAGGTCCACATTCCCACAGGACAGAGCTCTTGGCTGGGTTGAGCAGAGGCTGTCCCTCCTGGGACAGATCTGCGCCCTCCAGCATTCTGCAGTCCAGATAGGCCTGGCTGCACTTCCTTTCCAAGGCCTTACAGCCAGCCTTTCACTCCTTTGCCCTTTGGGCTACTTGGCCTCTGGGCATTTGAGCTTCAACCTCTGGCTAAAGGGACAATCACCGCCCATGAGTGAGCCTGCGCTTCTGTAAATACAGCCATAGCATTCTAGCGGTTTGGCCACTGTACTCCAAGCTCAGAATCTCCTAAGCCTCTGAGCTTTTTCTGGCAACTTGCCCTGTGATACCTTGGGCATGATGCTTACTAGAAGTTATGAGGGCCTTCATGATCTATCTGCCGCTTCTTGGAACCAAGGAGAGAAAGGAGTTTATGGCAGGTGAGTGCCTGGTTTGAGAACACAGGATGAAGGCAGGGGATTGATTTCAGGGCCAGATGATGACCCAGATTCGGGCCCGATGGCTTTTGGGGGATGATTTGGCATTTCCAAGTTTCAGTCCAGGTGCTGACCTCAGTTTGACTTGAATTATTATCCCTATGTCTTCCTTCCTGGCCACTGGACTAAGCTCCAGGAGGATGGGGTGGCTTGTGTTTTATCTTTGGTCTCCTAGAGCCTGGCACGCAGTAGGGTCTTGATAAGTGTTCATTGATTCAAATTTTAAAGGAGGAAAACCTGAAAAATTGTGAGGAGTGCTGGCTTGACAGTAGAGTTAGGATGCCCACTGTAAGAAGGTGCTGGGAGACCTCCGACAGAAAGCATCTACGAAAGGAGCTGACGCAGTCCTCTTAGCCTTGGCGAGATCAAGCTACATGTGTGAACCTGGGATGGAAACTAAGGATTTGTTATCTCATTTATTCCTGCATTCTCGGATATCTGCAGGGCACCTACTGGCGCCAAATGTAGGTGCTGAGAATTAGGGGTGGCACGGGAAGGGCACTGTGACTTCAACCAAAGGTCTGAAGGGGCAGGAAGCGGCCATGTAGGTTCTAAACGTGTCGAAATGCACGGGGGCCCTTTCGTGGGAACCTTAGGGCATTGGTGGATGTCTAGCCCCCGGTAGGCAGCCCTGACTTTCGGGTTAAACACGCATGAGTTAAAATCCTTGTTCTGTCACTTTTCAGCTGCGTGACTCTTGTTCTCTGAGCTCAGTTTCCGCATCTGGCAAATGGGGAGAGTTCCTACCCCCAGGCTAACTGTGAGGATTATCTGAGATATTTATGTAAAACATAGCACCGTGCCTGGCTTTTCCTTTCCTTTGAGAAATGATGGTTTAAATTTTTTTTATTACTGTCATTAGAAGGCAGGAGAAGAAGACACCTGGCACCTGGATGGTGGGTCATAGCCTCTTGGGGAAGATGGAGGAGGTGACTGGGTGCAGGTCATCGTGTGGGCCCAAGGGTGGGCAGCCTGCACACTTGCTGGTCACTGCACTTGGTAGGACAAGGCGGCCCTGATGAGATCTTGCCTGTCTTTCGTTTCTCTGAGGGGAGAGGAAGTAGCAGTGGGAACTACTACCTTGCGTCTAATTCTAGCCAAGAAGGGCAGAATCAGTGACGTGGAAAAGGCAGAAACCTTGAGAAAATGTGGAGTCACTGGCTCCTGGAAGGGGGAGGGTCAGCCTTCCTGGGCTTAAGAGGGTGCTTGTCAGGACGTTCAGGGCCAAGGGACAAGTGAATCCAAGGCTGGAAGCGGGGAGGGAGGACAACCTGGGCAAGTGGGTGGTGGCCGAGAATGGGACTCTGACCGCACAATGGGGGTTGTCTTCATGTTCCGGGGTGGCCGATGGTGCCTGCGGGGAGTGGTCCCAGACACCAGCCATGTTGTACCGCTCAGCAGACCACGTGTGCGGCAGCCCTTGCTCTTGGACTTCTCAGCGCTTCTCCAGATCATTCTTCCACGGACGCAGCTGGAGTGGCGAATGGACAATGAGAGGCAGGGATAATCATACTGATCAACACTTCTTAATCTGCTCCCGCTGGTCACTGATCTCTAGTGGCACAATCCCTGTGCCCTCTCCAAGTAGGTGCTTCACTCATCCGTACCCTGAGACCCACTTACGTAAAGAGAGCATGTGGTTCCAGCCCCAGCTGCCTTGTCAAGCCTGCAGCTACTCTGGTTGGGGAGAACTGGCTCTGAAGATGGTGGGATTTGGGTGAAGCCGGGTAGCTTTGTGCCACCTCTTTCCCACCCTCCTCCCCAATAACCTCATTAGCAGCAAGAATTGAGGGGGTTCCTCTCGCCTTCTCTGCAGCCTGATCATCCACAGGAGCATTTCATTGTAAAAAGCCTCTGTTCTCTCTGGCTGCAGCCTGGGCTATTCTGCCAGTCTTTGTTCTAAACCCAAGAAGAATGCAGAAGGATTTCTCCTGCCTTTTGATGCTTTGTCTGAAATTTAACTTCCAAGTCTCTGCTACTTTCTGCAAGGGGAAAAAAAAGTACCCATTCAGGTACTTGAAAACAGCTGCCACAGGTAAAGAGGAAGGAACAGAGAGCCCATGGGTGAGCTCTGGTCCAGGATTTGAGAGAACTTCACTTCTTTCCATCAATTCCTAATCTTAGAGACTCGCTCCTCTTATATCTGGGTGCCTGGTGGGGTTTCCTCTCCTAGGAATTATTGCCAGCCTCCTGTGTCAGCGTCCTTAGCTTTCATTGCTCTGTGGATATCACTGTGGCCGATGGCTTGTCTGTCTGGACTCTTTTCAGAGCTTTCCCACCATCCCAGGGAGAGGAACACTAATGAATATTGCCTCCCATTAACTGAGCATCTGGCTTGCATCCCTGTCTCAGCACTCTCCAGAGGGCTGTCTGAGATTCTGCTGTCTTTGCCTGCTTCAGCGCCCATACTCCATCACCCTTGTAACTACTCTCCTTTCAGCTGTCTGAGATCACATGACTCTCTAAGCTGCCCTACCTCCCCATCACTCCTCCTGCATCCACACAGCCTTGGGCTCCATTGCTCTTCAGTGGCTCAGTCGTATCTGACTCTTTTCGACCTCATGGACTGCAGCTCGCCAGTTTCCTCTGTCCTCTGCTATCTCCTGGAGTTTGCTCACACTCCTGTCCATCGAGTCTGTAATGCTATCTAACCATCTCATTCTCTGCTGCCCCCTTCTCCTTTTGCTTTCAGTCTTTGCCAGTATCAGGGTCTTTTCCAACGAGTCGACCCTTTGCATAAGATGGCCAAAGTATCGGAGCTTCAGCTTCAACAACAGTCTTTCTAATGAATATTCAGAGTTGATTCCCTTTAGGATTGACTGGTTTGATCTCCTTGCAGCCCAAGGGACTCTCAAGAGTTTTCTCCAGCACCACAATTTGAAAGCGTCAGTTCTTTGATGCTCAGCCTTCTTTATGGTCCAACTCTCACATCTGTACATGACTACTTGGAAAAACTATAGCTTTGACTAGACGGACCTGTGTTGGTAAAGTGATGTCTCTGCTTTTTAATATGCTATCTAGGTTGGTCATAGCTTTTCTTCCAAAGAGCAAGCATCTTTCAATTTCATGGCTGCAGTCACCTTAGGTGGCGATTTTGGAGGGCAAGAAAATAAAGTATGTACTGTTTCCATTTTTTCCCCTTCAACTTGCCATGAAGTGATGGGACCAGATGCCATGGTCTTAGTTTTTTTAAAATATTAAGTGTCAAGTCAGCTTTTTCAGTCTCCTCTTTCACCCTCATCAAGAAGCTCTTTAGTTCCTCTCTTACTTTCTGCCATTGGAGTGGTATCATCTGCATATCTGAGGTTGTTGATTTTTCTTACAATCTTGTTCCAGCTTGTGATTCATTCAACCTGGCATTTTGCATGATGTACTCATCATATAGGTTAAATAACTAGGGTAATAGTACACAGCCTTGTCGTACTCCTTTCCCAATTTTGAACCATTCAGTTATTCCATGTCCGGTTCAAACCATTGCTTCTTGACCTGCATACAGATTTCTCAGGAGACAGGTAAGGTGTTCTAGTACTCCAATCTCTTTAAGAAGGGATTGTTGTGATATAGACAGTCAAAAGCTTTAGCATAGTCAATGAAGCAGATGTTTTTCTGCAATTTCCTTGCTTTCTCCATGATCCAACAAATGTTGGCAATTTGATCTCTGGTTCCTCTACCTCTTCAAAACCCAGCTTGTACATCAGGAAGTTCATCAGTTCACATACTGCTGAAGTCTAGCTTGAAGGATTTTGAGTATAACCTTACTATTAATTGCCTGTGAGATGAGTGCAATTGTATGGTAGTTTGAACCTTCTTTGGCATTCCCCTTCTTTGGGACTGGAATGAGAACTGATCTTTTTCAGTCCTGTGGCCACTGCTAAGTTTTCCAAATTTGCTGCCACATTGAGTGCAGCACTTTAACAGCATCATCTTTGAGGATTTCTAATAGCTCAGCTGGAATTCCATCATTTCCACTAGCTTTGTTTGTAGTAATGCTTTGGCTCCACTGCCCATCCCTAAAAACTCTTTTATATCTCTTAGTTCAAACTCCCCCATATATGAATGATTATGGCCAGCTCAGAGGATGAGTGGCCAACAAATGGATGGGCTGCCTTTTGGTCAGGCTTTCTCTTCTCAACGATTATCTTGTCCCAGACCTGGTTCTGCTGTAGAACTCACATGGCTGTTGGAATATTCTTTGTATTTCTGAGATAGCCTCAGAACATGATCAGTATGTGTGGTGGGGAAAGACCTGGTCTAAGAAAGAGACTTGGAGCCTAGATCTTCTAGCTTGCTGCATGATCTTGAGCAAGTCCCCTTTCTTCTCCGGACCTCAGTTTCCCATCTGGATAATGAGAAGGTGAGATAATTTGTAAGAACCCGGCTAGCTCTCACCTAATCATCATCATCATCACAAAATTGCTAACATTTATTATTGAATGTTTCCATGTGCTCCATGCTTTCCCTGAATTATCTCATTGAATCCTACAGTTTAGTGTCAACCTTTTTCAAAGGAGGAAATAAAGGCTCGGAGATGTTAGGTAACATGCCCAAGATCACACAGCCAGCAGGGGCTCATCGGATCCCAGAGCCTTGGTTCCCCCTTCTAGAGCAGAGGAACTACAGACTGGGGCCTGTCGTCCTGGAAGGCTTAGAGAGCTTTCGACGCTGCTTGCTTGGCTCCAGCGCTGTCCCTGCCACTTACCGTGGAATGGAATTAGCACGTTTCATCAAACTTGGTAGGGTTGAAATCATCCCTCCCCCACGCCCCCATCCTAAGCTAATGGATAGCCCACAGTCCTGACAGTCAGACCTCATGCTGTCCCCGAACTATGCTTATGCCCTTTAAACACCAAAGTTGGATCAGCTCCTATTTCCTTTACAGGGAGGCCCAGCATCCCAGGAACTGTAGTCAGATCAGTATTTTTCAGGCAGCACGGTCTTCCTAACATCTCCAACATACGAAATGGCTCTTTCACCACATGTAGGCGCTGGGGATTTTTTTCTTAAATTAAGAATTTGATACATTCCTCCAGTCCCCCTCCAGGGGTTGCAGAGAGCAGGCAAAGTGATGCCTTGTGCTAATGTGAAGGTGTGGTTCTGCATTTTGAAGGAGATCTTGAAAATCTCCAGGAAAAAAATAAATGTCCCCAAATGACCCTCAGTTCTTGGTGAGAAATGTGAGCTTGCATGAGTGCTGAAGGGCTTTGTGTCCCCTGGAAATCCACAGCCTGTTTAAGGGTCAAATGACAGAATGGAAGGGCATGTGTGTGTATGTGTGCCCATGTGTGTGTGTGTTGGGGGGATGCAGGGGCCCTGGGACTGATCTAACCTGAGTGAGTGCTCCACATAGGAAAGAGCACTACACAGGGAGTCTGGAGGTTTGGTTTGCTGGGTGAGCTCGGAGCCTACCTCATATGACTGCTCTGAGCCTTAATCAACCTGGATCCCAAGAGAAAGGGCCAGCACATGTAACCTGCAGGCTTTTCTGGGGTGGAGAGCTGGCACCCACCTTGTGGAGGGCAAGAGTCCATGGAAGGTGGAGGGAGCTGGTCTTGGGGAGGAAGGATGGTGGGAAGTCAAACAAATAGGAGTTCTGTCCTGGCTTGACTTCTCGGGCCCTTGATTTCCTCATCTGAAAAATGGGATAACAACAGTACCTACATCATAAATTAGTAGGAAGATTAAATGAATGTTGATAAAAGTGTATGGCACCTGGAAAAATATTTTTTCCATACCTTAATTTTTATAGAAACTATACATATATTTAAATTAATAGAATTTATTTTTAAAGGAAATTTTGGTTTGCAGAAAAATTGATTAGAAAGTAAAGCGTGTACTGCTCTTCCACCAGTTTTCCCTATTATTTACATCTGGTGTTAGTGGGGTATATTTGAAATAGTTGATGAACCAGTGCTGATACATCTTTAGTCTCTAAAACCCCAGTTTACTCTAGTGTTCGCTTTCTGTGTTGTACATTCTGGAGGTTTTGACAAATGTCAGCATTACGATATCTTACAGAGTAGTGTCACTCCCCTAAAACTCTTCTGTGTTCCATATCTTCATCCTTCCCTGAACTCCTGGCAAGCACTGTTTCCACAGTTTTGCACCTTCCAGAATGTCACATAGTTGGGCTGCTACACTATGTAACCTTTTCAAATGGGCTTCTTTCCCTTCTTTCCCTAGTGAGATGCATTTAAGTTTCTGCCATGTCTTCTCATAGCTTGCTAGCTTGCTTCTCTGTATCACTGAGTAAGAGTCCCTTATATGGATGTACCACAGTTTATTTGTTCACTCACCCACTGAAAGACATCTCAGTTGCTCCAAGTTTGGGCATTGCTAATTTTACAACATCTGGGAGGTGAGTGTCATGATTTGAGGGCAAAGCCCTTAGAATCAGACTGAATGGCTTCAATATTCTGCTAGTAGCTGGGTGATCTTAGAAAGTTATTATCTCTTCCACCTTCCTCCTCTGAGAAATGGGCCTATGTGAGGTCAGACTGCTCACACAGATATCTGCACTGCGATGGCTTAAGCAGAATAGAAACGGCTGCAGGTCAGCAGAGGGTGCTGCCACACTGGGCAAATTCAGGGACCCAAACCCACCATTTCAAAACGGGGTTTCTCTGGTGGTCCAGGTCCCTGCCAGAGGGTGGGAGGTGAGGAGGTTTGTTACTGACCAAGGTTCTTGGCTTCCTTAACCTATAGAAATTCATCAGAGGCCAGACAAGAAATTCAGGCAAGGCTTTAATGGGGCCCCTGCTGCAACATCCAGGAGTGAGAGCAAACAAATTCCCTTGCTTGCTGCTCTTGGAGGGGGCTGAGCTTGGTCCTTAAATGGGGCGAGGATAGGGGTGTGTTCAGGGGTGGGGCTGGAGGCGTGGCTTAGGTGGCTTGCCCACTTCTAGAATGTCGTGTGCTGGGGGCATGCTCAGTGCTCTACTTTTGTTCCCAGTTCAGTTCAGTTCAGTCGCTCAGTCATTCCGACTCTTCGCGACCTCATAAATCGCAGCACACCAGGCTTCCCTGTTCATCACCGTCTCCCGGAGTTCACTCAGACTCACGTCCATCGAGTCAGTGATGCCGTCCGCTGCTTTTTCTCCAGGCTCTCTAAAAGTGGCATTTGGATTTTTTGGGTCTCTTTGTATCATTTGTCTAGAATTTGCCCTAACTGAGCATTCATGTGGTTATTTTTAGTTCTATATAGTTTCTTTGTATACTATACAAAGTAAAGTTGTTGCAGGAGAGTTGTGTCCACGTGCAAGCAAAGCAGTGCTGCAGTAAAGGGTCTCAAGGTCACTTACTCCCTTAAGTGCCCTGGCCTGGAAGGCACATGGCCCTTGCTCACATGCTATTGGACAGAACTTGGTCACATGGTCTTACCTCACTGAAAGGGAAGCTGGGAAATGTAGTCTAGCTATATGTCCAGCTTCAAATCTACCCACAGGAAGGGGAGAACAGAGCTGGGTGGGCAGCTGGCAGTCTCTGCCACACGATGATAGAACGTACTTACAGGTTTATGATGAGAATTAAATGAGAGGATTTGTGTAACATCCTTAGCTTAGTGCATGGTGCAAAGTTAATGATATGTGTTTGTTCTAGGATTATTCACAAGGAATTAGAGGGTCAGAGCATTTCTGAGCTAGGGGCCTTTTAAAGATCTAGCTTAGTGGGTTTCATACTGTGTTCAGTTGACCCCTTCCAGACCTCTCAGGAACCCCTGGGGTGTTGGAAGATGAGTGGGGAGTCCAGACCCAACATGATTTCAACCAGAGATACTCCTACATCACCCAGTTCACATACTGGGCTCCAGATAAGATTCAATTGAAGAGAAGGGTCTGCAGATTAAAAAAAAAACAACTTATAAACCACTTATTGGCCACTAGGGTGATCTCCTGAAGTCACCCAGCAGGGTCTTCCAACCTCCCTCATCTCAACCTTGTTTCTCCAAGGTTGAGGTTGTCCAGGGCTGAACCCCAGCTTCATCAGTGCCACCAGAGGGGAGGCTAGTGGGGATGATGACGGGAACAGAAGTGACAAGGGGATCAGCCATTGCCAGAGGCTATGGGCTGAAATCAACCAGAGCTTATCCCCAGTCTACCAATTGTCCCTGCCTCCGATGGGATGAGGGCTTCCTAGTCTGACTCTCCTGACCTAGGGCCAGGAAGCAAGTGGGGACTCTGGGATCAGCACAGTATATGAGTCTCTGGAGAGACTGCTTGGGCAGGGGCTTTGCTCCCAAGTCCAGGACTTCACATCTTTGCCTATACATTTCATCCTGGCATGTTGGCCTGGTGTCCAGGGCCCCAGCCTACCCAGATGGTTCAAAGCTGGCTCTGTTGTCTCCTGGCCTCACTGCATCTGTGAAAGTAACGAGCTTGCTTCCTGTCCTGTGTACTACCAGGAAGCTGTGGGATTGAGTGTTAGGAACTCAGGCTTGGGGTCAGCAAACCCGGGTTCAAATTCTGGCTCATTTGCTTATGTGTGTGTGTGTGACCTTCAGCGTCGCCTTATCTCCCAGGCCTTCAGTTTCTCATCAGGCAAATGGGTATGATAGTACCTATTTCAGAGGGTTAGTGTGAAGATTGGGCTTCCCTGGTGGCTCAGAGGTTAAAGCGTTTGCCTCTAATGTGGGAGACCTGGGTTTGATCCCTGGGTCGGGAAGATCCCCTGGAGAAGGAAATGGCACCCCACTCCAGGATTCTTGCCTGGAGAATCCCATGGACAGAGGAGCCTGGTGGGCTACAGTCCATGGATGGGGGCTGCAGCCATGAAATTAAAAGACATTTGTGTCTTGAAAGAAAAGCTATGACCAACCTAGACAGCATATTAAGAAGCAGAGACGTTACTTTGCCAACAAAGGTCCATCTAGTTAAAGCTATGGCTTTCCAATAGTCATGTATGGATGTGAGATTTGGACTATAAAGAAAGCTGAGCGCTGAAGAATTGATGCTTTTGAACTGTGGTGCTGGAGAAGACTCTTGAGAGTCCCTTGGACTGCAAGGAGATCCAAGCAGACCATCCTAAAGGAAATCAGTCCTGAATATTCATTGGAATGACTGATGCTGAAGCAGAAACTCCAATATTTTGGTCACCTGATGCGAAGTACTGACTCATTTGAAAAGACCCCGATGCTGGGAAAAATTGAAGGTGGGAGGAGAAGGGGACAACAGAGGATAAGATGGTTGGATGGCATCACTGACTCAATGGACATGAGTTTGAGTAAACTCCAGGAGTTGGTTATTAAGCAAGATAATGTGTGGAAAGACCTCAGTGTTAAGTCCTCAATAAATCACAGCTATTGTCAATTATTTGCCATCTTAGCCAAGAGAGAAAGTGTAAAATTCTAAAAAAAAATGTAACAATAATAGACTTTCTATAAAAAACCCTGAAAGACATAAGTAAAAGTCTATTCCTCGTCTTGTCTTTCTTTCTCCATCCATTTATGTATCTTTCCCCACTGGTTATACTTTAAAAAATGGTCTTTAATGAACCACAGCCCCCAGGTTACAGTCAAGAAACCTCATCACACTTTGTCTTGTAAGTGCTCTCATCGGCTTGCCCTGTCCTCTCTTCCTCTCTCAGCTCCCACTACCCTTCCCCTCCCCTCCCTCTCCCCTCTTTCCTGTTCCAGCCCCACTGAACTGCAGACCCAGATGCCACATCTTTGCCTGTGCAGTTTCCTCTGCTTGAAGTACCTGATCTCTCTTCTCATCAGCCTCCTTCTCACTCTTCAAAACCCAGTTCACCTGTCTCTTCCTCTTTGTGAAACTGTCCTTGACTGCCCACCTCCCTTATCCACAATACCATCCTGCTGGATGGACTGATACAGTTTTCTTGACCCCTGCATATAGGTCTGTAAAGTCAAAGCTGTGGTTTTTCCAGTAGTCATGTACAAATGTCAGAGTTGGACCATAAAGAAGGCTGAGCACCGAAGAACTGATGCTTTCGAACTGTGGTGCTGGAGAAGTCTCTTAAGAGTCCCTTGAACTGCAAGGAGATCAAACCAGTGAATCTGAAAGGAAATCAGCCCTGAATATTCATTGGAAGGACTAATGCTGAATGAAGCTCCAATCCTTTGGCCACCTGATGTGAAGAGCTGACTCACTGGAAAAGACCCTGATGCTGGGAAAGATTGAAGACAGAAGGAGGAGGAGGGTGGCAGAGGATGAGATGTTTGGATGGCGTCACTGACTCAGTGGACACGAGTTTGGTCCAACTCTGGGAGATAATGAAGGATAGGGAAGCCTGGCATGCTACAGTCCACGGGATCACAAAAGGTCAGACATGACTGAGCGGCTGAACAACAACAACAACGACATCAATATGGCCAAGGGCCACAACCAGGCCACGGAGCTGGCTCTCAGCCTCCCCACCCCCGAAGCCCAGCGTGAGGCCTCTCCCAGAGCAGGTGATGGGGAAAGTCTTTGAAGGATTACGTTTCTTGTGGTTTACTTTTATGTATAACCACAACCCTTTTGCTGGATTCAGCTCTGTGTTTCTAATTATTTTTTTTTGTCCCAGGGACCACTGTGTGGAAGCCAGCCCGGCACTGTGGCTCTGATGGAGCTGGTTCTCCCTAGAGGTAGCTTGGTTGAATTTAATGAAGTTAATGGCCAGGGAGGGATTTGCTCCAGACAGCAAGCAGAGCGTGAACTCTGTCTCTGAGATGAATAGAGGTTCCTTAAGTGCAGCCACGGGGAGAGGAAGGAGGTGTTGGCATTTCTCCTCTCCCACTGGGTCTCTTTGGAGAGCTTCAATAGGACAAGCTTTAGGCTCCTGAGGGCCTTTGCCTACAGACCTCTTAGAATGGGACTGCTGCTGCTGCTGAGTCGCTTCAGTCGTGTCCGACTCTGTGCGACCCCAGAGACGGCAGCCCACCAGGTCCCCCGTCCCTGGGATTCTCCAGGCAAGAACACTAGAGTGGGTTGCCATTTCCTTCTCCAGTGCGTGACAGTGCAAAGTGAAAGTGAAGTCGCTCAGTCGTGTCCGACTCTTAGCGACCCATGGACTGCAGCCTACCAGGCTCCTCCGACCATGGGATTTTTCAGGCAAGAGTCCTGGAGTGGGGTGCCATTGCCTTCTCCAGAATGGGACTAGTGCTTGTGATTGGGGTTTGGCAGCAGTATGAGCAGGTACAAAAGTCTAGAACCTTCTGCCAGAGACCCTGGCAGTTGCCACAGCCTCTAAAGAGCCTTCTGTAGTCCCTCTGACTTGGGGATGGAGAAAGTCAGGTAGACACACGTCTGGTTGGCCCAGTGCCTCAACTGAGTGTGTGGGCTCTGTCCCCCTGATCACCTTGACCGCTCTTTGGCTCTTGGACAGTTAATTTCCCTTCTGTTTCGTCCTTCTCTTCCTGTGTCACTCCTACCATTTCTGCACATCCTAGCTTAGCCTGTATTTCAAGACTCACTCTAAATACCATCTCCTCTGTGAAGCCTTCCTTGATTTTCCACCTCTCTCTCTAAGCTGGGACGGATTTTCCCCTTTCAATTCACAGGATACTTTTGGCATTGATTATCTGATATTCTAATATGTTTATTTAATTTATTTAGTTGTAAAAGCAATGCTTACTTATTTCAGAAGTCAAATGAAATAGAGATTCGCAAAAAAAAAAAAAAATCAAGAATTTACTGCTTCTACTTTTCTTCCCTCTCCAATCCTGCTCCTTTCCCCAGGAACCTCTGGTTTGGAGAGTTCTTTTCATTGCTTTCTTTGTGATTCATGCTAACACACACACACACACACACACACACACACACACACACACACGCACACACACACACAACCTGCCTAGATAGCTTCCGACATGGTTCCCAATAACCCTTACCTCCTGTATTCATGCCCTTGTGTATTCTCCTCTCCTTGAGTGTGAGCCGGACCCAGCGACCTGCTTCTAATGACTAGAATATGGCAGCGGTGATAGGATGTCACTTCTGGGATTAGTTACAAAAGACTGCAGCATCTGCCGTCTTGGTCTTCTCTCTCTGGCTCTCCTCTTGGGCTTGTTCTGATACAGACAGCCACCTGGCAAGGAAGTGAGGGTGGTTTCTGGCCAACCACCGGTGAGGAACTGAAGACCTCCATCCAAAAGCCTTGGAGAAGTTGATCGTGCCAGCAACCATGCAGGTGAGCTTGAAAACAGATCCTTCCACAGTCAAGCCTTTGGATGACTGCATCCCTGGCAGACACCTTTGTAAAAAGAGTTATTTGTTTATTACTTTTGTCTGTGCTGGGTTTCTGTTCCGGTGTGCAGGCGTTCTCTAGCTGAAGTGAGAGGGAGCTACTCTTTGTGGCCGTGCGTCAGCTTCTTATTGCAGCGGCTTCTCTTGCTGTGGAGCACGGGCTCTAGGGCACAGGCTCAGTAGGTGTGGTGAACAAACTTAGTTGCCCCATGGAATGTGGGATCTTAATTCCCAGACCAAGGATTGAACCTGTGTCCCCTGTATTAGCAGGCGAATTCTTAACCATGGGACGACCAGAGAAGTCCCTCAACAGAAGCCTTGAAGGCAGCCTCACGAGAGATTCTGAGCCAGAGGACCCAGCTAAGAAGTGCTTGGATTCCTGACCCAGAGAAACTGTGAGATGATACATGGGTGTTGTCTCAAGCATCTAAGCTTTGGGGTAATTTGTTATGAAGCAATAGATAAGCAATATCTGTTATGTGCAAGTGCTTTTATTTCTATAGGATAAATTCATAATAGAGTTAGTGAAGAGTCAACAGGCATACTTATTCTAACTGGTAGCAGATTACTTCTAAAAGATTGTAGCAATTCCTGTTCTCTCCAGTCCTTTCCTTTATATATTCACCAGAACTGGATATTATCAATCATTTACAATTTTTGCTACTCTAGTATGTGAAAATGACATCTTATTTTTGTTAACATTTGCATTTCCTTTACTCCTAGGGAAAGTGTTAGTCTCTCAGTCATGTCCAGCTCTTTGTGATTCCATGGACTGTAGCCCACCAGGCTCCTCCGTCCATGAGATTTTCCAGGCAAGACTACTGGAGTGGGTTGCCATTTCCTTCTTCAGAGGATCTTCCTGACCCAGGGATCAAACCCGGGTCTCCCATATTGCAGGTAGACTCTTTAACATGTGAGCTACAGGGAAGCAAAACTTTTTGGTGGTATCGCGCAGCATATGGGATCTTACTTCCCCGACCAACAATCAAACTTGTGCTCCCTGTGGCGGAGTCACAGAGTCTTAACCACTAGACCATCAGGGAAATCCCCACTACTAGGGAGGCTGAGCATTTTTTCCTTATATTTATTGTCCATCTCTATTATATTAGGCAAACATTTATTAATCCCCTACTGTTGTATTATAAAATATTTCTAGGACATGGGCCTTGCCTTCAGAGAGCTCACAGATCAATGGGGAATATGAACATGTATAAATATATATATAATAGCACTGTAAGTGCTGAAATGAATATTAGCATCTGATGTTTTGGAAACAGAAGGAAAAGAGACCAAACTTTCCTGGAGTTCTTTGATAAGGGAGATGGAGAAATGGGTATTTGAGCAGGACATTGAAGGAAGTGCAGAAATGTGTCCCAAGGAGGAGAGTATAGTAGGGGTAAAGACCCAGAGGCATGACCACGTTGGTGTTCAACAGGCTGGATCAGAGGAGGCAGAGTGATGGGAGAAGAGGAAGGATGGGGCTGCAGCCGGTTACTTACGGCTGATTGTGAGGATTCAGATGCTGGGCTCAAGGCTTTGGATACCATCATGCAAGTGCTCGGAGACCCTGTAGACTTTTCAGCAGGAGAGTGGCCTGATGGATTGACGTGATTGAGTATGTTGGTGAACCTGTCACATCTCAGTGATTAGAGGACACACCCCCTGAAGGTTTGAATCAGTTACATTTCTGTGTCTCTCCCAGCACCCTGCAGGCATCCATACAGATCCATGGGCTGAATGAAAAAATGGACCCAGACCCACGGATGGGACTGGCAAATGTGGGCTGAAAATATCAGTGGGGACATTGAGTTGAGAGACTTGGCTGGGACTCAGAAGTGGGAGGAGAGGTGCTGGTATTAAAAGATGATCCGGGACCACACAAGCCTACCCCATGCCCAAGACCTGTCCTGCACGGGTTCCCTGCACCTGAGCCCTGTCTGGGGTGCTCTTGCTGCTGACCACACACACAGGCGCCTTCTCTTCATCCTGATCCTTAGAGACGCCTTAGGCATTGGCCCCAACAGACAGATGGCTTGCTTCCTTCTTCTGCTTTGCCTGAGCATCTTCTGCTTCCCAACTAGCTGTGATGAAGGTGAACCATGCTCCTCATTGTATTTTAATAAGACTAGATGTTCTCATGGAGGAAAGAGAATGAGCTAAAAGGAGCCCTTTATATTTCTCTTGGGCAACAACCCTCCCTGACAAATGTAGTTCTTTCCCTCGTGCATGCACCCCAATTGATTTTCCCTCCATCAGAATCCCTCAGGCGTTGCCAGCCTCGTAATGGTAACCGATGGGGACACACCGAGCTTCTGTTGTTAGCGGGGCTGCCAATAGCCTTGGCCTGTCTAGGACCCACCCACGGCAGGTTTAAAACAATTCTGCTAATAATAATAAAAGCTGCCATTTATTAAGTGCCTGCTAAGTGCCAGGCACTGTGCTGAGTGCTGTATGCCTGTCCTCTGGTTCAGCCCTCACCAGTCCGGTGACATCTGTACCAGCAGATCTTGTTTTATTGTACTTTGCGGATGTTACGTTTTTTCCAGATGGAAGGTTTGTGGCTACCACGCGTCGGACAAATCTGCCGGTGCCGTTTCCCAGCAGCATTTACTCGTTTCATGTCTCTGGGCTGCGTTTTGGTGATTCCCACAATGCTTTGTCAACTTCCTTCAATAAAAAATACAGATGTAAAAATCTCAAATAAAATATTAGCTAAATGAATTTTTAAACAAAAATTTATACGGCATGAAGCTTCTCTGTACGATACTATCATGGTGGACACATGTCATTATAAATTTGTCTGAACTTATAGAAGGCGCAACACCAAGGGTGAGCCCTGATTTTAACTGTGGACTTTGTTTGGTAACAATGTGTCAATCTATGATTCTCAACTGTAACAAATGTACCACCCTGGTGGGGGATGTTGGCAATGTGGGAGGTGACGCCTGAGTGAGCACATGGGGTGTGTGGGAAATCTCTGTGCTTTCTGCCCAACTTTGCTGTGAACCCAAAACTACTTTAAAAAATCAAGTCTATTAAAATTTTTCATTATTATTATATTTATTATGGTGACCTGTGATCAGTGACATTTGATGTTACTGCTGCAAAAAGATTACAACCTGCTGAAGCTTCAGATGATGGTTAGTATTATTTAACAATAAAGTATTTTAAAATTGAGTTATGTATACTGTTTTTCAGACGTAATAGTACTGCACACTTAATAGACTTCCCTGCTGGCTCAGGTGGTAAAGAATCTGCCTGCAATGCAGGAGACCCAGGTTTAATACCTGGGTTGGGAAGATGGCCTGGAAAAGGGAATGGCTACCCACTCCAGTATTCTTGCCTGGAGAATCCCATGGATAGAGGAGCCTGGTGGGCTACAGTCTAGAGGGTCACAAAGAGTTGGACACAACTGAGTGACTAAGCGCGTGTACACATGCACACACACACACACACACACACACACCTTTTATACGCACCAGGTAATCAAAAAATCATATGATATGTTTTATTTCAATATTCGCTTTATTGTGGTGGTCTGGAACCAAACTTGCAGTATTTCGGCCGTCTGACTATATTGTTTTGTCCCCACTTTACAGGTGAGGAAACAGAGGCCCAGGGGAATTAAATAATCAGGTCAATGCAATCCTGACACTAGGGAGAGGGGCCAGGACTTAACTGCCTCTGTGTGGAAGCCCAGCACCCTGCAGATTCATGTCCCAGCTTTAACCAATTCAAACCGTCCACTGTGGGTTCCCATTGTGTGCCTTGAAGGAATGAGACTTCACATGGGGCCAAGTTGGCCATTTGTACAGTGTTTCCACATGAGTCTCTCCTTATGACTATGGGGGTAGGGGTTGGGTTCCTGTCTAGGAGTTTCATTCAGAGGAAGAGGAACAAAATGGGCTGGTCTGAACCAACAGTCCTGATGAGCTCTCTTACTCCTCAGCTAAAAGGCACAAGGGTGTGATAGGGAGCTGAGTATTAGATGACAAGGAACCTGGTCCCTGAAGCGTGGCCTGGCGGTGGGGGACTAGATTCTGGGATCACAGTCAGGTGGTCTTACCTGGGCAGTGGGTGCCCCAGGTGAGTTGGCAGGAAAAGCTTAGAGTGTCTCTGGCGGGGGTGGGGGAGGGGGGTAGTTATCTTTGTCTGCTTCTGATGAAGTTTTCCCTTCTCTCCTCTCCTCTCTGCCCTCTTCCTCATTCTTTTTATTTCAATATGAAAATAGCACTTATTGTTTTTCTGAACATAAAATTTCATGCTCTTTGTAAAAACATCAGACAGTGTAAAAGTGTGAGGATAAATGTAAAAATAACCCATAACCCCCACCATCCAAAAATGGACCCCATGACATTTTGGTGTGAGGCCATTCAGACTTGTTCCATCTTTGCCAGGATGGAGTCATATCATGCAAACTGGATTCCGTCGGAACTTCTCACTTCACAGTGGACCGTAATTCCATCTTGGCAATATCTATAGAGCGGCCTTGTCGTTTCCTGTGCTGTGTGGGCTTTCATTTTCGGATAGTCGTCACTTAGTTAGATCTTATTGGTTGTATGTCTTTCCTAAAAAACAAAAAACAGAACAGAATAGATGTGTGTCTCAAGGAGCAAGTCATGGCAACTTCTCACATTGTTCTGCTACACGGAACTGCTCCGGAACTGAGGGCCTTAGGGTTCAAGGGGGACCAAGGAGAGGAGGAAGAGGCTCACAGATCAGAGGAAGGGGACAATGAGAGGGAGAGAACATTCAGATACCAAACTGGCAGGACTCCAGGGTGTGAGCGAAGGGGATGTTGGGAGACATTGTTTATGCAGGCGGCAGTGCTCTGGGTGATGGACAGAGCTTTCTCGGGTAACCTGACATTCTAGACGAAAACAAATCCCTGGCCCACGAAGGAATGAGATGTCAAACTTCCATTCATCCATCAAATATGCATCAACATCCATCCCATATGTCAGGCTCGGTGCCAGGCACTGGAGATACAGAATCAAATAAATCACGGTCGTAAAAAGATTCATGGGAACGGAGGGAAGGGAAAGACTGTGACCTCTCTGGGACATCTTGGGGGACGGCATTTGAATCAGGCGGGGAGCAGAGAAGAGGGGAGGGCTGGAAGTATCAACTGGAAAAATAGCATATACTGTGGCAGTGAGGTGGAAAAGCGGACCCCATGACTGACATGTAGGGAGGAGGATGGGGTTGGAGGGAGGAAATTAACTGATGGAGGCTGATTAGGACCAGATCTTGAAGAGTTTTGAGCGTCAGATGTCACGCTCAAGGATTCGTCTTATAAGCTTTTGGGCATCATTGAAGAAAGATTTGGAGCATACAGAAGGTCTGATTCAGCAAGGATCCTGGCTACTCTCATGGAAGACACTGGGGGCAGGGGGACCAGCTCAGGGCTCTGTGTGGCCTGTGGGAGAGACGGGGAGGAATCAAGCACCTGCCTTGGGGGTGGAGACTGTGGGGCCATTGAAAGAGGAGCTAAGGACACAGAAGGTACTGGATTTGGTTTGGAGCAGATGTGGGGGATGGGGGGAGAGGGGAAACCAGGAGTGGGGCAGATCTCTGACTGTCCAGGGCGAGAAGCCCTATCAGCTCAGAGAGCACAGGTGGTGGGGAGGCCGGGGTGAGGCTGGGTCACAGACACAGCAACAGGGATTGTGCTCTCTCTCGTGGGCTGCCCAGGGCAGGAGTCAGCAAGTGATCTGCTTTGGTCTGTGTTTTGCTTCTTGATTGCCATAGACTCTGAGGCTCACTGTCAAGGGGGCCTGGAAGATGGTTCCACCCACCTCCACATTTTATGGAAGAGGAAACTGAGACCCAGAGAGGGCAGCCACAGGCGCAGGGTCATGCAGCAAGTCGCAGGAAAAGCTGGGGCCACTTCCCAGAGGCAGTGAGTCCCCGGACAAGGCGGTAGGACCAGGAGCAGAAGCAGCGGTGGGCTGTCGAGCCCGGCACCCCTGGCTTGGAATCTGGGCTCTGCTACCGTTCAGCGACCTTGGGCAGGTCCAGCAATGCCTCCAAGCTTGTTTCCTCATCTGGAATGTTGGACTAACAATCCTTATCCTGCGGAGCAGTCACACAGAATGAATGAGATGTGAGAGAAAGACCCCTTGTCTTGTGCCTCAGCAAATACTGCCTCTCTACCTCTTTCTCTCTCTAAAGCTTGACCTCATCTTTTCCAATCTCCCATCTCTGGGCCAATTTTTCCATTCTTAATTAAGATTGTACAAGTTTCCTGAATCGACAAGGATTCAAATGAATGTAAACTTCATACCTTTAGCTTAACTTCTCTGGGACTCAGTGTTCTTCTCTGTAAAATGGGAGAAAACCCTCCCTACCTCCCAGGATTTGAGTGGCGGGGATTAAAGGCAGGTAAAGCATTTAGCACAATGGCCAGCCCAAGACACACACTTAACGTCATCTCGGCATCTCTGGAGACTGATCACCTGAGTTCCCGGGAGGCGTGGGAGACACTGTGCCTGCCCTTGGCAGGACCACACCTGCATCAGAAGTACTGGCAAGCTTGGTATTTCACAGCACCCTCCAGGGTACCCCGAAGCAGCTCAGAAAGGCTGATTTAGAAGGCATGTTTTCTTTGCTGCGTCTCTTTTTAACTTGGTTTGCTTTGATTTTTCAATTTGTTACTAATTGTGTATGAGTTACCTTCCTCTGTGATCTGTACATTAAATATGACTGTTCAGGGTGAGGAGGAGGCTGTGTTCATTCATTCCCTCCATCCTCCTTTCTGGCAATGAAAACAGGGCTTTGCACATGTGTTCGGCATGTAGTCTATTGTTTTCTGTCTCAATAGGGAGGGGCATTTGGATGGTGAGTGGCCTTGGACAAGGTGGGTCAACTCCCTGGAAGTGTGGATTAGCTTTTTGAATCTGATAGGCATGAAAGAAAAGACGTCTGCCATCTGGTCTGCTCTAAAGAGCAATTTACCTTCTCACACTGAGAGTAAAAGCCGAAGTCCTTGGCTTGTCCCATTCTCAGGGCCTTTGCACACACTGCTTCCTCTACCGGGAATGTTCTTCACTCAGAGAGCCCTGTATCTTCTTGCTTCTCTACTTCTTAATAAACATTGTTTATAATAATATGATCGTGGTGCAGGAAATGTCAACCCTCTCTAGTATTCCTGCCTGGAAAATTCCATGGACCCAGGAACCTGGCAGGCTGCAGACCACAGGATCGCAAAGAGTCAGACTTGACTGAGGCACTGAGCACACACATACCGCTACAATGTGGTCGATATTATTTTTAAGGTTTCAGTGTGTTTTTATTGATTACAGTTATGTGAAGTTGTACTTCTATCATATGTATCACATACAGTAACGTTTGTATGTGTGCAAGCTAGGTCGCTCAGTCATGTCTGACTCTGTGTGACCCTACAGACTGCAGACCTCCAGGCTCTTCTGTCCATGGGATTCTCCAGGCAAGAATACTGGAGTGGGTTGTCAATTTCCTCTCCAGGGGATCTTCCTGACCTAGGGTTTAAGCCTGCGTCTCTTATACCTCTTGCGTTGGCAGGTGGGTTCTTTACCACTAGCGCCATCTGGGAAGACCAACAGTTGTGTGTCTGATACCAGAATAACTTACAGATAAATTCTAATCCTGAACACAGAATAGCTCTACTTCTATTAACCATAAAAAAGCAAAACCACCGAGTTTAGCTTGGAAGATTTTAAATTCAGGCCGTTATTTCACAATTTGGAAGGCTGAGCAGTTCAACTTTAAGATGACTTTCTTGCTGTTGAAGTTGGTTCTGTTGGAGCGTGACCTGGGACCTCTTCTTGTCTCAGGCGCTCTTGCAGATGACGCACCTCTGTGATGGGATCCTGTAACTGGTCTTGGACTGTCCCAGTCAGTACTCTAGACTCAGCATCCCAGTCCCAGCCTTTTCCCAACCTGAGTGTGCTAGTGGAGAAACACCCTCAGCGCCTTTCTCAAAATGTCATAAGATCAGAGCATCCTCTTCTGTGATGCTCAGACCCTCCCTGTTTTCTTCAAGGGCCTCTGGGATCACACGGGTGCCCACCATGCCAACGGTTCTCCAAGCTGGGAAACTGACTGAGCTCTGAAGATGAGGGAGGACAAATACTATTTATAAATGATAAATACTTCTTTGTTTCTTTATCAGAGAGGCCTTCCTGAAACAGCCCATCAAAAACACTTCCCCATCGCTATCTCCTCCCCCTAGTTTATTTCCCAACCTAGTATTTCCCAGGTGGATCAGTGGTAAAGAATCTGCCTGCCAATGCAGGAGACATGGGTTTGATCCCTGGGTTGGGAAAATCCCCTGGAGAAGGAAATGGCAACCCACTCCAGTATTCTTGCCTGGAAAATCCCATGGACAGAGGAGCCTGGCGGGCTACAGTCCATTGGGTCTCAAAAGAGTTGGACACAACTTAGCAATTAAACAAAAATTTACCACTAGTTATCATTTGCTTGTGGGTCCTTTAATTTTCTCTGTTCTAGACACACAGGGACTGTGTCTGGTTTGGCTCTGCAGGGTGTCCCCCATGCCCCAGCCACACCTGGCCCAGAGTAGATACTCAGTAATAAGTTGTTGAATGGATATTAGTTGTGGGACTTGAAGTTGAGCAGCTTAGGTGTGATAGGAGAGGCAGGGCAGCTGTTTAAGTCTGACACAGCATCTCTCAGCCCACCCACCAATCAGGTGCACTGCTGTGAGGGTGGAGGTCTTTGGGGTCGCCATTTGATCCCTTTAATCTCATTTTCTTAAAGTTTATTTTTAATTGGAGGATAATTGCTTTACAATGTGTTGGCTTCTGCCATACAACAGCGTGACTCAGCCACAGGTGTACATATGTCCCCTCCCTCCTGAAGCTCCCTCCCTCCCTCCACCCCATCCCAACCCTCTAGGTTGCCACAGAGCATCACGTTGAGTTCCCTGTGTTATACAGCAGCTTCCCATTAGCGATCTGTCTTGCATATGGTAATGTATAAGTTTCAATGTTGCTCTTTCAATTTTTCCCACCCTTGCTTCCCACTCCCCCCCGCAACTCAGCTGTGTACAAAAATCCATTCTCTAAGTCTGCATCTCCATTCTTTCCATGCAGGCAGGTTCATCAGTACCATTTTTCTGGATTCCATATATATGTGTTAATATACAATACCTGCTTTTCTCTTCCTGACTTACTTCACTCTGTATAATAGGCTCTAGGTTCATTCACTTCATTAGGACTGGCTCGAAAGCATTCCTTTTTATGTTTGAGTAATATTCCATTGTATTTATGGACCACAACTTTATCCATTCATCTGTTGACTCACATCTAAGTTGCTTCCGTGTCGTAGCTATTGTAAATAGTGCTGCAATGAACACTGAGATACGTGTGTCTTTTTCAGTTACGGTTTTCTCAGGGTTTAGGCCCAATAGTGGGATCACTGGGTCATATGGTAGTTTTATTCCTAGTTTTTTTTTTTTTTTCAAGGAATCTCCTTTCTCCATAGTGATTGTATCAATTTACATTTCCACCAACAGTGCAGGGGAGTTTCCTTTTCTCCACACCCTCTCCAGCATTTAGTTGTGGATTTTTTTGAGGATGGCCATTCTGACTGGTGTGAGGTGATACCTCATTATGGTTTTGATTTGCTTTTCTCTAATAATGAGAGATGTTGAGCATTTATTCAAGTATTTATCAGCCATTGTACTCTTTGGAGAAATGTCTGTTTAGGTCTTCTGCCCACTTTTTGATTGTTGCTGGTTTTTCGGATATTGAGCTGTGTGAGTGGCTTGTATATTTTTTCGGTTAATCCTTTGTCAGTTGTTTCAGTTGCTATTATTTTCTCTCATTCTGAGGGTTGTCTTTTCACCTTGTTTATAGTTTCCTTTGCTCTGCAAAAGCTTTTAAGTGTAATTAGGTCCCACTTGTTTATTTTTGTTTTTATTTCCTTTTCTCTAGGAGGTGGGTCAAAGAGGATGCTGTGTCATTTATGTCAAAGAGTATTCTGCCTATGTTTTCCTCTAGGAGTTTTACAGTTTCTGGTCTTACATTTAGGTCTTTAAGCCATTTTGAGTTTATTTTTGTGAACTTAGAAAGTGTTCTGATTTCATTCTTTTTTAAAACAGTTTTTTACTGGAGGATAATTGCTTTGCAGTATTGTATCAGCTTCTGCCACACATCGGCATGAATCAGCCATAGGCTTATGTATGTCCCCTTTTCCTGAAGCTCCCTCCCACCTCCTGCTCCTTCCTACCCCTCTAGGGTGTCCCAGAGCAGTGGGTTTGAGCTCCCTGCAGCATACAGCAATGTCCCACTGGCTCTCTGTTTTCCACGTGGTAATGTATAGGTTTCCATGTAACTCCCTCAATTCTTCCCTCCCTCTCCCTCCCCTACTGTGTCCACAAGGCTGTTTTCCATGCCTTCTCCTCCACTGTTGCTCTGCAAATAGGTTCACCTGTATCCTCTTTCTAGAGTCTATATATACGCATTAATATACGATACTTGTTTTTCTCTTTCTGACTTACTTCACTCTGTATAATAGGCTCTAGGTTCATCCACGTTATTCAAACTGACTCAAATGTGAGTGTCTTTAACCATCATCGCTGTGTTTAACCATCTCCAGCATTTATTGTTTGCAGAGTTTTTGATGATGGCCATTCTGACCAGTGTGAGGTTGTACCTCACTGTGGTTTTGATTTGCATTGCTCTAAGAATGAGAGATGTTGAGCATCTCTTCATGCGTTTGTCAGCCGTCTGCATGTCTTCTTTGGAGAAATGTCTGTTTAGGTCTTCTGCCCACTTTTTGATTGTATTGTTTTTCTGATACTGAGCTGTGTGAGCTGCTCACATATTTTTTAGATTAATCCTTTGTCATTGTTTCGGTTGCTATTATTTTGTCTCATTCTGAGGGTTGTCTTTTCACCTTGTTCATAGTTTCCTTTGCTGTGTGAAAGCTTCTAAGTGTAATTAGGTCCACTTGTTTATTTTTATTTCCATTACTCTAGGAGGTGGGTTACAGAGGATGCTGCTGTGGATTTACGTCATCAAGTGTTCTGCCTAATGTTTTCCTCTAGGAGTGTTACAGTTTCTGATCTTACATTTAGGTCTTTAAGCCATTTTGAGTTTATTTTCTTGTATGGTGTTAGGAGGTGTTCTAGTTCCATTCTTTTACGTGTAGCTATCCAGTTTTCACAGCACCACTTCTTGAAGAGGCTGTCTTTTCTCCTTTGTGTATTTTTGCCTCCTTTGTCAAAGATAAGGTGCTCATAAGTGTGTGGTTTTATCTCTGGGCTTTCTATTTTGTTCCATTGATCTATGTTTCTGTTTCTGTGCCAGTACCATACTGTCTTGATGACTGTAGCTTTGTAGTATAATCTGAAGTCAGGAAGCTTGATTCTTCCAGGTTCATTCTTCTTTCTCAAGATTGCTTTGGATATTCAGGGTCTTTTGTGTTTTCATACAAACTGTGAAATCTTTTATTCTGGGTCTGTGAAAAATGTCATTGGTAATTTGGTAGAGATTGCATTGAATCTGAGGATCTCTGTATAGTATAGACATTTTCACAATATTGATTCTTCCAATCCAGGAATATGATATATCTCTCCAACTGTTTGTGTCGTCTTTGATTTCTTCCATCAGTGTCTTATAGTTTTCTGTACACAGGTCGTTTGTCTTGTTCAGTTCAGTTCAGTTGCTCAGTCATGTCCGACTCTTTGCGACCCCATGGACTGCAGCACGCCAGGCTTCCCTGTCCATCACCAACTCCTGGAGCCTACTCAAACTCATGTCCATCGCATTGGTGATGCCATCCAACTATCTCATCCTCTGTCGTCCCCTTCTCCTCCTGCCTTCAATCTTTCCCAGATTCAGGGTCTTTTCAGATGAGTCACTTGTTTGCATCAGATGGCCAAAGTATTGGAGCTTCAGCTTCAACATCAGTCCTTCCAATGAATATTCAGGACTGATTTCCTTTAGGATGGACTGGTTGGATGTCCTTGCAGTCCAAGGGACTCTCAAGGATCTTCTCCAACATCACAGTTCAAAAGCATCAATTCTTTGGCGCTCAGCTTTCTTTACAGTCCAACTCTCACATTCATACATGACTCCTGGAAAAACCATAACCTTGACTAGATGGATCTTTGTTGTCAAAGTAATGTCTCTGCATTTTAATATGCTATCTAGGTTGGTCATAGCTTTTCTTCCAAGGAGCAGCGTCTTTTAATTTCATGGCTGCAGTCACCATCTGCAATGATTTTGGAGCCACCAAAATAAAGTCTCTCACTGTTTCCACTGTCCCCATCTATTTGCCATGAAGTGATGGGACTAAATGCCATGATCGCCATTTTCTGAATGTTGAATTTGAAGCCAACTTTTTCACTCTCCTCTTTCACTTTCATCAAGAGGCTCTTTAGTTCTTCTTTGCTTTCTGCCATAAGGGTGGTGTCATCTGCATATCTGAGGTTATTATTTACCCCGGCAATCTTGATTCCAGCTTGTGCTTCATCCCACCTAGAATTTCGCATGATATACTCTGCATATAAGTTAAACAAGCAGGGTGACAATATACAACCTTGGCGTACTCCTTTCCTGATTTGGAACCAGTCTGTTCCATGTCCAGTTCTAACCGTTGCTTCTTGACCTACATACAGGTTTCTCAGGAGGCAGGTCAGGTGGTCTGGTATTCCCATCTCTTGAAGAATTTTCCAGTTTGTTGTGATCCACACAGTCAAAGGCTTTGGCATAGTCAGCAAAGCAGAAGTAGATGTTTTTCTGGAGCTCTTTTGCTTTTTGGATCATCAGTGATGATCCAACGGATGTTGGCAATTTGATCCCTGGTTCCTCTGCCTTTTCTAAATTCAGCTTGAACATCTGGAAGTTCACATTTCACATACTGTTGAAGCCCGACTTGGAGAGTTTTGAGCATTACTTTGGTAGCATGTGAGATGAGTGCAATTGTGTGGTAGTTTGAGCATTCTTTGGCATTGCCTTTCTTTGGGATTGGAATGAAAACTGATCTTTCCAGTCCTGTGGCCACTGCTGAGTTTTCCAAATTTGCTGGCATATTGACTGCAGCACTTTCACAGCATCATCTTTTAGGCTTTGAATTAGTTCAACTGGAATTCCATCACCTCCACTAGCTTTGTTCATAGTGATGCTTCCTAAGGCCCACTTGACTTTACATTCCAGGATGTCTGGCTCTAGGTGAGTGATCACACCATCATGTTTATCTGGGTCATGAACATCTTTTTTGTATGGTTCTTCTGTGTATTCTTGCCATCTCTTTTTAATATCTTCTGCTTCTGTTAGGTCCGTACCATTTCTGTCCTTTATTGTGCCCAGATTTGTATGAAATGGTCCCTTGGTATCACTAATTTTCTTGAAAAGGTCTCTGGTCTTTCCCATTTTTATTGTTTTCCTCTATTTCTTTGCATTGATCACTGAGGAAGGCTTTCTTATATTTTGTGCTATTCTTTGGAACTCTGAATTCAAATGGGTATATCTTTCCTTTTCACTTCTCTTCTTTCCTCAGCTATTTGTAAGGCCTCCTCAGACAACCATTTTGCCTTTTTGCATTTCTTTTCCTTGGGGATGGTCTTGATCACTCTCTCCTGTACAATGTCATGAACCTCCGTCCATAGTTCTTCAGGCACTCTGCTTATCAGATCTAATCTCTTGAATCTATTTGTCACTTCCACTGTATAACCATAAGGGATTTGATTTAGGTCATACTTGAATGGTCTAGTGGTTTTCCCTACTTTCTTCAATTTAAGTCTGAATTTTGCAATAAGGATTTGATGATCTGAGCTGCAGTCAGCTCCTGGTCTTGTTTTTGCTGACTGTATGGAGCTTCTCCATCTTTGGCTGCAAAGAATATAATTAATCTGATTTCAGTATTGACTATCTGGTGATGTCCTTGTGTAGAGTTTTGTGTTGTTGGAAGAGGGTGTTGCTATGACCAGTGCATTTTCTTGGCAAAACTCTTTAAGCCTTTGACCTGCTTCATTTTATACTCCAAGGCCAAATTTGCCTGTTTCTCCAGGTATCTCTCAACTTCCTACTTTTGCATTCCAGTCCCCTAATGAAAAAGACATCTTTTTTGGGTGTTAGTTCTAGAAGGTCTTGTAGGATTTCATAGAACCATTTAACTTCAGCTTCTTCAGCATTACTGGTTGGGGCACAGACGGATTACTGTGATATTGAATGGTTTGCCTTGGAAACAAACAGAGATCATTCTGTCATTTCTGAGATTGCACCCAAGTACTACATTTCAGACTCTTATTGACTATGATGGCTGTTCAATTTCTTCTAAGGGATTCTTGCCCACAGTAGTAGCTATAATGGTCTTCTGAGGTAAATTCACCCATTCCAGTTCATTTTAGTTCACTGATTACTAAAATGTTGATGTTCACTCTTGCCATCTCCTGTTTGACTACTTCCAATTTACCTTGATTCATGGACCTAACATTCCAGGTTCCTATGCAATATTGTCCTTTACAGCATTGGACTTTACTTCCATCACCAGTTTTGTCTCCTTAGGTAGGTTTATTCCTAGGCATTTTATTCTGTTTGCTGCGATGGTAAATGGGATTGTTCCCTTAATTTCTCTTTCTGATTTTTCATTGTTTGCATACAGGAATGCAAGGGACTTCTGTGTATTAAATTTGTATTTTGCAGTTTTACTAAATTCACTAATTAGCTCTAGTAATTTTCTGGTGGCAACTTTAGGGTTTTCTATCTATAGAATCATGTCATCTACAAATGGTGAGAGTTTTACGTCTTTACCAATCAGGATTCCTTTCAGTTCTTTTTCTTCTCTGGTTGCTGTGGCCAGGACTTCCAACACTCTGCTGAATAGCAGTGGTAAGAATGGGTGCCCCTGTGACGTCCCTAATCTTAGAGGAAATGTTTCCAGTTTTTCAGCACTGAGCATGTTTGCTGTGGGTTTGTCACGCTCTGTGCTGTGCTTAGTCACTCAGTCACGTGCGAGTCTTTATAATCCCATGGACTGTAGCCCTCCAGGCTCCTCTGTCCATGGGGATTCTCCAGGCGAGAATACTGGAGTGGGTTGCCATGCCTTCCTCCAGAGGATCTCCCTAACCTAGGGAAAAAAAACCTAGATCTCTCGCATTGCAGGCAGATAATTTACCTCTATGCCACCAGGAAAGCCCAAGAATACTGGAGTGGATAGCCTATGCCTTCTCCAGGGAATCTTCCTGACCTAGGAATCAAACCAGGATCTCTTGCATTGCAGGCTGATTCTTTACCAACAGAGCCACTAGGAAAGCCCAGGGGCTTGTCATATATGGCCTTTATTATGTTGAGATATGTTCTTTTGATGCCCATTTTCCCTTCACGCTCATTTTTTAAAAATTGATATTTATTTATTTGATTGTGCTGTGTCTAGTTGTGGTACACAGGATCTTCCGTTGTGGTATGTGGGATCTAGCTCTTTGACGGGATAAAACCCATGCTCCCTGCATTGGGACTGTGGAGTCTCAGCCACTGGACCGCCAGGGAAGTTCCCCTTCACTCTCATTTTTATACAATAACATCTTCCCTCTATTGAGCACAGGTCTGTGCAGGGCTCTCTTCCAAGTGTCTCTGTGGATGAACTCATTTAATCCTCGTGAAGATCCTGTGAGCCGGGTACCAGTTGTGTCCCCACTTACAGATGGGGAGACTGAGGCACAGGCGTGTGATAGTTGGCCTGAGACTGCACAGCTAGTGAGTGGAAAAACTGAAATTTGAACCCAAGTATTTCTGGGTCTAGCAACCCTGGGTGCTGGAGTGACTCCTGCTTTACAAGGGCCAGAGCAGGGAAGGCGCTGGCCCAAGGCATACAACCCCTTCAGGAGAAGCTAGAACTCAGGCCTTCTGCCTCCAGGATGGAACTCCTTTCATAACCACAGGCTGCTTGGGAAGGGTGGGAGTTGGGAGTCAGCCCGATTGGAATTCAAATCCTTCCTGCAGCCAACCATTTGGCAGCTGCCTCCAGAGTCCTGCTGGGCCCAATGGCCCGGGAGCTGAGTACTTGCCCTGCTAGCACTGATCACTGAGGAAGAGAGCAGGGTCACCTGGACCCCACATGTCCGGCCCCTGCCTTTTGATCTTACCAGAAAGAACCAGGGGCACCCTTCTCTGCCCTCAGCTTTTGAGGTTGGTGGGCCAGAGTTGACAGTGGCTTATCTGGGTGATGTAAGAGTTGCAGCCACCTGGGTCTAAGCTCCCCAGGTGTGGAGCATCTTCTTGCCCATGAATTTTGAAACCATGTGTTATGGGGGAGGACTTTATAAGTTTGTAAAGCATCCTCTCTATCTGTAGGCCCATCACTACCTGTCTCCAGGGCCTTTTGCCTCCAGTGGGTCAACGTACCTGGCAGGACCTTGATGTGGAGTCAATACTGGACTTGCAGTTAGATTACCCAGACAATATTTAGACTTTGACGCCTGCTTCTGGGTAACTTGGGGCAAATTTCTCAGCATCTCTGGTCTCCATTCCTCCGTCTCTAAAACTGCCTCACTTTGAAAGGGCTGTTGTGAAGTTTTCATGTGATAAAGTAAGTCAGAGCTTCTCAAACTTTCCCACCAAAGCAAAACCTAATGGCAAAAGAGAGTAAACAGGTACCCTGAGGGTTTGAGGGTGTAGCTTTAAAGCAGCCTGCCACAAGCTCACAATTTATTTGAAGTCTTACTGGGCTTAAAAATTTATGTGTATTTTGCATTCTGCTCCATAATATATCCGTGTTCTTTCTTTTAGCACAAAGACAATGTTTTAAGTTATTTAACCACTGGGTAATTTTAATGCCAGCGAGATGGGCCACGTGGGTCTGCAAACTCCCTGGCCCATGGATGGGAGGCCCCCCAGGGCATGTGCACCCCAGTTTAAGAAGCGTTTATGTACCACACGTGCTCTGGAGAAAGCAGAATAATGTTACATAAAGGTCAGAGAGTTTTAATGTGACTCTTAGCAGTAATGAGAAGAGGAACAGTGGATAAGGTGGATGAAGGAAGAAGAAAAAGAAGTGCAGGCAGGCTGTGAATGGGGATCCTGGACAGACCAGGCTTCAGTGCTGGTTCCTAGACCTTACCCATCCTCCTGCTGGGCACCTCCCTTCTCCCTTCCTCACTTAAGTGAGAAAGATCTCTAAGCCTCTTGGTCTATAAGTCCCAGAGAGTTTATGTGAAAACTGGGGTGGATCACAGGCCCAGCTCCCGGGGACTGGTCAGCAGGCACATGGGCTGGACTGTACCCTGGCACTGCTAGTTTCTCCTGTCCTTTCCTACTGGGTGACCAAAGGTCTTGATACCACTAAAGAGGCTTCTGCCTGCCCCCTGGCACAGTGAGCCATGCAGTCATCCACTCCTTTGGCTGAGGCTGACTTTCCTCCACATGCCAGCCTCCTCAGAGTGTCTTCTTTAGCACTGGAGGATTGGCTCTCCATATTCCTTTAATGTCATAGGGTGTGAGATCCTTCCAGCAACTGCCCCCAATCCTCCTGGCCGGCCCTTCATGTAAATGCTCCCAGGAGAGCCACAGCAATGTCCCAGAAGCCCTCAGGTGGGTATGCAGATTAAGCTCCAGGGTAACACGGGCTAAAGAAGGTGCAAACCTCCTTTAGTCTCTTTTTCTGCTCCTTTTGGTATCTTTTCAAAATTGCAAAGCTCCCATGCAGAAATATGCACACTGCACAATATCACAAAACGTCTGAAAGCAAATATTTCCAAAGAATTGTGGGAGTGCAAGCAAATACCTTCCTTTCTTTCTCTGTTATTTCTGGGCAGAAGCAGATAATGAGTTACCCTTTTCACAATCAATGTTCGGTGGATTTTTGGCTACATTATTCGGAGCAAATATAAACAGGGTAAGTTAAAGGCATAGATTATTACGAAATAAAATTGGGATACGTGAAGCTTAAAACTCTTAATTTTAAACGACTCCACACAATCGGCCAGAACTTGATCCTCTGTAATTCTTTGCAAATAGCGTTTGCATTTTATTATCGAATGTGTTTTATAGCGGCGTAGGATGAGATTCGGCTCATGTTTTTGCATAAATATAATAAAAGGAGGCTTCCCAGTGAACATGGATTTGGGAAATAGTGTTTACTTATTTCTCTCAATTCAAAAGAGTGTGAACTGGAAATTTTTTGTTTCAGTTATTTTTTTTTTTTCAAACACAAAGGCTGTGTATTGTTTCTTTCCATAAAGAACACAAGCCAATCTGGGGACAATTATGGTTTTGTATTTCTCTCTGGGGAGCACCGGCCTACACTGTGAACTTGCCCATCCGCAAACAAGGCTCCGTGCTGCCCAGACAGGCTGTGACTTGGCATGGAGACGACAGAGTCGCACAGAGCCAGGGCTCCAGGCTCTGTATCAGCACCTGGTCTCCCCTGGGGCGGGCAGGCCTGGGAGAAGCTCCAGAGGGTGAGGGCCCTGTGGATTAGAGGCTGTGGAGGGAGCCAGCGAGAAGGGTGGGAGCAGAACCGAGGTTCAAGGCAGGCTCCCTTACCGCCATTCTTTGTGCTTATCTAGCCTTTCCAGAGACTGCTGAGGTGATGAGGGGGAGATGCTGATTTCTGGTGGGCCCTGGAATCTCAAAGAGGCCACTTTGGGTCTAGAGCAGGTAGGTAGGAAACTAAAGAAATGGTGAGGGGGTCTGGAGTTGGCCAGGTCTAAGTCAGATCTGAATTCTTTCTCTGCCACTCACTAGCTCTTTGGGTAAGAGGCTTCATCTCTTTGAGCCTCATTTTCCTTATCTGCAGAATGGGATGATAATCGGACTTAATTCAAGATTGTTGTAGAGTTATGCTGGAGAAAAAAGATAAAAAGAGGAAGTAGGCACTTTGCTCGGTGCCTGGCCCCTATTACTGAGTATTCTGGTTAGTTCAGGCTGAGCTGCAACACCTACACTCAGAGGATGTGACCGTTCTGGACTTGGGCTCCAGCCTGCCTTGTGTTAGGATTAGTTATTTAGGTCTGTCTTGATTATAGTCAAGGTAATCGAGGGTTGGGGCAGACTTAGCCTGACTCAAGTGCCTCGAATGCTCAGCAATTGAGGTTTCTCTTTTTAATCAGCCACTTCCGCCCTATTTTGTGCCTTCCCTTTGTGAAGGGTGGTTCTGCCTGGGGACTGGATGGGGGTGGGTCTAGGTTGGGCTCGCTTATCCTTGGAGTACTCTTCCTGCAATATGTACTAATTACCACCAGGTGGCAGTAGAGTCCCAGGCCCCCTTTGGAAGCCAGAAAACAGCAGAGGATTTCCATTCTTGGGAGACATTGAAAAATGGATTTCTATTTATTAAACCAGTTCAATGAAATTAACCTACTCACCACCCCCTACTTTAAGCACGGGCAAGTTAATGAGACAAAATGCAAAGTGTTTGGTGCACTCAATTATCTTTTCTTAACTAATCTTTAAAGAGCATATAATCTGGTGCTCCTGTTCCTTTAGGGAAGGCTTTCTCTTCTCCTAATCCCCAAGTTTGCTCCACTTGGTTTCACCACTCCCTGGAGCTTCCTCCTGTTCTTGCTTATATTCACCCACTCAGATAACGCATATTGTTCCTCTGCTCTGTGCCTGGCCCCATGGGGGATGCTCTGACTTTAGGGAGCTCACAGCTTTGAGGGGAGGGCAGTGTTATGGAAACAGCAGGAGCTCACCAACCCAAATGCTCACAATGTTTGGGCAGATAACAGAGATGAGGAAGCATGTCTGCAGTAAGAATAGGGAGCTGGGGGGCCTTGGCCATCTGGAGACTTTTGTTGTTGTTCAGTTGAGAAGTCATAGCTGACTCTTTGCAATACCATGGACTGCAATATGCCAGGCTTCCCTGTCCTGCACTATGTCCCGGAGTTTGCTCAAACTCATGTCCCTTGAGTCAGTGATGCCATCCAGCCATCTCTTCTGCCATCACCTCCTTCTCTTCCTGCCTTCAATGTTTCTGAGCTTCAGGGTCTTTTCCAATGAGCCGGCTCTGAAGACTTGGTGCTCATCTAAACAGCAGCTCAGCTACCACTCAGCTCCCCTGATTGTAGTCAGATCTTCCCATCCTTCACGATAAATTAATATATTGATTTTTAGACATAATTTGTTGTTGGCTGTGCTGGGTTTCTGTTGCTGCGTGCAGTCTTTCTCTAGCTGCAGCGAGTGGGGGCCGCTTTCCAGTTGTGGTGTGTATGCTTCTCTTGCTGTGGAGCACGGGCACCAGGGTACACAGGCTTCAGCAGGGCAGTCTTAGTTGCCCTGCGACATGTGAGATCTTCCCAGGTCAGGGATCGAACCGATGGACCCCTGCACTGGCAGCTGGATTCCCAACCGCTGGCCGTCTGGAGACTTGGTTGTTGTTCTTAGGTAAGAATTCCCTATTCCTACCACTGACCTAATACAGTGATTTTTTAAAATATAAAATTATTTACTTTAAATCTCTTATTGGGCCAGACTTGGCTCTGGAGCTGTGAGTTTGAGACTGTGATTGAGAGACTCATGCTGGGTGGCAGGGTAATCAGGAAGCTGTGTCCAGGGGGCTGCAGGCACCCAGAGGAGTGCCCTGGCTCTGCCTGGAGCATATGCTAGTTCATTCATCCACTCACCAACTATTGCTTGCCTTCCTGTCGTGAGCAGAGCTCTGTGCTGAGTGCTGGGGATTCATGGTAGCCCAGCTCCCCTTGCTTGGGGTATGTAGCCTCGTAGCAGGGCGCAGATGCCCTGCACGGTCCATGCTGTTTATGGTTTGGTTGTTAACTCTGCCACCTGAGGGATCGGTGTGCAGTGCGCTCAGACTCTGAGAATGGGTCAGGGAGGGCTTCGAGGAACTGATGTTTAATCTGACATCTGGAGGATGACTAGTTTTTCTTATCCACTTACCAGGTCAGTCACTTCTTCCTTCAGAGCTGAACTAAACACCCATTGGGGAGGGTCTTGCTCGGGCAGGGTCATGGTCTGGAGAAAAGGCCGCTTCTCAGGCAGGAGTCTCAGATGGTCGGTGTTGGAAACTTTTCCTCACTTGGAATGTGCTGGACAGAACAGCAGTGCATTGGGAATGAGATGAGGGAGGTGAGAGGTTTCTCCCGCCCTGATCTGGGGCGCATGCTATGGGAGGAGAGGCTCTGGGAGGGGTGAGCAGCCCCTTCAGAGAGCCGAGGGAGGGCCTCTGAGCAGCATTTCAGAAAGGAAGATGAGGCAGAGATGGAAGCAGAGACCCCTGGCTCCTGGGGCAAGGAGATTCCAGGTGCTGTGATGAGTGGTGCTCACAGTGGAGCTGAAAGCTGTGGACATGGAGGATGAGGATACACCAACAGGGCTCAGAAATGGGGTGCACAGTTCCCCCAAGTCTGATGTGTGGGAGAAAGAACCCATCAGATCTGGATGCATATCCGGCTTCCCCACCTAGAGCTTACGATCTTGGGCAAATCACTTAAACTTCCTCAGCCTCAGTGTCCTCCTTCAGGATGGATGTTTTGTGCTCTGGGTGGTGGAGTTGGTGACGTCACAGGATCATCCGTAGAAGGGCCTCGCCTGGAGCCCGGCCCAGTGATGGCCAGTCTGTCTGAGTCCTGCCTCCTGCCCTTCTCAGTGGTATCGCCGCTGGCAGGAACTTCCTGCCTTCTGCTCTCCTCACACCCACCAACCCAGAATTTGTCCTTATATCCTCAAGTCCTGAAGGTCGCAGGGATGTCCTTAAAGTCAAAGGTCTCCACTCCAGCCTGTACCTTCTCTTCACCCTCAGCCTCATCTGGACCTTATCCTGACCACTCTGTTCGCACACATCTCTTTAGGAAACAGACTACCCATTCAAGAGAAGATCCATACATTTCCCAGTGTGTTCTTTTCAGAACTGAGAAGACCAAGTTCATGCTCATCCCCAGCCCAGGATGCCTGGGAGAGCTGGGGCTAGAAGGAGGCTTGTCCTCAGCCTGGCTCTGACGTCCCCTCTCTGTGTGACCTTGGGCTGGATAACACATTAGAAAGTGGAACACTTCACGAATGCTGCTGTGTGTATTGTATAGAACACAGTGATCAGGAGATTTTCCATGCCATCTTCCTACTTTTTTTCTGTTGAAGTGGAGGACTCAGGTCTTTCCCACCTAATTGTTAAAGACCACAGTCTCCATCAGTCCATGAACCAGCGTCCTAAGCTCCACCTGTTGCTCAGCCTGTGTGAGGCTCCAGGGTGAAGGCAGGAACAGGAGATGATCTTGCTGGAAACTTCCCTCAAGGAGACTCTGTGAGGATGGGCCAGAGTTCAACACTGGGGCCTGGGGGCGCTTGGCTGCCCTTCCCTGCCCCTCACCCTTCAGCAAGATCTTAAGGTTATTGCAGGTACGAAGCCTCATGCCTGACATATGGGAAGCTCCCATTAGGCCCTTGATGGGCCACTGTTATCTCTAGGAATTGTTGTTTATAAATGAAACCATGTGTGTGAATCACACACTCATGCCTGACCCAGAATAGCTATTTATCATAATCCTGCCCATGGTCATCATAAATAATGCACACAGCATGCGGGCGGGGTGCAGAGCTGGTCTTCAGTAAAGATTCTTAGAAAGTCCTGGGGGATTCTGATTGCAAACCAGTATCTCAGGGCCTTGGCATGCCAAGGGCTGGGTACACAGTGGTGCGGATGCTAAATGAAGTGGCTGGCATGACGCCGGGCATGTGCTGACGCCCAGGGCACACTTCTTCCCGTTGTCACCCTCCAGCATCAGGGGCACAAATCTCACATCAGAAAATGGGAGCCCCAGGCTGGAGGGTCCCTCTAGTAACCCCCAGGCACATAGCTGCCTCCCTCTCTATCGCCAGAGCTCCCTCCTCCTCTCCGGCTCCTTGAGCCCAGGGTCCCAGCTCTGGCTCAGCCAGTGACCTCTCTGGGCTGTTGTTAAAGCTTCCCTGCTCCTCCCACTCTAGGGCCATCCTCTGATGGACGAGCTCTTGCAGCCTCTGGGTTCACCCTGAAATTGAGACCTCTGTCTCTGCACCCAGAATCTAGGCTAGGGAGGGCAGCTCTGTAGCCCCCCTTCTCCTATCCTGGTCCCCAAGCCCTGGCTCAGAGGGCATCTGCAGCTTCCAGGCCTTGGGATGATCTTGGCATGAAGTCTGAGGACCTGAGGGTACCTGGGTTCAGGGCCTCCATCCGTCTCTCCAGGACACCTGGGGAAGCTGGTCATGCTGCTGAACATCACGCATCCCTCTTCAGGCAGACACATGAATGCTCACGCCCCTGTACATGCTCCATCAGATGCACGGGAATTCAAGCACACACACTCATACGCAGGGCTACTGCCGCACACTGTGGATGCTCCAGGTCCAATGCACGTATGTGAGTACACACCCCTGGGCACTCATCTTTCCTTACACGCTGCAGGAAAGGAGACATGCCTTCACTCGGGGGCACACATTTGCAGTCACACACATGAACACACAAAGGACTGAGTCCTCTCAGGTACATCCCACCCCCCATGCCCTCCCGAAGCACAGGTACACGAAAATATACCTTGCCCATCTGTGTCACCCTCCTCACTCACCACAGACCCATACACCCCGGCACACCCCCTCCTCCTAAACTGGGCTCCAGAGCAATGCTGCGCCCTCTAAGTGCTCAGACATCCTAGCCACGCACTGCCGCTTGGCCCCTCACGGGGCCCTCCAAGTGCACGCTTATAAAAACATTCCTCCTGTGATGGAGTGCTTCCTTTGGGCCTCTTCGGCTTGTAACAGATTAAAGGCGAACAGGCATTTGTCACGGGGAAGTGTACCCAGTTGTGCTGGAAAATGGACTTTTCGATGAGCGTGAGAGCTTGAACCTGTCACAGAGGGGAGGGCCCGTGTTACTGCAGCCTGCCGGGCTGCCGTGTCCGTTGCCCGCGTTATCGGCTGTGGCAGGCATCACCTCCGACTGAAAGGATCCCATTACGGTAAGTAATGACTTAATCACAGACAGTTTGTGATGGAGATGACCTCTATGCATCCTGCAGCCCTCCTCGATGGATGGCACCTCTCCACACCATGACTAACAGTGCTCCGTTCTGCTTCCTTGCCGGAGGGCCACTGGGCCCAGCTGGGACACAGGATCAGGCAGCTTGGGAAGGCTGCAGGTGGGACAAGGGCAACGATGGGAAAGAAAGTTACCGAGACGATGGGCCCCACTGTCTCAGACAGGCGGAAAAACTGAGACCTGGAGAGCATGCCTCACAAGTCCACTGTCTTGACTTTAACTCCACGCCTTTTCACAGAACCTTGAACTTTAAAGCAGAATGCCAAGGACATGAAGAACTTCCATCAGGCGGGTGCCAGGATCTGCATTTGGCACTTTCCACACTTTATCTTGCTCCAGTCCTAGAAGGTAGTGTATTACCATTGTCCCACTTTACAGATGAGGAAACTGAGGCTCAGAAAGCAAATACGTGACTAGCCCAAGGTCCCAGAGCAAGTGAATGAGAAGGCTAGGAACTGACCTTGGGGCTGCGAGCCCTGAAGCCAGCATTCCTGGCCATTGTGTCCAGAGAGCCTCCCATCAGCTGTCAGTGGTCTTGTGCCTTTGGGGGTCCTAGTGCCCTCCTCCTTCCCAAGCAGAGTGGGAGCTAAGTCTCCCGCACCCATGGGTTCACATGCCAGGAGGACTTCTGTTTTCTGCCTGGAGGTTGTGTGTGCCAGGCGCTCATCATCCACCCACAGCCAGCACATGGACATGGAAGCAACCTCTGTGTCTCTCTACAGATGAATGGATAAAGGAGATGTGGTGCATACATACAGTGGGACACTACTCAGCCATTAAAAAGAGTGAAAGAATGACATTTCAGCGACACGGATGGACCCAGAGATTATCATACTAAGCGAAGTAAGCTAGACAAATATTATAGATCACTTACAGGTGGGATCTCAAAAATCATACAAATGGATTTATTTAGAAAAAGATTAACAGGCATAGAAAATAAACATAGTTACCAAAAGGGGAAATGGTAGGGGGTTGAATGTATTGGGAGAAGGGGATTAACAGACACACACTACCATATACAGAATAGATAAGCAACAGGGACTTACTGTGTAGCATGAGGAACTATTTTCAACATCTTGTAATAAACCACATTGAAAAGTGAAAGTGTTAGTTGCTCAGTTGTGTCCAACTCTTTGCAGCCCCACAGACTGTCACCTGCCAGGCTCCTCTGTCCATGGCATTCTGCAGGCAAGAATATTGGAGTCAGTTGCCATTTCCTTCTCCAGGGGATCTTCCCAACCCAGGGATTGAACCTGGGTCTCCTGAATTGCATACAGATTCTTCACCATCTGAGCCACCAGGGAAGCCCTTATAAGCCATACTGGAAAAGAATTTTTAAAAAAGAGTATAGATACATACATGGATATGTACAACTGAATCACTTTGCTGTACAGGTGAAACTAACACAATATTGTAAATCAACGATACCTCAATTTAAAGGAAAAAGCGAGGCTGCAGAGGTGTTCTTTTCTGCAGGCTGGTCTCTGCCGCTATGCTCGTCTGCAAGGCTCCCTAAGACAAAGCTGCTGCCACCCGACGGGGGGAAGCAGCCACTGAGTTAGTTGCATTTACTTGGCAACATTTATTCAAGGGATATTTATTAAGTGCCTACTACTGGGTCAAGCAGCCATTGAGTCTCATTCACTTAGCAATGAATTTGCTGAATTTAATTCAGCAAATATTTATCAGGTGCCTACTACGTGCTGGCTGGATGCAGTGAAGAGCTAGACATGATTCCTTCTTCCCTGGAGGTGAGCCCAGGAGATGCAAAGAAATCCCAGCTCAGCGCCCTGGGGAGCGTTTGTTGAGGACATACTCCATGCCAGGGACAGATGAGTCCCCTCCTGGCATCGTCCTGACAGCTCTGTGAGAAGATACTAGAGTGACACCCATGTTTTCATAGAGAAAGTGACTTGTGTGAAAGAGCATAAGTGACCTCCCCAGGGCTGCACAGCTGGTATGTGATGGAGCTGAGCCTTGAGCCCAGATGTGCCGAAAGCTCATGCTTTTCACAGCTACCTACGTGGCTCTGCCCTCTTGTCTCCTGGCAATGTCCCAGCAGCGGATCTGGGGCCCTGCAGATCTGGGCAGTAGGGGTGGATTTGGGGGGTGGCGCTGCACTCTCCACCTGGAGAGCTGCTTCCTTCCCTCCCTCCTGCCTCTCCCCCCACCCCCAGCTTCCCCAGCCCCCAGTGTCTGGGTCTTGCCTCCTCTGCAGTTGGGGAGAGCTTATTCTCATGCTAATTGCAAAACTAATTGTTCTTATTGCAAAATCCATTATATAGTATATTTATATTGCAGATAATGAGCTGTTTGGATTAAATAGCTCACTAAAAGTCAATAAAAAGAAATTTGCTTCACTGTTCCTCCCCTCGTTTTTCACCGGCACCGTTAACACAGCCGTCCTTCTCCCTGAAGGCTGGAATTCATTAAAACGCCTGGAGCAGCAAGGGGGTGTTGCTGTGTGGTTTCCCCTTCTCTTGGAAAAGGCATTGGGAGGAGAGGGTTGGAAGGCGAGAAGCAAGTTCTTCCCCTGGTTTTACTGAGGCAGGGGCGACTAACGAAGGAAAGTACATCTTAATTTCTAGCAGAATTGAAAATCATGTAACCTCTAGTGTGAAGCTTGGGGCTGGATGGGTTGCGGGTGTATGTTGGGAGTGGGGGGCACTGAGGAAGGAGCTGTCAGTCCCTGCCACCCCTCAAAGGGCTGGAGAAAATAGCCAAAGGCCTCAATGCTGGACTCTATAGGATGAAAGTTGTGGATAAGGCCCCGCTTGGGGTCAGGAACGAGGGCACAGGAAGACAGGCTGGGCAGGTTTTGAGAGCGTGAAGTCAGGTTTGAAGTCAGGGTCTGGATTTCCAGGTTCTGACCCCTTTTAGCACCACAGCATCTCTGTGTCTTCCAGAATTTTCCTAGTCTATTTTTCTGGCCTTGGTTCTAAACCTGAAGCTGGCTTGTCTAAGCTGAGTCCTGCCAGGAGCAGGGCTGGTCTGTGAAGTTCCGGAGTTACTAGCCCTGGGGCTTCTGCCTTCACTGTGTTTTATGTGATAAAGCCTGGGTTTCTCAGGAAGGGCTGGAGTCCAGTCTTAAACCCTGGTCCCTGTACTTGATGTTCTATGGCACAGAGTAATCAAAGTGGGGGCTACGAGAAGGGCCTGTTTCTTATGTCTTTTCCTTCTCACTTTGGGGCTGATAAAATGGCATGGTCTGATAAAATGGCATGATCTGAGAATGGGATGGCCCAGATAGAAGTTGCCAGCTTCCTCAGAACCACAGAGTGTTCATCTTCTCTACAGTCCATCCATCTATCCATTCATGCATCCATCCAACAAATATGTACTGAGGGCCCGTAATGTTCAAGACATTGTGTTAGGTCTTGGCGATAACTGAATAAAAACACACAAAGTCTTTATTCTCATGGAACCTATAGTCTGATGGGGACATGGGAGCAGATACTAATCAAATAGTCACACAAATGAGTGATTAATTAAAACCGAGGCAAGTGCCTTAGAAGGAAAGAAAGAACAGTTCCAAGAAAGCAGTCCTAGGAGGAACTAGTGTGGATGATGGGGCCAATGAAGGCTTCATGAAGGCTGCAACATCTGAGCCGAGCTCTGCAGGGTGAATGCATTCGACAAGAAGGGGAGGGGCAAGTTTGGACAAAGGCCCAGCCCAGGGAGGGGACGAGGGATGGGAGTAGGATAGCAAAAAGCCAGAGAGGGTGAGGCTGGGATGGTGGGCTGGGACCAGGGCATATAGGGCCGTATCTGTCGAGGAATTAAGGAGTTTAGTCTTTACTGTAGGAGCAAAGGGAAGCCACTGGGTGCTTACAGCAGTGGGGTGATATGACCTGCACTCTGAAAAGCTCACTCTGCTGCCAGTGACAGAGGTATCACTGGAAGGTTTGAGCTGCCGAGAAGGATGGTGGGGCCAATAGAGGGAGCAGGATGGAAGACAGAAGCATGGGAAGGATGGGGAGGAGGATATTTGCCCAAAGGAAGTCAAAATTGTATCAGCAAGGGAGGTGAGATGCTATCTTCCCATTTAGTGCTGTGCTGAGCAGACCATATGTCGGGAGGCTGATTTCAAACTCTCAAATGACAGAAGTGTGGAACCTGGCTTCAGCATCCCCAGAGAGTTCCCCAAACTATTCTTGGGAGCTTGTCTGGGGGCCCTTACGGCATCTCCAGGGATGCTCAGCTCAGGGCTTGCGGGGCCAGTAAAGTCATGACGGAGTTTCCTGGTAGGATGGCAAAGAGACACCAAATCACTCCAGCCCCGGTGTTGGCCAGCCCAAAGAAGGGACTTCAGGGCCCCCCAGACAGAGCAAACGGGCTTAATAGCCAAGGGAAGGCAGCCTGAGAAGACCCTGCTCCAGGCGGCTGAAATGGCTGTAATCTACAGCCATCTTTACTTAACGACTTCAAAGGGAGATGGAAAGAGAGCGAGGCAGTGGGGAGGCCGGAGCAACTTGAGTGTGGCTGAGATCAAAGGCAACAGAATGTGGTGCCATGCATCCCCCTTCTGGGCCTCAGCATCCACATAAACGCTAGAGTGAAAGGGCCTTTCTATGGAGAAAACAGGTTCCAGAACACGGAGTCCAGCAGAAGGGACACCAGAAGCCACTTTCAGCCCAGCCCAGCCCAGCTCGACCCCTCTGGGAGAGGGGGTCTGAGGAGCTCAGGGTCCCTGTGTTCTGATGCTTATAAACCCCCTGCCCTGGCAATGACCGAGGATGTCCAAGAGGAAAGAATGACCTCTCTGAGGCTCTGGGGAGCCCTCTGTGAGGGTCTGTGTCTGCCCTTGGTTCTCATCCACTCCTTCAGAAAGTTAAGAAGTTGGTGGGTCAGTTGGTACACGGAGTATAAGTAGGGAACCAATAAGTAAGAACAGGAAGGGCTGGTTCTTTCTGCTGCCTCGCTGGGGTTGCGTGATAGTTGCAGATTGCCCCCCTTTGCTTGGCAGGCTTGTGATCCACCTTGCTTGGGAGCAGGGGCAGGGACGATTTGGCCATCGTGTGGTAAACAAGCTTTCCTTCATAGGTCTTGATGGGGACCCTGGACCTGGGCAATGAGAGATTTCTGAGTGTGTGTGTGTGTGAGAGTAAGTGTGCCCTTCTCTGTGCCTGTGTGTATCCTAGGTGGTAGGGAAGCTGTGAATTTAAGATTCAGAGTGTATGTCTGAATTTGGGTGTTTCAGGGGTTTTGTGATGTATAAACTTGTGTGAAGCGTTTCTCTGAACATGTCTGTGTTGCTGTGTGTGTGTGTGAGTGTGTGTGCTCCTGTTGCATGGTCCAAGGGCAGGATGTGTTGTGCTTCTTCGGGAGAAGGGAGAGGTCTGGGGAGGGGAGGAGTGTGTGTGCACGAGCGTGCCGAGTGGCAGGAATGACAAATGATTAATCTATAGAAATCTATATTCTATTCTTCCATGCATCCACTCCGCCCTACTCACGCTCCCATGCATCACCTCCGGAAATCCATCACCCGACTCCCAGCCAAGGACAGACTGTGAGGAGCGAATGCTTGCCTTATTGATGGACTTGGCTGGGCTTTTTATACATTTGGATGTACGGAAAAAGAGTGCTCACTCTGGCCTCAACATTCACTCTCCCATTCATTTATTCATTCATTCAATCATTGGTCCAGCAAATAGTTCTCGTGTGCCCACTGTGTGCCAGGAATGGTCCTGGGTGCTCAGGAACAGTGATGAATATAAGTAGACATAATCCTAAATTTCTCTAAATTCTGGGCCAGGGGGATTTGCAGATAGCATGCTGGCCGTTTCAGCTGATGTGATGCGGGAGGTATGGGGAGCTCTGGGAGAACAGAGGGGGTGGGAAATTAACCTGAGCTGGAGCTCACAGAAGGCTGTTAAAGGAGGTGACACCTCAGAGGAGCACGAAAGAATGGGAGGAGAGGGGCCACCAGGCAGAGGGAGCAGCACGGGCAAAGGGCCAGAGGTAAAGAGAATTTCCCCTTTGGGGAAAACCAAGAGTGGTTCTGATGGCTGGGGCTGGAGCATAAAGATGAAGCGGCAAGAGATGAGGATGCATAGAAGGGGGTGATGACTGAAAAGAGGCTGGAGTACCCTGTTATGGAGGCTGGATTTCACCCCAAGGGCAACACAGGGAGTCCCTGATGGGTCTAGCTGGGGCATGTTGCATTTTTAAGACAATCTCTGGTTGATGGCTGGGAGACTAGACTGGAGGCAGGGAGGCCAGCCATGAGGCTGCCCTAGCAGCTCCAGTAAGGATGGTGATGGCTTGGATTAGGATGGTGATTAGGATGAAGGGATGTGAGCTGAGTCCAGAGACTCAGAGCTTGGCCAGAGACTGGATATTGTGGTGAGAGAGCAGTAAGCTTGGCCTTAGGTTTCTGGGCAAGTTATTCTTGCTCTCTCAGCCTCAATTTTCCACCTCTAAAGTGGGGTGACAGTTCCAGCTTCACAGGGTGGCTGTGAGGTTATTTGTGGCCACCTTTAGAGTCTTCTTTGGCAACAGTGTGTCTGTTTCTCCTCTCCCACTGGATGAGCCATCTCCTGATTTGCTCTCTTCTAGGAGAAGGCAATGGCACCCCACTCCAGTACTCTTGCCTGGAGAATACCATGGGCAGAGGAGCCTGGTAGGCTGTAGTCCATGGGGTCGCTAAGAGTCGGACACAACTGAGCAACTTCACTTTCACTTTTCACTTTCCTGCATTGGAGAAGGAAATGGTAACCCACTCCTGTGTTCTTGCCTGGAGAATTCCAGGGACAGAGGAGCCTGGTAGGAGGCCATCTATGGGGTCGCACAGAGTTGGACACGACTGAAGTGACTTAGCAGCAGCAGCAGCAGCAGCAGGAGATTTTCTAGAAGACTCTTGAGAGTCTCTTGGACTGCAAGGAAATCAAGCCAGTCAATCATAAAGGAAATCAACCCTGAATATTCATTGGAAGGATTGTTGCTGAAACTGAAGCTCCAATATTTTGGCCACCCAATGCAACGAGCCGATTCACTGGGAAAGACCCTGATACTGGGAAAGACGCTGATGCTGGGAAAGATTGAGGACAAGAGAAGAAGGGGGCGGCAGAGAATGAGGTAGTTAGATACCATCACTGACTTGATGGACATGAGTTTGAGCAAACTCTGAGAGATAGTGAAGGACAGGGAAGCCTGGTGTGCTGCAGTTCATGGGGCTGCAAAGAATAGGACACGACTTAGTGGCTAAACAGTGATGAGGAGGTTTGGGGCTGCTCCACCCCCTGGGGGTGTTTCTTACCCTGCACCCCAGGCAACCCCCGCACTGTGGTGCCCCCCAGAAGCCCTCTGCTTTTAGCCCCTGAGGTCCTGCAAGCCACAGATGGGCAAACTGGCACTCAGCGAGGAAAGGACCTGTTGTCTAACCTTGTTGGTGCCCAAGGGGCCACACATCCTTAGGCAGCCTGACTCTCTAACTGCTGCCTTTCTTAGGCAGCATCACTTCTTAGAAGTGATTAGGGAGATGAGCTTCGTGGGCCAAGGCGTGAGTTTCCAGTCTTTCCTGGGGGAAAGAGCACAGGCCAGGCCTCAAGGAGGCTCCAAGGGCTGCTAATTTTTCACCTGACCGTTGTGTGGGGTGACCAAACATCCAGAGAAGAGGTTTTCCTATGATTCTTCCTCTCCCCCCTCCCCAGGGCAGCCAAACAATTTCTGATCTAGGAAGCCTTCTTACTTCAATGTACGGCTTCTGTACATTGGGTAATGTTCCATTTGGCAAAACAACAGTCCTTTTAAGACACAGGCAGAGTTGACACTTATCACAGCAAAAACATTTTTTTTTCTCTTTTCTCTGTTTCCCTTCTGAGCGTGCATCTAATGATACTGTAAAGTCTGCAGTGCAAAGGCCTCTCCTCTGGGGAGTGGCAGCAAGCGGGGCTGTCTGATGGAGGAGGCAGTGGGGAGGGGAGCGGGAGGCAGGAGGGCGGCTTGGTTCGCCTTTCTGCCTGGGTCTTTGATGCATTGCTGTTTTTGCTGTATTTGCAGAGGAAATGAGACTGTGGACCAAAGGGGATGAGACTCTTCTCGGGAAAAGCCGGGAAGTGCCAAGGAGATGGCCCTGCACACTTAGAATATTTTCAAATTAAGTGACAGCGGGTGCAACACGATGGGGGAGACGGCTTGCGTTTCTTTGGAGCGTTCAGTCACAATTTATCATTATCCAATTTTTTTTCCCTTGGGTTTTTCTCTCTCACACATTTTTTATCCTGATCTGACAGCTAAATGAGGAATCACACTGCCTACGTTATCTGTTTTGTTCAGGAATTAATCCTGTCGTCAAACACCGACTGCCAAGCGGTTTGCGGGAGCCGGCTGGCTGTGCCATCCGGGACATAGAGTCGGTGGGGCCCTTCCAGCTGGCGGTCCTGAGGACCTGCTTGGGAAAGGCTGCCTCTGGGAGATGCACAAGCTTCTGGAGGAGCTTTGCATGTCCCTGATCCCTGGCCATAGGCTCCTTGGCTGGAAGAACGCTCTGGGAGTGTGTCCATCCCAATCTTTCGTCAAGTTCATGAAGTCATTAGACATAAAGTCAGTGGGTGGAGGTCATGGTGTCCCTCCCTCTGCCTCTGGCAGTTTTGGGAAGAAAGGCAACACCTTCTCTGATTTCTGAGAAGGTGTTAATTCAGCTGACAGTTGTCCTCTTGGGCTAAGTTGCTTCAGTTGTGTCTGACTCTTTGTGACCCATGGACTGCATGGACTGCAGCCCACCAGGCTCCTCTGTCCATGGGATTCTCCAGGCAAGAGTACTGGAGTGGGCTGCCATTTCCTTCTCCAGGGGATTTTCCCAACCCAGGGACCAAACCTGTGTCTCATGTCTCCTGCACTGGCAGGTGGGTTCTTTACCACTGGGGCCCTGCCTTTCTTCTTTCCTCCTTTCTCAATTTTGTTTCCTCCAGTAGTGAAGAATAAGATGTGATTGTAAATAAGATAGATCTGGTCTCTGTGATTAAATCATTGTGAATGGGGTGAGTTCTAGGAAAAGGAGGTGCAGGGCAGTTCCAGACCCTGTAAATGGTGCCCCAGCTGAAGGGTCAGGTGCAGGAAGCTAGGTGACTGACTAGGGGGTGGTGGTCATGGGGATGGAAAGAGGAATCCAGGAAGAGGCACAGGGTCCCAGGACCCTCGACTCCATCTGCACGCATGCCTCCATGGGTGTCATTGTTTGACCGATGTCAATCTCGCCTACAAGTCAGTTCGTTGTATGAGAGAGGGACCATGCCTGATTTTGTTCATCCATGAGGCCAGCTGTGAGCACAGAACAGGTGGAAGTGTCCATAAGGACCTTAAACAGGCGTCCACCAAGGGGCAGGAGGAGAGAGGTGATGCTGTGAGCTGAGGCTCTGATCTTACCCAAGGTCCTCAGGTTCCTCTCTGACTGGCAGTTTCCTACCAGTAACTGGTGCTCTGGAAATACTCTTGTCTCTAGATATCACCTTAAATGGCCCCCAGCTTGGATGGAGCAGGAGAGGATTATTGCAGGATGGAGCAGGGCAGCCAAATTGCTAAGAGCACAGACTCTGCAGCGGGGCGTCCTGCCCCACTTCAACATCAGCTACTTCCTGTTTGTGAGAACACGGAACCTCAGTTTCCTCCTCTGTCACGTGCTTGATATGTGCATGACAATAATAGGCTCTGCCTCCAGAAAGACAAATATCATCTGATGCCGCTCATGTGCTGTGCTCTGCTCAGTCTCTCTGTCTGTCCGACTCTGGGGCCCCATGGACTGTAGCCCGCCAGGCTCCTCTGTCCATGAGATTCTCCAGGCAAGAATACTGGAGTGGGCTGCTATGCCTTCCTCCAGGGGACCTTCCCAACCCATGGATCAAACCCAGTTCCCCTGCATTGCAGATGGACTGTTTACCATCTGAGCCACCAGGGAAGCCCATGAACACTGGAGTAGGTCACTCATCCCTTCTTCAGGGGATCTTGCTGACCCAGGAATCGAACTGGGGCCTCCTGCATTGCAGGCGGACTCTTTACCAGCTGAGCTACCAGGCAGACCCCAATATCACTCATACACAGAATCTAAAAAAAATGATTGTTGTTGTTCACTCATTGTGAAGTTGTGTCTAACTTTTTGTGATCCAATGGACTGTAAACCTTCAGGCTCCTCTGTGCATGGAATTCTCTAGGCAAGAGTACTGGAGTGGGCTGCCATCTCCTCCTCCAGGGGGTCTTTCCAGCTCAGGGACTGAACCAGTATCTGCGGCACTGGCTGCAAATTCTTTATCTTTGAGCACCAGAGGAGGTCCCCCCAAATGATACAAATGAACTTATTTACAAAACAGAAATGGATTTAGAGCAAAAACAAACTTATAATTTCCAAAGTGGGGGAGGATAAATTAGGAGTTTGGCAACATTACCATATATAAAATAAACAATAAGGACCTACTGTATAGCACAACTATATTCAACGCCTTGTAATAACTTGTAATGGAAAAGACTGAAGAAGAATGCATCTATATCTATATAACTGAATCACTTTGTTGTACACCTGAAATTAACACGACATTGTAGATCAGCTATACTTCTACTGAAAAAAAAAAAAAAAGAAGAATTGGCTCTGTCCCTTAGAGATACAACCAGGATGAAATGCGATGCTGTGTAGCTGGGGTTTGACAGTGTTGCTGCCCACTACTGAGTGTTGCAGCCCTATTTTAAGAGGGGCCTGAGAAGCCTGTTGCAGGCCGTCTCTCTCCCACTCCAGGCCCCAGAGCACTCCTGCGTTTGTCCTTCTCTGACCAGCACGATGACCTCCAGGTCCACGCATCCTCTCGTTCCTTCCAGCTTGGCTAGGTGGGGATTCTGGTGAAGAAGCAGATGGCAGCTGGGGCTGAGTGTGACAGTGATTACGCTCTGAAAGGGTGATAATTTATTCTGTTCAGCCTTGACTCGGAGTTGGAAGGAGAAATCTATTACTTCTGGAAGGCAAGGCTGAGGGTGACTTCCACTCTCTGACCTTGAACAGGAAGCTGGCCCTTGTTTTCCTGGCTCCTTAGCTGGGGGAAAGTGGAAAGTAGGTCTGGTAGGACCCCAGGGAGCTTTCTTGGAGAGGGACGTCCAGGGGGAATTGGAAGTGGTGAGGTGCAGGTGGCCTGGGGGAGAGGCAGGTGGGCAACAGCAGGACCCCAGCCCCAGGCAGAAGGAGTGGCCCAGGAGCGGTGCTGCTCTCCGTTTCTCTGACTTGGCTGGGGTACCAGGCCCAGCTCCTGCTCGTCTTCCTCGTGAGTGGAGGATGCCTTCTAAGCAGTGGGGAGAAAGATGTAAAATTAATCCCCACTCTAATAAAACAGCCTCCCGATTAAATATGTATGAACACATATTGATTTGTGGATTAAACTGAAAAGAAAATTGAGCCTGTAATTGAGCTGGGGAGCATGTACAGGGTGAGACTGGGGATGTACTTCTCCAAACACACCTGCTGGGCCTAGGCCAGGTTCTGGGGCTGCAGGGCCAGGGAACAGGGGGAGCTCTATGTGCGGAGCCTCTAGCGGCACCTTGGGTACACGGCAGTAACAGGCAGCTCTCCAGAAGAAGGAAGAAGCTGAGACGGGATTCAGCTCATGGCTGTTTGACTCCAAGTCTAAGGTCCTGTTTACTATGGGCAGACTGGGCAGTCTGATTATACGAGAGCTTGCGGAGTTGCAGAATCGTGCATCCTCTAAGCTGGGAGGGCTTTTGTCTTGAGTGCCTGAAACTGATCACCTTCCCCCACTGACACAAGGACATCAAACATCTCCTTGGGTGTCTCCAGGGATGGGGAGCTCACTATCTTTTGTGGGGAGCTGAGAGCTCTTGGAAAGAACCAAAGATAGTCTATCACGTCCATCTGTGGGCTCTGTATCTGCTCGTTGCATTGGAAAGAGGAGGACAAATGGTAAAGAACCCACCTGCAATGCAGGAGACATGAGACATGGGTTTGATTCCTGGGCCAGGAAGATCCCTTGGAAAAGGAAATGGCAACCCACTCCAGTATTCTTGTCTGGAAAATTCCAGGGACAGAAGAGCCTGGAGGGCTACAGTCCAGAGGATCACAAAGAATTGCACATGACTTAGCGACTGAGAAGAAGCATGCCGTCATCATCATCGCGGAGGCCGTTTGCTGAACACCTACTATATTCAGGCACCTTACCTACATGCTGATCCTCACAACAGCCCTAGAAAGTAGACATATTTTCTCAGTTGGGCAGAGGGGAGACTGAGTTTCAGAGGCTGGAGATATGGAAAGACACTGTGCAGCCCAACCACAGCTTGCTTGAGCTGGCCATTTTTGCTCTGTCCTGGAGAAGTGTGGCCTCCTGGTTCCTTGCTATTAACCCCTCAAGATTCCCCAGACCTGAGCCCAGCTGTGTGTGGTCCAAGCAGGATGGCCCTGTCTCCCTGAGCCTGGCTCAGGCCCCGGGACCACAGGTTTCTGCGCATGCCTCTTCCTTGCTGGGACTCTGGCATCCTTCCTCAGTCTGCATCCCCTCCCCTCTGCTCTTCTCTGCTGTCCCCACCCACTGCCCTGACCCCTTCTGGCATCTGCCTTTCCCTACAGTTCTAGGCCCACACATCCTCAAGGTGCACTGCACTTCACCGTGTGTAGAGCAGTTCCACACTTGTTATCTCATTCACAGTCCACAGCAACCTGATATCCCACATGACAGGTGAAGAATTTGAGGAATAGGTGAGTGAGGCAATTTGCCCCAAATCACAGTGACATTGCTAGGTATGTCTGTCCAGGTGATGTTACACCTGTCTCAGGAGTAGATGCCTTTTTCAGGGCCCACACACGATACAAAGAGGCTGTGTGATAGAGTGGAAAGTGTATACAGACTTGGGTTCAAGCCCCTGTGCTGCCTTTAGCTGGCTGTGTGATCTTGGACAAATTACGTAACTTCTCCGAGTCATATTTTTCAGGCTTAGCTTGGCGCCATCTATGGGGCTGGAGCCAGAACTCATATGGAATTACCTTTTAGAAGTGCCCCCAGAACTCGGGGTTTGCCCACTATGGCTAATCATCAGAGAGACATCTACCAGGACAGCTCCCCACTCACTGTGGATTTGGGATTAGGAGAAAGAAAGACGTATAATGTGGAGTGAAGGGACAGGCATCCCCAGTGCCACATGGCAGTACCCTGTTCATCCGGACCCCCGAGGATGGCTGAAGGCCCAAGGCCCCCAGCTGCAGCTGCCTCCGCCCTGTGGTTATTAAAACAATAATTTAATTTTAATAAGAGCCTGAAGAGTTCTTCAGGAAGCTGCTACCACCGCTCTGTCCCTGATTAAAAGAATGAATCAGGCAGGATCCAGCTTCTACCTAGCTAGGCTGGGAATGGGAACATTGTGCTGAGCTCTCTCCAGAGACTCCAGCAACTCCAGCATCCACCGAGGGAACCGCGGAGGCTTTGGGGCTGCGTCCTTCTCCATGGAGGTGGGAGGGCTGGCGGTGGAGGGCCCAGGCTTATACCATCAGAGTCCTGGGCCTGCCTCCTGGCTCCACTGTTGACCAGCTGCAGAGCTGGCAGGTAGGGACTTAGCCTCTCTGAGCCTCAGTTTCTTCTGCGAAATGAGCATCATGATTTCTGGCTCAGACTCTGGGTGAGATAATATGAAAAAGGACAATAGGGACAATGTGCAGAGCCCACGCGTGGCTTATGTATGGCCGGGATGAGAACCCACGGATTAGAGTCCTAGTCGTTGGGTTTCTCTCTGCTGCCTTAAGTCAGTGTTTCTGTGCCCCTGTTACGTGCAGGTGATGACTCGAACTTGGCTTCTGAGTCCAAGTCTAGGGACCTTCATGACCCTAACACACAGGCTGTGGGAAATCTCCTCCTCCTTCCGGATGGTCTGTAGAATCTTGGGACTGTAAACTCTGGACACTCATAGGACCTAAGGGGGTCATTTGATATATAGTTCATCCCCCTGTCTGGTAGGCAATCATTCCCATAGACAGAGTACAGGGAGGGGGTACCCTCTTCTTTCTCCTGCATCCTTGCCTAAATCTCATGATGGTTGGAAGAAGAAACGTGTGGGGAGGCTTTAAAAACAGGGTCTCCCGTATCTCAGCCTGGCAAAGGTGAGTCTGTGGGGACTTCTGCCCCTCCTCTCCAGGTCCTCTTTCCCAGTTCTCCTCAAGGAAAGCCTTGGCAGTTTTATGGTTTGTTAGGGATGCCTACTTGGTGAAGGAAAGCAAATTCCCTCATATTCAAGATGATCCTGTATGCTGAGCATGTGGGTTTGTCCCCTGCAGGCTGAAGGTCCCTGAGTTTCTTGAGCTGGTTGTCACCACAGTCCTGTCCAGGTGGCTTAGTTCCCAGGACATGCCCTTAACTTCCTTCTGCCTCCCAACCACCATCACAAAGTACTTCTGGAAGGTATTTGATCCAGGCTGTCAAGAGCAGAGTTCATTTGTCACCTCCCCATAGATGAAGGCAAAGGGTTCAAGTGAGATTCCATCACTCACATTCCTGGTGTTTTTCCACTCTGCTTAGCCTGAAACCCAAGCCTCTCACTGTGACTTTCAAGGTTTTACCTATCTGAGAGCTGGAGATTTCTCGCTTGTCTCCTAAGACCCAGCCTTCACTCTTGTCCACTCATTCTAGGTCCAGGAGGCTGACCCAGAAGGATGTCCTCGGGCTCCTGGCTGGCGCTGGCCCCTGGCTGTCACCAGCAGCAGATGGGGGAGGGAGAGAGCGAGGCTGGCAGTTGATGTCATCGGTGCTCTCCCCGTGGGGCCACTGCAGCTTGGGTGTGTTCCCTCCCTCTTTACACAGCTCGATCTGCATCTAGCACCTGCTCCCTCCTTCACTCTCTTGCTGGGGATTCTTCCAGTTCTAGAGATCCATTCCGTCCTCGTCAGGTCCCTGCACACACCTGTTTAAAAAGTCCCTTTATCAAACTGTCCTCACATGACCCAGCTCTCATGCACCATCGTAGTCCTGCTGGGACCCTGGGTGACACACCCTTGCCCACCTGTCTGATCCTCCAGGACTCCTGTCCAGCAGGTGTGACAGCCCTTTACAGCTGGAAGTCCCTTCTGGTTAGATGGTGCCTGTGCCCAGTTCCGTTCAGTTCAGTCACTCAGTCACGTCTGACTCTTTGTGACCCCATGGACTGCAGCACACCAGGCCTCCCTGTCCATCACCTACTCCCGGAGCTCACTCAAACTCATGTCCGTTGAGTCGGTGATGCCATCCAACCATCTCATCCTCTGTCATCCCCTTCTACTCCTGCCTTCAATCTTTCCCAGCATCAGAGTCTTTTCTAGTGAGTCAGTTCTTTGCATCAGGTGGCCAAAGTATTGAAGCTTCAGCTTCAGCGTCAGTCCTTCCAATGAATGTTCCGGACTGATTTCCTTCAGGATGGACTGGTTGGATCTCCTTGGAGTCCAAGGGACTCTTAAGAGTCTTCTCCAACCCCCCAGGTCAAAAGCATTAATTCTTTGGCACTCAGCTTTCTTTATAGCCCAACTCTCACATCTATACATGACTACTGGAAAAACCATAGCCTTGACTAGATGGATGTTTCTTGGCAAAGTAATGTCTCTGCTTTTTAATAAGCTGTCTAGTTTGGTCATAACATTTCTTCCAAGGAGCAAGCGTCTTTTAATTTCATGGCTGCAGTCACCATCTGCAGTGATTTTGGAACCCCCCAAAATAAAGTCTGTCACTATTTCCATTGTTTCCCCATCTATTTGCCATGAAGTGATGGGACCGGATGTCATCTTAGTTTTCTGAACATTGAGCTTTAAGCCAACTTTAAGCCTGTGCCCAGCCAGTTGTTAAATACCATGAATGTCACCCTTGACTTCGTCTTCTCTTTGTCTCCCCTTCACTCAGTATGTTCCAGCCACACTGGCTTGTCATACTTCTCTTTGAACAATTCGGTCCTGAACCTACTGCTTCTCTGACCACCCTTATCTCCCAGCACCTTTTATTACACCTGCCTGTATCAGTCAGGGGCCCAGCAAGAGGAAAAGGCACGCTCAACTGGGAATATGAAGAGATGCGACCAGTGTGAGGGATCTGGTGACCAGAAGCTATGAGAAGCTGTTAGCACCCAGGGACCTGGGGCAACCTGCAGGAAGGAGAGCTGTCAGAGCCTGGAGACATTGGCGCTGTCACCATAGAAGGACGAGCTCTGTAGACCCAGGCAGCAAGGCACAGAGGGAGCAGGAGAAGAAACACTGGGCCTCCCTCCGCTGGTGCCCTCGATTCTTACTGGGTTCCTTGTTGTCCAAACCCAGCTGGAAATAGCTGGCAAGGGAGCCCTGGAGTGCAGGCCACAGGGCTCACCCTTTAGAGTGCAGAGTAGAGGTGGGGACAAAGAAAAGAATCGAGGTCAGGGGAAGAAGTGGAAAACCGGCCACACCCCGCGTTGCCTTTGTTGAGCTTATCGCCACCGGAAAGAGTCTTCTTTTGGGGTTGGCTGGTTGTCTCCTGGTTCTCTTCTCTATTGGAATGTCAGCTCCACAAGGACAGGGACCTTTCATCTTGCAACTTGGGAACCACCCCAGCACTGGGCAATGTGCCTGGCACAGGGCAGATCCTCCACAACTGTATTAAATGAAAGAATTAGGAGGGAATGGCAACCTGCATGAGGCTTGAGGTTCATTCAGGCTCGCAGATCTGTGGCTCAGGGTTCCCCAGGCCATCTTGGTCTGCCTTGCGTTCAGCCTGGGGGTGCGCACCCCAGGGCAAGGAGGGAGAGTGTGTGCATTCTTCCAGGTTGGAGCCTGATGTTAGCCCAGGCTTCATGGCCACTGTTTCTATGCAGGGATTAGACCTAAGGGGTGGGGTGGAAGCCCAAAGTCCCCCTTCCCCATGTCACAGGGGCTGAGCTGCTTGCTGGCCCGGCTTTGGAAGGATGGCGGAGAGTGGACAAGTTGCACTCTAGGAAGCTCCAGGCTTGGGGACAGGGTCCTGGCATGGACCCTGTGAAGGGACCCACCTTTATTCCCTTCCAACCATAGAGGCAGAGACTGGAAGAGGAAAGAGAGGGTGAGCAAGAAGGAGAAACGGGTTTATTCTTCTGTTTTGATCAGATGACTTGTTTCCACTGTTTCCATCCCATCTGGAGTCCCCAAAGTTCTCTGTGGGTCCTGGGAACAGTTCTAGAAGGAGCCCTTGGCCGTGGGGGGCCCATCACTTGGTGTATCTGGGTGCAGGGTGTTCGGGTGTTCACTCAGGTCCTCCATTCATTTGCGGGGTGCAGGGTGTTCACTCAGGTCCTCCATTCAATTGCTTAGCAACTGTGCACTCAGCACCTACTATGCACGTCACTCTGGAGACGAGCATGAAGGAGGCACGGGCCAGTCTCTCTACACATGGCAGATGTTTCCAGCGCCTCCTAATGGTGGTGCTACTCACATCCCCCAGCCATTCCCGCAGCAATGTGCTCACTGATATGTAACCTAACGGAGGCAGTGGACCCTGCCATGGGCGTTTGTCTGAATTATTGTGTCAGAGCAGCTCTGCAGGGAGACCTCACTCAGGTGATGTCCGCATTGCTCAGCAGGTCCCGCTAGAGCGTTACTTACATGACTGTGTGCCCTCCACGCCCTGGTGCTCATCGCTCAGGCTGCCCTCTCAGACATCCTTGGCATCCCTCACATGCGGCTCGACCTTCGCCGGACGTGTCTCTCAGGACCTGGGTCACGCACCCTCTTTACATTATTGAGTCCATCACGGGAAAGCGGCTCAATTCACTCTGACTTAGATCTCCTAAACGTACAGGAAAATACTGTCCGTGGTGACGGGTGGTGGTGGAAGGGGGCAAGAGTCTAACCTTTACTTTACTTTCTGTATGTCAAGGGCAGAAACGGGATCAGCAGAGACAGAAACGGAAGTCCAAATGCTCTGGGAGCAAGGAGAGAGGTTGCAAAACGGCTGCGGCTCCTTGCAAATGATGTATGAAATGCAGACCATATGCTGCGGCGAGCCTTCATGCACAGGAGCTTGGCTGGGCTCCCCGGTGTCTCCCAGCGGAGCTGTTTGCTGCGGTTCTACGCTCCCAGCCCCCACCGTTCTGGGATTCCTCATCAGATCTCAGACTGTGGCAAGGCCACAGCCCCTCCTTCCTCTGGCTTCTTCCCAGGAGAAGGTGCTGCACACAGTAGGTGCTCAACCCATGCAGCAAACATCGTTTCTGCCTAGTCTGAACCTCATCCTCTGAAGTCTGAGCAGAGCAGAGGAGGGCAGGGGGTGGGAATGAGAGTGGTAGTGAGTTGGGGACACCATCCAGCCTGATCTTGGCATTTCCTAGACCAGGAAGTTGAGCACAGAAGGGGACTTGACCACACCCAAGGTCACACAGCAGGTGGCAGAGCCAGGGCTGGATCCTAAGTCTCTTGACCTCCAGCCCTGGGGATTCATAATGAAAAGGGCTTCCCTTCTCCTGGGTGTGTTCCAAATCTTTAGTTCTAATTGAATGGTTTTGGGCAAACCCTGTAACTTCTCAGAGCCTGTGTTCCTTCCTCATCTGTCAAATGGAGACTGGCGCACTCATCTGATGAGCATTTTTATCTCAGTGAGCCTAGCCCTGAGCTTGGCTCATGGAAGGCATGCATCAAATGATGACTGGCTTATCTCCAGTCTGGGGCTTTCTCCAGAGCTCCAGCAGCTGGTGCCTAAAAGTCAGGATGTTAAAGAGGAAAAGCTGAATGCTGGTCTGAGGTTGTGGTACCCACAAGCATCTGGGCTGGAAGTCCCAGAGTCACCCATCTTAGAGCCCACCTTCTGCTCCATCCGAGCAGGCACTTCCCTGTTCTCCCCCATCTGTCCCCTCCCCTCCACTCTCTACCCTGCTACCTGCAGCCTATCTGTTAGTTTCTGAATTAGTCAAGGTTTTAAAATTTTTTTCAAGTGATAAAACTCCAACTTAAATGGGAATTCAGTGTAAAAGGCAATTTACTGGTTCATGATAACGGCATTCTTCCCAGTGCTAAGGCCAAAATTCTAGGCAACTTTCATCCTTGACACCAATTCCTCTCTCACATCCCACTTTCCATCCATTAGTAAACCCTTGTTGGTTTCAACTTCAGATTACCTCGGAATTCATGATTTTCTCCCCACTTCCAGGGCAAGCCACCACCATCTCTCACCTGGATGGTCACAAGGGCCTCTTAATGAGCCTCCTGGCTCCTGCCCTTGACCCCCTGTCCTTTTAGAACTGAAGTCAGATCACATCCCTCCTCTACCCAGAAGCCTCCAAGGCTTCCCCATCACACAGCGTAGAGTCAAAATCCTCCCCACTGGGCTCTCCCTGACCTCCTCTTCCTCCCCCTCCCTCCCACATACCAGCCTCAGGGCATCTGCAGTTAGCTCTCCAGTGGCAGGGAATGCTGCTCCTTTAAGGACCCTGCGGCCCATGCTGGGCCCTGCTCAGGTATCCCCTTCTCCAAGCGGACTCCCGTGTATCAGACCGACTCTTCATGTGCCCTGCTGTTTTTGTTCTCATGGTCCTCACCAGCTGACAGTCATCAATTCGCTGTATGTGCTTTTCCACTGGAGAGAAGCCTCCACAAGAAGCAGCATGCTGTCAGTGCCTGGAACACAGTAGGTGCTCAATAAAAAATTTTGGAATGAATGGATGGATACGTGCCAGGTGCTGTGCTAGGGGCTGGGGCACAAAGTAAACATGCAGAGTGGTCCCAGACCTTTCTATTTTGCTATGCCTTGAAAGTGATGAATGTTAAATAATTTTGATTCAATTACTATTCAATACATTAAAACAAATGATAATTTAATTATGAAATTGAAAAATATGCTACAGGGGAATGGCACTGATATGACAATGAATTAACCAAGAGCCCTGAAGCAGAGGAAAGGGTGTAGGGAGAAGGTATATCTGGGAGGACTTCCTTGAGGAGGTGATATTTCAGGCAAGACTTGAAAAACAGGGAGTTGTCTCAACAAACACAGGAGGGGAAAGCAGTCCAGGTTGGAATGTTCAAAGTCTTGGATTGGGAAAAAGTCAGTGCTTGAATGGAGCAATAGGAAGCCAGGTGGGCAGAGCAGAGTGGAGGGGGAAGGGATTGGAGGGAAGGAGCCCAGGATGGGAGTGAGGCTGTGAGCTCCCTGAGGGCAGGGGCCACTGTTCCTGTTTCACGTACCTCCAGCCCAGGCTCAGTCCTGGCACACTACTGGCAATGGGTGTCATGCCAGGAACACTGGATAAGGAGTCTGGCAGATGCTAATCTTTCCTTGCTGTGTGTGTCTTTGCGCCAGGCCCATTGCTTCTTTGAGCACATCTGTACCTTCATATTTGACGCAGGGATCGGTGATAGAACCACATGGCTCCAGGTACCTGCTGTGTATCGTGGGGTGCCCATGCAGTCGGATGGGTTGCCAGCAGTGAGGATGTGAAGTTGTGTCTTGAGCAGGGGCTCCTGGAGACATTCCGAACTTAGACAATGTCTTTTCCTGGACATCTTCTAGGACAGGAGCCATGATCTGTCACAGGGCAGGGGCTTCCCTATCCACAGACAGCCAAAAAGAAAACAAAACACCCTTCAGCTGGAGTCACCCCCATTCATTATTGTTCCCTTGACTTGGAAAGTCAGGGAACCGCAGCCCATTTGGTTCCTTCCTGTTTCCCCCAGAGGGACCTGCCCAAGTGCACAGCCTGTCTCAGACACGGTTTACGTCTCCTGTGAATGCGTGGCGCTTACGGTGAAATGAGATGCCCGCGCCTTGCAAGGCTCGATCGTAAAGGGTGGCGATGACGGGCTCGAAGCAATAGGTCATGTTGATATTTTCACATTAGTTTTCTATTCTTATTACATTTTGATGGATGGAGAGAGTGGGGATTTTATCGTAATCTCATTCCTGTCTTAAACTGCTAATTCATGCCTGAGTTCCCTCTTCCATTTTGTTTCTACAAATTCAGTCAAGTGCTGATGGGATGAAGATTTAGTATGCAGCTGCAAGAAGAGGCATGCAGATAGGAAAAATGTTAGCTGGGGAGCAGCATTTTTAAGAGAACAGTCTAATCAAGTCATTTTGTTATGAAAGTGCCTTGTTACCCCGGGAGGTTGGGCTCCCCATATATAACAGTAATAACTACATAGCAACGGAACACTGTCTTACACTCATACGGTGCTTTTCGTTTTTCAAAGTGATCTATTTAAATGAGTTCTTTCCCCCCCTCAAATCCTTCCAACAGCTCCATGTAACCAGGAGGATATGATTATTCCTATTTTACAGATGAAGGAACTGAGGCTCAGAGAAGGGAAGTGACCTGGACTAGCACCTCCCATTTCTTGTGTGTGGAGATGAATCACTGGGAGGTCTGGGGAAAGAATTTGCATTTCTAACTAGCTCCCAGGTGAGGTTCGCTTGGAGTAACAAAGATTTGATGATGTATATTTCTGTTCCTGTGTTGTTCTGGGCCTTTCTGTATATTTCGTGGCTTCCTTTCAACTGCCCTCCCCCTGCCTATCCATTTTGGCAGCTTAAACCTGCTCCTCACCGCCTCCCAGGATCCTAGCGTATTTATGGTCCCCCTTCTCCAGAGTTTCCTGGCGTACCTCATTAGTCTGCCCACCTCTTCTCCCTCTGTCTTTGATTTTTCCTTTTTCCTGGGGTGGCTGCTTTATTTCAGCTCAGCTGACAAGCCCGCACTGGTCCTTGGAACCCCCAGATTTCTCAGGAGGGCCTCCGACCCCCACCCCTTGGCATCTGGAGCGCTGTGAACTGGGGGTGGATCCCGCCAGCTGCCGTAGACCAGGGTGCTATAAGATGGGTGAAGGGGTCCTTCAACCCAGCGAACAAAAGAATCATGTAGGAATCAAGGGGCCTGCAGGGCCTTCTGTGTGCAGAGTCCTGTATAGTTACAAAAGGTCTAGGCAGCTGTGAACATCAGAACTTCACAACCACCCCGGGGACTCCCTCTTGGGACACATGAAGAAACTGAGGCTCTGAGAATTTCCATGACCTTGCCCAAGGTCACAAGCCACTCTGGGCAGAACCTGAACTCAAAGCAGTTCTTCCCACCCCAAGTCTGATGCTCTTAGTGGCTGCCTTGAAATACATCAGGGCTGCCTTGAAATACGCTCAGGCCAGCTCTTTCTGGGGGCATTGACAGCTGGTTCCGCATTTTGGACCAGGAGTGGAAGTCACACTGCAGAGCCCTTTCTGACTGCTTTCTGCCAGCTTGCGGCGTGCAGGGTAAGTTCCATCACTGTGAGCCGAGCTGGCCGGCTGGTCAGTAGGCACGTGTGGCTTGAAACCTTCAGGTAGATTCCCCCGCTTCCTCTGCCTGCTTCGAGGCTGCTCCGGGTTCTCGCTGCCTTTCAAACACTTTCCCTCTCCCGCTGTTTTCTCTGTTTCTCTTTTTCTCTCCCCTTGTCTCTCTCCCTTTTCGGAGAATAAAAATGACTGGACTTGGCATTATCTGCTGGTTTCCATGGTAATAAAATCTGTTTCCGATAATGGCCCTTCCCTGGCTGTGGTTAGTTTTGGTAATTTTAGCAACACTGTTGCACAGGCCACCTGCATTTCAATACCAAGCGAGCTGGATGCCACTGCTGCTTTCAGGTTGAATAGAAATAAGGGAAAGTGCTTGCTCTCAAATTTTGAGGTGGGATAAATGCTCGAGAAGAAAAGGAAAAGTTATGTAAACCCTGCAAGCGCGAATGTGAGTGTGGCTTAAGACACGAGTGTGATCTTGTCACTCCCCTCCTTAATACCTTCCCTCCACTGTGACCTTGGGGCTGGCAGGGTGAGTCCGCACCTGGCCGCCAATCCGCAGGTCCATCTTGGCTCCGGGGCCTCTCTTTCTCTAAGGCCCTGGTCTTAAAAATACTGTTGCTTGTTTTTGAGTCTTTGCATATGCTGTTCCATCTGCCTGTAATGCCATTCCTAGCTTGCTTGCCTGGTGTGCCCCTAGTCAAGCTTCAAGAGTCTGGCCACGCATGCCTGTGCCCCTCCCTCAACATCTTCCTTTTTTTATGTTTCTCTGTAACTCGTACATTTTTCTATGATGCAAACATATCCCACCATATTAACCTTTCTGTTTCTTTTTTTCTCTTTCGTGTCTGAGTGAGTTTTTTAAGAACAGGGATGCTGACTGGGTTTATCTGTGCGGCTCCAAGGCTTGGTACATAGCATGTACTCAGTCGGTTAAAAATATATATGACAACTGCTGTTAAGAGTGGCTCACTTTCTCCATGCGCCAGGTACTCGGCTAAACACTGTATATGCATCTTCTCACTGCCCCTTACCCGATCAGTGACCGTGGATGTTCTGTGCCCTATGAGGTACCATCATTCTGCTCATTTTATGGAGGACCAAACTGAGACCCCCTCAAAGGGGTCAAGACACTGGCCCCAGAGGACAAGGTTGGTTAATGGAATGCAAAGGGAAATGAACTCAGGTGGAGTGAATCTGTAGGAAGGTTTTCTTGGAAATCTTTAGGGGGAGCTGTGAGGGTTTTGGTTACAGGCAGAAGTGGTTCTTGTCGATGTCTGGCATGGTGGGGAGGAGGGGGTGGTGGGAGGCCCGGAAAGAGGGAGGAGAGGAGAGCACAGATGTGGGGGAGCTGCATATACAGATTTGCTGATGCCACGAATGTCTGGGGAAGTGTCAGGAAGACCTGGGGTGAAGGGGCTGGAAGCCTCAAATAGCCCAGCCTGAAAATGGACTCTCATCTAAGCCCTTGACCTAGACTTGACTCCTCCTGGGGTGCTGGAGAGAGTCTGATGTGTGTCTGGGCCCCATGAAAGATTTAAGATGGGCGAGCATTGTCTAGCTTCTGGGAAGGTGAAGCCAAGGGGAGAAATCACAGGGACCACTTGGAAGATGGCTCAGCTTCCTTCTGCGGCCGGCCGGCCGCGTGCCTCGCCGCCTGGACTGGCCGCGCTCTGATTCGCCTGCAAGCCCAGCCCACGGCTCCCCCAGGACCCACTTGGTGGCAGCTGTACTTGGAGTTAAAAATGGTTCCAGAGAAGCACTTAGTTGGGCCTGAGCCCACACGGCAGGCCTTGGGGACACTCAGAATGTTAGGTTTTCTTAAGCGAGTTGTCGCCTCAACTCCTCCCTGTCCTGTGGGATCATGGCAGGAGTTTGCAGCAAAGCATAGAGCCCAGGGCAAAGCAGAGGCTTCAGCTCTTTTCACGATCCACCAGGATGGGGCCTGCAGGGCCCTCCCACAGATCAAGGCAGTGGACATGGCTACCGCCCAGCCTCCGGTTCCACAGGGGTTGGAGCTGGGCCAGCCTCCCGGCCTCCTCAATCTCCCTCCCTTCCCAGCCTCCCTTGCGACACACAGTAACGCAGGGCATCTGGCTTGATAACAGAGAGTAGCCTGATGTTCCTTCCTCACTTGCTCTCATGTGAAATTGGGTGAACTGATTTCAGAGGCTCTGAAAAGGGGGATGACAGGAGGTGATTACTAATAATAGCAGCCAGGGCGTATACAGCACTCACTATATGACTGTGAAGTCTGATTACTATCCCATTTTACAGGTTAGAAAACTGAGGCACAGAGAGGTGAAGTAATGTACCCAAGGTCTCTCACACACACAAGGTGGAGCCATGGTTTGAATTCATATTCACACTCTTTTAACTACCACGCAAGGAGTGGCTGGTGGAAACATGAGTGGAACCTCCTTCCGCCATTCCATCAATAAATGTTTGTGAGCACCTTCCAAGGGCCAGCTTGGGCTCTGCTGTGATGATGGGAGGGTAGGATCCTAGGGCAGGAGAGGCCGTCCCAAATTCCAAGGATGCCTGCTGGGCTCCTGCCCTGTGGATGAGTTGCAGGCTGATGGGGCTGGGAAGCCAGTAATGACCTGGAGCTGGGCTTGGCGATCGGAGACCAGGGTGAGGCCCCCAGTTCAGTTGCTTTCTACTTGCATGGTCTTGGGCAAGAGACCAGCATGCCTCCGAGTCTGGGTTCTTCTGCCAAATGGGAAGCATATAGTTCACGTCGGCTCTCCCGAAGGCTGACCTGTGTTCCCAAGATATGATAAATGGCTTAGTGTTTTATAAATGTAACGATCTCCCCTGAGGAGAGGGGGTTTTAGAAAATACATATTTTAGAAGGAATAGCCTACTTTCCCTCAATGTGGGGACCTTGAGCAGGGACCTCTTACTGGCTCACCCCCAGCTCCCAACGTGGCTGCTCGTCCTCCATCAAGCTCTCCTGTGCATCGGGAATCACTTTTCTGCCTTGCAAATGACGATGTCAATAACCATTGAACTGAGATGTGAGCTTGGAGATAGGGCAATTGTTGAAACGGCCTCTGGGACCCTTTCAACCAGTCTGGGACTTCTCACATTCAATTTAGGTCGACTTTGAGCCTTGACATTGAGAAGAGCTGCATAAAGTTATTCTTCTTTACTCCCGTTTTGCAGAAAGTAAAACTGAGGTGCCTGGAAGGCTGGACCAGTCTGGAAAGTCTGACTTGCAACAGGGGACATGCCTCAGTTCTTGCTCAAGGTTTCGCCTCAAGCCAGGCTCCTTCCCTGGGAGGAGTTCTGCTCAAAGTAGGACAGACCTGTGAATCCCCGCAAAGATCCAGAGGAGGCAGAAGATGCCCCCATGCCCCCGCAACTCCCAAGGTTCTTCTCCTCTGAGCTGGGCCTTCCTGCTGTTGGTCGATGATCCCTGCTTGGCGGATGCTCTGAAGCGGCCTGCTCAGGGACCCCCTCCCAAAGTGGCACCTCCACATCATACTGGTCAAAGCTGGAAGGACATCCTAGTACAAGAGGGGAAACTGAGGCTTTGCCCGAGGTCCCTTTCCAGTCATCCTCAGTGAGTCCACAGCTCCCCTGATCTCCTTAGCTGATCCCCATGGAAGGACCAGGGCACCCTAATTCCTCTTCCTGTCAGGTAATAGCTGCCTTGTTTAAACTGTCTCTAGGATTAGTCAAACAACCAGAGATCACAGCCAACAGTCGCCCTGTTCTCTCATTATCGGGTGCCTATAATTAATATTTATAAACCGAGAGGGTGCTTGTCTTCTTTTGCTGAAAAGGAATTCAGTATTTCCAGGCAGTGACTGCAGACATACAGCCTCTTGTTACCCATCAAGCTGGACCACTTCAGTAGACACACTTGTAATTGTAGTTGGCAGAGAACGGATCCGGGCAGCAGGGAGGTGTCGGACAGAGCCCTGGGGTGGGGCTGTGGGGGGGGGGGGGGGGGGAAAGGGAGGCCAGGAGGCAGAGGAGACAGCCATTCAGAGAGTGCTAGAGTCACAGAGACCTAGAGACACAGAGAAAGAAGAAAATAAAAAACAAGAGCATGCAAGCAAGACTAAAACCCCAGAGAAAGGCAGATTTAGCCAGAGACCCTGGTGGAGTTGGGGGTGGTGGTGAGGGGGGCCAGAGAAAGAGAACAGGGGAAGACAGAGACAGAGACATGCGCACAGGAGACAGGCAGACAGACACACAGACAGAAAGATATGGAGAGGTGCAGAGGCAGAGAAGAGATAGGAAAAAAAAAGAAGAAAAATAAAGACGTGAGAGAACAAGAGAGGGAAAGCTGGCAGAAGCTCACTGAGAGCAATAGGATGAAGACAAAATATCCAGAGAGTCAGAGAGACACAGGGAGGCCACGGAGTGACCTGGAGAGACGGGCACACCGAACAGGGGTGGTCAGAGCCCTCGGCCCGCCTGCCACGCAGCAGGCGGAACGTGGCACAGAACCTGCCCCTAGTAAGACGTTCAGCCAGCCCAAGACTGGGAACCAGGTTGCTGCCCCAGCGCAGATCCTGGCCTAAGCTCCCCCATACAGAGCCTGACGCCTACGAGCGATGCCCTTCACCCCCGCACTGATCTGGCCTGCGGTCGGTGGCCCCTGCCTGGGGCTGCGCGGGGCGTGGTGTTGAAACAATCAGTGGAGGAGTCCATTCCAGCCTCCAAACTTTTGCCTTGTGATCTACCCCACGTGCAACCAGCAGGGGGCGCTGGAAGGAGCACTGGGCTGCGAGTCAGAAATTCCAGCTTCTGACTGCTGCACCGGGACAAGTCTATTTCCTTTCTCCTGCCTCCATTTCCCCACAGGCTGGGTGGGACTTGGTTTCAAAGGATCTCTCGGGCTTAGGATTCCAGGACTTTAGACCCAGACTCCCTCCTGTCTTGGCCCCTCCGATTCCAGGAGCAGCTGAGCCACCCTCCCTGGGGCCAGCCATCCCAGCAAGGACAGGGTTCTTCCTGGGACTGCCTGGGGAACTCTGATTTGCACTTCAAAACTCAGGGAGGGCTTTTAGCTGCCCATGCCCCCGGGCCTCGGCAAAGCAGCTGGAGAAGAGGCAGAAAGAGGCAGTCTTGAAAGAGGGGCTCTCAGGAGCCGTGAACTTGGCTCTGTGAAAGGGGACGCCGCATGCTTATTCATGAGGGCGGAAGCGAGGTGGTGTGCGTGAAGAGGAGGAGGAGAGGTGGAGAGGGCAGGATGGGGGAGCTGGCAGCTGCCTGGCTTAAAGGAGAGTCAGGAACATGGAGGGAGATGCTCGAACCAGCCCCTCTATTTTACAGAGAGAGGAAAATGCTGTACAACAATCCACCCCCAAAACTCAGTGGCTTAAAATAAGTTATGAATGTTCATAGATTTGTGGGTCAGCTGATCTGGGCCAAGCTTGGCTGGGGGAAGCTCTGTCTCCTGTGTCTCTCCTCCTCTCCTCCTGAGACCTCGGTATGTCCTCTTCATGGCCAGAACAAATGGAAGAGATAAGCAGAAATACACACGTTCTGTTGAGGCCCAGCGGAGAACTTGGAGCTGGCTCACCCCCCATTGCTACCATTAGGCTGAAGCCAGTCACACGGCCAAACTCAAATGTAGAGCTGGGGCAACACACCCACCCGCAGTGAGAGGGCAGTACAGGGTTCAAGTTCCATGGTGAAGGGCGTGAATCCAGGAAGAGGCAAAGAGTTGAGGTCAGTGATCAGTCAGTCAGTTCAGTTGCTCGGTCGTGTCTGACTCTTTGCGACTCCATGGATTACAGCACGCCAGGCTTCCCTGTCCATCACCAACTCCCAGAGCTTACTCAAACTCATGTCCATCAAGTCGGTGATGCCATCCAACCATCTCATCCTCTGTCATCCCCTTCTCCTCCTCCACGATGATGTGACCTATCAAAAGCACCTACTCTGTGCCAGGCCCTTAGCTAACAGCGCATAGGGACTGCCTCACAAAGCTTGCAACAAACATGTGAAAAGTGAATAAATGATAGAATCACAGATTGTGAAATTAAAGGAGATCACAGGCAGTGTGGGTGGGAGGGAGGAGAAACTGAGACATCCACGTTGATGGTCTGGGGCAGCCTTTCTGAAGACAGTGGAAGGGTAAGAATAAAGAGATGGAAAAAGAGCATCTCAGACCAAGGATACAGCTAGTGTAGACTTCAAATTTGGTGCTCTCTCCAAGCGGCCCTGCTGCCTCCTGGGGGAAAGAGCCCGGAGATCCTAGGGTGACTTCTTTTCTCCATCATCATGGCCCCTGTCCTCATCACCTCTGTCTGGATGATAATAGCTCCCCAACTGGGCTCCCACATCCTGGCCCTCTCCTATTGGTATACCTCCCATCACAGAGCCCCTTTGTGAACTGGGAATCTGACTATAGCATGCTTTGCTCAGAGTTCTTTAAGGGTTCCCGAGAGCCTACAGGAGGCAGTCCAAGTCCCTGAGCCTTGAATTTTAGGCTCTGTCCAAACCAGTCCAGCGACTTTGTCTCCCGCTCCTTCTCTCCAACCAGACCAAACTTCTTTCTAAAACTTCCCCACCCTCTCTTGCCTCTGTAACTTCTGCCTGGATTGCTCATCCCTCTTGTCTGTCTGGCTAACTCCTGCTTTTCCTTCAAGACCCAGCTCCCTCATGTGGGCTCCCACAGGGCCCTGAATGACCTCTGGTGAAAGTTCTTGCTGCACTGTGTTGAAGCCATCTGAGGAAAGTGCTGGAAGCATCACTGGAGCCAGTGAGATCAGAGCCCTTTTTACTGAATTTCACGGGAACCCTGGATGGCTCTGGATGACTCCCGTTCTCCAACCCAAGACCACAATCTGTGTCTTCAGGTGGATGGTGGGATCTATGAGGGCTGGGGCTGCATCCTAATCATCTCTATGTCCCAGTTGCCAATCTGGGGACTGGCTGTCCCAGAGGAGGAGTCAACCAATGTTAGGTGTGACGAGAAGAAGGCACTGGTGCGCTTTGGAGTGGCACCATGGGCTGCCCAGAGGAAACTCTTCGACCTTTTTCCAGCCGCAGGAAACATCATGCTCTATGTTCTGGCCCAGGGGGCCAGCCGGGTCTTAGGGTGGGTAGCAGGGGAGAGAGGTAGGGCTCCTTTAGGAACCAAAGGGAACTTCCAGACTCCCGGCAGGCACTAGCTGAGGGAGATCTCCACTTGCCTTCAAGCCATGGCCACGGGTGGGAGAGAAGCTGAGTCTCTGCTAGCTTTTGGGACAAAACTTTCAGCAAGAAGCAGGGTGCCTGTCACACGGGGTCTCCATGGTTTGTTAAACGACCTGCAGGAAGATCTATGTATACTCACGAGCCTAAAGCCTGCTTCTCAACCTGGACGTTAGAATCAGTGTTGGTGTTGATGTTTATTTGCTAGGTCATATCCAACTCTTTATGACCCCATGGACTGTAGCCTCCCAGGCTCCTCTCTCATGGGATTTTCCAGGCAAGAAGACTGGAGTAGGTTGCCATTTCCTTCTCCAGGGGATCTTCCTGAACCAGGGATCAAAGCTGTGTCTCCTGCTTGGCAGGCAGATTCTTTACCACTGAGCCACCTGGGCAACCCAAATGGAGCTTTTGAAACACATCAGAGCTTGGCTCTGGCCTGGACGAAGGAAGTCAGACTCTGAGGCTGGGGCTCAAACATGTCATTTTCCAAAAAGTCCTATGTTAATTAGGTAAACAGTGCTGTAACAGCATCTTAATGGTCTATAGTGGGAGAAGGCTTCCTTGCGTACGTGAAGACCATTCTTCCTGGGGGTGGTTACATTCCCCGCAGTCATTCAGGACCCAGTTGGGGGAGGCTCTGTCATCCTCAACGCATGATATCCAGGGTCACCTGGGCTTCAATATCTAGTCGGCAAATGGGGAAGAGAGAGTGCAGGATTGCTTGGGAGGATTTTTATGGACCAGCTCTTGAAGCAGTGTACACGACTCCCACCCACATTCCACCGGCTAGAGCTCAGTCAATGGTCCAATCTATATGCAAGGGAAATTGGAAAATTTAGTGCTTGGCAGGGAGGCCACTTCCTAGCCACACTAGCAGGGAATCATAAATCTTGGTGGCCAGCTGGCCACTCTGTCACAGCTTCCCGGGTGACTCTGACGTGTGGGCTGCGTGGAGAAGGACCGGTCCAGAGCTTCACAACTTGATCAGAATGTTGTTCCAGTTCCTCCCCACTCAATCTAGTGTGATGGACTGCAGATGAACCCCCACCTGGGTCGCCATGCCTTCCAACATCATGCTGTTTCTCCCAGCCCAGCACATAGGATGGCTGGGCACCTGCAAAGAATCTCAGGAGGCAGCCCTCCTCCCACAGAGGAGACTCACACAAGGGAGTGGTCGGAGGTGGCTCGAAAAGCCGCCTGGGAGGCTTGGCCTCTACTCTGAGGCCATCAGAGGTTTGGAGGCGGGCAAGTGGCAGGATGGGAGGGAGATTTAGGAGGATTAAACTGGTTGCGCAGAAGCTTAGGGGGAAGGTGAGGCTACAGGTCTGTCCTGTTCAGATCAGGTTCTCTGAATGGTCCTGCCTGGTCTGGGGTCTCTTCAGTGCCCAAGAGGGTGATGGCCATGGGTAGGAGAGAAACAGAGTCTCTGCCAGCTTCAGGCACAAAAATTTTCCGGAGAATCAGAGTGCCTGGCATATGGTGGGGCTCCATGACTTGTTTCCAAGAGTAAGACTTGGAGCCTGTGTCCTCAGTTCAGTTCAGTTTGGTCCCTCATTTGTGTCCAACTCTTTGTGATCGCATGGACTGCAGCATGCCAGGCCTTCCTATCCATCACCAACACCTGGAGTTTACTCAAACTCATGTCCATTGAGTTGGTGATGCCATCCAACCATCTCATCCTCTGTCATCCCCTTCTACTCCTGCCTTCAATCTTTCCTAGCATCAGGGTCTTTTCAAATGAGTCAGCTATTCACGTCAGGTGGCCAAAGTATTGGAGTTTCAGCTTCAACATCAGTCCTTCCAATAAACACCCAGGACTGATCTCCTTTAGGACGGACTGGTTGGATCTCCTTGGAGTCCAAGGGACTCCCAAGAGTCTTCTCCAACACCACAGTTCAAAAGCACCAATTTTCGGCACTCAGCTTTCTTTATAGTCCAACTCTCACATCCATACATGACTACTGGAAAAACCATAGTCTTGACCAGATGGACCTTTGTTGGCAAAGTAATGTCTCTGCTTTTTCATATGCTGTCTAGGCTGGTCATAACTTTCCTTCCAGTGAGTAAGCGTCTTTTAATTTCATGGCTGCAGTCACCATCTACAGTGATTTTGGAGCCCCCAAAATAAAGTCTGACACTGTTTCCACTGTTTCCCCATCTATTTCCCAAGAAGTGATGGGACCAGATGCCATGATCTTTGTTTTCTGAATGTTGAGCTTTAAGCCAACTTTTTCACTCTTCTCTTTCACTTTCATCAAGAGGCTCTTCAGTTCTTCTACACTTTCTGCCATAAGTGTGGTGTCATCTGCATATGTGAGGCTATTGATATTTCTCCAGGCAATTTTGATGGGAACCCAGCGTTTCTTCCTCCAGCTCAGCGTTTCTCGTGATGTACTCTGCATAGAAGTTAAATAAGCAGGGTGACAATATACATCCTTGACATACTCCTTTTCCTGTTTGGAACCAGTCTGTTGTTCCATGTCCAGTTCTAACTGTTGCTTCCTGACCTGCATACAGATTTCTCAAGAAGCAGGTCAGGTGGTCTGGTATTCCCATCTCTTTCAGAATTTTCCACAGTTTATTGTGATCCACACAGTCAAAGGCTTTGGCAGAGTCAATAAATCGGAAATAGATGTTTTTCTGAAACTCTCTTGCTTTTTTGATGATCCAGCGGATGTTGGCAATTTGATCTCTGGTTCCTCTGCCTTTTCTAAAATCAGCTTGAACATACGGATGTTCACAGTTCACGTATTGCTGAAGCCTGGCTTGGAGAATTTTGAGCATTACTTTGCTAGCGTGTGAGATGAGTGCAATTGTGCGGTAGTTTGAGCATTCTCTGGCATTGCCTTTCTTTGGGATTGGAATGAAAACTGACCTTTTCCAGTCCTGTGGCCACTGCTGAGTTTTCCAAATGTGCTGGCATGTTGAGTGCAGCACTTTCACGGCGTGAGCCTGTGTCTTACCTCTCACTCCCCCTTCTAGGAGGTCTTCCTTTGACTCTTTGTGATTGGCCATCCTGAAACTATTTAGGGGAATATCTTATAGACTCAGGAAGCAATTCTGCAAACTAATTTCTAATGTCTTATGCTTTGGGAGAGCTGTTGTACGAATTATTTATTGTCTCCCAAGGGGATACCTTTGTGAAGGAAAGACTCCTTTGTGTATACAAGGTCTGGTGTGTTTATAAGGGAAAATATGTACGTTGTAGTTAAATTGTATTCACTCGTTTATCTAACAAGTATTTATGGAGCCCGGATCTGACACCAGGCCTGGGGGACATGACAGTGAGCAGGCCAGACGTGGAGGTCCCCATCCTCAAGTTCATGGCCTTTTTCCCTTTGCCCAGACTCAGAAGGGTGTTCTTTGGCAGATGATTCTACATGTTCCAAAATGCCCATTACCAAGCCCTATTTAGACCTATTCAAATTCAAGCCATCCATTGGCATCCTCTGATAAAGACCTAGTTGGAACACAGACACAAAGGTACCTCGCCATCGCATGGAATAAACAAAACAATTTCCTCTTGAGAAAGTGTTTGTAAGGCATTAGGGCTTTGAAAATTGTGCTCAAAGATGGTGAAAGTCGCAGGACTAGTTTTTGTGCAGGCAGTGGTTCGTTTGGAACATTCCATTTCAGTCAGACTTAATAGTCTTAGCAGATTTTTTTTTTAAGGTGCTTATTGTGTTTCTGATTATACAAGTAATATATAAAAGTAGAACATTCGGGAAACAAAGAAAGTAGGAGGAAAAAAATAGTGATCTCCCATAATCTGACCTTTGAGAAATTACCAGCAGCAACGTTTTGGTGTTTTTCCTTCCAGTTTTTCTTTTTATGCTTACATTTAAAAAGTCACTATCAAAGTATTACCTTACAAGCATTTTCTCACTTTATTAACATTTACCATGAGCATCTTCTAAAATAACTACCTTGTGTTTGAATACATGCATATCATAATGCACTTTAATTCTCTGAAGTATTTAGATTGTTTCTAGTTGTTTTTTTTTAATATTATAAGCAATGCTGTGCTGTACATCTTCATGGGTGAGGTTTTGTCTGCTCATCTGATTAACTCCTTAGTATTGATTTCTTTAGAAATAGAAAAAATGGGCAAACGATTTGAAGAGGCATTCATAAGACAAGATATGCAGATGGCCATTGCACGTAAAAAGCTGTACATTATCATCACCCATTGTAGAAATGCACATTCAAACCACAATGAGATTATGTGATACATCAGATGGATAAAATTAAAAAGACTAATGGCATCAAGTGCTGGCAAAGATAAGGAGAAAACTGGGCTTCTCATATGTTGTTGGTGCAGCTCAAAATGGTACAGCTATTGGAAAATGGTTTTTCCTGAAGGTAAATACATATGCTATGACCCAGAAATTTTACTTCTAGGTTATACTTAGAAGTGAGTGTATATGCCCATGAAAAAAAACCCAACAACAAGAATATTCATAACAGCTCCATTCCATCATAGCCAAAAACTAGAAATGATCTAAATACTCATCGAGAGTTAACTGGATACTTTCACACAATGGAATATTGTACAGCAACAAAAAGGAATGAACTTCTGGTACATGCAAACATATGGATGAATCTTATTGGTATTAAGTTGAGTGAGAAAAACCAGAAAAAATTTCTGTATGATTTCATTTATATGATGTTCAGTTCAGTTCAGTCACTCATTCATGTCCGATTCTTTGTGACCCCATGGACTACAGAAAGCCGGGCTTCCCTGTCCATTACCAGCTCCCGGAGCTTACTCAAACTCATGTCCATTGAGTTGGTGATGCCATCCAACCATCTCACCCTCTATCATCCCCTTCTCCTCCCGCCTTCAATCTTTCCAGCATCAGGGTCTTTTCAAGTGAGTCAGTTCATCGCCATCAGGTGGCCAAAGTACTGTAGCTTCAGCATCAATCCTTCCAATGAATATTTAGGACTGATTTCCTTTAGGATGGACTGGTTTGATCTTCTTGCAGTCCAAGGGACTCTCAAGAGTATTCTCCAACACCACAGTTCAAAAGCAACAGTTCTTTAATGCTCAACTATCTTTATAATTCAAGAACAGGCAAAATGAATCAATGTTTATTAAAATCAGGATGGTGGTTACTTCTGGGGGAGATACAGACTCCAAAGGTGGGTGAAAGAGGCTTATGGGTTACAGGAATGCTCCTTATCTTGATCTTGGTGGAGGTTACATAGGTGTAGACAAAAATTAAAAAAGTTATCAAGCCATCTAATGAAAACAAATATTCTTTCAAAATTTTTATTTATTTTTAATTGGAGGGCAATTGCTTTATAATAATGTGTTGGTTTCTGCCGTGCATCAGCTTGAATCAGCCATGGGTATACATATGTCCTCTGCCTCTTGAACCTCCCCTTCCCACCCCTCTAGGTTGTCACAGAGCCCAGGTTTGAGTTCCCTACATCATATAGCAACTCCCGCTGGCTCTCTGTTTTATATGTGGTGATGTGTATGTTTCCATGCTGCTCTCTCAATTCGCCCCACCCTCTCCTTTCCCCACTGTGTCCACAAGTCTGTACTTTACGTCTGTATCTCCACTGCTGCCCTGCAAATAGGTTCAGCAGTACCATCTTCTAGACTTCACATATATGTACTAATGTATGATATTTGAAAACAAGTATATTTTATATGATTTCTTGTGTGTAGATTATCGTTCATAAAAAAATTTTGGGTGGAATTTCAATGACATCAGAAAGTATTTTTGTCAGATATTCAGAAATGCCAGAAGCTGGCCTCCCCAGCCACTTGTCACCTGCATTTGAGAACTCGAAGAAGCACAGCACCAGAAACAACAGCAAAACTGGAATCAAGTATGTTTTGTTTTGTTCATAGCTATGAAAGTCCCGAATGCAAGGCAGGGTGGGGTGCGTATTAGTCAGGGTTCTCCAGAGAAACAGAACCGATTGGATATATATAGGAGAGATTTATTATAAGGGGTTGACTCATGCAGTTATGGAGGCTGAGAAGTTCCACAATCTGCCATGGGCGAGCTGAAGACCTAGGAAAGCTGTTGGTGTATTTCAGTGGGAGTCCAAAGGCCTGAGAGCCAGGAGATCCGAGGGCAAGGAGAGATCAACGTCCCAGCTCAAACCGTCAGGCAGGAAGGGCTGACTTCTTCCTTCCTTCATGTTGTGCTCTAATTCAGGCCCTCAATGGGTTGGGTGTGCCCACCCACATTAGGGAAGGCAAACCATTTTATGGAGTCCACTGATTCAAATGCTATTTTCATCCCAAACACTCTCACAGACACATTCAAAATAACATTGAGCTAAATCTCTGGGCACCTCATGATCCGGTCAGATGGACACATAAAACTCACCATTACAGGATGCATAGCTTAAGTTTGAGTCTCGAGTGGGGCTGATGCTTCTCTCCTCCCTGGACTTAAGTGGGGAGAACAGCACCCTTAGGTGTGCCCATTAACTCCATCCCATAGGACAGAAGCAGGAAGCACCATCAAGAGCTCACCACAGGGTGCTGACTTTAATGCACAAAGACCTCATCTACTAAAGGACCTGGGACTGATCAACTGCCATCCCTCCCGCCAACTCTGATCAATCAGATGGTGGCTTCTCCTTATTTAGGAGGTAGTGTGGAGTCCTAAAGGAGAAGGCAATGGCACCCCACTCCAGTACTCTTGCCTGGAAAATCCCATGGATGGAGGAGCCTGGAAGGCTGCAGTCCATGGGGCCGCTGAGAGTTGGACACGACTCAGTGACTTCACTTTCACTTTTCACCTTCATGCATTGGAGAAGGCAATGGCACCCCACTCCAGTGTTCTTGCCTGGAAAATCCCAGGGACTGGGGAGCCTGGTGGGCTGCCGTCTATGGGGTTGCACAGAGTCGGACACGACTGAAGCGACTCAGCAGCAGCAGCAGCAGCAGCAGCAGTGGAGTCCTAAAGGGACCAGGCAGTGGATGACCTTTATGGGGGAGGTAGTTGAAGCATTTCTTCCCACTAGTGAGTCCCAGAAGGGCAAAAGGAATGAATATTTTGAAGCTTTTGGTCAAATTGTCCGCTGGAAAGATCACGTCAACTTCCATCCTCACCAGCAGTACACAGGAAAGTGCATCTTACCGCATCTCTACCAGAACCAATTCTTATTATTTTGTCAGGCAGGCTATGAATCTACAGGGTTGCTTGCTTTGGAAGCCATCTCCAGAACACATTCTTTCTTGCCTATGTTGCTCTGATTCTAATGCCTGGCTGAGTGAAATGCAACTGGGCATTTTAGCCACAGTGGATTAGATTTGGGATTGGGGAAATAGCTAGACCTTAGCTAGACCTGATTTTCCCTGGTGGCTCAGAGTTAAAGGGTCTGCCTACAGTGTGGGAGACCCGGGTACTGGAGTCCAGGGTGGGGCTCTGTTTTGGGTGGGGTGTCCGTTGAGTCCTGTCTCTGGGTGCCATTCAGAGATTTCTTCTGTAACCAGAAAGCAAGTGGCTGAAGCTTAATCACATCCAAAAGTAGGCTGAGCTATTACTTTCTGTTTCCAGTGGGCTCTGGGCCAATAGCCAAAAAGATGTTCCTTTGTGACCCTTTCCACTTAGGTGTCTTGATGATGAACCCCCTAGAGCAAAGAAATCTGCCCACAGTCTTGTCTCTCTTTCCCTACAGACCCAAGCTAATCTGAGCATTTCCCCCCCCCCCCCCCCCCCCAACCCCCACCACAAGCCTTTTCTAATATGACCCACAAAAAAGGCTGTTGAAATCGGCCTTTCTTTGACCACTAGTGAGGTCGAACCTTTCTTCTTAGGTTTGTTGGCTACTTGTCCTGCTACTTCTGTGGACTTACTGTGTCTCTTCTCCAACAATTTCTCTCCAGGGATTTCCTGGTGGTTTGACTGGCCTCAGAGCATCCCCTTCCTTTGCTGGGTGAGGTGTGGTCTCCATGCCTGTTTCGGATCCTGTGCCTTCATGGGTGAGCATGGATGTATTTTTGTTGGTGGTGGTAGTTCTTGGCATTTTCGTCTACAAGCACTTTCCTGGGAAGCTGTGTCAGCCCCGCAATTAGTTCCCTCAATCAGGAAAGCAGCTCATCGTGAGATTAGACACAGCTCAAAGGCTGATTGCTGGGAATCTGGGAGAGAGCTGGCGGGCCATAATCTCCCGCTTTCTCTCTTACTCTATCTCTTTTCCTTTTCCCATTTTAAATAACTGCTTGATTGTAAAGAGGGATGATTCACACTTGAGATTTCTTCTGTAACTTTGTAGGGAGGTTAAGAGAAAAGAACTACCTCTCCTCTTTCCCCTCCCCTCCCGAGCTCCCAAACCCTTTCTGTTCCAGTCGCTCCCACAGAAAGGCAGGAAGAAGGGGGAGAAAAATACAGTTCTGGCTGGGCCCTTCCTATGCTGCTGGGCACAACCAGATGGCCTCTCTCACTCTGACCCTCGCTCCGAGAAACAACATCCTAATTGGAATTCTCTTCCTAACCCATCACCCCATCTAGCTCCAGGGCCCTACAACTCACGCTGTTCAAAAAATGCTTTCTATGTCTAACTCAATCCCTCTTAATGAATTTCATTTTGTTTCATTCTCAAAAGTAATTTATTCCCATCTTCTCTGATGCCTTCCTCTGCGAGTACTGGCCAGCCTTCCCCTCTCTCCCTCCCAGCATCTCTGTATCCCCGCTTCCCTTCCTCCCTCTCTGCTTCCCCTTCCTTGCTTCCTTCTTTCTTTCCTCTCCTTCCCTTCCTCCAACAAATGTTAATTGAGAATCTACCATGTGCCATGCATTGTTCCAGGTATGGAGGCTAAACATTGAACAAACCAGATATAGTTCCGTGATTCCCTGTATCACGGAACTTACATTCTACTTGGGGGCAAGGCAATAAAAAAAATACACGTGCGTTCATATTATCGTGACAGGCAGTGATCCATTCAATCAAAAAGGCAGAACAAGGAGATAAATAGCAACAAGGGATGCTGTTTGTGGTGGGTAGCGGCAGCCTCTTTGAGGAGGTAATTCTTAGCAGACAGCTGAATGAGGTCACATGGATATCTGGAGGGAAGAGTGTCCTGATGCGGGAGCAGCAAGTCCAAAGGCCCTGAGGCAGGAGCATCTTGGTGTATAGTGGCGGCAACATCCTAAGTGAAGGGTAGAGATTTGGCAGTGAGGCTGGAGAGATGGGCAAGGACCAGTCATGCAGGTTCTGGTGGGCCATGATGAAGACTTGCTTTTTTATTCTAAGTAGGATGGGAAGCCACTGACAGTTTTTGAGCAGAGGAATCACATGATCTGACATGGGCATTTAATGCCTCATCTGGCTTCTCTCTGCTGATTAGACTGTTGAGGGGCAAAAGTAGAAGCAGAGAAATAACCCAAATAACCCTTTTTTCCCACTCCCCTCTCAGTGAAATGATCCCCTCCCTCCAGCTGACAGCGGGGAGCATTTCAGCTGGAAGTGTCACCGGGAGCTCAGCAACTGTTCAGTGAGGCAGAGCCCAGAAGCCACCAAGGTGTAATTCGTCTTTTACAAAGAGAGGAGTTAAAAGGACAGATTATAAAATTCAGCCCGGTGGTTGTTGTTTTTTCTTTTTTTTTGTTCTATAAGCATCTACTGATTTCTTTCTCTTTCAGATGTTTTGTTGAACAAATTATATTCCTAACATTTTGGGGACCTTCTATGTTTTCCCAAATGCCACCTAATGATGCCACAGTGCAATTAAGACTAATTTGTTGGCAGAAATAATGGGAAGTTGTTCATTTCTACAAAAGAACAAACCTCTGTGCTCTTATTATTATTATCCTTATTTTTGAGGCCATTATTATTGCTAGAGCATGTGTCAGGCAGGCAGAGAGAAGCAGAAGGGAAGATGAAAAAACATCTGAGAAGGGAAAAGAGGGGGCCTCTGGGGAAGTCAGACCATTTGGAGTCAACCTCGCAGGGTACAGATTTCAGCTGCACCACCTGCTTGTTGCATGACTTTGGACAAGTGACTCAACCTCATCAAGCCTCAGTCTCCTCCTCTGTAAACTGGGTATATTAATATTATCTATATCATTGGATTGTTGAGGAGTAAATAAGATATTTAATTTAATTTGAGAGAGATGGAGTATTGTATCATTTAGGACCAAATTTGGTTGTGACAAACTCAAAATAACAGTGGCTTAAACAAGAGGATGTTTATTTCTCTTTCACCTACAGGTCTGATGTAGGCAATCCAAGGCTGGTGCCAAGTATGCTCCTCAGGGACCCAGGCTCCTTCTAGCTCCTGGGTCTACAATAGTGGCCAAAGCTCCACCTATCATACCTACTGCCCAGGCAGCAGGATGAAGAAGGGAGACAAAGAGGGCATCAAAGAACACATGCCCATGACCTTTAAGGAAGCCTCCCCAAAGAAACCACATGGTGCTTCCACTGATCTCATTAGTTAGAACTCAGTAACAGGGCCACATCTGGCTGCAAGGGATGCTGGGAAATGTAGTCTTTATTCTGGGAGGCCTTTTGCCCAGCTAAAAACTGGGGATTCTAATGCAATGGAAAAAAGAGAAATTGGATATTAGGAGATAAGTGGAGGTCCTGCCACAGAGGGCCCTAGAGAAAGGATAAGACAGGAAGAGGGACCCAGAACCACCCTACACATCAGATTTTGTTTCTCTTTCTCCTCCCCACCCCTCTCCTCCATAGCCAGTCAGCTACCATGTCCTGTTGGCTCTACAACCTAAAATTCTCTGAAATCCACCTTCTCCCCTCAGTCTCTATGGAAACAGCCCTAGTTCAGATATCATCCTCACTCACTTGGACCATTGCCGAGGCTCCTCACTGCCTCTCTTCCCAGCCTGTAGTCCCTCCTCTTTACTAATGAGTTATTCATGACTGAGAGCCAATGGGGTTCCCATCGCCTATGGGATAAAATACAACCCCCTGAGCTCAGGCTTCAACATCCTTCAGGATGGTGCCCAATTTCGTGTTGCTTCTGCTCATACATGCTTCCTGGCAGCCAAACAGGATATTTTGCTGTTAGCTGGATAAGCCACATTCTCTGTCTTTGAATTTGCTTTTTCCTCTTCTTTTTCTCTCTTTCCTGCTTGCAGGGCTCCTATTCACGTTCTAAAACCCACATCAAATGTCCCTTCTCCGTGAAAGTTCAAGAACTGTGCCACTTATTTGACTGTTTGCCTTCAAATCCATCCCTTGCTTTTCCTCTTTTCTTATCACTGGAGGAAGGGAAAGGCTGTGTTTTCTAGGCTCCTGACAAGCTACCTTCTGGCTGAATTTGACCCAACTAGGCACCAGCAGGAGACTGGAGAATGGAAGGGAGAAATTGGGGGCATTTCTCGCCATTTTCTCTGCCTCAAGCAGCATCTCTCGTAGCAATTACATCTTCTGCCAGATAGTGGCTCTTCTGAGGTTCCAGAGTCTTCCATGGGGTCTAATTCTCTGCAGGGAAAATCTGATTTTGAAATCTCATAAAAACCATCTCCTCTCACTGTTCTTTCGTTCCTGGGGGTTCTAGCGGCTTCCTGCCACTGATAATTTTTGGATGGTGCAAACCTGACCTCTCAACTCTTTCATCACCTGTGGAACTAATCCCCTGCATGAATTTGCACCATGAGAAACACCTAAGATGTTTTCTGTTTTCTTCACCAGACCCTAACTGGTTCAAGTGCCTGGTCTAGCGCTTGGCCTAGAGCATGCGCTCAATAAATAGCTGGAGAATGAATACATGAATGGCACTGCCCCATCGCCTTTGACCATGGTCTTCCATGGCCATTGACTCTAACATGCTTGCACTTGTTTGTGGAATCATCTGTCCTGACTGTGCAACACAGCTGGTAGCTGGGGATGTAGAGATGAGAATCTAGGCATCCTGACTCCTGGAAACGTTCCTTCCACCTTCTGCAGCTGGGAGCTGGGAAGAAAAGGAGAGGAAAATAGAAGGGAGCTGGTGGAGGGTTCTCCACGAGCCTCTCTGCTTCTCTTATATTAAACACAGGGCTTTGCTTCTGGTTCAGGCAAGGATTTATGAGTGTGTTTAGGCAGTAACACGAGGGAACCTTTGGCGAGAAATGTTCCCTGTCACACTCTGACAGCCTGTGGAGGAAGACAGCTGAAAACATCAGAGAGATTTTCTCGAGCTGGTAGAGGCTCCCAGCCCAACCCCCTGCCACCCCTTTAAATGCACCTGGAACTGTATGGGAGAGAGGGGAGGGTCCTGTTTTTTGCTTGCTTGTTTGTTTTGGGCAGGATGTGCTTTGTCAGAGAGGGAGCACTGAGTGTTCTCCGATTTTAGTTTGGGCTTCACTAAAGGCAGAGCCAGGCAAGGAGATTTACACTGCAGTGGGAGAATTTGGATTAGACCCTGGGAAGAATTGTCACCTCACCCTTGATGAGGTGTGAGTCGCTCAGCCATGTCCGACTCTTGGGAACCCCATGGACTTCAGCCCGTCAGGCTCCTCTGTCCATGGGATTCTCCAGGCAAGAATCCTGGAGCGGGTTGCCATTCCCTTCTCCAGGGGATCTTCCCAACTCTGGGACTGAACCCAGGTCTCCTGCATTGCAGGCAGATTCTTTACTGTCTGAGCCATTAGGGAAGCTCTGTGAAGGCAGTCTCAGGAGCAAATCTCAACAATATTATCTCCCTCCAGTCTCCCTGCTGCCTCCACTCCAGCCCAGCTGGTCCTCGTTCTGTCCCTTGAAAGTGCCTTTACCCCTATTGTCTTCTCTGCCTTGCCTGCCCTTCCCCCCACCACTGGCTCCTTTGGACACCAGTGCCCCTCCTCAGGGGCCTCTCCATCTAAACGGTCCACCTACTAGATTATAAGCTTCCCAAAGGCAGGAATCCTTTCTATTGCTTTATCCACTTGTACCCAACACCCAAAATAGCACCTGGATCTTACAAGGCACTCACTAATAATTCTATTTTATTATTTTTAATTTTGTCGAAGTATAGTTGATTTGTAATGGTGTGTTAATTTCAGGTGTACACCAAAGTGATTCTGTTATAAATATATTCATTCTTTTTCAGATTCTTTTCCCATATAGGTTATTACAGAATATTGAGTAGAGTTCCCGGTGCTATATAGCAGATCCTCGCTGAGTATCTATTTTATGCATAGTAGTGTGTGTATGTTAAATAATTTTTTGAATGTGGGAGTGAGTTAGTTAACACGCTTAGTTATGGTGGCCCAGAAGTGACCCTGGGTAGGTTCAGCTGAGGTCAGTCTGGGAGATCTTGCTGGGAGAAGGGAAGCATGGGCATAATACAGGACTTCTGATCGTAGGCTGATGCAAGGATTGAATGATGTAATGCCTGCGATGCGCTTAGCTTGGGGCCTAGAACATCATCGAGGGCTGGGTAAATGTTGGCCGCTGTTATGCTCGGACGTGCTCTGTGACGCTCCATGTGGGAGACGCTCCTGAGTGCTGGGGCTGGTGCCTGGCTTTCTGGGCTGAAGATGGGTGGGTACCAGGCCTGGGATGGAGGTTGTCTGAGCTGGCCCTAGTGTGGAGGCTGCTGGTGTGGAGGTCAGGGACAGCATGCTCCCTGGGGCTGGGAAAGATTGCCTGCACTGTCTGTGAGCGTCTGAGGACCTTGTAGACAAGCACAGAATACAGCGGCCGAGAACGTGGACTCTGGAGCTGGCTTCCTGAGTTTGAATCCTGGCTCTACTGTTTGCTAGTTGGCAGGTTACCTAACTTCCCTAAACCTTGGTTTTCCCATCTATGAAGTTGGACTAGAGTGACGCCTGGCTCATAGGACCCACTCAGCTTCGTAAGGACTTAATAAGAACAAGTAAAGCACTTAGACCCAGGCCTGGTATGAAGTGCTTCATGGGTGCTGGTCAATTACATCAATACCAACAGCAATGAATTTGTTGTTGATTCTCTGGGTGTTCTGGGCTGAATGTTGCCTTCTACCCCCTCCTCCCGTAGATCTCATTTGCTGAAGCCCCAACCTCCAGCAATTCAGAATGGGAACTTATTTGAAGATAAGGCATTTTCCCTGGTGGCTCAGATAGTAAAGAATCTACCTGCAATGCAGGAGACCTGGGTTCGATCCCTGTGTCAGGGAAGATCCCCTGGGGAAGGAAATGGCAATCCGCTCCAGTACTCTTGCCTGGAAAATCCCATGGACAGAGGAGCCTGGTAGGTTACAGTCCATGGGGTCGCAAAGAGTCGGACACGACTGAGTGACTTCACTTCACTTTTAAAACAGTCCTCATAAAAAGAGATTGAACAGACAGAGATTCACCAGGGATGTGGGCACACAGGGGAAAGGCCAGGCCAGGACACAGAGAGAAGAGAGCCATCTACAACCAAGGAGAGGCCTCAGGAGAAACCAAAGTGGCCAACACCTTTATCTTGGACTTTCAGCCTCCAGGATTGTAAAAAGATAAACACATCTCTCTTGCTGAAGCCACCCACATGTGGTATTTTGATAGGACAGCCTGAGCAAATTAATATGCCAGGTGAGGAAATTCAGGCACCCAGAGAACTGGGCTGAGTGTCCTCAGCCTCCAGGACATCCCAAGGGTGGGGACAACCACTGTGCAGGCCAGGCCTCCCTCTGTCTGCACCTCCTGGAGCCCAGCCACAGCTCCCGGGCCTCCGCTCTCTCTCCTGCGTGAGGGTCATCATCGATGCGGCCAGAGTTCCTTCACTTGGTCTGTCGGTGATTTGCTCATCGAAGAAGGCTGAGGTCAGCCTTCTTGAGATCTGAGCCTGGTGATAAGAAAGAAAACAAGCAAGAAGGCTGCCTTCCTGGGCACCACCACAAACACAACCTCTCTACCATCGGTCGGTGGGCTGGGGGCCAAGCTCAGCTCTTTCCAAGGATGTTATCAGTTATTTTGCTTCAGTCACAAGGATGGCCTGAGGAGAATGAATGGGAGGGTGTGGCCGACTCTCTGCAAACCTTCCCCACATCTAGACTGGGGAAATAGCTCAAAGCACCCGACCCTGTGGTGGGGCATCTGCAGCCTCCAAAGTGAGGGCTCCTCAGACTGAGAGGCTCTCAAAAAGCTAGTCTGGAGGGCCCATAGAAGCATCCTACTTTACACATGGGGGACTTGAGTCCCCAGGAAGGCCCCATTGATTCCAACATAGCAGGAATACTGTTTAGTTTCAGAAACAGGGACAAACTGGAGAGGGTTCAGAAGTGAAATTTAGGAAAAGGGTGCTTGAAACTATTGAGGAGGGCCTTCTCTGGCGATTCAGTGGCTAAGACTCTGTGCTCCCAGTACAGGGGGCCCAGGTTCAATCCCTGGTCAGGGAACTAGATCCCACATGTAAGATCTTGCGTGCTGCAACTAAGACCCAGGACAGTCAAATACATAAACAAATACATATTTTTAAAAAGAGACACCATCCCAGGAGATCAAGTGAAGAAATAAGTAGTGCAGCTTGGAGAAGGTCAGGCTATTCAGAAGGATTCCTGGAGGCCAAAGGATGCACACGGGGGCTCTTAGGAAGGAGCCGACAGAACAGCAGAATGGTTCACAGAATGTAAGGAAGTCTCTTCCACAAAATAATCATAAACTTGGATTCCACTGGGCTGTCTTCAACCTCTTCCATCCACCTCACGTTCCCCTCCCAACTCTGCCTCACCCTTGGACTCTTACATTCCCCCTTTTCAGTCAGAGCCAATCGCAGAGAAGCAGGCAAGAATGGACCTGCCTGATTGGAGCAGGGAGTGCCTCAGGGTGGGGCCAAGTGCTTGACTGACAGGAAGAGCAATCTGCTTTGGCCGGAGCGGTGGCTGCAGGGACAGGAGAGATGCTTACTGCGGGGCAGCGTGGGTGGGCAGAGGCTCCAGAGCAGCTGGTCAGCTGGGGGCCTTTGGCAGTGGCGGCCGCTCTGCTCAGCTGGTGAAGTGATGTTCTCCTCTGATTGAGCTAATTATGCTGATTGAATTTCCTCCTCTCTTCAGGGCCGCCTCCTGCCTCCTCCTGTCTCCTGTCTCTCCCCTCCCCTCTCCCTTTAGAGAGAAAGGGAAAGGTTTCCTTAATGTGACTGGTAATTGTTATGCACACAGTGTCAGATGTTAATGCAGGCCGTGATTGACAGCTAATCAGCCCATCAGCTGTACAAAAAGAGTGAATAACTCGGTAATTTGATTTCCCCTGATTCCCCTGCGTGGGATGGCAGGAAAGTCTAAATTAGCAATCAGGGAGTCGTTGGCAGATCCTAGAGGGTGGTGGTTGGGATCGAGGGGCTGCGGGTGCAGCTGCAGGTATCCAGGGTGGGGGAGCCCCCTCTGACCTCAACTTGGGTGGTTGGAGGAGGAGCTTTGTGAGCTGCACAGACTGTGCAGAGACGCTGGCATCTCTTAAAGCTCATTAAATCCCCATCCTGAGGGCCACCCCTCCCTTGCTGGAGGTCCAGTTGAGAAGGCTTGTACTGGTCTCTGGCCTCTGCTGAGGCCTGGGCTGGGGGTGCGCTCGCTCACCTGTTATCTAGGCGACTACCATGAGGTGGTTGGGATAAGGCAGGCAGGTGCCCCCACCCCTATCCTTTGGAGCTGGTTGCCAAGGTTTCCACTGTGTGACCCAAATTCTTCCAATTCAGAGAAATAGTTGTCCCCCGACTCAGCTTCTGGAAGATTCCATTCAGTTAGAACGGAGCACAAGAGAAGCACATGTGGGTTATTTGGTCCCCAGTGAAGCCATCTCCAGTCCTCCTGGGCAGGCAGTAGTAGCTAATCACAGTTAGCATCCGCTGGGGACCCGCTGTGGCCCAGGAACTGTGCCAAGGGTTTTGTCTGCATCTGTTGAATAGAGGAAGAAAAATGGAATACCTGTTCCAAGTCCTGTGGTGAGAAAGTTGTGGATTTGAACCCAGGGTAGAGCCAGCTTCTTGGCTGTGGCAGCAGAGGTGGGCTGAGCAGTGGTTTCCAACTTGGTCCAGCCTTGGGCGGCCATGTCCTGGCTAAAAGACCTCCCATCTTTCCCCATGAGGCCCTAGTCCTGGAAACCCCCAGCTAGAGAAATGGCTGTGAGTGTCCGTAGTCATACAGACATGTGTGTTAATGTCTGTCCTTTTATAGATGGGGGAACTGAGGCCCAAGGAGGAAAGGGACCTGCCTGAGGCTGCTTGAAGAGCTACTGATCCACCTGGAGCTGGAGCCCAGCCCCCTTGCCCCAGCCTAACAGTGCTCAACCCTGACCTCCTTCTTTGTCTTGTCTCTCCTTCTGTTCCTAGTTGCCCCCTCCAACCCACCCCCATCCCCGGGGTCTGGGGAAGAGACATGACGCAGGAGTCACAATCTGGGTCCTCAAGGGAGCTTGGGAGCCTGGATTTGCAGGGGAACACCAGCCAGATGGAGCAAGAGTTGAGAAGGAAAGCTGGGAAATGGTCTGGGAAGGGGCTGTGGTCAGAGCTGAGTTAGGAGGAGGTGAAGGCCAGTAGAGGCGGAAATCTGGAGAAGCCGTGTCCCTGGGAAGAGTTGCGGGACCGATTTTGTTCCAGCGGATGTGCTGATGAATGAGGGTAATTACCCCTCATTGTGCAGAGGATGAAACTGAGGCTCCGAAAGGACCGAAGATGTTCAAGGTCACACACTGAGGAAGAGGAAAGCCCAGATTCTGCTTTGTGTTGAAATTCCCCCTTGTTGCCCTGAAAGACACAGAGGAGGCCAGGTTAGAGGAGCAGGAGGTGGGGGGTGGAGAAGCCACAGTTGGGAGCCCGAGCTTTGAGGAGAGGCACCAGGGCTGTGGAGTGGAGCTCGCTGAGCGGAGGAACTCAAATATTTACCTGTGTCTCAGTCAACAAGTGTTTATTGGGAAAGTGCTGTGTATAAGGCTTTGAGCTACCCCAGTGAGCCAAGCAGATGGCTGGCCCAGTTTCATGGAGTTTACTGCCCAGCATGTGTGTGTGTATGTGTGTTGTGTGTGTGAGTATACACGTATATGCGTGCAGGTACATGTGCATGGTGGGAGGAGGTGGGCGATATTAATCATAATACTGGCAGGAATGATTGTTGCCCACGCTGATGGAGCCCTTATTACCTCAATTATTCCTTCCTAGAGCCCTTTGGTGGTGCTCCTATTCTCCCCATTTCACAGATAGGAAAATAGAGGCATCTTGAGGTTAAGTGACTGGCCCTAGACCACACAGCTAAGAAAGAGTAGAATTGGTTTCTGAACGTGGGCTGCTTGGTTACAAGGTGAGCATTGTTACTAATCACACAAATAAATATATACTAGCGAATTATGATGTGTGTGGTGGAGGAAGAAAACAGGTTCTGCTGGGGGATGCTGGGAGGACTGTGTGCATGCCTGGAGCACTGGAGACTTTGCAAAGCACTCGCTGTTCATCGTGTCATGGGCCCGGAAAACTGGCTTAGGACCCCCTCTGCCACATGGGGCAATGCAGCTCAGAGAAGTCAGCGTGTGCCCATGTTTCTGCAGTTAGTGAGGCCCGGAGCTGACGTCCTGAGTGCCCCTCTCCCACCCAGGAGGGGGCCCCAGGGGCTGGCTTCTGGGCTGTCTAGGCCACTCAGCCCTGTACTCACCCTCAGTCTTCTCAGAGGTCTGTGGGCTGCCAACCCCAGTGTCTCTGGTGAGGTTTCCATGGTCTGACTTCTCTGGGCTGTGAGTGTCCGCCTGGAACACCCGAAGGGAAGGCTGACAGGGCCTCAGCTTGGGGAGGCCGTTAGCTTCTGCTCCTGAACTTGCTCATCCACTTCCTGTCCTTTTCATGAGCCGCTGCCCTCAGACTCTACCCAAGGCACCGACCAGAGCACTGGGGCCCCTGACTTGTGTCTCCGTGGGGACCCCTGTTCCCCCAGGGAAACTGAGGCTCTGGAATCCTGGACCCAGGAGCCCCACCTCCTGACCCTAGCTTAGCTCCCACTGGTCACAGGGCTGAGCCCTGGAAATGTTCCCACGCCCAGACACTCACTCAGGACATGGCTTCTCTCTGCCCCTACCTGTTTACACACGACCCACACACAAACACACGAGCACAGAAGTCCCAGCTCACAGATGTGCACAGTCACACACAAGCAAACGCATTCACGCCCAGCAGATTTATCAAGCACTCACACATACACACAACTCACACTCATACATGCAGAGCATGACTAGATGAGCTGGGGGCCAGGTACCCGGGAATTCTGTCTGTTAAGTCTTTGTGACCTTGAACCAGGTTGCCTTTTATTTTCAAGCCTTTTCTGGTAACTCCCCCCATCTCCCCACCCCGGAAGTGATCACCGCCCCCCGCTGCGCACAGCCCGCATCTCAGCACTTACAGTTTGCTGCTTCCCCTGCAGACTGGATCACACCCTCCTGGGGGGCTACCTGGGCCTGATTGCAGGGCTGGGCGGGCTCTTAACCCTCTAAATAGGTGCCTGAGCACTCTCCTTTCCACAGGCCTTCTCCTCCTCCCAGGCTCTAACCCAGTGACTCTCACCAAGGATCTTGTTAAAATATAGATTCTGATTTTTGTAGCTCAGGGGGCTGAGATTCTCCATTTTTAACAAGCTCCCAGGTGATAGGATGCTACTGGCTTGTGGATATACTCTGAGTTCCAACACTCACTTCTTAGACCCACCCCACCATCACCTCTGCCACTGACCACAAACAAAACTGGCTCGAACTCTGCTAAGGACAGGGATGTTCCTACCTGCGGGGGTGAGGTTCCTTTACCATACAAATCCTGAGACTCAAATACTCTTTTCTCCACCAGGTTGAGTTCCATCTCCAGGTAGCCTTGAGGGATTGCAAACAAAGGTCAAGGCCTTCTGGGCTTACGTCCCCCTGGCTGCATGACCTGGGGCTGTCTTCAGTGAGCCTGGGGCTATCTCCTGTGACTATTCAAAAGTTGGTAAGTTCCCCCTAAAAGGCATTGAGCACTGCATGCAACATTACAGGGAAGTCTGGCCTGAGCAGGTGCAGGGAGGCAATGACCTCCCTTAATCTATACATTATACTTCTATGTTGTTATTAGTTGTTAAGTCATGTCCAACTCTGCAAGCCCTTAGACTGTAGCCCACCAGGCTCCAATTCCATGGAATGTCCCAGGCAAGAATACTATGTTGTAACTTCCTTGTCCAGGGGATCTTCCTGATCCAGGGCTCAAACCTGCATCTCCTGCATTGCAAGTGGATTTTAGTGACCGTAATTGTAGAGTTAGGTTTCCAAAGAAAGCAAGGTTTTACTGTTGACATTTAGTTGCTCAGTCATGTCCGACTCTGCGACCATGGACTATAGCCCATCAGACTCCAGTGTCCATGGAATTTCCAGGCAAGAATACAGGAGTCAGTTCAGTTCAGTCACTCAGTCCTGTTCGACTCTTCGCGACTTCATGGACTGTAGCACACCAGGCTTCCTGCCTATCACCAACTCCCGGAGCTTGCTCAAACTCAATTCCATCGAGTTGGTGATTCCATCCAACCATCTCATCCTCTGTCATCCCCTTCTACTCCTGCCTTCAATCTTTCCCAGCATCAGGGTCTTTTCCAATGAGTCAGGTGGCCAAAGTATTGGAGCTTCAGCTTCAGCATCAGTCCTTCCAATAAATATTCAGGAATGATTTCCTTTAGGATTAACTGGTTTGATCTCCTTGCAGTCCAAGGGACTCTCAAGAGCCTTCTCCAACACAATAGTTCAAAAGCATCAGTTCTTCTGTGCTCAGCTTTCTTTATGGTTCAACTCTCGCACCCATATACAACTACTGAAAAAAACTATAGCTTTGAGTATATGGACCTTTGTCAGTAATGTCTCTGCTTTTTAATATTCTGTCTAGGTTTGTCAGCATATTAATATGGGAGCATATTTGTCAGAATAATATGGGATTGGGTTGCCATTTTCTTCGGATCTATCTTAGGCTATATCCTGAGATGAATTAAATTTCTTCAGCCATCACCTCACTCTGCTGGCCCATATTTTCCTCGTGGGCATCTACCGACTCGAGAGCTTTGCCTTCTTCTTATGTACCAGCCCTTGTTGTTGTTTAGTCTCTCAGTCGTGTCCAACTCTTAGTGACCCCATGGACTGTAGCCTGCCAGGCTCCTCTGTCCATGGGGTTTCCCAGGCAAGAATAGTGGAATGGGTTGCCATTTCCTTCTCCATGTAAGAGCCCTAATAGGTGGCAATTTTGTTCCACAGCAGTCCCAAGGAACATGCTCAGTGAGCAGGGCCTCCTCCTCCTTCCCTGCTGCCCACGCGCGCACTCAGACATCTCTGCAGTTTCCCTGTTGGCTGGCCCCTCAGTGCATTCTCTGCAGCACACATGGAGCTCCTTTGGCAGTTTCGTCTTCCCTGTTCCCTGCTGCCCATTGCAATTCAGGAAATACAAACCCTGCGCGCTTTTTTTTTTTTGGTCTCTCTTGGACTTTGGGAACCAGCTGCAGCAGGAGAAGTTCTAGATTAGGGGGAACTGATACAAATGCTTAACCTGTGTTTTCTTGAGGAGTCACTTTAGTGGCCGGGCTTTGAAGACCTTCATGTGCCATGCAGCGGGCAAGGCTCTGTTTGCCTGTGTCATTTGCCTGGACTCGAAAGTCCTCCAGAGAAAGGGCGGGAGGAGATGGAGGCTTTTGGAGCACTGTGCGTATTCATTCTTCAGTTCTGCATTCGCTCAGTAGGTCTGTATTAAGTAACCATCCCGGCCAGGCACTGCTGTGGTCCTGGAGAAACAGGAGAGAATAAGATAGAAGAGGTCCCTGTTTTCATGGGCCAGTGACATCCGACTGGGGTGACAGACAAGATAACCAAATAAAGATGGAGGAGGGAAAAAAAAAGATAGAGGAGAAGAGGCCGCTTTAGTCAAAGATAGTATAAGGCATACTGGTTAAGGACCCAGGTTCTGAAGCTAGAATATCTGGGTTCAAACCCTAATCTGGCCCTGGGCAAGTTAACAGTCTCAGGTGGTGCTAGTGGGAAAGAACCTGCCTGGCAACAAGAAGCATAAGAGACATGGGTTCTATCCTTGGGTTCTTTGGGAAGATCTCCTAAAGGAGGGCATGGCAACGCACTCCAGTATTTTTGCCTGGAGAATCCCATGGGCAGAGAAGCCTGGTGGCCTACAGTCCATGGAGTCACAGAGTCGGACATGACTGAAGTGACTTAGCATGAACACATGCAAGTTAACGGTCCATGCTTCAGTTTTCTTATTCCCTGGGTTGTTATAAAGTACCTGGAGTAGTGCTGGCCCACTGTAATTCTTATTACCTGGGGCTGTCTAAAAAGGCTTCTTTGAAGAGGTGATATTTAAGGTTAAGTAGGAGCCAACCATGCACAGATCAGGAGAAAGGAGAGCAGATGCAAAGGTTCTGAGGCAAGACGAAGCTTGGTTTGTTTTGGGGAACTGAAAGAAAGTCGGTGTGGCTGGAGAGGGTGAGTGGAGGGAGAGAAGATCAGATTCGGGTTGAGGGGGCAGGCAGTCAAGTGGTCTGGCTGGGAAGTCACTGTCAGTCATTTGGAGTATAAGCTAAGGCCAATAGGGCCAATGGGCCAATTAGAACCCAAGTTCTAATTAGGGATATGGTCTGGTTTGCTTTTTCAGCCTTGTGTGTGCTGGTGCAGGGATGGCTTGCAGGGAGCCAGGAGGAAGGGAGAGCTGAGGACTAGACTCTCAGTCCTAGGCGGGCTCTGAGCTAAACCCATCCACCCAGCTTGGAACTCTTGCCAATAACGGTGTTTGGAGAAGACCTCCCCACTGTTCCTGAATCTTAATCCACCAGGGCCCTGAAGAGAGAAGCAAAGATGCCTGGAGGGGAGCTTTTAAGGGATGTTATTTTGCATCCTAATTGCCTGCTAAAAGGCCTGTGGGCAGGGCCAGCTGCAAAGCATTAGCCACCACCAACTCGGGTGATGCAGGCCACAGAGTCTTAAAATATTTATTTTTTGGTGCATTTGGAATTCAGCATCTGCGAGGGAGCCACCGCCAGGAAGAAAGAAGCAGAAGCAGAAACCTGTTGGCAACAGCAACCTGGCGAACAATGCAGGATTGGGCGGGTCCTGCCTCCTGGGCTGGGAGCTGGAGCAGTGCTCTGCGCTGGCTGCTAGTGGCTTGCGCTTGGCTGCCTGGCCCTCCCAGGCACCTCTGGGAGATCAGATCGTGGCTTCCTCCGTTACAAATTGATTTTCTGCCTTATAGTTTGGGCCGGTAGTTTGCAGTCCATCTCACATTCCTTTTGGGTCCATTTGAGGGGGAAAAAAATATCTAACTTTGAGTCCTGGACATGAGTTTAGTGGGCATATTCTGTGTGCAGCTGCAGTGACGTACAGATCTGATTCTCCCCAGGAACGTCAGCAGCGTGGTTAGAGGAGGGCGGAGCTGCAATTCACTCTTGCCACAGGCCAGCACTGTCACCTTGGCCAAGGCGCTGTACCTCTGCCTTTCGTCTAAAGAGCGGGATGGACGCTCCCACCTCACAAGGCTGTCTCGAAGCTTATATGAGGTTATTCATGCAATGCATCTGGGGCGGTGCCTAGGCCATCTGAGATCTCCATGAAACATGGTATTAATATTAGTGCATTTTCTAGGGCATGAGCCCTGCTCAGGGGCGCCCCCCTTATATATGGCCCATGGGGAAGCTGGCCATGGACTCCTGGGCACCTGGACACAGGGGAAGGCTCAGGCTAGGAACAAGACTCAGGGAAGTGGGGTTGAGTGGGGGAACATGCATCACCCCACCCCTCTTTCATAGGCATGACTGCTCAGGAGATGGGGTTGGGAGGGGATCTTAAATGTTCAATGACTCAGATCCATCTCTTTTATCCTGGAGCGTCTGCCGAGGCAGGGAGCAGAGCTAGATTACCATGAAGTGCTCCTAATTTGCAGAGAGAGATAAGGAGCTCATCAGGACTGAAGGAGGGGGTGCTGCTCTTCCCCTGCAGCTGCTGTGAGCTGGTCCTAGGTGAGCCAGCCTCTCTGGGCTGGGGGTGGGGTGCCTGAGCTCGCTCTGCCTCAGCGGCCCATCACTGGGTGATCTCAGTCCTGGTCTCCATGGTGGGATGTGGCAGGGGAGGGCCAGATATTCCTAGGCAGAGGTGCTTGGGAGAGAGGTATGGACACAGAGAAGCCTGAACTCATATTTCTGAAAATTGGATCTATTATGAGCTTTGTGAATGCCTGTCCTGCCCAAGGGATACATGGCTGTAAGTTGGAGGCTGCGCTGCCTTTGATCTATCCCTCTTCCTTAGTCATCCCACCCAGACCCCTCAGGGGCACGGGAGGGTGATCCAGTCTCCTTTAATTACTGGGGCTTGCTCAGTCTGGCACCTGGACTCCTGGTGCCCAAAGGTCACAGGGCTGATCTGGAGAAGGAATTCCTAAGGAAGCACCAGGAGGGGCTGGTGCCATCCTAGCTTCAGGAGGCCTGTAGGAACAGGCTTCTGCCCAAGGTCCATTTTCCTGACCAAGTAGACACTGGCCTTGGGAGGTGGACAGGCCCTGACAGGGAGGGACAGGATGCGGAAATTTTTTAGGCTCAGAAGGAGGTCAGGTGGGCAATAGAAAGGTCTAGTGGTGGGGGGTGGGGGGTTGGGGGTTGGGGGGAGGACTTCCCTGGTGTCCAGTGGTTAAGAATCTACCTTGCAATGCAGGGTATGTGGGTTTGATTCCTGGCTGGGGAACTAAGATCCCACATGCTGCAGGGCAACTAAGCCTCCCTGCCACAACTACTGAGCCCATGCACTCTAGAGCCCACGCACACTGGAGCCTTCACACGCTGCAATGAAGATCCCGAGTGCTGCAGCTAAGAAGATGTTGTCCTTCACATGGCAGTCCTGAGAAGTGGGAACCATCATGCCCATTCTACAGATGAGGAAGCTGAGGCCAGAGAGGGCAACCCCAGGAGGAGGGAGCCAGGATGGGGATGCTGCTCTTCAGACATGGAGGCCTGTTGTTCTTCTCAAAAGCCAGGCTGGGCTAGGACAGGACAGAATCCAGCGACTATCCCTAGTTCTCATCGGTCTGACACCAAGGGAGATCACCGACTCCATCTTCATGTCGTCAAATCCTGTCTGTATCCCTGGGCTCACATCATATTCCTCCTCTCCCAGGAAGTTCTCCCCCTCTCACCGGTGAGCTGTGCTTCCCTGAACACCCTCTCCTTGTTTGCAGGGAAGGTAGCGCCCAACCCCAGGGGGACAGACAGTCACGAAGACCCCAGTGGCACCATCTGGCAGGAAGAACTGTGAAGTTTACATCATTGCAAAATAAACTGAACTGTGACTTCTCTTTCACGATTGATGTGGGTCCTTTGTGTACTTTTGACAGTTCTTGCATGTCATTGGCAGTTACAAGATTTTCATCCCCTCTGTGGAGGATGGTTTCATGCAGCACCTTCCCTCTCTGAATGCTCTGCTTGTATTAAAGATGAGGAAATCATCATTCGGGGGGCGGGGGGGGGGGTGACTGGCCCAAGATCACAGCATGGTAGATCCAAAATTTCAAGCCAGTTATCTGGTCTCAAGCCTACGCATGGTCTTTATATTATACTTACTCATTCATTTATTCAAGAAATAGTCCTTAGTTCCTGCTATGTGCCAGATTCTGTGCCAGGTACTAAGAACAGAGTGATGAGCAAGGTTTTATTCCAGCCTTAAATCCTTTTAGTGTTTGCCTTCACCTCTGACTCCTACTGGATTCCAACTTTCCCTGGTGGAGCCCTCACTTTCTCAACATCTCTCCTTCCCTGTGTCTACTGCACCAGTTTGGATTCGAAGTGTGACTAGTTAAGGAGAGGTTCTCTCAGCGACTGGTTTGGGTGGAAATGTAGCAGGAACTGGCGTTAATGTCCACGGAGAACGGAACCTAACCAGATACAGAAGTTGGATGGAAAGTGATTAGAAGGCCTGGTGGAAAATAAAGAATGAGGTCTACGCAGTAAAGAAGCTGATTGGTTTTTCTCACTCTGTTTTCCTTTTTTGGCTGCACGTCGTGTGGAATCTTAGTTCCCTGATCACAGATTGAACCCATGGCCCACTGCGGTGGAAGCGTGGAGTCCCAGCCCCTGGACCACCAGGGAATCCCCAAAGCTGGTCGACTTTTAACAGCAGGTCCTTTCCACCCCTTGCCAGCCCCAGACTTCTCCCTTGTCCCCTCCATGGCCCTCGAAGAGTTAAACCCAAGCCACTGCCTTTCTGCCTAGTGAGTCAGGTGATGGGATTGAAGTTAATGGTAATTTGAACAAGTCTGGTCAACTAGAAATACATAAAGAGATTGAAACATGAAAATGTCCTAGAAATTTACACAATTGATATATTGTAGCTCAGTCAGCTGTTAACTCCTTTGTATGAAAAGTGGCTGAAATAATTGGTAACCAACCTCACATTTGTTTACTGAACCTTTGCAAAGAAGGACATGGAGGAGTCAGCTGTGTGGCAGGAATACCCCAGACAGCCCTAGCATGGCCCTCAGAGCAATCCCCTACCAGGCACAAATCACTGCTTGGTGGGTCACTTATGTGCTGGGCCATCTTCTGGGCACTGGCGACGGGATGGTCAACCAGAGGGAGAGAGCCTTGCCCTCCTGGAGCCTGCTTGCTATTGGGAGAGACTGATGATGGATATACGAATACTTGGGTGATAAAGTCAGGAGGTGAGGATCACTAGGGAGAAAAGAGGGCAGGGAGTGGGTGAGGGGGAGGCTAGGAGAGCTTCTGGATATTTTAATTCTTAAAATATCCCAAGTGCAGGCCTCACCTGGCTCTCTGCTCTATTGCTCCCATTCTATTATATTTGCTAGCTGCATATTTTTTGAAAACTGACTTGCCCTCTCTGAGCTTCAGCTGTCTCATCTGTCAAATGGGAATAAGACCTGTCACAGGGTTATCTGGGATAAAATGTGTTAAAGCTCACTGTTCACTGGAAAGCGTTCAATGTAAATACGTGAACTGTTAGGACTGGAACTGTGGTGCAAGGTCATTCATTCATTTGTTTATCTGTTCTTTCCTTTGCCAAATATTTATCACGCTCTTCCTATATGCACTGAAGGGCATTCCACTCCTGATTTGTTATTCTGCCCCAAGCATAGAAAGATTTTGGCCTAGTTGTGATTGGGCTGGAATATTTAAATAAGACTTTACCAGAGGCTTGGGGATGAGAGCAGGGAGGTGAACATGGTGTAATTCATAGGTTGTGTATAAATGAGCATGTGTGTATGTCTGTGTCTATGTGCATGTTTGTGTGTGTGTGTGAGAATATGAGTGTGTGTAGGTGTTTGGGAATCATGCTTCATTGCAGGGGGCATGGAGACTTTGCCCTATTTGGCGTCAGTAATGTTTCCAAACCTCTTAGACCCACCCCCTATCACCCTGCAGGGCACAGCACAACCCAGAGGGTGCCGTTCCCATTCGGCAGATGACATGGAGGCTTCTCAGTGTCTCCGGCTTAGCGAGACCAGCACCACACAGCCCAAGTTCCTAGGCCAGCCTCCACATCACACAGCATCTTGTATACCCCATTTCAACTTCTTGGAGCTCTGAAGACTCTCAGATTCTGTCTCATCCGCTCTAGGGGTGGACGAGGACCTGGCCTGGCGGGAGTTGGTGTGCTCCCCACACCCCTCCAGCATTGCTGCCTGGTGCTCCTGGCTTCAATCCTGGGCACATACACACAGTCCACCACAGGCCAGTATGAGCCCTCAACCTGGGGCCATGGAAAGAGCTTTGTAGCCAGACCCTGGCTGAGACCAAGCTCACTGAGCCTCAGTTTTCACGTCTGTAATATGCTCCTAATTTCCTATGATTGCAGGGCCGTTGTTAGAGTAAAGGATGATAGACCTGGAGCCCCTGCATGGGGCCTGGCCTCTAGTAGGTGTTTGCTGCTGCTGCTAAGTCGCTTCAGCCGTGTCTGACTCTGTGCGACCCCATGGGCAGCAGCCCACCAGGCTCCTCTGTCCACGGGATTCTCCAGGCGAGAGGACTGGAGTGGGGGGCCATTTCCATCTCCACTAGTAGGTGTTTAGGGAACACTTAGTCCCTTTATCCCCCAATGCTGCCACTATTCCTGGTAAGAGGGGCTTGTGGTTCTCACAATTCTTCCAGGACAGAAACCCAGTCCTGAACTTTTGTCCAGGAGAGTGGAACCCTGGGTTTTCTGCTCCGTTCCTGCCAGATTCCTCCTTCCTTGTGGCAAGACCATATCCCCTTCCTGGGCATCTGGCAACTGCCTGGAGACCTGAATGTATTCCTGCTCAGCCTTGGTCAGTAATGCTCTGATCCTTCCATCCAGCTCTAAGTATTGCTTCTGTCCAGAGACACCTGTTGCACTGCCTCCAGCCTCCACTGGGCTCTGAGGAGGTGGGAATCCTGGTGACGTGGCTGCCTCCTCCATATTCTCCTTTGGGAAGGTTCAGGAAACAAGTGTGAGATTGATTGCAAACTATTTCCACCTCTGTGTGGCTGTCTATGATGGTCCTGCCTGCTCGATGCTGTGCCTCAGTTGCTAGCATCTTCTACCCAACCCGTTCCCTGCAGCTCACTCCATCCGTGTTCTCTATCGGTTCACCCACCGTGGGATTCCCATGTATTAGGACAAACCTTCCACCCACTCGTGTGTGTTCTCTTCTCTGGAGTTGCGCATCATGAGTGCCATCCCTCCTACCTGTGGCACTCTTTAGGGTAGTGGTTCTCCACCTTGACTCCACATTAGGAGCACCTGAGGAACTTTTAAAAAATATTAGTGCCTAGGTCCATCTCAGATCAGTTGGAACAGACTCTCTGGGGGAGAGGTCTGGGTATTAGTGTTTTCTAAATTTCCTCCAGATGATTCTAAGAAACAGCCAGGGCTGAGATCCATTGCTTTAGAAGATGAATGATTGCTAGCTTTACTTTCCCCCATCCTCATCTCCTAGGAGCTACATACAACTTTCATAGGATTCCTTTTTGACCTTTCATCATTCTAGTCACTGTTCACATTATAGGTGACTGCCTAGGTCAAGACTAAAACCTCCTTTGCTCATAATATTATACCTCTATTAATATGACCCCAAATCAAATGAGCTCTTTCTGTCTATATACCATTCCATGACTTATTCAAGTTCACTTAGCCTCTTCCCTTCAATAGCTCCTCTATTTTTCTACTGTTTCCATCCACATAACAATGCCTCTTCAAATAGAATGAAAAGTTAATTCGACAAACACATGCAGTCAATTCCAGGAAAACCTTCCCGGACTTGGTGCAACTTTCTGCAGGGTTCAGAGTGATTACTGGAGCTCCTTTTGTTTCAACAGGTCTATCCCGAGGTTAGCTCCATTCATCGCCCCTGATTTGGAATGCACATAACAGGTTTCTAACTCCCATACATTCAATACCTGCTCTTCTTAAACTTAAATAACAGATTCCATTAAAAGAGCATTAGCAAGGCACTCCTGTAATTAATCTTCTCCAAAGAACTAATAGTTCAGAAGGCACGCAGTGGAGCAAGGGCATCATACATCACTAAGCTCATTTATCCTAATTGATTTATCTAAGAACTGCTGGGGCAGCTGGCCTTGTGCCCGCTGACCCATGGTGGGGGCCCCATGGGTGCTTGGAGTTGGGAAAAGGATAGTGTGGCTGGAGCTGGCTTCATCCTGATCGCAAGGCAACAAACAACATAATGGGCCAACCTCAGAGGCGGGCCAGCTCAGGGAAGCTTTTAGAGGCTCTCAGCAGCCCTTGTAGTGCACCCAGATTACACACAGAGCTATTTCACATCATTAAACCCCCCTGCTTTGTTCTGGGTGCTGCACGCTCTCTCTGCATCAGGCTGGGCTTCAAAGTAACTACTTTGCCAAAGCAGGTATAACTATGGTGGCAGGATGACCCTGGAGCCCAGGGACGCATTTGCTAGCTGTTTGTTTGTTTACTTGCTGGCCTCCCAGACCTGGCACTGGGGATGATGCGCTGAGGACCTGCATCTTCTCAGCCTGCCTGCTTAGGTTCCTACTGCCATTGGCACCAGGGGCTGAGGAGTCGGCAACCCGGGGCTCCAAGACCCATCAGAGGTCACTCTGGTGATAATCTCCCTGCCCTCTCCACCCCCAGCCCCAAACCACTCCTTCCTCAGGCTAGTCAACAATGTGTGGGCAACTGGGAATGGTCCTCTAGTGCAGGAAAAGCTTGGGTTATGCATGGTCCCGCCTCTGTTTTCCCTAAGAAGCAGGAAACGAGGCACCAACAAGGGAGAGCAGAGTCCAAGGGGACAGACTGCTGTGCCAGGTGATGCCCTCTCTGACCTCCAGGAGCTCTTCTGCTAGGTGCTTTGTGCCACGACTGACTCTTCCCCAGGCTCATCTGCTTTTCTCTCGTAACCTCCCGTCTGGAGCCCTTCCTGATACCCAGCCCATAGTGCTGAATCTCCCTCCGAATTCCCTCTGCCTCCCCTGCTCCAGCCCATCTTGATCTCTATTTCCCCAGTCTCCGTCCTTCCCAGCTTCTCCTTTCACAGATGCACAAGCTGGGTAGGCCCCTGGACTGGCGTGCTTGCTGCCAGCCTCTGTTATTGCCTGGGTTTATGTTTGCCTTCTGCAATGTTTTCCTGCTTATGTCTCCCAGGTCCTAGTTGGAAATAGAGTCCTGCCCTGCAAACCAGCCCATCTGTCTGGAGCACTAATGTGCCCAATCCCCATCTAGCTTTTGCCAGCTCTGTCCTCTCCTTGGGGCTGAATCCTGTTCTCTGTATCCCTGGCCAAACCTGACAGACCACAAGAAACCGTGTTGCTGCTATCCTCTGCTCCATGTGCCGTTTTTGTACCCTATCCACTAGACCGACAGATCCTTGTATGGTGAACCAAGGTCGCTCCTCCTGGAACCTGGAAATTCTGGCTCCTGTTTCCCCCTCCTGCCCTCCTTTCCCCTGTTAGAGTCCTAACTTGCAGCAAGCCTGCATAATGTGGGACATCTACAGACTCAGTGGCTCATTCCTTCCTTCCTTTGAGCTTCAGTTTCTTTATCTGTGAGATGAGAAGGTTGGAAATAATGATTCCCAGGGGTTCTTTTACATTTGAAACAAAATGGAAAGCAAGAGACCCTGAAGACAAGAGGGATTAATACCGTGGTCAAATCAAGCTGGGTCTACTCTCCTCTTTGCCTGGGGCCGCCACATCACACAGGACTTGGCAGTGGATTTACAGAAGACTCTCAGCACAAGGGCCCTGGGCTCTCACCTTTGGAAAATGGTGCAATTTAATGGTAATGCAATTACAGATGTGCTGAGATTGAAACAGCCCATCTTATCTCAAACTCATCTTCCCCACCAAGTATCAGGGCAGGTGCTGATTCCTAATAGCTGCTGAAATAAATTCACCAGGCAGCTGGGGGCTCCTAGAGAGGAGATCTGTGTGCAGAGAAAGGGAGGTTGAGAAGAGGGGAGAGAAATGGAGACGGGGAGGAAGGGAGCAGGTGAGAGAAAGGGAAGGAGAGAGCGGAAGAGAATGACACATGGAGATTTGGGGAAAGATAGAAGGAGGGTTAGAAGGAGGGGATGGCTAGGAAAGAGAGTAGAGGGAGGCAAAGAGAAAGAGAAAGTGACAAAGCAGGAAGAGAAGGAGAGAGCTAGTTACAAGGAGGGAGGGAAACAGAGAGGAAGGAGAAAATGGTGAGAGAGGGAAAAGAGAGGAGAAGAGAGGAAGTGTGATGGAGAGAGACACAGAGATGGAGGGACTGAGAGATAATGAAGAAGATATCTGGGGGGAGAGGGCGAGAGAGAGGAGGGAGTGGAAAAGAGATTGAGAGGGTGTCAAGAAGTGGGTAGGTGAGAGAAAAGGACCAGTGTAGAGGTGGAGATGAAGAGGAGATAGAAAGAGATACTGAGGTGAGGGGCCATGAGAAGAGGGAATAGAGATGGGTCTGTACTTCTGAAATACTGGGCTTCCCAGACTCACCGGAGGCTCTGTGCCATGCTGAGGAGGTATCCAAACAGAAAAGAAAAAAAAAAACAACACATAAATCATGAAGTAGCTAGTAATACTGTGTTCCTAAAGACGAAGGCAGCCATCAGAGAGAGCAAGCAGGAGAGAAGGCATCTGAGGATTGGATCCAGAATTATACAGAGGCTTGGGAGCTCTGGAAAGAAGGAAAATGTAATGATCCAAGACCTTAGAATAGGCACAGCTCCCCAGACAATCAGCCAGTCCCTCTAGCCTCTATTCATTCCCACTCTCTGGCAATTCTGCGACGGCTTGGATTCAGAACCACGGACAGCTCCAAGCATCCCTCCAGGATTCAAGCTCCGCAGCCTAGGGCGGCGGTACACCAGATCCCTTCCTGCAGCTCACTCCCACGTGGGCCCCTTGCTTCCCCTGAAAATGGCTCTTTTGGGCAGTTGGAATGCAGACCTGTGAGCTGCTGAATAGATTACTTATTTTTCAGACATGGTTTTGATCCTGGTGTTACTTCACTGGATCACTGAATGGAAAGGGCTCACAGAGAAAATGGCCTTTTTTATAACCCTGGCAAAATGCTCCCGCACTGATGAGATGAGCCACCCAGCGAGTGTGCGTGCGCACATATGATACATAACTAACCAGAAGCATAATCTTCTAAATTGAAAGCCATAATGTTTGCTGTTGGAGCTAAATATTAACAGGGCGTTGTCTCCCAATGACCCTCGGGAGGCAGCTGGCTTAGCGGGAGGCTGTTGTCATATTCAAGCAACTTGATTAAATTCCTTTCTGCCATCAGAATTAAGAAATAAATAGTTTTATGAGGGTCATGTCACAAAGGACAGAGAAATGAAATGCTCAAGAAAGAGGGTGGAGCTGGATGCCTGCCAATACCTGCTTTGTAGTCCTGGAGGGAGCATCCTCACCCTTCCTAGGGTGAACTCAGGACTGCAGGCTGACTGCGGCTCTCTCCTTCCTTGGGGCATTTCTGCTGACCCAGCTCTGCAGCCTCCTTCGTCCCTGTTTATCTGAGAGCAGAATGGATATGTGGGATCCCTCTCAGGAGGCCTCTCAAAGACTCACAGAGAATGCAATAAAATCTAGCAGCTTAAGTCATGGCCTCTGAAGCTAGACTACCAGGGTTCAAATGACAGCTCTGCCACTGACTAGCTGTGTGATCTTAGGCAACTCACTTAGCCTGTCTGTGCTAAAGTTTCTTTAGCTATAAAATGGAGTGGTACCTGCCGTGCAGAGACATTGTGAGGATTTAATGAACACTAAGATGCTTAGTACATAGTAAGCACTATATAAGCACTTAGTATTATAATTATTATCACACTATATAAGCATTTACTATTATTATTATTATCATTAATATCTTCATTTAGGTTGAGCCATATAAAATTGCTATTTTGTAGATCAAAAAATTTAATACTAGCAACTTGATATGTAGTTTATACAGCAAGAGTTTTTTCCTTCTGTGGCCATCCTTTCCTGCTCTGTCATCCAGACTCAGCTTCAGCAGTGTTGCAAAGGTTCTATTACATAAAGATATGTTAACAATGCGCTGCTTTTATACTCAGAAAAAATAATTTTGTAAAAATGGAAAAATTCCAGCTAACCTCAGACTCAGAAAGTTTAATCTGCATTTCCTTTGGAAGGAGGAAATCCTAGGGAATTATTATTTACTGGCTACCTTAAAGGGCTTCCCTAGTAGCTCAGTGGGTAAAGAATCTGCCTGCAATGCAGGAGACCCCAGTTTGATTCCTGGGTTGAGAAGATCTGCTGGAGAAGGGATATGCTACCCACTCCAGTATTCCTGGACTTCCTTGACGGCTCAACTGGTAAAAATTACACTGGTTGTTCTGTGTGTGTTAAGTTTGTCTCAATGATTCTGTGAAGGGTGCATGGGGACCCCATTTTTTAGATTAAGAAACTGAAGCTCCCAGAAGTTGAATGATTTGTTGAAAATCACACAACCAGGGAGGGAGAACAAGAGTTCAGATCTACTGCCTCATTCTTGAGAAAGAGGGTAGAATGTGCTGCATGTTTGATGAATACTGTCTGACTTCATCCATCTTTCTCTTTGGATTTCTCCTCCTGGTCTCCTCTCCTTGCACCTGTGTCTCCAACACAGACCTCTTTCTTTTCTCTTCTGTAAAGTGATGAAAATACAAGATCATGCAAATTGCCCCACTGTCCGTCCAGAAAGCCCACACTGACTTTTAATAATCTAGTCTTAGTAAGAGCCATGTTTAAATGAATGGCCCTAGCTTCTGGAGACCTGATCTTGTAAGTAAAATCCTGTTCATAGTAAACAGTCCAGAAAAAACAGGGAGGGAGTATAAATCACATGACCAGGAGCAGAACTTAAGTGAGCAGGATGGTGGTGGTGGTGTGTGTGTGTGGGGGGGAAAGACTTGTAAAGTAACTACCTGAAATGTTATTTGTATTGGAAAAAAAAGTCATGGAGGGAAAAGAAGTAATACATGAAACCTCATTTTTTTCTTACTTTGAGTCCATTTTGCCCCCAGAGAGAAGCAGGCAGAAAACGTTCTGTTCTGACCATGAATACAGTGTGGTCAGCCTGACCTGGAAAACTGTCTGTAGTGGTTCTTAGGAGGGTAAAGAAGAGGGGCAAGTGGCTTAGATAACCTTGGCATGGGTGGAGCCTGTGAGAGGGGCTAGCTTCCAATTTGTAAAGTCGTTGAGCCCCTTGGGTGTCTCTCCAGCAGGAGCTCAGCCTAGGAAGCACCCTAGGGGCAGTTGGGGGCTTAGATGTGGGTGGAGGAAGAGAGGTACTATCATTCATGCTTTAACATCTTTATTTGATGCTCATCACAACTCTTGCGATGGTACTGTTATCTCTATTTTATAGAGCAACTATTAGTAACAATAGTAGCAGTGGGAACAGTCAAGTGGCAGCAGTAGTAGAAGTAGCTGTTGTAACTGTTTACTTTGAATCCAAGATATTTCGTAAGAACTTGTAGACATAAGCAGATATACTGGGTGTCTGTCCGCCATTGGCTTATATCCCCCCTTCATACTGTAGAGATGTCACGGGGAAGTGCTATCCAGCCAGGGACTGTTTCTATTCCCAATCTGCCTTGCATCTATTAATGGATGGGGCCCATGGCTTGGTTTCATCAGTGGAATGTGAAGGGAGATAATGCATCTTCCTTCTGGTCCAAAGTGGATAAGAATAAGGTGTGTCTTCTCCAAATTTCCTTTCTACCCATTGACTGGATTCAAAGAGCTTCAGGCTTCTAAGGGGATGGCAAAGCCACCGGCTAGAAGTGGCCTGGGCCCCCAAGTCACATCTAAACAGAAACAATCTCATTTAACTGTGATGTGAATGAGAGATACACTCTATTGTGTTAAGCTACTGAAATGTTGGGGCTTATCTGTTACAGCAGCTATTGTTGTTGCTTAGTCACTGAGTCGTGTCTGACTCTTTGTGACCCCATGGACTGTTGCCTGCCAGGCTCCTCTATCTGTGGGATTTCCCAGGCAAGAATACTGGAGTGGGTCACCATTTCCTTCTCCAGGAGATCTTCCCAATCCAGGGATCAAACCCAACTTTCCTGCATTGGCAGGCAGATTCTTTATTGCTGAGCCATCAGGGAAGCCTATTACAGCAGCTACTTTGACTCTAACTAATATGCATACATTATCTCACTTAATTTTTGCAATAATTTTTATGTGGCAGATATCAAGAACCCATTGTAAAGACAAAGCAATCTAAGCTCAGACGGTAAGTTTGCCCAAGCCTACATAATCAGTAAGTGATTCAGCCAGGATTTGAACCTAGATTTTTCTGACTTCAGGCTTACCGCATCAAGTTGCCTCACTGTGATCTTCAAGACAGGGGAGAGTGCAGAAAGAATTAAGGGACTTCTAGGGTAAAACTATGGTATGAAAACCTGTCCTTTCCCCAGAATTAGAACCAGCCTTGTGGGGCATTTCAGAACAGCTTTAGGGCTAATGAGTCAGAAAGGGAAGCCTTCTGGCTTAGGTTCAGGGTTTAGGGCTTAGGTCCAGGAAGAGGAAGGAAGGGAAGAGAATGGCATAATGTGGGACCTGAACCTGAGAACTCCACACAGGACACAGGGGCCCCCACGAGGCTTAAGTGAGGGCTTGAGGCCAACAGCATGAGCTTGATCTTTCCCTTCCAGGGTCCTCCCTCTGAGTGAGACATGGAAAACAAGAACAAGAATGACAGTCACAGCAATTGTCATAGGAGACGTAGCAGTGGAAGTAGCGGGAACTGGTGCTCACATAGCATTTGCTATGTACCGAGTACTCTCATTCCGCAATGCATGCTCTTCAGCTCCCAGTAAGGATGGAGCTCTACATCAAGTTCCCGCTAGCTATCTGTTTTACACATGGTAGTGTGTATGTGGGGCTTCTCCAGTGGCTCAGCAGTAAAGAATCCGCCTGCAATGCAGGAGCCGCAGGAGCCTTGAGTTTGATCCCTGGGTCAAGAAGATCCACTGGAGGAGGAAATGGCAACTCACTCCAGCGTTCTTGCCTGAAGCATCCCATGGACAGAGGAGCCTGGCGGACCACAGTTCATAGGGTCACAAAGAGTCAGGCACAACTACAGCGGTTTAGCAGCAGTAGCAGTGTGTATATGTCAATCCTAATCTCCCAACTCACCCCACCATCCTCTTCCCCCACTGGGTCTGTTCTCTATGTCCGCATTTTTATTCCTGACCTGCAAATATGTTCCTCTGTACCATTTTTCTAGATCCCATATCAGTTCAGTTCAGCTCAGTCATTCAGTGGTGTATGACTCTTTGCAACGCCATGGACTGCAGCATGCCAGGCCTCCCTGTCCATCACCAACTCCCCGAACTTACTCAAACTCACGTCCATCTAGTCGGTGATGCCATCCAACCATCTCATCCTCTGTCATCCCCTTCTCCTCCTGCCTTCAATCTTTCCCAGCATCAGGGTCTTCCCCAATGAGTTGGCTTTTCGCATCAGGTGGCCAAAGTATTGGAGCTTCAGCTTCAACATCAGTCCTTCCAATAAATATTCAAGGTTGATTTCCTTTAGGATTGACTGGTTTGATCTCCTTGCAGTCCAAGGGACTGTCAAGAGTCTTCTCCAACACCACAGTTCAAAAGCATCAATTCTTTGGCGCTCAGCTTTCTTTACGGTTCAACTCTCACCACCATACATTAACTACTGGGAAAACCACAGCTTTGACTAGACAGATCTTTGTTGGTAAAGTGATGTCTCTACTTTTTAATATGCTGTTTAGGTTTGTCATAATTTTTCTTCCAAGGAGCAAGCTTCTTTTAATTCCACATATATGTGTTATATACGATATACATTTTCTCTTTTTGACTTACTTCACTCTGTATGACAGACTCTGTATATCACAGGGAGCTCAGCTTGGTGCTCTGTGATGACCGAGTTAGGTGGGATAAGGGGGTGAGAGGGAGGTCCAAGGGGAAGGAGACAGACATTATGTCCATAGAGCTGATCCACTCTGGTGCACAGCAGAAGCTAATGCAACACTGTAATGTAATTATACTCCAGTTACAAAAAAGAACGGAGCTGATTACAGAAGCATGACTGGGGCCAGCACTGTCTGCAGAGAAGGATCCAGGTCCAACCTCAAGCAGAGCCACTTCGTAAGATAAGACTGGAACGAAAATTTAGAACTCCATGTGCCTGGGCTTGGTGAAGGCTGACTTCAGTGGCTGTCTAGATTTGCTTATGAGCCTTCAAAGCTCTGGCTCTTAGTTCTCTTGGGCAGCTGCCTCTGAAATTCCAGCTGACTTCTTGTGGGATCTCTCTAGGGGCAAAGAGTGGGTGAGGTTAGTGATTGGGATTTACTAGGCGTGTGAGGTGGTGGATCAAGGAACATGCCTCTATATGTTCTAAGAGGGCTTCCCAGGTGGTGCTAGCAGTAAAGAACCTGCCTGCCAATGCTAGGAGACATAAGAGACATGGGTTCAATCCCTGGGTTGAAACAATCCCCTGGAGGAGGACACGGCATCCCACTCTGGTATTCTTGCCTGGAGAATCCCACTGACACAGAAGCCTAGAGGGCTGTGGTCCATAGGGTCATAAAGAATCAGACACAACTGAAGCAACTTCACACACGCACACATGTTCTGAGAACAGAAATTCAGAACTGAGCAGGTCAGGTCTTTGGGGTAAAGAAATCACTCAGGCTGGATCAAAGCTCAAATATGGATGAAGGACTTCCCTGGTGATCCAGTGGTTCAGATTCCATGCTTCTGATGCAGGGGACCCAGGTGTGAACCCTGGTCAAGGAACTAGGATCCCATGTGCTGCAAAGCACAACCCAAAGATGAAAAATTTAAAAAGAAATTAAAATTATTTTTAATGGAGCGGGACACATATATATCTGTGGCCAATTCATGTTGATGTATGACAAAAACCGTCACAATATTGTAAAGTAATTATCCTCCAATTAAAATAAGCTGTTTAATTAAAAATGGCAGAACAGGGAGCGAGTGCGGGCCCTACTATATGTGGAAACACACCCTCCCAAAACTTTTCCTGCAGTGAGAATTAGTGCTACCTGGATCAGTTAGGTTTTGCTGTGTAACAAACTGTCTTGGCACTTAGCGGCAGCAGGGCACTTCTACGATATGGGTCTGGCTTGGCTAATCTCAACTGGATTACTTATGTCAGCTGGGCCTGAATGGATTAGAATGGCCTTACACATTTAGTGGTGTGGCTGCCGTTGGTTCAAGGGATGAGAGCGAGTGAACCACGTGTTTCTCATCTTCCAACAGGCTAACCTGGGTGGGTCACATGGTAGTTGCCAGACTCCAAGAGCAGCAAGAGGCAACAGGCAAGGAGCAAGCACTTTTCAAGTTTCTGCTGGTGATGTGTTTCTTATACTGTCCGCCTGAAAGTAAGTCATGAGGTCAATTCCAGAGTCAGTGTGCAAGCGGGTGTACCCAGGGGCCAGGCTCTAGGGAGATGTGAACAAGTCAGGCCATGCCTTCGCTTTAGTGTCTGTATCTGTGGCAGAGGTTGTACAGTTAAGAAGAGGGCCTTGGGACTTCCCTGCTGTTCCAGTGGCTGTGACTCTGTGGTGCCAATGCAGGGAGCCTGGGTTCGATCCTTGGTCAGGGAACTAGATCCCACTACTGCAAGTAAGTGCCTGCATGATGCAACTAAAGATTCTGCATGCGGCAAGAAGATCAAAGATCCTGTGTGCCACAGCTAAAACCTGGTGCAGTCAACCAACCAATCAACAATTAAAGATAAAAGACATGGAGGCAGCCTAAATGTCCATGAACTGGTGAAGGGATAAAGAAGGTTTGATATATATACAATGGAATATTACTCAGTCATAAAAAGAGCGAAACAGTGCCATTTGCAGCAACATGGATGAACTAGAGATTATCATACTGCGTGAAGTCAGTCTGATAGAGAAAGATAGATACTATATGGTGTCACTAATAAATGGAATAAAGAAAAAAATGAAAGAAGACAGTCTCTTTGGGAGACCCTCCCTAAAGGGGTTTAGATCTAGGAGGTCTGGGTTGAAGTCCTGGATTTACTCCTAAATGTCCTAGGACAAGCGACCTCAGTTTCCCTACTTCTGTATTGGATGACGGTACTTTGTGAAGATCAAATGAGGCGATGCTTGTGGAAGTCTTTTGCAAACCATGAAACCCCATACAAATGTCAGTTGTTACTTGCCTTCTGCACTAGGAATGTAGGTGGGCCTTATTAACCACTTGGAAATTATCCACTTGGTGGCAAACCCTCAGCCTCCAGGATGACTTAGCTTGGCTCCCCACCCACTCTAGAGCAGCCTCACTCATCACAGTATGCTTGGGGAATGCAAAATCACTTTAATATTGGCTAGAGACAAGAGTAATTAGGAAGGTAAATCTGCTGAAAAAAAATCATATTATGCAAATGTGATTAGCAATGACTTTGGGTTTCTTTATTATCTGAGAGTTTCAGTTCCTTGGCACAAATGTGGAGAGTTGGTTACTGTGTTCACTGGGGTGACTCCTAGTAGGTGCTCAGAAAATCGGAGCTTGTGAATGCAGGAGTGGGGAGAGGCGCCTGCAACCCTGGGCACTGGGAAGGGGGCTCCTCTGTCAGTCCCTTGGGGAGAGGCTGTGGGTCCCCCAATCAGGTCTTGAGCTGATCCTTGTGGAGGAAGTCAAAAGAGCAGACCTCACTGATGATAAGCCTCCCCAGGAGGGAAAGAGGCCCTCTCTTCCAGGCTGGAGGCAAACCTGAAGAAGAAAGAGCTGGAGATGTGATCCCGGAACAGCTGGTTCCTGCCATGGGGCTCCCCCTGTTAGAGGCTGGTGGCATCAAAGTGGTTTGAGTGTGACCCTGGCTCTGCCTGTGTGGGCCACCAGATGGTAGATGGTGAGGGTCTGGGGCTGTCTCATGCCTGCTGGGTTCCAGTGTGTTAATTTACAGTAGGGGCATTCTTTCCCATTATCAGAACACACAGTGGATTCTGCCAGATTCGTGCATTCTCTGCACAGGGCTGGGGATGGTACCTCCTTGGCTTTTGGAACTCCTTTTATAAAAGTCAAAAAAAAAAAAAAAAAAAAGGAGAAGAAGAAGAAAAAGAGGTACCTGCTTATTGAGTGTTTACCCAGTATCAGATGCTGTGCGACCTGCTTCGTGTTATGACTTTGTTTAACTTTCCTAACAGTTAGGAAAGTTAAACAAGGTGGGCACTATTAGGATCATTCCTATTTAGGTTAAGGAGTTGGCTACGATGGATGTTCACCAAATTTATTGTGGTAATCGTTTAACAGTATATGTTAAGTCTAATCATTATGCTGTACAACTTAAACCTATAGTGGTATTGTTATTTAAAAAATTAATTTAGTTATATTTTTGGCTGCGCTGGGTCCTCAGTGCTGCACACAGGCTTTCTCTAGTTTTGGCGAGCAGGGGCTCCTCTCTTAGAGCAGGTTTGTGTGGCTTCTCATCGCTTGGGCTCTAGAGTGCCTGGCGCAGTAATTATGGCACACAGGCTTAACTGCTCCATCGCATGTGGGATCTTCCCAGACCAGGGATCGAATCCATGTCCCCTGAACTGACAGGGAGATTCCTAACCACTGGACCTCCAGGGAAGTCCAGCTGTCTGTTATTTATATCTCAATAAAACTGTGGGAGTAAAGAAGCAGCAGAAACTGAGGCCCAGAGCGGCTAAGCGATTTTCTCAAGGACGGCTCTGTCAGTAGTGGAGTCGGGATTTGAACTTGGGCCCTGTGGGATTCTGAAGTCTATGCTGTGAGCCCAAAGCTGTGCACGTCCCCCCTTTCCCTGTGGGGCATCCCATGAATGAATCGGTGGTGACGCCTTCCTGCACTCACCTTCCTGTCTTCCCCTGCACATCCCTGTGTGCGTGCAGGTGACCCCACAGAGGCTCTGATGTGCTCCAGCTTCTTCAGAATTTTCTGGAAGCTGGCAGTCCCTTCTCCACCCTGGGAGGGTATGCGCTGTCTCTCCTCCTGGCTTTCCATACACTGATTTCAGCCCAGTTTCTCAGGTCGTGGGAACATCTCGGTCTGTAGCAGGTAAAGGGTCCTGGGGGAACTCCTGAGATGGTCTTGTGGGCTCCCTCATAACTCATCCTCCAGCCCAGCCCTCCCTAGGTTTTCTGAGAACCCACCATGTCTGTGTGCCCCCACTTCTCTCCTGTGCCTTTGGCGGCGTGGGGCCCCAAGGTGACTCCCCCGCTCCCCCCTCTGAAAGGACTGCAGAGCATCAGGGAATTTCTCAGAAGAACGCCTCCTGCCCCAGGTGTGTGTGTCTGTCACCAAGTGGGTGGGCAGACGGGATGGGGAGCAGCCAGCACCCCACGTAGGACCAGAGCAGCTGTGCTGGGGTGGGGGAAACAGCTGTCCCAGCCCATCCCGGGGTCCCCAGGTCTCTGCAGGCTCCCTCAGTCCTCTCATGGGACTTCCCTGGTGGCTCAGATGGTAAAGAATCTGCCTACAGTGCAGGAGACCTGGGCTCGATCCCTGGGGGGGGGGAAGATCCTGGAGAAGGAAATGGCAACCCACTCCAGTATTCTCGCCTGAAGAATTCCATGAACAGAGGAGACTGGTGGGCTATGGTCCACAGGGTCGCAAAGAGTTAAACACGACTGAGCTACTTTCACTGACTCACTGACTTCAGTCCTCTCTAGTCAGTGAGTCAGGCACAGACAGGCCTTCCCTGACCTTCCTTTCCAACAGGCTCTGGATCATTCTCTTTCCTGGAGCAGCTCCGAGTCGCTGAGGCTGACATGTCCAGAGCTGGCCACCTCTTGCCCACATCCTGTTTAGGAAGGGCATCTGTGATGGTTCCTCGCTTTCAGGTCGAATGGAGGCTGGATCTCTCCAATGCGTGCTGCTCCCTCATCCCTCCTCCATCCACATGGCCTCGGGGTTAGCTCTGCCAAGACCCCGAGGTGGCCCAGCACACCTGACACCAGTCTCATCCTGGTTCACTATCACGCAGAGGCCACAGTAATCTCCAAACGTGGACTGCCTACGAGTGACACTCAAGTCACTTGGACAGCATCCAAGACCTGCTATGATCTGGCCTCCACCTCTCCCGTCCATGACTCCTGACACCCGTCATAGCGTGCTCCATACTGATCTGCCTTGCCTTATAATGTGCTATCTGTGTGTGCAATGACATCCCCTCTTCTCTCAAGACAGTGTGAGGCTGTGTCCCCTACCACTCCGTCATCTTTGTCGGCTCCCGGGGCTGTGAGGCTCCTCCCCAAAAGCCCACTCACCCTCTAGGTTCCCCCAGCGCTCTGTCTGCTTGCCTATTACAACCCAGTTGCGTTGAAGTTATTGGTTTGCACTCTCATCTCCCAACCGGCCATCAGTTCCTCGAGGGCACAGACACAGGATTATTTATTGCCGAATCCCCTGCCCAGCTGAGGGCCCAGCACATAGTAGGCGCTCAATTAGTGCTGGTTGAATCGAATTCCCTCACCACTCCTGGAACTGATTCAATTTGAAAATGACATTGAATCCAGAGAATGGATTTCTGTCTCCCCCAAGGGTGTGTGAAGATACAATTCATCTCCTTGTTGGTTGCTCTTTTTTACAGAAAACTCCTGTTTCTGGATGGAATTGAGCCTGCAGACTGTGCAGGAGGGGCAGGAGGCCGTAAAGTGGAGCAGAGTTTGCTTTTCTCAGGGTAAGGTGTACAACAGCCGAGGCACCCTGTCATATCATGGCAGTGGAAGACTGGGGACCCCTGTGTTCCTATCTGCAATCCAGCCAGAGGCTAAAAGTTGCCTTCCATCCCTCCTGGCTGAAAAATAGGGGGAATAAATTACCCAGGCACTAAAAGTTGCATTAAGCAAATAAACATTTCGACAAGAATTATATGTGACATTCAAGAGAAAGCAAATAAACCCTAAGTTATGGGGACTTGTCAATGCTCTAGGAGAATTAAGTAACTAAAAATTGTTAGTAGCATCGGCGACAGGCTCTTAAACCTTCCCTGGCTCCCGCCCCCGCTGCAGGGGCTTGGAGAGAGATCACATGTTCCCTGTCGTGTGTCTCCTGAGAAAGTCTTGGTCTCCCGGGAGCTCAGGTCTGGAGGAGCCTCAGAAAGCCTGCAGGCCAGCGCTTTCAAGCACTGTTCCAAGGACTCCTAGGATCCTGCATAAACACTGCAGGGTCTGTAGGGAGGGGCAGCCCAGCAGGCAGAACCCACCCCCATCCTTTCACCCGCCACCAGCTTACACCTCTGCCCTGTCCAGCCAAGGAAACTCCTCTTTGATCTGGATTATATTCTTTAGGGACCCCAAGAAAACTCTCTTTCAGGTAGATGGTTCTGCTACTAAGTGGCTTGAAAACCAGTCCTGAGCTTCATAGGTGGTGCTAGCTGTTAAGAAAATACCTGCCCATGCAGGAGACGTAAGAGACGTGGTTCGATCCCTGGATCATGAAGACCCCCTGGAGAAGGGCAGGGCAACACACTCCAGTGTTCTTGCCTGGAGAATCCCATGGGCAGAGAAGCCTGGCGGGCTACGGTCCATAGGATCTCAAGGAGTCAGACATGACTGAAGCGAATTAGCACACACGCACTCACCTCCTGGAGCTAACATGCTCTAGGGAATGGAGTTGGAGAAATCTCCCTTAGAAGACTTTGGTAAATGATTGTTCAGCCTCTTTTGAACACTCCTGAGGACAGGGAGCTCATTCTGGAATTTTCATCAGACTCTTCTACTCTCCTTTGCATGAGATTCCATCCCGGGAGCCTGGTGCCAGAGACTTGAGTTGGAATCCAGGTTTTGTCACCTATTCAAAGTTTAAATCTGTGTCTCAGTTTCCCTATTGGTGAAAAGGAGACAAAATGTATTAGTCTCCTTCAGCTGCTGGTCACAAATTATTTCAAGGCTTAAAAAAGCAATAGATAGCCAGTGGGAAGCTGCAGTGTAGCTCAGGTAGCTCAGTTCAGTGCTCTGGGATGACCTAGAGGGGTGGGATAGGGGTGGGTTTGTGGGAGGCTCAAGAGGAAGGGGATATATGCATACTTCAAGCTGATTCATGTTGTTGTATAGCAGAAACCAACATAACACTATAAAGTAATTATATTCCAATTAAAGAATATATGGCCTTTATGACTCTATAAAAATAAATGAATAAATAACACACTCACACAATCCAAACAGAGAACCCCACAGATTTGCTACTATATAGTTTTGGAGGTCAGAAGCTCAAAATGGGTCTTAAGGAATTAAATTCAGGGGTCTCAAGGCCCGTGTCCCTTCTCGAGTCTCCAGGAGCACCCTTGCCTTTCTGGAGGCCATCTGCATCCCTCGGCTCACGGCCCCGTCTTCACTCTTCACAACACGTGGCTCTAGTCCCTGCCACAGCTCTAGTCTGCTCCTCTGACCCTGACCCTCTGCCCTCTTATAAGGACCCAGTGATGATACCGGGCCCGCCAGGATGATTAGGCTGATGTCCCCAACTCAGGGTCTTTAATGTGACTTCATCTCCAGAGACCCTTCTGCCATGTTAGGTGACATCCTCACAGGTTCTGAGAGTTGGGATGTGGACAGTTTTGCGGGCCTTCGTTCTGCCCACCACATAATGATAGTGCTTATCTCCAAGGGTTGCAGTGAAGGTTAAACAAGGAAGTGAATGTCAAGTACTCAGTGCAGAGCCTAGCACACAGCTGGAGCTCAGTAAGTCAAATGTCCCTCCTGTGTGTGACTCCTCTGAATATGCCCACATCCTCCATGCCCTCCTATAGCCCAGGGAGAGAATGTTTCAGATCTTGGCTTTTAGATGGTGGAGGCCTTATAGAGCTGATGCAAGAGTTTAGACCCAGACCTGAGGCTGTAGGAAGCCCTTGGGGTTGTCCAAGCAGGGGAGGGCCATGGCAAATTTGCTTTGTAGAATGAACTTGCCAACTACAAGCTGGAAGGGACAAAGCAAGTGCTAGGAGAATGGGATGGATGCTGCACCTTGGTCCAGGTGAGATGAGGAGACCTGGACCAAGGCCAAGGGGGCTGGGGCTGGACTCAAGAGCTATTTAGGAGGTGGAGGTGGGAAACCTGATGATTGATTGGATGCCTGGGTATGCGGGGCAGAATCCAGGAGGAGTGCCAGGTTCCGGTTTTGGCATCTGGGGCTGTTCTCTGATGATGGGGAACCAGGAGGAGGAACAGATTCAAGGGGAGGTGATAAATCCAGGATGGGGCCTACTGGGGTGGAAATGCCAGTGTGATGTCCAAGGCAGGACGTCTGAGTGGGTGCTGGATAGATGGGTCTGGACTAGAGACGGCCCTTGCAGAGCTAGTTCTCAACTTAGAGGCGGTACCCGAGGGCCTGGTGGGTGGGTCAGATCACTGTAGAGGGAGGAGGAGAGGGATGTGTGAAGGATCCCAGGGAGCCACAGTGTTCATGGGACTAAAGCATATTCAGCAACAGAGGAGCCACACAGGTCGGGGAGTTCCCAAATGCAGCGCCCCCACATTCATTCCCCCGCTGCTGGACCTGCTGGAGGTATGTCATCCATAGCTGTACACCTGAGACCGCACTTTGGGATTACAGTGGATGCATTTTCCACCTTCATCAGCAGCAACACATTACCTTGCTTAATCTGCATAACCAGCCTGTTCTGGAGGGATTTTCCTTTTCACTTTAAAGTGAGGTTGTTGAGGCTCCAAGAGGCCCAGAGACTTGCTGGTGGCCCATAGCTTGGTCTAGTGGCTAGAACTGGGTGTTTGGATTTCACGGTGGCTCAGTGGTAAAGAATCCGCTTGCCAATGCAGGAGACGCGGGTTCAACCCCTGTGTTGGGACGATCCCCTGGAGAAGGAAATGGTAACCCACTCCAGTGTTCTTGCCTGAAGAATTCCATGGAAAGAGAAGCCTGGTCCATGGGATCACAAAGAGTTGGACACGACTTACCAACTAAGCAACACCACCACCACCAACAACATAGCCAGCGGGGATCTGTAAGGGAATTCGATCCTACATCTGACTGCTGTGGATTAAGAGCCTCTCCACTCACCATGCACACAAGTGTTACAGGTTTGCACATCAGCAGGTCTTCCAGTGAGTTTTGGGTGAGGCTGAGGCTTTGCAGTTTCCAGGCTACAAACCCAGGCCTTCATGCCAAGCATCCTTTGGGAGCTCTGGTAACATGTGGGAAGCCCTGGGTGTCTTCGGAGCCTGGGGAATACAAGTTCAGATCCAAGACCCTCTCCTTTCTCAGAGGAAAGGAGGGTGTCACATTCCTCAATGTCAGATGTCTTGTCAAAGTCCAGCCATCAGGAGCTGACAGTGAACACTGCCTTAGGAACCTTAACGTGGGATCTCAAGGCAAGGGTCCTAGACAGGGCAACCTCCAGATTTCCAGAATCTCTGAACAACTAGGAGTAATATGGGTCCTAATATGCCCTGTACTCTGTTCTGAGTGCCTGGCACCGAGTAGCTCATTGAATTCACACAACAGCCCTGGGAAATAGGCGCTATGGCTTGCCCCATTTTCCAGATGAGGATACTGAAACCCAGAGGGGTTGCCCAAGGTCACACAGAGCTGGGATTCCAGCCCCGGCTGAGTTCACAGTCTTACCCATCCTGCTCCTCCTAGCTCTCTATGATGGGGGTATGGGGGCGGGCGCACAGGTGTGCTGGCTGCCAGATGCCCTCTGCTCACCCCTGACATGATAATGTTGAAGAGGTAGGAGGCAGGACTGACCCAGCCTCGTCTTTTCTTGCGCCTGTTGGATCCATCTTGGTCTTTCACTCAGGAGGCCATGAGGGGGTGCACAGGAGGATGGGCTGGAGTTGGGTCAAGCTGCTGTTCCCCCACCCTGGACTAGGGCTCTGGTGCAGTCAGACAGGCTCTGGTTTGAGAACCAGCTCTTTGATATCTTCTGACCCTGGGCGGCTTCCCCAATCTCTCTGAGGTTTAATTTCCTTATTCATAACATAAGATTAATACTATGACTCCTTCCTCCCAGGATGGGGGTGGGGTGGGGGTGGTTCCCCTCCAGATCCTCCTTCTCCTTCATCACCACTATCCCGACCAGCAGTTGTTACCTTCAGGCCGCCACCTGTCCTAGGAGCTTTGCATCAGTACCCCTTTAACCCTCAACAGCAGCCCTGCAAAGTAGGTATTTGATTCCCAGCACAGATGAAGACACTGGCACCAGGAGAGGCAAAGCAATACCTCTGAGGCCACTGGGCTTGTATCAGTCAAAGGGTCAGGCTTGGACAAAAGCCAGGTCTGCTTCGCCATGCTGGGCGCTCCAGTTGAAAACTAGCAGGCCGAGCACACTTAGGTTTCCCTTCTCTTCTGCTCAATATGCCCTTGGCAGAGAATCTTCCCTTCTCAGAGTCCTCCCTGCCAAGAGCCACAGGCTTTCCACTGCCCACTGAAGACCCGAAACAGGGGCAGAAGCCCTGCTGTCCCCTGTGCTCCACAGCCCGCAGCCCACCCACCAGCACCCTCCCTTCTGGGGACCCGCCCTCCCAGCAGCATCTTTGCGGCTCCCACTGCAACAGGGGATCTAAATTTAGACCCTGTGCTCTGTTAACGCTGTGAATAATGCTAATTAGCATAACAATTCTTCCTGCAATTAAGTTGGGGAGGGGGGGGTGAGGAGGCGGTGCTTGGTCCAAGAGGAAATTACACAGGGAGGCCTGCCTTATTGCTAGTTTTCGGAGGACTCGCTGGAGGTGTCTACTTGGCACGGCTGTCTTCTTGGATGGCTGGATCCAGAAAAATGCCTATTTGGGGCGGAGGGAGGGAGTGTCTGTCTCTAACCTTATTGTGATGTGTTATTGGTGCATGTATTAAAGTGCAGCTTGGAGCCCTGCAAGGCAATGAATTAGGTTTTGTAAGCAAGCTGTCACCTGCTCTGAAAGGTGTGAAAAAATTATGAACCGCATTGTCCTGGAAACCACAAAATGGCACTTCTTCCCCGAAGTAAACACATAAGTTTGGGATATAAAGTTGAAAGGAAGTTACATCTGGAATGTAGATGTATTTGTTTAGGGAGATCTGCCACCTCTCTTGATTGACCAAGCCATGCCAAGTTGCCTGCTCATGGGTCTGGATAACCCTCTGGTCCAGAAGCTACCCACTGGGCCCCAAGACTCCACCTGCTGCTCTGTCCTTCCCAGGGAGAGGTCGGGAGGTCTGACATCTCCATGGGCTGGGAGGGTAGGGCACCCGAGGAAGGGGCTGACAACTCTTCAGATATTTGCAGACAACTCTTGTGAGCTCTGAGGCTCATCTCTCCGTTTTTTCCTCTCTCTCTCTTTTTTATATTTGGCCCTATTGCACAGCATTTGGGATCTTAGTTCCCCAACCAGGGATGGAACCTCGCCCACTGTGTTGGAAGTGCAGAGTCTTAAACCACTGGACCTCCAGAAAAGTCCTCCCTGGTTTTCTTGAATTCTTTCATAGCACGTAGTTTTTAGACTCAACCTCCATTCTCATCTCCCTTTTCAGAGCATTCTTTCTGAGTAGCATGGAACAGAGAAGGTTCCTCTCCTCCATTACTCTGGTCCAAATACTTCTGTTGATACAGCCTAACTAAGGTAACTTTTTTTTTTTTTTTTAAGGAACCATCTAACTCTCTTGGCTTGTTTAGAGTTTGTGGACCTATAAATGGTAAATAATTCATGCAACCATTAACTCCTCATTCTCTACTTGCGTGAGGCATTATGCTGGTCTCTGGGATGTAAGAGGCGAATCAGACCTTGTCCCGCCTCAGCAGAAGGGGCAGACCACCTGCGCTGAGGGAGAGAATGGGAGTGGGGTCAATGCCAGGTGCTAGAAGCGAGGCGCATGTGCAGGGGGCACCTGGGGCAGGCTTTGCCTGGGGGTGAGGGGTGATCTGGCCTTGAAGGATGTGTAGGCCTTTATCAGCTCATGTTCACAAGAACTTCTGCCAATTCAGACCCCTTCATCTGTGTGCTGGAGACTGACATTTGAAAGTAGAAGCAGGATGTTAGATTTACCCTAATTAAGGGCTGTCTTGATGCTGACCCATAAGCGGTGAACCTGGGATGTGTTGTTGTTTTGTTCTGGGTCATTTTTAGAATTGACCCAGCTTCTTTAATGTGTCCTCACGCGTTCCACTCAGAAGCACAGTCCCGAGGACAGGGCCAGCCGGAGGGTCTTTGTTGTTCAGTTGCTAAGTTGTGCCCAACTCTTTGCGACCCATGGACTGCAGCACGCCAGGCTTCCCTGTCCTTCACTGTCTCCTGGAGTTTGCTCAGACTCACATCCACTGAGTCGGTGATGCCCTCCAGCCAGCTTGTCCTCTGAGGGTCTTCAGCGAGTGCTTTCAGTGGCTCAGTTCATGTCTGCCGCTCTGTTCCACTCTAGCCCCACATGGCCTCCTGCCTGTCCCTTCACCAGGAGTTACCAAAGCCCCCATTTGCCAGCTGCCTTGACCAGCTCCCCACCCTGCCTGTGCTTAGCCAGCAGTCTCTCGATGCCCTGGGGCTTATCACCACCATGTACTGAGTTATTGCTCCTGTCTAGGCCTTTGGCTCAGTGCTTGGTGCACACAAAGCCCTTGGGGTAGGTAGCACTCAGTTTGTTAAACTGAGATTTTGGAAGCTTCTATCATTAGCCCAGGGTTCCAGGGCTGGGAAGGGGGATTGGGCACCAACTCCCTTCCATGCTTCCTTCATCCTTGGGGGAGAGACTTCGGATGGAGATTCCAAGTCACCTAATCTGTTCAATGGCTTTAATTTCTGGATGTCACCCGGGGACTCGTAGCTTAAGTGGTGGGACATGTGGTCTGACCCATGTTCTCGCCCCTGCGATCTGTCAAGAGGCCTGGCACAGGGCTTGCTGTTTGGTGGACACTTGTTCTGACTCTTACCCTGCCATAGGGCCTAACACGTGGACAAATGGACACAGAAGCTGAAGTCCAGCTCATTCCAGTCTTCTAGTTCTCTGTCACGCTGCTCTCTTGACTTAAGCCAGGGCAGAGGCGACACACAGGCCATTGGTGAAGGCAGACCCTGCCCTTCCTTGTGAGGATGAGGCCTATGGAGCTTTGCTGGGCAGAGAGGGCAGTGCTTGGCATGCACGTGCGCACACTCACACACAGACACACACACACACGCATGCACGACCTGGCGCCCTCTGCACCGCCATGTGCAGCGAGCTGCTGGCTTTCAGTGATGATGGATGTGTCTCTGTGTGCTGCTCAGCTCTGCCTTCCCCCCACCCCCATTCTGCACTCCGGACTCGCTGTGTAAACGGCTCCACCCCGCTGCCTGGCAGGGGTGGTGGATGGAGGGACTGGGGGAGGGAAAGGAGGAGTGGAGCCATTTGTCTGGGGCACCAGGAGGGGAGTTGGCCACTTACGGCTGTGATGGATGGTGACTCTGCTCTGCCATCTGTTGGGGCTGGCAGGCTGCTTAGCACAGCACTGCACACCTGGCTGGGCCATCCCTGTGGAGCTGCGCCTGCCTGTGCTGGGTCCTGGGGACCAGGCTCCCAACACACCAGGGCAGGAGGCTGGCGGGCAGGAGCTATGAGGTCCCAGGGCCCTGGCAGAGGAAAGCGTGAGCTGCTCTGAGAAGAGGGCTTGGTGCATCTGAGCCACCTTTCACTGTTTTCCTTCCCATCGGCATGGACCTCTGTGAAGACAAGAGGGACCATGCCTGGGCATTTCTGGGCACATTAGAACCTAACTGCCCACCTCCCTTAACAACAAATACTTGCAAAGCCCTGGACACAGTATCTAGCGCCCACATTCTCAATAGAAGCAAAGTGTGTTGGCCCATGCTTTGCACCCAGGCCTTGGGAGATGGTGATGACCACAAAGATGCTTTCAAGGCCATCTGGCAACTTGGGTGGAGAATGGGAAGTGTCTTGGCCCCCTACTAGTGACACCTTCACCTGTGCAGTGGCCACCCTCTTGGATCCAAGAACGTTGGAGTTACAAGAATACCTTGAGGCCATCTATTCAAAATCATTGAATTGAATGGGAAGCTGAGGACTGAGAAGGGAGGGGCCAGCCCAATGGCCACTAGTGTCCTGTGCTGGTGCTAGCAACCTGTCTTTCCTCCTCAGCCGGCTTCTCCCCAGGGTCTGGACCCTGGGCATGATCAGCCGGGCACAGCTCTAGCGCTTGGGTAAAAGTGGCTGCCTCTTCCTTAGAGCTCTGCTGCCTCACCTCATACCTTCATTAGTCAGGCTTGCCCCACCTGTGCTGTTCTGTACGAATATGCATGGGTTCTGGTCTCTTCTTGGGAGCCACCTCCCTCTCCAAGTCAGAGTCTAAACATCACTGTTCTGGGACCTCCCTCCTCCTTTGAAACAGAATGTTAGCCTTGGAGGGGGTGTGGCTAAGAACCCCCATCCCAACCCACAGGGAGGCACCTTGGGTCTTGAGGTAACAGCAGCTCCTGCTTGGCCAAAGATGGACAGACCTCCCCCAGATCAGCCTCTGAGCCTCAGCTTGGGGCTGAGTTTAGATTGAATCAAAGAGAAACAGAACGTGGGACATCTTTCCCACACTTGAGTCTGCAGGGGCAAACCCATAGCTGGTCCAGGCATATGCGTTGATCCAATTTTAAGTAATGCATTGGTCAAGAAGTTCACTCGGTTTTCCCATAACATCTTACAGAAAAAAAGACCTGAATGAACTTTTTGACTGACCCAGTAGATTTAGGGGTGCTTCTAATGGAAGGGACAGCACAAGTAAAAGCCTGGTGGCCAGGAGGTCAACTGAAACCGTAACAGATTCTTTTAGGCTGAAAGAGACATTGCAAAGAGGCATCTTATTTTTGTCACTGACCTAGTGGAATTGCTTCATTGTGGAGAGGGGGAGACATGAACATATGGTACATAATACAAGAGATAGAGTAAAATTCCCATAATTCAGGCAGAATTAAGAAGAGACGGGATGATATAGCTGCAATCTGGCAGGGCTTCTTGGAGGAGGTAGCATCCTAACTCCCAGGTCTTTCTGGAATCTCCTCTCCTGTAGGACACAAACACATGAGACAAAAACCCCATCAGGGGCCTGGGTAATGAATAAATAGATGATCTCACCTTCCTCCTGCCCTCTGAACTCTGACAAAGGAAGGGAAGTCCCACGGGCCCAGGGTATGCCAGGTAGGTAGGACGTGTGTTCCTCCAGTTCACATTCTCAGGATGACCTCAGAAAAGGCATTGTTGTTTCCACTTTGCAGCCCAATAAAGGGAGGTTCAGAGAGGTGAAGTGGTTTGCCAAGGTCACACACCCAGGACGCAGCAGAGAGGGGACTGTACAGCCAGGTCTCCAAAGACTGGGTGAGCTTTTCGGTACCATTACCCTGTGGAGGAGGCACTGGCACCCCACTCCAGTACTCTTGCCTGGAAAATCCCATGGACGGAGGAGCCTGGTAGGCTGCAGTCCATGGGGTCGCAAAGAGTTGGACAGGACTGAGCGACTTCCCTTTCACTTTTCACTTTCATGCATTGAAGAAGGAAATGGCAACCCACTCCAGTGTTCTTGCCTGGAGAATCCCAGGGATGGCGGGGCCTGGTGGGCTGCCGTCTACGGGGTCACACAGAGTCAGACATGACTGAAGCGACTTAGCAGCAGCAGCAGCAACACCCTGTGGGAGACCCAGCTCCAGGCGGGTAAGCCGAGCTGCCCACTGAAGGGCTGGTTCCGCAGGGGGTGGCATTGGCCACTGGAGGTGAGTGCTGAAATGCCAAGCCTGCTTCTAGACATGACAGCTGTTCTTTGTTCGCCAGGCAGCTGTGGGCTGCAGCGTTCCTGGGAGCTAGGAAAGACTGGCTCCCTGCAAAAAAGCAGGAGCATAATTTGGCTCTTCTTAATTGATTTGCAAATGTACTGAAGAATTGGTGGTAATTCCTTTAAAATTTTACTCTCTTTCAAATTTTGGAGGTAAACATAATGAGAAAGGAAAGTCAGCACCATATAATGGAAGGAAAAAAAGGTCTAGCATTTTATTTTATTTTTACCCTGGGCATAAGGAAAGCCAACTCACTATGAATATCTCATTATTTGAAATTCAAATATTTCTCTGGAGTTGAGCACAAAAGGAAACTTAAAAAAAATATTAACACACACGCACACATACATACCCTGAACCATTTCTCCTCTTAAATATGTGACTCAGAATGTCCTAGTTTAGGTTATAATAGCCCAGTTGCAAGAATCAATCAGCCCTAGATAGATGTGTTTACTCAGAAGTGCTTAGAAAGGAGACCAGTCAAAAGAACATTAATATCTTAAAACATTGAAATTATCTTTACCAAAGAACATTAGCTATAAGCATTAATATTTGGGAAATCTTTTTTTTTTTTTTTTGCCTGCAAAGTGTCTACATTCAGCTGAGCCCAGAGGTCAGGTGTGGGGGAGAGTGAGGAGGTGGTTCTCTGATGAAAGCACAGCATGCTAGAAAGAGCTCAGCAGCCCAAGTCCTTCATTTATTTACATGACAGTTATTAAGCCGTCAGTACAGAGTACAGATGAAAACCATGGGCTTGGCAGTCAAGCAGACCTAGGTGAAAATCCCTGCTCCATCACTTCATTAACTGTGCCGCTTTGTGTGAGTTATTAATTGCCTGGGGGTCTCAGTTTTTCCATCTGTAAAATGGGAATAATAATAGTGTTAGGCAAAGGAGGACCTTTCAGCACATTCAGCACAGGGCCAGTACAAGTCACCCCTCAACAGAGGGTAATGATGTCAAAGCCTTTTCTATGCAGGGTTCCTATGTCCAGGCACTGCTAAGAGTGGGGACAAAGGGTAAACCAGACAAACACAGAAACTTTCCTCCAGTGCTTATTAAGTAGGGCAAGGGGCAGTTACAACATCACTTTGCTGAAAAGACTGGGTCTGGCTGCTGGCTGAACCCACTTCTTAGCTGTGTCACCCGGCAAGTCACTTTATCTTTCTGATCGATCCTGATTCCTCATCTGTGAAATGGAGAGAAAACTCTGCTCCTCTTGACTCAGGGAAGTTATGAAAACCAAGGAGATAAACCACAAGGAAGAGTCTCTTGTAATGTAGTGAGATCTGGCTGGGGGAGTTTTTGGCTGGTGTGTTTAACCCCTTCAGGCCCAGGACCCAACTGGAATCAGGAATGACCAGGAGTCCTCTTCTGTTTGGGTCAGGTTTTCTGGGAGGGACTCTGTTTCCGATTGTAGGGCCTTATGTGGTCCATTGCATTAAGAGTTGATATGTTATCCTGAGAACAATGGGAGGCCAGTGGAGGCTTTAAAGTAGAAAGTGATGGGATGAGACTGAGTTTGGGGAGACAGTTCTGTGTGTGGAGGATGGGCTGGAAGAGGGAGCCTGGGGGCAGAGGGCTCAAAAAGAGGTAACAAGGACCCTGACCAGCTCTAGTCAGGCTCGTCTGAGCCCTTTTTCCCACTGGCCTTGTCCTTGGTTTGCCATCCTTGATCTGCTGAACCCGGATAGCAAGAATTCCGCCAAGTCACTTTAGTAAGGTGGAGAAGGCAATGGCACCCCACTCCAGTACTCTTGCCTGGAAAATCCCACGGACAGAGGAGCCTGGTAGGCTGCAGTCCATGGGGTTGCTGAGGGTCGGACACGACTGAGCGACTTCACTTTCACTTTTCACCTTCATGCATTGGAGAAGGAAATGGCAACCCACTCCAGTGTTCTTGCCTGGAGAATCCCAGGGACGGGGGAGCCTGGTTGGCTGCCGTCTGTGGGGTCACACAGAGTCGGACACGACTGAAGCGACTTAGCATAGCATAGCATACTTTAGTAAGGATCCTCCCACCTTGGACATGTGACCAAGTTCCTCTTGGTAATTATCTATGCACTGACCCTGTCACCCTGGCTGCTGCCTACACATACCCAGTGGCTCCTGCTCTATCTGGCGCTGAGCTGTACCAAAGTCTTTCTCTCCTATTGCAGCAGCCCCAATAAAATCTGTCCTGCCATTTTCAGCAAGCATCTGGCACAATTTCACTTTGACTCAGCGCAAAATCCAAACCACATTTAAGAAGACAGAAAGGATGGAGAGGCAAGGGCAGGCTTTGGAGATAGAATAGGAAGATCAGGCAGGAGAGGAAGGGGTCAGGGACCCATCCCAGCTCTCCTGTTGAAGCAACAGAGATGTGAAATCTGGGAGAGAGAGTGGCTTTGGGGAGGAGAATGCCACACTTAGTTTTGAACTGTTGGATTCAGACTGGTTTTCCTTTCTTGCAATCCCCTTGGTGTTTTCAGCCCAGATGTCACCCTTTGGAGCTTCCCCACCCCATTCCCAAAGTGCTCCCTGAGTTCCCTCTGGGCCTGCTGCCTCTCAGCAGGCTCCCCTTTCCCTTAGCAAAACTCTTGTGTCTCATTCCCGCAGGAACTGGTTCTCTAGTGTCAGGGGCCTACTTTAAACAGCAAATCTGGGCTAACGGATGCCTGATGCAGGGCTTCTCCACTCAGTGGATGTATTTGCATTTTAACAGAGGCATGTTGAAGGGAATACTTTTGCCCCAAAGACAATGAAATGAGGTCACAGAGGCCACAGACCACTGGTGGTGGACAGACTTCTAGAGAAGGGCAAAGAGAGCCACGGGCTGTGCCATCAGGCAAAGTCAAGTTCAAATCCAGGCTCAGAGTCCTTAACTGGGCAGCTTTGGTGGGGACAATGTGCCTCCTCTGAGGAGCTAACCTATCACATCTGGGGCATGCCCCATACCTCTCTGGGCCTCCACTTCCTCGTGTGGAAGGGGACAGTCGTGTCTCCCTTATGAACTAGCACGCACATCTTCCCCACCCCCTGCAAGCTCCCTTCATTTTTAACTCACCCCCACACACTCTGGTCCTCTCCCTCCTGGGTGGCCTTTGCTCACTCTACCCCTTTCTCTCCCTTGAACTTTGTGTGTGCTGGGTGTTCGGTCTGAATCCCCAGTGCCAGAGAATTCCGCTGAAAAGCTTGTTGTTTCCAAAGATAAGTGGAGAAGCCCACCCTGTGACCCCGCAAGCCAGGAGCAGTGGAAGCTGGGGCTCGCAGGAGGTGGCCCTATGATTAATCCCCCGCATTCTCGCCACCATTGTGTCTTCCCTATTGAGATCAACCAATTAGCAGTTCCACACTCCTCTGTGTGGCAGCCACTTATTAACAGAGACAAAGGCAGCATTGATTCCAATTTGTCCTGCATTTGGCTGTTTCTGAAGTTAAAGATTGCGTTTTGGGTAGCAGTGCTGGGGAAGAAACACAGGGGCAATGTAGAGAGAGCGCCTAAAACTAGTTGAAATAATTTTAGCTCTATTGTGAATGGCTAAACTAAATATAAACAGAAGAGAGAAGAAAAATCTTAGTAATGTTAATTACCATAAGCACTAAGAACCCCAAAATGAGGCGTACAATTTGTTTGGTGACACTCTGATAATTAAATCATTTTCTCCCATTGAGACTCCTTGCAGGTTTGTGCCGAGCCTGGTTCTTCCTGAGCGGTTTTCTCTGGCTCTGAGGGATGTTCCAAATTCTGCTTCCCAGGTTCCTGAATCCACAGGTTTTCTTCAGTCTGCATGAGCAGGGCTCTGCTATCGACCAGTTGGGTAATCAAGTGATCACTGGGTCTTGGGCCAGCCTGAGATATTTGAGAATAAGGTTGAGGTCATGGTTGACATGGACAGAAAGCTTGCTCACTTCCACCTACCCATCCCTCTATCCATCCGTTTGTCCATCTGTTCACATCCATGCATTTTTTCATTGATTCATTCAATAAGCACCTTCTTTTGTGTAAGGCATTGAAGATGCAGAGCTAATAAGATACCGTTCTCTCCTCAGAAGAATCTAGCTGGGGAAGGGAAGGATGATACGTATGTAGAGAATTATTTAACAACACAGTGTCAGAAGCCTTAAAAAGGAGGTCTAAACAAAGTAGTTTGAGAGCAAAATATTGACAGATTCATTTTGCCTAGGGAGTCATGGAAGGCTTCTCAGAGGAGGTGACATTAGTTCTGGGCTTAAAAGCATGAATAGGAGTTTGCTGAGTGGGAAAGTGGGAAGAGGGACACCCCACCAGGGAGGACAGAGCAGGAACAAAGAAAGGCCCAGTGTTTCCAAGAGCCCTGGAAGACTTGGGTGAGGGTGAGAAGGCTGGTTTAGGAGGAGTAGCAACAACATCCATGACAACAGCATATTTATTAAGCACCTACTACATATCTGACACTATGCCAAGTGTCTTACCCTCGTTATCTCATTTAATCCTCACCTCCACTCCCCCACCCTGAGATTTTTTTATCCCCTCCTTCTTCTGATGGGGATTCTGGGACTCAGAATTTACAAAGCTGGGAAGACCTGTTGGTGATGGCTCAGAGCTGTGTTCTTCATCACCGTGTCATTCTGACAGGCTGTGGGCCAGCCTGGGAAGAGCTTAGATGCCAGGCTAAGGAGCTGGGCTTTATTCTGCAGTTGGTGTGGATGAACGCCCAAGAGAAGGCCCTGACACTGAGCTACCATTTGGTCTGGTCAAGGAGTGAGGGCTTTGTCCATTGTGGGGGTGTGCACATTGGTTTTGCCGGCTGCTCACTCCTCTTCTTGCCTCTGGGGTATCTTCTGTGCCACATGCTTGCCTCTTATGTCCATGGCCCCAACAAGGGCACTGATACAATCAGGGGCAAGGTGTGCCTGGTGACAGCTTCACACACTTTGAAGCCCTTTCTTTCTCTGTGTTACTTTTTGCAACATGGGTCTCATTGTCCCATTGACGCTGAGAAGGCTCAACTCTTAGAGATGTCATGTGACTTGTCTGAGGTCACCTGGTCTGTGTTTTGGTCCTGAACTGTCATCTGGCTCTTCCAACATTATCTTTCTTCCTCTTCCATCATAAAATTCACCCATCCTACATCCTTGAGGAGATCCCATGGTTTGGAAGGAAGAGATGCTGGCAGATTCTCCTCAATTTCTCAATGTCCCTTAGGACGTGGGCCTTCAAACTGAAAAAAGAGTGTGATCCATAGGGCAGAGTAAGACCAAGCCAGGTGTGGGGTTAATTACTGCTTCTCAAGTGGTACCATGCCTCTTCCACTCATTACTCTATTTATTATGCTCTTTTGTGTGGCAAAATTTCTCGAAAGAGTTTCTTCAGTTGTTGACTTCAATTTTCACTTCCTAGGCTCTCTTCAACCATCTCCTGTCAGGCTCGGGCCCCATCACTCCGTGTCCATGGCTTCGGGCAAGCTCTTTGATGCCCCGTGGGCACCTCTTGCCATCACTGCTCTCCTCCTCTTGGATCCTCTCTTCTCTGGCTCCTGTGGTCTCTGTTTATCCTGGATTTTCTCCTGATGCTCAAGCCTCTCCTTTTGGGCCGGGTCTCTATCTCTTGCAGAAGTCACGATCCTCTCCTTATCTCGCTGTGTCCCTGCTGCTGCCACTGGTTTTTCTTCTGTTCTTCCCTCTCAGTGGGTTTCTCTTTATTTCTCAAACCACAATTCACAGTAAGAAATGCATTCTATATTCTGTCCAGAGAGTCACCATTCTATAGAGCAAAAATGTAATGAAACAACATGTTAATCCTTACTAGGTGCAATGTTCTTTAGTATTTTTAGTCTATTCTGTTCCATTTTATTTAATTTGAAAAATACCCATTTTGACCCAATCAGTGTTGCAACCCACCAATAAGTTTTGGACCCTCATTTGAAAACCACTCTTCTAACTTTAGTCTTTCCCAGCATCAGGGTCTTTTGTTATAAGTCAGCTCTTTGCTGATCCTGACCCAGAGGCTGGGAAAAATTGAAGACAAAAGGAGAAGGTAAGGGGGGTGGGGTGGGGAGCAGAGGACAAGATGGTTAGATAACATCACCGGCTCAATGGCCATGAGTCTGAGAAAACTTTGGGAGATAGCAGAGGACAGAGGAGCCTGGTGTGCTGTAGTCCATAGGGTTACAAAGAGTCAGACATAACCTAGTGACTGAACAACAACTGGGTCAGACCCAACAATGATCTGGGTCAGGATCGGCAAAGATCTGACTTATGAAAAAAGACCCTGATCCTGGGAAAGACAAAAGTTAGAACAGTGTGTTTCAAATGAGGGTCCAAAATGTATGGGCTTCCCAGGTGGCACAGTGGCAAAAGAATCCAATCCTGAGACTCAAAAGACATGGGTTTGATCGCTGGGTCAGGAAGATTCCCTGAAATAGGAAACGGCAACCCTCTCCAGTATTGCTGCTTGGAAATTTTGAACAGAGGAGCCTGATGGGCTATAGTCCATGGAGTGGCAAAGAGCTGGACACGACTGAGCTACTGAGCACACACACACACACACACACACACACTCCATCTTATTAAACTAGTTCCACCTAGGGGCCTTTGCACTTGCTGTCCCATCACCTAGAGTGTTTCTTTTCCAGAGAGTCTGATAGTTGCCTCCGTCTTTGCTTTTACATTTCAGACAAACATCTTCCTCAAAAAGTCCTTCCCCAACTATCCCATCTAAAGGAACTGCATTACCTCGTCTTTCTCCCTTGACCTTGCTTATCTTCACCTTTCACTATTTGAAACTGATTTGTTTCCTTTCACTCATGTCCTATCTACTACTCTGTCCTAGAGGAGAGAGCTTATTTAGTTTGTTCACTGATGTGGCCTCAGTGTCAGGAGAAGTTAGTTCTCTCAGCTGAAACGAGGTGAGTAAAGAACAAGGGCAGGATGTATCATTTAGGCTGATTTTGGCTTCAAGTTTTAAACAGTGACCCTGTTTATTGCTTTACATAACAAGAAGTCCAGAGACGGTGACCCAGAGACCTATATTCCTTCTGTCTCTTCTCTGTTATCTTCTTTCCCTTAATCTTCAGACTGGTAGCACTACAAGGGATTATACCCTGACATCATGATGTCCAAAGGAAGAAGAAAGATCATCACTTCTTAAAAGAGTGGAAACTGTTCCCAGGTCCCCCAAGCACACTTGCTCTTTCTTTCTTATTGTCTGGACCTAGGTCCCTCACCCAGTCCTTAACAAATCATGGATAAGGGGAATAGAATTTTCTTGCCTGGCTTTTACTAATCATATGGGCTGGAATTAACATTGGGGCATCAACTATAATGCTCATAAAACCTGGGGTAAGGTGACATAAATACGTGAAATATCCAGAAATATATATCATGCGATTCTGTATAGCTGCTGGAGGTAGGTTGTAAATTTCACTGTGAGTTTCCCAGCAAATAAGGCAAAAAGGGGAAGTCATACTGTTAAAATGCTAACAATGTAAACTGTTAAGAAGTTTACAGTGCCCCCAAATTTGAAATAAACCAGTTGCTTAAGAGAATCCTAACTTTTTTTTAAAAAAGGTGTTTTTTTTTTTTTTTTTGCTGTGCCACACAGCTTGAGGGATCTTAGTTCCCTGACAAGGGATTGAACCTGGGCCCTTGGTAGTAAGAGTGCGGGAGTCCTAACCACTGGACTACCAGGGAATTCCCTAATCCCAATTTTTTCTAATACTGATATCTGAAAATTTCTCCTTGGATCTTCATAAGTGGGGTATTGTGACTGTCCATTTTCAGGTCATACCCCCACAGGCAATGCAGTAGCATTCTAATGCTACAAAGCAAACTAAAGAAAAAATTCCAAAGTCCTAGCACCAAAGTACAATTTAAAAAACTGATCTGGGGGAGGAGTAAGAGAGGATGGGAGAGGCAGGTTGGAGCAAGTAGTTTAAGCTATGTACTTGGCTTTCTGATGGACTACACTGAATTTTACCCAAGGGTAGAATTTAGATTAGCTAAAAGAACAAATGAACAATTTGTCTCTCAGACAGTCCACCATGAATATTCTTTCTCTCAGCAAAGTTGTGGGCTGCAGGAAGTTCGAGGTTGTGTCCGCTGACAAGAATCCCCACATACAGATTTTCTCAGATATTCATATGTTTTGATGGTTGACAGAGTAGATGGGACATTTCTAAAGTAAAAATGGAGCCTCCTGACCAGAATAGGTCCCTGAATGGATGTCATGGATATGGGTACTCTTACATTCAGCCTCCCCTGTGCTTGTGAAATCGATATTTTCAATCCACATTCAGGACTTCATACATCTCTAGGGTGACAAATCCCAGCAACCCATCTTTTTGTTAGTATGCTCATTTTAAACTCTCAAGTATGACATATTTGCAGAGAAATTATATGGCCGTTCTATACCTATCCTGACCTGAGTTTATCTTGTTAGCCATCCTACCATCTGGATCTCTGAACCTTGAGTCTGTTACAAAATGTGTTTGCTCCTCTACCTGGGAATCTGAGTATATACAGTATCATCTCTGTCTTAATTGAAGGCCCACAAGTGAGAGGTTGGATAGGGATGTTTAGAACATAGGATGCGGGCGTGTGTGTGTGTGTGTGTGTGTGTGTGTGCATGCAGCCCTAACAGTGTGAAGGTGAGAATGTATGTGAATGTTATTCTGTGTGTGAAAGTATCTCAGCATCTGAGTGTTCCCACTGAACAGGTGCATGGGATGACAGGGCAGCCACATTTGAGTGTCTGCACAAGTCTTTGTCACTTAAGATGGCCTGTAAACTCCAAAGGTCAAATCATGGGTTTCTTTCTTCTTGGAAAGTTGGCTAGTCTCCAAAGATGACACCTAATACTTGTACTTGGTACTTGTGCCCTTGCAAGCACCATCCTGCACGCAGTCAGGGCTGGCCTGTGACTCAACTAACAAAAAAAGATGCAGAGAAGGATGCTGTACCTCATCTTGACCTGAGCCTTAGGAAGTCTTGAAGTTTCTCCTTTTCTGCTTTTTGGAGTCCTGAACTGAGGACCATGCTGGAGAGACCGTGTGAAAAGGCTACATGGAAGAGAACACTAGAGACTTCACAGAAAGGGACAAGAAACCCAGCCTTCCAGTCACTGCACAAGAAACGTGAATAAGCCAGCTCACACATCCCTGCCGAGCCTGGTCCCCAGATGAACACTTTACGTGAGCAGAAGAACCACCCAGCTGAGTCCAGTCAGTCCTCAGCATCAACCCTGATGAAGTGGCTGATGTCTTGGATCCTTAACTATGGGGGTGATTTGTTAGTTGCCACAGAGAACCAAAATGCTTGGGTAACAGTTCCTTTTGCCATCTCTCCAGCCCTGCTTGGGAAAGGGCTGCTGATTTGCAGGGGGTGGGGTGTGGTGTGTGAGGGAGCTGGGGGAGACCAGGTGCTGGGGAAGGGAAAAGCCACTTTCCTGTCCTCCCTCTTTTATTTCTCACCCAGCCTGGGTGGGAGGAGCCTGGGCTGGGAGTCTGCCTTCCTCTAAGTGAATGTTTGGTACCTGGTGTCTTGCCTGCTGGTCCCCTCAGAGCAGCTTGCAGGCCTGTTGGAATTCCACCAGCATGCCATCAGGCAGACAGGCAGCTGTTTAAGTGGGTAATTTCATCAATGGGAAAGGCACTCTGCACTCTGCCTAGAATTCTAATGGGTGAGGCCACTCAGAGAATGCATTTAAACCTGGGAGCACAGTGGCTGCACGCTGCTAGTGCCTAAACTGCGGTCTTCACCCTGGGATTCAAACCTGCTTGGGACTGCAAGTAGGAAAGAAAGAGAGAGAGGTTTGGGGATCTACTTACACAAATGCCCAAGAGCCTCCAGGGAAAACTCACCTTAAGAGAAGAAGGTCAAGATGGTAAAACCAGTGTGAGACCACAGGCTGGGTGGGGAAATCTGAGCTCAGGAGAATCTTCTCTTAGAGGAGTTCCCAGCACAGCCCCCGGACCTGGCTTAAGTCCTGGGGCAAAGGAGGGTGGAATAAGAGAGAGAAACCCTCAATTTCTCTCCTTTCTTAGACTGCAAGTAATAGAAGCCCCATTCAAACTGGCTTGGGTGGAAAAGGAGACTGTTTTGTAAAGCCAACGGGCATCTCCTGGAGACCAAAAGTAGGAATGCATTTGAGCCCAGAGGACCAAGAATCAGGAGCTGCCCCATTTCTCATTTCTGTTCCTTTCTCATCTCTCTGCACATTACCTTCCTCTGCTTCTTCATACCTAGAGAGCAACAGGACACCTCCCAGACCCAAAGTTTATGTGCACAGTGCCGGCCACCTGCAGAAACCAACAGGTACTTGACAATCCTCATTCCAAATTCTCAGGAGAGAGATCTGACTGGTTTTGCTTGGTCAAGTGTCTCCCCTGGCCCATTCGCTAGGGTTGGGGGTGTGGCATCATTACAAAAGTGACTTCTGGGGGTTACTTGTTTTAATTTTCTTTTTTCTTAAATTGAGGCATCGTTGATTGACAATGTTGTGTTAATTTCTGCTGTAAAGCAAAGTGATTCAGTTATACACATATATGCATTCTTTTTTATTCTTTTTCATCATCGTTTATCACAGGACATTGAATATAGTTCTCTGTGCTATCAAAGCTTGCTTCTTCCAGTCAATCACTGATGTCCAGTTTCCTGAGAGTTATCACTGCATCCATTTTTGCTGTGAGAGGCAGAGCATTCAGGGTATTGACCCCATTGCCAAAATTTTTGGCTACAATGGGCAAGACTGAGACTAAAGCAGCAGAAGCAAGGCATCTAGGAATTACAATTTAAGGAGGCAATCATGGTGGGTCTTATGAAACAGCATAATCAGCCCCTGCACAACCCTGAGAGTGAGCTGGGCCCTAAATTTTGCACCCTGGCAGGGGAGTCTACACTCCATGCTCCAGGCAGGAGTGATGCCCTGGACACTGCTATCCTCAGAACAGACAGTGGGTGCCCACAGGGTGGTACAATGCCCTGGGAGGGTGTGGGTGACACCTCTTTCATGTGCAGGGTTGCCAGGAATAGGGGACATCGTTTCAACGAGTCATAATGTAGCTGAGGCCACATGGTCACCTGACTATATGTGAGATGCTCCTGGGAGGTCCTAGAAGTCTGCAAGAGAATTTAAGTGGGGTTGGGTATGGGTGTGAGTGTGGAGTTCTCCTAGAGTGGGTGGAGGGCAGAACCAAGAAACACCAGCTTACCACTGTTCTTGTGAGCTTATTCCTACCTCTTAGGCTGGGGTCCCTTGGACTGTAAGGAGATCCAACCAGTCCATTCTGAAGGAGATCAGCCCTGGGATTTCTTTGGAAGGAATGATGCTGAAGCTGAAACTCCAGTACTTTGGCCATCTCATGCAAAGAGTTGACTCATTGGAAAAGACTCTGATGCTGGGAGGGATTGGGGGCAGGAGGAGAAAGGGACGACAGAGGATGAGATGGCTGGATGGCATCACTGACTCGATGGACATGAGTCTGAGTGAACTCCGGGAGTTGGTGATGGACAGGGAGGCCTGGTGTGCTGTGATTCATGGGGTCGCAAAGAGTCGGACACAACTGAGCGACTGAACTGAACTGAACTGAGGCTGGGGTGGCTTGGAAAACAGGTTGCATCTCAGTTGGTGCCCGGAGACACAGTTTCCTTTGCTCACTATCACCTGTTCATTGCAGCGATCCTGGGAACAGCCAGGCATCACCACAATGCATGCATATCTGAATGAACCAAGGCTCAGAGGGGCTGTGCCACTTACTCAGCAGTTTGCATCATGGACTTTGTAGCATTGTTTTAACCTCGTCTCTGCACACATAGGGAAATCAAGGACTAGAAAGTTGAGGTATGTACTCACTGTCACACAATGAGTTGAGTCATGGAAATAAATCCCATTGAATTTAATTTCTAGCCATTATCTATCTTGCGAAACCAAACTGAAGCTTGAGGAGTACACCCTAATTCCAGACTGGAGACAAACTCTCTCAATCTGGCGTGACCACAGTCAGCGCCCAAACTCTTGCAGACTGTTTTGGCATCCACACTGGTCTTCTCTGCCTGACTTCCCATGCTTCTCTTACCTCCCCAGGTGTCTCTTTGATTTTAGAGGATGTAGGGCAGCTTGATTTGGAGAAGGCAATGACACCCCACTCCAGTACTCTTGCCTGGAAAATCCCATGGATGGAGGAGCTTGGTAGGCTGTAGTCCACAGGGTCGCTAAGAGTTGGACAGGACTGAGCGACTTCCCTTTCACTTTTCACTGTCATGCACTGGAGAAGGAAATGGCAACCCACTCCAGTGTTCTTGCCTGGAGAATCCCAGGGACGGGGGAGCCTGGTGGGCTTCTGTTTATGGGGTCGCACAGAGTCAGACACGACTGAAGCAACTTAGCAGCAGTAGCAGCAGCAGCAGGGCAGCTTGATTAGGATTTGCCACAGGTCTTTCTCAGCTAGAAGTTTCCAGCCCTGTCCCTGGTAGTCTTCAGGGGCTCCTCTCACCTCGAAGGAAAGCAGAAGGATGAAGTTTGGCAGGCAGCAGTTTGAGGGGTCGATCAACCATGGGCACCCCTCTCCTGGCCTCACAGTCTTTGCCTAAGCCCCAGGTTCCCTCCAGGCAACCACAGCATCTTTGAAGCTTGAGCTTATGTTATTTCTTTTTTTTTAAAAATGATACATTTTAAAGCAATAAAATCTGCACATTAAACACTTCGTCTGGGCTGCAGTAGCAATGGCTCCGACAGCCTTCCAGTGCCCTTTCCAGTCAGCTTTGCCAGGGGAGCTCCATTATCTCCAAGCTTTGCAGAGCTTCACCTCTAAAGCACATTTGCAAGGGATATAGGGAGGGAGTAGGGGGGTTGAAGGAGATGCAAAGCAATACTCTTCTACATAACCCTCGGGTCAAAGAGGAAATCACAATGGAAATAGAAAAATATTTTGAACTGAGCAGGAATGAAAAATAGGAACAAATCAAAACTTGGGAAGGCAGTTAAAAGAATACTCAGGTATGTGTAATTTAGGATAAGAATGCAGAGTCCCTGTGAACTTGGTTGGGAAGAAATATTTATTTTAAATAAGCTGATGCAGAAAGTTAGCATTTCTTTCCACTTAGGAATAGGGACAGCGGATCACAATTGTATTCATGGTATTTGTGATGCCACCAATAGATATCACAGATAATGAATCTACACTCTCCATCAGTTTAAGGATCCAAGTCATTTATTTTCTCTCCCTTGGTCTCACAATATGCACTCAGGCTTGCCTAGATACAGGGACACAAATGGCAACAGTTTATGTTTTGTTTTTGTTTTTTTTTTTTTGCTTTATAAGCTATGTCAGCATAAGCACAGAGGAAATATGCCTAGCATTTTGCCAAAGAGGTGGCTTGGGCAAGATTTTCAGGTTACCAAACATAGAAATATCCATGAGTGTATCTTGCAAAGAGGTCAATTAATAGACTCTTATAGCAGTCTGAAAAGTTCTCAGATCCACGCACCATCAGTATTATTTATATTTAAAAAGCACTTTTTATTTTGAACAGTTAAAATTCACAGGAAGTTGCAAAGGTGGTATAGAGAGGCCTAGTGGATCCTTTACCCAGTTCCCCCATGATTTACACCTTATGTAAATATCAAAACCAGGATATTTACATTGATAGAAAGTGCGTATATAGCACTATGTAATTTTTGTCACATAAGTAGCTTTGCGTAACCATCACCACCATCAAGATACGGACCTACTCCACCATCACAAAAAAATTTAGAGAGGAGCTAACTCCTATCCTACTCAAACTCTTCCAGAAAATTGCAGAGGAAGGTAAACTTCCAAACTCATTCTATGAGGCCACCATCACCCTAATACCAAAACCTGACAAAGATGTCACAAAAAAAGAAAACTACATCATATCACTGATGAACATAGATGCAAAAATCCTTAACAAAATTCTAGTAATCAGAATCCAACAACACATTAAAAAGATCATACACCATGACCAAGTGGGCTTTATCCCAGGGATGCAAGGATTCTTCAATATCTGCAAATCAATCAATGTAATTCACCACATTAACAAATTGAAAAATAAAAGCCATATGATTATCTCAATAGATGCAGAGAAAGCCTTTGACAAAATTCAACATCCATTTATGATAAAAACTCTCCAGAAAGCAGGAATAGAAGGAACATACCTCAACATAATAAAAGCTATATATGACAAACCCACAGCAAACATTATCCTCAATGGTGAAAAACTGAAAGCATTTCCCCTAAAGTCAGGAACAAGACAAGGGTGCCCACTTTCACTGCTACTATTCAACATAGTTCTGGAAGTTTTGGCCACAGCAATCAGAGCAGAAAAAGAAATAAAAGGAATCCAAATTGGAAAAGAAGAAGTAAAACTCTCACTGCAGATGACATGATCCTCTACATAGAAAACCCTAAAGACTCCACCAGAGCTAATCAATGAATATAGTAACGTTGCAGGATATAAAATCAACACACAGAAATCGCTTGCATTCCTATACACTAATAATGAGAAAGTAGAAAAAGAAATTAAGGAGACAATTCCATTTACCATTGCAACAAAAAGAATAAAATACTTTAGGAATATATCTACCTAAAGAAACTAAAGACCTATATAAAGAAAACTATAAAACATTGGTGAAAGAAATCAAAGAGGACACTAATAGATGGAGAAATATACCATGTTCATGGATCAGAAGAATCAATATAGTGAAAATGAGTATACTACCCAAAGCAATCTACAGATTCAATGCAATCCCTATCAAGCTACAAGCAGTATTTTTCACAGAGCTAGAACAAATAATTTCACAATTTGTATGGAAATACAAAAAACCTCGAATAGCCAAAGCAATCTTGAGAAAGAAGAATGGAACTGGAGGAATCAACCTGCCTGACTTCAGGCTCTACTACAAAGCCACAGTCATCAAGACAGTATGGTACTGGCACAAAGACAGAAATATAGATCAATGGAACAAAATAGAAAGCCCAGAGATAAATCCACACACCTATGGACACCTTATCTTCGACAAAGGAGGCGAGAATATACAATGGATTAAAGACAATCTCTTTAACAAGTGGTGCTGGGAAAACTGGTCAACCACTTGTAAAAGAATGAAACTAGAACACTTTCTAACACCATACACAAAAATAAACTCAAAATGGATTAAAGATCTAAATGTAAGACCAGAAACTATAAAACTCCTAGAGGAGAACATAGACAAAACGCTCTCCGACATAAATCACAGCAGGATCCTCTATGATCCACTTCCCAGAATACTGGAAATAAAAGCAAAAATAAACAAATGGGATCTAATTAAAATTAAAAGGTTTTGCACAACAAAGGAAACTATAAGCAAGGTGAAAAGACAGCCTTCAGAATGGGAGAAAATAATAGCAAATGAAGCAACTGACAAACAACTAATCTCAAAAATATACAAGTAACTTATGCAGCTCAATTCCAGAAAAATAAATGACCCTATCAAAAAATGGGCCAAAGGACTAAATAGACATTTCTCCAAAGAAGACATACAGATGGCTAACAAACACATGAAACGATGCTCAACATCACTCATCAGAGAAATGCAAATCAAGACCACAATGAGGTACCACTTCACACCAGTCAGAATGGCTGCGCTCCAAAAGTCTACAAGCAATAAATGGGTGTGGAGAAAAGGGAACCCTCTTACACTGTTGGTCGGAATGCAAACTAGTATAACCACTATGGAGAACAGTGTGGAGATGCCTTAAAAAACTGGAAATAGAACTGCCATATGACCCAGCAATCCCACTGCTGGGCATACACACCGAGGAAACCAGAATTGAAAGAGACACATGTACCCTAATGTTCATCGCAGCACTGTTTATAATAGCCAGGACATGGAAGCAACCTAGATGTCCATCAGTAGACGAATGGATAAGAAAGTTGTGGTACATATACACGATGGAGTATTACTCAGCCATTAAGAAGAATACATTTGAATCAGGTCTAATAAGGTGGATGAAACTGGAGCCAATTATACAGAGTGAAGTAAGCCAGAAAGAAAAACACCAATACAGTATACTAACACATATATATGGAATTTAGAATGATGGTAATGATAACCCTGTATGCGAGACAGCAAAAGAGACACAGATGTATAGAACAGACTTTTGGACTCTGTGGGAGAGGGAGAGGGTGGGATGATTTGGGAGAATGGCATTGAAACATGTATACTATCATGTAAGAAATGAATCGCCAGTCTAGGTTTGATACAGGATACAGGATGCTTGGGGCTGGTGCACTGGGATGACCCAGAGAGATGATATGGGGAGGGAGGTGGGAGCGGGGTTCAGGATTGGGAACTCATATACACCCATGGCGGATTCATGTCAATGTATGGCAAAACCAATACAGTATTGTAAGGCAAAATTAAAAAAAAAAAAAGATACAGACCTACTCCATCACCACAAAAGATCTCCATCATGCTACCCCTTTAATCATGTCCTATATGTGACCATCTCTACCCTCTGGCAATCACTGACTTTTCCTCCATCTTTAAAATTTTTTAATGGCAAGCTGCTGCTACTAAGTCGCTTCAGTCCTATCTTACTCTGTGCGACCCCATAGACGGCAGCCCATCAGGCTCCTCTGTCCCTGGGATTCTCTAGGCAAGGATACTGGAGTGGGTTGCCATTTCCTTCTCCAATGCGTGAAAGTTAAAAGTGGAAGTGAAGTCGCTCAGTCATGTCTGATTCTCTGTGACGCCATGGACTGTAGCCTACCAGGCTTCTCCGTCCATGGGATTTTCCAGGCAAGAGTACTGGAGTGGGTTGCCATTTCCTTCTCCATTTAATGGCAAGAATGTTCTATAAATGGCGTCTTCCAGTATGAGACTTTTGAGATTGACTCTTTTAACTTAGATAATGTCCTTGAGATCTATCCAGATTGTTGCTTGTTTAATAGTTTATTCCTTTTTAGCATAGTCATGGTATGAACATACCAGTTTGTTTAATCATTCATTAATTATTGAACATTTTGTTTTTTTTTCCAGTTTTTGTTATTTTTGAAGTGAGTTTCCTGTAGATATCATATAGTTGAATCATTTTTTAACTCACCTTACTGATCCATTTTTTTTCTTAGTATATTTAGATAATTTATAGTTAATCTAATTAATATGTTTGGGCTTAAGTCTACTGTTATATTTATTTATTTTCATTTTCTGTTCATGTTCTCTTGGTTTTTTTGTTTCCTTGTTTTCTTGTTCCTGACCTCCTGTGGGTTACCTGAATATTTTATAAGAATTCATTTTAAATTGGCTCTGCTGTTTTGAGTGTGTATCTTTGTATACTTTTTTTGAAGTGGTGGCTTCTAGGTATTACATTATATATACATAGCTTATCACAGTCTACTGGTGTCAACATTTGTCAGTTTGAGTGATGCATAAGGGAGTGATAATTCCCTTTGTATCCCTCCACTTTCCCCCATATATAATATAATTGTCTGGAAAATTTGCTGCACATACAGTGAGAATCACTGTATGACTTTCACTTCACCATTAAATGTAACTTAGAAAACGCAAGAGGAGGAATGTCTACTTGGCTGTATTTTTGCTCTTTTCATTGCTTTTCTTCCCCTGATGTCCCAAGATTCATTATTTTATTGTTTTATTTCTGTATTTCCTTATTGTCTAATCTGCGAATCATTCTTTTATGGTATATTTGTTAACTAAACTATTTCTTAGTTTTCTTTCCTCTAATAATATCTTGATATCTTCATTTCTGAAGGGTATTTTTACTGAATGTAGGTTCCTAGTTTGATAGTTTCTTTCTCTTAGCACTTGAAACATTGTGCCATATCCTTCTGGCATCTATGGTTTCCGATGAGAAATAACCGTCATTCAAACTGCTTTCCCTCTAGAGATAAGGTTTTGCTTTTCTCTGCTTTCAAGTTTTTTTTTTTTTGTATGTGTGTCTTTAGTTTACATAAATTTGACTATAGTGTGTCTCGGTGTGAATTTCTTTGGGTTTTACCTGTTTGAGGTTGCAGCTTCTTAAATTTGTAGGTTTGTATCTTTTGTCAAATTAAGGAAAATTTCAACCATTACTTCTTTGAATATTTTTTTCAGCCCACCCTCTTTTTTCTCTCCTTCTAGAACTCTAATAACATGAAAGTTAGATCTTTTATTACAGCTCCATAGTTCACTGAGCTTATGTTCCTATTTTTGGGAGGGGTCTATTTTCCCTCTTATTCAGATTTGGTGATTTCTATTCTGCCAGTTCACTAGCTTTTCCTTCTGTTCTCTTCATTCCACTATTGAATCAATCCATTGAATTTAAGATTTTCAATTCTAACATTTCTATTTGGTTCTTCTTTACATGTTCTGTTGCTGAATTTCTTTTTTTTTTTTTTAACAAAGTTTGTTTCAAATGTGTTTGTGATTGTTGAAACATTTGAAACATTTTTATAATGATGGCTGCTATTAAATCCTTTTCAGGTAATTCTAACTGCTGTTATCTCCATGTTGGTATCTGTTGATTGTCTTTCTCATTCAAGCTGCAATTGTCCTGATTCTCGGTGTGATGAGTGATTTTTTTTTTAATTGAAACCTGGATATTTTGGGTATGTTGTGATGAGACTCTGTATCTTATTTCAATCACCTGTTTTATCTGGCTTCATCTGACACAGCTCTCATGGGAGAAGAAGAGTTCTGTATTGCGACTGTTGGGTGGCAATGGAAGCTCAGGTTCCCCATTCAACGTCCACTGATACCATAGTGGGGAAAGGATTGCTTGTTACCATGGTGTGGGAGTGGGAGTTCAGGCTCTCTATAAAGCCTTTATTGATACCCTCTGGTTGGCAGAGGCGGAAGTGCCTCATTTCTGCTCTCCACATGGCTTCCACTAACATAATAGGGGGTCGTAGTGATGTTCATGGTGGTGGTGGCAATGGTGGTAGAGAGGCCTCATTATTAGTAATTCTGGATGGTGGTGACAGTTTTGACTCTTCTTAGGCCTGATACCACCTCTGCAGGAAGCATGAGGAGCACATTGATACTGCTGGGTCAGAGCAGAAGTCCTGCTGCTGCTGCTGCTGCTGCTGCTGTTGCTAAGTCGCTTCAGTCATGTCCGATTCTGTGCGACCCCATAGACGGCAGCCCACCAGACCCTATTGTTTCTACTGACACAGCATAGAGAAGCCTCATTACCACTTAGCAGGGGTGAAGGTCCCAGTTCCCCACTTGATCTTTTCTGATGCCACCCAGAGGGGGATGGGGGAGGGTTGAACACCTCATTATCATTTGATGAGGATGAAAGTCCAGTTTTCTCACTTAGCCTTTGCTGGTGGGGGTGGGAACGGGGCTAAAGTTTTTCTTCGATGTTTGGTTGGAGTAGAGCAGTTATTCTCTAGTAGCTTTCTGTCTTGCTAGGCTGCCCTTTCTTGGTCCTTTAGCTAGAAGGAACAGACTTTTCTCGAGGCTTTTTCTGTCTGCATCCGTGGACATTCCCAGGCTGCCAGTTTCTCCAGCAGCCAGTGGGTTATATGAGGCAAAAAGAAAATCTGGGGAGCTCACTGGAGTCATTCCTGGGGTCTAAAGACCCTAGTCAGCCTGTCATCATCTCTTCACCTTTCAGAGTCTTATGTTTATTTTGTATATAATGTCCAGGTTTTCAGCTATACTCAGCAGGAGGAATAGGGAAAAGTATGTCTACACTATCTTTCTGGAAGCGGAAGTTCAGCCTCAATTACTAGGACAATGACATACGAAAGGAAGAAAAAAACAGATCAAGCATTTTTGCAGATGTTGGGGCATTTTGATTACTTTGCCCTAAAGCTATGTCAGCAACTTGGAGAGCCAGTTTGCCTAAAGTCCTGGGCGTCTCCATAATTAATATCAGGCCTTGGTGTGATTATTAATAGAGTACCTCCACGGTTTGGCCTTACAGATTTTGATTGAGTAGGTTCAACCTTGGAAAAAAGAAACTTGCTCAATAAGCTAGTTTTTGTGAGTCGCTTTGTCATGAAGGCGAAAGACAAACTCATTCAGCTCGTCCATATTTTCACACCAGGTTTTGATGTCTCAGAAACTTTGGCCATCAGCTCTCCTTGCAAAACTGGCATGTATTAGTGAGGGAGAACAGGCTTTTCAAGGCACGTTCTACAAGGTAAGTATTCAAATGAGTCCTTATTACAAAATTTACCCATTTTGCTTCCCCGTTGAGAACACGACGGGAATCAAGAAGCAGAGCCATTGAGGGGAAGTGTTACTGTGATTGAGGCATGGCTCTGCCTCAGTCAGGACGTGTCAGCGACTGCTCTTGCCACTTCTGCAATTTTGCAGAAGTTTACCTCCATCTGTTCACTTTCTCCAGTTGATACTGTGGTTTTCTCAGAAGCTCGCATTATCTTGTTAACATTTTCTTAACCAGCTATTTCACGTCAGGAAATTTGCATTGAACATCTTACAGGCGTCATCGTTATAAACACTGTGAACAAAGATCAATAAAATGCCCTAAACATCCACATCTGTTCAGTCACGTGACTGTAAGGTAATGACCCCACTTTCCCTTGGTCTCCTGATGGGTTGCTCAAACGTGCCTTTCTGAGCACATTAAAATGCTTAACTTTTCAGTTCAGTCTGTAAGGGTATTTTTTTTTTCCCTAGCTTGGCTTCCTCTTTTGACGGAAACCTTCAACCATATCTAATAGTGTGGCCCCATCCCTCATCACGTGGGTTTTCCTTCCAAGGTGATTTAACAAAAATGTGGTAAAATATACATAACATAAAACTTACCATTTACCCAGATAAACGGATGGTAAATTTACCCAGATCCCTGAGTTGAGAAGATCGCCAGGAGGAAGGCATGGCAACCCACTCCAGTATTCTTTCTGGGAAAATCCCATAGACAGAAGAGCCTGGTGGGCTATGGTCCATAGGGTCACAAAATATCAGACATGACTGAAGTGACTAAGCATACATACTGCATCTTTTTTATCCATTCATCTGCCAATGGACGTTTAGATTGTTTCCATATCTTGGCTATGTAAACTGTGCTGGTATGAACATTGGGAATTCTTGTTTGTTTTTTGTGAGAAAGAGTTCTCTCTTATTTCATTAGATATTAAAGAGGCATCCTTCTCTATTCCACCATCTTTTCTGGACATTGCATCTTGGATTATTATATTATTTTATTTATTTTGAAATTGTTATAGATTCACAGAAATTGCAAAAGTAGCATTTAGAGAATGCTTGGATTCTTCACTCAGTTTCTCTCAAAGATAACATCTCTGTAACTATATATAGTTCATTATCAAAACCAGAAAACCACTGTTACAATGCACAGACCTTATTGAGAGTTTACCAGTTTTACATGCCCTCACTTATGTGGGTGTAGTTAGTTCTATGCAATTTGATCGCATGTGTTTTTCATATAACCACAGCTGCAATCATGAAATAGAACTGTGGCATCACCACGAGGATCCTTTGTGCTCTCCCTTTCTGGTCCTATCCACTGTTCTGCCCATACCTCTCTCTGTCCCCAACACCTAGCAACTACTAATCTGTCCTCCTCTGTAATTTTTTTATTTGATAATTTTGCATAAGTGGAATCATACAGTATGTGACCTTTTGTGATAGCTTTTCTTCTCACTCAGCGTAATGTCCTCAAGATCCACCCAGGTTGTTTGGGGTGTTGACAGGGTGTTCCCTTTCTTTTGGATTGCTGAGTAGTGTTCCATGGTATAGACTTACTGTGGTTTGTTTAACTATGAACTGATTGTAGGACATTTTGGTTGTGTCCAGCCTTTGGCTCTTACAAAGAAACATACTATGAACAATCACATACAAGCTTTTATGTGGACATACATTTCCTTTTTCTGAGACAGTTGTCGAGGAGCGTGATTGCTGGGTCACACGGTAAGTGCATGTTCAGTGCTTTAAGGGCTTGCCGAACTAGTTTCTGTGGTGGCTGTGCCATCTTACATGCTCACAAGCAATGTATGAGAAATCCCCATCAGCATTTGGTGTTTGGTGTTGCCACTATTATTAAATTTAGCTTTCCTAATAGACTGTACATTTTATTTAAACTGTCACTTCAGAAGTGGTGGTTTCACACAGTCATCGCTCCAGGTTTTCCTGAAACAGAGATGCTAAACTTTAGGCTCAGCTACAGTCCACAACACTCATATTTAAAACAAGCTTTAAGGCATCCTGCACTTCCCTCTCCAATTGCTACTACACTGTGGTAGCATCTTCTTCATCCTCAAATCTTCATGGGCAGCTTCAGAGGCTAGAACAAGGTTACCACCATGCTTGACGCTTTGGGGTTCTGAATTTTCCTCATTATCTGGCTGGAATAGTTCACTAATTTCAAACTAATGCTCTAGGCTTCCTACTTTGATCTATGATCCCATTTGATTTCATAATTGTTACATGATTGTACTATGAAATGACATAAGGAGAATGAAACGAAAGTCATGCAATCTAGAATTTGGGAGATTTGTTGAGGATTCAATGTGGGATGAATCACTGAATCCCCTTCCTGAGCCCTAGTTCCCATTTTTGTGTACATAATGCCAGCAGACAGACTTAATACCTTCTCATCCCTTCTACCCTATAAAGAATACTGGGAGTTTAGTCTGGAGAAATTGAATGCATGAAATTTGGAACTGAGATTCAGCGAAGTTAGCTGAAGATCTACAGATGAGATAATCGTACCATCAGCCTCACCACTCTGCTTAGTATAAAGACCACCTTGACCCCTAAGTAGGAAAGAAGGTTTTTCTCTGGAGAAACTGAATTGCCCTGGAGAAAAGACCTCCACACACTGATTTTTTGGGAATTCACACAAGCAATGGCTTGTTTCTTTCCTCATTACCCTAATATAAGCCCACTATGCATCAATCTTGCCCAGATCTCTGAATTTTAAGCCAGCTCTTAATTAAACACAGACTATCAAATGGCAAATAAGGAAAGAGAGAAATCTCTTTCATCCTGAAAAAGAAATCTAAGTAAAAACCAAAACTGAATAGAGGAATCTGGGAGCAGCAAAGATAATACAGCAAACAGAAGGAAACTTCCAAAACAGCCACCAACCCAGTCCTAATATGTATCTTCAGAGAGCAATGAGAAGGTATCACATCAATAAAACAAACCAAGATCTTATAAAGATCTCATGAGAATAAAAATTGTAGTTCAAATAAAAATGGGTGGAACACTAAGTCAAGGAAACATGACAAAAAGCAGGAAAAAAAAAAACGGGGGGGCCGGAAAATATTGAGAATGGTGAAAAGAGACATAGAGAATAAACTCTAGAAATTTCACATCTGATTAAGAAGTTTCCAGGAAGAAAGAAGAGGAAAAAATGGAAGGAAACAGAGGGAAAAAATCTATGAAAAAATTTTCCAAATGAAGGATATCAGGCTCCTAATTAAAAAGGCCCCTATCATAAACAGGAATCAGAATGAGGGAGAAAAGACCTCAGTTAAGGCACACCATAGAGAGGTTTTCAGTTCAGTTCAGTCGCTCAGTCGTGTCTGACTTTTTATGACCCCATGGACTGCAGCACACCAGCCCTCCCTGTCCAACACCAAATCCAGGAGCTTGCTCAAACTCGTGTCTGTTGAGTCAGTGATGTCATCCAACCATCTCATCCTCTGTTGTCCCCTTCTCCTCCTTTCAATCTTTCCCAGCATCAGGGTCTTTCCCATTGAGTCGGTTCTTTATATCAGTTGGCCAAAGTATTGGAGTTTCAGCTTCAGCATCAGTCCTTCCAATGAATATTCAGGACTGATTTCTTTTAGAGAGGTTTTAGAACCTGGAATTAGGAGATTCCCCTAAAAGCTTCCAAAGAAAAAACAGTGCAAAAGAAGTCATACACAAAGGGCTAGAATCAGAGTGATATCAGAATTCTGAGTAGCAACATTGGGTACCAGAAAGCAACTGAACAATAGCAGCAAAAATCAGATGGGAATATAATTTTCAGCCAGAAACTTTATACCTTGCCAGTCCAGTGCGAAGGCAGAATTAAGACATCTTCATGTATCCATAGACAATTTGCCTACTTGAAACTCTTTCATAGAAAGTGTGGAGAAAATATCTCAGCAATCCTGAGTAGTTCAAAAGAGGGGACATCATGGAATCCAGAAAACAGAGGATTCAACTCCGGAGAACACTTAAGAGAAAGTACAGGCTGACAACAGACAGAGCCACCAGCTGTGAGTGGAGGAGAAAGTTGTGGAGATGGATATGGGGGAAGAATTAAGGATATGCATATGGAAAATTCTGCAAATGGAAATAACAATCAATTTTTTAAAACCACCCAAAAGCCTGTACATGAAAGAATATGTAATCATACGCTGCTCAGCTCTGCAGTAAAACCACAAATAATTTGATGTGTGATAATGATGCAAACACTTCCATTGATGAGAAGACTTTCTTTTACAAGTAAATGAAAACTCAAAGTGGCTTAAGCTGTAAAGGGGATTACAGTGTTTTGCAGTATTCTTGCCTGGAAAACCCCACAGACGGAGGAGCCTGGTAGGCTGCAGTCCATGGGGTCGCTAGAAGTCGGACACGACTGAGCGAATTCCCTTTCACTTTTCACTTTCATGCATTGGAGAAGGAAATGGCAACCCACTCCAGTGTTCTTGCCTGGAGAATCCCAGGGATGGGGGAGCCTGGTGGGCTGCCGTCTGTGGGGTCACACAGAGTCGGACACGACTGAAGTGACTTAGCAGCAACAGCAGCTCACATGATAGACATTTCGAAGTCAATTTAGGCTCCAGATAAGGCTTGATGCAGGGGCCATCTAAAATCTTTAACTTCCATCACTTCCTTTGGCTATAGCTATTCAAAGTATTATGGCTTTCCTCATGGGAGCAAGGTAGTTTCCAGTATTTTCTAGGGGTTGCTAGGATTCAGTCCATCAGCAAGAGAATATTTCTCTAGGGGCTTCTGCAGAAAAACATGAAAATTCTATCCCAGTTTCCTCCAGAAAACTTCTTATTGGTTGATGCTGCGCTGCACGCCTTTTCTTGACCAATCACTATAGCCTGGGGGATGGGATTCAGCAAGACAGGGCCCAACCCTGTAGCCAGAGATCGTGTCCATTTCCAAGGAAAGTGGTGACTATGTAGGGGAACAGTGGGTTCCCAAATGGAAATCAAGATGTAGTTAAAAGAGGAAAGAATGAAGGTTAGGTTGCCACTAAACTGCAAATGTCTATTTTAACAACACAATTCAACTAAAAATAGTGAAATGGCTGGAGGGAGCCATGCAGATAGGGGGAATAAAGAAGCCAAGCCCACATCCATCATAATTGAAAATCAATAGAGAATGTCTGGAAATTAGGGATCAATAAATAGCAGTTTAAACATATTACTTAGACACATGGAGGGAGCTAATAGAAAAAAAAACAGCTGCGAGAGTTATAAAGAGATATGAATCACTATGTCTAGGGAGTTAGGCTGGGGATAGGGTGGAATAGGGGAAGGCATTATGGTTTTTCATGAGAAGCTTTTTGTATGATTTGATTTTAAAACTATGTTCAAATGCATCACTTTGATTAAAGATTTAAAAAAATCTCCAAGCTGTCATGAAAAAAACGTTAAATTATATGATACGGAAAAGCAGGAGGTTGCTGACTCTGCCTTGTGAAAAAGACAGGGCAAAGTACAAAAATTCAAAATGGCACCTCCAGCCATTTTTCAGTTAAATCCACATGCCACAGATGTGTGTAGTATTCTGTGACTTCCTGTGCCCTTTAGCACACTGCTATATATCCCCAGGGAAGGAAAGAATATGCCCTAGTTTGAAAAGTATAGATTAAGGCACATCAAGGCAAAGAATTTGAAATGTTTTAACAAGGACAAACTCAAACTTTACCCTAGAGGAACACCAAGCCCAGGTCCCCTGTGAGCATAAGACAACACAACCACACAAAGAAGAGGCTAAAGAGACGCTGGCTTTGTGGGCTGTCCCAAGCTTCGCCTTGGCGCTCTGCTTTCCCTGGGGGCTGGTTTTTTGCGCTGTTTCGTCACAGTTTCGCTGCTTCTGTTTCTCCTTAGACCACACGAGCTGCTTTCAGCGCTCACAGCCTTTTCTTAAGTTTGTGTTACCAGCCTGATCCAAAACCGTTTGTTCCTCCTGGGACCCTGGGCCCAGCAGGATAACGTCACCTAAAGAGCCATTTCTGCAGCGCAGGGGCACACATACAGGATGGCCCCCCTGGGGAGACATAAGTGTGAAAGGACAGATCATAAAAACAGAGGATAGTTTAAGCACTACCATCCTTCCCAGCTGCTCTATGTGGAGACAACCTCCAGATGATAAAGGCAGGCTCCAGTTACTGATGACAAGAAATGAGCAGATAAGGTTCTGCTTTAAAAATGAGTGGCTTTCTGTGTCAGCAAGGGGAGATTTCTATGTAAGTTTGAGGGCAAATTACGTCCGAATTTAAGACAAATCCTTTCCTGGGATTTTGGGTTTCAACAGCTGTAAAGCAAAACATTCTTCTCTGAAATGGCATTTTGGGAGCAGTGAGGAACTCAGGAGCTCCTCAAGATGGTGATAATGCTATGTGTCCACTTTGGGTTGTGTTAACGTGTCTGCAGATTAGGGAAACAGGGACCTGAGGTCTCTCCCCCCCACCCCCACCCCCACTCTTGCTGGACCCCACAGGAGACTGGGAGGAGGGTGAGGATTTTAATTAACGTAGGGAAGACAGAGACAAACAGTTCTGTTGTGGAAAGGAAGCTGGTGGGACCAGTGACGCAGCCCAGTGGAGCCCAAGGAGGCAGATAGCCCTCTGCACTGTAATTCCCTTTTACTTCCCCTAAGGTTTCAGCAAAATTTTGTTAAATGTTGCAATCTGGTTTACAATCTGGTTTCTGTGCTTGGGGAGAATTTGGGATGGGACTCTTAAGAGAGCAGAAATAATTCATGGAAATGCAACACACGAATAAAGGAACACGTTGACCAGAAGTGCGATAGCTGCTTAATATTCAACAACAACCAGGGTTTCTTCGTGGGGCACGGGACATGGAAATATCCCTCAGGGATTTTCAGAGCTCCTTGGGGAAAGAACATGAGGAAGGGTGAAGCTTTCTTTCAGTTAAGCCATTTAGGGACTCAGACTATCATTTCCAAGATTTTAAGTGAGAAGTTTGATTTTTGGAAGTCTGTAGAACTTTGGAGTATATTGGGCTTATTTTTAAGACCTTGAGTATAGTTCTGGGACTAACTCTAGTGTCTGAGCCATTTGTTTCTCTAGTTCAGTATTTTCCCAAATTCTTGATGGGGAACCATATAGCCAGTGAAGGATAACAAAGACCAAAACCCACACAACTGCAGGTATCTACAGCATTTAAATGCAGCAGGTTAGCTGTACTGTACCTAATACCACAATTGGACACACTCACTGAGCCAGTTCAAACGGACAATTCCCTTGAGCTCAAGCCTCATTTTCAATATTTCAGCTGCAATCCCTGACCTGCTTAAGCCTGAACTCATTCATTTTACATTCACTTATTGGCCACCCCCCCGCCTCCCACCACAATTATTACCAGCAATTCTCAGTGACTCTTGGGAAAACCTTGGAGTCCTTTTTTAAGAAGGGCAGGGGGGAAACAGAAGCAGAAAATCACAGAGAATTATAGAAAAGCAACCAACTTTTCCTTCTTTCTAAATAAATATCTTTTCAGTTAGAATATCAGATTCTTTGCATGAGCCAGATGTGCAAGGCCCACACTGGAATTTCGCATTTTGTGTAGATGGCATACCCTTCCCGCGGGACATCAGGTAAGACATTCAGTCACTAGTAAGTATTCAAAGCCTACAGAAACAAAACCAAACTCCCACAAAAGTTTTCATTCAAATTGCCATTGTGAAATTTAAAAAACCCCAAACTAAAGATCACACTCAATTAGAATTACGCTAATGGAGCCCCAAGTTTGTCTTCTTGATTTCATTGATTGAATCCCCTAGTTTTCAGCCATCGTTTTGCTGATACACAGTGTGTTGGCCCCACACTGGGCTGAGTTTTCAGGGAAGTAGCCCCAGCCACCTGGAGCCCTCACAGCAGGGAGCCTCTCCCTGGTGGCTTCTGAGCAGCTGCTCTGAGCACCAGGAGGAGAGGTGTTCCACTGGAGGGGTGGGGAAGCCCCTCACAGATGGCGTTTCTTCTTTCCTTTTCTTATTTTGCGCTGAGATTTCCCCCAGATTGTTGGCTCTCAGCAGCCATCCTTTGGAACTTGATCTCCTTTTTGCTCTCTGGTCTTCTAATCCACGAATTCTGAGCTGTCTTGTGGCTAAAAACTTTACAAGAGCCTAGTCCAGGCATTCGGTGGGAGGTGGGAACCTGTAACGTTCCAGCCCTCCCTTTGGCATCAGAGACTCAGCTGTTTATCCTCTGTATGACCTTGTGCGAGTAATTCCAACTTGGACCTGAAATGTGGGGATAACACAGTCCTAGCCCATGGGGTCGTTGCAATGATTAATGAGGTGGTGTGTGTGTAGCACTTGGCTCATTGCCTGGCACAATGGAGTGCCTCCAGTAAATTACTGTTATTAATATCACTTCCTGTTGGGAAATAAGAAAGGGGACATCATTTAGCTTTATCTAAAATACTTTCATATAAAGTACTGAAGTACTTTCATATAAAATTCAATTAATAATAGCAATTGTTAGGCCAAGGCCCTGTTGGTTCTCATTTTCGGCTTGTCCTAGAGCAGAAACAGAATAAATAAGTGCAACTGAATTGTTTAAGAGTGTATCAACTCCCAGATAATCAATATGTAACTAAAGTTTTCTTTGAAGCAGGCCTAAAAGGCAAAGTAGACATTTGTCTGACAGGCAAGAGGCCAGCCAGGATGGCAAACATGTAGCTGGCATCTTGTCCTCCGTGCACTCCTCACCCTTGCTGCATCTCCCCTGCCTAGGGCAGACATCATTAATCAATCATAGCACCTCATCTTGCTGAACCTGGATTCTGCCCTATGATGGTTTTCCTCCTGTGGTTTTCCTGTAGTAAAATATTCTAAAGCAAATCTTAAATATCATGTCATTATGATCCTGCAGGATACATTTCTAAAGAAAATGGCTGCCTTCTTACATAACAACAAGGCGTTGCCTTAACAACAAAAAAAATCCTTTGTGTTGTCTGATACCCAGTTCATGATAATATTCTCCTGATTGTTTCAGAATATTTAGGATTATGTTTAACACAGCTGTGGACCAGTAGTCAGAGTCTTTTTAGCATGAGTCAGAAGCATCTTCAGGTTGCCCTTTGAGGAATGGAAACAAGGGACTTCTACTCCTAGATGGCTTTGTGCCTTCAAAGGCTTTTTCCTAGGGGTGGGAGCATCCATAATCTACCTTCCTCTCAGAGAATTGCTAGTTCCTCAGATCCTTTCATCTGCCAGGAGGCAGGGGGACCTTTTTTATAAACAGGACTCTGGAACTCTGGGGTCCCCAGGTTTTCCAGGGGTGACTATAGCTGATCAGGCCCTACTACGAGTGGTCATACTAATGGGGGGTTATGGGGGCCCTTAGTCCCCAGGAAGCTGCTGATCCTACCCTGGAGGGCTGATCATGGGAGTTAGATCTCCCCCTGCCCAGGTGGTCTCAGGTCATAGGTCTGTCCCCTCTGCATGCCAGGGAGCAGGTGCCCTGTGTGCCTTGGAGTCAACTGCCGGTGTGCCCGCAGGGACTGGTATGGATTTTCCATTTCCTGCGCACATCTTTGAGGAGATTGGAGACTCGATTTCAGGATGACTGGGCCTGCACAAAGGCGGTGATGATGACTATTGTCTGGGAAATGGCCTATTGTGGAGACGGGTTGGGGAGGGCAGCAAATTAGGGACTGTCGATTCCTTCCCCGGGGAGCTGAGACTGTGCCCTGGCAGACATAGGTCTGATATAATGCAGGACATGCTGAAATCAGAGAGGACATTCTGCAAGGAGGAGCCGCAGAGGATCTCAACTGAGACCCTTGGTTCTCAGAGTCTTCGTGAGGTCAGGGGTTTGGGGGTCAGGATAAGAATGGGAACAGGAGAGCCTAGTCAGGGGTTCCTGGGAAACTTTGGGGTGGAAAAAGAGACCTGAGGGTTTGTATGTTGATTTCAGCTTCTTAATGACCCTGCCTTAGCCCTTCTAGGGGGAGTAGGACATAGTTATTTCCTGTTTCTCTCTGTTTTGCTTCTTTCCCTGTCTCCCTCTCTCCTTCCTTTTATTTCTTCATGCATCTATCCAGTAACTGTCAAGAGCCTTCCTGTGTTAGACACTGTGCCCAGGGAATAGGGTAAGATGGCGGGAAAGCAGACATGGTTTCTGCTTTTATGGGATTTACAGTTGGTGGCAGAGACAGACACCAACTGAGGGAACACAGAGATAAATGCAATGGCTACAAGTTGTAGGAAGGATTATGAGGAAAATAAAAGGGCTGCGACAGGACATTAGGCAGTGTTCTGCCTAGCGGCAGCTGTTAACCCCTGACCAGCTCTCTGCCCTTGCCCATTTCTTCCCTCACAGTTATGACTTCTTACCTTCCTCTGTGACCATTGGCTCTGTGTGGTGCCAGCTGACAGGGAGCCTCCCTGATTGTAGGCAGGAAGGATTTGAGAGATCTGGGGCAATCCTCTGGGACTCTGACTCCAGGTTAGTTCTCAACCTTGAGCCCCAGACCTATTTCTGTGTCAGAGATTCTGTCCTTAAAAAAAATTCCTAAAAGTTTTAAATGGAGATGTAATTTACATACAGTGAAATACACAGGCCTTTAGTTCTGTCTATTTTTACTTCATGTGTTTGCAAGCTGTGTTCTTAGATGCATACACATTTGGGATTGTTCTGTCTTCTTGATTACTTGACTCTCCTCCTATGAAAAGTCCTCCTTTCTTCTAGTTGTAGTCCTTGTCTTGAATCTACTTCATCTGTTATTAGTAAATCGTTTGTTTTAATTCGTGTATCTTTTCACTTTAAACTTATCTGTGTTTTTATTAGTTTTATTTAAAAAGTTTTTCCAGATTCATCAAATTTGAATATTTTGCAGAATCTGCCTACCCCTCTCTAGCTATATCCATTTTGGGGGACTATTTGGGAGTAGATTACATACAATCTTCATCCCTTTGATGTTTCAGCATGCATTTAATAAGAACAAGAATATCCTCTTATGACACCCCAAAAGGGCTAGCAATTAGAAATTTTAACACTAATACAATATTTTAATCTAATATATAGTCATTACGTCAATTGTCCCAGATCTTAAAAAAAATTCTTTTTTGTGTATTGTTGAGTTACAAAATGTTACTTTCTGCTTGCTGTAAGGCAAAATGGATCCATTATACATATACATATATCCACTCTTTTTTAGATTCTTTTCCCATGTAAGTCATTACACAGAACTTGGGAGAGTTCCCTGTGCTATACAGTAGGTACTTTTTAGTTATATATATATAACATTTTAGTTAACATATATAAAAATAAAAATAAATGTCAAAAATAGAATAAAAGTTCTATATATAGTTAACTAAACTCTCTCTCTCTATAAAACTAAACTATATATATATATCAATTTTATTAATGTAGTTGTGCGTATATGTCAATCTCAATTTCCCAATTTATCCCTCCTCTTTGTGTGTTCTTACAAAGTGTGTGTCTTATTATAAAAGGATATAAGTTGGTCTTGCTTTTTTATTGTCAGACAATTTCTTTTAGTTGAAATGTTTAGTTCATTTACATTTAATATAATTATTGATTTGGTTGGATTACAAGTACCATTTTGCTATTTGATATCTGTTTTTCCACTATGTGTTTTAAAAACTATCTTTCTTCCTTTCCGGCTTCCTTTGGGTTCTTGAGAATTTTTAATATCCTATTTTTACCTCATCTACTAGTTTTTTTAAAATTCTACAGCTCTTGTTAAAGGATTGTTCTAGGAATTGCAATATGAGAATGCAAGGATCTTACAGCAGTAGATTTTAATTTCCATCTTCTTTTGTTCTATTTTTGACATTTATTTTTATTTTTCAGTTCAGTGAGTGCAGTTGCTCAGTCATGTCTGACTTTTGTGATTCCATGAATCGCAGCATGCCAGGCCTCCCTGTCCATCACCAACTCCCAGAGCTTGTTCAAACTCATGTCCATTGAGTCGGTGATGCCATCCAGCCATCTCATCCTCTGTTGTCCCCTTCTCCTCCTGCCCCCAATCCCTCCCAGCATCAGAGTCTTTTCCAATGAGTCAACTCTTAGCATGAGGTGGCCAAAGTACTGGAGTTTCAGCTTTAGCATCATTCCTTCCTGGTGTTCACCCAGGACTGATCTCCTTCAGAATGGACTGGTTGGATCTCCTTGCAGTCCAAGGGACTCTCAAGAGTCTTCTCCAACACCACAGTTCAAAAGCATCAATTCTTCGGCACTCAGCTTTCTTTACAGTCCAACTCTTACATCCATACACGACCACAGGAAAAACCATAGCCTTGACTAGATGGACCTTTGTTGGCAAAGTAATGTCTCTGCTTTTGAATATGCTATCTAGGTTGTTAATAACTTTTCTTCCAAGGAGTAAGCATCTTTTCATGGCTGCAATTGCCATCTGCAGTGATTTTGGAGCCCCCCAAAATAAAGTCAGCCACTGTTTCCACTGTTTCCCCATCTATTTCCCATGAAGTGATGGGACCAGATGTCATGATCTTTTTTTCTGAATGTTGAGCTTTAAGCCAACTTTTTCACTCTCCTCTTTCACTTTCATCAAAAGGCTCTTTAGTTCCTCTTCACTTTCTGCCATAAGGGTGGTGTCATCTGCATATCTGAGGTTATTGATATTTCTCCCGGAAATCTTGATTCATTGACTATGCCAAAGTCTTTGACAGTGTGGATCACAATACACTGTGGAAAATTCTGAAAGAGATGGGAATACCAGACCACCTGACCTGCCTCTTGAGAAACCTATATGTAGGTCAGGAACAACAGTTAGAACTGGACATGGAACAACAGACTGGTTCCAAATAGGAAAAGGTGTACATCAAGGCTGTATATTGTCACCTTGCTTATTTAACTTATATGCAGAGTACATCATGAGAAATGTGAGGCTGGAAGAAGCACAAGCTGGAATCAAGGTTTTTATTTTTACATATGTTAATTCCCACAATATAGTATTGTTAGTGTTTGGTCTAAATAGTCATTTTTCTTTTAAAGAGATTAAGAATTGAGAAAAGTTTTTAACACTGACTTTTATTTATTACTATTTCTGGCTCACTTTATTCCTTGATGGGGATCTTAGTTTTCATCTGGTGCTATTTCTCTTTAGCCTAACGAATTTCTTTTAGCATTTCTTATAGTGCAGATCTGCTAGTGATGAATTCTCCCAGCTTTGGCTTATTTATAAATGTCTCTATTTCATCTTAATTCTTGAAAAAAAATTTTTTTTGAATACAGACTTTTTAGGGTGATGGATTATATTTCTTCTAGCACTTTAAGCTCTCCTTGCCTTCCAGCTTGTATTGTGTCTAGTGGTATATCTAGTGGTGATAAGTCTTATATTTTTATCTTCATTCTCCTATCTGTAGGCATTTTTTGTGAGAAGGGAGCTGCCTTTCTTTTTCTCTTTGTTTTTCAGAAATTTTGTTTTGTGCCTTGATGGTGTTCTTATTGCTGTGTGTTTATATTGCTTGGAGTTTGTTGAACTTCTTGGATTTGTGGGCAGACATATTCATGACATTTGAAACATTTTCAGTGTTTTCAAAAATTAATATGCTTTTTAGAGCAATTTTAGGTTCACAATGAACTTGAGCAGAAAGTACAGAATTTCCATGTATCCCCTCCCATCATACACACACAGTCTCCTCCGCCAACAGCATTCTGCATCAGTGTGGTTTATTATAATTAATGACCAACACTAACACTCTCTGACATAAATCGCAGCAAGATCTTTTTTTGACCCACCTCCTAGAGTAATGAAAATAAAAACAAAAATAAACAAGTGGGACCTAATTAAACTCAAAAGTTTTTTCACAGCAAAGGAAATCATAAACAAACAACAACAAAAAAACCCCCCACAGAATGGGAGAAAATATTTGCAAACAAAGCAACTGACACGGGATTAATCTCCAAAATAGACAAACAGCTCATGTAGCTCAATAACCAAAAAGCAAACAACCCAATCAAAATATGGGCTGAAATCCTCAATAGCCATTTCTCCAGAGGAGACACACTGATGGTCAAAACACATGAAAAGATGCTCAGCATCACTAATTATTAGATAAATACAAGTTGAAACTACAATGAGGAATCACCTCACACTGGTCAGAATGGCTACCATCAAAAAATATACAAACAATAAATGCTGGAGAGGATGTGGAGAAAAGGTAACCTCCCCCCGCACACTGTTGGTGGGAATGTAAACTGGGAAAGCCACTCTGGAGAACAGTACAGAGGTTCCTTAAAAAAACTGAAAATGGAGCTATTATAGTGATCCAGCGAGTCCATTCCTGGGCATATACTCAGAGAAAACCATAATTTAAGAAGATTGCTATATTTGTTTTTATTTGTTGTTCAGTTGCTAAGTTGCATCTGACTTTTTGTGACCCCATGGACTGTAGCACTCCAGGCTCCCCTGTCTTCCACTGTCTCCTGGAGTTTCTCAAATTAATGTCCATTGAGTCAGTGATGCTATCTAAGCATCTCTTCCTCTGCCACTCCCTTCTCCTTTTGCCTTCAGTCTTTCCCAGCATCAAGGTCCTTTCCAATGAGTCAGTTCTTCATATCAGGTGACTGAATTATTGGAGCCTCAGCTTCAGCATCAGTCCTTCCAACGAATATTCAGGACTGATTTCCTTTAGGATGGACTGGTTGGATCTCCTTGCAGTCCAAGGGACTCTCCAGAGTCTTCTCCAGAACCACAGTTCAAAAGCATCAATTTTTCGGCACTCAGCTTTCTTTGTGGTCCAGCTGTCACATCCATACATGACTACTGGAAAAACCATAGCTTTGACTCTATGGGTCTTTGTTGGCAAATTGATATCTCTGCTTTTTAATATGCTGTCTAGATTTGTCATAGCTTTCCTTTCAAGAAGCAAGTGTCTTTTAATTTCTTGGCTGCAATCACCATCTGCAGTGATTTTGGAGCCCCCCCAAAATAAAGTCTGACACTGTTTCCACTGTTTCCCCATCTATTTCCCATGAAGTGATGGGACCAGATGCCATGATCTTAGTTTTTTTTTTTTTTAATGTTGAGTTTCAAGCTAACGTTTTTCACTCTCCACTTTCACCCTCATCAAGAAGCTCTTTAGCTCCTCTTCACTTTCTGTCATTAGAGTGATATCATTTGCACATGTGAGGTTGTTTATATTTCTCCCAGCAATCTTGATTCCAACTTGTGATTCATCTAGCCTGGTGTTTTGTGTGATGTACTCTGCATATAAGTTAAATAAGCAGGGTGACAATATATAGCCTGGTCATGGTCTTTTCCCAGTTTTGAACCAAAAGATGCACACATCCCAATAGCCAGGACATGGAGGCAGCCTAAATGTCCCTTGACAGATTAGTGGGTAAAGAAGGTTGGCACAAATATACAAAGGAACATTAACACGTAACATATAACAAAGGAGCATCACTCAGCCATACAAGATGGATGAACCAGGAGATTCTCAACTGGGGTAAAGTCAGACAAATATTGTTTTGTATTTCTTATATGTGAAATCTAAAAAAAATGGTACAAATGAACTTATTTACAAACCAGAAATAGAGTTACAGATGGAAAAAACAATCATGCGGTTACCAGGGGAGAAAGGGGGGAGGGATAAATTGGGAATGGCATATGCACACAACTATATATAAAACACGTAACCAATAAGGACCTACTGTATAACACGGTACTCTGTAATGACCTGTATGGAAAAGGATCTTACAAAGGTTGGATGTGTGTATGTAGATAACTGATTCACTTTGCTGTATAGCAGAAAGTGGCACAACATTGTAAATCAACTATATTTCAATTAAAAATTGTTTTAAAATGATGATCATTGACATAGTTTGATCAACCAAAGTCCATGGTTCATATTACTGTTCACCGTTTGCTGTTATATATTCTCAGTGAAAGTGTCAGTCACTGAGTCGGGTTCAACTCTTTGTGACCCCATGGACTGTAGCCCGCCAGGCTCCTCTGTCCATGGAATTCTCCAGGTAAGAATACTGGAGTGGGTTGCTATTCCCTTCTCAGGGGAATCTTCCCAACCCAGGGATCGAAACTGGGTCACCTGCACTGCAGTTTTGACAAAAGGGTATGATATGTATTCACCCTTACAGTATTAAATAGAGTACTTTCACTGCTCTAGAAATCCTCTGTACTCCTTCCCTCCCCCTAATTCCTGGAATCCACTAGCCTTTTTACTGTCTCCATAGTTTTGCCTTCTCCAGAATGTCATATACTAGAAATAATACAATATATAGGCTTTGCCTTCTTTTACCAGTGATTGCCTTCTTTCACTTCGTAATATGTTTTTAAAGGTTCTTGTATGTCTTTTCACTGCTTGCTAACTTGTTATTTTAATTACTGAATATTTTATTGTTTGGGTGTATTGCAGTATGCTTATTCATTCACCAATTGAAGGACATCTTGTTTGTCTTCTAACTTGGGCAACTATTCTTAAAGTCAATATACACATTTATGTACAAGTTTTTTGGGGGCGTAAATATAAGTTTTCAACTCATTTGAGTAAATACCAAGAAATGTGATTGCTGGGTCATATGGTACAGCTATCTTTAGCTTTGAAAGTGACTGCCAAACTGTCTTCTAAAGTATCTTACCATTTTGTATTTTTACCAACAATGAGTAAGAGTTCATGTTGCTTCACAGACCTACCAGTATTTGGTATTGTCAGCGTTTTGGATTTGGTCATTCTCTATAGGTATATAGTGATATATCACTGTTGTTTTAATTTGCAATTTCCTAATGATATATAAAGTTCAACACCTCCTCATAAGCTTATTTGCCATCTATATATCATCTTTGATGATAATTCTGCTCAGATATTTTGCACATTATAATTTTTTTTCTTATTGTTGAGTTTTAAGAGATTTTGGTATTCTTTTTAACCAGATATATCTTTTGTAATATTTTCTCCCAGTCTGTGGCTTATCTTTTCATTCTTGACAGTAATTATTAAAACAATTTTTTTTTCAACTCCAGTCTCTCTTTTCTTTCTTGGGGTTCAATTCCATCTATGTGACACTTTTTGGTATTGTTCTACTTCCAGTTTTCCATTTTTTTTCTGTGTGCTTCAGTTTTCATGTCAAGTACTGTGTTTTCAAATACACTGATCTTTAAAAAACTTTTTCCAAACTATTGTTTAATTCCAGTTAATTTTTATTTCCAGATGGTGCATTTTTCAGTTTCATTATTTTTATTTGGTTCCTTTTATAGGTTCCACTTTCTATTGAGATTTCCCATTGGTTTATTCACTATATGGTGCTCTTCTATAAATCCTTAAACTTCTTTATAAAGGCTGTTTTAAAGTCCTTTACTGGTAATTCCAATACCTGTGTCATCTCTAGGTCTATTTCTGCTGGTAAAATCTCTCATGGTTATGGGTTGTATTTTCCTGCATTAAAAAACTATATATTGGACATTATGGATGCTGTATGGCTGCAGTCTAGACTTTTGTTGTCTTCTTTTAAAGAACATTGTGTTTTTGTTCTGGGAGGCAGTTAATGCACTGGTGAATCAGCTTGGTTCTGCCATTGCTTGGCTTTAGGTTTTGATAGAATGAGTGTAGACTAGTCCTTGAGATCTGGTCTTCCTTCAGTCTCTGCTGAATGTCTGTGGTGTTCGGTAAGCTCTCTCCACCCTGGCTGCTCATCTTCCAGCTCTGTGAGACCGTCAGAATCTCTGTTTGGCTCCCAGTATGCCAGGAGCTGTTCCCTGTCAGGCAGCATAAATTCTCACTCTGTACGTACTCAGCTTTGTAACCAAAGACTCAATAAAGTCCCTGTGCAGATTCTGGTACTGTTCTGTGCCCCTCCCAACTCTCCTGTAACCTGCCCCACAGATTCCAGCTGCCCAAGCTCCTTCAGACATCATCTCTCACTTCCTCCACCCAGTGGGACTCTGCTCTCTCTCTGGGGGCCACTGTCTGTGCTGAGGTCTGGAGAGTGCCCACTGGCAGGAAGTTGGGATTGAGCTTGAATTAAACATCAAGCTCCTGTGCTTTCCTTTCTCAAGGATCACAGCCAGTTAGGAGTTACAATGCTGCAGACATGAAAGCCAGAGAAAACCATGCAGTTTTATTGCAGCTCCATTTCCCTTATCCTTCCTCCACCCTAGGCTTTCCTGGGGCCATTTTCTTGCAGGTGGGGATGAAAGAGCGGAGCAGGAGGCCAACGGGGAAAAGAAGCCTAGAGAAGGAAATTGGGGTATCGCCTGCTATATTTTGTTTACCTCTTCCCAGTGGAGCCCCAAAGAAGGAGGCAGCTGTGTGTTATTGAGCTCGTTGGAGAGGCAGGGAGGGAGGAGGGTGCTGGGAAGTGCAATTAGCCAACGGTTTGAGACTGATGAAGTGGATAATGAGAGGTGCTAGGACAGATTTTTGTGCTAAAAAAAGGAGACAGGGGAGAAACTGTTGCACATTAACCTGCTCAGGTCTGATCTGTCAGGAGCTGATTCCCTGCCAAGAGGACAAGGACCAGAAGATTCAAAGGCTGGGCCAGCACCTCCTTCCCAGGCAGCCTTCCTCGGCACTCTTATCATCCCCCTTCTCATCATTAACATCTACTGAGGTCATATGGGCCAGGCCTTATGCCAAACAACTCTCATGCTTTACCTCATTCAATGTCTAAAACAACCTTATGAAGTTGATCTTATTATAAACCATTTTATAGATGAGCAAACTGAGATGCAAAGAGGTGAAAGACCTTTCGTAAGTCACATTGTTAGTAAACAGTGAAGCTGAGTCTCTTCTGTGGTCTGACACCAGAACCTGATGGATGCAGTCTTGGTCTCATGGTGCAGATACATTTGACTCCACTGACTGTCCTCAAAAGAGAAAGGAAACATGTTCCTAGCACCTGCTATGTATGAGGCTCTGTGTTACATCTTGAATCAAGCAGGTTACATTTCTTCTGTTTTGTTTTTCAATTATTTCTAATAACACCCAATGAAGAAGATACTATTTTTACTCTAATTTTACAGAGGAGGAAACTGAGTACATATTAGAAAAATAAAATATCTTGTCCCCCAAACCAAATGGCAACCCACCCCAGTGTTCTTGCCTGGAGAATCCCAGGGATGGGGGAGCCTGGTAGGCTGCCGTCTATGGGGTCGCACAGAGTCAGACACGACAGAAGCGACTTAGCAGCAGCAAAACCAAATCTAGCAAGCTATGGATCAATATTAAGATATATTAAACTCCTAGCCAACAATTACATATTGAACACTTACTGAGTACCAGGCTTTATTCTAGGTATTAGAGCAATAAATAAAACAGACAAAAACCCTGCCCTCATGGAGCTTGTATTCTAGTGTGGGCAGAGAGGGGGCACTGGTAGACAGTAAACAAACCAGGTGGAGGTAAGTGATATAGAGAAAACCAAGGCAGGGAAGGAGAGGAGGGAGGGTTTGGTATGGAGGATATAATGTTGCATAAAATGTCAGGAAGGATGTGCTGAGAATATGACTTTTATGCAAAAGTCTGAAGAAGCTGAGAAATCCAGCCCTTGGATATGTTATGGGAGAGTGTTCTAGGCTAAGTTAGGAACAGCAAGTGCAAAGGTCAGGAGGCACTGAGTCTCCCAATTCTATGGACAGTCTTCATGAAAGTGACTGTGTGAAGGGTGTCTTCTGGGGCCGTGTAGCGAGGGGACCTGGAGTGGGGGATAAGAGAAGTGTGGCAGGAGCAGTGATAGAGGCGAGAGGAGGGACCAAGATTCAGAGGGGTAACTGCAGCTGAGTGTGTGGGGCTCTTTACCCATCATATGGGCAGAAAGTCCCCTCCAATGGGAACAGAGAAGGGGGTTGACAATGACATCCGAAGTGACCGTCAGTCACTTTGATAGCCTCCAATTTGCCCCTGAGTTTTGCCTTCTCCTCATGTCCTGCCACCCCAATGCCTCCTGCCCCCTGGTTGAGTGATCCCACTTTAAATGCCAAAATGCCCACCAGCTCTCTCCCTTTGCCCAGGTGAGAACCTGGCACTGTGAAAAGAACTCACCCAGTATGTGTGAGAAAAGAGGGGACCTTGACTGTGTGCAGGCACCTGCCCCTGGGCCTGGGAAAGGGCCAGAGAAGCCCCCACCTCTGAGTGGCTTAAGGCTTGAGTGAGGTGATGCCCACTTGGGGCAGAGACGGGAGGTCATCCTCTCACCTACACAAGGGCTGGCCCTGTGACACATAGCACGTGCATGCTAAGTCACTTTGGTTGTGTCTGACTCTTTGCGACCCTGTGGACTGTAGCCTGCTAGGCTCTTTGTCCATGGGGATTCTCCAGGCAAGAATACTGGAGTGGGTGGCCATTCCCTCCTCCAGGGGATCTTCCCAACCCAGGGATTGAACCTGGGTTTCCTGCATTGCCATCTGAGCCACCAGGGAAGCCCAAGAGTACTGGAGTGGGTAGCCTATCCCTTCTCCAGGTGATTTTCCTGACCCAGGAGTTGAACCGGGGTCGCCTACATTGTAGGTAGATTCTTTACCAGCTGAGCTACCAGGAAGCCCACGAATCCCACTACTCAGCCCTCAAATCATACATACAGTTTATCTAGGCCAGAGATTGGCACATTTTTTCTGATAAAGGGCCAAATAGTAAATATTTCAGACTTTTTATGCCTCTTGGTCTCTGTTGTAGCTACTCAGCCCTGCCACTGCAGCATGAAATCAACCGTAGACAATATATATTATAAATGAATAGGTGTGGCCACGTTCCAATACAACTTCATTTACTAAACAGGTGATGGTCTGGATTTGGCCAATGGGCCATAATTTGCCAGCCCCTAATCTATATCAATCCCTTCGCTCATCAAAAAGAGGAGAAAGAAGCCCAGAGTCAGCAAGTCACCCATCCCAGGGTGGCCACGTCACTCAGGGACTGAGGAAAGGCAGGCAGGCATGCAGGAAGCCTGGGTCTCCAGATTCTTCCCTGAATTATTCTCTTATTGTTCCACCTGAGTTAGCTTTCTCTCCCCTGTTGGTTTGTCAGTTGCACGCATGCTAGTTACTCATTAAATATTCATTTGATTGGCTTCATATAACAATACATCTTTGACAATACATATAACAATACATTTCTTGGAAGCTTCTGCGTCGATCCTTTGGAGAGAGCTGTGAGATCAGAGAAAGGGACCATGAGTTGGTTCAAACTTCCCAGGTGATGAGCTTGCCTGGTGGTCCAGTGGTTAAGAATCTGCTGGCAAAAGCAGGGGACATGAGTTTGGTTCCTGGTCCAAGAAGATACCACATGCTGTGAGGCAACTGAGCTCCTGCGCCACAAGTACTGAGCCCATGGGCTGCAAATACTGAAGCCCGCATGCCTAGACCCTGTGCTCCGCAACAAGAGAAGCTGCTGCAGTCAGAAGCGTGTACACCACAACAAAGAGTAAGCCCCACTTGCTGCAACTAGAGAAGGCCCTAGGCAGCAATGAAGACCCAGTGCAGCCAAAGATAAAACAAATAAATACTAAAAACAACACAGACACCACCCTAAAACCTTAAACAAAGCAAGACAAAAACAGGGTCTCCAGATGAGTCAAGAGTTCCTTATTCCCGGCCCTGGAGGATGTTGTCAGCATAAGGACAGCCTTGCTGCACCAGTGAGGCAAGGCTCTGCAACCGTGAAATTCTGCCTTTGGTTTCTCCAAGAAAACAATCCTTTAAAAAGAATCTCGTCTATTAATGTGATTATTAATCTGGAAAAAACCCCACTTCTCAATAAAATGAATCTATGACAAGACAGATGTAATAAACCTGGTTAGGATTTATGATGTGCCCAGGCAGCGTTTTGCAAAAGATAATGTTCCTCTGTAATGTTGATTTGCCGGATGAGAACCATGTAATTTATTCTGTCAATGTACATAAGAAATGTTATCTGTGTGCAGAATGACTGATGGCCTCATGAAAGCTGGCAGGGAAACAAATAAAACAATTTGGGCCTTAAAAATATAATCACCTAATGATCGTGTCCTGACGCTCGTGACAGGGAGAGCAGGATTGGGAGCTGTGGCTGCCATGAATTCACCTTCCGGAGTGGGGGCCACTTCCCTTTGAGCTTGGCACCAGAGGGCAGCAGGGAGCTCTGAGAAGCTCTCTTGGCAGTCCAGGTTCCTCCCTCTGGGCCTTTGCCCAGATTGTTCCTGCTTTCCGGCTGTTATCCATGTGTCCTTCAAGGCCTGGCTTACAGGGTCTCTCCTCTATGGTGGATTCCCTTCCCTCTTGGCTCAGAGGTTAAAGCATCTGCCTGCAATGCGGGAGACTTGGGTTTGATCCCTAGGTTGGGAAGATCCCCTGGAGAAGAAAATGGCAACCCACTCCAGTATTCTTGCCTGGAGAATCCCATGGACAGAGGAGCCTGGCGGGCTACAGTCCATGGGGTCGCACAGAGTCAGACACGACTGAGCAACTTCACTTTCGCTTTCTTTCCTCTATGGTGAGCTGCAGTGTCGGGGGCTCTGCTAACACACATGCTGGCAACAACAGGGATTTTGCTTTCATGGGACTCTTGAAGTCACCCTCTGGGCCTCTTTTAGGCCACTCCCTTGGCATTTGCTCCCTTGGAATTCAGTGACTGATGTCATCTCCTCTTTGAGACTGAAGCCTGTCTTGATTTAGCATTCTCATTGGCAGGATCATTTTGCAAGTGCTCACGAGATTTTGCTGAGTAAATTAATATTCAGAGGTAGAGCTATCATATGTTGAATGGTTTGAGTGTGTCAGGGACTTTACAACATGGCTACACGATGGAACCAGCCTAAGAGATGGGAGCCGTCACTGTATGCAGTGGGAACTGGGGCTCAGAGGCCTTCTGACATGTGCAAGGTCATACGCATCTAGCAGAGGATCCAGGTTCCAAACCCAGACTGCAGCGTCTACTGTGGTTGGATATGAACTCCTACACCATTGACCACCCCCTTCTTGAGACTCTTTCCTTCTTTGGTTTCCATACACTGTATCGCCTGGTTTTCCTGCCACTGTTCTGACCACACTCTAGGGGATAGCTTCTTTGCAGCTCCCTGAAGCATTGGTTGAAAAGGCCATGGGTGGGGCCAGCAAAGGTTATGGAAAAGGAACAACAGGGACATGTCTGAGCCAAGGCCACAGGGAAGCCTAGGCCAGGAGGACACAAGGCTCTGACCTGGACAACATGCAGCTTTGAAGAGAGGCTAGAGGGTAGGGCCGAGGACTGGGCAAGGCCTCTCATTAGGTCAGGGCCAGGAGGGAAGTACCTGGGCATCAAGGGCCAGTCCTGAGGAGGACGCAATGTCAGCTGTGGGGCAGGGAAGCCTACATCCCAGGCCTAAAGGTCTTGAAGTAGAGCTTGGATCTGGAGGGCAGTTTCGACAGGCAGGCTCAATGGCACCAAGGCTGGGCCATTAGGCCTTGAGTCTGGGGAATGTGATTGGATCATTCGGGGCAACGGTGAGAAACAGTATTCATCCAGCACGATTTGAATGAAGAAATTCTAACGAATGGATTACTCATGGAGGTATGGGCAGAATGAAAGGAATCAACAAGGGGCCACCCAGAGAGGCACACAGCAGAGAGTTTGTACTACCCTTACCGTCAAAGAGACAAAAGAAGGAGGCTTCTCTGCTGGCTCAGAAGGTAAAGAATCTGCCTGCAAGGCAGGAAACTCGGGTTCAATCCCTGGGTCAGGAAGATCCCCTGGAGAAGGGAAAGGCTACCCACTCCAGTATTCTTGTCTGGAGAGTTCCATGGACAGAGTAGCCTGGTGGGCTACAGTCCATGGGGCCGCAAAGAGGTGGACACGACTGAGCAACTAACTTACACACAAGGTTACTGGGGGCCAGAGAGAGTTGGAGCTGGTGGTGGTGGGTCATAGCTGCTGAGAGCTGTTAGTCACAGAGGGATGTAGCTACTGCCAGAGACATGGCACCAAAGCAGGCATGAGTGGAGAAGAAATGACTCAACGTCTCTTTCCTCCTAGCCTGCAGTGACTCCCATTGCTTGAATTCGGCATCAAGGTCAGATTCCTAGGTCACGGAGCAGGTTAGAAAAGGAGGTAGAGTTGATCTGGCCAGCAGAGTGACTCACTATTGACTCTCCCCAGCTGGGTACTGAGGGTGTATCTGGAGCTTATGGTGCAAAACTGACTCGTGTGCTGGCTGGTCTACAGGCGGAACCATGAGAAGATGTAGGTTTGGGATCTGGGGAGGCACAGGAAGGAAGGGAGAGGAGGAAGACTGGCAGTCCCCCAGGGAGACGGAGTTCTCCCTGCTTGGCCCCTTTGTCTTTGTCTTGCTTGAATTTCAAGTAAGGATTGAGCATGGAGTTTGGGCTGAGATGAGGCTGAGACCATGACTCTAGACCCAGTTTTACTAAGGATAGAATGGAGGCATTAGATCAAAGCAGCAATTCTCAAATGGTGTTCCGAGGAACTCCAGAGCTTAGTGGCGATGTCTCAGGGATCAGTGAGTATGTGAAGGGGAAGGCCAAGAGAGTTGGTTAAAGGAACCCCTAACCAATGCTAGTCCTGCTAGTTGACTAAAATGGAAAATCTTTCTTGCATTTGACTTCAGTAGAGCAGCTTAGATGAGCTGGACTGGAAGCGTTTCATCCTGGATCTGGCTAATGCCTGGGAAAGAGGTGAGGTAATTACAAAAGCTTTGGTTATTTCAGAATGTGGTCCATGATGCAAGGAGCAAAATATTGGAAGGCAGTTAGTGTGAGTCCCAGGCATGCCCTAGAAGATGCTATAAACCAAATTGGAGAGCCAGCAGGGAGGGAGAGGGTAGTCAAGGGTCATTTTTAAAATGAAAAAGTGAAAGTGAAAGTCGCTCAGTCGTGTCCAACTCTTTGCAACCCCATAGACTATGCAGTCCATGGAATTCTCCAGGCCAGAATGCTGGAGTGGGTAGCCTTTTCCTTCTCCAGGGGACCTTCCTGACCCAGCGATCAAACCCAGGCCTCCCGCATTGCAGGCGGATTCTTTATCAGTTGAGCCACAGTCATTCTATGGGGACAGAGTATAGAAACGTATCCAATGAAGCGTACTACTCTGAGAATCTCCTGGCTGAACCCTAAGGTTGCTTGTCATATCTGGTTTTTTTTTTCAGGTACAGATATAAATGTCTCCAAGGTGGGTGGAGAGTGACAGTTCTAACTAAATTCTTTGATGCATAGAGATGCTGACTCTCAGGGAGGCCACCTGACAGCCAGCAGTTTCCCAGGCCTTCTTAGTGCTCTCCCTGGTCCTGAATAAGGCCCTGTTCAGATTTTCCCCAGTAGCTTAAATCTCCTGCTCTCCGCGTTTGAGTCCTGAGCAGCCTAACTCAGCAACTCTGGCTTTTGCCAACCTGGTTCTGACTTCCATTTCTTGGGTTTTCTCTTTTTACCTCTTCTGTAAATGTCCCTGTGTCAGAATCCCACAGGGCTGACATCTTCCCTGGGGTTCAGCACTGAGCAACACTCACCCAGTTTAAGAGATCCCACCTTTGACTTTAGGTCTCAAGCCTCCTTTCCACCTCCCCCTGCACGTCTTCCCTACTCATCCTGCCAAGACCCATACAGTTTTAAGCACAAGCTCACAGTCACAACCACAAGGGATCTGCTTTTTGCTGCAATGTACATGGAAAGAACAAATAGAAGAAGTGTTAACAAACAACTTTGCATGCGCAAGTTAGTTTAATTTGTTTGTGGCTTACAATGATAACAGGGGTTAACACTTCTGGATCAATTACAATGTGCCAAATACTATGCTAGATTCTTCACGCACACCATTTCAGCCCTCTGAGATTGTGCTTTTACTATCCTCAATTACACAAATGAAGAAACTGAGGCTCAGAGAGGAAGTGCTTTGCCCAAGATCACACAGCTAAGAAGTGATGGAGCCTGGGAGTTCCCATTAGAGTTTGTGTGCTGAACAACTCTGCTAGTTATTGTTTGGGTTTGGGAAGAGAAATGAACAAACCCTTCAAACCTTCCAGAGGGCCCTTTTCAGCCACAAATTGAGCAAATGATACAAAACTGCGACAAGCAATGCAGAAATACTGATCAATAAAGCACCATCTCCAAGAAGCAGAGCAATTAGGTGAGGAAATGGAATAGCTTTCCTGTCTGTAAAATAATGGGCTCACATTAATTTTAAAATATTTTCACTTCATTGTCTAGAAGAAATTCAACTTTGATTCCTTCTACTTGGATCACTCCTCTTCGTCCCCTTGCATGGCTGACCTTTTCTCATCCTTCAGGTCTCAGTTTGAATGTCTCTCCTCAAAAGGAGCCTTCTATGATTCTCCAAACGTAAAGTAGGTCAACCCCAAGTTTCAGTGCTGGCCCTCTGCTCCATCATAGCAATTCTTTGCATTGTCATCACGTACAATTATGTGTATGTTTGTGTGTGTGAAATTGTTCTATCTCTTCTAACAGGCTCTAACTTGGTGAGGCTATGGACTATACTTGGTATATTCACCCTGTAGGCCCTGTACCCAGCAACATGTCATTTATGCAGCAGGTACCTAGCTAGCATTTGTTCAAAAGATAGATGAATAAATGTGGAATATTCTTATTTACAAGAGTTCAGAAATCTATTTTTATGTTCTCTGATCTTATTTAGTAACAAATCACTTAAGAGCAATTTGATATCCATTGCAGTATGTAAACTGGGAAATCATGTAAATACGGTTATCACTTTCTGGTTATCAATGATGCCCTTGTATTCTTGGGAAGGGGAGAAACAGAGGAAGAGAAAGAGCAATGCGCAGGGAGTTGGGTGATCTGGGTATGAGCCTTGCTTTTGCTGTTACTAGCTGTGTGACCTTGGGCATGACCTTTTCCCTTTCTGGTCCTGAGCTTCCTCAGCTGTAAAATGAGCTTGGACTGGCAGCTCTCTAAGGATTCTTTCAGCTGGAAAAGTTTAAACTCTGAAAATTACATAAATTGAACTTGTGTATGGCTGAAATGATTGGATTGGGGGCATCAAAGCATGTTTTGGGCAATGCTAGAGCTGAAATGGCATTTTATTGGGGTCCAGTCTTAACCTAAAGTCCAGGTGACTTCTTGTGCAGTCTCCCAGTCACTCTCTGCATGGTGCTAAGCCATGCAGGAGAGCAGAGCTACCCCCCTTCCTTTCTGATGGGGCTCATCCTTTGTCTGCCCCATCCCCAGAAGTCCTGCAAAGCCTGGGAAGAAAGAAGCTGCAAAAAAAGAATAATAATTTCCCCCTTTTAATCCTCCACTGTCATTCTCTCATCCTCAGACCACAGAGCATCCAACTGCTCCTCGGCAGCATGGCTAGAACAAGAGTCAGAGAAGATGCGACTGAGTTTCCAGGCTCTGTGGCCCGAGGAGCCTGGAGGTGCCTGCGGGTCACGGGGTCTGCCTGGACCAGTGCCACAGTGCCTATTAATCGGTACTTAAGTGGATTCATCAGTGTGGAGCGGCGGCGGTGGCTGCTGAGCTCAGCCTGGGCCCAAAGAGCCGGGAGCTGGGTTAATAACACCTTATTTAGCAGAAAATTCCACTCCACTGGAGCATGTTTCAGAGGAGTTTGATTTGAATGAGGATTGATGTCAATCCTGCAAGGCAAAGGCGCCTGAAGCTGCTGTCACAGCCACCGCTTGTGAAACAAGCCTTTTGTGGTGACCGAGGGGTGCATCAGAACACTGCAGTGATCCACGCACCTCCACCCCACCCAGGCCAGGCAGCCACAGGCTTGCCCATCCCAGGTGTGTTGGACGGACAGTCCTTAGAGGACCAGTCAGCGGAAACCCTGTTGCATTGGGGATTCCTGGGCTTTGGAGCCAATATGAAGGTGAAGGTGAAGTCGCTCAGTTGTGTCCGACTCTTTGCAACCCCATGGACTGTAGCCTACCAGGCTCCTCCGTCCATGGGATTCTCCAGGGTTCAAGTTTGGAACTGCCAGTTCTTAGCCGGGTGATCTTGGGCAACTTGTGTAACCTCTGATAGTCTTGGTAGACTCATGCCTACCACAGAGATATTGATACCCACCTTGAAGAGTTGATGTGAGGATTCAGGAGCGAGGGCACCGTGGGTTAGAGAACTAATACATTTCCTGCCAAGGAGGTGGCCCTAAGCCCACTAGAGACCCCATCTGACTCCTGTCCCAGGCTGAGGTGGGGATGGCAGGGGTGGGAGAACAAGTATGGGTTGGGTCCAGTCGGGAGTTTGGGAGGGGCTCGTATGGTTTCACCGTGACTTGCCTCTCAGGCTTTTGCTCCAGCCCCTGGTGAAGAATCAGACCTTGTCTACCCTCAGCGCCAAAACGTAGGGCTGGCGGGGCCTGGTGGCTCCAGGTCCAAGGCTATCCCTGGGATCCGGGTTAGAGTCAGTACGATTGGGTGGCTAGTTTCTGTCAATCTGTCTGATGAAGGATGATAAGAAATAAAATATCTTTTCTTCCTCCAGTTTTAAAATCCTCTGCTCAGGGTGCTCAGGGCTAGTGCACTGGGATGACCCAGAGGGATGGGATGGGGAGGGAAGTGGGAAGGGAGTTCAGGATGGGGAACACGTGTACACCCATGGCTGATTCATGTCAATGTATGGCAAAACCCACTACAATATTGTGAAGTAATTAGCCTCCAATTAAAATAAATAAAAATAAAATAAAATCCTCTGCTATTGTGGTGATTCTCAGCTTGCACACTTATATATGCCGTGTGCTGTTAGAGAAAGGCCTAGAGGGTGAATCTGGAGGCCTGTGTCCTTACCTTTCCTGAGGCCTTGGACCCTCCCCTCTCACTGGCCTGCAGGACCCCACCAAAGATGGAAAGCTGCGATCTCTAACAGCTGCAACATTTCCAGATTTTGAATCTGAGCAGGGAAGACGTTCTGCATCACTGTTTTCACAGGCCTGGCCAGAGCCACCGTCCCTTCTTCAAGGCAGGAATCAAGAGCCAAGGCTACAGGATTTGCAGCTACAGAGGGCCCTGAGAATGGGCTTCATTGTGTCTCTGCTGAAGGACTTGGTGAGAGCCTCTGAATGGGGCCTAGAGCAGTTTTCATGTTTATTTTTAAATCTCTTTGGGCTTGCTGTTCTCGGTGGTGCTGGTTTTAATTCTTCTCCTTCTTTGGCCCTTTCATACAGAAGCTAGATGACAAGGCATGGCACGATTGTGTTTGCCCAAGTGCAGATAAGATCAGTCTTGGCAGATCTGCTGAGCCCCAGCTTCTAAAGAGAAATGGAACATAATAAACAGGTGTGGAGGGGAGTAAACAGGGAGGATTAAATCTGAACAAAGGCAGGAACATCTGGGACATACAAAAGCTTATTCGGAGAATTGCCTGGGAGAGAAAGAAATGAAGAAGAAAGCAGCCCACTCTTACCTGACTCCCCTACTGGTCTTCAGGAGCACAATGCACCCAGGGCGGGGGCCTCTTGAGAAAAATCTGTGCTCCAAGAGGATCCCAGATGGCAAAACTCTGGTCAGCCCCCACGTGTTGCTGCAGCAGAGGCCAAGGAACACGCAGGCCCCCAGCCCCTTATGTCAGCCTCATTGTCTCCTCCCAAGAGTTACTTCACTCTCCACTGGGGATTTCTGGAATCTCTTCTCTCAGAAAGCCTTTCTGGGCTGCCCAGAGATAAGCAATGCTCTTCATTGCATTGCATCTGGGATGATTCCCTCTGGGTCTGCTTGTTTGATAGAGTGTGAGTCTCATTTCAGCTCCTGATGGACTGATTAGACCAAGGGAAAGAAGAGTATTTTACACGAGCCCCTTGGACTGATCTACTTCTCTGCAGCCATACTTGCCCTGCTGCCCTGGGAATGGCAACCATCACTTGTCCCCTGTTAGATTCGCTTAACCAGCCCCTTGCTGCCTGTCCCATCCCTCCAATTAATTCTCAGTGCTGAGGTCAGATAGATTTTAACAAGATGAAGATCTGACCATGTTAGGCCTCCTGTTAAAACTCTTGATGAGAGAAAAGCAGGCTCAGAATGGCAGAACAAGGACCTCCTTGAACATGCTCCTCCATAAGAGCAATAAGAATAGATGAAAAAATGCTCAAAATTAACATTTTCAGAACTCTGGAAGTTAGTCAAAGACTTGCAACAATCCAGAGTGTTTATTCAAGAAAAATGATATTAATATAATCTCAGCAAAAACAATGAGCTCTGCAGCATTTTAGCTTGTCCTATTCCCATGCCTCTTTCCCCAGCTCTGCAGTAGCCTTGAGAACTAGCAGCATCAGAACCACAGTAGCTGTGAAAGCTAGCAGTCACTGGATGGGGAAAGAGAAATTTGGAGATCCCCAAAACCTCCATCCTCAGAGAATTGTCACGATTTGACTTGTACAGCAGTTCCCTGGAAAAGCCTTATTCACAGGACTTGCCTTTATTTGATCTGACTCAGAGCTTTTTCAGTGAGACCCTTTATCCATAGAGCATTTGTCAAAAATAATAATAGGCAATTGTTTACCATCACACTTACCTGAGGTGGTGATGCCTGCTGGGCAAACAAGAACCTGGCCCAAACCTTAAATCTGGTGAATGAGAAGTCCATAGGGAACTTTGAAAAGCTCTGACAAAATCCTGAGGATTTAGAAGGCTACACACACCTGTGCAGGGCTGTGTGTATCCCCAGGAATGACTGAAAAAAAAATCCCAGTCTCTTGCTTCTAGCAAATCATGGGATTCTGAACAAACAGGAATGAAGTGTTCAGGCAGAGTCATAAATTGCCAGGGCCTGGAAGGCGTGCACCAATAGACACATAGAAAAATACACCAATACACCCTCAGAAAAAGATGGGAGAGGTTTTATCGGGTGAAAGCATTTAGGAAATCTCCATTCAGTCACTAGATAATCAATAAACTAACTGAACAGAGACCTCAGTGGCTGCACATGACAAAGAACATAGACTACAGAACTAGGTCAGAAAAGACACTAAATAAATACCAACAGCAAGGTCACAACAAGCCATAATTGAAGCCCAGGGATGGGGGAGCATCTGGTCTCCAGAGCTGCCACATCATATTATTCAAAATGTTTAGTTTTCAACAACAACAAAAATAAGAGACATGAAAAGAAACAGGAAAGTATGGTCCATACACAGGAAAAAAAAAGTCAAGAGAAATTCTTCCTGAGGAAGTCCAGATGTTGGATTTACTAGACAAAGTTTGTTAATAACCTTGTATTATAAAATGCTTGAAGAAACTAAAGGAAAGCACAAAGAATTAAACGAAAATTGGAGAACAGTGTTCCACCAAATAGAGACTATCAACAAACAGATAGAAATTATTTTAAAAGACTCAGATAGAAATTTTGGAGTCAAAAAGTAAAGTGTCTGAAATGAAAAATTCACTAGACAATCTCAGCAGTGTATTTGAACTGATGGGAAAAAAGATAAGGAAACTTGACGATAAGTCAACTTAGATTATCTTGTCTGAGAAACAGAAAGAAAAAGAAGGGAAAAAATGAACACAGCCCCAGAGACCACTGGACACTGTTGTTGTTGTTGTTGTTTAGTCATTAAGTCGTGTCCGACTCTTCGCGACCCCATGGACCGCAGCACGCCAGGCCTCCCTGTCCCTCACCATCTCCTGGAGTTTGCCCCAGTTCATGTCCATTGAATTGGTTAAGCATACCTATATATATGCATAATGAGAGTGCCAGAAGGTGAAGAGAAAGAGAAAGGGGCAAAAAGAATGTTTAAATAAATTATGTCTTTCCAAGAAATAAAAGAGGAAGAAATACTTTCCAACTTGTTCTGTAAGGCCAGTATTATCCTAATACCAAAGACAGACAAAAACATTACAAGAAAACTATAGACGAAAATCCCTTGTAAACATAGACACAAAATCATCAACAAAATACCAGCAAGATGAACCAAGAAATGAATAAAAGTGATTATACATCATGAATGAGAGGATTATCCCAGGAATGCAAAGTTGTTTTAATATCTGAAAATGAATCAATAAAATACACCATATTAATAGAATTTTTTTAGAAACCTAGCGATCACCTCAATAGATTCAGAAAAAGTATTTGACAACACATATTTTCCTTTCAGATAAAAACACTCAATAAAAAAGGAGTAGAAGTGATGTGTAAAGTGTAAAGTGACCTCCTTTACAAGTGATGAAAGACTGATAACAGAATGATGAAGACTGATAACTTTCCCTCTAAGACTAGGAATAAGACAAGGATGTCCACTCTCACTACTTCTATTTAACATTGTAGTGGAGGTTTTAGCTAGGACAAATAGGCCAATAAAAGGAAGAGAAATGCCTTCTGATTGGAAAGGAAGAAGTAACACTGTCTCTCTTTGCAGATGATATTGAATATAGAAAATACTAAAAATGCACACACACAAACTCTTAGAATGGTTCTTGCATGATTGCAGAACATAAGATCAATAAACCAAAATCATTTATATTTCTATACCCTATCAACAATCCAAAAATGGGACTAATAAAGTTTCCAATAACATAAACTTAAAATAACAATAACATAAAATAATAAAATACTTAGGAATAAGTTTAAAGTGTAAGACTTGTACATCAAAAACTACAGTTGAAAACTGTTACTCAATAACAAAAAAGCAAACAGCTCTATTCAAAAGTGAGCAGAAGACCTAATAGACATTTTTTTCCAAAGAATACACACAGATGGCCAATAGGCACATGAAAAGATGCTCATCATTGCTAAATTATTAGAGACGTGCACATCAAAACTCCAATGAGGTACCACCTTACACCAATCAGAATGGTCATCATTAAAAAGTCTACAATTAATAAACGCTGGAGAGGATGTGGAGAAAAGAGAACCCTTGTATACTACTGGTTGAAATGTAGGCTGGTGCAGCCACTGTCGCTCATAAAGCTAAAAATAGAATTACCAGATGAGCCAGCAATCCCACTTCTGGGCATATATCCAGACAAAACTGTAATTCAAAAAGATACATTCATCTCTTTGTTCATAGCAGCCCTGCGCAAAATAGCCAAGATATGGAAACAACCTAATGTCCATTGACCGATGAACGGTTAAAGCAGATGTGGAGCATATACACACTGGAATGCTACTCAGCCATAAAAATGAAACACTGTCCTTTGCAGCGATATGGGTGGATCTAGAGATTATCATAGTAAGGGACGTAAGTTAGAAACAGACAGACACCATATACTCTCACTTATATGTGGAATCTAAAACACGACACCAGTGAACCAGTGACGTTGCTCAGCTGTGTCCGACTCTTTGCGATCCCACGGACTGTAGCCTACCAGGCTCCTCCATCCACGGGATTTTCCAGGCAAGAGTACTGGAGTGGGTTTCCATTTCCTTCTCCAGGGGATCTTCCCAACCTGGGGATCGAACCCAGGTCTCCCACATTGCAGGCAGACACTTAACCATCTGAGCCACCAGGGAAGCCCCCCAAATATGACTCAAATGAAGCTATCTATGAAACAGAAGCGAAATCACAGACATAGGGAATGGACTGGTGGTAGCCAAAGGAGAGGGGTGTGGGGGGGATGGAGTGAGAAGTTGGGGTGAGCAGGTTAAGCTTTTATATATAGAATGGATGAACAACAAAGACCCACTCTATAGCACAGAGACCTATATTCAATATCTTGTGATAAATCATAATGAAAAAGAATATTAAAAAGTACATATTTATAAGCACAATTGAGTCACTTTGCTGTAAAGCAGAAATTGAAACAATATTGTGAATCAACTAAACTTCAATTAAAAAAGTTAAGAAGTTAAAGAAGACCTAAATAAATGGGAAGACATTCATGTTCATGATCCGAAGGCTTAATATGATGAAGAATGTAGTACTCCTCAGGCTAATCGACAGATTAAATGTTATCCATATCAGAATCTAAGCTGGCCTCTTTGTAGAAATTGACAAAATTCTAAATTCTAAAATTCTGATTCTAATCTTCATATGGAATTACAAGGATTCGTAACAGCCAAAATTATCTTGAAAACCAGGAACAAAGTAAGAGGAACTCATACTTCTTGATTTCAAAACTTAATACAAAGCAATAGTAATCAAGACAATGTGATACTGGCATAGATATCAATATACTGATCAACTGAACAGAACCGAGTCCAGAAATAAATCCATATATCAATGTCAATTAATTTCAGGACAATGCAATGGGAGAAAGAATAGCCTTTTCAACAAACAACTAGTGCTAAACACTATTGCTGGGCACTAGACAGCCACATGCAGAAGAATCCCTATCTCAATTATACACATTAATGAACTAAAAATGAATCAAATACCTAAATGTAAAAGCTAAAACTATAAAAATCTTAGACAAAAACATATGATCTTGGAATTGGCAACAATCTCTTGGATTTGACACCAAAAGCATACATGAAAAAACATAACAAAAATTAGACAAATTGGATTTCATCAAAATTAATGCTTTCATGCTTCAAAAGACACCATACAGAAATGGAAAAGACAGCCTAATGAAACAAAATATATTTCAAGCATATATCCGATAAGGAACCTGTATCCAAAATACATAAAGAATTCTTACTGCACTAATGAAAAGACAGATTAATCAATTTTTAAAGATAGGTAAATAATTTGAATAGGCTTATTTCCAAAGAAGACATGCAAATTGCCAATAAGCACACGAAAAAATGCTCAATACTATTACTCATTAGGGATATGAAAATCAAAACTATGATGAGCTACTACCTTATACTCATTGGGATCACTAAAATAAAAAAGGAAGGCAATAACAACTATTGATAAAGATACGTGGAAATTATAATCCTGACATATTGTTAGTTGAATGTAGTGATGTAGTCGCTTTTTGAACAGTTGGTAATTGCTCAAAAAGCTAAACAGAGTTACTACATGATCCAACAATTCCACTCCTAAACACATACTCAAGATAAATGAAATCTTATATTTATACGAATAGTAGTACATGAATGTTTATGTCAGCATTATTCATGATAGATCCAAGGTGGAAACAACACAAATATCTACCGCATGATGAGTAAACAAACAAAATGTGGTAGATCCATCAATGGACTATTATTTGGCCCCTAAAAGCAGTGAAGTACTGATACACGGTACAACACGAGTGAACACTGAGAGTATTACGCTAAATGAGAGAAGCCGGTTACAAAAGATCCATAATATATGATTCTATTCATATGCAATGTCCAGAATAGGCAAATCTGTTGAGATAGAAAGTAGATCAGTGGTTGCCAGGGGCTAAGGGGAAGGGAGAATGGCGAGCAACTGCTAATGTATATGGGGTTTCTTTTGGGGGTAATTAAAACGTTCTGAAATGAGGTAGATGGTTATTCAACTCAGTGTATACACTAAAAATCAGTGAATTGTACACTTCAAGAAGGTGAATTTTATGGTATGTGAATTACATCTCAATACAATTCTATGTTAAAAAAACTCTGTGGCTTCTTAATTGCTCTCAGGATGGATTCCATCTCCTTAGTGTGACCTACGAGGGTCCTGCAGCATGTGGCTCCTGCTGATCCTTTTACTTCCCACCTCCCCACCTCCAGCATTTAATGCTGCAGCCTAAGAACTAATTCCTAAACATGCCTCCCAAGCTTTTACCTCTGTAGCTTTGAGCTTGCCGGATATGCAAGGCAGAGGGTTTGAGCAGGGGCTTAAGAGTCAGTCAGGTCTGGGTTCACGTCCCAGTTTTGCAGTCTATGTTGTTTACTGCGTCGTGCAGTCTCCCTGCCCTGCAAGGACCAGACCACTGCAGGCTGCATTTATGAACACTGAAGGAGGCACTAAAAAGCCTGAGGACCTCTTAAACTGGTTGGTTCCATGGCTTGCCTTTACCTCAGGCTTTCCTAGGGATCCCATGTTTATTAGCTATTTACGAGATATTGGTAACTTAATCCAGGAGATACAGAAGCTGGTTGGGTGGTGGTGGGCCCTCAAGTTGAGAAGCCAGGTAGAGTCAGGGGAATGGGGTAAGTACCCAGAAGAAGCTGGAGAGAGATGATGGTGGGAGAAAGGAGAGACTGAGCTGCACTCCGATCCTTCATTCTGTGAGATGCCCTGTATCTTTTTCATAATGTTCCCCGTCTCTTCATATGAGCTTTCTGTTCTTTTGAAAACCAAGTGGGCCTCCCAGATACCCTGCTTAAAAAGGACAAGAACACCTTTTTCTGCCCTTTAAGACCTCAATGGGACCATAGACAGAAGCTTTGTCCTATCATTTAATAATACACATTCTGTTATTATTCATTATACTTTCTCTTTGAGCTTCTAAGATCGGGTGGAAAATTTTCGAGCTTTAGTTCTCCTATTAGGGAACTTTTCAAGATGATAGTCTTGACCTTTAAATGTTGTACGTCCCAAATTTAATTCTTCATCTTTCCTTTCCTCACAAGTCCTTATAAACCTACCACCTGCCATCACTGTGCACTTTGGGGCTGTCACCACTGGCCTGCCAATCCCTCTGGTGGGAAGCCTGGCTGTCAGCCTGACTCCTCCCCTTTTCTCAGCCTCCAGCCGTGCCTCCTTCCTGCAAAGTTCTCTCTACCAAGCTGCCTCTCCGCTGGCCTCCCCGCCTCCAGCCTCTCCCCCTTTTCTGTTGCTCTGCACACATTTGCTGTATGACACTCCACAAATCACTGCCTGTGATCAGCTAAAGTAACTAACAGCTGTCAAGTACCCACTGTGGAGTGGTAGCCTGTGTCAAGAACTTTACATTTTAATTCACTCTCCCAACAATCTCAAGAAGAGGCTTTCGTTTTTCTCCATTTTTATAAATGAGAAAGTTGAGGTTCAAAGAGGTTAAGTAGCTTTCAGTTCTATCTCTCACTCTGTATGATGTCATGCTTTAAATTCAGGTGTGTCTGGCCCCCCTCTTTCTTGCTCACTGGACTCGGTCAAGCCATTCCCCTTCTCAGAGAATGTTCATATTTCTATTTTCCAGACATAACATTTAAAGTTTTCCCCTTGTTATTCAAGTCCCCCCCATGAGCTGTCCCCACCCTGGATCTCCGACTAGACTGGCCAGATGGTTGCTCATGTTTTCCCTTGTTCCTTTGAATTTTCATTTGGCTTTTACACCTCACAATGAAAAGTTCTCCCTCTCATTCTAGCAGGCATGGTCCCTGAAGTATGCCTACTGTGGGCTTTCCTTGAATACGAATAGATTAGCTTCCTTTTGCTCTGCAATAGGAGAAGGGATTTGGCGCATTCAGAACTTGCTTCTTGAAAGAGAGGGCAAGAGGACCGGGAGTGAAGGGAAAGCAGGACATTTGTGATCACTGAACCCAGTGGTTATTATTGGGAATAATTAGGATGTCTATATAATTTGTGATCCAAGCTAAAATACTTTTGAGAGTAAAAAGGGTAATTGTGTGTATGCTCAGTCATGTCCAACTCTTTGCGACCCCATGGACTATAGCCAGGCAGGCTCTTCTGTCCATGGAATTTTCCAGGCAAGAATACCAGAACAGGTTGCCATTTCCTACTCCAGGGGATCTTCCTGACCCAGGGATCGAACCTGAATCTCCTGAGTTTCCTGCATTGGCAGGCGTGTTCTTTACCACTGCACCTATTCATTCTAAAATTGGGACAATGGGAAAAAACTGAGACTCCCAAGAAAACAGGCTGTGTGACTATCCTGGTAATTACCTCCATTATGAATCCCGCTTTTCCAAGAAAGAAATCAGAATTCACTTTCCCAGCCCCATCCTAGCGAGTAGGCATATGACCTGGAATCCTGCAATTGACTCTGAGATGCTGCAGTTCAGAAGAGGGGAAGAAAGGTCCATGGGAAAGCTATGCTGTTAGCAAAGGGTGGACAGTGGTGGAGGGCCATCAGGCTTTCAGAGGGAGCAGTGATAGAGGTCCTGGGGATGGTGCCCTATGACCTACTCTATGAAGCAAGCTTCAGTGCCTGGACCTTCAACTTGTGTGCTAAGTTGCTTCAGTCGTGTCTGACTCTTTGAGACCCCAAGGACTGTAGCCCACCATGCTGCTCTATCCATGGGATTTGCCAGGCAAGAATACTGGAGTGGGTTGCTATGACCTCCTCCAGGGGATCTTCCCAACCCAGGTATTGAACCTGCGTCTCTTATGTCTCCTGCACTGGCAGCCGGGTTCTTTACCACTAGCGCCACCTGGGAAGCCTGGGCCTTGGACAGAGGGACCCTATCAGCATGTGGGCCAGGCAGGATAGAAGACCAGCTCTCTGGCCTTCTCTGACATTCTGTGAGCTGTCTAATATCTCCTGATACATATGTTTTCTTTGTAAAACCAGTTAGAGTGGGATGTGGGTTCTGACTCATGCAACAGGGAAATGTGTAGGTTTTTGTTATTATTATTTTTTGTTTGGTATGAGTGTGTGTGTGTGTGTGTGTGTGTGTGTGCGCGCGCGTGTGTGTGCATGATGGAAACAAATTTTCCTAAGCATAGAAGCTAGCAGCCTTAGAACTGTGGGTAATAGAGTTAAAAACACTTTTGTTCCCAGCCCTGGGCATCCGCTAGGGGCTGACAGTCAGGCAGCTCAGCTGTGTGGCTACCCTGAGACCAAGAGTCTGCTCTTACAGGAAGAACAACTGGGGCTCCGCAGAACCTGAGGCCTCATAAAATGCATCTTTCATCTTGCTTTCCTGTCTTTGGCCTGTTACTACATTTTTTCTTGACTTGCTATTCTGAGTACTTTCTCTCAGTCTGTGATGGGAGATTCCTGGAGGGCAGGGTCTGTCTAGGGACCCTTGTCCAGTCCATGTATGGTGAATATTTTGTCTAGTGGTCTCCAACTCTAGACAGAGCTGATGGAGCCCTCCCAGTCCAGTGCCCCAGGGCAGCCAGTCCAGCATCAGCTTAATCTGGTCCTTGCCACATCCTTCAAAACCTGATTCAAGGGACTTCCTTTGTGGTCCAGTGGTTAAGAATCTGCCTTCCAAAGCAGGGGATGCGGGTTTGATTCCTGGTCCGAAACTAAGATCCGACATGCCCTGGGGCGACTAGGCCCATATCCTGCAACCAGAGAAGTCCCTGTGTGCAGCAATGAAGACCCAGTGCAGCCAAAATAAATTGAAAAACAAAACAAAACTGATTCAGATTCTTCCTCCTGCTCCAAGTCCTCCTTGCTCACTCAGCTCAGTGTCATCCTCCCAGGGCCAATCTGCTCCCACCCCTGCCATCCATAGCTCCCATCACCTGGACTGCTTATTCAACAATTAATCACATTGTTTTGTTTAGAACTATCTCTTCCTTTAAAATGATCAAATTTGTTACATGATTCTGTTTGGTTTCCCTGAGTAGCTGGTGAGTTCTTGGAGGGAAGAGATGATGATTTATACTCCTAATTTCTTGCCCTCATTTTTCTTTATAGAATTAACTGAGTGGTTTCCTTGCAGGAGATGCTGAAAAATATTTTGTGTGTAAAAAAAACAAAACAAAACAGTATGAAGTAGAAAACTTTCTAAACTGTTTGCTTGGGTTCTCTCTACTTATTTCATTATTGGCTGTTTTTAAGTACACAGAAGCCTGCTATTTACATATTTAGGCCAGTTTCTGTGTGTATACCCATGGGGACAGCCCATTTTCCCACGAAGTCACAAGTCACCAGTTCAGCATTATGGCTAAAGAGGATTTTCTGCTCTCCTCCACTCCTCCTGGGGGAGGCACTCTTTGCAACAAGCAAGGGTGTTGGCCTGTCTTATGCGGCACATTCTATATCAAAGACAGCGTGGTCTCCCAGGCATGAGAGCAGGGGCTCCAGAACCAGGCCCTCTGGGTGTCATTCCCAGATCTTCCATCTTTAGTGATTACACTTTAAGCAAATTATTTACTCTCTCTGTGCCTTGGTTTCTCCATGTGATGATGATAGTCTTAATATCTACCTTATAGGAATGTGTATTGTCACCTTACTTTTTTAACTTATATGCAGAGGACATCATGTGAAATGCTGGGCTGGATGAAGCACAAGCTGGAACCAAGAGTGCTGGGAGAAATGTCAATAACTTCAGAAATGCAGACAACACCACCCTTATGGCAGAAAGCAAGAGGAACTAGAGAGAGCCTCTTGATGAAGGTGAAAGAGGAGCATGAAAAAGCTTACTTAAAACTCAACATTCAGAAAACTAATAGCATCCAGTTCCATCACTTCATGGCAACTCAATGGGGAAACAATGGAAACAGTGACAGACTTTGTTTTCTTGTGTTCCCAAATCACTGCAAATGATGACTGCAGCCATGAAATTAAAAGACGCTTGCTTCTTGGAAGTAAAGCTATGACAGACCTAGACAGTGTATTAAAAAGCAGAGACATTATTTTGACAACAAAGGTCTGTCTAAGTCAAAGCTGTGATTTTTCCAGTAGTCATGTATGGATGTGAGAGTTGGACCATAAAGAAGGCTGAGTGCTGAAGAATTGATGCTTTTGAACTGTGGTGTTGGAGAAAATTCTTGAGAGTCTCTTGGACAGCAAGAAGGAGATCCAACCAGTCCATCCTAAAGTAAATCAGTCCTGAATATTCATTGGAAGGACTGACGCTGAACCTGAAGCTCCAATGCTTGGGCCACCTGATGCGAAGAACTGACTCATTTGAAAAGACCCTGATGCTGGGAAAGATTAAGGGCAGGAGAAGGGGATGACAGAGGATGAGACGGTTGGATGGCATCACTGACTCGATGGACATGAGTTTGACAAGCTCTGGGAGACGGTGAAGGACAGGGAAGCCTGGCATGCTACGGTCCATGGGGTTGCAAAGAGTCGGACAGGACTGAGTGACTGAACAACAATAACAAGGACTGTTTGAAGATTAAATTAGCTATGACATGTGACATGCTCAGAGGCACTGTTAAAAGTACTGCCATGATCATCATTTAAAGGTGATACTGTTGATAATGCAGAGCGTGTGTCAAATAGGAAGATTATATAACAAATCCAAATGGTTTACCAAAGTCTCTGGCCTGCACACATACCTATGGAAACCTCCAAATGAAGACAGGAGCTGAAGCTCGGTGAGAGGGGCCATGGAGATAAGGGCACTTTCCTGGCGCTTGGAGACTCTGTTCTGAATGACCTTCCAGCACTAATGGCCTGGTCCCTCCCACTGTGTACCAGACAGATTCACATTCATCCTAAAGCAAGTGTTTGTTTGTTTTTTTTTTGCTCCCAACTCACATTGGAGATCCCAGAAAAGCAGCTCTGTTTCTCCTTTGGGTGGGCAGTTCTTTGGTCTCTTATCCATCTTTCTGTGGCTCTTTCCTATGAATTCCATCTACCTCCTTCCTCCCACTGTTTTTTTTTTTTTTTTTTGCCAGAAGAGAACCCACTTCTGATTTCATGCCCTTGGCAGCCATCACTGATAATACGGCCCTCCATTCCTCCTGAGACGACACTTCCTAGCTTCACTGCAATTGCATGGAGACGTGGAGCCCGTTTTGAGCAATGGAATGTGAGATATGGTGACAAAACGCATAAGAGCGTGTTTGAGATCTCTCACATGCCTTTCTCCTGCTTGCCTCAGTGACCAAGACCAGGCTACAGAGGGTGGCACCTTAGTCAGCCTGGATCCTTGAGTGGCTGTGAGAAGCAGAGACCCCAGGCCAACCCACAGTGAGCCTGAAGTGTGAGCAAGTAATAAGACATGGTTCATGAAACCCCGAGGCTTGGAGCTTAAGGGGGGACTGCAGTGTGGCCTAAGCTAGTCTGACAACTACCAGGATGCTTGCATGACTCTCCTCTAGGGACTTGCAGACAAAAGCCTCCTCCCTGCCCCTGGTCTTGGTCACTCTTTAGGGTACCAGCAGCCTATTGTCTGTAACAGCATCTAAAGCCAAGACACTCTGTTGGCTGTTTCATACGTTTTGAACTTGGAATTGTATTTGCTCTGTCCCTACCATTCTCCACCCAGCAGCCAAAATGATCTCTTGAAAAAACACAATATCAAGTCAGATCATGTGACTCTCTTGCTCAAAGCCAGTCCATTCAGCCTCCCTTCCAAAACGTAACACTCAGAACCAGCGCAGAGTCCTTGCTTAGAGATCCTGACAATTTCCTCGGCCTTGTCTTCTGCAGTCCTCCAGCCACGTTTGTTCCCGTGTTAGCATCTTCTCACCTGGTTGTTCCCTCTGCGTGACTTGTTCTTCCCTCTTCTTATTAACCAGGTTTCAGCTTAAATGTCATCTCAGAGGGGTTTTCTTTGACTATCACTACCAAAGTGCCTTTTACCTATACCCTTGCAGCTCTCTTCTGCCACTCTGATTAATGCCCTTAGAGCACTGACCACCATCTGAAAGCATCTTCCTTAATTATTTATTTACCTGTCTCCTCTCTTCCCTCCTCACTAGAATATAAGCTCAAAGAGCTTTTTTGGACCTTTTCTGTCTTGTTCACTATCATATCCCCCGTGGTTAGCACAGTACCTGATACATAAGGGAGTCTCCATAAATATTTCCTCAAGGAACAGATGAATCAGTGAACAGCTCATCGTCCATATTACTGCTCACATACCACCCCCTCCTCTGTGAAGCTAGCTGCCTTTGAATTTGACCTCTTTGGTGAAACAGCTAGTTCCTTCCTTAGCCTTTCTGATCTGATGTTCCCTCAGAAGAGTTCAAGGCGACACTACTTTCTATGAGCCAAAGAAATTGTCAACATATGGGTGAAAACCCACTCCAGTATTCTTGCCTGTAGAATCCCAGGGACAGAGGAGCCTGGTGGGCTGCTGTCTATTGGGTTACACAGAGTTGGACATGACTGAAGCGACTTAGCAGCAGCAGCAGCATGGGTGAAAAAGCCCTCCTTTTTCTAGAGAGTAAAGCCCCTTCTTTATATGTAGCTGTCTCCTCTGGTTATTCCACCCTGGGACTTGGGGTTAGTCTGTTACTATGGTATAGCCCAGGCTGTCCTGATGGATAGAAGGACTTGGGGGATAGATCTGGTTGTGCCATAGATCAGGTTGTGCCCTCTGTGCCATCAGGTCATGGAAGGATAAACAACTCAAAACCCAAACCATAGAATGTTAATGTCAGCGGGGAACTGAATGGCTAGCAAGTTTTCCTTTTGTAGATGAGGAAACTGAGGCCACAACAAAGGAGGGAAACTGCCCAAGGCCTTTGGCTTGTTAGTCACATGTCTAGGAATTCCCATCCCAGTGACTCTTGCTGGGGAACAGAGCCCATTTCCCATTCAAGAACATGCAGACGGTATGTACTCCCTTTCTCAGGCTCCCTCACAGCTAAGATTCGGACACATGACCCTGACTTTGCCCATCAGGCCACCAGCCTCAGTCTCTCCAGCAGGAGTTAATAGCATAAAGAGAGGTGGGAGTGGCTCAGCAAGTTCAAGTTCCCAGAGCATCTGGAGCACAATTCTTGCTGGAGGGGTCAAGGGTCCGTGGTTGGGAATGGTGATGTCTCAGCTGAGGGGGTTTGCTCTCACAGAGGATGACAGTCGTCAAGACGCTAACACTCCCCATAGAGTGTTACCAAGGGCCTGGTTACTGAGGGCCTGGTCTGTGGCTGGCCATTGTTCTACTGTATGACCCTGAGCCCTGTTCTCCAAGATGTGCTGTGATTCTGTGATTCCCAACAGCCCCATATAATAAATCTCTTTTCTCCTTAAATTAAGCCTGGATGTTTTTGTCGCCTGCAACAGAAAATCCTGACTGATCTGTTTAGTCTTTTACTTATGCTTGTGGCTCACCTGGTAAAGAATCTGCCTGCGATGCAGGAGACCTGGGTTTGACCTCTGGGTTGGGAAGAACCCCTGGTGAAGGGAAAGGCTACCCACTCCAGTATTCTGGCCTGGAGAATTCCATGGACTGTATAGTCCATGGGGTCACAAAGAGTCGAACACGACTGAGCAGATTTTACTTTCACCTGTGCAGTCTATGCTTTTAGACATCTGCTGTGTGTTAGGCACTGTACTAGGCATCAGGGAAACGATGGTAAGCAAGACAGATGAAGTGGCTCTCTGGAAGCTTCTATAGCAGATGGTTAGACAAGTGGACAGAGAAAACACATTAAATTGCCATACATACTCCACTGGAGGACATCCATAGTGATATGGGGAGTGTTAGCAACTTGACCCCATCTAGCAAGGATCATTATAGAGTACTTCCTAGAGGGGGTGATATTTAAGTGGAAGGAGGAGTAAGCATTTTCCAGTCAAAAAAAAGGAGAGCAAAAAGACAGTTCTGGAGACATCTATAAGGGTCAGAGGTCAGAGAGCATGGCCTTCTGAGGTACAGTGAGGTGTCCATGGGAAGAGTGATACACGAGAAACAGATGGGCCCTGGGAGTGCAGGACCTTGTCTCCCACTTCAAGGAGTTTGGAAATCATCTTTACAGCAAAAAAAAAAAAAAAAAAGCCACTGAAGGTTTTAAAACTGGCTGATGACCATGCTAGGACTCCATCCCAGCTATCCTATCTCCCAGTCAGCACTTTTCCCCTGCACCAGTTGCCTTCAATTTTTCAACAAAGATGGAATTTAGGTCCTGCAAGTCACAGCTGAAGCAATTCAACAGGAAGGTGGAAAGTCGCACATGCTTCACAATGGTCTCAGAGGAAATGCGATTTCTTTGCCTATTTTTTTCCTGTGACTGTGGGACTGTTTGTGCCTTCACAGTCCAAGGTGACACTGCCAGTGCTGAGAAAGCGTGGTGACATCGAGAGCAAGATTGAGGAGCACTCTGGCTGCCTCTGAAGGATCGTCCAAGGAGAGTCAGTGAACAGCTGTCCTCTGCGTCTGCTCAGAGCTGAGAGGGGGGACACAGGCTGAGGGGACAGGACGGGGAGCCTCAGACCCCACCTGGGGAGACAGGTGAAGCAGCCCCAGTCTTGGACCAGTGACTTGCCAGGGCCCCTTCCGCAGAGTAAGTGCACACTGGGGGATGTGGGGGCCTGGGAAGGTGGGCTCTGGAGGGAGAGCGACCATCGAAGGCTCTGAGTCCCACACTGTGTAGCAAATTTGAGTTTAGTTCAGGAAATATAAGTGCAAAGCAAAGGCTTTGGAATCAGTCTGCACTATACTCAAATTCCAGCACAGTCACTGCTTGCTGTGTGACCTCAGGTAAGTTACTTAACCCCTCTGTTCCTTATTTTCCCCATCCATAAAATGAATATAAATAATAATAACAATCACTTCAAAGGCTTGTGCAGTTGGAATGAGATAACTCTGTAAAGCTCTTCAGTCTTGTGACCTTGGGAGTGGGGCCAGGCAGTGAGAGTCTCGGGATCCAGGAGAGTTTGGGTCAAGGCCATCAGCACCTTGGCTATGATCAAATCAACCTAAATGCAACAGGAAACTGACCTTAGGGGGATTAGGAAGCAGGTGCCTGCTCTGCCCCAAGAGAGGAGACAGGAAAGAGCTTGGTGGGTCCCAGAGCTTCAGCCAAGAGAGACAGAGTTTGGGACAGGCAGGCTTCTGGTCTAATCAGGGAAACTGAGGTACAGATTGAGCAAATACGGTGAGAGGTGAGCAAGGATTGCTCCACATGTGAGTGAGGAGCCCTTTAACCAGAGCCACTCATTCATACAAAACTAATGAATTGAGCCCTAGTTACATGCCAGTGTCTGGGCTGGCACTGGAGAGACAGCAGTGAGCAAAAGAGATCATGGTGGCGGTCCTTGGGAGCTTCCACTCTAGCGGAGAAGAGTAAGTTGTAAGTACATGAAGTGACAGCTGTGCCAAGGGAAGTAGAAGATGCCAAGAACTATACAACAGTGGGACTCAGTGAGGGGTGGGGTGGCAGTCAGGGAGGTCTCCCAGGAGGAAGTGATTTTTAAAATTTTATTTTTAAAATTAATTTTATTGGAGCGTAGTTTATTTACAATGTTGTGTTAATTTCTGCTGCACAGCAAAGTGAGTCAGGTATCCATATCCATATATCCACTCTTTCGTAGGTTCTTTTCTCATATAGGTGATTACAGTGTATTGAGTGGAGTTCCCTGTGCTTTATGGTAAATCCTTGTTACTTATCTATTTTATATGTAGTAGTAGAGTGTTGAGTGGGAGAAGGAAATGGCAACCCACTCCAGTGTTCTTGCCTGGAGAATCCCAGGGACAGAGGAGCCTGGTGGGCTGCCATCTATGGGGTCGCACAGTCAGACACGACTGAAGCGACTTAGCAGCAGCAGCAGAGTGTTGAGTGTTAGTCATGCAGTCGTGTTCAACTCTTTGCCACCCCATGGACTGCAGCCTGCCAGGCTCTTCTGTCCATGGGATTCTGCAGGCAAGAATACTGGAGTGGCTTGCCATTCCCTTCTCCAGGGGATCTTCCCAGCCCAGAAATCGAACCCAGGTCTCCTACATTGCAGGCAGATTCTCTACCACCTGAGCCACCAGAGAAGCCCAATATAGTAGTATGTGTATGTCAATCCCAACCTCCCAATTTATCCCTCCCTCCCCTTTCACCTTTGGAAACCCTAAATTTGTTTTCAACATCTGTGACTCTATTTCTGTTTTGTAAATAGGTTCATTTGTACCATTTTTTTTTTTTTGACTCACTGGGGAAGTCCTTTTTTTTTCCTTAGATTCCACATATAAGCTATAGCATATGCTATTTGTCTTTCTTTGATGTAGGAAGTGATGTTTCAGTTGAGAGCTGAGGAAGTAGTGAGGGGAGAGGAGAGCATTGCAGGTAGAGAGCTAGCATGGGAAAGATGGGCAGGGAAAACATGCTTTTTTGAGAAAGGGACAGAAATCCAGCATCTCAGAGTTAGAGATGAGGGAGATAGAGCTTGAGGTGCCTGAACAAGTAGGCCAGCCAGGACTCTGGGAACCAGGTTGAAGTCTGGACTTTACCTGCAGAAAACGAGCAAGTTAAGAACTGATTTTATTTATTTTTATTTAAAAAAATGTCTGTTTGTTTATTTTTGGCAGTGCTGGGTCTTTGTTGCTGCTGGGGCCTTTCCCTAGTTGCGGCAGGCAGGCGCTACTCTCCAGCGGCGGTGTGCGGAGTCCTCACTGGGGTGGCTTCTCTTGCGGGGCGCGGTCTCTAGGGCACAAGGGCTTTAGTAGCTGTGGTGTGTGGGCCTAGTTGCTCCGTGGCACGTGGGATCTCCCTGGATCAGGGATCAAACCTGTGTCTCCTGCATTGGCAGGTAGATTCTGTATCACTGAACCACTAGGAAAACCCAAGAACTGATTTTAAATAGCAGGTGAGTGACACTAATGGGGATTCATTCTCCAGAGCTGGGCAGTGAGCCACCAGCCCAACTGTATGCCGTGGTCCAATGGGACAGAGCTTCTGAATGTCTTTCCTGCCTGGGTCATTATGTGCTCTGGGTGGGGTCGCAGGGGTGGGGAGGGGCCACTTAGACCCTCTGGAAGAGAAGCTGACAGCCACACAAGATGAGAATGGTCTTCATGTGCCCTTCCAAAGGAGACCATGCAAGTCCCTCTTTGTGGCAGTCGCTGCAGGGCTGGGGGCGGGGCAGGAGAGGAGGGGGGTGAGCAGTCAGCTTCCCCAGAGCCCCTCGTCCTTTGTACCATGGCACCAATGGAAGTTTCGATGACTCTCAAGGTGATTGACTTCTGGGATCAAGACATTTCTCAGTGTGAAACTCAGTTTAAGAAAAAAATCGATGTTTCACATTCAGCGGTGTTTGGTTAAAAAAAGAAAAATAGCTGTAGCTTGTGCTTTAACGGCAGAAAAGAGTGAGCCCCATCAATTACAGCGGGGAAAACAACAGTGTCTTGCGGCGGTTTTGTTCCTTGTACTCCAAAAATATTAAGTCATTTAGCCCTACAAACCGTCCACTTGGCGAGTGGCAATGTCTTCATTTGAAAAGCACTGGAGCCCTGAGGCTCTCCTAAACCAGGGATGCTGGGGAGCCCAGGCCCCATCACAGAGAAAACTCTGGGGTCCTCTGTCTAACCTGAGATTCCCTCCCACAGAAGCTGGCTGCCTCATCCCACAAGGCTTGATCCACATGCCCCACCCAGGCCATTGACTCCAAGCCCTGAGAAGCAGCCGCCCCCGTGCCTGTAGCATTTAGTGCTGACTTCAAGTCGAGCCCCTAGGAAGTGACAGGCACCTCCATCCCTCCAAGCTGAACCCAAGTTCAAGGACAGCTTATGCCCGTGTTCTTACCCTGGGGCTCACTGCAGTCACCTGGGCTCTGAAAAACTCCAGTGCTCAGACCACACTACACCTGAACTAAATCACAGTATCTGGGGGAGGGATCCTCGCATCAGTATTTCTTTGAAAAATCTTTTCATCTGAGGCCAGTTATGCAGGCCAGGTCCAGAAGCAGACAATATAGAGCTCTTCTAGAGCATCTGCTCTGAGTCAAATGCCACCCTTCCCACGCTCCAGTCACTCCTCTTACAAGCCCTGTTTGCCCTGGTGAAGTTGAGTATGTGAGATAAGGATGTCAGAGGGGGAGGTATATGCTATTCTGGATGGTTCTTCTTAGGGGCCATACTTTAACAGGGATGCCAGGGTTCAGCCGGACACATTCAGATAATCAATATGCCTACAGGGACTGAGACTGAGGGAAACAACTCAAACCAAGTAGTCTTATAGAAGCCTGATGTACAAGCCAGCTGCCCCTTATTACAGGGGGACTATGCTGCTGCTACTGCTGCTGCTAAGTTGCTTCAGTCGTGTCCGACTCTGTGTGACCCCATGGACTGCAGCCCACCAGGCTCCCCCGTCCCTGGGATTCTCCAGGCAAGAACATTGGAGTGGGTTGCCATTTCCTTCTCCAAGGCATGAAGGTGAAAAGTGAAAGTGAAGTCGCTCAGTCGTGTCCAACTCAGCGACCCCATGGACTGCAGCCTATCAGGCTCCTCGGTCCATGGGATTTTCCAGGCAAGAGTACTGGAGCGGGGTGCCATTGCCTTCTCTGAGAGGGAGACTATGCTGCTGCTGCTGCTGCTGCTAAGTCACTTCAGTCGTGTCCGACTCTGTGCGACCCCATAGATGGCAGCCCGCCAGGCTCCCCCATCCCTGGGATTTTCCAGGCAAGAGTACTGGAGTGGGGTGCTATTGCCTTCTCTGAGAGGGAGACTATAGAATCCTTATATTTACCATTCAGAGAAACTTCCTTATGGTAAAAAAAATATTTGCTATGTATTTCCTTCTTGTCTTTATTTTTCCCATACATATTTTTCCTTTTCACAAACTGTAGTCCAACAATTCTTAAAATATACCCAATCTTCAGTGATTTCCTGTGTAACTATATAACATTCATAATCATGCTAAAGTTCCATTGAGGAATTACACCATAGTTTACTTAGAGGCTGAGTTTTCAGGCATTTTACTTTTTTTTTCATATTTCAGATGTGACATCATATAAGTAGTTATTTCCATGTTAAGCACTCATGGTTTAGGCTTGATCCTAGGAGTGGGACTCATGACTCTGAGATGGGATTATCTCTGGGATAGCCAAACATCTTGAATCTTCTCTCCATCACTATGCAAATATTTGTGCAAATATTTGATGAGATCAGTAATTTCCTCATTTTCCAGAAGGTGTGAACAGGTGTTTCTGGAGGGGATGAGGGATGCTCTGGGGGTCAGTTAAATTACAAAGTTGGCTTAAACAAAATATGTGTTTTAAAATCAAGACTTTTGTGAAAATTTAAAGTTGAGTCAAATAAAGTTAAGATTAGAACTCCTTTATATCAGGGCTTGTCTGGGCCTTTACTATTTGCTGATGTGCGTCACCAGTGCTGGTATTTCCAAAGCTAACTTGGCCCTGGATGTCTTTTTTCTTTTAATTTTTATTGGAATATAGTTGATTTACAATGTTGTGCTGGCTTCAGGCGTACAGCAAAGTGAACCAGTTATATCCATACATATATTCACTCTTTTTCTTTTTTAGATTCTTTTCCCTTCTAGGCCATCAGAGTGTGCTGAGTAGGGTTTCCTGTGCTATACAGCAGGCTCTATTAGTTATCTGTTTATAGTATAAATAGTATAGTAGTGCGTATACGTCAATCCCAATCTCCCAACTTATCACTCCCCCCTCCCCTGGTGACCATAAATTTGTTTTCTACATCTGTGACTTTATTTGATAAATAATTTCATTTGTACCCTTCTTTTTAGAGTCCACGTATAAATGATATCATATTATGTCTGTCTTTCTGTGTCAGACTTCCTTCACCCAGTTTGACAGTCTCTAGGTAAATCTACATTGCCACAATCGGCATTATTTTGTTCTCCTTATGGCCGAGCAGTATTCCAGGGTATATATGTGCTCTTCTTTATCCATTCCTCTGTTGATGAATATTTAGATTGTCTGCAAGTCCTGGCTATTGTAAATAGTGTTGCAATGAACATTGGGGTGCATTTATCTTCTTGAATTAGGATTTTCTATAGGTATATGCCTACGAGTGGCATTCCTGGGTCATATGACAGTTCTATTTTTAGTGTTTTGAGGAATCTCCATACTGTTCTCCATCTGGACATATTTATAGTGAAACCTCCTGATGGGGTCAGTTTTCCACACAAGATATTTTGGGAAAAGCCAGGCTAGGAGGTCTTGAATAGTCCTTTCTGCTCTGAGGTTCTGAGATTTTCCATCCAAGTAGCAAATCCAGCTTCTGCTCCCCCCTCGTAATTCCAGGGCTCCTTTTTCTAGTCCATTTCCCCTGATGCTGTCCTACACTGGGTCTTCATTCTCTCTCGCTTGAATTGCCCCAACAGCCTTCCGCCGGCCACCTCTTCCCAGCTGCTCCACCCTCTGCAGCTTGGCAGACCCTCGGCTTCAAGCTCTGCTGCTCTGACTGCATTATTCCTGGCTCACAGGCTCACATCCCACCGCTCCACCCAGCTCTCCTAACCTGGTTGACGTCTGCCCCTTTCCCCTCATGCACTCAAGGAACACATGAGCCTGTACTCGGTGCCAGGACCTCCATCCAAAGGAGACCAGATTTTGGCTGCCCTGGGGAGTCCCAGAGGGCAGTGGGCAGCCGTGAGGTGGCAATAGGGAGACAGGGAGAGAGCAGTGTGAAGACTACCCCCTCCACGTCTTCTTAAATAGCATATAATCAGGAGGAGAAGACGCTGCCTCTCGTGAAGAGACCAGTGCCCTGGGCTCTTGCTCCCCCATCTCCATGGCAACCAGCACGTGAGGCCTACGCGATGGAGTTGGCAGCTGAGGGTCTGGGGTCTCACCTCTTTTTTTCCTGGTACCCATGCCCTTATACTCACAGGCCCTTATACTTCTTTTCCTCTCTCTTCCTTCTCTCTCTGCCCTCCTTTTTCCTACATTTATCCATCAGCTCATATTTAATGAAACTCTCCAAGTGTGGGTCTTCGACCTGAAGATCCTGTGTAGGCCCAGTCTCTGGATTTCAGCCGAGCATTTATCAGGGGCTCCCGTGACACACAGAGAACAGAGCTGTCATAAGGGAGACCATTTATTGCATCCCTACCGGGTTCCAGGCCTCTTTCATATACAGTATTTTATTTACTCATAAATCATAAATTGTCAGAGCTAGAGAGGGCCTTAGGGACTATCATTCCAGTGGTTTTCAAACTAACTCTTGGCGATGAACTTTTTTTCCTAAGTGAAACTTTTCTGCAGAAGCTCTATATACAAAGCAGATAAAAGAGGTGCTACTTTGGTTGGAGCAAGGTGGCACAGAGCTCAGATCTTTTCACCTTGTCCTCCTCTTTGCCTGTAGGGGATGCTAAGGCCAATGGAAAACCACTGGAAAGCTACTGAGCCTCACCTCTTATTTATGGAAGAGACCTGAAGCTCAGAGAAAGAAAGGCACTTCCAAGGTTACACAGTGAGTGAAGGCTGTCTAGACTTGGCTTTGCATCTCCTGACCCACAGTATGGTGTGTTTCAAGTTTCTCGCCCTATCTGGGGCTATGCGCTTGTGTGAACAAAGCTCTGGAAGCTTCTGTCTGGCTGCCAAGCCTTCTGTTTACACTGTGACCAGTTGTGTGATGCTGTGGAGCAGCTGGTGTAGGCAGCCCCTGCTGATGCCATTGGAACTGGCCAGATGTGCGGGTACCAGCTGCCTTCACAGGGCAGGCTAGCCACTTGTGCCACTGAGATCCACCTGATCCAAGGCTACAGCTACTCTGAACATTTCTAGCACCTCTTGGGAAACAAGCCCCTCTCTCTTTCCCAGCAAAAGCAGCGCCCCGCCCCCCTCCTTGATGCCAGAATGGGAAATAAGCTGCTCTTTGCCCTGCGAGTAGCTGACCCTGAGGGAGCCACTGGTCATTGGGAGGCCAGATTCCCAGCACCCTGCCTAGGGGGAGGTCTGTTCGGCAGGAGCTGCCATAGTCAACTTGAGTTGCCGTGTTCAGCAGACCAGAAAAATGTCAGCTGGCCATGCATGTTGAGAGGAGAGTGCCGGGAGTGTTAGAGTAGGAGCGGGGTGGATCCTTCATGAAAACAACTTTCAGGTTCATCAAAAAGGTGTTCACACCACTTATACGAGAGGAGTGAAGGACAGCCAGGCCTGATTCTGCTTCAAGGCTGACACTTGTTTGGGTAAAGGGAGATTCGAAACTAGCTATAGAGATGTGGGTGACTATGGTTGAAAGGGTGGAGTAGGTGACGGAGACAGAGATGGGGAGGTGACAAGCCTTCCTTGGTTACCCCTTAAACATTACCTGAGAGGCTTCTGCGCCAGAGACTGCCAGGGACCAGGAACACAGACAGACACAACTGCTCCCCTCAAGGGGCTTCCTTGAACCACTCCCTGCCCCACGTCCAGGTCGATACTCCTGCTATTTGCTCTTGGGAATGCGTGAGTTTCCTTTGTGGCACATATCACAGTGTGTGATTAGGAATTTGTGTGATTATTTGGTTTCTGCTTGTGTCCACTTCTATTGCACAAGTTTTGGTCACTACTGTGTCCTCAGGCTCAGTAGAGTGCTTGGCATATACTAGGTACGCCTAAGATATTTACTGGATGAATAAAAAGAGAGTCACTTTTGGTGATCACAGCATGTGCCCCCTTCAGAGTCCCAGAGTTTCCCCTTTCGAGGAAAGACTACACTCACAGTTCAGGGGCTGTACATCTCTGGTTGGGGGCAAGCAGGTGAAGACATCTTTGGCTTAAGGGCTGTAAAATCCTTCAATGCCGATGAGTGAGGGTGGGTAGGATTGATGGCAGAGCTGTGGGGCCGGTGGGCAGCAGAGAGGAGAGGGCTGCGGCTCTTATCAAACGGAATCTCTGGCCTTCCTTCTGTCCCCCGTCAGAGTCAGGGGCAGGAAGAGGATGTGTACACATCAGGAAGCCATGACAAGTTGTCCTGCTCATTTAGGCTTTAAGGGAGTGTTGGAGAAACTGAGGTCCCAGTAGATCATGCCCCCTTGGCTTCCAGGTTCTTGGATGGGGCGTAGCATTGGCACCATCAAAGCATGTGGCAAGAAATCCTGCCATGCCATGGGGAGAGCCAGGAGACCTGCAGAGTGCGCCCCCAGGACCTGGGCTGGGGAATCTCTCATCGTGGGAGCCTGTAGGGAAGCCTGTTGTGAGGATGGGGGTGGAGCAGGGGGATGGGGGAGTCCTCCCCAGGTGGTTCTTGGCAGTGACTTCCTAACCCCGGAAGCTCAAGGAAGCATTGAGACAGACACTTTGAGAGGAAGTGTGACACCTGGATATTACACACTGTAATGGAACCAGCCAAGTGGTAAATGTAGCTTTTAAATAGATTTTGTGTTCCCCATTAACTGCCCTGATGTTGATTAGCCCTGACAGCCAAGGAGAAGGGACTGGTCAGCAACTTTCCCCTGACAAGGCCTCCGGCTCCTGGGGGCTACAAGAGCTCGGCCTCCCTTTTTGGCTGTGTACAGGAAATTGCATAGACAGGCTGATGGAAAGTGTGGTGGGGAGTGCTTTCCGGAAGGAATCTGGTGGGCAGGCTTGGGCCCAGGCTTCTATTCTCTTTTCACTTTTTTTTGCCTACCCCTGCACCGTAAGTAGAATTGACCATGGTGATTTGGAGGAAGACATAGAGAATGACCTCCCTTTAATACATAGGTGTGGAAAGGGGGCCACACTAACGAGGAAGTTGCTCAGTCTGAAGGTGTCCTGGGAACAAATTACCATTTGGAGTCTGAAAGACTTGAATGGCCAACTGGTTCTGACCTATTTAACGACCTGGTCTAGAGATACCTTCAAACTTGGTTTTGGAGACAGGTCCACACTCAAGAGTCAAGGAGGACATGTGGAACGCAAGGACCATCCCACCAGGATGCCAGGCTTTCTAAATCAAGGACAATGAGTGAAACCATGGAAGATTCCAGAAACCTGGTAGCTCTCTGCCCTCATGGAGCAGCAGAAGGAAGCTGTGGGGTTGCCCTTGGGAAGAAAGAAGCAGGAGCAGCTGGGGGGATTGAATTCTGTCTGATCAAGTTTCATAGGTATTATGGTAGCTCCAGAAGATGGAGAAAGCAGGATGTGTCCTTGATCTTGCAGAAAGAAGGCATTCAGGGAAAGTTGATCTGGGGCAGAAGAATGACCCCAGGAATTTAACCCCAGGGAGTTGAGCCTAGAAGAATGGGAGGAGGTTGGTGGGATGTGTTTCTCATTCTCTTCTGTCATCGTATATTCTTGAAGGAGTTTTTGTCAGCTAATGTCATATGTTGCCCAGTTCAGGCCCCAAGTCCAGAATATCTGGCCAATGGGAAATATCCCCTCTATGTGCCTTTCTCTGGGTGAACTGCTTTTGCCCAGCCCTGGACGTGAGGAGACAAGGTTGTAAAGTGATGGAAGTTTATCATCAATAGTTCCCACCTCCTTTTACAACTGTCTCTGGGGGTTGCCTGCCTCTGCCTCACAATCCTTCATCTCATCTCTCTGGCAAGGTCCACTCCTCCCACCCTCAAGACGAAACCTCTAAGAATTCTTTCAACTCACTAGAGGTAAATTGCAGAGCTGTGTTTTAACTCTATTCTGTCTGACTCCATGCTCACGCTCTTTCAATCACCCCACATGGTTTTCACATAAAAATGCTCATCATAGCACAATCTACAAAATAAAAAAAACTGAAAATAACCTTAATGTTCAACAATTAGGGGGTTGTTTAGTAAATCATGGTGCATCCGTTTGTTTGAACATTATGCAGACATTAAAAGTGATCATTATAGAGACTGTAGAACAACTTGGGAAAAGGTTTATGATCAGACACAAAGGGAACACACAACGCAAATACTACAATTGCTTTAGTTGCGATGATGGAAAATATGTCAGTGTGTCAACAAGGACTGAAAGATAATATGCAGAAGTGAGAAATGACTGTGGTAGGGTGGAAGAGGGATGGATTTTTTTTTCTTTTAAAATGATTTGCTTCTTTTTTATTCTTCTTTTGCTTAATCCTTTTCCCTTTGAGATACCTTTTTAGTGTTGGTATAGAGCATACAGAATATAAGATCAGATAAGGTCAGAATCTGAGAAACCCCCTAGGCTGGAGATTCTGACTCTTTCATGTTAAGGGGCCCCATTCAGAGAGACAGCCTCTGTATTGTCATTAAGAGTATGAGTGTTACAGTGAGATAGGCATGGATCAGAGTCCCAGATCTGTTACTAGTGGCTATATGGCCCTGAGCCTGACCCAGAGCAAGCACCCCTAACTTTGCAAAAGTTCAGTCAATGCAATCAGATATAGAAGATAAAATTCCAACACATTTAGCTCAGTACATTTTAAGGGCATAAAATATCTTACCAACACCTCCTCCATCATCTGTCTTCAGTGCTGTTTTAATTTCCCTAAACTCTTCCAAAGCAAAACATAATGTTTAATGGATGGGGAAGGGAAGAGGGCTACCGCATCGGTTGTTGTCCACGGTCCTGAATCATTGCTACAAATGCTAGTGCTATTGCTAAGTCGCTTCAGTTGTGTCCGACTCTGTGTGACCCCATAGATGGCAGCCCACCAGGCTCCCTGTCCCTGGGATTCTCCAGGCAAGAACACTGGAGTGGGTTGCCATTTCCTTCTCCAATGAGTACAGGATTATTTGAGACGTTGAAGGGGGCTGATATCCCCCCTGCCCTGCTCCATTCCTCCCTGAAACTGGTTTTATGATATCAAGTTTATTGTGGTCTTTATCAGTGAAATCCTATGAAAACATTAGGATTTCTAGAGCTGGGAGGAAAGAGAATTAGAATAAGTCACAGACTGGAGGTCACAGAACAAGCGACAGATTGATTTCCCAGGTGGCTCAGTGGTAAACAAACCCCCTGCCAGTGCAGAAGACATAAGGGACGCAGGTTCGATCCCAGGGTCGGGAGGATCCCCTGGAGAAGGAGGTGGCAACCCACTCCAGTATTCTTGTCTGGAGAATCCCATGGATGGAGAATCCTGGCGGGCTGCATACAGTCCATAGGGCTGCAAAGAGAGGGACATGACTGAAGTGACTGAGCAGGCAAGCAGGCAGGCATGGATTGGAAACAGGGGAGGAAGCTGACAGGTTAGCCCTGACTGAGTTATGATCCTGGTTAATGGCACCAAGACATACCATATACTGAACAGAAAGCTAAAGCTTTAAAGTCACAGTGGCCTTTGGAAGCATTGAAGTCGGGAGTGAAAAACTACAGGATCAACAGTTGGTGGTGGTGCCTCTTCCCTAATCTACAATTGTTACAGAGTCTTGCTGTATTTTATAAAGTGTAAAAAAGTGGCTTTGATGATCTGTTCTATAGACTATCTCTGAAGTGGTGCCTGATAGCAACTAGAAAATACCAAGTCTGATAGGAAGTAATCTTTGCCCACTCTGTCTCTGTCATATTTGTTCTCTATTTATTTCTGTCTTAATCTGCTCAGGTAGTCTCTCTCTCTCTCTCTTCCTCCCTCCTCCCCCTCTTTCCTCAATCTATTTTTGCTTGTCAGAAAAACACCATGTAATTTTCTTTAAAAATTAATTCTACTCTACAAAATATGTCTAAAATATTCAAGAGGGAAAAAGTTTCCTTTAAGAGTTGCTTGCATTAGAACTGCTTCTTCTAGCATAATCAGGTTAATGAGCACTCCCTTAGAATTTAATGCAAAGTAACTTTCACACTGGTGGTAAGCTTCAAAGATGGCTGAATAGATAACTAATAGCATAGCTTCCCTTGGCAATCAAGATAAACTTTGATCCTGATTGGTTAAAAACAGTCAAGGAAAGGATGGAATTGCCATATTTGTCACCAGTGTTCTTTGAAGCAATGAGAAGAGAAGAATGGCAATAATGGAAAGTGGAAGAGGATAGGGATGGATCATGAACCTGAAGCTAGTTTCAGAAAATTGTCTTTTTGGACTATGGAATTTGATCTGGCTTTCACTGGAGGAACTAGAAGGCTGGAGTGACATATAATTCTAATAAAACCAAGAGCAAGCAAAAACTAGTTTCTGTGTGTTTGAATATAGAGGCTGGTCAATGCATGAGTTGCTGGCACAGGGGATCAGATAGAATTGAGTCCATGCTGTTCATTAGCTCCAAAAACCAGAGCCCAAGGCAGAGCAAACACAGCCCAGGAAGGCTGCTGATATAAGGACATGTCCAAAGAAAATTTGCAATCCAGTCAGTCTTTGAAGCCTGGAGACTCTTTATACTTAATGCCATTTTAATTCATTCATTTTCTATCCCCACCGCCTTTACCCAAGACTTTATCGTGTCTCACCTGAACCACTGCTGTGTCTTCCTAACTTGTTTCCACATTGGCCAGAAAGGGTTCTAGTCACCACTCAAATCCAGTCACATTATTTCCTGCTTAAATCTTTTCAAAGGGACTGGAGTACTTGGCATAACATGAGGATACACGATATACACGCTCTAGTATTGAATGCAAGTTCCCACTCCAGTTCCCCTTCCAGCCAGCCACACTTCCCATCTCTCCCTCCCACTGCCCCAACATGCAGTCCATTGTAGAACGTTCTGAACAACCTGCTGGTCCACTAATTTTTGTATTGTGCTCTCCCTTTTCTCTGGGTTAATCATTCGGAGTGAAATTCTCTCTTCCTCTCCGACCCTTTTCCAACTATCCCATGTCCTTCAGGATTCAGGGAAGGATGACCCTTGGTTCTCCTGACCACTATCTCCTTCAAGGTCTTGGCTGATCACCCTTACGCTGTATTTCCCAAGCGCTCAACACATATCTCTCTATGAATGGCTCTCACCTTGTCTTGTAACCGTGTATTTACCTGTCTTTTTGTCTTTGCTATAGGCTGCTGGAGGCCAGGGACTGTGTCTTGTTTCTTTCGGCACCCGAGCTCTTAGCATGGTGCCTGGCATATGATAGGCACTGAGTAAATGTTTGTTGAATAAATAAATGAACCTGAGATTTCCAAGTTGAAATTAATTACAGACAAGGTTGAAAGTGAGGAGGGAATAAATCTGTCCCCTGACACTGCATTTATTTAAGTCTGTCTTTAAATAGAATTTTCTCCTAATTTTAATATATAATTGGGGAGTTAATGTCACCAATATTTGTGAAATTTTGTGCTTTCAAGAGAAGAAAAAAAATATCCTCTATACACAAATGACAACCGTAAGTAAAATATGAATGGTGATAAGATGAAATGCTTTGGGAGAATAGAGGAGAGACAGAGAGAGAGACAGGGAGAGATCGCTGCTGAGCATGCTGAGACAGAGGCATTTTACAGCAGTTAGGGGTTGTCTACCCTGACCCCAGGCTTCCCTGGTGGCTCAGCCAGTAAAGAATGCATCTGCAAGGTGGGAGAGCTGGGTTCGACCCCTGGGTTGGGAAGATCCTCTGGAGGAGGGCAGGGCAATCCACTCCAGCATTCTTGCCTGGAGAATCCCCATGGACAGAAAAGCATGGGATCTCAAAGAGCTGGACATGACTGAAGGACTAAACACACCCTGACCCCGTGCCTTTAACTTACACGGTGCCCACTCATGCACCATGACTCGTGGCTAAAATGCTGAGTTTCTGGAACCTTAATCAACTCTGAGCATGGCAGTGGAACAGTGTCTCACTTTTTCTTACCCCTGTTCTCATCCCCAGTTTGTCCCACTGTCTCTCTGGCTTCTGACCCTTCTGACTGGGTCTTTTCTTCCTGGTCTCATGCTTGCTTAAAGATGTATTCCCTATGCTTGTCTTGGACTCTCTTAAGGTTTATGTCTATCAGTTTCTCCCTGCTACTGGCTGTTTTGGAGGAGCCCTAGGATCTTACATGTGTTATCTAATTGGCTCCCTGCAATAGGGGATAGGAAGGAAGTGAGCCTTAAAGAATAATGGGAGCTTAATAGGCAGAAATGACTGACAGGGCCTAAACTTTTCCAAGTGAGGGACAGAGTGAGTCCATGCGTGATGGGAGATCAGAGGTAGGGTGTTGATTTGGCCATTGTGTCTATCCCAACCACAGCTGGTGTTTCGTGAGAAAGCATGATTCGAGGAGGGCAGTTGCTGTGAGCAGAGTTGGGAGCATAGCCAAGATCTCAGACCCAGATAGTACATTAAGAAATGCCAATCTGCATAGGTCATTTTAGGGATCAAAATTGACAGGGGCCACCAAGAGACAAAAACCAAGACCAAGAGGAATGAGTGGCTGGCATCAGGCAGGATCACCCACCCACCCCAGACTTGAGACTGCCCCAGCAGGTACAAACCTACCTGCACCCTAACGTTTCCTGGACCTCAGTATAACATCTGAAAACTTCACGTGGAAGGGCTACATCTATATTATTAAATACTAAAGAGATATGAGTTCAAAAAACAGATATGAGTTCATTGGTTTGGATAATTTGGAAAATAACAGAGGGCTTTTGAGAGACTTATTTGAGAGGAAGAATAATGAGATGAGTTATAGGAAGTTGGAGGAAAGAACTATCTTCCCTCGACAAGCATGGCACAGAGGAAGGCAAGAACTCAGTAGCCAGATGGCTAAATGGAGGCTTTTATGCTGTTATTTTAATAGGTGTAGGTTGCATGTAAAAGGCTACCTGGATAGATGGTGTACGTCCACTTCTGGCCATACGCTCCCCAAGAAGGACCCCACCTTCACCAGGGCTTCAGCGCAGGCAGCAGCCCAGCACTGGGCAAGATGAAGAAGCTTGCTGGGACTGTCATCTGAACACTGGGCCCTTGGATCTTCTGGGGTCTGTGAAGACAGCAGGGCTTCTCTTTCTGTCTTTTGAACTGTTGTCATCATCCCCCAAAACTCAACACAAAGGATGCATTTACCTGTGATCAGACTGTACAAGGCTGATGACTCAAATGGCAGATTTCTTTGCTTCTGGCTGGAAGTACAGCAACTCAGTATGGCAACGTGAGTGAACCCCTGCTGCTCTGAAACTCTGATTGCCAGTTATAGATGTTTTTGATGAATAAAAAATGGGAATGCGAATTAATTATTACTTATGAAATGCAGATTGTTTGGTAGACAAATATCTTTCAAACTTTAGGGCCCATCAGGGAGGCTCATAAAAGTAACAATGAGAAGATGATGAGAAGGTTGGAATTCATGGATCCAGGGACAGTTTTGAAAACTCCATTCCATAGTAAGTGATGGCAGTAGTCTCTCTCTCTCTCTGGGTTTCTGGTCCAGACTTTCCACCTCCTTGACCCTGGGTTTCTAATTTTCTCTGCTTATGCCTTTCTCATCCTGTTCCATCTTAGGCCTCCTTGATGCAAAGCACAGCCCCATGGTCTTTGTCTCCTTTCTCATCCGCCACTGTTTCTCAGGCATCGTAACTGTTGTCTCTCTTTCATGGCCTCTGCATCTCCTGGTTTCTCTGGGGTCACTCTTGTGGTTTCTCTCCCCGTGTCTCCTCTTTCTCTCCACCTCCCCTCCATCTCCCTCTTCTTTTCTTCTCCCTCCCGGGCTTTGGTCTACTCATGGTCCCTTTGACATCGTCTACCTCCTCCCTGTCATCTCCGTCTCCCTGGTTCTCAGTGTTTCCATCCCCTTGCCCCATTTTATTTTCTCATTGCTCTCTGAAATCATGTCTCTCCTACCCTGACCTGTTTCTGGACTGGACAGGACTCTTTATGGGAGCAGGGTGTTGCCTCACTCATGGCTGTATCTGCAGAACCTAGAACAATGCTTGGCACATGAAGGGGAAGGTCAATAAATATTTTTTAGCTCAGTGGATTCTCTGTCTCAGGCACTACCCTACCCCTCTCCCCCCACTCTCACTTTTTTTTTTAATTTCTACAACACACATCTGTTCTGGGCTTTCCATCTCTCTGTTGTGGTCCCTAACCTTTGACTCTTCCTCATGGTCTCTGTCTGCCCTGGCATTCCCCTCCGGGTCTCTGGTTCTCTCCTCTCTTAGCAGCAGGTGATGGGGCTGGAGAGCAGCCTGGTCCAGTTCAGAATCCAGACCAGTTGTCTCAGACTCTGCCTCCTGCACAGCCTGCTGTTCGGCCTCTCTCTAGGACCTTTTGGAAGCCAACAGTGGTGGCCCCTGATAAGACAGATAAGCCTGTCTCTGATTTGCATCACCCACCCTCCCTGCAGCTGCTTTGTCCAGTCCAGAGTTTTGAGAGCATCCCTGGACAGTGACTGTAGGTGGCTGGTCCCTGCCTGGGTTGTGGTGTGGGGGCCACTTTCTTGGCGGCTTCTTGCTTGTGAATTCTAGACAAACAACATTGTTCCTGGGACTAGCAGCTGACTCCCTGGACCCATAACTCTCATTGGCTTCAGCCAAACATATTGCAGGGGCAGAACCCTGGGGAAGGGTCAGCTCTTGGAGCAACAAAACCTTTTGGGATGAGGTTCCATGTTGTCAAGATTAAGAGCATGAGTCACACAAGCTGAGTTAAAATTCCAGTTAGCCACAGACCTTATGTCTCAGTTTTCACATCTGTAAAATGGGAATGATCACCTTTATCTTGTAGGGTGGGAGTGGATTAAATGTGATGATACCTGCAATCATGGTATCTAGTCTGCAATAAATACTGTGTAAATGGTAGATATTAGAAATGGTGGCAAGCAGAGGGCACACACAGGAGATTTTCTTCTGAAGGAAGGAGGCATGGCACTAGTCCTATGACAGGTGAGTGTATTTTCAGCAGTGATACATCCAGAGCTGAAGAACTCTAGAGGCAGATGGAGCCTCACCTGGCCATCTGGTCCAGCCCCCTGCCTTAGGCAGATGACTTTGCAGACCACCTGGAGCAGGTGGAAGATGTTCTCTTTCAGAGTTTCCCCAGGGGCAGACACACTGCAGCCTTCTCCATCACCCATCGCTACTTCCTTTGCAGTCAAGTTGGCTTCCTAGGATCCCATCTAAAGCCTCTTGCTTTCACACTGGCCTGGTGGCTTGTGGCGAGTGCTCTGCAGACCTGGAGAAGAGCCCTACGCTATCATCCATCATGGTGGTGGCCCTTTGGACAGTGTCTCCCAGGCTGTGGCCGCAACTTCTGATGGAAGCCTTCAGGGTCCCCAAGGACCTTCCCGTACGAAGTTAGGGATAACACAGAGTCTGCAGTGCAGAGCCAAGAACTCACTTGAAAATAACTCCAAGACTTTCTCCAATTTTCTGGAAATTGATGAGTGTTTCCAAGGGCTGGTTGGGCCTTGCCTTCCTCTCCAACACTCCGAAGTTCACAAGCCCTACCCCACACGCTGAGTCAGCCTCACTGTGATTCTTCACCAGGCAAGCCCACTTCCCTTGATGCCTTGATGTGGCCCCGTGGATCTGGGCACCTGCAGATGCTGACAGAGAGGGAAAGAGTTTTGGGTGAGACTTGTTCCCATCTTTGCTCCAGATGACTCACCACCTGCCTTAGTTTTTCTCTTCCCATCGTTACGTAATCCTGACTTCAGGATTAAAAATATTCCACTGACTACCCCGTCCATCTGTCATTCTCTCTCTTTCTCTCCCTCATATTTATACATATGATCTTATTTTTAAAATACTTTGGAAAGAGCACTTCCATCATACGCATTATATCAGACATGGGTTTCCGAGTCATCATTGGCTTCCTCCAGAACAGCAGTCCTGGAGGAGTGAGATTTCCCCAAACCTCCAGGACTGCAGTCTGCCTGGTGCCTCTGTCACTCTCGTAGGCTTGCGGCATTCAGAGGACCTGTGTCGGGAGCTGTCCAGCCCTCCCTCAGGGCAGCTCCTTGGCCAGTCTCGCCAGTCTCACAGCCTGGGGCTGGGTGTGTCTCCCTTACCAGCCTGGGAGTTAGAGAAGGCTAGCTCAGGGTTCAGGTGGTAGATGGCCTGAGTCCAGTCCTCAGGATGGGGGCACATGCCTCCAGCTCTGCTCCCCATCTTACGACCCAGCTCCCCTTGTCTCCATATGCCAGGAATCATCCTTGGATTGATGGAGAAAAAGCACCAGGGTTCATTTCTGTTGCCTTTGTTGTCATACAATCTGAGGACTGTTGAGAGCCAGAGGGACCAATGCTTTTGACTGAGGACTCCTTTATTCATTCTTTGCTCATTTGATATACTGATGGGGGGGGTGGTGGTTTACCAGGTAGGTACTCAGTGGGCCAGACTTCCCAAGAGGGTGCAGCCAAGGTAGGAGAGCCTACTCGTGAAGGCCAGCTAACTTGGCATCACAGGGTTCAAGTGTGTTCTCTGCTGGATGCTAGTCATGTGACAATCATTGGAGCTCTCAGAGTCTGAGTGTCCCCACACGTGCCGTGGACACTGTGAATTCTGCCTCCTGGGGCTGGTGCAGCTCTAAAGGGATTGACGGTGCCTTGGAGCAGCAATGCCGAGCAGAATGTATCATCGTTCTCTATGTGTGCTTTCAGACCCCTCACGAACGTTGCTCATGAGCCCTGTCTCCTGTTTTGCCTCCTCTGATCTACGCTTCACGTGGGCCAGTGGAGTATTTAATCCAGAGTTTATACCACTATTTCCCCACTGGTCACAGCACCCAGTTTAAACTCCTCAGAATGACACCCAAGGCCTGCCTCTCTTATCCTCTGTGGACTCCACGGCTGGCTGATTAGGCCCTGCTCTTTCTGTTTTGTGTGCTTGAGTTCATTGATTAACTCTCTGTGTCCAGTTTCCTGAACTGTCAAATGGCAGACCTGGAGGTACCCCAGGCTTGGTTCCAGATCGCCATGATAAAGCCAATATCAAAATAAAGAAATGAGTTTTTTTGGTTTCTCAGAGCATGTAAAAGTAGCTTTATACTATATTGTAGTCTATGAAGTGTGCAATGGCATTACGCCTAAAGAAACAGTGTATGTACCTTGGAATCACACTCCCAGACTTCAGACTATACTACAGAGCTACAGTAATCAAAGCAGTATGGCACTCACACAAAAACAGACTTATAAATTAATGGAATAGGATTGAGAGTCCAGAAAGAGACCCATGCATTTATGGTCAATTAATCTATGACAAAATAGGCAAGAATATACAATGGAGAAAAGACAGTCTCTTCAATAAGTGGTGCTGGGGAAATTGGAGAGTTACAGTGAAAAATGAAATTAGAACATTCTTTAACATCATATGCAAAAAAAAGAAAAACAAACCCCAAATGGATTAAAGACCTAAATGCGAGACCAGATACTATGAAATTTCTAGAAGAAAACACAGGCAGAACACTCTTTGACATACGTCACAGCAATATCTTTTTGGATCTGTCTCCTAAAGCAAAGGAACTAAAAGCAAATATAAACAAAGGGGGCCTAATTAAACTTAAAAGCTTTCGCACCACAAAGGAAACAGTCAACAAAATGAAAAGAAAACCTACCGAATGGGAGAAACTATTTGCAAATGATGTGACCAACATATATAGACAGCTCACACAACCCAACATCAGAAACACAAACAACCTGATTAAAAAATGAGCAGACGAACTGAATAAACATTTTTCAAAAGAGGAAATGCAGATGGTCAACAGGCACATGAAGAGATGCTCAGCACCACTAATTATCATGGAAATACAAATCAAAACCACCATGAGCTATCACCTCACACATCTGAGTAGCTATCATCAAAAAGAACACAAAGAACAAATATTGGCCAGGATGTGCAGAAAGGGAACCCTCGTATACTGCTGATGGAAGAGCACATCGGTGCAGCCACTGTGGAAAACAGTGTGGAGATTTCTCAAAAATGTGAAAATAGGACTACTGCATGACCCAGCAATTCCACTCCTGGGCATATATCTGAAACAAACAAAAACACTAGTCCAAAAAGATACACGCGCCTGCTGTTCATTTCAGCATTATACAATCACCAAGATATGGAAGCGACATAAGTGTCCATCAACAGATGAATGTATAAAGAAAATGGAGTATACACATGTAATGGATATTACTCAGCCATAAAAAAAGAATTAAATTTTGCCATTTGCAATGACAGAGATGGACTTGGAGAGCATTATGCTAAGTGAAAGAAGTTAGGAGAGAAAGATGATTACTTATATGAGGAATCTAAAAAATACCACAAAGTAGTGAATATAACAAAAAAGAAGCAGACTCACAGACGTAGAGAACAAACTGATGGTTATAAGTGGGAAGGGGGTGGAAGGGCAATAAAGGGGAGTGGGAGGCACAAACTACTGGGTATGAGTAAGGTGCAACATGGGGAATATGGTCAAAATTTTGAAATGATTGTAAATAGAAGGTAACTTTAAAATTTGTATGCATTCTAAAAAATTATAAAATAAAATAATAGATTGATAAAAACCAATGTATGCACCTTAATTTTAAAATGCTTTATTTCAAAAAAATGCTAGCAATTCTCCTCCAATTAAAAATTAAAAAAAATTAAAATAATACTAACAAAATCACTGCAGATGGTGATTGCAGCCATGAAATTAAAAGACGCTTACTCCTTGGAAGGAAAGTTATGACCAACCTAGATAGGATACTCAAAAGCAGAGACATTACTTTGCCAACAATGGTCCGTCTAGTCAAGGCTATGGTCTTTCCAGTGGTCGTGTATGGATGTGAGAGTTGGACTGTGAAGAAAGCTGAGTGCCGAAGAATTGATGCTTTTGAACTGTGATGTTGGAGAAGACTCTTGAGAGTCCCTTGGACTGCAAGGAGATCCAACCAGTCCATTCTAAAGGAGATCAGCCCTGGGATTTCTTTGGAAGGACTGATGCTGAAGCTGAAACTCCAGTACTTTGGCCACCTCATGCGAAGAGTTGACTCATTGGAAAAGACTCTGATGCTGGGAGGGATTGGGGGCAGGAAGAGAAGGGAACGACAGAGGATGAGATGGCTGGATGGCATCACTGACTCGATGGACGTGAGTTTGAGTGAACTCCGGGAGTTGGTGATGGACAGGGAGGCCTGGCGTGCTGTGACTCCTGGGGTCGCAAAGAGTCAGACACGACTGAGCAACTGAACTGAACTGAACCACCATCTGAGCCATAATCTTTTTGCAATAATAACATCAAACTTCACAGATCACAGGAAATATAATCACAATGAAAAATTTGAAATATTGTGAGAATGACCAAAATGTGACACAGAGACACTAAATGAGCAAATGCTATTGGAAAAATGGCGCTGATAGACTTGCTCAATGCGGGGTTGCCACATACCTTGAAGTTGTAAAAACAAATAAACAAAAAACCACATTTCCGTGAAGCATGCGAAAGTACAGTACAATAAAACAAGGTCTGTTTATAGATATCCAAAGAGAATAAACCAGTGGAAATGTGGAAAATGCTTGAAACAGTAAGAAATGGTTAGTAAGGGTTTGTTGCTGCTGCTGCTGCTAAGTCACTTCAGTCGTGTCCGACTCTGTGCGACCCCATAGACGGAAGCCCACCAGGCTCCCCCGTCCCTGGGATTCTCCAGGCAAGAATTACCAGTATCAATTAGTCTGCGTGCCTTTATACATGCTGTTTCCTCTGTGGGGAATATTCCATTTCCACGACCTCCCTCCACCCTCCCTCTGGAAAGCTCCCACTCATTTCAAGATGCGTTTTAAAGAGGAGCTCCTGTGTGAAACCTGCCTCTGTTCAAATACACAGGCCCCGCCCTTCTCAGGGCCCTGCTTCCTGCCTCACTGTGTACAACTCGGTTTATCAGCAGGCTGCCTTTCCAGTACTGAGCACCCACCCTTCCTCTCTCGACTCCTTCCCCTCCCCTAGGTCTTACTATGCTCAGGTTCTTAGAGCTAGTAATTGTTGACTTTGGGGCCAGCCTGGTTGAGGCGTGTTTCCTTCACCTCTAGCACATACCTTTGGGCTTGTGTGAGCTCCTCCAGTGAACCAGGCGATGGCTAAGTGATCCCTCCCAATCATCCCAAGAGAGACTGCGTCCATTGCATGGATGAGGAAAGTAAAGGCCAAGTGAATTAACCACGGCCCCAAAGAACTGACACTGGCTTACTTTGGCTTCAGGATCAGGCATGGGCCTCCTTTCTGCCCACATGCCTGGGCCTCCCAACCCTGGGGTGCCCACACTTGCCTTCTTCATCCTGCCCCAAACTGAAAGCCTGGCAGGAACCCGCTTCTGTGGCCTGGGTGGGGCAGGGCAGGGAGAGGAGGGCTGACCAGACCCCTGCCCCTCTTTCCTGGCCTAAGTCATGTGTCTGTTCTTCCATGAGGTGTGCCCCCACCTCCAGAGCAGGACCTGCCCCTGGTGAGACTGAGGAGGTCACCGAGCACAGGGACTTCTGCTCCATCGCCAGCATGACCCAGATGTACCCTGGCTGCCCACCCTGGGCTGGCCTCAGCTCAAGGGGGATGTCTGGCAGGAAAGAAGAAGAAGGGAAGGAAAATTGCTTTTTCACTGCCCCACCACAATCGCCTCCAGGCTGTTATATAATCAATAAAATATCAGTGCCTGTGAGAAGCACCCAACCTCCCATCCCCCTCCTCCCAGGAAAGCCAGGCTCTCATCTCAGGGTCTGCTCTGATCGTGACCTGGTGGGTGGAATGGCTTTCAGGACGGTTTGGCGGTGGAAGGCGTCCAGCACGCTGGCTCCTGCAGCGTGCGAGCTGGCCGCCCCTTCCCCTTCCAGCAGCCTCTGTCTCTCCCTTGCCCCCATCCTGCCTGCCTCCAAAGTCATCCAAGTCTGGTTCAAAGCGCCACCTTGTTTGTGCCATTTGTCCCGGGGTGGGACTATCGCAGCTGACAGCTCTCAGTGCACACTCCCCACCCCACATACGCAAGCCCTCCCCGTGCACAGCAGACACACGGCCACACTCTCACACACCCAGAGGCAGCCTGTCTTGCATGTATCTTTTGACATTCACAGTTCCCCCTCACAAATGTACCATGGAGTCGGAGACACACTCATATGTGCCTACACACACACACACACACACACACACACACACACACACTGCACATCCATCCTAAATTCTGAGCTGCTTCTGCCCATCCCTTCATTTCTCTCTCTCTGTAGGAGATGAGGGAAATTTGGCAGGCAGGTCTCTTTGTCTCTGAGTCTGTCTCCATTGGGCTCTCTGGCTTACTCCCCGTGGCCCACAGCATCTGTACACATGGGCACGCAGAAGCCTGTGAGGCTGCACACACATCCACTCCTCACACATAACCATGCAGGACCCGGTCAGTCGCAGGGTTCTGATCTATGAGGTGGGAGACCTGGGAGGGATGGGGCAGACAGTGAGGGATTCTAGGAGGTGGTCCGGCTCAGAAGCCTGGCAGACAGCCTTGGCATTGGAACCTCTGATGACAGAAACAACAATACCCAGAAGAGGACGCCACTTCCGTGTAGAAGGCAGATGCAGCGTGGGACTCAGAGTAGACTCTCAGGTTTGAAAATCTAGCTCTGGCACTTTTCTGGTGGTCCAGTTGTTAAGACTTTGCCTTCCAATGCAGGGGTGCGGGGTTTGATCCCCAGTCGGGGGGCTAAGACCGCAATCCCTTGTGGCCAAAAAACCAAAGCATAAAACAGAAGCAATGTTGTAATAAATTCAATAAAGGCTTTAAAAATGGTTCACATCAGAAAAATCTTTAAAAAGGAAAAAATCTGGCACTACCACTTACTAGCTGTGTGGCTTTGGGCAAGTTATGTAACCTCTCTGTGCCTTGGTTTCCCTAAACCAGGGGAAATGTAAAATGAAAGTGTATCAGCACCATCGTCAGAGTGGTCATGAATTAAATAAATTACATGGGTAAAATGCTTAGGACACTAGATGTGTTAGCTACATGCTGGTCCAGTCGGGACAAGCCATAGTCCTGCTATTCTACCTTCCGGGGACAAAGTAGGGACCTGGGTGGGCTGGCATCTTCAGGGGCAGAGTCAAGCATCAACAGGCTCAGAAGGGCAAAGAAAGGACACAGATGCTCACTGATATGTACTGGGCCCGCGGGCCTGTGATCTCATTGACGGTATGCCAGAACGCACATGGTGGGCATTCTCATTTGCATTTTCAGCTGCAGAGACTAAGGTTTAGGTAGCTAAGGCTTGCCTCAGAATGCCCAGTGGGCTATACCAGGGTCCCTGGGATCTCCCCCTAATCAGGGTAGAACTGGGGGTAGGAGATGGCCAAGCAGCTTCCTAGTGACCCCAGTAGTAAAAAGCAGGGGGGTGGGGTAGGAGACCAGGCACCTTAAATCACAGACAGACGTTGGAAGTCCCAGCATCCGCCTTCGGCGCCCTGGTCCTGTGACCCAGTGGGAGCTGTGTGGAGCTGGGGTTAGGAGTAAAGTTGGTTTTGTGTTTAGTGAGTAAACGCACATCTTCTCCCTCCAGGAGCAATTTCTTTCCTTTGCTCCCCTTCAGCGGTGAGCACTAAGCTGTTTCTTCCCCTAAAGGGCAGAAGTCCAACCCCACTGGGTAGAGCAGGGAGAGGGGAGACAGTGGCAGGCGGGCGGGCTGAGTCACCTGCCTCAGCTGCTGGGCATAGGATGCAAGGCTGGGTGGGTTAACATTCGGGCTAATTCACACACACACACACACACACACACACACATTCATTAACATTTTGCTGGGAAAAGCTGAGTTTCCAGGGACGGCAGCACCCTGCTCTAGTCTGGGAGGGAAAAGGGTCCTCTGGCTCTTCAGCTCTGCATATGTCGGGGTGGTGGGCGGCAGGGACTGGGAGGAGACGGCAAGGATGATGCTAGTGCTCTGGGTGATGGTGGGGGCTGGCAGAGAAGTTGCACAGGGGCAACTGTGGAGCTGTCAGCAATGATCTCAGCCCAGCCACGCAGATGCAACTCCTCCAAGTGCCCAATGAGACTTCACATTCACCCAGGCAGGGCAGAGACTGTGTCTTAGTTACCTCCATCTAGTGGCATGTGAAGACCTACTATGTGCCCAGAACTGTACTAAGTGTTTTGATCCCTCCGCCTGTAGAGCTTGCAGGCTCGGGGAGGAAGCAACCCACAGAAGCAGTCATGATATGTTCCTGCATGCAGACATACGGGAGCTGTAGAAGCATATAGCAGATATATAGGTCTACTCTCTAGGGCCAGACTATAAGCTACATGAGGGCAGGGACCGTTCCCTGTTCCCACTGGATCCCCTTGCACATTTTAAAGGTCAATAAATATGTGTCAGCTTAGTGAAGCAAGAGATGAGTGACATTCAGCTTGGGTCTGGAGTGTGATGAGCCGGCCAGACTCAGGAGAGTGGGAGCAGTGTTCCAGGCAGAGGGAACAGCAGGGGCAAAGGCTTGGAGGCAAGAAAGCACTGGTTCAGCACCTTCGGAGGAGTGGAGGTGGGCATGGGGTGGGTCAGGAGGGGAGAAGTAAAGCAGGTGATAAGGTTCTGGAGGCAGAAACAGGGCCAGGTCATGATGGGATCACAGCCCTTTGGGGGTCTTTGGGGTCATGAGGAAGAAGGAGGTGTGAGAATGGTTTGTGGTTCATCCTGGTGTGGAGGTGGATTGGGCTGGGGGATCCTGAGTGCAGGGGGGCCCCCAGGGGCTGTGGCAGTGCCTGAGAAGGGAGACAACAGCAACCCGCCTAGGCGAGGGGGTGGTGGCCGAGGGGATGGAGGGAAGACATGGAAGAGCAGGACTTGGAGATAGATGGATGCAGGAGGGTGAGGGGCTAGGTAGAGTCATGGGTGCTCCCAGCTTCTGTTAGGACCATTGGACAGAAGGTGGTAGCCTTTGCTGAAATAGAAAATGAACGCATAGGCAGAGGCATGGAGCAGACATGGAGAGCACGTTTCATGAATAAATTAAACAGAAATGTTTGTACCAGGGATGGGATTGCACGCAGGTCTCCTCAAACCACTCCATCCCCCATTTCTTCTCCACACAGAGCCTGAAAGGTTGCCCTTAAGCATGGATCTGACCACATCATTTCTCATCAAAACATTCAATGACTCCCCAGTGCTCCTACGATGAAGTCTAAAATCCTTATCACGGCCTCTAAGACCCTGTGCGATGAGGCCACGCTTGCCACTCAGCTCTTGTCTCAGGCAGGCACTTTCCCCTTGTTCAGTATGTAGCAACCCATGGGCCTGGTTCCATTTCCCCCTTGACCTAAGCTCCTCCCTGCTTCAAGGCCCTCACAGGGGCTGTTCCCTCTGCTAGCATGCTTTCCCCCCTACTTCCTATGTCACCAGCTTCTTCTCATTCCTTATATTTTGACTTTAAAAGTCACTTTATCAGGGAAAACTTCCTTTACTCCCAGACCAGGCTAGCTTCTTCATCCTTCCTCTTCTGCAAGTTTCCAAAATTATAGTTAAATTTGGATAATTGCACCTCCACACCCCCTCCACTCCCCCTTCAAATTCTATGCTCTGGAGGGTGGTGACCACATCTGTTTACTTGCATCCTGTAGCCCCAGGGCTGAGCACAGTACCTAGCAAAAGAATGAGTAGTTGTCACTGAGTGAATGCAGTATGTGATATATTTAAGATTATTTGTATCATGATGAATGTTTAGCAACAGTTAATTTGCAACATTAGGCAAGTCAACAGAGACCAAAATAGCAGAAGCATTCCCTTTCAAATATAACCCTCCATAGAGATGACTCCCGGGCCTGCACCTCCATCCAACACTCTCTGAGCACAGCCTTTCCCTACTTCTAGTCAGTGTCTTCACCTGCCCTCTGGACCTCTGACCCTAGGTATTTGTCAGGCATCTCAGGCCCAAACCTGGGCTGAGCTTGGCCTGGTCAGGCCCCATATGCCTTCCAGGGATGGGAAAAGTGACCTTGCATCATTAGGTCTTCCTTCTAGTCTTTTCCATGAACTCTCATTTGGGGAGGTGGGATGCGGGGGCAGGACGTGGAGACCACCAAGCAGTGGGGAGTGGCCGAGAGGCCTGTGGGCTTCTGGAGGGACTGGTTAGCATTCCACAAAAGGGTCTGGGCAGATCCACAGGCCACAACAGGGATCAGGCAGAGGCTGCTGCTGAGCAGATAAACAGGTGTGCAGCCAGAGGCAGAGACCAAGCCGAAATGCCAAGGCACGGGCTGAGAGAGCATTCCTTCATTCCTCTATAATTTATGATTCTGCCTACATCTGCAAATGATGCGAGGTCACTTGCTACAAAAATACTGATAAAAGCCTACAGGGAGATTCAAAATAGATGGTAGGGAGATCAACAACCAAACAGATGAAGGGGAAGAAGACGGCAGCGGGCACAGAAGCATCGTCTCCTACTAGAACAGTGTTTACGGTTTGCTGGCCTCGGTCCTGACAATCCCAGCCTCGTATGACCTCTGCAGTCCCCCCAGATTCTACGGACGGCCAGAGAGGCAAAGTCACTCACCCATGGGGGGCAGTCAGCTGGCCAGTGGCAGGGAGCGGTGGCTGTGGCCAGGGGAAGGGGAAGGGTAGGATGGGGCAGTCCAGGAGCATCTGTCCTCTCAATTTTCTTGCTGTCCCCTCCCAGCTTTGGGCTGCAGGCCCTTGATCTTGCCCGTGCTTTGCAGAAAATGTTCTGCACCTTTGTCTATTCTATATAGTAGGGCCAGATTGGTCTCCTGCAGCCCTGGGGTTGTGACCCCATTGCTGCTGGTTCAACAGCTCTCCACCATCTGCAGGAGAACCAACACCCCCTCTGCCAGCACCATCCTTTCTGCTCAAGCTGACCTGCAGTGTCAGCTCAGGTCCAGCTCCCCTTCTTTCCCACCAGGGAGCGGCCACAGTGGAATCTGAACACATTCCAAATCCATGCTGGTCTCTCCCAACTCTTGCACCTTTCTGCTTGGAGAGGAAAGACAAAAGTGTGGTCAGGTGCATGGACCCTGGAGCCAGGCTGCCTGTGCCCAGATTCCAGGGCTTCTACTTTAGCAGTGCAAGCTTGGGCAAGTTCCATCCCCTCTCTGCTCCTCAGTTTCCTCATCTGCCAAATGGCCTGCCATTTGGGTTTTCATGAGCATTAAATGAGGAGGTAATACCCTAAGGGCATAGCATCGGGCCTGGTCCTGCTGAGCTGCTTCTGCGAGGGGTTCATATTCTTCATCCCACTTGCTGGGGGAAGGGCCCCTAAAACTGCCTCCCCCACCCCAGCAGCCACTGAAATCCTAAACATCCTGAGTAAACATTCTAGCTGGACTCCCTCTCCTGCTTCCGTGACCAACTCTGCTCGCAGGAATGGGTCCAGCCCTGTCTGTCCCCCAGTCTGAGCGTTCCTTTGAGTTCTAGGATGTTTTGATCATGAGGGTTTTCCTTTGTTTCTGAGAGTGTCTTGATCCCTAACAAGACAGGGAACTCCCAGGGCAGGGGCCCTCTCTTATCTTGCTGTGTGAGTCATAGCAGGTGTTTTGCAAACACTTGTTAGGTTTATGTTTTATAACATGAACCCCCTCCTGGCCTGGTAAGTCACTCTGCTCACTCCTACAGGGGGTTCTGTAGGCTTGGAGTTGAGACAGTGGACAGGCTCTTACAGATACCGTCGTATATGCTACTAGAGCCGTGTGATGCAGTCATGTGTGGGGGTGGGAGGAGGCTGCCAGCCAGGCGTTGGGTAGCAGGAGAGCAGAATCCCATACCTGGAGGGAAATATGGGCTGGGGGGTAGGACTAAGGCTGGCTGGAACAGATGGTCTCAGCCAAGGACAAGAGCAGACATGGGAGCTGGGGGCCAGGAGGCTGACCCAGGGGAAGGAGGGGTCCGTGATTAGAGAAAAAAGAAACATGTGATCTTCTCTTATTGTTCCGATCTTCTTACTTACTTCTGCCATACTAGCATTCCAGTCCTTCAAAGACCTCTCTCTCTCTCCCAGCACAAGCTTGCCATCTTCTAGTGCCTGACCTTGGGAAAGCATTTGACTTCTGCAGCCCCATCTGTGTAGAGGGACTAACGGTCCTCTCTTCATGGCATTCTGTTGAAAAATATGATATAAAGTATGGGTTCCCAGGATTTCCCTGGTGGCTCAGACAGTAAGAGTCCACCTGCACTGTGGGAGACTTGGGTTTGATCTCTGGGTTGGGAAGATCCCTTGGAAGAGGGCACAGCAACCCACTCCAGTGTTTTTGCCTGAAGAATCCCCATGGACAGAGAAGCCTGGTGGGCTGCAGTCCATGGGTCGCAAAGAGTTGGACACGACTGAGCAACTAAGTACCGCACACATGAGTTCCCAAGCCTAACTGGGAGGGGAAAGCACTAGGCATCACCTATAAAGTCAGACACCAGGCCCCACTTTATTCCAGCTGAATCAGAATTTTCATGGTAAGGAGCTCAAGAAACTGTATTTTAAATAAACAAGAACAAAACTGCAGGTATTCCAGTGCAGCTGGTCCAAAACAGTGTTTGAGAACCGTATAAAAAAAAAAAAAAGTCAAAATAAGTTCTCAATCAATGTTAATATCCTTTCTTATTTCCTTTTTTCCTTTCTTTCTAACTAATATGGAGGGTCGCCAGGCTTACTTAATGAAAAGCCCCAAATACCCAATGGTTGGAGAGAATTTCTGTGTGACTGCCGTTGAGGGTGCTTGTTTCGTGGGTCAGGGTGGCAGCAATCCCTGGCAAGGCCCTCAGAAAACTATCACCCGAGGAGTGAGTCTGTAGATGTTGAGGGGAGGATCGTTAGGAAATAAGCATTTTGAATCATTTCCCCTCTCCAGTAATTAAGATCTTCTGGCCGCGATTTGTTTTTACGCTGTGTGTTTACTCAACAAACTCACTCATTGATTCAACAAGCATGGAGCATCTTCTTGGCACCAGACTGAGAGACGCACTGAGGACTCAGAGATTAAGAAGCAAATAACACACATGCAGTCTCTGTTCCTCAGTCTAGGAGGGGAGGCAGATCACTGAAATGAAAGCAACTGATCCTGCTGGAACAGGCCTGTGGGACCCCAGAGGAGGGAAGGTTGGGCTGGACATGGAACCCTTTTAGGTCTCACACAAGAGGTGCTGTCTGCATGGATGTGAAACATAGTGGGGACAGGCATGGCCTCTGTGTGTCATTAAGCAAGTTACTCAACCTCTCTGTTCCTGGATTGCCTCTCTTGTAAAATGAGAATGATGATTTACTTTATTCTGTAGGATTTCTGTATTAGATAAGTTAACATACGAAGATACTTAGAGCAGAGCCTGGCGTATAGAAACATTTTTTTAAATGTGAACACATGCACATTATTATTATTTTTTTTTAAAGTTTTTTATTTTTTATTTTAAGAGTGCACGAGGCTTGCCACCCAGAGAAAGGGAAGGCACTCTGGACAGGGAGAAATGACGTGGAAAGGAACTGAGGTGAGAAGCGTAGGGTGAGCTCAGGAGCTGGTGAGGAGTTTGGTGTGACCAGGCATCAGGTCAGAGGCAGGGCCATATCTAGAGATGAGGTTTTTGGGACACAGACATCTCCATGCATGGGGCTAAAAGGGTTTCCGTTCTACTTCCCTGGTGGTCCAGTGGCTAAAACTTCAAACTCCCAGTGCAAGGGGCCTGAGTTCCGTACCTTATCAGGGAACTAGGTCCCACATGCTGCAACTAAGACCCGGTACAGCCAGATAAATAAATATATCTCAGATTGTTACTGGGGTTGAGATAGAAACATGTACTCTCTGCTATATTCAAATGGATAACCAGCAAGGTCTGACTGTATAGCACAGGGAACTCTGCTCAATGTTACATGGCAGTCTGGATGGGAGGGGAGTGTGAGGGAGAATGGATTCATGTATATGTATGGCTGAGCCCCTTCGCAGTGTGCCTGAATCTGTCACAACATTGTTAATCGGCTGTACCTCAATACAAAATAAAATGTTTAAAACAAAAATGAAAGTACCCAATAAACCAAAAAGGGCTTCTCTTCCAGTTCCAGTCCATATTATCTCTCACTGGGAACCAGTTGAGCCCAAATTAACTGGACTTCACGGTGACCTGAAAACCATTTGGTAAGAGCTGTGGTCACTTATGGACTGCTCACCTGAGTCTCCACCCCAGCTGCCACCACAGTGAAGCGTCATCTGCCCTGTCCCCCTCACCCCCACCCTTGTGCTGGATCAGCTTGTTCCTGCCGCCTCCTCACCTGACCCAGCCAAAGGCAGGTTCTGAGTCATTCTGCTGGTGTCAGTCCAGTGGGTTGTAGACATTTGCCTTGTTTTGGGCCGCATGGGCCCCTGGCCCATCCTCTTGTGTTTGGCTAGCCTCCAGGCCCACATGCTCTTCATCTCCAAGGCTGCTTTCCCAGCCCCCTTTATAGCCAGAGAGTTGGCAGTTGACCTGGGCTCCATCAGCCAAACTCACTTGTATAGACTCGCTGAGAAAATGAAGAGTAAATTGGGAATGGGGGCTCCTATGGAATGCATTTTGCTGTTAAGCAGGAGTGTCAGGGTTGCTGGCTCTGGGTGGGCGGCAGGGGTAGAGGATAGAATTCCTGGGGCCGCGGTGGCATTGGCACTGGAACCCAGGACCAGGTGTGCAAAACGCAAGTTCTCAGCCATGGTGTGAGCAGCTTGGCCTTGTGCTTGGCAGGAGGGGAGGTGGCAGAGGCGGCTTCCTCGTCAGAACAGCTCTGCTGTGTGGTTTTGGAAGCTCAGGCTCAAGCCGGTTCTCTGGACACTCACCATTCACTGAAAGATTATCATTCCTGCTTGGACATATTTAGAGTCAGTTTTCATTGCTTGTAACTAAAAGCCCTCTTGATACACAGCTCTGCCCACTTGCTGCCTGTGCGTCTTTGGGCGAAACCATTCCCTGCCTTGAATCCCTCCTTTATTTTATATACATATATATATTTATTTGTATTATTTATATATGTACTTAATATATTATATTTCATATGAAATGCTAACAGTAGCCACTCTGAGGCCTGTTACTAAGACTCAGTGAGACTCCGCACATTCTTTCACACATATATTAAGGCTATTTTCACTAAATCTAAGAAAGATAAGGAAAATGCCTTTGTTAGCTAAAAAGGCACTGAGAAGTGAAGTGACTTATCCAAAAGCCACAAAGTGAGCAAGGGAGAAGGTTTGGGGCCTCCAAAACTCAGATTCTTTCCTCTCTCCCGAGCTGCCTTGCCGAGCGTGTGTGCGTGTGTGTGTGTGTATGTGTGTGTGTGTGTGTGTGCGCGCGCGCGCGTGCGTGTACATTCTTTATTGCATAAAGCCACTGTATTATGTGTGCTGTCAGATATCCTATTAAAAAGCAAAGTGGAAAAAACAGTGAGCAGTCTTCCTCTGCCTGCGCTTTCACTGATTACAAAATTAAATTAAGCTTTGTGGCTTGCTGCTGCTGTTTGATGGGGAATACAATGAATTGCTCTTTGCCTCCCTATAAGAGGTCCCAGAAAGCAGTGCTGGGGGAGCTGGGCCCAAGATAGTATTTCTTCTTCCCAATGCCCGGGGGGCAGAGACTTCCTCTCTCCAGAAATGTTAAGCCCCTGAACCAGGCTGCCTTTTTATTAGGTTAATAAAACACCAGGCCCATCAAGTCTCAGGCTCGTAAAGGTCAGTGAGTCACGTCTGAGTGCAGGGGAGAGCTGGTAGGGCAGCGGCCAGCTCCCCAGGGCCAGGGGAGGGAGGAAGCTCTCCCTCCAGGCCAGCTCTGACTTTGGGGCTAGGATGAAAGACACAGGCAGGGCTGTGAAGGCAGGATGGTCAGGGATCCTTACATGCCCTGCTGGCTCCCTAGACCTCAGCCAAGCTGGGTCCCTTCGGAAGGGTCAGGACCCAGAGGTGGCTGATGGATATCAGAGCTGGAGAGAAAAGGGACCTGAGTCTCAGGGCTGGGCTGGCCGATGGACAGGAGAGTTTAGCGTATGGCATCAGTGATCAGAGAGGCTTTGGTGTTACACGGCATGAAGGATAGGAGCAGGACCTTGGAGTCACTGAGTTCAGAATTCGAATCATGTCTATCTGCTTTTGCCTTCCCTCAATCTGCTCTCCCATGTTCCAATCATTTATTGCTGTGTAACACACCACCTCAAAACTTAGCAGCTTAAAACAGCCACCCCCTGTTTGTCTCTCAAAGGTCTGTGAGTTAACTGGGCTCAGCAAGCAGTTATCCTGCTCCATATGGTGTTGACTGGGCTACAGTCTTCCGAGGCTTTACCTGGCTGGCAGCTGGAAACTAAGCTGGTGCTGTTAGCTGGAATGCCTCCATTTGCCACATGCCTCTCTGTGTAGCTTGGGCTTTTCGTCGAAGAGGCTGGGCTCTAATGGGAAAAATCCCAAGTGGCCAAAACAGAAGCTAGAGATCTTTGAAGGTTCCATCTTGAAAATTATTCAGCATCACTTTTGCTGCATTTTCTTGGTCAAAATAGGCCAAGGGCTAAACTTGAGGGGAGGGGAAACAGACTCTGTCTATTGATGAGAGGAACTAGGGGCCGTGATTAGCATACCACCCTCCCGAGGCAAACAGCGATCTCCTTAAAACGTAAATAGCCGTGTATTCTTTGCTCGTCGGCTTCCCTTTGCCCTTGTGAGAAATTCCAAACTCCTTTACCCTGGTAGCCTCCAGAAATGTGATCTCTACCCACCCCTCTAGACCTCATCCCATGCTACTCATCGGCTTTCTCACTGTGTCCTGGCATCATCCACTTCCTGTCAGTAACTCCAACATGCCAAACTCTTCTCACCTCCAGGCCTTTGCACGTGCTGCCCACCCTACCTGGAGGCAGCCACTCCTTGTCTAACAGCTCTCCTTCACTTCTCAGGAGTTGGGAAAAACAATACTGCGTGACCTCCTTTTTCATGTAGTCACTCAGCGAATATTTACTGTGCTAGACACCGATCTAGGCCTGGGATATTCTACTTCAGCATCCTCCCCCAGGTTTTTTGCTCTAATTAAAGCCTATAATTTTGTTGTTTCAATTCTCTTTCCTCTTTTTCATATTCTCTATCTCTCCCCTTGGAAAGAGGGTGGACCTGTCTGGATTCACCCCGGTTTCCCATTTGAGAGTAAATGTTCAACAAGTATGTTTTGAAGGGATGAATGCTGCGTAACTTAGCTTTATGACCTTGGTCAAGGGACCAAACCTCTCTCAGCCTCAATTTCTCTATTCGTAACATGTAGTTATGAAGAGTACCTATCTCAGGAGAGTTGTGAGGATAAAGAGAAATGAATGACGATAAAGCCCTTGCAATGTTTGATATATAGAGGTGGGCTACAGTCCGTAGGGTCACAAAGAGTTGGACGTAACTGAAACAACTTAGCATGCATAAGTCTTCAATATAACGGTCCCTGACCCTTTATAATTATTAATGTTGTCATTATTATTTTATGGAAGTGAGATTTTGGCTCTACGGTGGCAAAAATTAGCCGGCGAATTCTGTAAGGGTGAGGGAACTCGGCTGGCTGCTTCTGAGTTGTGGGTTAAGCACCTAGAACAGTGCCTGACTCTCATGAACTGCTTGATTCAGGTCACTTAGACGGAGAAACACGGAATGGATGCCTTGTGCTGCTTGAATCGTCTGTCCCACAGCAGGAAGTACTTCTAGCTAACACCTAACATCATCCTCTTATACCAGCTGATGTCCAGCATTATGAAAACTCGAGAAAAAGCTGCTAGCAGCAGATGGATGCCCTCCCACTATGGAGCTGTCTGGTCACCACTGTGGCCTGGTCAGTATACCACTGACCCTCCAGAAGGAGGAGCTGCCTTCGTCTCGCCCTGCTCATAGCCATCAGTCGTAAAGGACAGCAATCACCGTTTACTCGGTGTTTACTGTGGGCCAAGGACTGTTACTGCTTTTTGTGTAGCATTTGGTCAGGCCAGTAAGCTACTGTCCTGCCTGAGGATCAGAGAGGTTGAGTGGGCTGCCAGTGGTCCAACAGTGAGGATCTGCGTGATTCTGTGTCCAGTCTCTTGTCCACTGTCCTGTGTACCGCATTGCTAGTGCCTGGCCCTGTCCTTCCTGCGGCACTCCCGTAATCTCTATAAACATCTCTGTCATCACCCTGTGCTTATAGCCCTAAGGCAGAGCTGACTTCATGGGCACACAACCTGGGCAGTCACACAGAGCCCCAAGCATGGTCCCCATGCTTGGTTGAATGCTCTGCTATCGCTGTCTTGAAATCCTTAATAAGTTTTGAACAAGGAGCCCTGCATTTTCACTTTGCACTGGGCCCCTAAGTTATGTGGCCAGTGCTACCATACCAGCTCCCCTACCAGTCTGTGAAATCTTACAGGATAACCCATGAGTATGGTTTCCCTTTTGGATCTTCAGCACCTCGGGTTCAAGGGCACTGGGCCAAGGTAAGATAGCCATAGGGGCAATGCCTTTGGCTGGGACACTCCTCAGAGAAGTGGCTCCACCACCACTTGCTGTGTGGCCTCTGGAAAGTCACATCACCTCTCTGGGCTCGGCTATCCTTCTTGTTTTCCAGCCCAGTTGGGAGTCAAGGCAACACAGGGCGTGGTGCTTTATGATCCTGAATGTCTGGGGCTAGTGGGGACACAGAGCGTTTGGGAGGGGGTGTCGGGAGCCCGTTCTTCCTCCAGCAGAGCTGGCTGCTGAGTGGAAGAGTCCAGGAAGGTTCTTCTTGCCAGACTCTGTGCTCACTTCCCCAAGTGGGAATGGTCCTCGGAAGTGACAGTTATGTATGCGCCCCCAGAAGTGGAGATACGGCACATGAAAGTCCTTATACATTCCCCGTGCCCGGCGCAGCCAGACAGTTGGTTGTCCTCCTGGCTGGCATGCCAGCTTCCGGCACTGACTCCTTGCCTCCTCCTCCTGCATGTGTAAATGTTAAGCGCTGTGGAGGGCAAACACGCTCAGGAAGCCCGGCCGCTTTTCCATTTACCTGCCCCACTGGTTGGAGATCAGACAGCTCTGGAGATCAGATGCAAATTTCAACCACAGAGTCTGTACCAACAGTGATGCCGGGGCGGCCCCTGGAGGCTTTGGTTGCAGTGAGGAGAGTGGGGACAGACCCTGTCTTCTCTAAAGCAGAAGAGAACCCTGCCTGGGCTGATTTTGTGGAGGATGACATTTGGGGCAGACAGCCCCAATCCAGGCACCCTTTAAGGAAGAAACATCCTCTTCTGACAATTTCTCCCACGTCTCTCAGGTCCTCACACTGTCACTGGTGTCATCTGGGCCTAGCTTCACTGTCCACCGGGCAGACACAGGCTCCTGTGCCCAAGGGCTGACAGTTGGAAGCGGCTCTCCTCTAGTCCTCTGGGACTAGATCCACTCAAGAGGTGATACAGGCAGAGAGCATGACTAGGAAGAGACAGATAAATGCCTCATAACTGACCATGTGGGTCAATTAACTGGTCTAGGTTAGTACAGGGCAGTGCTTTGGGGATAATGAATATCCTAGAATGCACCCTAGAGTTGGCGAGTCTGGGGAGGGGGCAGGGATGGGGTGTCAGAGTGGATGGGAAAATGTCTTACAGCTTTGTAAGTGTCTCATGCGGAGGAGGGCATGTTATCCTTAAGAACTGCAAGTTGTCAGCAAACATTTCAAAGGTCAGCGTGCGAAGGCAATTCTTTCAGTATCTTTGCTGCCTGTGACCATCTCCCTGGGCGTCTCTCAGCCCAGCTCCGTGAGTGTGCATCTTTCCTACGTTTCTGGCCCTCTCTCTCCATCGTCCTCTCTCTCAGCCTTTTCTCCTGGCTCTTCCATCTGTCTGGCTCATCTCTGATCTATCTTGTCTGCTCTCTGTGTCTGTCCTTCCTCTCCCCAGACCCCTCACCGCCCCTGCCACCATTTCTTCTGCCAGATGCTGTGTCTAAGCCTGCACACAGGTTTTTTTGTGTCCTGAGTGATTTACGGACCTGGCTCAGCCCGAGAAATGCGGAGTGACGTCTGTGCTACTCCAGGAGCTGGTGTCTGCAAAGCAAGCTCCACCCTTGGTCCCCAGGCAACCATCTCTGGGACATGTTCTGAGTTTCTGCTTCCTTCTGATGGCTAGGTTCCTCCCTGTGGTCCTCGTAGATGGATGCCTGGCTCTGAGCCGCACCCCCACCCCCGGCCTTCACAGCTCAGTCTCTCTGTGCCTCTGATGTGACTTCTGGCTCTGCTTCCGTGCATCTCTGCTCCGAGCGCAGTTTCTTTGCCTGCCTGTCTCCATCTCTGAGCCTGGGGTATGTCCCCACCTGCCCATCTTTCTCTCTGGCTGCTCCTCTGCCTCTGCCCAGGCTTCTTTCCAGTTTCACTCCTGTCCCTCCCTGATTTTGCAAACAGCACTTAAGTGATACCAAAGGCAGCAGGGCAACCCTCAAGCATGTTCTCCAAGCTGGACCACCCTCCTCAGGCAGCTCAGGCCTAACCCGGACCCAGGGCCGCGCTGCGCCCCTCCTGCCCCCCTTGTCTTTCACGTCACGTAGGGGAAGTTGCCTGAACTCTTGGTGACACCGCTGTCAGGGCCCGACTTACCAGGAGAGCATGAATAATTAAAAACTGTAGCTGAGGCTTGTTCCGATTTAAACTGTATTAGTGTTGCCAACTGTCCTGACCCATTTAATATTCATGCCATTCTTGGCTCCTTTAAAGAGAGGGGAGTTTGCTACCTGGTTTAAATTGCGCCTGTCAGTCTCGATTAAAGATCAGGTTGACCACAGTTGCAGGGAAATTAAATGAACATTCTCTTAAGCAGTATCACAGAATTTAATGTAGCAATTAATATCTATTGCAATGTGCGGCTGCTAGGAACGGCTTGGAGTATAATCCAGGGCTCAGGGAGGGCTGAGGCCAGCAGGGCCCCCAAAGTCTTGATTCTCCAGAAATGGGGTCCCCAGTGGGCCTGGTCTGTAACTCACTCTCCCTCCAAGACAGGCAGAAAGCAGAGACACAGATGTTGCTTTAGGGTCGGTACAGGTCATGCAACCTTTTGCCCAAGTCACATTTGGGGAAACCAAGGCAGGGGGCATCAGAGGTTTGTTCAAGGCCAGTTTTGATCTCGTGGAACACTGGCTGGTGGGAAGACCAACCTCTCGGGTCCAAGAGTGCCCCAGTGGCAGTCAGGTGTGGTCCACAGCTGAGGAGGGGGCAGAGGTCTTTCAGACAGAAGGGCTGGGAGGACCACTAGGGCCTGCAGAAGTGGAGGTTGTTTAGGCTGAGGGGTGGTAAACAGGTTTTAAAGTGTGGACCGACCGTAATTGATTAATGACACCTGCCTACAGGGGACGGGTCTTGAGTCTGTGCCATGATCCATCAGCTGGGCCCGCTGGGGGCATGGTGAGGGAAGAGGGTTATAAATGTGCTCCCTCCTGCTGGCAGAAGTTTGGCTTGGATTCCTCTTCTGGAAGATGGAATAATAACTAAACTATCCCTGCAAGAGCCAGTTAAGAACTAAATAGGATAATGGAGGTAAACCACGGGCTCAGTCCAGTGGTTAGGGATGCAGGCCCAGGACTGGGTGGGCTGGGGGTGCATCCTGGCTCTGCCATTTAGTGGGTGCATGTCCTTCAGTGAGGTGGCCTCTCTGACTCAGTTTGACCATCACCAGGTAATAGTGATACTTTTCATGGAGGTCAAATACATGTAGCGCATCTAGAGAAAGACCTGGTCCCAAGGGTCATATGAATATTTGCTGTTATTACTGTGATGGTAAGAACTCATTGGATAAGCAGGAGGGAGATTTGTTGTTGTGTATATAACATAGCACACTTTGGCCACTTCATGCGAAGAATTGACTCATTGGAAAAGACTCTGTTGCTGGGAGGGATTGGGGGCAGGAGGAGAAGGGGACAACAGAGGATGAGATGGCTGGATGACATCACTGACTCGATGAACGTGAGTCTGAGTGAACTCCGGGAGTTGGTGATGGACAGGGAGGCCTGGCATGCTGCGATTCACGGGGTCGCAATGAGTCGGACACGACTGAGCGACTGAACTGAACTGAACTGATATCACATATATATTTATATACAAGATATTATAAGAATAAGACATTCTTCTTTTTCTAAATTAACATCTGATTCAAATAAAAGCATGCATGTGTATGTGTGTGTGTACTATGAAGGTAATAAAATGAACACTGATGTTTCCACCCCAACCCAAGAACTAGAACATTCCCGAACTACTGAAACTCTGCCGTGCTTCTCCCTCATGGTAAATCCTTGCTCCCTGTCAAGGGTCACTCTAGTTAAAATTTGCATTTATCATTCCACTGTTTTCTTAAAAACATAAAGTCTGGGTTTGGAGAGGTTTTTAAAAATTAATTCACTGGCTGCGCTGGGTCTTCATTGCTGCACGAGGACTTTCTCCAGTTGCGGTGAGCAGAGGCTACTCTTTGTTGCCATGTGCTGGCGTCGCATTGCAGAACACACGGTTCTCTCGTTGCGGAGCACAGGGTCTAGGAGTGTGGGCTTCCGTAGTTGCAGCACGTGGGCTTAGTTGCCCCATAGCATGTAGAACCTTCCTAGACTAGGGATAGAACCAATGTCCCCTGCTCTGGTGGGTGGATTCTTAACCACTGGACCACCAGGGAAGTCCAAGCTTTTATTTATTTTTTCTTCTTATGACAAAAAAGGTAACTATTTTGCAACTTCTTCACTCAAAAATCCCACTTTTAAAGATTCCTTCAAGCTGATTGTGGAGCTGCAGTTCACTTGTTCTTACGGCTGCATAGGGTTCCAGAATGTGCCTGTGACACATCTTGTTTATCCAACATTCAGTTATGATCCCCACCCCTGGGGACATCCCTGGCTGTGTCTCCAGGTATACATGGCAAGCGCTTCTCTAAGGTGTGAACAAGGGAGTGATCCCTGGGCCCTAGTGTTAAGACAGCCTCATTTTTATGACTTGATCAAATCCCTGGATGCAGCTGAAATCAGACTAGGCCGGCCTGGTCCTGCCCACAGATGAGGATGGGGCATGGACATATGGCCTCTCAGGGCTCTGGGATGCTGGAGAAACAGTGCCAACTCTTTTGCTTCTGTCCTACTTGTTCCCCTTTTACCTTGAACACTTCATGGAGCTCCCCAGGACTGCAGGAGCTCCTTGGGAAGTGAAACAGGGTGAGTCCATGGGCTGCGGCTGAGTGGGCTCTGCATCTGGCAAGATGTGGGCTCTGCATCTGCTCCTCCCACATCTTAGCATCAGGGAGAGGGAAAAGGCAGTACTAGAGGAGAAATGGAAGGGTTATTGATACTTTACCAGTGAAAATTCTTGTCAGTGTATTTTAATGTTATGGTTCAATTTCCCTATGGGGGTAAGAATGTCTGCCTCATGGGTTGTTGTGAGGGTTAATGAATTAATACAGCACTGTGCTTCTATGCAGAGTACATCATGAGAAATGCTGGACTGGGAGAAGCACAAGCTGGAATCAAGATTGCTGGGAGAAATATCAATAACCTCAGATATGCAGATGACGCCACCGTTATGGCAGAAAGTGAAGAGGAACTAAAAGCCTCTTGATGAAAGTGAAAGAGGAGAGTGAAAACGTTGGCTTAAAGCTCAACATTCAGAAAACGAAGATCATGGCAACTGGTCCCATCACTTCATGGGAAATAGATGGGGAAACAGTGGAAACACTGTCAGACTTTATCTTTTGGGGCTCCAAAATCACTGCAGATGGTGACTGCAGCCATGAAATTAAAAGATGCTCACTCCTTAGAAGAAAAGTTATGATCAACCTAGATAGCATATTGAAAAGCAGAGATATTACTTTGCCAACAAAGGTCTGTTTAGTCAAGGCTATGGCTTTTCCAGTGGTCATGTATGGATGCGAGAGTTGGACTGTGAAGAAAGCTGAGTGCCAAAGAATTGATGCTTTTGAACTGTGGTGTTGGAGAAGACTCTTGAGAGTCCCTTGGACTGCAAGGAGATCCAATCAGTCCATTCTGAAGGAGATCAGCCCTGGGTGTTCTTTGGAAGGAATGATGCTAAAGCTGAAACTCTGGTACTTTGGCCACCTCATGCGAAGACTTGACTCATTGGAAAAGACTCTGATGCTGGGAGGGATTGGGGGCAGGAGGAAAAGGGGATGACAGAGGATGGATGGCTGGATGGCATCATCGACTCAATGGACGTGAGTTTGAGTGAACTCCGGGAGATGGTGATGGACAGGGAGGCCTGGAGTGCTGCAGTTCATGGGGTCGCAAAGAGTCGGACACGACTGAGTGGCTGAACTGAACTGAACTGTGCTTAGAATAGTGCCTGGCATATAATAAGCGCCCAGTAAATGTCAGATATTCTATTATGCTCACAGACTCACAGGCATCTGTGCACCAGAGCACACATTCGTTTAAACTTTAATACAACCCTATGACAGAGGGATCACTGCTCCCACTTTAAAGATATAGAAACTGAGGCCACATGCTGCTGCTTCTGCTATGTCACTTTAGTCGTGTCCGACTCTGTGTGACCCCATAGACGGCAGCCCACCAGGCTCCCCCGTCCCTGGGATTCTCCAGGCAGGAACACTGGAGTGGGTTGCCATTTCCTTCTCCAATGCATGAAAGTGAAAAGTGAAAGTGAAGTCACTCAGTCATGTCCGTGCTCCTCCATCCATGGGATTTTCCAGGCAAGAGTACTGGAGTGGGGTGCCATTGCCTTCTCCACTGAGGCCACATAATACTTGACAATTCAAACACAGGCTCTTCTCAAAAGACAGGCTCTTAACTCTTGATCTGCATGGTCTCTACCCCATTTGCCCTTCTTCCCACATACATACCTGGTCACCCACAAACATCACATATAGAGATCCTCATTCATTTAACATTTGATTGAGAACATTTTACATAGGGGCTGTCAAGAAGAGACGTGTCCTGTAACCATCACTGCGGAAGGTGGCTGTTGTTCTATCCCCACTTGACGGGTGAGGGAACTGCAGTTTGGAGAGATGGAATGGCTTGCCTCAATTCACCTGCTCAGTAAGTGGCAGAGCAGGGATCCAAATCTGTCTTGTGCTCTGGATCCCCTGTGGCTGGCAGACAAGGAGAGAAATTGTTCTCACACCTTGCAGACAGGGGACAGTTAAGAGTCAAATTACACAGGAGGGGTGTACCCCCTGCCCCCTCCCTAGTCTCATGTTGGAGATGGACAGTAAGGGGCTACTGAGATGCTGTGTGAAGCCTCCTGGGATGGCCTCAAGGGCATCACCTAATTCACTGTTGGTTCCTGCCTGAGGAGTGGATGGGAAAGTAAGAGGGGGTCCTTTATAGAATCTAAAGAGAGTGATGCAGGAGCAGAATACTGGCTATCTGCTTCCAGTGTGGTCAGGGGAAGAAGGTGTCCTCTTTGATCTGTGCAGGGGAGTGTGCAGTGATGGTTGGAGAGTCTCAGGCCATATAGCTCCTGCTGAGACACTTAAGATTCCTTTTCTCAAATCCCTGGGACTGATTCCAGGGTCCCAAGTGGTTTTCAGATGGGAATTCAGTTTCTTTCATTCATGTTGCTCTTGTTCAGTCACTAAGTCATGTCTGACTCTTTGCGACCCTATGGTTTGTCCATGAAGAAGGTAGTCCTAACAGGGTTCCACTCTACTTGGCTATTCTATTTCTCAACACAAAGTGATATATTGGCTCCTGTGAATGTGGCTGAGCAGTGAGGGGTTCTGAAACTCCGGAGAGAATAAGTATATTGCTTGCTAAAGTTGTAAACCCCTGGGCCCTTCTCAGGGTTTATGGTTCTAGGTCCTCTGAGGTGGAATCAAGTATGTGCAGTTCTAATAAGCTTCCTGGATGATTCTAAAGCCAATAGTCCTAGACCACACGTGCAGAGATACTAGGTGTTAACTTCTGCAATCAGGCTAGGCTAGGCTCTACTGCATTAACAAATACAGTCTGACATCTTGGGAGGTCACTACAACAATACTAACTAGTATTTGCACATATATATAGCCTGACATGGTTGGGCAGCAAGCCTTGAAGCTTTCTTCCTAATAGTGATTCAGGGATCCAGGCTTCTTCTATCTTGTGATGCTGCCATCCCCAGTGCATGGCCTCCAAGGTCCCTGATGAAGGGGAAGAAAGGGCATGTGGTCTGGCTTACAGTTGATGCAAATCCATTCTGCTTATAATTAGCTGGTCAGACCCCATCGCATGACCATGACTTAACTGCAGGGGAGGCTGGAAAATGTAGTCTTCCTTCGTGTCTGCTGCTGCTGCTGCTAAGTCGCTTCAGTCACGTTTGACTCTGTGCGACCCCATAGACAGCAGCCCACCAGGCTCCCCCGTCCCTGGGATTCTCCAGGCAAGAACACTGGAGTGGGTTGCCATTTTCTTCTCCAATGCATGAAAGTGAAAAGTGAAAGTGAAGTCGCTCAGTCGTGTCCGACTCTTAGCGACCCCATGGACTGCAGCCTACCAGGCTCCTCCGTCCATGGGATTTTCATGAAATAGGATTTGGTAAATATAAAGCATTCTCTGTCACAAAGCTTGATCCACTCTGGCGCATTAATAATGCCAAATTTCCACAGTTGCAGTGTTGAGGACAAGTGTTAGTCCGTGTCTAACCCTGGGAGGCCCTGCCAGCTTCTCTTTCATGTCTTTTGGCCCATTTTGAAAGAGGGTCGATCTCTGTTCGTGTGGGTCACAGCTCAGTTCACAGCAAGGTCACCACTCATCCATCCTGCCCATGTGGTGAAGGACTGGTCTATAGGATTCATCTTTGACTGAGTGCAGTGTTGGCTGAAGCAGAGTTTTCGGAAGCCACATTCAGACTCGGGAAGTTCTGTGATCGAGTAGTGATGTCTGCCATGGGATGGGAGGGGGGAGTGGCAGCACGAATGCCATGCATTTGGCATCCTTGGCGTGGCTCTTGTCAGAACTGACTCTGCACAGCCTACTCCAACTTCTGTGAGTTAAAGTCTAGCCTTCTGGGAGCAAAATTAAGCATGAGGGTAGGAATGGCTTCTGGTATATAATAAAAGATCAATAAAAGTTAGCTATTATCCTAGGTGGCTTCTGAATTCAGGATAGTCTCTGCATTCCTCTCATGGTAAGATTCCCAAGGGTTAAATTCAACTTTGTAGACATGTGCTGATCAAGACAGAGTAGAATAAAACTTCCCCCTTTCTACACTCTACCTCCATTGATAGAGCCAAAGGCTGTATTAGGTTTTTGGTGATATCACACCAGTGATGCGCTCTGATCCGTTTTCTGAGCCCACCGATCTGTCTCATATATATTACACCCAAGCCCAGTGTCTCAGTCTCCCTGTCTTTATTCAGATTTCCTTTAACTGAGATTCGGACTGTGCACTGACTCCTGTTTTATTTCATTTCATTCAATTCACCTTCCAGATAGTCAAGGTCTCCTTTTTTTATGGCATGAATGCTCTTTTGTCCAATCTTAAATTGACTTTTCACAACCAGTGTAAAGACCGAGTTGGTTGGTGAAGAAATCTAAGCTGTGATAGTAACAACCATCCACCCAGCACTTGCTGCATGTCTAGTATTACGTTCTTTACAATATATTATCTCACTTGAGCTCTATAACAACATCGTGAAGTACATATACTAAATTAGCACCATTTTATAGGTGGAGAAACTGCTATCAGTCCCAAGGTTTCATTAGTAGAAAATGTTAGGGCTGGGACTTAAACCAAGGTTTTTCTAAAGCCAGAGTTGTTGGTCTGAACCACGGCACCATACTGCTAGAGTGGAAGGGAGACCAAAGCAGAGCCTGATGCTCGGGAATCTTAGTTGCAGAATGAATCCACTCCAGGTGCTTTTAAAATAAAGGGATTTATTTTACAGGTCAAGCCGCACACAGAATTGTTGAAAGGGTCAGGAAATAAAGCCAGGAGAATGTCCCATCATAAAATAGAACTGCTCTACTGAAGCCTCTTGGCCACCACCTCCCACTGTGCAGTGCCTATGACTAGGGACTTCACAGAAGACCCTTAGCCAAAATTCCTGTAGATGATGCCACAGACACCACATCACCAGGCTCACAACGGCCTTCCGCATCTCATCAGACCTCTCTGCTTGGCAAAACCTAGGTTACATGCAAAAGCTTAGTTACAGAAGGTGTCAGAGAAAGGTAGTTTTTAGCTTCTTAGAATCTGCTATACAGGAAGACATCTCCGAGGTGACAGTGAGGTATCCACCATACTTGGGAACGTCTGGGAATTTAAAGAAAATCTTAGCATCCTATCCTCTGAATGAGCTCCTGCTCAGCACACACGTCTCTTCTCAGATGTGAAGTCTGTGTGCTTCCTCAGGTTGACTCACCATGCCTTCTTCCCTGGCCTTCTAGAATCCCTCACCTTGCTGAAAGCCACCGCACTGTATTCCACACCATGCCTCCATGCCCCACTAGCCCAAGCCTTCCTCAAGGCTAGGACCATGTGTCTTTATCTGTATCTGAGGGACCCAGCATGTGAGCCATCATATAGTCAGCACTAGCAGTTCTGATTTTGAAAGCATGAGTGATTATGTGGGTGTTTGTAGAAGACACCCTCCTATCCTGGCTATTTTCAGAAGTGTGTGTCCTGCAGGGAAGTGTGTGGGATGCTGCTGCTCTCTGAACCTGAGGGCAGTGCAGAGATATGGTCCCTCTTCCCAGGAATGTATTTATTTCTTACTGTTCTCAGGAATGCATTTACTCCTTACTGTATCTGTGATACTGCCCCATTCCTTGGGAACCCTGGAGCAAAGTACATAGAGATCACTGAGATCAGCTTGCCTCACAGACCCAAGAATCATAAGTCTAGGCCACATGACATCCAAGAAATAGCCCAAAGGATTGAATTTAATAATAATAATGAAAATATAATTGTACAAATCCCTTCCTCGTGGGTGGTTCCCTGCCAGGTCAGGCTCTTTGAATCACTATGACCACCTGCATCCCATGACAGACAGTACAAACCCTTCTCCCAGGGAGCTTTTCATGTTTGCCTCCAGGAGACCCACTCAGTCTTATCTTCCTCTTGTGGGTTTTTGCTATGCTGCTGGATTCTGTCCAGGCTCTTGGTTGTAAGTTATAGAAACTCAACTTTAAAGTGCAACCCCAAAGGGACTGTATTAGAAAACTCATATGATTGTTGAAGGGGTGTACCTTGGTCTTGGGGAGAACTAGAACTACTAGGTTTTCTCTATCTCTATATATCTATTTTTATATCTCTACTCTCTCTCTCTCTCACACACACACACACTCTCTATCTCTCTTGCTCCATCTTTCTTATCTTTATGAGTCAGCTTTGTTTCCTCGGACCAAATTTCTCCACATGTCAAGAAATGACTACTGGTACTTTCCACACCTTGCACCCCTCAGTTTAATCAGCAGAGAGGATCAACCCTTCTTCCCTTAATTCTGGGTCCAAAACTCTCAGGGAAGGCCTCTGTCTGGCCCAGTGCAGGTCTCTCATCCATGATTAATCTATACCTGAAGTACAGAGTTGGTGATGGACAGTCCATGGGGTCACAAAGAATTGGACACAACTGAGCAACTGAACTGAACTACACAGGGGTATAGCTACTACCATGAGGTGGGTATACCATGAGAGTAGGAATACCTGCTACCATGGGGTAGGTATTGTAATTAGCAGCCTACCAAAAAATCACCTTGTTGGAGAGAGAATAGGAATCACTATACCAAAGAAGGGGCAGCTGCTTCTAGAAGATGAATGGGGTGCTAGGCAGACATGTTAAATGAGCCCCATCCAGTCAGCACTGCATAAGGCCCCATGTATATCACGTACTCCCAGCCTTCTGGGGCCAGATTTACTGCTTGGAACCACAAACATCCTCCTGAACATCCTGCATTAGTACATCAAAGCTAAAGCAAATGCCAAGATGGTCTTCATGGCCAGTGCTGAGAAGGTCAGTAATTCCCATTCTGACCCAAGTTAATCATTAAAAAAGCCACAAAGCAGACTGACAGCTAAGTTTTATCTCATCTTCAATTGGTAGTGGCTGGCTGAAGCTCTGCATTGAAGAGGTCTCAATCTACTCCCAGCCTCAGCAAGACAGAGTGTCATGATCGATTAGTCATGTCTGCCACAGGCAGAGTATTGGGGCTGGTTGAGGGCACCACTTCTGCTGTAAAATGCTCTATAATAAAAGGCATTGAGGAATAGAGCTCCAATCTGGCTCTGGCCAGATTGGAGAAGCATGTTTGGGGTGTCCATTGCTGAACTTCACCTGAGAGGCTAGTTTCTGAGTGGACAGCTGGCCACTGTCCCTTTCAGGGATTTCTTTTTTTCAGCCTTCCCTGTACTCTCAATAGCTATTTCCCAGGTAGGATCACAGCTTCAGGTCTGCATGTGTATCTGTGCTGCTGCTGCTGCTAAGTCACTTCAGTCATGTCCAACTCTGTGCAACCCCATAGACGGCAGTCCACCAGGCTCCCCAGTCCCTGGGATTCTCCAGGCAAGAACTCTGGAGTGGGTTGCCATGTCCTTCTCCAGTGCATGAAAGTGAAATATGAAAGTGAAGTCACTCAGTCGCATCTGACTCTTAGTGACCCCATGGACTGCAGCCCACCAGGCTCCTCTGCCCAAGGGATTTTCCAGGCCAAGAGTGCTGGAGTGGGGTGCCATTGCCTTCTCCGTGTGTATCTGTAGGTGCCTCATTATTTAAAACCAGCCAATCGCATCCTGACTATGTTGCTATGGGGACCTGCTGTCCCATAAATGGTACTGAGGTGATTGGCTGATTGTGTGGTTCAGGCTTTGAGGACTCCCTTAGCAGATTCTTTTCTGCAGCCCTAATTCATCCTAATGGTCAAGTGTTGAGAGACTAACACCGATTAAACAAGAGGTCCTATTAGGCCCAGTAGAAGCCCAAATGATGCTTGCTCTGTGTGTTCTGAGATAGCTGTAGTTGTTTGTAGTAGCATCTTGTTGGTGGCACAGCTGCTAAAAAGAAACTCTGATTCTAGGCTTTCCTCTTAATCAGTTAAAAATAGTCCTGAGCCTTTGATTAGATCGTTCTAGGAAAGTTAAGAGAGCTGGGCGCTGAGTGGAGCTAACATCACAGCTTGGATCGTCCAGTTTCCCAAGCACTGATTGCTGCTTTCGGTGTGCTGGCAAAAGATGGGATGTACAGATGTGGCCTCTGTTCTGTCCTCCATGGGCTCAGGACTCAAACCCTGGCTGCTTGTGACCAGGGCCAGGAAAAAGAAAACTGCACCAAATGATCTAATTGGCCCATAAGCCAACACGTCGTGAATGTTTTAAGCCTCTGTTAGAAATTTGCCCTTGACCTCCAGGATCAAGTTCAGTCTTCAAAACTCTGCATAATTTTCCTGTTGTTAGAGGTTATTTCACTGGGCCCAAGGCCCTCAGGGTGTATACATTGCTATGTAAAAGAAAACCACCATCCATCCATCCATTTATCAAGATAGAGTGCCATGACTGATTAGTGATGTCTGCCACAGGCAGAGGTGGAGGATTGGTGACTCTGCCATTTTCTGTGCTCCATCTTCCTGGTCCCAAGCCCTCTGGAGCTAGCCTCCCCTTTTTGCTAACTTCTGCTAAGGGAGTCAGGGTCCCTGTAATCAGGGGACCTCTGCCTGTTTTTCCTATCTCAGGTACAGGAAAGAACTGATATAATCTTGGGCTCCGTAGGACACTCTAGTCAGGGGAACTGCTAGGATTTCATCTCATTTTTTTCTCTCTCATTCTCTCTGTCTGTCTCTCTCACTTCAGGCCAGCCAGCCTCTTCTCTGCCCACAAGTGGCCCCAGAGTAACAAGGTCTCCCTTCCCCAAGCTAAGACCTCTGGGTAGGTAGACCACAGGCACCCCATCCAACCTGCGCCACTTGGTTACCTAAGCCCTCTTCTGGGGCAGTGGGCAATGGGGAAAGCCATGATGTGGTATCCAGAACTACTGGCAGGAAGCCTCATAGTGGGAGGCAGAAAGGTCCAGGTGGAGGTTTCCAAGTTCTCCGCAGCTGTGGGCTGCGGAGTCGAGTGCATCCCCATGTGAATCTAGTGTGACTGCGCACTAGCCTCCCAGGCCCTGAGCTCTCTGTCGCTGGAGGTTTGCAATAAACAAAGTGGCAAATGGCTTCTTGGAGATTTCTTACCAGGCAGAGATTCAAGGGCTCTTATTGTCTTTGTGTGTGAAAAGGACCTCACAAGGTTATTGTGTGGGTTGAATACCGTACTCAGGGTACACTGGGTCCCTCTGGTCTCTGCAGAAGCTGGTGGTCCCTCTGGCTCTATGGCCCCCATGTGGTTCTGAATGGCCACCCCAGCTTGGCAGGATTCTCCCAGGGCTCTTCTGGTTCTCATCCTTGAAGAGCTTTCACTAAACCAGCAGGGGAGCCCCTCCGAGCCTCATCTCCTGCAATCATGAGCTCGGGCCTGGTTCCAGCTCTGTCTGCTCTCCTCCTCGTCATTTCCTCTCCTTATCCAGGCATAGGTTCTTCACCCCCGTTTTGCTCCCCCCTAATCATCAGCCCACTCCCTATTTGCATCTACAAGCAACCTCATCTACATAGGGGCTTCCCTGATAGCTCAGTTGGTAAAGAATTCATCTGCAATGCAGGAGACCCCAGTTCGATTCCTGGGTTGGGAAGATCCCCTGGAGAGGGAATAGGCTACCCACTCCAGTACTGGGCTTCTCTTGTGGCTCAGCTGGTAAAGAGTCCGGCTGCAATGTGGGAGACCTGGGTTCGATCCCTGGATTCGGAAGATCTCCTGGAGAAGGGAAAGGCTACCCATTCCAGTATTCTGGCCTGGAGAATTCCATGGACTGTATAGTCCATGGGGTCGCACAGAGTTGGACACCACTGAGCGACTTTCACTTGCACTCTTCTTTCATCTACATAGAATGTCTATCTGATGGCTTCTGGGTGATGGGTTCAATCTGTGCTACTACGCAACCCTCTGGAATTTGCATCTCATTCTTTTCCTGCTCGGGGTGACTCACTTTCTTTACAGCAAAGTCAGTTTGGCTCGTTTGATGAAAGCAAAAGTTGCTCAGTCGTCTCTGACTCTTTGCAACTCCACAGACTATACAGTCCATGGAATTCTCCGGGCCAGAATACTGGAGTGGGTAGCCTTTCCCTTCTCCAGGGGATCTTCCCGACCCAGGAACTGAACCAGGGTCTCCTGCATAGCTTGTTTGATATTTGTGTTAAAAAGATCGAGGAGACAGAGAGGACTATAACTTTATGTGAGCCAGGGGACTGATGTGACTATGAGGAGGTATCATTAGAAGTCAGAATGAGGGAGGAGAGGGCCTGTTTTGGCCCTGCCCTTGCCTGGGGTGTCCACACCACATTCTGGGGCGTGTTGAGAAGAGGAGTATCTGGCTCAGCATGACAAGGGCTATTGTGGCAACCATGGGAGGGAGGTCCCGCCACCCTCCCATTTTACAGATGGGGAAGTAGAGACTTAGGGAGGTTAATGTGCCGTGTTCACGGGCACTAAAGTAGTAAATGGCTGAATCAGGATTTGAACCTGAGCAGTCTGACAATCTGGCCAGATAGGCTGAGGAGAGAGCTGGACAGGACTGGGCACTCTGAGCCCTCAGTGACCCATCTTGGGAAAACTCTATTAGAAAAAGCATTGAAAGGTGTTGTGGAGAGCTTTCTTTACAGGGAGATCTGGCTTCCAATCCTATCTCTTCCATTTTCCAGCTGGGTGACCTTGGCAAGTTCTTTACATCTCTGAGCCTTAATGCCATCATTGGTAAAGTGTGGATGACGTTAGTTCAGACTCAGGGCTGTTTTGAGGAATAAGGGAGCTAATGTGTGTTGAGAGGGCACAAAGCCTATCTCAGAAACGTGAGGTCCTGGGATCTGAGGTTTATGCCGGCACGTCCCATCCCAGTGTGCTTGTCGTGAGGAGGTTACATGCAGGACCCAGTGTGGAGGAGGAAGACAGAGGCTGGAGTTGACAGCTGCTTCTCTTTTCCCGTCTTGCAGGCACTTGAAGCCTGTCTGCCTTCCTCTGAGGGGTCTGACAAGTGGAATCACACAGTTTAGCAGGAACACTAATGAGTCTCTGGATACGAGATGTGTCACTGGCTGTGAGCAGGGCTGGCTGCAGACAAGGCCTCCAGAAGACACCTCGAGGAGGTTTCCACCTGGCTTCCAGACAGCCCCTCCCCACCGTGTCCCCTGCCCTCTGGAGCTGGGCTGGTGGGACTGGCAGGGGGAGGCCAAATGGGGTCTGGGCACTCTGAGCCCTCAAGACCTGTTTCTGGAAAATCTAGTCAGGAAGTGTGCTGAGAGATGCTGTGCAGGGTCTGGGGGCTAGTGGAGTGCTGTCTGGCTCCCCTGGGTCCTGGGCAATTGCAGGAGGGACAGAGGCAGCTGTGTTCTTCTTACCTCTAGTAAGTCAGGAAAGATGCAATGTGGTCCAGCCCACGGGCAGCCCAGGATGAAAACACCTCTGGGAGAAATTACCCCCGATCTCTCCTCCCTGCTCCTCATGGTCAGCAACAATCTTCTTTTATTTTCCTGGGAAGACAGAAGCGATCGGAAGGGAACTTCACAAACTCCCACCACCCACGTCCACAGAGCTCCCTGTGCCCACGTGGTCTGCCTCTGGTCTGGGACTATGAGGAGCCACCCAGCTCCAGGGCAAGGCCAGTCCCTGCACTTGGCCATGGGACTTGAGTCTGTGGACCTACTGGAGGACATGACACGCAGCTGTCCCCGCCACCTGTTCCCACCAAAACTGGATCATTCCCATCATAAACATGGTGCTCTAATTATACACCCGGTCTTTAAAAAGACCCCTCACTAGACTGCACACTCTCTGACAGCTCCAGGCCCCTTTGCAGCGAAGCCCCAGAGTGGGTATCAGTGTCTGTTGGGTCCAAGCCTCTTTCACACTTTCTCTCTTGAGCCCATCTCCCCAGGACTGCCCTGAGCACTTCCAAACCCAGCAGTCAGTCCTCTGACCCTCGGCGGCAGGTGACTCACTGGCCGTGTCCTCTCCCTTGAAGCCCCTTTTTCACGTGGCTTCCTCCACTGCTGTTCCTGTCTCCCTGCGAGTTCCTCACCATCTCCCAGCCCCCAAACGCTGAAGGGCTTCAGGGTTCATTCTTTTTCTCTGTCTGTACCCCGTCCCTGCACTATCCTTAACAGGGCATTCAGTCTACCCTCCTACTCTCCAGTGTCTTCCCCAGATCACTCAGAATTAAATCTCAAGTTCCCACTGAAGTGCCCAGGGCCACATGTGATCAAGCCCCTCTGATGTCACTTCCAAACACACAGAGTTGTTAAATGAATAAATGGGTGGGCAGCAGGGGTGGTCGTGTTCCTGGCCAAGCCAGCATCACCACCCTTCCTCTCCAGGCTCTTAGCTGATCTGCCTCGTGCTCCCTGCCCTCAAGGGACTGCTTAGCCCCTTCCCTGTCCTTTGTGAGATGTACCTGACAACCAATCCCAGGCCTGCTGGTTTCCCCAATGCATGACCACCCCCTTTCCCATCTTCGTTTCCAAGGCAGCCATAGGAGCTGCTGATGGTTGCTGAAGCAGGCCAGGCTTTTTCATATCCCTACACCTTGACACCTGCCAATCTGCCTGGAGCTTCCTTTTTATCCTTCACCCTGCTTGTTCCTATTCTTCCTTCAAGAGCCAACTCAGGTGTCATCTCCTTCAGGACAACTCCCTGTAGCACCAAACTAAGGAGTGCCTGGGACACCTCTTTTAAGAGCCCCTCAGTCTTCACTGAAACTTACAGACCTGGAGAAAACTTTGTTCAGCAGAACTCCTCTCAGACAGAGTCCTGGGGATGTACTTTGATAAGCAACTGGAGGTATGGATATTGGTGGGGAGTGAGGCCCTCAAAAGGGAAAGAAGAAGAATGGGTGGGTCTGATAACTTTTGAGCTTTTATTTTGAGAGGTAGGATGCAAATATAGGGGCAGAGCTGAATTGCTCAGGACCTAGGGGACAGGCTGAGCCTCTTATCAAAACAGGTGAATGATGTCGGTTAGAATTGGCACTGGATCGTGTGTGGGGTCCTTGTGGCTGTTCATTAGGCTCTGCTCACTCTCCAGTCTGAGTTAGAAGCCCCCAGTTCTCTACGCAGCATCTTTTCTCCAGGAACTGCCATGCTCTGTGAACTTCTGTATCCACCCCCCAAGACTGTGATCTCTTGGAAGGTGAAGTCTATGTTATTTCTGTCTTTATGACCCTAGCTGTTAGCAAGTAAGACTGGCATGCAGTAGGTATTTAATAAATGTTTAGGATTCCCCAGTGGCTGAGAGGGTAAAGACTCTGCCTGCAATGTGGGAGACCTGAGTTGGATCCCTGGGTCAGGAATATCCCCTGGAGAAGAAAATGGCAACCCTCTCTAGTATTCTTGCCTGAAAAATCCCATGGACAGACGAGGAGCCTGGCAGGCTAGTCCATAGGGTCGCAAAGAGTCAGACATGACTTCACTTTCACTTTTCTGATTGAACGGATGGATTTTTCCCCCTTTCACACACATGCTGGGTGACTTCTTTCCATGCCTGAGATTTGAGGTTTGTAATCCATTCTGAGCTTTGTGTCATCAGTTTGTGGGTGTACAGATTAGATCATGAGTATGTCATAGAATGTTTAGGGGACCTCAGAGGATGCACTGGGCTCAGGCTCAGGAAACACAGGGTCCTTCCCACTGGGTGGCCTTAAGATGGTCGTTTTCCTCTAAGTGTCTATCTTTCTATGAGAAAGAGTAGTGGATCTCAAAAGTCCTCACTCTGAGAGAAACTATGAGGGTAAGGGAGGGCTCCTGAGGTCTGGAGTCAAAAGAACTGACTCATCCCTGCAGACCTCAGTTTCTTCATCTCTAAAATGGGGGCAGTGGGGAGGATTTAATAACCTAAGAGCTGTGAATATGCTCAGGAAGCTACATGGGACTGTGTCCATGGAAGGGGTTGCAGACAAAGGCTGCTATGTGTGATTGCCCCCATATCTGGCAGCCACCATCTGTCTCATAATCTAGCCCTGATTCATGTCCCTAGAGACCTTGCGGACGTTCACTCACACTTTCTTCCTGTCCTCTGCCTTCTCATTCATCAGTTCATTCGCTCAACACTTTTATTGAGGCCCCGAGGCTGCAACTGTACAAAGCAACCAAAACTAGGTATCACTCCAGCCATTAGAAGCTAGTGGCCTAGGGAGTGGTGCTGGCAGTTTACTAAGACTGTGTGCCAGGCCCTGAGTTAGGGGCTTCCATTGTGGTGATCTCATTTCATCCTCATGTATTACTGTCTCCATTTTGTAAATGTGGAAACTGAGTAGAAAGGCTAAGTTACTCGCCCAGCTAGAAATGCTGGAGATAGGATTTGAATTCAGGTCATTTGGTTTACGAGTCTGAACATCCCCCCATCCCATTCAGCTGTTCCATCTTGCTGGGCCCATGTTCACAACCAGTTGTTAAAGATAGAGAGGCATGTGATATCTGCCTCGAGCTCACGTCCACCCCCTTCCGCATGCACACACATGCACACAGTGGGAGTGAGGAGTTCCCAACGCAGCCAAGGGGGCAGACATCGCCTGGGGCTCATCGCTGAGCCCTTGGCCATTTGCTCACCTGGGTGCACAGTCCAGGACACGGAATGACGGGACCTCGGGCTGCGGGCTTCCTATGCTCCCACAGCCCTGCCACTTCTGCTGTCCTCTCTGTTCTTGCTCCCAAGTCACAGGGTGACGGCCTTTTCCTCCTTCCTGAGGAAGCTGTGATCTGAGCCACCACTGGGGCTTATGTCAGAGCTGCTCCGAGGAGGGTCTAGAAAAACCCTGTCACCACGGGACCAGAGCCTGCTGGGCTTGATGTCTCTAGAGGGAGTTTGGGGCAAACCCCTCACACTCACAGACTCTCCACTGATGACAGCAAGAAAGAATCCCCCAGAGATGGAGGGGAAATAGTGTTAATCGCTCAGTTGTGTCTGACTCTTTGCGAACCCATAGACTGTAGCCCACCAGGCTTCTCTGTCCATGGGATTCTCCAGGCGAGAGTACTCCAGCGGGTTGCCATTCTCTTCTCCAGGGATCTTCCCAACCCAGGGATTGAACCAGGATCTCCTGCATTGCAGGCAGGTTCTTTACCATCTTAGCCACCAGGGAAGGTCAGGAGGGGGAACAGGATAGGGTTTAGTTCTCACTGTTGTCTCCTACAAGCCCTTCTGCGGGTGTCTGTGCTTGAATATGTGCAGAAGAGTGCCCGTGAGCGCAGGCGCGTATATGTATATTCATGGGGGCTGTTGTGATGCCTGACTCTGCTGCTCTGAGTGTGTGTATCTCCCTGGATGTGTTTATTTGTTAGCTCTTGCTGCATCAGAGACCACACTATTGCTCATTGTCCGGGTGTCTGTGGGTTGCCTGGGCTCAGCTGATCCATGCTGGGCTCTGCTGGAGCAACTCTGCTGCTCTCTCTCACCCTCCTGCTGGAACCCGTGGCTAGACAGGCATGTTTTTTCCACGGTGTTGATATAAGGGTTGGAGGTATAAGGGTCAGAGAAGTCGAAACACGTGAGGCTGCTTAAGTCCTCCCCTTGGAGCTGGTGCATCATCACATCCACCTTATTCTATTGGCCAAAGCAAGTCACATGACTGAATGCAAAGTTAAAATCAGGGAAATGTGTTCTGCTCCTCTCCGTGGGAAGCATTGAAAAGTCACATGGCAAAGGATGGGAATCCAGGGAGGGTCAATACTGTGTTGCTATCCTAAGCATGCATCTGTGTTGGCACAGGCTCGTTCACATGTGAGCAGTGTCTGTGGGTATGTGCATGAGGGTGTACAGCTTTATGTATGCACAAGTGCCCTTCCACATGAGTGCAAATGTGTGTGTGCAGTGGTGTACACACATGAGAATGCCAAGCTGAGCATGTACCTGCCTTTCTGCAGGTATTTGCATAAAAGCATCCCCTAGACACATGCATGCCAGCATTCAGCCTGTCTACACCAGGGAGAGAACAGGCTGATCCTGTAAAGTGAGTCAGACCCTCACCAAGATACCCATGGGATGCTCCAGCGAGTCTGGCACCATCTACGTGTGCTGAGGTAGATCTTGCTGCTTTAGCGGCCCTGAGAAAATTCACTGGTCAGTTGTCTTGTAGTCTGTTATTACCCAGATGTCTGTGTGTTCCAAACAATTGTTTTTAAATTGCTTCATTAGTCTGTCTCGGAGAACCAAATCCGCTTCACTTGACTGGCTCAGATTCTCTGGATCAGTGCTAGTGGGAGCTGGGCAGGTAGCCTGCTTGCACCTCCTAGAAGGGGGCACAAAAGAGGGTTACCCCAGCAGAGATGAGGAGGAGGTGCCCCAGCCTGGTTGACAAAAGAGGCAGCAATGAAAGGCATAGACTCTGGAGTTAGAAGAGATGATTTCAAGTCCAGAATCTGACATTCACACTCTGCATGTATGGATGCTGGACTATAAAGAAGGCTGAGCACCGAAGAATTGATGCTTTGAACTGTGGTGTTGGAGAAGACTCTTGAGAGTCCCTTGGACTGCAAGGAGACCCAACCAGTCCATTCTAAAGGAAATCAGTCCTAAATATTCATTGGAAGGACTGATGCTGAAGCTGAAGCTTCAATACTTTGGCCACCTGACGCGAAGAACTGAAGTCACTAGAAAAGACCCTGACGCTACGAAAGATTGAAGGCAGGAGAAGGGGATGGCAGAGGATGAGATGGTTGGATGGCATTACTGACTCGATGTACATGAATCTGAGTGAGCTCCAAGAGTTGGTGATGAACAGGGAAGCCTGGCGTGCTGCAGTCCATGAGGTCACAAAGAGTCGGACAAGACTGAGCGACTGAACTGAACTGATGACCTTGTATAAGCTCCTTGAGCCTCAGTTTTCCCTTCTGCCCAATGGAGTCATTTTCACAATATTGTAAGTGGGCATGAAGATGGAGGGAGATGCTGCATATGGCCAGTGGCTGGAATATGGCTGGCCCCTTTCCCCTGCTTTCAAAAAGAGCCTTTGATCTCCCTGCAGAGGCCAGGCCACCCTCAGGACTGAGCAACTGAGTAGATGGCACCAGTGGCCTCTCAGGTGAGTCATTGACATTCCAGGTAACTTTACCTGCCGACCCAAATCTAACAGACCCTGCTGTGCCAAAGAACCACCCTGCTGGCAAAGACGAGGACACAGGACCCAGAGTCACGCTGCCTGGACTCAGTCCCCTGCTCCCCACTCCCCACTGGCATGTGGTGGGCTAGCGGCCTGTCCTTCCCAAGGCCCAGGCTGCCCCTTTGAAAGCAGGGGTCATAAGAGTTCCCAGTTCACTGGGCATGTTTTCTGCACAGTTAGTGCTCCTCCCTGCAACCTCCATACTCCATCTCCCTCGCTGGATGGAAATCATCTGGGAAGGCTTATCCCAGTCCCTGCCTCCCTAGCTAGAGGAGACAGTCTCTCTGATGACTCGGGGTCAGGGCTGCTCCCACCACACCGCGTGGGGAGCCGCCTGGGGCTGAGCTGTGCCATCTCCTCCTCTCATTAGCTGTCACCCCTTCAGCAGCCAGGGTGCTACAGAGATGCCCCTGCACCCCTGCCCCTCACCCACTACGGCCATATTTTCTGTAAAGGGCCACAGAGGAAGTGTTTTAGAATCTGTGGGCCAGCTATGATCTCTGCCACATATTCTTCTTTGTATCTTGTTGTTTGTTTCAACCCTTTAAATGTGGACAAACCACTCTGAGCTTGACAGTCACCCGAAAACAGGCTAGATGTGACCCTCGGGATGTCATTTGCCAATCCCCGGAGAGACAGGTTATGTTAAAACTGTATGTTAAACCAAAGTTTTCAAGTCTGTGAGTGAGAACACTGCATGCCTCTGGGTCAATAATGCCAGGTATTTAAAGTCATTTTCCCCTTGTAGGTAAGAGGTTGTGTTCCTAAGACTTCTGGACTCTTGGTCTCTTCATGTGTGTGATGTGCTTGCCACCCCCTGAATGTTCATTCAGCACCCATTACATCCAAGGCGTGGTCCAGGTGCCTCCCTCTAATTGATGTTACCTATTTCTCAAACAACCTTGAAAGTGAAAATGACTCAGCCATGTCCGACTATTTGCAACCCCATGGACTATACTGTCCATGGGGTTCTCCAGGTCAGAATACTGGAGTGGGTAGCCTTTCCCTTCTTCAGGGGATCTTCCCAACCCAGGGATTGAACCTAGGTCTCCCACATTGCAGATGGATCCTTTACCAGCTGAGCCACAAGGGAAGCCCAAGAATATTGGAGTGGGTAGCCTATCCCTTCTCCAGGGGATCTTCCCAACGCAGGAATTGAACAGGGGTCTCCTGCATTGCAGGCAGATTCCTTACCAACTGAGCTATCTAGCAACCTTAATGGAGTGGAAATTCTCGAGTCCATTGTATACGGGGAATCAGAGCTGACATGACAACTCTGGCCACTCCACTCCAAAGCCCTCACTACAGAGAAGCTCCTGCAGGAGGATTTGAAGGGGACATGAAGGAAGAGCAGGGTAGGGAGAGGGTGGAGGAAGAGAAAGCACTGGAATTCTTTCAGCTCTATCCCATATTATAACACTGACTAAATAGCATCCTGAGTTTTGAGAATGTGTTTATAATTTTTTTTGGTAAAAGATGATATGTGTTCATTCTTTATAAAAACCAGCCACAGAAATGAACCAAGGAGAAAGTAGAAAAATCACCCTTAATCCTATTCCCAGCAGCAACCCCTGGTACCATTTTGGTGAACGTTCTCAGACACCTCTGTCTGATTGTAAACACATATGTACATGGCTTTAAATGAACAGGAGCAGACTCCACATGCTGTTGTGTAAAATCTTTTTTCTCTCGACAATATGTTGTGGACATCTTTCTATGTCAATAAATATAGAGCAACAGCTTTGTGTTCAATGGCTGCATGATATTCAATCACATGTACAAACAGGACTTTTAAATGCAAAAGAGGCATTGCGTTCCCCCAGTTCCCAAAGGGGGTGTTCGTGGGACGATGCTCGGAAAGCAGCCTGGGTGCCTGAGCCACAAGACCAGAGCTGCCAGGGCCAAAGTTCTCAGACTCACCCCCTTAGAGACCAGGTCACACCAGGTGGGCTCCTGCAACCTTAGGTTCTGGAGAGCAGCCTTGAGCGGGGCTATTGAACATAATCAGGGGCCCCAACTCGCTCCTAGAAAGACATTGCCATCCTCATGGACCCAGCTCTCCTGGGGTTTCTTTTTGAGGTACCCCAGTGGAGCGTGGCTGATATCTCCATTCTACAGAGGCTGTGGTGTTCCGAATTTGCATGTCAGAGAAATGGAGCCAATCACTTGCTGAGACAGTATGGTGAGTGATTAAACACAACTCACTGATTCTGTGATCCTGGGCAAGTTGTTAAAAATGCCCTCAATGCAGTTTCCCCATCTGTACACTGGGGATAATCATAGTCCCTAAATCACAGAGCTGCAGAGGGGATTAAATGAGATCGTGAAAACCAGCTCTGAATACACTGTCTGGTGTATGTAAGTGTTCAGTCAATATCAGCCCCTCTCCTGCCCCAACCACCTTCTTTTTCTCCATCATTCTTCTCCTTCATCTGTTTTGGAGACCTGCAGCTTTTTTTTTTTTTTTTTCCTGACACCAGCCTAGACAAGCAAGGGATGAAGAATCTCTTCCTACAGGGATGGGCTCTCTGGGAAATGGCTGTGAGTCCTGGGGGTCAGACAAGAGAAGACCTGGGGTGGCGATCTTGGTTTTCCAGTCCCTTCAAGAAGCAGATGGGTGGGGAAGGGATGAAGGACTCAGGCTTAGACCTCCGTCAACGAGGAAGCTGCTGGGACACTGGGATGGGTCAGTAAGGGCAGAAGTTTCTAGTAAGAGAGCTTCAGTGGGCTACCTCGAGGGGTAATAACCTCCCCATCACTGCAGGGCTGTGGGCACTCAGGTAGGGATGACCCATGAGAAATCTTTTCAGGTCCGAGTCTTTGAGAACGGTCTTCAGCCTGCGGCTGCTCGCAGGCTTGATGGGAGGCGGAGGGTACCGTGGGGCGAAGGTAGTGTTTCTCACCTGCTCCCCTGGGGTAGGCGGGGCCCCAGCTGCTGCCTCTGTGATTTGCATTCAGCCCTTGTCTGTGACGAACTCAGCATGCGGCAGGCTGCTCCCAGAGTTGAGCTATTTTAAGTGCTTCCCCTCCGCCCCTAAGGGTGCCATGTGTTTATCTTGCTTTCGAGTTAAAAGGGAAAATCAATTTCACTCTTACCTTAGGAAGATTTGGGGGTGGGGGCCATGGGGTGACTTCATTTCATTAAAATGAAAGTGGGATTGGAGAGTGGGGCTGGGGGCGGGGGGCGGGGGCGCGCAGGAAAGGCTGCAGAGTTCGACCTCTGAGGCCAGTTATGAATAAACAATAGCCTGGTCCCTCCCCGATCAGCCCAGATTGTGGGGCCGCAGGAGGCCCAGGGTTCACCTGGGTGATAAGGGATAGGACTGTGGGAGAGAGGGAGGGAGAGAGGAGCCCAGCTCATCACTGCGGTGGGTGTGTGTGAGTGTGTGTGTGTGAGTGTGAGTGTGTGTGTTAGAGTGTGTGTGCGTGTGAGTGTGTGTGTTTGAGTGTGTGTGTGTGTGTGTGTGTGATGGGAGGAGAAAGAGAGGGAGGAATGGGAGAGAGAGAGGTATCTTTTGGCTTTTGTTTCCGCGAATGCCCATTTAGAGAATAAATTCTATTTATTGAACTCCTATTGCATTCCGGGGGCCACACTAAGCACAGATGATCTGACAGAGATCAATTAACAGTCTCTACCCTTGAAGACCTGTCTGCGAGGGAGGAAAGGAGGCCAGGAACTACTGAGCTTCTAGCGGGTGACATCCCACCATTCTGAATTCTCTCATTTAATCCTTGGGTCAAGATTACCTCTCCATTAAAGGTAAGGAAATTGAGCTGTGCGTTCCCTGGGGAGGACGAAAGTCGCTCACTGATGGCTGTAGCTCCAGCCTCTGGAATAGTGTCTGGCGCGTGGTGCGGATGCTGACAGAATGAGAGAAGATGGGTGGAGCACTCCCTCTGTAGAGGAACAAAGCAAAGGCTGTACATGTCACTTCTTTCATCCTTATACTTGTGTGGGGAGGTGGGTCCTGTCAGTCTCTTCCACAGATGAGAAAACTGAGATTTAGAGACACAAATATCTCGGCCCAAGTTCGCACAGCTGCAGTGACTGCATTCTGGGGGCCATTGCTTTAGGCAGCCTGGGCCAGCCCCTGGCCTAGGGAGAGACACAGTGCTGGGTGGGGGATGCTAATCCTTTCCCAGCACTCTGAGGGTCAAGAGTTTGGGTAGCTGCTGGGGGATGCTTGGGGTTTGGGCTGGAAGGATATTGGCTGTAGAATGTGAGTGGTCAGGACTGCCATTGAATTTGGACCTCCAGACGCTGATTCAGGTTTCTCCCAGGGGAAAGGGGTGTGTGTGTGTGTGTGTGTGTGTGTGTGTGCACATGCCTGTGTGTGTATGTATCTTGAGCTAGTCTATGTGTGCATGCATACACGGACCCATGGGCGTGGCATGGTTCTGAGCTCTGGGCACCATTTTCTTGGATGGACATGGCTCTGACTTAGGATCCTGACGGGCTGTTCCAGACTCAGCTGGGCTGGACTGAGTCTGGCCACCCTCCTCGCCCTCCTCGCCCTCCTCTTTTATAGCTGTCACCTTGGTGGTCTGCATTTCTGCTATCAATCTCCTCAGCAGTTACAAGGGAATCCCAGCTCCAAACCCCAGTCCAAGGCGCTGCTCTGGGGCCTGAGGTAGCCACATTGAGCTTCCATCTACAGGGCAGGAGGAGTCTCATCTACAGGATCAATCTCTCTTTCCTGTCTCTGGAAATGTTGCATGAGAAGAGCCTTTGGGGTTGGAAGTTTAGAGAGAAGAGGGACGGAAGACCAGAGGTAGAGTCTTCCTACAGAGTGGTCAGCGTGCAATAACAGGTTGCCGTTCAGTCTCCCAGTCACATCCAGCTCTGTGCCGCCCCATGGACTGCAGCATGCCAGGCTTCCGTGTCCTTCAGTATCTCCTGGAGTTTGTTCAAGCTCATGTCCATTGAGTCGGTTATAAAAGGTAGATGGTAAATATACCTTTACTGCCATCCTTCCCTAAGATCACCTACCCTGGGAGCTTCAGAGGAAGCAGTCTGAAGGCTGCTGGGGTAAGGGCGTGGGTTTGGTTGCCCACTTTTCTTTCCCACCCATCCATGTTTCTAACTAGCATTTATTGAAAATCCTTAGGTTCCAGTCTATTCAAGTAATCTCCTTGCCTTCCAGTTGAATGACACATCCATGCACTGGGCTGATGGAGAATGCAGACATAAAGCAGATGAGGTTCCTGTCCTCAAGGAGCTTACCATCCAAAGGGAACCAGACGTGGAAACAGTCAATGAGGCAGATGTTCCAACGGAGACTTGAGCAAAATGTTGTGGGAGTGAATGTGTGGGGGCGACTCACTCTGATGGAGACTTTTGGGCCAAGTCTCATGAAGGAAGTGGAGTTTAAGCTGCCTCTGATAGGATGGGCAGGGATTTACAAGGTGCTGAAGCAGATGAGGAGAGACTCAGCCTGGGAAACCCAGCTTGAGAGATGTTCAGGGACCTGATGTGCACGGTGGTCTGGGGGCTGTGAGTGGACAGGATCAGGGTAGGGTAGGTGGGAATATGCCCAGAAAAACGTTAGCCTGAAACCCACCATAGGTTCAGTACTCTGCTTAAGACTTTACAACTTTCATTCTATCCTTACACCTATCTTTCAAGGTCAGTATGATCATTCCCAATTTATAGGTAAGATAACTGGGGCCTAAAGAGAAAACTGATTTGTGCAAGGTCAAACAGAAAGTGGCAGAGCTGGGATTTGAACCTGAGTCTATATGAGCCCAGATGTGGTGCAGCCAAAAAGAGGCTTAGGAATTTGGGATTTATGATATAAGTGGTGGGGAAGGACTTGGGGTCTTAAAGGTTTTGAGGAGAAGCGTAGAAAGGTCTCAGCTGTTGCCTTAAAAAGATCGGTTTGTAAGGATGGTGGGAGATGGAGGGAACAAGCTTGGAGAAGTGTGGACTACGGGGTAGCCCAGGCAGAAGAGCAGGAACAATGCAATGGCAATGGGAAGCAATGGCAAGGGCAGTGGAGGGTCTGGGAAGAATGCAAGGGACAGGGCTCGATGACAGCAGGATCGGGATGGGAGGTGGTGTTTGTAGAACTTTCCCCACCATTTCACAGAACCCATGGATAGGGAGTGTTCACGAGGCCATGCAGCCCACTCTCCTGTGTACCTGACCCTGATGCTTGAATCCCCTTGCAAACAACCTGGGCTTTGGGAATCCAGTGAACCACTCCACCAGAATTCAAAAACACCTCCGCATTCAATCACACTGCTCCAGCACAGGGGTGTTCACTTTCTTTTGATTCTTGGATACTTCCGACTATTAAAAAGGTCTCCTTTCAATTGAAATGAAACTTGCCTCTCCGCACTCTCCACCCAATCAGTCCAATTCTGTCTCTTGGGACAAGGCAGAAAGGGTCTGATGCATATTTCATATGCCCGATCATCAGATACTTGATGACAATTTTCATGTCCTCCCAAACTCTTTTCATCTCTAGGCTATATAGTAATAATGGTAATAATGTGAATATTTATTGTGCCTTTTCTGTCCCCGGCACTATGCCGAAAGCTTTGCATATCCTGTCTCAGGGGTGGATCATGAGTAGCTTTGAAATGTCTTCATAAGGAGTTCCATTGTGATCCCAAAGGCAGGAGGGCTTATTGCAGAATTTTAAGTAGGAGATGGGGTATTTTAGAAGACTACTCAGGTGGCTGGTGTGAAGGGTGCCCTGGTGGGAGTGAGAATGAGGCAGGAAGGCTGTTAAGAATAATCTAGTTGAGAAATGAATGGGATCTTCATTTCTTCTGTGGTGGTAAAGGGTATGGCAGATAGGATAATTTGAGAGACATTCAAGTGTTAAATCAATAGGGTCTGGGGGGATTTCCCTGGTGGTCCGGTGTTAAGACTTTGCCTTCTAATGCAGGGAAAGTGAGTTCGATCTGTGGTCAGGGAGATAAGATCCCACATGCCTTGCGGCCAAAAAACCAAAACATAAAACAGAAGTAATATTGTACCAAATTCAATAAAGACTTAAAAAAATGGTCCACATGAAAAAGAATCTTAAGAAAAAATAGAGCCTGGGAAGTAGTTGAATATGGGAGGTGAAGGAAAAAGAAGAATCCAGGTCAACCAAACTTTTGTCCCAGGTGGATTCTGAGACAGAAAGTCTACGAAGAGTATCTGGCTCACCTTTTGAGGGTGATGAGAGATTAGAAGGCGAAATGACTTTCAGCTTTGAATATATGGAAGACAGATGCCAGTGGGATACTACACATTGATTTAACTTGCTCATTCACTTACTTAACAAACCTTTATTGGGCACTGACTGCACTCTGCTAAGTGTGGAGGTTGCAAAAACTTGGTCGCCTCTGTTCTTAAAGGGCTTTCTATCTAGTGGAGGGAGACAGGCATGTAAATTGTCAAGTGTAAAAAATTTGTATTGCGAGATTTCCTTCAGTAGATGAATGGATAAACTGTGGTACATCCATACAATGGAATATTGCTCAGTGCTAAAAAGCAGTGAGTTATCAAGCCATGAAAATATGAGGAGGAACCTTAAACGCATACTGCAAAGTGAAAGAATCCAGTGTGAAAAGGCTATATGACTTCAGAGATCTAATGCTCTGCAGAAGGCAAATCTGTGTAACAAGATAGTAACCAGACCAGTGATTATCAGGAGTTAGAGGGGAAGGAGGAATAAATAGGTGGAACCTAGAGGATTTTTAGGCTGTGAAACTACTCTGTATGTTACTATAATGATGGACGCATGTCCATTTGTCAAATACATTTGTCAAAACCTTTAGAACATACACCACCAAGAGTGAACCCTAATGAAACCAATTCGCTTTGGATGATAATGGTTTGTCAATGTAGGTGCATTGATTATAACAAATGCACCATTCTAGTGAGAGAGGTTGATATATTGGAGGCATACATGTGTGGGGAAAGTGTGTGAGTGCTTTCTGCTTAATTTAGCAGTGAACCCAAAACTTCTCTAAAGTTTCTTTTAAAAAATTAATATTACAAGATGCTTATAATATTACATTATTATAATATGCTTACAATATTACAAGAGATTAAAATCATATAGGGAATAGAATTCTAAAGGGGGAGGAGCAGTCAGGGCTTCATCATGGAGGTGACTCTTGACTTGTGAAAGGCATTATGGAGATAATGGATCTACTAGTCCATTAGAGCTCAGGAGAGGGCCCCAGGCAGGTAATGATGATTGAGAATTCATCAGACCATCAGCAAACACCGTGGAAGCCAAGGAAACCCAGGGATGAGTGAGTCAAGTTCAGTGGAAAAGAGAAGTGAGGTTGAGACTCCCAAGGATGCCAATGTTTGAGGGGATGAATAACCTTGGAGGAGGTGAGGAGGCATGTTCTCAAAGGGAGGTGAAAAGGAGAAGAGAGGGCCACTGGGTGAAAGGAAAATGCTGGTAAGTGGGAGAGAGGCTAATTCTGTACAAGGGCGGCACTAGGAAGCTTGGAAATGAGGGAAACAGATAAGTCTCTGAAAGCCAATTTGAACCAATGAACTAGAGCAAAGATACGCTGGGTCATCTAAAAATGAAAAGCAGTTCTGGGGCCAGGAGCACTGGACTGTAACCCATATCATATATCTAGGAAATCCAAAGTAAGAAGGGAGTTAGTCACTGAGCAGAAGAATCCCCAGGGCCAAGATGAGCTCTGCCCATCCAGGGCTGTCTAAAAGAGGAAAGTTTGGCTTCTGGTCTCAGAGAATTTGGTTCCTGAGGACAGAAACAGCAGGCCATAAGACTCTGTCTGGTCCCAGAGGTAAGACCATCTCAACGGCAAGATGGATGGATGGATGGATGGATGCAAGAGACCAAGGTGGCCCCTGGTCCTTTCCTTCAGCATCCTCCTTTGTTCTGAATCCACTGCTCAAGCAGCCTTCCAGCACCCAGGCAAATCTTCTCCTAGAGTATCAAGTCCTGAGCCCAGCCCTTCCCAGTTGGAACTTTGGTATTTATCTCCAATTGCTCATCAAATTCCCCACATGCCCTTTCTTCTCTTTACCTGGCCTCACACTTCACTGGCAAAATGTAACTCCCTCATCTTCCCCCTACCAAATCTACTGACCTGCCAATATCCAGTGTCTAAACCTACACCCAGAGCCTTCCCTTCTGTCCCAGGGACAAAGGGCTCCTGTGCTATTTCCAAATCCTCCATTTATTCCCCAGACTCCACCCCAGCTAGCCTTCTCGAGGACTTTTCTTTTTGCATCCTCTCGTCCTCGTCTTCATCTGCATCCTTAGCTGCAGATGTCCATGCTCCAGAGTGACCCTTTTTAAAGAACCCTGCCACTGACCAGATGTCTCCTTCCATATACTGTCCCATTTTCCTGCTTTTTTGTGCAGCAAGACATTTCAAGTAATTGCCTACAGTTACTGTCATCTCTTCATCTATGATTCTCTCCTTAACCTTTTCTACCTGGGCTTCCTTTCCCACAACTCCACCCAAACTGCTCTTGTCAAGATGATCTGGGACCCAGATGTGGCCAAATCCAATGCTCATTCCTCACTGGCTCTCCAGCTGGATGAGTCCTCCCTTTTCTTTAAGACGGTTCCTCTCTGAGCTTCCAGGACACCCACTCTCCTTGATCCCTTCCCACTCCATAGTCTCTCTCTCTTTTTTATATATTTATTTTTATTGAAGGATACTTGTTTTACAGAATTTTGCTGTTTTCTTTAGCGTCTTTTGCAGGCTCCGCATCCTCTATTTGTTGGAGGTTTGCTAGCTCCCAGCACTGTATCTTCAGCCTTGACCTCTGCGAAGCCCCAAGCTCACCTAGCACACTGCGTCGTTGTCTGTGACCTGTGGATATCTATCAAGCCTCTCAGATGGCACATGGCCAAAACCAAGCTCTTCATTTTTTCACAAAAAGCTGTGCCCTACCTCAGGAAGTGGCACAACTATTTATCCTGGTGCTTGGACCAGACTCTCAGGAGTCACCTGTGATTCCCCCCCTGTTCTCTCCTGTGCGGGTGTGCATGCTCCGACGCTTCAGTCATGTCTGACTTTTTGTGACCCCATGGACTGTAGTCTGCTAGGCTCCTCTGTCCATGGGATTCTCCAGGCAAGAATACTTGAGTGGGTTGCTATGCTCTCCTCCAAGGGATCTTCCCAACCCAGGAATCGAACCCACATCTCCTGCACTGCAGGCAGATTCTTCACCCACTGAGCCACCTGGGAAATCCTTTTCTCTCCTATCACCAGACCAGTTATGAATTCCACGGGTTCTACCTCGAAATTACATTCTGACTCTGCCCTGTTCACAGTTCTATGGGACCACTTACAGTGGGAACTGTGGGGTGGCCAGGCACCCATCCTTCCAGCTGCTGAGGCCTTTTTGAGGAATTTCCCCTCAGATGAAGAGAGAACTCCCTTGCCTGAGGCTGTGCCCCCTCCCCTGACCCATACCCCATGTCCAGCGACTGGTTGATTCTAAGGTAAGGAAGCCTGGCCCTCTTGCCTTAGCTTAGGACAGCTTGAGGGAGTGTCCCAGCTCTGCAGCTTCCCTTGGGGTGGGCAGAGGGCCCGCATGCAATTTCATTAGTCTGATTTCTCCCTCTGCCCAATCCTGCTTTCCACCCTCTCCCATAGGTGCTGTTCCTAAGTGCCTTCCCCAACGAAGCACATGCATACAAATCACAGAATTTCAGAGCTGGTCTCCTGGAAACCTGATCTGTACCATTCTAGTCGAAACTACCAATGATTTCCCCACTTCACCACCACACAGCCAGCCAACTGATCTCTCTGTTTTGGCGCTTGCCTCCCTATAATCTATGTGGCAACCAGAGTGATCTTCTAAAACAAAAACCACATCATCGACTCCCCTGCCTTAAACCTCTATTCAATCACTGTTGCACCCGGAATAAAATCCAAACTCCCCACCACAGTCTACAGAATCCCACTGATGTCTCTGGCTTCATCGGCCACCTCTCACCTACATGCTCAACTCTGTTTCAGCACACTGGTCTTCTTTCTGCTCCTTGGGCAACCCACGATTTTCCCTATATTAGAGTTTTCCTCTGGCCTAGAATTCTCTTCTTCCAGGGTCTTCCAAGGTTCCATAGCTCTTTATTTTCATTTAGACCCCAGTTCAAATGTCACATCCCTAGAGAAGCCTTTTCCATCCACCCAGTTGAAAGTAGCCAGCCCCTTGATGTAGCAACCTCCATCATTTCACCCTATCTTACTGTCATGATAATTCCTACCATTCTCTGAAGTCATACTGTTTGTTGACTTATTTTAACCTGTGCCCTTATGTGTAGAACGTAATCTCCACTGAGAGTGGAGACTGTGCCTAGGCTGTTGAGTTCTTTAGTGCTGCGCCTGCAAGACCCAGAAGTGTGCAAGTATATGAATGAATGAATACATGAATGCATAAGGAAAGTTACCAGGAGTCACCCTGTCAAGGATCCGATCCCTCTTGGGTCCTGTGAAAGAGATTTAGATTCAGTGAGTGTCTTTGGAGGACAAGACTCTGAGGCACGTCAGTCACCAACATCAAAGGCCACAGAGAAGTCAGTTGCAGAAAGGATTCAAACCATTCATCAGATTCAGTAACTAGGAGATGACTGTGACCTTGAGAAGAAGAGCTTCAGTGGAGTATTCAGTGGAGTAGAGGAAACAGGAATCAAATTGCAGCAAAACAGGAGTGAACAGAAAAGCAAGTCATGAATACAGAAAACTCTAGGAAGAGATTTTTCAGGGGTGAAAAATAAAGAAGCTCCCATTGATTTTTGAGATGGGTTTTGCTTGGTTATACTCTAAGAGAAAATTGCTAATCTGGAATCACCACTAGCACTGGCTAATAGTCGTAAGCTGTGCCAGACTCTCTTCTAAGCTCTGTGTGTATTCATTTTCCATTGCTATAACAAATTACCACAAATTTAGTAGCTTAAAAGTATTTATTATTTCGCAGTTTCTGTGGGTCAGGAATCCTGACATGGCTTTATTGGATCCCCTTGCTTAGAGTCTCACAGTCAAATGTAGATTGACACCTACAATCAAAGTGTCAACTGGGCTGTATTCTCATCTGGAGGCTCAACTGGGGCAAATTAAACCCACTGAGATTATTGGCAGGATTCAGTTCCTTGTGGTTGCAACTCTGAGTTCCTTGGCTCTTGCTGGTTGTTGGCTAGGGTCTTCGCTGAGGTCCTAGAAGCCACTTGAACTTGCTACAAGCCACCTCCAGTCCCTAGAGGATGCACAGAGCTTCCCAATGTGGCTGTGAGCTTCATCAAGCCAGTGAGGGAATCTCTGTTTTCTAAGATGGAGTATTATATAATGTGACATAATCACGGGAATGACATCTTATCATCTTTGTCATATTCTGTTGATTAGAAATGTAGCACAAGTCCTGTCCACACCATCAGAGGGGATTACACAAAGCCTGAACAGCAGGAGACGGGGATCATGAGGCCACCCTTGAGTCTATCTACCCTGATGGGTATGAGACCATTTGTGTGCCTGTGTGCTCAGTCATGTCTGACTCTTTGTGACCCCCATGGGTAAGCCCACCAGGCCACTCTGTCCATAAGATTTCCCAGGCAAGAATACTGGAGTGGGTTTCCATTTCCTTGTCCAGGGGATCTTCCCAACCCAGGGATCAGACCTCCGTCTTCAGTGTCTCCTGCATTGGCAGGTGGATTCTTAACCATTGAGCCACCTGAGAAACCCTTAAACCCATATAATCCTCACAAAAGCACTACGAGACAGGCCTTTCCATTATCCCCATTTTATGTAGGAGAATGCCGGTGATAAGAGAAAAAGGAGAATTAATGGAGCAAGACCCTCAAGGCAACAGGGGAGGAGAAAATGCAGAGCAGAGCTGAAGAGTTCTCCTGTAATTGAAAGAGAGACACCTCAGCCATGGATGTTGAAGAGAGCAAGGGAAGGATCCAGACTGGCTTTTAGGAGTGGAGTAATATCCTAGCTACCCACCCAAGACAAATGAAAACATATGTCTACAAAAAATGTGCATGCGTGTGTCCACAGCGGTATTATTTATAACAGCCTCAAAAACGGAAACAACTCAAATGTCTATCAGTTGGTGAATAGTTACACAAAATGTGTTATATCCAAACAATGGAATGTGTGTGTTAGCCACTCAGTTGTGCCTGACTCTTTGCGATCCCCCTGGTGCAGCCCACCAGGCTCCTCTGTCCATAAGATTCTCCAGGCAAGGATACTGGAGTGGGGTGCCATTTCCTTCTCCATCTCCAAACAATGGAATACTATCCAGCAATAGAAGCAAACCAATAATGATGCATACTACAACGTGGATGAACCTCAAAAACATGCCAAGTGAAAGAAGTCAGATACGAAAGGTTGCATGTTGCATGACTCCATTTATACGATGTGTCCAGCAAGACATATCTGCAGAGAGAGAAAGTAGATGTGTGGTTGCCTGGGGCTGAGGATGAAAAGGGAGAGTGTCTGTGAAGAGACACAAGAGTTCTTTTAGAGGTGATGGGGGTGTTCTAGGATGAGAATGTGGTGATGGTTATACAACTCTGTCACTGCACTAAAAATCATTGAATTGTAAACTTCAGTGGATAAATTTTATGGCATATAAATTACACATCATAAAGCTGTTAAAAAATTGGGGCAATAAGTTGACAGCTGACAATAAGTTGACAATAACTTTCACCCTCCTCCTCAAATTGGCCTTTTCTCTCCCACGGAGGTGATGGTCATACACTGAGGGTGAGGAGTCCAGCACTGGGGTGGGTGGGGGGCTTGTCAAGAAGGGACAAGGGTTAAAACCTCAGTAGGAGACAGTGGACAAAGCTGATGCATAGGAGGTCATTGCTGGCAGAGCCGAGGGTCCAGCTGAGGATGGAGATTGTGAACTGGGTCATGTCCCAGTCTATAGTATAATATTTTCCAATCTTGCTCCCTACAGAAGCCCCAGAGCCTAAGAAAAAGAAAAGCACATTTGGGTTATATCAGACTTGGCATTTTGCTGGATGGGATGAGGGAAAAATGACAAGAAGGTGGAGTGTTGGCAAGAATGGGATCATTATGATGGTGGTGGCATCTCTTATGGGCAGGAAAGGAAGCAATTCTGGGGAGGTACTGAGGACCAGGACATCAAGAAGGGCTCAGAGAGTGGGGGTCTCAAGAAGGTTGAGGCGCCGTGGAAGCTGAGGGTCTCAGGGGCAGTCAGAGGAAGTCTGGTATATGATGGTTCCTTTACCTTCATGTCCTCAACTGTCAATGTTTTTCTGGAAGCATGGTCCCCAGGTCTGAGCATCCCATCCCAGTGTGTTGTGGCTAGAGCAGGGCAGAGCAGATGTCTTTCTCTCTTGGGATAGGTGTTAGGCTTCCACTGAAGCAGCCCCCGTTGATTTATTTATTTTTAAATTTTCATCTATTTCTTTTTGGCTGCTCCGGGTCTTTGTTGCTGCATGCGGGCTTCCTCTAGCTGCAGTGAGCAGGCGCTGCTCTTCGCTGTGGTGTGCGGGCTTCTCATTGTGGTGGCTTCTCTTTGTGGAGCATGGACTCTAGGCGTGTGGGCTTCAGTTGAGGTGTTTGGGCTCAGTATTGTGGTACACGGGCTTAGCTGCTCTTTGGCACGTGGGATCTCCCCAGAGTACGGATAGAACCCATGTCCCCTGCATTGACAGGTGGATTCTTAGCCACTGGACCACCAGGAAGTCCCTAGCCGAAGTTTAAATAGTCCTTGGGTTTGCAGCCAGCTGGTCTATATTTCAAATCCTGCTTCCCCCACTCTCCAGGTCTTAGAAGTCACTTAACTACCCTCAACATTAGTTTCCTCATCTCCCTGGTGGGGTAATAATCGTGTGTCTCTGTAGAGCCACTGTGAGGATCAAATGGGATGTGCCATAAAAGACCAGTATGGTACCTGGCCTAAAGAACATGCTCACACATGTCTACCATCACTGGTACCTGTAGCAGAGAGTCGACTGATGCTGAGCTTACTTTTAGCTCATAGCTCTAGAGCTACATGGTAGGGGCTGCTGTAAGCCGGTGGTTGGGTTTGTAGTGCAGGGGCAAAATTGCACATTTGTATTTATATCATTTCATTTTATAAATATCTGCCTCTTGGTCCAGCCAGAGGACATCTGTTTGACCCCACTGCCCTGGCAGCCCCTCCACAGTCACCTGAAACTGTGTCCTGTGTACCTGTTTGCAAGCAGGTACCTTCTGGCGATTTCCAAGTCACTGGTTGACAGAGCACGAGATGGCTGGATGGCATCACCGACTCAGTGGACATGAGTTTGAGCAAGCCCCGGGAGTTGGTGATGGACAGGGAGGCCTAGCATGCTGCAGTCCATGGGGTCACAAAGAGTCGGACAACACTGAGCAACTGAGCTGAACTGAACTGAACTTAAGTCACTGGTCAAAGGCAAGATCCTGGGCACCGGAGCCTCTTATGGCTCTGAGACCCTTTGATCATTCATTCCAAGAAGGAAAACACAGAAAAATCAAAGCCCTTGGGTCTTCAAAGCCTTGCTCTGGGAGTGGGGCACTGTGGGGGAAGGGGGACCATCTCTTACTGGGTGCCTCCCTAGAGTTAGAACCTCCTCTCCCCCAACCAGTCTGCCCTGTGAAGGTGAAGCTGATTTCACCACAGCCTCCCTCCTGGGGCGCTTTCTGTTCACGCTCCAAGTCCCCCAGGCAGGAGGATCGATGCTTTCTGTGTCTCCTGGAGACAGACCGTGCATTCCTGCAGGACTATTGACAGCTTCGCCTCTCTGTCGTATCTTCCATACTTCATTTGTGAAAAGAACTGTAATTACCCTCCGGAGTCATTGGAGAAAAGTGTACAAATTGAAAAGGACTGGAAATGGGCACCTCTGGCTGCGGAGAAAACACTTTCAATATTGAACCATTCTCTCCCGGGTCTGTGCGTTCTCCTTTGCTGGGTTCTTCGTGTTTCTGCCGCAGACTGTGGCTGCCTTTGTGCCCACCCTGACAATGGGCAGCTGACACGGAGGGCAGGGAGATTAATGAAAGACTAGAGTTTTTCATTTCTTCCTTCAACAGCTAACTACTTTCTTTTCAATCCCTACTGCTAAATAGCTCAGACAATTAATAAAGCTTTGGTTGTGCTTGGTTTTTCTCTTTTTTCTTCTTTTCTTCCCACACAGTTGGTTGTTTATGCTGTCTTAACCTGACCGTCCAGTGGCCTTGTTAACTGCTCTGGAGATTCGGCTCTTGCCAAGTATGGAGAGCTCTGGGATTTAGGGAAGAAAAGGTCCCATTTTGGGGGCAGTTATCTGAGGACAAGATGCAGAAAGCTTTGTCCCAGGCCCTGGAAGGTGACCCTGCGCCAGGACCCACCTCCAGGCTCCTCTCCCAGCTGCCTGGTCCGAGGGTGCCTCTTGGCCTTGAGATCTTTCTGTCCGGGGAGCTGTATTTATTTCCCAGGGCTGCTGTAGGAAATTATCACAAACCTGGTGGCTTACAGCAACGGAAATCATTCTCCCACAGTTCTGGGGCCCAGAACTCCCCGATCACGGTGTCGGCAGAGTCGGCTCCTTCTGGAGGCTGGGAGGCAGAGCCTGTTCGGGCCTTTCTCGCAGCCGCGGGGCGTCACCAGCGATCCTCGGTGTCACTTGGCTTGCAGCTGCACCCCTCTAGTCTCTGCTTCCATCATCATACGACCCTCCCATCCCAGCGTCTTCTCCTTTCCGTCTCATGTAGGTTATTGGATTTAGGCCCCACGCTGATCTGGGATGATGATCTCATCTTGAGATCCTTACCTTAATTACATCTGCAAAGACCTTGCTCAGAGTAAGGGAGTTGCAGGTGACTTCTCTTTCGCGGGGGCGCAATGCTAACCATCCCAGGACCCAACCCGACTCTGTGTCCCCTGGACCTCAGAGCTTGGGCTTCTTCAAGCTCCACTCTCTGCCCAGTGCTAGAGGCTGAGGACCTTTCTGTTCCCATAGCAGCTCTCAGGAGGCAAGTGAGGTTGGCCATGAGGCAGGAAGGGCAGGAGAGTGATCATGAGCCACTGTAGCCACGGGGTGTGGTGGGCGCCTCCACTCGCCTGCTCCCCCACAGTCCACCCTGCACAAAGCAGGCCCTCAAACACCAGCTGGGGTCTGAGGAAGCTGCTCAGGACCCCGTTTTCCTCAACCCACTTCCTCTCCATCCTGCCTCCCTAACTTTGAACTCTCAACTCTGGGACACTGAATTCAACTTGCCTTTGATCTCTCTTTTTGCTTCTGTCCTTGGACTTTTGTTCTTGCACAGACTCTGCTGGTTCCCTCCCTGAGCCCTCGCTCTTTCTACTGTCCTACATACCAGTCATTGTATTGATGGCACACATTGGTGGTGCCTATTCGGTGCTAGGCACAATTCTAAGCACTTTGTATGCGTTAGATCATTTAATCCTCACATCAGCCCAGTGAGGAGGGTTCACATCCCCATGTTAGAGAGGAGGAGACTGAGGCACAGAAATGTTCAGTAATTCACCTAAGGCAGGGTTTCTCATTTGTCCTTTTATACGGTTCATGAGGTTCTCATGGCAAGTATATACTGGGGTAGTTTGTCATTCCCTCCTCCAGCATATCACATTTTGTCAGAACTCTCCACTCTGACCCTGCCATCTTGGGTGGCCCTACACATCATGGCTCATAGCTTTGAGTTACACAAGCCCCTTTGCCATGTCAAGGCAGTGATCTGTGAAGGATCCAAGAAGCAACAGTTAGAACCCTGTATGGAACAACTGATTGGTTCAAGATGGAGAAAGGAGTATGTCAGGGCTGTCCGTTCTCACCCTGTTTGTTTAACCTATACACTGAGCACATCATGAGAAATGCCGGCAGGATGAGTTACAAGCTGGAATCAAGACAGGTGGGAGAAACATCAACAACCTCAGATATGCGGATGATACCACCCTAATGGCAGAAAGCGAAGAACTAAAGAGACTCTTGATGGGGGCAAAGGAGGGGAGTGAAAGAGCCGGCTTAAAACTAAATATTAAAAAACTAAGATCATGGCATCTGGCCCTATCACTTCATGGCAAATAGAGGGGGAGAAATTGGAAGTAGTGACAGATTTCCTCTTCTTGGGCTCTAAAGTCACTGTGGATGGTGACTGCAGCCATGAAATCAGAAGACGATTGCTTCTTGGCAGGATAGCTACGACAAACGTAGATAAGGTGATGAAAAGTAAAGACGTTACTCGGCCACCAAAGGTCTCTGTAGTCAAGGCTACGACACTGTGGTACTGGAGAAGACTCCTGAGAGTCCCTTGGAGAGCAAGGAAATGAAACCAGTCAGTCTTAAGGGAAATCAACCATGAATACTCATTGGAAAGACTGATGCTGAAGCTGAAACTCCAGTATTTTGGTCATCTGATGCCAACAGCTGACTCACTGGAGAAGTCCCTGATGCTGGAAAAGACTGAGGGCAGAAGAGGAAGAGGGAGTCAGAGGATGAGATGGCTGGATGGCATCACTGATGCAATGGACATGAACCTGGGCAAACTTCGGAGATGGTGAGGGACAGGGGAGGCCTGGAGTTCTTCAGTCCATGGGGTCACAAAGAGTTGGACACGATTGGGTGACTGAACAACAAGGATTTCTCAACCTTATCACTATTGACAATTTGGGCTGGTTATTCTTTGTTGTGGGGTCTACCCTGTGTATTATAGGATGTTTAACAGCATTCCTGGCCTCTGCCTCTAGATGCCAGTAACATCCCCCTACTCCCTCAGTGGTGACAACCCAAAACATTTCCAGGGGTTATTGCCAAGGTCTCCTGAGGCAATAAAAATCACCCCCAGTTGAGAACCATTGGCCAAAGATCTTATGGGAGTGGCCAAGTCAAGGATAGAGCCCAGGAAGTCTCCACTTGACCCTCTGTTTCTCTCAATTCAATGCTTATTCTGAGCTTGACTCTGTATCGTTCCGCAGTTCAAAGTTAGGGATAAAACTTTAGCCTGCACCTTGTGAAATCTAATGTATTTCATGGCCTTTCACTTATGCCATGCTGGGCTCACTGGACACTGGGAAGAGGGGCACACACTTTCTAGAACAACTAACAGTCTTCCCAGCCCTGCACAGCACCTGTCCTTAGGACAGGGGGTGAGTCCCCTCACCTCACAGTGGTTTGCTAGGGAAAGGGCATGGATTCCCCCTTTCCTCCTTAAGAACTTGAGAGATTCCCACTTGTATTCACTGGGGGAAGGGATGACCTTTCAAGGTCTCTCCTACTCTGGCTTTTTTGGATTCCAGAAGTGGTGAGGGTTTTGGAGTCTGCAGAGAAGGGCTAGTAGTTAAAGAGTCGAAGTTAATTGCTCCCACCCCCCACCCTGGCCATGGCCAATAGCCTGGGCTTCTGTCCATCTCTTCTGCAAAGAAGAAAGGAAGGTATTAAGGTATTAAATTAGTAGAACCAGAGAGGGTTGCTAGTTGCTGTGTCCCATCACCCTCCGCCCATAAACACACACATGTGTGTTCAGCTCTTTGAAAAGCTCTGCAATTTTTTTTTTTTTAAAGAGCCCCTCCGCCTGATTCCATAATGAACAGGAGAGGACACAGTCATGTCATTCTCAGGGGAAGTGAATCCGCTCTTTCTAAACAGATAGTGGTTATGAGGCGCTCGCTGCTTTTCGTCGTCTTCTATAATCGCGTGGTTTTTTATTGGCACATAAAAGGGCTTCCTGTAAAACATATTAAAGCTTCCAATTCTGAATGAAAAGCACTTGATGTACAATCTCCCCGTGAACAGGAACCTCAGTGAGTGAGGCTGATGGCATCTGCCCTGCGGGGAAGGCATAGAGCCACCACCAGTGTGGTCTCAGCATCACCCACCCTCCAAGGCAGTCATCCTGGGGAGGACACCGCCTGGCCGACTCCTCCAGGAACCTGGGCCCTGGCTCCTTCTCCATGGCTGAGCCTGCCACAGATGTGTTCAGGCACGTACCAGGAGATTCCAAAGCCCCGGGCAAACATGATCCATGTCTCCCGGATGCCTGTTTTATTAGAAGATTCAAAAAGAAAATGTTATTATCTTCATGTGCAAACATGGCAATACTACGGAGTAGAATACAAAATATGTGTGCACTTTTAAGATTAAAACACAAGGTATCAAAGAAAGTTCCCGGCTCTGCACAATGCTTCTTTCTAGCAAGTGTCTTTCAGCAGACAAGTTTGAGCAACATTCACGTTTGGATCCAAGCACTAATTCTGCAGCATTCAGAATCTTTTATGGTCAGGGTCCACTTCTGGGGTGAAAAAGTCCATCTGCCTAGAATTGAAGCCCCCGTAATGCTAATCCTGTTTTACCTGGGTGAGGGAACTCGGGTTCAGAGGGGAAAACTGATTTGCCCAGCAACACACAGCCAGCAGCAGCGCCAGAATGCAAGCCTGGATCTCCCGACTCACCCCCTGCTGCCTCTGGAGGTTGCTGCCCTCACTGAGACTTCCTCCCCCAGACCACCAGCTCTGGCTTCACCAGTGTCACACTGACAGCCCTGAGATGGAGAGACGTTGTGGGTTCACCGAGAGTTAGTACATAGTTCAAGGTTAGCGCTGCAGGAGCTAGATTTAGCTCCCGTTTACATACTACCTGTATGAACACAGAGGACTATAGTGTTAGCTCACATTTAACAAGCGTTTCCCATGTGCCAGGCACTCTGCTTTTGGTAATAGGCTTATGAAGGAGTCACTATTATTATGCCGATTTTACAGATGGAGAAACTGAGGTACAGAGTGATTAAACAACATGGCCAAGGTCACACGGCCAGGAAGCAGAGGAATTCAGGTTCTGAATGTGGGCAGTCTGGCTACAGAACAAGCACATGGCTGTCTCTTCAGTTTCATGGTACCTATTTTTCTTTAGAGCAGTGTTTTCAAAGAGTAGTCCCCAGACCAGCAGCATCAGTGCTAACTTGGGGACCTGTTAGAAAAACACATTCTCAGTCTGCACTCTGACCTCCGGAACCAGAAGCTTTGGAGCTGGGCCACTGCAGCCCAGTTTCTTCCTCTGACTTAGAAACCTGGAAGTCTCTGTGACTTAGAAAGTCCCTTGGGTGATTCTGATTCATGCTAAAGTTTGAAAAACACTGCTTTAGAGGGTTAAAATAAAATAATGTTTATAAAATTCTTAGCACAGCATTCAACAAATGTTGGCTATTATCATGACCAGCTTTATTTGGTGAGAATGAAAATACTGTTGTGGGGAATATAAAAAAAACACCTGTCTGCTTGGTAAGGTGCCATATGAAGCAACTTAAACTGGCAAGAAGAAAAAAAAAGGTATTCAGGCGAAGACTGAGGGGGGAGATATTGACAAAACCATCATGGTGCAGCTGGCACCTGGCACCTGATCCATTCTAAGTGAATGCAGCCCACCCCAAGGGGCAGAGCTCATTTTGTCTTTTGAAGAGTGCTGCTACCTCCTCCAAGGACCCGAGGAATGTGCTGGCCAGCTGGTTTACTGGCTGGCTTTAGAGCTAGATGCAACCCCAGCTCCCTCCTGGGCACCCCAGTTCCTGCCTGTGTGACCTCCTGACTTAAGAACAAGGATGAGCCCTGGCTTCCTATGCCTAATGGGGTATCAAGAAGATACTTCCCTTCAAGCATGACCTGCCCCTTGTTACCGTGTGTCACCCTCAGTGGCGATGGGCCTTCCCTGTTCCAGGATGGTTGTGTAATTGGCCTGGCATTACCCAGCAGTCTCTGGGGAATTGCTTCTGTCAGGAGCGGAACAAGCTTATCTGTTTAGCCTGAATTATGTCACCGTGTGCCCCGTGTAAATCTGACCGCCTTCCCAAAGCGCTGGGCCTGGATGGATCTGTGAATAATTTCACCACCACAATTATTTTACAATTTTGAATCTTCTCTGGCAACATAATGCATAGTTTGCAGTAAGAAGCCACATAGATCAGGGCTTTGAACAAAGGCTCTCCCACCAGGCGAGGGGCTCCCAAGGACCCCCGAGAGGGGCTGGCGAGCGCCTTACTCAGGGGAGTGGGGCTTCCTGTGCCTAGACCCCCAGGCCAAACCTCAGCTTGGAGCTTTCGTCTGCCCTGGGGGCTTTTATTGCTCTCCAGGCTAGATTTTTCTTGCTATCTCAGTGCTTGAGTTGATTTCCTCTTTATAGATGGGTGTGGAGGGTGACAGTGGCTTCACCTCCTCTCTTCCTGCTTCTAGATCCAGTTCCCTTATCTTTCCAACCTCCAGAGCATCTGTCAACCCACAAGCTTTAAGAGAATAGACTATCAGGATGTCTGAACTAGCAGGGCCCATGGAAATCGTCTAGTCCAGCATTTTTCTTTCCCTTTTTTTATAGGAAGTTATACATGATATGCAATATTATATTAGTTTCAAGTGGGCAACATAGAGATTTGATATTTTTATACGCTGTGAAATAGTCACCACAAAAGCAAAAATAAACAAACGGGACTGTCCCAGCATTTTTCAGTGTCTGCTCCCTGGAGCCTCAGAGATACTTCAAAGGCTACCTTGAGGGGCAACAAACAGGCGCGGGTGAGGCTCTGCTGTGTGTCAATCAGAGGCAGCTCCTTTTTACTTATTTTACACATTGGGATTCTGTTTGAATAAAAAGGTTCAGGTGCCAAAAAAAAAAAAATTTCAAAAGCCGGCAGTCTCATCTGACTTCTTTGTTTTACAGGATGGGAATTTGGGGTTCAGAGAAGAGTGGCATTGCTAAGTAAATTTAAGGGAAAGCACATGGGTTAGAAACTCAGACTCTGCAAATGATTCCCCAAGCTGGCATCTTTCACTCACCAGCTTGCGTGACCTTGAGTTAAGGCTACTTAACCCCTCCAAGACGCAGTTTTCTCATCTGTTAAATGGGGGTCACAATGGATGTGTTCTGTAGGTCCCATGATGTCATGTTCAAAGTGACAGCATAGCATCTGGCCCATGACAAGTACTCAGCGAATCAGTAAGTGTGGCTGATATTAGGGACTTGGGTCTGCTAAATTCCAGCTCCAAGAAAACCCTTTAGGAACTCTTTTGTGGTAAGAGTCTGTCTGTAAGGAAGGAAGAAACTGCATGGATTGAGCCCCTATCGCCGGTCAGCTTCCTATCATTTCATCTTCATAATCAGCATGTGGATTCTCATTTACATTTTGCAGGAGGGGAAACTGAAGCTCCAAGAGGCAGACTGACTGGGGCAGCCTCCTAGTGTGGTCCCACCTTCCTTAGACCAGACACTGGCTGGGCGGAGGCTTCTCTAGCCATTTTCACTGAAAAGGACTCAGGCTGGGCTATAAGCAGGTTCTGTAAACCATGTTAGCTGTTCCCCCCACATAGGTCTTACCAGCAGACGTTAATTTCTGTCTTCTGACTGTTTACTCTGATAGCATTCAATAGCTACAGTGTGTTGTCCTATTAGTTACCTTTTCCCGCAGCTTTGCTTTGTTTTTATACTCTCCCCACTTTTGCAAATGATGAGAAAGACTCAAAGGGGCCCCTCGTTGGGGAGGGAGGACCCAGGAGAGGGATGCTGCAGTTCTTGAGAGCTTTAAGGGGCTAGGAAAATGGAAGCTGTTCTTTCTCTGCACATAATGGACAGGACTGGGCATTTCCTTATTCATTCAGTAATTTAACTGATATTCATCAAGAACCCCCAGGCAGTAAGGGTACACCAGTGGTTGAGAGAGACCTGCTCTCTGCTGTGTGAGACTCACAGTCCAGTGCGGGTGGGGAGGGCAGCTAAACAAGCCCTGGGAAGCCAAGTGTTGCTGCCACGATGAAACGTTCTTGCTGTGAGTCCTGGCAGCTCTTTGTGGGGCCCCAGCCCAGCACCTGGCTCAGGGCACAGCCCAGAGCATGGCTTGGTAACACGGCTCAAGGAGCATTGGTGAGGAAATATGAGTGGTATCCGCCCATCATTCCCGGCCCTGGCCCTTTCCCTGGAGCCTGTAGTCAGTGTCTGCTCAGACCTGCAGTCATTCCAAGGAGCGACTAAAAGGCTAGGGCAGCCCTCTGGGGATTTGCTTTGTTTATTTTCAGGATAGTATCATTCCCAGGCTCTTCTGGGTACCCTAGCTTTCCTTCCTTGAAGTCCACCCAGGACCTAAGTAAGTCCAGCTGGAGCAAAGATGAACAGAAGAAACAAAATGCCTACCACATTTAATACGCACTCTCAGACACATACATACGTGTACAGGTACTTAGCACACACACCGACCTGCAGGCTGTGTGCACAGATAAGCATGCACATCCAGAATGACATGCTCCCCTACTCAGAGGTACATGGCAAACTCACATACATGCACACACACACTCGCACACACACACACTCACACACACACACACTCACACACACATACACTTTTTACCCAGTCACTTAATTGTTATGGAAAACCTACTATCAATGGAATACCATGCAGGGCACAGAGGATAGCAGGCACACAAAGAGAGACTCCCTATCCTCATGGAGACAAAGACTAGATATGAACACATGATAAATATACGATTACAAATGGAAATCAGTGCATGGAAGGAAGATAATTGGACATAGTGAGAAAAATACAGCAGAGAACATTTTCTTTGAGTTGGATAAAGAGGTAAACAGCAGGGAAAGTGTTTCCAGCATGGGAGCACACACGTGGAGGCCTTGAGGGTGGAAAGAATTTGGGACAGTTAAAGAATCAAAAGATGGCATCAATGTTCATATGGATGCTCATCAACGTTCATATATGTACATTGACCTACACACATACTAGCGTGTGCGTCAAACACACAGCGACAGGCTACAAAGTACACACACGCTCTGAGGCCCATGTACCTGTGTGGACAACCACACCCACACATGCACCTGTGTAAACACACAGGCAGTACACAGGGGCACATGGAGCCACACGCGTCAAGCTCACCTTGGTAAAGACAAGCACACAGGAACAGGGAATGCAGCGAGGGCACCGCACACGGACGGGTACACACACACACACACACACATTCACCTGCAGGCGCGCGGACCTGAGAGGAGCGCCCCCGTAGCTACCCGGTCTGTGCACACCCACCCTCTGCACGTGGCGCACACACACGCACATGCAAACACACAGAGGATATAGCATGTGCTCCAGAGCCCCCACAAGCTCCCTGATCCCCGAGCCCGGAATCATTAAAGTCAATGGCCGTTAAGTAAGCTAATCCTTCATTCAATTCTCTGAACATTTGGGAGCATAATCCGTGGCCTCCTCCGACTGCACAGCTTTGAAAGGATTCTGGAGCGTGAGGACAAGAGAAGGGAGGCTGGGGTCTTAGAGCCCTTGATGTTAAGTTTTTTCCGCGGCAGCGTCTGCCTCCCTGGGCTGTGTGAGATGTCAATCTGGAGCTCCGCGGAGGAGGCGGGGCTGAGCCCTGTAATTCACTCTCCTCCGCTTTTCTTTGGAGATTACACCAGCGTCCCGCTGGCCACCAAGACCCGCCAAAGCTCCCTGGGGCCTGGAGGCTTTCTTACTCCAGTCGGGGAGGGTCTGGACCTCCCTCTCGGCTGTAGGGTGAATAAAGGAGGGTCGAGGTGGGGCCTGCTGTCTGGAGACACGTGGCCCAGCAGACTTCCAACCTGCACGCCGCTGGCCACATGTCAGTCTCCCCACGTCCACCTCCCAAACCCCAGAAGAGTCGGAGGCTTGATGTTGGTGGGGCTCAGAGGAAACCAGCAGAAGGGGCTCTGCTCGGTGTCAGGAGGGAGAAGCCTGCGGTTCCCATAGAGGAATGCCTGGCAGAACCGGAGTCCAGGAGGAAGTTGGGAGGAGATGATCCTGGGAACCACTGTCCACGGATTGCAAGGAATCTAGGAGCAGCCCTGACCTCCAGGTCCATTAAGGTCATAGTGTGAAGAAGGCCAGTGACCGGGGAAGTAGGAGGTGTGTCCTGAGGGGGATGGGCTTGGATGGATTCTCAGAGAAGAGAGGATTTGGAGAGGCATGGCAGTGCCCCTGTCGTGGAGAGAAGACTGGCTGAGCTGAGCCTACAGCTAATGGGGCTCATCAGGGGACAGGAGCAAGCTACTCCAGGGACCTGCAGGTCCACAGAGGGACAGCCTAACAGGGCCAGGTCCACGCCTGTCCCCTGGCCATAGTGAGCTGAGTCTCAGTTGAGACAGCGCTGACCTGGGCAGGAGCCTCTGCTACAGCCCCTCTCTGGCTGCCTCCTCCCCCAGGGTCCACACAGTGTGCAGGAGGCTCCAAACATGTCCATCATGCCTGCCCCTGGGGAGGCTGAGCAGAGTTCACTCGACTCAGCCATTCGGCACGTCTGTTAAATTAGATTGAGCAATTATGCGCAGTTTAGAGGCAGAGTGATGGAGCAGGAGGAAGGCATGTCAGAGAAGGGGACGCAAATGCGTCACTCACATTACACGTCTGATCCTGACTTATGCCGCCTGGATCCTGACAGCAAAGCCCACACACAGGAGCACTGAGCAGTCCTGCCTGTCCTGATCCAGCAGCTCAGGCCGAGCAGGGGAGAATGCTCAGAAAAGGGAGAGGGAGACAGCTGGAGGATCTGATGCTGGTTGATCAGAGAGGAAGCCTCAAGGAGTGGGCATAACATATGGAGCAGTTTAGGAGAAACTCCTTGGGGACCGCGTTCCTAGGAAAGGGGAAGAAAACAACTCATTCATTCATTCAACAAATATTTACTGGGCACCTCAGCGATCGTGGGAGAGTTCACGAGAGCAATGAGATTGAAATGTTTGCGCCAAGAGCAGAGACCTGAACCTGAATAGTGAACTTGGAGTCCCAAGTTCAAGCACTCTCATTTCTTCTTGATCGAGAGAGTTCAGAGGAAGAATCCTTGACTTGACAGGGAGGTGGGGACCGGGAGAGGAGCCAAAGGTGGAAGTAGGAAATGAACTTGGAGACGTCTGTGGCAGCCTGACTAATGAGCCTTCTGTGCCAAGCCAGCAGGAGTGCCCGTGCCCATGGCTGGCTCAGCTCCCTCTGCAGACAGTGATGGAGGCCTCTACGCTCTGACCAGCTGAGCGAGGCCACACGTGTGCCGGAGATGGCGAGAGGAGAGGACAGGGGCAGAGGTAAGAGCAGACAGCGGGGGCAAAGGCAGTGGTGCACATCCGGGAGGCCTGGTGCCCGGGGAGGATGCCAGGCTGTGGAGGGTGTCGTGGGGGTGGGCGTCAGGACACCAGGCGTGTGCTTCCACCGGTGCTGCTCCAGAGTGTTTGGGGTGGGCCGAGTGCACAGCCATAGGGACGGGGGGGAGCTCAGCTCCCGGGCAGGGGCATCTGAGAAGCTGGCTGAGATGCAGGGCAGGCACATTAGACCCAGCTGAGCAGAGCCCTGGCCTGGGTCCCCATCACCACCCTGCCTTGGCCAGGTCTGGTCAGGCCAGGTTCAGCGACCTGGCAAGTGAGTGAGCAGAAAGGGCTGAGGAGGGCTGGGTGGATTGGGAGAAGAGATGTAGCGAAAGCCAAACAAACGGATCTGTCCCCGGGTGATGCTGTTTAGATGGCGTGTAGACGACATGGGAGCACGCGCTCTCTCTGAAATAGGTGCTTTGGCCCACTTTCCCGAAATGTTTATTTGGTTTGAGGAGGGCATGCGGATGAACAGAAGAGAAGGCCTACATATGGGGTCCAGGAGAGGAAGAGAGAAAGAAAGGCCTCATAGGGCAGTTGTTGAGGGGTGTTCTTCATGGCAGCCCGCAATAGGGTTGGGGGACACTGGACCCATCTGGGCTCAAGAATTGAGGGCTGAGTTTGCAATTCTTGTTTAGGAGAAACCCCCCTCCCCCCACTAGATTGGTGGCAGAACCATGAAGGTGGGAGGAGCTGTGAAGAGTTTGAGGAAGGACCACCATGTGATACCAGTTATGCCCATTCAACTGGTAAAAATCAAGCTGCCTAACAGTAGCACGTGTGGAAGGGCATGGTGCTTTCAACACCGCTGGAAGCACGCATGGGCACAACTACTCTGGAAAACAGTTTGACACTGTCTTATAAAATTGAGCAATTCAAATACCCTCTGCCCCAACAATTCCACTCCCAGGTATACACGCTCAGAAACCCTTGCACCTGTGCCTCGGGAGACACACACACAGCGGCTCATAGCAGCAGTATTCATAAAAGTAAACATAAAAGACGCCGAGACCTGGAAACAGCCCAAACGTCCAACGCTGGAAGGATGGCTAAATAAAGTGTGAAACCCACACTATAGACTGATGTAGAGCAACGAAGAATGAATGAACTGGATGAATGAACGAACACGCAGCAACCTGGATAAATCCTGGTCACAGATTGTGCAGTGAAAAACCACATCTCAGAAGACTGCATGCCATTTGCTGTCCTGCTTATAATGAAAAATTCAATGGTAATTGCTTCGGCATACAACATGTGTTGGAATTAAGAAAGGAAGGAAGGAAGGAGGGAGGGGAGGGAGGAAAAATTACCCTTTGTAGTAATTACCTAAAGAAGGGGCAGAGGGCAGAACCATAGGATTAGGGGAAAATGCATAGGTAGATGTGAATTCTAATTTGGGGCTTTGAGTAGTGGGTTAATGGTTGCTTGTTGCACTGTAATTATTAAACGAAAACTTTAAAAAATCACTAAATGCGGGTCATGACAAAACAATGTTTCATGAACAAAAGCTTCTGATGAATATGATTCTGTGCTCTGAGGGACAAAACATGTGGACTCCCCCTCAAAGATGCCAGTGTTGTCAGGATGTCCCCAGGTCCCACTTTGGCTCTTTCCTCCTGCCCCTCCCTTCTGCCATCACTTCCTCTGGGCATCTCTTTGAGCTCTGCCTAGAGTGAGTGCTGAGGAAACAGGGCCGTGAAGAGAGGGGACCTCTGAGATGAGGAGCCAGAATTCTTGGATTCACTCCTGCATCCCAAGATCCTAGCACAGAGAAGATGCTGAACATTCAGCAAAGAGCAGAGAGAGAAATGGCTCTTTCTGTGTCTGTTTTTGGTCCTTGCCCTCCTCATGCTCTGAGCAACTTTCTGACATCCCTTGCTGCACCTTTCTGCCTATGATGGGGTGAAGGGAACTCTCTGTCAATTCTGATTTCTGCAGGCTCAGAGATCTTAGAATTCCCATGACCCCTGCTCCAGCCACATCAGTGGCTTCTCTTCGGTTCATTCATTCAATCAAATATATTTACTAAGGGCCTGCAGTGTGCCAGGCACTGTCCTGGATGCTGAAAACAAGTGGTGAACAAAGGGCGCAAAGATGCTTGTCTTTGTGGCGCTTGTCTTCTTGGTGGGAGGCAGGCAGGCGAGGAGACAGACAGTTACAAGATGAACATGGAAAAGACCTAGTGTGTTATACGGGTGGTGTTAAGTGTTGTCAGAGGAGAGAGGAGACCAGGGGTGAGGATAAGGGGCAGGCTGCAGTTTTAAATAAAGTCAGGAAAGGCCTTCTCACCTTGTTGAGAAGACCTTGACATTTGAGGGGAGAGAGTGAGCCATGAGCACATGGGGAAGCACTTTCTAAGGGTAATAGCAGCCAAAGGTCTGTTGTGGGACTGCCTGGGTGGAGAGGAGCTGGGGAGAGGAGGAGGCGAGCTAAGGGCTGAGACAGACAGAGGTGTGAGCTTGCCGGTCTGACAGACAGGTAAGGAAGCTAAAATTACCTGGGCAGTAATCAGCAGTGACCTGGGTGAAGTTGGTAGCAGTGGAGGTGTTGAGAAGTGGTTCAGCTCTGAGTGTACTTCGAAGGAAGAACTGACAGGGCTGCTCACAGACTGGGGTGTGAGCAAGGTGTCAATAGTGACACTAGCGTTTTGTCCTGATCCCCTGGAAGGACAGCACTGTCATACAGTGAGATGGCAAACCTGTGGGTGGCATGGGTCCAGAGAAGAGCAGGAGCTCTGTTTTGGATGGTTAAGGTGAGATGACAGTGGGATGTCCAAGCAGATGGTCAGGGGACAGGTAGGGAGTAAGTGGTGGGGAAAGAGCCCTGGTCCAGAAGACTTACCGTCCCTCTATCGATCATGTCCCATGGAACCTACAGGCTTCAAGAAGGCAGGGATCATTTCCTGGGCGTCTCGATTTCTCAGTGCCTAACACAGAGCCTGGCCATAGGCAATGTTGAATGAATGAATGAATATACAAAGAACAAGGGTGTCAGCTTGCCAGTCTGAGAGAATTGCCTATGTATGACCAAAGAGGAGGAACTGAAGTGTTTCCCTAACTGTGGGCACATTTTCAGAGGGATCTGGTAGAGACAGTGACCCACCCTGCTTGTGAGGTCTACTGCAGGAGACTGGCGCTCTTGTGGGAATTGATCGTAGTCAGCAGGAGTAGAATCCCCAGGGGCAGGGGACCCCAGGCTCCACAGAGCATGGTTGAGAGATGGCAGTAGTCATGTATAGATGTGAGAACTGGACTGTAAAGAAGGCAGAGCACCAAAGAGTTGATGTTTTTGAGTTGTGGTGCTTGAGAAGACTCTTGACAGTCCCTTGGACAGCAAGGAGATCAAACAGCAAGGACAGTCAAGCCTAAAGGAAATCAACCCTGAATATTCACTGGAAGGACTGATGCTGAAATTGAAGTTCCAATCTTCTGGCCACCTGATGCAAAGAGCTGACTTACTGGAAAAGACCCTGATGCTGGGAAAGATTGAAAGCAGGAGGAGGAGGGGATGACAGGGGATGAGATGGTTGGATGGCATCACCGACTCAATGGACATGAGTTTGAGCAAGTTCTGGGAGGTGGTGAAGGACAGGGAAGCTGGGTATGCTGCAGTCCATGGGGCTGCAAAGAGCTGGACACAGCGGAGCAGCAGCAACAAACATCCCCCGTGCTAGGTCAGTGACTGGCTACACTCAGCAACGCCGACTCCCAGTCCCACCCGGAGACTCTGAGTCCGTGGGTCTTCTTTGCCTAAAGGGTAAGCCCTTGGCCTCCTGTTTCCAGGCTTATAATCTTGTTCCCTAGGGTCTGTGATTTGGACTAAGCTTTTACCCTCTTCAAGCCTCGGTTTCAAATCTTATAAAAATGAGGATTCGCCAGTACCTTGTTTGCAGGTGAGGATTCTGCAAGACAAAGCGCCGACAACCGTGGCTGTCCTCGCTTGTTTCTATCAAAAGGCTCTTTCAGGTGGAGCCAGGTTTGGGGACAAGTAGCGGGGAGGTCACCACCACCCTGAGGATGCCATTGTTGTCGGGTTCCATTGAGCGGCTCCACCATCCTCTCTGTGTTCAAGCACTTTACATGCAGCTGCAACCGCCTGCCTTTCCCCTCACCCTCTCCCCCTCTGCCCTCCCTCCCTGCTTCTCACCTGCCTCCTCTCAGCCCGCACCCCCCGGGGACCCTGGAGAGGGATGCAGCCCTTCTGCACAGCATCACCTGTGAGACTAGCAGATGCTAGGGGGACAATGGACTTCTGGCGCATCCCCTTCTTTCCCGCGGCCTCTCAGAAATTGGGGGCAGCTTCTGAAGATGCTGTTTTTGGCCCAGGCACCGGGAGCCCAAACAAAAGCATTTTCTGTGGCTGCTGGGAAGGCGACAATTGTTTCCATTTAGCAAACGTTCGCTGCCAGCACCAGTGTTTTCTCTCGGAAGCCAACGTTTGGTTGAGAAGACAATGCCAAGCTAAATATTTTCTCTGCATAAAAATCCCTTTAATTTTTTAATCACTTGGCAAACGCCTCCTTCCTCCCTCCTCTCGCCCTTCTGCTCCTCTTCTCCACCCCCGCACCCCCCGCCCCCGCTCCCTGTCTCTGTCTGGGTGTCTGTGACACCAAACATCTGGGCAGGAAAGGAAAGATTTGGTGGGTCATGCTAATGTCTCCAGACCTATAGGTGGTGGGCTTGGTGCAGACACATCTGGCTGATGTGTTAACATTGTTTTTTTATTGTAAACAACATTTTATCTGAATCTTTGAGGTTGGTGCAGACATGGTCTTTTCAGCTTCTGCCCTATCCTAGTTCCATTCTAGCTGCTTGTAGTAAACTTTGGTTAAGAGAAACCAACCAGGACTTCCTTGGTGGTCCAGTGGTTAAGACTCTGCATTTCCAGTGCAAGGGACACAGGTTTGATCCCTGGTGAGGGAAGTTTCACATGTTGCAGGGTGCAACTGGAAAAAAATTAGAGGCCGACCAGACAGTGATGAGAGCTCTCTACGCTGCCAGCCAGGGCAGGGCAGACGATAGCTCTCCATCACTCTATGGCTGATGGCTGGAGCAGCTGTGGATCATCCAGCTCCTCTGGCTTCCTGAGTAGCCCCTGAGGAGGACCCCCATCCTTTCCTCTGTGCCAAGGTCTGAGGGTACTGAAGGCTTCAGCCCTCCAAATTCTCTAGATCCAGGAGGGAGCTTTCCCCACCCTGCGTCCCATAAATCTTCCTTTCTCGTACATCATGGCTTGTGGCTGGACCCCTTTCTCCCACCTCTACCGTGTGCCTGCCCTTCTGGAGCTGCCCTCCCATCATACTTCCTGAGATCAGGCCTCCTCCCTGCCCCTTTCAGTGCTGATTCACACCTGGAATTCTTCAATTTGGACTTGACCCAGGTCTCCCTCTCTGGAGACTTGACTTTCTTGACCACAACCTAGATGGTGAAGCATATATGGACAGGATTCACAGAATGAATGGATCCATGGATAAATCAGTCAATGAATGGATAAATCAATCGAATGGGCCAACTCCAGGGTGAGTTAGTGAACATGTGAACAAGTGAATGGGAGAGTGAATTAATCACCAAACTGTGAGAGACCAAGTGAATAAACGATCTCATCTCTGTGTCTGTGCCCAAAGGCAAAGCGTGTGCACTGACGCTGGAAAGGAATACAATAAGCATAAAACTGTGTGGCTCAGCGAGTCTCCATGGAAGATCTCACCAGGAAAGGGGGATTGTGTTTATTCCTTGTCAATGACAAAAAGGCTACACTGTCCTCAGGAAGAGCACCAGCTTTGGAACCTGAGCCTTACATCTGGGTTTTATTCCTGGCTTTATCCTTTCTTTGGCTTATGACCTTGAGTAAGTTGCTTCACTTCACTAAGCCTCAGTTTCCTCTTCAGTGGGGTGAATGGGTACTTATCTGTTGGACTGTCTGGAGAACTGGGGAGGAGGTTGAACACAAGGTGCTTCCTAAGTATGAGTCTTTTCTTCCTAAAAGAGGGTGAGGTTTTCAGGTCATTGGGAAATATAACCTTTGGGGCCAGACAAGGAGTGACTGAAGTTTGCCTAGCAGCATAGTGAGTGAAGGCCACCTTTGGGCTCCATGGGAACATCCCGTTGTGCAGAAGGACATCTGGGTATAAGAGCCTCTGTGAGCACGTGGATGTGCCCAGGGGGCGCTGTCAGCTCTTTCGCCATTCCCATCCCAGCTCTACGTGAACGTCTGGTATCACATGGTCCAGGCAAGGGTGGGCATTTTCAGGAGAAATCCTCCTTGGCATGAAGAAGGGAACTTCCTAGAAAGAATCGCTACTGAATCCTAGCAGGGGAAGATCAGAGAGAATGTCCAGTGGGGCTGAACATATTAATCACCAAGGCCAACAATTTCTGTGAACCAGGGAACAGGCAATGATGTAGAGCCAAGGCAATGCTGATGAGATACTTACTTGCTTGTGACCTTGGCAAGCTGTTTAACCTGTGCGCCTCTGTTTCCTCATCTGTGTAATAGCAGAAGAAGTATCTACCTCAATGCTTGGAATAGAGCCCAGCACATGTGTGTGCACTCAATTGCTCAGTCATGTCCGACTCTTTGTGACCCCCTGGACTATAGCCTACCAGGCTTCTCTGTCCATGGGATTTCTCAGGCAAGAATAGTGGGGTGGGTTGCCATTTCTTTCTCCAGCAGATCTTTCTGATCCAGGGACTGAACCTGAGCCCAGCACATAGTGAGCAATATGTGAATGTTAGCCGTTGAATATTGATCATGGCCCTCAGCTCTTCACTCCTCTCCTTTACAAGAGGATTACACAACTTCTCCCCGTTGACTTTGAGCTTGGCCATGAGACTTGCCTTGACCAGTGGAATATAGGTGGGTGGGACCATGTTCTAGTTCCAAGAAGAGCTTTGAAGAACATCTTCTACACACTCTTCATCCTGCCTTTACCAAGGAGAACAGCAGAGTCTAGATAATGGTTGTTTCTTTAGCTTTGGAGTTGGGACAAAAAGATACACAAAGCCCAGGCGAGTCTGGTCAAGGGCAGGTGAGCTACAGCTTTTGTGTAATGGGAACAAGAAATAAATGTTTGTTACTATAAGCCATAAGCCATGAGATTTGGGGGTTATTGTTATTGCCACAGAGCTGACTAATACAGCTGTTATTACTATCATTCTCTCCATTTTACAGATGAGGAAACCGAGGCTCCAAGAGGTTAACTTCCTTGCTTGTGTTTACACAGTAATTAAGGAGTACAGATGAAATTCAAATGCAGAATCACTCATTCATTCAACAGCTAGTGGCAGGCCTTAAAAAGGTAGAGAGGACCCTGCTCTCATGGAGCTTACATTCCCATGGGTAGAAATAGAGAAATACATGTCAAGCAGTAAACAAGCAAGAAAATTTCAGGTGGCCCTAGATAGTCTGAACCATATAAAATATGGTGATGTGATCATGAATGGGGAAGGAGTGAGGGACTAGCTTGGAAAGGACAGTCAGAGAGGAGCCCTGCAGAAAGTCACATTTGTCTTAAGATGTCAAGGGTAAGAAGGAGCCAGCTGTAGAAGGCGATGGGAAGAGCATGGCAAGCAGAGGGAGCAGCACATTCAAAGATCCAGAGGCTGGGACAAAGAGTTTCAGGAACAGAAAGGGGCCGCAAGTGGTTGGAAGGGAGTGAGGCAGAGTGGAAGATCAGGCGATGAGAAAGGCAATGTAACATGTGACTTTGTTATCTGCACTGTGTACGGACTTCAGAATTTATTCTGAGTGCACAGAGGATTGCAAGCAGAGGAGAGGTGTGTTTGGATTTATGTTTTAGAATTAATATTCTTTTGTACAGAGAAGGAATGCAAAAGGCCAGCTTGCAACTATGTAGAGTATAGGAAGAAATAGTGGCTAGGTCCTCGGGTGATTGGGTGGAAATAAGCAAAGAAAACTGACCTGAGAGATACTTTAGAAGGAGAAGGCACATGTTCACTGGAGGTTTGGAGGTGGGGATGAGATAAAGAGATGATCAGGATGATCTGTTTTGTGATCTTGGGTGGGACGGTACCAGGCTTTGACTTGGGGAGAGTTGGAGTGAGTTTTCCATTAAATATGCTCACCTTAGGAGTCCTCTGGGCCATCCAGGGGAGCTGTTAAGTGGGCAGTGGGTGGTCCTAGGCCAGAGTTCAGGGCTGGAGGCATAAATGTGGGCATTGCTCCCATACAGGTATGATTTTAAATGGACAGGATGCGATGACCTGGGGAGTGAGGAGGAGGTGCAGGGCTGGGTCCTAGGAAGCCAGCTCGGGTTAAAAGAGTCAGTAAAACAGTCTGAGAACAAGAAGCCAGCAAGTTACTTCTATACAATCCCAGAGACAGAACTCATTATTAACAAAGCCCCATGACCCTCGAAGCCTGAGACCATGCTATATGGTAAGATGGTAGCCACCAGCCACATGTGGCTATGGAGCATTTAAAATGTTGCCGGTCCACGTGGACACAAGCTGTAGGTGTAAAGCACACACCAGATTCCAAAGGGTTCGTATAAAAACCAGAATGTAGAATATCTCATTAACAATTTGTTTATTGATTACATGTTGAAATGATAATATTTTGATATACTGGACTGAATAAAATATAGAAGTTAAATTGATTTTACTCATTTCATTTTACTTTTAAACATGTACACACTGCAATATATAAAACAGATAATGAATGAGGACCTACTGTAATAACACAGGGAACCCTACTCAATACTTATGGGAAAAAAACCAACAGTGGATAAGGACTTCCCTGGTGATCCAGTGTCTGAGACTCCACCCTCCCAATGCAGGGGGCCTGGGTTCTATCTGTGGTCAGGGAACTAGATCCCAATATGCTGAAACGAAGAGTTCCACGCTGCAACTAAAAATTCCGAATGCCGCAGCTACAACCCAGCACGGCAGAATAAATAAATGAATAAATGTCTTTTAAAAAGAGTGGATACACGTATATGTATAACTGATTCCCTTTTCTGTACAGCAGACCACATGGTCAATGAAATCATCTGGGAACACGTCAAAACACATTGCAAATCAACTATACCCCATTGAAAAATGTTTTAAATGCAGCCACTAGAAAACCTATAGCTACTACGAGGCTCATGTTTGTGGTTTTGTACTGTATTTCTATGGGGCAGTGATAGAAAGACCACAGTGGGATGTCATCCCTATGTAATGACTTAATTCCCGAAGCACTGTCCAGAGCTGTCTCCGAGAGTTGCTGGGCTTCCCCAGTCAAAAATAAGTGTTAAATCTCTCTGCAAAGACTCAACTGACAAGTTCTCACTCCGGCCCATGAGGACCTGTTTTTTCCTAGAAACCACATGCAGTTTTCATCAGAAAACACACACACACACACACACACACACACACACACACACACCATGAAACTAAAGAAAGGAGCAGAATTTCCCTGACACACTGCCAAGCAACTGTTCCATTTCCCACAACACCCTGCAGTTTCTTCAAACACAAAGACGTTTGCCACATGGTCAATGAAATCATTTGGGAATGTGTCAAAAGAACATCCATGGCATTGGGATGTCTGAGAGTCACAGGATTTCCCCACGCCTCGTAACTGTCTCAAGGGCCGTCACCTGTCTCCGCAGTTCAGAGTTCCCTGGGGAGCGGTCCCTGAGATAACTCCACAGCCCCATCAGACCCCACACTCCCGAGGAGGGTTGCCACTGAGGGTCTGTGTGGGCCTTGGGGGCACCTTGGGCTCTGAGCAATTATCATTTCCCCTTCCTGGAGGGTGTTTGAACTCAGCAGGGTCAGGCAGTGTTTGGAAAATGTGGCATCTCCTTCCTGCCTGCTCACAGCCCCGACTGGCTATGTCACTTTGCCCCAGAGCCATTGAACCAAGCGGACCCTCAGTGGGGCAAGACAGAGATCTCAGAGCTGCAGAGAGGCAGATTCAAAGAGACTGCACAAAGACAGAACCTGGAGATGGTGAGACACAGAACAAAGAGAACACCAAGCAAGAAGGATGCCTTGGGCCCTTGGGTGGGGCCAGGCGTGGAGCCAGCTCAGCAGAGGGGAGTGCTTTCATTCATCCACTCATGGAAACACAAGCAGTCTATCTGCTAGGCACTGCACCCGGTGTGGGCAACACGCAATGAGAACGACAGATCTGCTGTCTGCCTTCATGGGTGTGATGGGAGAACGTTAAACAAAGAACCTGGACATGTATTTATAAAGAAAGCGGCACGTGCTGGGAGGTTAGGGATACAGTGTTGCGACATCCCCATCAGAGACAGCTGAGCTAACCTGGGAGACAAGGAAAGGAAAGCCCTTCTTGAGGAAGAGACCTGTGAACGGAGACCTGAGGGGAGGCTTGGGATTAGCTGCACAAAAGGAAGACTGGACATGCTGAGCGGAGGGGGAGCATGTGCAAAAGCCCTGCAGCAGAGGGAGTAGGAGAGAGAGAGAGCAGTGTGGCTAGAGCAGAGACTGCTAAGGAAAGCCTGGCAGGAGACGAATCTGGAAAGGAAGGCAAGGGCCAGACCACACAGGGCCTCATGGAAACGTCAGAGTCGGAGTGGGAAGTAGGGTTGAGACTCTGAAGCCAGGGGCTAGAAAGAGCGGGAGATTTGTTCATTGCTACGGCCAGCATGCTCATGGTGACGCATGGCTGAGGCAGTAATAGAGGAAATGTGACTGAACCATGAGCGGATCACACCTGGAGTCAGCCAGATCTGGCTCCACAAGATAATTTTTACTTTGCGGGAGGGTATCATGAAGATTGAATGGGATAATTCCTGGGATGCACACAGCAGAGCTCTGGTCTATGGTGAGTGGAAACATATATGTTGTTGTTCAGTCGCTCAGTCGTGTCCGACCCTTTGCGACAGCATGGACTGCAGCGAGCCAGGCTTCCCTGTCCTTCACCACCTCCTGGAGGTGTTCAAACTCATGTCCATCGAAACATATTAGAAAGACAGTGTTCATCTGCTATTAATATTGTGAAGCTGGGATGGGACAGCCAGACAGGGAACCCCACAGCAGAGCTGAAGCTTAGGGATAGGATGCTCTGGGTCCATGGAGGACCAGGGTTGGTAAGAGGCAAAGCCAGAGTCAGACATCCTGGGCAGGGCACTGCCAAGTTCCCCCAAGCTCTGCCCTCCAAGTCCTAGGACCTCAGTCCATATCTTTCCTCCCACCTGCCAAACAGGCAGGGGTTGGGCTTCTGGCTGGTGTCTCCCATGAGGCAGGGGGATAGAGGAGGCATCTTGGTGTCTCCCTCTAACCACCTTGGCTTTGGAGCTTGGACTGAAGGATGAAGACCCTTATTCCTTGTGCAGTGACCGAGCATCAGCTTCTGAGGCCTCCTCTGGGGGTGCAGTCACTGGGCACAGACTGCAAGGGAGCCTGGGAGGTTGGCATCCAAGGACCACAGACCTCAGGGTCTAAACAGGAGTGTTTTAGGTTTCTCAAAGTTCCCAGAACTTTTCATCTGCTTTCCAAAATTATTGTTTTCAATTTCAAAGGTTCGGGGTTGTTTTTTAAAATGCTGCCCATGCCTGAAGAAATCTGAACAAAAGAACTTTGGGATTTGGGAGGTAAATAGTATACATGTAGTGTTTATTGGTTTTTTCCTTAATTATAAAAGTAACATATGCCCAACCTGAGAACAAGTAAAACACAAAAAAGACAAATTTAAAAATTGACCTAAACCCACTGTCTATATACACTGAGTATTAATAGCATTACTATTCAGTATTAAGGCTATTACTATATATTTGAAAGTATTAGTTGGTCAGTCGTGTCTAACTCTGCAACCCTATGGACTATAGCCCACCAGGCTCCTCTGTCCATGGAATTCCCTAGGCAAGAATACTGGAATGGGTTGCCATTCCCTTCTCCAGGGGATCTTGCTGACTTGGGGACTGAACCTGGATCTCCCACATTGCAGCAGATTCCTTACCATCCGAGCCGCCAGGAAAGCCCATTGGAGCTCTCCTACTAGCACAAAACAGCCATTACACTTGACCTTTCCGTACATGTTATTTTGTCCTCATAACAACTCTCTCAAGTATTACTGTTAGTATATGCTCTCTCAAGTATATACTGTTACTATTTCACAGATGGGGACAGTGAAGCCTAGAGCAGCTACACAGTTTGTTCAGTCATTCAAATCAGGTGAGAAGAAGCAGAGTCGGAACCCAAGCCTGTCTGACCTTGGACCCCCGCCCCGCCCCCGCCAGATCACCGCTCAATCAGCTTCCGTCCTGCGTCGCGTCCTGGCAGTCTGCCTTTCCGTGCATACGTGTGCACTTAGAGTTAGAGTTACACTTACACTGACTGCATTACCCAGATTGTTTTGCAGTTCACCCTCTGCACTTTGCAACGTATCATGTTTATTTTCTCAAATCTATATCTCTTCTTCTTTAACATTATTTTTAATGTCTGCATAGTACTCTGCAGTTTAGACTAACAGTGGTTCTCAAGCATTAGCTCCAGCATCACCTGGGAACTTGTCAGGAATACAAATTCTCAAGCCCTATGCAGAACCCATTGCATCAGAGATTCTGTGGGTGAAACCCCAGAGCCTGTGTCTCAGCAAGCCCTGCTGTGATTCTGCATGCTCAGTCATGTCTGATTTTGTGTGATCCCACAGGTTGTAGCCCACCAGGCCCCTCTATCTGTGGGATTCTCCAGGCAAGAATAGTGGGGTGGGTTGCCATTCCCTTCTCCAGGGCATCTTCCCAACCAGGGATCGCATCGGAGTCTCCTGGGTCTCCTGCACTGGCAGGTGGATTCTTTAGCACTGGTGCCACATGGGAAGCCCCTGTGATTCTGATGCAGGCTAAAGTTTAAGAATGGATCCTTTGGATATTCCGTATTTTTCTTAACTGATCTTCTATAACTGGTACATTTAGATTGTGTCCAGGTTTTGGCCATCAAAGATAAGGCACAACAAGCACCCTCATTTGTCCATATCTGTGAAGATTAAGAAAGTGGTTTTCAAATAAAAAAGGTGAAATCAAATAAGAACTATTAATTAGTAAATGTTACGTTTAGCAAGGACTTCCCAGATGGTTCAGTGGTAAAGAATCTGCTTGCAATGCAGGAGATCTGGGTTCAGTCCGTGGGCTGGGAAGATCCCCTGGAGGAGGAGACAGGAAAATCAGCAGAGATTCTGGTCAGACCCAAGAAAGTACTTCCTTTGGTGGCAGGACCACCTGGCAGGAGGACTGTCCCTGGGGCACTTTGTCGCCTGTGGCTCAGTCCCCAGACAGCCTGGGAGGCCTCTCCAGCACTAAAGCTAAAAAGCTCCAGGCTTTTTCTCACAGTTTCTGTTCTTTAGCGCATAATGGCTGAGATGTTTATTAAAGAGACAGCTGCTGTCTGGGCCCACCCAGCAGGGGGAGGGCAGAGGGGCTCAGTAGCTACAAAGATGGGTCTAGAGGGCAGGCTGACCGCTCACCTCCCAGCTGGCCATTTTCATTAAGCAGGGGCTGCCAGAAGGCCTCTGTCTGTGGCTCACTGCTGTTGCCCTGCCAAGCTGCGTGATCATTAGCCCAAGGCCAAGTCCAGACTTCTGAAACAAACTCCAGGCCGTTCCCCAGGGTCTCAGAAGACACCCTCCATCTGATGCCGAGAGGAGATCTGTCGATAGGGCATTTCGCTGCCTGCTCTGGAGCCCAGGCAATCACTAACGCCTGCCAGTTTTCATCTCCCGTCCAGCTCTCTAGCTGCCTGTTGGCAGAAAAACTTTCCCAGAATTGGATGGGCCTGAGAAAGACTTCATAAGGAACTCAGAAAAAGAAATGATAACTTTCTGGCATGCACCAGTTTTCTTGCTTAAAAGACAGGAGTAGCAATGTCCATCCAATGACAAAAGGGACACACTCTGGGCTGTAAGCAGCAAGTCTTATACAGAAAGTGGACTGTTGATGTCATGGCTATTTTTGTAAAATTGTGTAGCTTATTATTTATGCTACTATTATTATTCTGGAAGCACAGGTCTTTGGGGACTAATTGGCCTGGATTCAAATCTCAGCTCTTCCACTTAGTGACTGTGTGACCATGGGTGAGTCACATCTCCTTCCTGAGCTGCTGTTTCCCCCTCAGTTCAGTTCAGTCCAGTCGCTCAGTCATGTCCGAATCTTTGTGACCCCATGAATCGAAGCACGCCAGGCCTTCCTGTCCATCACCAACTCCCGGACTTCACTCAAACTCATGTCCATCGAGTCGGTGATGCCATCCAGCCATCTCATCCTCTGTCAGCCCCTTCTCCTCCTGCCCCCAATCCCTCCCAGCATCAGGGTCTTTTCCAATGAGTCAACTCTTCGTATGAGGTGGCCAAAGTACTGGAGTTTCAGCTTTAGCATCATTCCTTCCAAAGAACACCCAGGACTGATCTCCTTGCAGTCCAAGGGACTCTCAAGAGTCTTCTCCAACACCACAGTTCAAAAGCATCAATTCTTTGGCACTCAGCTTTCTTTATAGTCCAACTCTCACATCCATACATGACCACTGGAAAAACCATAGCCTTTACTAGACAGACCTTTGTTGGCAAAGTAATATCTCTGCTTTTCAATACGCTATCTAGGTTGGTCATAACTTTCCTTCCAAGGAGTAAGCGTCTTTTAATTTCATGGCTGCAGTCACCATCAGTGACACAGAATTAATCACACCTGTTTCAGAAGGTGACTGTGAGAATGACACGGGTCAGCCAGGGAGAGTGCCCAGCACGTGCCGGGCACACAGGAAGTAAGACTGTTTAGCTCCAGTCTGGATCGACCCTTCCTGCTTTGGAGCCCTCCTGTGGCTTTCTGCCTGGAAACGGTCACGTGTCAGACACCTGCCAGTCTGGGTCCTGTTAAAGTGTTTTCCAGCCTTGAACACACGATGTCACCTCTCTGTGCCTCAGTTTCCTCAACTGTAAAATGGGAAGATGACAGCTCCTACTTTATAGAACTCTTGAGAGAATAAAATTATATCATAGTCTTTAGATGTGAGTGATTGTTAGGTATCACTGTGCCTATTGTTCCCAATGTGACAAAGCCCGAGTCTCTGTATCATCAAACATCTGGAAACGTGGAAAGGGTGGGAGTGTCAACAGCTCTCCCATTTTGATTGGATGTTCAATGACCAGATGTTAGTTGAGAACCAGCTAGGTGGCAGGACACTTATTGGTCCATCAGCCCTTTGAGTTTGGGGTTTGTGGAGGATTTTCCACATGACAGAGAGACCCTGGGCCTGGAGATGCTGGAGGTTTGGGGGGGTCACTGTGGAGGTCAGAGGGAGTGGACAGCCTTTGCAACCATCCAGTGAGGAAGCCACCTCTCAGCTTTTGTGGGCACGTCTCAGAAAAGTTCCCTGCTCTGACAGCCCCTCTCCTCCCACCTCCAGAAAAGCAAAACTTTTAGAAACTTCAGGTTAAAAATCAGCCCTCAAATTCCACTGTAGGTTATTCAAAGGAGAAAAAGAATAAAAATCAATGCAGGCCCAGTCTCCGGTTCTGAGGGAGCAGTCGCATCTTGTTTGTTACCTGAAACGATCAATAAGAGATGCTTCTTCTGGTCCATTTTTTTAAGCTCGATACCATAGATGCAATTTGGTTGACAATTATGAACAATCAGTAATCTTGTACAGTCCCGCTCCCATCATCAGCCTCCCTTCGGGCAATCATGAGCTATTACCAAGGGGGTGGTATTGGTGAGGGGCCGGCTCCTGTGATGCCCTCTCCAGTGATCACTCAGAAGTAAACGAAATTTGCTGATCAATTGAGTCATTGGGATGGAGAAGTTATGAATGCTCTGAGGCAGAAGCCTGGCTTCTCGAGTTTTCGGACCCATTAGCCAGGGCATAGATTACTATTGATTAAATTATACATCTCCCTGGCATTGGCAGTCTCAGGGGCCAAGAGTCTAGGTTAGAACTTGTAGGAGCTCAGAAAATCAAATGCCTTTTATTATCATAGAGAATGCAGAGGGACAATTGTCTTCACAACACGGATATCTAAGTTGGGTGGATAAAACTCTGTGAGCTGCCCCTGGGTGTTTAGGTGCCCTAGACACAGACCTGGGCTAGAGCTTGGCAATTCCCTTGAGGGGAACATTCCTCCAAGATTCTTGGCATGTGGTCACTTGGCTGCAGGAACCCACAGGAGCAGCCCTATGCGTGGTGGCTGAGCACTGAGGATTTCAACCTCTTTCGGGTCGCCGTCACTGTTGTTCAGTAGCTAAGTCCTGTTGGACTCTTGGAGACTTCATGGACTGTAGCACACCAGGCTTCTCTGTCCTTTGCTATCTCTCAGAGTTTGCTCAAACTCATGTCCATTGAGTCAGTGATGCTATCCAACCGTCTCGTCCTTTACGACCCCCTTCTCCTCCTGCCCTCAATCTTTCCCAGCATCAGAGTCTTTTCCAATGAGTTTGGCTCTTTGTATCGGGTGGCCAAAGTATTGGAGCTTCAGCTTCAACGTCAGTCCTTCCAATGAATATTCAGGGTTGATTTCCTTTAGGACTAATTGGCTTGATCTCTTTGCTGTCCAAGGGACTCTTTGGAAAACTGATGCAGGCTCTTCATCTTCTCTCTAGAAAAGTGATCAGATTCTATGAAACCTGGGATACGAATGTAAAGCCAAGGGTCTGGGCTTTTGCAGAGAAATCGTAATTTTTTACTTAGCAAACTGTCATCCTGGGCAAGAACCTTAGTTCTCCAACCTGGAGTTTTCCTCTTTATCATGGGAATGGTAATTGTGTTAACCTATAAGACAATCCAGGTAAAGCAGTAATCCATATGCCTAGTGTATAGTAAGTGCTTAATAAACATTAACCAGTGGCACTATTACCATGAATGGTAACTGTTACTAGTAAATAGCTATAAACCATGTAATCTCTCTATGCAGTGTCTGTAAAATGAGGATATAAGAAAACCAACGTCACAGACACACTTAAGAAAGTGTTACTTAAAAGGATGTGTGTAAAGTACTTAGCCCAGACCTGGCACATTGTAGGTGCTCAATAAATAGAGGCTGTTTATGGTATTATCTGGGGCTTCCTAGTGGCTCAAATGGTAAAGAATCTTCCCACAATGTAGGACACCTGGTTTTGATGCCTGAGTTGGTAAGATCCCCTGGAGAAGGGAAAGGCTACCCACTCCAGTGTTCATGGGCTTCCCTGGTGGCTCAGATCGTAAAGAATCTGCCTGCAATGCGGGAGACCTGGGTTTGATCCCTGGGTTGGGAAGATCCCCTGGAGGAGGGCTTGGCAACCCACTCCAGTATTCTTGCCTGGAGAATTCCATGGACAGACGCTATGGTCCATGAGGTCACAAAGAGTCGAACACGACTGAGCGACTAACACTTTCACTTTTCATTGTGATTATGCTCATTCATAGTTTTTTTACTAGTAAATATTTGATTATTTCCTGGATACCTCGTATCTGCCCAGGACTATGCTGGGCCTGAGGGGGAGTCTGATGAAAGCCTTGGCCAGTGACAAAGATCATGGAGTTCACGTTGGACTCTGGCAGGGTGGCAGGGGCGGGGGAGGCAACAAAGCAACCGCATGATGCAAGCTACCCCGTCCAACTCTGTAATGGATATGCTGTGTGATCTTAGCTAAGTCTCTTTCCCTCTCTGGGCAGGACTTCTCCAGATGTATGGTAGAAATCGAACTTGATGATTTCCCGTGGTGTAGGCTCTACATGGTTCAAACCAGCTAGTCAGTTGCTGGAGAGATTTCCTGTAGCTGACATTGGGTCTGATGAGTGTGGCTTGATGCTGAGGCTGGACCAGGAGGAGACGCCTTGGGCAAACCCACGGAATCCTCCTCTCTGACTCCCTCCTTTCCCTTGGGAAAGTTAGGCTCATGGACTACAGATGTTTCCCAAAACATCTGGGAATGTTCTCCTGGCCACTGTGGATCATCTCTTTCCATCACATGTAGAAGCTTCATGTTGGGCCAAGAATGCTGAGTATCACTGGCCCAGCAGGTCAGGCAGCCAGGTCCATCTCTCCATCCTTCCCCACTCTTACCTGAGACCAGGAACTGTGGCTGCCTCACGCCTGATGCTTTGGCTGGGGTAGTGGGAGGCCCAGCCTGTCCCGCCTTCACCATTTACTTACTGGTGAGGCCTTACTTTGCTTACTCTCCAAGCTTTAATTTCTCCTTCTATGGAATAGGATGGACAGCCCTTGCCTCCCAACTCTGAGGAAGAAGGGCAGGACCTCTCCATGTAGAGCAGGAATAGCAATGGGCCACCCACAAAGCCATTGTCCCTTTCCCCAGCCCTTTGAGCAAGCTGGTTCACTCAGCTATGTATCCTCAAGACCCTTATGGAGGAACTGCTGATGCCTGGGATGGGAGGTGGGTGGGTGGAAGCTGCTGTTTCTCATTCTGGATTTACCCACCCCCCCAACTTCCAAAGCAGAGCCTCCTTCACTTGAGTGTTTCTCCCCAGTTCCAAATTCCTGATGCCATATACCCGTCTCTCTCCTCCAGCTGTTGATCTGATGTTCATCTGGACTCTTTCTTGGCACTGCCTGAGCTCCACATCACTCCAGTTGGCCAGCTCCTGGCTGATCTTGCCCCTTCATCCCTGGACCCCTGGATCTTTCTCTGGCACTGTTCATTCTGATTCACAGGCAGTGTCACAGCCATCTTCTCAGGGGAAGTGGGAGGAAGAGGGACTGGGTGACTCCTAAAACCCTGGGCTGCATGATTAAAGGCATGCTATTTAGGAAAAGGGAGGGGATAGTCCTGCCTATGGCCCTGCCAGGTCACCCAGGGGTTGTATTCAAATCAGGAGTTCTGTTATCTGTTCTCAGAGAACTCAGTGATCTTCCTTTAGGTCTCAAGGAAGACTCATTTATTTATGTGATTATTTGTTCATGTCTAACCTCCTCACCAGACTGCATGCTCTCTGAGGCCAGGGGTCGTATGAACCAATTTAGTTTATCCTTGGTATTTACAGCTGCCACATTGTAGGTACTAAATATTGATTTACTGAATATATGCATGGATGACTGTATGCTTGGATTGACGGAGGGAGAGTTTAAGAGGGAAAGCAGACTTTTATAGAACCAGCCCCTCACAGGGTTGAGTTCAAAGGACGTTAGGAGGGGGAACAGCCCAATACGCAGAGGAAGGTGTTCTGTGCATGTCTACGAGACCTCCAGCCTCTGAGTTAGAGCCCAGGTCTCCTCCTGGGTCAGGGCATCACCAGTAGGAACAGGATGGACCCAGGGGTCCTGGACACGCCCCTGCCCCTTCCCCAGCCCCTACTCTTCTTCCCACTGGATGGCAACCTTGTACTCTTGTATGTCTTGTCCCACACCATCTTGCTTTCAGGAAATGATGCAATCCTTTTAGGAGTACCTGAGATTTAAGTGGATTCCCTTCTTGGGGTTACTTGCATTTTAATAGCCAGGGGGAAAACATGCAAACACGGCGAGACAGCAGAGCCTCTTCCAGGTGTTTAGAGAGAAGGTCTCTCGGTGGGGAGGACTTAGGCCCTGCCGCTCGATGTCGTACAGGCAGGTTTGTGGGCCATGCAGCTTTTCTTCCTGCCTCCTACCCTCAACACCTCCTTTTCCAAAGCTGTTGTTTATTTCCAGGATAGGACTGGGCTCTCGGTGGTGGGCATCATGGCAGGCTTTCAGAACCGGCTGCAGTCTCTTCTTACCCTCTCCTCCCCAGCCAAAGGTCCCGCTCCCTGCTCAGGCACCCAGCCTACCTGGAAGCTCCCAGTTCAGCGCCTCCCAGAGACGCAGCTTCTGTGTAAGCGCTGGAGCTTCTGCAGGGGTGGGACTGAAAAGAGCCTGGCTGCTAAGAAGCCAGAACCGGGTTTGCAAGCAAGCCCCAGCCCCGCCCAGTAATTAGGCAGGTGCTGGTGAGGAGGGGGAGGGGGAGGGGGAGGGGAGAGAGAACAGGCCTGCAGCACCAGAAAAACCGCGTGAAGTGCCTGCCTGCGGGATTCTGGGTTCAGACGGTCTCCCGAGCCATCTCCGACCCAGATGGCTAGCCGTGACCTCAGAGAGACCCCTGAGGGGGTAGGGAATGGGTAGAGATGGGCTGAGTGGAAAGGGGCCGTTTCCCAGCCTCCCTGGTGGGGAATTGCTCTCCTGATGAAAAGCAGGCCCACTTTAGAGTGAGTGGCTGGTCTGCGCAGCGGCGCATTTCTCTGGTATTCATAAGCCTGGCGTGTTAGCTCTAATGGCAAGGCACCGCGGGCTCTGGCTGGGACACTCAGCACGGCTTTGCAGCGAGCTCATTTTCCCGGCCCACTCTGCGATTTCCCGTTAGAGAAATGAACACGCAGAACTCAGATGACAGCAGCTTGGACTGCCAGGGGCTCACACGTGCACACGTGCCTGCACGCACGCAGGCACACTGGGCTGGGTTCTGATCCAACGTCTGGGTGAAGGTGGCAGGACAGCTACTTCCCAACACAGCTACACATCCTCAAAGGTCGGCTATGGCTCCTCTGCATCGCAGATTGCTAGAGCGTCGGAGACGAGGAGCACAGACGGGAAGTGCAAGTCCCAGCTAAGAGCTGGTTGCCTGCGTATTCCCATCCTCCTGGCACTGTGCGGTGTGCAGGGTGCACCTCATAGCCTCCAATTGCCACAAATGTGCTCAAAGTGGTTATCATTATCCCATTCTGTGGATTAGGAAACCAAGATGAAATAACTTGCTTGACGTCATATAGCTAAGAGGCAAAGCTGGAACTCGAGCCAGACCTGCCAGAGTACAGGGAAACAGACTGTTGCTGTCACGCCATTTCTTACTAACTTCATGACCTTCTGGGAGCCTCAGTTTCCTCATCTGCAAAATGGGAACTCATACATCTTCTGCCTCCTACACAGGATTGTGATGAGGCCACAGGTTATGTACATACTTACTCAATGAGATTTTTTTTTAAGTCTTTATTGAATTTGTTACAACATCGCTTCTCTGTTATGTTTTGGCTTTTTGGTTGCGAGGCATGTGGGATCTTAGTCCCCCAACTGACCAAGGAGCAAACCCTCATTGCCTGCATTCGAAGGTGAAGTCTTAACCACTGGACTACCAGGGAAGTTCTCAATGAGATTTTTATGTTGCTTGGTCAGCACCGAAAAACTGATGCTTTTGAACTGTGACATTGGAGAAGACTCTTGAGGGTCCCTTGGACTGCAAGGAGATGAACCCAGTCAATCCTAAAGGAAACCAGTCCTGAATATACATTGGAAGGACTGATGCTGAAACTCAGGCTCTGGTACTTTGGTCACCTGATGTGAAGAGCTGACTCATTGGAAAAGACCTCGGTGCTGGGAAAGATTGAAGGCAGGAGGAGAAGGGGACAACAGGGGATGAGATGGTTGGATGGCATCACCAACTCGATGGACACGGGTTTGAGCAAGCTCCAGGAGTTGGTGAAGGACAGGGAAGCCAGACAGGCTGCAGTCCATGGGGTTGCAAAGAGTCAGACATGACTGAGTAACTGAACTGACTTGTCCATGTTAAATTCTGGACCAGAGACTCAGACAGTCTTAGATAGCTGAGAGCATTCTGAATATTCATTGTAAGAAAACCCCACTCCAATAACTTGGAAAATGTTCTTTTCATTTTGAGAAAGAGTGGAACTGATAGATTGTGGAAGAAGCACCCTAGCCAGAGTTGGCAATGCCTAAAAAGGACTCAAAGTGATGCATTTCTCAGGACTTTCACCTTGACCCCCCCTGACTCATTGCCTTGAACTCAGAGAAAAGGAGCAGTGATGGTATCTAAGGCATCTGATGCTTCAGCCTCAGGGCTCTTGCTCATTCAGAAAACACCGGAGCCACCCCATACTTTCTGCCTCTGACTGTCTTTGTTAACTATCTCCTAGGTCAGTTTTCTGGGTCTTAGACTAAAGGAAGACATTTACTTTTGTTTGTACTTGAGTCAGAGACCATCAAGAAAGCATGAGTTGGCAGTCAGAAGGCTGATTTTCCTATGTCTTGAGGCCTGAACATAAGACGCGTGAAGCCACTGGGTCAGACCTGGTCAGACGGAGGTCACCGAATTTCTACTCCAGACAGCGGCCTTCTCCTTCCACCACTGTGCGTGTGAGCCAAGCCACAGCTACTGGCATGGTGGGGCTGGAAGGCTGTCTGACTTGCCAGTCTGTCAGCTCCACCATGAGGTGTCCCAGCTGTGGGCCCAGGGGGACAGGCGCATTCCAAGTGTGCAAGGTGCCAGCAGGTGGTGTTCTGTGGGGAAGCTGATCTGAGCCCTTTGTCCCAGACCCAGGGTGTGGGCAGTGGAGGAGCTGAGGGGAGAACCACAGGAGAGATGCTTGCAGGCCCTGGAGAAAGCTGAGCTTGCAGGGAGCCACCTTTTGGTTGAAGCTCCCTCACTCTCACCTTTTCCTACTCAGGCAAAGGAGCCAAGAGCCTCCTCTCCTCACTTTACCTGCAGGATTCTTCTCCCCACTCTGGGAGCGCTTCTGGTCACATCTGCTTGTGTGAGTTAGTGCACTTTTCTCAAGATGTATGTGTAGCGTGTGTATACATGTACTCGAATAGGAGCATACATAGGTATTTGCATACGTGAACATGTTGATGTGTGTGTGTACAAGTGTCCAGTACAAGCACAAGCCCTTGTGTTTGCACGTATGTGTGCATTCTGAGCCCGCTTCCCCCTGACTCCTCTCCCTGCCTGGGTAGGACATCTCCTGGGCCCCTGCTTGTGGCTTCTTGTCTCCTGAGCCTACGTGCTCCCAGGGGGTCTCACTCTTGTTCATAGCTTCTTTCCTTCCCTCATGAAGACAGAACTCCCAAATCCATGCCTCCAACCTCTCACCTCTTTTTCAAGCTCCAAGGCCTTATTTTCAGTTGATAATCTGTGTACATCTCACCCAATGGTCCCAAATTGCCCCTTATCACCCTTTCCCCAAAACCAGGTCTCCCTCCAGCCCCAACGATGCCTGAGATGGGCACAGCTGCCCTCCCAGCCTCCTTCGCTCTCACATCTCACCCCACAGAGGCCGGGTGGCTCCTTCTTGTGAAACATGACTTCTCTATTTCACCACTGCTGTCCTAGGCCAAGCCCTTCCCATCACACGCCTGAGACCTGGTCTCCCCACATCCAGGCCCTCTGGCCCCAGTGCATCCAATTCAGAGGAGTAGAGTCCTTTTTATAAGCATGAACCAGACCTTATCATTTCCCATTCCAAACCTGTGACTGGGTTCCTGCAGCCTTTGGAGCCAACTGTATCTCTTTTTTTAAAGTATATTTGATTTACAATGTTGTGTTAGTTTCAGGAGTATAGCAAGTGATTCAGTTATATACATATATGTGTACATATATAAAATTTTTAGATTGCTTTTCCATTGTAGGTTACTAGAAGATATTATACAGTATACAATGCTGTACAGTAGGTTCTTGTTATTTATCTGTTTACTATATAGAAGTATTTAGCTGTTGACCTCAAACTCCTAATTTATCCTTCTCCCTCTTCTCCTTAGGTAACCATAAGTTTGTTTTCTGGTCTGAGTCTGGTCATTTCCTTTCTAAATTCCACATATAAGTGACAGCAGATGACATTTATCTTTCTCTGACTAACTTAGTATGATAATCTCTAGATAATCTATTTTGCAGCAAATGACGTTATTTCATCCTTTTTACGGCTGAGTAGTAATCCATTTCACATTCTTCTTCATCCACTCCTCCTTTGATGGACACTCAGGGTGCTTGCAAGTCTTGAAAGCCAACTGTCCCTTAACCCGATTCTCTCCTCTGGTGCTCACTGCCTGTGGGTCCCTGGCCATACTCCTTGAACTCTGAGCCACACCAGGGTTTTCATGGCGGCAAGATGACAGCTGGGCAAACCAACATTTGAAAGTACCACCAAGTGTCTTGTATGTAAAATATATGCTTTTATGTGTTGTATAAATATGTATAAGTATTATATAAAATATGTATTTTCTTCAAGTTCCTTGGTTTGCAGGGAGAAGCAGTATGTATTTATGTATGTGCAAATTTGCAAATATGAAGGGAAATGAGTGTTGCATATAACTGCATGCCCTGAAATACTTTTATCTTTCTCATTCTTTCATTCAGCAAGCAGTCAAGTAAGCATCTGTTGATCCAACCATGTACCATGTGTTGGTTCAAATGCATAGAAAGACCCAAGTTCTAGTCCTTAGGAATCTGGCATCATATATGAACTTCCTCTCAAGTCAGAAGCCCTGAGAAAAGTCCAGATTTCAGCAGTCAAATCCTAACTCCCTTGCTCAGTCAGAGTTCATGGTGGAATAATAATCTTTACAGTGTTTACATGAATACCCGGCTGGCCCTGTCCCTCCATTGCTGAGGGGCCTCTCACCTGGAGTTGCTTGCCCTGGAAATCACCAGGCTCCATGGAGTCCTTCTGCAACACAGCATGTCTGTCCTCTGCCCAGCTTTTTTCTGCTGAGCGTGAGTTCCTGGCCAGTGCAGACAATGGCCTGGGCAGAGCTGGGGCAAGGCCCCGGCACACAGACCCTGGGAAAGAAAGCCACACTTGCTTTTGTGGGGGGCAGGGAAGTGGAGGTCGCCAAGACTCCATCAAACTGAAGTCTCTCCAATTTACTTTCAGGAAGGAGCTCCATTAACATGAGCGTTTGGGGAAAAAAACAAAAACACTAATCACCATCCAAAATGTACATGCTATTTCCCATCTGGTGTGCAGAATTGGATCATCTCGGGAGTCTCGGGAAAATGCAGCAGATGGGCTGGGTTTGGAGCGCGTCTCCCCACAGGCAGCGAGGAGAGGAGGAAGAGACTTGGCACGGCAGCCAGCCTGAGTGAGGGATGCTGGGCCCTGCCGGGCCCCCATCAACTGGTCCTGCAGGAACCCTCCCCACTGTCAGATGCCTGATGCCGCCAGAGCAGCTGTGTTGGCTGCCCCTGTGGCTTCCGGTCCATCCTGGGAAGCAGTGGCTCATGCTCTCAGTTTGCAGCAACTCTGCTGCAACTCAGGCCTCAGCGGTGCCAGGGAAAGATTCGAGGACATCACACGTTTGCTGCTACTGCTTCTTCTCTGTGCACCAAGGGCCAGCCATTCAGCAGGGATTGTGTTAGGGCTCCCAGAGTCACCAAGCGGAACCATTGCTGACCACTCTGCCTGCACACTGTATTGCTTGGTTTGGATGCCTCCAGGGAGGGGATTTAGGGGTGCTCCAGGGAGGATGGGGGCAGAGAGATGGGCTTCTGCTGGGGAGAAGGCATTGTCCTCAAGCTTCTGGCCAGCCAGACCAGGGGAATAGGTGACCAGGGTCTCCAGGCTACACCACTGCAAAAGGGGCTGTGTGTCCCTGAGAGCAGCTTAGCCTGTGACCTTTGAGTGGATTCAGAAAGGAGAGAGGTGTGTGCAGCAGGCAGGAGGCTGGATCAGCTCCCAGCACTTGGAAACAGAGAAACCGGGAGGGAAAGCATCGGGTGCGGAAACAGGGCCTCTGGAGAGAGGGACCATGGAGATGGCAGGGAGTGAGCAAAGCTCTCCATTCCCCGTTTACAGGGGCCTCTAGAGAGGGGATGGCCCCCTCCTACTTCATCTGACCCTGCAGATGACTGCTGTCCTATCAAACAGCAGGATGCCACCAACACCTTTCATCTCGGCTGTGAATTTCGATCCCACTCCCTGGGACAGCCCTCCCCACCCGCCTCCCCACCATCTAATTAAAGGGAAGAAAGTAATTAAGGAAGGGCATATAACATTCCCTGTAACACTGAACGTAATAACGGCCCTCGGCCCCTCCCCCTTCTGATCCATAAATATGACAGGCAGAACAACTCTCCACAACACCAAATTGTTTATTGCTTGCTAAGCTGGAAAGCACTTGAATTAACCTCCTGCATAAGTGGAGTTAGGAAAGATCCAGGCGTCTTTAAGTGGAAAGAGCCAGACAGCGTCCTTGTCAGAGAACCAAGAGGATGGGGCCTCACTCACACACTCACTCATTCATATGAGCATTCACTGAGTGCCCACCATGTAATGGACCATTTGGTAGCGCTCGGAATGCAGAGGAGAATAAACAACACCGCCTTGGCTGTTGGAGTCATATCATGTTTGCAATTTCAAAAGTGGCGGCTGTGACCCAGGAAGAGGAGGCCCTGATGCCCCAGGATAAGACCCTTGGGGCTGGTGGCTAAAATGAGATGGGAGGGCAGCACCCCAGGGCCCCACCTCCCGGTCCTGGCTGAACCATTGCTGATCAACAAGCCTATTTTAGACACCAGGCACTGTAGATATGCAGTGGATGGAGATGAAGCAGACACTGCCCACCCACTCAACCTAGAGAAATTCACAGTTAAGGTGGGGAGATAGACGAGGACACAGCATGAACTATAGCATAAAAAGAGCCACTCCTTAAACAAGATGAGTGGAAAATGCAGGAAAAACACAGGGACAGGAACAGTTAACTCTGGGGGAGTTCTAGAAAGGATCACAAAGGAGCTGACATTGAAGTTGGGTTTTGAAGCATGGCTAGGAATTCCCAGTGGAGAAAAGGGCGCAGGAAAATCTAGGTATTAGGAAAAGTTCATGCAAAGACTCAAAGGCATGGAAAGGGAGGTGGCCTGTTTGGGCTGAAGTGGAGAGGGGTTGGGGGCAGGTGAGGGTGGGGAGGGGAGCCTTGGAGACAGCTAAAGAGAGGAAAATAGCCCACAGTCCATGAAAGGTGATGTAGCCTAGAGGTTAAGAGACCTGGAGAAGGTGACCCGGATTCAAAACCTGGCCTCACCACTTCTACCTGCATCTCATTCCGTTTCCTCATCAGTAGAGCGGAGTGAATAATAGCACCTACTTTACAGGGAAGTTGTGTGGATCAAAAAAGTGAAAACCCCTAGAGTGCCTGGCACACAGCAAGAAACAATAAATGTATCTGATTACCACTGAAATCATATCACCATTCCACCTAACATATTCTCCCTGAGCCACGGGGAGGGTTTGAGCAGAAGAGCAACACCCTATTCGCAGGGTGCACTTGGGACTGATCCCTCCAACAGTGGTTTAGACTCAGTACGTTCCCAAACATCACCACAGTCCCAGAATGCCCCAGCACGCTTGTTCAAATACGTATTCCCAGGCCTGCCCCAGAATCACCGAGTCCAAGTCCCCCAGATCAGGAGGGGTATTTTGGAGAGGATAAAAAATATTCTAAAACTGGATCGTGGGGATGGTTGCACCACTGAGTTTACTAAAAAATCGTTGAATTGTACACTTAAAACAGATGAAATTTAGGGCATGTAAACGGATCTCAACAAAACCATTATTTTAAAAATCCCCCAGGTGACTCTGTAAGACAGCTCAGCCTTGGAGGTCAGGGTGGGCTCAGGCAGGGAACTCAGAACCACAGGGCTGGTGGGCAAGCTGGGGGGAAAGAAGGACAGTGATGGTGGAGTAAATCCCTCAGCAGCCTGTGCCAGCCCGCCTGTATTTGAGGCTGCTTCGCTGGGCTTAAACTCCTCTCTCATCTTTATCAAGGAAGCCATTGGATTTCGCTGAGGGCTCTCCCTCCTCCGTGGCTCCCTCGGGTACCAGCCCTGCCCACCTGCTATTGTAGCACTGGGACCCATCATCGAGTGTGCTGCTTCCAGGCCTGGCTCTCCAGGCGCCCTGAGAGCTCCTCCAAGGCAGGCAGACAGAGGGGCACAGATACATGGTCACCCAGCACATGGTGGGTGCCCCGTGCAGGCACTGCCCAGGCTCCCTTTCTGTGTGGGGTGTGGATGGCGCTTTAGCACCTAGGTGGGGCCCCAGGCACCTGGCTTTGCAAAGATCTTCCCAGGAGCTGGTGCTAAGCTTGGCCTTCTGCTCCTAGTGGCTCGGAAGCTACTTTCGCTAAGATACTGTGTGTGTGCGAGCACACTCAATCGTGTCTGACTCTGCGACCCCATGGACTGGAGCCCACCAGGCTCCTCTGTCCGTGGGATTTCCCAGGCAAGAATACTGGAGCGGATTGCTGTTTCCTTCTCTAGGAGATCTTCTCGACCCAGGGATCAAACCTGCGTCTCTTTTTGGTGTCTGCTGCATTCTCAGGCGGGTTCTGTACCAGCTGAGCCACCAGGTGAGCCTCTGCTAAGATACTGGGTTTTCCTGTAGCATCTGATGGAAAAATCAGAAAGCGCTTTTTGGCCAACCCCCAATTAATTCATCAACCCCCTCTCCTTCCTCTCTGTACCTCTGCCTGCTCCTGACATCAGTCTTCATCTGAGTTTCTTCTCCTCTTCAAGGCTGGGAGCGGCTTCTGGGGGGGGAGTCTGCCTCCCAACCCCCAACCTCGCTCTTCTCTTCCCTGGGTCACCACAGCTCCTACCTGTCTTTCTTGGCTGAGTTCCAGGAGCTCTTACGTTAGATGACCCCTAGTTTGTCGCTTCTACGGATTCTAAACTTCTCATCTGTCTCCTCAAACACTCCATGTATTCCTTCCGTCCTTTGCTGTGACCCCCACAATCCCTTCCTGCATCTCCTCATCACGCCCTGTGCCCCTTGACCTCCACTATTTATCCCATGGACCCCACCTGTGATCGTGTGGTCCTCCCATGTCACCTCAGCCTCCTGGTCTCCCCCTGCCAATAATGCTTGTTGACAAAGAACAGACGAATGAATGAGGGAAGCAGCTGTGCAGATATTCAGAACTAGCTTGAAGTGTGATTGGTGCAAAGTGCTTTTCCTTGAATTGTCTGGAAAATTGTTTCTATTTTTTGCTCACTGGTATGTAACTCCCCACCAGAAACTGGAGTTCTTGTCCATACCCCTGTCCTTCTGTTCTGGTCTCTGGCCACGGGATCAAAAATCAGGAAGATAATAGCCCTCTGCCTAAGGGCTCCTGCCTCCCTGGTTTACATCCCACACACTGGCTCTCTCAGGGGGCACCCAGGAGAGCCACATAAACAGCCAGCCAGGGTCCCATCCTAGCTGCTTTGTTGTGGGACCACCATCTAAGACCCCAATGACCTAATGTGCAGGGAACCTCCTGCACTTGGCAGGGAAAACCAGAGGGCCATCCAGAGTCCCCAGTATCTGAATCTTGCTCTCTGTCCCCATCCCCTGGTTCTCACCTGTCCTCAAGCTACTCAGAGTTTTGGGCTTCTCTGAGTATCTCTGAACATCCTGGTACTTGGAAGGGATGGACATACATGCTTGAGAGCAAAGGGACTCAGCCAGCTGAGTCAATAGAATGAAATGAAGCCGAATCAGAGAAATAAGGCTGTGGCCACGGGCACCTGTCCTGTTTCCTCAACCCAATGCAACTCAGGTGGAAGAGGGGAGCCTGGGATTAACTGACTGGCAGAACCTTCTTCCCCATCGCTCTGTCTTCCTGGTGGCTGAGAGATAACACAGAGCTGGGTCTGGCTCCTGCAAGCTGGCCTCCTCCCTCCCCAGTGCAGGGCTCCCCCCTGAGCCTCCTCTCCCTCCTCTCATCTGCAGCTGCCTTCCTCTGTCTGCAGGGAGCACAGCAGTATTCACAGCTCGGGGCTTGGGGACCCCAGCCCTCCCTGAAGTCTCTGAAGGCTCCCTGCTCTGAATGGGGTGGGAAGGGTGTGTTCTCTTTCTAAATGGAATCTTCTGAATTATGTCTCTTACAGGTTGGGAAGTACTCCTGGGGATCAGAAGATCCTGGATTGAGATCAGAGAGGAGTCAGGCACATCACCAAGGACAGGACCAGCAGGAAGCCCAGGTGAGTAGGGGTTGGGGCTTGCTGGGGAGGAGGGAGCCTGGAGAGTTTTCCAAGCCTGACAGCAGGTTTGGGGATCAAGCTCTAGGCTTCCGTTTCCCCTGGCCACCAGCCTGCCCATTGCATGAACACAGAGACTCACCCCCAGTGCACACACAGCTTCTGTGGATGCTGTCCTCATAGTGGGAGTGAGGGGGGGGAGGGGAGCAGAGGAATGGCCTGACCTGCATCATTCCTCTGAGCCCCTCCCGCTCACACACATCCAGTGAACCCTGGGGGCCTGGAGCCAGGTGTGTGCATGTGTAATACAGGCTTGCAGGAAAGAGGGTTATTTTTGCCCCCAGGGTGGACTCAGGTGTCTGGCATGTCCATGAAGAAGGGAGAGTTCATCACTAAGCACAACACGCTCTGACCATGTGCTAGGTACATTTCTGAGGACATCCCATGTATTAATTCATTTAATGCTGACAACAACCCTGCTGGGCAGATACTATCATTATCCCCGTATTATAGACAAGGAAAGAGAGGCATGAAAAATAAGGTAAACTGCCCAGGGGTACTCATCTGGCAAGAGACAGGGCACATGTGCAGCCAGCTGCCTGGCTCCAGTCCCCACTTTCCTTAGTACTAGGTGGATGCCAGTAGCTGAGTGTGCCAGTCTGTGCCTGCCTGCAGTAGCACAGGCATCTTTTTGTACTCGAGTGTTTGTGTGTGCAAAGTGCCAGGAACAGGTACGCTCTCGCGCTCGCCTGCCCAGCTTCGTTCAGTGAAATCTTGAGGAATCTACCCCTTCTTCCGCCAGAGGAGCCTATAGCTTTCCTCGTTCCAGGCTGCATCTGACCAGCTCCCTGAGGCTGGTGCTCTCCTTCTCCACGCCCTCCCTGCTGGGGACAAGACACCGGAAGGGAGACCAGTACAAAAGCAGAGCACACTGAGTGTTCAGATATGATGCAGGGTGAGCTGGATTTCCAGCACCGGCTGCAGCTGGAATTCTGTCCACCCCCAGCCCCATTCTGCCCGCAAACAGTAGTACTTCCTTCCACCTTGGACAGTTGCTGGAGGAAAATCTCTTCCTAGATGCAGGCAGGATAGGGACTATATCCCTGGAGATCCTCTGTATTATGAGATGGGGGCTGAGACTGTCTGGATCAGAGCCCAGATCTGACATCAACGGCGAGTTGGGGACCCAGTGCCCACACCCCTCCGGCCCTGGGGCAGGAAGGCAGCATCTTTTCCCCAGAGCCTGCTGTCCCCATCTTCCCCAGGGTCCTCCGCCCAAGGGCACGTGCTCCTCTCCACTCCCAGCCTGGCTGCCTGCCGCCTCGCCTGTCTTGCGGGCAGAGCAGCGCCATACCTGCATGCCAGAGAGGCACAGGTGTGCCCGCGCCGCTCACACAGCGTACCACCTGCTGGAATCTTGGCGGAGGGCGGGCTTGGGATGGGATCCACGGGAGAGACAGTCTGTGGCATAATTAAGAGGGAGCAAAACTCAAAACGAAACAATGTTTTCCTTCCTCTCTTTTCTGCCACTTGCCCTGATTATTTTCCCACTTTAAAATTCTACATCAACTTTAATTAAGCTGGCCTCGGGCAGGGAAGTCTGGCAAACTTGGAGAAGTTCACTTGTTTATTTTCTTATCACTCGGTGATTGGATTTTCGTGTTTCGCTTTCTCGCTCTCTGAGGAGGGATGACGGCAGCCTCCTGCCCGTGGGGGCACAGGTGCAGACAGGACTGCTCACCACAGCCTCCAAAAGAAGGTACTTCTCCGGAAAAACCTACTGATGGCTGACTTATGTTCTACTTTTATCCCACCTCTTATTACACCCTACAAGATCAGGGTGTAGGAGCAGGGTGTCAACACTGGACTTGAGCTCCAGGAACTTGAGTCAAAAGCTCAGTTTTGCTGCTTATTTGCTGGGCACAGGTCACTCATGTAGTCATTCATTCTCCCATTCACTTGCTCATTCACCTGCTTTCTCTCACCTATCCATTCGCGAATTCATTTAGTCTCCCATCATCTACTCTGCAACACCCTGAGCCAAGTACATGCCTGCTTCTGCCCCACTCTCAACCCCAGCAAGTAATTTGTTCTCACGTTATTTGGTTCCCTTAAGCTCATTTCGTCCTCTTTTGGTTATTTCAAGGACAAAAAGATCACGTGAATGGAAGCCACTGTGGCTTCTGGCTTGGTGTGGTGGCATCACAGCTAGGCTTCCCTGGTGGCTCAGATGTACAGAATCTGCCCACCATGCGGGAGATCCGGGTTCAGTTCCCTGGATCAAGACGATCCCCTGGAGAAAAGAATGGCAACCCACTCAAGTATTTCTGCCTGGAGAATTCCATGGATAGAGGAGCCTGGCAGGCTACAGTCATCAAGGGGCACCTCTAACATCACATCCATCATCAGACCTTGGCTCTGGGGCATTCTGGGCCTTGGTCTTCACTGGCAAGTCAAATGTCCAGACCATCTCCAGGGTCAGGTAGGTCAGCTGAATCCTGAAGGTTCCTGAATTTCATGATAAAGCAGGGAGCTAGGTGCTCTGAAGGAGTCACAAAGCTTGGGTAGCTAACTGGTGAGTTCAGTACAGTGCTGTGGCACCCTGGGCTGTACCATAAAGTTGGGTGGCAGTTTGATGCTCAGGCTGAAGGCTGAGGACGAGAGAAGCAGGCAGTGGCTGCCCAGCCTGGTGGGGAGGCAGCATACGTATGGCAGTTAGTGAGTGAGTGGCTGAGAGGATGAATGTGTGAGTATTTAAGGAAGTGGGTGACTGAGCAAGGGACCGAATACATGAATGGATTAGTGAACAACTGAATGCCTGATGAGTGCCTGAACGAAAGAGCAGATGACTAAATGAATGCATGAATCCGCAACTGAGCGGGTAAAGTGAATGCATGAGTGAGTGAGGGATGAAGGAGCAAACGAGTGAAGGGTGAGTGAGTGAGTCATTAGGGGATTGAATGAATGAATGAATGAATTAGGAATGACTGAATGGATGCGAGGATGAATGCATAAGGGACTGAGTAATGAATCAGTGAAAGAGAATGAGTGGATGATCCTGCAAATGGATGAATTAGTGTGGCCATATGAATGTCTAGCGGTGACCAAGGGACCTCGTGAATAGATTAATTACGGAATGACTGAGTGGCTCTCCTCCCCACCGCTGGTAACAGGGGTTGGATGCGAATGGTTTCTGATGGGCAATTCTCCTCTCCTCCTCTCCCGCTGTGCAGCAGAATCCCCCCTCAGCTTTGAAATCATTGGAGACTGTTCCATTATGCATAGATACAAACAGGACTGCCTTAGCGTTTACTTCGCCCCCAGAACTGCACCCGAACTATTGAAATGTAGGTGTCAGGAAAATAACAGATCTCTGGTGGCCTGCTTACCTGTCCCCCTTACTGCTGAGAAATAAGTCACAGCAGCAGGTTAAACTGACAATAAACACAGGAATTGACTTCAGTGGGAATGAACTTGCTTGACTGTTGACAAAAATGTAAGGTGATGCAACTCTCACAGGGCTTGCTGCTTGCTCAGGTGGCAGCCGGCCGCTCTGTGCTTCTTCCTTCTTGAAGCAGGGACAAAGGACCCAGGATGACAAAAGGGTGCCCATCCCTGAACCAAGAGGCAGGTCACAGCATCTTAAGAAGGGCCGAGGCTTAGCTCTGGAAGTTGGCACAGGGGGATTTTGCCGAGGAGAGGTTGCTGTTAAGTGAAGAGAGGGGATGAGGAAGGCCTCCCCTCCTCCTGCCTCCCGTTCAGGAAGGTGACAAAGATCAGGCAAGGGCTGGCAGCTTTCTGTCCTGGCCACCCTCCAGGTTGAGATGGTGGTGAGGTTAATTTCTCCCCCCATTCTCATCAGGGCTCCCTGAGCACACACCAGGCTAGGGCTGCCACTTAGGGGAGTGGCCAGAGCCCGCCTGCAGCTTGCCCGCCGGGCAGTCTGAAGGGAGATGAAGGTAGGCAGGCTTCGGCAGAGGGCACTCACGTCCTAGGAATCTGCACTCAGCAACCACACGCCTGTGTTCCGTGGTTTCCTGGGGAAGCGGAGATCATGAATCTCGGTAACTCGAGCCCAGGGCCCCATCACTCACCGTGATTGTGGGGGGATTGAGAGCTGGAGTGGATCAGTCTAAACAAAACACACACACAGGGGACTCTTCCAAATGGGCCCGCTTGGCCATCACTAGGGGAGCCCTCCCGCCGCTGGGCGGAAGCAGGGGAGGCGCTCGGGAGGGGCCCTGCAGCTTAGGGTTTCCTCCTCCCCCATCCCCACCTGTGAGCCGGTGGGAGACATGAATCTTGCTGGCAGCGACTTGGGCCAGCTCAGCCGTTTTCAGGGTTGTTAATGAAATGCAGGAGCACTTGTCCTTTCAGACAGCGGCCCCTTTTATTTTGGAATGAAAAGCTGCATTAGTCTGAATGAGGTTGGGAGGCCTCATAAATCCGCTCTGCCTGCCTCGTGGGGGAGCAAGGAGCGGAGGCCTGGCTGGTGGGATAGACTTGTTTACCAACAATTCAAGAAGCCGGGATTGGTGGCTCCCAATCCCTGGAGATGCCGCTTGAGATCGTGCCAGCCTTGGTGCCTGCTGGTGGCAAGGCAGCCGGGAGAGGTGCACGACGGCAGAGACAGGGGGCTGCAGGTTCCTCCCGATGCATGCTGGGGACAGCGGAGCTCCCCAGCTTGCTCTACTGAAGGAGTCAGATCCTAGTCCACCTGCAGCCTTTCTATAAACAGCCAGAAGCCCAGTAGGTCTGCACAGGCGGTGATGAAGGTCCTCTGTTGGAGCCTGTCCCCTGCTCAGTCCAGGTGGGACAGGACAAGGGTCAGGCACACAAGCTTAGGATGCAGATGGGCCTGCATGGGGGTCCTGGCTCCCAGCCCACAAAGCCTGGCGGTGATGGCCAATGCAATTAGAGGGAGGGAAGAGGAAGGAAAGGAAAGGGGAGAATGGGAGGGGACGAGGGGAGGGGGAGGAGAAGTGTCACACACTAGCTGTGTGACGCTGGACCTCCCCCACTCCTCTGAGGCTCAGAGTCTTCAACAGTAAACTGCAAAAATCATCCAGATCCTATTACAGAGGGCTGGGAGATGGTCAGATGAAGTGATGCACAGAAGGGTCCCTGAGCAGGGCATCGCCTGGAGTACAGAGAGTGTGTAATAAACACTAGCAGCCCCTGTCATCACGGCTGTTATTTCTGTTGTAGTGCATCCCATCCTCCCCTGACCGGGAGCGAGCCGGCTGCTGTCAGTGTGAGGAGACCTCTGTGTAACACAATGGTTCGCAGCTAGGTCCAGAATAAGGCCTGGTCCCCCTCTGGGGGCAGCCGGCTTCCCGCTGACCCACGGTTCCAGCTGGATTTCCAGGCCCATGAACTGAGTCCCACAGCCTCTGCAGCTGGAGGCTTTCCCCAACACAGCCAACATGGCAGCAGAGGAGAGCCTCCCTCCGCAGCGCTGGCTGACTCCCGCTCAGTCTAGGATGCTGCAGGAACAAGGCCTGGCAGATGCTGCTTCCCTGGGGGTGCTGAGGGGGCTGCAGGGCTACACGCTTGAGCCCCGGGTCCTCAGATTGCCCCTCCACCTTCCCCCATGTGCTTCTCCAGGGCCAGTCTCTTTCTTGGAAGCTACTGCTTCCCTCCTCCTGCTCCTCACCCTTCATCCCTCTCTCACCACTGGCCTTTGCCGGAGTTCTGGTCCAGGGCACATACCTACCCATTCCCTGGAGTCACACCTCTACAAGTTCCACTCTTCGGTTTTCCAGCCAGGTCACTTGTTCCCTGTCCCTCTCACGGCAAGAGGCTGCCTGCAGGATAACCAATAGAGACCTAGCATCCCGGCTCACCCTTCCTCCCCCAGGCCCTAGCCATTTCAGGGCCCAGCCCTAGGAAGATAGGTACCAAGCAGCTTGCAAAGGTTTTGGGGTTTGCTTGCGTTCTTGTTTTTTCTTTTTTCTTGGACACTGTTGGCGATGCCTTTTTAGCCTTACACCCATTGCCTTGAGTTCAGATCCTGCCATTGCCTTTTCCATTTCCCTCGCAGGCCACTAGAATTTCCTTCTTTAGTCATCAGCCAGGACTTTCTGGTTCCTTGGAACAACTAAGCCAGCTGTGGAAGCTGATAAGTGCTGGGAATGGGGTGTCCACTCTTGAAGAGGCGCCTTCAGCTTTACCCTAGAGGGCGGGGCCTTCTGCTCCCTTCTCTTGCACATCCTCATTGCCGGTGCCTACTGGGACCCGTAACTCTCTATCAAGAGGTGGCAGCTGCTGCTTCTCTGGCTCTGGTCTGCATGTCCTTCCCTCTGGTCCCTTGGGCCACATTTTTCAGTGGCTGCTTGGGAAACCAGCCACTCCTGCTGGAGGGTGAGGAAGGCCTAAAGTCTGGCAAAAAAAAAAAAAAAAAAAAAAAGGCAACCTTTATTTGCTGGCAGATCTTTGAGGATGTCCTCAAGACCTGCACAGCTCTTTCCCTTCTGGAGAGGAAATCCTTGGGAATTTCCCTTCTTGCTCCTTCCAGGGTTGCTCCCATTTCAGGAGGGAGAGGGTACCTCCCCCGCCTCCCCCAATCATCAGGATTGGCCCTGCAGTAATACCCACTTCCCCACACAATGCTTCCTATGCCTGGACATGGAGGGAAAGAAACGACGGGGAATTAACAAGCCAGATAGAGCCCGACTCATAGGCTATTTGTAAGAAAATTAAAGATTTGTTTTTCAGATGTTGGGGGCCATGCTGTTACCAGACAGCTGGCAAATGGGAGAGATTGGAATGATGGAATAGATCAAATTATTTAAATGAGAAAAATAAATTCACACACAGCCTAGCCGCTGCCCGGTGACAGATTCGTTTATTTATCTACTGTATCGGCACCGCTTTGTCTCTGTCAAAAAGGTCATTAAACTCGCCTAACTGCGTATTTCGCAGCCTCCTGCTCCAGCCTCGCTCCACAGCTCTTCTCTTCCCTCGACACCCAGCGCCACTTGAAAAAAAATTTATTATCGCTAATAAACAAGGTTTTGTTTTTTTTTTTTTAACCCTTTCTAGCTTGCTCCCCCTCAGGTCCTGCTCCACCCCCACGGAAAATTACAGTTTCTCTTTATTCTTTCTCAGGAGAAATGGGGAAGGGGGCCCGTCCTCCTGCAGAGTTGGAGAAGAGAGATGCGAAGTACCAGGGTGCATCTCAGCCGTCCCTCTGTATCTAAGGATTTAAGCCATCTTCCTCCGAAACCCCCGTAGTGGCGGTGCACGGTCAAGTTCGGCTTTCCACAGCATAGGGTCTGCTGCCCTGGGCTCTCCCACCCCCACCAGCTCCGGCAGCTCCCCTAGTCCAACGCTGGACGATCCTCCTGGAATTTCGTCTCCCCCGACTCCCGGGCCCAACTCTAACTCTGCTTCCACGAGGGATGGGGGTTAGGGAGGGAAACCGGCTCCTGGGTCAGTCCCCGGCCGCTGCCGTCCAGCCAGCGCCGGCTGCGTGGGAGCTGGAAGGCGAGACTCCGCTGACGGCGGGCCCCGGGTCCCTCTGCTCCCGGCGGGCGCGTCTCTTCCAGCTGGTCGGGCCGCTAGGCTGCCGCCGTCTCCCAGCTCGCGGTGCCAGCTCTCGTGCTCCACGCCCGGCTCCCAGGCTCCGTGCCCTCGCAGTCGAAGGGGACCGGGGGCCGCAGGGCGGATGGGGACGACTGAGAAGCGAGGAGAGTCCTTGTTCTCCCGCCGTCCCCCTAAAACGGGTCCCGGGCCCCCTTCCCCGCCCCCTGCGCAGGTGTGAGCTCGCGAGTGTACGCCTCGGCGGGTTTGAGTGTGAAGTGTGTGTGCGCGGGGGAGTGCGCGGAGGGAGCGCGGGCGGCGCGGGAGGCGGGAGGCAGGGCGCGAGGGAGGGGGCTGGGAGGGAGTGTGTGCGCGCGTGCAACTCCACTCCGGGGCTTTGTGCGAGCCCGGGCGATAGCATCCGCCGCGGCTGGAGGAGGAGCGGCCGGAGACGCGCGTGCAGCCCGCCTGCCAGCGCCCGGCAGCCGGGGCAGGTGGGAGCCCGCGCGGGAGCAGAGCCGACGCGAGCCGCAGCTGAGTCCGAGCGGAGCCCGGGCGGAGCCCAGGAGCATCGCTCGAGGGGGGCCCGTGGGCGGCAGCCGGGCGGGGCGGGCGCCGGCGGGGCGGCCCCCCAGTAAGATGTGCGCGGCGCCGCGGGGCGCCCCCCACTCGCAGCGGCGCTCGGGAGCCGGGCTGCTGGCCCAGGCGGCGCCTCGGGGGCTGCTGCGCGCCCGCGCCTAGAGCTGCCGCCCCAGGGAGCCCGCCACGGCCGCGCCCCGGGCACGCTCGGCGGCGCCCAACGATGACCGCTCCCTGGCGGCGCCTCGGGAGTCTGGTTTGGGAATACTGGGCCGGGCTCCTCGTGTGCGCCTTCTGGATCCCAGACTCGCGCGGGATGCCCCACGTCATCCGGATCGGTAAGGGCTCCCGGGAGCCGAGGGTCTCCGTGCGCCCGGGCGGGGGCGGGAACGGGGGGCCACTGACCGCGATCCCAAGAGATTTCCCAATGTCTCTGGGGGCTGCCGGGGCCGGGTGACCACCAGGAGCTCGACCCGGTGAGGACAAAGTTCCCAAGCCGGGGTCACGGGCCTTACTTATTGGGAAAGAGGCGGCTGGGCTGCGGCGGGCGAGGGGCCCTTGGCGCGCTCCTGGACCGCCAGACCTGGCGGAGTGTAGCGAAGCGTTCGGGTCCCAGCCTGAGTCGCGGGCGCATTGGGGCGCATTTGCCCGCGACTGCCAGCAGGACCGGCCGCAGACCGAGTTCTGGGACCTGGCTCCTCCGCGAAGCGGGAACCCTGGGGAAGGCGCCAACTTCTCTTGCCTCTCCGCTTCCCGCGGGCCCCTCGCCCCGACCTGGGGCAGGGCTCGAGCGGCCGCGGCGGGGAAGCAGGGTCCGGCTTCGCCAGACGAGGACGGCCGGTCTCCTCTCCCGGTGGCCGCCCTCGGCCTCGGTGGCCCCCTTTCAGCCCCGCGGCGCGGGGCAGGGGAGGGTCGCCCCCTCCCCCGGTCGCTCCAGCCATCCACCGCGGCACAGGCCTCTCCCCCGCCTGGGGCAGCGCAGAGCCCGAGCGGCGCAGGCAGGGAAGGCGAGGAGAGGGATGCCAGCGGTTTTTAAAGTTAGCCGAAATCCCTCAGCAGCTGGCGGCGGCTGGCGGGTCTGCGCGCGGCTCTGAGGCTCTCGCGTCTCCGCGTCTCTTCTCGCCAGAGACTCTTACTCGGGGCTTTAACTTTGTTGCGGCCGCCCCAGGCATCCCGAAGGCAGCGCTCAGGGCTGTGCGGGGAGGGAGAGTGGTGGCGGGGGAGAGGGTGGAGGGGCGCGTGTCCCAGGCCCGAGACCGCCAGGGCTGGGCCCGGCCTGGCCAGGCGGGAGCCTCGGCCACGCAGGCCCTGCGCCCGCAGCCAGGCGGGAGACCTGGGCCGCCTGGGTTCGCGAGGCGCCCCCACCAGCATCTGGCTTCTCGGAGCCAGGGCCGCCTTCCTCCCCTGTGGCTCTAATCCAGGCGCGGACTCTGGGCTGCCCGCGGCGTGACGGGGTGCAGGCAACCGATATCGAGCTTGGCTTCCGTACTTGAGGTTTTCCTAGGAGGCAATCAGAAATCCCTTCTCTCTCTTCCCTGGTCTCCCCTGGATTCCAGGTCCTCTTGAACTGGACATCTGGACGAGGGTAGAACACAGTCCTCAGCTCTGCCCGCGCTGGGGTCTTCCTGTTCCTGCCCAGGACCCCAGCAGGCAGATATTTGAGGCAGAGGAATCCAGGCACCCGACTCTGGGGACAGCCCTCACGACTAGGCTTAACCCTTTGCAGCCCAGACTGCTCCAGGCAAGCCAAAAATATTGTTTCTATCTCTGCACCTTTGCCTGTCCCAGAGCCCGGTCTGGTTACCGTTCCAGGAGCAGGCAGCCCCTTAGTAGTGGGCCAGGACTTCCTTTATTCCCTCTGTTTTTTTGGTTTTGTTTTTTGGTGTGTGTGTGTGTGTGTGTGTGTGTGTGTGTGTGTGTGTGCACAGGGGCCTGATTGATAGGGTGCCCTTGGGAGAAGAGAGGGGCCCGAAAGGTGCTCTGCACCCAGCCCACGCATTGCGGTTCCCTCTCCTGTTCCTCCCCCTGCAGGGGTGGGAGGGGCTCTCTCAAAGCCCAGCGCCAGCGGGTGGTGGTCTTTGGGGGCCCAGGAAGCCAGGAGCAGGTGAGGGAAGCCAGGCAAGGATGCGCTGAGGAGGGGCGGTATGGTGTATCCTCACCCGCTCCCTTTTACCGTGAAATTGACTTTCACCCGGGGACTCCTCACTGCCCTGAGGGGAAGCCCCAAGCCTGCCCGCCCTTTCTTGGGTTCAGCGTGTAATAATGCAATTAAGGATGGCAAAGCCCTCCTCTCTTCTAATCTTCTTCGTATTAAGCCCCAGGATTAATTAGCGTGTCGGCCCAAGCCATTTATATCCAAGAGCCCTGCCCCATTTGATTCCCAGCCCGAGGACTGGGGTGCTGTGCCAATGCCAAACGTGACCGCCGGAGCTCTGCCAGCTTGGATGGAGGATGGGTAGGCTCTGAGATCCCTGGGTTTCTCTGGAGCTCCCTGGGGAGCTGAATTTGCCTCCTTCAGAGCCCAGGCTGGAGTTTCAGCAGGAGCCAACGGCTACAGTGGACACGGTGTGTTGAGAGAGACACACACACAGAGAATAGCATGTTGAAACCCAAACACAACACCTTGGCCGGGCCCAATGCCCTCTCCTTTCTTCTTTCTCTCTCTCTCCAGCCCTGAAATCTCAGGGCTTTGGCTGGGGCCACAGGAATTGAGGCCCTGGAAATTGGGTGTGCTGGATGGTTCTGGTTCCCAAGACGGGGGCCTGAGCTGGCTGTGTTGGGAGCCGAATCCTTCTCCAGTAGGCAGGCGTCGCCTAGCACCAGCCCAGGAGAGGGTTTTCCTGCAGGTGTGCGAGGGGCTCTCTGGACTGGGGAGCAGCGTACCCGCCCCCTCTCTTTGTGCCTTTTTTGGGGGCTTAAATTTCCTCTTAGACAAGGAGATGGATAGCTCAGCAGTGTGACAGAGTGTTCAAACAATCCGTCTTGAATAGATGAATTGCATTGCTCTGTCTTTTTGTAATTGTGTCTATCAGAGGGAGAGGTCAAGGCATTGATTGCTTGGATGGTTTGCAAGTAACAAAGGAGAGTGAGGGAGAGAGCGAGGGAGAGAGAGTAATTGGATTGTAGTCTGCAGGAAAAAAATGATCATTGATTATTTTATATGAATATGTGGAAGATGTATTCTGTGTGTTGTTATCAAGTGTTGCTCGTTGAAGGTTTTCAAGACATTGTTCAGCATTTTATTATTATTATTATCATCGTTATTATTGTTCAGATGGATCCTAGTCTTAACTCATGGAAAGCAGCTTAATGCATGGGTCCTTCCAGTGCTTCTGTGGCCTCATGTGGGGACCTGGATTTCCTGGCTACTAGACCTAGACGCTGATGTGGAGGGACCTTGGGCTGGGAACCAGGAGGCCTGGGTTTTCTACTCTGCCTTCCACCAATTTCCTGAGCCACCTTGGTCAAGTCACACTGTCCCACCACCCCGGAGCTTCAGTTTCCTCATCTGTAAACTATTGAGTTGGCCATGATGCTTGGGATATTCTGTGATTTTAAGTTACCTTTCAGTGTGGGCTGGTGGGGACTGTCCATGCCTTGGTAGGTTTCATGTCTAGATCGTCCCTTATTTTACATACATGTAGAATCAAGGGCCAGTCTAGCATTTGAGAAGGGAACCAGACAGTGGTGGCGTTAGCTGGAGGAGCTCCAGAGGATGGTGGTGATCTCTAGCCAGCCAGGGGGAGGTTCAGAGCCAAATGACTGCAGAGACATAAAGCAGGTGTATGTGGCGGGGTGGAAGGTGGGCGGATCGGGCAGACTCGCCCAGCATCTACACTCGGAGCAAAACAGAGTTTTGAGACTCTGAGCCTGGACTGGGAGGCGGGGAAGCCCAGCGGACACTGCAGTCAGTCCCAGGGGCTTGAGGTCCCCTCCCCAAGTCAGCCCTGTCTGCATCCCCTGCCATCAGTTCACCCAAATGGTCCTGAACGTTCATCTCCTGAGTTTGGTAGCCGCTGTGTGTAAAACAATGAGAAATTTCTCACAGTGACTGGTGATGCGCTGAAACATCGCGACCGTGTTGGAGCAGACAGCCACTGAATGAAGATCAATAGGGTTTTCCCCCCTGGAAGTAAATAGCTTCAGACAAGACCTGGGAGTGGCCCGAGGGGCCTTAGAAAGCATTAACTTGAGGAATTTCTGCCTCCGCTTTCCAGCCCAGCTGCTCCTGTCAGCCCGGGCTTCCCTCCTTTTCGAGCTGGAGTTTATAATTTCTTCTTGATGCCTGCCTTGCACTGCGCTAAACCGTCTTTTGACGTCAGGATGATCCGGGGTTTTTAGAGGTGGCTGCTGTGGGGTGAGCCAGCACAGCGTCCCGACTAGGCCCTTCCAAGGTCACTCGGGTCCCCCTGCCGCCAGCATGATAGCTGACTTCAGAAGTCCAGCCCGCTGTGTTCTTTCGGGCTTTGAGGAGCGACTCTTCGTTCCCACCCTTCCAAATGCAAGGGTCCTTCATTGCTTCCTTTGTGGGGCCTGTGAGGGTCCTTGAGCCCCCATTGCTACAGGCCTCCTGTCCTGTCCCCAGGAAACAGAGCCAGCTCGATGGGGGTCGGGGGAAGAGGCACAGATGCCCTGTGGGTTCTAGGACGACCGCATCCTCAGGAGTGGGGGGGTGCAAGGTCGTATGCAGGGGAGGCTCAGGGCTTAGGGCTGCTTGGGATGTCCATGCAGGGCAGCACCTGGCTGCGCTCCACCACTGGGACCGTTTCTGATCTGCAGAAGCCAGGCTTCCTCCAGGCTGTTACAGTCACCTGCCCCTGCTTTAGCCCCACACTGCTTCAGCCTGCACGTCCCCACCTGCACCTGCCCCCTACCTGCCCCCTCCAGCCCCCTCCTTGCTTACTCAGGACCTTCCAGAGGGAACCGAGGGGCTCCCCAGGCCCTGCCTGGCAGCAGAGAGAACTGAAAGTCCAGGAGCCGGGCCCTTCCTCTGGGGCCGGCACCCAGCAGGCCCTGGCATGTCCTTGCCAAGGTGCTTTGATGGACAGATGGGCCAAGAGTGGGCCTGGTGCAGACTCAGACCAGCCTTGGGCTTGTTGGCTGGAATAGCGCTTCTTGCAGGCGCCGATTCCCCCGCGTGAGCACCAGGGGGCAGTGTGCCTGTGCTGAGGTGGCAGCACCGTCTCCTGCCTGGGACCCCACTGGGTCTGGAACAACACACAACAGAAATATAATGGTCCTGGTTTACTGAGCACTTACTAGCTGCCAAGCACCGTGCTTTTCAAAGAATGACTAGTAGTGTGACTAGTAAGTACTTGAGACCGGTAGCTGTTGCATATTTTTTTTCTTCACCATCTGGTTTAGCCTTCACCAGCCCTGCCTGGAGACATTGTCCTCATTTTGCAGATGAGGAAACTAAGCTCAGTGAAGTCACTTGCCCAAGATAACGTGGCCAGTAAGTGGTGAATGCAGGATAAGAGCTCTCACCAGCCAGACCCCAGATCCTGCGATTTTACTGTGTAGTCTGTGTAGTCAGAAGACAGGAGGCACTGATACTCATGGATGCTGAGTGCAGCACCCGACTGCCATGCTTCTGGGTGCTGAGTGTGGCCTCAGAGTCCTGGGCTGTTAGGCTTTCTATGGGGATGATTGCATGGGCTCTGTGACACTGAAACCTACCAGTAACTGGTTTTCAGCATCAAACTGTCCTTGCAGATGGACCAAGTGGTAGATAAGCTTTACCGAGAGGAAAGGGATGTTTGGTCTTTCCCACCCCTCCTGCATGTGCGACGCACATCCTTACACCCCACCTTGTCTGGGCTTCTGGACTCTGCCTAATTCTTTAATCCGAGTCTGAAATAAAGGTGGGACACTCCTTTGGGTGTGGCCAGTCCACCCACAGGAATCCCTCTGCTCTCCAGGAACTCCAGCCTACAGTTCACCCTGGCAGCCTGCTGGCTGTCCTCAAAGACATCATCAGGGCCTTGAGGAAAGCCCAGGGCTCTGCGTTTGTGTCTCCCTCCATGCTCTTCAGCTGGTGGCCTGGCCAGAAAAGGGGGTCAGCGAATTTGCTCTTGTCCTGCCTTCCTTCCCCACCCCATCTCCCCTCCAACATCCTTTCTAGGCTGATAGGTTGTTTGGTCATTTTTTAAGCAAGAGTCACATTTGACCTTCTAAATAGAGCCTGTCTTGCTGTGAGCTGAGACTGGTGGACCATCAGAGGGTAAGGTCCTCTGATGCTGGGCCCTGGAACATGTTGCTGTCCCAAGGACACTGTGGGTGGGGTGCAGGGACCTGGGCGCAAGAGTTGCCCATTCCCCTTCCCATGCCACCTCTGCCAGAGCAAAGGCGAATCCATGCTTACTCTTCTCCTGCACCGCGTTCCTTCTTCCGGGGGCATGGCGAGACGGGGATGATGGTGGCTGCCGGGGACGGACCTGTTCTGGAAGTAGGGGAAACTGCCCTGCTTAGAGTCCTCACAGAAGGGACAGCTGTGGAACAAGCACGATAGGAGGGGTCATGTTATTTTCCAGGGTCTCAGTTTCCTCATCTGTAAAATGGGATGAGACTGCTTGCTTCATAGAGTCAGACAGATGGGATATCGTTTCAAAAATCTTGAATTCTGTTCCATTCCAAGATCAGCACTTCTTCTTGTTTTTGTTGGAGGAGAGGAGTCTAACACCAACAAACTGGGTGGGACCGGGGCCAGGGGAGTGTGGCCGCCAGGAAGTGGGATTTAAGGAGGCTCTCGAATGGTGGTCATGCTCTTGCATGACTGACCGTGACAGTGAGCGCCTCCTTAAATTTTGTGCTCCAGATGCCTCACTGGCCTATGCTTATTAGCACCTGTGTTTCCTGTGAAGTCCCTGTTTTCTTCCGCTTCTCTTTGTGCTCCAGAAACCAAAGCTTAATTGAGTGTGGCTGGGAGATCTGAGAAGACTGGACCAAGGGCAGGGGACCTGAGGACAGCAGGTCATTCTGATTTTGCTTCGTTTCCCCTCAGCCACACTTCAAAGGTGCTGCGCCCCAGAGCTCTCCACCCTCACCACACTTTGGTTTATTTCTAGTCACCTCCAGGGTCCACACTACCTAACCTCCAGCCAGGCTTTCTGCTCCCCACAGAGCTTGCATTCCCACGTTCCTCTCCTTGTTTCCTTTGACCTTTGCAGTTTCTTCACCAACACTCACTGACCTTGATTATAGCTATGTTTGTGGGTTTGTCTAGGGCTTTCTCTCAGAGAAGTTCTGTGAGTCACTTAATATATCTCACTGATGCTAACATCAGCTCTTCCCCCAACATTTTCACATTTCTGAAATCAGTCTGGATCTCACATCAGGTTTGAGTTTACTTGCAGGATTTTTTCTTTCTCGGCACCTTTAAACATGACGGTATGTCTCAGGTTTGATGAAATGTAGTGGATCTGAGCTTGAGTGGGAGTCTAAGGTGCTAGCTGTGAGACCTTGGGTGAGTCACTTCACCTCCAAGCCTCCATTTCCTCATCGAGGTGGGAATATTAATACTGGGTTAAACCACTTTCAGCTGGTTTGACCTATAAAAATTTCATATTGTTGAAACTCCTAAGGTCTTCACAGGGCTGTTGTGAGGATTAAAGGAAATAAAGTATATAAAGTTCTTTGCACAGGACCTGGTGCTTAATAAATGTTAAGGAGAAAAAGATTCCCCAAGGATGGAGACTGTCTCCACCCTCAGACTTTGAGCTGTGAGGCTATCTGCTTCTTATCTGCCCTCTGCCTTGTGCCAACCATGTAACCAGTACCCCCTGCAGCTCAATATGTAGGTATTTGGCCACGTCTCACATACCCAGCAATGGAATGAATGTCTCCAGCAGCCTGTGATAGTTACCTGCCATGCTAGGGAGCAAAAGGGGTACTCTTCCTAGCATGCTCCTGCATGCCCAAAGCTCCCAGGCACCTCTTGGCCTGTTATTTATCACACACCCAAAGCCTATGAGGTTCTGGTTCTTCCCTACATTTGCAGTGTTTTGATTGAAATGTGATTTGCATGTATTCAGAGCTGGGAAGACCCTGGCTATGCGATGCTCTTGAAGGATTGGTCCAGGGAGTCCTGATCAGTTCTTCTTGGATGGGGAGTCCAAGCTCACTCCTGAAGCAAGCTGGTGAATTCTAGGGAGGGTCTGTGGCTGGAGACGAGGCCCCAGGGGATAGGCAGTGCTGGCTCTGCTGGGAGACTCCAGGCAATGAAGCCACGGAGTGAATCCCCTGGTGCTCTTACAGATGGGAGATAATGAAATGGGGTGAGGTCGGGGAGAGTGGCAGCTTCCACTCCAAATCCTTTGGTGCTATGCTGAATGGGGGTTAAGGAAGACAGAGGGAAAAGGAGGAAGGAGAAGGAGCTGAGATCCCAGTTTGTGTGAAGAGGGTTCCCATCCATAGGAGACAGTGAAGTCTTATGCTGTTAAAGGGTCCGATGCAGACAGGCTGTGTTGGAAGGGAGTTAAGAGTATTCTCAGAACCACTGCAGAGATGAGCTCTTTAAATATAGGAATGAGGGAGACTTCCGCAAAGCCTTCCTGCATCTGCTTTGCAGAACTGAAATATGCTATTTCAAAAAGCCTGCCCAATTGGGTGGAAAAGCAGGAGCAGGGAGCCAGGGCCTTCCCAGGGCTCCAGGCATCACATTTCCTGTTTACAGTGAAAAATCACAGAATCCAGGCTGAAAAGAACCCCAGGGGTCAGTCTAGGCCTCTGCTTCTCCAATATTAACATGCGTCTGAGTCACCTGAAAAGCTCAATAAACTACAGACTGCTGGGTCCCAACCCCAGAGCTTCTAATTCAGTGGGTCTGGGGTGAGGCCTGAGAATTTGCATTTTAATGGATTCCCAGATGAAGCTGATGCTGCTCATCTGCCTACACTTTCAGAACCACTGTTCTAAGTCACTGGAGGACCCCTCCCCCCTCCCCAGTAGGTGGATATCTAGTCTCCAATTGAATACCACCCATAACAGGAAACTCACCACTTTTTGATTGTGCTTTGTTCTTTATCACAAACATATTGGCCCACTCCAATCTTTGTTGCAAAATTTGCCCTAAAACTGGTTTTCCTGCAGTTCCAGGAAAGGTAGTATGACTTACACGTTGACAGTGTAGGTTCTGAAATCCATGTCTTGAGTTTGAACTCTCATCCCTTCCTTCCATCCTGTGTCACTTTGGGTAGGTCACTTAACTGCTCTAAGCCTAGACTTCCTCACCTGTAAAATGGGGATAGTAACAGGTCTGACCTCCAGGGATCATTGTGAAAATTAACATGGCTGGCCCAAAAGAAGCCCTCTATAGAGAGTAGAAAGTGAAGTCGTTCAGTCCTGTCCGACTCTGCAACATGCTCCCCTGTCCATGGGATTTTCCAGGGAAGAACACTGGGGTGGGTTGCCATTTCCTTCCCCAGGGGATCTTCCTGGGTCTCCTGCACTGCAGGCAGACTCTTTACCACCTGAGCCACCAGGGAAGCAAACTCTCTATAGATTTTAGCCATCTAACATTGTGGATAAGCTCACAGGTTCTGAAATCTGACAGGCTGAGTTTAAGGACTGCCTCCATCACTTCCCACCTGAGTGATCCAGGACAAATTATTTAATCTCTCATAATAATAATAGTAACACCTGCCTTATGGGGTTTTTATAAGGATTAAATGAGTTAGTGCGCATGATAAGTTTGGACCATAGCCGTTGTAAGCTCTCAATAGATGTAACCTATCATTCTTACTATTATGCTCACCCTGCCCCCCTGCATCTGGTTTGGATTTATAGCCTGTCCCACAGTGCAACCCCACAGGAATGTAAAGGCATCTTTCCAGACCAACGATGCCCAGTCCTTTCAGTGTGGTGTCCAGAGCCAACCACAGTCCTGCTTATGTACTGAAAACAGTAAGCTCATCCCCTCCTTGCGTCTCAGCGTTGGTGTCTGCTTATACACCCCCAGACTATTTCAGCCTTTTCTGCAGCCATTTCACTCTGTTATTTATACTGAGCTGGTGGTCTCATGAGATCACAAGGTCTTTTCCACAGGTATGGCTGCCGATCTATCACTCCTCTCATCCTCTCTTTGGCAGTTGATCTTTTGAGCCTAAAGGCAGGACCTGTCATTTATCCCTGGTAAATCCTGTCTTGAACCTTCAGGCAGTTTTTCTTGCTTGCTGTTTCTGGACCACCAAAGCCTGTTCCCATCTCTCCATCCTTGGGAGGTAGGCAGGGATTTCACCCTCTTCTTCCTCCTTGACCTCCCGCCCACTGCCCTCCAGGGGTCTGTGGTAGAGAAGTAAGTAGTTATTGGCCCGCAATGTGGTTGTGGTTGAGAACCATGGGTCTAGACAGTGAAGTTTTGTGCCTCCCTTTCTGTTGTCTGGCATGCTTCATGCCCTCTGAGCCTTGGATGAGCATGCTTGCCTTCACTTCATCTATCCATGCCACCACGCATTAGGCAGGAAATGACCAGTGTCAGAGTCTGTTGACTTTATTCAGTGGTCTTGAATCCACCACCTACACTTTAACCAGTGTTGAAATCCCACTGGCTTCTTCATGCTTTCAGGCCCTTTGCGACTGCTGGGTTGATATCTGCAGGCTCATGCGCTGTCCCTCCTTGCCTCACACACACTCCCTGCTCCTCTGAATTGAACATCCAAGTCCCTAGAAGTCACTGTGTCTTCCCTTACACTTGACCTCTGCTCTTGCTGTTCTTTCTGGCTAACTTCTTAGTCATCCTTTGGGTCTCAGCAAACATATATTTTCCTCCAGGAAGCCTTTCTTGACTTCCATCTCCTTTTATGAGTCCCCACAGCATCCTGAACTTCCTTTGTCATAGCACTTACTGGATTGTAATTCGTGGTTACCTTACGGACAAGCTTTCTTAGAAAATCTTAGAGACAAGTGTGAACTGCAACTGATTTATTCACCACTTTGCCCAGTGCACCTAGCACCACGTGTGGTAAATAGTAAGTGATTAATAACTGTTAAATAAATGAATGCCTTGATACATTCAGGTTGAATATAAGTCTATCTAGCAGCCTTGTCATTCAGCTCAACACTTTTTCCATGTCGCCAGCAAGGATTTCACGAAAGACATTGCTAGATTCTTCTGTGAAGTCAGTATCCTAATGCTGCCCATGGTGGGTCTTGTGCCCCATCAATTCAACACCTTCTATGCCAAGACCTTTCCTATGAGGTCTATTGGGCAGAGCTGGAGTGTTTAGGGGAATGGATCTTTCTTTCTTGGGCCTAGGATTGGTCTTTACATCCATTTTCTCGTTCCTATCATGATGATTCTTCTCTTGAGAAAGGCACAAGCTGTCTACTTCAAGAAGAGGCAAAAGAAAAGACCACGACCCTCCTGTCTTTTCTGACCTCACCCCTCTCCTCTTCCCGTCTGTCCCTCGGCATCTCTGCTGCTCCCTCTGGGAGCTGAGCCATAAAAGAGAACTTCTGCAGTTCCAGCCTCACCAGGCAGGTCACTCAGGACAGCTGCCAGGCAGAACTGTAGCTGGGCCACTTGCGCTCTCACCAGTCGTAGGTCAGGCTTCCCCTTTCCCTGTTTATGCCACATCACAGGATCCTGCTAGGATGTGTAGACAGCAGGTCTACATGACAGCTTTGTGTAAAGTGAGGTGTTGACGGGTAAACCTGGAGATTCGGGCTATATAGACAGTCAGCTTGGGCCATTCAGCTTTGAGAGTATAAATGCCATCCACATTGAGTCTGGTGAGCAGGAGTGTGTGCACGTGTGTGTGTGTGTGTTTGTGTACTTGTAAAGGCTGACCAATTGAAGATTCGCTTCTCTACCATAGGCTTCCCAAACTGAGGTTCAACAGCCATTCTTTATCCCAAGTCTGATGAGTGAATACAGTGACTTGACTTTGGATCATGGGGGAAACAGAGTAATTTCCTACTGGCTGGCCTGACTGTCTACCACGTAGCTGAGAGTCACGGTGGGACAGGTTGCAGGGCAACCCTGAGCTTCCCCCCTGAACATGACAGGACTGGGCTCTCCCATTAGACTAGGACCTCCCCTTTCTTGCTTCCCTCCCCCAAGGAAACAGATGACACATTATAAGCAGAAATAGCCTGTTGCCTACATGGCCATTTTTCCTGCCCAGTTTAATAGAGGTGACAGCCGTCTATTTTACTTGTCTCGTAACATCGAATCAGTAAATAAAATATGGGTGAACTCTCAGGTTTAGCTGAATTATGGCTGGTCCATGGGGAGTGAGGGCTGGGGGGAGAGTTGAGCAGAGAGAGATTGAATCCCTGACTTCTTACAAGAGAAGCTAAGCCTTGTCTCTTCCTCTGGATCCAGAAAATCTCCGTGTGCTGGAGGAGGCCAGGCAAGGTCATCCTGTTTGATAGTCTCTGAGTCCCTGAAAGAGCCAGAACACAGGTGGAGGCACTCTGAATGTCAGCGCTACAGTACAGTACCTGCCCCAATCTTTCCTATCACAGACTGAGAGGTGCAAAATGGAAATGGCTTGAGCCACATCCCTTGGTGAGCCGTGGAAAAATCAGATGAAAACATGGATCTCTGATCACCACCCCCAGTCCATTAAGAAACTCCCATCCACTTTCCTGTCATACACACACAAACATGCCCACATTTGAAGCTTTAAATTTACAGTCTTAAGAGAGAGAAGAGGAGACCAGATTTTTCCAGTGTTGCAAAACAGACCTACGAAACCTTTTTCACATTGAGGGAGAAATACAAATCAGATGTATGTGTGTTTATAAAAGCTCGTAGATAGTGATAACACTCTGTGTTGTCCGGGGAGCAGCAGGGAAATTAAGGTTCACCCCGGTCTCTGTGTTCAGCACCATGGAGAGCAGCCAAGCCCTGGGGGTGGTGAGTGGGCACTATTTGCATGCTGATTCTTATAGTAGGGGCAATGTGGTTATTGTAAGGTCTTGCTTAACAGGCATTCTTTTTCCTAATGCTATTCCTCTAGGACTCTGGTGTTCGTAAACCAGACTGAGGTGTTTAGCAGGTACACAGTAGGCTAGTAAGAACTATTATTTGTGGTCGTTCAAATAGAGTAGCTCACGGTAAAAGAAAATGGAGCGAATGGATAGAATTTTCTCCTTTTTTTCTCTCTCTCACATAAATTGTTCTTAAACCTTTGGTGCCTTGTACGGCTTGTATGCTCAGGAGCAGTAGCAGATGACAAAACGAATGAACATTCCATTGTCAAATATCACACCTGATACCGAGCGTCTTTGCTCAGCTTGTCAGCATCATCTTTCACATTGCATTTGGTAAGTAGGCCTGTGTTATGTATTTTTATCCCACTAAATGTGATTTCTTTAAAGTGTTTTGTGTGTTATTATTTCCTGAATCGTGGAGCCCTGCATACCTATAATAGAGCCGTATTTTCTGCTAGTAAATATAATTACTCCTTGTTCAGGTGACAGGAATTAAATGTGTCACAGCTCTGTGGCATTCCCCAAAGAACCCCAGCTATACCAAGTGCTCCACCACCTGGATGTGTCTGAGAAGACTTGTAATCAGACTGGGTGTTGACAAAGGTCTCCCCAGTTAGGACAATCATGACATGGGTGACCTCAGTAGGCCTCAGAGAAAGGGAGAGTTTGCCCATCGCTGGGGTACTGAGAGTGGCCGAAACACCTGGACTTGAAGCCAAGGGCATAGGAGGCTAAGAGTGTTAGAAAGACAGGATCTGAAGAATTGGCTCTGGCCTCTGAACAAGGAGGGAAGCTTGGGTAAATGGGCTCCCAGCATTTAGGAGGCAAGATGGCACCTTGAAGTCATACTAAAGGTAGAAACGTCAGGAAAGACATGAGCTATGGTTTGTACAGAGTAAGGCTACTCCAGACACCCTGGATTGAGATATCTTAGTGAAAGGGGATTGAAGGTTTTGCTGCTCCTGCTTGGGTTCGCAGAATCAGAAGAATCTGCTTTGGAAATGGGGCTATTTTTATGCTGCTTGTAATTTAGTGTTTATTTCCTGTCTTTTTCGCATAGTCTCTGGGCTGACTCACTGATTCAGCAAACATTTCTGGATCACCCACTCTGTGTACTGCAGAGCACACAGGGCAGGGGGTTAAGGGAGTCTGAGGGGTGGCACAGCATCTGAATGGCCTCGTGGCAGGTCCAAGTGGGCGACCTTCAGTGATAGCCACAGTTCCTTGAACATTTAGGGACGTGCAGTTCAGGCTAGAACCTTATGCCTAGATTGTTCTTTGTGCCTTATTCTCCTGTGTTCTGGGGAGGAGTATGGAGGCTTAGAGAAGAAAAGAAACAAGGTGAACACCTCACAGAAGGACCAGCTGGGAAGCCACATCTCTTATCTTTCAAGCATCACTGCCCCCCGCCACCACCTTGTTCTTCCCTTTGCTCCTAAATCATTTCTTCACTCATGTTGTTCTGAGAGTTCCCCCATGCCTGAGCTGTCACACCTCATCCTCAAGGCCCACCCAAGGTTCATTTTGGCCAATTCTCTGTCTCTTGGTAGAACTGAGCCTTAACTTTCCTAGATGGAGTGGTTCATGTGTAAGTAGGAAGAAAAAGGTAGGGACAAGCGTAAACATTCAATTTTTTTATGTCTCCAAGAGATATAATTCTGTCTCCTTGGTGAGAAAGTTCTTCTTTCTGACCAATTCAGATTCTTCCTGCTGCTATGTAAATCCATCTCATCCATGGTGTGATGTGGCCATTCATAAAGCTTGGGAGAAACCTCTAGATTTGTAAGTAGTAGCTTCAGGGACTCTTTTCCTGGGGCTGTAGCAAAGAAGGGCTCAGACAATTAAACTGAAATGGCTACACTTTCACTCACACAGGTTCAGACAGATTTATAATATTTTCTTTTAAAAAAATTGGGATTGTTTTTCATGGAGACAATGATTTATGGAATAATCAATTTCTTTATCTACCTAATCCATGGGAGTGATCTATCAGTGTAGGCATCAATCTCCCCTAGAGGTTGAGGAGAGTGGACAGCCTTTGAGCCTGAGTCACCCAGCGGAAGGCAGCTTTTACCAGGAGCTACTGTGATCCCAGATCTGGATCTGAGGCCTGTAGGAAGGAAGGGGTGGAGCTCCTGCAGCCTCCCTCTCTGAGCCAAGATGCTCATTCTTTCTCCTCATCAGTCTTATCCCCACCCAAAGTGGAGTAAGGTGCATCACGTGCTATTCCCATCATACAGGCGTGGAGACTGAGTGCCAGAAAGGATGCTCAAAGACCAGATGTTGGAGACCTGACATCAAGAGGGGCTAGCCCTCTGTCTCTGAGGACTGCAGCATAGAAGAGAGGGCAAACCTGATCCAAGAGGCCCCAGAAGAAAATTGGGACCCATTGGGAGGTGGTCCCAGAAGGCAGAATTTGGTTCAACATCAGCTATCTCCTAGTCAGTGTTCTTTGAAGATTAAGTGAGATACCTTAGGAGTAGTGAGCTTCTTCCCATGGGATATGTTCGAGAACAGATTGGCCTGGGATGTTTCAGAGGAGCTCTGGATTCCTTTCACTATGAAATTCTAGGCATCCTCAACTATGCAATTAGAGATGCCATAAAAATTCCGGCTCTCTGAGTTTCCTAAAAGACGAGGCTTGTACCTGCTCTGGGTTACACAAACTCCATGAAGGCTGAGCTCAGGGTGGTGGTTACAAGGAATATTCTTAAAGATAGACACTTCCCTGGCTGTCTTCTAACAGCAGTTCATCCCTTGGCAGTGCCCTTGGGTCAGAAAGGAGCCTGGTGGCTGCAGCCAGCCCCAGGCAGGGCCCATCAACATTTCTGAGCAGTATAGTGCCAAATACGCTGGCATGCTTGATACCACTTAGTTTGCACATCCCTCTGATATAGGGATGGTGACCGTCCTTTGCAGATGTAGAAACTGGTGTCTGAGGGAGGTGGATGGTTCAAGGTCACATAGCTGGTTGGGGTAGAGCTTTGTCTCTCCGTTCATATGTATAGTTGGTTGTCTAATGAGCCTTTACTGGGTACATGCTGTATGCCAGTCCTCCATGAGGTGCCAGGACTAAAGGGTGAGCAAGACAGACATGATCCTGGCCTCATGGAGCTTTCAATCTAGCAAAAAACAGACAGCAAAGAATCACTACAAACTCCATGCATGTCACAGAGGGACTTGCAGGCTACCAGGGTAACATCAAGAAAGGCTCCCCCAAGGAAGTGACACCTGGGGAGGAGGAAAGGAGTGGTTAGGTGATGGTGATGGTGGGGAGTAAGGGATACATTCTAGGCAGAGGGTACAAATGCCCAAGGCACAGGTGGTTGTGTTAAGTTGATGCCCTATAAGCTTTGGAGGTCAGACATGGTCAAATATCGGCAATTTCATATGTTTCAAACCAGTGTTTAAAAAACCTCAAGCAAGTCTGCTGTGAATGGAGCAAACAGAAGGGAATGTGAAAAAAGAAAAGTAATATTTGAGTAGTGGGAATATGGAAGGCTGGATAAGCAAGGTAAGCAGGCAGGACTTTAACCCCAGGGCACTGGGGAATCACTGAGGACTTTATGAAGGGGAGCAGCAAAACCACATTGTAGCTTTGAAAAGTCGACCTAGTGGCTGTGTGATGTGACTGCAGGTGTGAAGCTGGAAGATGGGGCAGGGGCAGGGGTAGGGGGGACAGGCATCAGGAAGCTGTTTAAGTAGTCTAGGTAGGAAAGGACAGGGAGATGTAGTGTGGAAGGTTGTTAAAGAACACATGTCCTGATTCCTGGTCCAGGACTCTCCCCAGAAGCCTGGCATTCCCCTTTGTCCCAGGCTTGAGCACTGAAGGCTGGGCTGTGCTGTGCATGAGTGGACCCTTCCTGGGGCCACCCATCTGTTTCCCGAATCAGCCATTAGTGGATGCCGCATCCACTGTCTGCGAGCTCAGCTGGACCTCCAGTCCCATTTCATGGTTCCTGGTTGGACCGGAAAGCCCTAGGTGTGTTCCAAGGCAGCAAGCATTCCTTGAGGGGTGGGGATGGGATGGGGTGGGATTAAGGGGGTGGTTGCTCCCCTGATAGACTCACCCAGCCAGGACTTCTGTGAGTCCTCAGTATCTATGACAACCCAGCAGGGATACCCAAGAAATGGGCATTGTCTGGTCTCGATTTTTCCCTTAGAAGCCTCCACAGGGCCAGGAGCTTCCCTGTGGCTGAGCTGAAACCTCTCCTCCCAGTGAGGGTGGAGCCATCCTCCTGTTCCTTGGCAGATGTGGTGGGAGTGGGGAGACCTCAGCCTGTAGGACCGGTGCAAGGGTCACTGATACCTAGGACTGTGGCAGCAGGGGTGGGAGGGCAGCCCCACACACATCTGGCTGGGCTCTGTTTCCAGTACCCTGAGCTAACCCAGTGTAACTATACTTGTGAAAATAATAATAGTGAACCCTGGATCCCTCGAAGGCTAACAATGTGCCAGATACACTGTGCTAAGCAGCTTCCAGACATTCAGTCACTTAATGCAGCAAATCTAAGAGCTGAGGACTCTATCGCCGCTTTTTAGATGAGGAAGCAAAGCCTGGGGTGATGAACACAGAGGGAGCATTCCATAGAAAGGTGGCCACATCCTCAACACATCGTCATGCTTGCGGTGGTTTAGTTGCTCAGTCGTGTCCAACTCTTTGTGACCCCGTGGACTGTAGCCCACCAGGCTCCTCTGTCCATGGGATTCTCCAGGCAAGATACTGAAGTGGGCTGCCATTTCCTACCCCAGGGGATCTTCCCGACCCAGGGATCAATCCCACATCTCCCGCATTGCACGTGCATTCTTTACCACTCAACCTGGGAAGCCCCATGATTGCTGATGTTATTTTAAATAGTGGACATAGATAGCTATCACAGTGCCAGCACATAGTAGGTGCTCGGGAGTGTGGGTTGAACCTGTTTATTCAGATTTGGCCAGAAAGTGGGGTGAGTCGGCTGGGCCTGGAAACCAGCACAGGACAAGGCTCTTCCCAGCCCTCTCAGTATTCGTGGATCTCTAGTTCCCATTCCTCTAGCACAGGATTTTCTTAGCCCAGTCCCTCCCCTTTCCTTTGTACATAGCCTGTCTTCCATTTCTCTAGCCAGGACACCTGATTCTCTGGCCCCCCTGGGTACCCTTTCCTGGCAGCTGCAAGGAATGCAGGTTCAGCCCTCAGTACCCCCGATTTGGGTGGGGAGTGAGGGTTATAAAGGGTGTGCTATCCTAAGACTCACCTCTTTCAGGAAGCCTCCTCTGATGCACCCAGGCAGTGGGTCACAACCTTCCCTGAGCCTCCCTGGAGCCCCCTTTATTGGTGCAGAAATGTCTCCTTCCCCACTCCTCTTCCTCGTGACCCCAGGGCATATAAATTGAGGCTTGTAGATCTTTTGTATTTGCCTCGGATTGACATAGTTTTGTTTGTTTGTTTTCTTTTTCTTTTTTGGCTGTGTGGTGTGTGAGATCTTAGTTCCCCAACCAGGGATTGAACCTGAGCCCCTTATAGTGCAGTGTCTTAACCACTGGACCACTAGGGAAGTCCCTAGACTGTTTTTAAAATCTTGTCATTAAAATAACAACAGTTTCTGATAGTTTATCCTCTTGAAAGACAAAATCCTTAGCCTGGAATTCAAGGAATTATTTTTCTGAACTCTTTGGAGCTTTGCCCTTAATGTCCATCAATTTAATTTTAAGTTGCATTCATTTTTTTGAGTTAGCTGACATTCAAAAATGGGGATGTTTTATATAAAATTTTGGATTTCCAAGTTCTTTTGCCGCCATATCACAGTCCCCACACCTCCTTATCATGCTTCTCTTGTGCCAACACCATTGACTCTCATATGTGTGAGAGTGGAGTTACTTACAATGGAGTTTACTTACAGTGGAGTTAAGATGGAAAAGTAAAATGTTTTGTATACCTGTGTTTTTATTACCAGGAATAAACAGAAGACAAAGAGGGCTGTTTATTTAGAGCATTTTTCTCTCACCAGCCTTGCTTCTCTTTATGTTTCCTGTTGGAACTTCTCAGAGACAAGGCCCTTATCGTATTCTTGTTTATCATACTAAAACAGCTAGTGTTCATTGAACCCTTTTCTGTCTCTTTTTTATTTTCTTTTTTCCCCAATTTCTTTTTAACCCTCCTGGATAAAAGGAAGGGATCTGAGCCCCAGCTGGGTGAATGTACCCCTTCAATAAGTGATGGTGTGCCCAGGATTTGAATGTCCATCCACCTGGCTCCCACTCTGTTCACTGCGTATTCCCAGCATCTGCCTCAAGTGATCCCCGCAGTGGGTGATTAAAAAGTGCCGGACAAATCTAATTGAATTCCAGAGTCACAGATGGGATGGAGCCGGGTGGGGAACCTCCACCCTTTTGAGAAGGGACACCTTCAGGATGCTCCTGTCTTCCTTCTTTCTGTTGGCACCTGGCTCCGAGCTCTTGCTGTGCACCTCTAGGGTAGCGTCACCCAGAGCTGACACGTGCTGGGTGGAAAATCTGCCGTGGTCCATTTGCTTCACCATGTCTTTGAGGTACCAGAACCTGGTGCAGGCGTCAGAGCCCTGTGGGAGGATTTAACAACCTCTGTCCTTGTTCGCTCCCTGTAGGGCTCACAGTGGTCACAGGCCCAACACTCTGACACAGACCCAGTGACTAATTGGGCCTGGATAATGGGCCACAGGCAAATATGCCCTTTCCCATCCTCCTGAGACTCCGAGGTGGGGGCTGCAAAGGAGGAGACTCTGTGAAGCTACTGAGGTACCGACTCTGCTTGGTGGGGGTTGAGGGAGAATGGGGAGGGAGGAGGAGAATGTGCCCTCAACCAGGAAAGCATGAGGTGCTGGGCACCCTTGCCATAGCCAGGTCTTGGGCGGGGTCCCTTACAGTGAGCATGTGGGCTGTCTGTTGCCCAGAGTCCCCTGTGGACGTTGTCAGGAGGTGCCTGTAGGAGGAAGAGTTAGAATAGTGTCTGTAAACCCCCCCTCACGGAGATCCTGAGATCTTATTATGCCATCGGTCCCCTGGAGCCAAGTGGCAACGGGAAGCCTCAGGTTCATTTGGGAGATGTTTTCTTTGCAGAACCTCCAGCTTTCTGTACAAGTAGATTAAGTTCTGGACACAGTAGGGGTGCTTACTTTCTTAGTATTTGGGGCTGGCTTTACCTTCTGCCTGCTGGGATGTGCTTTGGGCATATGGATTATCCCCCAAATCCAGACTCAGGGATCCTGGGACTCAGACACACTTCTGGTATGAGATTCTAGACATCTAGTCTTCCTGGGCCTGGAAGCAGGCCCCTTTCCAGGGAGAGAGTATCCTTGGTTGAAGGTGTTGGGTGCAGTGTCTTGGCAGGGATGAGGAGGGACTTGGTCCTGACACCACCCGGGAGAAGGCCAGAGACTGCTTCCCTGGGCCAAGTTCAGGCCTGCCCATGGGGGAAACTGAAAGGTCTCGACCTCCTGGAGATTGCAGTGGCCTGGAGGCCAGATGGGGGCTCAGCTTCTGTGAAAGTCTGTCTGCCTTCCTTCTTCCCAGCCCCAAGTAGGTCATGCTGGGGTCAGCAGACCTGTCATGGGTCAGCGGCTCTTGTGTCTCCACTTCCTGGGATTTAGAACAAGAAGAAGACCATGAAACATACAACCACTCTCACGCTCTGTGCTTCCTGAACCTGCTCAAAGTGTCTCCATCATGGGCCAGGATGAGGCTCAGGTACCCTTGCTGGGTTTAGAGGAGCGACTCCAAGCAGGGCTTCTCAGAAGACCGCAAGCTCTGTCTCTCCCTTGGGGGTCTTTGCGTTAGCTGCAGGGTGACCTGCAGGGAGATAGGGCTTTTCCTCTCTGTCCTACTCAAGGTGGACAGCACTGCCTTTCCTCATTGGTCCAACCCAGAGGATGGGTGGGGCGGCACTGTAAACAAACATAGTGAGAGCTAGCCAGCTAAAGCCAGGAAAAGATTACTGTAAGGTGAGTGCAGAGGAAAAGGGAGTGAGCGGGGCAGTCAGGCAAGAAAAGGGAAATATATTAGAGGGAAACGAGAGGGTGACTGGCCCTTGAGGAGGACCAGCATCCTCCCTTTCTGGCGGGGTCTTTCTTACAGCCCACCAATGAAAAATTCTCTGAAGGATGGTTAAATTTTAGCTTGTAGTTGAGTCCTGTGGTCATGTAGCCGGAGGTCTGGAATCTGGTGGTCTCGTAGCTTTGAGAAGGTAGGTGCCAGTTGTAAAACAGAATGTCATTTGAGCAATTTGATCAGTCTCAAGGAGCTCTGTGATTGTATTCTTTGTTTGTGAGGTCAACATAATGAGCCATCTTAACAATGAGATCCCATGTGGGCCTCATCAATTATAGCCAGTACTTACTGGACACTTGCTATGCCAGATACTCTCTGCACTTCTCTGTAATCTTCTTTAATCCTCACGATGCCCCTTGTCCCCATTTTGCAGATGAAGAAATTGTGGCTCAAAGCAATGAAAGGACTTGCCTGAGGTCACACAGCCAGTAGATGGCAGATCCTGGATTCCAACCTAGATATCAGGCTCCAAGCCCTGGCCATTAGCCATCTCACTCTAGGAAGTCTCTGTTTACTTAGAGAAAACCTACATTATTGTTTAATAGTAATTTTTTCCCCACACAGACATAGAGATCAGACTTGTGGTTGCCAAGGGGGAGGGGAGGTAGGGGAGGGAAGGACTGGGAGTCTGGGGTGAGCAGATGTAAACTGTTACATGTAGGGTGGATAAACAAGGCCCTACTGTATAGCGCAGGGAACTAGGTTCAATATCCTGTGACAGATCATAATGGGAAAGAATTTGTGATGTTTATGCATAACCGAATCACTTTGCTGTACAGCAGAAATTAACACAACATTGTAAATCAACTGTATTTCAATAATTTTTTTTAATAGTATTTTTTTCCAGATTTCTGAGCCCAGAGTCCTAAGAGAATGTGGGTAGGAGTTTCTTGGGTTTCAGGATCCCTTGAGGCTAAGATGGAAATGGGATGTTTAGACTCTGTTTTGACCCCACTGGTTTCACACCCCTGAATGAGCCAGTGTGGTTGCATTCTTACTGAGAGATAAACAGCAGGTCAGAAAGAGGAAGCCAGTGACTGAGACAGAGGCACTCAGAGACAAGGAGAGAGAAGCAAAGAGTTGAGAGAGAGACGGGAGAAGAAAAGGAGACGAAATGGGCTGGGGCATTGGGACGATCAGGCTCCCTGGTGGGGTCAGAATATCCTTAGAGTCCAAGTGACCCCTGACCCAGATGTCCACCTGGATCACTTCATCCTGATCCCACCAGTGTTTCTGTACCCTCTGCCCACCTCCAACTTCTTAGCAAATACGCCACTGGGTGCAGTCTATTGGTGGGTGAGTGCCATACGTAAAATACCTAAATTGTGCCAGCCTGGCACAGAGTGGGGTTCAATAAGTTATCTGAGACCATTTTCCTGGGAGAACCAGATCATCTAAATGGGATCAATGTGAATAAATGTCTGAGAAACTGCCAGAAAAACAACTCTATAGGTGGACACACCCATCCCTGTTGGCCTGCAGTTCATCTTGCCTGGTTTCTTTCCCCTCCTCCCTCCTCAAGTCTCTTCTCCCTTTAATAAATTCTGGTTGAGCACCTACTGTGCACCGGGTGGACTAGGAGCTGGGTCTAGAATGATGACCAAAGAGACGAGATTCCTTCCTTCATGAGATCTTGTCTATTCTACTCGGGGTGAAGCAAGCAATAAGCAAGTAAGCAGACGAGTAGACACCTGGTTGTGAATTGCAGCAAATGCTGCGCATGAGGACAGTGGGGAGGCCACTCTGGTTTGGAAGCAGTGAGAGCCTCTCGGAGGAGGTGACATTTAGGTTGAGGCTTGGAGAATGGGAAGAATCCAGCAGGTGAAGAAGGCAGTGTATTCCAGGCAGACAGAAAGCATGCGTGAGGGTGTTGAGGTGGGAAAGGGTGCAGACTGGTCAAAGAACAGAGAGAAGGCCCGTGTGCCTGGGGCTTGGTGAGCAAAAGGAGAGGCATGGCGTAAGATGGCATGCGGGAGGTGTGTTTTCAAAAGCTCGGGGTCATTCCAGGGCTCTTACTCCAACCTCAACCTGCGTATCACTCCCACCACAGACCATTGGCTCCTTTGGTGCTCAGCCACATTCTCCCCTTCCCTGCATCCTTCCTTGAAGCTGCTCTTGGTAAATGACATCCCCTCCCAGCAAAGGGCCTCACACAAAGCCTGTCCTAAGCACATATGACCCAGTGGCAGAGAAGCCGTATTGCATCACTGGGGAGCAGAGCTCTCTGCAGGGTGGGGCGGAGGGGCGGGGAACCCTCTCTTCCAGGGAGGTTTATGTCTCCTGGGAAATCCTTACCATCCAGGTAGGTGAACCCACGGAAGCCTGAAGGTGCTGATCATGCTGGGAGCAGGCGGGGAGTTAAGAAGCAGTGGTTCTGATTGGCTCTGTCCATGAAGCCCATGCCAGAATTTGTAGCCAGGCCTGGCTGACACGTCTGGAGGAAGAGTCCACAGCCATCACCCAGATGTTTCAAGGATGGGATAGCAGGCCGTCCAATGCTGCTTCAATCCATCGATGAATTACTCAGCATGTATTAGCATCTGAGCCAAGGCTAGGAGCTTTGGGGGCTCTTGGAGGAGAGACCGCTGGCTGGAGGAGTAGAACTCTCCTCCATTCGTCAAGTGCATTCACCTCTGTGTGTAGTTCTATGCTCCCAGCTGTGAGCTCTGCAGACAGGGCAGACCGAGGCTCCCCCACATGCACGTACAGAAACCGAGAGTCACTGAAGCCAAGTAACTCGTTCAGAGTCACGCTCGTATGAGCTGGATCAGGCAAGTTCTGAAGTCAGATCTGAATGTGAATCGTTCCTTCACCCTTTAGTTACTCTGTGACTGTGGAAACACCAAGTTGTTTAGCTGCCAAGTTGTGTCCGACTCCTTGTGACCTCATGGACTATAAACTGCCAGGCTCCTCTGTCCATGGGATTTCCCAGGCAAGAATACTGGAGCTGGTTGTCGTTTCCTACTGTGGGGGATATTCCCAGCCCAGGGATTGAATCCGTGTCCCCTACACTGGCAGGCAGATTCTTTACCCCTGGGACACCAAGGAAACCCTGGGGACACAATTCCAGCCTCTTTTTCCCCATGTTTCTCTCAAATACAGAGAAGCAGGGTAAGCGTTAAAGCATTTAGCTCTGGGTCTGGCAAGCAGTGGGTACTTAATAAATGCACCGCTCCATTTCCTCCTGGCCTTCCACCTGACCCTGGGCTGGCGTTTCCTAACCCATCACCTTCTTCCAGGTTCATCGTGGTGACCTTGCACGGAGCCATCTTCAGGTAGACAGAACATCTGGAAGATTGGCCCGTCTTTTCCCTCCCCATCCCAGTGTTGTGAGGTCATGAAGATAAAGCCACAGAGATGTAACTGCCAGGGCTCAGTTCCCAGAAGGCCATAAAACGCAGGCGACTCTGCCCAGTCCTGCTCACCGCAATCCAGCAAAGTGCTCCTTGCCTCCAGCACTTGGTTATTTTTTACAAAATCGCTGAACTAGCCATGTTAGCTGTATTGATCAATAAATTACTTTGATGAAAACTCAATGGGCATTGCCCCCCTTCCCCTGGCACTCATTTCCACACAAAGGAAGGATTTTACACTTTTCATATCTCAAAAACCTTGGTGCTAGGTCCTGTGCTACTTTTCTCCTCTACGTATCACTCCCAGGGGCCGCTGCCCTGGCCAACACGGTCTCAACAGGGCTGGGAGATTTATGGACCCACAGGCAGGGATTCTTTTGGACTAGGGCTCAGGGGACCCATGGAAGGAGTTGATCCATCTACCCCAGCCTCAAAGAAGCGTTTCACTTTCCAGGGCAGTGTGGACACACAGCCACCACTACTGCTGGGCATCCCCCGAAATTAGCTGGCCTGCTGGGGGAGTGACAGCCAGTCACCACACTGGCTTCCCTGCTGGAAAGAGCCAGGAGCCACAACAGGCCGACAGTCTTCCTTAACTTCCCTCCTTCATTTATTCACTTGGCATTTTCTGAGACCCTGCTCTGTGCTGGGAGCTTTCTGTGTGTAATACTGAATCTACACCAAAAAGCAAACTTTTGAAGTTAACTTTTCACCCCCTTAGACCTAACAATAGCCTGCATTGCATGCTTATTAGAAAAGGCCGGTGCTGGGCTAAGGTGTGGGCGTCGGATGAAGCAGAGGAGCCGTATTGGTTATGAGCCCAGATATTGAGAGCTCACTGCTTGGGTTCATGTCCTAGCTCTGGCCTTGAATGCGGATTTTGAACTTCTTTGAGCTTCAGTTTCTCCGTCTGTAAATTGCGCATGGAATAGTTTTCCTCACAGATAGAGGAAAATACTTTCCTGACTAGATGGGGTTACTGTGGCTATGCTCCATATGCCTGGCACACATGAGCACCAAGTAAGTATTGGATGCTTTTAGCTGGTGAGGGTCAAACGAGTTTGCTGCTGGTGCTGCTGCTAAGTCACTTCAGTCGTGTCCGACTCTGTGTGACCCCATAGATGGCAGCCCACTAGGCTCCTCTGTCCCTGGGATTCTCCAGGCAAGATTACTGGAGTGGGTTGCCATTTCCTTCTCCAATGCATGAGAGTGAAAAGTGAAAGCGAAGCCGCTCAGTCGTGCCCGACTCTTAGCGACCCCATGGACTGCAGCCCACCAGGCTCCTCCGTCCATGGGATTTTCCAGGCAGGAGTACTGGAGTGGGGCGCCATCGTCTTCTGTATGTGTGCAAAATGTGTAGAACAGTGTCTGATACCTAGAGCTCAACATGCATAAGCACGGATCATCATCACCGTGTGTTATCTTCACAGCAGTGCAGTGAGGCAAGAACTGCTCCCCTCCCCATGTAACTGATGAGAAAGTGGAGGTTAAGCAGATCACCCAGCATTTCAGAACAGAGAGTTAAATAGAGCTGATCTGACTCCAGCCTCAGACGTCTTTCTATAGTGCTGGACTGCATGGTTTCATCCTAGCGCTTTGGAGTTGGAAAGCACCTAGAAGATGCCTGGACCAGCAGAATAAACATGGTAGAGATGTGAAAAACTGATGTCCGGAAAGGTGCAGTGACCTGCTGAGAACACACAGGCATTTGGGTCAGTGACTCTTGGGTGCTTCCTGCATGCGTTGCAGCCGGTGCTCACGTGTCCTAGGGTTGTCGGGCTGTCCTGGGGATGATGAATAGCATCGCCTTCAGTCCAGGAGTGTCTTTCAGAGCTCTCAGACTTGCTGGGTTGGAATCCTGCATCCACCACTTCCCATTGGTCATACTCCCTGTGCCTCAGTTTCCCAGCCTATAGAAAGGGTCGAGTGGGACAAGATGCCTGGTGCTCAGAAAGCACTTGGTTGACTTTACCCCTTATTTATTCTTCTCAAGAATAAGCACTAAAATGAAAAGAATAGATATTGATATGTAGAGCTCTAAATGTATGTACAGCCTGTTTGGGCCCTCTGGGAGATGGGAAGGGTAGAGTTCATCTCTCCTAATTTGAGGCTGAGAGGAGAGGTCCAGCTCTCTTTCGGGGACTTGTCCAGGTCACACAGCTGGCTGGTGAGAGAGGCGAGACCCAAACTCACACCCGTGGATCTGCCAAGTGGCCTGCTCCCCTGCACTACACCTGACCCCTTTGTAAAGGCCCAGCTGCAGGGAAACCCAGCCACCTGCAAAGCAGCTAGTATATAGCAGCATGGGCCTCTCATACAGCTTCCCTCTTCCAGGTGTGGGTGAGCTCTCAGCATGCATTAAGGGTGGTCTGCCCAGCTTAACGCTTGCCTTGTCTTCTTTATTATCGAGACATTATCCTAACTCTGCCTCCTGCCAGACCCTGGCCTCTGGCCCCTCCCATAAGCCTTCTTGGGACTGTGGCTGCAGGCCAGGGGACATTTTCCCCAATTACGGCGATTGCCCAAGTTCCTGATTCAGCCTGGACGGGCCCAGCCCCATTTGCATACCATTAGCTATGATGCTATGCCTTATGGATTCATATTTAATTTTAGTATTTTTTAGAGGCAACTCTAACTTGATTAAATCTTCTCCAAGAACCTGACATTTCTCTGAACTCTGATAACATGGGTTGTGCACGAGTGGACCACACACACACACACACACACACACACACACACATCCCTCCAGCCATAGACATGTACTGCCATTTCAGCCCCAGTTCCATAGATTCTTTTTTTAATGAAAGGCGAAAAAAATGAAAAAAAAAAAAAGTCTTTTTTTTCCTCTAAGGTGATTTGTATGCAGACTTGGCTCTATGAGCCCCGCAGAGCTTGTGCCTAGAGAGGCTGCCGGAGCCAGGCTCCCTGAGAATCTGGGATAGTGGAGTAGTGGAGACCCAGGCTCTAGCTCAGCCTTGACCCATCTCCCTCTGGGAGTCATTGAGCCTGCCCTGGCCTCAGTTTCCCTTTTCTTGAGATCATTGAGTTAAAATTCTCAAGTCCCACACCAACATGTTTCCACTCAGGCAACATGAAATGAAGTATGTGATTTTTGTTTCCTTAATCAAATGAAAATACAATAGCCGGGCAAGAAAGGGATGAATAGATCAGAGTACAGGGGATTTTTATGGGGATGAAACTCTTCAGTATCATATGACAGTGGTGGATACATGTCATTGTATATGTGTCAAATTGCATGAAACATACAACACCAAGCGTGAACCCTAATGTAAACTCCAGGGTCTGGGTGATAACGATGCGCCAATGTAGATTCATCGATTGTAACAAATGTCCCACTCTGGTGGGGGATATTGATCGTAGGGGAGCTTGTATGTGTGTGGGGGTAGGGCATATATGGGAATCTCCAAGCTTTCTGCTCATTTTTTTCTGTAAACCTAAAACTTTTCTAAAAAAATAATGTTTTGGTAAAATTAATAAATAACTCTCTTTGAGTGCGCGCCATTTTACGTGTCAAGTATCTTACAGGCATTAACTAATTCCAGCTGATCCGTGAACAACGTTGGGGCGGGGGGCCCCCAACACACCTGAAAATCCTTGGACTGCTGTCTCTGCCTCAAAAACAAAGAATGTGATAAATGAGTCACCTAGGGGCAGGAAGTGGAAACACTTCGGATAGAATCGGGACTCAAACCCTAGTTCTCTTGATTCCACACATTGTGATCTCTAATCAAATACAAACATTCCCCCACATTTAATTTAAAGATCTCAGAAATGAGGTTTTACTTTATTGAGAAACAGCCACATATAACATGGACTGATGCAGTTCAAACCCATATTGTCCAAGGGTCGACTGTAATTCTCACAACAACAATTTGAGGTTGATGTTATTATTATAATTATTACATCTCCAGTTTACAGATGAGGTTCAGAGGGCCCCATCACTTGCTCAGGGTCACACAGTGAGAAGATGGTAGCAATTGGATTTGGACCCAGACAGCCTGATTCTGGAGCCCAGAACTATAACACAGCTGCCTCATCCTTTTTACCAAAGAAGAAACCAGGAGTGGTGGGATGGAATTATTTCATTGTTCTAATTCTATGATAATGGCTTAATTCTCACCTGACTCGGAGGCAAGGTGTGGGCCACCGATCATCTCCCTGATATTTCTCAGAAATCAGCAGGGCGAGTTTTCTGACCAGGCTCTACTGGATGCAGCGGAGCTCAGACCAAACCTGGGAGCTGGGCCACCCCTCAGCCAGGAGGTCAGGTGTATGGGGTATGGTGAGAGGGCAGAGCTCCTCAGGGAGCAAGGCCCCTGGCCCAGTGCCATCAAAGGCCCTCACCATCAGCTGTCCAAATCCCTTTGTCGTTCCACATGTGGAACAACCAGAAAGATGCGTCTAGGTAGTTGCTTTGTTTGGGTTTGGTGCTGGGTTTGCAGCACCCAGGGAAGAAAATGCAGTATTTATTTTCTCCAACATTTAATTATGAGACATTTGAAATGTACAGAAAATTTGCGAGAATTTTGCAGTGGTTGCCGCTGTGCTCACGTGGTATTTCTCTAGTTCTCATCTGCCTTGTGGTCTGGCACCATCCCAGATGCCCGTACAGTCATTTCAGTCCCCACACAGACCCCATGGAGGTCCCCACATCACCCCCAAGGCACAGATAAAGACACTGAGGCTCAGACAGAGGAAGAAATCTGCCTAGGGCCCCAGCTCTGCCGGGGTGGGAACACGAATTGCACTTAGAATTTTCTGACCCTAAGGCTGTTCTTTTTTTTTTTCTACTCTGTCCTCTATTATCCCCACAAGATTTGGGAAGTCCTCTTGACAGTGGCAGGCAAAGCCCTCCCCACCCAGAGTGCTCTGGGTGCTGGGAGGAGATGTGCACTGTGGTCAGATGAAGGAATGGGAGATGCAAGTGAGATACAGGGTATTACTCTCAGGCAAGCTTGCACCAGGCACATTAACCTTTATGGCAAAGGCTCCCACTTCTGGGGCTGCTGGCCCACCAGGGACCCAGGGCTCTAAGGAGCAACTGAGCCCCTGTTGCAAGCTGGGTGGTTCCCAGGCTCCAGGGCCCTCCCTGCCAGAGGCCCACTCCCACCCTTCTGTGGCCACCTGCTATGTCTGCTACCCAGTGAAGGCTGGGTGAGGGCTGTGTCCCATCACCACCTTCTTCAGAAGACTTGCCTGGCTCCCGCCTTGCTCAGCCCCCTTAGCTGGGTCTCTTCAGACAAGTCACTTCACCTCTTTTGCAGGACCACCATACTTCAACTGTGAAGCAAAGAGGCAATCATTGAACCAACCGCGTGTGGTTGACAGTATTTAGAAAACGCCTGGCAAGTGCATACCCTGGGCCAGGTACACAGTAGGCATGTAGTATGGTGATGTTTTCGTGTTCTCCATCTGCACCTTCCCAGGGATATTTGTACCCTTGTCCCCAGCCAGACCGAATGGCTCCCAAATGCCACCACACACTTGGTCCTTTGTCATTTGGTCCTCTCTGCCTGGATGTTGCCCTTGCCAACATCCATCTGGGTCAGCTCCCACCTCCTCCAGAAGGTCCCCCGGGTAGGAACTACCCCCCTCCTCAGACTCTCCCTGGCACCTGACCTCTGCGGTTAGAGGCACAGAGTCTGGCGCCAACCTGTCTGGTTTGATTCTCACCTCTGTCACTTACTGGTTGCATGATCTTGGGTTAAGTTGCTCCTCTGTTCTAGGCCTCAGGTTCCTCATCTGCAAAATGGGCACAATGATAGTCCCTTCCTTGTTGGGCGATCTTAATGGGTTACAACATGAAGGAACATTCACACAGTGCCAGCATTCACACGGTGCCAGCACGTAGCCTCTCGGAGCCCTGTGTATGGTGGGGTCGCCCGTGCTTGTCTGCTGAGTCAAAATGACTAAGGTCAGCCCTCATGTGTGAGACTCAGCGAGGAGGAGGCCCTGCAGTGACAGGATGCTCTGAGAGGCAGAGCTCAGGGCAGCCGGCAGGCTGGGGTGGGGAGTGGGCACGTGGCAGGGCCAAGGCAGGAGCCTCTTTCCTGCCTGGGAGGTATCTGGGTGAGAAAGGTGCTCGCAGGGCCACTGTGCTAGTGGTTCAGGGCTGTACAGCAGAGTCTTGGTCCAAGAAGTGGCTCTGGGGACACATAGCCCTGAGTTCCATTCCTGGCCACCCCAGGCCTGCAACGTGACCTTGGCCAAGTTCCTCAGGCCCTCTCGGGCCTCAGTGTTCCCTCCTGTGAAGTGCAGACAGTGCTCGTCCCCACCTCCTAAGGCTCTTAGCACAGCGAAGCCGCAGCCCTTCCAGTATTTGCGCTGTGACTGCAGATGGTTCGTCTCAGGCCTGGTCTTGATGGCCTGCCTCATCACACAGCCCCACCAGTGATGGGGAACAGAGCTCTGACCGAACCCACGTGCCTGGTTTGCGTGGAGCCTGCCTGCCCTTTGTCCAGAGGAGTTTAGATTCTTAACGAATAAGTTCACCTGGGTCCTGCAGAGCATTGACCAGGAAGGTCTTTGACTCCAATCTCCCATTAGCTGTCTCCTCTCCTGCCGAGGCTTTTGCAGAAAATCATTTAATGTTTTCTCTGTGTTTAAAGAAAGCTCTGAGGGGCCATCGGGCTCAGCCTGGCTGGCTTGATCTTGAAACAAAGTGTAGTTCCCAGCGGAACAGGCCAACCTCTGCTCTTAAGTAAATTCAGGGGAGCATTTCTGCACGTGGCCTGGCTGGCTATATTTAGGCCTTGCGAGGGCTTTGAGTTCCTCCCCCACTGCATTATTAAGGTGTCTGGCTGCCTGAGAGGGCTGAGGCCCCCAGGGCAGCGGGAGAAGCCCCACCTCGGTGAACACAGCTGGAGTTTGCCTTGCAAGGTGTGGAATTCATCTTCCGTCTGCCAGTTGAGTGCTTAGAGACAAGCATCTCACTCCATCTTGCTCCCGCCCCTCCCCACCCAACTCACATCCACGCCCTTCTCTGTTGCTTCCTCTTCATTCCCATCTTTCTTGTCAGTGATTCTCAGTCTTTGGCACGTATTCACAAGTCACGAACCTCGCTCAGAAACCCTCGAGGGCTCCCCGGTTCCTGCACGATAAAGCATAACCTCCTCAGCCTGGCCGTCAAGGCCTTCCATGATCTGGCCTTCACCTACCTTTTCATCCTCATCTGCAACCGCAACCCCTTTGAGAGTGAGCTCCGTGGAGATCAGGCCTTTCATCTTTTTTATGTACCACAGTATGCCCAGGGCTTTGGAGAGTGTCTAGAAGGTTGCAGGTGCTCAGTGCGTATTTGCTGAATGAATGATTGAATGGCTAAGCCAGTGAATGAACGATACCCTGATCTGCAGTTTCCCCACCTCGTGTTTTTGTTTTGACAACTATTGGCTGCCTGGCCAGCCCTCCTGCCCTCTTTGCCTACTGTCTTCTACCTCTTACAGCCCAGATCCTGCCTGCTTCTTCTGTGTACCTCCCTGGAGGCCCAGCCCCTATGATTCCTGCTGCTAACTTTGACATCTGTTGTCAGATACCCAGTGCCTGCCTTGGTATCTGGCTTTCCAGAGGCCACACCTGCACGTGCCCCTCTGAGGTCTAGAACAGGTGAGACTGCCTTTACCCCCAGCCTCCCAGTACAGGTAGCCCTTGGGGACACTGTTGGTTGGGTTCCAGGCCACCGCAATATAGCCAGTATCACAGCAAAGGGAGTCACACAGATTCTTGGTTTCCCAGTGCATATAGAAGCTGCATTTACACTGTGCTATCGTCAATTAAATGTGCAGAAGCATTATGTCTAAAAAAACTATGTATGTACCTTAGTTAAACAATGGTTTGTTGCTGAAAAATGCTAACCATCATCTGAGCCTTCAGCAAGTCATCATCTTTTTGCAGTAGTTACATCAAAGATCACTGATTGCAGATCACCATGACACATACAAGAATGGAAAAGTTTGGTATATTGTGAGAATTACCAAGAAGTGACACAGAAGCACAAAAGCAGATGAGTTTGGAACACAGCGCTCACGGACTTTCTCGACGCTGGGTTGCCGCAAACCTTCAATTTGTAAAAATTGCAGTGTCTGCAAAGCACAGTAAATTGAAGCACAGTAGAATGAGGTCTGTCTGTACCTTGGAGAGTCCCTCTGCGGCCTTTAGTAGATGTGGGAGGGCAGAGTGGCCAGCTAGGAGGGGACTTGGACTGTCTGGGAGCGCAGAGCCACCCCTGGTGGGCTCGAGGCTGGGGCAGAGACACAGCCACAAGTAGGGGGTGGGGTCCTCTCAGCGCAGAGCATGATGGCCACAGGCGCTGCCAGCCAAGGTCAGGTAGGGACCCAGGCAACGAGGCCACCAGTGAGGTAGAACGCGGGCCAGGAGAGTGGCCAGAAAGCGACAGAGCCCAGAGCAGGAATCCCAGGTGCCGGTCAGCTTTGGTGGTCCAATAGACAGCAGACAGAAGGGGGCCAGGACTGGGGGCTCTGTTGTTGGAGTAACTGTCCTTGTAGGGAAGAGGCTATGAGACAGGTATCTGAGACTAGCACTGCAGCCCAGGAAACAAGCAGGAGCCCTCACTACACCCAGGAACTAAGACTGGGGCTCCAGCCAGCCAAGGGGGCTCTTGATGGTGGGCCCACTCTCCGTAGTACAGAGTTGACTGGTTAAGTACTTTCTGTCTCGACTGGGGTAGGGTCCAGAGATCTGAAGGGCCTAGACCTATAGGAAGATTCCAGGGGTCCACAGGGAAGGAGATGGGGCTGCTCCGGTTATACTCAGTAGGCGTTTTGTAAAGATAGACTTCAGCCACTGCAGATAATGATGGTTCCCCTCTGCAGTCACCAAGCTTAAGTCAAACCTGTGAAATGTCCCGTATTGGAAAGCTTTAGAGGACACAAACATGCACACACACACAGACACACGTGCACATGTACACAGATACACACAGACACACAGTTAAGTAACAACAAAGGGACACCGGGCCTGGCACCTGGCGAGGGACCGATGACCCCTGGAGACTCCTGCTCTGAGCACTCAAGCCTGTGGATTCAAGGGGATAAATGAAAATGGGGTGTTTCCATTTGGGCAACGGGTGCAGAGGCAGGGACCTCAGGCTATGCCCCGCCCAGATCTTGAAGCTCGCTTTCTCCCTGGTGCTTCTGGGGTCACTTAGCTCTGAGAGAGAACAATTGCAGGAGCAATTCTCTGCTTCTTTGTGTGGTTCTTTATCCTTTTCAAAGTCCTTTTGTGCAGCGTTTTCAATTTGATTCACCCTCTGTGAGATAGGCTGGGATCCTTATCTCTGCTTTAAAGATAAGGAAGTCGAGGCTCAGAGCAGGTGCGGAGGCTTGTCCGAGTCCTGTTGGTGGGTGGGCTGTGGAACGGGGGATTAGAACCGGGAGCATATGACATTCTGCCCTGTCACATTCTCCTCTTCCCTCTGATATGTGATTCCCCCCCCCCCCCCGCCCCCTTTGGAGAGTACTTTCCTCCCGCCATGCCGCCTTGGTGCTTTCTGGTGTGTGTGTGTGTGCATGTGCGTGTGGGGGTGTGGGGGTGTGTCTCTGTGTCGGGTGTGACTCTGCCTCTGTGCGTGTCTGAGGGGTGCTGAAGCCAGAGGCTGGCCAAGAGCTGCTCCAAGAATTCCATCCTCCCCTCTTCAGCCCTCCCTCAGGGTGACTTTGGGCTTCCTGATGGGTAGCAGCAGCCATTCCCAGCTCCCTCCCTCCTCTCCCCGCCTCTGCCCAGCTGGGGGAGCATCCACAGAAGAGTGGGGGGGCTAAGAAGCCAGTGGGGTGGCAGTGTGGGGATGGGGAGACTAGAGATGGCTTACTCAGTCCAGAAGGGTGGCAGCTGCCGGGGCTGGGTTTAGAGTTTGTAAAGACAGAGGGGCTAGAGAAGGAGCAAGCCTAACTCTCTGTACCCACTGAAGGGGTCTGTCCTGGGACCAGAAAGGACGCGTTTTAAGAAACGTTCAAAGGAGAAGTTCAAAGGAATTTGGAGAGAGATGTGGATTTATTGTCAGTTGCTCAGAAAGGCCAGGAGTTGATTCAGGGGACAAATGATAACAAAAAATGTGGTGATTCCACTTGGACGAGGGGCAGGGAGGTGTGGGGGCTGGGAGCCTCTTGGCTGGACCCCAGACAGACTCCACCCCCGTCTAGATCCTGAATCTCAAGCACCTTCACCTTGTGAGACTGGTGTCAGGAGTGGGAGCAAAGGACCTTTCTCTTTCTCATGTCCAAGGCAGACTCAGCAGCTGAACATGGCACTGACCCAGGAGGGCATCACTGATGTTTCCTCTTTGTGTCCAGAAGTGCTATTTGCAGTCGTTGGCTGGGCTTAATTTTTAATTGATGAATTAGTAACTACTTCATCTCATTCCATGAAAGTAATTTGAAGTTGTTTACAAGAATTGCATAGTTCTTGTACATCATACATCATAAGATAGCTAACTTATCATTCAAAGAATTCAGGGCCAGGAAAAAAAAATATATATATATATACACATTAGAAACACTATGTTTCCTAGGAGGAAAAAGAAAATGCTATACTGAAGTCATGACATCCATAACAGTTGCTGTAATTGGCCCAAACATTTGACTCTGCACTCCCTGGTGGCCAAAGGGAAAAGAGAAATACTACTAGTTATATACGTTTACATTTTCTATGTGAAAAAAGAAAAATCACCCTAGTATCTCTGAGACAAAATTAAGCTTTCATTAACCCTTCACTTGAAAATGATTTCATCTGGGGTTTTAAGAGGAAGATGCTGAGAAAGACAGTATCTTTCTAAAAAAGGGCAGTAGCAGATTTCCTAAGACGGTGCCTGGTATTCGGTCTGCTCTGCTTCTCTGCTGAAGGCATAAAGACAGAAGACCCAATGACAAACGCCAGGAGCCTAGGCACGCGGTCCGAGTGCACAGCTTCATCAAGGATACATCTGAGAATAACTGGAGATATCAGTGGCCAGTCCGCTCTTCTGCCTGTTCTCCAAAAGGTCATTTTTTTCCCATCAGACTTTGGATTTGTGCTGGGCAAGAAGTGACCGTCTCTGGCAAGACCCGGCATTTGGGCTGTTGTTTGGTTAGATGGAGGCAGCTCCCGTTTAATTTCAAGCAGTGATTGCTAGGCTTCTCTGATTGATAATGATCACCCCTTAGTAACAAAATTTAGCATGTATCCCAATAAAGGTGATTTATTCTCTGTAGATTGTCTACAAGTACACCCAGGTCAGTCTACTATGTATGTAATAAATCATACACCAGTATGTGTGATTAAAAAGGATGAGATGCAAATCGATGTAGGTAGAAGTTAATAATCTCCTCCTTTCCCCAGTGGGTTGTCTTGAGTACTCCTTAACTGAGCGCATATACCTTTAGATCTTTCTGCAAGCCCAGGCTGCTCACTGAGAATGCCTGCCGTTCTTTCCATACAGGCGAGGACAAGAGTGGATGCACCAGGATCCAAGTTTCCTCTTCCATCTGTTGGGATAACTCTGCAGCAGGCTCCACACCACCTCCCAGAGGTCCCCTGCAGTAGGCAGTGGCCACACTGAGCTCCAGCTGCCCAAGTGCAGTTCGCTTGGTGAGGCACCCATCTATCAGCTGCCCTCCTTTCCCCGGCTCACCCTCCTCTTCCCTCTCAGATACCCTCAGATCTGTTGTGGTTTAGTCGCTCAGTTACGTCTGACTCTTTTGCAACCCAATGGACTATAGCCTGCCAGGCTCCTCTGTCCGTGGAATTTCCCAGGCAAGAATACTGGAGTCGGTTGCCATTTCCTTCTCCAGGGCATCTTCCTGACCCAAGGACTGAACCCGCATCTCTTACTTGGCAGATAGAGTTTTTACCACTGAGTCACCTGGAAAGCCCCAAACCTTGAGGTCACCTCCAAATAAACTACCAACAGTCAACTCTCGGTCTAGAGTCCTGTCCCCAGGGAAAGGCAAATTCCCTCAAAGTTTTCTTTTGAAGGATATTGAAACTTCTTTTTTTCACTTCAACATGGAAAAGGGCCCTGGGTTTTTTCTTCAAAACCAGTCCTGTGTCTCTTCCTACAAATGAACAAATGGACAGATCTATTCCTGGTGTGATGATTCTGGGCTGAAATTTCCCTATCAAACATCATGGGCCCCCCTCTAGGAGCGGGGAGAAATTCCATAATGTCCTCCAAGAGGGCAGGCTGGTAGAGCCCCGTGGCTTCCTGCCTGGGGATCAGGTGCAGAACATTCCCCATGTAACTAAGTTAAGCTCCCTGCTGTATAGAGTTATTGAACATAAACTTGTTAAATTTAAGAGGACAACTGCCAAATGCAATTGATTTTTCCTTTAGAACAATTGATCTCAGACAATTCTTTCTGACAATAGGCAGATGAAGGACCACTTGTCTATTTCAGCCACTCCTGGTCTGTGACAATAAAATGAAGCCATTGGTTCATGGAAGCTCATCTTTCTGAGTGCAATGAGCAGCAGGGGTGGGGGACATCCATTCACAGCATCTAAAGGCATTTCAATTCTGGAAGTCTGAATGAAGATTACTGGGTGGTGATCCCAGGAATATCCTCGTTATTTTTTGACAGATATTGAAAGTGGGATGTTACTTAGGCATTTTACTCCCTGACCTCTGCAGCCGGGTACCGCTGCCAGCTTTCCTGGCTGAAGATTAGGTGAAATCAGGGCCCAGCACACGACTTTGCTATATATCAGTGGATCTGTGTTACATGTGGATTTCAGAGATGGAAGCCTCCTCACAGGCATTTTGACCCAAGAAAGGAAGCAGGATCTAGACCACCCTTTCCAAGGCTCACCTTCCCTCCCACTCTGATTGCAGGTCCCTCTGAATGTCCACTGCTGATAGGAAGCTCCCTGTCCAGGTGGCCACAGGGGGAAGGAGGCTAGGTTTAGATTGAGACAGATGTGGGATTGGATGTAGCCACACATCTTGCTGCCTGTGTGACCTTTGTCAAACAGTTGCATCTCTCTGAGCCTCAGTTTCCTTTTGCACAAAATAGAACGATTGCCTTACAAGACCGATATAAGCATTAAATGATAGGATCCACGTAAATCACTCAGCTGTGTGACCTTGTGCAACTTACCTTACTTCTCTGAACTCCATTCTCCGCATCTGTCAAATGGGGTTAACAGCACTTACCTCCTAGGGTTGTGAAGATTGAATTGTTTAGGTTTATGGGAGTGAAACATTTATCCCAGGATCTGGCGCATAGGAAGTACTCAATAACGTTGGCTGTTAGTACCGTAATTATTATTCACTCATATATATGGGTGAGATAATAAAAGTAACACCTGTCTTGTCAACCTTACTGATTGAAGGGCTGAAAGATCCAATGAGACAGTGGATTTCTGAAGGTCATTCATTCATCTATTCAGCAAGTATTTCTTGAGAGTCCACTGTGTGCCAGGTACTGTTCTGACAAACACTGGGGAGTGAGCAGAGAGTAAGACAGCAGCAGTCCTCACCCTCAGAGAGCCTGCATTCTAGCGGGACACTAACCATGAGCATTATCGTTAAAGTAATATGTAGCGGGTGCTTGATGATACTGAGTTTTTAGAAGACAAAATAAACAGGGATGAGGAATAGGAAGGGGAAAGAGAGTGGTGTGAGATCGCGGTTGGGTCCCCAGGGCCTTAGTGAGAAGGATGTTTGAGCAAGATCTGAAACAGCACTTTGAAGGAGTCAAAGGGACATTTAAGGGACAGTGATTGGTCCCTGCTCTGCAGAGGCCTTTTGCAGGGAGTGGACTGAGTGTGCTGCCCCGAGTCCGAGCCAGAGAACCCGCCTGCACTGTGATGAGCCTGGGCTGCTGCAGGGAGAGCTGAAAACCCTGAGCTGTGTGGGGTTGATTAGGTGACCTTTCCTTAAGGCCGCTTCCCAGCTGCTGCAGCCTCTTCGGCTGGGAGCGGGGAGATAGACTTAGGGCCTCGGGGTGCTTCCCGGAAAGGACCTTTTCAGAAGGCAGCCCTGCAGATCAGATGCTGATGCTGCGCTATCTCCCTGCCCTGGTGCTCACCTGGCTCCCCATACCTGCCCCTGACTTTCTTTTTCTTCCTTCTGAGAAAGCAACATCCAGCCCTGACCTGGAGAGATGATCTGCTCTCCATTAGCCCCTGAAGCCACCTCTCCCACCTCGGTGCACCTGGGCCGCTTCCCCAGGCCATGCACCTCTGTTCCTGAACTCTGTGCTCTGATTATTCCTACAAGTGTGAAAGTTGTTCAGTTATGTCTGACTCTTTATGACCCCACGGACTATATAGTCCATGGAATCCTCCAGGCCAGAATACTGGAGTGGGTAGCCGTTCCCTTCTCCAGGGGATCTTCCCAACCCGGGGATCAAGCCCAGGTCTCCTGCACTGCAGGCAGATTCTTTACCAGCTGAGCTACCAGGGAAGCCCCTGATTATTCCTGGGTTGTCCTAATACGTGGGGCTGGCTCACTTTCCCCTGCCCTTATGCAGTCAAGTCTCCAGCCTTGGGCACCTGTCCTTCTACTCTGCATCCCACATCTCAGCAGGTCACCTGAGCTGCCCTCCCAGGTCTGGTATCTGTGGGGTCCTCACCCCTCCTTTGTTCCCACCCCTAATACATACCACCCACCCCCACTTACTTCTGAAGTTCAGCAGAGCAGGGTTAGAGGGGATGTGACGGGAACTGCAGACCGCACAGATGGCTGTCAAAGGACATAGCAGGAGCCTCAGAAGCCCCTTGGACTTGAGCCCCTGGGAAGGGTCCTTCAGCGGTTCTGGGGGCCCCAAACCTTGCCTTGCTTCCCTTACTGCCTTGAACTGAAATCCTAACTGCCACTCACAGACCGGGAGAGGGGGTTCCTTCAACACTAGCATGTTAGGGAGCTGTGGGAGGCTTCTCTGAGCTTCAGACTCCTCTCCTGTAAAATGGAGTTGATAACCCCACATCATAAAGACATTGGGAGGGTGGGGTGAGATGGTGCAAGCGAAGTGCTGAGGACAGCACTTGGCAAGTGATGGGGAGGGAGTCCAATAAACGACAGGCAAGATGAAGAAGCTGCTGGTATATGCCCATCAGTCATCTGCATGTTCATGAATCATCCTAGCAGACACTTATTAAGTGTCTTCTGTGTGTAGGCCTTGGCCAAGGGTGGAGACACAGAGAACACTAGTTATGGGGCTTATCTTGGGGAGGCCATGTTCTTAACTGGTGAGGTGGTGTTAACTTACAAGGCCTTGTGGTCAAGCCTTAACAGCTGTGAGATGAAGTGCCTGGGAGACCAGCAGGAGGGCACAGTCAGAGAAGGGTTTCTATTTGAACTTGGTGGGAAAGGGCTCCTTATGGTGCGGTTTTAGGCCATTTTCCAGCAGGAGGCAACATTTTTGACTCCATCTTCCCATTCCCCAAACCTGGATCAGGTTAAGAACTGCTTGTTTTACTGGTATCCTCCAATCAGAAACTTAGGCTTGAGGGAGTGGCATGGCCAGCTTTGGCCCTTGTAACCCCATCGCCTGGACCCCACTGCCTCCTCCCAGTCATTCATTCAGCTATGCCTACTATGTGCCAGGCATTCTATGCTCTGAATTTACACCAGGGAGCAAAACAGATCCCAGTCCCTGGATTAATAGAGCTTCAGGTTTATCTTGGGAAGAGATGGCCAATAAAAAGAAGCCAGTTACCCCAAGCTCCTCCCAGGCTGGGCATGGCCATCCGTGGCTCCTCTTAGCCTGGATTTGGTCATGTCCTTTCCAAGACTCAGGTTTGTCCGCCCTTAATCCCACCCAGGTTAGGTCTGGTAATTCCTGGTCTTTCTTCGGACCTGACCTTCACGGTACCGCTCAGGCTAAGCGTGGCCACCCTGGCCCCTCCCGTGCTGGGCCTGGCACCCTTATTTTCCCCAGAAGCAGCCGGAGTAGTAGGAGTTGGCAAGGGCTTTGGGTTGAGTCCCTCTGCTGCCCGGGGCTCCTTTACTGTCAAGGTTGCAGCCTACCACCCCTCAGCCAGTACTGCGGAGGGGGACCCTGGCTCTCCCTCACTGTGTGTGGCATTGAGCTCTGGAATTATATTTCCTGATTTAACAACTGTGAGTGTTTGCTGCAGCTTTACTGCCTTAAAAATGTTTTCTAATAATCCCCAGGTGTTTCTCTCACATACAATAGTCTGGCTTGTTACAGCCCAATTAAATCCTTATTTGAGACGCTTAATTAAAACTCTGAACAGAACAAGCCATAAAGCTCTCTCCTTCCCACCCTCATGCCTGTCCCTTCCCCTGTTTGCCGCTGCCCCCTCCCCTCCTTTTTGGCACCTGCCCCTGGCATTTACTATTTCCCCTTAACTTGGTAGAGTGGGAATATCCAGTTTCCTGCCTGGGGGTTGGGTTGGGGCATGGACGCTAAGCTCTGTTCAGACACAGGGAGGGGGCTCCTTGAACCCTTGGTTCCCACCCAGAATTAGCTTCTTCTGGCTCCCTGGAGCAGAGTTCTGCAGCCTTTGCACTCTTGACATTGTGTGCCAGATAAGTCTTTGCTGTGGGAACGGTCTTGTGTGTTGTAGGATATTTAGCAGAATTCCTAGCCTCTGCTCACTGGACCCCAATAACATCCAAACCCTGAGTTATGATGACCAAAAATGTCTCCAGATGTTGCTAAATATCCCCCAGACCAGGGAGGGTTGTGAACCACTGTCTCAGAGGAAGGGACCATCTCAACACATCCCAACACCATGGATCCAGGAGCCAGGACACAGCAGGGCAGCCCCTGGATGCTAATTCTCACCTCCTATCTCCTACCCATGGGGAAACAGTGGAAACAGTGTCAGCCTTTATTTTGGGGGGCTCCAAAATCACTGCAGAAGGTGATTGCAGCCATGAAATTAAAAGACGCTTACTCCTTGGAAGAAAAGTTATGACCAACCTAGATAGCATATTCAAAAGCAGAGATATTACTTTGCCAACAAAGGTCCATCTAGTCAAGGCCTTGGTTTTTCCTGTGGTCATGTATGGATGTGAGAGTTGGACTGTGAAGAAAGCTGAGCACCAAAGAATTGATGCTTTTGAACTGTGGTGTTGGAAAAGGCTCTTGAGAGTCCCTTGGACTGCAAGGAGATCCAACCAGACCATCCTGAAGGAAATCAGTCCTGGGTGTTCATTGGAAGGACTGATGTTGAAGCTGAAACTCCAATACTTTGGCCACCTCTTGCAAAGAGCTGACTCATTGGAAAAGACTCTATGTTGGTTGGGATTGAGGGCAGGAGGAGAAGGGGATGACAGAGGATGAGATGGCTGGATGGCATCACCAACTCGAGTGACATGAGTCTGAGTGAACTCCGGGAGTTGGTGATGGACAGGGAGGCCTGGTGTGCTGTGATTCATGGGGTCGCAAAGAGTTGGACACGACTGAGCGACTGAACTGACTCACTGGGTGACCTCCTACCCCCAGCTGAGTTCTAACTGTTGTTCAGTCTCTAAGAGGTGTCTGACTCTTTGCCCACCCCTCCCCGCCCCCACCAGGGACTGGAGCACGCCAGGCTTCCCTGTCCTGCACCATCTCTCAGAGATTGCTCATACTCATGTCCATTGAGTTAGTGACTCCACTGAACCATTTCATTCTCTGTCGCCCCCTTCTCCTGCCTTCAATCTTTCCCAGCATCAGGGTCTTTTTCAATGAGTTGGCTCTTTGCATAAGGTAGCCGAAGTATTGAAGCTTCCACTTCAGCATCAGTCCTTCTGATGAATATTCAGGGTTGATTTCCTTTAGGATTGACTAGTTTGATCTCTTTACGGTGAAGGGACTCTCAAGAGTCTTCTCCAGGACCACAATTTGTAGGCATGAATTCTTCAGCACTCAGCCTTCTATATGGTCCAACTTTCACATGTGTATACAACTACTGTAAAAACCATAGCTTTGACTATATGGACCTTTGTCAGCAAAGTGATGTCTCTGCTGTCTAGGTTTGTCCTAGCTTTTCTTCCAGGAGCAATCATCTTTTAATTTCATGGCTGCAGTCACTGTCCATGGTGATTTTGGAGCCCAAGAATATAAAATCTGCCACTGTTTCCACTTTTCCCCCATCTATTTGCCATGAAGTGATGGGACAAAATGCTGTGATCTTAGTTTTTTGAACGTTGAGTTTTAATCACAAGCTGGAGTCAAGATTGTGGGGGAAAGTATCAACAACCTCAGATATGTAGATGATACCACGATAATGACAGAAAGTGAAGAGAAACTAAAGAGCCTGTTGATGTGGGTGAAAGAGGAGAGTGCTAACTGAATGGGGAGTTATAGGTGACAGAGACACCTCTGTTCCCCTCCAGGAGAGTGGATGCCCTGATAGCAGGAAAGTGACGGGGGAGAGGGGGAGCTGAGAGGAGCCCTGCCTTGCATGCAGACACAGATCTCTGCCTGAAGTACCTTCTTTGTTTCCCATCTTCTTGGTCTTCCCTTCTCCTTACACTAGTACCTCAGCTTAGGACCTAATGTAGCCAGGTTCCTTTGAGTAGCCTTTCCCTCCAGGTAGAAGCTCAAGGAAGGGTGACCAGCATCTCCCAGTTTGCTGGAGGCTTTTCCAGTTTTAGCACTGAAAACCTCACGTGCTTGGAGGTTCCTTCTGAGAAAATCAGGATGATGGGGAAGGACTGTCCATTGCTCATCCCACCGAGTGGTCCTTGGAAGACCTGCCCTGGAATAATGAGTTGTTAGTTATAAGCCATGTGCCCTACATGCATCATCTCATTTCATCTTGCAGCCTGGAGACTTTGGTGGTATTAGCTTCATCTTATGGGTGAAGAAAGTAGGACTCAGAGAGACTTGCCCATGGTGACCCGCAAGTGGAGAGAGAGGATTCAAACTAGCCCTGCCTATCCCCATTCTGCTCTCAGAGGCTTTTCCCACAAGATCCCAGAAAGGGGGCACCTGGACACCTGGGGTTCCCACCTACAAAGAGTCTCTCTTTGACCTTCGCTGTGGAGGAAAAGGGTCTGTTTTCCCAGTGCTGATTTTGCAGGCTGATGCAGAAGTAGAGTTGACGGTGACAGGAGAGCCAGACCCCCAGACAGCAGCTAGGAGTATCCTTGGAGCCACACAGATCCTCCAGTGAGTTCTTGACTTGCCTGGTGACAGTTCCAACTCCCAGAACAAAGAATGTGATCGGAGGAGCTGCCTGGGACTTAATTCTGACCAACAAGAAGGTGGCTGGTGAAGGGGCACAGTGGGGTCCAGCTCTTGTGTGATGTCAGAGTGGGTGTATAGCCTGAGCTTTAGCCACTGATGTATTAAAGCTCAGAGGACACATCATGAGCAGCCTTCTGTGGCAGGAGACAGGGCTCAGAAACTTGGAGAAATTTCAGGTTTCTCTTTCTAAAGGTACAGTTGCCAATTGACCCCAGGAAATAGAAGGCTGTGGGGTGATTCCTAAGGAAACCTTCCTGGTTGTATAAGGGAGCTCTCTGGAGAGACTGGATTTATGGGGGTCATTTTCCAAGGATGGAAAGAAGGGAGGTTAATCAAGAAAGCACATCAAAAGGGTGTGATTCCTGGAGCCCGTCATTCCCCAGGAGGAATTTCAAATGCTGAGACTTTATGGCAGCATACAGAATATACCTAGAGAAAATAACCATATGTCATAATAATGGCTGTTATTTACTGAGTGCTTACTATGTGCCAGATAAGTGCTAAACATCCTTCTTACAATGCCAGGGATAATCCTCCCAACAGGCCAGGATGTAAGCAGTATTGGTCGCCCTGTTTTTTCAGATGAGGAAACTGAAGCAGACTATAGCACTTGCCTAAGTCAGACAGGTAGTTAGTGCTGGAGGCAGGGTTCAAGTTCAACAGACCAGGGTTGAAGCTGTGGTTTGGCTGCTCTCTTCCTTGCTGTGTGGCCTTAGAGCAGTTATCAACTTCCCTTTTCTTAGAATGGAGGTTGTGAGACTTGAAGAATTCATCCATGTGAATGATGATATGTTGACAGTGATGGGTGTATAGCTCATGTCCAATACGTAGGAATGCCCTTCTTTTGAAGAGACAGGTAACACCAGCCCTTGCATGGGCTGTGGCATGGAGGCAGAAGGGAGCAAATGGTAGGCCAGAGAGAATGAAAAGTCTCTTCGATTTTTATTGAGGATGAGAAAAGGGTTTCACGTTGACGGGTGATGAGGGACAGAGGTTACATGTCACTCCTGTTTTGCGATTGCTATTGAAGGGAAGTGTTGTCAGCCTGCAGGGGCAGCCCAGGCCTCAGGGAGAAAAACAGCCCCAGAGCGGGCTTTCCCGAATTCCCCTGCCTGGGTACTGGGAGAATTTGCCGCTGAGATGACTAAATCACTACTGGTGACTTCTGGAGCACAGAGGATGGGAGAGACCTGGGAGCCCAGGATGGGCAGATTTCAAAAGGGAGAGTAGTTTTCAGAAACTACCCATCAGGGATCTTGCTTGAGGCTGATGTTGGTGAACATGGGTTCACTGTAAACAAAAACCAGGTTTTCTTGAAGCCCTATCACGTGTCACATGCTGTTAGGTGTGAGCCTGAGTTCTGCCAGCTGAAATTTTCTTGGAGGGGTCAGCAGACTTTAGACCAGGGGAAGGCCTATGCCTGAATTCAGAAGGAGAAACTTCTCAAGCTCTCCATGTGGATACAGTGGAGAAGTGCAGATGTCAAGGTGGGTGATACCTGCTCACTGATGATGTTCCGTCTACACAGAGAGAAGTCTCTGCTAGAGTGCCTCTGGGCTCTGTCCTTGGCTCATAGGTCGAGTGTGGGGGTGGCTGGAAGCAGATTCCCTCTCATGATCTCAGGTCATCAGGGTTTATTGCCATGATACGTGTGTGGGGGACCCAGTCAATGGGAAAGAGCCAGGACTCCAGCATAGCAAACGCTGAAGGGTGCTTGGGGTCTGGAACATCCCTGGGGACCTTCCGGAGCACCCCATAGACTGGGCTCAGGTTCCCCGGTTTCTGCCCCACCTTCCTAACTGCCCATTGCCTTCTCACCCTGTTCTCTGCTCGCCAGCCAGGTCCGTACATTGCTCCTGTCCTCTCTACCTGTCACTTAAGTGTGGTCTGTCATGACCTCCCCTTCCTCCTCCCTAACCTTGCGGCCTTTCAGCTTCTGCTACCCATGGCTTCATGCTTAGCCTGGCCTCGTTCTTTCCCAGGAGAATGGATCTCACGGGGCCATCGGTTTTTCGCACGAGGCCGCTCTCGTGGGCTTTGGGCAACTTGCGGATGGCTGCCAGTCTCAGCCAGTCATTTGAAGCCCAGGAGGAGGAAGGTTGCAGGATCACAAGATACAAAACAGAGGTGCCCGCGGGCTGCCCTTTCAATAGACGTGGTGGATGGAATGTGACCACCATGACCAATAGTGATAATTGTTATTACTGATGGTGTGGCTGATGTAAGTGTGGTTATTAATTTCACATGTAATGTGAAATTGTGGGAAATTGCAATTACACTGGACAGCAGCAACATTTCTGAGGATCTTGATGGCTCTGTGATCTTCGTGAAACCGCTCCCTCCCCTTACTGGGCACCTGCCCAGCTCCAGTCTTTGGCGGCTCCTTCTCTGTCCCCACTGCTCTGCAGAGGTCACTGGCAGGGTCTTTCTGTCTCATTTGTGAGCTCTCTCTCCTCTTCTATTTGTGAAGGGCTTTCCCCAGACTAGACCAAATCAAAGAAGGTTAACTGTCGCAGAGATAAAGCTGGTGCCTAGCACACAGATTCGGAATCCAGCAATAGTCAAAAGACAAAGACATGCTATGAACGTATGTGTGAAAGGGTTTTAGGGGTGGGTTTTCCCCCCAGGAATCTGAGAGTGATGCTTGGTGTGGTGTGGCAACTAGTGTCTAGAAAGAATCATCCTCCAAAAATTCTGGGCAGCATGACTAGAAATAAAAGAGCCAAATTGGGAGGTGGTAGCACCACATTTTCCCCAGTGGCTCAGCAGTAAAGAATCCACTGCCTGTTCAGGAGACTCAGGAGAGGTGGGTTTGATCCCTGGGTTGGGAAGATCCCCTGGAGGAAGAAACAGCAAAAGAGACCATAGCCAATAGCATTGCATTTTAGCTCTCAGAACCAACTAATAAAAGAGTTCTGAAGACAACAGCCGACATCTATTGAAAACCTACTTCAGGCAAGACACTGTTCCCCAAGTGTTCTGTGGATGAAGTACTCAATTTTACAATAACTCTATGGGACTGGAGCCATTTTTGTAGATAATAGAACTGAGGAAGAGAGAGATTAAGTAACTTGCTAAAGGTTGCTCAGCTTAAAGTAACTTGAAACTTAGACGATTATATAATTATTGGGGAAATTGGGACTGAAAAAAATTTAAGTCAAATGGTATGAAGGCAGAGCCCATGTTACATAACCAAGGAGCACATGAATATCTTAAGAAATGTTTCTTAGTCTAACACAATTATTGCGTGAAGTGAGAGTTCCTATGCCCATTTGATGAAGGAAGAGCCCAAGGCACAGGGAGGTGAATTAACTTGTCCTGGGTCACAGTGTTAAGTAACAGAAAAGGGGATAGCGCTGACTGTGGAATGCACGCTGGATGAGGTGTGGGATCCTCAGAGAGGCCAGTGCAGCTCCCGGAGGGAGAGCCAGATAATGGCCAGCACTGTCCCCCGCTGAGCTTCCCAGGTGGCTCGGGGGAAAAGAATCCGCCTGCCAGTGCAGATGCCACAGGAGACTCGGGTTCGGTCCCTGGGTCGGGAAGATCCCCTGGAGGAGGAAATGGCAACCCACTCCCATATTCTTGCCTGGATAATCCCATGGACAGAGGAGCCATGACTCCATGCCCAGCCTGGCCGCGTTCATATTCCCACGAGAATGGATCTGCTGGGGCCATCAGTTTTGGCCTGACTGCAAAGAGCCTCTGCAGATGGTCAGACACGACGACGCAACTGCACACACTCATGCACGCACGCGTGTCCACTGATGGTCTGGGTGACACGTGGGCTCAGTGATCTCCTGGCAGGCTATTTATTAGGGAATGCTCTCAAGACCCACCGCTGTGAAGGATGGGACAGGAAGCAGGTTTAGGAGAGAGAAACGTTCCTGCAAGACAGTGGCACACGGGGCCTCTGCAATCCCTTAAGAAGCTCTGGAGCTGGAATGGCCTTTCCGAACTGAACTGTACTGGGATGAGAGCATCAGGCTGGTACATCCCTGGGCTGGTCGGTTGTTCTATGTGGGCCACCCCTGGAAGGAGGCATGACCTTGGCTGAGGAAGTCCCCAGAGTGGGCTGCTGTCTGAGAGCCGGCCTAGGGAGTGGGGGGGAAGTGAGAATAATCTTTCTTCCTGAAGGGGACTTGGGCAGCATGTCTCAGTGTCCACCACACGCCCTCCCCGACTTCCGTGTGTCATCTACACAGAGTTCACGCAGGCTCACATCACATAACCAAAACTGTGAGGGTGCTTACAGATAGCCATCAGGTTTCCTGTTAACAAAAGGCTTTTGAAAGTTCAGTCACATTTTATCCTCCCAAATACCCTCTGAACAGAGAATTATTAATGTCCCCACTTGATAGAAAATGGGCTCGCATGCTCAGAGTTAAGATATTGGTTTAAGGATGTACAGCCAGCAAGAGACAACATGGGGACTCATCAAATCCGGCCTCCTGAGCCCAGCCAAGTGCTTCTCACATAAGGTCCCCAGGGCTCTCTCACGGCACGTGCAGGTGGCACCCTAGGTTTGCCATGCTCCGTCAGCCTTCCCAGCTCTTCCTCTGCAGCTGATCCATTAGCCATCCCCTCCATGACCACCCCCCACCCAGGGCTTCATCACCCATGTCCCTGCTGATGCCTCCGGAACTCCCATCTCCCGCAGCCCCGAGATTCAGGTCCATGTTTGCTCCCTATTAGCCCACCCAGATGTCCTGAGTCACCTCAGACTTGCCATGTCCAGCACTGGCTTTCTCATCTGACCCCAGGGCTGCAGGGCAGGAAGGTAGCATGAGCTCAGGGCTCGGGCTCAGACTGGGTTCTTATCCTGGCTCACCACTGCCTAGCTGTGGCCTTGGGAAGTGGCTTACCCTTTGTGCCTCAGCATTCTCATCTGTAAAATGGGGATAAAGATGGTGTGCCCACATCCTTAGGGATGCTGTGAGGATCAACTGGGCAAATGCGCATAAAGTGCCGACAGCAGGGCCTGGCGCACCGTCAGTGGCCCAGAAACTTGAGCTGCTTTGACTGTTGTTCATGGTGGTGCTTAAAGGTACTACCCTCCGCCAAGTCCCAGGTTGAAACACGTGCTCCCTCAGCCCCCTCTCCTATTGGTCTCTGCCTCCCCATGTGCTGCGCACGCGCCCCCCTCCTGGCCTTCCCCATTGCCACTGCCTCAGTCATGGTCAGTTTCCCTTCCGCCAGGACCCACTGTTTCCCAGGATCCATCCTGTTGCTCAGCCACCAGAATCGGACTTCTCTGACATGACTGTTTGATCATGGCCCTCTTCTGGGCCACTCCTTCTATGACCACCTGTCCCCCTCAGGTTATGGTCTGGCTTCCCAAGGCGGGTGTCTGAGGCCCCTGCCATTCCACCCACACCTTCCTCCCCACCTCTCCCCGAGGCCTGCACATCCTGGGATCTTGCCTCACTCAACACCCAATATCTCCCTTGCATGTCCTGCCCTGTGACTTGTCTCCCTTGAGTGACCTTCCTTCCTTGAAGTCAGCCTGCCTTACTTCCCCAAACTCTGCATGGGACAGAAGATGGCATCTTGTCCCTCTCTAGGCCCCAGTAACACCATTACAGGTGTTCAGTGAACTTGACCACAAGGAGAGGCATGCAGCGGGAGGTTGCTAGCTCCAGTGGAAAGCAGGAGGCAGCTTTCTTTTGGGGGCCATCCCTATCAGTCCCCTGTTTTCCCACTAGACGTTGGCCTACCCCAACTCACAGAGGCACTGCAGCCCCGTCTGCCCTCCCTGCCAAGCCACACCTGCTGTGCTGGAAGTGGCTGGGCCCTGGCTGCCCCAGCTCTAACCAGCATGGGGCCTCTTCCAGCAGGTGTGCCTCTCAGCCCACAGCAGGACACAAGTCCCTCTGGACAGAGTCTCATATGCTGGTCCCAGGCCCTCCCCACCACCTGGCTGAGAACCTTCACTATTACTGTCACATTTTTCCTGGGCTGGCCAAGGGCTGAATTCAGAAGGGGCAAACCACCTGAGAATGCAGCCCTCAAGGATCTCAGTGCTCAGCTGCAGAAAGGCAGATTCCCAGAAGAGTGCCTTTGGACCTGAGCACCCTGAGACCTGGGTTCAAACCCCCGCCTCTCCCTTGTGTGGCCCACACTCCTTCCCCTCCCCATCGTGGTTTTTCCTCTGTAAAATGAGGGTTCTTGCTGGAAAGTTCATAAGTCAGCCTCTCGTGCAGGTGAGCTGATGGGAGCAGCCAGGGCACCACGGGAAGGACCTCTGCCACTGCTCTGCCGTGTGCTTGGGGTTGCCCACTTCCTCTCTCTGGTCCTGTAAAGCTCAGGAGATAAAGAAGATGGTTTCTGTGGCCCCTTTGGGCTCTGGCCTCCGATAGTCTAGGACTCCTGTGAAAGGGAGTCTAGGAGAGGTGAGACAAGGAGTGAAAAAAGTGATGCTTATGAAGTGCTCCGAGGTATTCAGCACTGTATCAGGCAAGCCTTGCCTGTGTGAGCTCACTGAATCCTCCCAGCCTCTGGAGCAGTGAGGGCTTCTATCCTTAGTCTTAAGACAGGCTCAGAGAGGTAAGGTGACCTGCCTAAGGTGACACAGCAAGGACATTATAGTGCTGACTCTGAAACCCATGTGTTTCTCTTGGGCAGCTCAGGGTAAACTACATACCCTACTCTACTCTTCTCCCACACACACCGAGGATGGGGCAGCTGGGGAGCAGGGGATGGACAGGCAGGTGGGGGCCCAGCCTCCACAGCCACACGGACTATGGAGGCAAAGTCCTTGCCCCTCTCCAGGAGGCACATGGCCCCAGCAGAGCCTGGATTTGAGTCTAGAGCTAAGCAAGTCTCCATCTCATCTGCCCCCAGTGGCCCCCAGGGCCCACTCTCCCCACTCCCTGGAACTCTGGCTCTCACCAGCAGCCCAGGCCCTGGGCTCAGCCGTTTGCAACTGCCCAGTTGCTCCAGACCCCACACCAGTCCCCTTTGATGCCCTCCACAAATGCCCTCCATTTGATGTTCATGTCCACACTTACAAAGGAATTGTAGCATCCATTCCTGGAACAGATCTCAAGATCCTGTTAGTGCCTTCATTTGTCACTCGAGGAAATGAATGTTGTTCTCCTTCTTTGTAAGTTGGGCCTCAGCCCGGGCAGCTCCCTGGAATTCAAATATTAAAAACAGCAAATTAATGGGAATGTGCCTGGGTGGAGCCCTCCGGCCATCCAAATGCTTCTCCAGAACTTCTGGCCTATCCTCCCTACAGCCTCTGAGGCTGTCCAGAGCCTGCCCCAATTCTCCCAGTCCACAGGGATGCACGGACGTCACTGGTTCTTTCGAGCTGGTAGGTAAACAAAGCAGGATCTCGGGATTGGGGACGGGATGATGTGGACCTGGCTTTGTGGGGAAAGCCTTGCCCAGTGGACACAGCCAACTGGGGTGAGGACAGGTGGTGCCCAGGCAAATGGGGCATCATGATTGTCAGCGCCGGCTTATATTTCAGAACCAGGACACCAGGCCTAGGGTGGGCAGCTGGGAGGGCTGGGCAGGAGCTCAGGGCTCAGCCTGGCAGGTCTGAGGGGCTGTGGTCAGGCCAGGGACCTGGAGGGCAAGCTGTGAAAGCCTCATTATAGAGTCAGGGTTAAGGTGTGTGCGCTGAAGCTGTGCTGCTGGAGTTCAAACCCTACTGCCCTGTTGCCTGGTGTAATGTCTTAGACGAGTTCCTTGACCTCCCTGTGTCAGCTCCCCTCTCTGAAAATTGAAGATGAAAATAATGGTATGTAGTCTATGGGATGCCAGGGAGGCTCAAAGGGGATACTGTCTGAAAGAGGCTTACCGTGGTGCCTTGGATGAAGCAGTTGCTCCAAAAGGAGGATGTGGTTGCCCCGGCACTGTGGGTGCTAGGTGGGCCAGGCAAGGCTGTGAGTTAGGACTACTTCAGCCTGAGGCTGGGGAGAGGACAAACTCTGGCCCCAGAGGACATTCAGGAAGAAGACCCTATGGAACCCAAAGTGGGTGAACACGAAGGGCAGCCAAGCTTTTCTGGGCTGAGTAGGGACCCGGTCTGTGTCCACTGCGTGGTGGGCAAGGCTGTGCTGGGAAGCAGTGAAGGACCGGGCTTGGTCTCCCCAGAAAGATCCCAACGATCAGAGCATGTGATTCACAGGGGCCATTCTGTGGACAGCTCTCTCCGTCACACCAGACTCCAAGCAATTAACCAGCCAGGCCCCTGGGAGGAGCGCTCCGCGGCAACCAGAGAGTAACCTTGACCTCCTTTGCGTGCTGCCGCCGCAGCCGCCTCCTGCCTCCCGTCTCCAAGGTGCTCGCGTGCTGTTGAAGGGCAGCTCCTCCCCTGCCAGCCAGAGCGGTGAGCAAGGGCGCCTGGGCCCGGCCACAAACGCTGGCACTCGGGTCTCCCACCTGGAACAGGTGGCCTCATTTGACCTTTACACACTGAGAAACTGTTCACGTTCTGGGTATCTTTCTTAGAGATGCACCATGTCCTCATCTTGTGTGTGTGCGTGCGTGTGTGCACGGGCCCACACGTGTGCAAAGCAGAGAAGGGATGCAGGGCGTGTGTGTGCATGGGCGTGCAGAGGTGTTGACACCTGTTTGCCTGTGTGAGGGGAGAGGGCGTGGGTGCTTGTGCTGGTGTAGGAAGATGGACCAAGGGTGCAGGAGCTGGGAGGGAATCGGGTGTGCCTGGTGGGGAGGGGACGAGGTGGGGCGTGTGTGGAAGGGGAGGAGGAACTGTGCTGGAGGGGCAGGGGGAGTGTGTCTGAGGATCACGTGAGAAAGAGGCGCTGGAGGTGGGGGAGATGGCGTGAGGGGTGTGTATGGCTTCGGTTTTAGGATGTAGTGACAGTACACTCCCGCCCCCTCTCTCCGCCAGCTCGGGCCTGTACGTTTCAAATACTTCATTGTCAGCCCTGGTAAAGCCTTTATTTATAAAGCGCGGGTGTTTCATTCAGCTTAACTGAAAAGGCCTTTAAATCACCGCAGCTGGGAGGGCTAATTGCAGTTAGAGTTGTCAAGGACTCTCTTGTCTGCTTTTGCCATCTGTGACATAGTGAATGCAAAGATCATTTTAAACATAGGCAGTTAATGTAGAGAATAATTTGAGAGCTTTAGATATTTATGGTAAATTATTTAACTTTATAGTTGAGTTTTATTGCCTCATTATTCCATGTGTGAAGAATCTTGGCGTTTTCTGTGACTCGGCACTTTGTGGAGTTTCACTTTGCAACACTCAGGAGTAAAGTTGCTCCGCACTTAACAGGAGCTCTGGATCATTACCAGTCCTCCCACAGAAGGGACTCTGATCTTTGCCCGTCTGGCTGACAGCCGCGGCTTCTCCTCGCCCTGCCATCAGGGTCTCTGGGTGGACTTGGGTGCTTAGCAGAGCTTTCTGGTGCTTGTTACCATTAAACCAACCCCTGCTTCCTGCTGCCCCATCGGTGGGAGGCAACTTTGCCAACCTCAGCCCTGCGCCACCCCCATCCCTGCCGAGGACTCCACAGGGATGCCCCTGGGGCCAGGAGGATGGTGCCGGGGCATGGGTTTTTATTTGCATTAAAGCTCTTTGGAACCTCTGTCCTGGCACCTTTTGTACCCTACCTGAGTCCTATTAGGCAAGCACTTGTCATCTGGATGTCATCTATCTGAGTTGTCACTGATCACTGTTTGGAATTGAACCCTCCCAGTTACTTAGATTTCTCTTGAGTGGCTGAAACTTAACACTTCCTCACAGAAGATCGCCTGTCTCTCTCTGCCACGGTCCAGGGCAGAGGTGGTCCTGCCCTGGACACTGCAGCAGAAACCATTGGTGCTGTGCCCATAGGCCCTTGGTACCCATCATTCTGTTCACGTTGGTAGGATTTTACTGCAAGTGCCCAAGACTCCTTCCCCAGACCAAAGAGCTGGGGTGCTGATGCCCCAGGAACAGCCCTCAGGCAATGGTGGATAGAAACTGGAGAAGCACCCTGGCTTCCTAGCAGCTCTGGTGGTTTAGTCGCTAAGTCGAGTCCGACTCTTGCAATCCCGTGGACTGTAACCCGCCAGGCTCCTCTGTCCATGGGATTCTCCAGGCAAGAATACTGGAGTAGGTTACTGTTTCCTTTTCCAGGCGATCTTCCTGACCCAGGAATCGAACTCGAGTCTCCTGTGTTGCAGGCAGATTCTTAACCAACTGAGCCATGAGGGAGCCCTCCTAGTTCCTCTAGAGGAATCTTTCTGGGGTGCTGTCTGCATGTCTCACAGAATGACCCAGCGAGCCTGAGCCCAAGTGGTCCTTGGTGGTACATTCTCATCGACACTCTCATTTTTGGGCTCCCTTCCCTTCCCTGCCTCACATCCCCTTTCTTCACCAGTGTTTATTGGCATCACATTGCAAGTAAAATACTTGAAAGCAAATCCTTGTCTCAGGTCTAGGTAAAATACCTGGCAGATGTACCATTAAATCCCAGCCCTGCCCACCAGCTGGCCTTGGAGCTGTGACCCTTGAGTTCTGTGAACCCTTCAAATCCCTGGCTTAACTTTGACTTTGGACAAGACATATCCACTGTTTGGGGCTCTGCTCTTGACGGTTCAACTTTGATCAGGATTTCTGTGAGAGGGACAGACACTGCTCAGCTGGCCAGAGCTACAGTAGAGCCCCCTAAATGCATAGGCTGGGATTTCTAGGGAAAGGTTTTGTCCTTGGGAGGGGCCAGTGACTATTTTCTGTGAGGCTCCGATTGTTAGTTCAAGGTCTAAAATGAATCCTTCGAGTTTGAGCTCCGTGGCCGGGGAGGATTTAGTTGGAACCCTAAAGTTATTAGTTGTGAAGCTAAAACTGTCACAGGACACCTGAGAGATGTCAGGCTGAGCTCTCCCCGTCATCTCCGGCTGGGAGCCTGCCTCTCATTCTACAAGCTCAGTTGAATGTCACCTCTGCCAAGCCTTCCCTGGCTCCTCCAGGCTTTGGCCCATGTGTTTGCACAGCTGTTTGTCTGTCGCCCGGTAGCTGCACTTATCACATTGTCCTGTCGTGTATCTGTGTCCACATCTGGTCCTGAGCCAGACCAGAAGCTTACCGAGGGCAGGGACTGTGTTGGTTCATCTTCTCTGTCCACAGGGCCCAGGGCCTGGCGCAGCTATAGCTTAGGGTGCATGACCTGAACTAATGGCAGGATGAGTACATGGGTGGATGGATGGGTGGGGAGGTGGGTGGATGGATGAACAGACTTGAGGGAAGGATGGATGAAAGGACAGATGGGGAAAGGGAAAGGATGGGCTAAGTGGGTTTGTGAGTTGATGGATGGATAGATGGATGGATGGACAGAAGACTTGAGGCATTCTCTGTTTGAGCTTCAGAATCAGTAAACATCCACTTTCGCCAGTGACTCCTTAGGGTCCTCCCTGGAAGCTCAGAGAGGGGGCCATAGTGAGTCTGAGTCTCTGGGGATGTAGTGGGCTCCTCAAAGCACACTGAAAGGTGAGGTCCCTTCCTCTTGCCTGGGTAAGGAATGGTTGGGATGGGAGCTGTGATCCAGGGAAACCTCTTTCCCAGCCTTCTTCAGGAGTCAGCATCGTCTACTATCTTGGCCCCCACAACTCTATGAAGACCCCACAGCAAGGAAGGGGGAGGGAAGTCAGCTGGGAGAGGGTCTGCCAACGCCCTCCATTGCAGGTCCTATTTTGGGAGAGATGGGACAGAGAAAGGTCCCAAGTGTGACATGCCTGGGGGGGCGGGGGCCGGGAGAAGGAGCCCACATGCAACTCCAGCTCTGCAACACAGGGTCTGGGAGTGGCAGAAGCCGGCAGCCGCCCAGAGGGCAGGCAGCAGGAGTGTCCAATGACAGTAGCTGGGGGCTTAGGGTGCAACCTCTGAAAAGCCACTGTCTGCCATCCAACAATTGCTGTCATGTGGTCCCAAAGCCTTTCCTCTGCCCTGAGATGCCACAGGAGGAAAGGTTACCCCATCACCACACTGAGACCATCCCAGCCATCCTGGGAATGGGCAGCACCCACGCTTTTTGCCCAGTGATGACAAAGGAGACCAGCAGGATCAGAGGCATGTGTGCCCGTGTGCATGCCAGTCTGCACACACGTCTCTGTGCAGGACATAGTGCATTCGGGCATGGTATTCACCCTGCCTGCTCTTGCTGCCCCACCCCAGACATCCACACGAGCTGCATGAAGACTGTGCTCTGGGCCCGAGTCCCAGAGTGATGGCAGCCCCTGGGGAGGCAGGTGATCTGACGGGGTGTGGCTGGTAGAGAGGGGGCATCAGGGGCCCTCGCTGCAGGGTGGTCCTAGCTTCCAGCAGCTTTCTTAGGGGTGGACAGGGACATCCTGGCCTGCCTTGGGGCCTAAGGGGGGGGGGATGGGCACAGCAAGGGCAACCCCTCCCCCACCCCTCCTCCCAGAGCTTGAACTAGGTTCTTTTGCTGCCACCCTGAGCCTGTCCTTTCCCCATCCCCTCCTTGTTGACCCCAGGCTTCTGTCTGAGCCCTCTGGCCCGCCTCCTGGTCCCCAGGGCTAGAAGCCGCCCCTGTCGCCCGCATGCTGGACGTCCACCGAGGGGGCGATCCTGTTTGGGGGTGCACTGTCAGTGCCCAGCATTCTTTCTGCTTCTGCCCTTGCTTCCAGGAGCCTGTGACCATCGTACTGCTCCCTGCCCGACTGTAGCCCGTGTCCCAGCCTCCTTGTCCAGCCAGGTCCCTCCTCTACCACTCTGCCTGCTCCACGCTCTGCCTGAGATGTCCCTGGGGCCTGGCTCGCCCTGATTCATCCTCAGCCTGCACTCCATGTTCAATGTGTCCCCGCTGACCTGGGCCCCACGCCCTCACTGCCCACACGGCTGCATGATTCTGATGTGGAGGTCCTGCCCCTTCAGCTGGGCTAGAGGGGGCCACGTGGAAGGGAGGGGGTTCGGTCCTCACCCCAGGCCAAGCCCCCCAAACCCAGTCACTGCATCTGTCTCCCTTCCCTCCTGGCCGCCACCTCCCACGCTTCCATCCCCACACCCACCCTTCCCACCCTGAAAGCACCCCGTTATCCACTGACCCCACCTTCCCGTTGCCCAGAACCCTTAAGTCCCAGAGCTTAGACAAGCAGGGAGTAGCCTCTTAGCGAGCTGGGGCAGGAGCTCTGCTGTCCTCTGTTTCCTGCTGGAGCTCCTGGGTTCACCCGTCCCCACCAGTGGGGTGGGTGCCGTCAGTGTGCACGGGTGCGAAGGTGCAATGAGAGGGTCCTTGGGAGAGTGTGTATGTAAGCATCTGTGAGGCTGGGGACCCAGGGCTCCCTGCGGGTGGGCATGCAGGTGTGTGCAGACACGGGAATAAGTTGTGACAATGTTGTCTGTCTTTTCCACGCATCTGTTAATTCAATCTAGACTCTTACTGAGGGCCTGCTCTGTGTCCCAGGCACCCCGGGGGCAGTGTGGACAGACCCCCCAGCCCCATGGGAGTGGACAGCAGTGGGAGAGACAGACCGGAACAGGCCTCAGCACCCAGCACAGTGCTGGGAAACGCTCCACCAGCACTTGTCGAATGAGTGAGTTCAAGTGAGACAAACTCATAAATATGTCCTTAACTGTGGTCACCAACTTCAAGGCAAAGCCCAGCGCACCCCAAGACCATATGTCAGAGGAACTAATTTAAACCTGGGGAGGGGCATCAAGGAGGGCCTCAGCTTTGAATGTTTCTTGTCGTGAGCTGAAACATGGGATGGAGCCAGAAAGAGTCTTGATCAAGAGCTCCAGTTTGAGGCCTAGCTCTGCTGCTTATTAGCTGTGTGATCTGAGCCGGTGCCTTGACCTCTCTGTGCCTCCATGCATGTGAAATGAAAATCACCGTGGCTCCTACCTCCTAGGATGGCAGTGAGGAGCGAAGCCGTGAAAGGCTTTAAGACATGGCCTGTAGTGGGAGTTCCCCCACCCTGGGTGCTGAAAGAGGTGTGCATGCGTGTACCACCGGTGCATAGGGATGTGAGAAGAAGCACGCACGTGGGAGAGTGTAGGTGACTGAGCAGGTGTGGGGGTGTGGGCTCATCCACGCCAGAGTGTGTTTGTGTGACTCCCATGTGCGTGGAACAGGGCAAGTACGCTGCGGCTGGGGAGGAGGTGGAGGTGCATGTGTTTGCGTGTGCACCAGGCCTAGACAGGCCGTCCCCAGAACCCTGGAACCCCAGTGTGTATGTGGGGAGGAGTATGCCAGCCGCTTGGTGTGCGTGGCCATGGGCACATACCAGTGTGCAAGATGGGAGGGAACGAGTGATGGTGTAACTGAGAAAGAGCCAGCGTGTGTGTGTGTGTGTGACAGAGAGAGAGACAAGGAGAAAGAGGGGGAGAAGGAGAGAGACACAAGCAGGGGTGGCGGGGGAGGGTGAGAGAGGCAAGGAGAGAGGGAGAGAGAGAAGGGGAGAGAGAGGGCTGGAGCTAGAGCCGCAGCAGCAGGTGGGCCCGGGACCGCCAGGGCTCTCTCGAGACAGCCGGGTTTTAATTGTCCGTGGAGATGATGGGGCTCTGGGGAGATGTCAGCTCGCTCTGAGAGCTGCAATCGGCTCCTTGCCCTACTTGCTGGCCAGCAGCCTTCAGCTCGCCTGCCTGGCAGTGGCTGTGCCCGGCTCCCTTCCTCCTTCCTCCTCCTCCCCTCTTCCTGCTCGCCTCCCTCCCTGTCCAACCTCAGAGCTCCGTGTCTGACCCCTTCACCCTCCTCCATGCTAACGGACACCCTGACACCCCAGCTCCTGGCTGCCTCTTCCATCCTCCCTGAGCAGTGACTTGCCAGGATCCTCCCTCCAGCAGCTCGACTCCATTCTCACAAACCCACTGGACAGTCGTCCTGAGGCAGCCTTCCTCCAGTCTGAACAGAAGGATCATTTCTTCTACAGATCTGATTCCGGGGGCCTGGGGTGGAGCCTGAGATGGAGCCTGAGACTCTGCATTTCTAACAAGCCCCCCTAGATCTGGTCTGCATACCACAGCAAGGTCTTGAGTAGCAAGGACTTGAGGCCTTCAGTGTCAGCTGTGAACCAAGGGCCCTTTCTCAAGAACTCCGTGTCCTCCCCACCCCTCCTCTCGGCTGAGCCAGGCCGCCCCCTCTGGCAGCTGTAGAATCAGTAGCCACATGTGAGAGAGCCCAGCTCTACACGGCCACAGCCCACAGCAGTGCTTCCGGCCGGCTGGTCTGGGTACCTGGCCACTGGTGTCCTCTCTTGGGGAGCTGCCTCTCACCAACACCACTGACGCCCTCCACGTGCCCCACCCGGTTCAGCTGGACAAACTGAGATGTTGCCCTGAGAGTCTGCAGGACACGTGCCTTCTGGGGCTTCCTCACCTGAGCCGGCTGAAGGAGGGATTACAAGGAGTGGGATTCAGGAGCTGGGGGCCTGGGGATGACTTGGCAACAAGGTGAGGAAGAACCCTGGAGGGGGCGCCTTCCCACCTGCAGTGCCTCCTCTGGGCCCGATTGCCACTTCACATTCCTTTGCAGGCACAACCGAGAGAGCCTCAGACACGTGGCTCCCTTGTAACTGGACTTGATGTTGCAAGTTCATTCACCGGTTTGTGGTCTGATTTCCTCAACGGGACTCTAGGCTCCAGGATGGACTTTTCTCGGTGTCATATCCTCACTGTGAGCACACTGCCCGGTATATAGTAAGGGCTTGAAAACATTAACTGCATGGATGCCCTAGGCCGCCTGTATACCTTCCTAGAAAGAATAAATAGGAGTAATAAAGAAGAGGCTCATCCTTAAAGCTGCCCCTCATCCTTATCCTTCCTGGAGGAACCACCAGGCTGGCTTCTGGGAGGTAAAATGGAGCAGATGACAAGCAGGGGCTGATCAGACAGGCCTGGCTGTGCTCCCAGCTTTGGCCACTATGAACTGTGTGAGTCTCCTAGGCTTAGTTTTCTCAACTGCAAAAGGGAAACAACAATCTCCATCTCACTGTAGCGATGAGGAGTCTGAGAACATCACCTAAGTGGAGCTCCAGTGATAGTTCCCTGCACTTTTCCTTTCATCGCCTCTGATCCTGGCTGGCTGCCTTACCACCCCACCTGCCTGGTCACTAGGCAACCAACAAAGGAGGTGTGGTGGTGCCTGACTCACTCCCCTTCCTGGAGACCTAGCTCAGAGGCCCATGGTCAAGGCAGGTGAGCACCTTCTAGCCCTGTCTCTCTCTCCACGTACCCTCCAGCCACTTGCTTCCACGGAGAAGCCCCAGATTAGCCTGAGTTGCCTGAGACAGCTCAAGTTAGTGGAGCAGGAATTAGCTCTGCAGCTAGATTGCCTGGGTTTAAAGTCAACCCTCGCTTAGCAAGTGAGGGACTCTTAAAGCCTCCCTGAGCCCCAGTTTCTTCATCTGGTTAATGTGTTGTAAGAATGAAATAAAATCACCAGTGTCAGACACTTAGCACAGTGCTTGGTGTATGGTCAGCACTCAATAGACTGCAGTTGTGGTTATTATCTTGGGATATAGCTCACTGTTCTTATGGCCAAGCCAATGGGACAGAAATGTGGGTGGGGGAAGATGGAAAGATGGTGGGAGCTTTAGTTTCCTCATCTAAAATTGAAAGAGCAAGACAATCTTTCCTATCATTTCCTGCTGCTATGGACCCTAAACTTAGCGTTCGTATCCCTTGCTAGCTATAGTCTATACTCTCTTCTCTGGAGGGATGGGGGTTGGGGATGGAAGAGAGAAAAGCCAACTCCACAGAGGGAAGCCAGACCCTCCCAAAACTGGGGTGGGCGGGGCTGTCCTCAGGTGGGCGGGGCCTGGAGCTCCCTTGGTGCCTGTTATTAACTCCTGTAGATGCGGTGAGGTCAGTCCCTGAGTGTGCGTGAGCAAGGCTTTTCCTTGAGGATGTCCAGGCAGGTCCAGTGTCCAAACCATATGAACTGATCCTAGGAGCCACGGGGGCAAATGGCACCCCAGGAAGAGGGAGAGTGACCCAGGCAGAAGGGGCAGCAGGGGCAAAAATTCCATGTGAAAAGAAGCAGGGCCCATTCATGTCCACATGGAACCCAGCTAGCAGGGGAGGGGAGTGTGGTAGGAGATAGGCTGGAAGCCTGGCCGCAGGCCAGACCACACAGAGCTCTGTAGGCCTTGGGAGGATTTGCAGTTTATCTTAAGAGTGATGGGAAGTGTCCAAGGGTTTTAAGGAGGGCTATAGCCAGATTTAAATTTTAAAAATATCCCTCTGGCTACTGCATAGAGAACGGGTTGGAGGTCCATGGTTTGGTCCTGCTGGTTCTGCTACAATGAAGTTGTATTCTTTCAAAGAGAGCTTTCCTAGGAAACTGAGAAGAACATGAGGAGACCCAGACATGCTGGAGCTTGTGAGTTTGTAGAGTGTTGTGGTTAATTAGGTTTTTCAAGTTGCAGGGAATAAAAGCCCACTTAGGAGAACTCTCTGTCAAGAAGCACGTGGATTGGAACTGCAACTGGAAAGCCTTCGGGATCCAGGGGACCCTGGAGAGCAGCCTCTCTTTATCTCAGTTTGCCCCTCTGCCACCACCCTGTCTCAGGGGCAATGTGGCTTCAGGCTTGTGAAGTCTGAGGCCGCCTGTTCTCCTCCTCCACCCTCTGTACCTCATGGCTTCTCCGTGCCATCACTTGAGGTCCTTTCTGGCCTGATGAAAACCTTATCCTCTTTCAGCTGCAGCTCCTGCCACTGGCCAGCAAATTGTTTCTATTTCTTAATTCAAATGCTCAAGAGAAGAAATCTAATTGGATCAACTCTTCTTTATGAGCCAGGTCATAGATTATTTGTCTTTGGTTCAAGTGCCTGCCCTTTGTCTAATCAACTGTGTCCAAGGAAGATGTGATCCAAACCGTGGCCTCCAAGGCAGCAAGGGCTTTGTAGGGGGCAGCTCCGCTGCTCCCCTTGGAGAGGGTGCACATACCTGCTTATTCCAGACCTAAAGCATTACCATGCTATGCCTTCCAGATCTAAGCGCTCAATTGGCTGAGCTGGAAGACCAAACCCAGGCCTTTGAACTCTGGGTGGACCAGAACTAGACATGAATCTCCAGCTATAGGTTAAGACCTAACTCTGACTTGTTGGTTCGTGAGTCTATGCCACTGGTGCCAACAAGGGAATGTGAATGGTTCTTGGCAGTCCGACGCTACCATCAGACCACAAGTTGTAGTGAGGACTGGTGGATCTGGGGTCCCCTTCTGTCTCAGTGCCTAGCCTATTAGACTGGGGTTGGATACCACACTTAGAGGCCCAATTCAGTTTATAGAGGTTATCATAACCAGTAGCAATCCATCTGTCCCTGACCACCACCCCCCCAGTGGGCTACACTGCTCCATCATCATGAAGTGGCACCTGAGCATGGCCAGTCCAGCCTCTCTTGCTCTTCAAGTATGTATAGTTCAACATCTCCAGTAGTAGGGTGACGGCAAATGGCTATAGGTTTTCATCCCTCCCTGCATCCAAGATATAAGCAGTATAACTGCAGCATCTCTTGTCAAGAGGTGAAGTCTAGTTTAGCCAATAGAATTTGCAGAAGGCACATTGTGTCAGTTCTAAACCAGACATTAAGACTCCTCGCCTGCTTTTACAATCTCTCTCTTTCTCTCTGAATCCAGCTACTGCCGTATGAATAAACCTGGTATGCCTACTGGGTGATGAGAGATGGGATGGATGGCTAAGTCACCCCCATCACCCCAGTTGATAGTCAGTCAACTGCTAGACATTAAATGAGGTCATCCTAGACCAGCTAGCCCCTGTAGACACTGACACACTAGTGGGTTCTGCCTAGGTCTCCCTAGCCTGGCCCACATCAGTAGAGCCATTCAGTTCATCTGTAGACTGCTGAGTGAGTGAAGTCACTCAGTCGTGTGTGACTCTTTGCAACCCCGTGGACTGTAGCCTACCAGGCTTCACTGTCCACGGGATTTTCCAGGCAAGAGTACTGGAGTGGGGTGCCATTGCCTTCTCCAAGGGAAGTGCTAAGCAGTAGCAAATGTTCATTGCTTTAAGCCACTGAATTTTACAGTGGTTTGTTACACACCAATAGCTAATTGATACACCTCCCTGCTGGGAGACCTCCAGGAATGTGTTCATTTACCCTTTTTAATTTAGTCGCTGAGCCTGGGAGGTCCACTCCTCGAAGGCAGGACTTGAAACGTAGTCAGTCTCAAGTTGCAATGATAACTCTGTATATTGATAGATGCCCCGTAATCTGGGTGCGGTGTGTGCCAGGCAGCTGCACTTCCTGCCACTTACAGAGAATTTGCTGTAATGCATTGTGATGCATTAGCATAATAATTGCTAAGCATTCGCAAATGAATAGCTCACTGACTGATGGATTTTGTACAGAATCTGTGAAGGTTACATCGAGGGTGAAAACATTTCACTGTGTCAATGAACATACTTAATTTTTCTGGAAGTGCTATTTAAATTGCATCGTGCTATGACATTAGCATAACAAAGACATAATGCATTCGTTTATGCTGTAGTAGGGAGCACTGCCTCAATCAGCGGACACAATGCAGGGGGAGGGGGGAGGGATCTGTAGAGAGTGGCCTGGGAGCTAGCAGCCCCATTGGTTCCCTGTGACCATGTAGGGGCGGTCCCAGCCCTGCAAGCTCCGCCCTCAGCCTGGCTCCAAGGGCCCTGGGGGCTCTGGCAGTGGGTGGACTCTTTCTTGGCTTGTTTTCCTTTCTCAGATTTTCTCTTCTCACAGCACTGGCCACCAAATCCTGCTAATGGGTGGGTGGGTCTTGGCTGTCAGTGAAGAAATCCTCAGAAGAAATAGGAAGCATTCAAATCTGGCAGGACTCACCCACCCCCTTCAGCAGGGCAAGGCAGCCTCCTCAGAATCAACCAGCTGGTCCCAGGAAGCTGGGTCTTGTGCCCTTGGTCTCTCTATCCTCTTCTCCTAAAAAGGGCCATCAGAGCTGTCATAGAAATAGAAAGCCTCATGAGGAGACTGGAGGATGCCTCTATTATGGTGTCTTAATTTCCTACATTTTCTGCATATCTGGCTCTTCAAAGGGGAAGTGTTTGGGGGAAGAGAGAGCCTGGTAATAGTATATGTTGCTTGGCAGACCCTGAGCTCCGAACTTCTCAGCCAGCTGTGCATAGATGCTGGGTTTCATGGTCCAGCCCTGGGTTAAACAGATTTTTGCAGAACTTTCTAGAACCTTTAGTATTATCATGAATCTTATATGTCTCGAAGAGGGAGACATAAGTGTATCAAAGCTTTAAAACAGTGGAATATGGTTTGGGAGAGGCAGGCATGATTTCATTTGTTGCTTTATAAGGACTCAGTGAGGTAAAGATTATTAACCCTATTTCAAAGCTAAGGAAATAGAAGCTTCACTAGGAAGTAATTTGCACCGAGCTGGCAAATGGCCCAGGTGGGATTTTAATCCACATCTCCCTGGTTCTGACACCAGAGGGATAATGTAAACTGGCTTCTTGAGGGGAAAGGAGGTGATTGTCAGCCAGCCTGTTGGAGGGACAGACCAAATTGAGGACCACCCACAATTGCTGCTGGTCACACCCCATTTGGACTCCTACGTATGACCTGATTGTCTGAGGGAGCCATTCTGGGGATGCTCAACTGAGGTCCAGGCTGAGAGAGGAGTAACTCTCTCTGTCCCACGGCCAGGGGCCCTTCTGGCAGAAAGCATGTGGCTCAGAAGTGTAACCTGGGAAGGGGTCAATCAGCCCTCCCTGACCCCAGGGTTGTGGTTCATGGAAGAGGTCACTTGAGTGTCACTTGGGCTAGTGTGGAGTGGAGGGGGTGCAAGGAGGTTGCAACTCAGACCCAGGTGGTGACTCAGAGCCCTGGAAAGAGTGAAGAACCAGCAGATTCAAGAACCAAGGGGAGGGGATGGAATCAGCCCCAGCACCATCGGCTTGAGCATAGCAGACCCTTGAAATACAGCTGATTTCACACCCCTGAGTGCCAGGTTTCAACTCAGGTGGTTTTGAGGTCTGCATAATGGCTGAGCTTCCTGGGTGGGCCCCTCTACTTTCACCTGCCAAGGTCTAAGGCCCATGGGGATGGGGGAACAATTTGAGTGGGTCTCATTGGCTTTTTCCTTGGAGCCAGGAATTTCTCACTCTTCAAGGGAGCACAAATCCTTCTGGAATCTGATGAAAGTTATGGAGTCTTTCCCCAGAAAAACACACATTCATATAATAAGTTATATACAATATGAAGGATCACAAGGGTCAGAAAGACCAACCCCCAGTAAGGCCTCCTGTCTTGGGGTGAAAGAATCTGAGACTTAAGACCCTGCCAAAGGGAAGAGGCAGGGAGCCTTCCTATTGGCTTACCAGGACTCAGCCAGTTGCCCTCGGTTGGCATTCCAGGGCTCATTTCTCTAACCACACATACCTGCCCACACCCCACATTCCTGTCCTCTGCTCCAGCCTGGCATGACAGATCACTGTCTCCAGAACATGCCATGGGTCTCTACTGTAGGTTCCCGCTTGGGCTGCTCTTCTATTAATCCTTCTGCTGCCAGAACAAAACTTGTCCACTTTTCCTGATAGCTTCTGATTCATTCCTGTTCAATGGAGCATGTATTATTGAGTACTTTCCACATCCTCTGTGCTGGGATGCAGAGAAGATCAGGTAAAATGAGTCACTGATTCCATGTGACCAGTAGGCCAGTGAGCAACCAGACAAGGAAATAAGCATTTACCAATGTGATGAGTATTATAAAAAGGCAAAAGTGGAGGGTGTTCTGGGAGCAATGGTGGGGCTTTCGTTTCATGTAGGGTGAGGTTTCCCAAATTCTGATCATTTAAATTCCATCCTCACAATTTTTGCCACATCAGCATATCATCTGTACTGTTATTTCTCTTTTTTTCTTCCTTTAAACTCTAAATAGGCTCACTGATCTTCTTAGCCTTGTCCTAAGAAATATTATCTGTGAGATCTTGGATATTAATGTACTATTTATGTATATATATATACGTGTATATTTAAAGTTTGAAGATTTATTTATTGTGGTAAAGTAGACACCAGTAAAATATAAATGAATATAAATTTTAAGCATTTTAAAATGTATTTGGGGGCATTAAGTACATTCATGATGTTGCACAACCATCATTGCTATCCATTTCTGGGTTTTTTTTCATCTTCCCAAACAAACTATACCCATTAAACAGTAATTCCATTATCTCCTCCTTCCAGTCCCTAGTGACCTCAGTTCTACTTTGTGTCTCTATGGATTTGCTTATTCTAGATAACCCATAAGGGCAGAATAATAGAATATTGTCCTTTTGTGCCTGGCTTGTTTCACTTAGCATAATGTCCTCAAGATTCATTCATTTTTGTAGCCTGTATCTGAATTCCATTCTGTGGTGGTGCAGGGGTTAGGACTCCACATTTCCCCTGCTAGGGGCCTGGGTTTAATCCTTGGTTGGGGAATAAGACCCTGAAAGCTGTGTGGAGTGACCAAAAACAAGACAGAAAAACAAATTCCTTTTTAAGGCTGAGTAATATTCCATAGCTCAGTCGGTAAAGAATATGCCTGCAACGCAGGAGACCTGGGTTCAATCCCTAGGCTGGGAAGATCTCCTGGAGAAGGAAATGGCAACCCATTCCAGTGCCTGGAGAATCCCATGGACAGAGGATCCATGAGATCCTCTGGCAGGCTGCAGTCCATGGGGTCATAAGAGTCAGACACTACTTAGCAACTAAACCTCCACCACCAATATTCCACTGAGTATATATAACACATTGTTCATCCAGTCTTCACTGATAGACATTCAGATCATTTCCACCCTTGGGTTATTATGTGTGCTATTTATATTTCAATATATGTTAAAACATATACATAACTATTAAAGTAAGAAGATAGTTTCTTTGTGATCATTTGTCCTGAGAACAGAGCCCAAGATAAGGTCTTGTAGGAAAGGACTTGAGTACAAATGGTTTATTTGTTCTCAAGATAAGGACTTGAGTAGAAAGAAAGAAAGAAAGAAAGAAAGAAAGAAAGAAAGAAAGAAAGAAAGAAAGAAAGAAAGAAAGAAAGAAAGAAAGAAAGAAAGAAAGAAAGTGAAGTCGCTCAGTCATGTCCAACTCTTTGTGACCCCATGGACTGTAGCCTACCAGGTTCCACCATCCATGGGATTTTCCAGGCAAGAGTACTGGAGTGGGTTGCCATTTCCTTCTCTAGGAGATCTTCCCGACCCAGGGATTGAACCTGGGTCCCCCACATGGTAGGCATTGTAGGCAGACGCTTTACCGTCTGAGTCACCACTCGGGATTGCTTGAAGTGGAACCTGGGTGGGGAACTGTCCACTACAGCTGTGCTGAAATCAGGTGAGCAGAAAGGATGCGGTGTACTATATCATAAAGACTGCTACCTCATCTAAAGACATTTCTTATACCCGATTCTATCCTTCAGGAAGTTTGGCCCTAAAGAAAGTGATGTCTAAGCATCACCTGAAGAAAGAGTAAGAGCTAGTCAGGCAGAGAGTGTGAGAAGGGTGTTCTTGGTGGAAGGAAGGGCTCAGGCAAAGACCTGGAGTACAGACAAAGCAAGGTATGTTTCTAGACCAGAGCTGCTGAAGCAAGGAGGAGGAGCAGAAAGATGGCTCGGTGGAGGTGAGCAGAGGACAGGCTATGGAGGGCCCTGAGTGCTGCAGTGATGTCTGTATGTTATTTTAAGAGCCATGGGAAGCCTAGGAAGGATTTAAACAAGGTTTGTGTGATGTGACCACCTGGTGCCTTGCCTTTCTTCCATCCTCCTGGGGCAGAGAGTAGACTGTCATGGGTCACTCACTTATAATACTTGACTATCTCCCCGAGGAACTACAGTGGGAGCCTGTCGGGGTTTTACATTCCCAGGATCCTTTGGTATCTTGTACATGATCAGAGTTGATAGTGGTGATGGTGGAAACCCTAAGCCTGAGACCACCTTAGCAGGCTGCCAAGCCCCTATGTGTCTCACCAGTTTCTTCCGTGTTAGAGAATCCTCCTGTGGACACACACATTCGACCCCATCCTTTGGCCTCCAGTGTAGCAGAGAGGAAAGGGTCCCATGGAACTGGCTCCCACTTCTGCCACCAGCTATCCAAAGAACTTTGAGCAAGTCATTTTCTTCCCGGGGCCTTAGTTGCTGGGCTGTTAAGCAGGAGGAATAGTGTTTTTCTTGCCTGGTTTTGAGACAAGTTCCATGAGAAAAATTTACTAAGGGCACAGTTGCTCAAGACATGGGGATTTCTTTTCTCAGTCAGTTCAGTCAGTTCAGTCACTCAGTCGTGTCCGACTCTTTGCGACCCCATGAATCGCAGCATGCCAGGCCTCCCTGTCCATCACCAACTCCCAGAGTTCACCCAGACTCATGTCCATAGAGTTGGTGATGCCATCCAGCCATCTCATCCTCTGTCGTCCCCTTCTCCTCCTGCCCTCAATCCCTCCCAGCATCAGAGTCTTTTCCAGTGAGTCAACTCTTCGCGTGAGGTGGCCAAAGTACTGGAGTTTCAGCTTTAGCATCATTCCTTCCAAAGAACACCCAGGGCTGATCTCCTTCAGAATGGACTGGTTGGATCTCCTTGCAGTCATCTTGACTCCATGAACATAGTAGCCCAGCCTACCTGAGGGAAAAGCCACATAACAACGGCTGGAGGAAGGTCTCAGGATAGTAGGATTGCTTATTAGGACAGGATCCCTCTCATTTCTCAAAAGTCTGCCTCTACCCCTTCCATTCTCTCTGCAATGCACCCTCATCCAGGGGCTGACTAGGGTGGTACTTTGCTTCCAAGGTGTTGAAGCCAGGCAGAGCTGGGTCATTCCAGCAGAATCTATCCACTTCCAATCTGGGCTGGCTCTTTGGACGTAGACAGAATGGAGTCCTTGGGGGCTGCAAAGCAGCTCCAGGCCCAGGGAGGTTCTGACAGGCAATTCCCAGGGCTCCCAGGCCCTGTGGATTTCCCTTCAGAAATAAAGGCCTTGTTGGGATGCTGACCACGTGGCAAAGCCCACACCAAAGATGGATCAGGAGACTCCACGTGTGGCCCGGCTGGGATGATTATAGCCGCTAAGTAAATTGCCAGCGCCTCCTCGAGCCCCATTCTGCCTGACTTTGTGATTCATTTCCGTTCAGAGAAGTTTAATAATTAGCAAAGGGGATTTCTAACAACAGATGGCGCCTGGCCCTGGGGAGTGGTTCTGCTGCAGACGTACTTCACAAAGAGGTAAGCTGGAGATGTTCTCTGCTCCCTCCAAACAGGTGTCTCCAGGGTTCTGTGACTGTTAGGTCTGTTTGCATAATGTGGCTGCAAGATGAGCAGGAGGAAGGGAGGATATCATCTGGGCGCACAGGGGGGTTCGTGGCTCTGCTGGAAAGGGGATGCCAGGCAGTGGTCTCCTTCACTCTGTTATTCATCTGGAGGTCTTCAAACATAGAAGGTCAGAGCAAGAGCCTTGAGAAACCACTCGAGAGCCTGCTGGGATTGAAGCAAGATAGCACAAATGGGCTAGGAGCCTCCAGGAACCTGTAAGAGGCCTCTGATGTCTAAGCAGAAACTTTTCCTCCAACCACTTCTGAAAGCAGAGCAATTTGCTCATCTCCCGTCCTCTTCATGGTACAGAGGAACAGCTTAGACCTTGGTCTCAATTTTGGAAACCCAGCTCAAAGAAGCTTAAATAAAAGGGGAATTGGCAGGCCCTCTGAAGTGGACAATTGAAGGGTAGGCTGGCTTCAGACTTAACTATACCTACAAGACCAGGCTATGCCATCTTTGGCTTTGCTTCTGAAAGGCCTCGATGTAGCCCCATTCTCTTCTCTAGCATAGATTTTCTTCCACTGGTGTGGGAAAGACGTTTCCCCTGGTAGCTCTGTCATAAACCCTCTGATGGGTCTGGACTTGGTCATGTGCCCATCCTAGAGTTGGTCTCTGTGGCAATGAACAGGACTATGTTGATTGGCAAGCTTGAACATTTGCCCACCCTTGTGGCTGATTGACAGTCCCACCCGAACCATAAAGGGTAGAAGGTTTTCCAAAGGAAGGGCTGCAGAAGAGCCAGACCAAACATGTTCTGGAGGTCTAAAAAGAAGTGAGCAGCCACGGCCACAAAACACAGAGCTGAGAGGAGAGAAATCAGGCTTTACTTGGCTGGTAGCTTCTCATGCCTTGGCATAGCTCCCCAGCGAGGGCTTGTTGTGATCCCATCATCACCTAGTGAGTTTCTCCTGGGACTTGTCCAATGAGCCAGGACTGTGTTGGAACAAAACACAGGGTGTTTATTTTTGTGGTAGTTGTAGGCTACTTGAAGAACAGATGTGAAAAGTTGTAAAACCAAGAAGAATTAAGAGATGTTGCAGGGTAGTTTGTGGAATTAAGGCATGATTTATTTCCTGGTGAGCCCAGCAGATCCATTACCAGGAATTAAGATGAACAAATAATCACTGTGGGATGGAACGGATTAGGGGTGGGGAGGAGAGGTCCTGGAGGGCTTGAGAGGGAGAGGTCTTATGACTCAAATTTTCAAAGGTGAGCTGGATTTAGATAGGGTATTCCAGACAAAGCAAATGACGTGATGGTAGGACCTACCCAACCATTAATCCGCCCACTCACCCTCTTATTCATTCTACAAGATACTTATTGAGTACAATTTATATGCTAAGAGTTGAAGTTACAATGGTGATCAAAACGATAGAGCATGTAAGGTGAATGATGAGTAGAATGACCCAGCTGGCTTAGAGAGTATTGTGAAAAAAAAAAGGCTGAAAATGTAGTTTGGGTCAGACTATGGGAGCCACAAATACCAGACATAGGCATTTGAGAATTTTTCTGGGGGCAGCCAGGCCTGGCATGATGAGGTGACCTTACTCAACACCCAAGGATGCCGTGGAAACAGCCTCTTAGGTCAGACTAGAGGCTTCAGGAGCATAGAGACCCTCCACTGCTCTGACCATCGAGTGATCTTTTCCCAGATCACAGAGACTGTGCAGTCAGTTGATAGGATTTTCTCAATCACCCCAACCCTACGGCATTTTAATTAAACATTTGGTGCCCGCTAACACTGGTTCCCAGGAGTCAGTAGCAGGTGACATGACCAATGACCATTCGGTTTTCAGATATCACACCTGACACCAAGCGTCCTTGCCAGCCTGTTGACCTTACCCTTCACGCTGTCATTGGTGAGACGACTTGTGTTACATATCTTCTCCCTGCCAAAATAGGATTTCTTTACAGTACTTCATATTGTTTTGACACAATCATAATTTCTGTTGGCTGAATTGTTCTTAGCTTATGTGATAGAGTTCTATCCAGCCACATTTTTGCAGTGTTCCACAGAGTGCACTGTGATTTCTGGGTATGCCATACCAAGATGCACTTGGAAAGACTTGTGTTGCAGCCTGAAGCGAGGACCCCATGACTCTATTGAACTCTCTGAGCTCCTTGTCACCCCTTGATGAATTCCTACTTATCCTTCTAGTAGCTATGCCAGTGTCCTCTTGGATTTGAAACCCTTTCTGATACCCTTAGAAAATAATGAATCTCTCCCCACCACAGGCTCACGGGGCACCTTGCACATAGCTCTACCCTAGTACTAATTTCATGATCAGGGTTTTCATATCCGTGCCTCCGAGGCCTAGGTACAGGCCTGGTACATGGTTGGTGCCAATAGATGTTGAATGAGTGAATGCATGAATCTATCAGTGATCGTGTGTGGAGGAGGTTAAATTTTCAAGACCAAAACTCTGAAAACTCTGTTCCTTAAAATCCTCAACAGCACAAAACCCAACTCCTGTTCCCAGATGGCAGGCTCAAAATAAAACAGATCCCACTCACCTGGTTAGCTCCTGCCACTGGTCTCACAGGGGACATTCAGGATGTGGATGACCAGACATAGCCCCCATGCTGCTTGCCAGGGCAGGGTGACCTCCCTGTATGAGTCCATTCCTTCCCCTTCTCCCTGGCTGTCTCAATGGGCCCCTACCACTGTCACGGACCTGCTCAGCCTTCAAGGAGGCTCTTGGCAAGAGAACCTCCAGGGCTGATTGAGGAGATGAGCTGGAGGATACTTGCCTGGCCTTCTGGAAAGTTTGCTTTGTCTTGGAAGCCAGAGTAATTTGGGGAAGAGAGGGTACCATTTGCAGTCAAATCCATTAATCTGGTTTCCCCATAGGAAGCAGAGGGAGTGGACAATGGGGGCTGGCTCCGCAGTGGACACTCTGGTGAGGCCGCTTAATTAGTTTGCCTCCCTTGAGAGAGGACTGGAAAGGCTCGCTGCCTTGGTTTTGTCTCCAGGATGAGTCATTCTCTTTCAAATTGTCGATCATCAAACCGCAGGCAAGAGTGTGTCCTGGGTGGAGGGTCAGTGCCTCCTGACAGGCATATCTGTTCCCAAGACCCCTGCAGCTGGGAACTGAGGACCGTGCTGCTACCAAGTTACTGGCCTGGATGTCTTAGCAAGGGCTGCATGGAGACCAGGCTGGCCCCGTATGGAGCTGTTTCTGGAAGATGGGAGGTGGGGGTTCCAGGCTAAGAGGAGGAGGAAGCTCTTGAGACTGTGTCCCTGTGTTGGTGGACTGGTGTGATGTCTGTGTGTATATAAGAGAGTGAAAGTAAAAGTCGCTCAGTTGTGTCCAACTCTTTGTGACCCCATGGATTATATGGTCCATGGAATTCTCCAGACCAGAATACTGGAGTGGGTAGCCATTTCCTCTTCCAGGGGATCTTCCCCAAAGTGAAAGAAGTGAAAATAGTCATGTCTGGCTCTTTGCAACTCCGTGGACTATACAGTCCATGGACTATATTGTCCAGGTCAGAATACTGGAGTGGGTAGCCTTTCCCTTCTCCAGGGGATCTTCCCAACCCAGGGATTGAAGCCAGGTCTCCCGCACTGCAGGTGGATTCTTTACCAGCTGAGCCATCAGGGAAGCCCAAGAATACTGCAGTGGGTAGCCTGTCCCTTCTTCAGGGGATCTTCCTGACCCAGGAATTGAACTGGGGTCTCCTGCATTGCAGGTGGATTCTTAACCAGCTGAGCTACCAGGAAAGCCCATATAAGACAGAGGTAGATAAGTCAGAGGCCTTTGAAATGGCAAGTGAAGCTAGTGTCTGAGCTGCCCAAAGCTTGACTGGAAACAGGTTAAAATATTCTTTGTTCTTGGGGGAGCCTCAATACCTGGGGGAAGGATACTTAATCAACCCCCTTAACAAAGAACTTCTCACTTAGCTTTTGGGAACATGTGCTATTCTCAAGGGCCACCAGTTATCTTTCCCTGCAGGGCAGTGGTAATGATGGAGGGGGCAGAGACAGAGAAGGAGAAAAATAATGCTGGAGAGAGAACATGACCAGAAGGAGACAATATGAAGAGACATAGATAGAGAGGCAGAAAGAGAAAGATGTGTCAGCAGGTGAAACTGTGGGGAAGTGAATAAAGGTGCTCCCATAACCCATGATGAAAGTTCCTACCTTCAAGAGGCGGATATAGATGGGGTAGGGTGGTGGGGAGTGGGGGTCTGTACCATCACAGAACACCTGCCCTCTGCTCTCGGTGGAGTAAAGGACCTGGAGCTAAATCTAGGTTTCTGTTCCCAGGTTCTTGGGAGCCAGGTCTTTCAGAAGAGGCTCAGTTGATGAGTATATGTCATTCATATACTGACTCTTATTGATTGAGTGGTTACTATGGATCACAGATCCATTATCTCAATTAATTCTCACAACAAGGATATATTTTTGCCATTATTAGCCCCATTCTACAGATGAGGAAACTGAACCTTTGGAAGTTGAAATAACCTTCCTATCAGTGGCAAAGTTGGGCTCTAACTCAGGCCTGTCTCCAAAGTATATCTTCTTTGCCCTCCCGTTGTTCACCTCTCATCACACACCTTCCATGGGCACTGCCTAAAGACTCCTCTTGCCCACACCCCTCTGTGTCTGTCCGGCTGGATTTTCTTCTTGGTTTTCCCTCCTACTTCCTCTTACCTCCTGTTCTGTCACCTCCCACACAGCCGTACCACGGACTGTGGTTCTGAGTCCTGGTGTTGTCTTTTCTCAGCTAGCCGCAGATGACCCAGGGGTCTCTGCTCCCTTAGGTCCAATGTTAGGCCCCTCAAAGGCCTATAGCGTGTATATGGTGTGACCCCCTAGCTGGGGGGCCAATCAGCTCCTCCTGGGCATGGAGATGGGAGCAGAAAGCCAGAACAGGCTGGACAAAAGCAACAGTCAGAAGCACTACTCAGGGCCTCGTGGTGCCCAGTAGAAGGGGCCCAGGACTGAGCACATGGCCCCTGGTATCTCAGCTTTCAGTAGGGAAGGGACAACCAGGGGCTATGAAAGAAAATGGAGGACCAGAAAAGCTCTTCTAGGCACCCAAAGACCTCTTTGACTCCATGACAGTACAGCTCAAACTATACTATCATTTTCAACTCATGCAAATTGGGTCTGTGCACAGGTGATTGGAGGGATGAGAAGAAAGTTCACTGGTTTTCCTCTGTCTTTTATCCTTAATACTTCTGATGCCAGTTACTTCCTCCCCCCGCCCCGCCACACCAAGTAATTATCCAGTTTTCTGCAGACACTGACTGGGTATCCTATAATTTAACTCAATTTTGACCCAATCTACTGGAGTTAGTATCAGATTTCGTGGGTTAAGGTGCTCAGTTCCAAAGACTGCCTCCACTTCAGACACCAGTCACACGCAGCAGGTCCCCAGGATACCCACACTTCTGTTTAACTTGGCTATAAATTGGGGGTTCTCACAACCTCCTCCTCAAGTTAGATAGTTAGTTCTAACAGTTCACAGAACTCAAAGAAACTTACTTATGTTTAGCAGTTTACTATAAATTAAGGGATATGAGCAAGGACATAGATGAACAACCACAGGTGCAGAGGAAAGAGCTTCTGTCCCTGTGGAGTTGAAGTGACCCACTCTGCTGGCTGATGGATGTGTTCACCAACCTGGAATTTCTGTGAACCCGCAATGATTTTTATGGAGGCATCATCACACAGACATGATCGATTGGTGTCTTTCCCCTCCCGGGGCTCACCACTAGTGGGACTGACCACTCCAAGTTTCTGATCGTGGCTTGGGCTTTCTGATGACCAGCCCGTATCCAGAAGCCCACCAAGAGTCATCTCGTTAGAACAAAAGACATTTCTGTTGCCCAGGAAATTCCAAAGGATGTATAAGGTCTGTGTAAAATACTCCTATCACCTCCATCACTGAGGAAATTACAAGGGTGTTAGGAACTTTGTCAGCAACTGGGGGTCAAAGATCAAATATTAGTAGGAGGTGGGGAGCAGAGACCAAATAAATCTTATAAAGTCACAGGTAACCCCTCAGGACAAAAGATAATTACATTAATACACAGCTGGCTGGACCAGCACTCTTGGTGGGGGCCTCTCACCAGCCAGCATCCCCTATGGCCCAGTATCTATTGGGATCATGGGCCATATTTCTCTTTCAGAGCAAAACTTGTGTTTCGGGTGGGGTTGAGAAGTGCCGTCTCAGCACGATGCTTCCCCGGCTAATATAGCAGTGTGAAGGCTCATCCCTGGAAGGGCAGATTAATCATTTCCGCCTGGAGTCACCATCCGGGCCAGATTTACGGTGGCGGGAGCATGGGAGCCCCCGACTTTATGGTCTTGTAAATTACAGAGCTGCTTGTGCAAGAAGCAGGCTGGGCTGTAAATCATGTGTAAGTGCTTGTAAATTGGGAAACAAATAGTATTTTTGCTTAAATTACCCTCTTTGCCATGTTTCTTAGGGAATCAAGGTTCCATAAAGGACCTTTAACCTCACTGGGACCAAAATTCCCACTGGGACTCAATATAAACCATCTCAAAGTCTTTCAAAGCCACATCCCAGCTGGTCTGGAGGCCTTAGGGTCAAATGGAGAAGAATTGACTGCGGTTGTCATAAATCCCTCTTTTAGGCAGGCATAATCCACATTCTCCTGGGGCCTCCTCCCCACCCCCACCCGCCCCCAGCTTCATTTCAAATTAACCCCAGTCCCAGCTGGCCCCTCACTACAGCCAGTCCTCCCCAGGGCTCTGGGAGGACAAGCTCACATGCGCTGCAGAGAATCCGATTTCATTCCTCCTTCTCCCCCACGCAAAGGCAGTGACTCACTGTGTGCTGGTAAGCGTGGCCTCTGTGTTAAGACGCTATCTGCTGGCTTTTTCTCATCTTTTCCCATTTCAATGAAATTACATTTATAATCTTTTTGCCTGCCTTGGTCAACTTTGAAGAGTCATTAAATTTGCTGATAGGCAGCCTGGCAAACTTTAATTGAATCAGGAATCATGGGCTCCTAGAAGGTTCAGCCTTCAGGGGACCTTGGGGACCACATAATTCAACTGCTTCATCCGACAGATGAGGAAATAGAAGCCTGGGATGGTTAAGTGACTTGCCCAAGGTCATACTCTGAGGGAGGGCAGCTCTGGGATGAGAATTGAGCCTCCCTTCTCAAGTGCAGCACGCTTTCCACTCTGCAGGGCGGGGCCCCTTGGATTTAGCTGTCACTTGTACAGCTCTGCTGTGCGATGAACCCTAACAGGATCAACAGGCATTTGTCTTATTACTGGGAGAATTAGCTCATTTCAAATCCTTCCTCAGGAGACTGGGGCTGTGATGGGGGCCCCTGGCAGGCTCTGGCATATGATTTTTGTCAGATGCCTTGGAAACTCCACTTTGCGAAGTGGCGCTTGAGGCTTGACTTTGATGCGCAGTTACGGCTGCACTGATCACATCGTGTGGGGTAGTTGCAGGGAGAGGAGCGGAAAGGACATGAATAGCCTTGGATCCAGGCGGGGCTACTCACCGTGGATGTGGTCTTGCCCAAGTCACCCCCCTGAGCCTTGGTCTCCTCAGCTGTCAAATGGGCCTCAGGAGCTTTCCCTGGCAGTGTTCCTGTGAAGACAGCAGATACAGAATGAGAAATCATCTAGGCACGTGGTGAGCCCTCGTCCATGCTGGTTGTATCAGAAGGGCAGAGGTGTGGAAAGTGAAAGTGAAAGTCGCTCAGTTGCGTCTGACTCTTTGTGACCCCATGGACTATATAGTCCATGGAATTCTCCAGGCCAGAATGCTGGAGTGGCTAGCCTTCCCGTTCTCCAGAGGATCTTCTCAACCCAGGGATCGAACCCAGGTCTCCCACATTGCAGGCAGATTCTTTACCAGCTGAGCCACAAGGAAAGCCCAAGAATACTGGAGTGGGTAGCCTATCCCTTCTCCAGCAGATCTTCCCAGCCCAGGGATCGAACCCAGGTCCCCCACATTGCATGCAGAGTCTTTACCAGCTGAGCTATGAGGGAAGCCCCCTGAGATGTGGGGCTTTGGGTTTTGAATGACCTGAACTTGTCTGGGAGGCTCTATATGTAAGAAGAGGGAGAGGGATAACTGTGCGGAGGGCATCCGTGCTCATGTGGAGCCTGGGGGCTGACTTCCTGTCCTTCGATCCTCATCAGCCATGCTAGCTGAGGCTGCCGGGCCAGAGGTCATGAGCGCTCTCCACAGGGAGGTCGCCTGAGCTCTGACAGCCCTGAACCTTCAGCCGGTACCTCTCTGGGCAAAACAAGGTGAGGGGGATACTGTCTAGAGAAGGGCTTCAGGGTCGTCTAGAGGGCCGGCCCGCCACGGTAGATGAGGAGCTCCCACAAAGGACGGTGCTCTCCCACTGCTCTTCATACATCACTAGGACTAGAAATTTCAAGCACAGGTTCAAATCCCGGCCCCACCACTTCCCAGCTGAGCCACTTTGGGCGAGCTCCCGAACCTCTCTGAGCCTCAGATGTTCAGAGGGAGTGAGTCCCAGTACACAGCTCAGAGTGGCTGTGAGGCTCATTGAGATAACGCCAAGAAAGAGCTTAAAACGGTGTCTGCCACGGAGAAAGGTTTCCTCGACATTGTGGTTGTTCATGGAACTCCCAGGCCTCCTTCCGGGCCGGCAGGAAACCACCGGGAAGCGTGACGGGTGTGACTTTCATGTTCAGCCCGGCGTCCTGAGTGTCCTGGTCTCAGGAGGCTGAGCAGGAGGATTGTTTATTCCTGGAGCTGTTTTCTCCACCGCCTGCCTCCCCCAGACATCCTTAAGGAGCCAAGTGGGCAGGAGGCACGAGGGAGCCCTGCCAGCCTGATGGAGTGGAAGACTGCGGACAGCTCCTGTGGACAGACAGATGGAGCAGCGAACATTGGGCCGGCGGCCCCCTGCCCAGCACCTTGACCCCAGGCCTGGCCTGGCCTGGCTTAAGGCCCTCCTCCTCCTCCTCTCCCCCTTCCTGCATCTCTCTCCTCCCTGACCCCGGCTGCTTCTGTCTCTTCTACCCTTCCCGTCCTTGCCTTTGCTCCCCCTTGCCTCCACATAGTTGTTGCCTGTTTATCTGCCTCTGTGAGCTTTCCCTTTTTCCTCCCTTCCACTCCTTGCCTTTGTACGGGCTTTGTCTGTTTTGACCCTCCTCTCTGGCTCTCCATCTCTCTCTCTCTGATCTTCTCTGCTCGTCAATTGTCTGGCTCATTCTTTCTCTGTGTGTGTCTCTTTCTCTAATGTGTTTGTTTTCCCTCCTTCCTCCCCCCACCTGTCCCTCTGCATGAACTCCCCCTCCAGCCTTCAACCTGTTCCCCTCAGGGTTGATCAGCCTGCGCTGCGGACATGCCTGGCTCTGCTCGGGTCTCTTAGGTCTTCTTTACCTGCTGGGTGGCTCAGCTCTCTTTCTCCTTCCCTGCCCCTTCCCCCAGAAGCCAGAAGCATCACTTCAATTCTTTCCTAAGTGGATTCTGGGCTGTATCCTCCTAGAGCATGTATCCGGGGGAGACCTTGAATCCTTTGGAGCAGAAAATACAGGGACGTGAACTTAGTGCGCTCCACCCAGGGCGATTTTCTGAGCACAGACAAAGCTTCCATTCGATGAGGGTTTGTGGGGCCCACTGTGTGCCTAGGACTGTGGGAGAGGGAAGAGAAATGCTGGAGTGCCCTCTTGCAAGGGTCTTTCTACCTAGTTGTGGCTGAGAAACTAACACATCCTTGTGGAATTGTTCAGAGGCAGGTACTGGGCAGTTAGGGAGAAGAGCCATCCACCAGGGGGTCTGGAGTCGTCAGGGCCAGCTCCAGCCCCTCCCCAGTACTTCCTTGGGTCTCCCTTCCTTTAGAAACCCTTTCATGTCACCCCTGACAACCTGGATCCAGTATCCTTCCTTCTCATTCCAAGGGCGCCTGTATTCAGGCTCTGAGACCAGTGGTCACAGCATATTGAAATCCCCTGGCTGGATTTCTCTGTCCTCCACCCCATCAGGCTGGAAGCTCCCCAAGATCAAGGACAGTTGGCTTTTCTGGTCCCTGCCAGAGTCCCCTGTGCCTAGCACAGTGCCTGGTGCAGAGAAGGGACGCATTCTGAGCTCTTCATGAGAAAAGCTGGGGAAATAAGGAAATGTGACCTGAATTACAGCAGGATAACCTTGTTGCAAGGGTCTTTGCATCCTTCGGCAAAGTGATTTTGTCTAGTACATCCCAGCTCTGCCATCTCCAGGCTTTAGTGTTGGGGTGGCAGGATCTTGAGCTCACTTGGTCCAGCCCTTCCAGGTCACAGAGGGGCATCTGGTGCCCATGCTGGGCCTGGTGTAGAGGGAGTGGAGGAAGGAAGGGCTCCCTCGGGCTCTGCCCGGGGCCAGCATCCGTGCTTCCTCTTCTGGATGGCTGCTTCCCTGAAGATGCCACCTCTCACCGTGCCTGTTGCTGTCTTTGTCTCTGCCCCTGGCTATCTCTCTGTCTGCCACTGTCCTCGTCCTCTCCTGGTTTCTTTTTTTTTCCCCCTCTGATGGGATAATTATGCTAATCAGCCTGTCAGAACAAAGATAATTTGTGGTGGGCTATTATTTCAGACTTTGGAATTCAGGCCGAGGCCCCTTTCCTGCCTGCCTCTGCATGCTGTTTGACCTGTGGCTCAGGGTCTGAGCCAGGCAGGTTTGTTGAGGGAAGGGTGGTGGGCACTCGGGGGCAGATGGCAGGGTAAGGGTGTGGATGAGTGCATAGGTGTGCACATGCAGTGTACAGGGCCCACTTCTGCACAGGCACACGCTGCATGAGACGCCTGCAGACACCAGCAGAACGTGGAGAGGCTAATCAGAGCCAGCGGCCCTGTACGCTGCCTGTGTACACCTACGCACTCATGAGCTTCCGGCTTCTGGCTTCCCCTCTGGGGTGGGTGACCACTGACCGCCCCAAAGCTCTGATAGTACTGACATGCACATGGTGGTCCCCTGATACAGGCCAAACCAATACCCTTTCTTCTCTGGGGCTTTGAACCCCATCCTCCACTCTAGCCAGTCCTGGGCTAGAAGGGGCCTTGGAACATTCACTTACTGGGTGCAGTCGGTCATGACTGTGGGGAAACGGGGCTGGTATGCCAGGCAGCAGGGCCAGAGGGGTAGTTCCGTGTCCCTGGGAACTCCAGGGTCTAAAGATACGGATTCACGAGGACCCAGGTTTAGCAGCAGGAGTCCTGGAGGTGCCAATGGGGCGAGCCCAGAGACTGGACACAGAATTCTGGGCCACCCTGCCTGCTCGTGTTTCTCTGAGATTCTGAAATGGGTCAGGGGAGCATGGCCTCCACCGGCTATGGAACGAGAACCCTGGAGGCCATACATACGGCATTCTTGCCTTCAGTGTTCCCCTCCTTCTCCAGGGGCCATCGGTCCCCTCACCTTCCTCTCACCTTCATCCACTTGACAATATTTATTGAGCAACATGAGTTTGAGTAAGCTCTAGGAGTTGGTGATGGATGGAGAAGCCTGGCGTGCTGCAGTCCATGGGGTCGCAAAGAGTCAGACACCACCGAGCGACTGAACTGAACTGAGCAGGGGCCAAGAACTGTGTCAAGCACTGGAGTTACAGAGGATGCCTGCCTGATGGAGCACAGTGCAGACTCACAGAGCTTCTCACAGCCTCACCACTCCCTGCCCCAGCCTGGGAGTTCCCTGCAGCATAAATGTCTCCTTCTGTCTCTCTTAGTAAGAGTGCAGGCCCCTGACCAGTCTTATTCAGGAGCTGGTTTGTTTGAGCCTCAGCTTTATACCTGTCAAGTGGGCATCGTGCTCCTTGCCTCCCAGAAATGTCAATGAGGCGATGGAGGAATGGTGTCTGATACTCTATGGGGCTCAAAGCATGGTGGCCCCACCTCCATCCCACCGCCATCATTCTCTTTCTCCTACCACCACCCCCAACACACCCAGCCTCCTCTCTGCCCTGTCCTGGCATTTGGCTGTTATAAAAAACTCATCCAGCCCATCTATAAATTCACCTTAAAGGCTGGCCTCCTCTGCCCCAGCCCAGCCCCTGTCCACTAGGCTGCATTCCCTTTCCTCTTGGCTTCAAAGGGCCGATCCATGCTAGCCCCTCTGGGTGGAGTGCTACCCCCATCCAGCCTTCTCCAAGCATCTTCCTGCTAGTCACTCCAGACCAGCCTGAGTCCTCCTGCTCTGCAGCGGGTGGGGGGGATGGGTCTTGCCTCTCGTACCCTCATAGGTGCTCAGCCTCACCCAGAGAGACGCAGATGAGTCCACTGGACGGTGGGTGCTCTCAGGGAAGGGCCTCCGAGAAAGGGATGGTTTGAATGACCACGTGATGGAGTAACTGAGAGATGGATGAGTGTTATCTCTAAGAAAGGGGATCCGGAACTTAAAAACAAACAAATGAACAAAAACCCTTTTATTTCAGAACACTTCAAAATATGCCAAAGGAGAGAGACTGGACAAGTGAGTCCTCATGTGCTCATCAACTCAATTGTCAGCTCGGGGCTGGTCCTGCCTCGTCGATTCCCCACCTGCCTCTGAGTGACGGGAGCACCTGCAGGAGCTTTCGCTCTGTGCTCCCTGTCCCTTCCCAAGAATGCTGGGGCTCTGGGTCTGGCTCATTTTAGGAGTCTTCTAAGACTGCCTCGGCAGTGGTGATGGGGTGCGCAGGCCGAGGGAGGGTGGCGGACGTGACCCCGGCAGCCCTCCTCTCAAAGACAGAAACCCACCGGCCGCCCAGCACGGAAAGAGTTAGCGGCAGTCCTCCCTTTCTCTGGTGTGCGATTGGCATGCCGCCGTCCTGGTAAATTGTGGCGGTTTTGCAGTTGAGGCTTTGAGTCATTTAAATGGCTGTGGGTGAGATGCTGCACTGACTCACTTCATCTTCCTAAGTAACTTTCCTCTCTTGTGCTTGTGCTTACGCAGCACCGGCGGTCTCATCAAGGCGGCTGCCAGACCCTGCCGCTGCCGCCCGCCCGCCAGCCTGCACCCCCAGCTCCCTCCTCCAAGGGCTTCCTCCCCCTCTGCTGCCCTGGCTCAGCGCAAGCTGCCTTAGCAGGAAAGGGGAGAGGGTGCTGTTGGAAAGGTGGGTGTCAGAGCTCCCGGTGCTCCATGCCCCAGGCTGAGGACCGAGACGGATGAGCAGGACGCCTTGACTCCTGCCCAGGGGTCTTCCACATGACACACTAGCTGTCGAGGGAGCCTGAAGGCCTGGGAGAAGAGGCAGCACCCAGACTCTGTGTCTGAGCACTGTCGACTACCAGTCCTGACAATCCTGTCCAGACGCCAGGCCTTGGCTGTGAAGGCCTCCGTCATAGCAACCCCCCGGGGTGACCAGCCAGAACACCAGACCCTGGCCCTGTTGGCGATGAGGGGAGTCTCATGTGAAAGGCCTGCAGACACTCTGTGGTTGTGTGTGTGAATGCACGCGTGTGCAGCGTGTCTGCCTGTGTGTGTCCTGATGCTAAATGCCTTGGTACTTTGGATGCGTTCACATCTATATGGCATGTACCAGGGTGTTTTGAGCCTCCTGCTGTTGTGTCCGCATATACGTGTGCTTCAGTGTGTGTGTGTGTTTTGTGCGCTCTGGGTATATCTGGTATCTTTGAGCATGCGAGTGTGTGTGTGTGCTCTGTGTGACTGCTGGAGTCTGTGTTTGTCCTACCATGCCTGTGTGTGGCCGTATGTGTGGGTGCCCCGAGTCCCCCTGTATCCAGGCGTGTATGTGGTGTGTCTGTTGTGAGTCTGTGCCGTGTCTCTGCCTCTGTGTTTGGATGATGTGAGGGTCTGTGATGACTCAGTGTACTTGAGTTTCTCTTGTGTCCGTGCCGTGCATGTGTTCACGCCTCCGTCAGCCTCTCTGCTTCTGTGTACGTTTGCATGCTTGACCACATGTGCGTGTGTGACCCTGTCTCTCGAGGTGAATGGGGGTGGGGGAAGCACAGTCAGGGTGGTGACTGGTCAGGCCCAGCCCAGATGTCCTGCGCCTGCCCCTTCCCATCCGCTGTCGGGTTGAGGACAGGCCGGCCAGGCCCTGCCATCAGCCAGGTGGGCTGTCACTCAGCCACAGCCTCTATTATAGGAGCAGAAGCAGCTGACTGGCAGGCAGATGTGCTCACCCTGAGCTTCAGTGAATCTGTGAGCTCGAGGCCCATTCTGGGCACCCCTGCCTCTGCAGAGGGCTGTTGAGGGCTCCCCGGAGCTGGGGGCCCATGTGGGTAAAGCCTCTGCCCATATGGCCTGACACACCACCATCTAACACAGAGCCAGCTTGGGCTTTCCTGCCTGCTCTTGAAAGAATAGGGCCTTGCCCAGGGCTCCTATGGGCCCCTGCACACGTGTTTGTGTGTGTATGTGTGTACGCATAGGAGTGTGTCCCTCTGGGCATACCTGCAGGCCCTTGTCCATTCTACCCTCGTGTGCTGAAGCACCTTCGTGTGGCCTGAACTTGTGTGTCCCTGCATGTCTGTGCTTGGTGTTACCCGTGATATGTATGTGTGGGTGTTTGTCCTCATGAGTATGCAGGATACACATGTGCCTCTGCAAACGTGTGCATGGATCTGTCTATGTGTGTGTGGCTGCGGAGGGTGGTTTGCTGTATATCCTCTTTTCCCCAGCTTCTTTACACTAGCCAGTCTGTCTTTTGGAAGTTTGCTATCATTTCCTCCCCTGAAGGACATCCACAAACCTTTCTCAGTGCTGGGCCCTGGGAGATACAGGCAGGAGCGAGCACAGCTTGGGTTCCCGTGCCTCTCAGGCCAGTGCAGTGGCAGCATCCCCGGCCTGGGACGTAAGGCATGCTCGAGAGACAGGGGTGTTCCGCCAGGTCCAGGTCCTCTGTGCCTCTGGTCCTCTGTCTCCACCTGGAGAAGCCTTCTCTGTCTTCAGGGATTCCTTCCTGAGCCCCCTTTCCAGGACTAAAGACACAGGCTTTGCCTTCCTCATGCCTACATGGCAGCATCAGACATCGTGCTCCTGGGAGATCCCTTTCCTTCAGGGACAGTAGGTTTCCCGAGCCAGGGCTGGGGCCAGCAGCCAGCTTGGAAGAGGGGGGCCAAGGGCAGGGGCAGCAGGGGGAGCACTGCAGGGGCAGCACTCTGGGGAGAGAGGGGCATGGCGGTGGCTCCCTGGTGCCCACAGTGCCATCCTGGGAGTCCTCTTATCGCTCTCTGGCTGCACTTTCCTGCAGTTTTCCCATTCAGACTGTTCGTTTTCAGGGTCCCTCTTTGCATCCTCTGCAGGGAGCTCTGCCAGGGCCACACTTTGATTGTTGTTGAGCCAACAAAGACCTCGTGAGTATCTCCTCTGAGCTCCAAGCCCCAAGTCTCCCACAACTTGCTCCACATCTCCACGTGGAGACCACAAAAGTGCCCAACCCCCAGCCAGTGGCACCTGCAGGGCTCCTGTTCCACAGACTGGGAAACCACAGTTTCACTGCTGACTCCTTCCCATCTCCGCTCCCCTCACCTGGCCCATCACTCTCTTGTAGGTTTCCCTTTCTAAGGGTGCCCGGAACAGTTTTCTTCTCTCCATCCTTTCTGCCACCTCCTGCTCTGGGCCACTGTGATTGCCATCTCTGCTGCTCTCCCGCATCTGCTCTGGTCCCACCCCTTCATCTGTTCCACCTGTGGTATCTGCACATTCCATCATGGGGACCCCCTGCTTAAAGTCATCAACAGCTCCCCATTGGTCTTACAATAAGACTCTAGCTCTGTGCTAGGCCCACTAGTCCCTTCAGTCCATTAATATCTCTTCATCCTGCAGATCTCTGCTCAGCATCACACATCACACATCAGAGAGGACTCCTCTGACCTCTCCTCCTTCCCAACTTGTGCCAGGCCAGGTCATCCTGCCACCTGCTCTGACCACACTGAGCACCTTTTAGCACTTGCAGCGACCAAAGTGAGATGCTTATTAGGGATTATCTATTTCATTAGCTTCCGAGACCTCCTCTAAGGGCTCTGAGGCCAGAGCCATATCAGGGTTTGCCCAGTGCCGGCAGGGAGGTTCACAGTCTGCAGACTGGGAGCTCGGCAGATGTGTCTTGATGAATGGGTGAGTGGAAGGAAAAACGAGTGGAGAGAGCCCCATCTCTTCCTCCTTTTTCCTCCTCCTCCTCCTCCTCCTCCAAGCAGTCCTGGGTCAGCCTATAGAGCCCTTCAGAGGAAGGTGTGGACACCTAATGGTTCACTGATGCTCCCTGTGACCTTTCTCTACCTGGAGAGCTTTCCCTTGTCACCTGGCAAGGGAAAGCTCCCTTTGAAAGTTCCCTTCCTGGGGAGGACTTCCCTGGCACCACAGGTAAGTTAGACCCCTCCTACCACTCTCTATCGTGGTACCTTGTCTTTTTCCTCCTAGCACTTAGGCAGTTGAATGTCATTCATTCACATATGTCTTAATTGTCTGTTTGTCCCATCAAACCATAAGCTCCGTGAGGACACAGATCACATCTGTTTATTCCCCACTGGTTACCCAGAGCCTTCTTGGCACTCAGTAGATGCTCAGTAAGTGTACACATGAATGAGTGAGAGATTGTGTTATGTAATTTATTTTCCAACTTTGCAACGGATCCATTTTAGAGGTGAGAAAACCAGGGGCCAGAGAGGCTGAGAAGCTCACCAGTGGTCTGGAGATCATGAGAGGTAGAGTAGGGATTCAAACCCAGGTTCGTCCCATTCATTCATTCAGGGCCAGCCCTGTGCCTGGGACTGGGGCACAGAGGTGAATCATCAGACTTGCTGCCTGGGAGATGTCTCGGGCCAGCTGAGGGTCTGACCCAGATGATGGCCATTGGGAAGGACAGACAGCAGGAGGTGGTGGGGGCCCTGCAGAGACTTCCTGGAGGAGGTGTTCTTTGAGTGGGGTTTTGAGGGATGTGTAGGCATCTGTCACTGCGTGGTGTGTATTGCACAGCAGAAAGAGCACCGGACAGGGTCAGGAGGCCTGGGCTTCACTCATCTACCATGCCTCCCACCCATGACTTTGGAAACTCACTTTCTGCCCCGAACTGTTTCCACATCTATAAAGCAAGGTGGTTGATCCTCTCTGCCAGTGAAAGGCTCAAGGGGCTGATTGGCAGGACATTGGTTTTCCTTCACTCCTCCCCTTACAAAGGTCCTGGAGTGGGGGGCTGTTTGGTGGTGAGAAGCATGGGGCAGCGGCTGGGCTCACTTCCTGCCCTCTGCCCCTTGCCTCCCGCCCCCTCACTGCCTACTCCTTCCTCCCTCCTGCTTCCCTGTTCCTACTCCCTCCTCTTCCTCCTCGTGCCCCTCCTCCTGTCCTCTCCTCCCTGCCCCCATCCTCCTTTTCCTCCCTTCTGGGCCTCCTCCTATTCCTCTCCTTCTGCCCTGCCCTAGGGGGAGAGCACAAAGGGTAGTCATAGTTAATTTAGGCTCAAGTAGCTGGTCACCTGGAAACAAGGCCAGTCCCCCAGCACAGGGCCTCAGCCATGGCCTCATTAATCTGCGCAAGACCAGCCTTGTCAGTGCTGATCTAAGTAGGACAGAAGCCACGCTGCCGTGGAGAAGGGACCTGGTGCTCTGGCCAGTTGGCCCCCAGCGGTCACATGGCCAGCCCCAGGTGTGCGGTGGGAGGAAGACAAGGAAGAAGCAAGGAGAAATGAAGACCCTGGGGGTGTCTGCGGTCCCATCCTCCCTGTGTCCTTGCTGCTAGCTTGAGGACTCCTGGGCTTCTACCGTGCCTTCCTTGTATGTGTCCGTGACCACAGTCTACTCCTCCCCACCCTCCCCTCCTCCCCGAATGCAGGGCTATGTTGTCCCCCCTTCAGAGGGAGGGTGCTGCAGAGCTTGGGGTCCCCAGTTCCTGCCTCTGCTGGAGTGCACGGACCCTCAGACAACTTCTGTGTCCAGCCTTGTGGCTGCATGCCTCCGCCATGGGAGAGCTGGATGACCCCAAGCAGCTTGGCTCCCTCCACAGAGCCACCTCCTCCCGACCCCAGACCTTCTCCTCTGCTGGGTGCTGCTCTGGGACGTTTTCCCTGCAGGGCTGAGTACATTGCCTCTGTCCTGCCTTGGCTAATATGTTTAGAAGAACCTCTGACCCCAGCCTGCAGCGGAGGTTCCGCCATGCCCCACCTTGGGCTTCAGCTGGCCTATTCACAGTAGCATCATAGGCCCCAGCATTCAAGGGAGGCGGGGAATAGAGGTGGGGGGGAGTGTGTAATTGATAGGTCAGAGTGCATGATCACTTGTGACATCAGCTTCCACAGACTGTGACCCCCAAAGCCCTAGTTCGGCTCTGCAGTGAGGGAAACAGCACGTTTTCATCCAGACAGGCCCTGAGGATAAACTGGCAAAGGTCGTGAAGGCTCTTGCCTTTCCCAAAGCCAACTGTGCAGCAGGCTGGAGGGTACCAGCTGGGCTACCGTGTCCATCACACATTTCTCCGCTCTGAGCAGCTCGCCAGCCGCACAGCCTGCCTGGCACAGCCCAGCCCAGCCCAGTCCAGCCCAGTCCAGCCCAGTCCAGCCCAGTCCAGAAGCAGGTTGCCGAGTCTATTCTACCTTTGCTTCTGAAAATCTGATCCATTCGGAATGCAGGAAGATGGGTGTAAACACTGGCTACAACCTGGCTGCCCAACTGTTGGGATTTGTCAAGGGAATTATGGAGCATCTACATTTTTTTATGGGAAAATATTTTATTGAATGGAAAAATGTTATTTTATACAGGGAGAAATGACTTGAAAGGACCTGCACCACAATACAGACAGTGATTTTTCCGGATGGTGCAGTTATAAGTGCTATTAATTTTTTTCCTATTATTCAGTGGATGTGTATTTTGTAAGGAGAGATGAGTATATTTCAGAGTGTGAGTTTGAAAGCCAACTGATCTAGTCTCAGCTGTGCTGTCTTTGGCAAGCCAGCTCTCCTTTCAGAGTTCCAATTTCTACACCTCTAGGACTGGGTAATAAAAATCATTTCATATTAGCATTGTCCCGAGAAAGAAAATGAGATTGTGTGTGTGTACATACTGAAGCAGAAGCTGGTGCATATTTAGAGCAACTCCAGTGTGATGGGCACATAGGTAGCCTGGATTCAAATCCTGACTCTGATACTTACCAGCTGTGTGAGTTTGGAAAAGCTGCTTAACCACTCCGCACCGCTGTTTCTTGTCTTTAAAAAATGGGGTTATTGGGAACACGTGTACACCCATGGTGGATTCATGTCAATGTATGGCAAAACCAATACAGTATTGTAAAGTAAAATAAAGTAAAAATAAAAATTTTTTAAAAATGGGGTTGTTATAAGGGATAAAGCATTAGCAGCACAATCATGTTTGACTCTTTGTGACCCCATGGACTGTGGCCAGCCAGACTCCTCTCTCCATGGAGTTTTCCAGGCAAGAATACTGGAGTGGTTTGCGATTTCCTACTCCAGGAGATCTTCCCGACCCAGTGATCAAACCTATGTCTCCTCTGTCTCTTACATTGCAGGCAGATTATGTACCATTAATTAATTATGTACCATTCATTAATATATGAAACACACTTAATATGGTGCTTGTATACAGCAGGTGCTCAATAAAGGCTAGCTGTTATTCTGGTTCTTATCATTTTATTATTGAATATGTATTCTTTCACTTTCTTTTCAGGCCATTAGGATTCAGAGGCTCGAGGAGCCATGGGGGTCACCTTTTTCAGAGAAGGTTCTTCCCACCAGTTTCAGAGTCAAACAGACAGGGATCCTCTGGTGACTTCAGTCAAGGGGCTGGAGGCCACCAGGAAGATTGGGGTTCTCTGTAACAGCTGGGGTCAGAGATCAGATTGGGGTGATAGGGTTCAGTCTGGGCTCAGGATCGGGACGAATTTGGGGCCCAGATCTGTCTCGTGCTCCCCAGTGGAACCAGACAGTCTGGGGTCTGATCCATGCTGCTGGCTGGGCATCCAGAAAGGACCTTGCCATGGGTCCAAGCCTCACTCTTCGAGTGAATCCATCCTTTAACTTGTTTCAGCATCCCCACAGGCCCCGTGATACCTCCCTTCCCAGGCAGACTGAATCCCCCAGCAGTGCCCTTGACCTGTCCTCCCCAGGAGTTGCCCACTGTGCCCTGGCCTCTGAGCATCCTCCAGCACGAGGAGCATCCAGCTCAGCTTGGGCGTGGGGGAGGAGCATACCTGCACCCCCAGCCCCATACCTGGGCCCCCAACCTTGGCTGTACTTTTAGAATCATTCCTGCCTGTCCACCTGGTGGGCAGTGGGCTGGAGACAGGGAGGCCGGCTGCCCCTTTCCCCAGGCAATGACAAGTTGATGGAAGGCCCAGATGCTCCCTAGAGCCGAGCTGGGCTCCTGTGCTGGCCCTCGCTGGTGATGAGCAGGCACGGAGCTGTGTGCACAGATGGCCCTGCATGTGCTCATAATTTGCCAGAATAAATAGTTATTATTAATCTCCCCTGTGCTTTCCTTCTTCCCCTTCCTCTCCTATTTACTGTCCGTCCCAGGCTGATGAGGAAGCGCTTGAAGGCAGGGCCTGACTTGTACTCTTCTTGTTGCCCCAGTGCCTGGTTCAGGACTGGCACACAGTAGGTGTACTCTGAGCATGAAGCCAAGCACAGAATTGCTCCTTCCTCGTCCCTCCATTATAAGAGTTCTTCCAAACAAGATCTGTGCACACGAGTGTTTCGGCCAACTCAGGTTGGCACACAGTAGATGCTTTCTTGGCCTGGAGCCTGGCATAGAGTAGGGCCTCTCCCTGCATGGGACCTGGCTCATAGTAGAAATTCATCCAGCATGATATTGGACACACAGTAGGGCCTCAGCCAACCCAGAGTTTGGTTGGGAATAGGTAGGTTTCAGACAAATATTTACCAAATCAAGTTTTCATCCTCTCTGCTCAAGAAATACTTACAAAGTACTTAGTATGTGCCCAGTTTGGTACCAGGTATTGTGAGGATTGCTTCTTGGGAGAAAAGCTATGTCAAACCTAGATGTGCTGTGCTGTGCTAAGTTGCTTCAATCATGTCTGACTCTTTGTGACCCTATGGACTATAACCCAGGTTCATCTGTCCATGGGATTCCCCAGGCAAGGATACTGGAGTAGGTGGCCAGGCCCTTCTCCAGGGGATCTTCCCAATTCTGGAATCAAACCCACATCTCGTATGTCTCCTGCATTGGCAGGTGGATTCTTTACCACTAGCACCTCCTGGGTAGCCCTGTGACAAACCTAGACAGCATATTAAAAAGCAGAGACATCAGACATCACTTTGCTGGCATATTAAAAAGCAGAGACATCAGACATCATTTTGCCGACAAAGGTCCAAACAGTCAAAGCTGTGGTTTTTCCAGTGGTCATGTAGGTATGTGAGAGGTAGACCAAAAAGAAAGCTGAGAGGCAAAGAATTGATGCTTTCAAACTGTGGTGTTGGAGAAGACTCTTGAGAGTCTCCTGGACAGCAAGGAGCTCAAACCAGTCAACTCTGAAGGAAATCAACCCTGAATATTCATTGGAAGGACTGATGCTGACGGTCCAATACTTTGGCCGCCTGATGTGCAGAGCCGACTCGTTGAAAAAGACCCTGATTCTGGGAAAGATTGAGGGCAGGAGAAGGGAGTGACAGAGGATAAGATGGTTGGATGGCATCACTGACTCAGTGGATATGAGTTTGAGCAAACTCTGGGAGATGGTGAAGGACAGGGAAGCCGGGCCTGCTGCAGTCCATTGGGTTGCAAAGAATCAGACACAACTTAGCCACAGAAGAGTAGCAGCAAATTATGAGGGGAGCAGGGCAGGTTAAGACAGGGACCATTCATTCGTTTTTAAGGAACCTATAGCCGAATCATGAAGCATGGGCCCTATACAAAAACCCCATCACAAGGTGGATTGAGTTGGGTGTAAGAAGGGGGAGCTGCCTGGAGGAGGAGGTGCTGGAGATGGGTCATGTTTCCTCTGTCCTCTAAAGAGCAGAGGTGAGTGATAGAGTGGTTGGGGCCTGTTAGAATGGCTGTGAGCTGTCACAGCTGTAGGTTGGCAGGGCGGTCATTTATTTATTCAACAAGTGTCAAGTGCCTGTGATATGCTGGCACTGCTCTGAGCTGGCTCAGAATAAAAGCCTCCCCGCCTTCGTGGGGACGGCGGATCGAAAATCCAGTGTATTAGATGTCAGCTGGTGATTGTGCTTTGAGGAAACATAAAGGAGGGAAAGGGGACGGAAGACGGGAGGGGGTGAGCTCTTTTGCAAGGTTTGACATGAGGTGGTATGATGACACTTGAGCTGGAAGCTGACCCAGTGAGGGACAGAGCGTGTGGGTTAACAGGGGGAGAGCCTGGCAGACGTAGGGAAGGGGTGTGGGGGGCGCTGATTAAGAAGGGCCTTGAACACCAGGGTGAAGAATCGGGACCTGATTTTGTCATGGCAGCCAGCCTTTGAAGGCCTTTGAGCAGAGGAGGGATGTGATCAGAGCCTTAGGAAGAAGAACGGACAGAACTGGAGGCTGAGGCCAGGCAGGGGGTGCGTGGCCATGGTCTAGGTGGGAGAGACAGGCCAGGTGGTGATGGGGAAGGGGAGGGGCGGACGCCGCAGGTTTTTAATGGTGGGATTGGTTGTGTGAGATCAAGGGAAGGAGGAAAACAAAAAGGCAGTGAGAGTGACTCTCACTGTGAATCCCTCCAGAGCCTCCCCTACAGCCTAGAAACGCCACAATCTAGGTCCCCTTTCCTCGCCTCCTCTTCTTTCATCTCCCTGTGTCTTTCTCTGTCTCCTTTGTCCTTCACACCCCTTCTGAGCCAATATTTTTCCCTGGAGGAATATTAAAAATCAAATTGTCAAGGCCTTCGTGGAGACCCCGGTGGCCTGATGGGGCAATGGCCACATCAGAAGTAGTTAAGCGCTCTGTTTTTTGTATCGGGCAATAAAGGGTTTGCATCCCAGCTCTGCTGTTGACAAGCCACACGATGGTGGTTGAGTTAATATCACTGAACCACTGATTCCTCAGCTGTAAGATGAGAGGATGCCAGTGCTAGCCCAGGGCCCCGGTGAGTTCCGCGAGTGTGGCTGTTGCTCTTATTGTTGTTATTCATTAACCAAATGGGAGGCTGTTAACATAGGTGGATCCTTCAGACACTACAGCCACTTTCAGCGAGGTATGACTGATTCGGAATCAGGCCAGTCTGCCCAGGTCACTCCTGATGCTGGGCATACCCAAGGGTCCAAAGTCCCCACTCCAGGAAGGCTGCCTGGAAACCACTCAGGATGGCCTTTCTGCAGCCCCCAGCAGGCACCCGACCCTCAGTCTCCCTGTAGAAGGCCCAGAGGACACTGCAGACCCTTTGATGCCCGCTGGAGCTGCAAACTCTGGGTTGCCCCAAGGCCTGGACCTCCCTCAGTCTGCACTGTGATGCCCCTGGGACCTGTGTTCCCTCAGCTCTCCTAGGGTTTGGCCCTGCCTCCCAGCCCCACGTCTCAGTTGTCAGGGGTTCCACAGAGGCTCTGGCTGCAGAACTCACTTCCGGTCTGGCCTGGGCTGGGCCCCGGGGCCAAAGCTTTGATGGTGGAACTTTTGGCACCTGTGCTATCCACTGAGCACAGGCCCATGAATCCCTGGCTCTTTACCGTTACCCCTAGGCTGGAACTTCTTGGGGGCCAGGAATTTGTCACCCTGGACAAACCAGGAGACCCCAGATGGTAAGAGTCTTTGGGGCACAACAAGGGTTCACAAGGACCCAAGGGAATGAGAGAAGCATCCCCATCAGGCATGGGCTGGTAAGAGCAGAGCATCCTGTGCTGCCACGCATCAGCTGTGTGACCTTGGGCAAGTCACATAACCTCTCTGAACTTCTTTTTCTTTATCTCTGAAGTTAAGACAAGTAATTCCATCCTTTCAGGGCCAGTGTACTGATTAAATGAGATTATAAACAGCAAAAGCACATTATGTGCTGGGGAATATTGGTTGTGGATCAATACCTGAGTCAGTAGACTCAAGCGCTGCCTCTGACTTGATGGACAACTTTGAACCATCGATACACTCTCTCTCGGGTCCCCAGTGTCCTCCTATCTGTTGTGTGAAGGATCCTTTTAAATGATGTTGCAGGATGAGTCTTAATCATGTCACAAGTCCCTGCCAGTTCTGAAAGTCAGTGATGGGCACCTGGACATTTCCGTCCCCAGTGGAAACCCTGAGGCCTGGGAGCCCCTCCCTGCCCAGACCTGGTCCTCAAGACTGGTTCAGGCCCCTCTCTAGCTGCCCGGTCTCATCCACTCCCCCACTAGCCTCTCTCCACGCCTCTGCCCCTTTCCCCCTAAACGGATGTGTTGTCCAGAAAACTAATTGCTGTGACTCCAGTGTTTATTTGGAGACAATACAAGCCGATTGAAACTGCCGCATCAGGAGAAATACATTCTACTTAGATCTTGAAATTAGCTCGGCACCGGCCTTTGATGAGGCCGGCCTGGGAGAGGCATCTGCCCTCGCGCTCTGCTGATCACTGGCCACTGCGGGCCATTTGCTTAATGAACAGTGTGGCCAGCAGCCAGGGGGCAGGACCAGCTGGGCACACCTGCTGCCCATGGGCCGCATTGGCTGGAGTGGCCTCACTGTGCCCTGGCCTTGGACTTCTGCTCGGCATCCTGCCCTTCTGATTGAGGAGGACACTGAAGTCAGCTCAGTCACTGCTAATGGCCCTGATATAAAGATGGTCCCATTACTGGGTGCTTCCTGCATCCCCTGTCATGCAGGCTGAGCTCTCTGCAGACATTACCTCGTTAAAGATTAGAGCAGTCTATAGAGGTTGGGGCTGTTGTTCACCCATTTTGCAGATGTGGAGACTGATTTAGAAGTGCATGGCAGTCATGGGGAAAGGACAGGAGGAAGGGGACTGAAGTGGAGGATGAAGAACCACATACTTCCTGTCAGAAATGCAAGGTCAGAAGGACCGTTCCCTTAATGTCTCCAAGGCCCCTTCCTCTTCCCTTCTCTTCCTGCGGCCTCCTTTGGTCCTGGGAGCAGTCTCTGCTTCCCGACAGCGTGCTCCGTTGCCTCTCCTCATCCCTGTCCTCCTATGCCTTCCTCTTTTCTTCTTTCCACCTTCCATCCCTTCCCCTGCCCTGATATCCTGCAGTCCTCAATTTCCTGCTCCCTCACCCCAGATTCCTGTACTTGCAGACTGTGGAAGACAGTGGAAGGCTGCGACCCGTTCAACCCTAAGGGCCTTCCAGCAAAGATGCCCCTTTGCCATCTCTCATATCCATCTCCAGGGAATGACATTCTCAGACGTTGGGGATTCACCTTGCCTCCCAGCTGTTCTGTTTACTAGCAGCCCGCTAGCCCTGGGAGTTGCTCTTGTCCTTCCTCTCCTTGTTTCCTCCCGTGGTTATTCCCAGCCCTCCTCCTGGGGATGGGGTGAGATGTATACATTAGGACAGCAGCCCTTCAAGGGGCCCCCTGGTCTGGGCCAGCTGTGCGCCTCCCTAGGGGAAGGGGATGGGGCTGTAAGCCCTGGGAGTCAGTTACGCAATTCTGTAGATTCCTCTGATGCCTGTGTGAGATGCAGGTCCTGGGTTGGCTTATGGCCTGATGAGAAGGTGTTAAGGGGGCAGAGCTCTCAACTCTCCCAGAACTGCTGCACCTGCAGACCTAGCTGATGTCTCTGGCTGAGAGTTAAGCCTTCACCTGCAGCCACGTACCTGGCAGGTACCTGTGAGTCCCTCCAACAGGTTGGGGCCAATGCCTGAACCAGCCCAGCCCAGCTTTGCAGGACTTCCTCCTAGACTGTGAGCTCCTCCAAGGCAGGGCACATGCCTCATCTTCCTAAACCCCTTGACTACTGTCCTGCACATGGTGTAGCAATAGACCAAGAATGAATGAACGGTAGCTGACTATCATTCATTCAGCCACTATTCATTCATTTTTCTTTTCTTCATTTGCTCATTTATTGCCTACTCTTGCCAGGAAGTTTCTGGTCCAGATTCTTAACATGTAATTACCTCCAGGGCCAGACTAGGGAAAGACTAATGAGGTGCCTCAGGCACAGAATTTAAGGAGACACTTACTCTCAGGGTCATGTGAGTACCTGATTAGCTCAGTTCCTGAAAATGACCTTGCTGATAGGTATTGTAATTTCCATTTTAGAGACAAGGAAATGGAAGTCAGAGAAAGGCTAATTACTTCCGTGGTCACCTGGCTGGTAAATATTTGTTCCCAGGTCTGTGTGATTCTAATGTCTTTGTGTTTTCTTCTGAATGGCCCTCGGTTTCCTTGCCGTGCCTGACCTCTGAGCAGGGGGGGCCCCCAACACTAGGGAGGAGGGCTGAATTGCAGCCCCTTCCCTCCCTGTGTTATGCTCACCTCCAGCTCGTCTTCTGAACAGACTGTCTGCCTGGAGTCTAGTCCCAGCTCCTCTTCTTAAGGGATGACAGTGACCTTGGGCAAGTTACTTAAACTCTCAGGGCCTCAGTGTCCTTCTCTGTAAAAAGGGACACAACAGTAGAGCCTGTTTCATGGGTTGCAGCGAGGATGCAAATGAGTAGGGCTATAGATATGCACAGCACTTAAGACACTGCCTCCCACATAGCACACTCCGTGGATGTGTGAGCTGTTACTTTCAATAGCTGAGGAATCTATTATCACCTGGAAGTGGGTAGAGTCTGCGCTGAGCCCCAGACCGTCCTCAAACTGAGCCCTCGGGGTTCAGTCCCCACCTCCCCAGGGTCAGCAGCTCTCAGGGTGTCACCTCAACTCTCCTGAGATGACAGGGTCCAAGAGTCTTTGGGAGGTGGAACCAGTTTGGTCCCTGACACCCCAGTTCCCCTTCAGCTCTGGGAGAGCAAGCAGCTTGCCTGGCTCCTTCCAGCTTGAGCTCTCCTGGAATTCACAGAAGGTTTGAAGAGAGAGAATTCACACTTCACTGAAAATGTGTTTCAAACAATTAGCAGGTCTTTACCAGAGGAGCCTTTGAAGTAGAAGCCCAGACCCGTCTCTGTGAAGGATTTCCCCGGAACTGACAGGCTGGCAGACAGCACCACCAGCTCAGCCCTTCCCCGGGTGCCAGGAGCTCCTGCAAGTCCCTCTGTGTAGCAGCTCCAGTGTCCTCTACGGCACAGAAGGCTGCTGCTGCTATAGGTTGTACCACGGGGCTGGACTCCCACTCATGTCCTGTGTTAAATCCATGGGATTTTTTTTTCTCCAGATCTTCCAACATATAGACCAGGGCAGCTGAAGCCTTTGACTGTGAACTCAGACCTCCTGCATCCTTAAACAATGCCTAAAACCATACGTAATTATTACTTGAATAAATGTGTGCATTCCTCCAGTGATTGGCCCCATGGCCTGAGGCCAGCCTCAGTCTCCCCATCTGCAAGCTAGAGACAGGTGGGGTGGGAAAGGAGTGGGCTAACTGACCTCTAGAACTCTCAGCTAAACCTCAGTGTCCTTGGAAGGGCCCTGGTGGCAGTGGAATGAAGGTCGGATCCTAATTCTGCTCCCTAAGCTTTTAGCTGCATGATCTTGAGCAAGTCAGTGAATGCGTCTCAGTTTTCCCGTCTATGGAAAGGGTAAAATAATCCCCTTTATTTTTGTAGAGCTGTCTTGAAGATGAAATGAGGAAACACCTAGAAAGTTCTTGGTACAATAAGTGCTCTGAATTTATTGAATACAGCTATGATTCTCATTGTGCCTTTTCTGACCTCTTCTTCTTGAGCCAAAGTGACCGGTTAGCTATGATAGGAGGGACCCTTTAAGCAGTATCCCTCCCCCACAAAACCGAGGGGAGGAAGGGCAGTACGAGCCAGCACAATGGGAGCTGAAAGGGCCTGTCCGCATTCTCATGGCCCACGAAGATGCCCGCCTCCTCCCCCCACCCCCCCGCCGCCCCCCAAGCCTGGGTCTCTACGCTGCTGTTCGATTCCCTCTCCCTGACATTCCATCCATCATCATAATTGCTTCTCCTGAAAAATGAATTTGTAGTTGATTTCTTCAAAAGAGGGAATCAGCCAACAGATAAAAAGGTTGTTTTATTTAATTTGCATGAAGAGGCTGCCTGCTGCTGCCCAGCTGTGCTGGCGGGGCTTGTGGGGAGGGTGCCCGGGAGTGTGCAGCGGGTGTGCACAGGTAGGCATGGCCGTTCCCTGGCTCAGGGCCTGCCTCCCATGTTGTTGGGATCCTGGCCCCAGAGATCGGATCCTTGGTGGTTACTCTGAGCTGAAATTGTTCTATTTCAGTAGGTCCCTTGCCTGCCCCGCATCTGTTGTTCAGGGGCAGGACAGGGCTTCTAGTCCAGGAGGCTGAAGGTCGCGAAGCTAGATATTCATGAGGGCAAAACTCAGGAGGTCAAGGGCTCTGAAAGGCCAGGGGCTCCGTACACAGGACAAACATCAGTAAGCTTTCTCAGGAGGAAGGAGTATTTATATAGCGTGTGTCCAGATCAAATTGGGAACCCCGGGCTCCCCTCTGAGATAGATTTCCTCTACAAGGGTGTTGTGTTTCCTCTCTAACTCAGCAAACACCCGGTGATTCTCCCTTGTGTCCAGGGCATGGCTGATTCTCTCCAGAAGCTTCTCAGGTAGTGAATATGAGCTCCATGTTCAGGAGAAACCCTTGGCAGGGAGTGGAAGTTAACGGCCAAGGCGGAGCTACCAAGGGATAGAAGTGGGAGCAGGCAGGGAAGGCATCTGAAGAGATGATTTCTCCTCTGCCAAAGCGCCTCAAGGGCGGAACAATGGTCAGGGAGGTGGGCCCGAGGTCTTCTGGGGCAGAATGTGGTAGGATCCCTGGTGTTGTTCCACATCTGGAGAAGACGTGAAACATCCATCCTGGCATCAGGATGCTCCAGGGGTCCAGAGGCTTGGGTACTTCACAGATGAGGGGGGGCGTATAACTTACTATCTAAACCTGGACACTTCTGCAAGTGGAAATGGGTTCTATTAACTACTCCAGGACAACAAGTGTAAACTAGAACTGTCCCCAGTGAAGCAGACATGTGATTACTCTAACCGTGTGCTGAATGTGATAGGGACTTAGGCCAATAAGGCATCCTCCCAGGAGTTGCCAAAAAGAGCATTGTATACTTCTGGATAGAACCACAGCACATCCTTGGGGCCGCAGACTGGAGGTAGCAGAGCCGCTGGGGTAGAGCAAGCAGGAGTTGAGTTTCATCTCCGGGGGCTGCTGATTAGAGCAAGTCACTTACTCTCCCTGGACCCCTGTCTCCTCTCCATGAGATGCTGAGGATCTTTTATATTGATTACGACCTGTAATTGTCTTGTTCCTTCATTTGTTTACTTGCCTCTGTCCCCAACTGCCAGGTAAGTCTCTGAGGACGGAGACCTTGTCTGTCTTACTTACTGCCATGTCCCCAACTTCTAGAATGAGTAGACACTCAGTAAGGGGGACACAGGTTTAAGGAGGCTGTGAGGGGGTCTCATCTGTACATTTTCAGGTTCAGGAAGATGACTGTGTCAGGGTGGTCCAGGACAACTTTGGTGAAGGCAGGTGGTAGACCAGTTGTCTTCTAGGAGCTCCTTCTTGGTCTCTGCTGCTATTTCCTTGTCCCCTACTCTGACTCACATGGAATTCCTCTGCCCATCTGTAATATACTGTAATATCCTCTGTAATATTCTGGATACAGAACCTTGGTTATAATTATTAAGGCAGGTTTAGGGGTGGGACACAACAGAGGGGTCCCTGACTTAAAACTTTGTGAAGATGACAACAAGATTATCAACAATGACGAAACACTAGCAGTAAACTTAAACAGCATTGTGAACAGCCACTGTAACTCGCCCTGGTGGGCTTCTAATACTCATTTCTACTTCTTCTTTCTCCCTGAAGCCTTGGTGAGAACCCCTGCCTGAGACCTGCAATTGTACCATCCGAATTGCTCCTCTACCGGAGTCAACCCCCAATCTCTTTGTTCTCTGAGTGGTTCTTGTCCCACACGCTCTAAGCTGGGATGTGCAGCCTTCTGTCAACATGGACCTCTTAGTGTTTGCAGAACAGAGTGGTCCTGCACTGGCAAAATGCACAAACCCAAGTGTGGGGTCTTTCTCTATTGTTCTGTTTGGGAGAGTTTCTTCCTTGGCGGCAATCCTCCAGGAGAAAGGCTGTTGTTCTGACCATGTCAATCCCCATTTGGGTTGCGTTATTCTGCAGGCACTGGGCCTCTCCCACAAGCTCCCTCTCTGGTTGCACCGTCAGCTTTCTGTGTCCTGCTTCTGTGCGCCATGTGTTAGAGGGATATTAGGCCTTGATTACGAGTGGTGGGAACCTTGTATCAAGCAGCTGACGTATCAGTAGAGGCCTTTATTGGCTCATGCAGCCAAATGCAGGGAGGCAGGGGCAAGTCAGTGCCCCCCCTTTGTCTCTCTCTTTCTCTATCTCTCTCTGCCTCCATCTCTCTGTCTCTACGTGTTTCTGTCTCTCCCTCTTTCCTTGTCTCTCTGTCTTCCTCTGTCTCGGTCTGTCTCCCTTTATCTCTGTCTCTCTGTCTTTTTATTATGATTTTATTTACTTATTTACTTATTTATTGGCTGTGCTGGGTCTTTGTGGCTGACGTGGGCTTCCTCTAGCTGTGGCGAGTGGGGGCTACTCTCTAGCCGCAGTGCAAAGGCTTCTCGTTGCGGTGGTCCCGTGTCTCCTACATTGGCAGGTGGATTCTTGACCACTGGGCCACCAGGGAGGCCCTCTCTCTGTCCTTGTCTCTCCCTCTCTCTTTGTCTCTCTCTGCCTCTCTCTCTCTCTCTGTCTCCCTCCGTCTCTGACTCTCCCCATGAGTCAACTTCATTCTTTCTAGCTGGTGTCTCCAGGAGGCCCAAATCACAGCCTCCGGGAACTGCAGGCTTTCAGCTGTTATGGTCTTATGTCGAGGAAAAAAAAAGTTCTTCTCTCCCATCTCCTGTTTGAAAGACACCAGGAAAGGACTCAGTTGATTCACCTTGGAGCTGCTGACCCTACAACCAATGACTGTGGTCAGGGAGTTGACTCAAGAAAGAGGATAATAGCCCCCATCCAGAATGCTGGCCAAGAGTCAGGGGCAGGAGGCTGCTGCCTGAAGAAGGCGGCAGAGAGTGGGACGACACAGACGTTGCTACTGGAGGGATGGAGTGAGCTGGGCAAAATCACTCCAGTTTATGACTAACACATGAGGGGCGTTTCATCTCCTGGCCTCTCAGCAGGAAGAATGTGGAGAGTCAGTCCAGGCTGCAAACATATTTCTGCAGTGAAGAGAAATGCAGGCGCCATAGAGCTCCTGACTGACACCATCGATGCCCTCCCGGCAGCAGCAAGGCGAGCAGCTCCTTGGTTCGTGATTCAGCTCTGGGCTCCAGCGGGCCTGCCTGGAGCAGAAACACCCCACCGCCTTTGAGGGAGAGGAAGTCAGGTCTGTACCCCCTTGTCTGGCCCGGAATGGGGCCTGTCTCCCCATCCACTCTCGGCCTGGGCTGGCTGAGAGCCAGACGTGGTGAAACCAGGAGGCGCTGTCCATCTCCCCTCACTCATGCCCCACCCTCCAGACCCAGCCCTCCGTCTCGCTGCTGCTTTGCCTGGGATTGCAGCCTGCCTTGAAATGGTGCGGTTTTCCTCTCCTGCTCGTCCTTGGGCACCCAAAGGCCACAGGCTAGGTCTTGTTTGTTGGTTTGTCCTAACATGTGACATAGGGCAGGGCACCCAACATATCCTTAAGGGGATGCTTGTTTATTATTTGTGAATAAAAGAATGTGTACAGGCTCAGAAGGTGCGCGGGCAGATGGGGTTAGCAGAGGGTGAGGAGTCCAGCAGAGACCACTCTGTGCGGCCTGACTAGCATTTATCTGAGGGCCTTCCAGGCTGCCTGCACAGTGCGTTGCCCTCCAGCTGGGTTGGTTCATGACTGTAGTGGCCCTTGGACCATTGTGAGTAGCTGTGGAACTTGACTGTTCATTATAAACCTGAAACGATCGCAGTTGGAAAGGCTGTTTGTAAGAGCCAGTTTTCCCCTCCCTCCCTTCCTCTCTCTTTCTCTTCCTTGGAGCCTGACTTGTCTCCTCAGCTGGATTGTCAATTCCACAAGGCAGGAGCTAGGCCTTAGCTGTGTCTGCTCCCCACCTCCACCCCGACTCTAGTCACATGCGGATGTGAAGGGCTAGGCATGACTCTGGGGTTATTTTTCCCCACAAGATTTCCCTTTCATTGACTCACAATGAACTCAGGCTGAGTTTATTTATCTAGGGGATCTGAGACAGTGATCCCATGATGAGGAATAGCGCACAAAGCCTGATAACAGGTCCATCTTTCAGCATCAAATGTTGAACCTCAAAATTGAGTCCAGTTCCATCTATGCCCCAGAGTGAAGTAACATCTCATTCTCCTCCTCCTAGATATTCCACTGATCTCTGTAGCTTTCTGGGAAACTGATTCACACTGGGCTGGTTGATCACTGAACGGGGTGTCACTGAGGTACGTCACCCCATTCTGCACTGTGGTCCGAGGATGGGATTCAGTATCCTCCTGGGACAGCTCATCCCGCAGGGCTGGTCCATTGTTCCGGCTTGCCAAGATTCTTCTATCCTGATTCCCAGCCATCCCTCTGGCTTTGTGACATGTTTCTCATTTGCTGACAAGTTGGGGGAAGAAACAGAAAGTCCATCTTGGTCTTTTGGCATAAGTTATGTTTTCCAGTACAACCCTTCTAGGGAAGATACAGAAAGAGGAAAGAATGGAGGCGTTCAGGACACTGGGGCAGCTCCTGACTGGCTAAGCAGTGCCTCCTCTCCTGTGCTCTTCCTTGGCCAGGAATCCCAGGCACCCCCAAACCCAAGGCCCCTTCGGTTCTATCACCCAGTCTTGTGGGTTCTGCCTTTTTCTCATCCTCCAGGCCTGTACACCTCTCTCTTACAAGTACTCGATATGGTGAGGAAGCAAGACTCTTTCACCCCAGGCTTCCTGGGGAAGGGTGTGTATCCAGCCTATACAACCACCCCTCCACTCCCCTCTCTTGGGCTTCCCTGGGTCTTCCCTGGCAGGCAGCCCAGACAAATATCCAGGAGGCCTCTCTGTCCACGGTGACTCGGCGCCTCTGCTCTCCTCTTTGCCAACTCCCATGATGTCACTCTTTGCTGGTCACCTGAGTACCTTTCTGAATCTCATCTTCTCCCTGATCCTAGCTAGCCCCATAGTTTTTTCCTGCCTGAGCCATGATGACTGTGATTCAGTGTTTTAACAAACCAGGCTCTTCCCTGTCTCAGAGATTTCGCAGTGCTGTTCCCTCTAATGGAAGGCTCTTCCAGCCATCCACTCTGGCTACCTTTTTCTTTAATTTGGCTGTGCTGGGTCTCTGGTCACAGCATGCAGAATCTTCATCGCCACATGCAGGCCCTTAGTTGTGCACTCGGGATCTACTTCCTCAGCAGGGAGAGTTACCCCCTGCTTTGGTTACTAGACCACCAGGGAAGTCCCTTGACTAACTTATGTCTCAACTCAAACATCACATCTTCAGATAAGCCTTCTCCTCCCTGCCACTTTTTGTTCTTTTCCTTCAGAGAATTTATAACAAATCGAAATTATACGTGAACACTGCCAAAGTAACAGGTCTCCCCAGATCTCCCCAGATGATTCCTTCACCCGTGAGCCCCTCTCTAGTTTCCCTTTCTGTGCCTATCTGTGCCTCCTTCTCTTCTCCTTATTTGGTCTCGATTTCCTACTATATTTGGAGTAATTTTGCCTCTTGGTTCATAAATCCCCTCCTCCTCCCCACCAGCCAAACAAACGGTGTAAAAGAAGCAAGAGAGTATCTAATAAGTGCATTTGTGTTGAATACATGCATGAAGGTGTATTTGTTTGATGACACCCTACTACTATATTGCAACTTTCATGACACTTTCATGTCTTCAGGGACACTTCATCACCACTGTATACCCAGTGCCTAACATGGTTTCTGGCACACAGTACAGGGGTTGATAAATATTGTCAGGATGAATGAATATCATATTTCTGTAGTGAAACTCATACTGACCTCAATTTGAATATTGAGAATCCCTGGATATCTAAATCTGGGTGACTGCCTATATACCAATTAGAATGTTCCTGTGGTATAATAAGGAAGATATATGTGGTCTTTGTCCCCAGTTCTTGACACAGAGCTCCAAAAATCTTGAAATTTCCAGAGTGGTAAGGGTGTTGAGGGGCTCCTTGGTGGCTCAGTGATAAAGAATCTGCCTGTAATGCAGGAAACTGGGGTTCGATCCCTGTATCAGGAAGATCCCCTGGAGGGCATGGCAACCCACTCTAGTACTCTTACCTGGAGAATCCATGGACTAGGAGCCTGGCGGGCTATGGTCCATAGGGTCACAAAGAGCTGGACACGACTGAGTATACATGCCTGCTAGGGTGATAGGAGCATCTTTCATTCCAAAGAGGTAATTCTTGGGGGGCCCCTTGTAGCTTCAGGATGAGGGGTGATTGCCAGAAAGACCACCTTGATTAGAACCTTGATTAGAAGCTTGGAGCTTTCTGTCCCATCCCACCAACCTCCTCTGGGAAGGGAGAGGAGCTAGAGATTAAGCTAAATCACCAGTGGCCAATGAGTCGATCAACCATGCCTGTGTAATGAAACCTTTATAAAACCCCTGAACCATGAGGTCTAAAGAAATTCTGGGCTGGTTAACACAAGGAGGTACACTTTCTAAGTTGTAGTAGTAAGTCAAGGGTGTTCCTAAGTTCTGTAGCTGTTCTAGTAAATCACTGACCTTAAGGAGGGGATCATGGGAACCCCTGATGTGTAACCAGTGTGTCAGAAGTCCAGGTAGCCCAGGATTTGCAGCTGTTATCTGAAGTAAAGCTTGAAGTAGGGAGAGACTTGTGGGAACCCTTAACCTCTGAGGTCTGCATTAATTCTGGGTAGTCAGTGTCAGAATTTCACTGAATTGTTGGATACCCAGTGGGTATGGGAGAATCAGAGAATTGGTTAGGTAGAGGAAAAAATCATCAGAGTCACCAGAGCCAGCAGACATTTCTAGTCTTCTTAACCTCCTGGGACAGGCGTTAGCATCCAGAACTCTCAACCACGTTTGGATTACACTCATCCCATTTAGGTAGGGGCTCCTCTGAATCTGGAATAACGGGAAAAATCATCTCCTCTCCTCCTCCCCTCCCCTATGGTCTCTCCCCTGCCCTGCCCCCATTCCAAGTAAAGATAAAGAGATTGACTGAACAAGCATGAAAAATATGGAAACTTCCCTCCTGAATGATCCTGCTAATGGTAAACTGATGGGATTGAATACATTCGAGTCGGAAATGATCCAAATATATGCTAATGAAGCTGAATATGCATTATTTAGACTAAAACAAACTAACTTCGAGTCAGGAAATAAAGTAGGTGAATTATTAGTTTGGCAACTCAAAGAATTGGAAAACTCAAGCACCGTTCCAGAGACAGGCAGAGGCAGGCAGGAAAATGTGGTTAATGAATTCTAAACCAATTAACCGCAGATTGATGGCACACTCAAAGACTCGCCACCCCCGACTCAACTCCCTCAGATTACTTTCTGAAAATTTAAAAAGGAAACGCTGTTGCCACGCACTTTCCTTGTTTCCACTTCCTACATGTGCTCCCCTGGAAACTTGAGTGAAACCAAAAAAGGAAGAAAAGTAGAAAACTACAAACAGATTCCCGAGATGGGGAACAGGGCTATTTTGGCTACAGGGGAAGATAAATAATGCAAGGAGGATTTTCTCAGTTCTTCTTTGTCAAAGATAGCCATCCTCAGACTGAAGAAAAGAAAGCAAGTCTTGACGGAGGAGAGCTCAAGTCCGTGATGGAGAAAAAAATATAACAACACACCTTGCTTGTCCAGACTAGACTGCCCTGCCTGAATTCTACCCTGGGGAACAAAAGATATACACATTAGGTCCCGGTGAGAGTGTGAGACTGAGGAAGTCACAAGGAAGAGGTTAGAACACAGAAGGTGCCAAAGAAGGAGTCCGTAAGTTTCAAAGCATTGGATGACGATCATCGAAAAATCTCAGGTTCAATTCTTAAAAAGGTGTAGGTTGTGAGGTCTCAGGAAATTGAGCAGTGGTTAGCTGGAGCCAGCATGGGTTCCCCAGGTACGAGATCTCTGCCGGAAGGGCACCTTTCTTGGTGAAGGCTCTCCTGCTCTCTATAGAAAATAGCCCTCCTCACCAGCCCCAACCCCTCATCTTGTGCATCCCCCATTGACTGCCTTATTTTTCTCCATAGTATCGCATGTCATCCAATACACATATATAGTTGTCCCTTGATGCGTTTGAGGGGCTGGTTCTAGGACTAGCTGCAGATACCAAACTCCAAAGATGCTCAAGACCCAAAGTCAGCCCTTTGTATCCGCAGTTCCACACCTAGGGATTCAATCAGCAGCAGGTCACGTCATACTATATGTATTTATTGGTGGAAAAAAATCCGTATATGAGCGTCCTGCACGGTTCAAATCCCTGTTGTTTAAGAGTCAACTGTGCTTGCTTGTTTATTTTCTTCTCCTCCCACTGGACTGAAAGTTCCACGAGGACCAAGACTTTGCCTGGTGCCTGTTAGAGGCTCAAGAAATATCTGCTGGATGAGTGGGACTTCTCCCTCATTTCACACTCACGCATACTGACCACACCCTCGAGGCAGACCGGTCCCTACCCACCCAGCCTCTCACAGACAGAAATTCTGGAACTGAGCTGGAGGGCAGCCCTGGGGCCCCTGCTACTCAGGTCTTGACCTCTAAGGCGCATAGCCTGTCCACTAAGAAATATGGACTCTGGATACTCAGATTGACTATTCATTCTCATCCTATGTAGGGCATGAGGAGGGGGCGGAGGAGGAAAGAAGCACCCGGGGGAGCTCTTTCTTCCTCTAGAAAGAAGCAGAAGCTTGAGAAAAGGGGCAAGGATTCTGTCCTCCCCTCGCACTCCATCTAACCAGTCGAGGAAATGGAGGAGAAGGCGTAGCTCGTGAGTGCTGACTCTCAGCCCTGTACCCCTTTGACTGTACTCTGCTATTCTGAACTTGGAACTAACGTTGGAGAAAAGTGTGTAAGACATATGAAGGGCTTCTGCTGCCTCAAGCCAGCCAGAGCAACTGGAGATATTCTGCCTTTGATTAGGAGAGAGTCACTCAGTTGGGTAAATTAACTGGCTTGCAGGTAAACCATGGAAAAACACATCATAATACAGAAAATAATGGGGCAGGGGGCAGACGTGGAAAAAAAAGTCAAATTGATTACCGATCAGTAACAACCTCCTTCTATCAGAAGATGCCAACTGTGTGGAACACATGCTTACATGGAGGTCCACATTGTGCCCTTGGCAACATGGAAACCTCCCCTGCATCAGCAGTCCGTTCCGGCAGAGAATGGGTGAAGGCAGAGGAGTGAGGACTCCATGAGTGACTCTCTGTGACGTGTGTGGACTGAGGTCTGACACCTTGAGCCCAGGGGGGTCACCTGGCAGAGGTGGGGGTCGGCATGGGTGGGGGAGGGGCTGCTTACTAAACCAAGCCCCCGAAGCTGCTGGGCTTTGTCACCTTGGCCCGGGCAGGCTGCCAGACTGTTTAGAAAGCAAAGAGCTCAGCCTGCTCAGTGACAGACCGTGTTAGTGTAAGCTTTGTTCTCAATTCACACACAAAAGAGATGGCTCAGATAGAAGCAGACAGTGTAACAGACTGCAGAATGAAGGGTAAATGTGTTTGTACATATCGGATGTGACTGTAACAGAATCAGCTGACATCAAACGTGTCTGTGGCATGTTTGGGGTTTTAGTGTTAGCAGTGACTTGGGGTTCTTTCTGGTCTCTTTCCCCCTCCATTAACCCAGGACATTCATTCAACATAGATGTATGTGCCAGGCACTGGGTAGAGATGATAGATGCGCCCGGCAGAGTGGCTACGTGTGACCACCTCTCTGTTGTTCAGTCACTGAGTTGTCAATGACTCTGTGATGCCTTGGACTCTAGCCCTCCAGGCTCCTCTGTCCATGGGGTTTCCCAGGCAAGATTACTGGAGTGGGTTGCCATTGCCTTCTCCAGTGACTGCCTCTCTACTCAGATTGACTGCTCATTCTCATGCTATGTAGGGCATGAGGAGGGGGCGGAGGAGGACAAGAAGCCCCCGGGGAAGCTCTTTCTTCCTAGTTTCCAAAGATTGGGTGCAAACCACAACTCCAGGTTGGCTTTGTATGCCTGGAAGATCTATAGCATGATAAAAATTAAAATGAGGATTAGATTAAGCCACGTAGAAACTAATTCAATCAAATTAGAGTTAAGGTCAGTCATCAGGAAATTGCCAGCATCGGAATCCAAGTCTGAAGATCCTTCATCTTTGCCCTGGAGAAGGAGGAACAAGCCGAGAGGCCAGTAGGTAAATGGGATGCTGGCCCCCAAAGAAGCCCTGAGCATAAACTGGGTTTACCCAGGGAAGAGGAGAGAGCAATGAAGCCAGGCTGTCCCAGCAAACATTGAGGTCCAAGATGGGTCTTGTCTCTGGGGTGGCGGGGGGCTGGACAGGGTGGAGAGAGAGAAGTGGCCTGGCAGAAGGGTTGATGCCAAGCTTCAGAAAGATCCAACCAGAACCAGACAGGATGAAGGAGCAATGGACAGTCCACTCCTGAGAAATAGGGGCTGACAAGAGCGGGGTCAGCCCCAGCCAGCCAGCCGAGGAGCAGGCAGGACTCCTTGCTGGATGCCAGAGACACAGCATCTGAAACCCAGACGGAAGGGGATGTGCACGCCTCTCTGTGGGAGTGGGCTGGAGAAGCTCTCATCTGGCCCTGCTGCCAAAATTAGGAAGGCGGACTCTCCTCCAGATGTCTCTACCCTTGGGCATATGGCAAAGGAAAACCCCCTCCTATCAGGGTGAGAACAATCATTCAGAGAGTGCCAGCACTGTGCTGGGCACTGAGGACAGGGCAGGGAATCAAACCATTACTATCCACATCCTCCTGAAACTTGCAGTCTAAAAAGGGAGGTAGTGAACAAGCAAACAGCACGTGGATAAGTAAATTAAGTGCTATGAAAGAAACAAACAGGATTCAGAATGAAGATGAATAGAGTGAGTAAACCTTTAAGGTGATCAGAGAGGGTTCTTGGAGGAGGGTGATGTTTAAGCTGAGGCCTGCAGAATAATGAAGACTCACTCTTGCCCCTCTTTAGGGGACACTGGGTCTGAGATGGAGCTTACTTCAGCAGGATGAGTGGGGTGGTGGCGTTTCTATTTCTATTCAGTCTTGCTCCTTATTGAATTCCGCGTTTATCTTGATTTTATCATCATCTGAGGTTTACTGTAATAATTGGACAAATTTAGTTTGTAGCGAGAAAACATGCTTATGGAAACTTGTGACAGGTATTTTGAGTACTGAAGACTGAGTGCAGGTGAGACCTTGAAACTGGCTCCACCAGCCACTCGTGACCGTGACCAGAAAGGCAGCCCCTGTGTCTGGAAGGACAGTCCCTGTGAGTGCTCTGTACAAATTCAAGCTGGGCCAGAGATACAGGGTCAGCAGGCAGCCCGGTGGCCACAGCTCGCCCGTCCACAGCGGCACTGGTTCCTCTACTGCGTGGGTGGCTGAGTTCATGTTTGGAGAGGGGGGTGGGTCTCCAAATCAGGTTTTGAGAAGAATGTTCCTAGGGGTCCCCACCACAAGAACTTAAGAAGCCCTGAAATAAAGGAGCCTCTTGAGTTTTGTTTAACCCAGAGTTCTCTAAACTCACTTGACTATGGATACCTTTTTGTGCCTAATGTTTCCAGGAATTCATGCCCCTTATCATATGTTTGGGGAACTCCTGTTCTAGGACAAATAGAAGATTTGAAAGTCACTAATGCACTGTAATCTCATACCTGTGTTACCCCAGGGTCTGTTTGGGTTCAAAATATATCTAAATTCATTCATCTATCCATTTAACCACATTCCTGCCTCATCTCTGCAGGAACCCATCCTGGGTCCCAGGAGTACAGAAATGAATCAGGCAGTCCCTATCTTCAAAGGCTCACAGTCCAGTGGGGTTTAGCAGGGTAGTTAGGATGAAGGCTCAGATGTTATAATGCCTGATTCTGAAGCCCAGTTCTGTCCCTTACAAGCCGTGTGACCTGGGACAAGTTCCTTCCCCTCTCTGATTTAGTCCTTTCATCTGTAAGTAGGCACTAATAACAATGATATCTGGCCCACAGGGAAGGTTTTAGGATTCAGTAAAACATCAGAGGTAAAGCACTGATTGTGTGCCTGGCACATAGTAAGTATCGAATAAACATGAGCTATTCTCCGAGCACCGAAGAATTGATGCTTTTGAACTGTGGTGTTGGAGAAGATTCTTGAGAGTCCCTTGGTCTGCAGGGAGATCAAACCAGTCCATTCTAAAGGAGATCAGCCCTGGGATTACTTTGGAAGGAATGATGCTAAAGCTGAAACTGTAGTACTTTGGCCACCTCATGCGAAGAGTTGACTCATTGGAAAAGATTCTGATGCTGGGAGGGATTGGGGGCAGGAGGAGAAGGGGACAACAGAGGATGAGATGGATGGATGGCATCACCGACTCGATGGATGTGAATTTGAGTGAACTCAAGTTGGTGATGGAAGGGAGGCCTGGCGTGCTGCAATTCATGGGGTCACAAAGGGTCGGACACGACTGAGCGACTGAACTGAACTGAACTGATTCTCCTTATGTTTGTTGTCCTTTCTGCAGAGTGTAACATAGGTGCCATTTTCTCCAGGAACTGTCCTCTAGAAGTTGTGTCCCCAGGCTAATTAAGGGGCCCCTATTCCCTCCTTCTTTGAGAATATCATAACTTCATTTTCCTGCTGCCTAACTGGGGACAGCGAGGAGCCAGAGCAGAGTATAAGAGCATGAATGAAGAGGTAGGGATGGGGGCTCTGTTTTTTTAATTTTTAATTTTTGGTCAGGCTGAAGTCTCAGCTAGATTCACTGGGAGATGGGAAGCCAAGGAGGGTTGGAAGTAAGGGTGTAGACAGCCAGCCCTCCACCCCAAGCCTGGCTCACCCTGTCATCAAAATGATGTCCCACAAGGCAGTCCTTACCCACTCGTGAGCAGGGTCCTGTTCTAAGCCCTGTGTTGGCAGCCAGTGGTTTTGCATAGCAAGGGGGGTAACATCATCGCTTTCGCCGCCCTGTGGCACTGCCACTTTTGTTCAGACATGTCCAGTTTAGCAGGTAACCCCCTTCCTCGTTCACCTGGGCATCCACAGTGAAAGGTTTTAGTGATGGTATGGAAACCACTGTGGTTCCTCAGGCCTGCATCCCTGGGGTGGAGGGAGCAGGGACTAAACCCTGGCTGTAGGAGTTCCTTGTCTTGTTACAGCTGCAGCACACACTCTTGCAGAGAACAGCTGGTAAATTCGCTTCGGTGTCTGCCTCCCCCAGCCCCTCCCTGCACCCTGTGTGGGTGGCTGCCTCTCCATCAAGACACAGCTCTGAAAGAGCCTCCAGATGACTCCGAGGCCCACCCAGCTCCCCAGGGACAGCTCCCAACCAGCAGGCCTGGCTCTGAGGCTCCCTAACCCCCCTCCCAGCCCATTCTCTTTGAGCAGAAGCAGCAGCCTCATTCCAGCAGCTCCAGGGGGGTCCAGGCGAGGCCGGGTGTCTCCACCTCTGCTCTGTTTCCTTCTCACACACAATTCTGCAGGCGGAATTCTAGACAATCTCTTTTTCTTCTTAAATCTGTGAAATCAGGGACCAGAGGGCAAACTAGGGCTCTGGGTCTCCAATTATCTCTCTCCCCTTGCCTCTCGGGGAGCCTCACACTCTCCCACTCGGCTCCAAGCAGTCAACAGCCTCTCGGAACCTGTTGAAATCTATTACCGACCTTTGGTCTCATCACCACAAAGGAGCTTTCTGCAGCGCAGAGATGGATTAAACAGAAATGAATTGGCTGACGAAGGCTTTACGACCCTCTTAGGTTTTTGCCTTCCCTTTTCCCCCCTTCTCTCCCTGTATTGCACTTTTATTTTTTTATAGAAAGCCAGCTGGGCAGAGCTGAGATAAGGCAACGTGGCCTGCATGGACTGAGGTCACAGATACCTGAATGAAATTCACTTTGTTCATTTTGCAAACTAGGACACTGGCAGTTCCACGGCACGGGGCCTGTTAGCGCTAAATTCATCGTGTCTGGCAAAAAAGAAAATAAAACAAAATGAAAAGCCCATAAAGTTGAACTGTTAAATATTTAGGGCTCATGATAAACAGCATGTCATAATATTTGTTGAATTGCATTTGCTATTCAATGCATCTTTTCCACTTATGGCCCCAGTTTGGGGAGGTAGATGGAGGGAAACTAGAAGAATTGGGTTGCGTCAAAAATAAAACGTGGGCTTTAATTTAACCTCAAAAGACAAATCTCTCTGTCTGCACATCCTGAGCTGCACGGCTGTTAGTGCTCTTGAACGGGGGTCTTCGCCTCCCCTGGAGCCTGTCTCTTGGTGTTCACACACAGCTCCGCGTGTAATTAAGCAGATGCTCTTAAATTATCAAATGTCAGGACATGACGCTTTATTTGTGTATGTTTTCCTTGCTTAGCAAATCAGGCAGTACCTGGGGAAGGGGTTGTGTTTCCTCAGCTCTAGGAAGGAACCTATTCCTGTTGCTCTGTGTCTGAAATTCTACCCTTAGAGGTTCACTTCTTGGCTTATTAACTCTTCTCAGGCACATTCCCCAGGAAAACCCAGGCAGACTCAGTTTCTTACCTGGTCAGAGGATGGGTTAATAAGATTTTTTCTTGACAGCAAAAAAATAAGAGTGTATATGAGAACTTGGGGGAATCTAAGAGGTGATTGGGGGCTAGCTCTGGTCCAGAGACAATGAAAGTGAAAATGTTAGCTGCTCAGTCATGTCCAGCTCTTTCTGACCCTACGGACTGTGGCCCGCTAGGCTCCTCTGTCCCTGGAATTCTCCAGGCCAGACAAAATAGTAGATTCCTTTTCAACAGGCTTGGGAGATCTTGCTGAAGAAGTTGGGGTGGTGACAGGAGAAAGAAGGGAGGGAAAGAGAGGGAGGAAGGGAGGAGCCCTTCCTCCTCAAGCATGTAACTTGTATGTCAATTACAAAATTCCCCAGAAGCACACCCCACCCCTCCCCGCCAGCACCATCCCTGCCCTGTGGTACTCACCATCTAGCTGGGAAGTTTGACTGTTCCAGACTTGCCTTTTTGTCAGGAGCCCATAGGGCCAAGGCTGAGGACAGAGTCAGATCTTCCTCGAATAGAAACGCAGCCTCAGAAATGCTTGGCACTGACCCTAGGAACCACTCTGATCTCAGGAGTCAATCAGAAATGGTCTTAAGTGTCTCTTTCCAATCACTGCCCAAATCATCGTGCATGACCTTGGGAGTCAGTGAGGAATGACCTTGAATATTACTGAGAAGTTGGTCGAGAGCATCACTTTTTAGTGGCCTTGGGAACCAGGAAGTAGTGACCTTGAAAATCAGTGAGTACAGATCTGGTGACTCAGTGAGTGATGACGCCCAGTGGAGGGTGCTCAGAGAGGCCTAGAGGCAGTGGGTCAGGCCAGGTACCCAAGTGGGCAAGGCCAGTGGGGGCTGAGATATGGCTGATGCTTAGGGTTCCCTAGCCAGACTCCTACCACACTAGCACTGAAAGCCTCTCTGTCCCCTGGGTTGCCTAGACCCAAGTAGTTTTTTTGCTGAGCTGCCCAGGGCTCTGGAGAAGTCCAGGCACCGGAGCTGAGCCCTCCCTGCCTGTTGCCAGGCTGTTGTGCCAGGCTTGACTCATGGTTCAGGCCATACTGGCTGCACTATGAGCAGAGCCCCAGCCTTTGGGAGGGCTACGCAGCAGGGCCTGACTGTAGCTGAGCTCCCAATTTCAGCAGACTTGTTTGTTTCCATACAGCATCTGGGGCCTACTGCCACCATCTGGACTTGCTCCCTGTCAAAGCCCACTTTCTATTGCCAGCTGCCAGTGCTGTTATCAACAGCAGCCAGGTAGCCTGCTCTGAACCTGGGGAGGTTGCAGGGAAAGGACTCGAGCACATGGACTGGCTCCCTGGAGGCAATGTGTCCAGGCGCCTGAGGGCACTGAGGCAGAGGGTACATGGCTGGGGAGGGAAGTATTTGTGCTGAGTGTGTGTATGTGCGTGCAAATCTGTTTCTGTGAACAAAAGTGTGTGTGAGTCCAAGTTTGTCTCTGTGCATTTGTTCATGTCTGTGTGTGTCTGAGTGTGCACATGAATGTGTGTGGGGGCAGGTGTGTGGTGGTGTAGTGAATGGTAAGAACTCTAGCTGTGGAGTCAGCCTGTTGGAGACTCAATTTTATCTGAAAAATGGGGCCATGATAAAACCTCTCATCTAGAGCTGTCAGGAGAGTTGGACTATATAACACCAACTAATCGTTTGGAAACAACACACGTGGTAAGCGCTCAGTGTATACGACATATGGGTTTGTGTGTGCATGTCTGCGTGTGCACGTCTGTTTGTGTATCGATGGTACTTATGTCTCTGGGTCCCTGTGTGTCTGGGGAGTAAGTCTGGTGGATGTTTGTATCGGAGTGTCGGCATGCTGTGCCCCACGTGAGCAGGTGTGCGCGCGTGTGCTGGAGGGCCTGGCGCCTGCTAAATATTTGTTTTGCTGGGCCCTAGGGAGCACAGTTGGCAGAGCTGCCAGCACTGCGTGCAGTGTTTCTGACAGCTCGAGTGCGGCCTCCAGAAGTGTGAACTTTCTCAGGGTAAACAGCTAATGATACTGTGATGCTAGTGCTGACCCCCTCTAGGGCCTCCTCGCAGGCTGGGAGTGATTAGGAGGCTCCTGGCTGGCGCCTCCCTCCCACTCCTTCAGCGTGGCACCTACAGCCAGAAGCGTGTGAGAGAGAGTGGTGGGGCTCAGTAGCGAACCCACACCCCTGCCGCTCCCCACCCTGCCTACGGCCGGCAGCCTAGTGATGGAAGAGGATAGCATCTCCTAGCCAATCTCTCCCTGCCCTCAGCCAGTCAGCACCTTGGAGAGCTCCTGAGCCACGCTGGGGGCGAGTGGGCAGGATACAGCACCAACCCCTGCTGTTAGTCCAGGTGCCATCAAGACTGGGTTGTGGGACTGCAGCCACTTCAGGTCTCTGGATCAAGGGAAGCCCTGGTGAGGATGTGATTACTTGTTAATTTATTCAAAACCTCACTCTTGTCTAAATTGGGTCACAGCCTCCGGGAGCTCCTGAAACCCTGGCAAGAAACCTCTTTCGTTGATGAGAAAAGTGGCCCTTGATCCTTTGCCCTATAGCAGCACCCTCCCTGCCCCTCACTCTGCTGCTGTCTCCTGCCTGCGCCTGGCCAGGACAGGGCTTCCTCTTCTATGCAACTGCGTGTGCACTCATATGGGAGCTCTGAGTATGTGTGTATCTGTGTGCAGGCTTGCTTGTATGCGTGGGTCCCTGGATGCAGATGTGTGCCGGTAGGGGTCAGCCAGTGCGTAACAGCAGAGACACGTGAGGACTTTTCTGTGCTTGTGTGTCCCAACAGGGGTTTTCTATAAGTCGTGCAAGGGCAAGGGATGTCTGGGGCTCAGTTCTTACTAGGTTATCTGCTAAGAGTAAGGACAGGGTAAACACCAGCATTTATCCTAGAAGCTGGTGATGTGGGAGAAGCAAAAACTGGGAGGAAGGTGTTGAGGATTGTTTCATTCTCTTCCCCAATTTACAGATGAGAAAACGGAGGCCCTGCCAGGCAATTGACGTGCGTAAAGTCTACAGGAGCAGAGCCAGAGCCATATCGATGATCCTAATTCCTGCACGGTGTGCCCCCCCCCCCAACCCCAGCGCCATCCCACCTCATGACTGGCCAACTACCTGGCCTTGAACCTCCCCCACAAGGCTCCAGAAAATCAGGGTCAAAGACTCCAAAATTCTCAGGTCTCCAGTCAGGCCCAAGGAAGCCCCCTTAGGTCTCTCTTGCCTGCCATGCCCCGTGCCAAGCAGCTGAGGTCCCTCTAACAGATGGGTCAGGCCCCTACCCCCACCCCCTGCCACTGCTGCTGAAGAGTGAGAACCTTTCCAGACAGCCCCTGTCTGTGTTTCATTACAAAGACGCAGCCATATTCCATTAATTCCTCATTTGCTATGGGCTGAGCGCTGATACGTACATTTTTACCTGGGGTGGTTTTAATCAGTTAATTTAACCAGAAGCATTAATAATGTATTTCTTTGCCACTCGACTGCCCATCTGTTGAACAACTTACCTGTTGGAGAGCAATGTCACCTCCTGTGACTCGGAGCCCTCGGCTTCCCAGGAACAAGATGAGATCCTGCATATTTAATGGCTTTGCAGACCAAGGGTGAGAGCTGAGAGTGCTTCCCCCTGCTCGGCATGGGCCCCAGGCTGCAGCTAGCAGCATGGCCTGCCTTTACCCCAAGGTCTGGATAAATACCACCTTCCCGCCTTTGATCATGCTTCGTGGATAGATTCAAGATTGCAGGAGAGGTTAAGGAGTGGAGGGGGCTATGTGAGCCAGGAGATAACCAGCAGACAGATCCAGCACTCTGAGTGCCTCCTGGCCTCTGCTTGGGCAGGCAGCTGCACCCCTGAGCCTCAGTTTCCTCCTCCACTTCTTGGGTCTGTTGGAAGGACTCAGTGAGGAAGTCTGTGTGAAGTCCAGGCTACAGGGCCAGGCACAGAGTGGGTCCCCAGATAAGGTTTACTTCCTTGAGGCTGAGTAAGCCCATGGCCCCATAGAGTCAGGACTGATCCCAAGGAAGCTGAAAGCTGGAATTACCTTAGGGGAGGCAGGGGTGATACTCTGTATAAGTAACCGCCAGTCTGGGAGGAGGGGCAGCAGCCAGTCAAAGCTCCTTTTAGGATTAGGCCTGGTGGCTCAAACGGTAAGGAATCTGGCTGCAATGCAGGAGACCCAGGTTCAATCCCTGGGTTAGGAAGATCCCCTGGAGAAGGAAACGGCAACCCACTCCAGAATTCTTGCCTGGAGAATCCCATGGACAGAGGAGCCTGGCAGGCTACAGTCCACAAAGGACACAACTGAGGGACTAACTTTCACTTTCATTAACCATTTGGCTGCTGGTAAAGGATCCCAGGGAAGGGACTGAAGCAGTTGAGGCTGCAGCAGCACTTCCAGAGGTTTGGGGGTGCTGTGTTGGCTGAGGAGGTCAGGGGGTGCCAGCCATAGGACAGAAAGTGTGACCTGGCCTCCCTTAAGTCTCGCCTTTCCTGGGCTTCTCAGCTTCACGTTCCTTCCATAGAAACCAGGCAGCAGCCAGAGCTCTGGGTACACCACCCCACTTCAGAACCCACCCCTCTGGGCCTGACACGCAGCCAGCTCAGGTCTGTGTCCTGTCCTCCCACAGTCCTGGGGTCACTGGAGGGCGGCGAAGATGCTGTGCTCCCACCTGGTGGCTCAGGATCCCAGTGCACACTCACTGCCTGGTGTGCTGCCTGGCCACCAGCTCTCAGCCACCGTCACCTTGACGGGGGCCTCAGGAGCAACATAAAAGCAGAGCAGATGCTTCTCTGTTCAAGAGCTTCCCTGTCCTGAAGGACACTGACCTCACTCCCGGAAGAAAGAGCAGGCGGGTGACAGGGAGAGGCAGGTGGGTTAGGAGGGGACATTGGACCCCAGGTGGCCAGAAGACCTTGTTCCCGAGGGGGCCAGGGATGGGGGACAAGGCCAGCTGGATACCCTCAGGACACAGCAGGGCCAGGCCCTTGGTGAGAACTCTCCTTGCCTTGGTCTGTTTTGATTTCATAAATACTGAAACACCACTGACGGTAAGGTGCGTAATTTGATGTACTTCCCTAAGAAAGAGAAAAAAAAAAAGCCACCAATTAAACTATGACACAGTTCTTTCTTATCATCTATTGCAAGACTCATCTCCATTTCAGGGATGTTAAAATGTGTGAAAAAAAAAAAAGTGTGATTTGGAATCAGTGAAATATGGTCATAGAAACAACACTCACTGCAGTTTATCAAGTTCTCTGCTGAGGGCTATCCGTGCAGCATCTCTTTCAATCCTTCCAAACCCTGTGAGATATCGTTCAGAGAGGTTAAGCAACGTTACCAGGTCACACAGACAATCCTAATAATACTTAGTGTATGACTAAATTCAAATACCAGCACGATTGCTCTACAAATCTATCGTTAAGGACTTCGAGACACCCAGAGCTTGACAAGCTTATCTGAGTTCCTGTAGCCTGTAGGTGGCAGAGGAGTTGGGGCTGGCTGACCTCCCTACCATCCTGTGAGCAGCTAGCAGGGGTGGAACTGGGCCTCATATCCTGCCCCCTGGAACTCCAGGCTGTGCTCCTAGCCACTGGGCATCACTACTCTCTTCAAGAGAAAAGGGCACCAAAGAGGATGGGTCTGCACGGGTGTCTACCTACAAGACTCACCCTCTCTCTGGCCCTCCCAGGCCCCTGGGGGCTGCTCCTCACTGTCCACCCCCCTCCTCTGGATGGGCATTTGCTTTCCCTCCTGACTGGCCGGTAGAGGGTGATTCCCACCTCTCTGGCCTCCTTCAGAATCCTAAGAGCCAGTGGAATGAGAGGGAGCAGCAGGCAGGCAGAGATGAGGCAGAAACAGAGCGAGAGCTGCCTTCGAAAACTCACAAATTGGTCCCAGAGAGAAATGGAGTCTCTTTTTTGCCCATCAGCTCACTCCCCCAACCATTACCCAGCAAGCAGAGTGAGGGCCTGGGCTGGAGCAAAACCCCGGCATGGGTGTGGGGAATGGCATTTTAGGGCAGCCATGGCTCCCTCTCAGAGGGTCAGGGACACCCTGGGAGCCAGCCTGGGCATGGCCTCCTCGGAGGAGAATTGGGCAGGAACACACAGCTGGTACCTGGGGAAGACTTGACCCTGCTAATTTCAGGTGGATGGGAGAGGCCAGGACCTGCTTGATGCAGGGAGCAGGGGCAGGTGCTGGCGAGACAGACCCAGGGGGTTGGGGCCCAAAATCTACCCCAAAGCAGACAGTGACTTCTGGGGATCAGGCATAGGCAAGAGGTGGGGCTTGGAATTATAGATTCAGGAATCAGAGCCTTATCCCAAGCTACAGGCAGAGAGCAGCGAGGAAGGAGAATCAGAGGAACATTGACAATGTGCCCAGCACTGGGCCAAGAGCTTTAGGTGTATCACTTGCTCTAACCCATCCAGCAGCACTGGAGGGGGGGGTGAAATTTCCATTTCACAGATGCGAAAACTGACATTCAGAGCAGATGAGTAATGGCTAGTCAGTGGCTGAGCCTGGATGTGAACTGTACCAAAGCAGTCTGGCTCCAGACCACCATGCTCTGGTGCTTCTAGAGAAATGAGGCGTTAGACAAGCAAGCCAGGCCGGACAAGAGCTGGATCAGAGCTGGATCACACAATCAGTACAGACTAACCTTCAGGAGCTAGTACACCGTGGCTCCTGAATTCCCTCCCAGCCCTGCTCAGCTGTGGTCCTTAGTCCTCAGTTCAGGGTAGGGCTGAGCGTGGGGGAGGTAGGGGTGGGGACATAGGCTTTGCTTCTAAGAACTGGGAGCCAAGCAGGTTTCCACAACTGCAGCCTGCACACTTCTGCCGACACCCTGGATCAAACTGGCTGTCCGGCTAGGAGGGGTGTTCCATCCTTTCCCCTGCATCACGTGCCTCTCTTCTGAAAATGAGGATGCTCGCCAGCCTGGGAGGCGCTCCCACTGTGCTTCCCCACAAGACTCTCTGCTCCCGCACGCTGGCCTCGCTGGCAGCCCCAGTGCCTGCTGAAAGATGTGAAGGAGATGCAGTCACAGGGTGTCTGCTGTGAGCAGAGCATAGTGCTGGAGAAAGGAGCAGCAGTTCCTAGGGGCAGCCTATCTTTCTGAGTCAGGGACTGAGAAAACTGATACCTGGGCGGAGACGGCCTGGCAGGCGGGGCCGTGACCACGCCTGGTCCCTGCCTGCTGCTACAATCACCAGACTCTTCCACGCTTCACCCCTGCTGTTCCTCTGCCCATTCGGTGCTTTTACTATGCTGCTTGGTCAGCTTCTACTCACTCTTCGAGGCCTTGCTTGAAGATCACGTCCTCTAAGGAGCCTTCTAGGATTTCTCCTGGCAATTTCATTCCCTAAAGCACTTCATATTAATCACAACAGAACAGCTATCACCCTTATTGTTAATTATTTCTTTGACTCTTTACCCCTTCAATCTGTGAGCAACCCAAGGAGACAACTACTCTTATCCAATTTTTTTATCCCCCTGCACTGAGAAGGTAGCAATAAATGTTTGTTGCATTGAACTTCCCTTGGGAAAAATAATTTTTTTAAAAAAATAGCCCTCTGTAGATACTTGTTATCATGTTACCTGTTAATTCTTCTCATAGCTTCTATAACAAGAAGGTTAGCACTTAAAAGGCAAGGAGATTGTTTGCTTCAGTTCAGTTCATTTCAGTCGCTCAGTTGTGTCCGACTCTTTGTGACCCCATGAATCACAGCACGCCAGGCCTCCCTGTCCATCACCAACTCCTAGAGTCTACCCAAACCCATGTCCATCGAGTCGGTGATGCCATCCAGCCATCTCATCCTCTGTCGTCCCTTCTCCTCCTTCCCCCAATCCTTCCCAGCATTAGGGTCTTTTCCAATGAGTCACCTCTTCACATGAGGTGGCCAAAGTATTGGAGTTTCAGCTTCAACATCAGTCCTTCCAATGAACACCCAGGACTGATCTTCAGGATGGACTGGTTGGATCTCCTTGCAGTCCAAGGGACTTTCAAGAGTCTTCTCCAGCACCACAGTTCAAAAGCATCAATTCTTCGGCACTCAGCTTTCTTCATCGTCCAACTCTCACATCCATACATGACCACAGGAAAAACCATAGCCTTGACTAGATGGACCTTTGTTGGTAAAGTAATGTCTCTGCTTTTCAATATGCTATCTAGGTTGGTCATAACTTTCCTTCCAAGGAGTAAGAGTCTTTTAATTTCATGGCTGCAATCACCATCTGCAGTGATTTTGGAGCCCCCCAAAATAAAGTCAGCCACTGTTTCCACTGTTTCCCCATCTATGCCGTGAAGTGATGGGACCAGATGCCATGATCTTAGTTTTCTGAATGTTGAGCTTTAGGCCAACTTTTTCACTCTCCTCTTTCACTTTCAAGAGGTTTTTAGTTCCTCTTCACTTTCTGCCATAAGGGTGGTGTCGTATGCATATGTGAGGTTATTGATATTTCTCCCGGCAATCTTGATTCCAGCTTGTGCTTCTTCCAGCCCAGCGTTTCTCATGATGTACTCTGCATATAAGTTAAATAAGCAGGGTGACAGTATACAGCCTTGACGTACTCCTTGCTTAGATCAACACTATCTCCCCAACTCTAGAAACAATCCTCTAACACAGAGTAGATGTTCAGTAAACACTTGTTGAATTAATGCATGAATTAGAAAAAGGCTGCTCTGAGAGTTCAGACACATAGGGACTGATGTGGGTTGTATTCCCACCTGCTCCCTGGTAGCCCAGCTGGTAAAGAATCTGCCTGCAATATAGGAGACCCCAGTTAGATTCCTGGGTTGGGAATATCCCCTGGAGAAGGGATAGGTCACCCACTCCAGTATTCTTGGGCTTCCTTGGTGGCTCACATGATAAAGAATCTGCCTGCAATGTGGGAGACCTGGGTTCGATCCCTGGGTTGGGAAGATCCCCTAGAGGAGAGCATGGCAACCCACTCCAGTATTCTTGCCTGGAGGATCCCCATGGACAGAGGAGCCTGGTGGGCTGCAGTCCATGGGGTCACAAATAATTGGACACAACTGGATCGCTAAGCATGGCATATCACTGTACTGGACACAGGATGATACTTTCCTTACAGGTCCTGCAGTCTAGTTGGGGGACCAACATGGAAACAATGACAGGTAAATGTCAAACCAAAGATTGAGCTGTAGTCAGGACATACCTGAGCACACTTGGGATCCAGATGTGAATGGAGAAGTTACTGCTCTATCTAAGTCTCAGTTTCCTCATTCATAATATAGTGAGAATCTGATATTTAGGGATATTGTAAAGATTAAACAAGATGATGCTCATAAAGCATTTGGCACAGTACCTAATGCCTGAGAAGGCATCAAATACTTTGTCACCGTTAATAAGGAACATAATGTCATGAGCAAAGGCATAAAAGTGTGGAAGTTAATGGAGTAGTTGAGAAACTGATGGGGAGACGTGTACATGGATAGACTCAAGATAAGGCAGAAAGGTCGATGCGAGCCAGATTTATGAAGATGTTGGAAACCAAAAGAAAACTGGGCACCAATCTTCTGGGCAGGAGGAAGCCAGGGAGGCTGAAACTGAGCACTGGCATTGCCGAGTGTGTGCTTCGGGAATCCCTGATATGTGGAGGGCAGACTGGGGAAAGAGAGGGTGGAGGGAGCAGGAAGGAGCTGGTGCCACAGTGCAGGGCGTGGGCTGGAGGGTGACAAAGGAGATGGCAAAGACGGATCCCAGAGTCATCTGGGGGACAAAAGGTGATGCAAGAGATGGGGCTGGGAGGTGAAAATGATACCTAGGTTTCTAGTCTGGACCACTGAAGGGCGTTGGTACCCTTCCCTGAGATGGGAAGCCCAGAGAAAGCATAGTTTTGGGGAGAAGATGCTATGTTTGACTTTGAAATGTCGGGCTGTAGATACCATTGAGAACTTGAAGGTAGATCTTAAGACAGAGATCCTTAACCAGACAAAAGTCCATTTCTTACCCACAGCCTGGAGGCTGCCAACCCCTCATCAAAGGCCATGTAGAGGTAAGGGTGGTGGAGAAGAACCCTCTTCTGGACAAGGATGACAAGCAGCCCTCTCAGGCATGAATAGGCCCATTCTAGAAGGGGGCACTGACTTGGTCTGTTTTTGTGGAAAACAAGCTTTCATCTGTCTTATTCTCATGGCCTGATTCCCTCTGCTTGTAAACACTCGAATATTTTTGTTTTTGTTGTTGTTAAATTATAACCTTTAAGGCAATGGAAGAATTCACTGGAAAAGATTGAACCCATACATAGAATGAGAACCCCACACCGTAAGTCTAGCAGGGCTAATTTGTGAATAACCTACAGACTTAAGGACTCTCTGGATGCTGGTGTTAATTACCAGGAGAGAGCCTTTCCCAGTTGAGGCTTAGGAAGGACGTTCTTTCTTGGTTCTAGGCTAAAGACTCATTCATTACCAGTATTTTACAATCTTAGTATGTATTCTTTGAAAAATCAGAGCAGAGCATGATTCCTGGATCTGCAGAAATACGCAGTTTTGGACAAATCACTAATTTCTCCGACCCTCCAGTTCCTCCTCTGGAAAAATGAGAATAATAGTAGAATCCCCTCATCGAGTTATTATGAGGATTAAATGAGTTAACGAGTGGAGAAGGCTTAGAACATACACTCAGTAGGTATTAGTGATCCTTATTACTGTTGTTATGACCCCTGCACTGCTTTTGATCCCCTGCTAACTCACACCAGATGGTGAGGCAGAAAACTCTGTCTCTGTGTTTGTTCAAAGTGCAGGGTTTAGAGGAGGATGTCTTTAAGTCTTTATTTTGTCTTCCAGTTTTATTGAGACATAATTGATATACAACACTTGTATACAAGTTTAAGGTGTACAACACAGTGATTTGTCTTGTTGTACGTATGTCAAGAACTGACTACCACAATAAGTTTCGCAAACATCCATAATCTCATATACATGTAAAAGAAATGAAAAAGTGTTTTCTTCTTGTAATGAGAACTCACGATTTACTATCTCAACAACTTTCATAGATAAAACATTCTGCAGTGTTAATTATATGTCATGTTGTATGTTACCTCACTAGCACTTATTTATTTTATAACTGAAAGTTTGTACCTTTTGACCACCTTCATCAAATTCTGCCTTTCCCAAACCCCTTGCTCAGGTAACCACGTATTTGATCTATTCTTCTTTCTTTTTTCTTTTTTTTTTTTTTAAAAACAACTGAAGTATAGTTGGTTTATAATATTTTATTAGTTTCAGGTGTATAGTAAAGTGATCCAGCTATTTTTTCAGATTATTTTCCATGATAGGTTATTACAAGATACTGAATATTGTACCCTGTGCTATCAGCAAATCCTTGTTGCTTATCTATTTTATGTATAGTAGGTTGTATCTGTTAATCCTATACTATTAATTTATCCTTCCCCTCCTCCCTTTCCCCTTTGGTAACTATAAGTTTGTTTTCTGTCTGTGAGTCTATTTCTGTTTGTATTATATATCGATTCATTTGTATTATTTTTTAGATTCCACATAAAGTGATATCATATGATATTTTTCTTTCTCTGTCTGACTTAGCAACACTTAGTATGATTGTCTCTATGTTTTCTCTATGCAATCCCTCTATGTTGCTACCAATGGCAATGTTTAATTCTTTTTATGGCCGAGTAATTTTCCATTGTGTATACATCAGTTCAGTTCAGTCGCTCAGTCGTATCTGACTCTTTGCGACCCCATGCATTGCAGCACGCCAGGCCTCCCAGTCCATCACCATCTCCCAGAGTTCACTCAGACTCACGTCCATCAAGTCAGTGATGCCATCCAGCCATCTCATCCTCTGTCGTCCCCTTCTCCTCCTGCCCCCAATCCCTCCCAGCATCAGTCTTTTCCAATGAGTCAGCTCTTCGCATGAGGTGGCCAAAGTACTGGAGTTTCAGCTTTAGCATCATTACTTCCAAAGAAATCCCAGGGCTGATCTCCTTCAGAATGGATCTCCTTGCAGTCCAAGGGACTCTCAAGAGTCTTCTCCAACACCACAGTTCGAAAGCATCAGTTCTTCAGCGCTCAGCCTTCTTCACAGTCCAACTCTCACATCCATACATGACCATAGGAAAAACCACAGCCTTAACTAAACGGACCTTAGTTGGCAAAGTAATGTCTCTGCTTATTCAGCCATAAAAAGAATGAAATCTTGACCTTTGTGACAACATGGATGGACCTAGAAGGTATTATACTAAGCAAAATAAGTCAGACAGAGGAAAACAAATGCCAGGTGATTTCACTTATATGTGGAATCTAAAAAACAAATCAAATCAACAGACAGAACAAAATAGTCACAGAGAGCAAACAGGGGGTTGCCAGACAGAGAGAGGGGTTGAAAAAGGAGTGAAACAGATGAAGGAAATTAAGAGTTACAAACTTCCAGCTGCAAAACAAATGAGTCATGGGGCTGAAATGTACAGCATGGGAAATAACAGTCAATAATTCTGTAATATCCCTATATGGTGATGGATGTTAACTAGACTTATCATGGTGATAGTTTTGTAACATATAGAAATATTGAATCACTATTTTATGCATCAGGTACTAACACCATCTTGTAGGTCAATTATATTTCAAAAATAAACTCATAGAGAAAGAGATCAGTGCAGATGACATTAACACTTTATGTAGAGAACCCTAAGGCTCCACACGAAAGCTATTAGAACTAATAAATGAATTCAGCAAGGCAGCAGGATTACAAGATTAACATATTGAAATTTGTTGCATTTTTTACACTAATAATGAAATATCAGAAAGATAAAGATTTTTAAAAAGTCCCATTCAAAATCATGTCCAAAAAAAGATACCTAGGATAAATTTAACCAAAGAAGTTAAAGACCTATACACTGAAAACTATGAAACACTGGTAAAGGAAACTAAAGCTGATTCAAAGGAATGGAAAGATATTCCATGCTCTTGGATTAGAAGAATTAATACTGTTAAACTGGTCAAACTACTCAAAGTAATCTTCATATTTAATGTGATCCTTATCAACATATTCTTGAAAATTTTCAAATAATACTAGAATTTATATAGAACCACAAAAGACCCAGAATTGCCAAAGCAATCCTAAAAAGAACAAAGCTGGAGGCATAATCCTCCCAGATCTTAGACAATACTACAAAGCTACAATGATCAAAACAGCATGGTATTGGCTCAGAAATAAACATATGGGTCAATGGGACAGAATAAAGAGGCCATAAATAAACCCACACACCTATGGTCAACTAATCTACAACAAAAGAGGCAAGAATATTCGATGAAGAAAAGTCAAACTCTTCAACAAGTGGTGTTGGAAAATCTGGACAGCTACTTGCAAACCAATGCAATTAGAACACCCCCTCACACCACATACAAAAATAAACTGAAGATGATTTGAAATATAAGACACAACAGCATAAAAATCCTAAAAGAGAATACAAGAAAAAAATTCTCTGACATAAATCATAGCATTATTTTTTTAGATCAGTTTCCCAAGGCAAAAAAAAAAAAAAAAAAAGCAAAAATAAACAAATGGGACCTAATCAAACTTAAAAGCTTTTGCAAAGCAAAGGAAATCATCAAAATGAAAAGACAACCTATGGAATGGGAGAAAATATTTGCAAATGATGCTACCAACAAGGGATTATATCCAGAATATACTAGCAACTCATAAAACTCAATATTAAAATCAAAAAATGGGAAGAAGACCTAAATAGACATTTCTCAAAAGCAGACATACAGATGATCAATGGACACATGAAAACATGCTCAACTCTGCTAATTATTTGAGAAATGCACATTAAAACCATAATGACGTATTACCTCACATTAGTCAGAATGGCTCAGAGAAGGCAATGGCACCCCACTCCAGTACTCTTGCCTGGAAAGTCCCATGGATGGAGGAGCCTGGTAGGCTGCAGTCCATGGTGTCACTAAGAGTCGGACACGACTGAGTGACTTCACTTTCACTTTTCACTTTCATACATTGGAGAAGGAAATGGCAACCAACTCCAGTGTTCTCGCCTGGAGAATCCCAGGGACGGGGGAGCCTGGTGGGCTGCCGTCTATGGGGTCGCACAGAGTCGGACACGACTGAAGTGACTTAGCAGCAGCAGCAGCAGTCAGGGATGGCTACCATAAAAAAAAAAAAAATCTACAGATAATAAATGCTGGAGAAAAGGGAACCCTCCTATACTGTTGGTGAGAATGTAGATTGGTGGAGAAACTATGAAAAACAGTGTTCAGGTTCTTTAAAAAACAAAAACTAGAGCCAAGATGTAATCCAGCAGTCCCACTCCTGGGCATATACCCTGAAAAGATTAAAAACCTCTAATTCAAAAAGATACATATACCTCAATGTTCATAGCAGCATGATTTATAATAGCCAAGACATGAAAGCAACCCAAGTGTCATTAACAGACAATTAGTTTAAGATGAGGTATATGGTTTTACCTGTGGTCATGTATGGATGTAAGAGTTGGACTGTGAAGAAGGCTGAGCTCCGAAGAATTGATGCTTTTGAACTGTGGCATTGGAGAAGACTCTTGAGAGTCCCTTGGACTGCAAGGAGATCCAACTAGTCCATTCTGAAGGAGATCAGCCCTGGGATTTCTTTGGAAGGAATGATGCTAAAGCTGAAACTCCAGTACTTTGGCCAACTCATGAGAAGAGTTGACTCACTGGAAAAGACTCTGATGCTGGGGAGGGATTGGGGGCAGGAGGAGAAGGGGACGACAGAGGATTAGATGGCTGGACGGCATCACTGACTCGATGGATGTGAGTCTGAGTGAACTCCGGGAGCTGGTGATGGACAGGGAGGCCTGGCGTGCTGCGATTCATGGGGTCGCAAAGAGTCGGACACTGAACTAAACTGAATATTCTATTATAAACACACACCACAACATTTTTACACACTCAACTATCAGTGGGCACTTAGATTGCTCCCATAGATCGGCTATTCTGAATAATACTGCACTGAATATTGGGGTGCACATATGCTTTTGAATTGGTGTTTTTATTTTCCTTGTAAAAATACTCAGAAGTGGAATTGCTGGGCAATATGGTAGTTCTATTTTTAATTTTCTGAGAAATGCCCATACTGTTTTCCACAGTGGCTGCACCAGTTTACATTCCCACCATCAATGCACAAATGTTCCCTTTTCTTCACATTACTGATAACACTTATTTGTTGTCTTTTTGATAACAGCCTTTCTGACAAGTGTGAAATGATAGCTCATTCAAGTCCTGATTTGCATTTCCCTGATGATGAGTGATATTGGGTTTCTTTTCATGTACCTGTTGGCCCATTTTTCAATTGAGTTGTTTGTTTTTGTGATGTTGAGTTGTATGAGTTCTTTGTATATTTTGGATATTAAGCCTGTGAATATTTTCTCCTGCTCAATAGGCTACCTTTTCATTTTGTTGATTGTTTCCTACACAAAGAAATCATTCCTTCCAAAGGAATCATTCCTTCCAAAGAAATCCCAGGGCTGATCTCCTTCCTGTGCAAAATCATTTTGGTTTGGTGTAAGACTATTTGTTTACTTTTGCATTTGTTTCCTTTGCCTGAGGACGCATATCCAGAAAAATGTTCCTAAGGCCAGTGTTAAAGAATGTGCTATGTATGTTTTCTTCTAAGAGTTTTATGGTTTCAGGTCTTATATTCAAGTCTGTAATCCATTTTGAGTTTATTTTTGTATATGGTCTGAGAATGCAGTCCAGTTTGATTCTTTTGCAAGTGGCTCTCTAGTTTTTCCAGCACCACTTATTGAAGAGGCTGTCTCTTCCTCCATTGCATATTCTTGCCTCCTTTTTTGTAGATTAATTGACCATATAATTGTTGGCTTATTTCTGGGCTCTCTATTCTACTCCATTGAGCTATGTGTCTTTTGTGCCTGTGCCATACTGTTTTGGTTACTGTAACTTTGTAGTATAGTTTGAAACCAGGGCGTGTGATACCTCAAGCTTTGGTATTCTTTCTCAAGGTTGTTTTGGCTAGTTGGTCTTCTGTGTTTCCATACAGATCTTTGAATTATTTTTTATAGTTCTGTGAAAAAAATTCCATTTGTATTTTGATAGGAATTGCATTTGCTTTGGTTCATATGGTTATTTTAATAATATTAACCCTTCCATTCCATGAGAATGGTATATCTTTCCATCTGTTTGTGCCATCTTCAATTTTTTTCATCAACGTCTTGTAATTTTCTGAATACAGGCCTTTTGCCTCCTTAGTTAGATTTATCCCAAGGTATTTTGTTCTTTTTGATGTAATTGTAAGTAAGACTATTTTCTTTCTTTTTTTTTTTCTAAAGACTATTTTCTTAATTTCTCTTTTTGATACTTTGTTGTTAGTGTTTAGAAATGCAATATATTTCTGTATATTAATTTTATATTCTGCAACTTAAGTGAATTCATTTATTAGTTCTAATAGTTTTTTTAGTATCATCTTTATGATTTTCTATATGTAGTATCATGTCATCTGCAAACAGCAACAGTTTCACTTCTTCCTGTCTAATATGAATTCCTTTTTTTCTTTTTCTTGTCCAATTGCTGTGACTAAGACTTTCAGTACTGCGTTGAATAGAAGTGGTGAGGGTGGTCAGCCTTGTCTTCTTCCTGATCTTGGAGGAAATGCTTTCAGCTTTTCACCTTTGAGTATGTTGTCTGTACATTCGTCAGATATGGCCTTTATTGTGCTGAGGTATGTTCCCTCTATACCCCCTTTGTTGAGAGCTGTTTTTTTTTTTTATCTTTTTTATCATAAGAGGATGTTGAATTGTGTCAAATGCTTTTTCCACATTGATTGAGATGATCATATGAGTTTATTCTTCAGTTTGTTAATTTGGTGTAGCACACTGACTGACCTGTGGATATTGGACCATTCTTGCATTCCTGGAATAAATCCTACTTGATCATGGTATGTGAACCTTTTACTGAATGTTGAATTTGCTTTGCTCATGTTTCGTAGAAGATTTTTGGATCCATGTTTATCAGTGAGATTAGCCAGTGATTTCCCCCTTTTTGTGGTACCTTTTCCTGGTTTTGGTATCGGGTGGTGCTGGTGCTGCAGAATAAGTTCAGGAGCATGCCTCCCTCTTCAGTCTTTTGGAATCATTTGAGAAGGATTGGTGTCAGCACTTCTTTAAGTGTTTGGTAGAATTAACCTGTGAAGTTGTCTGGTCCTGGACTTTTGTTTGTTGGGAGTTTTAAAATTACTTATTCAGTATCATTACTGATATCTGGTCTAGTTTCATTTTGTATTTCTTCCTGATTCAGTCTTGGGAGATTGTCCATTTTCAGGAATTTACCCATTTCTTCTAGGTTATCTATTTTATTGGCATATAATTGTTTGTAGTAATCTCATATGATTATATTTCTCTTTTAACTTCTCTTTCATTCTGATTTTATTTATTTGGGCATTCTCTCTTTTTTCCTTGATGAGTTTGGCTAAAGGTTTATCAATTGTATTTATCTTTTCAAAGAACCATCTCTTATTTTCATTGATCTTTTCTATTGTTTTTTAGTCTCTATTTCAACAACAACAGCATGATTAAAGACAGAGACTAAAATAACAATAGGAATATAGATAGCCTCACCAACACAATGGACAGGAATCTCAGCAAACTCCAGGAGACGGTGAAGGACAGGGGAGGCTGGCGTGCGGCAGTCCATGGGGTTGCAAAGAATGTGACATGACTTAGCAGCTGAACAACAACCACATGATCATTATTATTTATTTCATTAACTTTGGCGTTTGTTTGTTCTTTTCATATTTCCTTTAGGTGTAAGCTTAAATTGTTTATTAAACCTGAATTTTAAAATAAATTTTAAAGTATTCACCATGGCTGCTGACAGTCTATGCAAATTTTAGGATTGCAACTTTGTATATGATGTGAAATAGAGGCTGTTTTATACTTTTGCATGTGGCTGTCTAGTATTTCCAAGACCATTTATTGAAGAGACTATCTTTTCTCAGTTGTATGTTCTTTGTCATAAATTAATTGTCCATATATGTGTGGGTTTATTTCTGAGATTTCAGTTCTGTTCCATTGATCTATGTGTCTGTTTTCTGGCCAATACTGTGCTGTTTTGATTACTATAACTTTGTAATATAATCTGAAATCAGGGAATATGATACCTTCAGCTTTGGGTTTTTTTTTCTCAGAATTGCTCTATGTAATTGGCCTTTTGCAGTTCCATATAAATTTTAGAAATTTTGTTCTATTTTTGTGAAAAATGTCACTGAAATTTTGATAGGGTTTACAATGAGACTATGTTTTGCTCCAGGTAATATGGGCATTTTAATTACCAATGTTAATTCTTTCAGCTCATGAGCATGAAATATCTTTCCATTTCTTGGTGTTTCTTTACTTTCATTCAAAAATGGCTTATATTTTTCAGCGTACAGGTCTTTCTCTCCTGGTTAAATTTATTCCTAGATATTTTAGTTTTTGCAGTTGCAATTATAAATGGGATTGTTTTCCTAACTTCTCTTTCTTCTAGTAAATCAAAATGGATCAAAGAGTTGAATGTAAGACCTGAAACCATAAAACTCCTAGAAAAAAAAGTGGTGGTTTGCCCTTTGACATCACTCTTATCAGTTTTTCTGGATACCTTTCCTTAGGCAAGGGAAACCAAAGCAAAAATCAACACAAGGAGCTACATCAAACTAAAAATTTCTGCACAGCAAAAGAAATTGACAAAACAAAAAGATGTCTACCAAATGGTAAAAGATATTTGCAAATCATAGATCCAATAAGAGATTAATATCCAAAATATATAAAGAACTCAATGATAAAAAAAAACCAATCTGATTGAAAAATTGGCAGATTTGCACATGAAAAGATGTTCAATGTCACTAATCATCAAGGAAATGCAATCAAAACAATTAGATGTCACCACGTGCCTGTTAGGATGGCTGTGGATGAAAAAGTCAAGAAAAAAGCACTGGAGAGGATGTGAAGAAAGGGAATCCTCGTGCATTGTTGGTGTGAATGTAAATAGGTGGAGCCACTATGGAAAACAGTATGGAGGTTCCTCAAATTATTAAGAATAGAATTACTGGGGCTTCCTTAGAAGTCCAGAGGTTAAGACTCCATGCTTGCACTATAGTGGGTAAGGGCTTGATCCTTGGTTGGGGAACTAAGATCCTGCAAGCCACACATCATGTCCACAAAAGTGATTCTTAATTTAAAAAAAAAAACAGAACTACCATATGGTCCATCATTTCCACTTCTGGGTATTTAACTGAAGAATAAAAAACACCAATTTGGAAAGATATAAGTGTTCAATCGCTCAGTTGTGTCCGACTCTTTGCGACCCCATGGACTGTATGTAGCCCACCAGGCTCCTCTGTCCATGGAATTTTCCAGGCAAGAATACTGGAGTGGGTTGTCATTTCCCACTTACTCCAGAGGATCTTCCCAACTGAGGGATCAAACCCATAACTCTTGCATCTCCTGCATTGGCAGGTAGATTCTTTACCACTTACCACCTGAGAAGCCCATGGAGAGATCTGTGTATTTCTATATTTGCCACAGCATTCACTACAATAGCCAAGATGTGGAAACAATCTAAGTGCCCCTCAGCTGGTGAGTGGATAAAGAAGGTATGGTATATGTGATTGACCCTTGAACGAAGAGGAGACTAGGGATACAGTTGAAAACCCAAATATAACTTATAATCTACTCTCCACATAGGTGGGTCCTCTGTATCTGCAGTTCCACGTCCACTGATTCAACAAACTGCAGATGCTGTATGTATGAGATGTACTATTGAAAACAATCTGCAAAATAAGAAAAGAAAATAATCTGCATGTCAGTGAACTCACACAGTCCAAACTCATGTTGTTCAAAGGTCAACAGTGTATAGAATAGAATATGACTCAGCCATAGAAAAAGATGAAGTCTTGCCATTTGTAACAACACTGAGGGTAAAAAGTAAGTGAGGTAAGTCAGACAAAGACAAATACTGTATGGTTTCACTGGAGTATAGAATAAAATAAAATGCATAAGCCAAATCAAACCAGAACAAGTACATAGATAACAGAGTAGCAGTTACTAGAGGAGAAGGAGGGTTGAGGGGAGGGCAAAGTGGGTAAAGAAGGTCAACTGTGTAGTTATGAATGGAAACTAAATTTCGGTGGTGAGCACGCTGTAGCTTCCCAGGTTGCTCAGTGGTAAAGAATCTGCCTGCCCATGCAGGAGACACAGGAGATGCAGGTTCTGTCCCTGGGTTGGGAAGATCCCCTGGAGAAGGAAAAGGCAACCCGCTTCAATATTCATGCCTGGAAAGTCTCATGGACAGAGGAGCCTTGGAGGGGGGAGGGGGGCGGTTACAGTCCATGGGGTCACAAAGAATCAGACATGACTGAGCATGCATGTGCACACACATGAAACTTATATAAAGTTATAAACCAATAACATGAAAGCGATTGCAATTTTTCTCTAGTCTTGGGAATGCACCTGCTGTCCTGCCTGTTACAAACTGCCTTGGGCTTTTCTGAATGGCTGTGACTAGAAGGGATTATGAGTCTTTCTGGCTTTTGGCAAGAAGTGTTCAGCTTTCTGATCTCAATGCTTCCTATAAGGAATCTCCCCCCACCGCTTAAAAGCCCCAAATTATATTCTTACTTTTTGTGCTGTCCCCTTCTGTCATTTGTTCTGTCCCTCAGTCGTGTCCGACTCTGCAATCCCATGGACTGCAGCACACCAGGCTTCCCTGTCCTTCACCATCTCCCAGAACTTGCTCAAACTCATGTCCATTGAGTTGGTGATGCCATCCAACCATCTCATCCTCTGTCGTCCCCTTCTTCTCTTGCCCTCACTTTTTCCCAGGATCAGTCCTAGTGGGTCAGTTCTTCCCATCAGGTGACCAAAGTATTGGAGTTTCAGCTTCAGCATCAGTCCTTCCAATGAATATTCAGGACTGATTTCTTTTAGGATTGACTGGTTTGATTTCTTTGCAGGCCAAGGGACTCTCAAGAGTCTTCTCCAACATCACAGTTCAAAAGCATCAATTCTTTGGTGCATAAAGAAAGCTCAGCCTTCTTTATGGTCCAATTCTCACATCCATACATGACTACTAGAAAAACCATAGCTTTGACTATACAGACCTTTGTCTGCAAAGTAATATTTCTGCTTTTTAATATGCTGTCTAGGTTTGTAATATCTTTTCTTCCATGGAGCAAACATCTTTTAATTTCATGGCTGTACTCACCATCTGCAGTGATTTTGGAGCCCAGAAGTAAAGTCTCTCACTATTTCCATTATTTCCCCATCTATTTGCCATGAAGTAATGAGACCGGATGCCATGATCTTTGCTTTTTGAATGTTGAGTTTCAAGCCAACTTTTTCCCTCTCCTCTTTCATCTTCATCAAGAGGCTCTTTAGTTCCTCTTCACTTTCTGCCATAAGGGTGGTGTCATCTGCATATCTGAGGTTTTTGATATTTCTCCTGGCATTCTTGATTCCAGCTTATGCTTCATCCTGCCTGGCATTTCACATGATGTACTCTGCATAAAAGTTAAATAAGCAGCCTTGACATACTTGACAATATACAGTATTGGCGATATATAGCCTTGACATACTCCCTTCCCAATTTGGAATCAGTCCATCATTCCATGTCCAGTTCTAACTGTTGCTTCTTGACCTGCATCCATTTTTCTCAGGTGCAGGTAAGGTGGTCTGGCATTCCCATCTTGTTAAGAATTTTCCAGTTTGTTATGATCCACCCTGGCCTTCTATCTTGTCAAGGCATAAAAGACACCATCCATGCGTCACCTCCTTGGAGTTTTGTTGTTTAGCCATTTCATGCTTGCTTATACTTGTCTGTTCCATACATCTTCCTTTACAGTTGAGAAATACTAAGTGCTTGCTATGTGCCAGGCACTAGAAAAAAAAAAAATGAACAAGCTCTTCCTGCTCAAAGAGCTTATATTATAGTGGTAGAGGTAGGGGACACAGGCAGACTCTAAGCTAGGTAACAGATATTTGAGATCATTTCAACCTGCATTAGGAGCTTTAGGAAATAAACGGGGTGTTTCAGGGGTAGAGGCCTCCCTTATTGTTTATCTGCTGTGTGCCTGGTGTGTGACTCATGGGAGGTGCTCTCTGAGTATTTGGAGAAGGAAAGAAGGGCTGAGCAGATGACCCTCTCCATCAGCGGTGTCTGTGGGAGGTAAGGTCGCTTGGAATTCCTTTGTAGGATCTGAGAGCTTGCGAAGATGCAAGCAGTCTCATTTCCTAATGATCATAATTAAGTCAGAGTCTCTTAGTTCAACCCAATGCCTTGGGGAGAGAGGCACAAAGCACTGGGTTGATGAATTGGCTCCCCACACTTCCCTCCCTGCTGTGCTCCCCCTAGTTGTGTGCCCACACCTGCCCAGGTGCACACAAACACACGTAGACACATGCTAATGAGAGCCCAGCAGAGTAATCACACCCCTACGCTGCGTTAAAACAACCTGTCCCTGACGTCCCGGAATCAATCCAGTGAAAAACCAAACCCATCACACCGGGCCCCTGGTGTTAAATAGATTGAATACCTTCACCATCATACTTTATCATACAGTCTTCATTCTTTCCGGTGTGTCTCTGGTTCTCAGTGCTGGGGACCAACTTCTGTGGGGCAGGCTGACCTATGAAGGCTTTAGTCCTGAACATCAAATAGCTCACTCCTTGGAAAGGGGAAAAAAAAAAAAAAACTTTTGCCCAAATCACTGTAATGCAGCGATTCCCAAAGCATGTTTTCAGTGAGATGCTCTGCCAAAAAAGGTTTCCACGGTTGTCAAGTAAGTTTGGAAAATGTCACTTACACTCCCCATCTCTCAGACGCAGCGCGAAAGCACAGTACAAGCCCAGAGAAGTTCTGCGGAAAAGAAACTGCTCAATCTTGTTTAACTTGTAGTTTCCCAAACATCAGGAGGATGGTAGCCTCCCTGCATACTGACTGCAGTTTCTCTAAAACAGCAGTGGCGCACTTTCCCCTCCAGCCAAAGTAGAGGTGCCCAAGCTCCATTCTACCCAAGGCAGCCTGGTAGATGGAGCCAGAACCTGGACAGGGAGGGAAGAGAAAGCAACAGGGCACGTCTCCTGAGTGGGAGAGGAAGCCACTGTTCCTGCGCTGAGGAGCCCTGGCTCCCTCAGCTGTGGTCCAGGTGCCCCGGGGCCGCAGCCTGGGATGATGAAGAGGGAGCCATGGGAGGGTCCAGAAGAGTGCCAAGAGGACCTGAGCTGCACTGCCTAAATCCAGGAGGCCAGTCCAGAATCACAAGCTGAGACCCCAGAGGCCAAAATGTGTGAGCAGAAAGTGGACTTGGAGCAACTTGGGCTGCGTTTGTGGTTTTGGGTTTTTTTTTTAAGCAGGGAGGGCCTGCAGTGTGGGTAGGGTGAGAGCAGACAGCCGTACTAATATTTTCAGCATCTTGAAGTCCTGCCTTTAAGAGTTTCCACCTGGGAAAGCTGTGCCCAGGAGGCCCACCTGGGGGAGCTCATCCCAGTCAGGGGCCTGGTGGGGGGTTGAAGGCGGGTGGGCAGGGCCTGCGGGGCAAGGTTTGGGCTGCTTCCGAATCAAAACAACACGTGTTTTGCTCCACCAGACCCCTTTCTGTCACTCCAGCAGCATTGTCAGAGAAGAAACAAAACAAAATAGAGAAATGGAGGTTGATTCCATAATTAGTGCAGTTTCTTCACTGTTCATTCAGGATCTCCAGAGATCAATTAGCTTGCTTTTAAGCTAAAAGGCATCTGAATAAGTATTTAACCTGCATAGCAATTGATATTTAAAACAGATGAGGACGGGAGTAATAATGCAGAACGGGCTGGCTCCTTCCTCCTCCACTGATTTCCCAGGTTCTGCTCCCCCTGCCCCTTACCCTTGCCCATTCTGCATCCCCGTGGCCTTAGATTGGCCTGCTGGCATTCTCAGGGCCGGGCTGTGGGTGGGCAGGCTGGCACTGGGGGGCTGCTGGAGGCAGGGTGATCTTCCAGACACTGACACCGCTGTGGAGCAGGGTCCAGGGTTTGGAGAGAAGCTTTGGTTAGGGCTACTTGTAGGGTCCACACCCAGCCAGGGAGAATCAGGCTCTTTCTCTACAGCCATCCAGCCATGTCACTGGGCACATGGCACACTATCTACCCCTGCAAGGGGCAGGCACCTGGTAGTGCACCTACTGAGGACACCTCAGCCTCAGCTTCCACCTCTCTAAGAGCCAATCATGGCCAGAGCTGGGGAGAGCGAGAGCTTGAAAACTGCAGGACCTGGGTGTCTGCCCTGCTGGGCATCGCTATGGCAGGTGGTCTGGAGGATGTTTGTGTGTTTTTTGCTTTGTCACTTACGTATCAAAGTCCTGAATAGGAATTAGCTTTTAAAAGCAAGTAGTGGGCTTCCCTTGTGGCTCAGCTGGTAAAGAATCTGCCTGCAGTGTTCGAGACCTGGGTTCAATCCCTGGGTTGGGAAGATCCCCTGGAGAAGGGAACAGCTACCCACTCCAGTAGTCTGGCCTGGAGAATTCCATGGACTGTATAGTCCATGGGGTCGCAAAGAGTCGGACACGACCGAGCAGCTTTCACTTTCAGTGCATCCCATGCAACATCTGGGACACACTCAGTTACTCATCTTGGGCTTCCCTGGTGGCTCAGGCAGTTAAGAATCTGCCTGAAATACGGGAGACCCGGGTTTGATTCCTGGATTGGGAAGATCCCCTGGAGGAGGGCATGGCAACCCAGAGGCAACCCACTCCAGTATCCTTGCCTAGAGAATCCCCACGGACAGAGAAGGCTGGCAGGCTACAGTCCATGGGGTCGCAAAGAGTCGGACACGACGGAGCGACTAAGCACAGCACAGTGTGTGCGTGTGTGTGTGTGTGTGTGTGTGTGTGTACAGGCACACACTCATGTACTTATGTATGTATTTATTTAACAAATGTATCTCGACATCCTCTCTGTGCTAGTGTTCGACATTGGGGAGTGGGAAAGAGATGCCTGGCATCTAAGCTGTGCCTGCCCACCACAGATGACCACAACCAGATGGGGAGGGAGCAGGGCACAGGATACCCAGCACCCGTGAGGGCAGAGAGGATGCATTTGGACCTCAGGGAAGGCATCTTAGTTGGGAGCCCCTGAGAGCAGGCAACAAGAGTTAGGATGCGAGTAGTTTACCTGGGAGATGATTCCGGGAAGCATGGTGATGGAGCAGGGAAGCGAGACGGGGAAGGAGAAAAGCCAGTGAAGGAGAGTCATCGGGGGCTTGTGCTGTGGGTGACTGGGGCTCAGCCTAGCCGTGGACCTTTGAAAAACTGCGTGGGTCATGGCCTGGAATTGCACTCTGAGGGCTGAGGATGCCAAGCTCCGTTCATGGCTCTGTGCGTCCTCAGCCGAGGCTCTGCTGAGCTCAGCTCCCTGGCTGTTGTGTGCTATCCTCGCTGGTCTCACCTGCGCCATCGCCAGAGAATGTCCTGGATACAAAGCCCGGGGTGCGGGCGGGGGCAAAGGAAAGGTCTGCAAGTGCCCCTGGGGGTGGGAGGAGGACGTAAAGGGCAGTGCCTGTGACACAGGCTCAGGAGAGAGATACGGAAGCCAGGTTTAGAAGGAGATAGAAGGAAAGGCGAGCCAGGCAGAGAAGGAACATGCTCGCAGGCAGAGTGGCATGAAGAGGTGGCTGACAAGTGCGGTGACAAGTGCGGTGGACGGAGGTGTCCTGGGGGAAGAACTGAGGCTGGAGGAGGTCGGGCTGGACCAGGAAGGGTCCCGAATGCCAGGCTTATGGTGGGCCTTTCTGCTGTGGGCAGGCATGCAAGGGGCGGGCCGTGTGTCGGCTCCGCCTGTCCAGGAAGTGAGAGCCCCACCAGGGACTCGGAATTCAGGATCATTGTTCCTTCGGCCCCTCCAGCAAGGGCGCTCATGGCCTCTTGGGCCCCTCCACCGCAACCCTGTTCCCAGCAACCCTGCTCCACTCGTCCGCCTGATGACAGCCCATCGGTCATCAGGGTCTCTGGGCAGCCCGGGAGCCTCGGGCCGTCCTCCCAACATGGTTGATCCTGCAGTATTTGACTTGTGCATCCCCGAGTTGTACAGACAAAGCTCTGCATATCGCCAGATCAATTAAAACAACTGCTACCAGGCCCCAGGACTCCATCAGGAGCCCTCCCCTGGGCCCTCCCCCAGGATTGCAATCCTCTCCTCTCATCCACTGTTTTTCTGGATACCTCCCTCTCAGTTTTAAAGGCCTCCCCACCACAGCTTCCTTGTCATTACATAATAATAATTTCTTGTCCTTATGAGGGCTTACAATATGCCCAAGATGATTTATGCCATTTAAGCCTTAAAGTAGAGCTATATTGTAAGTGCTATTAATATCCCTGTGTTCAGTTGATCAGACAGAGGCATGGGGCAGGGGAGGGACTTGCCCAAGGTCACACAGCTTAGAAGTGATGAGATCGATTCCAATCCAGGCAGGCTGGCTGCAGAGTCCACAGGCTTGACTGCACTCCCACCCTGGTTCGGGATCCAGGGTCTTCTCTGATGCTGCCTCTGCCCTACCTCCCTTCATCACCTAACCCCTGACCAGTCCTGGTGATAGAGAAGCAAACCCAGCAGCTCGCCTCCTGTCTGGCCCCCTGCTTCACTCCCTCCTCCCGGCCTGCCCAAGCCCAAGTCCTCGTCCCCGGGAACCCACCCAAGGCCATTCTCCCCCTCGCTGGTGCCACATTCCTTCCATAGCTCAGCTCTGAGTGGAGAGGATGCTGCCTCTTGCATGGAGACATCCGTGCCTCCGTCGTCTCTGAGCCTCCGCAGCTTTCTGTTCACATGGACAGTTTTTACCCTTTTACTCCACAAATCAAAAAATGCTTTGATTTATGCACCTCGTCTTGTTTCTTTTTCTGAGCTGTGAGTTCCTGAAGACCTGGGAGTATTGCTTAATCTCTCTCTCTGACTCATCTAGTGCCCAGTGGGGTTCCTTGTGAACCGTTGTAGCCTGTAAACTGCTTGGGGAATGAATGAATGAGTCAACAAACCCACAGGAGGGGAGACATTCATACTCCTTGTCTCCTTTCCCTTGCCTAGGACCTCAGAAAGCCCATCCCTGGCCCTTTTCCACTGGGCACTGCTTACCTTCTATAAACCACCTACTATGCCCAGCAGGGAAAGCCAGCCAATGTGTTCCCCAGCTCCTTCTGCTGAGACTAGGAAACAGAGAGCCCCAGAAGCAAGACCCCAGGCAATGCCGGGACCTCAGGAGCTGGTGCATCAGAGAGTAGAGCCTTGTTTTTCCAACCCACAGTCTGCACAGAGCTGCAGGGGCCCCGGCAGGGAGAAGAGAGAACCCTGATCAGAACAGACAGGGAGGCGGCCCTGGAAAGAGGCTATTAGCAACCACCTTGCTGATCAGTGTCTCAATTAATCTCTATGACACATTGGAAACTTCAGAAAGAGAACAAAGCAGATTAGATTTTAAAAAAAAGAGAGAGAGAGAACAGACTCAGGCCCCAGAGGACAGGTGCCTGGGCCAGATACTGGGAATGGGAGTGTCTCTTGGGACTTGGTTGCAGACCGTGCCTGAGTCTCACTGCGCCAGGGGCTGGGCTGGCTGGGCCAAATTCAAAAGCACAAAGTTGTTCAAAAGAAAGGAAAATCTCAAGATTCCAGAGGGGCCCTAGACAGTCATGAGGCCATGAGCTGAAGTCAGGGACTCAGTCTTCTGCCTACATCTGCCCTGGGAGCTGTGTGTTGGAGACTCTCCCAGGCCACCTGCCCAAAGGAGTGTGTGTTGGGAAAGAAGGAGGTGTGGGGTGCCTCCTGGCCCTTCACGATGAGACATGGCAGGACAGCACCGAGTTGTGAAGGTCATGCTCAGCTTAACACAGGCCCGCATAGCTCATCCGAGCGGCAGGCAGACTTTGCTACCATTTGGGCACATTTCCAGAGACAGAAAAAGCCATTTTAACAATAAGAGCCTTTATGCTCAAGGCAGTCAGAATGTTTCTTGAAACATTTGACAACATGTCATGATATAGAAGGCAAAGTGTTGGTTGAGCTGGCCCAGCTAGTTCGAGTCCTCCGCTCCCACCTGGCTCTGTTTCACCGTCTGCATATGAGGTTAGTTTGGAGAAGTGGTTTTCATGATATCCCTGGTGGAGCCCTGAGAAGAGCTATGGAGCCTTCCCGGTACCTGTGGCATCCAGTCTTTAAGAGCCCAGAGGACAGAAATGGGTTCAGGCAGTGTGGGCTGGTAATCCAGCTCTCCAGGAAAATGAAGCCCTCCTTTGCAGCACCTGCTTGCTCCTGTGGTGTAAACACACTCACCATGCCTGATTCCAAGCTGCCAATGGTTTAGCGACTTGCTTTCAAAACTCCTGAAAAGTTAACAATTGTCCCTAACAAGCTGGCTTTGGTTGCAGAAGAAAATTTACCGCATGGTAATTGTCACAACGTCTTTAACCTCCCTGGGCCTCCATTTTCTCTTGTGTGAAATGGGATGATAACAGTGTCTATGTAATGGGATTGTAGGGGTTGTAGAGGTTCTTGTGAGTGTTAAATGAAGGGGGTGGAATGCACTCAGCATCATGCCTGGCACATGATCAGCGGTGTTGCTGTTGTTATTATAGTTGGTGTTATTTGTTTTACCCATTGGGCTTCCACTCAAGGTTTGGTTGGAAGAAAATGATCCAGCTGCACCCATGCTCTCCCTGCTAACATCTTCTGGGACCCATGCACGCACGCACGCACATATACACACACCCCATCCCATTTCCTCAGCAGCCTTGGTGTCTGCTCCATTTTATTAAAGCAGAAAGCAGTGACAATTATTTTCATAATGAACTGGCTCTTCAAATTAATGCCAATTACACTATGCAATCATGATTAAGATTATGCATTAATCAACGGTGCCAACCTACTTATTAGCCTCTTTAAATAACGATCATGAGGAATGTATAACGATCATGAGGAATGTATGGGGAGGAAGAGAATGGAGAGGAGCCAGTTGGATGGGGGAGCTGCCTGGAAGCGGGACGGGGTGCTCTCTCCAGAAGCCAAGACCCAGAGCAGACTTTCTTCCATGGGGTGGAGCCTGAGTCAGAACCCAAGCCCATTAGACCCTGAGCTTCCAGACTTCCTGCTCTCCAGAGCCCCTGCACAAGAGAGAAAGATCAAGAAGACCAGAAAGGAGAAGGGAGAGGAACCCTCAACAGATGAGAGTTTTTTAATAGCTGAGGTTCGGTGCCCCCGTCCCTTCCTCCTAGAGCCCTGAAAAGTGAGTGTGGCTGATACTTGCCTTGGATCAATGTCACCCCTGTCTTTGGCTAGGTCTCTCAGATGCAGAGCCTGAGTCAAGGATTCAGGTGCCTAGGGTTGATGCGGGGAAGGGCGTGCTTTAGGAAAACCCCATATGGGAGTGAGCACAGCAAAACAGAGAAGGGGACAGAGCTGGGCAGCCTCGGGTGAGATCTGGCCTCTGTCTGATGTAAGGTGGCAGTGTTGGAAAGGTCTCGGAAGCATCCATGCACCACAGTTACACCAACCCTGAGACAAGGGGACGACCCTTTATAGTGATACTGCACCCAGCATCACTCAGATAGGGCTTCCCTGGTGGCTTAGTGGGAAAGAATCCACCTGTAATGCAGGAGATGCTGAACACTTAGGTTCAATCCCTGGGTCGGGAAGATCCCCTGGAGGAAGGCATGGCAACCCACTCTAGTATTCCTGCCAGGAGAATCCCAGGGACAGAGGAGCCTGGTGGGCTACAGTCCACAGGGTCGCAAAGAGTCAGACACGACTGAGTGATTGAGCACATCATTCAATTATTGCCTGCGCTCTGCCCCCAGGACGGCTGCTCCTCCTAAGTCGCTTCAGTCGTGTCTGACTCTTTGTGACCCCATAGGCGGCAGCTCACCAGGCTCCGGCGTCCCTGGGATTCTCCAGGCAAGAACACTGGAGTGGGTTGCCATTTCCTTCTCGAATGCATGAAAGTGAAAAGTGAAAGTGAAGTCGCTCAGTCGTGTACGACCCTCAGCGACCCCATGGACTGCAGCCTACCAGGCTCCTCCATCCATGGGATTTTCCAGGCAAGTGTACTGGAGTGGGGTGCCATTGCCTTCTCCGGCCCCCAGGGCAGAGATAAGAGCAATTCTCTAGAAAAGGACAGCCTGTGAACAGAACTAAGATTCAAAACCGGGTCTGCTGCATCCAGAACTCACTCTCTGAACCTCTGTGCTGTATCTAAATATTTGCTCTCTGGGTATCCCAAGACATTCAAACTTTAGGGGTCACTTTGCCCCTAATTTTCAAGTAGGATGACCCAAGCTTGCACTGTGTTTGGGGGATAGAGGTTGGAGGGCAGCCCCTCCCTAGCACCTCTGAGATGCCCTAGGGCTTAAGTTTCTCATCTCCTCTTGTTCCAACTTCCTCTCTGCTGAATTTTCCATGCCCTCTCTCATCCCAGCTACTGCACCTCTTTTCCTCTTTCTGCCCCAATTCACCCTGTGCCAGGCTTTGCCCACCTTTCTTCTCTGTTCCCGAAGAACACAAGCCAGGGGTAGTTTTCTGTGACTGGCTTTGGTAAACGATGAGGCTCCTGTAAGTAAGGAGATAACAGCACAGCTCAGGCTAAACGGGCACTAAAGTGTTAGCATGGCCTTTCCTGCAACGAGGTCACTTGCCTTTGGTCCTGGGATATACTGTCCTTTCCTTTCTCCCTTTTGGGGCACACTTCCTCTTTCTCTTGGGCCCTTCTCACCCATCCTCCCCACACAAACAATCAACAGCCTACCTTTGTTTCTTTCGCACAGCAATTTCCGAAGAAGGCGATGGCACCCCACTCCAGTACCCTTGCCTGGAAAATCCCTTGGACGGAGGAGCCTGGTAGGCTGCAGTCCATGGGGTCGCTAAGAGTCGGACACAACTGAGCGACTTCTCTTTCACTTTTCACTTTCATGCATTCGAGAAGGAAATGACAACACACTCCAGTGTTCTTGCCTGGAGAATCCCAGGGACGGGGGAGCCTGGTGGTCTGCCGTCTATGGGGTCGCACAGAGTCGGACACGACTGAAGTGACTTAGCAGTCAGTACTATAAATGTCTTTTCTTCTCCATCCAGGTCTTAAGGTGCTTTTACCTCTAAGATAAAGGCTGCCCTTCACTTGGAAGAGGGGACAAATTGCAGCCCCCACTGGCCAAATCCGGCCTACTACCTGTTTTTGTAAATAAAGTTTTACTGAAACACAGCTGCACCGTTATTTACATATTGGCTACCTCTCTCATGCTGCAATGGAAGAGTCCAGTAGACCTTCTGGCCCACAAAGCCAAAAATATTTACTGCTGCTTCTTTACAGAAAATGTTTGTCAACCCTTGACCTAGAATGTAGAAGCTCAGAATTTGTTTTTTCTAAATAGCATTGTTTCACCCCTCCTTTAATAACTACTAAGTCCTGGCCACATCCCATGCATTTAGCTACATTGTTTTCTTTCTTCCTCACAGCAATCAACCTTGGAAATATGTACCCCATTTTGCAGATGGAAAAACTGAGTCTTGGAGAGTGTAACTTCCTCCTGTGACTAGAGCTGGGGTTTGCACTGAGGTCTGGCACTCCACTGTTGGTTCTAACAGCTGACTACCACCTGTATGTGCTGGTTATGGTCATCTGTTTATTGTCAGCTGAGTCCTCCTTGAGAGCAGGGGCCCAGGACTGACTTCTCTCATTCCAGCACCCAGTGATAGGTGGGCACATGAATACCAATGGGTATTCATGGAACCAAATGGTGTAGCCTCTGGGCTTGGGTCTCAGTGACTTGAGACCCCTCTCTCTCCTTTCCCCTCCTCCACCTGCCACAGTCTGAGAGGCAGGCAAGGACATGTGAAGCCCTAGGAAATGGCCCTTTCTCCCATGACCTTTGACTTTCATTTGAGATAGGACTCCGTAATGGCTAGTTTTCTCCCTAGACTTTCTCGTGTAAAGATTTTTTTTTATGTTTATGTTTTAAAATATTAAAAATAATACTCATTCACAGAAAGTAATTTGGAAAAATCAAGAAACTACAAACAGCAAGACTAAAAGTATCTATAAATCTCCTCTTCCCAGAGAAGCTCACTGGTACCATGGTACAAATCCTTCCAGTCTTTTTTCTATAAATGCAGTTATGTGCTTTTTATTTGATAAATAGGTTTCATACTGTAATATTACTTTGTTGCCTTTCGGGGGAAGCAGAATGAGCATTTCCGGTATCATTAAATATTTTTTAAGAGCATTTTTTAAAAGCTTTTTTCCTTTTTGCCAAAGCTCTTCTTCATTGCAGAACACTTGGGGGAGAAAAGCACTAAGCAAAAGGAATCCATTATCTTTTTACTTTCTAGAAAGAACCTCTGTTAACATTTTGGTGTATGCCCTTCTGGTATGTCCTTTTTGATTTTAATTGGAATTGCATTAAATTTATAAATTAATTTGAGGAGAACTGACATCTTTACAATATTGAGCCTTCCCTTCCAGGAGAAAGTTATGTCTCTCCATCTATTCAAGTCTTCTTTTATGTCCCCCAGTAAAGTTTTGTAGTTTTCTTGATATAGGAATTGCACGTTTATTGTAAAGTATTTTATTTTTTTGCAGTTGCTTTTGTGAATAGGGTTTCTTTTTTCCCTTGTAATTCCTCACTGTTTATTGCTGATTTATAAGAAAGCTATACATTTTTCTATATACGTTTTTATGTGCTGGCCCCTTGATGAGCTTTCTGTTTACTTTCTACTAGGTTTTGATATGACTCTCTTGAGTTTTTAAGAAAATGGTAATAAGCATCTTCAAGTAATGCTGTCTCTTCTCTGATTGCATGACTGTGATTTGTTATTGTTACCTTATATACCATGATTTTGAAGGCAATTTTATCATGGAAGATATGCTTATATAAGCTTGTGCTTAGGGAGAATGGGATAGTGAATCCCTGTGTACTCACCACCTGGACCAACAACCCATGACTCTTCCTATCCTATCTGCATTCCCTTCACTTCTACTCCACCCATATTATTTTGAAGCAAATCCCGGACACCACATCCTGCCATCCTATTCCCTGACTGTTAATGCCTACAAGTTGTTCTGCCATATGGGTGGATTTTAATACATTGAGCAGTCTTCTGCTTTGAACATCGAGTTGTTTCTATTTTTTCAATATTATGTCAAAAATATCCTTATACATAAATGTTTATGTGTCTCTAACTCTCTAACTTCTTCTAAATTTGTATCTGTAGAAAATGGAATTACTGGATCATATGGTATTTTGATCACTTATTTTCCTCTAAGCACATACGCACCATCACATGATGGCTTTTCTGATTAGAAATATCACACATGTTCACTGCAGAACTTTTTGGAAATACAGAAAAACACAAAGAAGGAAATTAAAATCATCCATAATCCTTCCACTCAGAGAGACCTCCTCTTAACATCTGAGGCGGTGTTCTCCTTGTCTTCTTTTATGGACGTGCTGCAGCCCCACACAGACTCACGTGCAGGCACACTCTGTGTTACGAACCGTAACCCTGCTGGAATACCAGCATGGGGCTGGGGAGAACAGATTTATTTGTTCACTTTTTTAAACATTCAAAAAATCATTTTTTAAAACAATGAAACAACCTGGATACCCATCAACTGGTGGTGAATGGGTAAATAAGATATGGTACAGCCATACATAGTAATACTGTTTAACAATAAAGAGAAACGAAGTCCTGATACGTGCTACAACATAGATGAGCCTCAGAAACATTATGCTCAGTGAAAGAAACCAGATGCCGAAGACCACCCGTAATATGATTCCATCTAAAGGAAGTGCCCAGAAAAGACAGATCTCTAGAAACAGAAAGTAAATTAATGGTTGCCTGAGGCTGGAGCGTGGAGGGGACTGAAAACAATGATTGACTGTAAGTGGACACCAGGGATCTTATAGGGTTGCTGGAAATGTTCTGAAACTGGATTGTGGTGATGGTTATGCAATTTAGTAAATTTACTAAAAATCATTGTACATCTAAAAGGGTGAATTTTGTGGAATTTCTTCATGTAAATAATACCTCAATGAAGTTAATGTTTTGTTTTGTTTTTTACAAATAGAGGTTTATATGGGGAAAATAAGCAGAAAGAACAAATTAAGAAATCTATTACCTAGGACTGTTTACTGGGGTTGCTTTGAAATGTCTTCTCTTCTCTTGTCACTGACATAAATCCCTCCTCATCTTCCTTTTTATTCTTCCTTCTCTAACGTGGGGTCACACTGCATCTCTGCTTTATAACTCTTGTTTTTCACTTAAAGCAGTATCATGGATATTTCCCAATCATTAAATGCTAGCTATTATATGGAAATATATAGCTATTTCCATGTAATAGTAAATGAATGACAAAAAAAATTGCCGTTCATTTACTATTTCTTCGGTGTTGAGTGTCTTTAGATCCACCTCCTTTCACATGATCTGTGTACCCATTGTTGAATTCAATTACTAGAAACTGAGGTGTTGAGTCAAAGATCTGCGAGTTTTTAAGGCTTTTTGTATATTCTAATAGCCATCAAGGAAGGAGGATGTACTGGTTCCTACTTCTACCAACAGTTAAGCAAATGTCCGTTTCCGAACCCCCTGGGCAATGCTGAGTGCTATCATTTATTTTTTGTTTGTCAATGGGACAGTCAGAAAACGGTATCTCACTGTTGGCTCAAACTGACTTTATTTGATTATTAGCGGGGATGACCATTTCATCATGTATTAACAGTTCCTTTGTATTGTTCTTTCCTTTTGTGAGAAGCCCATGCTTGCTCTTTGCATAATTTTCATTTGAGTATTTATCTTTTTAAAGAATTTTAAGTGGTTTTTGTAAAATTAGAGCATCAACCTTTACATGTTACTGATATTATTTCCAAGTTTGTTTACCATTTAATTTTGTTCATGGGGGTTTTGAAATCTACACATTTTATATTATCTCTATGAAGTTATCAATCATTCTCCTATAATTTCTGACTTTATTGGAAGGCCTCCTCCACTTCAAAATTATATAATATTCACTTATATTTATTGTCTTTTTGTTCTTTTATAGTGTTTTTTCCCTTCCTTCCCTTACTTCCTTGCTATTTAATCTTTACTCCATCTGAAACTTTTTTTTGATATATGGCTTAAGATTGGAATCTAACTTACACTTCTCCCAAATAATTGAATAATTGTCTCAGCACAATTAATGAATAATTCATCTTCTGCCTTCTGATTGGAAATAGCCATCTTTATCGTGTCTTAAATATTTATCTCTACTAGAGCCTCTTTCTGGGGATTTTATCTCATTCTATTGACTTATCTGTGTTTTCATATGCCGTTAGGGCTTGGTTTTAATTATTTTTGCATCATGATAGATTTTAAATCTGGCAGTGCAAGTCATCTCTCATCTCTGTTTAGGCTGTCTCCTGTTTAGTCTTTCAGATGTATTTTAGAGCTGTTTTGTCAAGTTAAAAAAAAAAAGTGTATGTATCAGTTCAGTTCAGTTCAGTCGCTCAGTTGTCTGACTCTTTGCGACCCCATGAATTGCAGCACGCCAGGCCTCCCTGTCCATCACCAGCTCCCGGAGTTCACTCAGACTCACATCCATCGAGTCAGTGATGCCATCCAGCCATCTCATCCTCTGTCGTCCCCTTCTCCTCCTGCCCCCAATCCTTCCCAGCATCAGAGTCTTTTCCAATGAGTCAACTCTTCGCATGAGGTGGCCAAAGTACTGGAGTTCTAGCTTTAGCATCATTCCTTCCAAAGAAATCCCAGGGCTGATCTCCTTCAGAATGGACTGGTTGGATCTCCTTGCAGTCCAAGGGACTCTCAAGAGTCTTCTCCAACACCACAGTTCAAAAGCATCAATTCTTCGGCACTCAGCCTTCTTCACAGTCCAACTCCCACATCCATACATGACCACTATATATATATATATAATACATATATATTCTATGATTCTGATTGGAATCACATTAAACTGAAAAAGTAATTTAGACACCTCTATCCTTGACCCTGACTGCCCAACATGACATGCTTCCTCATTTAACATGCCTCCTATTTTTATGTCCCTCACCTAAGGAGTTTTGTTTTGTTTCGTTGTCATTTTTAATATTGGAGTTGGTTCATGATTAGTTATTTAATATTTGCTGATATTGCAAAGGAAATCCTTTGGCCATTAAGTTTTTGCTGGTTGTTGTTTATTTAAAGTAACACTTAATTTGTGCTCACTGGTCACTGAACTTGAATCTCCTACTAGTTCTTATTGGTTTTCATGTTTAGGGATTATTTTAAGAGTTTTTACAAAGGCACTTATATCATTTGCAAATAAGAATTTTTTTCTTCCTAAGAGGTGTGCCTCTGAGTTATATTTCATTCTTATCTCAGTGGTTAATGGTGTAATGTAACTCTTCACACACCTCCTCTTTTTTTCCTTTAATGAGCATGCCTCTTGTGTTTCACCATTAGTTGATATTAAAGGCCAATTTGAGCTGAAGATGCTTCAAGTAAGTATCTCTTCTAGAGCTAGATTATTAAGCATTCTTAACAGCAGTAGATATTGAATTTTATCAAATGCCTTCCTGCATTTTGTGAGTTGATCATATTTTTCCTCTTTGAACTACTGATGCGATGGAATGATATTCATAGATTTCTCTATATTGACCCACACTTTACATTCCTGGAATACAACTCTGTGATCATGGTATGTTATCCTTATAATAATATTCTGGTAGATTCTATTGCCAGCATTCTACTGAGAATTTTCATAGCAACATTCATAAGTTGGTCAGTTTCATTTTAGCTCTGTTTGTCAGTCTCTGTTACCAGGAATTTGCCAGCTAAGTGAAATGAACTAGGAGAATTTTCATATTTCTTATGCTCCGGCACAATTTCTACATAGGGGGATTATCTGGCATATTGTTGAACACTTGGGGTAAGAATCTTGCCCATAAAACCTTCTGAGCCAAGCATATTTCTTAGCATACCTCCTCCTTCACCAGCACACACAGTTTTTCCCATCTCTCGCAGGAGGAATCTTTGAGTATGCAGACGGCCCTAACGCCCAGGTCATGAATGCCGAGGAGCATGCCTTTCGATTTTCTGCCAACATCATCAACAGGAACAGGACTCTGCTGCCCAACACAACCTTGACCTATGACATCCAGAGGATCCACTTCCACGACAGTTTCGAGGCCACCAAGAAGGGTGAGTGTGCTGCCCCACCGTCCTCTTTCTGGCCTTGGGGGGCATAGGCCTGTGTTTGTTGTCCAAGGTCCTTAAAACATACCAAACCTCTGGCTGGGTTTGGGGATTAGAGCCTTTTCTGCCTGGTTTTTGGACCAGCCTCAGGCCCAGTTAGGCTTATGTTGAGTCACCTCCCAGGAGCAGTGGTTTGTCCATCAGGAGTTCCCAGGCCACAGGCAAAGGCCATGAAGGGCCTTGGGAAGGGGTGGGGTATGAGCGATGGAATCCTAGATGGGTGAGGAGACAGCCCAGGTCTTCACAGCCTATGAACCAAAGCCAGCATTTTCACATTTACTTTTTCTTTCATTGAAATCCTGCCCAGTAAATTGGTATTTAAAATATATATAAAACAGATTATGTAGAGATTCAAACATGCAACATTTACTTGCCATAAAAGGACTTACTAAAAACAAAAACAGCTGTGTCTGTGGCTGCAACAATTTGACCCCAGTGATGGATGACATTTGAAGTCTGACACTGACCTCAGCTTAAGTATGTTTTCCTTTTTTTTTTTTTTTGCTGCATAATAACAATAAAACCATAATTCACAAAAATAATTGTAGTAAATCCAATCAAACAGTTTTCACCATACCTGAGTTTTAAAAAGTCAAAACTAAAATACTGGGCTATATTCTTTCACGTTAGTGACATGTTTACAGTAAACTCTAATGCCTGCACAGAAAGGACTGGAGAACTTTATTCTAAGATCCTCATGGAAAAATCATGGTAATTTGTCTATACATGAATGAGCTACCAGTTTCCAATGTGGCATATAGCACATCTGAGTATACAAGTACGCCCTTTTGTTACTGTCTTTTTAAAAATACCACATACATATGTTTAAGTAGAATTTAACTTAAAGGCCTAAATAACTTTGGGAATAACTTCCATAGAACCCTAGAGGTCCATGGAACTCCATTTTAAAAAACCCTCAGACCTAAGGAATCTTGGTTCCCAGAGAAACCTAGGTCATTCCTCCCATAATATTCTTTTATAGATCCTCACTTTTCTTCTTCAAGGCCCTTATCACAATTTTAAATTAAATCATTGTAGGTATTTAATGTCTTTCCCCTCCTTACCAACACCACTGAAAAGAAGGTTCTCTCTTAGTTAACTGATATAGCCTGGCACCTAAAAGGCTGGCATATAGTAAGTGCTCAATGAAATGGTCATTGAATGAATCTGTGAATGCGTAGTATGAGGACAGGGCATGGGAGGCTGAGCATCACTGCCCAGGACCACTGCCCAGGCTGAGCTGACTGTGATATCCATGCATCTTGGGAAGACAGCCCATCCACAAGATCCCCTTGGTCTTTCTAAGGGCTTCCCAGTAGCTAATCCAGGTCTCCTGGGCTCTCAAGTGCAGACTTGCCAAGGTGCTGCCTGCTCCCAGCTCTTTTGCAAAGCCCCCTTGTAAAGTAAACCTCTCCGTACAGAAAGGCAGAGTAGCATGGGCTTGGAGCCAGACAGCCCAGAGTTGCACCCTGTCCACTCTGATATTTGTTGTGTGACCTTGCACAAAATACACAGTGACTCAGTCTTCTCCATCTACAAAATGGGCACACCTCTGTGATTAGAGCAGTGCCTGGTTCATACAAAGTACCAGCAGACTTTGCTCCTTTTACATTGGCTGCCTTGCTGTTCACCCACTGAACCATCAGGTCAGGGGCTTCACACCTTCAGGCACTTTCCCGTTGGTGGTCCCTGTCTCACCCACCCTGCTCCTTCTTGCCGTGTGCACTGAAGATCGAGGGGTCTCTGACATTGAACACAGCTGTCACTGAGATTTTTGAGGCCACTGCCTCAGGGCCAACCTGCACACAAACTAGGGGCACTCACCCTGCTAGCCTTGAAGAGTGGTCCTTCCCCATCACTCCATCACTCACCTTCTCTGGTGCTGGCGTGCTCTCCTCCCTACCTCCATCCTCCTAGCCATCTCCCAGCAAGCACTGCGGCCAACACCGTGCAGTCAGGTCTCCATCTCCCTGCTGAGAGTCCATGCTGGCACCCTCTGCCTGGCCTCGTCCAGCTGGAAAATGGTTGACCTCAATCAAAACTGCTCAGTAAAAAGGTCAAAACACAAAACCGATGCCTGGAGACAGAACACAGAGGTCTGTATGCACACAACCACCCCAGAGGACCAGGCTGCGCCTTCTGTCCATTTCCCCTAAAATCCACTAAAAGACTATGATAACTCTCTAGTGGTGCACAAGCCATTCAGTGCAGAGACCTTGCCCAGCAGTGAGCCAGGAGCAGAGTTTCAGAGCCTGCCGAGAAGCTTCCTCCAGTGGGAACTCACAGTCCCACACTATGTGGAATTGCCTGGCGGTGGGTGAGCAGACCTGAGATGGAGACACTCAGCTATGGAAGTCCAATAGATTGGTCCAAATGACCAAAGCCACAGCCCCTCCCCATCCTACAGGAGGTCACATGACTTGTTTGCAGGCCTGTCTAGTCTACTACCAGCCACACCAGCCACATCTGCATCGCTTGCCCCTCTGTCTCTGGGTTCTAATCGTCCCTGCTGTCCTCAGGACACCATGCTTCCTCCCACCTCAGGGCTTTTGCACATGCTGTTCCCTCTGCTTATAACTCCCTTTCCCCATCCCACCTCTTTGTCTAAATAACTCCTCCCTCTCCTCTTAGCCTCCTGGTCCTCAGGGAGCCCTCCCCAATCCCATCGACAAGGTCAGATTTCCCTGCTTCCATCTCTTAAAACCCTGGAACTTCCCATCACATCTCTGACCCCTGGCTGTGCGGATATGGGTGTGTGGGTATATTATGTGATTGCTCCATTGCTTCCGCTCAGTGGCACGTCAGTTTGCCTCCTCGATGACGTAAATACAGAATCATGGTTCTGGTGCCATACGCTAGTTTTGCTTGTCTTTGAACTTTCCCTGAATAGAATACCAATATATACTTTTCTGAGTCTCGCTTCCTTCACCCTTCAATAGATCTTGAGATTCATCTCTGCTGCCAGATGTAACAGTGGTCTCTTGTTCTTCATTGTCGCATAGTATTCCATTATATGAATAGGCCACAATTTTTGAAGAGCAAATTTACTGTTGAACATTTGAGTTGTTTCCATGTGAGGCCACAGAGTGCTCCTGCTAGGAACATTCTTGTGGATATCTTTTGGCGCACAAACACGCACATTTTTCATTGGCTGCATACCTTGTTGTTGTTCAGTCGCTCAGTCATGTCCGACTCTTTGAGACCCCATGGAATGCAGCATGCCAGGCTTCCCTGTCCTTCACTATCCCTCAGAGTTTGTTCAAACTCATGCCCTTTGATTTGGTGATGCCATCCAACTATCTCATCCTCTGTTGTCCCCTTCTCCTCCTGCCTTCAATCTTTCCCAGCATCAGGGTCTTTTCCAGTGAGTCAGCTCTTCGTATCAGGTGGCCAAAGTATTGGAGCTTCAGCTTCAGTATCAGTCCTTCCAATGAATATTCAGGGTTGATTTCCTAGGATGCATACCTAGGAGTGGAAATGTGAAGTCATCCAGTGTGCATATGTTCAGCCTAACAGTTTTCCAACTAATTGCTGTACCAATTAGCACCCCATGCCCCTGCAGTAAAGCAGGACAGTTGTGGTTGCTCTATGTCTTTGCTAACTTGTGGTGAAGTATGTTTTATTTTTGGTGGTTTATGTGGCGGATGTCTCACTGTGGTTTTATTTTGTATTTCCCTGATGACCAGAGTTATTGAGCATCTTTTCATATGCTAATAGATCATTTGGAGCTTCTCTTTCCTGGAGTGTCTTTTCGAGGCTTTCAACCACTTTTGAAAATTGAATTGCTTGTCATTTTCTTATTGATTTGTAGGAGTCTTTATACATTCTGGACACGTGTCCTTTGTTGCATATACCTATTGCATATATTTATTGCCAATGAGCTTGCCTCCTCACTCTCTTAGTAGTATCTTTTGGGGAGCAAAGTTTTTCATTCAAAGGAGTCCAATTTATCAATGTTTCCATTATGGCTAATGCCTTTTGTGTTCTGTTTTTTTCTATCCTAAGGTCATGAAGATATTCTCCTATGTTCTCTTCTAGAAGTTCGATTGTTTTATCTTTCAGAGTTAGCTTTATGATCTGTCTCAAATTGATTTTCTGGGTAGGGTGGGAGGTATGAGTTGAGGTATATTTTTTCTACATAATGCTGGTGGGAGTGAAAACTGGTTCAACTTCTCAGGAGAACTGTGTGGAAATATTTACTAAAGCGGAATATATGTGTGTAAGGATATTCCTAGCCACTTTCTTGATAATAGCCAAAGTTGGAAATAAATGAAAGGTCCATCAACAGCAGAATGGATAGATGGGGGAGGTACAGCTATACAATGGAATTGAATCAGCAATAAAAACAGAAGCAACTCTTGCTATGCATACCATCATGGATGAGGCTCACAGACATTGTTGAGTGAATGAACAGTGATTACTTTTGGAGGAGGGAGTCCAGTGGATATAAACTGGAAAGGGGAAGATAGAACCTTCTTAGGTGTTGCAAATGTTCTGTATTCTGATCTAAGTAGTAGTTACATGAGTACATTTATATGTAAAAATTCATAGAAGTCTATGCTTAAAATTAATGCACTCCACTGAATTATATTATATCTCAATAAAAAAATTAAGTGGCTCCTGTCTACTGTCACTCTCCCTTAATGTCCTTCTGATAACACACCTAAGACAGACCCCTGCTGTGGTTAGAATCATCGCTGTCTGACCCTGAAGGCATTTCTGCTGTTGGCTCGTACTCCCCATTGGGTACCCTCTATCCCTCGGGGAACCCCGTGTTCTGTGATCTTTATTTTTCCTTTTGATCTTTGGTTTTTAAAAATGTATTTCTTGGGAGCATCATTAGGACTCTTCCAGGGGGGTGAGCTTGGGCCTCATTCTAATTAACCCAATGGTAATTCATTTTTTCTGGGCAGAGTCTCATCACAGCTGGACCCAGCCACCTCAGGTCCTGTGGGTTGAGGGGATGCAGAGGCAGAGAGCCTGGCACCGCCTGCCCGGCCAGCCCTGGTTAAATCAGTCCTTCCCTCCACATGAGGCCCAGAAGGTCTTTTCCCATTAACAGGGACATTCACTTATTGTCTTTATTTTTAAATGTTTTGTGGAAAATTAAAAGAAGAGTGACTGCCAGGCAGTGCTTGAGCCAACAACTCAGAGAGCGTCTGTGTTTTCTTCCAAGCCTGACCGGAGTGAGCCTGGAATCGACCCAGCCCTCCCCAGGCTCCTCTGCCTTCATTTATTCTCTGGGCAGCTCAGTTCCTTTTAAGACACAAATTGATTGGGATAATTTTTGCTATAACTACAATTGCCATGGAAAGGGGGCGGCGGGGTGGGGGTGCGTTCAGGCTGTGGACTCCTGCAATGACTGTGAACCACTGAGTTACTGTAAAATGACCAGAAAATGGATTCAAAATTGAAGTTACAAATAATGTAATTACTGCTGTATGTGTTCAGGGCTGCCAGAACAAGAGTTGGCTGCTGCCCTGGAAACATCTGGAGATAAAGCTGCGGCTGCTATAACCCTACTCTCATCCCTTTGGGGCAGCAGTATTCTTCCAGGCCGGAAGCCCCTCAGAGGGTGGAAGGAACATGAAGGGAAAAGGGATGTGGAGAGAGGCCACAGAGAAGGAACAGGTGAAAGGCAGGGCTTACCTCTCCTGTAACCCAGCAGTGGGATCTGGTCATTGCATCTCTGGCAGAATGAAGCCCAGTGTGGTCACCGTCATCATATCACACTGTCATCACCGCTATCAACACCTCAACCCCACTGCCCGTCACCACAGTCACTATTGCCCCTGTCAGTCATGGCATCACCCCCACTCCTGAAGCGTCAGCACTGCCATCGGCAGCAGCAGCATCACAGCAGTGACAGCAGCGTCTTCATCATCACCAGTCTCATCCACGCCAACATCACCACCACCATTCCCCTATCGTTGCCTCCATTGCAGTCATAGCATCAACATGATCATGACCAATCTTATCCGTGCCATCAAAGTTGCTTCCAGCTCCATCCACATCCTTGCCAACATCACTCTCGAATCATCAGCATCCTCCTCGCCTCTCATCACCACCAACATCGTCACCGCCATCAACACCACTGTTATCACCATCAACGTGGCTATCACCTCCTCTCTCATCAGCACTACCATCTTCATTCCCACCATCATCATCACCATTACTTGCGTGACACTGACGTATTTATCGTCGTCAATCCCCTCGTCACCACCCCCCCATTGTTACAGCATCATCACCGCCCCACCCCACCAGTGCCATCACCATGATCATCAACAGCCTCACAACGTGGTCTGAAGACACCATCATGACTATCATAACTGTCACGACAGTTCCGTTACCATCTCACAGTCAATATCAAAATCATTCCCTTCAAGATCCCTCTTACAGTCCTCAGCCCAGTTGGCTCTGTGCTCGCCTCCAAGCCTACATGAGCCATCCTCTGGAGGTACAGCCACGCTGCCACGGTCATACTCCTAGGCCCTGTCCAGGGGCAGCCAGTAGACAGCTCCTTATAAGGGGTGTGGACAGAGCTTGGACATGAGAAGTAGGGTGTCCATATGACGCGTTCAAGGCCCTTTATGGTTCAATATGAAACCAGTGGTCAAAGAGGAGGGGGCGGGGAGTGGGGGAGCTGGTACCACCCCTCCCCACATCACTGAGTTGAAGAAGTCTCCATTCTCACCTGACTTTCCAGGTTGTTTTGAGCATATTTGCCAAGGTAGAAGGAAAGGGCATGTTTTATAAAACAGTTTGTTAGCTTGACTTAAAAGTATTTAAATATTTAGCCACTTGATATGTGGGCCTCTATTTGATCTCTGGCCCTGGGCTTTGCAAGCTTTAGGGGTAGGTCAGAGCCCAGGCCTTTCCCAGAGGCCCTTGAGGCAGCCAGGACATGTGTGAATCCACTATTCATCCATGTCTTGCCTCCTCCCACATGCATCGCGTGTTCATATATGTGCGCACTGTGTCATTCCCATGGCCACAAGCTGGTGGCCACAATGCTGCGTTGAGGGTTGCAAGTGGCAGAAAGCCAAATCCTAACTGGCTTAAGCAAAAAGAGAACCTATTGGTTCAGGTAACGGAAGTCCAGGGTGCCGCTTGATCACGGGGCCCATATTTCTTTCTGTCTCTTAGCTCTGCTCTCCTCCACAATGACTCCATTCACAGACAAGCACCAGGGTTTTTCTGTGAGCACCAGAGGCTACACTACCTCCAGATCTTACCTCCTCCCAGATCCAGTTATAGCAGGAAGTTTCCCCTTTTTAGTGAGAGGTCTCATGCCATCCCATTGGCTCCAACTAGTCACATGACCAGCCTCCCAACCAATGACTGGCCTGGGGGTGGTGAGTGAACAGTCCAGCTAGATAGAGCCTCTCGCCCTGCCGCTCAGAGGCTGGAAGTGGGAAAGGCAGTGGAGCCCAGAGGAAAACTAGAGATAGCTGCCAGAGAAGGGGCAGTGGCTCCTGCGGAGCCCTCCCCAGGGCCGCCCCTGAGCTCCCACCTTATGGCTCTTTTAGGCATGGTCCCTGCATGAGCCTGTGCCCTGCTTTGAGCCCCAGCTGCCCTGGTTCCTACTCATTTCATGCTTCTGCTGTGCCCCGTGTTTCTTGCCCTTCCCAGAAGCATTTGCCTTCTGAGCTGCCTAAGCCCTTGGGCCTCCGGCAAGACGAGTAGCTGTTTGAAGGCAGGGATTCAGCCTCCATTCACTCAGCAGTTGTCAGTTAAGCACCAGATACTGTTAAGCACTGTTGATACACAATCATCATTTCTGCTTCATGAGTGCTGTGCTGTCTTTTTTTTAACTGAAGCGTTACAGTGTGGTTTACAATGTTGGGTTAGTTTCAGGTGCACAGCAAAGTGATTGAACTACACACACACGCACACACACACGCACACACACACACACATTTAATACTGAGTATAGTTCCCCGTGCTGTGTAGTAGGGCCTTGTTGATTATCTATTTCACATATGGCAGAGTATATCTGTTAATTCCAAACTCCTAGTTTATCCCTATGCCTCTTTCCCCCTTGGTAATCATAAATTTGTTTTCTGTGTCTGTGGGTCTATTTCTGTTTTGTAAATAAGTTCATTTGTATCATTTTTTTTTTCAGATTTCACATATAAGTGGTACCATGATATTTGTCTTTCTCTGTCCAACTTACTTCAGTTAGTATGATAATTTCTGGGTCCACCCACATTGCCACAAATGGCATTATTTCATTTTTTATGGCTAATATTCCAGTGTGTGTGTGTGTGTGTATGTGTGTGTGTGGGCACGCACATGTGCCCCTGTATGCCACATGTTCTTCATCCATCATCTGTCGATAGACGTTTAGGTTGTCTCCATGTCTTGGCCATTGTAAACAGTGCTGTGATGAACAAGGGGGTACATGTATTTCTTTGAATTAGAGCTTTCTCCAGATACATGCCCAGGAGTGGGATTGCAGGGTCATTTGGTGACTCTACTTCTAGCCTTTTAAGCAACCTCCATATTGTTTTCCATAGTGGCTACACCAACTGACATTCCCCTCAACAGTGTATACTCATTATCTCATTCAACTTTCCTATGATTCTCTAAGGCCAGGACTATTACAACCCCAGTTTTGAGATGCAGAAACTGAGGTTCAGAGAGCTCATCAGTGGTGCAGCCTCAGAGTGGTCATCAGGCTCACAGCCACTCATGCTCACAGTGCCCGGCTGCCTGATGAGACGGCATGACCCCTGTACTGTCCTTGCCTCCCTCCTCCCGTTGCAGCCTGCGACCAGCTGGCGCTGGGGGTGGTGGCCATCTTCGGGCCGTCCCAGGGCTCCTGCACCAATGCCGTCCAATCCATCTGCAACGCGCTGGAGGTGCCCCACATCCAGCTGCGCTGGAAGCACCACCCGCTGGACAACAAAGACACCTTCTACGTGAACCTGTACCCGGACTACGCATCTCTCAGCCATGCCATCCTCGACCTGGTGCAGTACCTCAAGTGGCGGTCGGCCACTGTGGTCTATGACGACAGCACCGGTGAGTAGCCACGCCTGGCCGCACCAAGAGCAGGAGGGGAGGGTGGCAGAGCCCCGGGATCAGGTTCTTTGCTGCTTGCCCAGCCCAGCCGTCCTGTCCACACTTACACCCAAGCCTCATCCAGTCACACTGATGCTCGCCCTGCACTCACCCACAACCCCGTGCGCACCAGCAACACCCACCCAAGCTGCTCCACACCTGCCCCGAACTGCCCCCGCCCCAACCCAGGCAGCATGCTCCAATCTGCACTCACACCTGCATGGCCACGCCCACACCTGCCCACACCCTCACGTTCACACTTTCTCACCAGAAGCACACACATCCAGCTCTGTGCTGTGGGGCTGTGAGCACAGACTCTGGACTCAAACCAAACAGTGCATGATGTGGGCTGACCCTGCACTTAATAGCTGAGCAGCACAGAGCTATTTCCTCTCTGCCTCCTTCTTTCCAAAGACTCAAGTCCCAAAACGTTTCTTAGCCCTGCCTCTTAGAGAGTGACCTTGGCAAGTCACTTAACCCATCTGGCCCTCCTCTGCCACGTGACAAGCCAAGAACTATAGCAGCCAGTTTGGAGAGAGCCCTCCAGCTCTCAGCTCCCTGTGATTGGATGTCAGCTCTTGATTACCTCCTAATGGGGAGTCAGGGTAGTGGGGAGAGACTCCCTCAGAAGAGACGCTCAGAAGTTGTTTCGTTAACTCGGGATTCAACAAGCATCTCTTGAGTTCCTGCTCTATCCGAAGCACCAGACGGTAGATCTTGGGTGGCAGAGATCCCCCCAACCCCTGCTCACTGCCCCCAGCCATTGAGAGGCGCTGCTGCCCAGCTCCAAGTCTCAGCCTGCGTCACCGCAGCCCTGTGTTTTTGTCTGTCTTCATGCACCACTATGAATGATTGTCTGTCTCGGAGCCTGTTTCTGCATCCAGACCATGAACCTTCTGTGCCTCTGGCGTTTAGCACAGCACCTGGTACAATGAATACTGTTTAAATATTTGTTGAGTTGAGTTGAGCTGAAAATAAAATGGAAATAAACTGTAATTAAATATGGCAGGAAACGGCTTGTTGGGCACTGGTAAGGAAGAAGAAATAAAGATGAAGTTATCCCATCTTCTTTTGAGAAGTTAGTCATATTGAAGGGGAGTGAGTGCCCACCCAGAGCTCACTGGTCTTTTCCTGGCCATCAGAGCTAAGAACCAAGTGACATGTTCATACAGTCAGAGCTAGAGGCACTTGGAGAGGGGAAGCTCCATGACCTTGGCTAGTGTGGGCTGATACCAGAGGAACAGCGACATGAGCCTGGCTTTGAGGATGGGTGGACAGGAAGAGGAGTCATGAAGGCATTATACGAAGGAGGAACCACAGGGGATCCCAGTATGGTAGGTGGGAGGAAAAGATCAGATATACAGTGTGTATCAGGCTGTGGGCAAGGTCTCTGCAGTCTAGCTTCAGAGTTCAGACTTTACCTTGTAAGCGGCTGAAGACCATTGAGTATTGTTGAACAAAGACATAGAATAATAAAAGCAGAGTTTTAGAAAAGGGTGGTACTGACAGCTGGCCACCTGATGTGAAGAACTGACTCATTGGAAAAGACCTTGATGTTGGGAAAGATTGAAGGCAGGAGGAGAAGGGGACGACAGAGGATAAGGTGGTTGGATGGCATCACCGACTCGATGGACATGAGTTTGAGCAAGCTCCAGGAGTTTATGATAGACAGGGAAGCCTGGCGTGCTGCAGTCCATGGGGTCGCAAAGGGTTAGACACGACTGAGCGACTGAACTGAACTGACAGCAATGTGCAGAGAGTTAGAGGGAGAACGTGGAGCAAGAAGACTGGGGCAGAGGTGGCCATATTGGTCCAGGCAGGCACAAAAGGGTTGCTTGGAAGAGAACTTGGGGCCAGCATAGGAGAGAAGAATTAGATATGAACGGATCGTATTGAAATTATGTAGGAGTGTCATGGGCACAGAGTGGCCGCAGGAGACACTGACGTAAACTGCTGCCCAGCAGGACTGGGGCCTCCATATGCTGGATGCAGGTAGAGAAAGAGGCTTTGCAGAGGAAGATGCTGTGGCCTCAAGGTGGTCCTGGTGAGACTGGTCCAAGCAGATGCTGAGATCTAGAACCTCCTCTCCCCGTGGATGTCTAGCTCTGATTGTATGTACACAACACCTGATTTTTGGCTCTGACGACCAGTGGCTTCTGGGTGGGCACTCACTCCCCTACAATATGATTAACTTCTTAAAAGAAGATGGGATAGCATCTTCATTTCTTCACCTTTCCCAATGCCCAACACACTTTTTCCTTCAGTATTTATCATTTTATTCAATTTTTATATTTAATTCGATTCAACAAACATTTTAAAACGTAGGGTAGTCAGTAATGGCATTGGTTTAGTTAAGAAGACCCTTAGTACTAGGTATTCAGTCAAACAATAATATGACTTTGATGAAGAATAGTATTAGTAGGAAGTATGCTCCCAGAATCAGGATATTTCAAGGGGACAGCTTGTGGGTCATCGAGCCCATGAAGTGGGAAGCGCTTAATAGGAGGCTTTGACTATATTTGCTTTGGGGGTTGTTTCCATTAGGATATTTTGGCTGTAAGTAACAGACAACCCAACTCAAACTGACTGGAGCAGTAGCCACTTAGTTATCTCACTGACAAGAAGTCTGGAGACGGGCCCTTCCAGGACAAGTTTAGCAGTCCATCCGAGTCAGAATGCTGGATCAGTATCCCTGCAGTTCCCGTAACTTTCCCTCTCATGGTCACAATAAAGATGCTCCAGCTCCAAATATCAGATCCTCGTGTGATGATACCCCAGGATGTGGGAAGGAAAGAGGTAGAAGACAAAGGAATTTTTCTTAGTGTGATTTGTGCCTGTTCAGGGAGGAAAATCTGTCTCAGAACCTTCCAGCATACCACCCTATCCAGTTCATTGAGTCTGTGCCCACTACCCTAAACATCCCATTCAGATAGGAATGGGACTCCTACTGATTGATTTCACCTACCATGAGTCATTTCTTAGGGCTGGCACACAGCCACCAAAATCAATGGTTCTCTTAATATGCTAGAAGAGGGGACATCAGTTATCTATTTCGATGATAATTCTGTATAACAAACCACCCCAAAACAATGTGGCTTGAAATAATAAGCATCTGTTTAGCTCACAAGTCTGTAGAGTCAGTGACTGAATGAAATGGGCCAGGCAGTTATTCAGGTCTCAGCTGGATCACTCATCTGCCCAGGGGTCGGCTGAGTGTTGGCTGAAATAGACCGGCCTTGGCTGAGATGAGAGGGTACCTCCAGCAGGCCACCCCACGCATGTGGTCATGACGATGGCAGAGGGGAAAAGACCAAAACCAGTGTACAATTCCATTACAAGTATTTGATTTCGTCATGCCTGCTGATACCCCATTGGCCAAAACAGTTCCCACAGTTGAGCCCAGTGTCGTGGGTAGAGCAAGTCACCTGCCCACAGTTAGAGGGCACTGCAAAGTTACACAGCAAAGGATGGGGATGTAGGGAAGGGTGGAAATTGGAGTCATCACTGCAACCCACTACAGGTAGAACTGCTTTAAAATGTACCTGGGATCTAAAGAGTAGATATGACTAAGTGATAACACAGAGAGGTCAATGGCACGAAAAGATGAGTTGTTACTTACAGTTCCCTAAAAGCCGAAGGGGGCACACCATGGCACCTAGGGCTACATGCAAGGCTGGTCAGGAGGTAGGAGCAAGGGAAAGACACAGGCAAGAGCCTTTATTACTCTAGAGCCTCTATTACTTATTCCCTGGTGGCTCAAGTGATAAAGAATTCTCCTGCCAATGCAGGAGATGTGGGCTTGATCCCTGGTCCAGGAAGATCCCATGGAGAAGGCAATGGCAACCCACTCCAGTATTCTTGCATGGAAAATCCCGTGGACAGAGGAGCCTGGTGGGCTACAGTCCATGGGGTTGCAAAAGAGTCAGACATGACTGAGTGACTGAACCGCTATAAGATTGCCCCTGTTACTACTAGGTGGAATTTGTTAGGTGCCACCATCCCATATGGGGTAGGAAGCAAAACACAGATTTGGGAGCTTGTGACTGAAGAGTTTATAATATGATTTTGGTGTGCCAGGAAAACACAGGTACTAGGGATACAAACAACTTTGGTCATTAGTTTGGCCCATGGATGCCAAGTCATCAGTTACAGAATATCAAGAACGATTATTCCAGGGACCAACAGTGTTTGCCTCTCGAGTTTTGCCATGCAACCCTAATCTGCGCACAAGCCAAATTTATATCAAGAATGAAAGGAAGGGGCTTAGAAAAAGCTGGGGTTAAAAAATAAAGGGCCCAGCCTAAGAGCCCAAAAGATTGGGTCTTGAATTTTGATCCCATGGCTAACATTCTGCAGAATCTTGGGAGGATCACTTAACCTTTATGGGCCTCAATTTCTTTATCTGAATATTGGAACCAAAGCACCTACTCTGTATGTCTTCTAGGACAGGGAGATGGTTAAATAGGGTAATGAATGCAGAAGTGCTTTGTAAGTGAAAAGCATGACTTCAACAACCATGATTCACTGCAGATATTTTGAGAGAGATTGATTAGGGAAGCAGCCAGGAAGGAGTGCTAATCTCAGGCAAACGAAGAACCTAGTCCTCTGCTGGGCTGGGCTAGGATGAGCCTCTGGTCTCCTTCGGGAATACGCTGATGGGAAGGAGTTCTGACACTTGCTGTGAGAGAATGTGGGTCACTGTGTATTACACGGGGCAATGAGCTTGGCTGACAAGAAGGCTCTGATGGCTCTTCCCCAGCATCCACACTGTCCCTGTCCTCATGTCCTGGGTCCCCAAAGCCCATGTGCCTACTGATGCTGTACCTGGGTCTGAAAACTGAGCCAGTAGGAGCAAAATGTGTGCTCAGAGCCTCGCAGGGTAACAGGTGTGAGCAGGCAGAAGCATTCAGCCAAACCAAGGACTTCTGGGGTTCGTTGAGGAGGGAGGGTAAGGGTGGGGGTGTGTGTTTGGGAGAGCTTGCGGCCCTTCCCTCCTCTGCTAAGATTACCTGATATCCCCTTCCTGCCCCCATCAAGTCTGGTATTAGGAGGTACTGGGGTCCCTGTTTGATCCAGATCCCTCTAGGACTCCAGAGCCCTCTCCCAGCCACACACCTGGATCTGAGACTAGCCAGGGGACCAGGGGTTCCTGATGCCCACAATCATGGCAAAGCTTGTTTGGAAGCTCTTTGGGAGGCTTAGGTCCTAGAGAAATATCTGTCCTCCCCAGCAGAGATAACTCCCTGGTAGTTCAGGTGGTAAAGAATCTGCCTGCAAAGCAGGAAACCCAGGTTCAATCCCTGGGTTGGGAAGATCCCCTGAAGAAGGGAATGGCTACCCACCGCAGTATTCTTGCCTGGAGAAGTCCACAGACAGAGGAGCCTGGTGGGCTACAGTCCACAGGGTCGCACAGAGTTGGACACTACTGAAGCGACTTAGCACACACACACATCTATAGGGCTTAATTTCTTTCTATGTGTCCTGACTTCTGCCCTGTTGGAATCCTTCTCAGGTTCTAAGTGGTGACCCCCAGACTCACTCCCTCCCACCCCAATTTGAAGTTAAATTTAAAGAGAGTTATCTCTTACCAGTTGCCTTGGCACAACTCCTGGGAGTCATCTGCTAAGACCAACTGGCATCTCACATCCGTCTTGTACCTATACCTCAAGCAATGTGTGCGCTGATTGACTGGGGTGGGGGTGGGGGGGACAGATTCTGTGTCCCTAGAGTGGGAACAGAGCCCTTCTGAGTCATGTGGACTGAACATGGGGGAGCAGTTGTTCCCCAAAGGAAAACCAGAGTGCTGTTAGCGGGGAAATGGAGCATGGCTGAGTGGACAGTGCAGCCAGGATGCAGACACCAAGCCCTGCGTATGGGCAGTGAGCCCAGCAGGTGGGAGGGGCCGGCCTGCCTGGGACCCTGGCCCGGTGCTGCCGCAGCCCTCCCTGAGGTAGGCGGGGCTGTAGAGACCAGCAAGCAGGCTTGTTTCCAGGCTAAGCACACAGGAGTCAGCAAGGAGGGACCTCGAAACAGGGACGGAAATGAACTTAATTAGGCCTAAGCAAGCCATTTGTCTCTAGGAAGTGACATTCAGTTTTCCCTGGAAGTCCCCAGATTAACTGGTTTTGCAAAATGCCAAGGTGGAGGGTGGATTTTTCAGTGTAAAGAGAAGAAAAAGAGTAGCCAGTCCAATTATGGAAACTGGTGTTGAGTACAATCAAAGGGCCAGGCCCTGTGCTGTGGGGCTGTGGAGACCTAGCCCCCCTGATGTTGAAGAGCTTGTGACAGGACAAGGAAAGTGAGATGAGGTCCAAGGAGGCGAGCACTGAGGGAAGAGGCCACCGACTTGGTTAGGGGGGGCAGGATGGGAGTTGGGTAGAGAGATCTTCTCCGGGCAGAGCAGTAGGGGTAGGCTTCATGGAGGAGGCGGGTGCATTGAGGCTGGAAGAATGGGAAAAGTTTACAGAGGGAGCCTGCTCTTGGGGCTGGGGGTGGGGGCGGTAACTCAGCACAAATACCCCCTGGCCTTACCTGGTCCAGCAGTGGGTACAGCTGAGCCTGAGCTGCCTCTTGTGCCGCATTCTGGCAGCAGGTTGCTGAGGCTGTTTCGGAAGATTATGTCCCGTGCTTTGCAGTGTGTTGTAGGGGGTGGGGGAAGGAGGAGGGGGTTGCCTCTAATTCAGGCTCCATAAGCCTCTACACCCACTGGATGAGAGAGGAGCAGGTGGGTGGAGTCAGTGGGGATTTGCTAGCTGTCTGTGCCTGCTTTTGAATCTACAGCTGTGTACACGTTATCTGTGTGTGCACACACCTTTATCGGCATGTCTATCAACCCAAGCATATGTCCTGTCTGTAACATGCATGTGTGTATGTAAGCATGTGTTTGTGTGTGCTCACGTGTGTGTGCATATGCGGGCCTGCACAGCTGGGTGCACGGGTCTGTGCCCCAGTGTGCCAGGGCCTGTGTCTGCACACGTGTCGCTGTGTCCATGCACAAATCTCCGACGTGGGCCACATGTCGGTGTCTATGTGTGGTTGTAGACCTGTGACCACCCAAGTCTGTGGTGTCTGCAGCTGTGTGTCCATGTGCTCACGTGTGTCTTTTGTGCCCCGGGCCCTCTCAGGGCTCATCCGACTGCAGGAGCTCATCATGGCCCCGTCGAGGTACAACATTCGCCTCAAGATCCGCCAGCTCCCCCTTGACTCTGACGACTCGCGCCCGCTGCTCAAGGAGATGAAGCGAGGCCGGGAATTCCGCATTATCTTCGACTGCAGCCACACCATGGCTGCCCAGATCCTCAAGCAGGTGCGTGGGCACCGGCCAGTGGGAGGGAAGGCTGGGATCTGCTTGCCATTTCTCCCAGCCACCCCCATTTCCCAAACACAGGCCTGACGTCAGCCAGATCCGAGTTTGATCCCTAGTCTGCCTCTTTCTGGCTGTATGACCTTGGGTGGTCACTTTACCCCTATGAGCCTCAGTTTCACCAGGAGCAAAATGGGCGCAGTGGTCTTGACACTCCGACTTGGTGTGAGGATGGGATGAGACAATGGATCAGCTGCCCAGCCAGGCCTGGAGCACAGAGGGTGCTGAGTTTCCACATCACCTTGATGCAAGTGGGAGGCAGGGGCTACTGAGGAAGCACAGGACACTCGAGGAAGCACAGAGAACTGGGGGTATCAGGAACAGCCTCCAGACTGCCTCCTCCAGCCACTAATTCCCTGCAGCCTGTGGCACTCAGTGTCAGTCTCCGATCACTGGGAGGTTTATCGAGGCTCCGCATCCCATCTGCTCAGCTCTGCAGTGACGGTGGGGGAGGAGAGTGGCTTGCAGTCCTGGCCGCGCCTCCATTCCCGGATGAGCCCAGCGTGGCGTGCTGGGAACCAGACCGAGCTCTGCCAGCCACCCAAGAAATCAACAATGAAATCGCTCACAGCCCCCTTTGGGGGTGTCGCGGCTGAAACCAAAACCACTCTGATTCGAGCCAGTGCTTTGTGTAAAAGGCAATTATGTGGTCTCAGAAAGCGTCCCTGGTGATTGGAGGAGGCATTCTGTGGGGCCTTAACACATGACTCCGGGAGAGGCAGGTGGCAGGTAGGGGACGCAGGGATGCCGAGGGAGAGCTGCTGAGCTGGGGCCAGGAATCTATTCAAGGCCTGATGCCCCCGCCCAATCCTGCAAGGGGTGCCAAAAGGAATAGCGGCCTGTGTCTTCCCCAAGGAAGCCTCTCACCAGGCACCTTCACACAGCAGCTAAAAACTCAGTTGAGGGCGTGAATCCTGTTCCTGCCCTGGGGCGTGGTGTACCTGAGAGTGAGTGGCCCCGGGGTCATCCCCTGCTCTATAGATGGAGTGAACGATCCCTCCTTCATCTGGTTCTGGAGGATTTGGTGAGACAGTGAAGGACGGAGTTCATCCTCGTGCCCAGGGCACAGTCAGCACTGGATGTGGCGCAGCTTTAAACTCAAAGTGAGAGAAACAAAGCTCCCGCAAGTCCCTTAACCCTCATTCTCTGGCCCATGGCGCCCAGCACCTCTCTCCTTTTTCAGGCACGTGGAACCAAGTAATAAAGACCACCACTGCTTGTGTTCACTGAGGAGTGGCTCTGTGCAGTGTACACACACCCCCTGGGAAGTGGGGCGATTATCCTGCTTGATTTACCAGCAGGGAAACTGAGGCTCCAGGGGAAAGTCCTGGGCCTGAGGTCACCCAGCCAGAAAGTGAGAATTCACTCCCTAGTCTGCTGACGTGGAAACCCCTAGAACTGGAGATTCTGTGTTCAGCCTGACACTGAACTAAGCCAAGGTGAGCGTGACTGCAGCCCGAGGACTGCTCCAGCCTCTCACCTGCGAGTGCAGGCTGTGAATCCCCTCCACGACCGGGAAGAGATGAGAGCCATTTCCAAAGTATACTTGACCTCGTGACATTTCCCCCTGAGCACTATGTGGGCCCGCATTCTGAAGAACTCTGTAGAAAATGCATTATGGTCATTAGTACTATAGAATAGAGGCTTCTAATAAATTACATAATATAAAATGCAGACTTCACGATGGTGGGTGATAATAATTCACACAGCCACGTGGCCCGCTGTGTGGTCAGCCAGCACCCGGGAAGCAGGGATGTCTCACTGCTTCCCACTGGGGATCCTCAGGCCAAGGATAGACCCTGCTCTTTAGGTCTGGCTGGGTTGGTGGGGTCCAGGCTCCCACAGACATCTTTCCAGAGCCAGGACAGTGGATTCAGCTGAGTGGAGTCAGGGCACTAGAGAACCCAGTGTTCAGTGGATTCCATCAGCATTTCTCCGAGTGCACAGACCTGGAGATGCTTCCTAAAAACTCAGACACCTGGCCCCCACCTGGCCCTGCAGAATTTGGCATCTTTAGAGAGTGCGGCCCAAGATTCTGCACTTGAGCGTGTCCCCTGTGATTTTGCTGCACGCTCCGGAGTGAAGTCCCCTGCTGTCTGCCAGCCAGCCACTGTCATGGTCAAAAGGTCTCACAGGACATCCCACTCTGAGCATCCAGCCTCCCCCAGCCCACTGCCAGCCAGCCTGTGACGCCCCGGCCTCAGCCTGGCCCCATGCCAGGGTGGAGAGGAGGAGGGGCTTCTTGGGTGCTCCCTGCAGGGCGCTCACGCTTTGCTCTCCCACAGGCCATGGCCATGGGCATGATGACCGAGTACTACCACTTCATCTTCACCACGCTGGTAACGTACCTTCAGGTCCTGGCATGGGTCAGGGTGGGGCTCCCTCCGAACAAGGTCAGCCTGGCGGGGAGGGACAGTTGCTACAAGAGATTCAGATGGGACTTGCTTCCTAAGGCTGTAGGCATAACCCCAGACAAGGGCGCAATCTGTCTCTGTGGCCCACCCACTTTGAGAAGGTGGGGACTTTAGAACCTGCCAGTGTGAACACATGCCCCTCTGTCTGCTGGCAGAGAGACCTTGCAGAAGTCAATTCTTCCTCTGCAAAATGGGCACGCTCGTGGCTCCTGCCTCCTAGGACTGCTGTAGGAACTGAGCGGGTTCACGCACTGATGCACTGAGGGCAGTGCCTGGCTCATGTGAAGCACTGTTATTAGGACAATGACCCTTGGCCCCTGGCCCACGCACCTCCACACAGGTCTCAGGCCTCACGCAACAATAGGAGCTGCCACTTTGGATTCCTGCAGCATCCGCGCTTAAGTCTGCCTACTCACCGTCAGCCGGGCCAGCCCACCTGCAGGCTCCAGATGGGTCTTTTCCAAACCATGAGAACATTTAGGACCATTTAAACCCATTAGGATAATTAGTTGTGGTCTGAGATCAGCAGAATAAAGAGATCCCTGTGCCAAAGGGGTACCAACTCCCAGCCACCCTGTCTTGGAGCCAGATGCCCTCAGATGTCACTGGGCCCCAGGTAGACTCTTCTGTCCAGCCCAGGTCTGGGGCAAGTGACAGCATCTTTAACCATCCTGTTGATGCAACCATCTCCTGAAATCTACATCAGACTTGCTGCTGCAGCTCTTCAGGCCTCTAGCTGTGTTCCTTCAGTCATCCAGTACCTGGCTAACATTCCTTACCCAGGGCCTGTGTTCGGCTAGGTGTCTCAGGATGCCTGATGCTGAGGCCCGCCCTCAAGGAACTCCCATCCTGTCCAGTCTGCATCTGTACGTCTAACTCATTCGGCAGACGTGTACTGTCACATGCCTGGACAGATTGCCGTGGGGCATAGTGGAAGGAGGCGTCAGATGCCGCAGGGCTGGTGGAAGGAGGGGAATTTCAGACTGCCTTTATAGGAAAGAAGATGCTTGAACCGGGCCTTGAAGGGTCAGAGGGAATTCACCAAGGAGAGAGAGCAATGACATTCCACAGAGAGGGAACAGCATAAGCAAAGGTCAAAGACAGGTTAGCTCTTCGAGGTTCACCCTGGTCGAGTCAAAGTGTCAGTTGCTCAGTCGTGTCTGACTCTTTGCGACCTCACGGACTGTGACCCGCCAGGTTCCTCTGTCCATGGGATATTCCAGGCAAGAATCCTGGAGTGGGTAACCATTCCCTTCTCTAAGGGATCTTTCTGACTCGGGGATCGAACCAGGGAGGGTCTCCTGCATTGCAGGCAGATTCTTCACCATCTGAGCCACACTCCTTTATGTACTGGTTGATTGTCAGAGCCAATTGTGGTCATCTCTTTCCAACTCCATATTCAATGACATCACTCAGGTAGCTTGAAATTAGTCATGGCAGGAGTATTCATACTATAGAAGCTGGCAGATGCTACAAATAAAAGACACTTTCCTACCATCCCCTGAGAGCTGGTTATTAAGCATTTCCCAGCGCAACACTGCCTCTCTGCACCCGCAGCCACTATACCTTGTACTCATGTCTGAGTCACCATGCTCCCTCTCCTGATCCAGAGCTCAGATCGGGGCACCTGCCAGGAGCCGTGGTGGGAGAAAGGGATTCTGGAAGCTGGTGACTGAGACCAGGCATCTTCTTTCCCAGTTCCCTTTGGTAATTCTATTCACCCAAGCTGGCTTCTCTCCTGGGAGAGTCATCGGAGGCTGGGGATGATGCCGTCAGATCCCCAACATTCCATCTGAAGCCAGAAGCAGGGAAGAGGAGCAAGTCTGGGAAGGTGTGCACATTCCGGGGATCCCAGGCTCTCTCTGCAGGTGTGGCAGCCCTGGCATTCCCCCACTGGGCTCCTTGGGTGCTGAGACCTCTGCACCCTTAGAGGTCCCCACTAGCCCTGTGCTAGCTCAACACATTCTTCCCACAGTTTCATCCTGCTGGCTCACCTCCCTGAGTCCTTGCTGCTCTGAGTTGCTATAACAGAGCCTTGGAGTCCCCGTAGGAAAATACCAGGGAGGAGCAGGCAGAGCTCCCACGGTGGCCGTGGCCTCCCTACAGACCATGCCCATCCCTGCTTCACATTACTGTCCAGCACAGTGATGGGAGAGCAGGCCTCAGAGGCACAGATAAGGGTGAGAGTTGCTGTTCCACCACCTCTTGGCGGTGCCCGTGGGCAGATTGCTTAACTTCCCTGGACCTCAGTTTCCTTGCCTTTAAAATGGGAATAATTCTGATGCCTTTAGGCCTCAGGGGTTTCTTTGGTGGCTCAGACAGTAAAGAATCCACCTGCAATGTGAGAGACCAAGGTTCAGTCCCTGGGTTGGGAAGATCCCCTGTATTTTTCTTGCTGCCTGGAGAATCCCCATGGATAGAGGAGTCTGGCAGGCTATAGCCCATGGGGATGCAAAGAGTTGGACATAACTGAGCAACTAAGCACAGCACACATTTAGGCCTGAGATCCCACATTTAGCTTCTTTTGGGCTCAAAAGAGCAGCAAAACTCACTCAAGTAACCTCAAGTCACTAGGAACACAGGAGTGAACTATGAGGCTTAAGAGCAGATATGGAGGGTGGTTCTGGATCCAGAGCAACTCTGAACATCATGGGGTTTATGGTCCAACTCTCTGCCCTGAGACTCAACCAAGCTTCTCCATTCCCCTCTCTCTGCCCATTGCTCCCTCCTCCTCTCTCAGCCTCAGCTCCTTCCCTGTGATCTCTGTTCCCTGGAAACTTCAGCTCATCTCAGCTGCCCTGGGATCGTCACATCCCAACAGACCGCCCATTTGGTCTCTGCCACTTTTCAGCATCTCTTTCTCTGAGTGTTATCTGCCTTCCCCAGGTCAAATTTCGGACTGGCCAGGTACCAGTCAGGGCACTATATAGGCATTTGGGGCTGGACAGTTTCTTCTGGAATATCCTGCCCAGTATACAGGGTTTAGCATCCCTTCTCCACTTATTGATTTCCAGGGTTGATGACAAATAAATGCCGTCCCCACATTTTCTACAGCCCCCAGGAGAGTCATCAGCCAGATTGTAGCAGCCCCCCTGGGAGGTGACGCCCTTGGCTGGTCAGCTGAGGTCTGACGGTGGGAGGCAGAGTGCAGTGGATTCACAGAATCTAAGACTTGGCCACCACGCAGAAGGACTGGGGCACGGAGCAGTCCCTTTCAAAGTGGCAGGAACAAAATCCACAGATCTCATTCCCCAGCGCTGAGTATTGCCCCCTCATCCACTGTGTCCACACAGGAGCTCTGTTTAAGCCCTCTCTGGGCCTTGCTCCCAATCCTGGCTCCAGAGAGTCTATTAAAGGCAACTCCACCTGGCTCATGCCCTCATTCCAAGACCAGAGGGGTGTCCCCTCAAGGAGCTGAAGCTTTGAACTCTCAGCCCCATGGTCTGACCTGACCTTCTAGGCAAGTCTCTGGGGAAGGTACTACCCTGGTGACACGAGTGGCTCCCCACATTAATGGCACTGCAGGCACAGGGTCACGGAGAAGGCAATGGCACCCCACTCCAGTGCTCTTGCCTAGAAAACCCCTGGACGGAGGAGCCTGGAAGGCTGCAGTCCATGGGGTCGCTGAGGGTCAGACACAACTGAGCGACTTCACTTTCACTTTTCACTTTCATGCATTGGAGAAGGAAATGACAACCCACTCCAGTACTCTTGCCTGGAGAATCCCAGGGATGGGGGAGCCTGGTGGGCTGCCGTCTATGGGGCGCACAGAGTCGGACACGACTGAAGTGACTTAGCAGCAGCAGCAGGCACGGGGTCAAGGTTGGAGGTCCCGGAGGGAAGGGCAGGGCCAACGTATCCTTGCATCCTGAGGCAGTATCCTATTCACAGAGTGTCTGCTTTCCCTAAGTTTTTAGGTTTTTTGTTTGTTTGTCTTGGGGGGTTGTTGGAATCTTTTGCCTCGAAGCATGTGAGATCTCAGTTCTCAACTAGGAATCAAACCCACACACCCTGTAGTGGAAGCGTGGAGTATCAACCACTTGACCACCAGGGAAGTCCCTGCTTTCCCTGCTTTTACATATCCTCCGTTCAATCACTCATCACTCACTATCCAGCAGCCGTATACATACGCTCTCAAGGTCCCGGGTACCGAGCTAGACACTTAGGTGAGGGGTGAGGGGGGTGTCTAGAGATGGATCCAGCACAAGTTCACCAGCTGGTGGGCTTCCTTTGTGCATATTAGACTCCAGGATACTGCCCCTGTATCTCCAGTGACCAAATAGAGCCTGGAATACAGTAGGTGCTCACCGATGCCTGAATGAATGAATACAACATGAAGCAGAAAATAATCGGTGAAGTCAGCATCCTCATCATAGCAAGAGTGAAGACCATGCACTCTGGGGCCCGTCTGCCTGGGTTAGAATCGAGATTCTTCCACTTACTTGGGCAAGCTACTTCACTTCACTGTGCCTCATTCCCCATCCGTAAAATGGCCACAGCAACAGTACTGCCTCGTAGAACTGGTAAACACTAAGCATTAAGCAGGTATGTCGACACCAGTAAAGTTCTATGGAAAGTGCGTGGCGTTTAGCACTATGTAAGAGTTAAACAGATTGATAAAATAACCCTGCTTATATTTTTTATGTGCTCAGCATACCCCATTTCATCCAAAATTCAGAACAACTCTCCTAGGAAGGTATGACTTTTACGAAAGAGTAGACACTGAGACTCAAAGAGTCTACTCAGTAAGAAAGGGGAAGAGCAAGGATTTGACCAGCTGGGGGCTGTCTGACTCCAAAGCCCTCTGCTAGGCTTGTAGCAAGAGCCTTCATGCAGTGTTGCCTGGCCTCCTCTGGCTGGCTCAGGCTCAGATTCCGCAGGCCATGATGGTCTAGGCATAATATGATTGACACTAATGGGGGGGGAGGGGGGAAGCCTCCACAAATCCCTGCAGCACCCACACTTGACAGGTTCTAAAGCCCTTTCTCCACGTTGCTGATTTTCCTTTCCACAGGGCAGTTTGTGATTGATGGGGAAACCTGGGACCAGAGAGGTTGAGTGAGCTGCCCCGAGCCCCGCAGCAGATCAACGACAGAAACCTTGGCTCCTGACTTCTTTTCCAGCCCACTGCCCTCCCTCCCCCCACCTCTCTGAGGGCCAGGGAGAGCCGATCCTTCTAGAGACACAGTTGCTGCAAGATAAACAGTTCTGCAGTGGAATATGCATGTGTGTTGGAGGGGCAGGTACCAGGGCATCTCCCAGCAGCTCCCCACATGCCAGGGCATCAGCTATGTTCCCCGGGTCCCCGCATTCTGCTTCAGCTCCAGTTCCAAGGCCCTCCTTCCAGCTCCACTGGCTTAGGAGCCTACCTCGTGATTCTGCCTCTTGGTGCTCATTGTTCAGTTGTGGCTGGATTTGGGAGGGCAATGGCATTTGACATTTATCTCCTTTGCTTTAGGAAACCCATGTGTCACCAATTCCTCGCCTCAAAATAATTCTCCAAACTTGCTTCTCCCATGCAGAAGACATTTTAATTACCCCAGCTGCCATTATCTGTGCCAGCCAGCTTTGAGCCATTCCCAGATAACCCCACGTTAATCAGCCCCAGCTGAGCCCCTGGTCCATGTCATGTGTAGGTAAAAGCCTGGAGGTGAAAAAAGAATTATAATAAATTAATAGATAAGCAATCACAATTAATGCCACTTCCCGGCAATAACAGTTATATCATGGGAAAGATATTTTCATCTGTCATTCCTTAAGGCGATGTTTTCCGAGCTTCAGCTTCTACCCAGTCAGACCCATGGGGTGCTAATGAATTAGTCTATTATGTTATGCTGAATGTTTCTAAAAGGTCCCTCGTCGATCCTGAATTCAATGTGTCAACATTTGGCATGGAGAACAGCAACTTTTTGCCAAGCAGCAAGGTTGTGCACAGTTCACTGTGTACAGCACATGGGGTCTCAGCCCAGGGCAGTTTGGACAAAAAATTGTAGCCAGACAAAGAGGCCTCTTTTCCAGCTCCCCGTTGTCACTGCCCTCATGTCACAGGGATGGTGGCACTTGGTGCCACAAGCCTTGCAACACTTTGCAGCTGAGCCCAGGCTCAGAGTGACAGGGATGAAGATGACCCCCCCAGCAGTGCCACCCCATCATGCCCCCTCCCAGGCTGTGATTGGCCACAGCCACTGTGGGAGTGTCAGCCAACCCAGCGCTGCATCTGGAAACTGGAAGGGCTGACATCGCCAGCACCTGAGCCCCACCAAAGCCAGAGAGGCTGCCCTCCGCACCAAGTCCAGAGGGCCTCTGGTCCTCAGGGAGGTGAGCCAAGTCAGGGAGGCCCTAGGTAGACTCGTGATGGGCATCTTTCAGGCTTTAGGTATCAGCACTGAATCGGAGAAGAGGCTGAGCCTTATTACAGGGGAAGAGGGAGAAGGGTGCCCCCTGGGGGCAGAGCTCAGCTTCTCTTCTGTGTCCCAGGCAATTCAGCTCTGGCCCCAAACTTGCATTCACCACTCTACAAAGCAAAATCCCTCCATCTCCCCAGACCCACCTTCTTCAAAGGCAGTTTAGGGAAGATCTGTTATTTCCAAAGCAGTCCCTTGAGGGGCTCATCCACCACCCCAGGCAATTTACCAAATCACTCCTAACTTCTAGCCCCATAGAAAGCTCCCTCTGAGAGGAGGTTATGAAATTCTACTTTCTCATTTCCAGGCACTTCCCAGAAAGCTACCCAGCTAGCTGATCCTTCTATCCACTTTGATTGATGGGAGTATTTGGTATGGGAGCTTGTAGGGGAGACAGATGCAGACATAGAGAGTTATCATGAGTGGGATGAAAGCCAAAATGTCCCAAGATAAGAGCAGAAGCACCTTTGACCCACCCGATCATGTGTGTCTAGAGTAGCAGTCAGGGGAGGCTTCACAGAAGAGGTGACACTTGAGCTGAATCTCAGGGTGAACCCACCCAAGAAGAGCTGAGAAGACAGACGTTCCAGCCCAGAGATAGAGAGAGCACACACAAAGACACTGGCACAGGGAAGCTGCATGATGGGGAAAGGGGCCACGAGGAATGGGGAAGGGAGACGAAAATGGTTTGGTGCTCCTGGGGCAAAAAACTGAGAGGGAGTGGGAAGAAAAGTGAGGCTGGAGGGGTGGAGAGCCTCGCAAACTACACTAAGGAATTTGTGCTTTATTCTGAGAAGCAAGTAGGATCCATTGAAACACACCAAGCAGGGGAGTAGCAGGGTTGGGTTTATTCTTCAGAAAGACCCGTCTGAATGCCATGTAGAGGGTGACTGGAACATCCAGTGGGTGGGAACTGAGGGCTGGTCATGGGACAGAGGGAGGGCTTGGGAGCTGGCAGCCTGGGTTTGACACTGTTGCTCCCAAGTGTACAGCTGTGAGCAAAAGACCTAACCTCTCTGTGACTGAGTTCCTTCCTCTAAAATGGAGCAATAATAGCACCTTTCTTGTAAGGCGGAAATGTACATTTAGTGAGTTAGTGTACATAAGGCACTTAGAAACTGTTCTGAGGTTTGTAGGTGTTCAGTGAATGTTAGTTCAATGTAATTGTTTTTATATTGCCAAGAGGGGTAAGGCAGGAAGGATGCAACTCAGGTCTGCTCCTCTCCTCCAAGAACCCAGTCGTGTCCTGGGGGGCAAGTCAATTAGCTGTCACAACCTGCTGCCAGAGAAGGCAGAATATGAATATTTATCAGCACTTCTGTGATGTCTACCATGCACCAGACACGTTCTAAGTATGTCTATTAACCCATTTCTTCTTCAGGATGGCCCTATATGGCAGGTACTATTTTCATACCCATTTTGCAGATGAAGCAGGTGAAGTAAGGAGAGTAGATGGCCTGGCCTCACAATCTGTGCTCGTAACCATCACCTGGGGGCTGCCCAGTGAACTGCTCTCAGGGAGCAGCTGTGGGAAGAGAGGCCTCTTTCCTGTGTGTCCCCTGCCTTGCTCTCCATCTCTGATTCCACAGGTCTCCGCGTCTAAGCCCAGAGCCGTCTCTGTGTGTTTCCCGGTCAGGAGTAACAGCTTAGATGAGCGACTTCTCAAAACACGGATTGCAACCCCACCCCACATTCTCAATGGCCCATACTTTCCAAAACAAGTTCTCCAAAAGCAATTCTGATGTGTATCTTGTGTTTGACAACCACTGGGGACATAAACACAGGAAGTTTTAAATAGAACAGACACTGTGTACTAGTAAATGTATACAACCAGCTATCCAGATAGCTATCCAGCTATCTGGGGGAAAACCCAGATTCGTAGTGCTTGCCAGTCTTCATGGTGTGAACTCTCCCGCCGTGGCCAATGTCAAGCTACCAACGAATGTCACTGAACGTAGAGTCGGGAAGTGTTGATGATTAGCTCTTACAAGCCGATGGGAGCCAGCTCCAACACCCCACTGAGCTGGACCTGGGAACAATTTCTGCACTGCTTCCGTGAGCTCTGTGACCTTAGGCAAGCCACGTCACCCCTCTGGTCCTTGTTTCCTCTGCAAAAAGGGAATGCGATTGAACACTTACTTTACAGGGGATCAAGAGAATCAGATGACACGCTCCACTTGAAGGGCTGAGCACAGTGCCCACCCCACTCACTCCCCACTGAGACTGGGGCCACACAGACACCCTCTGGCCAATTCCACGGGGACTCCTCCATCTATTTCCGCCCAGCCCCTCACCCCTCCCGAATCCTGGTCTTGAACCAGGGCCCCATTTGAGCAAGGCTGGGACTCAACTTTCTTTCCTGGGCTCAAAACTGCCCCCAGCCTCTCCCCTAATCCCTATACTCTTAAAGAGGAAACCAATACTGTGTATTTCAGAAGGAGGCCAATCAGAATTACAGGAGGAGTTCCGCGTGAATTAGGAACATCTCAGAGGCCAGAGGAGAAGCGCAGTGCAAAAGAGCTGCTCTGTGGGCTCCAGGTTTATCCCTCATTATCTTTCCATGACCCATCATGGATTTAACTGAAGCTGGGACTGTGATGGGGCCAGATGTTTCTCCTGACGACTGCAGCCATGGACCATTCTGACCCAGCGTTGGACGGACTGACTGAGTTGAGGGACCTGGGAAAGATGATGGGCCAGGCTGCGAGGGTCCAGGGTGAGAGCGGAGGAGGGAGGGGAACAGTGGAAGGCAGCTGGATGGGAGGAGAGTGCGGAAAAAAGCAGACGATAGATGAGGAGGACCTCAGACTAAGACCTTAAGACTCATTTTCCTACTAGTGGGATGAGGCCCATCTAGATTATCAGCGTATATGTTTCAAAAAGTAACGTGACTCTTATGCGAATATAGAATGAACAGGAGTCAAAGATGTATTCAGCTCATGAACAAAGGAACCAGTAGGACGACAATGCTGGCTCAAAGAGCATTTGAAGGATTGAGTATGTATAGGTATTTGGTGTAGGGGGAACATCATATAAGTCAGCTAAATTAGGTACAAAATGGATTAATGTCCTACAGGGCAATAAAACCACCAGCTTGAGGATTATCTTTTCTATGGGCAAAAGTCTACACATTAACTCAGAATCTGGGCCTTTAACCAGCGGCTGACAGTGCAGTCAAACCCAGGTGAATTCTCCCAGAGAATCGCACAGTCCCAGGAGGGCCTGGTGAGCAATGTGTCCACGAGACGTTGGAAGGACATGCTGGTCTCCAAGTTTAGGAAGTTTTTCTTTCTTTTCTCCTTTTTCTTTTTTAAATTGGAGGATAACTGCTTTACAATGTTGTGTTAGTTTCAGTTGTACAACAACATGAATTAGCTATATGTACACACAAATCCCCTTCCTCTTGGACCTCCCTCTCACTACCCCCATCACCCCTCGAGGTCATCTCAGGGGGCTGAGCTGAGCTCCCCACAGCACCCACCTCCTGACATCCCTTCTCAGCCTAGCATCTGGCTCCTCCCTCTGCAGCCAACCCCCTTTTTCCCCCCCTGCCCCCTCCCCTCACCAGCTCACGATGTCCCAGAGCTGAAGCTAGGTTGCCCCCATGCATTAAGACCTGTCTTCCCGGCTTTTAGACCCGTGCACCAAACTGGGTGTGACCTGGCCAACAGGCTGACTGCTCCTAGGATGCAGGGTGTCAGGGGGCCTGGCTGGTGATATGGGGTTGAGGAGAGAGAAGAGGGCCCTATACTCCTTCAGTCCCAGGCACAAGAGTCAATTTTAATTCTTTTTATTGAAGTAAGGTTAATTTACAACATTGTATAAATTTCAGGTGTACAACAGATGATTCAGTCAATGCGTGTGTGTGTGCGTGTGTGTGTGTGTGTGTGTGTGTGTGTGTGTGTGTGTGTGTGTGAATCACTCAGTCGTGTCAGACCCTGTGACCCCATGGACCCATCAGGCTCCTCTATCCAGAGAATTCTCCAGGGAAGAATACTGGAGTGGGTTGGAGATCTCCAGGGGATCTTCCCGAGCCAGGGATCAAACCCTGGTCTCCTGTGTTACAGGCAGATTCTTTACCATCTGAGCCACAGGGAAGCCCCCTCAGTTATGCATATATACCTATATATCTATCCTTTTTGAGATTCTTTTCCATTATAAACTATAAGACAATGAACACAGTTCCCTGTGCTGTGCGTAGATCCTTGTTGCTTATCTGTTTTACATATAGCAGTGTGTATCTGTTAATCCCAAACTCCTAATCTATCCCTCCCCCGCTTCCCCTTTGGTAATCATAAATTTGTTTTCAGAAGAGACTATTTTAAAATACCCTCTTTGGGAGGATAAAATCCTCCCTCAGCCTCCCTCTGGGAACTTGGAGATGCCCAGACCCAGTGCCCTTTGTCTTCCCAAAGGAGGCCTCCCCCATCAGAGGAAGTGACGGTCAGGACCATTATCAAGCTTCTTTGCTGTTCCAGGCTGGGCATTTCATATGAACTGCTTCACTGGGGCCTATAAAAGGAGGCACGATCCCCATTTTGTAGATGAAGAAACAGACTGAGCCGTGTGTCTGAGGTCCGGCAGTGAGTCCGTGGGGTCAGCCACCAGGCAGCCGGGTCTGGCCGACTCCAAGTGCAGAGCTGCCGTGAGTGCTCCACCAGCCGCCCTGAGCCTCCCTCCCCAGAACTCTGCAGGGAGCTACAGAGAGCAGAGCAGGGAGCTGCTCTGGGGCCCCAGTAGGAAGTGTGGGAGGTAGGGCTGGAGCTCACAGCCGGGTCACATCTTTGTTTATTGAAACTCTCTCTGTCAAGGATCTTTACGCGTTAGACCTGGAGCCCTACCGCTACTCGGGCGTGAACCTGACGGGATTCCGGATCCTCAACGTGGACAACCCTCACGTCTCGGCCATCGTGGAGAAGTGGTCCATGGAGCGGCTGCAGGCGGCTCCCCGGGCAGAGTCCGGCCTGTTGGACGGAGTGATGATGGTACTGCCGCTGGGTGCGCCAGACCCAGGGGCTCCCCTCCCTCCCTTCCTTCCTTCCCTTCTTCTCTCCTTCCTCCCTGTTTCTTTTTCCCCTCTCACCACTTCCCTTCTTAAGACCTAAGCTGTGTCTGCTAGACCTTAGGCCAGGGGCCGGGGACACTCAGGAATCAGACGCAGTCCCCCCTCCCCCCACCCAAGTGTGGGAGTGCAGGCACAGAAACAGATGGTTACAGAGAGTGGGGATAATGTCCTGGACGTGGAGGACTTTCAGCTGTGGTGGGCAGGAAGCTGGGGAGGCTGGAAAGGTGAACCAGGCAACAGAGAGACCCCAGGGGTGGAGGGCCTGGCAGAGAGGATCTGAGCTGCAGAGGGAGGGAGTCAGGTGTCTGCAGAGCTGCAAAGACACCCCAAGCCCGGCCTCTCATCAGGAGCCAGGTCAGGGCGTTTCCCTCTCCAGGACACCATGCCTTTGGCGAGGGAGATAAAGGGAGACAGGGAAGGGTGGGCTGAGGACTCTCAGGGCCCGAGCCACTCTCAGGCAGCCCTGGGCCTCCCCCCAGACGGACGCGGCCTTGCTGTACGATGCCGTCCACATCGTGTCTGTGTGCTACCAGCGGGCACCGCAGATGACCGTGAACTCCCTGCAGTGCCACCGGCACAAGGCCTGGCGCTTCGGCGGCCGCTTCATGAACTTCATCAAGGAGGTGAGTGGCCCCTGCACCCACCCCCACCAGGACCATCTCCTGGGGGCCACAGAGCAGTCAAGGGCCCAAGTTTGGGAGTCCAGTCCATGTGAACTTGGGCCAGAGCTTGTTTCCTCAGGTGCAAACGGGCTCAGCAGGGACCAGTCTTACAAAGTGGCAGAGAGGCTGCGTCCTTGGCACATAGTAGGTGCTCAGTGGGTGGGCGGCATTGTCAGCAGGACAGAGCCTGGGTTTTAAACAGCTGAGCGTCTTTGCCTCCAGCTGTGTGACCTCAGGCAAGCTAGAGTACCTTGCTGAGGCGGGTATGAAGCGTGCCCGTCTCGTGCAGATGCTGTGAGGACAAAATGAGGCGTCATGTGGAGAAGGCTTAGTGCTGAGGGCAGAGGCAGCTCAGTAACTCGTAATCAGCCCCACAAACTCCTCTTCACACCACGGGCCCATCAGCCTGCGGTCCCTAGTGGGACCTGGCTCTCCTGGCACCATGGCAACTGTGAAGAAGTCCCATCCGATTCAAAACACCAGAGAACATGTCCTGCTGCCGAGAGGATGACCATGGAGACGCACAGTGCCCACGTTTCCTTTCAGACGCTCCATCACGGTCGTCCTTACAAATGCAGAGTTTATTGTTCCCATTTTACAGGTGGGGACACCCAGGCCTGGGTTTGTACCCTGGCTCCATGACAACAAGCTGTGTGACTTTGGGGAAGATGATTAACTCTTTGATCCTCAGTCTCCTCCACTATAAAATAGGTATAGAAAGAGTCCCTGCCTCAACGCATTGTTGGAAAACTAGTGTGAAAACCTGTAAGCAAAGCACATAGTCCAAGACTGGGCAGAGTCAAGTCCCAGTAATGGTAGGTGAGGAAGGCATATAGGGGTGAGATCTAGGCGTGTAGGGGTGAGATCCCTGGGCCAGAAGGAGCAACCTGTGCAGGGCAGTGTCAAGCGCAGTTAGGAGAAGCCTCCTAGGAGGGCTTCGCATAGACCACGTCTTTGTAGCCATCACAGTGAACCAGGAATGAAGCAGACTGGCTTGAGAGTTCATTCAGTTCATTTATTCACTATGTATGTGGGTCTGCTGAGTGGCCAGCACTGAGCCTGTGCTGGGGATCCAACGGGGTTAAACCAAACAGGCAACGGCATGCACAGAGCTCACCACCTAGGGAAACGTCAATCAGGGCATTCCATTAGTGAATGTAATCCCATATGCAAAGGAAGGCAGCACAATGAGGATAAATAACAAAGAAATTCACCACTCAGCAGACAGGACTGCTCCCCTAGAGATCCCAGTTCACCATTACTGCTTGGGACTAGGGCAGTAACACCTCCTGTGTTTTGTGCGTGTGAAGTCACTCAGTTGTGTCCGACTCTTTGCGACCCCATGGACTGTAGCCCACCAGGCTCCTCTGTCCATGGGATTCTCCAGGTTTTAGAATGACACTAAACGGCATATGTGTTTAGAGTCTGATATCAGAGGCTTGTCTCTGTCTCTTCCCAGCTGTGTGGTTTTATACAAACTCCTGGACATTCCTGAGTGTCAGTTTCCTCGCCTGGCAAACCATGTCATAGTCCCTGTGAGGGAGTGGTTAATTCCTTGGCATTGGTTCCTTCACACCTAGAAGAGACTCCGGTGTCAGTTGTTTTGGTAGAAGAGGACCATGAAGGTTCCTTCTCATGCAACCCCTCAAAACTGTGGAGGAAGTCTGATTGTCCCATGCCCTGAGCGAGGCCTGGCTGGCTTGCACAGTCATCACCTTGTTCTTGGGGGAGCGTGGAGGCCTCACACCCCACCCCCTGAGCCTCCTACCTCTGCAGGCCTCCAGCCCAGTAGCCAGAGACTGGCGTGGGTTTTTCAGTGACAGGGGCCACAACTCTAAGACCCTTAGGAGCCAGACATAAGTGACTTTGAAACCTAAGCACTTTTCAGCGGTGTGATCTTAGACCAGCTACTGAACCTCTCTGTGCCGCAGGGCCTACGGCACAATGGACACAACAGCAGTGTGGTCGTAGGTGTGAGTCATGATGTGTGGAGTGCTTAGGACAGTGCCTGGCACAGCAGACACTGAGCTGATTGGCTGCTGTTATTATTTCTATCATCACGACTGTCTTCACAGGGGCTTCTTGCTCCCTGGTGGGTTTCCAGCTACAGAGAATCTCCAGGCCACAGAGCTTCAGAGAACACCCTGGAGTGCTCGAGGCTCAGTCCTGAAGCCCCAAAGGGAGCAGATGGCTTGCAGAGCAGAAAGGGGCCTCCCACCCGGGACTGACGGGCCCTGCTGGAGTATCCCACTCTCCTGTTTCCTGGCCCCAGCCCAGTGAACAGCCTTCACCACACACTCTCCTTCACACAGTACTTTCAGAAACATCTTTGTCTCAATTCCATGCGGGGGAAGTGGAGACCGAGGCCCAGAGCAGCTGTGGGGCTCCCCGATGGCCCCACAGCTGGCCACCCCCAAGACCCAGGCCCCCTGCCTGAGCCCAGCACCCGGTCTTCCCTCAGACCATTTCCAAGTCTCCCGTCTCCCCATCTGACTGCGTGACAGTAAATCATTTTAAAGACTTGGCATTTCCGAGAGGAGCTGGAAAATACCAGGCCGGAGTTCAGAGCTTGTGAAGCATCTTTCATTTAGGGAGTCCTGCTCGGCGGCTGAAAGGGGCGGGAGGGCTGGGAAATGTCATGGGGCGGGAGCTCCAGCGGCCCCCTGGCCTGGCCCTGCCCCTGCCTGCCCGCCCACAGACAGGCCGCACACCTGCTGACATTTAAGTCCTCTGGAGATGTCAGAGAGGAAAGCTTCCCTCCCGCGCAGGTTTGAAGACGCCTGCCATGATTTCCCCAGGGGGCCCGGGGAGGTAGCCTCAGGGGGCGGGGCCCAGGCAGAGGAGGGGGAGGCGGAGGGACTGGGGAGCCTGAAGGGAGCGGAGCTTCCCTCTGAGGTCATACACAGCGGCCTTCACATTCACTGATGCATATTTAACTGAAGTAAAATAGTGTATGGCCTTCCTGGTAGCTCAGAGGTAAAGAATCCGCCTGCCAATGTAGGAGACGCAGGTTTGATCCCTGGGTTGGGAAGATGCCCTGGAGGAAGGCATGGCAACCCACTCTAGTATTCCTGCCAGGAGAATCCCATGGACAGAGGAGCCTGGGCTATAGTTCATGGGGTCGCAAAGGGTCGGACACGACTGAGTGACTAAATAAGAACAAAACAGTGAATAACATGTAAGTTTCAGGTGTAGGACATTATAGCTCCACATCGGTGTATGTTACAGAATAGTCCCCGCTGAAGGTCCGGTTACCATCTATCACCATACAGTTGACCCTCCACACTTTCTGCCCACCCCCAACCCGGTGCCTCACTGTTAACCACCAATCTGTTCTCTGAATCAGATGCATCTTTAAATCTCCATCCCCAAGTCCAGTCTGCAGTTTCCTGGGCTTCATAAACTCTCCCCACTCAACTTGGACACAGGGACCCCAGCCTTTCAGCTCTGCTCACCACAGAGGGGATCTGCCTGGCACCACCATTACTTGGGACCTGCAGAGCTCAGCCTCTCTTTGAGCCTCAGTGGCCATGACTATAAAATGGGGACAATCATGACACCCACCTGATAGGACTGTGATGCAAACCAGATGAGCTCATGCAGGGAAGTTAATCACGGACAAGCCTTCTGTGATAGGTTTCTACGGAGGTGGCCCACGTGATCTTCCTCCCCCCTGCCAAGGGCCAGCCCTAATCCAAGGGAGCCCCACAGGAGGAAGGGACCAAGGAGAAATCATAGCTGGGGTTTTATGTTCCAGGAACTGCCCTTTATACACCTTTGTCACCACTTGTGAAATAGGTCATTGTCCTCTTCCTGAAGCTCAGAGAGGTAGGATGCCTTATGCAAAGTCCATGTTCCACCCACTTTTGATTTCCAGCCCCCTGGAGCCCTTCGAGGTGCACCCTTCTGCCTGAGCTAGCGTAACACATGCCATCTACACCCTTATACACAAGACTTTACAGTGCCAGACGGCTGCCCAAGTGCTCGGAGATTCCCATGGGTTTTAGCTTCAGTCTACAGATGGGCCTTCAGGGATCCAGGAACCCATGAACTCGTGTGTTATATTGTGTAAGCTTGGGTGCTGGGGAAACTTCAGCCTTGGAGAGGCTATGGAGCCTTCTTCAGAGTCTGCAGGGATCATGACCCCAGAGGGGTGAGGCACCCACTGAGCCCATCTCCCAGGGCTGCTGCGGAGGCTTCATGGGGCGAGTGGAAGAAGGTCCTTATAGCGCTAATGCTCTAGGCCCACGGGAGAGGCATTGGCTAGAAGGGGAGATGGCAAACTTTCTATACAAAGGGCCAGATAGTGAATATTTTGGACTTGGCAGACCAGGGCTTCCCAGGTGGCTCAGTGATAAAGAATCTGCCTGCCAATACAGGAGACGTAGGTTCGACCCCTGGGTCAGGAAGATACTCCAGTATTCTTGCTTGGAGATTTCCATAGACAGAGGAGCCTGAGGGGCCACAGTTCATGGTGGTGGCATACATACCATCTAATGGGTGCCACAAAGAGTCAGACACAATTTAGAAACCAAATAAAAACAACAACAGACTGGACAGTCTCTACAGCAACTATTCAACTCTGAAGCTACAGCACAAAAGCAGCCAGAGACAACCGGTAAATCCACGGGCGTGACTTTAACAGGAAATGGGCCCACGTGTATCACCAGCCATAGCTCCCAATCCTGGCTTTAGAAGACGGAGCCTTTCTCAGCTTAGCCCTGTTCCTTCTCTGAACCTCTGCCTGCCTCTCTGTTAATGATGCTAAAAGCAAGAAAAGTAGAGAAAGCTACCATTTATTCAGGGCTCAGGTTGTACCCATGGGCATGAAGCTGAACCAACTCTGGGAGACAGTGAGGGACAAGGAAGTCTGGCATGCTGCAGTTCCTGGGGTTGCGGAGAGTCGGACACGACTTAGCTATTGAACAACGGAAACAACAGGTTGTACCAGGCACCATTCCCAGTTTTTCACGAGACGTACTTCATTCTGCCCTCACAGTGTTTTGGTGAAATGGGTAGTATTAGTTCCATTTTACAGATGAGGAAACTGAGGCAGCGAGGCAGAATGAAATCCCCAGGTCACACAGCTGAGGTTGGACCCTGTATTCTGACCCCAGTTTTTAACCAGGACATGAGTGGAGCTGGGGTGAGAGACCTGCTCTGTCAGCCCTGGCTCTCTGGGGATTACTCTGTCTGGTTCTACAGCCAGAGCTGGCTTGGCCCCTTGCCTTTCTGCCCCTCGGCAGATCTCACCTGCCACAGTCTACCCACTTGCCTCTTTGCCCCTCCCTGGGGACCTGACATGGACCGGACTCCCCCCTTCTCATGGCTTCGAGGCAGGGCTCGTCTGAGCGCATCTGAGATCGATGTTGTACACGAGAAGGTGCAAGTGTAAAGCTGGCTAAAGAGCATAATAGAATTTATGGAAATCGCTGGCTCGCACCACAGCCCTAGCAATGATGGAGGTGATTATTAATTAATCATGGTCTTGGGGGAACAGTATCAGTGCAAGGAGTAATTAAAATGAAGCATTGTACAGTTGTACCGAATGATGATTTATGAGCCCGAGGAATTGCCGCTCTGCCCTCTCCCCTCCGGCAGGCTCAATGGGAAGGATTAACTGGACGGATTGTTTTCAACAAAACCAGTGGCTTACGGACGGATTTCGATCTGGACATCATCAGCTTGAAGGAAGATGGCTTGGAGAAGGTGTGTGAGCTCAGCAGTGGGGGGGCGGGCCAAGGAGCAGAGGCTGTTAAATCCTCCACGACAGATCCCAGGAAGAGACCCTGAGCAGGAGGGCAAGACCCCATCCAGCTGCCCCCTCGGGGCTCAACACGACCCAGTGTGGCCACTGCCTTGGCCCCTCTTGGCCTTCTCAGCCTGGAGGGGTGCAGAACCCGTGTGGCCGTGGCAGATACTCAAATGATCACCCTGCCAGCAAGGGCCATCAGAGAGATGCTTAACCTGGGAAAGGCTCAGGGGACAGACAGACTGTCTCTAAGTCCTCTGTCATGGGGCAGAGGGACAGACGTGTCCTTGGGTAGGAGAAACTCTCTAATAACTTGTGGATGCCTGCCTGGGGAGCAGTGAGCTCACTGTCCCTGGAGACATTTCAGGAAAATTGAACAAAGGGATTGCTTGTCTGGGAGATTGGAGCTGATTCTTATCCTTGGAGAGAGGTTGAAGCATATGGATTCTGAACTCCCCATGCTAAGCTTCTAAGGCCTCTGTGATTCTGAGAATTACAAGGAAAGCAAGCCCACAGGGCTGGCCTCCCATCCCACTACCATAGAAATGTTCGTAATGGGGCCAGTTCTGACCCCTGGGAGTCATAAGCAATATTGTGACAAAGTCAGGCTGCTGGGCTGAGAAGGGGATTTAACATTAGCCCTGATTCTCAGCATTTCATCGGACCTCAGGACCAAGGGCTCAGCCACACCCACTGGTCCCTGGGAGCCACCAGGGCACCTCTCCAACCCTGGGAGAGGGAGTGTATAAAATGCAGAAGTGGAGGGGCCACTCCTGGTGCCTGTGATCCTTCAGGGGCCCTTGATTCCTCTCCTATCTTCCCCTGCCCTCCCTGGTCCAGGCCTCTTCTGTGGACTTCTTTTAACACCCCACCCTGGCTTGCCACTTCTACTCCTGGACCCTCCATCCATCCCGAGTGCACACACAGATGAAGCTACCCAATGCACATCTCTGCTCTGCCCTGGCACTGGGACTCCCCAGTGCTGAGGCATTCCACATCTGCCTCTCCCCCCAGCCTTGAAGACTGTCCAGGAAATGCCCCAGTTTCCTCTCCAGGACTAGTCTCCACTGCCCCTCAAATATTCCTCGAGGCCCAGCCACACCCCTCCCTCCTGCACCTCCAGGCCTTTGCCCATGCCATCCCTCCGGTTATAGGAACAGCCTTTGTCTCCTTGGTTCGTTCCCACAGACACAAACCCAGCTCTGCCTGGGTTGTACTTTGTGGCCAAGGTGATGCCATTTAGTCCTGAGTTTCCCATGGACTCATGGGGCCACTGTGCTGGGGCCAGGTGGCCAGGGCAACCTCACCACTCCCCTGCCACTCTTTCAGCCACTTATAACACCAGTCCCCTAAGGACAAGGTGCTATACCCTCTCTTCCTAAGATGATCCAGCCCTGTTGGTCTAACTCTATTCAAACTATAGCTTATCAAGCACTCTGCCAGCTCCTATTTAGACTCCTGCAGTGCCAGGGAGCCCGCTTCCCCCTCTGCAGGACCACTATAATAGTTGTCACTCGAGTAACTGTCTCATTTTTGCTCTCTCAACTGTCCATCTCTGGGGATAGCCTAAAATTCTAAGGATGACAATTAGATGGCATGTATGCCACCACCTCCCACTCTCATATCGATGGTAGGCATCAGTAATTGCCCATCAGAGCACTTTTGCCATCTAAGCCTACCCGCAGCTCCTACTAGCCCTCCAGCAAGTGCAGACAGACCACAGCTAATACTCAAGAAAACCTCTCTACTATACCTAGATACTGGCTGACCTGCAGAGGCCCCACCAGAGGCTCCTGGTCACAGCCTCCCAGATAGTGGGCAGAGAGTCTCTGAAAGCTGGGTCCTCCTCAGTCTTAACTGTTCTCCGATGCCCATGGGAGATAGGGCATCAATAGCTGCTTGCTGGAGCAAGGGTTCCTGCTGGTCACCAGGCTGTCAGCCAGCTGTTTGTTGAGAGCTTTCTGCACCCAGGCCTGCCACTAGGGTCCCTCATGCTGGGGCTGGGTCCTGCGCTTGGCCCCCTTGAGAGAAGAACCTCTTTAATGCTGTCTGCTTGTTTTCTGTCCTCTGGGCTCTGGGGGTCTGCATAGAGAAAGATGCTGCCCAGAGAGGGTGCTGAGCTCCCAAACACAACCATGCTGCCTCTCATCACTTCTCTCTCATCACTTCTGTTTACTAAGCTGGGTCATAGCTGATTCAGCCAGCTCCAGCCAGTGGCTTTGGGGGGATTAAGGCAGAATTACCCAAGCATAATTACATGTCTCTCTGCTATCTGCTTTGCACAGCTCTCTTAATGGGATGTTTGCATTCGGCCTCCCTGTTTAATTGATTAGGTTTCCTGAGTGCCGTCCCCCCAGCCCCCAAGCAACTGGGCCAAGGACAGGATGGTCAGGCCAGAACCTTCCTTGAGAGGTGCTGAGATGGGCACAGAGAGGGGGCAGAGCTGGATCCCAAAGGATTTTCAAGAGACCCAGGGCTTGAGAACCATTTGTAAACTTGATCTTCCCTTGCCTCCTTCCAACCCCAGGCCTGATGTCCACAAAGGCACTATGGGAACAGAGATTAGGCCACCTCAGCTAGAACATCTGCCAACTTTAGGTATAAAACTACAAAACAAATTGCCTTCAAATCCAGTGGCATCCACTGCCCCCTGTGAGGGTTTTCCACTCTGTCTGCCACCCCCTGAAATAGCCGCGAAGACCAGCATCCTGCCCAGACTGACTTCCTGCACAAGACACGTCTCCTTGTCCTTCCACACATGCCTAGGGAACATCTCCCTCGCTCCAGGCCCCATCCTGGGGTCTGGAGGGCATCTGGCCCCAGAGCTGGCACAGGCTGAGACCCAGTGAGTGAGCAGCTGGTGCCCAGCTCTTCCCTAGGAGGTGGGAGGCCGCCCCCCACTCCCAGGCTTGGAATGACTCTGACCCAGGGCAGGACCTGGCCCTAACACTAACTTGACTTCGTGGCATCCGCTCCAGCCCAGGCTGGCTTCCACCGTGCTCCCTGGGCTCTCCTCATATTCCTCTTCTCCCTCTGCATTTCCCTTCCATCTGGGGTGGGTTTGCCAGCAAATGGGGAGGGAGGAGAACTCAGGAGACGCGACATCTGGGGGGCTTCCTGTGGGAAGGAGGAAGGCAGCAGGGCTGTCAGAAAAGTTGGCTCAGAACTTGTCAGCGATGACGATGCTCCTGAAAGGTGGGAACAAGGTGGGACACTGTGCACTCAGCCCCTGTACTGCGTCGTCTGCCCATCCAGGTGGGAGTGTGGAGTCCCGCCGAGGGGCTCAATATCACGGAGGTCGCCAAAGGCCGAGGCCCTAATGTCACCGACTCGCTGACCAACAGGTCTCTCATCGTCACCACCGTGCTGGTAAGAGCTGCAGCCCTGCAGGAGGCCCCCTGTGAGCCGGGAGATGGGCTGGCCCTTGGGGCTAGAGGGACCCCTCCATCACCCCGCTGAGCATAGACCAGCTGGCTCTTATGGGGCTGCTGAGAGGCTGGAAGATGAGGGAGGGGAGCTGAAGGAAGCTGGAAACACTGAGGGTCCCTCAGAGAGCCCCCAGAGAGAAGTTGAAACATAGCAATACTGCTCATGGTCACAGGTCAGAGACACCAGGAGATAACTGGGCTGTCTCTTCCCAAAGGCAGAGTGGGCCAGTGCTCCTGCCTGGATCTGCTTGGCCAGCCCCTGCTGCAGAGGCCTGTGTGTTTGTATCCCAGCCCCGCCCACTCCCTGAGCCCCTGATGCCTGTGTGGGAACTGTGATGGGTGGAAGGAAGGAGGGGTGACCTGCTCTCTGCACCAGGACCTGAGTCTGCTTCTTCCAACCCAGTTCCCAGGAAAAAGGCCCTTCCCAGCAGTCCCCCACCCCAGCCTGGCAGGTGCTATGGTCATACCCAGGGAGCCCAGCGGGTGCGGTGGGCCCTCACCCGTGCCACCCCCACAGGGTCCTGACCCAAGTGCTCCTGGCCATGGCTGTGACCATTCTCCCTGCCCTCCTCCCTCCACTGCCCGGGACTAAAGAGCGCGTCCTTCTTCTGACCATTTAACCCCAAGGAATTGCTCCTGGGGTCTCCCGAGCTCCGTGCATCTTAGAGCTCAGGGTGAGCAGGACACCCAGGCAGCTGGCCTCCTTTGGCTGGCACTGTGCCCACCCATGTGCACCAGCCCCTCCCGGAAGGCCTCCAGGGTGTCCAGAGGTCCAGGACGCACACTCTCAGAGGCGCAGCACTGCTCCTGGGACCCGAGCTGGACCAGGGGGCCGCCCGGTCACAGCCCAGTGGGTTCTGACCAAACACCCTTTGAGGACAGTCTGGCCCCGGTCAGCTTCTCCTTGTAATGAAGCAAATATGTTTGTCAGGACCACGTGCTGAGGATATTCTCAACCAAAAAAAAGGAGCTCAACCCGGTTTGGAGCACTCAGATAGAGTAAGACTGTCACAGGATGGACCCTGGGAGCAGGGTTGGGAACCCCACTCTGGGCCTTCACAGCACTCAAACAAACTTGTCCTGCCTGCCGCCCACCAGCAGCAGCTCAGCCAGGCCCTGTGCCTTCTCTCTAGTGCCAGGTATATGCTCAGTGACTGAGTGTTGGACACCATGGAGGAAGAAGGGATATCACATTTCATTCTCCCAAGAATCCAGTGAGCAGTGGACTCCAGGGGCACTGTCAGCATCTGAGGAGCGATTTTAACCTATGAATCTCATCCTCAGCCTTCAGGCTTATGACTATTAAGACAGTCCATGCTAAAGACTATGGATACCTAAGAGCTCTGAACATGTTGCTGATGGGGCCAGAAGGAGAAGGCTGGGGAGACACCTCCCCACCCCCTTTTGGGAGTGAGACCCCCACTGGTATCTTCCCCAAAACCATACATCCTGCCTACCTTTATTGATTTTTTTGTTAACAGAATAAAATACAAATACCAAACTATAAAACCAGTAAGTCAAAAGATCTCATCAGGAACAGGGAGAAAAGTATAAAAAATAAATTAAAGACTAAAAATAAAATAAGCTATAAAGATATATTGGACAGCACAGGGAATATAGCCAATATTTTATAATAACTATAAATCGGGTATAACCTTTAAACATTGTGAATCATCCTATTGTACACTTGTAAGTTATATAATAAATAAAAAAGAATAAAGCAAAAAAGATTAAAAATAAAAAGACATCAATAAAAGGAGCAAAAGGGATAGAAGGAAGAGTGATGCGCAATTAAAGGAACATTGATGTGGATAAAAATAGAAAGGATAAAAGGAGAGTTGAAGGAGGACAAAATAAAGGTTAAAAGGAAGGTAATAAAGAGAGAAATGAAAATAAGAGACGAGATTAAAAGGAAAGCTACCCAGAGAGAGGAAAAATTAAAATAAATAATTAACAGCTCCAGCTAGAGAAGGTGAAAAATGTAAAACCGAAATGTCAGAAAGCAAAAGGATAAAAGTGTGACAAAGCTAAAATATAAAAGGGTAAAAATAAAATAATAAAAAGGTGGTGAAAGATTAAAAGCGGAGCTGCATAAAATGTGAGATATAAATAAAACACTTTTCAGAAGACAAGATTAAAAAAAAAAGGTAGAACTGCTATGCTCGGAGAGATTAGGAGAGATGATTAAATGAACAGAGATGATTCAGCCACAAAACAATACTCTCACGTAACAGGAAAGCTAAAGATGATACAGCAGAAGGATGCAAACTACACACCCTTCAAAGACCACAGGTTAAATTTTATTAAAGTAGCAGGAGCCTGGTTTAAAGGGTGTAAGACCCTTCCGCAGAGCCGCAGGACATTTAGGTACACCTGCAGGGGCAGAATCCCGCAGACTTCCTGTGCTCTTCTCACAGCTTTTTAGCCAATACTAGAAGCTTCCCTGATAGATCAATTGGTAAAGAATCCGCCTGCAGTGCAGGAGATTCGGGTTCGATTCCTGGGTTGGGAAGATCCCCTGGAGAAGGGATAAAGCTACCCACTCCAGTATTCTGGCCTGGAGAATTCCATGGACTGTAAAGTCCATGGGGTCACAAAGAGTTGGACACGACTGAGCAGATTTCACTTTCACTTTCAGAAGCTCCTTTCAGGGCTTCCCAGGTGGCGCTAGTGGTAAAGAACCCACCTGCCCATACAGGAGACATGAGACACGGGTTCGACCCCTGGGTTGGGAAGATCCCCTGGAGAGCGGCACGGCAACCTACTCCAGCATTCTTGCCTAGAAAATTTCATGGACAGAGGAGCCTGGTGGACTACAGTCCATAGGGTTGCAAAGGGTCAGACACGACTGAAGCAACTTAGAACGCACATGGGAGCTTCTTGCAGAGGCCCCAGTTGCTCACTGAGGGTCCCACCCGCAGCCTCCTGCTGGCTCCCAGCACCCCCCAGAGAAGGAGAGAAGCCCCCTTGGCCAGCAGCCTGGACACAGCTCCATCTGTCCCCCTGCCCCTCATCTGGGCAAACATGAGCCCAGCAGCTCTTGGGGGCATGCAAGAGTGACCAAAACACAGCAGTCAGACTGTGAGGTGCTTAAGAGACTCAGACCTTTGCATTTGAGTCCTGGCTGTACTGTTCTCTAGCTCTATGATCCTGAGAAATTGCTTAGTCGATCTGTGCCTCTCTTTCCTCATCTGCAAAAGAAAGGTGATAATAACTGTATCTACTTCATGGAGTTGAAAGAATGAATGATTAAATAGAATGCATGGCACCGGGGACTTCCCTGGCAGTCCAGTGGTTAAGACCTCACCTTCCAGTGCAGGAGATGTGGGTTTGATCACTGATCGGGGAGCTAATATCCACATGACTCGTGGCCAAAAAACCGAAACAGAAAGCAGAAACAATATTATAGCAAAATTCAGGGAAGACTTTAAAAAATGGTGCACATCAAAAAAAAAATCTAAAAATAAATAAATAAAAATAAGTAAATGGTACAGAGTGGATGCTGTCAAGTAATGGCTGCATTGGTATTATTGATTACAGATCCAGTCCCCAGTAAGCTCAGGTTTAATACAATAAGCACAGTGAGTGTTCTAGAGAAAACCTCTGCTTCCGTCCACAAGCAGGGCCCTGAACGTCACTGAAGATTGACCGCTGACCGTGGTCACAGAGGTTATCTCTGTCTAGCACAGGATGCATCATACACGTGGAGCTAGGGTTTAAATGCCTTTGAGGCCTGGCTCACTGCAGACCCCACCACTCCCTCTCGCTTACTCTGGGCTGCTTCTTATACAGGCAGTTCCTGACTGGTCCCTGAAAGCCCTGGGGTGTGAGCCACTCTCTAGACTCTCATCTCCTGCTGATACATAAGACTCCGCATCCCAACCGCCACCTCATCCCCTGTCCCGGCGGAGGTCTGAGCCCCTAGCACTGACATTGTGATAATCCCCTCCCCCGAACTCCTTTGCCTTGACCCCAGACGTGGCTGCTGACCCACTTGAAGCAGACATCCCACCACCTTAACCGCATTATGCAGTGTCAGATATTCACGTGGCCTGGGGGTGAGCCATGGCAGCTCTCTCCAGCCCCGCTGCCCAGAGATCATGCGGAATTGGGTCTGCCTCTTCCCTGAGAGAAGCCCAGTCTTTCCTAGAAGCAGGACGAAGACAGAGGATGTGACACACAGCCTTTACAATGGTCTCCAAGAAACTCTCTGCGTCCAGCTGAAAATGTCCTCGGGGTCCCCTGAAAGTCTCAGCATGGTCTGCATGTCCCAGAGCTCAGGGTGGGGTAGGTAGGGGTGTGATGCTCTCAGCCTGGGCTCTGGAGGACACCACCACCTGTTGTGTGGAGTGGCCCAGGCTGACCCAGCCCAGCTGCTCTGGGAAAAACCCCAACCCCGAGCTTGGCAGCCTCAAAGCAGGGCCAGCAACTCCCGCAGAGAGCACTGGCCCCTGCCTCTCTGGAAGTGTGTTGTCAGGGCAACGGTGCTTTGAGTGACAGGCCAGTACCAAGCCTGAGTACAGGAACATCCACCAGCTTTGCCCCAGAGAACGGGGCTGGACCTGCACCCACGCTGAGGGGGTCTCTCCTCCTCTTCTGGTCCCTAAATCTGGATGTGGCAAGAAACACAGGGAGATGTAGGGGCTGCCCCCAAGCTCCATCTTTTCTCTCCCATCCTGAATCCCGGGGTTAGGTGCTTAGGGCTCATTACCCTGGAAACAGATGGACAGAGCCTGGACCCCGCCCTCTCTGGCTCATCAGAGCCGCAGGCTCTTCCCCCTTCTTGGGGCTGAAGAAGCAGCAGCAAGAGGCTGGAAGCCTGCCCTCCCCGCCCTCTCCTTGCCAGGCCCCAGCTTCTGCTCAGGTTTCCCTCTTCCATGAGCTCATGAAAAATTCATCTGCCCAAACCTCAGCTCACATACCGAGAAAACACACTCAGCTCTCTCCTAGGGGCCCTGCTTTGAAAGGTTCAGGGTTCTTGGGGCCACTGAAGTGAGCAGCTGTGTCGGCATGCGTATGGATACCTGTGCCGGCGTGGGGTTGGCTATACAGAGGGGTGTTTGGATTTAAACCGATGGGTGTGTTTGTGCCGTGTGTACATTGTGACCCATTTAGACTCAACTGCCAGGCAGGCTGGACCTGTGCGTCCGCTACAGGAGAGGAGAAGCTGCGGAGACCAGAATATGGGCTGGGAGAACCATTCCGGGCCAGGCTGAGGACCTTTCTGGGCCCCACCTGCTGGGAGGACCGGACTCCTAATGCTCTGCCCTGGTTCTAACTGCCAGAAGCCAAGGTCTGAGGGCCAGGGTCCTTGACCTCTGCCTCTGAGCAGGGCAGAACATCCGAGAAAGTGTGTCTTCATGCCCGTGGCATTGTGTGTGTACAGAGTGCATGCTCGTGCAGATGTGTGTTGAGATGGCCTAAGCCAAGCGGACTTGGGAACGCAGCTCTTGGGTAGCTAACCCTTGGCTCCCTGCCCCCCAAAACCCCCTCTTCCAACTCCACAGGTCCCGTCACTGGGAGGATCTGAGCACCAGGCCTGGCTCTCATGATGGTGAAGCTCGACTAAGAAACTAAGAGCCCTAGCGATGAAAAGTCAGAAAAGGTTATTTTTCAGGACCCTTGTTTCCTGTGACTTGTTGCAGAGAAATATTACCCCTGTTCTTACCGCTGTTCTCCCAGAGCAATAGGAGAGCGTGAAGTTATGAAATTGAGGGCACCTTCACTGAGCAATCGATTAGCAGCCGAGAGAGCTTGTGAATTGGCTGTCTGGACATTTCCAGTAATAAATTGTGAAATAGTCCATGAATAAGTAGTTGGCGGAGTTCAGAATTACCCCCTAGGAAATGTTGCAGGTCTAGAGACATTACTAAGGCGAGCACCATTTTAATGCTCTGGGCTTTGGCTGTTAAATATGTATGCCATCCGCAAAGCACTTCCCGAAATTAATGGCATTTTACAGCTGCTCCGAAGGCAGCGTATTTATATGGAGATGTATAGATTCTGGGGCTTGGTGGCTTCACAAATGAAGTGCTAATTTTAGAGGATAGGGCCAGGGAGGGGCTGAGAGATAGGGTCAGGAAGTGAGCCATCTCAGGGACCTTTCTGGAAATAGTTTTCCACTGCTAGCTATGATTTTTAACCTTTGGTGGCTTTGGGCATGGCCTCAAGGCTGGAAAGGTCGCTGCAGTAACAGGCCACGCAGTGCACAGAAAGACAATTATGATATTCATAATAATAATAATATTGCAGTTTATATTTGCCAAGCACTAAGTGCTTTTCACAGATTAACCCATGTAATCCTCCCAACAATTCTGTAAGGTAGGTTCTATTATTATTCCCATTTTACAGAAGGAGGTCGATTTCACTTAGCAGTCTATGCGTGGATGGTGATTCTCCTGGCAGAGAAGTTGCCTTCTCTTTAATTTGTTCCTGAGCTGACAGCAGGGCCACCTAGTGCAGTGGTGTAGGCAGTTCACTGCACAAGAGCTTCTGACCTACAGTTGAGACAGGATTGAAATCTCCACCCTGGCCTTCTCCCCAAGCCCCATGCTGGGGTCCCAGGCAGCATGGTCCACACTAGCCTAAGTCCCCTTCTCTCCAGGCAGGTCCAGCCCCTTCCCCGGCACCTCCTAGACTCTTTCCTCCAACCTTGTGAGCTGCCTACTTGGTTGGAGGCAGGGATGGGGGTCCTTGAGACTTAGCATGGACTCTAATCAAAAGACCCAGATTTCCACCCAATTAGACGGCAAAGTGGTTTTCTCAGAACCCCTTAGGTGTACAGACACTCCCTTGCCCTTTCTCTGAAGCATCCCAAAGGGCTGTTGAAACTCTAGAGTGAATCAGTCATGGGGTGGGATGGGATTTTGAGAACTAGTGTTGCCAGGGAAACAGGGCCAGAGAATGAGCCCATCTTCTGCAGTGGGAGCCTGGCACGAGGCTGCTGGTGGGTTTCTGCACCTGAGGACCCCTAATGAAGGCCCTTCAGGTTCAGCCAGCTCCAGGGGTCCACAGTGGCAAAGGAATGACCTCATCCTCTCATCACCACTTGAGAGAATGATGTGCTTAGTCGCTCATTCGTGTCCAGCTCTTTTGCAACTCCACGGACTGTAGACCGCCAGGCTCCACTGTCCATGGGGATTCTCCAGGCAAGAATACTGGAATGGGTTGCCATACCCTCCTCCAGGGGAATCTTCCCACCCCTGGGATCAAACTTAAGTCTCCCACACTGCAGGTGGATTCTTTACCATCTGAGTCACCAGGGAGGTGCCTCCAAAGGAGATATGTGCTCTTCTTGTGGGTCCAAGGACATGCGCTTCCCAGAACAAGTGTGTTCTGTCAGCCAAAGATTGTCACCCATCAGCTGAAGGCTTGAGGCATTCGGACAGATGAGGGTGCAGAGGTGGCTGAGGGGAGGGTTAAGGTCCAGAAAGGCCAGGGAGCTACAAGCAGGAAGGACTGGACCTGGACTCCATCTGACTATAGTTCAACTCCTGTGTGGCCTTGGGCAACTTACTGACCTTCTCTGAGCCTCAGTTTCCTCATCTATCAAATAGGGATAATGTCACCTGTCTTACAAGCTTCAATCAAACGGCTTATGAAACTGTTTGTCAGTGCCTGACACACAGTAGGAACTCAGTAAATGACTAGTTTGCTGAATTGAGCCTGTACACTGCAGTTCCTCACTCTGTGTATCTCATGCTAGACAAGGTCAATAGCTGTTTTCACCATTTTCCTGTCTCTGTTCCTAGTTATCAGGCTTCCTGGGTAGCTCAGCTGGTAAGTTCGATGCCTAGGTTGGAAAGTTCCCCTGGAGAAGGGATCGGCTATCTACTTCAGTATTCTTGGGCTTCCCTAGTGGCTCAGACAGTAAAGAATCTGCCTGCAATGCAGGAGACCTGAGTTCAATCCTTGAGTTGGGAAGATCGCTGGAGGAGGGCATGGCAACCCACACTTGCCTGGAGAATCCCCATGGACAGAGCAGCCTGGCGGGCTATAGTCCATGGGGTCACAAAGAGTTAGACGTGACTGAGCAATGAAGCACAGCACATCCCTAATTATTCTTTACAGGGTTGTCAGTGTATATTTCTAAATGAGAAATCAGACAGAGGTGGGCCCTTTGAGAGCCCATTACTGGCTCCCCATCACCTTGGAGGGAGGGAACCTGACATGGGACAGCTGCCAGGTGTACTGTAGAACCCAAGCCACCTCCTGAGGACCCCTCTGCCCACTAGGGAGAGGCACCGTGTGACTCAGTGCCTCTGGCACAGTGAGGTGGTTAAGAGCTCCCGCTCTGGGATTATACCAACCTGAGTCCAGATCCTCTCTCTATGGCAGCTGAGTGACCTCTCACAAGTCACCTTGTCTTCACCAATTTACTCTCTGCATGTACAGGATGAGGTTATTAGTATCTATCCCAGAGGTTGAAATTAAGACTAACAAGGTGATATCAGCTACCTCCACTGAACCCCACTGCTCTGCTGGGCTCTGCACTGGGCCCTCCACAGGCACCACTTCATCTGCTGGTGTCTGGCCCGTCCACGTGTAAATGCAAACTGTCATAGTTATCAGGAATCACCAGCAGATCCTAATGCTAGGGACTAGACCCTTGGAAAGAGAGAAAGGTATCAGGGAGCGGGTAGGTGTAGTCTTTTTATGCAGGAGTTGGGGGAGATGGGACAGGCTTTCCCCTGGTGGCTCAGATGGTAAAGAATCTGCCGGCGATGCAGGAGCCCTGGGTTCGATCCCTGGGTGGGGAAGATCCCCTGGAGAAGGGAATGGCAACCTGTTCCAGTATTCTTGCCTGGAGAATCCCATGGACAGAGGAGCCTGGCAGGCTACAGTCCATGGGGTTGCAATGAGTCAGTCGGACATGACTGAGCAACTAACACTTTCACTTACTTTCTTGGGGGAACAGTCAGAAGAAACTCGGAGAAGGCGTTCTGGAGCAGCGTGCTCACACTTGAGCAGACGTCAGAATCCTCTGAAGGGCTTCTCAAAGCACACATTTCCAGGCCCCACCTAAGGGTTTCTGATTCATTATTTCTGGATGGGGCCTGAGAATGTGCAATTCTGACAAGTTCCCAGGTGATGCTGCTGGTCTGGGGACCACATTTTGAGAACCATCAGCCTGTGTTAATGATGCAACAGAGAGAAAGTGAGATTCAGAATCACAGTCTTGAGTTCAAATTCCAGTTCCACTAGCTTCTAGCTCTGTGAACATTGGGACAATCAAATCCATAAGGACCTACTAAGTTCTGCATGCATGTCAGTAGGTGGTCATCTGTGAGGCACTAACTTGGCTTTCCCTCTCCTGACTTAGTGGGCCATTCTTCTGAGCCACCCCCAAAGATGGCTTAGAACACACTTGCAGAGGCCTAGGCCCAGGCTCCCTGACCCCAGGCGGCCCTGTCCCACCCACTCAGCGTCCATCAGCCCCTGTCCTCTCTGTCCCCACAGGAGGAGCCCTTCGTCATGTTCCGGAAGTCCGACAGGACCCTGTTTGGGAATGACCGGTTTGAGGGCTACTGCATCGACCTGCTCAAGGAACTGGCCCACATCCTGGGCTTCTCCTACGAGATCCGGTTGGTGGAGGACGGGAAATACGGGGCACAGGACGACAAGGGCCAGTGGAACGGCATGATCAAGGAGCTCATTGACCACGTAAGTGGGGTGGGAGCACCATGGACAGGGCCGTCCGGGAGGCTTGGCCAAGTCCTCTATGCACGTCAAGACGGGGCATCCTGGCAGACCGCAGCCCCGGGGCAGGGGAGATGGAGACAAAGGAGCCATTGGTACAGGCTCCCCCGGCACATTCTAAACATTACCTGCCCTCCAGCTCAGGGCCTTCGCTTTCCAGAAGCATTTTTCTATCCAGGGCCTGCTAATGAATGCAAGGACATGATCTGTACCCCTTATTTCTTCTATCGTTTATCCTTACAACAACGCAGTGAGATGGGTACTGTTATTACCACCCATTTAACAGATGAGGAGGGTAAGGCAGAGAAAGATGAAGGCTCCCAGCTAGTAAGAAGTGGAGCTGGGACTGAGAGAGTCTTTTGGAGGCCCTCTGCTTATGAAAGCCCTGGGCTCCCACGTCTGCAAAGAGCCATCTGACCACCAGACCCAGGGTTCATGCAGTCACTCTTTTCCACCTGAAAAGCATCAGCCAGAAGGATTATTGTCACTTTTCCTCTCCAAGTGCAGACAGGTAGCCTCAGGACCTTCTTCAGTTAGCCCTCTTGCCCCTGTCAGAGGGGAGCCAGGAAGAGAAGGAGGCTGGAACTCAGAGCTACAAGGCTCAAGTAGAGCCTCAGTGGTGGAGTCATTTCCTCGGCCCTAGAAAATCAGTCCCCCAGGGAAGGCTGGTGGGAGAGGCTAATGGTCAAGAGAGTGAACCCAGTCTGGACTTGATCCCTACTCTTCCACCTACTAGCTGTGTGCTTCTGGTCAAGTTTCTTAACCTCTCTGCTCCTCAGTTTCCTCATCTGTAAAATGGGAATGATAATAATGGCCCCCCTCCCCCACAGGCTGTAGTGAGGACTAAGGTCACATGTGCACACTACACAGTCAGCGCCGTGTCAGTCCTTGCTTGTATTATTTTAATCATTATGGCTACTCCTTTGAGGCGGGGAGAGGGCTTCAGGAAGTCTCTTTTTCTCCCTAAGCTCATTTCCTACCTCAACAGTGAGAATAATGATGCCTGCTCTACGTTCTTCCCTGCTTGTTGGCGGAGGTGACAACTGGTGGGGAAGCAGCTCCTAGACAGTGGAATTCAGTCTAACCGGGAGGGAGGGGTGTTGTCACCATTATTAGTAATAACTGTAATTATTATGGAAATTAGTCAGCAGGCCCCAGAGACATCTCCATTTATCGGCTCCCCCCTGAGCGTTATGAGTGGGGCTCTGGAGCGTGGGGCTCTGGGTGGGATCTGAGCATGTCATTTGCAGAAGTGAGCTGGGCTGGGGAGGAGGGCGGGATCCCATGGACAGTGGAGGCCACATTTGGAGGGGAATAAGGCTAGTGACGCTCTTGCCATCCACAGCATCCCCAGCAGCCCAAGAGCTCTGCAGAGCCATTTACAAGGGGGAAGACCAGAAAACCTAGCAGCTTCCAAGGCTGACCCTCAGCTGGAGGAAAGAGGGGGTCTTGTTCATGGCCTGCATGCAGCCTAGTATCCATCAAAACCATGGGCCCTGACGGCACATGCAGGGACCTTGTTAAACCCAATTCCCTACAATTGATGAGCCTATTAATCCTAGCTTGGTGCCACTTTTAATAACATCATAACCATTTATTAGTGTCGTCAGATAATTAGTCTTCTCACTAGCTCATAGAAAGCGTGGCAAAGGCTTGGCAATATTATTACTTCCTTATTAGGGATCTGAACGCAGATGTGAAAATGATGAATGCCCGCCTTTGCAAGAATCTGCCCCTTGAGGGCCATTTGGAGGCCCTGGGTGGAGCCTCTGACCAGCAGGACTTAAAAAGTCCTTCACTGATACTCTGCTCATCTCTGTCCATGCCACAGGCCATCCCAGGAGACAAGATTATGCGGGAAGGTGGGGGATCTAAAGGGCGTGTCCCCCTCTTGCTCACATCCTCGCCTTCCTCTGAGTTGTCTCCAACTACGGGAGCAAAACAGATGATTGGACAGAGCAGTGGTTTCTCCATCCATCTCCTGGTCTCTCAGATCACCACTGTTCCCATCTCCACTGCCTGCTCTCTCTCACTCCCCACCCCCGCCCCACCCCCTTTGGAAGTCTCCTGCTGGAATCCATGCCTTAAATTACTCCCACGTGTTTTAATGTCTTTGGAATCCAAGAGAGATGGGTTCAAATTCAGGGTCCAGCACATTTTAGCTGACAGTAGGAAAGCTATTCAACCTCTCTGGCCTCTATTTCCACATCTAGGAAGTGGGAATAATAAGTCTTCTGCCCAGGGTTCGTGGGAAGATTTAAAAATGCTTAGCCAAGTGCCTGGTGCTCAGCAACTGTGCAGTGCACAGGACTATCTTACTCCTCACCATTTCCTCCTGTCTAAAGTATGTACGTGCGTGGCCATGATGATAATGAGGGAGTCTGCCCCTCAGCCATGATCACCCTGGTGGGCCACAGTGACCCGGGATCTGGATCTTGCCCCTCTGAATCTAAAAAGGAGACTCAGGGAACTGACTCACACTGATCAGAGTCACAGGGAATCGAGGCACACTTGAGACATCACCCGCTTACAGCACTGGAGACCTTTCCCGACACCTGCCGTCCAGAGCTCCTGTTCTAGCACCAGGTGCCTGGGGTCTTGCTGGGGAGTATGGAGACAGAGCTCTAAGTGTGGAAAGCCTGGAACCAACAGGAGAGACTGCTGCTGCAGAAAGGGGCAAGAGATGAGCCTTGAAGGGCCTTGGGTGCTGCAAGGCACAGTTGAAAGATGTAGAGCAAGGGAGTGACATCAAATTGGGACTTGTGCTGCCAGGCTGAAACGGAGCCAGTCTGGAGGCCATCCCTGGGACCTGGGTGAAGGAGAGCATGGTGGCCCCCAAGGATTGTGGTCAGAAAGGAGAGAAGTCGATGGCACAGGATGGAGCCATGAAGGTAGAATCCACAAGGTTGGCAGTTGACTGGATGAAGGAGGAGAAGGGCAGGGAGGAATCAAGGACATGGTGTGAAGTTCTAGCCTGGATGGCTGGGGAGGGAGTGGCATCATCCCCAGAGACAGAGCCTCCTGGGAAAGCAGAGGATCCAGGAGAGGTTCTGACATCATGTTGGGATTGGGGTTCCTAGAGGCTTGGATTCCAGCCACAAGGGTTCCTTCCTGTGGCTGGACACTCAGAGCGGGGTTGATTGGGAGAAAAGAGAGGAGGGCTGGGGGCAGGACCCTGAATGGTGAGAGAATGGGATGAAAAGGAGGCCTCCACAGGATGCCCACTCCTGCAAAGCCAGAGCGGAGGGAGGAGAGCCAGGGAGAGTGGGCGATGGAGCCAAAGAAGCAAAGAGGCTGCTGGGAAGGTGTGGGCACAGGGTGTGAAGCAGCAGGTGAGGAGGTGGAGGCAGGTGAGGATGGACCTGCATCCATGGGTTAGCATGAGTGCCATCTCCCAGGAGTACAGGTCAGCCCAGCACAGGTTCTGTGACCACCCCGGCCTGGCCTCCTGCAGGCTTTGTGCTCAGAGGCCAAGGAGTCCTGTCCTGGCTGCTCTACCAGGCCCTTGAACAGTAGGGGAAGGAGAGGGAGCAGGAGCCTGGCCTCAAGGGGAGGCCTGAATGCCCTCCAGCCACAGGAAGCTGTTCATTCTTTAATCTTGAAATTGTTACATCTCACTATAGTATATAAGGCAGTTTGCCTGGTTCATGGAAGGGGCTGGACCAAAATGGGTTTGGACCAAGATGGATAGGAGTGGTCCTGGGTAACCCTGATGTCATCCCTTCCCCTGTGAAAGAAGTAGCACTGCCCAGATGTGATTCCCCATAAGACGGAGAGCAGAGCAGGGGAGTGGCGCAGCTCCACGGACCCATGTCCCAGCCCGACTCTTCTTCTGGACAGACAGTGCCTTTGGATTATACTGGCACTGCCCGCACCTGGCGTGGGGCTGGGCTTGCAGAGCAGGCGTTGATGGGTGAAGGGCGTGTGAGTGAGCATGTGGACTGGCACGCCTTCCCCAGAGACAAGGCTGTGGGGTCATGACTACTGAGCCTCCCATCCAAAGTGTGTGAGCGGAGGGTCTAGTGTCAAGGTCGTGACCCCATCATGCACTGTCTCCTGCCTCCAAAGCAGGAACCAGATCTTGGTTCTGGCCGGCATGCATTCGTATTAGAAGGAGCCCCAGACTCCTGTTTGGGTGGCCGGGAAATTCTAAGCCAAGCCACCTCCTTCAGACTGGCCAGTGCACTTTGAAGCCAGGCATGCTGGGACCTCACCTGGGGCAGGTAAGAATCCTGAATGAGACAGAGCCGGTGAGGGCAAGGAAGCAGATGGATGAAAAGGTAGCCTCTTATCAGGGTATCCAGGTTGCCCAGAGCAAAGACTGAGGCACTCTGAGGAAGCTCAGGATCTACCTGCGGACGACCAGATAAGCAGGTGAGGGAGGCAGGAAGGACTTGGGCTCCATTGAGATGCACCCCAGGGCTGTCAGCTGGACTCAGCAAGCAGAGACCAGCCTGGAAAGATGTGGAAAGAGCCTGGCAGGAGGTCAGGGTCTAGACAACCAGATGTGAGAGAGGACAAGAAGCAAGGTAGCAATAGAGCTGCAGGGGCGAGGTGGGTATTGAAGAGAAAGTGAGGTCAGAGGGAGCAACGGGAACAAGCTAACCCTCCTGCTGAGGACTGTTCCTTCATTCTTTCTGCAAAGCTTTATAGAGCCCTGTCTCAGCCTGGGCTCCTGGGGGCGGGGCCTGGGCTCCTGAAGGGCGGGGCCTGAGGAGGAGGCTTAGATGCCACTGGTGACTGAGTTAGAGGGTGTGATGCTGGGGAGAGTCAGGGCAGGGAAGTGGAGCAGAGGGGAGGGAAGGCCAATGCAAGGATGTCAGATTGAGCTGGTCACCACCGAGTGAGACTAATCCAAGTCGGCACCCCAGAAAAGCCTGACAAAGCGTGTCTCAGAGCCATCTCTTGGGGTGAAGGGAGAAGAGGAGCAGGTGCATCCACTGGCTCCTGACTTCCACGCATTTCTGGGTTTAGCAGGGCAGGCACAGGAACCAATCAGGACGCTGCCGGAGCATCAACAGGAAGTTGTGGGGCAGGGGTGTCTGTGTGCAAGAAGTGCTCAGGTAGACAGGAGGCGAGATGCTGTCAGCTTGTGCCTGTATGAGGCTGGTGGTGGCCAGAGGGTCTGACCTGGTGCATGAGAGGGGTGAGCCAAGCACAAATGATGTACCGGACCCAGGGTGGGGACAGGAAATGTAGGAGCAACCAAGGTCAGCGTGATCCCTGCCCCTCTAGGAACAAGCAATGAATCAGCCGAGTTAAATTTCATTAAAATTTTGATCAGTGCTGCAAGGGGGAATATGTATAGGGGACTTTGGGAGTATATAGCAGGAAAATGACTCAGACTTCCCTGCAGAGGTGACTCTTGGAGCTGAAACTTGAAAAATGAAGGAGAGATATTCAGGGCTTGGATATGAGTACTGACCTGGATGGGGGCACTTAGATTGCTGAAGTTTCTGCCCTTGTGGGGGCCTGTGGGGTGAGCAGTAAGGTTCCCCAAGCGGACCCTGTGCAGACACCAGCCTTGCAGATATGCAGGCGGTAGGGGAGGGGGTATATTCTAGAGATGGGAATGGAGGTGTGGTGTATCCCCCATAGAGTGCCACAAAGTGGGGAACGCCAGCTGAGCCGTCCTGAAAGACAGCCCTGCAGGGATTCAGGAGTGGGCCGTTCTCCCAGGCCTTGGAAAGGCACAGGCTTCAAGTCTCACTCCTGGGCGTCCATCAACTCAGGAGGCCTATGTGTGAATCATGGATACACAACTCCTCGGTCAACACTTAGGAATTTTCTAGCACCTGTCCCATCTCTTTAGATATATACAGGCTTTTATGAGGTTGTTGGCAGCTGCATTGCTGATTGATAAGTGCAGCGCTGGCCGGCTGGAGGGACATCAATGGACACTTCTCGTGACTCAGGGTACCCTCCTGCAAGAATGGCGGTGCACCAGGCCCCAAGAGAAGGCTCACTGGGTGACCTCTTCTAAACCTCAGAAGGGGAATCCAGCCAATGCCTCCTTTGATCAGGTTATTGATTCATTTGTTTATTCAGTTAAGTCCCATGCTAGGTGCTGTGGATACAGTGTGAACAAAACAGTTAGGATCCCTTCCCTGAGCCTCAGGATCTTACGTTCTAGGAGGGGAAACAGGCAGTAATCTATGACTGTGTGAATAGGTGTCACTGTTCTGTGAGAGGAGTGTGGTAAGTGAAAGAGCTTCCCTGGCTCCCAGGCTGGGGCCCGGGCTGAGAGATCCCGCCAAACGGAAACCAGTGGGAAGCTGCTGATGATCCATCCCAGGAAAGCCTGGAGGAAAGTACTGGAGACTTGTGAGAGGTGAGAGTAACTCAGGAAATGCCTTTCCCATGCCCTTGGCTGGCAGCATTCAGAGAGATCCAGGAAGGGGGTCTGGGTCATGTCTAACTCCCTGGCATGCATCAGAAGATGGCACATGAGGGTCAGAAGGAGGAGGGGCATGGACTTGGGAGGATGTCCCCCAGTAACAGCCACAGCCTTGAGACTATGCCCTCGGGCCTCCCAGCCTCCAGGTAGGCTGGCATATGTGCCAGGAAGATCTGGTCTCACAGACACACCACCATCGCCCTCCTGTGTCCCATCTTCCTCCTAACTGGGACAGAGACCTTGTTTCTGTCCTGTTTGTGTTGGACCCAACCCCTGTTTACAAGGCCGGGGGCTGTCACTGAGGGTGCCATGGAGCTGAAAACGTCGCTAGGCCCTGACTGAAGAGGGCCGTGAGGACAAGTGAGGGCCATCAGTGAATGCTCAGGACCACTGATGGTCATAAGAAAGGTTGCCATTAAGGGCAAGGACGCAGCGCAGCATCCAAACTCTGGAGGGAGGCTGGAGAGAGACAGTCAGGACCTGGCAGACTGGCAGGGGTCAGCATGGCCTCAGAGAGAAGGGGGATGCTGAACAGGGAAACAGGCCAGAGCTCAGCCCACAGGCTGGAGTAAGGGCTGATCAGAACTCTTGGGGGTACTTTGATGCTAAGTCTTCCATCAAAACCATACTGAGCCCCTTCTTTTTGCCTGCCTTGGTACTAATCCTAGAGATGCCATCAGAGTGTGAAGTAAATGTAGCCCCTGCCCACCTCCCCCCACCTCCACCACCAGAGCTTATGTACCAGCAGAGGAGCCAGATATCAAGCTGCTGCTGCTGCTGAGTCGCTTCAGTCGTGTCCGACTCTGTGCGACCCCATAGACGGCAGCCCACCAGGCTCCTGTGTCCACAGGATTTTCCAGGCAAGAGTACTGGAGTGGGGTGCCATTGCCAGTGACTTACAAATCAATATTCAGCTGTGTGAGGACCAGTGCAGGGGCTATGGGAATGTACAACTCAGACCTCACAGCCTGTAGAGGGCGGGGGCTCCCTGTCCCTAGGTCCTTGGGCTTGACTGGGTAGGGCCTGTCTGGGCGGACACCACCCTTAGGGCCCTGTGGGATGGGGAAAGAGAACCACTATAGATAGGAGACGGAGCCATAGCTCATCCTTCCCCAGGGTCCCTGTGGCTACGAAGCAGGAGGACCTGCTCATGCTTCCTGGAGACAGAGGTGCAGCATGGTGCCTTCCGGGACTCAGGAATCAGCTGCTCTCCCACGCCAGGGAGAAACACAGCATCATTCCGCACTATCAGGCCATGAGGCTGCCGTTAGCTCAGGAAGCTGGCGTGTGAATCACAGGTGTTGGTAGCAGACCCATCCGCTAACATTCATGAATTTACTAGCACTCCTTTCCCCTCTGTTCAGATGTGTGGGTTATTGAGGTTGCTGGCTGTCGGATTAATGTCTAGGGCTTTTCAGGGGGCTCTGTGTTTTCTTTAGCTCAGAGTCTGGGGTTCATCAGCAGACACTGTCTGTGACTTGCTCTTAGAAACTGTGAGGTGCCCAGCCAGCTGGCTCTGAGAGCATGCTTGCCGATTTTCTCTTCTAAACCAGCAACATCCCATTCATTCAGTCCCCAGGTCTCTACTTGGAGGCCTGCTATGAGCTGGACACTGTGTTAGGTGGAGGGCATACCATAGTGAAAGGACACTGACTCAGGCCAGCTCTCTGGAGCTTATGGGCCAGTAGAGAGGAAATCACTTAAAACCTCTGAAATCACAACTGTGATCAGTGCTGAGAGCGCAAGTACCTGGTGCTATCAGAGTCATCACTAGGGAGGCTTGATTTCATCTGAGGATTTTGTCTGTGGAAGTGATGTTTGAGCTGAGATCTGAAGGAGAAGCAGATATTAGCTAGACAAAGGTTCAGGGAAGAAGTTCCAGGTATAGAAGAGTGTTGTCCAAAGGTCCTGAGGTGAGCATGGACTGGAGGGTCTGAAAGAAGCCAGTGGGAAGAGAACCAGGGGGAACAAGATGGGAGGTGAGACCGTAGAGGCAGGCAGGACTGAAACTGCACTTTCTAATGCAGGAGCCACCAGCCACATGGGGTTGTTTAAATCTGAACTTTAATTAAAATCAACTGGTTACATTAATTTAAATTACTTAATTTACAATGAATGAAATCAAAGTATAAATTCAGTTCCTCAGTTATACAAGCCACATTTCAAATTCTACTTGTGGCCAGTGGCTACCATATTGGACAGTGAAGATATAAAGCATTTCAATCATCGCAGAAAGTTCTGCTGGACAGCACCAGCTAGATTGTGTATGGTTTCATGAACCCATAATAAGAATTTTCTGGAGGGCAGAGGGAAAAGTCTTAACATATACTAAGCAGCATTGGGAATCAGAAAAGAGTCTATTTGGAGAAACAACACTTTAGGGAAAGAATGGAAGGTGAATTCCATGGATCCCACACACTAGAAATGTGGGCAGAGAGCCAGCAAACAGAGCCCTGGATTCAAGTCCTGCCCATGTGGCAAGAGTAAGCCTTGTTTTCTTGGGTGGCTTTGGAAGTAGAAGTACAAGGACCTGGTGGAAAGTAGGGGCGAATCAGCATGTTCCTGCAGCCACAGGGTTCCCAAGCATGACCAGGTGTTGCAAAGTGTATTCTGGGGAGGCCCAGGTAGTCATGGTCAGGAGCCAGAGTCAAGTTCAGATCTCTGGGAATGCAGCGTGGGCTCAGGAAGGGCAGGGTGGGCCCAGCCCTAAAACTTGCCAACAGAATGGGCCAGGTGCAGGGGCGGGGCTGGCAGCAGCTGGTACAGGCAGTTGCATGCGTCCTCCCCAGAATCTGAGTAATATGTGTATGAGTGTCCTTGGGCTGTCACAAACCTGGGAACTTAAAACAGCAGAAGTTTATTCTCTCTCAGTTCTGGAGGCCAGAACTCAGAAATCAAGGTGTCTGCAGAGTTGGTCCCTTTGGAGGGAGCATTTGTTCACTGACTCGCCTAGCATCTGGTGTGGCTGGCAATCCTTGGCATCCTTGGCTCAAAGCTACATCACTCCAGTCTCTACCTCCGTTATCACATGGTCTTCTCTGTGTGTATCTGTGTATTCTCTCCTCTTTTATAAGAACATCAGTCATTGGATTTAGAGCTCCCCCTAACCCAGTATGACTTCATCTTAGCTTGGTGACTTCCATAAGAGCCTAATTTCCAGAGCCTCTGGGTTGGTGAACACGTGAAGATGAGGGGAGGATGGGATGCCCAGTGAAAGAGAGAAAGCATGGAAGCACCATACCCACTCCTGTATAACCTGCCCTATGTATCTCCTCCATCTAGCTGTTCCTGAGTTCCGTCCTTTTATAATATCCAGTAACTTCAGTGGCTTCACCATTGTACTCCCCACCAACCACCTGTGAGGGATCGAGTTGCTCTGCATCCTCATTGCCATTTGGTATTATTACCATTGTTTTATTTTGGCTCTTCTGATAATTAGGTAGTAGTATTAGGGGGATTTTAAACCACGTGGGCTGTGTTGCTGGGGGACGGCTGAGGGAACTACTGTGATGCGCAGAGTCTGAATAAAAAAAAACAGGCTTGTGCCAGGAGACTTCACAAGGCTGCATATTCAGGAAAGGCTGTTTTGCACACCAATGGATTTAGGGGCACTCGGCAGGAGCCAGAGAGAAACAGATCTTTGGGGAAGTGAACAATCCCACTGAAGACATAGAAAGTGAGTCCTTCCTTAGCAAAGTCCCAGTTACTCTACCTAGGAATTTCTCCAAGATTATTTAATCATAGTGGCAACAATAAGATACTGTTTTAGTGGGGAGGAGGGGAGAGGAGGAGGAGCCTATTTCCAGGTAATGTCACATTCATAGGTACCAAGAGTTAGGACTTGAATATATTTGGAAGAGGATGCACAGTTCAACTCATTGAATGTGGCTGGTATGGTAGAGTGATAAAACATTTGAGTTTGAGGTCATGGTCAATGGGTCCATGCTCTGGCTCAGCCACTCACCAGCGTGGGAGGCAGCTCTGCTCATTTCTGTATCACAGATGTCACTGACCACTCACAAGCTTGACCAAATCCCCTAGCCTAACTGAATCACATTACCCTTACCTGGGATGAGGTGATCATGTTTACTGCACCATGGGACTGCGGGCAGGTCACATATGGCAATACATATAGTACACGTAGCAGTGCTTGGTATGTAAGTGAAAGTAAAAGTTGCTCAGCCATGTCCGATTCTTTGTGACCCCATAGTCCATGGGATTCTCCAGGCCAGAATACTGGAGTGGGTAGCCATTCCCTCCTCCAGGGGATCTTTCCAACCCAGAGATCGAACCCAGGTCTCCTGCATTGCAGGCAATTCTTTACCAACTGAGCCCCCAGGGAAGCCCAAGAATACTGGAGTGGGTAGCCTATCCCTTCTCCAGTGGATCTTCCTGACCTAGGATTCAAACTGGGGTCTCCTGCTTTGCAGGTGGATTCTTTACCAGCTGAGCTACCAGAAGTACCCACAAAAGATGGTAGTTCCTTCCACAGAAGGTATATATAAACTTTAACAGGTCACAGTCAGCAAGCAGATGCCCAGGGGAACCCCAATCAAGAGGCAGAGCACATAGATGGGGAATCTGGTTGAGATCAAAGGAAGCAAAGTAGGCAGGGACACCAGACACAGGTAGCAAGCTGAGGCTTTCCAGGTTTCACTCTCAGGTATGTGGCTAGTGTCTGACCAGCGGTCAAGGGGCCTGGATACTAAGGGCAAAAATGTGGAGCTGTAGCCAGCTAAGCATTCTTTCCTTCACTTTTGGTTGCAGAGATGCAGTAAAGTAAGTGGTGCCAATCGACCTTATGTAAGCTTGGAGGAGAGTAGGACAGCTTCTTTGTAAGTAGAAAGCTGCTTATGGTGATGGAGTTCTGGAAGTGCTATCCTGTCTGGTCCAGAGGTTTATAGAAAAAGGTATGGAAGGTCTTCAGTGAGGCAGATGGAGCTAACAAACCACCCATAAGACCAATGAATATGTCGGACGAGTCAGAGGTTTGGTTTGTTCAAGGACGTGATTACTGACAGCGAAGTCTTCATACCCTCTGTGAGCCTCAGTTTCCCTCCACAAATAATACAGGTTGGAATAGATGTGCTGAAGGTCTCTTGTCCAGCTCTGACAGCCTATGATTTTATGAATCATCCTCAAAGAAAACTTGCACAAGTAGGAAGAGCCTGCCAAGATTGGGCCTTTCATTCTGAGTAATGAGCTGAAACAGCAAAGGCTTGACATCTGTTCGGCTCTTTCAAGGGAAGTTGGACAAAATAATGCCTTTTTCAAAGAAATCGTAACCAACAGTGAAATGTAGTATTTCCTGCCCAAACCAAAGTGGAGAACTCCAGCCTTGCTGAAGCCCAAGGGAGAACACACATCAAAACTTCTCATAAAGAAAGTCAGGTTGACCAGCTGTCTTGCTGCTGTAGGCACAGAATGCCTAGACACCCCTGCCTTCTAACACCATTAAAACCAGAGAGCAGAAAGGCTGGTGGCAAGATTCTGAAGATTTCTGAGACCATCTGGGGAAAGAAAGAGGGCCTGTGGCCCTGTAGTTGGCTTTCTGGCTAGCCCGGGAATACTCCTGGTTGGGATAAGCATTGGCCACAAACACCTTGATCTTCGAGTTACTAACACTGTCATCCAACCTGCCATCAAAAGCCAGAGGAAGATTTGCCACCACTGACTTTGAGGTTCTTCCCAAGAATCCATTCCAAACCCCAGAAGCCATTCCCAGAGACCAGTTCCAAATGCATTCTGAGCAGTGATGATGACTTTGGAGTCAGAACAGAGCCTCCCAAAGTGCTGTGCTTTGAAAGGACAGGGCTAGGGAAACAGTGGAAACAGTGTCAGACTTTATTTTTTAAGGCTCCAAAATCACTGCAGATGGTGATTGCAGCCATGAAATTAAAAGACACTTACTCCTTGGAAGGGAAGTTATGACCAACCTAGATAGCATATTGAAAAGCAGAGACATTACTTTGCCAACAAAGGTCCGTCTAGTCAAGGCTGTGGTTTTTCCAGTAGTCATGTATGGATGTGAGAGTTGGACTGTGAAGAAAGCTGAGCACCGAAGAATTGATGCTTTTGAACTGTGGTGTTGGAGAAGACTCTTGAGAGTCCCTTGGACTGCAAAGAGATCCAACCAGTCCATTCTAAAGGAGATTAGTCCTGGGTGTTCATTGGAAGGAATGATGCTAAAGCTGAAACTTCAGTACTTTGGCCACCTCATGCGAAGAGCTGACTCATTGGAAAAGACTCTGATGCTGGGAGGGATTGGGGGCAGGAGGAGAAGGGGACGACAGAGGATGAGATGGCTGGATGGCATCATCGACTCAATGGATATGAGTTTGAGTGAACTCCAGGAGTCGGTGATGGACAGGGAGGCCTGGCGTGCTGCAATTCATGAGGTCACAAAGAGTCGGACACGACTGAGCGACTGAACTGAACTGAACTGAGGGGAAGCCAAGTTCTATAATCATGATATGCCAACATTATAAGGGATCCTAGAACTTCAGGACTTAAAGGGATCCTCCAGAATGTCCCGCCACAGTTCCCACTGCACTTGGAATCTTATCCACAGTCTCCAAAGGGGATTCCCTTGCCTGGAAGCTGCATGAGAGCAGAGCTGGATCTCTTGCTCGCCTCTCTACCCCTGACTGTTGCACAGTAGGTCTTGACCAAATACACGCTAGTCACTGGGCACCTTCCCTGACAGTTCTCTCTCCTTTTGTTGCTTTCCTTTGAACACACCCTGAGATGAGAGTACTCCAGGGAGCCAAGGTAGCAGCAGCTGCTCATTTCTTCTCCCTTGCCTTCAAAGCTAGGCAAGTTCCAACACACACGTTTAGAAATTTACCAAAGTAAGATCCCAGTATGAAACAGCCTTTCTAATAGGCTCCCCTTCCTTGATGTTCCCAAGTAGTCCTGCTGCTAAGTCACTTCAGTCGTGTCTGACTCTGGGCAACCCCATAGACGGCAGCCCACCGGGCTCCCCCAAGTAGTCCTAAGATTCACTAAACCCTTGGGCTCCTAATGTCAATAATCAGCCATGGGGGCTGGTGCTAGAAGGAGAAACACTGGGGTGAGCAACACCAGGGTTACGTGTTTGCCAACGTCCCCCAGCCTGGGGCACCAACAGTCATTTCAGAGCTGGGGTTCTACCCATAGCAATCCTCCTTGCCTTGAAGTCTCATTTCAACTTGGTTGCTGGTTTCCATTCTAGGACTGGTGGAGTCGGAGGTGTGTTAACAGCTATCACTTAGAAAAGAATCTGATTAACGTCCATTTTCCCTACTAGACTGTAAGCCCCATAAAGGCAGAAGCCACATCTGTTTGGCTCAGCTGTGGATCCCTAGTGCCTAGTGGATCTCACAAAATAATTAATTAATTGTTTAATTAATCAACTAATTAAGCTGGGCCAAGTCAGAGGGTGACTGCCTAGGGACTATTGTTTGGAAGGGGATTCTAAGAGGCAGCTGCTGCCACCCTTAGCAAAAGGGTCTTTAGTCCTGATCTTTAGGACTCAGCCTCCCTTTCTGTTCTGCCCCATCTGAGAAAGGGAATTGATTATGTTCACATTCTGGTAAATATCCACAGGAGCCCAAGGGAGAGCCTCTGAGAGGGAAACATTATTAATCAACAAACACTGCATAGGCTGAGATGGGGCTTGGTGGTAGAAAAACAGAGCAGTGAATCAGCCACAGTCCCAACTATACTTAGGGACTTACAGGTAAGTAGGCAGATATGACAAAAGGGCACATGCCGGCACATACTGCCATTTCCACTGAGCAGGTTAGGACCTTACCACAGGACAGAAGGAGCTTCACGGGCATTCAGAATTGCAGGCTATCAGGGAGGACTTCTTGAAAGAGGTAGCATGTGCAAAGAAATATTTAAGGTGGTGAAAGTTAGACAGCAGGGAGAGGCATTCTCAACAGGCACAGTGTGTGTAAAACATAGAGGTCAAGAAGGGAATGTGGTAAACAAGAAGCAGTTAAGTGGGACCTTGTGCTCGAGGAGAGCAGTGGGGCAAGCCTGCAAAGATGGGAAGGCAAGATTGCAGATTTTTAATCAGAAAAAGCTCAGCCTAGAGATATGAAACTTTAATTACTCCCCTTGTTAGAACTGTGATGGAGTGAGCTCTATCGGCGTGTGAACATCCCTAGCTTTCTCCAACCCCTTCCCTGCCTCCTCTGCTCTGTCCTCTTCCCGCCCCTCTGCTACTACAGAGGGCTCAAAATTTGTTTCATTTCTCCCCCAACCCTTTCCCACCAAAGAGAGTATTATTTTTGCCCAACAGGTTATGGGGGCTTTGAGGATATATAGACTATCCAAAATGGGGTAAAGCATGCAAGATGTAGATAGGAAAGGAAAATGGATATAAATAAGGGGTGCTGTGGATTCTGTGTCCTCTTCATGACATTTGAAAGTCACAAAAAAAGAACACAAGCTATTTTTAAATGTTCGTAGATTGCTGAACTATATTTGACAAGGCACCATTTCGAGAATGGACCACATGGGTTACAGCTGTAATAGTGTTCCACTCCCCACATGTTGATACCATGTCCTCTTCCTCAAGGCCATCAGCTCTTGGATAACAGGGGTTAAGTCTAATTCACGGTTGTCTCCCAGCACCCTGGGCATTGCCTGGCCCAGAAGAAGAATTAGTAAACAGTGAAATTGAAGAGTGTTAAAGTGTTCCGGGGTTCAGGCAACAAACTCCACTTCCCTCCCTCGTCTCTCCTCCTTTCAAGAAGGGATGTTCTGTCCCCCGCTAGCTTAGGCTTTGTTCATAGTCTGTCTCTGTCTCTCTCACTGCAGAAGGCAGACCTGGCCGTGGCCCCCCTGACCATCACCCACGTCCGCGAGAAGGCCATCGATTTCTCCAAGCCCTTCATGACCCTCGGCGTGAGCATCCTCTATCGCAAGCCCAATGGCACCAACCCTAGTGTCTTCTCCTTCCTCAACCCCCTTTCCCCAGACATCTGGATGTATGTGCTCCTCGCCTACCTGGGTGTCAGCTGTGTCCTCTTTGTCATCGCCAGGTAAGGGTAATGCCCTGGCCAGAGCTCTGGCCCAGGGTTAGGGGCTCAGGAAGCCAGGCAAGTCCCCTCCGTCCTCAGCAGTTGGCACAGAAGGCCCAGGTTCAGACCACTGCTTACCTGCTCCTGTCTCTTTCCCTGAGGCTCAGATCCTTTCATATCCCCCAAGGAACATTTCACGGCCCTCTAACTTAAATTCCCCTAGTCCTCACCCTGGTCTGTGTCCATGACTTTGAGAGGTATCAGTTGTATCCTAGGTCCTGTGACCAGGCTTGGAGAGGTTCAATCACTCCCCAAAGCTGGACCACTTGGACCAGGCACCCAGTACAGCAGACCCAGGTGGCCCAGCAGGTAGCTTAACACTTACAAAACAGACTGTGTCCATCCACTCCACAACAGCAGGAGGAACAATGCCACATAAACTCACTCGCATACGCACATGCAGAAACTTGGCTTGCACACATCCTCACCTGCCTCTAACACATGCTAGCAATACCCTTGCATATTCAGTTGTTCATATGAAGCAGGCATAGTACATCCTTACTGGTGGGTCATAGGTAGAGGCCACTGGGAAGCGGGTTTAGCCCAGTGCTTACTGAGCACCTACTGTGTGCCAAGCACCATGCTCTGTCCTTTATAGCCAGTTATCTTATTTAATTCTCATGGCCTCCCATGAAGGGGAGACATCCGACACTCAGAGAGGCTCAGTACTCCTCCAGGCCACCCTAGCAATAAGGGATACATCCGGCTCATTGAACTCAGGTCACCAAGTGTTTTATCTGCAACCCACATCTCTGCCACCTGGACATCTGTGTTCTGCTTCCGCCCTAAGTTGGTAGCTCCTGGGCCCTGGCCCTCTGCCCCCTCCCTCCAGGCTCCAGCCCCAGCCCTTGCCCTGGTTCTTTTTTCTCTAAATTCTAACAAGGTGTGATGCGAGACTTCTCGGGAGAAGCAATCTGAGATCCAAGGACTTGGTGTGTCGGCCTTTTTCTCTGCTGAGTCTTCTTTGAAAGCTTTTCCCCACCCTGCTCCTTTTCGCTCCCTCCTCCCACACAGACACAGACCAAAGGAAAGGATGTGAGAGAGGAAATTGTCCTGCCTCCGAAACCCTTTGCTGCCGGCAGGCCTGGTGCTGCCTGCCTGCTCACCCAGCCGGCAGCCCAGCCTGCCACAGAGAGACCTTCATTATGCCTCTTGTCTCTAATGGTCTAACAAGCCTTTGAAAGCCAGGAGCCATTCTCCAGAGCTCTCACCATAATTTTAGCAGCGCCAGCCGGCCTCTTGGCTCCCCACCCCCTCAAAAACAGCTCGAGCTTTCCCAGCATCAGCTTTGCTCATTTGATGTGCATCCCATCCCCCTCCGATTTCTGGCCTTTCATCCCCTGCAGCTGAGCCTGCTTTCCACACCTTACCTTCTGGCCAGGCAGGTAGGAGCCCCCCTTCCAAGGTCAGGATGAGGAGACTTTCTGGAAGAGAGGGGATTTCTGGAGCTGCTGGAATGACACAGAATGCCTGGAGAGAGAGGGGAGGGACAAGGGTCTTCATCACAGAGCCATGAATAGCATCACAGGACGATCATCAGTGCACCACTCACACAACTCAATTCACGCCCATCCGTCAAAGCCTTACAGCAGTCCTGGTAAGGTCAGCATAATTATTCCCACGCTACAGAAGCAGAAACTGAGGCTCAGAGGGGTTAAGTCTTTGCCCAAAGCCAGAAAGCCTTTTGCCGCAGAGTTTGGGCTTCAAACCAAGACTTGCCGGACTTTTAATCAGGGGTGGCACACACAGGAAGCACCCTGGGTGGTAGGCAGCAGGGGGTGGTGGGGACTGAGGCAAACTCGAGCACACACCTGGAGAAAAGAGTCATTACCACTGAGCTTCAGCAGACCATGCCAAGCAGGAATGCAGGCCAGTGCTGTGGGGGTTCATGATTTTAGAGAGTTTCAGATCTTCATGTGATGCCTCATGGCTTTTATAAGTAGCCACTAATTTGATTTTTTAGAATGCCGTTGAGGTCAAGCACAGCCCATCTGTAGTGTGGAAGTGGCCCTCTGTCCCCTCCCCTCTGTATGCCCTGTGTCCTTTGGACCTCTGCTTGCTGGCTACCAGAGAGCTAGACACAGCTGCGCAAGAGACAGGGTCTGCGAAGTGTGAGTAGGTGTCTAGATTCTTTCTGGGCAGCTCCAGCAAGACACAGGACTGTCCATCCTACAAACTGGCTGGCCTATGCCTGGCTAGTATCAGGGGTCTAGGCATTGACCAAGGCCTTTCTCTGTGAGAAGAAAAGGGACGGAGAGAAGGAGGAAGGGCTGGAAGGCGTGGGGAGGGACGCTGCTTCCCATCACTTAGACCAGGCCAGTTGGTACTCATGACAAGGAGATAATCCTAAGTGCTTGACCCCGGAAGCAGGACTGAGGGCGAGCCGCCAGTCCAGCCCCTCAAGAGTCACATTCCAGCCAAATCCAGTACAGATGAGAGCCCCCGGGAAGAGGTGATCCCAGCCACAGTCTACACCTGTCATCTGGGGCTGGAGTTTAGCCTTCACCCTTCAGGGAAGACAGGGTATCTCCAAGTCAGTCTCTCCCACTGACTTGCAAAACTTGGAGAACCCCTCGTAGCCACAAGCCATAAACCCAAGATCCATCATTCACTTTGGCGGCACCTCCCTTACTGTACAGCAGCCCTTCCACCCCTCTGCCCTCCTGGGGCACTGGAGTTGGAATCTGGGCCCTTCCACCCCCTGACTGCTGGACCACCGCCAGCTGGAGGGCCCAGGCTGCCTCCCTGCCTATAAAGTGGGCATCTGCTGTGCTGTCTGCACCTTGAGGGGTAGTGAGGACCCAGGTCTACAACAAGACTTAATAACCCAGAGACCCATTCTAGACCAGTTATTTTTATCATGGTAAGAAATTCCACCTCCGGGAATGTATCCTGTTGAAAGTCACCACTGAGCCTCACTTTACAAGCATGTGCGTGCTTGGTCGCTTCAGTCATGTCTGACTCTGTGTGAGCTACCCATAGCCTGTAGCCTCTTCTGTCCATGGGATTTTCCAGGCAAGAATACTGGAGTGGGTTGCCATGTCCTCCTCCAGGGGATCTTCCCGACCCAAGGATCAAACCCATGTCTCCTGCGGCTCCTGCACTATGGGCAGATTCTTTACTGGTGACCCACCGGGGAAGCCCTGCCTCACTTTACAGTCCTCGTGAATCTAGAAACCCCTCTCAGCAAAGCCCTAGACAAGGCTGCCCTTTGGCCTGGAGACTCATAGAAGTGTGAGCAAGGATGTTTCTTTCAGCAGAGTGTATCACAGTGGAAAAAAAGGGGCCAGGCTGTGTCAACAAAAGAGGAGTGATTAAAAACACCCATTAACTGAAAAATTACACAAATGAACTTATTCACAAAACAGAAAGAGATTCACAGGCATAGAAAACAGACTTACGGCTACCAAAGGGGATGGTGGGAAATGGGGAGGGGGAGGGTAAAAATTAGGAGTTTTGGATTAATACATACACACTACTGGACAGAAAGTAGAACAACAGGGACCTACTGTATGGCAAACGCTATACGATCACACACGCTATGCTCAACAGCTTATGATAACCCAGAATGGAAAAGAATCTGGAAAAGAGTACGCATAGAGAACTAAAGCTATATGCCTGAAACCAGCGCAACATTGTAAATCAACTATACTTCAATATTAAAAACATATTTTTAAAAACCCTATTAAGTAGTTATAAAGAAGAAAGGACATTAGGAGTAACTGGTCTGAAGGAGGCTGATGGCTTATTCAGTGAAAAATCAAGACCTAAGACGTTATTATGGTATGATGTGATTTTTTTCTATGTAAAAGGATGATTACATGTATCCTATCTATCTATTTATACACATATATATTGTGTGTGTGTACATTAAAAAAGCAGGGCTCATGAGATCTCATCAGAAATCACCTTTGCTTTGTCCTTCACCCACTTGTCACCCACCTGCCAGGAGAAGGAGCTGGCACCCCACTCCAGTACTCTTGCCTGGAGAATCCCATGGACAGAGGAGCCTGGTGGGCTACAGTCCATGGGGTCGCAAAGAGTCAGGCACGACTGAGTGACTGACACACACACCTTTCAGTGTGTACAGAGGAGAAGTTCTTCGCCCCAGTGGAAGCTCTGCTGCGACCTGTCACTTTTTGGATCACTTCCAGAGCACAGAAACCCTAGGTCTCTCTCTGTAGCACAAGCACACTTTCAACTCAGAAGTTAGAAGACTATACTGGAAGTTAGTTAGACTATATTGGACTATACTGAGTCCAGTATAGTCCTCCGCATTTCTGTCATCATGCATACTTCAGACTTCTCCCCTTGCCCGGTCACAGGTCCGCTTTGGCAGTACCTCCTTAGTCGGCCCACTGCCCTATGGCTTCTCTCTGTCGGAGTCTCATTGCCTTTCTTGGATACGAGTCGCGATGGATCTCTCTTCTGTATAAGCCCATCTGGTCCAGGAAAACAACCTTAGCCCTGACCGCGCCAGGCCTGCAGGCCAGTTCTGTGCAGCAAGGGCTTACTCTTCTGTCTCTCGTAGAAAACGTGCATCAGCCCAACCCCTGCCCTCCAGATCTCCCAGCTAGCGTCCACCACATCCTTCCCAGGCTCTCCCAGCCACCCTGTGGAAGCCACTCTCCCTAGACTTCACTGTGGGAATGCAGGGGCCCCTGAGTACACAGCTCTCCAAAGGCTTTCTCTAAAACCCTTCTCACAACAGCCTCTCATCTCCGCTCTCTTCATCCTCTCTCTCTTCCTTGTGGATTTTTAGAGCATCTAGCCAGATCGTGGTCATTCCCTTTGAAAATCCCCATCTTGATTTGAAGCCTCACTTTGGAATTTCCTATTTGCAGGATCTTTCCACTTCATGAAAACCAAATTCTTTTCATGTGAGCATTTTGGTGATCGATGTTTAATTTACTAAAGCTTTTAGCAGAGAGATGGAAAGTCACAGCCTCACTCTTACAACTCATCACACTTTAAAAAACAAAAGAAAATTCCATCAGACATGTCTCTCCTTCCCGGTCTCTCATCTCAGCATCTGACCGTACACCAGCCACTCTGAACACACCCTCAACAGCCACGTCAACCACACCAGTCACACCAACCACACTAGACTGGTGGGGACTTTCTCCAGAGTCTCTCAATCTCTCCAGAGTGTTCCAGCTTCCTCCAACTTACATTTTCTCAACTGGAATTCACACAATAAACAAAGATCCCTCCAGTTATCAGGACTTTTCTTCCTTAGAAGGCAATGGGGGTGGGGAGGCTTAAATAACATTTTTTTTTTCCTGTCATGCATGTATTTGTATATTCAGAGAGAAAAATCTGAAAAAAACGATAGAACACATTGTTCTTCCCAAGAGGTGGGATCATGGAGTACTTTCACTTTCTCATTGTGTTTTATACTGTCTGAATATTTTATGAAGAGTGTATTTTACTATTTTTCCATTTCAAGGTTTTTAAAGTATATAAGTAATTTAAAAGCCTATTTTCATTTTTCAAAGTTCATGCAATACATACAAAGCAACAGGCTTCCATGAAATTTCTTCTGCATTTCCCCTCCCCAGAGGTCAATAGTGATTTTTTTTAGATGTGGATCCTCCCAGACTGTATATGCATTTGTATTCAAATGTACATAAATAAGAATGCAACTGTGTCTTCAGGAATCTATTTATGTAAATGTGATCATATTGTTCTTATTTTTATCACTTAAAAAAAAAACAAACAATATGTGTTGTGGATCTTTCCCTGTTGGTGCATCTCTTCTAACGGCTGCGTGCAGTTTCAGGGTGCGATTGTGGCGTAGTCTATTTAATCATTCCTCTATTGAAGGACATTTAGCTTGTTTCCAGTTTTTTGCTATTACAAACAATGCTTTGATAAACACCCCCATGCACTTCTCTTTATGCTCCTGGAAGAGTGTTTTTTCTACGATGGATAATGAGTCGCAGAATTGCTAGGTTGAAGGGCATGTGCACTTTTAATTTTAAGAGATACTGCTGAATTACTTTTATCACCAGAAAAGGGCACTAACAATAAAAAACGGGAAGCAAAATGATTCTGGTTTCCCATTCCCTGACTCCCTAGCAGAACAATGAGGGAATTGATGCTAAAGTGGTAGGCACATCACTGTTTGCTAAACCGCCAGCTTGTAAGGCGTGAACACCCCTTCCTCCCATCTCCCCGAAGATTTGCCTCATTGCTCCCCTCTTTCTGCTTCAGGTTCAGCCCTTACGAGTGGTACGACGCTCACCCCTGCAACCCCGGCTCCGAGGTGGTGGAAAATAACTTCACTCTGCTGAACAGCTTCTGGTTCGGAATGGGGTCCCTGATGCAACAAGGTATGTGTGCCCTTAGAAGGTTGCAGACACCTGGATGCTCAAGTGTGTGCCCTTTCCCAGGTCGCTGAGCTCCACCTCTGCTGGAGCCAGCTGGACTGGCTCACTGTCTGAGGCTGAAGCATATACCAATACCTGCGGCAGGCAGGGCTCATCCCCAGCCCCTCCTGCTCCAGCTGGGATGGACATACAGCATCCTGCAGTCAACCTGCAGTCCACCCCCTGATTCTCACCACCGCAGAATCTCCCTGAGCAAAGCTGGGCTGAGGATGGAGGGAGCCTGGAGGCAGGGAGGCTGGGTGGAAGGCCACTGCAGAAATGAGATGGTGAGACCTGAGCCAGGGTAGTGGCTGCGGGAGTGGAGGCCAGAGATGGACTTTGAGAACTTCAGGATGTAGCGGGGACTGGACTTGGTGACTGTCTAACTCTGGGAGCCCAGTAGAAGGAAGGGGGCACATCTGTGTTGGGGCCATTAGCCTGAGTGCATCAGATCTGGTATACCCAGAAGGATGCCATTTCTCTCACATCCTCCTGAGGGAGGTTAGGATAGGGTACCTGCCCCCTCACCACCACCATCACCACCCCCGCCCCCACCCCCCACCCCCCTCTGGTAGCCTAGCTTCTGGAAGGATTTGCAGCTGCTCAAATATCTCAGAAAGCAGAGCACCTGCAAGGAGCAGAGGCTGAAGGACAAGCAGAGTGGGAGGGGACCCCAGCCAGGAAAAAGCCCCAGAAGAACCCTACCCCCACAGTCCCTGATGACCAGGAGCCAGATGCTGATTGCCTCTTGTCTACGGAGTCACTGTCAGAGCCGCTTATCTCAGGGAATGGGACGGAGGCAAGGACCAAAGTCTCTGCCTGGGTTAGGGCCCCACAAAGGGACAAAAGGGGGCCAGGGAGGGAAGGAGATACAAGGGGCAAAGACTGTCCCTGTCCCTCCCTCACATGTGTATCCTCAAGGCCTGGCACAAACCCTGGTCCTCAGTAATGTCTACCAGCAAGTGCCGCAGGCATGCATGACTGATGTTATCTCAGCATGTCCTGAGTGCCCACGACCTGCCAAGCCTTGTGAATGAAGGACCCTGGACCCAAGCAAACTCTCAGCCATGACAGAGGCCAGGGGTGGGGTCCAACAGAGCCTGACCGAGCTCGCCAAACAAATAATTAAAATAAGTCATTCTCCCTTTGGGGGCACCTCCAGCCCCTTGTTTGGGGGAGGGCCAGGCGGATGAGGCTGGGGTGGGGGTGGGGGAGTGGTCTCTGGCAGCTGAGAAGTGACAGGCAGCTTGAGGGGGAAGCACCTCATTCTGTCCCCACGACTAATGAGCATCCTGAAGCCTCACCTTGCTGCTCTGTCCATCATCTCTGCTCAGTGACAGTTAGGAAAGAACCTGAAGGCCCCTCCACACAGTAATAGCTTCTCTTCCACCTCCTGCTGCTATTCAAAGCATTGGCCCCTGATGTATTCCCCGCGAGGTTTTGATTAGGAGGGAGAAAAATGGTTATGTATTTGAAAAACTCTCCCTTGAGTGATTTCTTTGAGAAAAAAAAAAAATCATCCATATCAAAGCCGACGCTTTTCAGATGCAGGTCCAAATATTCTGGAAAGTTCAGGAGTCACTTGCTATTTAAATCTCTTGAAAGCTGCCTAGTTAATTACTTCAGTTAAAAGGTTTCAGCTAAACTGTGCTCCGCACCCAAGGTCGGGAAGGAAGAATGATCGGTACTCTTTCTATTTCGGCAAAGAGCTTCGAAAAATGTTGATTTTTCTCCTCCTGCAAAGCGTCATATAGCAATCTTATATTTGTATACCACTCACATTTCCAACACACTTTCCTCCTCAAATTATGTCATTGCAGCAGTATCTTGAGGCTGGGACAGAAGAAGGATGATGCTTTGCTGAGTCCCAAAGAGGGAAAATGACGGGCACAAGAAAACACAGACAGCTAAGAGCAGGATTTACTCAAGAACCCAGGGGTTCTTGAACCTGGGACACATTCAGGTGTTCAGAAGCTGGGACCACACGTGTGGTTCACAGATATGCATCAGAGGGTCTGACATGCCTGTGAAATAAATATTCTGCTTGTGTGTGTTTTTATCAAGCAGTGGTTCTTAAATTTTAGCCCAGATCAGGATCACCTAGAGGGCTTACTGAACCCAGATTGCTGGGCCCCATCCCTAAAGTTACTGATTCAGTGGGTCCTGGGTGGGACCTGAGAGTGTGCATTTCTAACAAGTTCCCAGGTGATGCTGTCAGTCCAGGAACTACACTTCAAGAACCACTGGTCTAAGGAAGAGGTCTCCGCTGTTACTAGATGATCAGTGGAGTCTGTGACCCCGAGGACCAAGCGGCCCTGGTCTGGGCCTTGTCAGGGACCACGTGTCTCCTCCTTCCTCCCAGGGTCTGAACTGATGCCCAAAGCCCTGTCCACGCGCATCATTGGTGGCATCTGGTGGTTCTTCACGCTGATCATCATCTCCTCCTACACGGCCAACCTGGCTGCCTTTCTGACCGTGGAGCGCATGGAGTCACCCATAGACTCTGCGGATGACCTGGCCAAGCAAACCAAAATCGAGTATGGGGCAGTCAAAGACGGCGCCACCATGACCTTCTTCAAGGTGAGACCCTCTCCCTCCCTTCACTGTCCTTCCTTAATCACACGGAGCCAGAAATCCCGAGGGCTCAGCCCCTCCCTATTTAGGAACAATTGACTTTGGGGAGCTGTAGTGATATGGCCAACTGGATGGGTCCCAGCGCAGATCCTAGAAGTTTCCATACCTGGGACAAGCAGCATGAATATGCTGTGTTTCCCTAAATCATCAGAGGAGAACATCAAAGGAAGCTGGAGAAGGGGGAAGGAGAAGCATGGCCCAGAAAACACACAAACAGGCCCTGGGGCCAGTAGGCTCCCTGCTCCTGGCTTTGCATCTCAGTGGCTTTCATCTCCAAGAGGCTGACCTGAGCTTGGGGTGAGCTGGCAACACCGAGGGGGCAGCAGGGGTGCATCCTCCAAGGAAGGCTTAAAACTTGAGCAAGCATTTACGGATGTTTACCAGCATGTTTCACTCGTGGAATGCTGGTGTCCAGGTAAAGCCTCTGTCACCTGCTTAGGTTCCTGCTTTCGTGGGGATCTGGCCATGACTTCGTTGCGTCCTCCTGTTTTGTAAAGCACTGGCTCACTTCCTTAACATTTTTTCACCTAATACAAGAGTAGCTGAGGGTTTAGGAAACTGGCTGACCCTGACTACCAGTAGCTATAAATGTTCCCCAGGAAATTAAGGTAATAATAACTCTAGTTGGCACCACTAAGAGCTCACAGTGGGCCAGGCACTGCGCTGAGCTTCATTTAATCTTCATGACAAATCCCGTGAAGTAGGTATTGCGTTTATTTCACACGTGTGGAAACTAAGGCTCGGAGCCGTTAAGCGAGTTGTCCCAAGGACTCACAGCTGAAGCAGCCTGGGTCTGGCCCAGGTCTGCCTTCCTTCAGAGCCCATGTTCTAAGCCGTGGTTCTCAGACTCAGTGTCTGTCCAGATCACCTGGAAGGCTCAGGGAACGCCAGGTTGCCAGGTCTCAACCTCTGCAGTTACTGATTCAGCAGATCCAGGGGCAGGGCCTGGAATGTCCATTTCTAATGAGTTCCCAGATGATGCTGATGCTGCTGGTCCAGGGACCACACTTTGAGAATCACTAATGATTTCTCAGAAATGGTCAGGATTGGGACCTCTGTGGCTCTGAGTCCATTCATTCATGTATTTATTTAGTAGTCAATTGCACTCAGTCAGTCTGAAAGCCTAGGGTGTTTTCCTTTCCACTGGGAAGGAAAGGAAAACATCCTTTCCCCTAGCCCTTGCCTCCTTCCAGGCTAAGCCTCTGAGTGATGGATTGTGCCTCCAGTGAGGCCTGAGTGAGGAGAGAAGGAAGGGGTTGGGTGGAAAGCCTTCTACCTCCTGGGCATGGCCACTCTCCTCCCCCTCCCCTGCACCCCATTCCCCTCCTCTACATGCTACCCTGACCTCGCCTGTTATGGGCTCTCCCTGGTGGCTGAGGTGGTAAAGAATCTGCCTGCAATGCAGAAGATCCCCTTGAGAAGGGAATGGCAACCCACTACAGTATGCTTGCCTGGTGAATTCCATGGACAGAGGAGCCTGGCAGGCTACAGTCCACAGGGCTCCCTTCTTAAAAGTAGAAGCAGTTCTGTGCTTAGTGAGGAGGAACGAGAGGAAACAGACTCCCCTCTGGAATGCTGCTACTGGCAAACGCAGTCTTCCTGTGAGGTCACCCCCATGTATTTATTTATAGTGAAGGGGAGATAAAGCACTGTCATAAGCACACTAGGGGCTCTCTGGGACCCTGTGTATGTATTCACGAGGGTGAGCAAGTGTGAGTATGTGACTGCATGCACAGTGCACGGAGCAGTATATGATGTGTGTGTATATGCACATGTGTGCCTACACGCGAGTCAGCCTGTCTGGGTGCTCGTGTGTCTTTCTGCTTGACCACAAGTGTCTGCATATATGCACTGGTGAGCACATGTGTGCCTGTGTCCCTGTGATCTGGGCATGTGGACACGTGACTATGACTCTGTGAAGTATGAGCTTGAGTGTCTACATGTATATGTATGTGGAGAGTGCACACATGTCTGTCTGCTTAAATGTCCCCATGGGTGTGCTTACATAAGTGTGAGTGGGGGGATGGGCCCATGTGTGTGTGTGTGTGTGTGTGTGTGTGTGTGCACACACACACACATGCCTGCTCCTGCCAATCCCCAGGCTGCGGCCCAGCCCTTTGACTATGCCAGAGCATCCCTCATGCATTACACATGAGCCCGTCTCTAAGCAGAGCTCCCGATCAAAGGGAAGCAGCATAAATAAGCCCAGTGCAGGCTCATTGGCGCTGATTGGATGCCCTTGCCTCCCTCCATGCTAAGATGCTCAGATTGGCTTCCAAGAACCCGGTCCCTGCTCCCCACCGAGCTGCTGTCCTCGGCATCAAGCAGCACCTCCCGCAGCCCGCGCCGCCCTCACCCACCTTCCCTGCAAATGGTGCAGCGAGGAGGGCAGGGGAGGGATGCAGATGCTGCCACCCAGCTGGGATGCTGGGGCGGAAGGGCCCAGGCTCACCAGGGCCTTGGGCCAGGAAGAGCGACTGCACGGCCCCTGAAGAACCAGCTCCCCTTCCTCACTCTCCTGATTGCCAGTGAATTCCGCTTGCTGTCTGGCCACCTTGTCTCCTGCTTTAATTCAAATGAAGTGCTTCCTGCCCAGCCTCCCTACCAATGGCATCAGCCATGGGACTGTTATATAGGCAGAGGGACCTGAGTGCGGCTAAACCTCAGATGATAAGCTAGAAGCAAAGATCCTCTCAGAAGGTCCCTAGACAAACTTCCGTCCTCCCTGCCCCACCCCTACCCTGCCTTGCCTAGTCGTACGTCCCTCTCCCAAGCCCTCCTCCTCCCCCACACCTGTACCAGGCCTAGGGGTAGCCTCCTTATGGTAGCTTTCAAATTAGAGCTGGAAGGAAACCTGAGTTTAACCTAGAGAATCAGAGGCCCAGAGGGGCTGGGTGAATTGATCAAGGCTCAATGGAGCTGATGTACGGTCGGTTACTCTGTCGGCACACACACTGCCCTCTCCCACATCCCCTCTAGGGTCTTCTCCTGGAGGGCTGGGCCTTCCCCTGCCCATGAGTATGTACTGCAAGGTTGGCACTAGGGTTGAACAGGAATTGGCTCCAGAGGTTGCCATTAGATGTCCTGGAGACACTGGCAAAGTCCACAATTACAGTAACATTTATTGAGCACTTACTGTGTGCTAGGCAATGTTCTAAGCACTTTATCTGTATTCACATCTATCATCCTCATGACATCCCTAGAAGGCAGACACTATTATCACCCCCACATCGAACATATGGTGAAAGGAAGGCTCCGAAAGTAACCTGAGTTCATACTTCTTGCCTCACATCTCACAGCCGGTGAAATGCAGCATTGGGATTTGAGCCCAAGTAGTCTTGCTCAACGGAGAAGGCAATGGCACCCCACTCCAGTACTCTTGCCTGGAAAATCCCATGGATGGAGGAGCCTGGTAGGCTGCAGTCCATGGGGTCGCACAGAGTCAGACACAACTGAAGCAACTTAGCAGCAGTAGCAGCAGCAGCAGTCTGGCTCAAAGGCCTGTGCTCTTTGTCCCTGTGTCCATAGCATTCCTCCAAGGAGCCAGCTACCATCCAAGAATTCCTTGGGGGAAGGAGTGAAGCCATATACTCGTAGCCTAGAACAGTCCTGGTACATCGTAGTTGCTTAAATACTACATGTCGAGCGGATGCCGTTGTTGGATTAAAGGATGGAAGGAAAAGACGGCAGGAAGCAAGTAAAGCAAACACAGGAGACCATGTTGAGGCTAGGGCCCAGCGGGGAGCACCCCTGAAGGTTCCAGAGCCCAAGGCAGATGAACTTTGGTTCTGCGGTTAGCCTGTTTCCAGGTTAAGCTGCAAACCGTCTTAAAAAGCATCCCCTGATGGAGAGGAGCACTCAAGGGAGAGAACGCATCCCCATCCAAAGATGGCAACAGCAGGAAGTGGGGCGCCGGTCTCTCGGGGGACTGCGGATCCCTCGCCCCCTACTCTGTAGCCTGGGAGACGGTGGCTGGAGGCAGCCCATCATTCCAAAGGAAATTTCATTTGAAGAGTTGTCAGGGAGCAGCAAGCATCACAAACAGCGTCTCCTGTGTTGTGCTCCCTCCGTCTTGGAAGATAAAAATTAATTAGGAGATAAAAAAGGAGGCCTTTGAAAGCGCTGTTTGGCTGTAAAAATATGTAGGCAAAAATGTAAAGGAGGATATGGGGAAAGCATGTTCTCGGCAGGGAGGGTTGGGGAGCTTTGAAGAGAGAGGGTGTCGGAAGGCAGCTTCTCCAAGGATTTAGCCCTCTTTGGTCTCGCGGTAGAAGAGACATCACACGTGGGAGAGACTGTGTGTGAGCCACAGCTGCTTAGGAAAGCGACAGAGCTGGGGACCAAGACTTCTAGGCTCCCAGGGTCCCTGGCACCATCAGGCCCCACTGAGGCCATAGTGTTGCCCCATGCTAGCAACTGAGTCTGGAAGGTGCCTGGAGAGGCCATCCAGTCCAACTCCCACCTTCCAGCTGCTCAACAGACTATGCCCTGGGCTGGAAGTCTCAGGAGGGTGCTCCCGAGCTCCGCTTCTAATTCCTCCTGAGCTGATTGCTGGCCTCTCTGATGGCACTTAGCAGAAGCAGAATAGGACAGAAATGCAGTGACCAGGCAGGACTGGGTGTGGTGCAGCCTGGCACAGTCAAGTCACATCAGTCTTAGAGTCAGACAGACCAGGACTTGAGTCTTGGCTGTTGTCTCTGCTGGGTGACCATGGGGAAGTCATGTTATTCCTCTGAGCCTCAGTCTGCTCACCTGGATGACATGGATTCTGAGTCCCACTGCACCACAATTAGCAAGGAGATTCAGTGAACTACCATATATACAGCAGTTAGACCAGGGCCAGGCACATAGAGGCAAAGGCTTTCTTCTCTGATGTCCCTCAGTATGGCTGACCCAGAAGATGGGCAAACTGGCTGGCTCCTTTTCTCCTTTTTCCCTGTAGTCCCCTCCTGAGGCAAACAGGAGCCCCATGGAGAAACCACAGCCCGTAGACACCTGGAGAACCGCTCATCTTCCAGGTTCCTCCAGATTAGGTCCGGGCAACATTGTGGAGGATATTGGTGCCTCTGTCACAGAATGGCTGTCTCCCTCTGCACAGAGCCGAGCACTTCAGGGGAGCCCAGAGGCCCTCAGAATAGAAGAGACCCAGAGCAGGCAGCCCGAGGGGCAGTAACAGGTGCAGGGTCAGCCCGGGGATGATGGGATGTTATCGAGAATGACTCAGTTACTGGTGAGCTCTCTGTGCCTCGGTTTTCTCGCCTATGAAATGGGTATAATAATGATACTCCACGCACCCCCCACCCCCATTGAGGTGATTTTTGAGAAGATTAAATGGGATAATTCATATAAACAACTTCGAGCCATACCTGACACCGGATATACATGCAATGAATGTCAGCTCTTTTTGTTGTTTATTCTCAGTGATATACAGCCCTGTTGAGCCCACAGATATGATTTTAGGGGCCAGATATTTCTTATGTAGTTTAATTAGTGATCAGCATTTTAAAATAGGGAGATTTTTGCATTAAAAATAATCACATATCCAGCTTCTTGAAAACATGAAAGATGGAGTGTCACTGAACCAGCACTCATGCAGAGAGATAGACTGTCGGGAGCCAAGAGGGCACTCACCCTCTCCAGCTTACCAGAACTCTATTCAGCCGTATTTACAGTATCCCTGCCTGGGCCCTGTCAGCCCTGGCGTTTTCTACCACTGAGTCTTATGTCATTTCATTTCTATAGGAACTCTGCACTCTAGAAATTATTATCCCCAATTTCTGGATGAGAAAACTGAGCCTTACAGAGAATTAAGGAGGCTTAAAAAGATAGAATGATGCCAGCCATTCATCAAGCACATCCTAGGAACTTAGCTCTATGCTAAGTGTATCCCTATTTTACCCACGTGGAAAGGGAGGTCCAGAGATGTAACATCACTTGCCTGTGGTCACAGAAGGAGTTGGCATTTGAACCCAGGTAAGTGTGACACAAGAGTCCATGCAGAGGGACCAACTTCTCCCATTACCTCCATCCCCCACCTGCAGCCCTCACCTCCTCACTCTCCCTACAGGGGCCAGTCTGTACCCCTTACCTCCTGACTCTCCCCTGCGCAGGCCAGCCTCAGGGGCTCATGCAGTCTGTAGAAGCAGCTGCTAGGCCAGAGGATCAGCAAGTCTGTGCTGGGAAGGTGGGCAGAGCCCCCTCAAGGAGCCCCCTGATCCCCATGAAAATAACCCAAGAGACATGATTAACTGCTCGAGTATGTGGATCCGATAAGGCCAAAGACTCCACATCCACGGATAAGAAAGCCAATTAATCTGGGGAAAGGTCTCCTCTCCAGTATGGAAAATACCCGAGGTCTCGCATGGAATCACATTGCCACTGCCTCCCCGCATACATTCCCTGAGATTCAGCTCCCTTTGGAATTGATTTATGTTTATATATATATATACCTATATACATTTTCTTGTACAGAAATGTTAAATTCTCAAGATTAAATATCTTCAGTTGGGGAAAATCAATTTACTTCTTTGAGAAGGCTAGAATTGAAAGTCGTGAGCCTGAAACTTACTTTCTTGCCAATTTCACTGATAAAAAAAGCCTCTCCGTCCTGGCGTGTCGCCCTGTATCAGCTGCTCCAAACGATTCCATTAATTGATTGGGTGACTGGCCCTGAAACAGCGCTTATTAAGGCTCCCACTGGAGCTGGGGGACAGGCAGGATTGCATTGGAGCCATAGTAATGTGGAGCCATCCCCTGGGGTGGTGACTACTCGGGCCAGTGATGGAACTCGGACCTCTGATGACCTGGCCCAGGAAGGTGGGAGAAGGGGCTGAGATTCCGGGAAGGGCCCTGGCTGTAACCCTCCCTGCCTCCGAGGTACCAGAAGGAAGTTTCCCAGGGATGTACTTGGAATCATGGACTATCACTCAAGGACGGGACAGAATCTAAGGGGAATTAGAAACCATGAGTGGGTTTTGTGGAAAATGGGGATCCCAAGATATGAGACAACACAGGAGGTGGCCTGTCTAGGGAGGCAGGTTTCAGGCTCACCTGCCTGCAGGTGATGGAGGTAGTGAATTTGTTGACACTGGAGCCGGGAGAGCCAAAACTATTGAAATCAGTATCAGAGCCAGCTTCCCGCTTTATCGTTACTTTTCATCTGAACTGGCCCAAGTTCTCTGGTGTCCTTTCCCACCTTCCTCATCCTGGTCCTTTACCTGCTGCAGGCGTCAGAGCCCATCAGCCCCAATACCGGTCCCTGCCCCCTTCAGCCTCCAATGGAAATTTCTGTCTACATTTATGATGGGGTGTTCCTGGGAAGAGCTTATGTTTTGATGTTTGGCAGGCCTATGTATAGGAGGAACTAGGTGTTGGGGTGTTAAGGAAGAGGATTCAGGGAAGAGTTTCCAGAAACAGGAGAAGTTCTCCCCTTCTGACACAGAGAGAATGGGACAAGGCTCCCTGAATGGCTCATTGTCAAGTTACTGATGGCTAGTTGTGGGGAGAATGAGTGGGTGAGATGGGTGAGGTGAAGAGGTGCTGGGATGGCTGGTGATGGGCAGGTGGATAAGAGAATGGGTGGGTATTGGATGGATGGATAAATAGGTAAAAGATTGGGTGGATAGTTGTATAGTTAGTAGAATGAATTGGTGTGTAGATAGCGTGAGAGAGACTAGGTGAGAATATGAACGTGATGAATAAGAGAATACATGGGTGGGTGGGTGGATGGATATGTAGATGGAAGGATAGATAGTTAGATGGATGGATACATTAGGAGATATAAGGGGAGCCCTGAAGGCCTCAGCCACTCCTAATTCCCACCTCTAGGAGAAGAAGGACAATTTAGAAAGCAGGAGAGACTGGGATGGAAAAGGAGTTGAGGTGCTGAAATCACTGATGAGAGAATAGCATTTAGTTTTTATATGGCTCGGGGTTCCCTGGTAGCTCAGGTGGTAAAGAATCTGCCTGCAATGTGGGAGACCTGGGTTCAATCCCTGGGTTGGGAAGATCCCCTGAAAGGGGGCATAGCAACCCACTCCAGTATTCTTGCCTGGAGAATCCCCATGGACAGAAGAGCCTGATGGGCTACAGTCTATGGGCTTGGAAAAGAGCTGGACATGACTTAGCAACTAAACAACAACAACAAACCAAGAAAGCAGAGTGCCTGAGGCCATGTGTCCCCGGCAAGCAGGAATAACTGGACTGGGATAATCTTATGAGAGGAATAGTTGCAACTGATTATCTGAGAAAGCAACTATATTGGGAATAAAAGCAGCTTGTGTCAGCATGCGTGTAAGAGAGTATATCAGCTACCTGCTGCTACATAACAAATTACCCCAAACTTAGTGTCTTAAAACAACAATAGTATGACCTCTCAGTCTGTGGGTCAGGAATCAGCACAGCATAGCCGGGTCGTCTGCAAAGGGCCTCTCACAGGCCAGGATCGAGGTGCTGGCTAACGCTGCACCTCCAGGTCCAGCTTTCAAACTCACTCAAGTAATAGTTGGCAGCCGTCAGTTCCCCCTAGGCTGTTGGACTGAGGGCTTCCGACTCCCCATTGACCGTTGGCTAGAGGCTGCCCTCTGATCCTTGTCATGTGGACCTCTCCACGGGCCAGCTCACAGCATACCAGTGAGCTTCCATCAGAGCAGCAAGCCAGAGAGAGTACAAGCAAGGCAGAAGTCAGCCTCTCCCGTAACCTAATCTCAGGTGTGAGATTTCCCATCACTCATGGAAAAACAAAAGTGAAAGTCACTCAGTCGTGTCCAACTCTTTGCGACCCTATGGACTATAAAGTCCATGGAATTCTCCAGGCCAGAATACTGCATTGGGTAACCTTTCCCTTCTCCAGGGAATCTTCCCAACCCAGGGATGGAAACCAGGTCTCCCGCATTGCGGGCAGATTCTTTACCAGCTGAGCTACAAGGGAAGCTCAAGAATAGTGGAGTGGTGCTATCCCTCTCTAGCAAACCTTCCTGACCCAGGAATCAAACCGAGGTCTCCTGCATTACAGGTGGATTCTTACCAGCTGAGCTATCAGGGAAGCCTGTCACTCCTGGGGGCAGGGGTTAAAAGCAAGTCTCTGGGCCCAGCCCACACTCCAGGGACAGGGATCACTGGAGCCAGTTTGAACTCCAGTGATTTCAGACTATGAGAATCTGGGCAGGAAAAGGGACAGAGTGAGAGCAGACCCGAGGGAGAAGCTGGAGGGGGCAGAGTCTGGGTAGCAGAAGTTACCTAGAAAATAAGAGACGTCTGGAGAGTTCAAAGAGCTGAAAACCAGGAATGTTCTTGAGGGCAAGAATAGTTAAGTGTGGGGTGGGGTGGGGAGCATCTGGGGCTATGGGAGGATGAAAAAGTTGGGGAGCAGGGATAGCTGATCATGGGACAGGCTGAGGATAGGCAGGAGTGGGATCAGCCAGCTTGCTGCTCCAGTGGAACCCACTGAGGGGTTCCAGGCATCCGAGCCCTCCCAGACCTTCGACTTCAGGGCAGATAAACTTGCAGGAGGAGAGTGTCTGTGAAGGTGCCCTCAGACCCTATGCCCAAAGGCAGCATCGCTGGCACTCAAGGGATTCTGGGATCAGGTGGAATCTCGAGTGTGGAGCTGCCTGCTGCTCTGGGGCTCCCTCCTGCCCAGGCACTTTTGGAGCGACAGCCTTAAAACTAGGAGGCACCTGGGGAATAGAAGGTCCACTGTCCGCCCAGCCCCCTCCCCCCCCCCACTCCTGACAGTCACAGCTCTTCCCTTCTCCCCCAGCCCCACAGCAGCCTCTTGGAGCACACCCATGCCATCACACACCCCGGAGCTGGGCCAGGTGCCAGTCAGACAGGCCGATATCACAGACGGGCATGGCCAGACTCAGAAAAAGCCAGGGACAGTGGGGACTGCAGAGCCACCTGCTCCCTTGGGATGCATGGAGGTGGGGCTGATCCCTGCTGGGAGCAGGCAGCCGACAGACACTAAGATCCCAAGAAATCTCATGAAGGCATGCATCTTGTTCTGCCCAGTCCTTTCCGGCAGCAAGAGACACTGAACCTCTCCTGGCCCCAGGCCCTCCCTGAGTGCCCCCAGCTGGGGATCAAGCACAACAGCCCACTCACCAGCCTGTTCTCAAGGATGCTGGTTCCACCCAGGAAGCAGCATCCAGCCCGGGACACTCTGGAACCGGAGGGTGAGGGGGCCACCAGACCACCTGCTCTGACTACCCCTACTCTCCTGCCCTCTCAGCAATGCTCGCCCTGCTTCTCTTTCACTATATTGATGGAGAACAGACAGGAACCCTTGCCTGAGACAAACCTTCCCCAGGAACAATGGTGCATAAGAGGGACTGCTTGAAGTGGGAGTAGGGGGCCTAGAATCCACCGAGCTTTGCCCTCCTCAGCATCCACCCACCTTCCCTGCCACCCTCACAGCGGTTTCCAAGAGGCAGTGAAGCTCAGTGGTTAGGAGCATGGACTCTGGAGTCAGATAGCCTGGTTTTGCCAGTTTGTGTCTGAGTAAATTAGGCAAATTGAGGCACAGCCAAACTCCATTCTCTTATCTGTAAACTGGAGCTAGTGATATTACTGGGTTGGCCAAAAAGTTCATTTGGGTTTTTCCATAAGATGCTGTGGAAAAACCAAAACAAAATTTTGGCCAACCCATACCTGCCCCCTCTGACTATGGGGAAGAATCAGTGAGTTCATGCAGGCAAAGCACTTGGAACATGACCTGCATGTGCTTAATTGTTTAATAAATCTTAGAGAAATAAAAAAAGTTTTTTAAGAAAAGCCTGAAGACCTCTTGTGCCACAGCAAAGAGTCAAGGGTTTCCATGTGGGTGGGCCCGAGTCTGACTCTCAGCTTTACAATCAGATGCCATGTGTTTGAGGACATACCCTCCCAGGGCCTCAGTTTCCACATCTGAGCAGTGGGCGGAACTCACTCACTCTAAGGACTGTGCACAGAATTCAGTGACCCAGGCCTGCGAAGAGTGAGCAGTGCTTGGTCCCTGTGTGCTCAGTAACTGCGTACATCACCCCCACTGCTTCCCCATGGCCCAGAAATCCAAGATCTCCACCTTCGAGAAGATGTGGGCCTTCATGAGCAGCAAACCTTCGGCGCTGGTGAAGAACAACGAGGAGGGCATCCAGCGGACGCTGACGGCCGACTACGCGCTGCTCATGGAATCGACCACCATTGAGTACGTCACCCAGAGGAACTGCAACCTCACCCAGATCGGGGGCCTCATCGACTCCAAGGGCTATGGCATCGGCACGCCCATGGGTGAGCACAGGGGCTGCAGACGGGAGGGCTGGGGGGACAGAGGGTGGGCAAGACCCCCAGGTTCACTCTTGCGCACACGTGGCCTCCCACTCCCTCTCTCAGATCACCCCCTGAGCCTTGAAAGGGCTCAGCCCAGAAACAAAACGGCAGAGCCACAAGCCTCATGAGGTCAGCGCCGGCCTGAGAAGAGGAGACCTGGGGGCGGACACAGAGATGGGGGTCAGTTCAAGGTCTTGCCTCCTCTCTCTGACCTCACCCCTGCTGAGGCAGCTCAGATACACTGGGTCTTCCAGAGGCCTGCGGGGACAGGGATTCATAGGCAAAACTCTCCACCCTGGATCTGTGAAGTCACCATTGATGGATTAAAAGAGGGGCCTCCTGGCACTGGGGGCCCCCTTCGGAAGAGCGTGCTGAGAGGGCTAGTGATGGTGGCTAGCCCCAGCCAGGGTGCTGGCAGGGGTGCACAGACGGGCTGAAGGCTGCTGATGGCCAGGGTCCCCTCTCCCCCACCCAGGCTCCCCGTACCGGGACAAGATCACCATTGCCATCCTGCAGCTCCAGGAGGAGGACAAGCTGCACATCATGAAGGAGAAGTGGTGGAGGGGCAGCGGGTGTCCTGAGGAGGAAAACAAAGAGGCCAGCGCCCTGGGCATCCAGAAGATCGGGGGCATCTTCATCGTCCTGGCCGCCGGGCTGGTCCTGTCTGTGCTGGTGGCTGTGGGCGAGTTTGTGTACAAGCTCCGCAAGACCGCAGAGCGAGAGCAGGTAAACCTCCAAGAACTGGAGCGGGCACTGGGAAGGGACGGAACAGATCAGGGACCACACTGGCTTCACACTCCTTAGGTGCCAGGTGCAAGGTGGCATCTGATCCCACCCCTCCCCCCATAGCCCGCTCTGCATCCCATTCACCGGGAAGCCCTACCAGCCCCATTCGGCACGCTTTCCCATCACGCTGGCTCCATGCCAGGCCATGCCCATCATCCCCAGCTGGACCACACACTAGCCTCTGGTCGGGTCTTCCTGCCTCCTCTCTTCCTCTCCACCAGCTGCTCTCCATACAGCAGCCAGTGCCCTGTTTAAAACTTAATTCAAACCATGTCGTTCCCCTGCATAAACCCCTCCAGGGTAATTGTGGATGCTTCGTGATGCTTACATAGGGGTTCATTATACTGTTCTCTTCACTTCTGCATATATTTGGAAATTTCCATAATCAAAAGTTTAACAGAGAAAAAGAGTTAAGAGGGTTAGCCCAAGCTTGCTAGGTTCAACCCATCTGATTAATTCACGTGTGGTTGGGCAGTGGTTCCGGGTCCCAGCAGCAAATTGGAATCACAGGGAGAAGTGTTTTAAGTGCCAATACCCTGACCTCACTCCCAGAGACTGTGTTTTAACTGGTCTGTGGTGGCCTCTGGGATTGGCTTCTTAAGGAAGTGTACAGAGTGGTTTGAATGTGCACCTTGAGTGGAGGGCCAGTGGTCTGTGGGGAAGCTCTTCTTACAGGAAAGTTCAAAGGGAGACAGGGCAAGTGTGGAAGGAGATTGTGGTTAAGTCTTCTGTATAAGATGCACTTACACATCCACCCAAAATTCAGTGAAGTCGTTTCTAATCAGTAAGCCTGAGTGAGCAAAGAGGAAGGGCAAAGATAATTCTTGGTGTTCAAGTTCACACAGGTGTGAGAAAAGGGACATGTTACCACATTGCTCAGGGGGAGTCCAAGAGGGTAAGTTTCTGGAAGGTAACTCTGCAGTATGGCCAGAGTCTTTAAAGGAGGCTACATGTTTGGATCAGTCAATTTCTACTTTTAGAAATGCACCCAGTGGAAGTGGCCAAAACGTGCAATTTTATTGACAAGAATGTTCATTGACGTGTTCATTGTAATGTGAGAAAACCTAAATGTCCAATAATTGGGAATGGTTTTTAAAATTATGATTCATCTAAGAAGAACAATCAAATCCTTTAGGTTAAATTAGAATTACATTACAATTGAAATAAGCTCCAAATTCCATTAAAAAGCCTATACGATCTAGTCCTTACCTACCTCCCCAGCCTCCTCGTTCCCACTCTCCCCTCTCTTACTCTGCTCCACACACACTGGCCACGGTTTTAGTCCCTAACCAGCCAAGCACACTTCTGCCTTAGGGCCTTTGCACATTCTGTTCCAGAACCCTGCGCTGTGCTTCCCACAGAGCCCCATATTCTTAGAGTCTTCTGGGCATTCAGCTGAAGCTCAAGTAGTCTTTCCCACCTATCGCCCCTCCCTACCCAACTCCATCCCATTTCAGTGCTTTATTCTGTTAATCATAGTTAACTCTTTCTGGAGCTATTTATTTGTCCACATGTTTATTACCTGTTTCTATCCCGTCATCAGCATTCCCTGAGCGCTAGGGCCTTGTCTGTCTGTTTCACTGCCATGTGCCTAACACCTAGAAGTGCCTGGCACAGAGTTCAGCTCAGTTCAGCTCAGTTCAGTTCAGTCGCTCCGTTGTGTTCGACTCTTTGAGACCCCACGGACTGCAGCACACCAGGCCTCCCTCTCCTTCACCAACTCCCGGAGTTTACTCAAACTCATGTCCATTGAGTCGATGATGCCATCCAACCATCCCATCCTCTGTCGTCCCCTTCTCCCGCCTTCAATCTTTCCCAGCATCAGGGTCTTTTCAAATGAGTCAGTTCTTTGCATCAGGTGGTCAAAGCATTGGAGTTTTAGCTTCAACTTCAGTCCTTCCAATGACTATTCAGGACTGATTTCGTTTAGGATGGACTAGTTGGATCTCCTTGCAGTCCAAGGGACTCTCAAGAGTCTTCTCCAACAGTTCAAAAATATCAATTATTCAGTGCTCAGCTTTCTTCACAGTCCAACTCTCACATCCATACATGACTACTGGAAAAACCATAGCTTTGACTAGACGGACCTTTGTTGGCAAAGTAATGTCTCTGCTTTTTAATATACTGTCCAGGTTGGTCATAAATTTTCTTCCAAGGAGTAAGTCTTTTAATTTCATGGCTGCAGTCACCATCTGCAGTGATTTTGGAGCCCAAAAAGATAAAGTCTGTCACGGTTTCCACTGTTTCCCCATCTATTTCCCATGAAGTGATGGGACCAGATGCCATGATCTTAGTTTCCTGAATGTTGAGCTTTAAGCCAACTTTTTCACTCTCCTCTTTCACTTTCATCAAGAGGCCCTTTAGTTCTTCACTTTCTGCCATAAGGATGGTGCTATCTACATATCTGAGGTAATTGATATTTCTCCTGGCAATCTTGATTCCAGCTTGTGCTTCTTCCAGCCCAGCAATTCTCATGATGTACTCTGCATATAAGTTAAATAAGCAGGGTGACAATATACAGCCTTGACGTACTCCTTTTCCTATTTGGAACCAGTCTGTTGTTCCATGTCCAGTTCTAACTGTTGCTTCCTGACCTGCATACAGAATTCTCAAGAAGCAGGTTCGGTGGTCTGGTATTCCCATCTCTTTAAGAATCTTCCACAGTTTATTGTGATCCACACAGTCAAAGGCTTTTGTGTAGTGAATAAAGCAGAAATAGATGTTTTTCTGGAATCCTCTTGCTTTTTCAATGATCCAACAGATGTTGGCAATTTGATCTCCAGTTCGTCTGCCTTTTCTAAATCCAGCTTGAACATCTGAAAGTCCGTAGTTCATATACTGTTGAAGCCTGGCTTGGAGAATTTTGAGTATTTCTTTACTAGCATGTGAGATGAGTGCAATTGTGTTGTAGTTTGAGCATTCTTTGGCATTGCCTTTCTTTGGGATTGGAAAGAAAACTGACATTTTCCAGTCCTGTGGCCACTGGTGAGTTTTCCAAATTTGCTTGGAAAATTGAGTGCAGCACTTTCACAGCATCATCTTTTAGGATTTGAGATAGCTCAACTGGAATTCCATCACCTCCACTAGCTTTGTTTGTAATGATGCTTCCTAAGGCCCACTTGACTTCACATTCCAGGATGCCTGGCTCTAGGTGAGTGATCACATCATCATGACTATCTGGGTCATGAAGATCTTTGTTTGTATAGTTCTTCTGTGTATTCTTGCCACAGATAAGATATTCTTAATATCTTCTGCTTCTGTTAGGTCCATACCATTTCTGTCCTTTATCGAGCCCATCTTTGAATGAAATATTCCCTTGGTATCCCTAATTTTCTTGAAGAGATCTCTAGTCTTTCCCATTTTGTTTTCCTGTTTCTTTGCATTGATCACTGGGGAAGACTTTCTTATCTCTCCTTGCTATTCTTTGGAACTCTGCATTCAAATAGGTATATCTTTCCTTTTCTCCTTCGCCTTTCACTTCTCTTCTGTTCACAGCTATTTGTAAGGCCTCATCAGACAACCATTGCCTTTTTGCATTTCTTTTTCTTAGGGATGGTCTTGATCCCTGCCTCCTGTACAATGTCACGTACCTCCGTCCATAGTTCTTGGGTACTCTGTCTATCAGATCTAATTCCTTGAATCTATTTCTCACTTCCACTGTATAATCATAAGGGATTTGATTTAGGTCATACCTGAATGGTCTAGTGGTTTTCCCTACTTTCTTTAATTTGAGTCTGAATTTGGCAATAAGGAGTTCATGATCTGAGCCACAGTCAGCTCCTGGTCTTGTTCTTGCTGATGGTATAGAGCTTCTCCATCTTTGGCTGCAAAGGATATAATCAGTCTGATTTCGGTGTTGACCATCTTGTGATGTCCATGTGTAGAGTCTTCTCTTGTGTTGTTGGAAGAGGGTGTTTGCTATGACCAGTGCATTCTCTTGGCAAAACTCTATTAGCCTTTGCCCTGCTTCATTCTGTACTCCAAGACAAAATTTGCCTGTTACTCCAGGTATTTCTTGACTTCCTACTTTTGCATTCCAGTCCCCAATAATGAAAAAGACATCTTTGGGGGGTGTTAATTCTAGAAGGTCTTGTATGTTTTCATAGAACCGTTCAACTTCAGCTTCCTAAGCATTACTAGTCAGGGCTTGGATTACCGTGATATTGAATGCTTTGCCTTGGAAATGAACAGAGATCGTTCTGTCGTTTTTGATATTGCATCCAAGTACTTCATCAGACTCTTTTGTTGGCCATGATGGCTACTCCATTTCTTCTAAGGGATTCTTGCCCACAGCAGGAGATATGATGGTCATCTGAGTTAAATTCACTCATTCCAGTCCATTTTAGTTTGCTGATTCCTAGAATGTTGACGCTCACCCTTGCCATCTCCTGTTTGACCACTTCCAATTTGCCTTGATTCATGGACCTAACATTCCAGGTTCCTATGCAATATTGCTCTTTACAGCATCAGACTTTACTTCTATTACCAGTCACATCCACAACCGGGTGTTGTGTTTGCTTTGGCTCCATCTCTTCATTGTTTCTGGAGTTATTTCTCCACTGATCTCCAGTAGAATATTGGGCACCTACTGACCTGGGGAGTTCATCTTTCAGTGTCACATGGACCACAGCCTTGTCTAACTCAATGAAACTATGAGCCATGCTGTGTAGGGCCACCCAAGACAGACGGATCACGGTGGAGAGTTCTGACAAAACATGGTCCACTGGAGAAGGGGACGGCCAACCACTTCAGTACTCTTGCCTTGAGAACCCCATGAACAGTATGAACAGTATGAAAATGGCACAGAGTAGGTCTCAGTAAATAGTCGCAGAATGAAGAGGGGAGGTAAGGAGGGAAGATGTCCTGCATTTAGTGGAGGAGCAAGAGGAAGCTTGGTGAGGTCACACAGAGGGTAAGAGGCAGAGTCAGAATTCAAAGCCAAGTCCTCGTTCCCCGGTACCACATGACCTAACTACAACCTGTCTGAGTGCTGATGCCCAGGCCTCCCCGGGCAAGTTGAGACATTGGCAGCCTGCTGCCTTCTCAACAAGCCATGGGACAGTCTCTGGCAGCTGGTCTCATAGAAGCCTCTGCCATCAGATACCTATGGGCAGTGTGCCCTTGAGCTGTCCCTCTTGGACACCCACAGGGACCCAAGCCAGAAAAAGCCCTACAGGGACCTGCCTCCCCACTGAGAAATCTGCACTAGGCTTTCCTGAATGGGAGCAAAGTGACTCCTCCCTTCAATGGGAACCCCTCTCACAGAGATTATCCATATATTCATCAAGTGTTTCTTAAGCCCTGACTCTGAGCCAGGCCTAGAGCTGGAGGCTGGGCTCATAGGATGAAACTGGCTGGTTCCTGCCCTCAGAAGCTAGTGGAGAAAAGTCAGGCGGGTAAACTACTCAGACTTTAATGTGCATGCCAGTCAGAACCACAGTTTGTTCATCCGTAAAATGGGGCTAAGATGATATCACCTGATTCCAAACAAGGACATGATGCTTTGTAAGCTGCTCTCCAAACTACCTGGGCTTCCCTAGTGGTTCGGTGGTAAAGAACCCAGCTGCCAATGCAAGAAATGCAATTCAGTTCCTGGGTTGGAAAGACCCCCTGGAGAAGGAAATGGCAACCCACTCCAGTACTCTTGCCTGGGAAATCCCATGGACGGAGGAGCCTGGCGGGCTACAGTCCATGCGGTCGCAAAAGAGTTGGACACAACTTAGCAACTAAACAACAACCCACACTAGTCACCTTGCAGGGGGCAGAGGGCGGGCGGTGTAAACGTGTGAAGGAAACCCGGCGGCCTTAGCACAGGCTTTGGGAGGAAGGGGAGGAGTTGGCTGGAGTTCCACGGCGGGCCTCACCCCTGTGCTCCTTCCCCTCCCACCCCCGACCCCAGCGCTCCTTCTGCAGCACCGTGGCTGACGAGATCCGCTTCTCCCTTGCCTGCCAGCGTCGGGTCAAGCACAAGCCGCAGCCTCCCACGATGACCAAGACTGACGCCGTCATCAACATGCACACGTTCAACGACCGCCGGCTTCCGGGCAAAGACAGCATGACCTGCAGCACATCACTGGCCCCCGTGTTCCCCTAGGCACAGGTGAGCGGGGGACCGCCGGCCTGGGGGCAGGGCGGAGAGAGCAAAGGAGACTGGAAGGAACATCCCCAAGCCCCACGCTGGACTTGGGGACCAGAGCTGCTGCCTGCCTGTTGGGCCAGGAGCCCTCTGCCCTTACCTACCAGGAAACCAGCAGGCCCCCTAGGCCAGCTGCTTGGGCTTCACCCTCCTGTTGTTTCTTCTATGGGTTTCTAAAGCTGCCAACCAAGACAGCCAAGGCCAAAGGAAGCACATGCCTCTCTCAGGCCAAATCCACCTGCCCCTCAACTCTCGTCTATAGTCAGAAGTTTCTACATGGCCCTGCAGGGTCAAAAGGAAACAGGAAACAGCTCTCATGTTGCCGCTCCTTCCCCACGAGGCCAGGCCTCCTGGAACTTGACTATGAGACCAGAGACACAGACCTTGGGTACCGAAAAGGATGCTATCGTTTGGCTGCCAATGGGAGCTGAAGCTGGAGGACAGCCACTCCACATGCCTGGTCAGAAGGAAGAACTCGTCCCCCAGGGGCTGCTCACATGGTCCTGATCTCCTGGACTTGACACCACCCATGGTGGAGCCCCTGTTTGGGCAAAGTTAAAGGCAGGAGCCCCACAGGGAAAAGGAGGCGTTTGGAGTCTGGAAGAGAGGAGGATGCACAGAGAATGCCAATTTGAATTCTTCTGGACAATGTCCCAAAGGGTCCCGCTCCTCTAGAAGGTCCCTAGGAGTGGGAGAGTGGTCAGAGCAAGTTCTCTTCCCCGTTGTGACTGGAGGAGAACGGATCCCCGGGATCTCTCACAAAGGATGCCCAGAGACACGGGCAGAGGAAGAGTGGATTCCACGGAAATCCCACAGGCCCTCAAGCCATTGGATTTTATTTTGCTGGTCTCCAAGCTGTTTTCTAAGCCCCGGTGGCATTAGGACGCTTGAGCTCTTTGCCATCTATTCTTCAGCAACTCTCCATTCCTGGCCAGTTGACCTTGACCGTCTTCTGTCATCATGGAAGGAGGAAAGTGGCCTAGATTGAAGTGAACATTGTCGCCCATCCTCCAAGGAGGATCAGGTCCACTGCACAGGCTCCCTTTGGGGTAGCTGGATTGGGGGGGCGCTTAAAGAACTCCATGCCTCCTGGACTTGTCAAACCTAAAGATGCCCCCCAGAGAAAAATTGTCCAGGGGGCAGAATAGCCTCCCTGGTAGAGGCCCCTGGAGTGGGGAGGCTGAAGCTGCCTCCTGGAGGATTAACCAAATACCCCACACAGAGATACACGGTGGTGGTAGCCCCTGGTCTCTTGTCCAGAGGAGCTAGGACCTTGTGGGGTTTGGGGGTTCAGCAGAGGAGGCGCAGCGAGGGGTGGAGGTGATATGTGGGTTCCAGCCAGCTGGGACAGATACTCTAGGTCTGAGACTCTTAAGACTCTGGGAGGAGAATGAGACGTGGAGGGATTAGGAACAAAGTGTCCTTAAAGAGAGCACGATGAGGCCAGCAAGGCTGCCCATGGCCAAGGGCAGAGGGCAGGCTTTGCGCCAGGGAAAGGGGGCTGGAAATCTGTACAGACCCCAGAAGACACCAGCCACCCACCCCCGCCACTCTTCTGCTTCTGCCTGGGGACCCTGGTTAGGAAAAGAGCCACATTTAGGCCTCAAGAACCTTCTCAGCTGGGGTGAAGGGTCATCTCTAACTCTCCTCAGGAGTCCCAAAGCAGGAGAGCACAGTGGACGTATGTGAAAACTCTTGTTTCTTCTCCAAACTGGGCCAAACCAGCTGGTTCCCAGGGCCACAGCGATTCCGACAGGCTGTGAGCACTGGAGGTGGGAGAGGAGGGATGGAATGCCACGTGGCCAACATGCATCATGATAGGAAAAGCCATGCTGTTGTGAGCTCCTGGATGTAGGAATGTATGTGTGTCTGTGTGTGCGTGTGCATATATGTGTATCTTCGTATGTCTGATCTTTGGGGGCTGGGCATGAAGGATAAAAGAGGGCATGTAACAGAGTCCCAGGCATGCAATAATAGGAGAAACCTTTGGGATCTGATGTGTGTGCGTGCATGTGTGTGTGAATTTGGGGTGAAGGAGATAAATCTGGACAAGCAGCAGGACCCCATACATGTAAAAACAGGAGAAGCCATGCCATATTGGGGTTCTGGTGAGTATACATATGTATACATATGTGAACAACTGTGTATGCTTGTGTGTGTGTGTGTGTGTGTGTGTTCACGCTTTTGTGCACCTAATGGCAGAGGGTGGAGGACAAGATAAAATATGTTTTAGTGGAGAAGCTGCTGCTGCTACCAAGTCACTTGAGTCCTGTCCGACTCTGTGTGACCCCATAGACGGCAGCCCACCAGGCTCCCCCGTCCCTGGGATTCTCCAGGCAAGAACACTGAAGTGGGTTGCCATTTCCTTCTCCAATGCATGAAAGTGAAAAGTGAAAGTGAAGCCACTCAGTAGTGCCCGACTCTTAGCGACCCCATGGACTGCAGCCTACCAGGCTCCTCCACCCATGGGATTCTCTCCAATGGAGAAGCTAAGTAAGTTTAAATGGAGAAGCCATGTCATCAAGGGGTCCATTTGTGAGCGCGTGTGCATGTGTGTGTGCAGTGGAGCGTGGGAGGGAAGACAGAACTAGACCAGTGCACAGCACAAGGGAATGCATGTTGCATGTGAGGAGCCACGTGGGCCTGGAGTTCGTGTGTGTGTGTTCATACATGTTTGTTCAAACGTACACATATGTTCCAGCTCACAATAGGAGCAGAGATGGACAATCAGGAAGGGAACTAGAGTCTGGGTCCACTTCTGCCGTGGAGAGAGGTCATATGTCACAAAGATTTGCTGAGATTACATAGGCCTGGGTAGACTGGCCAAGTGGGGCGAAACCCTGAAGGCACCCGCAGCTCATGACTCCTTTGCTCTCTGTGGAGTGTCCTATTTGAAGGGAAAATGACTGTTTCTGGCAATTTCTAGATAACCAGATTCTGATGAAGGTATTTGCCAATTTTTTCTCACCAGTCACAGACATGAGCCACTCTCTCTCTTTATCCGGTCTACCTTCATGGCACACGCCCACATCCATGTTCCTATCACACACTCAACCGTGTGTGTGCTTTTGTGTGTGACACGCCATGAACGTGTCATTTCTTCTGAGGCTATGCACATATATAGACTGTGATGACAGGAAGACCAGGAGCTGGTGGGGTAGGAAGAGCTTCATCAAAGGAGGGGAGGAAGGTGGAACTCAGTGGCACAATTCCATTAGGGAAATCCCCCGAAAGGGACTGAAATGATTTCTCAAGTCCTACATGGAGATGGGAGGACTCGCAGCCTGATATCGCCTCCCATTCGAGCCTTATGTCCATGTGTGGATGACGGTTCCAACTCTGCCTGATGACCTGTGTTTGTCTCCGAGACCAGCCCAGCATTCAGAGTGCAGCGGAGGTCGCTTCTCTCCGAATGTGAGCTCTATCCCAGGGGACGAAGGTGCTGCTGCGTCTTGGGGTGGGGGCCGGGGAACTATTCCCAGTAAGGTGGGTCGAGTGGAAATAACGTTCAGGCCCACCTGCCCGCGGGCGTGGATCTGAGCCACGGTGCACGCACACACAGAGGCACTGAGGTCAGTGGCAGCTCAACACTGGTTTGGATGGAGCAGAGGATGGGACTGGCCCAAGCAGACACTGGACTGTTCCTCTCCAGCACGTACCGGCCCTGAAGAGAAGAGCACCCCTACCTTGCACCTCCATCCCCCACCCCAAAATGCCAGTGCCTCCCTTCAGCCTGCTCCAACTGGCCAGATTGAAGGGCAGCACTGGATACATACACACCTTGTCAAGGCCCTGGGGGGTGGGGCCACGAGGCCTCATTTTCTCTCTCCCCTTGACCTGTTACTAGTCCATCTTCTGTGGACAGATAAGACAAACCTGAGAACTTTGTCACCATTCAGTGGGCCCCATGCTGGGTGCGTGTCTCAAGATGAGTAAGGCCCCCTTGGCTGAGGAACTGACTCTGAGCCTCTGAAGGGTGGGAGCATCTCCCCTGCTCACAGCCAAGACTCTGTCTCCACTAGCCAAGCCCACGGGTTCCCCGCAAGGTCCCGGGCATGGGCAGAGGGCAAGTCCAGCCCTGGATGGAGGAGGTCTCTGGCAGTGGAGAGAATGCTCCACGTGGCTAGAAGTCACTCCCTCCCTAAGCCCCAGGAAAGCAGAAGTCAGACACAGGCACCCGCTCACCCAGAACAGTGGGAAGCTCCCTCCCCGACATCTCCCAGGTGGGTGTGCCAAGTGTGGGCTGGCGGCTGCGGCATCATCACTCAGCATGAAGCACATCCCTTCCCAGACCCTTCCCAGCTCTCTGCTCCGGCCCACATCTCTGGTCCTGTGTGGACAGCCATCTGGGAAGGCCTTAGCAATCTGGACAAACAGCTGTATGGACTTAACCTCTGAGATGGGCCCAGCCCCGTGGACAGACTCAAGAAGTGCGCCCAGCTCTGTAGACGGGCCTCTGGACTAGACCCATCTGGAAAAGCCCCGGGCTGGGAGGACCCATCTGGAACGGGCCCAGCTGCTTGCCCCAGTAGAAGGGTCCCACCCTCAGTCCCCTGGCCAGCCTGAATGGAGCCGTCCTGGCTTTGCCCAGGAGTTAGAAGTTCAGAGATGAGGCCATACGTGAAAGTCACAAAAATGTTTTTGGTAGAAGGTTAAAGTTCTGTACAGTATATATATGAATGTAAAAAGAGATATATATATGCTGTATATATATATATATGCACAGTGTATATATGACCTGTAGCCCATGTGTATACGCACCCCTCCCCGCACGTCTGCACACGGAGTGTACATTACCCAGCCAGTGTGGGTGGGGACCAGGTGAGCGGCGGGGGCTGCAGCTGCAGAGTTTGGGATGGAGGCTGCTTGGGGCAGGGGCTGCGGAGAGCCCTGTGGGGGACGAGAAGGGCCGATGCATGTCAGAGCTGCAGACCCTGAGGAGGAAGGGAGAACCGAGGGGCTGGCGGATAGGCCTCCTGAGGATAACAGGAGTGGTCCAAGGGCCTTGTCTGCATCTGAGAGGCTCTGAGGATTGTCGGGCCTCTGTCTGGGGGGGGGGCAGTGTCATACACTACTGGGCTCCTGGGCCAACATGACAGCTGCAGTCCCAGGGCAGTTAGCAGGGAGCTGGAAGGACTGGGAAAGAGGGGGCCTCTCACTGGACCAGCTCTCAATACCTGTCTGCCCAGCCACCAGGGATGCTCTACCTGGAATACCCTAGAAGGCTGGAGTAGGGCAGAGGCCATTGCCTCACATTCTCAACCATACACAAGGACAACCCAGCTCCCAGATAAGAAAAACCCTTTTTCAGGAGGATGGCCCCCTGGCCATTGCCAGCATGCCAGTCTGATGTCCCCGGCCCCTGTCTTCTAGAACAGACTTCAAATCACCCCGCAGCGTCTCTAGTTTACAGATCAAAACTCTGAGGCCTCCAGATGTAAGAAAACGGCTGTGGAGCCAGCAATTCCAGCCATGAGTTTGTCCCACCCCAGACAATCTCCACAGCCCCATTTGACCGCAGGGTCAGCTGTCAGGGAGTGACTGGGGAGCCAGAGATGTGGGCAGAGCAGTGACAGGGTGGAAGAGGCGAAGCCGAGAGGGCAGTCTGAGCACAGCCTCGTCCCATATGTCTGCCCTCTCCCCCACCACACCTTCCCTGCAGGGCAGTTGGCATAGAGCCTGGCCCCGCCCCTGCGGTAGCTGCAGACCTCCGTCCCTACCACGCTCGGCTCCGTCTGTTCCTTCCCTTCTAACCCTTCAGCGAGTGGTTCGGCTCCATCACCGGCGAGAGCATCTCTGGACCACGTGGGAAGGGGTCTGGAGTGGGCTTCCGTGTGGTCAGCGGTCTGCCCTCTGCGTTAGCCCCGTGCGTCAGACTGGTCTGCACTTAACTCTGGGTCTGCCTCTGTTTGGGGTCCTGACGGAGCATACCTGAACCCAGCCTCCTGAGGCTGGGCCTGTCCTGACTCCAGGACAGGAACAAGAGGCTCCAGGGGCCCCCTTGCCACTGTGCTCCAAGCCCCCAGCCCACCTCTGCCTGGGCCAGCTTCCTGGCCGCGCCTCCCACAGTGGGGACTTGGGTTCCCAGCCCCTTGGTGAAGCCCCAAAACAGCACCATGTGAGACCCCTGGCCTGTCCCACCACCCAGACCAGAGTGCCTGGACACCCTCCCAATCCCACTCAACATCGTTCCCACACACTGGTCTCTGGGCCATTCAGGGGATGCCCTTTGTGGACATGCAGAATTTCTATGAATATAGTTTTTTGTAAACATTTTGTAACAATTTGGGTTTCATAGTAACTGTGTTACTTGCCAATCATTCTAGGCTGATGTAAATAAATTTCCAAACAAATCTGATTATTTTCCTTTTTAAGACACTGTGATATATCAAAGTGCACAGTTTGCTGTATGAAGTAATATGGTTTTAAATTTTCAATAAAGAAATGTTTCTAGAAAACAGGGCCCTCTTGAGATGTGTTTTCTGCCTCTCTTGTCTCTTTAGAACCAGAGGGTCCTGAAGTTGTGCCGTCTTCACCCAAGGGTGACTGTGTTCTGGGCAGGGGCCCCTGGTGATGAGCACGTGACTCCAGCCCAGGCTCCTGGTCCCCATTTCAGATGTTTATGTGGGACATCAGTATTGATATCATCTGACCTCCATCTTACCTTTTCTTGGGCACGTTCCTCTCCATCTCCTCTCCATCCCATAGCTACCTTCGAAGTCACCACATCCCTGTGTGATCCTGTTCCTTTGGCAACAGTTGAGGAAGCAAGGTAAGCCTCTTATCCAGAGTTGGCCAATCAGAGGTCTTGCCTGAGCTTTTTCAAACTAGAAATTAGAGAGTGCTCAGTTGGTTACTCTTGAGTGATGGAAACTACACATAATAAAGGGCAGGACACTTAAGCAGGAAGAGGTTGAATACAGATGTTTACAAAACCAGTGAAAGATAAGGGAGCAAGGACATGCTGGGCTTCCAGTGGCTCTCAGAACAATACAGAAGTGACCCACTAGAGAAGCGACCCCCTGCAAGACTGGTACTAGAATTGCGAGGCAAGACACACCAGACAGCTATGCCCTCAATGTCAAGGCCTCCCTTCCCTTTGACCTTGGTCACCTCACCCTACCCAGAACCCTCCCGCTCCAAGTTCTGAAGACCCAGGCCCAATACAACAGCAGCACAGAGCTGGACCTGTCCCCATTTAACCCTTCACCTGCCCTATCTGAAATGCTTATGAATTCCACCTCTCACTGCACTGCCCTATTCCTCTGTCTTGTCTAGCCCCAGAATGTGTAGGTTGGAGGGGACACAGATCACTCAGCATCCCTCTGCTTAGGCCTGATGACAAGCCCCACCAAGCAGTACAATCAAGGAGGCCGGGGTAAACTTGCTAGGCTCTGCCCACCCCCACCCCACCACCGCTGTGTCTTCTTCAAGCTTCAGTGTCCTCCTGTGCAGAGAGGAGAGGCCGAGGTTGTCGTAGGGATTCGATGACACTGTAGCTGCCTTGCACTGCTACGGCTCATCATTTTCTGGTGGAGGGAAAGTAACAAATGACCGGACACCTCCCCAAATATTCCAAGAGTCAGAGTAGCCCAGGAACAGAGAAATGAAAGATGGCCAAGTACTTACCTTTGTTCAACTTCAAAGAGGTGGGTTCTTGTCTCAAATCCAAAACATCTGGAAGGATACATGATCCCATCACCCCTCCAGCACTTCCTCAATTAGTCCTAAGATTCCATGGCTGGAGGAGGGAAATGGGGGAGGGACGGCCAGACAGAAACAGAATCATGTGTGGAGGGCTCCCCAGGTTGCCAGCGCTAGCCAGCTCCAGGGGGTGGACCCTAGTCTCCACCTGCACAAAGCTGGTACAGATGTGCCAGACTAGAACATCCTTCTCAGCACCTCCATAAAGACCGCTTCCTAAGCAGCCAGATGATGCCCCCTGGCCATCTTGCATGACTGAAGAGCCATATGTAGCCTGAGAGCTCCCCAGCCCACGTGGCTAAGTCCTCCTTTATTGAATCAGGAAATCAGAGCTTTGTCCTGAATACTTGGAGGGAGGGTGGTGGTGCGTTGAGGCATCTCCGCACCTCCAGCCAAGTGAGACTGGACTAGAGGTTTCCCTCTGAGTCGTGGGAAAGTCCCTCTCCACTGTTTTATTCATCACCATCATCATTATTGTGGTGGTGGTGGTTGTCACTTCTGCTTCCCAGGCGGTGGTCAGGAAGCCCTGGTGTCTTGGAGTTGATAGGCCAGGATGGTTCTGGAGCAGGTTCTGGTTAGGCTCCTTTTGGGCCTCTAGGTCTGGGGAAGTCCCATCTCAGATAACTATACCCTCAGAGTCAAGGGCTCCCTTCCCTTTGACTCTGGTCATTTCACCCTGCCCAGAACACAGAGGTCTGAGACCCCTCGAGCTAGCTTTCACATCCTGTAGGTCCCTACCATCCTCCAGGTCAGGGACACACCCTCCCCTTGACATCTCCCATGGCAAGGGCCTCCGATCACTCATGTCCAGAATCAGGGACGAGCTTCAAGGCCCTCCTGCCACCTTAATTTGAGCAGGTGATCTTGGACCATTCACAAACCTTAGCTTCTCTCCTATGCAGTGTGAATGCCCACTTTGACTGCCTCAGGGAGCTCATGTAAGAATGAAAGAAAAAGCTCCCATGAAAGCACATGTTAAGTGTGAGGCATCAGGCTCACTAGCTGTGAGGGTCCTTCTCTGCTCTTCTGTCAGTTTCCCCTTCTCCCACATCTGTCCCAGCCCCCAGGTCCAGCTGAAGTGAGCAGGAAGGGTTCAGGGACCAGGCACTCCTGGGGCTGCAGGTTGCCATTCCAACAATCAGGCTGGGGCCAGGGCTTGCAGCTCCCCCGGGGCCTTGATGACACTTCCTTGGGAAACAGAAGCTGAGTGTTTAAGAAGCATCTGTCATTATGGAAACAAAGTTGCCAGGCCATTTTTTCTTTTACTATTTTTACTGCGATTTCATTATCTTATGCAAATGAGGCCGCTGATGAAGCCTTTCTGCAGGGTGGCCCATGCTGGGACCAGCTCCACCGAGGGGATTTATTGCCTGCCTCAGCCTCCAGACTCGATCTGGGATGAGGAGGCCCTGTGGAGATGGCTTCCAGAGCAGCTGCCCCGCCCTGGAACACACGACTTCCTGCCAGACAAGCCCCCAGGTCCTGCCTCTGTCCTAGGAGAGCCCTGGTCCTTTATTTCCGAAGATGTTAAGTGTCAGCACAGCCTGGCCCAGGCCTCTGTCCCCATTTCCTCAATAGTTGGAACTCCTTGAAGACAGAGTTGCCAGTATCCAGCGGGATGCAAGGGAAATGATGGGAAGCAACTGGGGCTCCATCCCTCTAGGACCTCTGGGAACAACATATAATAAGCAGTTCAAGTTTCCCATTCAAAGAGAAGAGAGCTGGGCGAGGTACACCCCCACCTGGTCTCGGCTGGTCTCTGGAGGCTGGCATCACACACGTTTCTGGCATGCCCCAGGTGTAAGATGGGCTCTGGGGTAGGATAAAGTCTCAGGGAAGGCAATGCAGGTGGTGGCAACCAATAACAGGGTGGTAATTATGCACAAGCAATAACTGTGCAGACGTGTAAGGGCAGGAGATATGTGTAAGACAGTGCCAGCATCTGCTATGACCCCATTTTAGAGACGAAAGGCCCAAGGCTCAAAGAAGCCAAATAACTTGCCCACACTCCAGGGCTGTCTGCCTCCCCAGCTCAAGGATCCCACAGTCGCTTACTGTCTCCTGACTCTTTGCTCCTCCCTCACACATTTCCTCCCAGCTCGAAGTGTGCTGGCCAAGCTCACGTTCTTCCCGGTGAGTCCAGAGGCTCCCAGATGCGGGGAGAATTTCCCCTGAGAGTGCCCATCCTCTGTCCAGTCCCTCTGGCCCCAAACTTGCCCTTTCAGTGTATCATGAGGACCAGCCTCCCCTCCTTCTGCCTACTTTAGTCTTGGAAACTCTCTCAAGTCTAATAAGGCATGCTCAGACACAAGAGCAGGTCAAGCCTTCAATAAGAGCCTTCTGAACTATGTGGGCGCTTCCCTCTATGAGGCGGTCTAACTCAGCCCATATTTCCCAAGAGTTGGGCATTGATGAAATGCTGTGAAAAGTCAGAAGTTTCTCAGCCTTGCTCACCTGAAGTGGGTGTGGAGGGAATAAGGTCCCAGCCGTTGCCATAACCCAAATGTCCTGCTCTGTGCCTTCTTGCATTACCCTGACTTCCAGAACCCCACAAAATCTAAGAGAAAGGTGCCCCCTGCACTCAGAATCACCCTGTCATCTGAGGACCAGAGGTTAAGAGCTCTTAGTGCTCAGCTCTTTCTTTTCCAGGAGAAGCTGTCATTAATAATAAAATAATAAAAATAACAACAACAATAATAATAATACATTCTAGCTACCTAAGCAACAACTCCAGACCTGGGACAGTGTTCAGTACTTTGCATATCTCATCTTACAGAATTCTCACCATAACCCTATGAGCTAGGAGTTATTGTCCCCATTTTACAGATGTGGAAACTGAGGCAAAGAGAAGTAGGCTAACTCACCCACAATTACCCAGTCAGTATCAGACCTCCTTAGCTGGGACCTCCACATCATAGATTTGATAAATGAGTGAATAACTAAATGAATGAGTGAATCAGAAAGCAGTCAATAATCAATGGTGTTTAGAGACACTGGGGAACTCTCCTACTTATAGAAAAAAAATCCAAACTCGATTGGGCCAAAAATGAGAATTACTAATTACAGCCGCTCACAGGAACGACCTACCATTTATGCCTAATTGCAGTGCAGTCCAATAACAATTATGCACATCAATAAATGTGTCAGATTAACTTGGGTGTAAGCTTTATTTGATTGCAACACTAAAGCTGGTGGTAGCTCAGATTTGGGAGGCTGTGGCCCATCCTTGGAAGCCCATGGTCCCTTCTGGAAGCAAGGTTGGTGATAGAGGGGAAGTGGGAGGTGGGGGCAGAGAGGAACAGAGCTCTCGTCTGCCGTGGCAGGTCTGTTCTGGCAAGCTCGGGAAAAATAGTTTGGCAGGGGGTCTTTGTGGGGCACACAACGTCACAAAGCCTCCCCTCCCTCCCTCAATGCCAAAGGCAACTTCCTAATTAGAACATCCATAACCCTCAGCATCTGCTCCAAGAGAATTCAGCTGCTCTAAGATGGAGAAGTCCATTAACTTTATTGCAAAAACGTCGGACTTGCTTTTAGACAGAGGATCATTGCCAAGTGAGATAAACTGCCAGGACCTGCCAGGGGGACAGGCCAGAACTTCCTGCTGTCCCCATTTGGGTCCTCCTGACTGCCTTCTCTCCCTAGCCAATGCCCTGGGTGGGACCACAGCCTCCTGGGAGGCTGGAGCTGGGGAAACTGTGAATTTCAAATGCAGGTGCAGTCTGAGCACACTGGCTTTCCCCGTGCAATTCACAGCCTGCTGGATGGCAGCGCCAAACTGGCACCATCTAACTCCCAGAATGCACCAGGAGCCCACTCCACGGTCGGGCCCCTCATTCCTGCTTCAGCAGGAGTTGGATTTGTTGGTGTCCCTGGGAGCAGTGGAGCAAGGTAGCTAAGAACGGGCTTTGGAATTAGATCTTCCTGGGGCTGAATCTCAACTTTGCCACTTAGGAGTCGCTGTGTGACCTTGCAACAGTGGCTTAATGTTCTGAGACTCCATAGTCACCTCTCAGAGGGTTAGACGAGATGACACCGGGAACCTTCAACTCGGTGCCTGTCACGCAGCAAGGGCTCTGCAAACAAGAGTATCCCTGCCAGGTCTGCAGTGTGGAAATGGAGAGGAAACCAAAACCCTAAAAGTGTGTCAGGGAAGGGAGTAAACACCAGGTTGGAGTCAGTCGGTCCTGGCATCTAATCCCAGCTTTGCCCTATGCTTTGTTAGCCTAGACCCTCAGTTTCCTCATCTGTAAAATGGGATTGATGGTCCCTGTCCTCCTTTCCCCAAAGGACAATTAGGAAGACGTGAAAGTACTTTGAGGCCGCTAGAGGGATATTCAAAAGTGCCACTTTATTGCTCCTGTTACTCTGGTTGTCAGCCTGATGTCTAGTGCTCGCCCCGGACACACCAGGCCTGAGGCTGGCTGTGCCCCAGCCTGGAGTTCATCTCTGCCTCAGCACCCCACGCCGCAGCCCTCCTGCCTCGTCCTGGGCGGCACGGTTCTCCACAGGGAACAACCACAGACCTCCCAGGCTTTGCAAACGTTTTGCCAAGTAGGCCTCCAGGGTGTCCTTTCTCAGATTCGGATTGTTCTTAATATGAATAATTAGCAGAAGCAATCCGAGGGGGAGGCAGCCACCATAGCAATCGACCCCCGTGATTTCCGAGCTGCAGGGAGAGCCCAATTTTGCTCCAATCCGGATGCTGTAAATTCCCATCAAGCTAAGAAAATATAGTGCAATTTAGAAACACTGATACGGCAATAAAACACAGATCTCCGGCAAATGGAATTCAGCAACATCTAAAAATGGAGCCATACATTACTCCGCCTGCAAACTCCCTCTGGGGACACGCTGCTGGGAGAAGTTGGGGGAGTTTTAGGTCTAAGCTGATCTTTCCTTTCTGGATGAAGGCAGGACCACCCATGGCTGGATCCCAGGCAACCGTCTCAGGCAGGCCTCCTCTGTGGGTCCAGAGAAGAATCCCAGCAGAGTTCCCCAGCCAGAGGCCCTGTGGCCTGGCCTCTATCATCCAGCGGCCGCTGGAAGAAGCATTTCTGAACGGGTGGGAGGGGAAGGAGGGGAGAGAAACTTACCACTGTTTGGTCCTCACATGTGGCCTTCAAGGGAAATGTGATTGTTCTTATTTATCAGATGAAGATCCTGGCATTTGGAAGTAAAGTGACGTGTTCAAGGTCATTCAGGGACAAGTGGTAAAGACTGGATTTGAACCCACATCTGTCAGCCTCTTTCTCTTCTATGCACATCCCATTACTGACTCTACAAAAGCCAGAATGGAGCCAAACATCACTGCTCACTGCCTTCTGGGAGTGTAGATAGGAACACAGTCCACAAATGGGCTCATCACTCTGCTTCCTGGTGTTATTAGCCCCACTCTGCAGCTGCTGAGCACACGCATATAACATAAGACGCAGGAAGAGGTATGCTGACAGAGTCCTCTGACTCCTAAACAGGTCAGGGAGACCTGAGTTCCCTTGGGAAGGATTGATGGACAGAGGGCAGACTCACAGCCCCTAGTACACCCAGTATCTTCACTTCCGCCCGGAAGGGGCTCAGGGGCTCAGCACGCTGTCCTCTCTGAGCCAGGCCAGCCTCCTCACTAAACCCATTCCATCTCACCCTCAATGATACCCATGCACACATACATGCACATGCATGCGCACACGAGCAGACACACACACACACACACACACACACACACACACACACACACACACACACCATTCATTCTCACCTCCACACTGGTCCCCATCAGACTGTGAGCTCCATGGGAGCAGAGTGGGCTTGTGGTCCTTGACTGACTCCACTCAGGAATTCCACCAGTACCTGGGTCTCTCTGGAGACAGCTTTCAGATGCTCCCCTGGGTCCTACTACACCCTGGTGCCTAGATCCCAATAAGGGCAGAAAGACTAACGTGGCCTTTCTGGAATTTGTGTGTTAAGAATCCCAGCTCTGGAATCAAACAGACCTGGGCTTGCCTTCCAGCTCTGCCACCTACTAGCTGTGAGATAACTTGTGGAAACTACTTAATCCCTCTTAGCCTCAGTTTTCTCACCTGTGAAACAGTTAATAATAGGCCCTGCCTGGAAGTAGGGCTGCAAAGATTTTATGAGATTATGTGTGTAAAGCACTTACCACAATACTTGACCCACAGTAGGTGAATAAGAAACTGCAGTTAGTCAGGCTAGCCTAGGGTAGGCTACAACAAATATCCCCACATCTTCATGGTTTAATACAGTTCTCTTTCTCCGTGGATCTGGTGACCACCTGGGACAATTGTCCTCCACTGTGAAAATCGGTGGTCCAGGCTGCTCCCATCATGTGGCTCCAGCATCTCAACAGGAGGCCTTCTCTGTAATCACCTCAACAAAGAAATAAATGGACTGAAGCATCATATGAGTGCTTTTTTACTGCCTCAGAAGAATGGTATGATGTCCACTCACATTTCATAGATGAGAACAGCCCTGGTGGTTCAGATGGTGAAGAATCTGCCTGTGATGTGGGAGACCCAGGTTCGATCCCTGGCTTGGGAAGATCCCCTGAAGAAGGGAATGGCTACCCACTGCACTATTTTTGCCTGGACTGGCAGGCTACAGTCCATGGGGTCACAAAGAGTCAGACGCAACACTTCCATCCTTTTCATGTTTCATAGGCTAGAACAGCCAGACCTAGACTCGGCCTAGCTGCCATCAGCAGTTGGAGTGTGTCTCCCATGTACCCCAGATGGAGAAAAGAACTGGATGCCAGTGAGTCCCCGTAACTTCTTCCACCATCCTTAGCTGTTAGTGTCCCTCTCCTGCATCTGTATCTCAGTTTGCTTCCTAGACCCGGAGCCAGCTGTGCTCCCCAAGATTTTCTTCTTCCCCCTTTTCATTTCTGTCACGTGTGCTACAGGCCGCCCTGTGCCCCTCTGGCTAAAGGCCAGCCCTGGCCCAGGGGAGGTGATTCTTGCAGAGGAAGGGCTATTTCTGAAGCCCTTCCTGACCCTCTCCCCGGCCCCTCTTCCGCTGACTGAAGAGCCCTCGTCAATTTGTTGACAACCCCGAATCAGGCCTCCAGCATCTGATTACAGCAGTGCCTCTGACTGTCAGGGATAAATGTCTGTTGTCTTTAGGAAGATCTATGTTGATGGAGGTGTCATCAGAGACAGTGGTGGCGGAACCAGATCCCTCCCCAGTGAGATGTCATTTGTGGGCAAGTCAGATATTTCCAGTTCCTGGCAGAACTCAGGCCTCTGAAGAGAGTGGAGATAGGATGGCTGGCAGATATGTGAGGCTGCCTGGGGTGAAGGGCAGGGAACCAGAAGCCAGAAGTGAGCAGATCGTGTGCGAAGTGGCATCAGCGGCCCAGAGGGGAAACTACTTGAAAGAAGCTAAGCTTCTGGGCTGCAGGAGACCACGAAGATCCCCCAAGCGGAATCTAGCAGGCCTGACAAACAGGGACCAGAACACAGTGCAGGTATGGTCTCTGGAAATTAGATCTGACTCCTGGTCCTATCGCCAGAGAGCTGTGCACCCTTGGAATAATTGCTCAGCCTCCCTGTGTCTCCTTGGTAAATGAGTGCTCAAAAGCCCTGCCTTGTGAGCGTCTCATAAAACTGCAGTGAGATGGATGCAATGTGTTCAGCATAGGGCTTGGCCCACAGCAAGACCTCCATCAGGGGTGAGTGGAAGCTCAGTGAGAGGGAAACAGGCCCATTCTGGAGATGCTGGGCCACTGTAGCATGTTCCTCACCCAGACTGCCTTCGCCTGGATGACACACCCATTCCTCTGTGAGTGTTGGCTGCTAATGGCTCCCAGCTGTCCCCTTCTCAAGTGCCTCCTTACCACTGAGGTTAGGTTTCCCATTTCCTGGCACCTGGGTCAGCTCACAGCCTAAGACCTGCAATGTGGATGTACAAAAGACCTCCTTGTTTCCTTAAGATAGGACTGACTCCGTGTGCTCCAGAGCTCAGCAGCAGGACCAGCATGAAGCTAGACTCCTGCTGAGACCATGAGCTTGCCCTTATCTTATCCTGCTGCTCTCTGGAGAGCATCTTCTCAACACATTATGGGTTCTCAAGTCCCCATCTCAAGCTCTGCTTCTAGAGAATCTGACCAAGACAGACATCAAATGGAAGGCCAAAAAATGAGATCTAAGGTGGTCTCAGGTGGCCTAGAGCTGGTCATGACCTGGGTCTGACCCCAGCTGAGCAGCCAGACTGGGCTCCTGCACAGACACTGAGTTACGTGGCCTCTGGTGAACTTTGATCCCTTGCCTGGGGGCACTGGCCCAGAGCTGGCGTGGCATTTGGTCCGGGCATTTAGGATAAGCTTTAGGGAGCTAGGGAGGCAAAGCAGGGAAGAAGAGTGAATTCCCAGCCCTTCTGATTTCTCTATTTATTGCTTCATTCATGGACGCCTTATCCCTATGTACTTAAACAGGATTTGAGGAGCTTAAAACTAAATGCACTTAAAAGGGAATGATCGTAAAAGCAAAACAGCACAAAAACCATGTCAAAGGAGTGAAATATTTTTATTTCCTTGGAGGTTAACTGGGATAATGAAGTCAGAGCTTCTTACTTAGATCACCAGGAAAGCGAGTTATTGCACATAGCGCCCCTGAAGAGTCAACGGAGCCCTTACTTCCCTGGGAAGTTGCTCCAGGAGTTCTGGGACCCCCGCAGGTATCCTCCCTGTCCAACCCTGGAGCTATGCCTCCTGACTTCAACAGAGGAGGCAGAGGCTCCCACCCCACCCCCAGCACTTTGCAGGGCCTGGGGAATGTCCCTCCCCTGTCCAGGCACTTGCCACCTCTGCACCATGAGGGGGTTGAGCCCGATGATCTCAGGGAGTGCTCTCTAGCTCTGAGGCTCAAGAACCCCATCTAAGAAAACCAGAGGCCAGAGTTCCCAGGTCTCAAGCAGGTGGAAAGTGAATCTCACACTCCCAGGTGGTAGGAGATGCAGACACTGGGAGATGCTGAGAACCCAACGCTGGGTCTGAAGTGAAGTGAAAGTCACTCAGTCATGTCCGACTCTTTCTGACCCTGACTGTAGCCCTCCAGGCTTCTCTCTCCATGGAATACTCCAAGCAATAATACTGGAGTGGGTAGGCATCCCCTTCTATTTGGAGATCAAACCTGGGTTTCCCACATTGCAGGCAAATTTTTCACCATCTAAGCCACTAGAGAAACCCACTGAGTCTGAAGCTGATGGACGAAAGTAAGGAGATTGGATACAGTGTCGAGCTAAATCCAAGACAGAGAACGTACAGGAGAGGGACATTGAGGCAGGAGACCAGGACAACCTGCAAGCTCAGAAAAGGACTGGAACAACAAGGGAAGTCTCTGTCCCACTGGGAAGGTTTGATCTGTGCTAGGGTTAGAACCAAGAGAAACGAGCAGAGACAGACAGGAGACCCTGCCCTGGATGAGGGGACCTGGGGGCAGGCAGGAGAGAACTCGGGGGCCCTGGACCAGGGGTCTTCAGAGTCTCCACTCGTCATTGGCCACTTAGCTGGAGGCAGGCACTGTGCTAAGCCCTGGATGTGCGCTCCCTCTCCTATTTCATCCTCCCAATGCTCTTTGAGATGGATTCCACGGCAAGCTCCATCTTGGAGGTGAGGCCAATGTTAAGACTCTACCCCAGGTCATCACCTGGTAAGAAGCAGAGTCAGGTTTTGCCTCAGTTACCTTTGACTCAGAGTTAGTGTTTTCCTGCCACAATGCCTCTCTCAGTGGGACTCAGGGCATTCTAGGTCCTGGGAGGACCCAAAAGAAGTCAGGTCCAGCTTTGCTAATCCCATCACTTTCTAGTACCACATTTGTGCTCTCACTTGCCTTCAGGAGCTAAGCCCTTCACAGTAAAGGCACTGGTGGTGGGAGGTGGGGGGGCAGGGGGGCTATCAGCCACTAGATCAGAAGAAGATGGGAGAAGAATCTTAGCAAGTGGGGCCTTTCGGTGTCCATAGACGTCACGTGGTCAGCCAGACCCCTATCTGATCTAGCACCTGACTGCACCCACCTCGAGATCTCTGCCCTAAGCGTTTGCATTTCCCAGGACCAAGGAGGCAGCCTCTGAGTTTCAGGGCACCCAGCGATGCTGGCTGCAAGCATTCCTGGGGCACCGCTGGCACAGGGGAGACGTCAGGGGCATCTGCCACTTAAAGAGCATTTTTGTGCACCGAGGTGCCTGGAGTGCACAGAACTGTTTGGCACAGTGGAGATTAGTGAGCTGAGCCTCTCATTTTGCAGACAGCCCTGCTCCTTGGCTCTCAGAGACCAACGTTTCACGAGGAGCATCATCCAGGTGCAGAGCAGCTCTTGAAAGAAAACCAGGGCAGACAGTGAGGGATGTGAATGGTGTGTTCCAGGCAGGCTCCCTGAGCAGGGACCCTGAAGATCCAGAGGCAACCAGGCTCAGGCCTGGCATCGAGGGCTAAGAGAGCATCACCCTGATTTCCTGGCCCTTCAAGGGCCCCACAGAAATTCCACAGTTACCACCATGCTGGGCATGAGGTTGATACTGCCATTATCCCCCTTCTATAGCTGGGGAAACTGAGGCTCAAATGAGAGGAGCTAGTTGAGACTGAGGTTAAGGATGTGTTGGACCACACTGGTCAGTTAAATCCTGACTCTACCATCTTCCAGCTTTGTGTCCTTGGACAAGCTCCTTGACCTCTCTGAACCTCAACTTTTCCAGCCATAATGTGAAAGAAATAACAGTACTCCTAGATGTCATATGGAAATCAGATAAAAAGTGAGAGCTTGGAGATCAGCACCCAAAGTCCAGACGTTTCAGGGAGAAGTGAGCAGGAGATCAGAGTTGGGAAGTGAACCTCAGAAGGTAAGATATTAGAGGTGGGTTTAGGGGGCATGAGGCAGGTGTGGACGGAGCTAGGTAGGTAATCACACTCGACCTAAGGTGCTTCAGCCTCTGCCTCACCCACCCTCCCTCTCCTGGCACCAGGAATGGACAGTCTGCTCAAGAATCTGCTGCTGGTCCTGGAATGCTCAGCCAGCTTGGCTGAGGGTGGGTGGCCCTGTGGATCCAGACCCCCTCTTTACCACTTACTGCCACACCCTGGTGGTGTCTTCAGAATACCATGAACATAAAATGTAAGATCTAAGCATCTGGGAACTCTTCTCTTTCTGTTCTGCCTAGCATCCCCAGTTCCCAGAAAAGGCTTTACCTGCAGTCAGTGATCAAGGAAGCTGCCCATGTGGTCCAGAAATTTGGCTTTCTTGGACAGTTCCTGAGTTGAATTAGAATAAACTCTCTCTGTCCCTGTGTTTCCACTTCTCAGTCTCTCTCCCTTTTCTTCTCCTTTCCTCCTCTCTCCTTCCCACCTTCCTTACCTAATTTTTCCTACCACATTCAAGTCCAAGAATCCAAGGCACCTTAAAACAATAGATGTATTTAACAAACTTCAAGGGAAGAGGAAATGAAAGCAAGCAAATTCAGAGCATGGGGTCAAGACAGAAAACACAAACCAGAAGTTACTACAAGGAATTTGGCTCCAGGCCAAAGCAGAAGGAGCTGGGATCTGTCACTGGATCTGGGGGTCCACAGGGCAAAACCAAACAGGCTGCTCACGTGTCCTGGGTCTACAGACCACAGAACCATTTGAATGCCCTCACCAGCAGCTGGTGCAAAGAGCTGACTCATTGGAAAAGACCCCGATGCTGGGAAAGATTGAGAGCAGGAGGAAAAGAGGGTGGCAGAGGATGAGATGGTTGGATAGCATCAGCAACTCGATGGACATGAGTCTGAGCAAACTCCAGGAGATTGCGAAGGACAGGGAAGCCTGGCACAGTGCATTCCATGGGTTCACAAAGAGTCAGGCACGCTTAGGGACTGAACAACAGCAACTGACAACTGACTCAAAAATCCTGCCCTAAAATCCTGCCCAGGGCCTGTGAATTGGCAGTGCTCTCTGGGGCTGCAACCTGACCCCCTGGGAGGACAGATGGCAGGGATCCAGGCTCTGCATCCCAGCCTGAGGGACCTAAGCCCACAGGAATAGCCTACTTCCCCGGTCCTTCCAGCTACTGGCTGGTGCCTCTTATCCAGGGCAACTACTATCCTGCCTCCTCAGATTCACAGCGAATCAGAGGGGCTGGCGGGGTTGGGGGTGGGGAGGCATATTTACTGAGCTCCTACTGTATTCCAGGCACTTGCTCACCCCTTTACACCTCCCACGGGCTCTTTTCCATCTGGGTCTTGGTTAATCCCTGTGCCTGAAATGTTCTTTGCCATTGGACAAATCCCTCCCAACCAACACAGCATCTCTCCATTAGAGGTCCTCTGCCTATCCCTGCATCATGCTTCCTATCATCCTCTCTCATAAGCCACTTCCTCTCCCCTCGCAGCACGCAGCACAATTTATGATGCTTCCTAAATGCTTGTTAAACGTGCATGTCTGCCTTCTTTTGTGCTCTGTTCTCCTGTGTGTCTGTGGCATTTATGACACCGCCCGGTGCCTAGTAGGTGCTCAATAAATATTTGTTGAAGGAGGAAAAATTATTTCTACTTATCTGGTGTGTCTGGGGTGGGGGGATTTAAATAATCTGCTCAAGGTCACACAGCAAGGAGGAGCTGGAGCCAGGATCTGAGCCCAGATGGTCTGGCTCTAAAGTCCACTCTCTTTTCTCAGCATTAGCAAGCAGACTCCAGCTAAGGATGCGGATGAGGGGACAGTAGAGCGGATGGCTTTGGGGTCCCCAGCAGCTTGGGTGGTAGGAGGCAAGAGGTATTTGGCTTTGAATCAGTCATGCCACAGCAAAAAGCATTGCAAGGAACATTTCCTGCCACCTGTTATTCATAAATTCTAGAAACATTTACTGAGTCCCAAACACTGAGCTCGGTGGCAAAGATTCAACAGTGAACAAGACAGAGGTGGCCCTGCTTCTGTAGACCTTGTAGCCTAGCAGGACCACCTAGACCTGTTCCCAGTGGGATGCTGGCACAGGCCCAAACCAGCTCTCAAGGACCGATCGTCAATTTTTCAAGAATTTTCAAGCTGGCTGATAAACACTGGCACTATTAAAAATCAAATGATGCAAATGTGCAAACAAATGAACTCTACTATGAACAAGTGTGATAGATGTTCAAAGCCCATCGTGTATGCGCGTGTCCTCCGTCATGTCCAACTCTGTGAGACCCCATGGACTGTAGCCCACCCAGCTTCTCTGTCCCTGGGATTCTCCAGGCAAGAATAGTGGAGCAGGTTGCCGTTTTCTCCTCCAGGAGGTTTTCCCCAACCAGAGATCGAACTCCAGTCTCCTTCATCTCCTGTACTGCAGGCGGATTCTTTACCACTGAGCCATCAGGGAAGCCCCAAAACCCATCTGGTCTTGGCTATTATCTATGACTCAGAGATTATTTTTATCTATTGAATCTGGAAATACCAAATTTCCAGTGATGTCATACCGTACTTGGAAACTGGAAGTCTTTACATCAGGTTACTGGCAGACACGACATATCAGGGTGTGTTACGTCGTGTTGTGGTTGTTTGAGAGCCAGTGGCTAAGCACTCAGCGTCCCCCACGGCCGGGCCCCCATTACACAATCCAGATCATCGTAGACCACCTCGGCTCCTCACTGGAAGAGCCAGGATTCAGGCTGCAAGGAGAGGACCTTGGCAGGGGTACGTTCTGCACCCCTTGTTCCCTCCTCCTTGGCCTCTGGGTGAGTTTACATATGCAGGGCCCCAGCTCACCACCTCTTCACCTCCTCAGAAAAATATCCAAGCCTGGTCATTCCATCGGAAAACAGCTGTTCCCACAGAGCTTTCAGGCTTATTTCCGATCGCAGACACAGCTGGACAGCAGCTCCCAGGCCGATATGTAACTAACTTTCACTTTATTCGCATTCACAGGAAAATTGACGATTTTCTGCCGTTTTATTACACTTGACGATAATTTAAAAGGCAGGTTTAGTGCATCCATAAAACCAACTTTGCAACAAGCTTGTGATGATAGAAAAATATATGCAGCTGGGACCTATTGTTTGGAGTTCTAAAATGGAGGCCAGGGAGAGCCCTCTGGAGGGGCCATGTCTACCTTCGGCTTCTGTTTCCAGAACCTTGGCCCACCTCTGTTCCACTTCTGGAGGGGCCAGGCCAGCCTGGGGCTCTTTCCTGCACGTCCCCATGCCAGCCTGAGCAGAGCGCTCCCAGCCTCCATCCCTGAGCGGCCGCTCACTGACCACCGATGCCGGAAAACTTGACCCACGTTCTGGGGCACACACGCACCAAGTGCTCTGCTGAGGCCTTCAAGGGCAACACTGGCTTCCGAAAGGAAATTTATAGCCAGCTAATCAAAGCTTAATTACAGCAGCTCAGCGGGCTCCAGCAGGAACTCAGGCCAGAATGGTTTTGCTAGGAAACTTTTTACGAGCTTAAGCAGAAGCAGCAAATTAGCAGGAATGAGAGGAAAATCGTCCTGTCTTTGCCGTGTCCCCGAGCTGGGAATCTGCAGAGTCACCCACAGAACGTGGCTCTGGGTAGGCCGGGAGGAGGAGTCGGGGGTGGCGGCTGCCTGAGTGTGGTCCCCTGGGGTCAGCAGGTGGGATCCATGTGTCACATGCACTCCTGCCACCCTGGTGGTGAGAAAGAAACGGTGACTGCACACCTCTCCTCACCACCACCCACTAGCCCCCACCCTGTTCCATCCCCGTGGCCACTGGGTGTGGCTGAAGGTCACCCACAATCGTGTGACCTGGAGTCTCCTCCTTCCTAGGCATACCCTTCATCTCAATCCTCAGTTCCTTCCAAGTGCTTCTGATCAATAAACTCTCCCACCTTCCCCCCATCCATATTTCAAAATTCCCCTGCTCTCTCTCCAAAAGCCTGCAATCCGCCACTTAACTAACTCCTCTCCTGCTCAAAAACCTGCCTCCAAGTCCCCAGAAACCAAAGCTATGAGTCAGCACTGTTTCCAAACCCTGACCTCTCTACCCCCGGCACCCACACATTCCTACATGCTCACCCCTCCTTTCTTCCTCCCTCACTTCTCTAAGGAAAGGCCACTTTAGAGCAAAGAGCCACACCTGGGTTTGACTCTTGTCCCCGCCACCAACTAAAATGTACTTCCTTAGACAGATAATTTAGCTTCTCAGAGCTGCAGTGTCCTTGTCTATAAAATGGGAAAAATACAATCTTCAAGACGAGGTGAGGCGCTACATTGAATAATTCACGCGCCATAGAACTCCACACCTGCACATTGTAACATTCATACGTGATGGTTATTATATTTAATTACAACATGGGCAGCAGAAATCTGAAGAAACTATAGTTGCCACCTGAATCAAGGGTCTGGGGTTTGAGAGCTTCTGGATCCCTGTGTCTGTTGTCAGTGGTCAGACCCAAAAGACGCTGTCTCTGCAACTGAACTGGGGAGAGGGTGCCCCAAAGGAGGTGTGCATGGCACTAAAGACAAGCAAATTGGAAGGATGGAGGCCTCAGGATAGATAAAAGCAGGGGCCCTGGAGCTGGGCGGGCGTTTCTGCCTAGATGAGTCGACCACGTGTAACTCCCAGGGGCACAGAGCAGGAGGGAGGAGGGTATACTGGGTTCATTTTAATTTCTCAGCTGAAGCAGCCTTTGGGGATTAGTCATTTTATTTACAAATTAAGAAAGGACTGAAATATGCCTGGTGCTGCTTTAGCCCATGTAGATGCTTGCTTTCGACTTTATGAACTTCTTTAACAATGAATAAAACCACTCTGGCATGACAGGCACCTGTATTATTCTGTGCGGATTCCTTATTCCTAATGTCATCAATTACAATAATCAGAAAACTGTAACACCAGGTTGGAACAGGGATGTTGCTGGGGAGCGGAGCAGACGTGCGAGACCACGGCTCTTCAGAACCGCTCACTCGTGCTTTTAAAGCACTGTAAGGTGGTGGGAAATGTGATTGCCCTTAAGTTTTAAATTACCTGCAATCATTAAAATAATCTAGTTCTTATTCATAAAGCTGTGATTATATTTTACATACCCAGTAAACACTTTATGAGACAAACCCACAATTCTGCAACGAAATAAAGAAACTCAGTCTGGTGGTGTCAAAATGCTAAGACATGTTGGCGTGAAATTAGCCCAACACACTGAGTACGGAGGGTGAACACTCCTCATGGTGCATACCCTGTGTCTCTCTGGTGGGTGGTAGGGTGGTTTTTGAAAGGATGTTAAGCAGACGAGGAAGAGAAAGGACAGGAGAGGAGGAGGCAGACCATTTCTGAGCTTCTGGAATTGTCTTCAGCCTGTGTCTCTGGGTGACCTCTGTCCCTCTGACCCCTCTGGTGCCAGTGGGGAAGGTCACTACCCATCATGCAGCTAGCCTGGCACTACAAAAGGCATGTTGGGAATCCTTGAAGGAGAAACTTGTTTCTCTCATATGATAGATGAGGAACCTGAGGCTCAGAGAGGTCAACTGATTTTCCTAAGATCACACAGTAAGTGGCAACGCCACACTCGAGCTGCAGGTCTGTGTGACACCAAAGCCTACACATCGCACTTTTTTGTGGGTGCCTTGGCCCAGGTCACATGGCAGTGAATGCAGACTGGTACCCTGCTGGCTGGTGACTGGTCTGGCCTGACCCCACTCAGGCATTTTTTATTATGCTGAGTCATACTGTAATATGGTCCAGGTAGCCTCAGCATTCAGTGAAATGTCAAGGATAAGGCCCAGGGGGCACTGGATCTGAAGCCAAATGTTTTGGAAAAAATCCCTGACTCATTAAAGAAAATTATCCATGTGCTTCCCAATTTTTAACAAGATATTTTTTTGACACTATTCATGCTTAGGAAAACCCAATAAATAGGATCCTTCTTTTCCCACCAGAATTAGACAAGTGGAGATCAGAGTACCAGCCTTAGTACATATGAGAACGTGATTTAGGTATAAAAGTCATGCGGCCCTGTCAAGTTGAGATCCTTACATTGAGCTTCCTCCCCTTGACTGCTGACCTGCCTCTGTGGGCAAAGCCCACCCTGCCACAGGAGGGAAAGAGATGGGGAAGCCTCTCTGCAGGCAGGCAGAACCCAGGGAGGAGGGGCCTGAGCTGAGCATGCTCAGTGAAGTTAGGTGACGTCAAAGTCCTTCAAAAAGTCCTGTCCGACTCTTTGTGACCCCATGGACTATACAGTCTATGGAATTCTCTAGGACAGAATACTGGAGTAGGTAGCCTTTCCCTTCTCCAGGGGATCTTCCCAACCCAGGAATTGAACCCAGGTCTCCCGCACTGCAGGCAGATTCTTTAGCAGCTGAGCCAAGCATGCTCATTGCCTTTGCCCAAACCACCAATCAGAGGAGTTCCTCCTCTTCCCAAAGTGATCAGAGGCTGCGCAAATGCAAAGGTAGGTCCTAAGCGTTGTTCCAAAGGAAGTGCCTCTACCTGGAACCCCAAGTTGTGATAAATGAGAGCTGCCCTTACCCCAAACAATAAAGGTAAAGAGAGTGAAAACCATTTCTAATCCCCTCTCTCCAGACCTTCTCTGGAGAGAGAAGTCACATGACTGTAGTCACTGGGCACACCCATGGCACTTCAGTGTCAGCTATCTCAGGGATTACTAAGGCTGCTCAGAATCATCACAGCCACATCCACAGGCTGGGAGTGTTTCCACTGGGCAGGAGCCCACCACAGAAGCACCCTCTGCTTCTCAGTGACGGAACAGGGGCTGCTTCCAGAAGGGGCATTACAAATAGCTCCTGATGGTACTGAGCTTTCAGCCTGGCCTTGGCCATTCTTTCATGCATGTGCTGGCCACCCAGACCCCCACCAAGTCCCAGCATGACTTTGGTTGGGAAGTAGCTAAAGGGCTAAAGGAAGTCCCATCCCCTTACAGTTCCAGGGAGAGATATGTCTTTTCCAGGCGTGCACTCATCTGGGGTCTTAGCAAACAGTGGTCATTAGTGAGAAGGATTGGAGCCCCACTAGGCAAAAAATGATTGAGATTTAGCACAATCGCTGTAGTTCAAGAGCCGCTCTGTGGTCTCCTCATTTGTTAGTATCAACAGCCAGTATACCTTGTAGATAGGTACCTGACACCTGCCCTGTACACCAGCCTCAGAAGCAAGTTTGACACAGCTCAAGAGCAACAGTCCAGCAACCATCTGCCCATAGGCTGTGTTAAGAAGCATTCTGAGACTACCTAAGGAACAAAGTGGGGCCCAGGTTCTCAGAAGTGTGCTATTTGGGAGCAAGGCCAAGATGCCAAGGAGCCTGAGCCTTCTGTACTCCCCTCTGTCCCTTAGCTCCTCCCAGTCCACCACCAGATCCTGCTGAGTCCCCCTCCTAACATCGCTCTTGGATTGGCTGCTTCTCCCCATCCCCGTGGCTGCCCCCTGCCCATCCCTCCACCCTCATCTCCATCACCTGCCCTTCAATACTAGGCCAGCTCCTTGAACACACCACTGAGGCATGAGGGAAAAATAAATAGCTCTCTCTTTCTATGTTCAGGCTTGGACTCCCGTGGGAGTCTGGTGAGAGAAAAGGAGAGAATTGAGCAAAGTCACACTCTTAAACTCACAGATGACTTGAGTCTCTGCTTTTCCCTCAGGGAGAGCCAGGGAGAAGCAAGGGGACAGAAGAACAAGGTTACTCTCCCTGGAGGAGACATCTCCTCCTGGAAACATGAAGACGGGAGGCCAGGATTCTCCCTGACATGTTTCCCACCCCAGGGCCCTCACACAAGTGCTTCCACTGCAAACGTTTTCCTCCCTAATCCCCTCCCCACACCCCCACATCCTGTACACCCAGCTCAAGTGTCTCTTGCTCAGAGGAGCCTTCCTGATTCCCCTGTAAGGTGCTCTCACGGCTCTTCACACACTTCCTCAGATCACTCATCACAATTCCATTTAGACACATAGTTGAGGAAGCTATTGTTTAATGTGTGGGTCCCTATTACAGCGGAGGTGTCCTGAGTAGAAGATCCTTATTTGCTTGCATCTCCAGGCTCCTGGCCACAGGAGGCACTCATTCAATATCACTGAATGATGGAGCAATGGGGTACTACCACCCCACCTATGCCAATGAGAATTGACCATGTTGCACGGCAGCAACAATCCCAGGATTTCAGGGGGGTTAACAAGATCTAACTCTTGTTAAACCCACGGGTTCATCATAGACCATCTGGGTTACTGACCTCTCACTCAAAGCAGCCACTGTCTGGAGCACTGCTGGTCCCTGGCGGAGGAAAAGAGAGCACAGTGACCTCCAGCCTTGCTTGTTAAAGCTTCTCCCCAGAATCACACGTCCACTCAGCATTACTGGTAAAGTGAGTTATGCGTTCACCTCCACCTTCAGGGGCTGGACAAGTAACAATCCTATCCTGTGCCTAGGAGAATGGTAACATTTGATGGGCAACACTAATGACCTCCACACCACCCGTCCAGTCCCTGATGCCACCCTGGGCTTGGCCCTATGCTGGTACTGGGTGGAGACCTGAGTCCCAGACACTGAGATGTCCAATACGGTGGGAACATATGACAGTCAAGCACTTGAACTGTGATTAGTCTGGATTTAGACATGCTCCAATTATAAAGTACACACCCAATTTCAAAGACCTGCCATGATGGAAAGATTTTTAAATGTCTCATGAATAATTTTTAATTTTGATTACATATTGAAATGATGCCACTTGGGTTAAACAAAAGATATTATCAAACCTAATTTCACCTCTTTTTTTAAATCTTTTTAATGTGGCTACTAGAAAACTTTATATATGAGGCTGGCCTATGTGGCTCACGTTCTGTTTCTATCAACCAGCACTGCTCTAGAACCTCTAATTCTAGATGTGGCCAAAAGTAGGACTGAGACTGCAAATGAAGTCAAAAGGGCCCACCTGTGGGAGGGAAGGGAGCAGAGGGGTGGGAGAGAGCCAGCAGGTGGGGTAGCTATAGCTTTCACTTCGTTTGAAACCTCACCAGCCCTCGGTGAAGATGAAGCCACTGCTCCATCCCTGGGTGGAGACCTCATTTACTGGTCTGCCTGGAGCTCCCTTAACATAGGCAAGCCCTGGGGTGTGGCATGGAGCATCACTGCTACAGTCTGATGCCCCAGGAGCTGCAGCCAAGAAGGCGCTCTCGCCTGCAGAGGAGTGTTAATAAATATTTACCAAGCCCTTTGACAGCGCCAAGGGAGAATACAAATCAGCCCCAGCAGGCGCTGAAATGAGCCTCCCGGGGCTGGCAGCCAGAGACGCTGGCCACACAGGGCCAGGCAGCGCACTGACCTTCGCCCGCCTGCACCTACCCCGGAGTGGCCCAGCCATCCCCGTTTACAGAAGCCGTGAAATAGAACAATCTCTCACTATTGATTTTGTGCCTGTCCCTGTGACCGCTGCCCTGGATAACTCACAGTGTATGGATTTTTCTATAAACCCCCGAATTAATATCTGCAGCGGGAGGGAATATACTGCTGTTGGATGTGGCAAAACCTCCTGGCCCCACCAGCCTGGAAATTGGAGGCCACGTGGCCTATGGTTACTTCTCATGGGTCTGGGTGCACAGCCTGACCTCTGCTTGCAAAAGTCAGCAGGCCAGGGGCATGAAAATTGCCCTGCTAGCCTACCCACCTAACCACCAGGGGCTCTTGGTGATCTCTGTGTTTGAATGAGGTTGGGCATTGAAGAGTATCATCTCAAGATCCTACAATTTTTAAACAGGAATAGCAAGGAAAGAGCAGTTTTTGCATTCATTGAACTTTGGTTTACTCTCGGCTTTACCACCAACCTGCTGTGTGACTTTTGAAAGTTACTTAACCTCTCTGTGCCTCCATTTCCTAATCAGTAAAATGGGAATGATATGATATGAACATTACAGAGTTGTTGCGATGATAATTTACTCATTTAACAAGTGCAAAGCAATAGAATTTCCACTTGGATAAAAGCTATAAGGAAATAAGCAGGAGGCTGATCTAAACGGTAACTTGGGATGGTCTCTTGAGGGAGGATTGTCAGGGAGGGTTTCTCTGAAGAGGTGACATTTGAGTTTAGACCTGAAGGGTGAGAAGAAGCCCTGCAAAGAACTGGGAAAGAACATTTCAGGCAGAGGGGACACAAGTGCCAGAGCCCAGAGGAGAAGGCATGGTCAGTGCACAGCGCATTTCCCTGCAGGGAGAGGGAACCCAGGGATGTGAAGTCTTCTCTTTGCTTCAAGGGAAGGGACCTTTGTTAGGGCAGTGAGTGGGAGTTGGAGACAGTGGAGAGAGAGTTGGGCCCTGCTTACCTCCAACTCCCTTCTTCTGAGTTCAACCCTCCCTCCTGGTTAGAGGCAACAAGAGAGTCAGGGCGCTGTCCTGGGTGCTGAAGTGAAAAGGGGGTGGCAGGTAAGATGAGAACATAGGAGAGAGGCAGCCAGGGTGTGCGTCCAGCCAGACAAGTGCTCCAAGGGCCAACAATTGACAGAGAGAGCAGACACATTAGTGAAAAATGAATAAACTCCCCCAGCTAAAGTCAAGTAAACGTTTGCTGCAGAGGCGTCTAATCCAATTGTCTTTAATAAAACTGTTAATTGGGTTTGGGAGTCTCCTCGGGGCCTGGCCAAGCCGGTTGGTTGCATAGCCGCTCCTCAATTCCTCCCCATTCAAGGTCCTTCCTTTGCTTTCATGAGTTAATTTGACTTGACACTTCAGGGCATAGAGATGTGGAGGTAAGTCAGGGCCAAAGGAACGCTCGTGGTTAGGGTAGGCATGGGCGTGCGCTTGGGTTGAGGCGTGCATGTGTGTGTGCTTCTGGATGTATGCATGTGCCACTGAGAAGAAAGTGGTTAAGGATGCCAGCTCTGGAGCCAGGCTGTCTGGGTTCCAATCTCAGCTTTCTACAACTTACTCAGCCTCTTAGGTCTCGGTTTTGGCATCTGTAAAATGGAGATGAAAACAAGAGAGGAAACCTCAAACTGCTGCTGTGAGGATTTGATGAGATAACCCACGTAAAGTGCTCAGTGAGCACCTGCTCCCTGGCCCGCACTGCTAACCATGCCCCAGGCTGGGCCTTGGGCCTCAGTTTTTCCATCAAGTACTTTGGTGCCTCCTCTGCTGATTCTGAGGCCTCCTGCTTGCTCACATCCCTGAAGCCTGCAGAGCCTGTGCCTGTATCCTTGCTAGGAGCTAGATCCTGCTCCCAGGTCCTCACTGCTCTCCTGGGACAAACCAAGTCCTCATCCTCTCACTTCTCAGACCAGGGGCTATAACCATATCAGGTCTTATCAGTCATACAGCCTCCTCCATCAGACTGGTTCCATGCTAGCAGCTGGCTTTGTGCTTCCTGGCTCCTGGGCCAGTCTAGGCTTCTTTCTCTTTCAGGGTGGCAGGACCCTGAGCCCCTGAGCTGCCAGCCTCTGACTCCACTCTCTCCTGCCTGTGAAGGGGGTATCCCAAGTGTCCCAGGCCCAAAACTGTTCCCATTAATATCTCATACACTTATATGGGAGTGTGTATGTCTGTGCAAGAGAGAGTATATGGATGTGGGTCTATGCGTGTATGGGAATGTAAGAGCGGAGTGAAAACGTGCTTTAGAGGTGAATCTAGTGGCAGATCCAGAGGAGAAAAGAGGCAAAGACCATACAATACAGGCTGGATGGGGTGGCCCAGGACGGGGAGGCAGGGCACAGAGAAGGGCCCAGTGCTACTGCGGAGGAGGTGATGCCTGAGCTGAAGCATGAGACACACACAGAATTAGGTGAAGGGCCACCGGGGCAGGGACACAGTGAGCAAGCCAGGTGGGTTGGAGGGACCACCGTGCAAGCCACCACCAACGCTGGGGTTTTGCTGGAGCCGAGGACAGGTGAGTGGGGTCAGCAGCATCTAGGGTGCTGCTAGTCACAGGGAGGGATGAGGGGAGAGCTGGGCAGAGTCCTGAAGATAAGAGAAGCATAAAGAAGAGGAGTCTCCCCTCATCCACGGGGGCAAGAAGGGGAGGGTGCTTGTGGAGAGAGGACTGGAGTTGGGGCAGATACAGGAAGATGAACTGATGCTTGCCCACCAATGAGCCAGTCCAGCAGGCAGAGAGCTGGACTGAATGGAGTGAGGGGCAGGGCCCATAGAATAGAGAGGAGATTGGGGATCAGAACTGACCCCTGTGGCCCCAGTGAGACCTGGGACCATGAATCAGCAGGGTGCTTGGGCCCTGGTGTGTGGTCTTGTCCAAGTGGCAGAGCCTCTGAGTAAAAGTGGTGGGAAAGAAGTGGGGAAGAATCCATGCAAGGCTGGGCCCTACCAGGCAGACAGAACATGGGCAAGGGGTAAAGGTACAAGCAGATGGTACAGGTGGCTCCCTACCTGGTCTTAGGCTGAGCAGAACAAAGAGGGCTCAGAAGGGGGTGGGGGAAAGAGGGGACAAGGAGGAGGCAGAATGGAGAGCCACCATGTAGGAGACCTACTAAGTGCCAGGCACTGGGCTAAGCACTTGATATACATCAACACTCAGAGCTCGCAGCAGCCCTGCAAGCCAGGATTAGTAAACTCATCTTAGAGATGAGGAAGCAGAAGCTTGGAGGGATTCAGGGACCTTCCTGGAATCATACAGCTAATTACTTCCACCGAGTAACTTAAAAGGACGCTGAAAAGATAGGAGGTTACAGACAGAGAGAGCAGTTAAGATTGCAAAGCTGCATATGACTTAAGTGATGAGATGGTCCAAGGTGTGGCACCTCTGACAGAGCGGCTAGAGTGCTGGACAGCCTGTCCACATGGCCCCTGAAACCCCCAGGATGGTGGCTGTTGAAAACAGCCAAGTATTTTACCAGCAAAATGGGCTTATTTGAATATAGGAGAGAATTGTGATTAGGGACAAGCGTACTATAGCAAAAACTATAGGCCAACAAAGGAAAGAGACATTACATTGTAGACAAACGAGAATGTTGGGATGTGTGCTTTGGATGAAAGACCATCGGAGGAAGCGAGAATTCAGGGTGGTGAAGGCTTCCCACTGCCTGACTTGCAATGGTTCCCATTGGCTGGGTTTGTTGCTGGGTAAGGAGAAGTCTTTCTTTCTCCTGCTGGAATGGTAAAGTAGACACTTTCTGCGGGGAATGCAGGGCAGGTCTCTTCCTGTTGGGGTCTCTGGCTGGAGTGGTAGCGTGTGGGAGCTCCCTCTTCTGGCCTCCTGGTTCCGTTTTGAATGAAGTTTCCGTTATTCAGTTTCATTGCAGGACCTGGGGTGGATCATGTGCCAAAGTCATCATGAGATCTCCCTCCCATCCTTCTTCCCTTGCCTTCTTCCCTCCCTCCTTCCCTCTTCTCTTTCTTCCTTCCTCCCTTCCTTTCCTTCATTCCTTCAATAACTCTATTTCTTGAGCACTGGGATTCAAGGTATGAACTAGATAAATTGGCCCCTCCCTTTTGAAGGAATTCTATTTCAGTAGGGGAGAGACAGAGGTTTCCCTAGTGGCTCAAAGGCAAAGAATCCGCCTGCTGTTCAGGAAACACAGCAGACCTGGGTTTGATCCCTGGGTTGGGAGGATCCCCTGGAGGAGGAAATGGCAGCCCGCTCCACTATTCTTGCTGGGAAAATCCCATGGACAGAGGGGCCTAGCAGGCTACAGTCCATAGGGTCACAAAGAGTCTGGCATTACTGAGCTACTGAGCCTGCTGCACACACAGGGAAGAGATAATTTTCAAACACAAATAAATAAAATAATTCCACTAGTGATAAGTGTTAGTTGTTCAGTCATGTCTGATTTTTTGTGATCCCATGGACTGTAGCCCACTAGGCTCCTCTGTTCATGGGATTCTCCAGGCAAGAATACTGGAGTGGGTTGCCATTCCTTCCTCCAGGGGATCTTCCTGACCCAGGGATGGAACCTGGGTCTCCCACATTGCAGGTGGGTCCTTTACCTTCTGAGCCACTAGGGAAGACCCATTAGTGATAAGTTCATAAAGAAAGTAAGTAGGTGATTGAACTGAGTGCCCAGGAAAGGTTGCCCTAGAGAGAAACCCAGGGATGGGAAAGAGTCAGCTATGCAGGGTCTCTGGGCAGAGCATTCCAGGAAGAGGGGCATCCCTGAGTAGGGAACAACCAGTGGATTAGAGATGCAGCAAGAAGTCGTGGTGGGGTGGGAGTGCTGTGTGAGGGGGTGGGGGGCAGGAGGAGAGGACTTGAAAGGTTACCAGGGCTTGAGCTTGAAGGCACTAGACAGGGTTAGAATCTATTCTAGTTACAATGAGAATCTCCTGGAGGCTTTTAGCCAGGGGGAAAATATCCCTTATTCACATTTTAAGAAATCTACGTCTTCTCTGTGGACCGTGGACTGTAGAGGCAAGAAGAGGAAGCAGAGTGGGCAGTGGGGAGACTCTGGTTGAGCCCAGGAGAGAGAGATGCTGGGGGCCTGCAGGAGGGGTCAGGGAGGAGTTGACATCAGACTTGGGAGATACGGGAACAAAGAGGGATCACCGAGAAGCCTGCAGTTCCAGTAGCTCCCTATGTGCTGCGTGTTTATATCCATCCTCTATCCCTTTATGCTTATATTTAGTGAGCATCTGCATGAACCAGATGCTGTCCTGGGAGCCAGAGGTACAGCCGCAAACCAAAGAGACAAAGGTCCCTGTTCTCAGGCAGCACCCATTCTAGCGCGAATAAGTCAGACAACCAGCACCTGATGACATAGACTGTCAGGTGGGGGCAGGTGCCAGGGAGGAAAAAAACAGCGAGGCGGATGGGGACTGAGCAGGGGAGGGGTTGTCATTTCAGATCAGGGGCCAAGAAAGGCCGCACAGAGCTGAAGATCTGCGTCAGCAGAAGGAGATCTGGGGAAGCACATTCCAGGAAGGGGAAAAGACAAGCGCAAAGGCCGGAGAGGAGAGCTAACTTGACAGGACTGAGGAATAGTGAGGAGGCCCGTAGGACTGGAGCAACGAATAGGAGAGAAAAGGCGAAGAGGTGGGAGAGGTGGTGGTGTCTCAGGGGATCCCCTGTGCAACACTGAAGGCACTTACCATGAGCCCCACTTCACAGATAGGGCGAGGGAGGGGTGGAGGGCCGAAGCTGGTGGCCACCGGCCAGGACACAGCACGCCCCAGAGTCAGGATTTAAACCTGGCTGGTTCCACGGCCAGTGCACTGAGTACCTGCCTCCGCCATCACTGGTTGACAGAATCAGGGAAGACAAGATGCAGGATTGTGGTGCGGTCACTCAGCACCACAGAATATCAGCCAAATGCTATTATTCTAGTACTAGACCCATTTTACAGATGAGGAGATAGAGGCAGCGAATGTTTAAACCAGTTGCCTGAGGCCATTCTACTAGGGAAGGGTGGAACGGGGCTTCAAACCAGATCAGTCTGACCCCAGTGCCACGCACACACCAGCTGCTATAGCTGTTGATCCCTGAGCTTGGACAAGGGTGGCCCTGAGCCTAGGAAGAAGGGCCCGCTGGGACAGAATAAAGCACAGACTCTGCCCACCCAACCCTCTATCCATCCATCCTTCCATCCACCACCACATTCATTGGCTCTGCACTTGGACTCTGCTCCTAGGCTTCCCTCTGGCTCAGGGGTTGGCACCAGGGCTGACCCCAGGGTCACCTCCCTGCCATAGTCCACCCACCAGCTGCCCATCAGCATGACACATCCTGGAACTTCTTGTCATTTGCCATCCAAGATTCCATCCCGAGGTGTGATTGCTGAACTAATAGACAGATAACGGATCTGTCCAGGCCCTGCCTCGCGCACCGGGCAGCTGCCGGGTTTTTCCCATTAGCCACAGGGCTTGACGGACAGTAATGGATTTCATACTGATGCCAGAGCCTGCGGCGGATAATTCCATGATAACGGTTTATCAGGCGCTGACGGGAGGTAATGGGTAATCACCAGGCAGAAAGCAAACCCGTCAGGGAGCCCTGGCTTCCGCCCAGTCTGGCCCTGCTTTTGTTGCACCAACTGCCATCTTCCAGCTCACGGGCCACCTCCCCTCTGTGTCCTGAAGGACAGCAGAGCGCTGGTCCCGGCTGGGGTCCGTGGGACCGTTTGCAGACGTGATTCTCATGGATGACGTCCTCCCAACAAGCCTCAGACACCTTCTTGCCCTCTGGGACTTGAAGCAAACTCAGGAAAAGAAACATTAGGGGTTTCAAGGACAAAGCAACCCAGTGTGGCCCCCAGGTTCCAGTCCTCCTGGCACACAGAGCCCTGTCCTGGCTCAGCATTTCGAAAGGGGGACCATGCCCAAGTCAGACTCTGGCCACTCTTTGCATCCCCCGTGGAGTTAACCAACATCTCTGCCTCCCTGGTGGCTCAATGGTAAAGAATCTTCCTGCCAATACAGGGGACGCAGGTCGATGAGGGTTTGATCCCTGGGTTGGGAAGATCCCCTGAAAAAGGAAATGGCACCCCATTCTAGCATTCTTGCCTGGGAAATTCCATGGACAGAGGAGCCTGGCTGGAGCCATGGGGTCGCAAGGAGTTGGACTACTGAAGCAACTAAACAGCAACTGCAGCCTGGAAACTACCCCCCGGACCCTGGGGACCCTGGGGACCCAGGAGTGTCGAGAGCCCCCTGCCACCACCTTGATGGCCCCCACACCCCATCCACACCTTTGCAAACATCTGAGAATGCCACCTACTTCTCGCCCTATAGCATCTGTCTTTTCCAGATCTGTAGAAGAAAAACATAATGAAATGAATGGATACAATTTCCCCTACTATAAAGTTTTCTGCCTTTTAATTATTTTTTAAACATCCAGCTTCTCCTTATCTCCCTGTGACTCCTGAAAGCAAAAGAAACAAATAGGGAATAAATGGTCACTAATGAGAAAGCCCACGGCAGGCTTTTCATACCCCATCCACCTGGGTTTCCTTAATATGGTTAGGATTTTCCGGAGTTGTTTTTTTTGTTTGTTTGTTTTTTTTTTTACAAATATGTAGCTTATCATATTTAACATTTCTAAGCTCCTCCAACAAAAGATGCCTGAATTATAACTCAGTGCAAAATCCCAGTCCCCTGACAGAATGTCAGTCACTAGAATGTGATCTGTGTCTGGGGATTCCCAAAACCCTCCCCACAAAGAACCAGGTCTGGGATCCCTGATCTGAGCACAGGGAGGCGAGAGCTCCAGCCACTGGCTGCAAATACTGGCCACAGAGAAAAGCGAGACCAAGAGTTAAAGAGGGTCCCTTCTAAAGACCTCAGGAGGAGCCTGGGGAGAGCCAAGGCACCATTCATTCATTTGCTCATTGCTCTTGTGCATATAGCCTAAAGGTAGGCTCTGAGAAGACAGACCAAGTACAAGGGGAGATGTAGATGTGGGAACAGACAGTAGCAGTGAGGGGTAAGGACTGGGGAGAGAAGCCCAAGCTGGCCCTGAATGAGCTCCTTCTTAAGTGTGAACTGATCAAACAGCCTGCCTGATCACACAGGCTTCCTGCTGCTCTGCGAGATGGACGCCCTGCCTCCTGCCCCAGTATCCTCTCGGCCTGATGCCCCTCTGCACCCCTAGACACAGGGGCCTTTCTTTAGGGTGCATTGTCCCTGGGGCTCAGGGTTCCCTTTGCTTGGAAATCGCACACACACACACACAAACTCATCTCCCCTCACCTGGTGGATGTCCCCTCACCCATCAAATGTCAGCTCAAATGCCATTTCCTCAAAAGCCTCTAGACCACTCCGCGCCTCTCACCCCCACCAACCCCATCCAGCCCCCCACCCACGTCTCTCTCTGAGCACATCCCATGCCCTAGGATGAAATATGCTTCTGTATGATTATTTGGCCAAAGTCTGCTGTCCACTTCCAGACTAAAACTGCAGAGACAGAGCCTTCACCTTTTCTGTGCCCAGAACAGGGGCCAGCAAACAGTAGGTGATCCATCACTACTTGATGGGCAGGTGAATGAGTGAATGAGTGGAGGACGAAGGCACAGGTGAAGCCGGAGGCATGTGGAGGAGCCTCAGGTGGTTCCCTGCAGCTGGAGCCCCAGATGCAGTGAGAAGCAGGGGGTTCTGGGCTATCCTTCGGGGGAGAGAGACAGCATGAATTCTCTCCATCCTTTAGCAGCCCTGTAACTCTCAAGGGCTCAGTGGGCAAAAGGGCTAGGGTGGACAGGCAGACAAACAGGGACTGGCCCAGCTGCCCCAGAGAGGCCAACAGCTGAGCCAAGAGAAGCTGCCAGCCCACCCCATGCATCCCCGCCCCCACAGGCTGAGCACCAGAGCTAATTAAATTGGGTTTGCTCAGCCAGGCCCTGGAGGGGCCCAGCTCCAAGCACTCCAGATGGGCTTTATTTGTCAATTTGAAAACTAATCTCTGACTATTTAAACAGCAGCTTATCCAGGCCCAGACCAGGATTAGCATTTGGCACCTTGGCTGAAGAGAGTGGGTGGCACTCCCCCAGGTGCTAGGGAAGGATTTAAGGGCGAATTTCCACCCAGAAAGAGGAAGAGCCCCGAGCACCCGTAACCTCCAGGCCCCAACCCCAAGCTGGTCAGTTACTTGCTCTGGGGAGCACTCCAGCCCCGCCAACCATACCTTGTGTCTCCAGGGTGCACCCCTGACCTGGATCCCAGGGAGCCTGTGATTGTCTCTATCCTTACCTGGGGAGGAGGGGAGGGCAGGTAGAGGCTGTCTCCATTCACATTTTAGAGCCCCAGCCTCACTCCAAGAGAGCTAGGAAAGCCAACATCGGGGGTCCCTGGGGAACCCCAGATACCACTTGACTATTCCTTGAGGGCTGTCACCCTTGACTCTCACCTCTGGGAGCAGGTTCCATAGGTCAAATGGCCACTTAGAAATGGGCGGGCATCTTGCAAAACATTGGTCTGGCCTCCTGGGTCCAGCTCTCCCTTGGTGTGTCAGCCCTGCTGTCCCTCCCAGCAAGGCTCGACCTCCACCTGGGAAATTCATTAAAAATGATTACAGAGACTATCACACTCCAGGCACTGAACTAGGTCCTGGGAATCCAGGGGTGACCAAGACAGACGTGGCTCCCACCCTCTAGGGGTCTCAGTCTGGAAAGGCTGGAAAGTATTTACAAATAGCTCTCTAGTTCCAGGACTGAAAAAAGGAACAGTTAAGGCTGCTTTGTGAGCTGTATCAAGGCCCCAGCTGACCTCTGTGAGGCCAAATCTAATGGTCAGTTCTTAGGCTCATCTTTACCTCTCTGCGGCATTGAACCCAGTCAAACCACTGCCCTCTTCCCCCAAAACATCTTCTCTGCTTGCTTCTAGGACATCACTGGCCTCCCCTCATCTGACCACCCCCATCTCTATGCCTGTACCCTGGTAGTGGGTTGAATGGTGACTCTGAAGATAATCTACTCATATTCTAGAACCTGTGGATGGGACCTTATTTGGGAAAAGTATCTTTGTAGATGTAATCAAGCAAATGATCTCAAAATGAAATAACCCTAAATTATCCAGTGGGCCCTAAATCCAAAGACAACTGTCCTCAGAAGAGACAGAAGGGGAGAAGAGACTGCCATGTGAAGATGGAGGGAGAGATTGGAGCAGTGTGGCCACAAGCCAAGGGACGTCTGGGCCCCCAGAAGCTGAAAAAGGCAGGGACGGAGTCTCCTCCAAACCTGCTGTTAGGAGCTCAGCCCTGCAGACTCTTGATTTCAGGCCCGTTCCCTCTAGAACCATCAGGGAGTATAGTGTTTTAGGCAGTGTGCGGTACTTTCTTCCTACAGCTCTAGAAACAATACAGTAATACAAGCCCCTACTGGTCCTGGCCTCCAGATGCTGGCGGGCCCCAGGGCTCGGGCCCTGGACCTCTACACTTCTCTCTCCACCCTCTCTCCCTCAGTGATCTCGTCCAAGGACATGGCCCTAGAAGCCTTCTATAAACTGAGGACACCTGAGTGTGTTGTCCAGCCCTAACCCCTCCCTGATCCCTTGGGCTTCCCCATAAACCCACCTCCCCGTGGCTTCTGCATCTGAATACACGTTACCCAGTTGCTCAGGCCAGAACCACTGCCGGCTTTCTTTCACACCCTGGATCCAGCTCATGGGCAAAGCCTGTGGACTCTACCTTGAAACCGTGTCCTTCAGAATCCACCCCCTGCCTCCACCGTGACAGCTGCTGTCCCTGTTCCAACAACCACCACGTCTACCGGACCATTGCCTGGCCCTTGCCAGCCTCCCTGCTTCCAGGCTCTGCTACCACACAGCAGCCAGAAGGGGCCTGCAAAAATGAGGATCAGATCATCAAATCACCCCCACTAAAAACCATTGGTGACTTCTCACTGCAAAAGCGAGTAAGACCCCAAGTCCTTACTGGGACCCAAAAGGCCCTCCCTGACCTGAATCCCTGTCAACACCTGTGACCTCCTCCCCTGCTTCTCCCTCAGCTCCCTGCTCTCCACCCCTCTGGGCTCCTCCAAGCTCCTTCCAGCCAACTCCTCCACCCAGACCCACTGCTCCTTCTCCTGGAATTCTCCACCTCTAGATCCCAGTGGCTCATCTCTTCATTTGCTTCAAGCTTGTGCTCAGATGTAACCTCCTCAGAGAGTCATCTTCTGAGCAAACGGCCTGAAACTCCTCATCCCCAGGCATCCAGCACCCTGTACCGATTTCACTTCCTTCCATAGTTTGTATGTGTGTGTGAGTGTATGTCTGTGCTAGTGTGCATATATATATGTGTAGTCTGTGTGTACGTGTGTTAGTGTGTATATATATGTCTGTGTGTGTGTATCGGTGTGTATGTGTGTCTGTGCGTCAGTGTGTGTGTGTGTGTGTGTGTCTCTGTGTGTATCTGTGTATGTGTGTCTAGCTGTGTGTCTGAGTGTGTATGTCTCTGTGTGTGTATGTATGCTCCACCTCCACTTCAGGGGTAATATACAAGCTCCAATTTGTTTCCTTCACCAGTGGCCTCTAGAAAAGTAGCTCACATCTATTAGGGGCTCAAAAATATTTACTGAACTATTGAGGTCAGATAAGAACAGATTTCCCTGAGAAAAGTGATATTTAAGCCAAGGCCTGAAAAACAAGAAAGGGATAGCAAAGCAAAGTGCGGGATGGTGAACAGAGCTTTCCATGAAGATGAAACAGAATAAGCAAAGTCTCTGTTGCAAAATTGCTGGCACATTCCAGAATCAGAGCATGCTAGTGTGAATGGAATACAGTGAGCTAACCAGGAAAACACGGTGTCCACCCTGCTTAACTGGGCCTCAGCCTGTGGCTCTCCAACATCCTGTGCTGATCAGTCCCACTGCCTCAGGATGCAGGTCCAGGTCAGGAATTTCCCCCCTGAGAGGCAGGCGTCTCAGTGGTAGAAGGACCACTGTACTGAAGCCCAGAGATCTCATTCCTTGCTTGTGTGACCTCACCTCTGGACCTCATCGTTCACCATTTATACAGTGAGGAGCTGGGGCCTTTCCATCAAGAACTCTCTGCTCTTTCCCCCGAAGAGAGAGGCATTACCATTACCCAGGGCTGAATATCCAGGCTGAGTCTCAGCAAACCCACCATCAGTGGGGTTCTTTTGTTTCAAACACCAACAGAAACACCAACCAAAACTGGCTTAAACATATAGAGAATACATTAGCTGATGTGTCAAAGAGTTGCAAAAATCTGTTTCACTTATGGTTTGATCCAGGTCTCAAACAATTCTTCAAGATATAATCTCCTCTCTTCTCTTCTCTTCTCTTCTTTCTATAATACAGCTCTCTCTAGTTCTACTCTTTTACTGGTAGCTCCCTTCATAAGCCTCTTGTAATTTCAAAATGGCTTCAGTATCTCCAACACCTCCATCCTCCCAGATAAAAGGAACTGTGGCCAGAGAGGAAAGAACAAGGTGGGGAGTGCTGAGAGAGGAGGCAGGATCAGATTAAGCAGGACTTCAGCCTGAGAGCAACCAGAGCCATGGAAAGCTTCCATAGGGGAACAGCAATGACCCAGCATAGCTGAGTTTCCCAAGACCAGCCCTCCCACTCCTACCCCAACCCCAGGGCCGCAGCCATAGCCGCAGGTTTGCCCCCTGACCCACTGTGCTGCCCCATGGGTCTGTCCAGACCTCTGCCAGGGCTCACCAAGACCAAACTGAGTCAGTTGGTCACCATCCTGCAGGTCCATCCCAGGCCCATGGCTCCCCTATGAGCCAAGGCCTTTGTTGCATCTGCACCACCATTCAACCCCTTCCTCTGCCTAAGCCTGTATCCTTCCTGCCCCCACACCTCGCCAAACTTCCTGCCCACAACTCCCCATCTCAGAGTGTGCCTCTCCAGGAGCCCGACCTCAGCTAGCACCTCCCCTGTGCCCTGTTCCAGGCTGGCACGTGCCTTGCCCTGTTCAGCCCTCAGCAGCAGCACTGGAGGGGGGCAGTGCTGTCCCCTAAGAAAACCGAGGCTCATGGATGCCAACTAAGTTGTCCAAGTTCACAGAGCATGTCCACACCCTTGCCTCCGCCACACTGTAGACCCGGCGCCTTGGCTATCTACTTGCTTTTCTGCAGGTATCTCTCTACTGTGCATTATGTTTCGAAAATAAATCCAAGCACTCTGGGGATTAAATCCCTTTCTTTTAGCCAGGACGAGCAAGAAAAGCCAGAATGTGTACCTGGAGTGCAGAAGAAAGTGATGCGTCTGCCTGGTGTCGCCCGCAGCAGGTAGGGCTGCTGGGGAAGAACAGCTGCAGACTGGTGGCCAGCTTGCTTACTTGCAAGGCCCCTGTAAACTCAGACCCTCCTCATCGCCTCCTGAGTTGTGTTCCTTTCTTCCTTTCTGTGAAAAGATGATGATGCTCTCAGGCTTCATTTGTAAACAAGTCCCAGCTTTCCAATTTCTCTAAGAGGCAGCTGCCTCCATAGCTAGAAACAGTTCCCATTTGTTTGTGGGCTGTCCCTGCAGTTGCCCTCACATCACTGTCTAATTCTCATCTCCCCTGAAGATGGAGGGACAGCTAACTCTTAGGATGAGAGAGAAGTGCCCCTGCCTCCCCTCTCCTCCCCTCTTCTCTTCCCACCTTCCTTTGCTCTGTTCCCCTCCTCCCTGTCCCCTCTTCAATCTTCCTGTCCCATCTGCCTCTCACTGCCCTCCCATCTCCTCCCCTTTCTCCTCTCCCCCTCCCTTCCTCACGCCCCTCTAGGCTCATGTCCCTCCTTCCTCGCTGGACCTGTACTATTTAAGACCTTGGCACCCTGGAAATGCCTGAGGCTTACAAATCAAACACACTCAGGCTCAAACATTAGCTTTGGTTTTCTCACCTATTGTTATTGCTGTCTAGTCACTGAGTCATGTCCCACCAGGCTCCTCTGTCCATGAGATTTCCCAGGCAAGAATATTGGAATGGGTTGCCATCCCCTTCCCTGGGGGATCTTCCAAACCCAGGGATCGAACCTGCATCTCCTGCGTTGGCAAGTGGATTCTTTACCACTGAGCCAGCAAGGAAGCCCTTTCTCACTATACAAGGCGACAAATGAGACCTACTTCTCATGGTGGTTGTGGAAATCAATGCGATCACATAGGACGTGGCACGCAGGAAGGGCACCGTCTATTCTTATTCCAACCTCCTCAAGGGACATAATACAGATTGGAGTTTCTTCCAAGAGGGAGAAGAAGATGGATGAGGGAGGTGACCCGGGAAGCCCTCCTCTTCTCGTTAGCAATTGGCAGTTTGTTAGCAAACTTTGCAATTTGCTGAGAGGGAGGCTGCCCCCAAGATGCAATGCAACGCTTCCTCAGCACCCCCCACAACCCTTCTCCTGGGGTTGAGAGCGACGTCTGGCGTGGGCTCCTCCAGCACAAGCCGTCAGAGTGCCACCAGCACCATCTGGCCTGCCAACGTCCTCATGCGGGATTTATTACCTATTCCTTTCCATTAGCATAAATAATATGGAGCTTGAGTTTCATGATGGTTTACATAATAAATAAAACAGGTCAATTGCCCACAAAACTAGTCTCTGTGAACAGTAGCAGATTTAATTAGATTTATTTTACCCTGGGTTTTCTGGAGTGAAGCGGATGTCTCTCATGCCAGGGATATACTTCCCCCATAAACTTCTATTTCTGGGAAGGCAGCTCCCCATCCTCCAAGAAGACAAAAGGGAAGAGAGAAGAAAAGGGAGGAGAGGGACTGAGAGAGAGAGAGGGAGGGAGGGAGAGAGGTCAGAGACAGGAGGGGAAGGAGGGAAAGGAAGGCCTATATCACCCTTCACCCTCCCCAGCTCATCTGGTCCCTTCCACTGCCTCTGTGCCTATCCGAATCACCTATAATGGACTGAATGTTTTATCCCCCTAAAACGTATATGTTGAAGCCCTAGTCCCCAGCGTGATGGTGCTCGAAGATGGGGCCTTTGGGAGGGAATAGGGCTAGATGAGGTCGTGAGGGTGAGGCCCTCCTGATGGGATTAGGGGCTCTATAAGAATATGGTCTTGCACAGGCACCAAGGCAAGAGCATGTGAGGACGCCGTGAGAAGACAGCTGCTTACGAGCCGAGAGCAGGGCTCTATCAAAAACGCGATCAGCGGGCACCTTGGTCTTAAACTTCCTAGATTCTTCCTGTTTTGTTTCTCTCAAGGTAAAGACAAACAGTGTGTTTTCATTTATGTCTAAATCAGTGAAACCAAGTATTTCGTACTGCAAGGTACAAACTTTTTTAGCTTGAAAAGTACCAAATCTTCTTATACTTGAACATAAAATATCTTGCTGAATTTGAAAAAAAAAATATGTTTCAAAGCGAAATTTATTCCTAATTGTCAGCTATTCTGAAACTATGGAACAAAGGAAATAACATTACGTTAATTAGGGCTGCTTAAATTGTATCTTTTGCCAATTTTTTTTAAAATTTTTATATACATATATATTTTTTCATTGAAATATAGTTGATTTACAATGCTGTATTAGTTTCAAGTGTACAAAACTTCCTAGTTTCCAGAACTGAGAAACGCAAGTCTGTTGGTTAAGCCACCCACCCTACGTATTTGTTACGGCAGCTGGAGGAGGCTGACCCGGCCCCAGCTACCTCAAGCCTCACAGGCCTGAGGGAACTGCTGTCTTGCTCAGAACCCGCTACTGGCTCCGCATTGCCTGAGATCAAGTCCAAGCCCCTTGGCAGGGCCTCCCTCCCCTCCACTCTCCTTTATCTTGGCCTCGTCTCTCACCACCTCTCCTCACAGCCAGTCCCTACATCAACGCTCCAGTCACAGGCGTCCACCTGCAGTTACTATTGATAAGTTCTCTTTCCCCTCCCAAGTCTCCACACCTTGGTTTGGGCTGTTCATCTATCTGGAATACACCCCCTCTTCCAGGCCCCTCCTGTCTTTAACAGTCATCCTTCAAGTCTCAAAGCCTTGCGCGTCTCATTCTCCTCTCCCCCTACCCCACCCTCTGATTTTCAGGGCACCTGTGACCTGCTGACTCTGAATGTCTGTTATTTCTGCACATATGTCCCCTACAAAGGATGAAAGCTCTCTGAAGGCAGTTCAGTTCAGTTCAGTTCAGTCGCTTAGTCGTGTCCGACTCTTTGCAACCCCATGAATCGCAGTACACCAGGCCTCCCTGTCCATCACCATCTCCCAGAGTTCACTCAGACTCACGTCCATCGAGTCCGTGATGCCATCCATCCATCTCATCCTCAGTCGTCCCTTCTCCTCCTGCCCCCAATCCTTCCCAGCATCGGAGTCTTTTCCAATGAGTCAACTCTTTGCATGAGGTGGCCAAAGTATTGGAGCTTCAGCTTTAGCATCATTCCTTCCAAAGAAATCCCAGGGTTGATCTCCTTCAGGATGGATTGGTTGGATCTCCTTGCAGTCCAAGGGACTCTCAAGAGTCTTCTCCAACACCACAGTTCAAAAACATCAATTCTTGAGCGCTCAGCCTTCTTCACAGTCCAACTCTCACATCCATACATGACCACAGGAAAAACCATAGCCTTGACTAGATGGACCTAAGTCGGCAAAGTAATATCTCTGCTTTTGAATATACTGTCTAGATTGGTCATAACTTTTCTTCCAAGGAGTAAGCGTCTTTTAATTTCATGGCTGCAGTCACCATCTGCAGTGATTTTGGAGCCCCCAAAAATAAAGTCTGACACTATTTCTACTGTTTCCCATCTATTTCCCATCAAGTGATGGGACCGGATGCCATGATCTTTGTTTTCTGAATGTTGAGCTTTAAGCCAACTTTTTCACTCTCCTCTTTCACTTTCATCAAGAGGCTTTTTAGCTTCTCTTCACTTTCTGCCATAAGGGTGGTGTCATCTGCATAACTGAGGTTATTGATATTTCTCCCAGCAATCTTGATTCCAGCTTGTGTTTCTTCCAGTCCAGCATTTCTCATGATGTTCTATGCATATAAGTTAAATAAGCAGGGTAACAATATACAGCCTTGATGTACTCCTTTTCCTATTTGGAACCAGTCTGTTGTTTTATGTCCAGTTCTAACTGTTGCTTCCTGACCTGCATACAGATTTCTCAAGAAGCAGGTTAGGTGGTCTGGTATTCCCATCTCTTTCAGAATTTTCCACAGTTTCTTGTGATCCACACAGTCAAAGGCTTTGGCATAGTCAAAAAACAGAAATAGATGTTTTTCTGGAACTCTTTTGCTTTTTCCATGATCCAGTAGATGTTGGCAATTTGATCTCTGGTTCCTCTGCCTTTTCTAAAACCAGCTTGAACATCAGGGATGTTTACTCTTAATTTCCTTGGCCCAGAACAATGCCCAGCCCACAGACTCACTCTTTACCCAGAGTGCCCAGCCACTTCTGACCTGCAATGGTTTTCTGTCCATGCACAGCAGATAGGTGATACTCTCAAGGACTTCTGGCCTTCCTTGTTAAAAATATCTTGTTCAAAATTCTTCCTTGCTGCTCCAACAGCATCTCTACAACCCTTGAGTGGGTGCTTAAGGTAAAGTTTGATGAAATAGAGTTGGCAAGGTGCCTTCTAGTAATGAGCATCTATGGGGCTTGCTATGCAGCATCATTTGATAAGAGGACCCCCTTTAGCCCTTGAGAAGCCCCCTTCTCTCACTCTCTGCCCACCAGTTTGGGAGGATAATACCTCCAGTTTCCAGGAGTAGGCATGTGACCCAGGGCTGACTGATACTGAGTCACTGCATCTCCCAGCCTTCGTGCCTGATTCAAGGACATCAGCTAGTCCAATGAGACTCCGCCCAGGACTTATGTGGACCAGAGGAGAGAGAGAGTCTCCTTCTGGGCAGATAGCTGAGTGGGCAGAATATAAGGTTGGCGTGTCCAGGGGCTGTGCAAGGAGAGAGATGGGTTAGAAATGAAGGGCATGAGAACAATTCCCCAATGACATTGACAGAGTTCTGGATCCCACCTGGAAGGAAGCCAAGTCTACTCTACCCTACACCCTGGGCTTTTCCATTTCAGGTGAGCCAAGAAAACCCCCACTCAAATTTGTTTAGTCTTGATAAGCCAGCTTAAGGGGGTTTCTGTGACTACAGCCAAAAGACTTGATTGATGCCCTTATACTTGGGCACAGAAATTCACTTCTAGGAATTTGTCCTAAAGAAACAGACTGACACAGACAAAGGTTTATTAACAAAGATGTTCACTGATGGGGTGCCTTCTGAGACCCACTCAGACCACAACCTCCTGTCCAGAAAACCTCCCTCCAAACCCTAGACCAGACAAGACACTCCCAGTTACCCTATGTTCAACCTCCTACCCGGAGGTCCATGTAGCAGACAGCATCCTCTGCAGCCAGAATGTCCCCACCCCCTCCGCTTGCTAAAGGAGGTCACGTTCCCAGGCACTCTTAAATGACAATAACTTGGACCATCCACCATCTCCTGCCCTCACAAGAACCTAGCTCACCTCAAAGTGCCCCCAGTGAGCTGCCCAATATTCCTACAAGAACACACCGCACCATCTTCCCCTGACCCCCTTCCACAAGCGGCAACACCATCTCATGTCACCGCTGCTGGAGGGGTGGGCAGCCTCTTCTAGCGATTCATACCAGCTCTACAAAAGCAGTCCCCAACCTCCCCTTCGCCATTCGGTCCTAAACAGGGAGGAGGCTCTTTTCTCACATCTGAGAACAGACCATGGTGAGTTCTTTGTTGTTTATTTGTTACCTCAGATGGTAAAGAATCCACCTGCAATGCAGGAGACTTGGGTTGGATCCTAAGTTGGGAAGATCCCCTGGAGGAAGAAATGGCAACTCACTCTAGTCTTCTTGCCTGGGAAATCCCATGGAGAGGAGCCTAGCAGGCTACAGTCCATGGGGTCACAAAGAGCTAGACACGACTGAGTGACTAACACAGTTGATTTACAATGTTGTTAGTTTCAGGTATACAGCACAGTGAATATATATATCTTTTAATTTTTCAAATTCCCTTCCCTTATATTTTATTACAAAATATTGAATATAGTTCCCTGTGCTATACGGTAGGTCCTTGTTGGTTATCTATTCAATATAGAGTTCTTCGTGTGTATAGTGATTAACAGAACTTGATGTTTAATGAAGCTCCACTGAAGGTTCGAGGATACAGAAGGGAAGCTCCACACAGAGTAGCATACAGGTTGGATCTGCGGGATCAGTACACGCAGCCCTTAATGGATGTTTCCTGCCCGGCTTCCTCCTCTCTGCACCAGGTAGAGGTCAGCTCAGCTCAGTCCAGACCCAACTGACATAAGACCCAGAGGAAAAGGTGACCCTCTTTCCCTCTCTTCAAGACCCACCACCTCAGTCCTCATTTTCACTCCTAGGACCAGTCACTTCCCCAGTGGGTGACAGAGGAATGCTGAGCCTAGAAGAAGGTCCTTTTCTAAGATCACACACCATCCAGGCCGAGCTGGATGCTTGGTCCAGAAAAGTGAGTGTTGTGATGGGTAAGGGAATCACAGCTGCAGCTGGATGGATGGGAGGCTCTTTATCCAAGATAGGATGGGTGACAGCAGCCCTGCTCTGGCCCTGGCTGGGCCCTGATGCTGCCACTACCCCAAGGAGGCATCAGAGCCAAAGGTCAGCCCAAGGAGATCAGCAGGCTGCCTGCACACCCAGAGCAGACCATGAGCTGGAAGGAAGTCACTGATTGTCCAGATACAATTTCAGTGGAGGAAGCCAGAAGAAGCAGCCCAGCCCATCAGCTGCCTTTGGAGAGCTCATCTCTGCAGAATTATGCAGCCTTCTCAGGCACACATCTGCTAATTATTAATGCGTTCTCTGCCTGCTGGGGACCCATGCTGGGGATGACAGGGAAGGGCAAGGAGTGTTTCAATTAACAAGGAAACTGGGCAGAGTGGGGATCCAAAAACTGGCAAGCCTATATAATACCTTCTTAACCCTCACCTTTGCCGCACTCCTGGCTCCTCTCTGGGACAAGGCCAGGGGATGGGATGTCCTTGTCGGAACTCCTTCAGCCCTATCCCTTCAAGCCCTATGATTTCTTCAGGCTTGGTGGTCACCTAGCATAGCCATTTGGAGGCCTGAGTCCCCAGTGTCCTAGGCCCCTCTCCCCATGGAGTTCTTTCCAGTCTCTGGAACCCAGGCGGTATCTCTTGGACACTGTTCCTGGTGCCAGCAGAGCCTGTAGAGGTGTTAGCTGGGCCAGGCCCAGACATGACTGACAAAAAAGACAGGGTTGAAGACTGACCTTGCTTATAATCAGATAGAAAAATTACAAGCAGGTAGGTACAAAAGTTTCAAATATATTGTCACCTTGCTTATTTAACTTATATACAGAATACATCATGAGAAACACTGGGATGGAAGAAGCACAAGCTGGAATCAAGATTGCCAGGAGAAATCTCAATAACCCCAGATATGCAGATGACACCACCCTTAATGCAGAAAGTGAAGAACTAAAGAGCCTCTTGATGAAAGTGAAAGAGGAGAATGAAAAAGTTGGCTTAAAGCTCAACATTCAGAAAACTAAGATCATGGAATCCGGTCCTGTCACTTCATGGGAAATAGATGGGGAAACAGTGGCTGACTTTATTTTGGGGGGCTCCAAAATCACTGCAGATGGTGATGAAATTAAAAGACACTTACTCCTTGGAAGGAAAGTTATGACCAACCTAGACAGCATATTAAAAAGCAGAGACATTACTTTGTCCACAAAGGTCCATCTAGTCAAGGCTATGGTTTTTCCAATGGTCATGTATGGATGTGAGAGTTGGGCTATAAAGAAGACTGAGCACTGAAGAACTGATGCTTTTGAACTGTGGTGTTGGAGAAGACTCTTGAGAGTCCCTTGGACTGCAAGGAGATCCAACCAGTCCATCCTAAAGGAGATCAGTCCTGGGTGTTCACTGGAAGGACTGATGTTGAAGCTGAAACTCCAATACTTTGGCCACCTCATGCGAAGAGCTGACTCACTGGAAAAGACCCTGATGCTGGGAACGATTGAAGGCAGGAGAAGGGGACAACAGAGGATGAGATGGTTGGATGGCATTACCGACTCAATGGACATGAATTTGGGTGAACTCCAGGAGTTGGTGATGGACAGGGAGACCTGGTGTGCTGCAGTTCATGGGGTTGCAAAGAGTCGGACATGACTGAGTGACTGAACTGAACTGAACTGAACTGAAGCCAACAAGAACCAAAGAGGAACCACTCTCTCTGTGTTTAAACACTAGATTGAGATACAAAATTTTTTTTCTTATTAGAAAGAAGAAAAACCCAGCAATATAGGCTATGAAATACATTGCAATATAAAAAATAGTCGTATCATGCTATACTATTAATAATAACATGGTAGGAAAGAAGACTCGTATGAAAACAATTTATTAAAGGAAACAGAAGGTGATTTTAGAAAAGCTTGAGCATTTGCTTTGAATCTTTTTTTTTTTAATTGACTCTCTCCTTTCTGCTCCTAGAGTCTTACTTTTTCCAGTGTGTCTTATAAATGAAATGAAATAGTTTGTAGTCTTTGAATCTGTATTCTTTAACTTAGTGTAAGAATCTTCATTAGGAGACTATCAAGACCCCCCAAAAAAATCTGAAAATGGAATTGGTGATGTGACAGGCAGATTTTAAGGAAAAGACAACAGGGTTTAAAAAGTATTACAAAAGAGAAATGACAGGTAAGGAAGATAAATAACTGAGATCTGATATACAAATCATTAGTGTTTCTAAAACACATACAAAAACAGAACCAAAGCAATGATCAAAGACACAATAGATGATATGTGTTTTGTTAGAAAACTGAGTCTATAGTTTAAAATCTCTAAATAGCAACAAAAATATTGAAAAAATTAAAGCCTATACATATCCTCATTAAATTTCATTTTTTACCATAAAAATATTATCCACAATGCTGGCCTAAAGAAAACAAAGTCGATTCCTGCAAAGATAAAACAAAATCAAGTTTTTATGCTCTAGAACTATGCTGTCCAATGCAGGGGTCTCTATCCACACACCTATTGAACACTTAAAATGCGGCTGATCTGAATTTAAATATGTCAAAAGTGTAAAATACACACAGTGTTTGAATACATATTACAAAATGAAATACTGTGAAGTATCTCAAGAACTTTATAGTTATTACATGCCGAAATAGCTGTATTTGGGATATGCTGAATTCAATAAAATAAATTAATTTTGCCTGTATCTTTTCATTTTTAAAATATGTATACCAGAAAATTTTTAATTACATATATGGTTTCTCTAAAACAGTGGCTGGCAAGCTATGGCCTGTTGTGATCACTTTTTTATATTGCAATGTATTTCATAGCCTATATTGCTGGGGTTTTCTCCTTTCCAGTAAGAAAAAAAAAAATTGTATCTCAATCTAGTATTTAAACACAGAGAGAGTGGCTCCTCCTTGCTTCTTTTTGCCCTCAGTTCAGTTCAGTCGCTCAGTTGTGTCTGACTCTTTGCGACCCCATGAACCTATATTTTCAAAAAATAGAGTTTTATTGCAACACTGGCACACTCATTTGTTTCCCTATTTCTGTGCTCTTCTAGATTACAGTAAGGTTGAGCAGTTGGAGCAGAGATCAGATAGCCTGCAAAGCATAAAGTATTTGTAATCGAGTCATTTTCAGAAAGTTTGGCAATCTCTGCACCAAAATATCGTGTGAAAATTTCAAACAAGTTTTGAGATTAAAAGGTAGTGTAATGTCTAGAGAGAGCCAAATTCTCATTTAAATGTGTTTTTCCTCTTTCAAATTGGCAGAGATCTATTTTCCTCCTTTTGTCTTTTTTCTTTTTCTTTCTTTCCTTTATTACATTTTTGTAATAAAACCTAGTATAGGTGACAGCTTCAGGGAAATGGATACCCTTATAGCTTATTGAAAATAGTATAAATTTAATCTCTACCTTGGCACTTTGTTAATAGGTATCAATACTGTAGATCTAGGATTCATGGGTGGAATTCAGGAATATCTTTTATGAACCTGAGCAGGAAAATTTTGCATCTTTATTTTTACCATATATGTGGGTCAAGAAGCAACAGTTAAAACCTTGTATGGAATGACTAACTAGTTCAAAATTGGGAAAGGAGTACATCAAGGCTGTACGTTGTCACCCTGCTTATTTAACTTATATGCAGAACATATCATGTGAAAAGCCAGACTGGATGAAACACAATCTGGAATCAAGATTTCCAGGAGAAACATCAACAACCTCAGATATGCAGATGATACCACTCTAATGGCAGAAAATGAAAAAGAACTAAAGAGCTTCTTGATAAGAGTGAAAGAGGAGAGTGAAAAACCTAGCTTAAAACTCAGCATTTAAAAAACTAAGATCATGGCATCCAGTTCCATCACTTCAAGGCAAATAGAAAGGGAAAAGGTGGAAGAAATGACAGATTTTATTTTCTTGAGCTCCAAAATCACTGCGGACAGTGACTGCAGCCATGAAATTGAAAGACACTTGCTCCTTGGAAGGAAAGCTATGATAAGCTTAAACAGAGTATTAAAAAGCCAAGACATCACTTTGCCAACAAGGACCATGTAACCAAAGCTATGGCTTTTCCTGTAGTACGGATATGAGAGTTGGACCATAGAGAAGACTGAGTGCCAAAGAATCGATGCTTTTGAATTGTGGTGCTGGAGAAGACTCCTGAGAATCCTTTGGACTGAAAAGAAATCAAACCAGTCAATCCTAAAGGAAATCAACCCTGTATATTCACTGGAAGGACTGATGCTGAAGCTGAAGCTCCAATAGCTTGGCCACCTGATGTGAAGAGCCAACTCATTGGAAAACACTCTGATGCTGGGAAAGACTGAAGGCAAGAGGAGAAGGGGGTGGCAGAGGATGAGATGGTTAGATAGCATCATTGACTCAATGGACATGAATCTGAGCAAACTCTGGGAGATAGTGAAGGACAGGGAAGAAGTGTTGCAGTCCATAGGACGGCAAAGAGTCAGACACAACTTAGTGACAGAAAAACAACAACATTTTTTACCAAACTCTAACTGAAATATAGTAAACAGAATTTCCTTTAGTTTGGAATGTAGGCATGGTACACAGGGAAATGGCCCTGCCATTACCTTTCAAGGTAAAAGGAACATTGCAAAAGTGATTGAATCGAAGGTCAAGATGGAGAGATTATCCTATGTTATTTCAATGGACCCAATGTAATCACAAGGATCGCTCTATGTGGGAAGCTGGAGAGGTAGAATAAGAGAAGACGTGCTGAGGCAAGAAGTCAATGATGCAGGGCCACAAGCCAAAGAAGGGGAAGCCCCTAGAAGGCAGGAAAGACGAGGAGACAGACAGGACCTCCGAAAGGAAAGCAGCCCCAGACAGCTCGATTCTAGCCCAGGGACACCACCTCTGGACTCTGACCTCCATCACGTAAGAAAATAAACCTGCATTTGTGGCCATTTGTTACAGCAACAATGCTGCGAGGCATTGCAACAGCAAATATGGAAGACAAAGCAACAGCAGGATTAGCCCCTTGTCACCGACAACAGTTGGCTATTTTCTTGGCTCATTTGTAGAGATACAAATGGACCGAGAGTTTATCATACAGGGTGAAGCCGGTCAGAAAAAGAAAACCAAATATCATATATTAACAGCATATGCTGCTGTTGTTTACTCACTAAGTCGTGTCTTTTGTGACCCCGTGGACTGTAGCTCACCAGGCTCCTCTGTCCGTGGGATTTCCCAAGCAAGAATACTGGAGTGGGTGCCATTTTTTTTCTCCAGGAGATCTTCTCAACCCAGAAATCGAATGTGCCTCTGCTACATTGGCGGGTGGATTCTTCACCACTGAGCTCCCTGGGAAGCCCCTTTAATGCATAAATATGGAATCTAGAAAAAGGGTTCAGAGGCAAGGCAGGAATAGAGACACAGACGTAGAGAACAGCAGGGTAAGGGGAGGGCGGGGCAAATGGGGAGCAAAGCATTGACACATATACTACTATGACAGTATACATGTATGTCAGTATGTACTATGTCTCTCTGTATGTGTAATATATATACATATATACTACCATGTGTAAAATAGAGAGCTAGTGGGAAGCTGCTGTATAGCCCAGGAAGCTCAGCTAGGTGCACTGTGACAACCTAGAGGGGTGGAATGTCGGGGGGCAGGGGCTGGGGGTGGTAGGAGGGAGGCTCAAGAGGAAGGGATATATGTCTACTTATAGCTGATTCACCTTGTTGCACAGTAGAAACCAACACAACTTTGTAAAGCAATTACACTCCAATAATAAAATAAATAAAAATTAAAAGTCAGAGAAAAGGTCAGTTTTCATTCCAATCCCAAAGAAAGGCAATGCCAAAGAATGCTCAAACTACCGCACAATTGCACTCATCTCACACGCTAGTAAAGTAATGCTTAAAATTCTCCATGCCAGGCTTCAGTAATACATGAACCGTGAACTTCCAGATGTTCAAGCTAGTTTTAGAAAAGGCAGAGGAACCAGAGATCAAATTCCCAACATCCACTGGATCACAGAAAAAGCAAAAGAGTTCCAGAAAAACATCTATTTCTGCTTTATTCACTACACAAAAGCCTTTGACTGTGTGGATCACAATAAACTGTGGAAAATTCTGAAAGAGATGGGAATACCAGACCACCTGACCTGTCTCTTGAGAAATCTGTATGCAGGTCAGGAAGCAACAGTTAGAACTGGACATGGAACAACAGACTGGTTCCAAATAGGAAAAGGAGTACTTCAAGGCTGTATATTGTTACCCTGCTTATTTAACTTCTATGCAGAGTACATCATGAGAAACACTGGGCTGGAGGAAGCACAAGCTGGAATCAAGATTGCCAAGAGAAATATCAATAACCTCAGATATGCAAATGACACCACCCTTATGGCAGAAAGTGAAGAAGAACTAAAAGCCTCTTGATGAAAGTGAAAGAGGAGAGTGAAAAAGTTGGCTTAAAGCTCAACATTCAGAAAACTAAGATCATGGCATCTGGTCCCGTCACTTCATGGCAGATAGATGGGGAAACATTGGAAATAGCGTCTGACTTTATTTTTCTGGGATCAAAATCACTGCAGATGGTGATTGCAGCAATGAAATTAAAAGACACTTACTCCTTGGAAGGAAAGTTATGACCAACCTAGATAACATATTAAAAAGCAGAGACATAAAGACAGACATATAGATCAATGGAACAAAATAGAAAGCCCAGAGATAAATCCACACACATATCTTATCTTTGACACCTTATCTTTGACAAAGGAGGCAAGAATATACAGTGGAGTAAAGACAATCTCTTTAACAAGTGGTGCTGGGAAAACTGGTCAACCACTTGTAAAAGAATGAAACTAGATCACTTTCTAACACCGCACACAAAAATAAACTCAAAATGGATTAAAGATCTAAATGTAAGATCAGAAACTATAAAACTCCTAGAGGAGAACATAGGCAAAACACTCTCAGACATAAATCACAGCAGGATCCTCTATGATCCACCTCCCAGAATTCTGGAAATAAAAGCAAAAATAAACAAATGGGATCTAATTAAAATTAAAAGCTTCTGCACAACAAAGGAAAATATAAGCAAGGTGAAAAGACAGCCTTCTGAATGGGAGAAAATAATAGCAAATGAAGCAACTGACAAACAACTAATCTCAAAAATATACAAGCAACTTATGCAGCTCAATTCCAGAAAATAAACGACCCAATCAAAAAATGGGCCAAAGAACTAAATAGACATTTCTCCAAAGAAGACATATGGATGGCTAACAAACACATGAAAAGATGCTCAACATCACTCATTATTAGAGAAATGCAAATCAAAACCACAATGAGGTACCACTTCACACCAGTCAGAATGGCTGCTCTCCAAAAATCTGCAAGCAATAAATGCTGGAGAGGGTGTGGAGAAAAGAACCCTCCTACACTGTTGGTGGGAATGCAAACTAGTACAGCCACTATGGAGAACAGTGTGAGATTCCTTAAAAATTGCAAATAGAACTACCTTATGACCCAGCAATCCCACTGCTGGGCATACACACCGAGGAAACCAGAATTGAAAGAGACACATGTACCCCAATGTTCATCGCAGCACTGTTTATAATAGCCAGGACATGGAAACAACCTAGATGTCCATCAGCAGATGAATGGATAAGAAAGCTGTGGTACATATACACAATGGAGTATTACTCAGCCGTAAAAAAGAATTCATTTGAATCAGTTCTGATGAGATGGATGAAACTGGAGCCGATTATACAGAGTGAAGTAAGCCAGAAAAACACCAATACAGTATACTAACACATATATATGGAATTTAGGAAGATGGCAATGACGACCCTGTATGCAAGACAGGGAAAGAGACACAGATGTGTATAACGGACCTTTGGACTCAGAGGGAGAGGGAGAGGGAGAGGGTGGGATGATTTGGGAGAATGACATTCTAACATGTATACTATCATGTAAGAACTGAATCGCCAGTCTATGTCTGACGCAGGTTGCAGCATGCTTGGGGCTGGTGCATGGGGATGACCCAGAGATGTTATGGGGAGGGAGGTGGGAGGGCGGTTCATGTTTGGGAACGCATGTAAGAATTAAAGATATTAAAATTTAAAAAATAAAAAAAGTAAAAAAAATAAAATAAAAATAAATGCAAAAAAAATAAAAAGCAGAGACATTACTTTGCCAACAAAGGTCCATCTAGTCAAGGTTACGGTTTTTCCAGTCGTCATGTATAGATGTGAGAGTTGGACTATAAAGAAAGCTGAGCACCAAAGAATTGATGCTTTTGAACCGTGGTGTTGGAGAAGACTCTTGAGATTCCCTTGGACCGCAAGAAGATCCAACCAGTCCATCCTAAAGATCAGTCCTGGGTGTTCATTGGAAGGACTGATGTTGAAGCTGAAATTCCAATATTTTGGCCACCTGATGCAAAGAGCTGACTCATTGGAGAAGACCCTGATGCTTGGAAAGATTGAAGGCAGGAGGAGAAGGGGATGACAGAGGATGAGATGGTTGGATGGCATCATTGACTCAATGGACATGGGTTTGGGTGGACTCCAAGAGTTGGTGATGGCCAGGGAGGCCTGGCGTGCTGTGGTTCATGGGGTCACAAAGAGTCGTCAGACACAACTGAGTGACTGAACTGAACTGAACTGAAATTTTCATATCAGATCATAGTTATTGCAAGTATCTCAAAATATTGTTCACTCTTATCTTAACTTCAAACTGTCAATAGTTACAGATATGCTTCTAGATCTTGATATAAAATATATTTCTCCCAGTCTATTTCTCCCAGCCTATAGTTTTACTTAGTTTGGTATAAGGTATTTTTGTCTTATAGAAATTTTAAATTTTGATATAACTAGAATAATCAGTCTTTTCTATTGTGGCTTTTGCATTTTGTATCTTTCTTAAGAGACTCTCACCTGTATCACTGTCATAATCATATCTTCCTACATTTTTTCTAACATTTGTTTGATTTATTTTAAAGGTTGTTTTTAATTTATCTGAAATTTGTTTTTGTGTATGATCTGAGATAAGAGTCTCCATTTATTTATTTTCCCAACGGTGATCCAGTTGATTCAACACTGCTTATATTTTCTTTGCTTATTTAAATGGCCATCTTTATCTTATACAAAATTCACATATCCCTTAACTTAATAAGCATTTATTGAATTCCTACTCTGCCAGGCACTATTCTAGGCAGATGGACAGCAATGGACAAGACAGACAAAGGAAAGCAGAAAAATAAAAGTGTAAAATAAGATGAAAGTGCAGAATTACATGATCAATTTTGACAACAAATACAACTGGATTAAATTTCCCTGTTTTAAAAGAAGGACTCTTGTTTTAGGTCAAAAAACATAAATTCAATTGTAGTCTAGTTCAGGAATAGTCAAATAAATCAGAGGAATCTAACAGAAAGCCTAGAAACAGATCCTAGCAGTGGGTCATATGAAGGTGAGTGCCGTTTCAAAAGGTGGAGTGAAAGAATGGAAAATAATTAGTTCACACATAACACTGAGGGAACTGGTAGACCACTTATAGGGGGAAAAAGCTAGATCCGTATCTCACTCTGATCAAAATAAATTCTCAATTGCCAAATGAGATTAAACTACTAAGTTTTAGAAGAACCAGAAGGACCTATGGGCAAACACTTATATGATTTTGTAGCGAGGAAGGTATTTCTATACACAATTTTCTCAGAAGAAAACGCACAGAGAAAGAACGACAAATCTGAAAACATAGAACTGAGACCATTATGTAAATCAAAATATCATAAATAAAATTAAAAATCAACCTGCAATCTAGGAAACTAAGAAATAGTGTTTGTACCATACACGACAGACAAAGTGCATGTATAAGTCTCCAAATCAATAACGAAACCTGAAAATCCCATTAGAAAAATGAGCAGGGAACATAAAAATGAAGTTTATGATAGAAAACTACAAACAGCAAATAAATACTTGAAACATTTCACCATCACTAGTAATCAAAGAAATTTAAATTAAAACAATGAAGTATGTATTTTGCTTGTCATCTTAGCCAAGCTTTTAAAAAATCACAGTGCTTAGAGTTGGCAAAGGCTGAGTGGAAAGGAACCTCTTTTGCTCTATGAGGGTAGTGAGAATTGTCACAACCACTCTGTAAGGCAATTTATTTATATGGATCAAAGGCTGTAAAATGTCTATACCCTTTGATGTAACAATTCCATTTATAACAATTTCTCTTAAGGAAATAATTAGAGATGTGCACAAAGATTTATTTCCAAGGAGGTTCCTAGAAGTGTTGTACGCAATAACAAAAAAATTAAAACCAACCAAAAATGGAGACAATTTTTTTTTAACAATCCTCTACACCAGGCGATTTGTTGAATAAATCATATTAGACTCATATGATGGAATGCTATGAGGTCATTAAAAATCACATCTCCAATCATATTTCATTTTAAGGGATGATGCCCGAAGTGTCAAGTCAAGTAAAAATAAAAAGAACGCTAGACTGCATTGATCATGTGATAAATCACAAATAAGTCTGTTCAATCATATGACACGTACCTACTTCTACCCACCTCCAACTTTCTGCTTCTTCCGCCAGGTCTCTCCAGCTCTGCCTTCTCCCCTGGTGTCTTTACCCCTCCCTAAGGATATCCCTACTTTTGCTGGTCACTGCCCCTCTCAGCAGGCACCTTTTTCCCCCAGGGGCTTCCCATATCTCCAGCCAGATCCATTGTCAATGCACGGAAATTTTCTATACCAAAATGTAGTTGGGACTTGGCAATGCGAAATAGCCAGCTGGAAAGAAGAGTTTATGGGTTCACATGACCAAACCGTTGGAAGCAGAGAGGTGTACTTGGATGGCAGAAATGACCAGAACCAGGACTGTGACTGCCCTCCAAGCCCTCCCTTACCCCACTTCTCACCTCTGCTTCCTTGATGCCTGGTCTCTGCTCTCTCCTACACAGACTGAGCTCTCCCACAGTGGGGGAGAGGTTGTCGCCAGTCATTTCAAGGATCATGTCACATGCCTTTGCCTTCAATTGACTCCTTCCCTTGGTTCCAAATTCTCAGAGAAGCTTCCTGAGGCTGGATCTATGTGGCTATCAGGTTGAACCCTGTGATCGGCAGTTTCCACATGAACTGCCGGGCTGGACGCAGAGATGAAGCGGTTTTCCAGAAGAAGGAAAGGCTGGAAGGCAGACCAAACTCCTCTCTCTCAGTGAAGTGCCAGCAGAATGCTGCTGTGTCCCCAATCTTATGGAAATTTTAGTGAAATGCTCCTTTTTATTTTTGCTGCAGTCCCCTGTATCCTTCCCAGGTATATACACAGGAGTGCGTGGGGCTGGGCCATGAGAAAATCTGAGTTACAGCCTAGGAGATGCTCAGCCTCATCTCTTCCATGTGGCCCCAAGGCTTTGTAACTAGCTATCATTCATTGCACGCCTCCTGTATGCCAAGCACTCCCCAAGTATTTAAAGTGTCCACAACCAGCCTGGCCAACTCAGCAAGTGGAGGGTACAAAGGCAGACACACCTGTCAGTACGTTCCCTATTATTTAAGTGTCCAGCAGTCTCAACAATAGGATCTGGTGGCTCCATCTTAAGGCCTCTATCTCCATCCCTTCTGATTTATTCAGAAGTCCTAGTTGCTCACGGAGTCAAAAGAGGTCACACTTACTTCCAAGCACCAGTAGAGAAAGAAACAGGACGCCCCTTCCAGCTGAAGGCTGGTCCTGCCTGCAGAGTGGAAACCTGTCTACCAGCAGGTCTGAATACTGCCAGCATCACCTGGGCATCCAGGGTCCCAGGGCTTTTATTACGCATATGTGCCCCTACACGTGCTTGTGTGTATGCTAAGTCGCTTCAGTTGTGCCCGACTCTTTGTGACCCTATGGACCATAGCCCTCCAGGCTCCTCTGTCCATGGGATTCTCCAGGCAAGAATACTGGAGTGGGTTGCTATGCCCTTCTCCAGGGGATCTTCCCGACTCAGGGATCAAACCCACATCTCTCATGTCCCCTGCATTGGCAGACAAATTCTTTACCACTAGCACCACCTGGGAAGACCCGTGCCCCTCCTGCACACGCACACACGAAAAATGTCTCGCCACCTCTCAGTAAGCTTGCCCACTTGCCACATATGTACCTCATTACGTGTATTGTTATCTCGCTTCATTCTCTCCACCACTAATGAGCTGGACACCACTATTATCCCCCCCTTCTAGGTTAGGAAGCCGGGGCATGGACCCAGGTTCACTCACATGCCTGTGGTGGAGCCAGTATTCAGACCAAGCCCCGTCTTGGAGTTCACACATGCCGAGGTGTCCCTACCTCACTGCCTCCTCTGTCAGGGTAAGTGTTCTCCCAGGAGGTACTCGAGTGCTGGGAGAAGTGCTGATGGCCCTCTGCCGCCAGCTCATCAGATATCATGGCTGGATCCCAGTGCTGGACACAGCTCAAGCATAAGCCAGGAAGCCTTTGGAATGCTGCATATTCGCCTAAAGAAAAAAAGCCTGGAAGAAAGAGTACAGTGCTAATACTATTTATTGCTTGATGTTGAGGTCATGGATCATTTTAATTTTCTTCTTTATGCTTTTCTGTATTTTCCTGGTTTCCAACAATAAACTCGGATTACTTTTATCATCCAACTAACACTAAAGAATATATCAATATATACGTATGTTTAATTTTAGCTAAAGTGTCTGCACCCTAATACTAACGCTAGTAATTTTCTGTATCTTCCACATCTCAACAGTGTCCTTGAAAAGAACCTACATGTCATTCTATCTCATTGTCTGTCAGCTTGCCTCAGAGACAACATATTTATATCAAAAGCTCTAACTTGGTCTCTGCCTTCCTTGTGCCGGAATGACGGCTGGGACCCTCAGCAAATGAGAGCCAAGCAGCCTCTCAGCCAGGCAGCACTGTCCATCCATGGACTGTTTTCACAGACTCGATGGGGCAGGTGTCATCACCCCCTTTTAACAGATGGGAAAACAGGTTGAAGGACATTGTCACCTGCTCAACTTCAACTTGTGAGCTCTGGCTTTCTATTACTCCTGGCGTCCAAGGCAGAATCGGCCATCAGTGAAGGTGGTGAGCCCCATAATTAGGGGCCTTGACTGTGGAGTCAGCACACCTGAGTTCAAATTCTGAAGCTGTTGTTACAAGTTGCATGGCCCACTTTCTCAACTGTGCCATGCGGTAGTGAAATGTACCTGCTTCATGGGAGTACTGCAAGGAATAAAAGAGACAAGCGCCTTCACACCTCTGGGATGGCTATAATTTTTAAAATTTTTATTGAGGTATAATTGACCCATAACATAATAGTTTCAGTTATACAGTGGAATGATTTGCTGTTTGCAAGTATAATGAAACATTCGCTGTGGTGTGCTTTGCGCTTAGAGCTCGGTTGTGTCCAACTCTTTCCGACCCCGTGGACTGTAGTCCACCAGCCTCTTTTGTCCATGGGATTTTCCAGGCAAGAATACTGGAGTGGGTTGCCATTTCCTATTCTGGGGGATCTTCCCAACCCAGAGATCAAAACTGCGTCTGTTAGATCTCCTGCATTGGAAGGCAGATTCTTTACCGCTATGCCACTTGATCACCATGATAAGTCTAGTTAATATCTGTCAGCACACAAAGTTATGAAATGATTTCATTTTTTTCTTATAGTGAAGACTTTTAAGATTTATTCTCTTAGCAACTTTCAAATGTGCAATACAGCTTTACTAACTATAGCTACCAAGATGTACGTTACATCCCCAGAACTTATTTATTTTGTAACTGAGAGTTAGTCCCTTTTGATGCCCTGCACATAATTTTTCCTTCATGAAAATAACAAGTGAAAAGGATGTACCCTGAATTTCTGAGGGTTCAGAAGTCTGAACCCTCACACACTGCTGGTATGTAAAATGGTACAGCTGCTTTGGAAAACAATCTGACCATTCCTCAAAAATTTAAACATAGTATTTCCATATGACCCACAATTCCATTCTAGGATATGTATCAAAAGAATTGAAAATGGATGTTCAAACAAAACCATGTATACCCATGTTCACAGCAGCACTATTCATTATAGCCCAAAGCTAGAAATACCCCAAATGTTCATCAGCTGATAAATGGATAAAGAAAATGTGGTATATCCATATGTGAGTGAAAGTCGCTCAGTCGTGTCCAATTCTTTGTGACCCCATGAACTATACAGTCCATGGAATTCTCCAGGCCAGAATACAGGAGCGGGTAGCCTATCCCTTCTCCAGGGGATCTTCCTCACCCAGGGATCGAACCCAGGTCTCCCGCATTGCAGACGGGTTCTTTACCAGCTGAGCCAGAAGGGAAGCCCAAGAATACTGGAGTGGGTAGCCTATCCCTTCTCCAGGGGATCTTCCTCACCCAGGGATCAAACCAGGGTCTCCTGCATTGTACTCAGATTCTTTACCAACTGAGCTATCAGGGAAGCCCATATATCCATATGATGGAATATTATTTGGCCATAAAAAATGAAGTGCAATTTATGCTACAATATGAATGATCCTTGAAACCACGGTAAGTTGAAGAAGTCAGAACATAAACACTCATATATTGTATGATTCGTTTCCATGAAATAGCTAGGATGGATAAGACCATGGAGGCAGAAAGCAAAGTGGCTGCCAGGGGCTGAGGTGGGGATGGGGTGCAGGGAATGGAGAGTGACTACTTAATGGATATGGGGTTTCCTTTTGGAGTGATGGAATATCTTAGAATCTGATCTAGGTAATGGCTGCACAACATCATAGGTGTACCAAATGCCACCGTACTGTACACTTTAAAACAATTTTACGCTATGGGAATTTTTCTCAATGAAAAACAAGAGGAAAAAAGTGAAGTTTGTAGTATGAACCTGGCATATAGTAAGTGCTCATGTATTAGGTTGGCCAAGAAGTTCCTTTGGTTTTTAAGTAAAAATAAAAGACACGTTTTTCATTTTCACCAAGAACTTCATTGAACAACGTACTCACTGTTTTGTTCCACTACCTTCTGCCATTTTGGGGGCAACTTCATAATTCCATCTTTCCCCATCTTTTTATTTTTTTGAGCAAAGAACTATTCCAGGTGACTTTTACAGGGAATTGAAATTGTTTTCATTAAAATAATTTTGTAAACACCAAAATAAACGGAAATTCGAAGGTGTGTCATCTGATGAATACAGCAGATGAATCAGAATTTCCCAGCCAAGCTGTGAGTTTTTGCCTGGTCATCAAAGAAACATCAGTCTTGCATAATCCTGATGGAAGATTAAGTGTTTTCCACTGACTAATTCTGAGTGCTTTTTGCTGAGTGCTGCTTTAAAGTGGTCTAATTGAGCAGTACTTGCAGGAACTAATCATTTGGTTTTCCAGAAGGAGCTCATAATAGAGGACGCCCTTCCAATCCCACCATATAAACAATATCACCTTCTTTGCATGAAGACCAGCATTTGGGGTGGTTGTTGGTGGTTCCTTTTGCTTGCCCCATGATCTCTTCCATTTCACATTATTGTACAGTATCCACTTTTCATCACTTGTCACAATTAGCTTTAAAAATGGAACATTTTCACTACCTTTAAGTAAAGAATTGTATGCAAGAATATGGTCAAGAAGGTTTTTTTAGTTTAATTTATGTGGAACCCCAAACATCGAAGTGATTAACATAACCAAGCTGGTGCAAATGATTTTCAGGGCTTGATTTGGATATTCTGAGTATGTCAGCTATCTCCCATATGGTATAACGTTGATTGTTCTCAGTGTCTCAATTTGATCACTATCAGCTTCAACTGGTCTTCCCGACGGTGGAGCATCATCCAATGAGAAATCTCCAACATGAAACTCAGCAAAACACTTTTTTTTAAATTTTTTTTTATTGAAAGATAATTGCTTTACAGAATTTTGTTGTTTTCTGTCAAACCTCAACATGAATCAGCCATAGGTATACATATATTCCCTCCCTTTTGAACCTTCCTCCCATCTCCTGCCCCATCCCACCTCTCTAGATTGATTCAGAGCCCCTATTTGAATTTCCTGAGCCATACAGCAAATTCCCGTTGGCTATCTATTTTATACATGGTAATGTAAGTTTCCATGTTACTCTTTCCATACCTCTCACCCTCTCCTCCCCTGTCCATAAGTCTATTCTCTATGTCTGTTTCGCCATTGAAAGTGAAAGTGAAGTCTCTCAGTCATCTCCGACTCTTTGCGACCCCATGGACTGTAGCCTACCAGGCTCCTCTGTCCATGGGATTTTCCAGGCAATAGTACTGGAGTGGATTGCCATTTCCTTCTCCAGGGGATCTTCCCAACCCAGGGATTGAACCCTGGTCTCCAGCATTGGAGACAGACGCTTTACCATCTGAGCCACCAGGGAAGTCTACTCAATTTCTCCATTGCTGCCCTGTAAATAAATTCTTCAGCACCACTTTTCTAGCTTCCGTATATATGCATTAGAATACAATATTTATCTTTCTCTTTCTGAGTCCCTTCACTCTGTATATGATTCTAGGTTCATCCACCTCATCAGAACTGACTCAGATGTGTTCCTTTTATGGCTGAGTAATAGTCCATTGTGTATATGTACCTCAACTTCTTTATCCATTCATCTATTGATAGACAGCTAGGTTGTTTCCATGTTCTAGCTATTGTAAATAGTGCTGCAATGAACAATGGGATACATGTGTCTTTTTCAATTTTGGTTTCCTCAGGGTATATGCCTAGGAGTGGGATTACTGGGTCATATGTTGGAGAAGGTGATGGCACCCCACTCCAGTACTCTTGCCTGGAAAATCCCATGGATGGAGGAGCCTGGTAGGCTGCGGTCCATGGGGTCGCAAAGAGTCGGACACGACTGAGTGACTTCCCTTTCACTTTTCACTTTCATGCATTGGAGAAGGAACTGGCGACCCACTCCAGTGTTCTTGCCTGGAGAATCCCAGGGACAGGGGAGCCTTGTGGGCTGCCGTCTATGGGGTCGCACAGAGTCGGACACGACTGAAGTGACTTAGCAGCAGCAGCAGCAGCATGGTGGTTTTATTCCTAGTTTTTTAAGAAATCTCCATACCATCTTCCGTATTGGCTGTATCAATTTACATTCCCACAAACAATGCCAGAGCATTCCCTTTTCTCCACATCCTCTCCAGCATTTATTGTTTGTAGACCTTTTGATGATGGCCATTCTGACTGATGTGAGGTGATATCTCATTGTAGTTTTGATTTGTATTTCTCTAATAATGAGCAATGTTGAGCTATTTTCATGCATTTGCTAGCCATCTGTATGTCTTCTTTGGGTTTATTTCTGGGCTTTCTTCTATGTCCTCTTGTTTAGGTCTTTTCCCCACTTTTTGATTGGGTTGTCTGTTTTTCTGGCATTGAGTTGTATGAGCTGCTTGTATATTTTGGAAATTAATGTCAGTTGTTTCATTTGCTATTATTTTCTCCCATTCTGAGGGTTGTCTTTTCACCTTGCTTATAGTTTCCTTTGCTGTGCAAAAGCTTTTAAGTTTAATCAGGTCCCACTTGTTTACTTTTGTTTTTATTTCCATTACTCTAGGAGTTGGGTCATAGAGGATCTTGCTTTGATTTATGTCATCAAGTGTTCTGCCTATGTTTTCCTTTGAGAGTTTCATAGTTTCTGATCTTACATTTAGGTCTTTAATCCATTTTGAGTTTATCTCTGTGTATGGTGTTAGGAAGTGTTCTAGTTTCATTCTTTTACATGTAGCTGTCCAGTTTTCCCAGCACCATTTGTTAAAGAGGCTGTCTTGTCCCATTGTATATTCTTGCCTCCTTTGTCAAAAATAAGGTACCCATAGATGCATGGGTTTATTTCTGGGCTTTCTATCTTGTTCCATTGGTCTATATTTCTGTTTTTGTGCCAGTACCATACTGTCTTGATGATTGTAGCTTTGTAGTATAATCTGAAGTCAGGAAGGTTGATTTCCCCCAGCTCCATTCTTCTTTCTCAGGACTGCTTTGGCTATTTGGGGTCTTTTGTGTTTCCATATGAATTGTGAAATTTTTTGTTCTAGTTCTGTGAAAAATGCCATTGGTAATTTGATAGAGATTGCATTGAATCTGTAGATTGCATTTGGTAGTATAGTCATTTTCACAATATTGATTCTTCTGACCCAGGAACAAGGAATATCTCTCCATCTGTTTATGTCATCTTTGATTTCTTTCATTAGTGTCCTATGATTTTCTGTGTACAGTTCTTTTGTCTCCTTAGGTAAGTTTATTCCTAGGTATTTAATTCTTTTTGTTGCAATGGTGAATGGTACTGATTCCTTAATTTCTCTTTCTGATTTTTCATTGTTAGTATATAGAAATGCAAGTGATTTTTGTATATTGATTTTGTATCCTGCAACTTTGCTAAATTCACTGATTAGCTTTAGTAATTTCCTGATACTATTTTTAGGGCTTTCTATGTACAGTATCATGTCATCTGCGAATAGTGAGAGCTTTACTTCTTTTCTGATCTGGAGTCCTTTTATTTCTTTTTCTTCTCTGATTGCTGTAGCTAAGACTTCCAGAACTATGTTGAATAACAGTGGTGAAAGTGAACACCCTTATCTTGTTCCTAATCTTAGGGGGAATGCTTTCAGTTTTTCACCATTGAGAATAATGAGCAAACCACTTTTGACACATTCAATCAGTCCCAACACCTTCTCCATACACTGCACAAAATCTATTTTTGCATTTCAGTTGCATTTTTACCTTTCTTGAAGTAATAAAGCCTAATATGCTAAAAAAATGTTGCTTTTTTCCCATCTTCAATGTTACAACAGCTATACAAAAATTGACCAATTTTGATGTTTTTTTAAAAAAACACACACTGATATGACAGCTGTCACAACACAATCTTACAAAATTGTTTCGAATGAAGTGAAAGACAACTAAGCACTGCCAGAAGCATCTTCTGGAAAAAACTGAGCGAACCTTTTGACCGACCCAGTAATAGGCAGAATGTTTCAGATTGTGGAGACGCACACACTGGGCCCTGAGCAGCCTGCTGCCACCAGAGACTGGACCGGAGAGGGTGCAAAGGGGCTTCTCAAGCACACAGGCTCCAAACCCAAACCCAGCACTGCCAGAAGCATCTTCTGGAAAAAACTGAGCGAAACTTTTGACCAACCCAGTAATAGGCAGAATGTTTCAGATTGTGGAGACGCACACACTGGGCCCTGAGCAGCCTGCTGCCACCAGAGACTGGACCGGAGAGGGTGCAAAGGGGCTTCTCAAGCGCACAGGCTCCAAACCCAAACCCCAGCTGGACCATAAGGACCCCAGGGGCTCAGTCTGCATCACAGGCCAGCCCGAGGCTGACAGCAGTGAACAGGCTCAGCAGTATCTTTGCCACCTTCGTCACATTCCCCTAGCAAAACTCTGCCCTGTAAATCTCACCCATGGCAGGAAAGGACTCAAGGAAAGAAGCAGGGCCTTGTCCCAAAGGTCCCAGTACCTGAATCCGAGCCAGCCTGACCAGTCACCTGGCACTCTGCTGGGAGAGGCAACACCTGAGCAAGAGGTCACCCCAGGCTTGTCTCACCATGTCAGGCGCTCTAGAGAAGCTTAGTCAAGACAAGCCCAAGAATCTGTGCTCCCAAGAGGAGCACAGGGGAAGGAGCCTAGGAGAGGGAGATGGAGAGGGGCAAAAGGGGAACTTGGTGGAGGACTTGAAGCTTTGTTCCCAGCATGGCCAAACTCCACACCTCAGCACTGTTGCTCTTCGTTGTCCAGGCGCTAAGTCGTGTCTGACTCTTTGCAGCCCCGTGGACTGTAGGCACCAGGCTTTCCTGTCCTTCACCATCTCCCAGAGTTTGCTCAAACTCATGCCCATTGCTTCAGGGTCTTTATATCTGAGTATGGTGATGATAAAATGTCTCTGTCTTCCATCCGATCCCACCCCAGGATAATGGAAAGGCGATGTAGAGGGGGAAATGAAGTGAACCATGCAACCAAGGTCATCTTTCACTGCCCCTTCAGTTCAGGAGAAGGCAACAGCACCCCACTCTAGTACTCTTGCCTGGAAAAATCCCATGGACAGAGGAGCCTGGAAGGCTGCAGTCTATGGGGTCGCTGAGGGTCGGACACGACTGAGCAACTTCACTTCCACTTTTCACTTTCATGCATTGGAGAAGGAAATGGCAACCCACTCCAGTGTTCTTGCCTGGAGAATCCCAGGGACGGGGGAGCCTGGTGGGCTGCTGTCTGTGGGGTCGCACAGAGTCGGACACGACTGAAGTGACTTAGCAGTCAGTTCAGTTCAGTCATTCAGTCATGTCCAACTCTTTGCAACCCCATGGACTACAACATGCCAGGCTTCCCTGTCCATCACCAACTCCCAGAGCTTGCTCAAACTCAGGTCCATCGAGTCGGTGATGCCATCCAACCATCTCATCCTCTGTCATCCCCTTCTTCCCCTGCCTTCCCTAAACAGAACTGAACATTAAGTGAGGACCCATTTGAAACTACCTTATCCAGAAGGGTGGTCTCCTCCCCTTCCAGGACCTTGAAGCCCAGGCAGCCTACAGTTAATTGGAGGCTGAGCTTGCCTCCTTCCTTGCAGGCTCACTAACCCATTCTGCAAAGAGAAACTTAAGATATTAAAATGGAAGTATCCCCTCCCCCACTCCACCCCCCCTACAGAGCCCCTAAGCCCTGCCTGAAAACACGTGAGGAGGAATCTTGTCCTCAGGAAGCTGGTCCAACACTCACCCACCTTGAAAAGGACAAGATTTCTTTCTGTTCAATTAACCTGCACATGGGAGGCAGAGGTGGTGGGGGCATCAGGGAGTAAGGAATAGAAAAACCCTGCGTGATTTCCTCCTTGGCTCTAAGAGGAGGGAGAGCCTGCAATTCTGTCCCCAGGAGCCAGAAGCCCTTTTCCTACCTGTGATAATCGTAAGGGTGTGTTTTCTTTCATTTAAACTCTCCCAAACTTAATTTAAAGTTTCTCTCTCCTTTAAATAAGTCCTGGCTGCAGAGTGAACAGTGATGAGCTGCCAAAGGGAAGTGGAAGGGGAGAGAGGATTGCCTGTGAGGATATTGATGCTGCTTAAATGAAAAACTGTGTCCCTTGAGAGGACACAGGTTGAGAGGGTGGGTGGGGAGCAGCCCTGGGACTTGGAGAGGGAGCACAGTGGTGGTGGTGGGGAGGGGCGGGGGCTCTCAAGGGACCAGGCAGGCCCGAGGATTCTGATCAGTGCCCCCCACTCCCCTCCCAGCTCCCTCCTCTGCTAGGCTCAGCCACCTCCACCGGGCCAGGTGCCTCCACAGCGGGGCATGCCTGCTATCCCTGCTGCCACCACCTCTAGACCACTCAAGACATCACACTGGAGGGTTCAGATTCTGCCCTAGCCACCCAGTGCCTACGAAGAAAGGACTTCTTCCAGGTAAACCAGGAGAGGAGGGGAGGGGAGGGGAGAGCCAGTGCCAGGGTGTCTGCAGGGCCTCACACCCCACCTGCGCTCTCTCAGATGCCTCCAATGTGCAGATGTATATGTCCTTGGAAGGGAAACATGATTAGACCATCAGCAGGGCCGAGGCACGAGGTTACTACGTGAGGGTGGGCAGGAGCCATCCCTCTCTGGGCCTCAGTTGCATTTAATAAGAGGCCACCGTGAGCATCTGTTGGCTTTTGATTTCCCCAGACCCATTTCTAACATCGTTTGGGTTAGGGCAGGCTGAAAGCACTTCTCCCACATGGAGGACCGTGTTGTGTGGATGTGGTTCAATCGCGCAATCGTGTCCGACTCTGCAACCTCATGGACTGCAGCACGCCAGGCTTCCCTGTCCTTCACCATCTCCCAGAGCTTGCTCAAACTCACGTCCATTGAGTTGGAGATGCCATCCAACCATCTCGTCCTCTGTCGCCCCTTCTCCTCCTGACCTACTGTCTTGGTGGAAAGAAAATCCAGGTGACTGCCTTCTGGTCAAGAAGATGAGCTTGTCTCCCTCCTCCTGAGACCAGCACGGGGGCGCGGGACCCCCCGCTCACCCTCCCCTGTGATTCTTGGAAGGCTGCCACAGCTGAGGGGACAGTGGAGGTCAGTCCTGACCCCAGCTGCACACCTCGCACTGTGGGGACACCATATTCCCCTCAGCTTGACCCCACCCCCCAGCATCCTTCATCCCCTCCTGTTCCTGCGGCCAATTCTCACGTCCCTCTTGAGTCAGAGAACCTCAGAGACTTGCAGCCAACGCCCCCCTGCCATGTCTGCTCCTTTCAAACAAGAGCCAGATTGGCGCAGACGCCCTGGGTGTTCCGTCTTCGTGTGAGGGTCTTTACCTCCCACGGCTCGTGCGTTGACGAGATGAGTGGAGGTCAAGAGGCGGAGGGCAAGGCGCTCGTGTCAGGTTTGCTTTGAGAGAGGCTGGGCTGTGCCCTCCCCACCGTCACCCCGCAAACGCTCTCATCGCTGCTAATTGCCGCTCACCCCGCCTCTCACAGAAGCGGGGCTCACTGTGTCCTTGACTGCTCAGCTGTGTCTTCCCTTTGCAGTCCTTCAAAGGCCTCCTCCAGCTTTGTTGTGTCCTGCAGAGATCTCATTAGTTTCTGCTGTCTCCCTCGGAGCGCAATCGGAAGGCTCCACTCACCTTCGCGTCCTCGAGTCTTCTCCTCCCAACTCTGCTGCGCTGGCGATACTGTGCGGGTCTGGGGAGGGCCGTGGTGGCATGGAGAGCCTCAGCAGGGCTCCAGGAGCCCCAGCTTTTTCACGGACAAGCCCGTGTCTCCCCAGCCTCTGTTTTCCCATCTGTAAATACACGGGCCAGCGTCTCATCCAGATCTCATCCTTGGGGGCGGGGGAAGCAGGGGTGTGTGCCCTCCAGCAGAGAGACTGAGGAGCAGCTGCGTCCAGGAGTGGGGTTTTCCCGGGACTGTTGACTGCAGCCTCCTAAAGGCCTGCCTGCCTCCAGCCTTACCAGGTTCCTCTCGTCCTCCAGTTTCCACACCTAGAATTTTCTTCCCCCCTCTCTCTCTCCTTTCCTTCAGATCTCCCAGGAGCTTCACGTTGCTCCAGTCTGTTTCTGTTGTGGCTCCATTCACCCAGATGAGGAGTGCCTCCGAAACGCAAAAATCATTCATTGGAAGTGACACGGACCAATAAGAAAGATGCCCTGGAGGGGACCCTGGAGGCTCCCTGCTGTACCCACGAGTTATCCTTTTAGTGTGGGGGGGGGGGCAGAAAGGAGGGGTCAGGGGAGCACGTGCGGTCTGGGACAGCAGCTCTTGCGTGAATGTCTTTCTGTATGTCTTGCGCTGGTGCTGCTTGGCTCCTGCACCCATTCCTCATCTGTGTAACCAAGCCCTGCATTAAATCTCTTCTGTCCTATAGGCTTGTCTTTGCCTGGCTGGATCCTGACTGATACAACATCTGACATCAGAATTCCTCTTAGGGAAGCACATATCTTTGTATGAGAAAATACCCTGATAAGGCACTCGGGGGGAGGTGGCATCCTGGGGTATGATTTGACAGGAGACAAGAAACCAAAAGCGATAGTCAAACTGCTCTGCATGGAAAATAAGTGGAAATTCAGAGGTAGGGGAGAGGAAGAGCGCAAAAGGGAAAATAATAAAACAATGTAGCAGGAGGTTGCCACTCAGGTGGTGGAAATGGCTGAGGGCTTTTAGGGATGGAAATATCAAAGACGGGCTTTTATGTTGCTGGCATTCTAGCAACCTGTAAATCCCTTCTTCTCGCCATCCTTTGGAAATGTCTGCTACCCACAGAGACTTTGTGTGCCCAGCCATGCTTTGTTTTAGGGGTTGGGTTTTTTTTTAATGGAACATTTTTTTTAAAAAAGGATTGAGGTCCATGTCTGGGCTGACTCAGGGTGAAACTGACAGCACCAGCGGGGGGGTGAGAAGATGCACAAACTGAATTAATTCCGTGCAAGCAGGAGCTCAGAGCTAGAAATGACAATAAGAATAAAGCACTAATCTTTCGTAGTGTTTACAATGTGCCGGCCTCTGCTCTAAGCATTTGCACTGAACTAACTCATTTACTTTTCACAACAACCCTAGGAAGTAGGTACTATTGCTATGTGCCTTCTAAGAATGTGAAAATAGAGGCACAGAGCAGTTGAATAAGGCAGATTCTTTCAGCAGATGGGTTGAGCTGGGATTTGAACTCGGGACAGTCTGAACTCCTAACCAGTCCACGTGGAGAAGCCCTCTAGGAATATGTGCAAAGTTTGGGAGGCTTTCAGCCTGCAGTCTGTTGAATGGGAGGCTGAATCTGTCTGACCTGGATTTTAAGGAACAAGATGAGCCTGCCTGGAGCCTGGGTTCCTCTGTGTTTGCACCATCTTTTTGTTGGCTCTGAGCTCCCCCTGAGGCAGGGACAGTATTTCATTCCTCAGATCTAGCAAGGGGCCTTGCATAAAGCAGGACAAGGCTCAGTGGAAGCGAGGGAGGGAAGGAAAGACCCAAAGGAAGCTGGCACATTCGTCTAGACCAGGCTGGGGCTGAATCCAGGGCCAAGAGAGACATTTGTTGCCTCCCCTGCCCTCCCTCTCTGGCTCCCCACCTCCCCCTGCCCCCCAGTGCTAATTCCAGCTCTGCCGCCTCCCATGCGGGGCGAGAAGCTGTGGATTTTTTCTAATTGAGAAGGAAAACATCTTCTGTCTAGTCAAGGCAGCCACATCAAGGCAGGACTGTGGAGGCGAGCAGCACGAGCTGGCAGCAAACACTCAGCGCGTTCCGGAACCGTTTTTCCTGCCGCTGTGGCGCGTTTAGCTTCCCCTGTGTTTTAAACCACGACACCCTCTTTGAACGCCCCAAAGAGAAAGAGCGCTGATATCTCAACAGGGACAGCTCTTCGGGGAGGTGCAGAGGGGACGAGGGGACTGTACAGCAAAGGAGTAGTCACTCTCTGCAGCACTGGCTCTTCGGGATTTAGTCCAGCATTCTTTATTTCATTTTCGTGTGATAAAAATTGAGACGTACAACTCTTGTCTCAGCAAACACGAGCGGCAGTCAGCTGGAGAGAGCTTTGTTCTCCCGCGTGGGTGGGTGACGGGCAGGAGACAGGCTCTTGGGAAACATTCTAGGCACCGCGGGGATAGAATTCCCTCCTTGATCACCCTCAGGCAGCAGGCTGACACACAAGCGTGCGATGCACACACACACGCATACAAAATACCCATATGCGCGCACGCACACACACACACGCACATATCTCTTCTCCCCAAAGCCAGGCCCCAATTCACAAGGAGCCAGAACTCCAGATCTGCCCCAAGTTCGAGAGACCTCTCTCAGGAACACCTGTGGACACCTCCCCAGGACAGAGCGCTGCTGATGTTGCTGGGATCAGGGACGTAGAAGCTGGGATGCCACAGCCGGCTGTGGCAATGATCAAGGCAAGAGATACTGCTGTCCAGGACTAGAGTGATGGTGTTCACAAACAGAAGGAAGGAGCAGATCTCAGAGATGGAAGGGAGAGCTGACAGGACGCTCGTGATTGAATGCGAAGTGTCTGTGCATGCTAAGTCACTTCAGTCATGTCCGACTCTTTGAGACCCCATGGACTGTAACAGCCCACCAGACTCCTCTGTCCAGGGGGACTCTCCAGCGAAGAATACTGGAGCTAGTTGCCGTGCTCTCCTCCAGGGGATCTTCCCAACTCAAGGATCGAACCCGTGTCTCTTATGTTTCCTGCATTGGCAGGCGGGTTCTTACCACTAGCACCGCCTGGAATGGAAGAGGAAGAGTAAAAGAGAAGGAGTCCAAGTGTGGGGAGGAGTCACAGGTTTCTGGTTTGGGTACCTGAGTCGATAGTGTTGACAGAGAGCCCTGGGGAGGAAAACGGTGACCTCTGTGTTGGCCTCTGTGAGCTTGAAAGACATCCCAATAGAAATGGCCAGCGGGCAGTGGGATATGCAGGCCTGGTGTGCAAAGAGAGAGGCCAGCCTGGAGACAGAGATTCAAGAGTCCCCACACACAGGTGGCAATTGTAGTCACCCAGGGAGAGTGTAGAAGTGGAGAGTAAACAAGGTCAAGTGCAGAGTCATGAGGCTCAACAATACTAAAGAGCCTAATGAGGAAGATGAGGTTGAGAACCTGGAGCCACGTGATGGGCAGAAAAGCAGCAGAGCAGGTGCCTTCCGAGACAAAAGCATGTCCCAAGAAAATGGGTGTGATCCTCAGCCCCGAAGGCTGCTTTCATGATCAGGACTGAGGGGTGTCCACAGGGTGCACCTTCAGGGGTGCCACTGATGACCTTGCAGAGGTCTTTGCCGAAGCAGAACACTAACTACCCTTGAAGCCTAGCTTCAAGGCAAGAAAAGAGCGACAGGTTCGGAGCCATCAGGACTCTCAAGAAGGGTATTATTATTGTTGTTTTCTTGTCTTTTTGGTGGTTGGTCTTTACAATGGAAGAGCCTTCAGGGGGTTTGTAGGCTAAAGGGAGGAATGCAGTACAGAGAAAGAGGTTGTGAGTCCAGGAAACAGGAGTTACTGGTGGAGAAAAGTGCCAGGAGAGAAGGTGGAAGGGATGGCATCAAGGGCACAGATGGAAGCTGGCAAAACAGTAAGAGGAACAGCTCCTAATCTGGGGGTCAGGGTGGGAATGGGGGTAACAGAGGGAGAGACTCCATGCCAGGAATGCTTCCAAGATGGAGAAGGAGGGACTTCAGCCTTGAGAACCTGGGGCAGCACCGGGGGTCAGGAGCAGAGAAGAGAAGTGGGGCGCCCCCGAGCAGGGCTGGAGGGGCCGCTGGGGGCCCAGCAGGGGCCCTTCTTTCATCCCAGTCATTCGCTGCTCTGCACCAGGTCTCCCCAAGGGCAGCAGGTTCTTAAACCTTGCCAAGCTTCTCTGTGGCCAGGGAAGCTGATGGAACTGCGGAGACGGAAGACCCCAGTCTAACTGAAGGAGAACTCCCAGCAGAGCCTCTGGCGATGCCTTGGGCTACTGTGGGAGGCGGTGTGTTCCCCATCCGTTAAGAAGTGCAAGCCAGGAATCTCAGCTGGAGTCTGCAGAGGGGATCCCCACAATGGGGGGGAAGCTAAGCGCCAGGCCTCCTATTCTATCTATCCACCACTGGGTTCTACAGGCGTGGGGACAGGGTCCATTTCTCCCTCTGCTGTCCCCAGATTGAGAGGATGATGCTGAATCTGGGACTGTCCCCATGTCAACACTCTCCTCAGCCCCCATGGCCCCACAAGGCTCTTGGGAGTTCCTATGCTGCCCACATCTTGGTATTCTGACAAGCCCTGCCCATTTAGGTTCATTTCCTATTAAACTCAAGTCTGTTAATGCCTCCCTCATCTTTAGAACATCCCAAGAGGCTCTGAATGTTTGTTTTCTATAATTTTCAGATGAAGAGACTAAGGGTCAGAGAAGTTAGGACTTTTTCCCAAGATCACAAAGCCAGCAGGGAGCAGAACTACACCCTATGGCTCTGGCTTGTGTCCCATCTATTACACTCCACACAGCTGGGCCCGCGGCCCCCACCACAAAGACCTCCTGCCTAGCCCTGAGCAGATGCATCAGCGCTCCAGTCTCACGGCTGAGCACTGAAGTTGCCCCCTCCCCAAGCCTTCACCATAGCAATCACTGAAACCAACCATGACTGGAGCCTCCAAGGATGGACCCCAGATGCTCAAGCACCCTCAAATCTCAGTTCTCTCCTCCCTCTGCGTGGAGTTGATCCAGGGAATCCACCACCTCACTGAGTGTCCTGGTCCATCCAGCCAGGGAAACTGTTTTTCCCGACTCTTTAACCTCATGGGATCCTTGTAGAAGAGGTGTCTCTGCCTTGCTGATGAAGGAACTGAGGTTCAGAAAAGTGAAGTGACTTCCTCCAGGTCCCACACACTAGGAGCATCCAGGCTGGATCAGGGCTCCTGAGTCTGAAACTAGTGCTGCTTGCCTTTATTCCACTCCCTATCTGGTTCCCGGAAAATCAGACATGACCCTCTCTCCAGCTATCTGGCAGATTCCAGACGTAAGGACTGACTCTCCTGGACTGTACAGGTACAAATCATCAGACGCAAGCTGTCCCTGACTCTCTCTTGAGGTCTCTGTGGCAGAGCCTTAAGAAAGTTCTGGCCAAATGCCGAGGGAGCTAAGGACTGCCTAACATGCAGCTAGGAAGACATGATTACTTGCTGAACATCCCTGAGAGCTCTCAGGGGACACTGAGAATAGCCGCATCCTGAGTAATCCCAGGGACCAGAGCTAGAACCACTGGGGGTTGGGGGTGGGGGAGAGACGGAGATAGGTATAGGGATTTTAGCTCACTCTAAGGAAAAATTCCCTATAGCAAGGGTTGTTGCCCCAAAATGGGAAACCTGGCTTTAGCATAAGCATCCTGTCTGGCGGGGAGAGTAACCTTCTCCCAAATCAGGATGCCCTAAAGAAATTCCTGCCACAGTTAAAGGTCAGACTAAATGATCCCAAATGCCCTTTCTCACTCTGAGATCCTGTGGTTCCATTAAACACGGCAGGTGGATCCCAGTCTCTCTCTTTCTCGCCCTCCCCCACCCCTGGCCCACCAGTCTCACGTTGCATCTGCGTCCTTTTTTTATGAATATTTAAATATCATCTGATTGCATTATGCGTCACAAGTAGGAAAAAACTGGTCCTGAAAGGCCCTCCTCTCCCTGTTCCCCCTTCCTCACTGCCGTGTAGGAGCCAGAAAAAGAAATTCATCCTAAATTACAGCTTCTGTAGCTCCTTTCTCCCTGCCTCCCACCCCACCTCCACTCTCCTGGCAGGTCCACCTGGTCCGGAACTGCAGGGGGTGGGGAGGCCAACGAGAGTGGGAGGACCAGGGCTTGCGGGAGAGGGGCGGGGAGTTCTAGTCACAGGTGGCGTGGCTTTGCTACTCCTCTCTGTTTTCTCGCACAGAAGGCCCCACTTCAGTGTCATATGCCTCCTTCTTCTGACCTGTCTCCCAGCCCATCGCCATCCATCCACGCCAGCCCTCCCTCTCTGCCTTAATCAACTCAGGCTGCTATGGCAAAGTACCACGGCCAGAGTGGCTTACAAACCACAGGCACTTATTTCTCACAGTTCTGGAGGCTAGAGTTCTGAGACTAGGGTGACAGCTTTGCTGGACTTCTTTGACAAAGATCCGCATAGTCAAAGCTATGGTTTTTTTTTCAGGAGTCATGTACGGATGTGAGACTTGGACCTTCAAGAAGTTGAGTGCTGAAGAATTGATGCTTTTGAATAGTGGTGCTGGAGAAGACTCTTGAGAGTCCCTTGGACCGCAAGGAGATCAAACCAGTCAATCCTAAAGGAAATCAAGGCTGAATATTCATTGGAAGGACTGATGCTGAAGCTGAAGCTCCAATATGTTAGCCACCTGATGGGAAGAGGTGACTCACTGGAAAAGATCCTAATGCTGGGAAAGATTGAAGGCAGGAGGAGAAGGGGATAGCAGAGGATGAGACAGTTAGATAGCATCACTGACTCAGTGGACATGAACTTGAGCAAACTCTGAGAGGTAGTGGAAGACAGAGGAGCCTGACATGCTGCAGTCCATGGGGTCACAAAGGGTCAGACATGACCTAGCAACTGAACAACAGTGGCTGGGTTCTGGCAAAGGTCTTCTTCTGGTTTGCAAACTGAGAACTTCTCAGCCTCACGTGATGGAAGAAATGAGGAGCCCTGTGGGTCTCCTGATAAGGGCACTAATGCCATCCACAAGGGTTCCACCCTCAAGACCTAGTCACCTCCTAAAGGTCCTACCTCCTATGACCATCTCATTAAGGGTTAGGATTTCAACGCAGGAATTTAGGGGGACACGACATTTCTTCTCTAACACTCTCTTTGTGGTGATTCCACACTAGACGCAAACAGGAGTATCCTGTCCCCAAGTCTCACCCCCGCTGTAGTGAAGTCATCCCAGTGTTGCAGTGAGCAGGTATGGCTGAGCTGGGAAGAATGAAGCAGGACTGTATGTGGAGCCACAAAGCAGGGCCCCCCCAAAGCACCTGGGACTTTGGGTAGAAATAGAAAAGGAGCCGGGAGAGTAAATACTCTCCTCCCGCTCTCAGATTTCCTATCAGGGTTTCCCATTGGCCGAACCCAATGGGAGGCAGAGGCAGAGGAGCCTGGTGGTGGGGTCAGGCTAGTATGGGGAGGGCTGTGAAGGAGGGAACAGACAGGATGTGGAGGGCAAGTGAACGGAGCAGATCCAGCCTGGCCTTCTTCCAACTGCCCGCTGCCTCGCCTGCCCCGCCTCCATGTCTTTCTCCTCTCTCCTTTCCTCTCAGGACAAAAACTAATTCTTCTCACTTTCTCATGCAGAACAGTTTAGCCATCTTATTGCCTTGGCTCCTGCCAACATCCTGCCCTCAGCAGCTCACCCTCTTGCCCAAGCAGCTTATCAAGGTATTTCCCTAAACAAAGACCTTAAGAGAAATTGTCCTGTCAAGCTGTTAAGCAATCATTTTTTCCCCATTCTTTTCACCTTAACTATTTAAAAAGGAGAGGAAGGAGGGAGAGGTGCATTCCCAAAGGCAAGAGTTAATAGTCCATCCCAGAAACCTCTCTGCCCAAGTATGGAAGCAGAGGGATGGGCTTTTTGGGTCCTGCCAGGCCCCCGTGGTCCTGGAGTGCTGACTGAGGTCCTGCTTTCTCCATGTGCTCCTCAGAAAAAAAAGTGGGGACCTCCATTGGGTCCTCCATCCCTGGGATCTCTACCTAAAGGGCTGCTCTTTCTGCCCATCCAGAGCTGTCTGGGAGCTTCCCTGGTGGCTCAGCCAGTAAAGGATCACCTGCAGTGCATGACACCCAGGTTGGATCCCTGGTTTGGGAAGATCCCCTGGAGAAGGGAACAAACAACTACCCACTCCAGTACTCTTGGGCTTCCCTGGAGGCTCAGTCGGTAAAGAATCCGCCTCCAATGCGGGACTCCTGGGTTCAACCCCTGGGTTGAGAAGATCCGCTGGAGAAGGGACCAGCTACCCACTCCAGTATTCTGGCCTGGAGAATTCCACAGACAGAGGAGCCCAGCCGGCTACAGTCCATGGGGTCACAGAGAGTTGGACACGACTGAGCGACTTTCACTTTCACTCTTCAGAGCTGGCTGTGACCCAGCCTGGCCCATTGCTGCCCCTGGAGGCCCATCCCCCAGCCCAGGAGGCAGCCCCGGGGACCCAGGGCAGCGAATGGGGCTATTAACAAAGGCTTCCCGCTGGGGGCTGAGTTTCCCCCTCCAGGAGCCACTTCCTTGCTAAATATCACCCTCTCGATATTTGGTAATGACCTTTTTAAGTCTCCACTTTCCTGCCTTGGTATTTAGAAAGCAGCTTGGTCTCTGGGGAGGGAAGGGGACTGAATACTTATTCATGGCACTTCAGAAGCTGGCTCCAAAAAGAAAGAACAGAACAGCCTCCTCCTTCCCCACCGGAGGCTGGTGCTGCAGCCCGGCCAGCCGCAGGGACTTGGCAGATGCCCAACAAGGTTGTGGACTCACAGCTGTCACTCAGGCTTCAATACTAGCATGCCCAGTGTGAGCTCACACCAGCACGCTAGAACGTCGAGTGTCTGCCCGCATGCTTTCTGTACGTACCAGCAGGAAGATGGGCACAGTGGATGGGGGTGGTGAGTGTGGGCCGTGGGCAGTGGGTGTGCATGGGGTTGCGGCATTCCAATCCACGTGTGTACATACATGGGAGTGTGCACATGCTCACTGCACGTGTGTGGGGAATTGGAGACTTGGTTCTGGGTCTGTGCACTAGGGGCACGGGTCTGTGGACACACACGTATGCGCAGAGGATCTGAGTATGATTCTGATTTTTACAGAGCCATCAGGGACTACAGGCCAATCCCACAGCAGGAGAGCTGGCCCAGCAGGTAGGTGCCTGTGGGTCTCCCAGGAAGCGAAGCAGGGGTTGTATGGGGTGGGGTGCCCTGCTCCACTTTCCCCAAGGCCTGCAAACACCTGGCCTGTCATCTGAGCCTCTGGCTGCCCCATCTCCCTGGGGCTCACTCCTGCCACCATCCCCTTGGGGCTTGACTAGGAGGCGCTTCCAGGGTAGGTGAGCGTGGCTCTGCCCAGGTGTGCTCCAAGGTACCCATCCTTCTACCAGCCAGGCTCCCCAGTCAAACTCCGTGGACCAGGCAAGTTGATTCCAGGCCCAAAACTAACTTCCAACAAGCCCCTTACTGGTGCCCGGGTCCCACGGAGCCTTGCACAGGGTGTGTACTCAGCAAACACGTGTGGAATTAATGAACACAGACACAGCACATGAGAGGCAGAAGGGTCAGTGGTGGACACAGCTTGCAACCTTCGAGGAACTGTCCTGTATGAGAGCATACGCTCAGCAGTGGTTGGCTACGTGAGTCTGGTCTTTGCACAGAAAAGGGCAGGGCTATAAATTCAGACTTGGGACTGTGCCAAGTCCCCCCAGCTTCCGGACTGAGGCTCTCACTTCCCTGCAGTCTGCTCCCACTGGACTATTCTTCATGAATTGCCTTTTAGAAGGAGGCTACCTCAGCCACTCAAGGGGCACGGCCCCTCCCAAGTGCAGGACACAAAGGCGGGTCTCCCTGGCTTCAACTCAGCAGTTCAGCTCTCCATCTTAGAGCCTGTTTTCTGATGACTTGATCTAAGATAGGCATAATGGGCAAATAGTGTTCGATAAGTATAGGGGGACTGAATCCAAGTCTGCCTGCAAAGCAGGAGACACTGGTTCCATCCCTGGGTCAGGAAGATTCCCCTGGAGGAGGGCATGGCAACCCGCTCCGGCACTCTTGCCTGGAGAATCCCATGGACAGAGGAGTCTGGTGGGGTCGCAAAGAGTCAGACACAACTGAGTGAGTAACACAACTACTACTAAATGTAGGGGAGTGAAAAGAGGAGTGGAGAAAGAGCAAGAGCCTCAGGAGAGAGTGTCCAGCAAGGCAAGAGAGGAAGAGAAGTAGAGACGAGGAGAAGGGGTAGAGGGGGGCCAAAGACGGACCTTCCGGAAAAAAGGATTTTTTTTTCCAAAATAAACGAGATGTATACAGTTTTCTCACAACAGTAGGATACAAATTGAAGTTCCCATCGACTGTAAACTGGTAGACACTGGAATATATCCAGGGACATAAAACAAGGTGGAAAAACAAGGATTGGTTTTAACCAAAACTGAAGAAAGTTTGGTCTGAGAGGGAGAGGGAAAAACCAAAAGATCATATTGTCAGAAGATCAAAAGAGCAGAAGGTTTAGAATATTTAAGGAAAAAGTGACTGAGAAAGTGACTGACAGTATTAAACTGCAGAGAGAGGTCCAACCAAATGATAACTTAAAGTCGTTGAATCAGTAATAGGAGACAACTGATGGCTTTAACCAGAATAGTCCTCAGAGGGTGACCAGGGCGAAAGCAGGTCCCCTGGGATGAGCAGTAAGAGGAAGAGGACATAATGAGGGGCAGCTTTAGACCGCTCATTGAAGAAACGAAAGCAAGAAGAATGATGGGGAGATGGCTCCAAGCAATATCATTATTACCGCTGTCATTGTTTTTAAGACTGAACAGGCTTGCACACAAACCTTGAGAATTTTCCAGGCTGTATCCATTCATGGCCCCCAGAGAAGTCTTCACTATCTGACTATGTGGGGTTCTCTTTTCCAAAGGCAAAATGGATCCCAACCACTCGAATGAGAGGGATCCATTACTTTGAACAGAAAAGACACTTTTCAATACAGGAATACACTTCACGTGAGTAAAAATTTGGTGCCAGCTGGTAACAGCCTTGGCAAACTTTTGGAGTCTCCCTGAGAAGCCCCTCCATTTGGTCATTGTTGCAGGCATTGTTTATCCATCCTTTGGCCTTGGAGGGCAGCCCAGAGAAGACACTCAGAGGCTACTGTTCTTATAGCGAGGCGACATATGGTTAGTTCCCCAACCAAGAAACTTCCAGATTGTCCTTGCTTGGGTCAGTTTTGTCATTTCTGTGGAACTGGAAGGTGGCCACTTGCTTAATTAGCCAGTCCAAGCATGTGCTCCAGTGGCTCATCCAATGCCAGGAGGCCAGAAGGGAGTGTGGAAGCCAGCTTCAGGCGATATGGAAAGCTTTTACTGCAGCACAGACTAGAAGGCTGGGTGGGGGAATACACCCTGGCCTCAACACTGTATCAGCTACAGAAACAGACAGCCATCAAAAAAGAGGTCTAATGGAATGTGGATCAGGCCTGGTGTGGTGGATCTACACACTCACCACAAAATCCACCTCCTACCCCCATTCCTACATGCATGGTTTTCATCCTCAACATTTCTTCATGGCCCAATATGCACGAAAGAGCTCCAGCCATTACTTCTGCATTCCAGATGTCAGGAACGAGGATAAGCGAGAGAAAAAAGGGCTTGTCCCTCCATTTTAAGGATGTTCTTAAACGATCTGTCTGACACTGCCTACATGTTCTTGGCCAGAACTGATTCACACAGCCACACCTAACTGCAAAGGAACCTAGGAAATGTACTCTTTTACCTGGACACACTCTAGCCCAAATGAAATAAGGTTCTGTCTGCAATGAAGGAGAGGAGAATGGATGGTAGGATAATCAGCCAGCAGCCCCTCCCCCCAACCTGTGACTTTAAAGCAACTTGCTTGAGCCCTCTGGGTCTCAGTCTTCTTACCTGTAAAATAGTAATAATGGCCATTTATTATTGTTGTTGATTGATATCACCAACAAGGGTTCAAAACTTAAATGTCTACTGAGCTCAAGAAAGTAATTTAAACAAGATACAAAAGAGAATGGTAGGGACTAGTGCTAGCTGGAGTGGCCAGCTAGGTCTGGAAGAAGAAATTCCTATTCAACCCCAGCCTTCCATAACAATGGAAATACTAGCTCAGCACTTCCAAATCTTCTCATTTTTCAAAAAAAAAAAAAAAAAAACCCTGAAAATCAGGATTATACGTTAAAGGTCTCTAACTTTAAACTTTGCAATAATTCATATTTTTTACCCTCCTAGCATGAGAACACACCGAGGCACACACATATCTCCTGACTAAACACAGGCCTGGGGTGCTGGTCGCTCTGGCCAGGGCACGGTGCCATCCCTCTGCTCCTTCCTTTTCTCAAGACACCTTGATTTCCTTCTGGTACAATATACACCCTTTTCCCGGACAAAGGACAGTGTGGACGTGGCACGCAAAATTCTACAATGACGGAATCCAGGTGTTGTGGGTCTGAGAGTGTGTTCTCACTAAGTGAAGCAAGCCTTGCAGGTCATAACACTCCATCTCTTGCTGTTTACAAACACTGAGCACCACTGAATAAACATCCTTTTTAGAAAAGTGAAAGTGTTAGTCACTCAGTCATGTCCAGCTTTTTGTGACTTTATGGACCATAGCTCACCAGGTTCCACTGTCCATGGAACTCTCCAGGCAAGAATACTGGACTGGGTAGCCATTCCCTTCTCCAGAGGCTCTTCCCAACCCAAAGACTGAACCCAGGTCTCCTGCATTGCAGGTAGATTCTTTACCATCTGAGCCACCAGGGATTTCTCTTCAAATCATATAAAACCTCCTAAAGAATAGTGCAATTCTACATGCACTCTAATCCTTTAAGCAAACCATTGGAGCAAATCAACAGAAATGTGGACTGGAGACCTGGTTGCTGACCACAGTGTGTGACCCTCTGGCCATGTGACTTGATCCACATCCCTCTGTAAACCATGCTGAAAATTGCGTGCATGCCAACGTCCCTGGCATCCTTCCTATTTGTTTCCGTTTTTTGGTAAATTCATGGACTTAAACTCTTATTCGGACTTAGTTTGTGTCCCTTGCCCACAATTACCAATTGGTATGCTCCGATTGTCCCTGCTTGGGTATCCTGATAGGGGTAAAGGAGGTTCTCTTTGAGCTGGCCTCTGTGCACATTCCAATTTTCCCGCAGGCATCTCTGAAAGCATCATTGCCTTCCAACCTCAAGAGCCAGCACAGTTATCCTTCGGGGAATCCCCACTTCCTTTCAGTACAAGGTGATTTGAAAAACTAACCCACAGTCCCTGTGGCTGCCTGATTCTATCACAATACCTGGGGAAGGTGCATCAGCCCAGAGGCAGCCTGGGCTATTTCAGTGATGGAGCAGAATGTGAAAGTCACAAGTTCATGCTGTTCTTTGCAATTCAATTCCAGGGCTTCTAAATTCCTTCCTATCATGCTCTAATACGCTTTTCTCAATTTCCATTCTTCCTTCCCTTTCTGAGCATCTAGCCCTCCTCCTCTCTTTTATGTATGACACGCTCATCTCAGATTCAACATATCACGCTAAATGTTGTCACACCAAACCATATTTTGAATTACGACGCTGCCCAAAGCTTGAGGAACATCAACACTTAAATGCCAATCTGTTAATATCCCTTTGGGCCAATGGGCCCACACTTTTAAGGCGCCTACACTTAACTTCCCTGCGTCATTCAATTTATTAAGAGCAGTCCTTGTAACTGATGGACTTAGGATGGTTTGTAATGGTGCCAATTTTACTCAAGGCTCTGTATCTTTCTTGGCTAGGATTGAACCTTGCCCACACATCTTTAAAAGAAATACATATGAGGTGTGTGTCTGGGTATAATGACACTATTACCAAACTTTATGCATTTAAAATCATCTTAGACACAACGCGTCTGATACGGTCAGAATGGTGCTGGGATAAATGGCATTGGATATTCTGGGCAGGCTGTGTGTGTTGGCAGCTGGGGAAACATGGCAAGTTTGGATTTTGCTAGTGGCATCTGCTCTCACGAAACCAGAGTAATCACTTCAAAACATAAATCAGAGCATGCCTCTCCCCTACTTTAGACCCCAATAGCGTCCCATCCCACTTAGGATGAAAGCCAAGTTCCTTGTGCTGACTTAAAGAAGCAGCAGCCCTTGGCCTGCCTCGCCAGCCTCTGTCCCCTGCCACATCCCCACCACTCAGTCTGCTCCAGCCGGGGCAGCCCGTCCGTGTTCCTCCAGTGCCCTGAGCTCACACCCGCCTTAGGCACTCTGCGCCAGCTGCTCTGTCTGCCTAGGGCTCTTCCCAGAGATGGCGCCTGGCCAGCCATCTCTTCACACATTGTCACCTCCTAAGAGACACTTCGCATGCTGTGCTAAGTTGCTTCAGTCATGTCCAACTCTTTTCAAACCTATGGACCACCATTCCCCTCTGTCCACGCAATTCTCAAGGTAATAATACTGGAGTGGGCTGCCATTTCCTTCTCCAAAGAGACACTTTCTTGACCACCTAAAGTGTCCCCTTGTTCACTCTCCCTTCATCTGAATTCCTTTCTTAGCCCCTCATCACTCCTAGGCTTTTTCTTGTTTCTTTATTGAATTTGTTGGTTTCTGCCTCTCACTTGCGGCTCCATAAGGACGGGCACCTTGGGGGTTTTCTATGCTCTCTTTCCTCAGCACAGTGCCTGCTAATAATGGATGCTCCATAAATGTTTGTTGGGTGGATGGATTGGCTGAAAGAAGCAAGCAGGAAAGAGAGAATGTTAAGACAAGTTGTTCCCAGACATCATGCCTTGTGCAGAGATGGCACACAGACGGTCAGGAGGGTGGGGAGTGATGGACATCAGGTTCCCAACCACCATGTCCCTTCTTCCAGTCTGGCCAGGGTCATGGCACCCATGCCCAGCCCTGCCCACTGACCAAGTTGCCCCAAAGGCCTATAGCAGACGTGTCCCACCATCCACAGCACTTTCCACAGACTCGCCTGCTCTGACAGCAGTTGGTGGAGCAGAGACTCAAGGAGCCGGTCCATCCATCACTCAGAGAGAAGAGCCACAAATTCTGAGATCTCTGTCTGCACCTGTCAGGCTCAAGGGTAAACTTGCCACGGTCGTGGCGCAGAGCCACTCCTCCCCGCTGACAGCTGTGCTGGCTCAGGACTCAGCCAGTGACGAATCTGTTGTCAGCTCAGCAGCGTCCACTGACCGAGGCCAGGGCCAGGGCTGGATGGCCACGGAGTTGGGGAAATTTACAGCCAAGTTCTCCTTGGATAAACTTTGCTGAGGACGAGTCAGGGAAGTCCCATTGTGAATGCCAACCAAGGACAAGGGCTACCCAGCAGCAAGCAGCAGAAAGTGCTCCCCAGCAGTGCCACCCTATCGCCTCCATACAGACCAGGGGCTCCCCCTGGTCTCCTGTTCCCCACCCAGCTGGGCCCAGGACCCCCAGGGGTTCCTCCTGCACACTCCCCTTTTGGCTTAATTAAGGGATCGACCACTTCCACTTTATTTGACCTCGAGAGGCATTCAAGAGCAGCCGCTTGAAGTGAGACCTACGTGTGCATTCCCCATCCCTTCTAGACTCACCACATGACCCTGAACAAGCCGCGCCTCCATCTCCTCATTGGTAAAATGGGGTGCTTGTGGGACCTTTGCGAGGATTACATGCAGCGCCTGTAAAGTGCTGACCAGCACCTGGTGGAAAATAAGCATTTAAAACGGCACCTATCGCTGTCACTGTTGAGATGTTATTGTCCTCATCACTGTCTGTGCTAGTCTATCTCCTCAGTCCAAAATGCATTCACCGGAAGCAGAGGGTACAGTCACCTTTGATGTTGCCAGTGGGGAAAAGACGCCAAGAGGCAGGACTCACTTTCCTACATCATAAGCTTCTGTTGCCAGGGAGAGTTGCTCTGAGGGAAGGTAAAGGGGGCACCGCCCAGGTCCGAGAGGACTCTTCCAGTGCCCCAAAGCGCAGCCCCGCAGCAGCATCTGAAGGTCTCGAGAGCACACAGGCTTCATAAGGTGCATGCGTGATTCTGAAAACTGCAGACCAAAAGGATGCCTTCAGGCCACTCCTGCCCTGCCCTCCTCCAGAGCCCTGCCCCAGAGGTCCCACGATGGGTCTGCCTCCCCATCTGGGTCATGCCTGACCACCCCTCGACACACACACACCCTCCTGACATAGCTGGACCACGCCTTTGGCTCAGACCAACCCGTCTCCTACTTGTCCCTCATCAGCCCTCTCCTCTTACACTTAGGTACTCTCTAAGTGGCAGCAGCCAGTTTAATCAAATCACACACAATGACCTGCCCTCCCCAGGTAATATGAATAGGGCTCCTCTGGAGTCAAAGCTCTAATCAAAGGAGAGACCCTAATGGTGGAATTCCAGGTCCACGGCAGAGCAGGGAGTGAGAAGTGGGGCAGGTAGATTACGGTGTGGCTACCATCGTGGATGGCAGGCGCCCGCCTCCTTGACCGAGGTATATGCAGCCCTGAGCTCCTTGAACAGAGGTTTTCTCTGCTGTCCCCTCCTCATCTCATGAGTGCTTTAGCTGCAAGTCAGAGAGAGACACCCCCCACCCCTGTAAAAGCTGAGGTGGGGACCAAGACATACCCTCCCCATCTCATGAGGCCACCATTGGTCCTTCCTGACTTGGCCCCCAGAACCTGGGGCCGTGTTCCATCCGATTCAGCCCTGATCCCCTGCAGTTTTTGCCGAGGTTCAGACACAGGAGGGCTGTGGGAGCTGGCTGTACCGCTGTCATCCTGGGGGAGCGATAGCTTGGATTCCGTTTGGGACAGGCCTAGTGGCTTTCATGCAGATTCAGAGCCCTCAAAGACCCCAGGGCTGTCACCCATGATCACAGAGAAGCAGGCGAATGGCCCGCTCTTCACGCAACAAGTTCAATGAATATCTGCAGGATGGACATTTGCCACTCATCCCAACTCTGCACTAGGCCCTCCTTCTTCCACAGTAAGCACAGGGTCCCACCAGGCCAGGCAATGCCACACAGAACTGGTTCTGAGTCCTGCCCGTCACCAAGAACCCAGCTCAAAGGACCCGAGAAAGATCAGCTGGTGCCCCCACTACCTCCAGCGCAAGCACAGCCATCTATCCCAGCCCCAGAGGAATCCTCAGAGGAAGAAAGTTCCTTTTGTCATTCACCCATTTCCTGAGACACTGCTGTGTGTCCTGTGACTGGGCAAGTTCCTTCCTCTGCATCCAGACCTGGGTCTCCTCACAGGCACAGTGGAGGATAACCCAGGGTGACATCTGAAGCCCTTCACAGTCCTGACAGCCCTTCCGCTCTCCCAGGTCCACCACCAACTTGTCTTAAAACAGTCCCTTCCAACACCCACAAGAACCCCCCACCCAACCCCACTTTGAACACTGTTCTAGGGTCTTGCTCACTCCAGCAAGCCTTTTTCTGACTTTTGCAGCCACTGAACACCATTTTGGTTTAAACGATAGAGTCCACCTGCAGTGCAGGAGAACCAGGTTCAATCCCTGGGTCAGAAAGATCCCCTGGAGAAGGGAATGGTAACCCACTCCAGTCTTCTTGCCTGGAGAATCCCATGGACAGAGGAGCCTGGTGGGCTACAGTGCAAAGGGTCGCATACAGCTGGACACGACAGAGCAACTAACACACGCACAAACACCATTTACTAAAATTTTCAGTTAAGACTCCATGCTTGGGCTGCACATCTGTTAGAAAGGCAAGAGTAGAAAATACTGGCAACTGCCAAGTGCTGGGAAGACTGCGGAGGAACCAGAATTTTCCACATGGTTAGTAGAAATGCAAAGTGGTATAGCTACCCCGGAGAACAGTCTGGCAGTTTCTTATAAAGTTCATCATATGACTCAGCAAACTTACTTCTAAGTATTTATTTACAAAGAAATAAAAACTTATGTTCACACAAAAACCTGTGCACAGATGTTTATAGCAGCACTATTCATAATTACCAAAAACTGGAAACAATGCAAATGGCCTTTAACAGGTAAATAGATAAACAAAACATGTTATAGCCAAGCTATGGAATATTACTCAGTAATAAACAGGAACAAACTATTGATTCACAAAACATCACAGGTGCATCTCAAATGCATTATATTCAGTGAAAGAAGGCAATCTCAGAAGACTACAGGTCAATGGTTATATTTATAGAACATTCTGGAAAAGGCAAAACTGTAAAGACAGAGAACAGATTCGGGGTCTGGGGTAGGAGAGGGACTGATTACAATAGGTCAGCATGACGGAATTCTTGGTGGTGTTGGAATTGTTCTGGACCCTGTTTATGGTCGTGATCCCAAAACCCCATGCTGGCATTAAAATGCACAGAATTGAACAGAAAATTTTAAAGTTAATTTTTTCTGTATATAAGTTAATCTTTTAAATAAATGAAAAACTACTTTTCTTTTTTAATTTTTATTGAAATATATATGTCTGGAATTATCTTTCTTTATAAAGAATCCGTGCTTGCATTCTTGGGAGGTGAACTATTAATACCTGGGTTCATGTCCACGGTCACCTTTTGGTTTGTGCCCGTTCAGCATGCACACCCCTCCAGTGACACACTGTGACTTTCCTCTGGCAGGTCAACCATCACCACACTTGGTCCATAATGCTGGGAGGACTGGCCTTCTCTGTGCTCTGGGGTGGGCATGTGATCAGGCCTAATTAGCATATTCCCTTCCCTGGCCACAGGCGTTGGTTTAGCAGACAGCACAGGACCCAAGTCAGTCCAGTATTAGTCAAACATGGGGCTTTTTCAGAGTGTAGGGTAGGGGAGGCTCTCTCCCCAATGGGAACTTTTAAAAGTAGCCCCAGCAGTGCACACACACTGAAGGTCAAGTCCATTTCCAATGCACTTGCTACTCATCTAAGCTGCCAACACCCCCACAAGGTAAGTACAGCTCTTATCCCCATTTCACACACAAGGAAACTGAGCCAAACAGGCTGTTTGTCCAGGGTCACACAGCCAGGCTAGAGCTTGACCCAGGTACTCAGACTTCAGAAATGGAGCCTTTAACATCTACACTATTTTTCTTCTTGGAGTGGGCATTCCCCCTGACACTGGTCATGCTGAAGTGAGCAGGAGAAAGGAAAATTCCTAAAACTGTAATTTGGGCTCTTGGGTCAGGTCATCCTGGACTTTATAGATACGGAAGAATACCTTCTCTTTTATCCTTAAGGCTATGAGTTGCATTTCTACCCCAAGCAGCTGAAAGAGTTCTGAGCAATATCACCATTCTGCCTGTGGGGCAGAGTAGTCCTCTGTACCTCAATTCTCTTCTGTGAAATGGGAACAATAACAGCACCTGTGTTGTTGAGTGGTCATGAAGATTTAATCAGGCAACAGATAGGAAGCGCTCAGTACAATGTTAGGCACAGAATAAGCAGCCCAGGAATGTTCAATGTTTTGTTAACTCTGCAGGTTGAAACAGCCTCATATGATAGATTTTTTTAAAGTGACATATATATACAGAATATTACTCAGTCACAAAAGAGAATTAAATCATGCCATCTTCAGCAATATGGGTGGACCTAGAGATTGTCACACTAAGTGAAATAAGTCAGAGAAAGGCAGATATCACAGATATCACTTTCATGGGGAATCTAAAAAATCATACAGATGAACTTATTTATAAACGAAAATAGACCCAGAGACATAGAAAACAAACCTGTGGTTACCAAAGGGGAAAGTGAAGGAGGGATAAGTCAGGAGTTTGTGATTAACAGATACACACTACTATACATGGCTTCCCTGATAGCTCAGGATTCGGTAAAGAATCCACCTGCAATGCAGGAGACCACAGTTCAATCCCTGGGTCAGGAAGATCCCTGGAGAAGGGAAAGACTACCCACTCCAGTATGCTGGCCTGGAGAATTCCATGGAGAATTCCACGGGGTCGCAAAGAGTCGGACACGACTGAGCGACTTTTACTTCACTCACCGTGCTTACTGTGCTTAGCCACGGAGTCATGTCCGACTCTGTGTGACCCCATGGACTGTAGCCCTCCAGGCTCCTCTGTCCATGGGATTCTCCAGGCAAGAATACTGGAGTGGGTTGCCGTTCCTTCTCCAGGGGATCTTCCCAACCCAAGGATCAAACCCTGGTCTCCTGCATTGCAGGCAGATTCCTTATCATCTGAGCCACCAGGGAAGCCATAATAAGCAAACAACAAGGTCTTATTGTGTAGCACAGGGAACTGTATTCAACATCTTGTAATAACCTATAATGGAAAAGAATCTGAAAAGGAATATATACGTGTGTATATATATATATATATATACACACACACATACATATAATAGGATCACTTTCCTGTACACTTTATATAGCATTGTAAATCAACTCTACTTCAATAAAAAGTTTAAAAAAAAAAAAAACAGCCTCACTTGTCTTTTAAAAGTCATCTGCCTAAATCCTATCATCAATGTGGAACCACACTGACTCTCTCATTTACTCAACATTGATTAGTTGTCTGCTGGTTTCAGTCACCATCAGAGCAAGGAGCGACCTCAGAGGTCATAAATGCAATCTCCCCACTATACAGATGGGAAGACTGGAGCCCAGAGACCCAGGCCAGGCTCCCCTCCCTATACCAGTCTGTCTCTTTAACTGGCAGTTCCCATATTCACATTCAGAGCTGCCAGTGGAGGTCACCAGGTTCTTTCCAGGAGACAAAATGCAGCCTTAAAGGACGCACACTGCCCCACCTGAAGCGCAGGTCTCTGGGTACAGCTGACAGTGAGGGTGCTAGGCCCACACAAACCGTCATCACCAGGATTCGCTGGCTGTGTCAGGGACCTCTGAGAGAGGCCACCCCTCTGTAGGAAGCACCCTCCACCCTTCTTTCTGATCAGCCCAGGAATAGGTCAGCAGGCTTTGCTACTATCCCTCCCCGTCCCAGCTTCCCAGGCTTCTACACAGGCCCTCTGGACCACCTGTCAGCCATGTCCCATCCCGCTCTGCCACCACACACCATGGAAGGCACACTAGAGTCACTCTGGGAGGGCCAGGAATATCCCTCCCCCCGCAAGGCCCGTGCCTGCATCTTATCATCTCTGCCTTCTCCCCATCTGTTGGCTGCCTCCACACCCTGTGGGAGGGTGCTCTCCCATCCTCTCTCTCTGACATTCTAGCTCCCTGCCCTGATGCTGCACTGTGAGGTTGTATGGAGCTGTCTCACTGGGCCCCAGAGTAGGAGTCCACTCAAGGCCCCTTCCCCAGGTGGGAGCAAGATGGTAGATGCTTCAGGACTGAGTAGAGCTGGCCATCCAGGTGGGAAAGCCTGGGTCACCCTCCGGGTCGACAGCAAAGAGAAAAAGGCTTGGAGTCAAACCCACGTGTTTCACTGACCACCCCATGTGGCTTTGGCAAGTCCCTTCTCCTCTGGGAGTCCCATGTTCCTTCCCTGTAAAGTGGAGCTCACAATCCCAATGCCGTAAGATTGTTTAGTGGCCTAACATCACTTATTTATTGGGCACCTGCAATGTGCCAGGTGGCGATGGGCACTTGGAATTCAAAGATGAACAAGTCGGACTTCCCTGTTGGTCCAGTGGTTAGGGATCTGTACTTTCCACTGCAGGGGCAGCAGGTTCAAGCCCTGGTTGGGAACTAAGATCCTGCATGCTACACAGCCAAAAAATAAATAAATAAAAAAGCTGAACAAGCCATCGTCCCTTCCCTCTGAAACACCCATTCTCTCATGGGGGTTTTGGAGGAGGAGATTGTGAGCCCAGAATCCCTTGGCACGGCTTCCATGAGGACTCAGGCTTTGTCATAATTATAACTAACAATGGTTTCCCTGATAGCTCAGCATGTAAAGAATCTGTCTGCAATGTGGGAGACACAGGAGACGCAAGTTCAATCCCTGGGTTGGGAAGATCTCCTGGAGGAGGAAATGGCAACCTACTCCAATATTCTTGCCTGGAAAATCCCATGGACAGAGGAGACTTACAGGCTACAAGTCATGGGGTTGCAAAGAGTCAGACACAACTGAGAGACTACGCATGCTCGTGTGCACAAATGCAAACACATCATACCTGCCAGGTACCATTCTAACCTCACAGCAACCATCTGAGTAAAGGTGCTGTGATTATGAGGGCTATGGTTATTACAGATGAGGAAGCTGAGGTCCTGAGAGCTTAGGAGCCGGCCACGTGGTCCAGTCCCAGAGTCCGGGCTTGGGTCTCTCTGCCATTCTGTGTCCATGACGAGGTTTGTGTCCTCTGGAGGAGGATCTTCATGATCATTTCCCTTTGCGCTGAGCTGAGCTCTTTTGGAAAATAGCCTGCCTCTGTTCTGAGGACAGAGGGCAAGGAGCAGAGCCACCATGGCAGGACTGGTATAGTGCCCATCCCCATCCTGGAAAGGCGAGGCTCCGGGAGCAGGACCAGAGTGAGGAGTCCCTAAGGGGACCTTCTCTGCCATCATCGCCTGCAGTGTTTCCCTCTGGACCCTCAAGTCCTCAGGGCTGGGAGAGAGGGGTCCTCTGTGCGTGGTAAGGAAGCTGCTATTCCCCTGTGATGTTTGGAAAGTTTGCTCCCTAATGCTGCTAACTGGGCAAAGCTAATGACTGCTACCATTTGTGGGGGATCGCCAGGAGCTAGTCAGGGGCTATGCTTGTGGCTAATCTCCAGTCCCTTCCACGTGGCTTGGAATGGCAGAGCAGGGATGGAAACCTAGGTCCCCCAGGCTGCCAAGTTCCCATCATCCCCCCTCCTCTGCCAGCGCTCTCTTCCATCATCCCAGAGACTTGGTCATGCCCCCATCAGCACTGGGAAACCTAAGCATGTTCAGGGACCCAGGCCTGTGGTCCTGTGACCTCATAATGGTCCATGTTCATAAAAAACTGCCAGTTAGGGAAGTGGACATTGGAATAAACATTCAAAACAAGCACCTAAGTACATTGATTAAATGTTTGCCATCAGGTTGTTTTACAGACCAAAAAATAATTTTAACCAACTCCACACTGTAGAACATCAGCAATGTGGAGCATGTTTTAAATATTAATGCCTAATTTTCTTTCAATTATTCATGAACTTATATATGTATTAGATGATACGGTACATGAGAAACAGATTCAGAAATACAATGCCTGGCTCTCAGACACACGTGAACACAGATGTACATGCCCATGTATAGCCCACATGTCCGACTGCAATAACATTTCTTGAGAGTTTATTCTGTATCAGGCGTTGTGCTAAGTGCTTTACACGTATTATTTCATTGAGTCTCCTCAAAGCCCTCTTTGAGGTAGGGTCTGTTATTATTCCCATTTTACAGAAGAAGAAACTGAGGACATACTTTCCTTAGGGCCCATAGGAAGTCAATAGCAGAGTGGAAACAAAGGTCAAAACCCTTCGCTGTTATCTTCATGTGCCAAAGCCAAGCCCTTACTTTAAAAGACATGAGTTTTCCTCTCATTTAAGCTCAAAGGATCGTCAAACAGAGCATTTTCCAGAAAGATCAGCAAAATCCCTTCAGAAGCAGTGCCAAGGGATAGCTTTGGCCTCATTGACATCTTCGCCAACTCCTACCTCCAAAGCGACTGCAAAAAAAACAATAACAGTGATGTTTTCTCAGTGTTGCATAAATTATAAATAAAGTCATCTTAATAAAATGTTTGCTGGTTGATTTGATCTGGGATATGCAACCTAAGTTAAAGTTGCCCACTTTCTAGGCTTCAATACAAATCCCCCTTCCCCTCCCCAAACTGATTTCAACCCCCTTGTTACCTCAGTCCCTCCCACTTGGGACCCAGGACACTCGGAGCCACCCATGAGGGGTTTCTGCCTGAGATGGAAGCTTGCCAATGCAAAACCAGTCTAGACTTACAAATGTTCATTAACCCAGACTTTGTACATCTGCAGCCGCCCACAGGGGTTTTCTGTCCTACCCAAGCAGGACTGATACAAAAGACTGGGAAAAACCCCAGCCTCAGCAAGGTCAAGGAGCTGGGTAGGGGTTGGGGAAGACCTCGCAGCCATATCCAGAGGAGCCCCCAGCAGTGACTTGAGCTCAGAGATGGTTTGCCACTTTCTCTGTTTTACTTGGTTTCTTGGCAGTAACCAGTATCCCAAAGCCCCTAGGGAAGCTCAAAAGAGAGGTGTGCTGTCCCCAGGAGCAGTGTCTTAGGTCTCCGGGTTTCCCAAGGACTCACCCAGGACTGGACACCTCACAGATGCCCAGAATCAGTGAGGGCTGGGTTGAGCTGAGCAAGGAGGGAAGTGAGACTGTAGCAGCCATTCTCAACCTGGCTACACATTGGGAAACACATTGGCAGTTTTTAAATCACCTCTGCCCAGATCCCACCTCCAGACATTCTTATTCAATTGTTTGGCTGGAGCCTGAACCTGGTTCCTTAAAAAACGATTCCCCTGAGTAATCCAAGTGGGCAGCCAGGATTGAGAACCCCTGGTCTAGAGGAACGAAGTGGAGCTGCCAAGAACAGCAAGAGGCTGGTACAGTTAAACCCTGCAATCCACAGTAGAGGGGACCATCCAGGGCTTAATGCAGAAGCTGTGCGCTGTCCACTGTGCCAAGGACCAGGGATCAACCAAGGAAGTCTTCTGATGGGGAAGGGAGACATTAGTCAGATAAACTCTGTATGTGTGTGTGTGTACACAGACTCACAAACGGGGAAAAGCTCAGAAGGAAAAGAACAAGGACTATATGAGCCTTGACATGGTTTGGAACATCATGGAAGGTTCCATGAGAGATGCAGAGGGTGAAACAAGAGGTTTTTAAGCCAAAGGAACAGTCTGTACAAAGGCCCTCTGGGAGGTGGGAAGCTTGCACATCCCTTAGGGGACTGAGGGAAAGAGGACTGGAATCTAAAGGCGAAAAGGCCAAGAGTCCTGAAATGAGACCAAAGAAATGGCAGCGAGCAGCTCAGGCAGGCCTCAGGAGAGATAGGGAAACCTGTGAAGGGATTTTAAGCTGGGAATTAACGTGATCAGGTTTGTATTTTTCTTTGCAATTTTTTTGTTGTGGTAAAACTGAAGCGACTTAGCAGCAGCAGCAGCAGCAGCAAAACTCATGTAACATAAAGCTCACCATTTTGAGATGCATAGTTCAGTGGTATTTAGCGAGTTCAGGAAGATCCCCTGGAGGAAGACATGGCAATTCACTCCAGTATTCTTGCCTGAAAAATCCCATGGACAAGGGAGCCTGGCTGGCTAAAGTCCATGGGTTCGCAAAGAGTCAGACACAACTGCCCAACTAAGCACGCACGCACGCGCACGCGCACACACACACACACACACACACACACACACACACACACATCTGATTCCAGAACACATCCATCGTTCCGTAAAGAATCCCTGTTCTTGTTAGCAGTCACTCCTAATTTCCCCCTACCCCTTGTCCTCTGACAACCACTAATCTACTTTCTGTCTATATGAATTTACCTGCTCTGGGCATTGCACATCAGTGGAAACACTATGTGTAGCCTTTTTTGTCTGGCCTCTTCCACTTAGCATAATGTCAAAGTTAATCCGTATTGCAACATGTATCATTGCTTTTTATTAATGGCCAGAGAGTGACCCATTGTGTGGATACACCCCATTTTGTTTATCCACTCTGGTAATGGACATTGGATCGTCTTCACTTTTTGTCTGAGTCTTGCTGCTTTGAACACGTCTGTACAAGTTTTCGTGGAAACATGTTTTCAATTCTCTTGGGTCTATACCTAGTAATGGAATTACTGGGTCATATGGCAATTCTTTTTAACTTTGTGAGTAATTGCCAGACTATTTTCCACAGCGGCCATACCATTTTCACATTCCCATCAGCAATGCACAAGGGTTCCAATTTCTCCACATCCTCGCCAGCACTTGTTATTGTCCATTTTGGCTTTTACAGCCATCCTATAATATATATATTATATGAGTTATTTTATTGTCGTTTTAATTTTCATTCCCCTGACTGATGATGCTAAGCATCTTTTCATATAATTATTGGCTATTATTTTATCTGAAATGTCTGCACACATCCTTTGCCCATTTTCAAATTGGATTGTTTGTCGTTTTGTTATTGAGTTATAAGAGCTCTTCATATATTCTGGATGCCAGGCCTTTATCAGATATATGATTTGCAAACATCTTCTTGTATTCTGTAAGTTGTATATTCTCTCTCCTGACAGTGTCCTTTGCTGTTCAAATGTTTTAAATTTGTTGAAGTCTAATTTACCTATTTTTTCTTTTGTTGCTTGTTACTTTTGGTGTCATATTTAAGAAACCGAGTTTACTAAGATGTATACCATTGTTTCCTTCTAAGAGTTTTATAGTTTTAATTCTTATAATTAGTCTTTGGTTCACTTTTAATTCTTTTTTTTTTTAATTGTGTGATAGAAGGGTCTGAATTGATCCTTTCATATGTTGATTACCAGTTGTCCCAGCACCATTTATTAAAAATACTATTCTTTCCCCTTGAATGATTTGGACACCCTTGTCAAAAATAAAAGATCTATGGGACTATTTCTGGGCTTTCAATTCTATTCAGTTGATCTATATGTCTATCTTTATGCCAGTACCACAACGTTTTGACTACTATAGCTTTGCAGTAAGTTTTGAAATTAGGAGCTGTGAGTCCTCCAATTTTGTTCTTTTTTTACAAGATTGTTTTTGGCTATTTGAGGTCCCTTGCGTTTCCATTAGAGTTTTAGCATGAGTTTATACATTTCTGGAAAAAAAGAAAGGAAAGAAGGATGGAGGAAGAAGAGAGAAAGAGATGGAAGGCAGTTGAAATTTAAATAAGAACTGCATTGAACCCGTAGATTGCTTTAGTTTGTAACGTCATTTTAACAATATTATATCTTCCAACCCATGAGTTACAATTCATTTATTTAGGTTTTAGTGTACAATTCTTGCATTTCTTTGGTTAAATTTACTACAAACTACTTTTTGATGCTATTGTAAACCGAATCACTTTCTTAATCTCATTTTCAGATGGCTCATTGCTACTACATAGAAATACAACTGATTTTTATATTGATTCTATATCATTCAACTTTGCTGAATCCATTTATTTGCTCTAATACTTTTTCTCTGGATTATTCAGGGTTTTCTACATACGATATCATGTCATCTGCAAATAGAGATGGTTTTACTACTCTCTAATCCAAATGCCTTTTATTTCACTTTTTCATTTCCTTGCCTAATTGCCCTGGCTAGAACTTCCGCACAATGTTGAATAGAAGTAGTAAGAGCAGACATCCTTGTCTTGCCTCTGAATTTAGAGAGAAAATATACAGCCCTTCAACATTAAGTATGAAGTTAGCTGTGGGCTTTTAATAGATACTCTTTATCAGGTTAAGAAAGGTCTCTTCTATTCCTAGTTAGTTGATCTTTTTTTATAATGAAAGGGTGTTGGATTTTGTCAAATGCTTTTTCTGTGTCTATTGAGATGATCTTTTAGCTCTTGCTCTTTATTCTGTTAATATGATATATTACATTGATTGATAAGGTTTGCATTTTGAAAAGACCATTCAATTGTATAATAGTGCCACATGGAGTCAGATACGACTGAGCAAATAACACACACACATATATATATATTTTTTCTCTAGGGATATATTTTTTAGAGATCATATTTAAAGCAAGAAAATGACAAAGAGAAATTTCATAAGAGTAGGGTTTTTATGGGGGTAGAGGCTAGAGAATGAGCCTTGAGAAAAATTCAGAGGTAATTAAAGTGACCTTGATCGTGTCTCATTTTTTAAAACTCTCTGGGTAATCCAACTGGGCAAACATATCCCTGCTCAGATAGACTAAATATCCTTAGATTGATCATATCCAGAGTAAGTTACTGTCCTTATCCATGAAATGCTTCCTCTTCTTGTATGCTCCATCACTGAGCGTGTGTTAAGAAAAAGACTTACTATTTTACAGAACTCAAATTCTAGATTTAAGGAAATCTCAGAGTAGAGACAGAGAAGGCAATGGCAACCCACTCCAGTACTCTTGCCCGGGAAATCCCATGGATGGAGGAGCCTGGTGGGCTGCAGTCCATGGAGTCGCTAAGAGTCGGACACGACTGAGTGACTTCACTTTCACTTTTCACTTTCATGCATTGGAGAAGGAAATGGCAACCCACTCCAGTGTTCTTGCCTGGAGAATCCCAGGGTCGGGGGAGCCTGGTGAGCTGCCGTCTATGGGGTTGCACAGAGTCGGGCACGACTGAAGCGACTCAGCAGCAGCAGCAGCAGGGTAGAGAATTGCATATGGTGACACCTACTGGCAGAATACAACACTACACCCTAGCTCTCTTAGACACTAAATACTCCAGGAAAAAGAAGTGAGGCAAAGGTTTGCAATGTCCTGCTAAGAGTGTCATTAGGGAAAGTTCATTTGACCTGAGCAACGCAAGGGAGAATACTTGAGGGAAATCGCAATAACACTCCAGAAGTCTTCCTGCACACCCACTGGAGTGATCTAAAGGAATCTAAGGGCTGGCTATCATTTGCTTGACCAACATTGATGTGATGCTTTTGTAGAAAGATTTCCTCAAGTTCATTTACTCTAGAAGGACAACCTGAATGGCCTTCATAGAAAGACCAAGTGTCCTCTGCCCCCAAGTTTGAGCTCTGGGATGATTTCTAGAGAAACAGTTGTGGTTGTGTTCCTTGATGTTCTTCCAGAGCTAAAGCACCAAGTCACAACCATGCATGGCTTACTGGTTGAGGTTACAGAAGTTGGATCCAGGCTGTCTGAGCTTTCATCCTAGGTCTGTCACTTACTGTCTGTATGATCTTAGGCTTAACCTTTCTGTGTCTCATTTCCTTCATATAAAATAAGGGTAAATATTGACTATTGTACCAACCTTGTAAGACTCCATGAGGATGAAATGAGATAACGTATGTGAAGTACTTAGACCTGTGCCTGGTCTTAAGCTCACTCTGGCATCAGATCCCACAGGTCTAGATCTAACAGTCACCAATGACTCCATGGGAGACCCTGGGATGGTCTCTTCTTAACTGGGAGTATCTGAGCCTATTGACTCATTTCGCTCACAATTTTTTTCCATCCTAGGCTTTCATGATACCACACAGCAATAGATCAATAAGTGTTAACTACTGGTTTCTTCCAGTTTCCTTTTCTATAGTAAGAGCAAAGCACTTATATAGTGTTTATTTTGTGGTAGGCGCAGTTCAAAGAAATTTAGCCTTATTTACTCAATCCTCATTACAACCCTTTCAGGAGCCACTATTATTATCTCATTTTACAGATGAGAAAACTGAGACACGCCAAGTCACATAGCTAAGACACAGCAGAGCCAAGATTCAAACCCAGGCAGTCTGGCCACAGAGTCTACTATGCATTGATAGCTGCACAGTGGAGAGCTCTAAACCAAGTTGGGGGCATATAACAGGAGCCACCAGACTCCCCTGTCAGTCTCAAATCAAGCATGAGCTGCTTCTCCTGTATTTCTCCAACTCTCTGTCCATGGGCCGGACATTCTGCAGCTATCCATGCCCTCTCTGTGTCAGCACAGTTCTTCCCAAGATGTCTTCCTCTCTGGCTGCTCTCAGTAAGCAAAAGCCACTCCAGAAAGTGTGGGGTCACCTTGCCCAGCTGGGATGAGCCCCCAAACTGTGTTCCCTGGAATTACAGAAAGAGGAAGGAGACAAAGAGGAGGGAGGGGGAGAGGGAGGGCAATGACGTCAAAGTGGTCACAGACACCCAGGACAGACAAACAAGCTGTGTGAAGTCCCTTGACTTTATCTCCTGGGGACTTTATCTCCTGGCTCATGGTTGATTTGAGACTGCTAGGGAGAATCTAGGGACCCTCTGACATTTACCTCAAATTCTGGGCAGAATTATTAGAAATGATGAGAGAATGCACAATTTGAAACAGTTCTCAGCCTTTGAAAGCAAATGTTTCATCATAAGTAAAAACTCGAGAAGGACTCCAAGCACTTCTTGACTCTCCCATTTCCATGCCTGACTCTCCACCTCAGACACTGCAGTGACGCCTCTGCTGGTCAACCCAGTTAGGACAGACAGTTGGAACTGCATGTCAGGAGCAGTTCTTCAACCGTGAAGGACATGATGGCTGAGATCCCTGCTCCACTGACTCCAGGGAGTGGGGAGGGTGCTTTTGACACTGCTACTTGTCTGGCTCAGACAGTAAAGAATCTTCCTGTGGTCCAGGAGACCTGGGATCGATCCCTGGGTCAGAAAGATCCCCTGGAGAAGGGAATGGCAACCCACTCCAGTATTCTTGCCTGGAGAATCCCATGATGGACAGAGGAGCCTGGCGGGCTACAGTCCATGGGGTCATAAAGAGAGCGACATGACTGAGCGACTAACACTTCCACTTTTTTCACTTTTCACTGCCATTTCCGTTACAGGACTCTGATTTAATTTCTCCTCTTTCTTCACCCAAAACTCCAAGTCCTTCCTTGTCTTTTTCCTTTTTTTAAAAAAAAAGATAACTTTGTCATTTCAGTAGGCAACTTGGGGGAATTCGCCAAATTGATAGCAATTCCTGGTGCTAATAAAGTGTCAATTAAGACTGATTGTGCTGCCAAGGGCTCGGGGGAGGCTGGTGGTTTATGCTAATGTTTTAAAAGTCTATTTCATATGCCTTTATGTTGAGGCGTTTCATTAGGTTTATTAAGAGCCCAATTGATACAACTCTTGTTGACTCCAAATATTCCTGAGGTGATTAATTCTGAACAATGGGGTTAATTAGTCTGCAGACTTTGAAACACTTCTTCAGGCTGGAGCTCAAGAAACCAGTTTCCAGGGAATGTAATCTCCAAAAGAATTACATTCCTTTCTTCTAAAGGAAAGGGGGGGAATTCTCCCTAGGGAAGAAAGGATGGCTGTGATCTCAGGGAGTGTGTTAAATGCATGTTCAGCCCTAATGGGCCGCTGGGTTTTTTGTTAACTTCTCCCTACTTTTACTTTCTGACTGGTAGGTAAATAGCTTGTATCGGGGAGGATGTATTGTGGGTGGATACGGGGATAGGATGCACAGACCCATAGGAAGAGACCAGTCTGGGGAAAGAAAAGGGTTTCCTCCTTCCTGTTTTCTGAATAGACGTGTAACCGCACCCCCAGCAGAGCCTGCAGCCTCTGGGGCTTTCCTTCATCCATAAAATGGGGACAATGACAAAACTGCCCTCCCCCAACACCCCAAGCTGCTGTGAGGGTGAAGTGAGATCATAACAGTAAAAAAACGCTTTGAGAATAAAACCCTTTTCTTTTCTTTTTTTAACCTTTGAGAGGTTAAAAAAAAAGAGAGAGAAAGGATCCATTTTAGAAGTGGGCTTTTTTAAACTCCTTTTTTATATTATTATTCCCTCATAAAAGGGTTCCTTCTTGTAGCTGGGATTTTTCATCTCGTGTTAAAGAGAGAGAGGGAGAGGGAGAGAGTTTTAAAAATAGCTATTTTAATGAAAAGAACAGCTCCCCTGAAGAACTGGGCAGTCTTTTCTGCAGGCTTTGCTGCCGAAACTCACGGTCCAAATTGATTTTTTCCCCCTCTTCTTTAAAGGTAAGTGATGAAATACTGTGGGTTTGAAAGGGCTGACATTTTGGGTAGCAATTAAACTCAGTCCCATCTAGCCGCGCGGCAGCTGGTGGCGGGCAGGCTCTTTATGGCGGAAAGGCAGGCAGAGGATTACGCGGTGGGCCAAGCTCAGGCCCACTGCCTGCAGCCAGGTAATTAGATCTAACAAGCTGGCCTGTCCCCCTTTCTCCCCCGCCCACTCAGGGCAGGGCAGCCAGGCCCCAGGGACCCACTTCACATCTCTCGGCCGGTGAGATGGCAGGCAAGTCTAGGATCGTCATCGCTGCGGTGACGGATGCGGGAGATATTAATGTTGAGTGACTAACGACCATACCGGAGGCAGCGAGAGTTAGGAATTCAAGGCAAATGGAGATGGCAGGGCCCTCGGCGTCATTAGAATCAGACGCAGGGCGAGGCTCCTCCGACAGGTCAGCGGGATGTGATTGGAACCATGCACCAGGGAAGGGCCAGCAGGAGCATGTGACACGTGTTTCCCGTCCCTGCCCTGATCCTGTTCCCATGGAAATACAGCTGTAACAAGTCACACTCCCAGCCTGCTCTGCTCCAGAAAACCCATTCCCAAGCTTTACTCTGACAGGGAGTTTGTGATCTCCCCAAGGAGCCTCAAACCACCTGTAGAGAGGGCTTCCCAGAGCCCGGTGGGCTGAGCACTTTTCTTTTGTTGGACCCTCCAGGGACTCCAACATGCAGCCAAGGCTGGGAACCTGCAGTCTGGCTCAGCCTAGCATCCAGACCCCGATGGTGCAACACCTGGCAGACCCTGGTAAGACCATGTCATTGGCTGGAAGCTCCCAGCTTCACCCCAGTTGCAAAAAGCTTCAAGGGAAAGAAATCCAGTCATTCAGCTACACTCCCCAATCCAAAAGGCAGCAGTGACTTCTGAGGCAGCAAGACTGAGCCAGGGCTTTAGCTGGACATTCAAGGCCTCCAGAAGAATTGGAGGAACCCAGTTCTCAGTGCTGAGCTGCCCTAATTCCCTTTACAGCACAGATGCCCTTGCCTGTCCTTCTGCAAGCCTCAGCTTGCCCATCTGTGGAAAGGGTGAATTGGCCCATTTGAGCTCTCCATCCTCCCTAGCCTGAAATGCCACTGGTTCTGCAAATCCACCTACCTTGCTGACATCCCCTGAGTTTTAAACACACGCGCCCACACCAGCAGTTTCTTGGAGGAGTCATCGCCCAGATTCCAGCCAACCCAGGCAAGGGGTGAGAATCACCCCCCAATCCCCGTGAGGGTATGCAAAAATGAGGGAGGGAGCCGAGGCAAGAAGAGAAAGGAAGCCCGGGGAGGAGGTTGGGGTGGGGGGCATGGATTCAACCCTACCATTTGCAAGGTCCCTCACAGACATACCCCCAGTGCTCCCCCAGTGCGGGGAAAGAGAAGATGGGGGCATCGTCTTCCCCCATGCTCCCCTCCCCTGGCTTAGGAGGGACAATAGATTCGGTTTGTTTCAGAGGACTCCAGGAGATTGGGTGGGAGTCAGAGGAAGGGGCAGTGCAGAGCAGCCTCTCAATAATTAGAGGAATTAAAGACAGGTTCCATCCTCCCCAGCCCACCAGCATGTGTTCAATGAATTGAGTGCTCACATCAGGCACTCCAAAAGGAGGTTATTTCTCATTTTCTTATTTCCTCGTAGGATCTCATCAGTGATGTGGGAGTCTGATCACTGTTCTATTTCACCTGGGCGAAGGCACTGGGGAGAGCAGGCTGATAATTAAAAATCATTTACATTTCTGCTTTCACAGGCAGGTCTGGCTCAACCGTGAGGGGCCAAGAAGTGCAATCCTACTGTGTCCCCAGGGCTGCTGAACTTATACAGCCTGTTGACTCCTTCGGGAATGGTTCATCTGGTGGGAGTTGGGGAGAAGGAATAGGGAACGTATACCCACCCCTGGGGCACCCCAAGAGGAAGCACCTGTGATAATCCAGTTGTGCCTGTGCCTGGAGGGTGGGCTTGGAGAAGGGGCCTGGGATGGGGGGGGGGCCAGTCGCGGCTATGTTTCCAAGCCACATTCTCTGGGACTATATGCCCAACTCTTGAGTTATTAACCAGTTGATTCCATGTCAACCTGGGGGGCTGAATGTGATGATTGCCTCAAACATCCCCCCCCATCATAAACAAATAAAAATTCTCTTGTCTCCTCCACTTTGAGAGAAAAACAACCAAAACTTGAAGAAACATCCTGTTCTGATGAGTAAGGGATGGGATAAGATGGTGGAGGATTTGGAGGTAGGAAAGGTGATGAGAATGGAGTAGGGAGGAGACAGGCAGGGAATACAAAGGTGTCAGGTGATATTAGGATTGGATTGTTTGGGATGGGATGGAATGGAGTGGAGTGAGAAAACCAAAAGCCCAAAGCAGAGAGGCCCCTCTGTGCAGATCTAGGCTCCCATCTCAGGACACACCCTCTACAGCCCGTGTTCCTGGCCAACCCCCTCCCCAGTTGCTCAGCAGGTACCAGAACCAGGGGAGAGGGAGCAGACAGCTCCTCAGGAGGCTGGCACCGGTCCCATGCAATCTGTTCCCAACTTCCTCCTGCGTGGGTGGTGGCGGCACGTCCCCAGCCAGCCCCCACGCCTCTCACCAGCCGTCAACGCGCCCTCACTCTCTCCTTGTGTGTGTTGTCAAATCTTCCCAATATAGCAGCCTGGAGTCTGTCAACAGTTCTGTTCCATGCCTGCTTCTCCTCCCCAGAGGACGCCAAGCCTGCTGTCCCCTCCCTCAGTGGATGCCTCTCCCGTCATGCTTCACTTGCAGTGCTGGCAAGCAGAGGCTCAGCACCTCCCCAGAGGAAGTGTGCTTGGGGGAGCCATTCTAGCCTCCAGGGTCTGGGTTACCTGGCATGGGATGGCAGCTGTGCCAGGACATACTTGAATGATGTTAAGGAAGAGGACAGGGAAGCCTGGCATGCTGCAGTCCATGGGGTCGCTGAGTCGGACATGACTGAGCAACTGAACAAGGAAGAGGAGTCTGGGGGAATTGAGTGTGGATCAGATGTGGGGAGGAGGGAGAGTCAAGCTGAAGGTGATGCTTAGATGTCTGACCCAAAATGATTCAGGTAAGATGGTCCTAGTCACTGCAATGGGGGGCCCTGGAGAAGGAGCAGTTTGGGGATGGAGATCTAGGGAGTCAAGAAGGCTGTGGGCTCCAAATGGGGATATCCTATATGCATATGCAAACTGGTAGCTCAAGAGAGGTCTGGGCCTGCAGAAGTTTCCAGAAAGTGGAATCCCATCTCCCACGGGAAAGGTCAACACATACCCATTTGCTCCAACAGCCTTCAGCAGCAGAGCATTATCAATAAGGCCACCCCAATGACTCCCTTTACAGAATTCCCCTGTACAGCCTGCGGGCTTAGGCCTGGTGCTGTCTGCTGCCCTATGGGTGGGCCTCCATCCCCCGAAGTAGGTGACTGTGTCTCGTCAGCTGCCTCCGTCCCACCCTCTGGGCACCAGTAGCCCTGGGCCCCAGTTCAAGCTCTATCCACTAACTTTAGGAATTAAACAAGTCACTTTCTCTTTCTCACGCTCAGTCTTCTCAGCTGTAAAATGGGACCAAAGACCATTAGGGTCAAACAAGGCAGTGCAGGTAGATACTTTACACCTGTAAGGAATCTGGGTGAAAACTGCCCAGTCCTGTCTCCCCACCCCCACCCCACCACAGGATCCACAGCAGCGCCTGTGCCAGGCATGTGTGGTGGCCGCCTCCATCCTTGTTGCTTCCTCCTCCAGGGGGCTCAAGGATATTGTTCTGGTCTCCTAAAGCCTCCATGGAGACCCTGTCATCTATGCTTCACTGGATGACCCTACAGGAGGTCAGAAGACACCACTAATAAGGCTTTAATAGTAACTTTTATCGCAGCACCGGGCACCCCCTGCTTAGCTTTCAGGGCTAGCAAGAAACGCCAGGCACAGAGAGAACCACTCTTAACCAGGCATCTTGGGTAGAAGACCTGAAATGATCCTTTATTTGCTGATCTTAACTGAGACCTCACTGAGGTAGTCAGACCCCTCCTCTCCTCTCCTGCCCTCCAGCTCAAACACTACTCATGATGACCCCTTCATCATGCCCGCCTGAGTGCGTCTTCACCAAGGAGCCAAGGAAGAGGAGAATTTTAGGTGGAGAAATAAGCTGCCATCCTCCTGGGATGCCATCTTTTCATTTAGGAAGGAGCAGAGCGGGTGAGAGCTGCTAACCCAAGTCCTGAAGGTTAACTCATGAATCTGAGAAAGTGGCTGGTGCCTGTGTGTTGGGGAAGTGTCACACACACACACTCACACACACACACACACACACCGCCATGAGTGGTAGGCGCATATTGGGTCTGCTCAGCTCCCATCTATCCCTCCCCAAGAGAAAGCCGCTTATCTGGAGAACGCTCCTTCTCCCACACCAGGCAGTCCTTGCTGCCAATTAGAGGACTCCGCCCCACCCCTCCTTTACATCTCCCCCACCTGCCAACCACACAGAAGGGCATAAACCACAAGGCAGGAGTCGCTGGTGCCATGGTTCTTCCAGCCCCTAGAAGGATCAGTCTGCAGAAGAACCAAAAAATAAAAAGAATAAAGCCAACACACAAGAGAGAGCATCAAGAGAGGAAGGGGATGGTCCTTTGAGTTCCTAGTTGCAACTGTCCCTGAAAGCCACGTCCTGGGAGCTGCTGTATGATAAAGTCCTCTTTTTACCTTAACCTGTTCCTACTGAGTCTCTGTCACGTGCAGCCAGCATCCGATGACACTGTGGCAGATGGCAGGCTCTCTCCACCAGCCTTCTGAAGACAGTTCCCACGTCTTCACTATCTACTCCAGACCACTCCAAACAATGTGGCCTAGAGACTCAGCAGGGCGGACTCCGTGACCAGACCTTCCCATCCACGGCCCCTTCGCCCAACAGCTGCAGAGCCACCTGCCCTCCGCCTGCCCCTTCTGGTTCACACTCTGCTGCCCTCTGCTGCCCCCCGCTGGCCACAGACCACCAGGTGCTCAACTCGTTAGGCCCAGGGCGGACTGGGGGCTACATGACAGGCACCCAAATTAGGAACCCAGAGAATGCATAGGTGTGAACAGAGATGTCTCTCACAGCTCCATCCTCCAAGGAAACCTATCTCTGGAGGTGGGAGCTCAAGGAAACCTTTACCATTACGTGTGGGCTAAAAATACTCCCTCCTTCCCTGGGGTGAGAATAATGTAGTAATGTAAATTGGGAGTTGGATACGCAGGTATTTTCTTCGGAGTGAGAAACTTTAGGCAATTTTCCCAGGAAGCTAGGAGAGTGGAATATAAAGACAGTGTTGAGAGGGACTTCCTTGGCAGTCCAGTGGCTAGGATGCTTATACATTCCTTGCTGAGGACCTGGGTTTATTCCCTGGTTAAAAAAGTAAAATCCTACAAGCTGCGTGAGGTAGCAGCACCCCCACCAAAAATAACCGAGCTGAGGTTGGAGTCTGAGGAGCCTGAGGGAGAAAACACTGCGAGGAGATGCAGCAGGGGCTAACACTGAGGATGAGACCAGGCAGGATGCCGTAGTAACCCCAGGTGCCTGAGAGGGCTCCGGAAAAACAGGACTGAGCCCCCAAGAGCAGAGCAGCCCCTCCGGAACCATCTTGACCACAAAGCCCAAGGAAGGAAAGAATAATTCATGTGCTTGCAGTTTGCAGATCATCTTAGCCCACAATATTGCATTTCATTTCGCACCACCTGATGTGGTAACTGCTATTGTCTTGATGGCTTTTTCCTCACAAGGTAATAGATTCTGAGAGATTTCATGGCTTGATGGAGGCAACCTCTCTGAGCAGAAGACTATTCAACTCAACAGCAGACTATTAGACTCAAACGCGAGGCCAAGCCCCAGGCAGGGAGTTTTCTGCTGTGGATGGGGCTATATCCTTGCTGCTGTAACCACTTAGTGAAAGCACAGGCTTCCTTGGGGTCAAGGAACAGAACCAAGGTTCAAAATGCTGACCCTGCTATTATTTATATGCTGCATGCCTTTGGACAAGTTACTTAACTACTCCGAGTCTCCTGCATAGGTGTATCTTATGGGTTTGTTTTAAATATCACACATGCGGTTTAGTTACTAAGTCCTGCCCAACACTTTTATGACCCCATGGACTGTAATAGCTCACCAGGCTCCTCAGTCCGTGGAATTATCCAGGCAAGAATACTGGAGTGGGTTGCTATTTCCTTCTCCAGGGACTCTTCCCAACGCAGGGATTGAACCCACACCTCTTGCATTGCAGGCAGGTTCTTTACCACTGAGCCACTAGGGAAGCCTAAATATCATACACACACACACACGTGTATGTAAATCCCCAAAAGCAGTGCTTGATAAATAGTAGATTGTCACAAAACTTAGCATGTGCATATTTCTGAATGCAAGTTTTCCAAGATATTTAGTCTAATTTTGTGTTTTCCTGGTAAAATCAAATCCAAGGGGTCTACCACTTAGTCATCATTTTAACCATGGGTGAGAAAACCCTGGAGACATCTCCTCTCCAAAGCAAGTTGAGTGCTTTAATCCTATTCTGCAGATAAGAAGCTAAGGCTCAGAGATGTTAAGCCATCCCTCCAAGGTCACACAGATACTATCAATATGCAGTAGAAGCAGGAGATAAAGCCACATTCATCTGACTTCAAAGCCCTTACCCTTTTAATAACCCTCACAAGTTTGGTCTGTGGCAGTGGGAAGGCATGTAGGGGGCAAGGGAGAAAGTGGAGACGCTATTGCAGTGGTCCAGGTGAGAGATCACAGCGGCATGACAGCAGAGGAGATGGCCAGAAAGAGGCAGGTGTAGCATCTGTAGGAATAAGCAGGACCTCCTGGTGGCTTGACTTGCAGAAGGATTTGGCTTGAGCAATTAAGGGAATAATGGTGCCATTTTCTGAAAGGGGAGATTAGAGAAGAAACAGGTTGAGGGGCAGGGAGAATCAAGAACCCTACTTTGCCCTTGTTAGGACTGGATGGCTATTAACCATCCAGGTGGAGCTTCTGAGTAAATGCGTGCAGATATCAGTAATGAGGGTGCGACAGAAGATGAAGCACAGAGGTGATATTTAAGCCAGTGGCTTAGATGAGATCTCCCAGGGGGACAATAGCGGTAGAGAAGAGGCTCAGTGCTGAGATTCAGCCTGAAAGGGGGGAGGACCAGTGAGCTGGAATGTGGTGTCCCGGAGGCCAAGGGGAGATGGTGTTTCAATGAAGAGAGAGTGGATACCTCTGTCCAATGTCCATGAGAGGTCAAGTGAGATGAGGACCCCAAAGTGGCTGTGACCGTGATGAGGGCAAATGCTCCGTGCAGCATCCACCCCGAGCCTCGCCCACCCCCCTGTTCACCCCATCCCTCATCTGCTCATGTCCTCTTTATTGGTAAGATAAAGAAAGCCAGGTATATAGTTGATTTTTGAGAGTCAAAACCCACCAGAATGTCATCTATCACTTCCAGCCACTCTGGATGGGACTGACCACAAAAGCAGAAGACAAGATTGGAGGGAATGGAGATTCTCACCTCAGATCTTGGCAAGGGAGGCTGGACCATCTCTTTCACTACAATTTTTGTTAATTTTTATTACATTTTTAATTCATTGATTTATTTTAATTGGAGGATAATTACTTTATGATGTTGTGATGGGTTTTGCCATACATTAACATGAATCAGGCACAGATTATAATTTTTCAATTTAACTTTTTTAATTGGAGGATAATTGCTTTACAATATTGTGTTGGTTTCTGCCATATATCAACATGAATCGGCCATAGGTATACATATGTCCCCTCCCTCCCGCCTCCCACCCTCCCATACCTCTAGGTTGTCACAGAGCACCAAATTTGAGCTTCCTGAGCCATACAGCAAATTTCCACTGGCTGTCTACTTTTACATCTGGTAATGGATATGTTTCAATGATGCTCTCTCAATTCATCCCACTCTCTCCTTCCTTTCACAATTTTTAAGACTAGAAACTCTTCCACTTCAACCCTCATTCGTGCCCTTATTCAGCAAGTAAATACGTATGCTCTTCCACTCTGTGATAGGTCCTGCTTTGATCACTGGGGACATGGCCATGAAGTGATTTTGACCTCGACCTTGGGAAGTTTAAAGGGAAAAGAGGCACATCAGCAGCTCCTTACCAGTATTTTTACTGTAAGTGAAAAAGTGAAAGTGTTAGTGGCTGACTCTTTGTGACCCCGTGGACTGTAGACCGCCAGTCTCCTCTGTCCATGGAATTCTTCTGGCAAGAATACTAGCAAGGGTTGCCATTTCCTTCTCCAGGGAATCTTCCCAACCCTAGGGATCGAACCCAGGTCCCCTGCATTACTAGTAGATTCTTTATCTCTGAGCCACCATAAGGTAGTTCAAATTGGGAATCATCAGGTTTCACTATTATGGGGAAAATAATCCAGAGGAAAGAATTATTTGAAGAAAAACACTATATTAAAGATATTTGATTCATAATAATAGCTCCTTAAAGCAGATCGTGGTCATGTCCTGGTAGAAGGATATGTCAGGAGCTCTGGGAACGCAGTTGAAAGCTCAAGGAGAGATTGGCAGAGGAAGTAATTAGTGGGTCTTGGCCTTGAAGAATGAACAGGAGCTCAGTCAGCAGACAGTAGGTTTACCTACATCCAGACAGAGGGGATGAGGCATGAGAGAGTACCTGGTGATTAGAAGACTGTTCTTCACTAGTTGGCTTGAGCAAAGAGTAGGGGTAGGGCATCGAGAGGGGCAGGACCTTAAACATGAAGCTAAGAAATTTAGATTTATTCTCCAAGTCAGCACTCCTCCAAGAATTTCCTAGGAAGCGCAAATCCCCAATTTGCTTCTCCAAATCAATGAATCAATAAATTCTGGAATCAAATGCATTTGGGACCTACTACAGAGTAGAACCTTCCTCCTGAAGATTCTGCCATGTTCTTTAGCATTTTAAAGTTCTGAGAAAACCTACAGAAGAAGAAAGAAAAGAAAAGAGAGAGGGAGAGTGGAAGGAAGGAGAGAGGAAGAATGATAGAAATGCAGGGAGGAAGGAGAGAGGGACAGGAAAAAAGCAAAGGAAACTTCCCTTTCAACTTTCTGAGCGTGCGTTCCACATTACCTTTCGTCCGTATAATATCTTCTGGCATCCGCACACAATTACTACTCCTCAGTCACAGTGGGAAACGCTGAGCCAGAAAATGGGACTCTTTGCATTTTAAGCAGGTGAATGATTCACCTGGAGGCAGGAGGTAGAGATATGGCTGTTAAGGGAGCATCTCATAAATGGGGTCCAAGTTTAGCCCTTTACCCTGGAACAAAAAATATCTTCCCTTATTTCTTCAGCAAATATCTAGTGAGCACCTTCTCAGGGCGAGCTGTGCTGATGCTGCCAGTACAGTGAGGGGTGTCAGGGGTGGGGATCAAATATGCTACCCTCCTCAAAGTGCTTACTGGCTAACAGACACTATTCGCATAATCGCATAGATTGAGATTTGAAGGAAAAGAAACACAAATTGTGAAAAAAAAAAAAAAAAGGAACCTGGAATTGAGAAGGATTTTCCTTAGCAAGCCACACTTGGGCTGAGATTCAAAAGACAAGTAGAAATTAATTAGGCAAGGAAGGACAGTGTTGGGGGACTGGCATTCTGAGCAGAGGGGGCATCATGTGCAAAGGTCCTGTGGCAGGAAGGAAAGCACTGCAGCTGGGGGCTTCACGCATATAACCTCACATTGCCAGGCACCCGCATGTCCCCCCACCCCGACCTGTCCAGTCTTGTGAGGTCACCCGTCTTTTAATATATAAGTGAATGGCCCCAGCTTGCATCCCACATATGGTAAAACACCCTGCAACCCCAGCAATACCTACAGGGACTTGTGCTTCTCCCGAACGTCACTGGCTGAATGCTCCATCTCAGCTGGGTCTCGCCTCCTGCCACTAGAGTCTTCTCTGCACTTTGAACTAACCCAAAGGACCCCGCAGCCTTTCCTTTGATTCCCCAAAGCATCCAGAAGCACAATGTGGTTCCGCATGAGTGAGATTTACTGTAGGTCTGAGGGTAATGACAGTGGTTAGACAGCAAGGTACGTGCCTTAGATCTGAGCTAACAGTCTTGAGCCTCAGCCATTCCCAGTAACATTTCACTGCCGTCATTTCTCTTCAAGCCCAGGGGTTCTTGCCATGTTCTTCAGACTCCCTGTCTCTCAAAACCCTCCTTACATCTCTTCCTTTATATCCTGGGAATGCACCCTTCAATTTGGATGTCTGGAGCTGGACTCACTGCGAAGCAGAGCTGAGATGAGAACTCAGGTGAAGCGGTTCATTTGAGAGGAGGTGGAGGGAGGGGGTGGGGAAGATGGGGATGGAGATGGAGCGGAGGAGGCCGATACGGAGCGTGATAACGAGCAGGTGAGCACTGTGAGCACCAGTGACTCGGTCCCGCTGGGGACCTCTGGGAAGCGGTGTGGGACACGCCTCACAGGTGGCCCACCCGCAGGTCAAAGAAGCATATTTAGCCTCCAACTTCTGCCCATTACTGGTTGAGGGCAAGGCAAGAGAAAGCCCTTATTTGCAGGGTCTAGGGACTACAGAAGGATGGCCCCAACTGCTGGGCACATGGGTAGGGCAGCAGTGCCCACCATGATGAAACAGGCAAGGTGGCACACAGCCCATTGACCCCATGCCCTGGGTGGGGGGTTTGGGGGGTGGGGGACTGTCTGCAGGCATCTTTCACTCCAAAAGCAGCCATCAGGTTATGTTGCTAAACATCACGGTCCGTTGTTCCATCTACTCTGGATCAAAATGATGCCTCTTTCCCAAAAGATGGAAGAGTCTGTACACAGCTGTGGTTTGGAAAGAGCGGTTGCTTCTCTACACCAGGAGGGAGGCACTATCACGACCCGCCTCTTATGAATCAGGGTCTGAGCTGGGCAGTGAGGGAATAACAGAGCCAAGGGTCACACTTCCTCCTGTCGGGACCACACACATTCCTAACTGCTATGTTGTGTGGTCTCCAAGAGCCACCTGGTGTAGCACCTGGGTTAACAACCTTGAAGAGCGACAAACACATCGGCAAAACTTGGTACATTTGCAATTACATCCCTCGCACTACACCCGTGTGTTCAGGGCAGGATGCTGTCCTTGTACTCATCTTACTCGTGAGGAATCAGAGGCCTGCATAGATTTAAGCCACGTGCCCAAGTTCCCACAGACTTGAACAACAAATTCCAGGTCCTGTAACTGCCCCCCACCTTAATCCAATGAAAACACCAAGGGTTGGAGGCAAATCCATTGCCGTCAAAGGCTGCAGCTATCTCAGAAGAGGAATCAGAGGCATGACCTTCAGAGACAAAGGACAGCCTGTCTTCCCAACTGTCCCCATCACCAGTGGAAGCACAGGGAGGAGGTGCTGCCCAGCCTCGTGGTGCTGAGGAATCAGAACACTCTCAGAAGGAAATAGGATCTGAAGAGGAGATGGTGCCAGGCTAAGAGGAAAGGCTCATGGTAATCAAGCTCAGAGGGGTTAAGAGCACAGGCTGCTTGGGTTTGAATCCCAGTTCTGACACTTGCCAGCTTGGGTAAGGTATTTCAGTTCTCAATGCCTCGGTTTCCGCATCTGTAAAATGGGGATAATAATAACATCTCCCTCCAGGGTTGCTAGGAGGATTAAGTAAACCAAAGTACAGAGAGACTGGAATGTAGAAAGTGCCTCGGAAATGTTAGCAGTTATGAGGCTGGTTGTCAGGGTAGACTCTATCCCTTTAGCAGCTCAAGGGCTAAGCAGGGAAACTGAGGCAGGGTCATATGGGGTCACCAGGACCCTGTAGGTGACCAGCCTAGTGGGGAAGAGAGCAGCATCCTGAGAAGATGGCTTTGGCATCCGATGAACCCGGCTCTGAACTGCACTGTGCCCTAGGTCAGGCATTATACTGCTGTCGCCTGTGAAGTGGGAGGAGCACGTGCTTTTTCTGAGGATGCACAAGGGGGTGGCCGTGGTGCCCACTGCCCCCCCAAAGACCCCTCCCTGATGACCCCTTGTCCACCTCTTGCATGGCCTCTGCCTCGTGCCTGCCTCTTGATGCCTGCACCTCTGATGGGACCCTCCAGGGCCCTCCCCCTTCTCAGTCTGCACGCTGCCCCTTGGAAACCACATCCACACTCAGGAGGGTTCGCAGTGTGAGCAGCATGTGCCGCGTCTTCTCCCCTGCACATACCTCCCACTGGCACCCCACACCTCCTTTCCAGCCTCTCCCTGCCCCTCTCCAATTCCCAGGAGCCTCCAACTCAGCACATCCACGACCAAGGCACCATGTATCCCAGCCTGCCCCTCCCAGCACACAGCATCGCTTCCCACCTAGTATCCAAAGCCAAGTCCGCAGCTCCTGCCTCACTTGCTCTCTCCCTCGGCCCAGCAAACTCTCAGATCCACCCACTGCCCTAGGCCAGCTGCCATCCTCTCCTGCCTCCACCTGCATCTGTCCTTCATTCCACAGCCAGAATGATCTTTCTAAGACACAAATACAAGCAACTTCTCCCTAAAGCCTTCAGTAGGTAACTTACCATGTTGGTCAGGACCAAGCATGGGGAATGAGAGTCTCGCCTCCCTTCCACCTCCCTTACCTGTCTCGTCACTTGCTACCCCTGCAGACACACCCTGGAATCAGGGTTTCAGGGAAGCTGTGCTCGCATATACCCTCCCCGGGACCCTGCCAGATGGGGCTGGGATCTGAGTCATCCTTGTCTTCGATGAGCTGTAGGGAAAATGAACAAGTGAATGAGGCAGTTCCCGAGCTGTGTGTTTCTAGATAAGAGGGTTTACATCGACTGGAAGGCTGAGGGGTGGGGGGAGAGCCTTCTGAAGGTGGTGACTGGTGGGGAGTAGGCTTTCCCAGGGACACGAGTACTTTGTCTCGAAGGAGAGTGCACTGGTGTGGGAGGGACAGGTGCTGTCAGCAAGAATGCCACTTCCCTCTAGTGACCTTTACCGGAGACATTTTCCCTGAATGTCAGGTTCATTAGACACAGGACTGCGGGTGGAGGAGTCTCTTTAAAACTGAATGAATGACAGGACAGACAGACAGACATCAGCCAGGCTGGCAGCAACCAGTCCATCGGGAGGGTGGGGAGACATACACTGTCTATGAGCTAGGTTCGTCCGTCTTAGACCTGGGTTCTCCTGGTTGGGGCCACTATTCTCCTTCAGAGTGGGGTTCCCCTCCCCAGGGCAAGCTGTACCCAGAAAGCACCCTCAGTCCACAGTGCTCACCAGCAGACTGGCCAAGATTCAAGACCTCGGAGGCCCCTGGGCTTCGAGCCACGTTGCCTGCCCAGCCCCACCCCTCAGACCCTGTCAAGGATCTACATGGCTCAGAACCCACTCTGTCTCCACCCCAAGCTGGCTACTCAGAACACAGTGGTAAACCAGACTTGTGCCCTACCCTCAAGGAGCTCCAAGTTTCGTGAAGAAGACACAAATGCACAAATGTTACCAAAGGGTAGGCCCACTGCTGGGACAACTTCGAGGTAGACACGTGCCCCAGAAAAGAATGGTGAAGCGCTTCCTGTTAGAAGGAACATCTGAGGTGGGCTTTGAGGGATGGATAGGAGTGCATCACCTCGTTTGTTCTTTCTAGGAGACACTGGTTTCCAGAAACAGAACAGGCTGCTTCTTTGAGCTGCGGGCTCCCTGGCATGGAAGAGGGGAAGGTGACTCTGAGTCCTTGACCCTCAGGTCACCGTCAGCGCCCTGCAGCATGGTCAGGGGACGGGAGCGAGGAGAGCATCTCACTCCTGCTTACTTCCTTCCAGCTCTCCTCCCAGCCCTTCGGCATTACTGATGGTGGAAGAAGGCGGGCAAAGGCACCTGCTGCTCCCAAACTAGCAAGCTTCTCCCAGGCTCTGCCACTGCAGCTCAGCAGTAGGCTCCTATGCCATCTGCTACGACTCTGGGCGTCAGTGTCCTGACCCCTGTTGGATGAAAGTGGGCAGGGACAAGACCCAGAAACCCGGTTTTTCCTTTCCTTCCAGACTCCACTCCTCCCCACTGTCCCTCTCCCACGCACACACACACACACACTCTTGCCATCCTCAGAACCTCACCCCCTCTGCCCACTCTCCAGCTCCCTACAGGCCTCAGTCCCCTCCTAGCGCTGGCCTCACATGACCCACAGCTCTCCCTGGTTCTCCCCGAAGCGCTGAGCACCTCCACCCAGGCTCCCGGCTCTCACCCTCCACAGCTCCTCAGCTGCCAGCTCTGTCTTCACACCTCCCCGGGGAGCAGCTGTCAGCCCGCTCTGGTGGCCAGGGACTGGGGAGACAGAGACAGAGAGACACCGAGCAAGGGAGGGAGAGACGGAGAGGGGAGATGGAGAGGGGAGCAGGGCAGAGACCAGGGGACAGGGTCAGAGCCACGGTGAAGGGCTAAAGCAGGGGGAGACAGAGCAGGGAGAGGCTAGGACAAGAGGTGCCGGCAAAGCCAAGGAGGGACAGGAGCTTCGTCTGCCCGAGCGAAGCGAAGCCCATTCCTGCCACTTCAGGAAGCGAAGAGAAACCAAAGAGCCGAAACGTGGGCTTTTTCACACTCTACTGAGGAGTCGAGGAAAAGGGGGACTAGAGTGTGTGCCAGAGGAGGCGCTAAGCCCATGATGGGTTTCCAGGGTCTCAGGGCCAGGGAGGTGGGAAGGCAGGAAGACACATTCAGCTTAGCACACGGGCCGCACAGATATACACAGACAGACACATATTAACAAAGACAGACACATACATGCACACGGAGATGTGCCCAGACATGTGTACAAGCAAACACAGACACAAATGCAAACATATGCCTTTCAGGGGCTGAGTGGGTGGGTGGTCCAGGCCGTGTCAGGGGAGATGGGTTCCTTCTCCCCCAAGTCCCACAGAAATCACAGAGGCAGGTCAGCTCATGTCCCCTCATCCCTTAGGGAGTGAGTGTGTCTACACAAGGGCCATGGGGTGCCCTCAAGTTGACAATTTCACATCAGTCTGAGGCAAAGCACCCATTATGTTGTCATGACCCCAAACCCTCCTCCTGCAGAGGCCAGGAAGGCCCAGACCGGGAGGACACCTGCCCCGGCCCCCTGGCCGAGTTGCATGGGTCTAGAATCCAGGCCTCCTGGCTCTGCCCTCATCTGGCTCTGCAGCTCCACCTAGGGAGGCAACCTTGGGGAGGGCAGTGGGAACTGGGATGCTCCTGGGCACAAGAGCCTTTCCCTTCCTCTCACACCAGCAGGACAAACCACTTTGTCCAGCCAGGCTGCTTGGTGCTTCGGCCCAGGCCCAGCACAGCTCCCAGAGATGAGCCCAGGCTCCCTGCAGCCTGGCCCTCTCCTCTTGGCCTGAGGCAGGCTGGCCCGGGCACTCCCAGGGTTGAGTGAGGTTGCCACCACTGGCAAGAGTGGATGAGCAGGAAGAACACCCATCCGCCCAGGGATTGTCCCCCACAAGCCTGGATTAGTTTCGTCCTAAAACTCACTTTAGCCCCTCTGTCCCTGGAGATGCCAAAGATAGGAAGAGAGGGCTCTCAGGTGGGAGAGGACTCAGCCAGAGGCAGAAACATGAACAGGAGGAAAAGAAGAAAGACTGCACCTTAGGCCAGATGTGCAGACGAGAGTCACCCCTGAAGACAGAGAAATGCAACCCAACAAACCCTTTCTGGTGATACCAGCTGGGCCCCAAGTGGGGGGGGGGGGTGGTGCTGGGAACAGAGATGCTGATCATAGTGGCCACCGACACTGACCATCACTGACCCTCCTGACAACTTGTGTACTGTTACTAAGTCATTTCACAGGAGAGAAAATGGAGACGCAGAGAACTGAAGTGTCTGACCCAAGTGCCAGGCCCGGAATGCCAGTCGGAGCAGTATTTAGGCCCTCTTTCTTCCACAGCCCCACTTCCCTGTGGTTGCTGCTAAGTCGCTTCAGTCGTGTCCGACTCTGTGCAACCCCATAGACGGCAGCCCACTAGGCTCCCTTGTCCCTGGGATTCTCCAGGCAAGAACACTGGAGTGGGTTGCCATTTCCTTCTCCAATGCATGAAAGTGAAAAGTGAAAGTGAAGTCGCTTAGTCATGTCCGACTCTTAGCGACCCCATGGACTGCAGCCCACCAGGCTCCTCCATCCATGGAATTTTCCAGGCAAGAGTACTGGAGTGGGGTGCCATTGCCTTCTCCGTCCCTGTGGTACAGAGAAACAAATAAAGAGGGACACCCTAGCACAGGGATTCTTTGTAAGGTGAGATCCCTGTTGTTGGGAAAAGACTTGTTTATAATCTCACGTAGATATCAGTTTAGCCCCCAGAGCCTGGAGCTAAGGTTTCAGAAAAGCCAAGCAGTGTGGTGGATAGTGGAACTCTGGGCTCCGGGCCAGATCACCTGATCGAACGTGTCACCCATTTCCTTGTCCCCACAGTGGGGACAGTAAAAGCGCATATTCACAGATTTACATGAGGTGACTTGGCAAAGTGCTTAGAACAGATCCTGGCCCCTAACAAGTGCTCCATAAATGGCAGCTCCTGGCGTGATTCAGGGAGAAGTCCCTCTGCTGAACAGAGGGAGAAACAGTTGGGAGACTCAAGGAAAGCAAGAGGATGAGCGACAGGGAGAGAAGCAGGGAGCCAGTACTACGTGGCCAGCTGTACCACGTGACGCCCATCACCACCACCATCGTTCCTGAGATGCTTGGTGAGACAGGATTTGTCGTGAAAATCAGCAAAAACAAAATCTGAATTCTCCAACCAAGTGGATTCGAAGTGAGATGGGGGAGACCAGAGACCTCGAGTCCCTTGAGATGTCACAGCAATCCTGGGGAAGGCGCTGCGTTTCTCAAGTCAGAGGAGTTGGGGCGCCGTCCCCCTCCGGATTTTAACAAAGACAAGACAGCAAGAGTTCCAGCTGACATCTGTGTTGAACAAACCTGAGGTTTGTACAGGGCCAAGGGGTTGGTGGTAATATTAAAGGAGCTGATGCTCATCGAGCATTCACTATATCCAGACACTGGACAAAGCATTTTACACACGTGAATTAATTTAATCCTCAAAAGAGTCCTACGGTGTTGGTACTATTGTTAGTCCCATTTAACAGATGAGAAAACTTAGGAACAGAGAGGTTAAATAACCTAGCTGTAGTTGCACAGCTAATCAGTGGTGAGGCTGGGAGACAGGCCCAGAAATTCAGGCTCCAGAGTCCACATCGTCAGCCTCTACTCTTATTGTCTCACACAGCATGAGGGGTGGGTGATGAAGGATACCAATGAGAGCCTGGCCTCAGGTCTGCAGACAGGGTCAGAGCCTGAAGGTGAAGATCTGGCCTGGGGCCCTCATATCCCTGACTCCAGGATCAGCATCTCTTAGGAGCTTAGCAAGCTCAGCGTCTATCCCACTTCCTGCCAGGCATTCATCCCTAATCCACGTGAAATATTAAGTACCAGGGTGACAGCACTGGTACCATCTCAGTCACCTGTCCTGGGCCGGCAGCTCTGAACCTACATGGCACCATCTCTCTGGCCTGGGCCATGCTCTTCATTGAACATTTGGTCACCCAAGTCTGGTCCCCACCCTCTCCCAACACCCCTCCCCTGGCTCCATCCCATTGCTCAGATAATGCCACCATCTGGGACCCATCTGGAGGGAGCCTGCCTGCTTGTTAGAGATGGGGTATCTTCCATCTGCATCCCACAGGAACATCCTGGGACTCCATAAATACCAGGAGGGACAGGGCAGCACCTGTCAGCAAGAGATGAGGGCCTAAAACACAGCCCAGGGAAGATGCAGGCTACACACTCAGGACCACTCCAGAAAGGTCTGTGCAAAGGAGCAACTCCATGTGGTGGAAGGATTATGGGATTTGGAATGATGTGGGGTTGAATTGTCAATTCACCCTCTTTGGTCAGGGGCTTTAGACCAGTTGATTCAGCTCTCTGAGCTGATTTTCTTTTTCATAAGATGGAGGTAACATAGGAGAGTCACCAGAACTCCAGCTTAATCATTCATGCATACATTGCGCTTAGAACAGGGCATAAGAAGATGTTTGTGGAGTGTGCAGCAAACGTGATAGCCATTCTGCCTTCTTACTTGCCTACAGAGCCCCATTTCAGGTCAGACAATTGGGCCTGATCCCCCTAAAGAACTCATGGCAACCCTGTTCCCCTTTATGGTGACTGGTGAAGGGGTGAGCATGTGACCCAGTTCTAACCAATGAGATGTGAGTGGAAGTCAGCGGGGATTCTGGGAAAGGTTTCCATCCCTGATCAAAGGCAGGAGGTGTTTTAGGAGAGCACACTGCTCCTGTACTTTCTCCCTCATGCTTTCCAGGAGTGTTTTGGGACAGTAAGGTGTTTGGAGATGGCAACCAGTCATCACCCATGGATATGGCACCATTATCTGAGAATGGCAGGAAAGAAAGAGGAGGGCATGGATCCTAACAATTCCTCTCAGCTGCCAAATCAATCCTGGGGCCTCCCACCATGGGAATTTTTATTAACTAACAATAAATATCCACTAAATTCAAGCCACTTCTAGTTTGGTGTGGAGAATCCTGCAGCTATAAACATTTCTATCCAATACAGTGACCAGTGAGTGAATGAATGAATGAGTGTGTCTCATTGCCTGAAAATGATTGTGCAAATGCTTGTCATTATCAATGATATTAATGCAGTAACACCTCATTTATTCAGCATTATCAGCAACGGGCTTTTGCTCAGAAGGAAATTTTCAAGATAATTGAAGTCTACCCCTTTCATCACCAAAATATTATTTTTATTTTAACTGGTTTTGATTTTTTAAAAAATCCTCTGAAATGGATCACATCTCATCTATCCTTTTCCTCTCTACACCCTCTCAGCACACACACACACACACACACACATACACACATGCTCACATGCTCACACTGACATGCAAAACACTCAGAGGATGCTGGGGAGAATTAATTAATTCTGGCTAAGATACTGTGCTCACTCATGAACACACATTGCTGAAATGAGGGACCACCCAGCATTGCCCTGAAGCTGGCAGACATGGGGGTGACTAGATCTTCCTCCAACTTTTAGAGTCATGATCCCTCCCAGCCACTGCCCATCAAGCTGCCAGCTGTCACAAAGTGACAACTCCTGCAGCCCTCCCCAGGCTGGACAGATTCCTCAATTCTGGGCTGTGAAGCCAGATTTCCAATTAACTAGATTTTTGTGTGCAAAATGGATTCCTGGAAGACCCTTGACCAAGACCCTGCTGTAAGGGCGCTAGATCCCAGAGGAGAAAGGTCAGGCTCCCAACTTAAAGAAAGAATCATTCATTTATTTGGCAAATATTTATTTACTGAGCTCTTACTAACTGAAGGCTTCCCTGGTGGCTCAGACAGTAAAGAATCTGCCTGCAATGCAGGAAACCTCAGTTCAATCCCTGGGTCAGGAAGATACCTTGGAGAAGGGAATGACTACCCACTCCAGTATTCTAGCCAGGAGAATTCCACAGACAAAGAAGCCTAAAAGGCTACAGCCCATGGGGTCACAAAGAGTTGGACGTGAATGAGTGATTAACACTAACACTTTACTGAGTCAGTAGAAGCTAAGAATGCAAGCTTTGGAGCCAAAGACCTGAGTTCAAATCATGACTCTTTTTACAAGTGGTGTGAACTTGTGAAGGGTGCATCACTTGTCTGAGCCTCAGTTACCCTCGTGTATATAATGGAACGAATCATAGTACCTTCCACAAAGGGATGATGCAAGGGATAAATAAGAGACTGTACTTAATGCTCCTGGAATATTGCCTTTCACTTTGCAAATCATCAACAGATGTGAACTATTGTCATCAGGTACTGGACGTTTTTCTGGGCGCCAGAGAACAATGTTTACTAAGACGTCTTGGCCTCTGCCCCACAGGAAAGTAACAGCTAACCAGGTGGACCAGCCATATTCTAATACACAGGAGTAAGTGCAAATAAGCGGGCCAATGGGGGGAGGAATCAGAAGCCCAAAGAAGGGACGAGAACCCAAACTGGAGAAGTCAGAGGCAGCTTCCCAGATGTCCAAGATGGGTCTAAAACATCAGAGAGTGTCTTAGTTTCTTGGGGTTGCCTTAACAAGTTACCACAAACTGGGTGACTTACAACAGCAGAAATTTATCCTCTTCCAGTTTTGCAGACCAGAAATCCAAGGTCAAGATGTCAGCAGACTTGTCCCTCTGAAGTCTCTGGGAGAGAATCCATTCCTTGCCTCTTTCAGACGCTGGTGGCTCTTGGCTTTCCTTGAGTCTGCCTCGCTCCAGTCTCTGCCTCCATCTCCTCGTGGTCTTTGCCTCTCCTCTGTGTATATATGTCTCCTCCTTTTCTGACTTCTATAAGGAATACTGCCATTGGATATAGGGTCTACCTGGGCAATCCAGGATGATCTCAACTCAAAATCCTTTATTATATCTGCAAGGACCTTTTGTCCAAATAAGGTCACATTCATGCATTGTTGGGGTTAGGATGTAGACGTATGTTTTTAAGGGCTACCATTCAACTCACTACAATTAGGTGAAAGTGAGCAAGACATAGTGCCAAATGACAGAGCTTTCCACGTTCAGTGTGGATAGAACCCTCCTGGGAAATGCCATGTGAAATGGTATTCAGGGTGAGAGAGGAGCCCACCTGGCCTGGGTAGGCATGGAGACAAGCAACCTGAGGTTCCCCAGAGAAGCCACTGGGTGCTGTTGCCAAAATCAGTAGGGAAGCCCCACTCCCACTGTGTCCAGACTGGTTATGAGAAGTGGGGTTGTGGGGACTGCAACTTGGTAGGCACAGAAGTCCCAGGGATTTCTTTGAACACTGGTTTAGAGCAACAAGCTAATTCCTAGACTCTTTTCCTCTTCATGAAACTGGAGTGAAATTGGGTCAACACTCTCATAGCAGTCCTGGCTACCTCCCTTGGCACAGAGTCTGACTTCTGGCTCCTGCCATAGGAACCTGGTGGTTCTGACCACTTCTATCTTAGGCAGCCGCTCCAAACCTCCATAGAGCTGCTCCCTACTCAGCATCCACCAGACACCATCTGTGGGTGTCACCATCCCAGACTGTCTTATCCAGCTGCCCCACCTCTGCTTTTTAAATGAGCCCACGCCGACACTCGGCACTGCACTAATACGTTACATCCATCGTAAAACGTAATTTACATTATTAAGATTAAAAACGATAAGACAAGATAAAATATTTTAAATCATTTAATTGTATTTATAATGGTTCAAAGCATTTTTGCTCTCACCCAAAATTTTAATGAGAGCCGTGTGATTGAAAATGTTTCATCTTTTAAAAGCAAATCTTCATGATACAGAAGCTCAAAGGTCTGGTTTTTAATTCAGATTATTTTGATACTTGATTTTAATTGCTGTTATGGCTGGGGAAAGGAAGAGATACCATGGAAAGATGCATCGATCCAAATGGGAAAACTGTTAGGCTGGCTGTACTTACTAAATCCTCAATGCTATTTTTCATTCCCATCCACCAATTATGCAAAGTTTTTTGTTGAAATTCAGCAAGCAAATTTCCATCTTCTCTAATGTCAATCAGTGGTTCTTGCAAACTAATCAAAAGGTGTTACATGTCTATATTTTTAGCAAATAGGTTCTGAAACACTTTGTTTGAAAGGTTTTTTTTTTTTTTCTAACAGGTTAAAAAAATTTGTTTCCAAGTTTTTTCAGGTTACATACAAAGAGGTTGTTTAGGTGATGTAGGTACATCATTTTCTATCACAACACAATGGAAATATTTCCAAATGTTTGTTTTAAAAAATGCTCTCTTGATAGCACTTGTTCCTTTCAGGAAGTAATTTATCTTTCAGTCATTGTTTATATATCAAACATACCCTGGAGAATCAGAGAAAATGTGTTTGTGTGTTGCTTTCAAATTATTTGTTGCCTAAGAATGGAGACACAGACATAGAGAATAGGGTTATGGACACGGGCAGGGAGGAGGAAGGAGAGGATGGGACAAATGGAGATAGTAGCATGGAAACATATACACCGCCATATGTAAAATAGATAGCCGATGGAAATTTGCTGTACGGCTCAGGGAACTCGAACTGGGGCTCTATCACAACCTAGAGGGATGGGAAAGTGGGGGAGGTGGGAGGGAGGTTCAAGAGGTGGGGGGCATATGTACACCTGTGGCTAATTCATGGTGTATGGCAGAAACCAAAGCAATATTGCAAAGCAATCCTTCAATTAAAAATAAACTAATTAAATATTTCTATTTGCTGCCTAAATGTAATCTGGTATCCTGAAGTCTAGAACAGAAAAAAAAAAAAAAATAGGGGACTTGACTCTGCTCTTGCTGTGCAAGGGACGTGGGTTCAATCCCTAGTCAGGGAACTAAGATCCCACACACCTCAAGGTGCAGCCAAAAGATTTTTTTTTTTTTAAGAAAGAAAAAAAGGACATTAGTGCGAAAAGTGATAAAATCTGAATACCGGAGCCTTATTAATAATAATAGTGTCCCAGTGTTAACATTTTAGTTGGGACAAAAGTGCCTTGGTTACGTAAAAAGTTACCTTATGAGAAACTGAGAAAATAGTATACAGGAACTCTCTGGACTATCTCTGAAACTCTTCTTTAAACCTAAAATTATTTCAAATGGAAACATTTTTTTTAAATTGGTTGTATAGCGTACTGTTGACAGCCAGTTTTCATTATAAAAATAGAAAGTTTGAAAAATGAATAATTTATCTTTAAGTTCCCCCACATTATTAAAATAGTTTGCCATAAGATAGCCATCAAATCTCTATATCTTATTACAAAATAATTAAATCTCTATATGCTTATTGCAAAATACTAAAAGGATTTTACTAGATATTAAAGGTCTTATTTTTATAATACAAGCCACATCAATGACATCCTACATCATTCTGTGAACTTCTTGACTTAATTTCTTTGCTTCAGAGGCTCATCTTTGGGTGAGTTTCATGTTTGGAATAATCTCTACAACCATAACCTGCAATCCTTTGTGTATTGCACTTAAAGCATCCGCTCTGTCAGCGGTTGTATTTACACTATTTTTCCACAAAACAGTGTTTTTATTAAATAAATCATTGGTTATTGAAATGATCTCCTCCCTAGTATATCTCATAAAAAAGTAATTCTTTGTGTACTTCATTTCTGAAACTTTAATCTGGCACATACCATAAGTAAGACATGTTAGAAACATCTGTGTTTTCATCCAGCTGAAGAGCAAAGCTCCCAAGTTGCGTAATTTGTTCTAGTATTTGTTAACTCACATCTTCAGTGGTACTCTCTTTGCATCTTCTGACCACATTTGCTGACAAAGGAATACATTTTAGTTTGTCCATGAATTGTTTTCTGTTGGGTTATTTCATCCATGTTGCCTGAGGAAAGAAGTACAAGCATTTTCTTGATGGTATGTGGCTTTTTAACTTTCACGATTAAGTGAGAAAATCTCAAAAGAGCCATCTAAATATTTGTCACAAAATATCAGAACTAATATAAAGAACCAGAGGGAGCATCACATAACTTTAGACATCACTGGGGGGGAACAAAAGGACAGCTTTGTCTTTGTGTTCTGAATCTTTGTTTTTTTAAAAGCTGTTATTGTATCAGTAAGAAGAGGCTAGTTTACGCTATGGTAACAAATATCCCCATATCTGTGGATTAAAGAAATACAGGGTTTTTTTACATGTGGCAAGTACTTCACAGGCCATCTGTGTCTCTGAGTCATGGTGTCCTTACTCTGAGAACCACACTGACCAAGCAGTTTCTTTCCAGAACATTCTCAGCCATTGTGACAAAAAAGACACTGTGATGAATCACACACTAGCTCTTAAAGCCTCTGCCTGACAGTGACATCCGTCACTTCTGCCTACATTTCACTGGCCAAAACAAGTTACATGGTGGAACTGAACCCCAACCAGGCCAAGAAGTCAATTCTATCATATGCTTGCGAAAAGAATCAGAAATATCTGGTGCATGGCACCAATGACATCCATCCTTGATAACTGCAAACCCTTCACATTCAGTATCAAATAGCTCAAGGTTTATCGTTAATAGTCATGTGAATAAATCCGCACACCAGAATCTTCTTACGCTTTTCTCCCTTTTCTGTCTAATTTCTTGTTGGATCTTATTGAACCATCCTTATTAACTCCGAACGTTTCCATGTTCTAGCTGTTTGCTTGTGCTTGCATTCATTAGCATTATCTTCAGTTCATGGTATCCTTGAAAGAAGTTTTAAAGTCACATGACCATCTTGTAGGGGCTACTTTAGTTAAAGCTGAATTATCTCATAAAAAGATATGCATGCAAGGAAATGTTATATAGCAGTGTGGATGAATGAACTGCAATAGAATGTGACTTGAAGGAGCCTCACGAATGTAACACTGAAGGAAGGAAGTCTTCCAAATATACAATTTCACTTTATACAAAGCTCAAAAGCATGCAAAACTCATCTGTGGTGCTAAAAATCAGGAGAGGGTTTACCAAGCGGCTGGTAGTGACTAGAAGGAGGCATAAATGTGGTCTCTGGAGAGCTGACAATTTTGTGTTTCTTAATCTGAGTGCTGGTTGTATGAATGTGCTCACTTCATAAAAACCCACTGCCCTATACCCTTGTAATTTGCACACTCTTTCTGTATATAAATTATACTTTGATTAAAAGTTTACTTAAAATCAAACTGGACAGCATAATCCATAGATCCCTTAACCAGCCACACGTAAACTGGAAATATACAGCCAGAAGTGACAAATGAGGCCAAGCACCACCATTAACCCTGTTGCTTTATGGAGCTCCACTCTTCCCTCAGCGTATGTTGGCTCCTCCACGACCTGTGGCTGTCTGACATATGACCGGACACTAGTGTCAATCCATATATTAATTACTAGTAAAGATGAACTTGGCTCTTATATTTAAATAGGTTAATCAAGGTAGATTGCAGTTCTAATCTTTTCTTCCCACTTTCAAAACATCGTCTTGAAAACCCCGCCTTGGAGATAGCGGTTTCTTGGTTCTAAGCCCATGTCAGGACCATGGACAGGTCCCACAGCGAAATTCAGATCCTCCCCGCCCTTGCCCAGTCAGCATATGATCACCACCTCCTACCTGACAAGAATTTCAGAGGCCTATGCACAGATGCTCTAATCATTTTAAATATGGGGAAACCACGGGCTTTAATAATGCAAAACTAGGGATTCTCATTAAACAAGATATACACCCTGGTAAATCTCTGGTGTCCCATTGATCATTAAATAAATGCTCTGATGAAGCAAATATCCTGCACACTAGAGCATATATAGATGGGATATCAATTTTAGAGAAATTGTATTAACATGAAATGCACTTTGCTCCAATAACACACTAATTAGAGGGTGGGGAGGGGACTGAATTTTATATGGTTCATAGGACACTTTGGAGACTTGTAATGTTTAAAACATGCAATTCATAAGAAAATGAGTTAGTTATGGGGAGGGAGGTGGGAGGGGGGTTCATGTTTGGGAATGCATGTAAGAATTAAAGATTTTAAAATTTAAAAAAAAAAATTTGATAAGTGTCCATCTCAAAAAAAAAAAAAAAAGAAAATGAGTTAGCATTTGAACCTATATCTTTCTAGTTCCAAAGTTCCTGGGTTTTTGGGTTTTTTTTTTTTTTACCACATTATGCTGGTTTTTTTTTAAATAATACAATGGTTAAAAATAAGAAATTCAGAGGAATGCAAAGAAGGAGGATGAGGCAATTATACCAGTACATCTAGGCTGATAGGTTTCCTATTTCAGATTGGGTTTCCTCCAAAACAGGCACTGAAACAAAGGTTTAGATGCAAGGAGTTTACTTGAGAGGTGATCCAGGGATCATCTGAGGAAGTGAGAACACAAAAGACTAGAGAGCTAATAAAGATGCATCCATGAGTGGGTTACTGTGTGAGTAACTGGATTAATCTTCCTGGGGATTCTCTGTAAGGCTGTAAAACATGACTCAGAATTGTCCCATCACAGGGGCAGGGAAGCTGAGGCGTGTATATATATATAGTAGTAGGCTGAATAATGCCCTCCCATAATTATGTCCACATCCTCGTCCCCAGAACCTGTGCATATGTTACCTTATATGGCAAAAGGGGACCTTAAACCGCAAAAGAGACTTTGAAGATGTGATTAAGCTAAGGCCCTTGAGATGGGGAGATTATTCTGTATTATCTTGGTGAGCCCAGTATAATCTCAAACATTCTTAAGGGAGGGAGGCAAGAGGGTCAGAGTCAGACAGAGAGATTGGAAGATACTACATTGTTGACTCTGAGGGTGGAGGAGGGGGCCTTGAACCAAGGAAAGTAGATTCTATAAAGCGAAGAAAGCATGAAAACAGATTCTCCCCCAGAACCTCCAGAGGAATAATGTTCTGCAAACACCTTCATTAGCCCTTAAGACTCAGTTCAGATTTTTGACCTCCAGAATGGTAAAATAATAAATTTCTGTTATTTTAAGCCACTAAGTCTCTGGTAATATATTACAACAGCAAAAGGAAATATATACACATGTAATTAAATATATATGTGTATTGCTATTGTTCAGTCACTAAGTCATATTTGACTTTTTGTGACCCCATGGACTGCCCCACATCAGGCTCCCCTGTCCTTCACTATCTCCCAGGTTTTGCTCAAATTTATGTCCATTGCATCAGTGATGCTATCCAATCATCTCATTCTCTGCCACCCTCTTCTCCTTTTGCCTTCATTCTTCCCCAGTATCAGGGTCTTTTCCAGTGAGTCAGCTCTTTGCATCAGGTGGCCAAGGCATTGGAGCTTCAACTTCAGCATATTTCAATGAATATTTCAGGTTGATTTCCTTTCGGGTTCACTGGTTTGATCTCCTTGCAGTCCACGGGACTCTCAAGAGTCTTCTCCAGAACCGCAATTCAAAAGCATCAACTCTTCGGCTCTCAGCCTTCTTTTATGGTCCAGCTCTCACAACTATACGTGACTACTGAAGAAACCATAGCTTTGACTCTGTGGACCTTTGTCAGCAAAGTAGTGACGTCTTTGCTTTTTAATATGCTGTATACACCATCTAGGTTTGTCATTCACCATCCCACACATGACACCATTTGGTGATGTCCATGTCTAGAGCTGTTTCTTAGAAAAGGGTGTTTGCTATGAAAATTGTATCCTCTTAACAAAACTCTGTTAGCCTTTGCCCTGCCTTAGTGTGTGTGTGTGTGTGTGTATGTGTGTGTGTGTGTGTGTGTGTGTGTGTGTATTTCTAATCTCTCAACTCTCATCCTTCATTGATTGAAGGTTGCAAAGCACATTTCCACAGCCAGAGAACATTTCAGACAGAGACGTTGAAAACTATTGGGAACTGTCTGCAAGTGATTGTGTGGTAAATTTGGGTGTAAGCTTCCTGGCAACCATGGCAAAAAGAGGGGAAAAAAATGGATCTCTCTCTTATTAATAAAATGTTCTTCATAACTTTTATCCATTATTGAATTCTTAAAGAAATTGATCACATAGGACTTTATACAGAGAATATGTAACTGACAATGCTCTCTGTGGGAGTTTTAAAAGTGTAGAAATTATTTTCAGGTGTTAGCCCCATATAAAGGTAAAAGGAACACAATCCAAACCGAGTTTGGAAAATCATCTTCATGGTTAGTGAGTTATGTGGCTCTCTCCCTAAGGTAAAGTTCATAGCACATTCAGAAATGAGTATCAGTGACCCTCTTACCCTGTCTTAGGTATCAGTTGTTTCTCTGATTTGGGATAGAAGGTAGATAAAGAGAGTTCTTTCAACACTGTGCTCTCAGTGAGACCCAGGAAGGTAGATGCTGTGGCATCTAGAAGAGAATACCTGTGAGCTGGGAGCTGCACCTGGGTGGTCTCCAGGTGTGCACTTTGCCAAAGAAGCTGTCTGGCCTGCCTTCTCTCCTAAAGGGTCCCATCATCAGTATGTTGGGTTGCAAAAAAAAAAAAAAATAGAACTTGCATCAGGTGAAAATGAGGAATGTTTTATAAGGAAATAGAGGTTTTACTGGCTTCAAAGACAGAAAACAATATTCACCCAAGCTTAATGGAAGCAGGAGAACAAAGGACAGGGCTGCCTCTACCCCTCCCCCTCCTTTCTGCTTCACGTGGCTCTCTCCTCCCTCAGAGAGAAGAGTCTGCTCTGTTCTCTCCCCCCAGCCTGGCTCTACATCAGGAACTTCCACTCACCACTGCCTGTTCCAAGACCTCTGAGTCCAGATTTCAAACCTCCAGTGGGGAAGCATGGTCCAGACCACTGTTCGGGGAAAAGCCTCCAACGTGCAGGTCACTAGAAGCCAGTGGAGACACCCCTTTGTGTCTGAGTGCGGTAACCTAGGGCAAATCAGCCAAAGGAAGAAGCTTATGAGGGTTAAGGACCAGATAATGTACCCTGCTGCCCACGCAGAACAGGCGTCAGGCATACAAGGTTGGAAATCTCTCCCACAATGCAGTTTTGGCTCTGCTCAAGGATCCAAAGGAGGTCTTGCAGGGTCCCCAGCAATCCTCCTTCAAAAGCAATGGCTCAGCCATTACAAAAATGTCTACCACTCACTATTCCTCTCTCTATCAATACCCTTGCCGTGTGATTTTTCAGCTCCCTCCATCAAGTGGAATCTGTTTTCTCACTCCTTGAATATGGGCTAGCCTAGTGACTTGCTGTGACCAACAGAATGCGGCAGAAGGGACAGCGTGCTTCTCCCTCTCCCTCGGCCCCTACTTCCTCTCTGTTCACCCCTCCCCTCTCTTCCCCTGTCTCTCATAATCCTGCCACCGCCATGTGAATAAGCCTACTGGAATAATGTGAAAGAAACATTGAAAGAGCCTCCACTTGGTCCAGTTCCGCTCGCCAAGGTTACCTAAGACAAGCCAGTTGAACAAAACAGATGGCTTGGCCCTGGTCAGAATAACTACCCACTTGACCTGTAAACACATGAGCAGTGATGAATTTGCTTTCAACAAAACTTAGAGATATTTTGTTATGTAGCAATAGCTAGCTGATACAGCAAGTCAGAACTTGGGCTGCCAAACTGGTCCAGGTAAGTATAATTAGGAAGAAGAATATCACTTTGACTCCAATGGACAATATCTGCCTCTAAGTAGTTCCTCATCTTCCAACACCGCCCTATGCACCAGGAGCCGCCAACATCGCCATACTAAAGAAACAACTGCCTGCGCATGGGCTCCTTGGAACTGCCCTTTGGGGCTTTATAAGATATTGGTCAAAAGAGACTTTTGCTCATACAAAGGTGATCTCCTCAGCAGAGGTAAGATTAGCAAACAAGAGTATCTGGATTTCAAAACTGGGATCAGTGAGAAAGAGAAATAGGTCTGTTTCCTCCAGTAGGTCAGAAGTCTGGGTCAAATAAATGCCAGATCAAAATATAGTCAAGCAAGCAGGAAGAGGACTAAGATGCTAGCCTCAATTATACCTGCCTGTGGACTAAAGCCTGATCTATGGAGAGATTATTTCTCCTTGCTCTGATTCTCAAGCATTTGAATCCAGGACACCTAAACATTAGATGTCAGACTAGAGCGCAGAATTTTGCTATTTATAAGTGCATTTGGGAATGTTTAGGTTTGTTTGGGGTTGTTTTTTTTTTCATGATAATAATGGATTCTCAGAAAATCTCTGACCCAAAAAGTGTAAGAACCCCAATAGCAGAGAAAATGCTGGATACAACACTGCCCACCTGCCTCAGTGTTCCTACAAGTCTGTAACTGTGTATTACCCTGTCTACATGTTACTGTGTTTGTCCATTGCAATTCCTAGAAGATATTGCAACTATATTATAGGAGTCATGTATTACTGTAGCTATGTATCCCTTATAAGGAATTTCACTCTAGTTGTGACTTAAATGTAGCTATTTTTATTTATATCTAACTTAGTATGTCTATACACTACTGTAACACACATATTTCTGCAGTTGTGCAATGTTATATCTTGATTTTGTAGCTCTGTTACTTAAATAAAGTAATAAATAATCTACTTTAGTGTTGCTGAAAGTTATTATGTATATCCAAAACTGTGGCTGGGTTACTGCAGTTATATTACTACACCTATATGTTACTATATCCGTGTAACTGCTTCTGTTACTGTGTGTAGAGTTTAATTGTATTGCTGTATCTATGTGTTACTGTATTTATGTTATTGGTCTAGATGTTACTGCATTTATTATTGAAGTCATGCTTTACCGCAACTAAATGTTACTGTGAATTTGTATTTACTCCGATAATAAAATAATAATAGCTACCATTTGTTAAGCAACTTCTGTGTGTGAGGCCCTCCTCTGCTGTGTGGTTTATACACAATTACCTTACTCAATCAATACAGCAGCCCTCAAAGATAGATCTTATCATACCCATTTTACAGATGAGGAAACTGAAGAACAGGTAGGTTAAAGTACATGCCTGAGGCCACTCAATCAGTATGCGGCAATGGAGGGCAGGGGAAGAACCTTGAACCCAGGTCTGCCTGTCTACTGTAACCATTTGTGACAGCAGCCGTATAACACTCTAGACTACGTCTTTTACTGGTATGTTTAGAGCCTTAGTGTAGAAAATGCTTATTGTCTAAAGATGTGAAAAGGGACTTGCTGGGTATAAAATAAAGTTTTTTAAGCTATCAACTTCATTTTCTGACACTTTTGTTAAGTGTTCCTGAATTCAGAAACAATTAAGTTACTAAAAGAACCATGATTGAGTTAGCAGACAATAAATTTAAAGAACAATGGAATTCATTCTTCTGACTTTCAATGAATTTATAAAGAGAGAGATGGTTACATGAGCTTAATTGTTGATGAGCTCTGTGCTTATGAACTTTATGGATTCAAAAATTGCCTGCAGGCTAGGAAACCCTTGGGAGCATGACAGATGTCCTCCAAAAAAAACCACGACTGCCTGGAATGGAGCCCTTTACTCACACCATTTGACTCTCGCCTCCTCCAAACCTTGCAACCTATAATGACCTCAGGCTTCTATAGAGGCTCCAGGAAATCCCCCTCTCCCGTCAGAGCTTTCCATCTCGAGTCTGTGACCCCCAACCTCAGTCAATTCTTCTTGGCTTTTGCTTCCCACTCCATTCATCTGTCCTGGAGTGAATTCTGTTAGTGTGTTAGTCACCCAGTCATATCTGACTCTTTGCGACCCCATGGATGGTAGCTCCCCAGGCTCCTCTGTCCATGGAATTCTCCAAGCAAGAATACGAGAGTAGGTTGTCATTCCCTTCTCCAGGGGATCTTCCTGACCCAGGGGTTGAACCCAGGTCTCCTGAATTGCAGATTCTTTACCATCTGAGCCACCAGAGAAGCCCTCAAGTTCTGTTAAGAGGAAGGCAATACGGCCACAGTCTGGAGCTGAAGTAAACAGGAAGCAGTTCCCAGAGAGGCCTACCATGTTCCAGCCCTACACTGGCCCTGCTTTGAGAAGAACTAGTCCCAGGCACGTTTGTAAGGTTGGCTCCCTTGTCTCATTGCCTGTGCTCCCTCTGGCCGTAAAACACTAATAACCTTCTCAGGCCTGCCTGCTCCCTGGAATCCCATGATGCTTGCCACCTGAACCCCTCCCAGGCTAGTCACAGCCCACTCACATGATTCTCCAGCCCCTGTATGGGTTCCATCCCCTAGAGTCAAAGTCTCTTTTCTCTTCATGGCGACCACCAGCTGCATTTATGGGTAACTGGAACAGGGCTATAGAAAACTCCTTTTCCCTCTCAAACCTGAATAATATTGAACCATAGTGATGAGGGCTTCCTAGGACTAATGTCTAGATTATAACTAGATGTCAATGAGTCTCATTTTCAACATCTGTAACACTGAAAGCTTTAGATCAAGAAGACGGACCCTTTAGAAATCAAGCATGTAGCTTAAGGATGGTAAATACAAGGCACACAGAGCCCTGCTCCTCCTTCCTGTGTCCATTCCAGACATCACTAATCAGCCACAGATACTCTTTCCTACAGAACCTGGCCACAGTTTCGGAATTCTTCTCAATCCAAGTATCCAGTCACCACCAGTTGATCTTAAGTGGCATATGAGTCAAATTCATTTCTCTTTGAGGCTGTGTCCTTCATTGTACACATGGAGAAACTGAGGCCCAGAGGGAAAGCTGACTCATACAAACCAGGTTCATACAAGCCAAAAGCAATACCAGCATGAGAACCCAGAGTTCCTGGCCTCTAATCCAAGCTGTGAAGTTGCAAGATGCAGCCACACAGTGTGGCAGAGCTGGTGTGATTTGAGTCTCCCTTCTAAGGAGGCTCCAAAAGCACTGGCCAAAGATGAGTCCATGAGAGCCCTGCTCTCCACCCCCATGGTTTTCATAGCAAGCCTCTGGCCCCTAGTTTGTGATGGAGAGAAGGAGAAGATGACTTCTCTGGATAGAAGATGACTTAAAGCAAGACATCATGTATATTAACTGACCTGTTCTCATGTGAGGAGGCACTCCTATTATCTGCATTTATAAAGTGAGAGAGCTGAGGCATGGAGATGGCAAGTGACTTGTCCAAGCTCACATGGCTACCAAATGTCAATGCTGAAAACTTAGTCTGGCTCCAAAACTTATTAACGTAATCACTCATACTACCCAATGGCATACCTGTGCACACGAATGCACACACACACACACCCCTACACACACACACCCCACTGCCCACAGTGCACGTGAGTACCCATTTCCCCGGCAACATCTCATATTATCCAACTTTTCCATTTTTCCTTCTGACAGGTAAGCAGTGGCTGTCCCTTAAGGACTGGTCCTGGTCTCAGTCTGGGTCTCACCTGAGCCCCACCAGGGGTACCATATCTGAGGCTTAGTGGCTCAACTGCAAGAGGGAAGGGGGGACATTCCTGCCCATGGGACTTTCTGCAAAGGAAGGCCAGACCGCCAGAGACCTGAGCTGGAAACTGTAGATCATCTGTTCACCGGGATTAATGAGGCTTCCCCATGTTTGTGGAGAGCTGATTAAGAAGCTTGTAGCCGTTTCACCTCCTGTCAATAGAACAAAAGGCTCAGCAGCAATGTTTCCAGAGGCTTTGGAGAGGAACTCGGGCAAAGGGGTCGGGAGGCGGCATCTTGCTCTACTCCGTACTTTTCTAGGTGGGCACCCGATCCCTGGCATTTGTCCCACCCTCCCCAGCCTAGAGTCCCTCCTGCTGCCCATGCCCTCCACACGTAGTTACTGAACCCCCAACATACACCAGGCACCAGGTACTGGGGTACAGAAACAACCAAAACAGAAACAGCCCTGTCCTCACGGTCTGGGAGGAAAACAGGTACTAAACAGCTATATATACGCTGATTTATTTAATTGCATGACTAAGTGCTGTCCAGGAGAAGAACAGAACTATAAATGCATGTGATAGGGGCTCTAGCTCTCTAGAGGGTCAGATAAGTTTCCTGGGAGATGTAGGAGGGGGAGATCAGGTCTCCACCCACTTAGGATATCAACTTGATAAGACTTGGCAACTGATTACATGTTGGAGGCAGAGAATATATTTCTGACCCAAGGAAAATGTGGAATGCACCACTTACTTATGTACAGAGTGCAAACGGTAGGACAGGTTTGGAGAGGGCAGAACAAATGAGCCTGGGCACCCATGAGGTGCCCAGTGGGCAGTCGATTGGATGGGCCTGGGGCACAGGAGTAAGGCTGGAGCTGAAGACATAGATTTGGAAGACAACAAAGAAGTCATGCAGTAGTTAATGTCGTGCAGCCGGATGCCACTTCCCAGGAGGGAGACAAAGGGGGCTAAGGACTGATCCCTGAGAGGACCTGTAGGAATCACAGGAAGGAGCCAACGAGGGGGAGGGGAGACACTGGGAAAAGTAGATGTCCTGAAACAAAGGAAGGGAGAATTTGCAGAAAGCAAAGAACCTGACTGTCCTTTGCTGCCAAGAGATCTAGTAAGATAAGGGCTAGGATACGTCATTGGATTCGGTAAGTAGGTCACTGGTGGCTTTGGCAAGAGTTGCTTAGCTAGAGACAGAAGCCAGAGGAGAGTAGGTGAGGAGAGTGTGTGGATGGTGAGGATTCGGGAAATGTGGGCAATAAGAGTGCTGCTGTGAAGGGGGTGAGAATGAGACTTCTTAGCTGGGAAAAGCTTGAGCAAATGTGCCAGCTGAGGGTTTAATCCACACTTGGAGAAAGAGGGGCAGATGCCAAATAAATGAACATGTGGACAAAGAAATAAAGGCTCAAGGAGCTAATTGACGGAGGACAGTCTCAGAGCTGGTTGGAGCCTTGGAACTCTGATCAAAGGTGCTCGGGGAGAGGGTCAAGGGGATCTGACCAAGAGAAGGACCCCTTCCTTCTGAGACAAGGTGGGGGTGAGGACACTGAGCGGGAATGTGGAAATAGAGGGAGTCCATATTGATGACCTTGACCTATACAGTCAAGGTCCAGTTGAGGTTGTCTACAGTGATAGAAGGGATAGAAGAAGAGAAAGGTGATGGAAAGGCTTGTGAGCAGCTGGGGGCAGGTGACAAGAAGACAAAGCTGGGTGTAATGGTGACCATAGGACTGTGAGGCCCAGATGACACTGGAAGCCATTCTCGTTGCCCACATCAACTGCCCTCATCATTTGCTGAGTGCCTCTACATAAATTATTTCACTCTCATGAGAGCCTAGGGAGGGAGGCCTCATCCCATAGGAACAGACAAAGTAAGTGAGGCTCCGAGAAACTGAGTAACTTGTCCATGGTGATAGAGCTGCTGAGTAGCAGAGCTGGATTTGAACTTGAGGCAGTTAGATGCCAAGTCCCGTGCTCTTTTTACTGACCTGTGAATCAAACTCTGGCATTAACCTCAGCACCACTTGGCAGTCAGAAGTGGAAAGGGAGACAGCAGGTGTGGAGTCCGCTCAGGGCTGAGGTCTATGCTGGCCAGGGGTGTCATGGGACCGTGAGACCAGATAGGTAGAAGGTGAAGAAAAAATGTCTGCCCAGGGGTCTGGGCCAGTGGGGAGGTGGGGCAGAGCTGGTGGTCTGCTAGGGACTATGAGGGCAGAGAAGAGCAGAGGGCTGGCCTGAGGTCACATGGACAGTCACGGGAAAGGACGGAAGGAAGAATAGTCAGCACCAAAGAGCTCGGAGATGATCAGAGAATGTCAGACTGTGAAACTTAGGTAAACAAACTCGACCCAAACTCAGACAACAATTTAGTGTCTCAGACAGACCTGGGTATAGTATTCCCTGTCACGTTACTGTCTCTGTGATATTGGTCAACTTGCTTAAATTCTCCGGGCCTTATTTTCTGCCATCTGTACAATGGCACCAATAACCCCATCTACACCCGATATCTATAAAAGCACAATTCTGCAAAATTTCCCATCCAAGCTCCCTCCCATGCCTTGAAAGATGCTGCATCCACTCACCCTGCCCACCTCTCCGGCCTCATCAAAGCCCACTGTCCACATCATTCACTCAGTTTCAGGGAATCAGTTAGTGCCACAAGAATGCGGCCTGACAAACCAGCCCCAAACTCAATGGCAATGGACATACAAGTATGTCAATGGGTTAGCTGGAGTTTTTCTGATCTAGTCTGGGCTTGTCAGTCTTCATTCCAATTCCAAAGAAAGGCAATGCCAAAGAATGCTCAAACTACCACACAATTGCAGTCATCTCACCCACTAGTAAAGTAATGCTCAAAATTCTCCAAGCCAGGCTTCAGCAATACATGAGCCGTGAACTTCCAGATGTTCAAGCTGGTTTTAGATAAGGCAGAGGAACGAGAGATCAAACTGCCAACATCCACTGGATCGTCGAAAAAGCAAGAGAGTTCCAGAAAAACATCTATTTCTGCTTTATTGACTATACCAAAGCCTTTGACTGTGTGGATCACAATAAACTGAAAGAGATGGGAATACCAGACCACCTGACCTGACTCTTGAGAAATCTGTATGCAGGTCAGGAAGCAACAGTTAGAACTGGACATGGAACAACAGACTGGTTCCAAATAGGAAAAGGAGTCTGTCAAGGCTGTATATTGTCACCCTGCTTATTTAACTTATATGCAGAGGACATCATGAGAAATGCTGGGCTGGAAGAAGCACAAGCTGGAATCAAGATTGCTGGAAGAAATATGAATAACCTTAGATATGCAGATGACACCACTCTTATGGCAGACAGTGAAGAGGAACTAAAAGCCTCTTGATGAAAGTGAAAGAGGAGAGTGAAAAAGTTGGCTTAAAGCTCAACATTCAGAAAACGAAGATCATGGCATCTGGTCCCATCACTTCATGGGAAATAGATGGGGAAACAGTGGAAATAGTGACTGACTTTATTTTTGAGGGCTCCAAAATCACTGCAGACAGTGACTGCAGCCATGAAATTAAAAGATGCTTACTCCTTGGAAGGAAAGTTATAATCAACCTAGACAGCATATTCATAAGTAGAGACATTACTTTGCCAACAAAGGTCCGTCTAGTCAAGGCTATGGTTTTCCAGTAGTCATGTATGGATGTGAGAATTGAACTATAAAGAAAGCTGAGTGCCGAAGAACAGATGCTTTGAACTGTGGTGTTGGAGAAGACTCTTGAGAGTCCCTTGGACTGCAAGGAGATCCAACCAGTCCATCCTAAAGGAGATCAGTCCTAAGTGTTCATTGGATGGACTGATGTTGAAGCTGAAACTCCAATACTTTGGCCACGTTGATGCGAAGAGCTGACTCATTGGAAAAGACCCTGATGCTGGGGAAGATTGAAGGCATGAGGAGAAGGGAACAACAGAGGATGAGATGGTTAGATGGCATCACCGACTCGATGGACTTGAGCTTGAATAAGCTCCAGGAGTTGGTGATGGACAGGGAGGCCTGGCGTGCTGCAGTTCGTGGGGTTGCAAAGAATCGGACACGACTGAGCATCTGAACTGAACTGAACTGGGCTTGTCTGAGCTTGACTCCAGGCAGTGAATTGAGCTCCTACGCACATTTCTCGTTCTTCTGGGGTATTCTGATGCAGGTCCTGCACAAATCACAGAGCACAAGCCCAGCCTCAGGAGCTCCGTTCAAACTGCCCCTTGTATCACGTCTACTGACATCCCATTGGCCGAAGCAAGTCACATGATCAAGCCCTTAATTAAAACAGTGGAGAAACATTCTTCAGCCATGAGGTCAAGGCAAGTGTGTGGATGCATAAAACAATACAGGGGAGTGAGGAGTGGGGACCAGTAAGTCTGTCTACCAAATCCAGTCACTGGGCCTCTGGCAGTCCCAGGTCCAGCTGCTGTCCCCTTAGAGCCTTTTTCTCTGCTGTTCCCTCTGCCTGGGCTGCTCTCTCCCACTCTGTCCCATTCATCACATGGCTGGCTTTTGTTCATCTCTTGAGCCTCAACTTAGTGTTATCCCTTTTAAGAGTCTTCCAGTTTGTCCAGGGAGGGAATAATGCAGGATTTGGTGAACACGTGACATTATCTCTGCTATAGCCTTCTGATCACACAGAACAGAGGCTCCATCAGTTGATAAGACAGCTACCAAAAGAACAGAAGTCCCCCAAAGGACAAGATCTGGGGGTTAGGGACAAGGAAACACCAAGAAGAAGCCAAAGGAGGGGGGCGGTGAGGAGACCAAGGGAGGATGCCTAAGATGCAGACTGACAGACACGGGCCAACAGGGCCCAGAAAGAAGCAATGGCAAAGAAAGTTCACTGAGCCTGTGGCAGAGGCTGACGCAGAAAAATAAGGCCCAGAGGGGCTACGGGAGAGAGGATAAGCCCGCGCATCCTCATGCAATCGCGGCGTCTGCAGTTTCCTCTCGCTGGCTCATTGCTCTCAGCCTGTCATCCACACACAGCATTGGCATCTGAAATCTACTTTGGCCTTTGTCAGCTCCGTAAATGTTGTTCTTTAGAGGTGATTCCCTTGTAAATGGATGAAAGTTCTAAATTGGAAGTCCACGTTGGCCGTCCGGGACCCGTTCTCATGAACTCTGGGCAGGTCACTGTGTGAGTGCTCATGCTGGTGAAAAATGGAAGGACAGCAGGCTGCTTAGGCAGCGACTTGCAAACCTGACCCACCAACGCTGGCTCGGGAGCTGTAATCAGTCCAGGCCTGGCCCCTGATCACTGTGGCGGCTGAGGAAATAACTAGGTCTCCGGAGGCTCAGAGCCTGGAACTAATTATTAGAGCCGGGGAGGGGAGGCACATAGCCTTCGAGGGGCTTGGGGGGTGAAAGCAAGGCAGCTCCTGCCCCGTCTTCCTGGGGTGGCCTCTCCAGTCCTCACCAGCTGCCAGAAGGAAATCAGCGTGCAGAACGACCTGACCCTCCCTGCTCTGAAGTCTTTGTGGCAGGCGCCTCCCAACCCAGGGTCCCCTCCTCTCAGCCACCTCTGGTCACAGCCACATCTGTGTGACCGGTGAACCACAAGGACCACAAGACCCATCAGGTACGTAGAAGCCCCACCTCAAAGGGGCCATTCCTCGAGTCTCCCTACTTCCACCCCAGAGCCTTCTCAAACATTCCAAAAGCTTGGGGGCTCACTTGGTTGTTGGAAACTCAATTCAGACATGAGAGAAAGCTAGTGTCTCCAGGGTCACCCTTCAGCCAGTGAGGTGGAGACACGCCTCAGTGCCCCCCTATCTTGCAGGCAGAGGCTTTGGGGGCACTCAGAAGGGGTCTACTGGAGTCGTGCTCCCACAGCCCCCAGAAGCTATCTTGCTAACTTAGCCTTCGGCTTCTCCTCCTTCCCTGCCTCCATCTCCCTGCTGTCTCGCTCCTGCTCCCTGGGACTGTCCCCTGAATAAACCTCTTGCACCCAGGTCCTCACCCCTGGCTTCACTTTCAGTGTTTTTCAGGCTGTGTTCCTCGAGACCTCAAGGTACCTTAGGATGTGCCTAGCCCCGCTTTGACCCACATTCAGTCTGATGCTCCATTGTCACCATTTTGAAATTTTTAATAATTTTTAAACAAAGAATTCCACACTTTCATTTTGCACTATACCCTGCAATTATATGGCTGATCGCACTTTGAATTTCTAGCATTTTGGACTAGGACTGGCACTTAGTAGGTGCTTTGAACTAAACTGAACTGAATTGAGCTTTGGGGCCTCTGTCCCTCCCTCTCTCCTGTCTTGCTCCCAGCTCCATCCCTTCTTCCCTCCTGACCTGGGGTGTGAATGTTGCCAGAGGCCCAGAAGCAACAAGAACTGTGCATGTGGGTTTTCCCTGGGGCAGAAAAAAGTGGGGTCTGTGGCCCCCATCCTCAGCCCTCCTAAGATCCCCTAGTCTACAGCACACCCTCTCTCAGATCAGAGATTCCCTATGGTCACAGCTACCTATGAGAAAAACCACACGTTTTCATTTTTAAATGTCATTACACAGTTTTCATCATGTTTCCAAAAAGCTAAGTCTGAAATAATTCGGAATTGCCCTAACTCTAAGCCATGATAACAGAGAGCAGCATTCTACAAAGAAGAGGTTATATGCGCCAAAGCACTTCAAAGACACGAGGTTAATGGTTGACCTCAAGAATTCGAAGCAGGCTGGAATTGGATACAAGAGGCATCACCAAAGGTTGAGAAGTTTGACCACGGGAAGGGATCAGGATGAGGAAATGCTTTTCTTAATTGGAAAAAAGACAGCCAGGGAAAGTGAAGCACACGGGTAGTGTGATCCCCTTCTCTCTCTTTCCCTTTTCCTTTCAAATTTCCATGTGAAAGGGAGATGAGGAGGGGCTGTGAGCCCAGACAAAGGAGACCAAGGCCTTTCCAGGGATTTGCAGAAAGCAATCACAGATAAGGCTCTTTCACCAGGGCAGTTAAAGCCACAGAAAGCAAGGCGTGGGGGGCATGAGGGTTTAACGTCTTGTCTGGCTGACCTGAGGCCTCAGGGGCTCAGACAAACCTCAGAGAGGCCAAAACTAAATTGCCCTGGGCATGAGAGAAGTTAAAAATCAAAGTAAAATTAAGCTTATTTATTAGCAATTAAGGGCTAATGAGGATCCCTGATTTACCTAAATGGTTATTTCTACATCTTGTTCTAAACTAGCTATCACTTTTCATATGCGATCATTAGAGATTAGTTAGTTGTTATGCTGTGTTACTTAATAAATTCGACTGCACGTACACAGGTCGGACTTTTTGTTTTATTTTGCTTTGTTACTGCAACGGGTAGGTTTGGGAAAGCATTAAATGGCCACGATGATTCACAACCCCAAAGAGGCTTTCTATTCAAGGTGACTCTAGCCCCGACTCCACAGCCCACCTAGTGGTAGCTATCCGAATTGCAACACACCGTCCTGAGTGCCTGAAAAAAACGTTAGACAGGGCGAGTGTACTCAGCAATCGGAAAAGGGGGAAGGCAGGTGATAAGTACTATGGGGTGAGGTGGGGGCGTGGGTGGGGACATAAGGGTGTCACCAGGCCACCAGGGATAAGTACTTTGGGAGGGCGGAAAGGGCTCGTGGAGGTCAGGGAGGTCCGAGGGACAGGAAGAGATCAGAGGCCAAGAAGTGACCCAGAAACCCAGGCAAAGGAAGGAAGTGGGCAGCCGTTAGAGCCCAGACCCAGTGCGAGGGAATTTTATGTCCAAGAGGACTGCTGAGGAGCTCAGGGCGTGAGGAGAGGTACAAGAGGGGCAGAAACAGGGTCTGAGCAAGGTCAGGAGGAAGTGGATGGTGGAGGGAACCAACTTCCTGCTGACCTCAGTCACGCAAACCATGTGCCCCAGCTCACCACACAGGTGAATGGGGAGACCCCACAGCCATCGGAAGAGAGCAAATAACACAGCTGAGCAAGCTCGGCTTCTGCTCAGAGCACCTGGCCTCCTGCATCTTACCTCATCCAGCAGGCGAACCCTGGCAAAAGCAACATTTCAGGGGTACCTGGAAAGGCCTTCCTGGGTAGATGTCACTAACCAGCCCAAGCCTATTCTCACTTGGTGGCTCTTTTTCTTTTTCTTTTTTAATTTCAGTGAAGATATCGTCTCTTAAATTGACCCCTGAACTAGGTCCAAAGCGGAAAAAAATCACCATTGGCAACCTGGGATGCATCATGGGACCTTAATTCAAGATTAAGTACCAACAGTATAAGGAACTTGGAGCAGGGCATGGATAATAAACCCCAGAGCCTGGTCCCACCAGAAATTCTAGCGCATAAGCTCTCAGAGAAGTCTCTGGTTACAGGAAACCCTACCAACTAGATGGAAAATTTCCATGTGTTTGGGTTAAACTGAATGTGCCAGGGAAAGAACAGCCTCTTCTTGGCCTCCAAGCACGATATGTCAGCCTGCACCATAGAGCCCAGTCTCTGAGGGACCACAGCCCTTAGACCCCAGGGACCACAGCCCTTAGACCCCTCACCGGAAGCCGGGAAACTCAGGGTCACACTTGGGTTGCTGAAGCACCGCTGCCTCCTCCCAGGCCCACCTCAAGCCCACCACTGGGCCTCCACAGCTGCCGCCACCTCAGGTCACAACTCCTTTGACCCTCCAGGTCTCCCCTGGGGTCCCACTAAGCCCCTCTGTTCTCTCCTTAAGCAGCCTTTACCCTAGTACTAGGACCCCCACTTAGAACTGCCAGGGTGCAAGGCTGATAGGCCTGCAGGCTCCCACTGACACATGGAAGCCCATCTGCTCCTCTGAAAGATGAGGTGACCGCACCAGAAGCCCTCTAGGAACCTCTGCTCTGGCCAGACCTGCAGACAGCTCTGGGGATCCTGGGCCCAGAGTGTGGGCCGCTCTGACTTTAAGCAGGAGCGTCCACAGCCAACATGAACCACCTCTGCAGGGCCTCCCCTCCATCCAATACCCTCTCACCAGCTCCCAAGACAGCCTCAGGACAGACTCTGAAGGGAATCCTCTCCAAGGCTCCAAGAGCCATTTCAAGACCCGAGCCACTTCAAGAACACAGGACCTGGGGCCAATCCAAATTTAAATTCTGTCTCTGCCACTTTATAACTGCATTATTTCACCTACCTGAGTATCAGTTTGCACATCTGTGCACTTAGCTCAGTAGTTGGTATAGAGGAAACAGCCAGAGAGTGGCTCCGAGAGAGAGAAGGAATAAACAGTAGGAAATCAGGAGGAGACATTCAAAGATATCCAGAGACAAGCCTCCTGAAGATAGACGCTAAGACAGGGGTGTAAGCCCCCAAGTCAGAGGCAGAGGTGGGCTGGAAGAAGAAGAGAAAACTGAAAGGCTTCAGAAGAAGACTGCGGAGTAGGGGGGTGAGTCAGTTCTCACAGGCGCTGAATAATTCACAGGGCAGCCGGGATGGCATATGTTTCCTCTAAGCCCTCACCAGTAGGAGCACCAGTCTCCCTCCTCCCCAACTCCCATCAGTCGTCGCCCAGGAAACCAGCTCCCTCCTCCTAGAGGAAGAGCTGCCCAGGGCCCAGAAGCAGGGTGGGCAGGGTGGAGGGGACACAGGAGGGGAGTCATGGGGCTGGGGCAGGTGCAGACAGTGCAGAAGAAAGCTGGCTGTGCCAGTCACACCAGGTGAGAGGGTGAGAAACCCAGGGGAAGAGGAGGCAGGGGTCCTGGGGACCCATCCTCCTCAGAAGCCCCTGGAGACGCTACGAAATGTATAACAAAGGTACAGAAGCAGCAGCTGCGGACAGCGATGGATCAGAAATGAGACTGGTTTAGACAGTATGTCTGGGGACCAAGGTGTGCTCAGGACTTGGGTGTGCTTTGCCTCAGTTTCTTGGCTAACTTTTGTGTCTGACTTCCTTGGAAGTCCCTACTCTCTGCCTTCTCCTCTGTCTGGCTTTCTCCCTAGTGAGAGTCTGGGCATCTCCTAAGCTTGGAGTGGACTTTCAGGAGGAACTCCTGTCCAGCTTACCTCTGGTACACATTCCAGCATCATCTTTAGCCTTGTATAGACCAACACAAACAGACCCTGGGCCAGGGACGCCAGCATCTCCTGGGTCACTCTCTTCCAGCTACCTTCCTGGTGGGTACCTTCCCTTAGCACCCTGCCCATCACCTGGACCTGGCTTCTCTTGTCCTTCATCCTCAAACTGGCCCACAATGTCCAAGATCCTTGCCTTATCCCTGCACTAGCTTAGCTCCTGGGGGCAGGGGTAGCGGGGGGGGGGGGTGGTCCCAAGATGCCCTCATGTTCTCAAGTTACTTCCTAATGCAGAAGCCATCCATATCTGACTCACACACTAGACACACTGATCCAAGAAATAGAAACTTCTGTGGCCTGGCCAGGGCAGATGACTTTATGGTGTCAACAGAGAAAGTCTTTACTGATAATTGAACTGAATGAGGCTCCACTCCTAATGCATCTGAAACCACAACAACCAATTACGGGTTGCAGAACCTTGTGCAAGTGGCTTAGCCTCTCTGAACCTCAGTTTCCTCATCTGTAAAATGGGGAGAGGCCTGGCTCATTGGATTAAGTGAAACGAGAGCATATAGTTTACCCTCAGGAAGTCATAGTGGTTGTTATTACTGTTATTTTTTATTCATTTTTTTTAAAAGTTTTTGTTGGAGTATAGTTGATTGACAGTGTTATGTGAGTTTCAGGTGTACAACAAAGTGAGTCGGTTACATATATACAGGTATCCATTCTTTCTCAGTTTCTTTACCCATAGATGTTACTATAGAATATTGAGTAGATTTCCCTGTGCTACACAGTAAGTCTTTATTTAGTTATCTATTTTATTTTATTTTTCTTCATTTAAAAAAAAATTTATTGGCATATAGTTGATTTGCAGTGTTGTAAAGTTGATTTACAATGTTAGTTTCAGGTGTAAAGCAAAGGGAATCCATTGTACCTATACAATTATCCATTCTTTTTTAAATTCTTTTCCCACTAAGGTTATTACAAACTACTGAGTAGAGCTTAATATTATTGATACCATATTATTTATTGCATGTGTATATATGGGCTGTGTTGTCCTTCTTCCTATCACACAGATTTTTTTTTTTTTTTTTTTTTTTGCTCACCTCAGAACAACTCACGCTTGGAGCTCAGCTACTCAGAGTTCCATTTGTCACAAAGTCTAAAACACTGAAAACTTGACTCAGTTAGCAAATTTGTCATTATTGTCTGAGCAAGCTATAGCCTTTGATTGAGTTTGTCAAACATGATCATTTTATTGAGCAAAGCAAATTACATAAGGCTGCATTTGCACTCCTAAATTAAGAGAGTGACTTTAGATATGAAAAGGGTGCCGCAAAAATAAGAATTGCATATGTTTCGAATTTTCCCGAAATTCCTATTTTTCCCCATACAGAAAAATTAAAGGTTTTGGTTAATTTTTTTTAACCTAAGCTTTCCAAGTTTCCAAAAATGTTATATCTCAGCCCCATAAGGTGAGGGAAACTTGCCAGCAGCGCAGCATTGCGTTTCTAGGACGCCCGCAAGCTTGACAGCCCCATCTCTGAGTCACTCCACCTACAGGCCAGCTAGGTAGCACGGAGTCAGAAGCCTTATCACACTCCCCTCCCCAGGCTCCGAGCCAGAGCTTTAGTCCCTTCCCCAGGTTCAAGCCCTCAAAGCAAGACGCCAGATCTCATCTGGCCCCAGTCCCAGACGGATCTAGTGTTTCCTCCCCGTTTTCAGCTCCAAGCATTTCCCTGTCTGTTCTCCCTTCTCCTCACACCAGCTGTATAGTAGGTTGAACTGTATCCCCTCAAAAGACATTGTGAAGTCCTACCCCTACTCCCCCCACCACTGAACCTGTGAACGTGACCTTATTTGGGAATAATAAGCTTGCAGATGTAAGATAAGATGGGGTGGACGGTGAGTCCTTAACCCAAAAGGACTGATGTCCTTATAAGAGGAGGAGGCCATGTGACGACACCAGCAGAGACTGGGTGAGGCAGCTAAAGCCGAGGATGTCAAGGATCGCCAAGGGTGACCAGAACCTAGGGGAGAGGCAATGGAATATTCTAGAATCTTCAGAGAGAGGAAGGTCCGGCTGACACTTTGATTTTGGACTTCCAGCCTCCGGAACTACGAGAGAATAAATATCTGTTTCGTTAAGCCACCCAGTGTGTGGTCATTCGTTGCAGCCCCAGAACAGTAACACAGCCACCAACTCCAACCCCAAGGGCGGCAGGCCAGTGTGACTGCCCTCCTTCACTGATGGGCAATCAGAGGCTAGAGAGGTGGCCCAGGTCACATATTCCAGATGAGTGGACAATCAGGATCTACTAGCCACCTACGGGGGAGGGAAAACGAGCAATAGACTTGAATCAAAGAACTGAGTTCAAGTTCCACTTTTTTCTGTTCGTTTGCTGTGACCTAGAAGAAGTCACATAGCACTTGCCTCTCTTTAATGTCACCTTTTAGCTTATTTGCTGTCTCCCTTCATCCCATGCCAGGATGTAAGTTTAGGAGGGCAGAGATTTTTATCTGTTTCTGTTCACCACTGTACCCTAGTGCCTCATCCTAGAACGATGGTTTGCTTATAGGGAACCTCAATAAATTTTTTCTTTTAATGAATGAATGACTGTCTCTGCCAGGGCTAGTCCTGGGCCCTTGGACTACAGAGAACATTAGACATGATCTCAGGCTCCCGAACAGTGGGAGAAGCTGATGAAGAAAGATCACTGTGGCACCTTGTCATGCACACTCTGGCAGAGAAAAGAGTCAGGTGATGTTGGGGCTCAGAGGAAAGAATGGAAATTACTGGGAATGGGAGTCAAGACATCACCACTGAGACCAGTGCATGGGCCTCGAGGTATAAGTAGGAGCTCCCTGGGACCACGTTCTGCCATACTAAATATGTTTGGCCTTGCCTTGGTAGGTGATAGGGACTCACCAAGGCTTTCAAACAGAGGGATAATAACAGAATCAGAATTGGACTTCAGAACAATCTCTCTGGCTGCTGCAAGCAGAGGATAGCTTGAAGGGAGTGTTGGAAAGAAGAGGAGTTGCAACAGGTCTGTAGCAACAGGCCAGGTAGAAGCCAGAACCAGGCTGTGTTGAAATGTGTGTGTAGGATGGACAGGGACTGATCCAATCACATGTACGGCCTGTTAGGCTTTGGAGAGACACGTTCTCAAGTAGGCAGGAACAAAAGTCTATACAACAGAAAGTAGCTAGTGACATCATGTCCAGAAGCCTGTGGGATGAAGGTGGGCTTCAGGTAGAGATGTCTGCTGATGGGTCCAATGATTCTGACTGATCCAGACAGACGTGTCAAGGTGACATCACATCTCAGCTCACCTTTCCAACTTCCAAGGTCCAAAGCCCCTTATGCTGGGAGACAATCTCTACACTGGCCCAGTAAAGGAGAAAGATGGTTTGCTTTGGGTGATCCTTCAACTGGGAACCCATCTGAAATGGATCCTTTGGGGCTGTCATCATGGAAGTCATGGGTGAGCTACCAAGAGAAGTCTCCTGTTCAGGGGTGGGGACAGAAAAACTAAAGAATCAGAGAGAGTGAGTACAGAAGGCTGGTTAAGAAGTTTGCTTACAAAGGAGAAGTGGATGGAGGGGAGGAGGGAGAAGTAAGTACATGTCTTTAGGCTGAAGGGAGATGACAGAAGGGAGGTCACCACAGTGGGGTCCCTAGAGAAGGTGGATGGGAAAGGATACTGCGCGAAGATGAGGATGGGGACCTGGGACAGAAGGATTCAGAAATTAGGGTTCTCCCACCACCAAAATGAGCTGTGAGAAAGGGCATGGCAATGCAGAGCATTCCCAGAATGATGGGCTCTTTTTCCTAATGAAGCTGCAGCTAAGTGTTGCTGCGGAGAGTGAGGGGGCCAGTGATGAGCAGGAGCTCCAGCAAGATCAAAGCGGTTGATATAGCCAGTGAGGAGAGGGGCTGCTGGAGAGGAGGAGGCACAAGGACTGTGACTGCCAAGGTCCCGAGTGGCCGAACCCTCTGCCAGTGTTGGCACCCGGGATGCATGACAAAGCAGCGATGCTGGCTTGATGGGCGCTGGGTCCTGCCTCCTACACTCGAGGACTTGTCAGCCCGTGTGTCCTAATTTTCAAGTGGGAAAATATGTTGCCTGCTGTATCAGTTAGGGTCTCAGCAGGAAACAGATGGCACGCTCAAATTGGGTAATTTAAAGAGAGTTTATGAAGGAAGGGTCTATTTACACAGGTGTGGGCAGAGCATAGGGGTACCACAGGAGTAAGACCATTCCCTCAGGCTTGTCTGGAGGACAGTGGTACCATTTCCACTGTAAGGCTTTAGGGGCAAGGAGAGAGATGACAGAGAGAGAGCCTTGAGGGGGGCTGGCTGGCAGAGGCTGGGATCAGGGAAGAGTCAGGCAAAGACATATCCCAACCTCACTCTCCTCCCTGCATCCAGTCTCCTGCTGAGGGTCCCCACTGGCTGAATCCAACAGGAAGCCAGAGAGTGAAGGAGCCCATTTATGGGTCCATAGGGGTCAGCAGAAGGCTAGTGGTAAAGAACCCGCCAGCCAGTGCAGGAGACACAAGGGACACCGATTCGATCCCTGGGTCCTGACGATCCCCTGGAGGAGGGCATGGCAGCCCACTCCAGTATTCCTGCCTGGAGTATCCCATGGACAGAGGAGCCTGGCAGGCTATAATCTATGGGGTCAAAAAGAATCGGACGCGACTGAAGCAACTTAGCAACATGCCCAGATCAGCAGAGTGGTGAAGGGCAGAGAGTAGGTCTGGAGGGGCAAATGGAAGACAATGAACCTAGCTATAGGGATCCCCATCTTCAGAAATGCTGGGCTACCTATGAAACAGAAGCAGACTCTCAAGGGACTCAGATAATGAAGGTATAGGAACTTCCCTTACTCGTGGCTAAGATTCCTCGCTCAGAGCACAGAGGAAACGGTTCGATCACTGGTCAGAGAACTAGGATCCTGCATGCGGCACAACCAAGGCCAAAAAGAGAAAAAGGCCATGAAGATGTGTTTTTCTACATGTCAGGAGGGGAGAGTGTGGGGAGAGAGGAGACACTTCTCATCAGGTTTGCAGCCTGTCCCCATTCCTCTTCCTCCTGCAGCCCCTGATTTCTCTGGCACCAGAGTGGTGATACTCTTGTTTAGAAAGAGCTAGTGATCAGATTCTGTGATTAGGAGAAAGAGGGTGGGAGAGAAGTGATGGGGAGAGAAATAGAGGGAGAGAGAATTCGACAGGGGCTTGGAACCTCTGGACTCAGCATACATCCAGATGGACAGGCAGACATTTCAGGGACCACACCCCCACCCCGATGGATCTTTGTCCTGCTTCTTGTCCTATGAAGTACAATTGAGTCAAAGGTGCTAATAGATCCCTGAGAAAGATAGATGGAGTAATCAGGGTAAATGACATTAACATGCACAGGGTAATCAACACTCATTAAGCCAATTTAGTCAAGTGATGACCTCAGTCAGCTTTTATTTAATCATATACTTAAATGTCAAATCAATATGCAAATCTCACCCAGGCCTTTTCCAATTATAGCCCATTAAAAACTTTCAAGTAAATCAATGCAGCCAGGCAAGGCGGGCAAGGCAGGAAGAGACACGCTGGTCCCCAGACGACTGGACAGTGGGCCTTTTGTCTACAGCAGCACCTCACCCCTACTCCCAGGGCCCTTGCTGGTCCACCCTGCCCTTATCACCACTCACCATCACAGCTTACACCTCCTGGGTCCCATCACAGGCCCCCAAAACAGCTGTAAGGAAAGGAAAGGAAAGATGCTGAACTGGCTCTCCCCTAAGAGTCACAGGACAGCCACATTCACATCTCCATGCACTCAGGACTTTGTTTTTTGCAGTGAATATCTGTGCCCATTATCTTGTTGGTGCTTGGAGCCCCCCAAACCCTGACGAGGTAGACATTAATATCCCCACTCACCGATGACCAAATGGAAGCTCCGGAAAAAAACTAGGGGCTTCTCCCAAGACACTAGCCCACCAATAGAAAAAGGACACTCTTGACAGCATCCTGAGGCCAAGCCCAGCCCCTAGGTTGGTGGGCCACCCCAAGAACCAGGCAAAGAAGGGAGAAGGGGAAGGGCGTGTGAGACAGGTCTCTCTCCCTCCCAAGACTCTCAGCAGTCCTCGTGCCCCACCACCAACACCCTAGTGAATGTGGTGTGAGTGATTCCCATTTAAAAGGCTGTGTCATGGGGGGTGGGGAGGGGAGGATGAATCAAGAGAGTGGCATTGACATCTATACACTGCTATGTGGACAAGAGACAGTTAGTGGCAGGCTGATATACGACAGGGAGCTCAGCTCCGTGCTCTGTGATGACCCAGAAGGATGGGATGCGGAGGGTAGGAGAGAGGCGCAAGAGAGAAGGGATATATGTATGCATACAGCTGATCCACGTTGTTGTACAGCAGGAACCAACACAACATTGTAAAGCAGTTATCCTCCAACAAAAAAATAAATAAAACTAAAAATAACTTGTAATGAAAATAAGAGACTGTGTCAAATTTGGTTAACTTGTCCCAGGCCTGCGAAAAAGGAAGCCAAATCATGACTGTCTTTGCTTATCATCCCGTCTACCACCGACATTGGCAGGGCCGGTAACACCAGTGAAGACAGACAGACAGACCGTGTTCCTGAGGAAAAGAAGGCAAGAAAGGACCAGGTCTCACTGGATTCTTGCTGGGTACTGCACATGTCCTGTGCTGACCGATCTTCCTTCAGTGGTTCTGTGTGCAAGGTATTACCTCATTCCCTCTATAGATCAAGAAGAGAGAAAATCAGAGAGGGTGGTTAATGGTTCCAAGGTTGCACAGTGAATAAATGGTGGACTTGGGAATGAAAACCAGGACTTTCTGAGTCACAGGCAGAGTCCAAGGGTCATCCATGCCCAGGGGAGCCTTGGGGCCTGTTCACATGGGCCCTTTCCCAGGAGGATGTATCACCCGTCGGCTGGCATAGTCCAGGTTGCTAGGCTATAGGCCTGGCTTCCTGTTGCTGATATGAAGGGTTCAGAGAAGCAGTATGAACCCCTACCCCTGGCCCAGGAAGCCCACGTCCAGCTGGTGCAGCAGAAATGACAGCTGCTTCTCAGAAACCTGCTTCTCAGGGTCAGCCAAGAACTGACAGGTAAGCTCTGGAAGAGTCTTGATAACCCCACAGCAGAGCCAGATTGAAGATGTGTTCCTGGGGAGATGCTTGGTAATTGACTCGCATATGGCACAGTGGAGTCGGGCAGCGACCCCGAAAGTGATTAGAAGTGTCAGTGACCGCTGGTATGAAGGAACCAATGCTGGTGCCTCTGATAGTTCCAGGGCCAATACCCAGAGCTCGGAGCCGTTCCCAACGGGGTGGAGAAGGAAGACCCCTGACTGAGTAGGGGGAGAGGGGAGAACACAGGAACCCAACTGGCAGAGCCAAGGACTTGGGCCTCTGGCCAAGGCTGGAACCATGAGGTTTAGAAAGGGGCCAGCCCTGCACTCCTCAGCCGAGACGGGGTTGGAATAGACGGTGCCTGTTTCTGGGGTTGGCACTGAAGTCCCATGTCTCAGAAATCCCTTGGTTCTGAGCAAACCCGGACGATTAGTCCTGCTGTAGATGAGCCAGCTTCTCTCCCTGGCTGTCTGTGGGGAGGGAGGATCGTCCATCTCCTACCCACCACCCAGCAGAATCTGGGATGGCAGTGGTTTAAGTGATTGCTGACAGCGTCAGAACCTGAAGGCCAAGGAAGAGGAGCAAGGGAATAAGAAGAATAGAAGGGAGGACCCGGTGAACCCTACTCAATGTCTGCAAGTATCGGGAACTGTGCTCTGAGCATCCACATCTTCGGGCCCATTTAATCCTCGAAATAACCCCAGCAGGTAAGTGTTATTATTCCCACTGTATAAATGAAGAAGCTCAGATCAAAGACCTGACAAAATATATAAATATAAATCAACGTGTTGTACACCTTAAACTTACCCGGTGTTATATGTCAAATCTATTTCAATAATTTTTAAGAAGTAACTATTTCTCTGGACAGAATTTAACCAATAAATCATTGCAGGGAGAGCAAGAGACACAAAAGGGCTCGGCTTTACCAGGCCCTGCGGGTCCAAGGAGAAAAACAGAATTTAGTCTGAAAAATGCCCCTCCTCTAGGAAAAAAAGGCAGGTTTTAAAGCATTTTCCCTGTAGAGAGATGCAAGCTCGCTTCTGAGTCTTCAAAGGAGAAGATGGTTCCAGGTGGGGCAGACGGGACTGTGAGGATGAATCAGGACCTGGAGTGACCCTGGTAAAGAAGGGCGAGGAGGTCCAACGGTATCTAGGGAGACAGCCTCCAGGCGAGCCTTGGTTTAAAGGGGATTTTGCAGAAGGGAGGGGAGCAGGGCTGAAAACCCCACAGGCCCACGGCGACTGCCGAAGCACTGAATCGCCATGGCCGCCAAATGCTAAGGGGGCTGACACAGACCAGGAAAGAGCTTAAGATGCATTTTCAAACCCAGGGAAATTCCCATCCAGGAGGATGAGAAAGCCCCAGAAATCCTGGAGAGCAGAAGAAGGGTGGAAGAGGACTTCCCTGGTGGTCCAGCAGTTAAGACTCCACACTTCCATTGCAAGGAGCATGGGTTTGAATTCCTAGTCTGGGAACTAAGATCCCACGTGCCACACACAGCACAGCCAAAAAAATTCTAAAAAAGAAGAGAGGTGAGAAAACTCCATGCTGCACGTGGCATGGCCAAAAAAAAAAATTTTTTTAAAAGAGAGATGAGAAAATGTTTGCTCCAAACAAGCAAAATGTCTTTGCTTTTGCCAAATGATAAGAAGGTATGCTTTTCTAATCTGACCTCCCTCTCAGCCAGGATCTAGGTTAGTGTGCACATGGAAGGCAAGTCAGGTGTGGGATCACACGGCCCAGCACAGGTTTGCCCATAATGACACATGCCAGATTCGCCTCACTTCCCATCCTGCCAGTGACCCGCCAGCCTAGTCAAACTCCAGGGTCTTGAAGAAGGCTGTCAGCCTCCCTGTGGACAAGAATGTTAAAAGGAGCTGGGTGGCAGAGCTGTTCAGGAGGTTCAGACCAGCTCAGGGGGAAGGAGGAGCAAGACTGCCCATTCGGGTCTGGGGTTTGGGGATGCAGCAGGGAATTCCAAGCAGAGGAAACAGCAGGTACAAAGGCACTGTGGTGGGAAACTCAGAAAGGGCCAGAGAGCATTCCTTCCTGGACAGTAACCAGGTAACTTCCTCACTACACTCTTACCTCTGCCTTTCTTGACCTAAGCAGCCCCTACAACACTTGTTTATCTCATGCCTCAAATGAGCATTTATGGAGCACCTACTGTATCCCAGGCACTGTCCTAGGCGCTGGTTCCCAGCCATGCATGAGGCAGACAAGGGCCCCTGCAATCATGACATCTTGAGCCCAACAGAGAGGACCACGCTGGACAAGCATCTCCAGCTCCATCCTCCTCCAGGGAATGCCCACCCAGACACCGGGATGTAAATGCTCCGAGTTCATGGATGACTCCTGAGTGAATATCTCCAGCCCAAACCTCTCCCCCTGAACACCAGATGCACGGTTTCCACTGTTTCCTTGAGAGCGACATTTGCATTTCTACCAAGCATTTAAACTCAACGTCTCTGAGACAAAATCATTCCACACCTTCCCCTCCACAAAACCTGTTCTTGCTTCTCCAGTCTTCCCACTTACTCAGACAAAAATCCGGAAATCATGCTCCATCCCCATCGTGGCGTGTGTGTGTGTGCGCACGTGCGCACGCACACACACACACAGACACATATAAGCCAATCCATAGCCAAGTCCTTCTGGTCCTAATGCCACTAAAAGAAAACTCCTGAATGTGATGACTTCTCCCTACTTACACAGCTACCACCCTGCTCCCTGTCATCGTCTCTCTCCTGAACCATTAAACTAAGCCTCACTAGTCTCCTACCTCCCACTTCTCACCACCCTACAATCTACTCTTGCCCAGGGGAACATTTTTAAAAGATAAATCAGACCCTTTCTCTCCCCAGCTCAGAACCCTAGACAACAAATCATGCTCTGGTTTGTCCTAAGAAAAAGCAATGTCCCAGTCCCATGGCCCCTCTCTGCTCCCTTCTACATCAGGCATCTTGAAAAGATTTCCCTCAATTCATTCTATCCACTGCCTCGCCCCTCAACTCACCTCAAGCCATTTTCATCTGCTGTGAAACTGCTCCCACCAAGGTGACTCAACACCCACCCTAGGCTCACACTACTGTCTCCTTGGTCCTTGGCATCCTTGGCCTTCTGGCCCTGACCCTGCTGCCTGTGCGTTCCCTCCACCCTCAAGCGATGCGCCCTCCCCCAGGGTTCTGGACACCAGCAATGCTCTGGTTCTCCTCTTTCTTCTCTGACTTCTCTTTCATTGTCTCTCGGACTCTTCTCCAGCTGGTGGGGTGCCCAGAGTTCAAAACTTGACACTCCTCTATATTTGTTGTAAACAGCCTCATCCACTTTCACTAACTCATCGCTAATTCCCTATCACTAATTCTCCCAGGCTTCCAAGCCTCGCCCAGATTCCAGCCCCAGACTTGTAATCAAGGTTTGTCCTGGCTGCAGCCCTGCAAACCAGCACATCAAAGCTAGTCACTACTTAACCACTTTATCCATACGCAGACCTTATTCCAATCCAGTTTCTCAAGTCAGAAATTTTGGCATCATCCAAATCTCCTCTCTCTCTCGACCCTGTGTCTAATTTATAACTTAGTTTTGTGGTCTAATCTGCGTCTTCATAGCGCTTGGATTTGTCTCTTCCTCCTACTGCTCCTGCCTTGGGGAAGGCCCTCATCACCTTCAGGCTCACCTCCTCCACTACATCCTTCTCAGTCCCAATGCTAAAGAGGTTTTCCTAAAATGCAAGAGGGTTTTCTAATCTGGCCCAGTCTCGCTCTTCCTTTGAACCCTTCACTGGCATACCAACTAGCTAGTGCTGCATGACAAATCACCCCAAAATGTGGTGGCTTCAAAGAACTGCCATTTGTTATAACTCGTGCATCTGTGGGCTGGCTGGGGTCACTCGACCTTGGCTGGGGCCACTTGTGGTCTATGAGGGAGCTAGGCGCTCGCTCAGTCTTGCTTCTCTGGGGAACATACCCTCCTGGGGCCAGCAGAAATGTGCAGGGTTCATAATTGACACATGGTCAATTTACTTTAATTCTACTGTCCAAAACAAGATACATGGCTGAACTTATGTCAAGAGGTGGGAAAACAAACTCTGTGCTTGGTGAATGGATATACAAAGTCACCTAGCAAGGGGCATAGGTACAGGGATGGGTGAGGAACTGGTCGTATTAATATGCAACTCATCAAAGAGCTTCCCATTGCCCTCAGGGTCACATTCCCACTCCCTGACATGCAGACCCTCCAAGAGCTGACCCAGCCACCTCACCAGCCACATCTCCTGTTTTCCTGAACTTCCAACCACTTCCCACCTTCCACAGCTCCGCAAACAGGCCCTGTCATTTCACACTCCAGGTTCATCTGTGCGCGTGATCTTTTTCATGCTGATTCTTTGGATCCCTACCCATTCTTCAAGATCAGGATCTAGCTCAGCAAGCGGTTCCTCCTAGGCTTACCTTCCCAACCCAAGGCTGGGTCACAGCCTCTGTTACACCCCTCCCCCTTCCATGATATCCCTTTATTGCACTTATCCCTGTACAAAGGTGTCCATTTCCACCCCTAGATATTGAATGCATTAGGGCAGTATATTACTTTGCTATTACCACTGTGGGATTCCCAGGTGGTGCAGCGGTAAAGAATCTACCTACCAGTGCAGGAGAAGCAAGAGACTCAGGTTCGAACCCTGGGTCAGGAAGAACCCCTGGAGTAGGAAATGGATCCCTACTCCAGTATTCTTGCCTGGAGAATCCCATGGACAGGGGAGCCTGGCGGCTACGGTCCATGGAGCCACATAAGCTGGACACGGCTGAGCACGCCAGGCCATGCATTACCACTGTAACAGGTTGCCTCAAACTGAGTGGTTTAAACAACATAAATTTATTCTCTTACTGTTCTGGAGGTCAGAAGTCCAGAATCAGTTTCACTGAGCTAAAGCTGGTTTTCTCTGGAGCCTCTGAGGGGGGAATCTATTTCCTCGCCTTCTTCAGCTTCTATTGGCCAACTGGATTCCTTGGCTTATGGCCCCCTCCTCCTCCGTCTTCCAAGAGCGAGAGCATCACTTCAGTCTGCTCACATCACCTTCTCTTCTTGCCAAATTTCTGTCTGTCTCTATCTATAAAACACGTGATTGTGATTACACATAGGGTTCACCTGGATAATCCAGGATAAACTCCCAGCTTAAGATCCTTAACTTAATCACATCTGCAAAGTTAATTTTGCCATATAAGATGACACTCACAGGTTCTGAGGATTGTTGTTCAGTTGCTAATTCATGTCTGACTCTTTGCGACTTCATGGACTGCAGAATGCCAGGCTTCCCTGTCCTTCACTATCTCCCGGACTTTGCTCAAACTTATATCCACTGAGTCAGTGATTCATCCAATCATTTTATCCTCTGTCATCCCCTTCTCCTCCTGCCCTCAATCTTTCCCACCATCAGGATCTATTCCAGTGAATCAGCTCTTCTCATCAGGTGGCTGAAGTAGTAGAGCTTCAGCTTTAGCATCTGTCCTTCCAGTGAATATTCACGGTTGATTTCCTTCAGGATTGACTGGTTTGATCTCCTTGCTGTCCAAGGGACTCTCAAGAGTCTTCCCCAGCACCGCAATTCAAAAGCATCAATTCTTTGGCGCTCAGCCTTCTTGATGGTCCAGCTCTCACATCCATACATGACTACCGGAAAAACCATAGCTTTGACTAGATGGACGGGGGCTAATATTTAGCCTACCATAGACAGTTCTCATGCTTCTTCTTCTTGCCTCCCTTCCACCTGGCTCAGGACCTGGCCCGTGATGGGCCACTGGGGGAAGGAAAGAATGAATGAGTGAGAGAATGAATGCAGTACCAGAGGGGCCACGGAGGTGCCAGGGCTCCCGACAGGCTGGCAAAATCAGTGAAAACTCAAGCTCCTAAAATTCCCTATCCCCTGTGCTCACCGTAACAGAGAATATTCTCTATAATAAATAAGAGATCAAACCAGGCCCTCTGTGCAATGCAGGAGCCAGGCTGCCTGAGCTAAAAAGGAAGAAGATTCCTCCCCAGAACTGCAGAGCCAGAGCTGTGAGCTCACCCCACAGAAGCGTTAACCCCCTGTTCCTCGTCATAACTGCACAGACTAGGCTGTGTGCTGGTTCCATGGAAACCATTCTCTCCCATTCCTGTGTATTTAACAGAAACTTGTGGCTACTACTCTGTGCTAGTCACCTAAAACATGATGCCTGCCCTCAAGGAGCTGCCAGTCCACATTTTTTAGAGCACCTTTGAAATGACTGACCCTCCACCCTGCACAATTTCCAAACACTCTGGAGCTCATGGAGTTTTGTTCCTTACACTTTCAGAGCCCCTCCTGGGAGAGAGGCTCTATTCATTCAACAAATATTGACACCAAGGATATGGCAAGCCCTATATCAGCCCTTCCATTCATTGTGAGGCTACCCTATGAGTTTCCCACTGGCCACAGGTTGACATTCCTCTGCAGGACTTTTGGAGCCTACCACCTGGCCCTGATCATTCCCACACAGTGCCAAAGACTGCAGAGAAGTTGGGAGGCTGCCTGGGATGGAAAGTGGGGAATGGCTATTGCAACATCACTGGTGATTCAACCCAGAGAGGGTTTTGTTCAGGTAGGGGAGGAGTCAAGCTGTAGCTTGGATACACTGATAATGCAGGAAACAGGACTATCAAAACAACCATAAAAATAGCCACTAATTATTTAATTAGCTCTTACTGTGCACCAGACTGCGCTGGGTACTCAATGCAGATTATCTCACTTGACCCTCCTAACATTCCTGTAAGGTAAATATTCTTAGCCCCACTTTACAGATGAGGAAACTGAGGCACAGAGAAATACAGGCACATGGCCTTGGCATACAACTGCAAGCCGAGCCAGGATTGGAGTTCACTATGCTTACACTCTTCCTTCCAAAAGTTGACCGTGAAAGGGAAGGTAAGCCGTGTGTGAAGCAGAAAGTGCCATGGTCAAGTGACCTCATGGTTAGCGGAAGTTATTATTAAGTAGAAGAACATAAACAGGTTTGTGCATAAGATAACAGACTGGAACAGGTACTGATGGGTGGGGACTCAACCGATGGAGGAGGCAGGATCCAGGGCATGGATGAGGACGGTGCCAGGTCCAAGAGAGGAGGAGAAGGTGGCCAGAGGCCCGTACGGTGTCAGAGGGCCTGGGGCAAGTGTCAGGTTGGAGGCAAATGGCTCCAATATTCACTGTCTCCAAACATCCCTCATCATCTCTCTGCTAGATGGAGCCTCACAATGAGCTAAGTGTAGTTTAAGTGAAGCAACAGAGGTTCGGGGAGGTGATACAATTTGCCCAAGGTCAACAAGTTGGTGGAAGAGCTGGAACGCAAACCTACTTGTCCACAAATACAACTCTGACCATGTGAGGCCATGTGTGGGGATTCAGTCCCACGATGTGGGTAGATAAGGAGACTAGACCTCAAGCTCAGACACCCTGGAGGGACACAGAAATCAGGACTAGCTGGCATAAACAGGCAAGGCTGCAGAGTCTCTGCAATCAACTCTGCCCCAAGCACCACAGTGATGCTTGGAACACACACTGCGCTCAAAATTTCAATTCAAGACTGCAAGGTGGAACCAAGGCCCCCAGAGACTTCCTCCCACTCCTAGACACTTCTAGGAAGACAGAGCCCTACTGGAGAACATCTGAAGTCAGAAGATTAAGCAGGAGAAGGTGGGCAAGGAAAGCAGGAAGAGAGCCCAGAACGAGAGGCATGAGGAGAGACCAACTTAGGATGAAAGAGACTGTCTGCCACCCGTGCACAGCTGAAAGCGCTGAGGTGGGGAATCTTCCTGGAGGCACTGCTTCTGGCCTGCATGTTCCTCTGTGAGTCCTGTTTGCTCCTCTGGCTCTCCTCCCATCTTTGGAGCTCAGTTCCGTTCAGTTCAGTCGCTTAGTCACGTTAGAGAACGGACTGAAGGCTCAGCTCCCATGCAGCCCCCAAGCAGAGGGAGCCCAACCAAGGGGCTGAGGAAGGAAAGGAGGAAGAAGGTGGCACCAGACCTCCAGGCATTCAGTCATTCACTCATTTACCGAAGCTTCCAATCAACAAATATGTATTGGGCGCCTACAAAGTATCGGCACTGAGAGTAAAAAGATGAGCAAAGGGACAGACACATCCGTGATCTCAGGGAGTTTATGGTCAAGAAGGGAGGGAGACTTGAATCAGACAATCTCAGAAATAGAGGTAAAGCCGTTATAATCAGGGCAATGAGCACAAGGCATGTGATCTCACGAGTGCATGCAACAGGGACTGGCTTATCAAGGGCTCAGAGTGGCTTCCCTAAGGCAGTAGCCTGTGGCCTGCCACCAGAAACGTGGAGGACTATCCAGGGGGCAACGGGCAGAGCGCCCAGGCAGAGGGGACAGGGGCCACGTGGAACACTACGGCAGGGCGGTGGCGCCGGCATCGACAGAGGAACAGAGCATGCGCGAGCCGTAGTGCGTAAAGGGTTCCAGCAACGTGGCGCCACCTGGAGGGAGCCTGAGCAGCAGCAGCTACCACTTGAGCAACTATAACCAGTCATGTATAGGACGGTAATATAACTAACAATAATGGGACCAATCATAGCGGAAAGCTGTCAGAATCTACACCATTCACAATAACCAAGATATGGAAACGGCCTAAAGATCTGTCAACGGATGGGTAGAGGCTGGACACACTCACACGCACACACACACAATGGAATACTATTCAGCCACAAAGAAGGAAGTCCTGACATTTGTGACGACAGGGATGAACTTGGAGGGCATTATGCTAAGCGATATAAGCCAGACAAAGACAAATACTGTATGGTATCACTTACCTGTGTAATATCTAAAAGAGAAAAGAAAACTAATTTATAGAAACAGAGAATAGAATGGTTTCCAGGGGCTAGGAGGGAGGGAGAATGGGGAGATTAAAGGTCAAAGCATCTAAAACGCTAGTCACATGATGAGTAAGTTCTGAGAATCTACTGTGCTATGTGGTCACAAGAATTAATAAAGTTTGAAAGTAGCTGAGAGAAAAAAAAAATTAAAACTTGTGTAGAACGTACTCCATGACAGGCACTGATGTAAGCCCTTTTCACATTAAGCCATTTAATTCTCACAGTAATTCTGGCAGGTAAATACCATCGATACATCCATTTTACATAAAACACCCAGAGATGTGAAGCAACTTTCCCAGGGCCGCACAGCTAGTAAGCAGTGGTACCTGTAAACCCGAGCTGCAGCATCTGACTCCAGGGCCTGAACCACCACCCTGATTACTGAGCACCTACCCTATGCCATGCCCCCCACAGTGCTTTATACACATTTCCTGTTGGCCCCTCAAGGCAACGCTGTGGAGTGGGCACCATCAGTACCATCTTGTGGATGAGGAAACTGAGACGCAGAAACAGGTGGGGCTTCCCCGAAGTCACACGATTAGTACACGAAGTAGTTGAGTTCAGAACCCAGGACTCCAGAGCCGTAGGGAAGGGTAGAGGGGATAAGAAAGGGCTACGGATGTCAGCACACGGAACGGGGCCACTGGGGGATCTTTCAGCAGCAGTAGACAGACTCATTCACTACTTTAGGGAAAAAGGGTATTTGTTGGAATTGCTCATGTGCATGGGTATGAGGGGTATGATATAATACAAAATATAAATATTTGCCTCTGTGTCCTGGTTCCTTGCACACAACTCTTAAAGCCATTGGCATCTCCAGAGTATTAAGAGTGGCTTTTGTATGGTAATGAGATGGTTGGTGGCTGGGGGTCCCTAGAGAGTTGCAGGAGCGGGGCTGGCTGCTGAAAGACCTAGGCGAGAGTGGAGGGTTGGAATTTTCAGCCCCACCTCCACACAGACTCCTACCTCGGCCCCCTCCAGGGAGGGGAGACTGGCTAGAGACCAAGCTGGTCACCAACGGCCTGTGATTTAATCAGCCACATCTACATAGTGACATGGAGGTTACCAACTGGGTTTGGAGAGCTTCTGAGTTGCTGAATCAAGATGCTGGAAAGGTGACGAGACCAGAGAAGGTACTGAAGCTTCGAGCCCCTTCCCCATATCTTGCCCTGGGCATCTCTTCCATTTGGCTGTTCATGCATTGGGTCCTTTGTAAGAAATCAGTAAATGTAAATAAAGTGGTTGTCTGAGTTCTATGAGCTGTTCTAGGAAATTATCAGACCTGATGAGGGATTACAGGAACCCCTAATTTATAGCCAGTCAGTCAGTCAGAAGTACCAGAAGCCCGGAACTGGCAACTAGTATCTGAAGAAAGCCTGACGTGCTGCGGTCCATGGGGTCGCAAAGAGTCAGACACGACTGGGTGACTGAACAACAGCAACAACAATCTGCAGGAGAGGGGACAAGTCTTGTGCGATGAGCCCTTGAACTTGTGGGGTCTGAGGCTAATTCTGGGTATTTAGTGTCAGAATCGAATTGAATGGTTGGACACACAGCTGGTGCTGGAGAATCAGAGAATTGGTTTTGGTGTCAGAAGACCCCACATACTTAGTATCGGTAGTGCTGCGAGTAAAAACTGTTCAGCAGGTCATGGCCGAACCGCAGAACGGCCTCCCTTATAGCCTGGGGCGGCTCACAGGGCCCTCGGCGCACTCAACAGGGCCTTATATATATCAGTATATCACAGGAAGCCAGTGCCTCCCCAGAAGGTGGTGAGGTTGGCCTGAAATCTGTCTAGTTTAATCTGGGTTAAACAGAAGCTGTTAGTATCGAAAATCAGTGGGGAGAAAGTGGGGGTCAGGGGTCTGATCGGGAGGAGGTGGCATGGGGCAAGGTCAGTGCTCAGGGTTACAGGTGAGGATGAACAGGATAAAGTCAGGGGGTGGAGGGCGGGAGGGAGACTCACGTTCATGACACACAGAGAAAGAAAGAAATGCACAGAACTCTCATTAGCTGCTGAACGAAGAAGGCTGACCAGCCCTGACATTTTGACAGGAAGGAAGGTCAGCATACCAGGGGTCAGTTTAACCAAGCGCCGCAAATGTCCACGGGGCCAGCTGTTAGCGTGGCAGAACGTGGCCAGGGAGGAGCAGAACTGAGGCCAATCTATGCCTCTGAGTGTCAGCTCCATGGACTGTCTCAGGGGCAAGATGTAAGCAAGGCGGACAGCCGACAGCTCAGAATGACAGGGTAGCGGGGTGCCTGTGTGTCAGAAGGGCAGCGTGGCGGAATAGCTGCATATCGCAGTGTCAGTTGTGGGGAAGGTTGCTTTGACGGGCTGTCTGTGAATGGGGATGTCAGCGTGGCCTGCGGCTGAGGCGAGCCAGCAACGTTGACCTCTATTCCCTGGGATCCATGCCACGAAATACCAGGTGTTGGGAGCTTGGCACCCTCCTGGCAGGGCAGAGGCACTGCTCTCCCATCCACATCAGGAATTATAAAAGGGGAAAGGAGGTGTATCAGTCTGCTAGAGCTGCTATCACAAAGTACCACAGACTAACTTAAGCAACAGGAAATTTTTTTAATTTTTAGTTATTTATTTCATTGCTGCGCACGGGCTTTCTCTACTTGCATCAAGCAGGGACTACTCTTCGCTGCAGGGCTTCTCATTGCCGTAGCTTCTGTTGCTGCAGAACACAAGGTCTGGGTGTGTGGGCTCAGTGGTTGCGGCCCCCAGGCTCTAGAATGCAGGTTCACAGTCGTGGCGCACAGGCTCAATTGCTTTTCGGCACGTGGAATCTTTCCAGACCAAGAATCGAACCTGTGTCCCCTGCACTGACAGGTGGATTCTTGTCCACTGGACCACCAGGGAAGCCCAAGAGCAGAAATTCTTCATGTCACAGCTGTGGAAGCTAGAAGTCCAAGATTAAGGTGTCCGCTGGTTTGGTTTCTTCTAAGTCCTCTTTCCTTGACTTATACGTGACTGTTTCCTCCCTGTGTCTTCCTTCTGTGTATGTCCCTGTCCTAATCTCTTCTTACAAGGACACCAGTCATATTGGACTAAGGACACTCACATGACCTCATTTTACCCTAACCACCTCTTAAAGGCCCTGTCTCCAAATCCAATCACATTCTGCAGTACTGGGGACTTGAGACCTCAACATATGAATTGCAAGGTAGGAGAGACACAATCCAGCCCATTACAGGAGACAATTAAGGAAATGAGACTAAGGAGCTACTCAGTGTCAGGACTGGGCAGAGAAAGAGACAGCCAGCAGATGTCAAGGGCTCAATCAGGGAAGACTTCTCGGTGGAGGAAGAATGGTAGACCAAACTTGATGCAGACTCATGGAGGCTCCAAGCAGCCCACGGGTATCTAGATCTGTGGAAAACTGGGGTAGAGACAAGGCAAATTCAGGAAGGAGAAACCTCCCAGAAAGCTCTGATCCGGAGGTTACCTTCTAGAGGAAAGCCTGGAAGACTGAATTCAAGTCTCCCCAAAGTAGGGCCAGGTTTAATAGCTAATAGGCACTTTGTTCCCGTTTTTTTTAGAGACTTTGGAGCTTCAAGAGTATGCAATTTGAGATGTGACCAGTCTAGGCTCCAATCAAGGCTCGGTCATGGTGTGTGTCACCTCGGATACCCACGTGACTTCCCTGAGCCTCCATTTCCTCATCCATTCAGTGGGAACGATCCTAATGCCAACATCCCATGCGTACTGTGAGACGGTTGAAATGCAACGTGGAAGCACCTAGAACTTGGCCGGTAACAGGGCTCCATAAACAGCAGTGATAGAACGTCCCTCAGCCACTTCCCTCAGTCCTGTGGCTAAGACTCTGCACTCCCAATACAGGGGGCCTGGGTCCGACCCCTGGTCAGGGACTAGATCGCACATCCTGCCACTAAGAGTTCGCACACTGCAACGAAGACCTAGCACAGTCAAATAAATACATATTTTAAAAAATAATAATAATAAGCAGCAGTGAGATGACGAATCTGCAGGTCTTTGATTTTATGACGCCCTCCTCAGGCTCAAGCCCCTGGTGCAAGGGGCTCCCCTCACCATGTGCCCTTGAATCCAGGGAAACTGCCAGTCCCTACCCGGGGGGTCCTCCCCTCCCCGCACAAGTCATGCCTTCCTCTCCTTCAGGTTTTGGCTCATGTATCTCCTCCCTGGATGAAGCTAATTAAAATCACAACCCTTCCCACTCCCTGCCCTTTGTCCCAGCTTCATTTTTCTCATGGAACTCATCACGTATAACACACTCTCTATTTTACTCATTAACATTTGTGGTCCATCTCCCCGGTCTTGAGAATGATGGTTCCAGGAATGCAAGAATTCTTATGTGGTATTCACCAACTCCTAGAAAGACATGTAAATCAGAGGAAATGCTTAATAAATGCTTGTCGCCTGAGTGAGTCAAGACGAAGTGCCAGTGCCACGGTGCAGGGGCTGCAGGTCCAGCCAGCTCTGGGAAGGGACCGAATCTTTAGATTTGTGGGAACTAGGTGAGGTGGGGTGGCACTTCCACCCTGTCTTTCCCTGGGGGTTAAGGATGATCTGGAGGTTGTGACCCCCAACCCTGCCCAGGTCTCCTGGGATCAAGGCAGCCAGCTTTGCAGAGAGGATGGGAGAAGTGGCCGCTCAGGTATAAAGCCTCCAGCTGGAACAGCTGTATCTGAAAAGTAAATCACTTTCTCTGCGGTTTGCCCATTTCTGGCTCAGGAAACTGAAACACTTCATTTCACGGCCTCTGATTACCAGGGGAAAGCCCAAGGCTGGGGGTGGGGTGGGGGGAGGCTGCAGTGGTCTCTGCCCAAGACACACACACCCCGCCACACACCCCCACACACACCCCTAGTAGAATACCACCTTCTGTACACAGAGCTAGTGACCACTAGGCCTGCTGTCCATGGTGCTGAGCATCTTCCCCAGGCCCGTCCATCAGATGTACACTCCTCTGGGCACACTCCAGGTTGTGCACATCCTTCCCGCAGCCAGGGCTCAGGAGTAGACATAACCCCGGGTGTGCTCCAAGCAGTGCAGGTTCAGGGGCACACTTGGAAACACCTGTGCAGATATACATGTATATGCACACATCTAGGCTTGCACACATGTATGTAGAGTCACATACAAGGCCCACAGGCTACACTGGTCCTCGGCAATACCAAAGGGCAGACTTCTGCAGAGGAGGGCTGGCCCTCACAACAGAAGGATGCTTGGAACAGCTCCAGGCCCTGGGCTCCCAGGGAAGGCTGGGACTCTGAGAGCCCCCTGGTAGAGCTGGCTAGACACAGTCTCAGTGTTCCCAGACAGGCCCTTCCAAGGATGACCCAGGAGTCCCCTGTTTTCAGGCATGGATATTGTGCTTGTGGGCTGAGGAGAGAAGCCAATACTCAGATGAACCCAGAGAAAGCTAAATCTGAGCCCAGGGCCCCTGGGACACTTTGCTCGTACCTTCAGACTCTAGAGCCTGGAAACAGACGGGGCTAGGGCTGGGTCTGGGACTAGGATGGAGCTAGGGAGGGGTTGAGGTTGGGGCTGGAGAAGGAGCTGGCCTGAGCTGACACTGGCGCAGGGACTGAGTTTGACATCTGGGCTGAATCTGGTAGGTGGCTGTCCCGGGGAGCAGACATACGATCCTGAGGGTCTTCAGCTCCAGCAGAGCTGGAAAGTCAAGAGACGAGGGCTTGGGTGCGATTGGTCCAGGTCTGCATCAAGTGGCGGCTGATGGATGACTTGCTGTTTTGGTTAATGAGGTGAAATAGGAATGAGGCAATGGCAACCTGAGCCTGGGGTCTGCCCTAAAACATTGACAGCAAGAGTGCCAGCCTTCCAACCAGCTTCTTGCCTATCCTGACAGAGTGGTCTTCCCTGATGCAGGGGAGGGACAGGATGGTCCCTAGAGTGTCTGTGACTGAGATGTCAGCCTGAGGTCCTCAGACCCCCTCCACCTATGCCTATGATAGGAGTCTCCATTTCTCCCCTCTCCCCCACCCACCTCCTACCCAAGACTCAGCCCCCTCACCGGAAGAGCTCTGTGTAAGCTGGAATCCAGAGTCCCAGCATGGGCCAGGGGAGGCAGGGAGGAACTAGATTGAACTGGAGTCAGAAAGAACTGATAGAAACCTGACTGCCATCAAGTTGTGAAAAATCTCTAAAATATAAACAAACACAAACAAACCAGCTATGTGGCCTCTGGCAAGTCACCTAGCCCACTGAGCCTCAGTTTCCTCATCTGTAAAATGGGAACAGTACCCTTTTCTTCACAGACCCTGAGGCTGAGGTGGAATAACCACATTCAGCTCAGGGACTCTGGGTGCTGTCATCCCACTTGGTCCTCCAAGAGTGGTCTTGAGTCTCAGAAGCAGACAGACAGAGCTAGAGCATGGATCAAGGTAGAAGAGAGGGGAACCCAACTGCTCTTCATATCTTTTCTCCAAAGCACCCAAGATCTACTCAGAAAGGAGGCAGGGCCAAGTTTAGCAGAAACTGCCCAGAGTCTTGCCTGGGGATAACAATTAGTGTCCATACCACACCAAGTGGCATTTTCTGAGCACCTTCTGAGCCTAATGTGGCATGTAGATAAGCAACAATGCAAAAGTCTGCCCTGTATGCAAGAGCATCCCCCGAAGAGAAGAGAGACACAGACTTAAATCACTGCCATACAAGAGAAACCAAGAGATGTGGGCCACAGCGTTGCCAGGTAAAATACAGGAGGCCCAGTTAAATTCAAATTTCAGATAAATAACAAATAACATTTACTATAAATCTGTCCCATACAATATTTGGGACACATTTATACTCATTAGTCATAGTTATCTGAAACTCACAATTACTTGGGCATCCTATACTTTTATTTGCTGAATCTGACCACCCTAGTCATAGGTGAGGCAGCTGTGAAATGCGCACTTGGGTCAGATGATCTCAAGTTCAAATTCCAGTTCTCCCAACTATGGACTGGGTCAGCAGGGGATAGTAGTTTAACCTCTCTGGGCCATGTGGCCCCATCAATGAAATAAATTCTATGTCTTGACCTCGGTGGTATTTACATGCTGGATGCTTCATAATTACTTGTTGTATTGTACATTCATACTTTACATACTTTTCTGTGTGTTTGTTGTATTGCTCAGCAACAATAACAAAATATTAAATTTTTAATATATACATTCAGTTCAGTTCAGTTCAGTCACTCAATCATGTCCGACTCTTTGTGACCCCATGAACCGTAGCAAGCCAGGCCTCCCTGTCCAATCGCCAACTCCTGGAATCCACCTAAACCCATGTCCATCGAGTCGGTGATGCCATCCAGCCATCTCCTCCTCTGTCATCCCCTTCTCCTGCCCTCAATCTTTCTCGGTATCAGGGTCTTTTCAAATGAGTTAGCTCTTCACATCAGGTGGCCGAAGTATTGGAGTTACAGCTTCAACATCAGTCCTTCCAATGAACACCCAGGACTGATCTCCTTTAGGATGGACTGGTTGGATCTCCTTGCAGTCCAAGGGACTCTCAAGGGTCTTCTCCAACATCACAGTTCAAAAGCATCAGTTCTTCAGTGCTCAGCTTTCTTCACAGTCCAACTCTCACATCCATACATGACCACTGGAAAACCATAACCTTGACTAGACGGACCTTTGTTGGCAAAGTAATGTCTCTGCTTTTTAATGCTGTCTAGGTTCGTCATAACTTTCCTTCCAAGGAGTAAGCATCTTTTAATTTCATGGCTGCAATCACCATCTGCAGTGATCTTGAAGCCCAGAAAAATAAGGTCAGCCACCGTTTCCCCATCTATTTGCCGCGAAGTGATGGGGCTGGATGCCATGATCTTAGTTTTCTGAATGTTGAGCTTTAAGCCAACTTTTTACTCTCCTCTTTCACTTTCATCAAGAGGCTCTTTAGTCCTTCTTCACTTTCTGCCTTATTAAATGAGATAAAGTATGTGGATGGCCCCTGGCATAGGGCCTGGTAAGTGGTCAGCTTTTTTTTTTTATACAGAAATACAAATGTTTCTAGAAGCTCCAAAGGTTGTGACAGCACAGAGTAGACAAAGAATCCTTCCCACTGGAAAAATCCCTGCAGACTTCATGGAGGAGGTGATATCTGGACTCTGAAGGAGGAGCTAGATTTCATAAGGGAAGGCAGAGCAGATAATGTCAACACATGACAATACTGTACTGTATGAAAAGTTCAGTGAGAGGGGAGTTTAGAAAGCTCCTGCTGGCAGCTGTGAAGGGAAAGACACAGACTAGGGCAAGCTGAGACAGGAGTCAAGAAAACTGCTGGGAAGCCGGATATAGAGGCGACATATGACAGCTACCTGGACTAGGGTGGAGCAGAAAGCCAGAAAGAAGGGAACAGAGCTATGGGAGTAAAATCAATGATATGGGGCTGCTGAGGCAGAGAATGGCTGACGCGCCACCCAGGGTTCCAGTGCCCTAAGAAGAAATGCAAAAGAACGAAGGGATCGATTGTGCGATGGAATCCTGCCCACATTCCCCCAGCTTACTGCCAACATCTATGAGTCTCTTCCTGGATAAGGGAGTATGCTCAGACCGTACACAGGGCCGGCTGGAAGTATCCGAAGTTGTTGACAGCCAATGACTGATGGCAGTTGGTGGATAAACCACCCCTTTTCTTCACCGTTGTCTGGGATAACTTGGAGACATGTTCTATGCTGTCTGCAGCAGAATTACACTCCAGTTGTAACAGCAGCTGATTCACATCACATTCTGCATTGGTTCTTTTCCCTTCCCTGTCTCACTTCCCTTCCCTCTACCATTATTTTCCAGGTCACTCCTCCAATAAGCTAGGTGGGCTTGAATCCTTGCTTCAGGGTCAACTTCTAGAAAAGCAAACTAAGATCTGAAACTTGATTAGGTAGTGACCTCCCCATCATAGGAACTATTCGAGGAACAGCTAAACAACTTTCCTTGCAAGATCACAAAGTGCAGCTCACTCTAGCACCGAGTGAAAACCAGCTTTTATTCCTGCAAGTTCATCAGACATTTGCCTGAGCACCTAGTCAGGGCCTGCTTGGCTCTGCAGAGAACATGGTCCCTGCACCTTTGCCCAGGGCTCATAGCTGGGACAGGGTCAGGATGCTGGATTCTGGGCATTCCCTGGGTCAGGCGAGACAGTGCAGCAGGAGAAATGTTGGGGGCATCTGTCCAGTCTCTGCTTCCTTGTCTCTGCTCCCTTTGGCCCACCGGGCCTGGGGTCCCCATTTCTGAGTCCTGTTCCCCAGTCCTAAACCTCAACTTTCATTAGAAGGAGTGTGAGGAGGCAAATCTGATCTTGAGAGCTTCTGCTCAGTTCTACTTCCGGGAAGGTCACTCACCAAAGTGGGTTGTGAGCGTCTCAAAGCAGTTTCTGAGTCAGGAGATGTTGGGAACATCATGGCCCAGGGGGCTGGGGCCACACTAGTCAGATCACTGACCGTGACCAGCTCAGATGCTCCCAGCCTCCTCCAGGCTCTGCAGGAGGTCCATAGTGCGCTGTCCCACACTCAGTAGAGAGAGGCCAGGCCCCATCCCCTGAGAGACTGAGGGTTCCCTCCCGGCACTGCCGCTGACACCAATGAGTCTCCTCCGCTCCAGGGCTCAGGTTCTTCATGGGGACAGGCCTGGCTCTGCTGAGCTGGGAGGACTGGTGAGAAGGACCAATGTAAGAAAATTAAATTCCCTGGTATGTACTGAAAACCCACCACAGGCCAAAGCATCTCTGAAGACTTGAACCCAGACATTAATAGGAGAGCCCGGTCCTTTTGGCATCCCCCTTTGGTGAGAAATCAAGCCCCGAATGAACACAACACACAGGCCTTTTCTCTAACAGAAGGCTGAACAAGGTCCTCTGGGAACACAGAGGAGTAGGTGATCTCTTCAGTCCGACGGGCCAGGAGGGGGTTAGGGAAAGCTGAGTGAGTAGGAAGCTGGCATGACTTGTGTATCCCACAGATGTTTTTTTGCTTGTCTTTTGCATTCAAACACCACATTGGGCACATAGAAATAAAACAGAAAACCCAGCAAAACATCCCTGCCTTCATGGAGCTTCTGGTCTGGTGGAGAGAAAGTTAAAAATAAAATTATAAAACAAAATACACAAAATGTGTCAGTGATGTATGCTATGGAGAAAAATAAAGTGGAAAGAAGGTAGTAGGAAGTGCTAGAGAAAGAGGACGTCGGCAGCTTTAAAGAAGGAGGTCATGAAAGGCACCCTTGAGAAGGTACAGAGAACTGGGAGGCGGGGGGAGTGCGGAGCAAGAGAAGAGCAAGTGCAAAGGCCCAGAGGCAGGAGCCTGCTTTGTGTGGTCAAGAAAAGGCCAGGAAGCCAGTGCAGCTAAAGCCGAGCAAGCATGGGAGAAGCAGTAGGGAGTGAGGTCAGGGAGGCCATGGGGGCCAGAGCGTGTAAGATCCTCAAGGCCATAGTGAGGACAGCAGTTTTCTCTCTAAGTGAGATGGGAAGCCTGCGCAGGGGTTTTCATCAAAGGAACAGTGTGCTTGGATATGCAGATGATAGACGGGAATAGAGAGAGGAAGGACAGAGACAGGGTGCCCCGTGATGAGCCCCCTGGGCCGAGGCTGGTGGGAATGGCCAGATTCTTGCTGCTGCTGCTGCTGCTGCTGCTGCTAAGTCACTTCAGTCATGTCCAACTCTGTGCGACCCCATAGACGGCAGCCCACCAGGCGCCCCCATCCCTGGGATTCTCCAGGCAAGAACACTGGAGTGGGTCGCCATTTCCTTCTCCGCATGAAAGTGAAAAGTGAAAGCGAAGTCGCTCAGTCGTGTCCGACTCTTCACGATCCCATGGACTGCAGCCTACCAGGCTCCTCTGCCCATGGGGTTTTCCAGGCAAGAGGACTGGAGTGGGGTGCCATCACCTTGCTATACTGGGAAATTAGAGGCAACAGATTTGGTGACAAATCAGATTTGGGGATGCTGGGTATGAGAGAGAGGAGAAAAAGATGAGGTTTAGGGTTGCACAGCCTGAAGGGCAGGGTACCATTCCCTGTGATAGGGAAAGCCACAGGGGCAGCTTGCCAGAGCAGGTCAAAATTTCCAAGGATAGAAGAATGGCAAGGGCTTGGGGCTTCCATGGTGAGTCAGGAAGTAAAGAATCTGCCTGCGATGCAGGAAACCAGGGTTTGATCCCTGGGTCAGGAAAATTCCCTGAAGAAGGGAATGGCTACCCACTCCAGTAGTCTTGCCTGGAGAATTCCACAGACGGGCTACAGTCCTTGGGATTGCAAAGAGTCAGACATGACCGAGTGACTAACACTGTCACACTCTGCAGGCTGAAGGAACAGCACAGAAAACGGTGAACACACACAGTGTGGCCTGGGGCCCCTGCGTGCTCCTGAGGGCTGCTAAAGCCTGGAATATGTGGTGCAGCCAGGGTGGGGTGGCTGGAGGCGGAGCAGGAAAGGTCGACTGAGGCTGACTTAGCACTTGGGACTGATCCCAGGAGACCCCACCAAGACTCTGAGAAATAGAGTGAAGAGGGCCCAAGTCACCGCTTAGAACAAGCACTCCAGCCACACTGGGGACCCCTCGTTGCAGAGGGAGGGGCTTGAGACAGGGACTTCACGGGGCAGCCAGCCGTGGCTTGGCTGAGTGGCAGGAGAGGGTGAGCCTGAGTTTGGGCAGCAGCGGTGGAGAGGAGAGGAGACCTCTCTGGCAGAGACCCCTGGTGGGGAGCCTGGTGGCCAAGTGGTGAGTAATGGAAAGAGGGCGTCGATGACAACAACCAGATTCCTAATCAGGGCACTGAGTGGTCTGAGACCATATAAAGGAAAGGAGGGATGGGCAGGCATCTGGCGGTCACAGACCATAGGTGTGACGAGGGCCAGGGAGGGGCCCCAGGCTGAGCGATGCCAGCACCCAGCTCAGCCCCAGGCACAACAGGCCTTTCCACCCTGTCCACCAGGCAGGATGCAACACGGGCCTCAGCCAAACGGACCCTCAGCCCCAGAGGGCCCCAGGCCTGCAGGAGATGCCAGACTGGGTACCCAAGTAGGGGCAGCGGCTCCATTTCCAAGGTCAAGTCCCGGGCCCGGCAGGACCCCACTCCCCTCACTCCCATTTCAGCTGATATAAAACTAAGCGGCACTGGGCCTGCATGCTCTTCACATCAGCACAACAAGATGCTTAGTCAATAAAATAGTTGAGCCAAGTGAACTCAGCATGCGACTCCAAGAGGAGTTTTTTTTTTTTTTTCCAGGGGAAATGTTATCATTTTCCATTCCTGTTTAATGAATCATGGGAATTATAGCAACATTACAAATGGCTTTCTGTGCAGGCTATTACTTTGTTTCTGCAGGGTTCTAATGGCAGGCCCGCTTCACTGAAGGCTCAGCCTGCCCCCGGCTAAGAAGAATAATGGTATTATTATAAGCAGTCCCCTTACAAAGCTCCAGCCCAGGAGGGGTGGTCACCCAGGACTTTATGAATTGGGTCTAAAGTGGGAAGCCCCGAGTGATTGATTTGGGAATTTCCCAGGGAGTCTGCACAGGGCACTGTCTGCTGAGACCGGGCACAGCTAAGCCATGTCTCCCAGCGCTCAGGTCGAAAAATCGGTGAGGGGGTTGGAGAGGGGGAGGATGGGTGAGCGCTTTTCTGAGCTGAGTGTGGAATGGAGGGAGTGGCAGTGAACAGGACAAACTCAGTCCTCAAGGGATGCATGGTGCTCAGAGATGGGGACCACAAAAGCCCACTAGCCTGGTCTCTGTCCATGGAAGCTTCCAGCCAAGGCAGGGACAGAGGAGAGAAGAAGGTGGGGTGAAGGGAGACAGGCGTCCAGTCCTCACCGCTAACAGCCAGCTGAATCAGGCGCAGTGCGCAGAGAAAGCTGTAGGTGCAGCTGGCCCTCCCCCAGACCCGGGGCCCCCTCTCACTCCCAAGCGAGCATGGGCCATAGCTGGTGTCCTCCCTGAGAATACCCAGTCTGCCCAGAGCAAAGGCTTGCTGCCTAGCTATAAGAATAAGCTCCACAGTCTTGCTTCTTTTAAGCCCATCTCCTGCTATCTACAACGTCATTCTGTGTGTGTCTTAAAGGGCAATTTGACCACTGTAGTAGGATCCATTTGGGGTGGCCTCCTGGCTCACAAAAACCTACCTGGCCACAGTTGATTGGCTTAGGATGGACGCCCAACCCAAACTTAGCCATCAGATTCTGCCCCCCACAATGTAAGGAGCAAGAGAAGTTTCATTTGATCACTGCCGTCCCTCCAGTACCTTCCTGAATTCTACCTGTTGCACAGAAGGGGCTTAATAAATATTTATGGAACAAATGAACCAACAAACAAATGAATGAGTGAGCCTCTGTGAGGAATTTGGAATTCTTAACTGGAAACAGAGACTGGGACCTGTGGAGCTGAGTCACATTAGTCCCAGGAGCTAGCTACTGAGCACATAAGCTGCTCCCTGGAGAGAAGAGCCATCTCTTCTGACTTCCAGGATCCCTGGGGCTCCTTTGGTCCTGACCTCTCAAAGCTGCTGGCTGTCCTTTGTCACCTCTTAAACTTTGAGGTGGCCCAACACCCTGACTGTAAATTCATTTATTTATGTATTTGTTTATTTGGAGGCCTTGGGTCTTAGTTGTGTGGAGCAGGACCTTTCATTGTGATGCCTGGCCTCTCTAGTCCTGGCTCGCGGGCTCTGGAGGGTGAGGACTCAGTAGTTCTAGCACACGGGCTTAGCTGTCTTGCCGTATGTGGGATCCTAGTTCCCTGACCAAGGATCGAACCCATGTCCCCTGCATTGCAAGGTGGATTCTGAATCACTGGACCACCAGGGAAGTCCCTAAATTCCCTCTCTTGAGTCAGTCTATTTCTGTTGCTTGCAATCAAAAAGGCTTGACCAACCTGATGGGAAATCTTGCACCCTGACACGTTCTGTTCCCCCACCTGGCTGCTTCTCTCAGAGTCAAACCTATCCTAGCTGTGCCTGGGGCAGAACCCAGCTGTGCCCAAGGTCACCATCACCAGCTCCTGATGGGCTCTGGCTCTGGGGCTGCAGGGACCCCGAGACAGGGAGGGGCAGTGTGCTAGGGTAAGGGTCCACAGGAGGATGTGGGAGGTACTGACCTCTCCCTGCAGGGCCCTCACCATGGCCCCCAGCCTCAGATGTGGGCTCTCAGGGGGCAGGGGAGCCTCACTCAGGTCAGAGGCTGCCGCTATGCACACCCAGGGCCCAGAAGAGCAGTGCCTGACTCCTCGACCACCTCCCACCTTGCACACACAGAGGGGAGGGACGTGATGGAATCAGAGTCCTGAGAAAATCTGAGTTACGAGCTGGAGCAGGAGGGAAAGGCCGCCCCACCCCCAGCCCCCAGAGGCTGCTCTTCGCCTGGCTGGACCGAGTCTTTTCTTTCCTTTCTTCCGCCCTCGCCCCGGGCGCCGGGATACTAATTATAATGACCCGGTGAGTTACAAGACGGTGAAATTGCTTCCACCTGAGGTTGTCACGGGCTGGGGAGAAATACCAGGAATGGAAATTAAACTGTGCCAGCAGGCCTGAAGGGGTGGGAGCAGGGGGCGGGAGGAGCGGGCGGAGGTGGGAGAAGCCCCCGCAGCTTATAAAGTAGTGCTTATGAAGTGTTGGGAAGATGCGTCCTTGGCAGACACAGAAACGACTGGAGCCTGCCGGTGGCTACTGGTCGCAAGGACAGAGGTGCTGCAGCGGAGGGCAACCAGGGTCGGCAGAAGTACCACGGCCGCCTGGACCCCCACAGACAGAACAGCAGGGAGCCGCGGCGGAGGCTGGGCCAGGGCAGACCCAGCTGCCCCAACAGACAACAGACACGTACACTCCGACACACGTGATCTTCCTCTCTGGCGGGCTCTGGGAGAGATGGAGGAGGGGGAAAGGGTACCCAGAGCCCACCCTGAGCCCGCAGCCACCCTGTCACAGAGCCCTGCCTGAAGAAATTCTCCCCTCTCAATCCAGCCCATCTCTCCCTGGGTCCTGTCTGCCCACCTGCTCCGCTGTGACCTTTCCAGGTGGAATACTTATAGGCTCGCCCAGCAAGAAGATGCAGAATGGAGGGAGGGAAAGTCCCACCCCAAGGACGTGGGAGTCTGCATCTCTGAGGCTTATGGTCGGCTCCACCGAAACTGTCCTGCTGGATCAATCATCTGAGTCACTGAGGCTCTCTTTCCAGGTGCCAGCTGCAGGTTGAGGTTGGCCCCTCAGGTTCCACCAAACCTTTAAGGGATGGATCACTCCAGCGCTGTTTAAACTGTGCCAGGATACAGAAAACGAAGGAAAGGGTCTAGATTACTATTGTGAAGTTAGCATAGCACTGATAGTAACACCAATACCCAACTGGAGGAACACAGGAAAATGACAGGCCAATTTCACATTAATCTCTCTGTAGAAATTCTAAATAAAAGAGTGGCATGCAGAATCCAGCAACAAAGGAAAAGAACAATATATTGTGATCAAGTAGGGTTTAGGAAACACTAGGTCGTTAGTGTCAAAGACATCTATTAATATCATTTACCACAGTAGAGAATCTAAGCATAAGTTATCTGCAAAAATCAGCAATCATTCTTAATTTTAAAAATTCTTAATGAAATAAGAACAGCTTCTTTTCTTTTTTAAATCTATTTTATTGAAGTATAGTTAACTTACAATATTGTGTTCGTTTCTGCTATACAGCAAAGTGATTCAGTTATACATACATATAGTCACTTTCATATTCTTTTCCACCATGGTTTATTACAGGATATTGATATGGTCCCCTATGCTATACAGTAGGGCCTTGTTGTTTATCCACTATGTATATAATAGTTTGCATATGCTAATCCCAGTCCATCCCTCCCCCATTCCTCCACCCCCTTGGCAACCACAAGTCAAACAGCTTCTTCTTAACATGATAAATTATTTCCATTCTTAATCCCAAATGAGGAAATTCTAAAAGCATTCTCATTAAAGTCAGGAACAAGACTAGGACATCCAGTATCTTCACTATGACTGACTTTGTTCTGTAAACACCATCTAATATGATTAATTAAGAGAAATCACTTAACTATATGAAAATTTAAAAGGGTAGGTAAAATTATCATTATTTGCAGAAGACAGGCATGTATAACTGGTACAGCCAACAGAATAAACTGAAAAACTATTACCAACAGTAAATTCAATAATGTGGCTAGCTACAAAATTAATGTGCAAATATCAATGGCCTTCATAATTAAAAATGAAAGCCAGTGAAGACATACAATGAAAGAACATAGGGTATTTACAATTACAACAAAAAAAGATAAAATGTCTAGGAGTATGAAGCAAACATTTATAAAGAAAACCCGAAAATGCCACTAAGGTATCCAAAAGATGACTTGAACAAAGAGAAAGGCGTATCCTTCTTGAACAGGGAGAACAGACATCATAAAGCCATCCTGGCTTTCCCTTCGTTAACTTATAACATTTACATGTTTCAGTGAAAGCACCAAGGGAAATTTTTAATGAGACAAAATGACGTTGAGGTTCATATGTGAAAATGAACATGCAAAACAGCCAGGAAAATTCTGAAAAGAAGAGTAATGAGGGGAGGCTAGTCCTATCAATTATGTAAGTACAGCCTAGAACAGCAGTCATTTGAATACTATGGTAGGGACTTATGAGCAGACAACCATGTCAACAGAACAGAAAGCACAAAAACAAATCCAAAACCATGAGAGCACTGAGTCTATGAGAAAGGTAGCCCTGAAGGCATTGAGGGGAAGATGAACTATTCAGTAATGTTACTGGGACAACTGTGAAGCCACTGAGAAAATATTAAATTAGTTCCATACCGCACACCTATACTAAAATCAACTCTGGATGGATCATAGATTGAAATAATTTTGAATGAAATACGTAGCCTAGATGAAATAATTAGGGAATTTTTTTTTTTGATCATGTTAATGCTGATGCTGGAGAAGACTCTTGAGAATCCCTTGGACAGCAAGAAGATCAAACCCAGTCAATCCTAAAGAAAATCAAATCCAATGAATATTCATTGGAAGGACGGATGCTGAAACTGAAACTCCAATACTTTGGCCACTTGATGCGAAGAAACAACTCATTGGAAAAGACTCTGATGCTGGGAAAGATTGAGGGCAGGAGGAGAAGGAAGCAGTAGAGATGGCTGGATGGCATCACTCACTCAATGGACAGAGTTTGAGCAAACTCTGGGAGACAGTGAAGGACAGGGAGGCCTGGTGCGCTGCAGTCCACGGACTCACAAAGAGTTGGACATGACAGCAACTGAGCCACAACAATGTGGGAAAGGCCTGTGATAAGACACCCAGAAGCAAAGGAAATCCCTGATAAATCTGGCTATGTATTAATAAAAATAGAATACTCCTTGATGGCAGAAAGCACCATTAGTGAAATCAAGACAAGCATCAAACAAGGAGAAATACCTGGTGCTTATCACAAAGTGTTAATTTCCCACTTGTATGAAAAGCTCTTGTGAGTCAATAAGAACAAGACCTATAACACAGTAGAAAAATTACACACACACACAAAAACCTACCTGATATACTTAAATGTGGAATCTAAAAAAAAAAGATACAAATGAACTTATTTACAAAATAGAAATAGACCCATGGGCATAGAAAACAAACATATGGTTACCAAAGTTGAAAGGGGCAAGGTGAGCAATAAATTCAGAGTTTGGGATTACCATATACACACTACTGTCTAGAAAATAGATAACCAACGAGGACCTACTATATAGCACAGGGAACTGTATTCAATATTTTGTAATAACATATAAGGCAAAAGAATCTGAAAAAGAATGTATATATATATATGTATATAAAACTCAATCACTGTTTTGTACACCTGAAATTAATACGACATTGTAAATCAACTATATTTCAACTAAAAAAATTTTGGGGGCTTCCCTGGTGGTCCAATGTTTAAGAGTCCACCTGGCAATGCAGGGGGACACAGGTTCAGACTCTAATCTGGGAAGATTCCATGTGCCTTGGGGCAACTAAGGCCATGCAGCGCCACTACTGACACCCGCATACTCTAGAGCCTACACTCCGCAACAAGAGAGGCCACCCCAGGGAGGAGTCTGCACACCGCAGTGGAAGGTGGCCACCACTCGCCGCAACTAGAGAAAGCCTGTGCACAGCAGTGAAGACCCAGCACAGTCAAAATACATAAGTAAGTTTTTAACCACCCGATACACTTTTTACCAGTCATATTGGTGAAGCTCGAAAGGCTTACTAACACACTGCGTCAGTGAGATTGAGAGAAAATTAGTGTCTCACACGTTGCTTCTGGTACAATCTCTGTGGGGGAGCAGACAATTTGGCAACATCTATCAAAATTACAAATGCATATGCCCTTTGGCACAGCAATTACACTTCTGGGAATGTTACAAAAAGATATATATGGACATGTGTGAACTGGAGAATGTACAAAATTATTCCCCATGTCATTGCTTGAAAGAGTGAAAATGAATCAGTAAAAGGGGAAGGGGAACTAACAGTCCATCAGCAGATGATTGCTTAAATAAATGATGCTATATGCATACAATAAGATATTAGGTGGACATTGATGACAACACGGTGACAAGCAATTCCACTCCTAAGTACACCCCCAGGAGAATTGAAGACCTCTGTTCCCATAACAGCTTGTACACAAAATTTCATAGCAGCACCATTCATCATAGCCAGAATGTAGAAACAACCCAAACATCCATCAACTGACAAGTGGATAAACATAGTATGGTAGGGCTTTAAGAATACTATTAGCAATAAAAATGAAGTACTGATATGCATGCTATGGCATGGATGAACCCTGAAAACAGTATGCTGAGTGAAAGAATCCAGACCCGAAAGGCCACACATCATACGGTTCCACTTACAATAACGGGCCAGAAGAGGCAAATCCATAGAGACAGAATGTCGATTAGTGGCTGCCCGGAGCTAGAAGGTAGAGGAGAAATAGTGGCTGCTTATGGGTTTGAGGTTTCTTTGGGGGATGATGGGAATGTCCCAGAATTAGATAGTGGTTACAGTTGCCCAACTTCGTGAATATATTTAAAAGTCACTGAATTTCATGGTCTGTGAAGTATATCCGCCCCCCGCCCCTTCAAAAAACAAGGAATGAGGAAATTCTGTCTTGCTAGGGGGTGATCTCTGAGATAGTGTGTAAAACAAAGCACGGAGCCCTGTGGATTATATGGTACCATTATTATTACTATATTATTATTATTATTATTATACGGTACCATGTGTGAACTAAAGAGGGGGAAAGTATAACTTATAAAAATATGTGCGAATGCCCACATATAACCTTTATATGCCAAGACTGTCCCTGGAAGGACACAGGAGAGCCTGGTAACACTGCCTCCGTGGAAGGAGCTGGGAGGCTGGGCTGTGGGGGGAAGGAGGGTGATTTTTCACTGTAGCTACCCTTGAAATATGATAATTTATTACCTACTCAAATTTAAATTGAATTAATTTTTTTAAATGAAAGTGACCTCTGTCTGTCAGTAGTGGGACCAGAAGTAATTGTAATGACAATGGGGTTGCCATCAATGGCCTTAGGAAGACAAAGGCCTGGGACAGAGGTACCTGTGTCCAGCTACTTGGCTGCCTGAGTGGTGACTTGCTCCAGAGAAAGGTGAAGAGATGGGCAGGAACTCTGCAAGGCCCAACAGGGTTTATGAAGAAGGGAGCCAAGGACAGAGGGAGGGTTGAGGACCGGGAGGATCCTTGTGCTTTTTTCCTGGACACAGGAGCTGGCTGCTCGGAGCTGTAGGAATAGCAGTGGCCTGGATAAGGAGGGAGGGCAGGGAAGCGCAAAGAGAAAAATTGGTTGGTGGCCATGGTGGAACCAGCTGAGTCTCTGTCAGTGGCAGTAAAATGTATGTGTCCTCCCCATGCTGAGCATAGCGTATGGGGATGGACCAGTCATGGTCCCTGCCTTCCAGGAGGTGTAAGTAGAAACCATCCTGTTCTCACCTCCCTGTGACTGAAAGCCCAGATGTGGCCTGACACTGGTGGAGTAAGAGATGGCTCAAAAGAAGAAATCTCCAAGGTCCCAGAAATTAATAGCTTTTAAATAAATAACCATTTATTGTTTTTCATGAGTCTGGGCTTGGCTGATCTCACCTGGCTTACATATCTTTGACAGATCCTTTAAGCACTGGCTGGTCTAAGAAGGTATCACCAGGGATGGCTTAACTCTGTTACACGTAGTCCATCATCTCCCAGGAGGCCGTCTCTGGACTGCTCTCATGAGGGTGGCAGGGGTCCAAGAGAACACTCTATCAAACTACTGCTTACTTCAGGTTGGTTACTGTCCCATTGTCCAAAGCTGGTCATATGGCCAAACCCAGAGTCACAGTAGGAGGGGCTGCAAATTTGCAGGACACCAATGTGGATACAGGTAGATGACTAGTTAGAGGCATGAAGGCAGTAGATCTCTCATAATGCAAAGCAAGGAAAAATGGTACCTCCACCCAGGTGAGAAACAGGGGGTCTGTGATAGCCTCCCAAAGTTATCTGTGTCTAGCTCTCTGTAGAGAGACAGGGAAGGGAAGGGAAGTCAGCTCTACCCCCTAGGCCTCTCCCCATGCTGAGTAACTGGTTTCATGAAAACTATCCTTTGCTGATTCCAAGGCCCCATGCTGGCTACTGGGCCTGACATTGCTTCCCATGCCCCAGGAAGGTAGGCAGAGAAGATACAAGGATTAAGAGATAGAGAAACCTGAGATTGAATTCCAGGCTATCATGCTCAGACTGTGAACTTGAACAAGGCACTTCACCTCTCTGAGGCTCAGTTTGCTCTTCCGTAGAACAGGGATGCTAAGAGAAGTCACCCCACAGGGCTTCTGGGAAAGCTAATGATGTCGTGCACACACAGCTCTTAACACAGCGCCAGCAGCTGGTCACTGCAGTTATCATTACCCCCATACTACAGATGAGAAAGCTGAGGCCTGAGAAGAGACAAGGAAAGGGAGGGTCTGCCACCCCTGCTCTCTGACCCCCAGTAGTGAGTCTCTCCCTCTGCCCCAAGGTTGGCCCAACCTGCATAGGCAGAAAATCAGCCTTCGGAAACCCAGACAGCAAACCCCTTTCCATTGTCCCTGTCCTAGTTTGGGGAATATCCATGGGAGGGCTTTGCAGAGGGGGCTGAGGAGAGAGGGAAGGTGTCCATAGAAGACTTCATTCTTTCCATTTGGTCCATGGCTTGGGAGAGGGCTCCTGGGTGGTTAAAAAACTGCCTAGTGGCTTTAGGAAGATGTTCAGGCAGAAGTCCTGACACCAGGGGCATGCATGGGGTCCCTTTAAAGGCAGCTGGACTGGAGGCTCTGAGCCCTTCTTGAGTTGAGGTTGACCCCCCCCAAAGGGACACTCGTCAGCCCAACAGCAACCAGTCTGTCAGGTGGATGCCCAACTTCTTGCTGAGTTTCACCTCATCTGTGAAGTGATTCTCTAAGACGTCATAGAGATGGGGGTCTACACAGGCAGAACCATGGTATGAAGATCCAAAAGGGCTTGATTCAGGTTCTTCTCCACAACCACAGCAGTGTCCATGATGTCCAGGGGTTTACATCACTCATCTTGGGACAGCTTCAGCCACCCTGGAAAAGGGCACATAACCCTCACTGGGTTTGCATCTTCAAGAGATGCTCAACACCCTTTCCTCCACCAACCCCCAGAACAAGCAGTCCATACCCTCCAGAGCCACATTGTCTGGGTCATGGTTGGTTGGCAATAAGAACAGTGAAAGTGAAAGTCACTCATTCGTGTCCAGCTCTCGTTGCAGGTGGATTCTTTACCAGCTGAGCCACCGAAGCCCACAGCAGTGGATCTTCCAACCTGCAGCCGGAGAGAAGGTCGGAGGGAAAAGTTAATGAACAGACCAGAAAACAATGGAGAAAAGAGCCTGTTGAAGAATTGCACTGATTAGCCTCCTCCAGCACTGAGCAGGATAAGGGAGCAGAAAGTGGATCTGAAGACACATGTGGAAGACAGCCAGTGGTCCAAAATGTTCAAGTCCCTTTGTCTGTGAGCGCCAAGCAGTCAGGCTTCTTCCCAGAACAGAAGCAAAGGCAAGCCCGAAAGCTTATCATTGCTGGGGCTGATTCCAAAACACACCAGCCTGGGAACCCGATCTGCAGCAGCCTGGGCTAGGTGACCTGCGGCACAGCCACCTCTCTCCTCCGGCACTAAGACCCAGTCTCCTGACTCATGGACTCTTTTCAAAGTCAGAAGGCAGAAAGCAAATGGCCCTCTCCGATCCTCCTGTCAATCCTGTATCTGGGCCCAGGACTTATTTCAAACCAACCAAGCGTCAGAAAGTCACACATCAGGCTTATCTCTCCCGCCACTCATCTCCGGAAAGCCCTTCTCCCTGTCCCTGTCATTCCCAGACAAACAGACTCCCTCCCCCACCCCAGATCCTAATAAATGTCTGCACTTGGGGAGCAGTACCCAGCCCTGCAGAGGCCCCTGACCGGCCCCAGCTGTGCTTGCTTTTGATTGCAGATGAATCCTTGTATGGCTCTCCCAGCCAGGAAAAAATGAGCAGCCCAGTCCATGGATGCAAAGAGGGTCACCATCCCTCGCCCAGCCATCTCCCTCTGCCCCAGAGACTTGAAGCCAGTTTCCATCTCTCTCCGCTATCCACAACAGGGGCTGGATGTAGCATCTACGACTTCTTTCTGGAATCCGGCTGAGACAGGTCTGCTGGGACCCCAGACCCAAGGCATCCACCCTCCCTCTATACATTGCTTGCCCTTGGACAGTGACAGGTGGCGTTGGTGCAGGAACTGCCAGCAGGCAGTGTTTTCTGACCCCGTGTCCTGATTGGAATCCTTGCTCTGCTGTAATTAGCCCTGAAGCATTTGTTCATTCACTCCCTCAATTGTTCACTCAATGAACACTCATCATTCAAAGCACCGTTCTAGGAGGTGCTCTGGGCTTGGAGGGGAGCAAGACAGATAAGCTTTCCTTTCCGCTTCTGTGGAATCCCCACTTTAATAGGGGAGGCAGGCAATAAACAAGGAGAAAATGAAGTGGCGAGATGGAAAAGACAGGGTAGTGGGGGTCGGCGGGGGGAGGAAAAGAACAAAATAGGTGATGGGGAAGAATTCTCTGAGGAGGTGACGTTTGAAAAAAGATCATGAGCAATGATCTGTGCTCTTAGAACCCATTTCCCAAAAAAATTGGGGTAATTTTAATCATGGCTGTCTCTCCAGTTTGATAAAGAATTCAACAAGTTAATATACATCAAGCACTTGGCCCAGGGCCTGGAGTATAATAGTGCCCAATCAATTGTAGCTCTGTGTCTAGCTAAGGAAGCAGGGACTTGGGAATGCACAGCAGACCAGACAGGACTCCTGGCCCGAAGGAAGGTTTGCTTACCTGGTCGCATGTAGGAGGGCTTCCTGGAGGAGGCTATCAGCAGTGGCCAGCTATTTGTCTGAGGCCAGCCCAGACCTCTAAATCAAGAAAGCTCATGCCTTGGCTGAGAGGACCCCAGCATCTTGGACTCCTGAGCCAGGGGAGAGCCTGGACTTCCATACTACCTGAGTCACAGCCTCTACTTACCCTCTCCTGGGCCCCTAAGCCACCACCTTAGTTTCCCATTGAGGCTGGAATCTACCACCTGCCCCTACATTTCTGCTCTGAGTCACCCAGAACCCTAGTGTTGAATGAACCGGGAATATTGATGACCTACTTCAGGAAAGCCCACCCACCCAAAACTCACTGCCCTTGTGACTGATGGTCCCCACTGTACTGCCACCTCTCCAGGCTCAGCTCCTCCAATTAACCTAGCCCTGTTCTCTGCCCCAGGAAACAGAATCCCATTTCTCCTCCATCCTAAGGGTGGGAGAGCCTGGCTCAGCTCCTCCAATTAACCTAGCCCTGTTCTCTGCCCCAGGAAACAGAATCCCATTTCTCCTCCATCCTTAGGGTGGGAGAGCCTCGCTGGGGCCAGAGGGAGGAGCAGACAGACCCAAGGGACAGAGGTCAGCCCGGGGCAGGCAGGACAGAACACTCAGCACCAGAGCACCACGTGTTTCCTTTCCCCCCAGCCCCAGGCCTCCAGGCTGCCCTACAAATGCCACCAGTCCTGACTGATGGCAGGAAATTGGTCCCCGCTAAGCGCATCTCAGGAGAACTGATAAATCCTCATCAGAGACGGGGAGAGAGATGGAGTGAGGGGAGAGCGGGAGGGGGCTGATGGGAATGGTGGGGGAGGGGAGGGCTGCTGTTCTGCTGAGACGAGGCCCCATCGCCCTGGGCCCCTTTTCTGCCTCTGGGATACCTGTCGGCAGGGGGACAGTGATGAGCAGACAGCAGGCTTCTATGTCTCTCTCCATGTGCGGCCTTCCTTTGCCCTTTCCACTAACTAGAGTCCATCTCATTCCTCCATCAAGGCCCAGCTGATGTCCTCCCCTCCCCGCAAGAAGCCTTCCAAGATCCTTCCAGTAAGATGCCAGCTCCACTGGTGGGCACTTCTATATGCCAAGCCCAATGCTAAGCAAGTTATATGCAGTATCTCATCAATTTTCATAACTCCTTAAGAAGTAGGAACTGTTACAGCCATTCAGCAGGTGAGGAAAGTGGGGCTCAGAGAGGTTAAGTGACTCATCAAGGGCACACAGCTGGTAAACGGTGGTAAACTGCTGGTGAGACTGGAGTTTGAACCAAGGTCCCAGTGACTCCGTGGCCTGCCTGCTTCACCACAGCGTTCTCCCACCTTTCTCCCCTCTCAGAACCTGATGGAGACTCTGCTCCATTCCCAGACAGGCTACAGGTTGTCCTGTCTCTGTCTACCTCCCCCATCAGACTGTGAGGTTTTCCGGGACAGGGCCAAGTCTCATGATCCCCCTTGAGTGCTCATCGCAGGCATCACGCTGCTTTAAAGGACTCAATTTGACAAGACCCAGAGCAGAGACTGCCCACTGCCCCCTCCTCCTGCGTTTCTGCGCCCTCACCTCACCAAGCAGGAGCATCCCCACCCACTGATTCTGCCAGGCTCCATCTCAGGGCCTCTAAACGTTCCTCCTGGCATCACTGAGCCTCTCCTTACAGTGTTTCCAAAATCTCCATGAGCCTTTGCATTTTAAGCAGCTGCGATTGTATCAGATTCCACCCCGCCTTCCCTGGTCTTTCCAGCTCTACCCAAGTTTGATGAACTGATCTCGGTTAGATAAATCCCATCAGCTGTCGGCTTTGCTCAGACTCTAGGAATGACATTTCTCCGGTTTGTTCAGTTTTAATGCAAAGGAGACACTCGTTCCCCCTGAAAACCTTCAAGGCCAGGTGAGACTAATAAAGAGTTTTATACAAAGGGCTCCACTCCACCAATCTGGGCCAAACGGCTGGCTTCTGGCCCCCTGTGGTTTCTGGAAGGCAGGAAGCCGGCAGACAGCAGACCACGGAGGGCGCCAGCGAGACAGCCTTTCTCTTGGCTTCATGGTAACTGGCAGCATTTCCATGCATTTCCATGTGGGATTATGCCATAAATTCACTTGGCTCCAAAAGGGAATGCTCACAGCAGGGAATGCGGGAGGAGGCTGGGAGGGGGGGCGGCGGTGAGAAGGGGTAGGAAGTGCCCCCAGACTCTCAGCCCATCACCCTACAGCCAGTCCTCTCTCTGAACCCCACAGGCAGCTCTGTTGAGGGCTGACTCTCCCTGGGGGGAAGGCCTGAGAATCTGCAGCCAGGAACAGCTCCCCAGACATCCAGCGGGGACAAGCGAGAACGGAACCCCTGGGCATCAGGGGACGGTGCAACTGTAAGGGACACCCAGAAGCTACGTCACAGCCTCAGGCTGGACACACAGGATGGTCCCCGCAGTGGGGACACTGCTGTCCCCCTCCTGCTCAGCTGACTAGCGGACCGTTAATCTTTGGCTGTGAAACCTAGAGCTGGGGGCACTGGGGAAGCAAAAACAAGCAGGACAGAGGGGGGTTGAAGGTTTATGTTTCCCTAATACTTGGCTGTGTTAGGGACTCATAAGGAGGGGAAGGATAACCTGCTTGGTGGGGTCCCTGGAGATGAGGTGGCCGTGTGGCCACACACACCACAACACTCACTCGTGAGCTTTCTCACATGCGCACATTGGCTGAAACCTCTGTGCACGAGCACGCCCACCACTCACCATCACCCACAAGCTCACAAACATGTTCTCACTCGCAGCACACAGACACACGCCTATATACCCACAGCCACAAACTTCACAGGGACCTGCATTTGCTATGTGATGAGTTTGGAGTTTTTTTCTTTTTTTATGAATATCGTTTGCAAAACTAATTAAGAGGGATTGAAGCCCAGAGCAGAGCTAATGAGCTATTCAAATACCCTGGCATCAGCCCCACTGGTGAGGTTCCGGGATGTCTTGAGTTAGAATCAGAGGGAAGAGATGCCCCCTCCAGGGTTCTCTTGTTCCAGCAGGGAGATTCAACTGTGGTCTCACAGCCTGCTCCCCTCCAAGGGGCCTCCAGCTGGGAAGGGGAGAGGATGGGAAGGGGCACCCTGCGGAAGGGACACTGCCTTGGAGCAGCCATTCCCAAACTTCAGCATCAGGATCATCTAGAGACCCAGGCCTTACTCCCTGAGATGGATTTGTCAGAGGAGTGGGTAATTTCCTCGGTTCTGTCTCGTCACAACAAAAATTTGAAGCAGGGGAGGGAGGTGGGAGGGGGGTTCATGTTTGGGAACGCATGTAAGAATTAAAGATTTTAAAATTTTTAAAAATAAATTAATTAATTAATTTTAAAAAAATAAAGATATACCTTCATGAAAAAGAAAAAAAAAATTGAAGCAATGGACATTAAAGACCTCAGACAGACTGCATCTCAGCTCTCAGAGAGACCGTGTTACAGCTCTTAGATCCGTGTTACAGCTCCGTGTTACAGCTCAGTTTTAGAGCGTGTGCAAGAGAGTGAGCCCCGGCCCTTCGGCCCCTCTTTTTGCGTGTTCTCCTCCCCGGGGCCCGCCCTATGGAGACTGGGCCAGCCAGGGGTGCTGTTTGTTCTGCCTGAGGGTCTCACTCCGGTCCTCAGACCTTCCTTTGTTCTATTTTCACGGGCTTGTCCCTTCTTTGTCTTTTAGCCACTGCCATTCTGGACTCCTTTTTCCTATTCTAACTACCTAACAGATTCAAAGGTCTGGGATGGAATCTGAGAATCTGCATTTCTAACAGGCTCCCAGGTATGGCTGCTAGACATTGGGAGTAGGTCCACACTTGGAGAACTTTTGCCTTTGAGGCTTCTGCTCTGAGAGGCATCTGCCTGGACTCCTGCAGTCATAGAGTTTGAGCTCACAAGGGGTTGTCAGGGAGACAAAAAAAAACTCCAGATTCTGCCCTCAACCCAAGGTCCCATCGCACCAAGGGATAAAAGCCCACACAGGATTCCAGCGAGAACCAGACTCCCACCCTCACCATGCTCTCTTATCTCCATACAGTGGCCACAACTCATCCACAGGCACTGGCCCACCTGTCCTTACCTGGCCCTGAAGCCTGACATTCCATTTCACAGGTGAGGAAACGAAACCACAGAGAGTTGAAGTGATGCGCCCAACCCTAACCCAAGGAGAGCTAGGACCCTACCTCAGGCCTCCAGGCCCCTTTCCAAAAAGCATCCTGCTTTGTCCCACAGGAAGCAGACAAAGTACAATGAAGTCCTACGGAGGGTTCGAAGATTAAGATAAAACATGACTCACACACGAAGCTGCACAAGCAGCATTAAGCCAGAGGAAAGGAGCTTCCAGTTCTTCCTACTTTGTCCCTCTAAGACACAGAACTGACAAAAGCCCAAAAGGTGGCCCGCTCCCCACAAGCCCCCACTGTGCCTTGGAGTCACATGAAGCCAGGAAAGGAGGACATGCCGAGTCAGCACAGAACCTGCCCAGCAAACCCAGGCAATTTCCCTTCCAACTCCCTGCCTCCTCTCTCAGCCCGGCCTCCAGAATGAGCCTGGCTGGGACCCAGATTCTTCTGCTTGTGATTAACCATGATCGGCTGGTCGAGTCAATGATACAGTGAACTAGATTAGGCTATGGCAAGAGACAGGAAGGCACTTAAGCCCCTTGAACACGAGGGAGCCCACATAGAATTTCCCTCTATGCGCCAAACGTGGCAGACCCTTCTGGGCCTCAGACTTCTCAACATGGATGCCCCCAAAGAAGACTGTTTTGCTTATTTATTGAACATCCAGTCTGCCAAGCAGCTCACAGGCTCTATCACCAATCTTTACAATAAGCCTGGTGCAGCTTTCACCATATTATCCCTAATTTATACATAAGGCAACAGACACAAAGAGAGGAAGTAGCTTGCCTATGCTCACACAGCTGGCAACTGAGTCACAATTTTGACTCATTCCATTCTGACTTCAAAGACTGTTGCTTTCCTCGGAATTCTCTTCCTCAAGAACCCCTATTTACCCATCAAAACCCAGTGTCACAGTGTTATTTCCTATGTGATGCCCTCGCTCATTCTCTCTGTTCACCTCCCCCAAGCAGGGTGAGCCATTCTTACTAGAATTCCGAATGAAGTTTTGACTTAGTGGCATTTGACTGGAGGGCCTAGGAGCTCCTGCATTTTGCTCTGCTAATTATCCCTTCTCCTTAAGCTACACATCCAAGGAATAACAGGAAAAAAAAAAAAATGGCACTTGTTATTAGCTAGGTCAATGTCTGATATGCCCAGGGCGTAACTTCTGTGCACAACCCTAAATCCAAGAGATAACTAAACCAGTGACCAACCCCAAAGCAGTAGAGACTCTAGAATTATTTGCAAAGAGAATGAGGCTTAATATCTGGCTCCAATCTTAGTTCCAGAATTTTTATGAGTTTGAAAACCCAATCAGAAGAGATGACTAGGGGACCTGTCTTAAAGGCATGTCGGAATCATAAGCCCATTTTTCATTTCAGCTTTTGTTCCATGTCGTTTGGAGAGTGAGTACTAACGGAGACTGGGGGTAGGAGCTGAAGCCCCCAGAGCCACCCCTTAACACTGACCCTGCTTGGCTTGGGTTTAGTTGCACCACAAGGACTGAGTGAGTGAGAACACAGCCCCCCTGGCTGCAGGTAAGCAGGACCCAGCCTCCTGAATCTGGCCTCCTCTGGGGGAAGTGATCCTGGTGGATCAGACTTCCCCCTCCCCCACAGTGCTCTGCTCCCACGGCACCTGTTCGTTATGGCCTCGCTCTGCCATTTGCCCTGTCCTGGCCCGGCTCTAACCCGGCTGCAGGTCCTCAGGGTCTGGCCCAGGGGCTACTTCAGATGCAGAAGAGACAGGTGAAGACAGGTTATGAAACACAGGAACAAAGGGTTCTGGGTAAGGGATCCTCCCAAGAAGTCAGAACCGGAATCTTCAAAAAAACACATGGAGAGAAGGAGCAGGGAAAGGCTGGAGATCAAACAGTTGGAAAACAGAGAGCAAGACTGAAATGCCAGCAGGTGGGCAGGTGGGCTGGCAAGGAGGTCAACAGGGCCTTGAAAGTAATAATGAGAATGTGATATTCATCCTGGAGCAAAGGGCAGTGACATGATCCAAGCCATGCTTGGAGAGATCTCTGTGGGCCTCGATGGGAGTCAGACAGACGGAGGGCAGCCAACACTGCAGGGAGCACTTCTGAGGCCTCCTGCGTGCCCCCAGTCAAGGCCATGAGAATCACTTCCTGTGGTGGTTCATTGTACGTGTCAACTCGACGGTGCCACAGGCTGCCCAGCTAGTTGGTCAGACATTATTCCGGATGTTTCTGTGATGCTGTTTTTGGATGAGATTAACATTTAAATCCATAGGCTTGAATAAAGCAGATTGCCCTCCATAATGTGGGTGGGCCTCATCCAAACAGCTGAAGACCTGAATAGAACAAAAGACCCTCCTCATAGAGCAAACAGGAATTCAGCAGACTGCTTTTGGACTGGAACTGCACCATCGGCTCTCCTGGGTCTTGAGCCCACGTTGTAGATTTAAACTTGCCAGTCTCTATAATCATGTGGGCCAATTTTTATATTAAATGCCTTTATATGTGTGTGTATATGCACGCGCGCACACACACACACACACACACACACACACACACATCCTATTGGTCTGTTTCTCAGGAAAACCCTAACTAATATAGTTCCCATCACAGAAGCTCACCCAGATTGGCTGTCCAGCAATAGTGCACAATAGGAGTGCTAAGTTGCTTCAGACTCTTTGTGACCCCGTGGACTGTAGTCCAGCAGGCTCCTCTGTCCATGGGATACTGAAGGCAAGAATACTGGAGTGGTACATTAGGGACAAGACACAAAAGCAAAGTCAAGTCTGGTCCATTCTACCTGCCCCAAGGCATTGGCCCAGCTTCTCACCCCAAGGTTCCGGTCTGCTGCTGCTAAAGGCAATAATAGCCACATAAAGTATGTACTATGTTCATAACATATCACACATATTAACTCATGTGATCCCCTCAATAACCCTGAAGATAGGTATTATTATGATACCCATTTTATAAATGAGATAACCAGGTCACAGAGAGGCTCGGTAGCTAGCCCAAAGTCACAAAGCTTGTAAGTGAGACAGCTGGAACTCAAACCCAGACAGCTGGAACTCAAACTCTAGCTGGCTCCAGAGTCTGGGATATTTTCTTCCATTGTAGGAAAACATACATAACCTACAATTTACCATTTTAACGATTTTAAAGTGAACAATTAAGTCGTATTAAGGGCATTCATGTTGTACAACCATCACCACCATCCATCTCCAGAGATTTTTCATCATCCCAAACTGGAACTCCACACCCCTTAAACAATAATCCTGCATGTCCTCCTCCCCTCAACTCCTGGTAATCCCTGTTCTACTTTCTGTCTCAGTGAACTCCAGGTTCTTCACATAAATGAAGTCATACAGTTTTTGTCTTTTTGGGTCTGTCTGATTTCACTCAGCAGAATGTCCTCAGACTTCATTCATGTTGTTCTAAGTGTCAGAATTTCTTTCCTTTTTGAGACTGAATAACATTCCATCATACATGCATATTACATTTTGTTTATCCATTCATCCATTGATGAATGAACATTCTCCCTTTGGGCTATTGTGAATAGTGATTCTGTGAACACTGACGTACAAATATCTGTTCGAGCCCCTCCTTTCACATCTTTTGGGTATATACCCAGAAGCAAAGTCTGGAATCTTGAGTACCATGCAGAACTGTCCCTAAACAGCTTTAGACTTCTCTACGAAGGCAAAGAATGCCACCTCCCTCCCCAGCTCTTCCCACCCTAGCTGCTTTCCCTCCCACTGTTGGTTTCCACTCTCCATATATCCCCATCTCCAGCATAAGCCTTCCCCAACTCCAGGCTTTTATCTCTCCTTCCACCCCTGTGTCTCTCAGGCATTTCAAACTCAACACATCCAACTTAGAATTTTCAGTTCATCCTCCCCCAAGTGTTACCATCTAGTCATTGGCACCTACAACAAGCCTGAAACTAGAACCAAAATCCCGGGTGTCATCCCAGACACCTCCCTCTCCTGCCCTCCCTTATCACGCACCATCCACTGCCAAGACTTGTCAACCCTAACCTCCGAACAGTCCTGGAATCTCTTCACTTCTCTCCAGCTTCAGTCTCAGCAGTCTCACCTCCCAGGCCAATGCCATTCTTCGCCTGGACCACCGCATCAAACCTCCCCTCCAATTTCTTTGCATCCACTCTTTGCAGACTAGCAATCAATTCTGGACCCGGCAGGCATGACCACAGGCAAACTTTCCCTGGTTTTCTGTTGCTTGTGGGATGAAGTCCAAAGCATTTATGATGGCCCAGAAAGCCAAAGATCCACTGCCTGCCACTTTTCCAGCCTCCTTTTATGTACCCCCAGCCCTGGAGGAACTTCTAGCAATTCCTCCAAGGAACTTGCTCTGTAATACAGCAGAGTCTTTGCACCCACTGTTCCCTCTGCCTGTAACACTCTTCCTCCCCAACACATCTTTGCCTGGACCAGTTTATACCCACTCTTTAGGCTTCAGCCAAAATGTCACTTCCTCAAAGAATCCTCCCCTTAACCTTGAGCCCCAGGATGAATCAGGACCCCATGTTGGTCTCACACAGCCCTAGTTGTTTGCCTTCATCGCAACTATTTTTAAAATTATGATATAATTATTAGAATAATTATTTCTCCCATCTCCATCTCTTCCACATGACTATGAGCTCCATGAGTGCAGGGTCTTTGCCTGTCTAGTTACTCATTGTATCTGCAACACCATTGCTCAAAATATTATGTTTCGGATGAGCGTTATTGAACATCAAAGTACCTGACATCAGAAATGACCTTCAACTATTGGTAAACCCCACTGCCACCCATCCTGCCTTTACCAAAGCATGGCTATTCACCAAAACACACACCAGCAGTTCCAGACAGGTGCCTGGTGACACACACATGCACTCTCATAGGCACCTGTGACACACTGACACCCACAGCCATCACACACAGGCCACACACTCACAGACTTGCCCATAGGTAGACATGTGACATCACTCCCAGGTATCACACGGGCACACTGCCATACGCTGTCACACGGGTGGTCACGCACCCACAGCCTTGGTCACAGACTCATATGCAAACACTAGCACACACATGGCCTTGCACGTAGCACATAGTGTCACTCACAGCCCCACAGCCACACAGCCCCACACTCCTACACTCTCAGCCAGCTTCTAGGTGACAACTGGGGTGGCTTCTAAGAGCCCCAGGGCTGGGACAGCCCTTCTCAGCTCCTGGATGTGAATCTCTTCCCAAGGCCCCGCAGAAGCCTTCTAGCCCTGTCCAGCACATTCCACCCTCTCCCTCAGTCATCTGCCCACCAGCCCAGTCCATCTCGGGTCCCAGACTGCAGGTTGGAGGTGGGAGCAGATGTGAAAGGCAGGGCCGAGGGGATAGGACCCACTCAGCAGAACTGATTGCTACTCCGGCACCACTGGGAAGGATTTGCTCTCACATTTTTTATATATTTCCATATGAAATTGCTCGCTCTGATTCCTGGGAAGAATTCAAATGAGAAAAGTCCCACAAACAATGAAAGCGGCTGGGTAATAAGGAGCCATTGTCATTTCTTGGGCTTTGAGCACTTCTCATCCCAGAAAAGAGGAACTCAATTACATACAGGAGCTTGGTGTTGCTATAGGGGACGATGGAAGAACTGGAATCAAAAAGGGATCTACATGGATGTGAGTGTGTGTGTGTGTGTGTGTGTGTGTGTGTGTGTGTGTGTAAGCAGGTGAGTTTGTATTGTGTGTGTGTGCTGATGTGAATGTGTGTCTATTCCACTTTCCTATATCTACCTAGCAAACTACCCTCAAAACCTAGTGACTTAAAGGGGAAGGGTGGAGGACGGATGGACTAGGAGTTTGGGGTTAGCAGATGCAAACTACTACACACAGAATAAATGAACAAGGTCCTATGCAGAGCACAGGGAACTCTATTCAATATCCTGGGCTAAATCATAGTGAAAGGGATATTAAAAAGAACATATATATGTGTATAACTGAGTCACTTTCCTTAACAACAGAAATTAACACAAAATTGTCAATCAACTATACTTCAATTAAAAATAAATTTTAAAAATTCATGGCTTAAAATAACAATCATTTTATCATAGCTCACAATTTTGCGGATCAAAATTCAGGCTAGTCTTGACTGGGTAATTCTCCTGGTCCCTGGAGTGGGAACAGAAATAGTGCTTTTCAGCTGGAGAGCAAGGTGGTCTTAGGGGTTCCAAGACGGCTTCATTCATGTGAGTGGTACCTGGGCAAGGGGAGGAAGGCTGGGCTCCACCAGAGCTTTTGACTAGAGCTCTTCACCAGGCCTCTCCAGCAGGACAGTCAGGGTGTCAAACTTCATATGGTGGCTCAGAGATCTGAGGGGGTCCCTGAGGTAGGGGGAGGCGGCAAGGCTTCTGATGGACTTGATTTGGAAGTCTCAGAGCCTCACATCCACCACATTCCTTTGGTCAAGTAAGTCTCCAGGCTCAGCCAGATCCTCAAGGAAGGGAATTGGCCTCCATATGTCTCAGCAGGAAAAAAATAGGACTGTAGTCCATGGAATTCTCCAGGCCAGAATACTGGAGTGGCTAGTCTTTCCCTTCTCCAGGGGATCTTCTCAACTCAGGGATCAAACCCAGGTCTCCCACATTGCAGGCAGATTCTTTACCAGCTGATCCACCAGGGAAGCCCAAGAATACTGGAGTGGGTAGCCTATCCCTTCTCCAGCGGATCTTCCCAACCCAGGAATCGAACTGGGGTCTCCCGCATTGCAGGCGGATTCTTTACCAGCTGAGCCACCAGGGAAGCCCCAGGGAAAGTGGCAGTGCATGTCTAATGCACCGCTGTGTCTATCGCACTCTGAGAAGCCGTCACAGAGCAGTGAGAAGACCCTGCATCTACAAGTGCGTTAGCGGGACTTCTCTGGTGGTCCAGCAGTTAAGACACTGTGCACCCACCACAAGGGGCACAGGCTTGATCCCTGGTTGGGGAACTAAGATGGCACGGGTTCCATCCCTGGTCGGGGAACTAAGATGGCACAGGTTCCATCCCTGGTCAGGGAACTAAGACCCCTCGTGCCACATAGTGTGGCCAAAAAATAGGGAACAAATGAACCAAAGAGTGCATTAGAGGTGGTATGCTGCAGTCCGTGGGTTCACAAAGAGTCGGACACGACTGAATGACTCAATAACAAGAGGTGGGTTTGAATCCCAGTACCTCTGCTCACAAGCTGCATGGCCTTGAGCAAGCTAAATAATTCCTTGCGGGCTCAGTCTCCTGATCTGTCAAAGGTTGTTGTTGAGAGGACTCATATACAAGATTCAGGCAACAGCATTCAGTGAGCACCTACTGTATGCTAGATGGCCAGAGCCTGCGCCTTTCCCCTTGCTTTCCTCCCCCACTCTCCTGCCCCAGCACGTGCGCCTAAGGGGACTCTTGAGATGTGGGGGAGGGGTAGGAGAGACAGGCACTGCTCTAAGGTCCGACAGCCTCTGAGGTCACGTTAGAAGCCTACCAGCAGCAGCCTGGCTCCTGCCAGCCTCCTGATGGTCCTGTCTGCTCCCGTGCCAAAGCCCAAGGTGAGCCCAGGAGCCTCAGCCATCTGGTCCAGCTGGGCCAGCGAGAGGCAGCTTTGCCAGCTCAAGGGCGGCCCTGGCTAACAATGGTGTTAATTTTTCATTTGTTTGTTTGATTTTCTGCAGTGAATGAGGAATGTTGCAACAACATCTGGAGCCGCCCCCAGCGGAAGACTGCAGAGAGGCGGTGGCAGCGATGACAGCTCAGAACGCAGCCCCCTCGCCGTGTGGACATCCACGCATCCACCAGCGCACAGACTATGTGCATGTGGCCATGTCTACGTGTCCACATGCGCACATGAGCAGACATGTAGGTTTGTACACCCCACAAGCATGCCCTGTACGTGTGTGCTTGTGTGTGCATGTGTGTTCAGAGGTGTGCATTCACACCTATGGCCCATACACATATGGCCATGCCTGCGTGCACAGATGCACATGGTTACATGTGTGTTCAGACGTGTGCAGTCACACCTATGAGCCATACATATATGGCCATGCCTACATGCACAGATGCACATGCTCAGATGCACAGGCCTGGCCACAGACATGATCACAGCCACTTGACTGGGATCCTAGTTCTGGGCTGGAGCTTGGGAAGGCCACAGCCCCAGGGAAGCCCCAGAAATCCCCGCTCTCTGTGCCCCATTCAAGTCAGTGAAAGCCAAGCCTGTCCTCCAATCTGGAGCTGGAGCCCAGCTTCCCAGCCCCACCCCTTGACGACACAGATTTCCCTGCCCCTGCCCTGCCCCCTCCCCAGACCTGGCCCTGCCCCAGCCTGATCACAGCTCCCCTCCCTGTCTTGGAGGCTGATGTGAACAGCTTCCCCCTCTGCTCCCAGCAGTCTGCTCACCGCACCCCGTTCCAGTGCTTAGAGACTGGTGGTTGCTGGACAGTCACCTCCCCTCCTTGAATGAGGCTTTCTCTGGTTGTGACATTGAAGGGTTGACCAGTCAGTTTGTTGACTAGACTACCACAGCCCAGGGGCACGTCTGCCTGGAGCCGCAGGGCTGTGCCTACGCGCGTATGTGCCCGGGCGGATCTACACACGTGCTTAGGTTCATGCATTTGTGCCGCCACGTCTACCTGTGCACGCCAGAGTATCTGCACACCTGTCTGCACATATCTGTGAATGTCTGTGTCTGTGACTCTATACGTAACTCTGCATTTGTGTCTGTGTGTTTATATATGTGTGCTTGTGTGCCTCTGGGTCGTTGTGTGATCCTAGCGTGTTCTTATGTCATGAATGTTCTCATACATATATGAATCTGCAGAGCTGTGTATGTTGATGTATAGGTGAGCATACTCATGTCTCTGTGCTTTTACACATACGTCAGTGTGCCTGTGACTGGGTGTCAGTATGTCGGGCTTCCCAGGTGTCACCAGTGGTAAAGAACCCGCCTGCCAACGCAGGAGACGGAAGAGAAGCGGATTCAATCCCTGGGTCGGGACGATCCCCTGGAGGAGGAAACAGCAACCCACTCCAGTATTCTTGCCTGGAGAATGCCATGGACAGAGGAGCCTGGCCGGCTACAGTCCATAGGGTTACAAAGAGTCAAATATGACTGAAGCAACTTAGCATGTGTGCAAGACAGAGCATGGCTGTGTGTATGTCAGTGTGTGCCTGTGTCTGCACGTATGTGTTGGAAGCCGGGGTGAAAGCAGGAAGCAGGCCAGTGTCAGGACGTGATCCTTGGTTTCTCTCAAGCTCCGGCTCCATCCAGACTCAGCCATGCAGCCAGGCGGGAAGCAGGCAGCCAGAGAGAACAGAGCTCCCCAGACCAGAAGTGGGCGTCCGCCCAATGGTGCAGCGTGGTCACAGAGGCCAGAAGGCACAGGGGCAAGTCTGTGTCCCTGAGGCCCCTCGCCCCTCACCTGGCAGCAGGCGGAGGATCTTCAGAACCAATGGACAATGGGGAAACCTCGCATTTTATTCCCTCTGTGCCCCTGCATCTTCTGCGGGTCTCCTTGAGGGCTCCTCGCCTGGACCCTCTCCCTGCACACAGGTGTGTGTCACTGATCAGCTTTATCCTTTCTCTCACCCATCCTTTCCCAGGCAGAGTGTCCGCATCTCTCTCACACACACACACTCACAGTGCACAGGGCTTGGTCTCCATCCTACTCACACTCCTTGTGAAACACTCTGGCACACATTTCCCTGGGTCTCCATGATTCTTTCTTTCTCCATCCCCTCATCCCCTTCTCCCAGTGTTGGCAAGAACAAGGTCTTTGCCCTAACTGCTGTAGTAAGGTTCTTGGATTGCTAATAATAGAACCCATCAAACAGCATGGGATTTTTAAAGGGGGACGTTATGAGGATACAGGGGTGTCTTGTGAAACTCAGTGGCAGAACCAGAGCCCAGCATCCCAAGGACTACAGATCTGATGGGAACACAGAACCTTCTGTCTTCATCTTCTCTCCCCTCTTCCTTCTCTTTCAGCTTCTCCTTGCACTTGACTAACCAAGGATGGCTGCTACCCCACTCCTGAGCTCAAAGTACCTCATTTCCAAAGACTAGCCAGGACTGACCAGCACCAGTGGTTCCATGACTATGAGAGAGGAAATATGAGTGGTGAAGCTGGGGTCAGTTATCAACTTGTGGCCCAATCACCAATGACTGGGAGCGGAGTCACATGGAAACATGGCTGCCAAGCCCCACCCCTGGGTATGCCCAGCAGTTCTCAGACAGAAGATCTCAAGTCAGTTCAGTGCCCCGCAGGGTGAATGAGGTACCCAGGGTCAGCAGGTAAGGAGTCCTACTGGTGCTGGATGTACAGGCCTGGGTCTCAAGGATGCAGATGGCAGTAGGTGCTATGGATTGAACTGTATTCTTGTCCAATGTACTGAATTCATCGGGTGAATGCTGACTCTCAATGTGGCTATATGTAGAGATGGGAAGTAATTAAAGTTAAATGAAGTCCTCAGGGCGGGACCCCCATAGACCAGAAACTTGATCTGGGACTTCTAGCCTCCTTAACTATGAGAAAATTAATTTCTGTGGTTTAAGCCACGCAGTCTGTGGTGTTTTGTTATGGCAGCCTGAGCTGACTAATATAATGGGTTTATCCATTTCCGAGTCTTCAAAAGGTAGTGATGTGAAACCTACAGGACACCATGAGATTTCCCAGGGCCGAGGATAGGACCTAGGGGTAGCCCACACTACGATCTGCTCCCCAAGAGCACCCTGTCTTTCTGATTGGATCCGCATTGCCCACAACCCGCCGAGCCCCAGCTTAGGGGCAGCAGCCGGCAGCAGCCCCTCCTCTGTCTCCCTTCTAGGTATACAGCTCCACCCTCCCACCACACCTGCAGGCTGGTGGGTGACACTCTGCACGCCGAGTCCCCTCTTCCTGGCTTCATTTTTACCTCTACCTATCCTGGCCCTGCCCTCCTGAACATCACCAACTAAGAAATCCACCAGATTGGGGTCACGGACAGTGGTGCTCGTATACACATCAGCATCTCCCCCCTCCCGAGGCAGGTAACCCTGTTAATGGAACCAGAGCTCCAAACCATGGTGAGAATGGGAAGAAAGGCTTCTCTCACTCATCGATCCAGTTATTATGAGTCCTTTCTTTAGATAAAGCAAAGACCCTGAGAGACTCCGGGTCCTGCTCATGGACAAGAGCACAAACTCATCAGTCCGAGCTCCTCCATCATTTTTGCTCCAAGACACAACAAAGGCCTCTCAGCCTCAGAATAGCTAAACCAGCTGGCTGACAGTGTGCTTTCAACGCATGCCTGAGAGCACTCATTTCAAAGCACGTCGTCTCCCCAGCCTCAGGTTAAGAACTGGGTTCACTGTCTGCTGGGAATCGTGCTGGCAGCTGACAATAATCATTCTTTTCTCTGACCTTTAATGAGCACTTACTATGTGCCAAGTACTATGCTAAGCACTCTACAGGCATCATCTTGTTGAATTCTTAGCCTCTCTGTTCAGATAGGTCTTATGATACCCTTTTTTTTAGACAAGAAAATGAAGCCTCAAAGGTTAGATAACTTGCCCAAGGACCACTAGCTAATTAGTGGCAGAGCCAGGATTCCAATATAAAGTTCAAAGCCAGAACTCTGAACCTCTGGTCCTGTTCTCACTCCCAGGACAGGCCTGTGTGGCTGGGGCAGTGGTCAAGGAGCAACAATGTGTGACTGAGCGGCCTGCCCTGTTGCCTGCAGCTGACAACTACAGAGACTAAAAAGTCAAAAGCTGACCAACCCCTATGAGAACAAAACATTCCGAGATTCTTCCAATGTCTGTCCTCACATACCCAACAATTCTGCACTGCCTGTTTCCCTGCTTCACGTGCGTGTTCTCACTTAACCTGTAAGCCTCTGGAGGGCAGGACCTGGATCCCCCTCTCACCCACATTCCCCGGGGCTGCACAAAATAGAAATTCCGTACCAGCTTTCCATATGGTTGTCTTCCGGTTGGTTAAGTGGGTGGTGGATCTGGTTGTTTGAATTGTCAGTTGGTTGCTTAGATGGTGGGAGGATCAATCAGTCAAATGTTGACGAGACAGTTGGATGATGTCAACATGTGGGGTGAGTCTAGGGGCATTTCCTGAGTGGGCCACTTACCATCTGATCCCAAAAGGAGTTTCCTTGGGGCTAGAAAAACTCTCCCCAGAAGGAAATACAGAATCTTCTAATGCTTCTCGCTTCCTTTTTCCCCTCCCCCTGCCCAATCCTGGGCTTGCAACAAGGATCGGAGTGGTCTTCCTTCCTCTCATCAGCTGCAAGTTGTCAACTGAAGAGGAACCAGTTCCTGGGAGGGGCACTAAGTAGCCTGGCATGGTCACCCCTGGAAGCACATGGGTGACTGGCCTTCCTTGGTTGAATGCGTGGGCCACAGAGTGGCTTCCTGAAGTCTGGGATGCTGCAGCATAGAGAACAGGGAGCCCAGCACTTGGGAGAAGCTCTGCTCCTCCTGCCCAGGAAAAAGGTCATGTGCTCCGATATGAGTAATTAATTTTCTCCGAGCCGTGTTGAAAAGGTTAACCTGATTTATGGCACGCAATTGAGTGTAGAATGGGTTGTGTATCTTGTAAAAGGCCCGTTCTGGTGTCTGAGTCTATAGATTCGCCCGCAGCTGGGCATCAGCTGGGAGCTGGCCCTTCTTTTATGCCTTTATGCGGAATTCACAGGAAAATCCCAGAGAGAGCCCCACTTGGCCAGAAAGTCGCTTCCTGGACTCCAAAGCCTAGGGAGGGGTCACTGGCCCGCACAAAGGCAGGGGTCTTCTGCGCCTGTCACAACCTGCAATCCAGCTTCAGCCTCAGCCTTAATCTTCATGCAACCCAGGGTTCAGAAAGAAAAGCCCATCATTGGGCTTGAGTTCTGAGTTCAAACCTAGGTTCCTCTACTGGCCTGATTCTGAAATGGGGTAAAGACTCCTTGCCCTCTGATGTTTCTTCATGCCATTTACTAGCTGTGTGAGCCTAGGCAAGTTACTTAGCCTCTCTGTGCCTCAGTTTCCTAATCTGCAATAATAATAGTACCTATCTCATAAGGTTGTTATGAGGATTGCATGAGTTGATATTTATCGCATGAGTTGACGTTTACCAGGTCATAGTATATGGAGCACAGGATCTGTTAAATAAATAAAATGTGAAGATGAAAGAGGCTTAGATGTCTGGATGTTCTCAGGGAGGTGTCAGGCAAGCACCATCACCTGAGTCTTGGCTCCAGCTGAGAAGGGTGCCAGTGGTCCTAGGGCTTCAAGGACAGATGGGACTATGTTGAACAAAAAGGGAGCTGATGGAGATGGAACACAGTGGCCAAGAGAAGTTTTCTGCCTGGTGTCGTTCTCCTCTCACCCAACATGTAAGCTTTGCTCTTCAAAGCCAAAGATGCTAGTCTAGCACCACCTAGTGGAAAGACTGAAGTCAGCGTAGGGGTGGTTTCTGGGCCCCTTCTTGGGGCAGAAAAGAAGTTGCTAGAAGGGGAAAAACGCTCCACCAGAACCCTCCCTAAGAAACTGACCCAGCTGAGAGCTTTCACTTTGGGCCCCTGTGGAATATGTTGTCATTGCTCTTGTTTAACCACTAAGTTGTGTCTGACACTTTTACAATCCCAAAGACTGTAGCCCACCAGGCTCTTCCGTCCATAGGATTTCCCAGGCAAGAATACTGGAGTGGGTTTCCCTTTCTTCTCCAGGGATCTTCCCAACCCAAGGATCGAACCTGCGTCTTCTGAGGTTCCTGCATTGCAGGCAGATTCTTTACTGCTGAGCCACAAGGGAAGGCCCCTGTTGAATATAATGTATGGTATTTTACAGAAGACAGCTGGTCTGGTATGTAGGTCCGCATGGATATAGCATGCGCATGCTTCAATCTGTCTATGTAATTATTGATTAAGTGGGTTAATAGGTATGAAGAACTTAGACCACTGCCTGCACATAGAGAGCATTTAATAAATGTTGATTATCATTATTATGCACGTACATGTGCAATGCTGTCTGAATGTTCATGTAAACTTGGATGCCTATATCTTTGCTTACAGACGCAAGCATGTATATATACATTTAACTCAAAATGTATATGTGCTTATGCGTGTGTATATGTTTATGGATATGAATATGCTGTATGTCCGTGAGCATGGTATGCATGTGAGTGGAGACGTGGGAAGGTGTGTGTGTCTGCATGTTTGTCTGTGTACCTATGGATATCTTCCAGTGTATTTGTGTACCTTCACTGAGTGGAGTGCCTGTGTACTAGTCTTCTATTGCTGCATAGAAGCACCACAAATTACTACAAACTTAACACAACACCCAGTTCTTATCTCCTGATTTTTGTGGGTCAGGAATTCAGGTACAGCCTAACTGGTCCTCCACATAAGGTCTCACAAAGCTGCAGATAAGGTGTTGTCTGGGGCTGTGAGCTCGTCTAAAGCTCAGGGTCCTCTTCCAAGCTCACGTGGATGTTGGCAGAATGTGTTTCCTTGTAGCTCAGGGCAGTATGCATGATCGAAGCCAGCAGGAAAACCTCTCACTGACCTCTAGATCTTCTTTTAAGGGCTCACTTGATTAGGTCAGTCTCACCCAGGATAATATTCCTTTGATTAACTCACAATCAACTGATTAGGGACCTTAATTACATGGGGGGGGGGAGGGAAATCCCTTCACTTTTGTCATAAAACATAACCTAATCATAGGGTGATATCCAATCATATTCACAGGCTCCACCCATACTTAAGGGGAGGGGATTATACAGGGTGTGTACACCAGAGGGTGGGGCTCTTAGAATTCGTCCTACCATGAAGTATGAGTATGTGTGTGTGTGTGAGGGGGGGGGAGCTCTATACACACATGATTGTAAACAGGGGTCCAAATATGTACGCATCTATGATTGTGCTTCCTCTGTGTGTTATATCTTCCCAGTGGAATTACATATTTCTATAAGACTGAGGGACTTCTCAAGGCCAGAACTGCCTACTCCATCAGCCCAAGGACTTTGTCAGTGTTAGGATTTTAGCTCTTCTACTTGATGAGGAACTTCCTGAAGTGGGGTCTGTGTTATCTGCCCCACTCCCCACACCCCATACAGTGTCACCCTCCCTTAGAGGTGCTGAATTATCATCATCGTATCACTGGCTCACTCACAAGCATCCACACGTATGCACCTTCACACACACACACATACACACACACACACATGCCTGAATCACTCTTTGAGGCAGGGCCTAGGAACAGCGCTCACTCCCCCTCCTTGAGGGAAGCCACTTCCCCTCCTTTCTCCAGCCTGCCATGTGATTACAAAGTCACTGCTCTTTACAAAATAAGACTGGGACAAATCACCCCCCACCACTCCAACCTGAGATCCTGCTTGGAACCCAAATGGTCCCGCAGTCTGATAATGGGCCTCATGTCCTCATACAATTACCTAGGGACCATCAGCCCCAGGGGATGCTGGAGCCCCAGTGAGCTGTGGCTAGAAAGTTGCCTGTGGCCAAGTAAGTTTGTGAAACCCTGCTGGCTCCTACCCCCTCTTGGAATTTTCCACTAAAGATGAGCACGGGAACAGCTCTGAAGGGCCTGCAAGAAAGAAATCATTCTGCCTTGGTTTAACCAGCACTGCCTAAGCTTATTTATCCACACGCCCATTTTTCTCTAAACACATTCAACAAAGCATACCTTGGATTACATGATTGTAAGCCATTCTTCAGCTTCCTAGGAGGCTCATGTGGGCCCTTGGGGTGATGGTGAGGATTAGAAGGGCACTGCTGTGCAGGGATCCCACCCAGACATGGACTGGCCTTCTGGGAGGGAAAGCAGGGAACTTAGGGAGGTAATTTTGCATGTGGAGGTCGGTGGTTAGTCCAGCGGCAATGGAGCCTTGGACATGGGAACTCCTGGATCCCACAGAGACACTGGTTTGAGAAGACAAGTGGATGTTGGACTTCCCTGGTGGTCCAGCGGTTAAGAATCTGCCTGGCAGTGCAGGGGACACGGGTTTGATCCCTGGTCTGGGAAGATTTCATGTGCCGCAAGGCAACTGAACCCATGCACCACAACTACTGACCCTGTGCCCTAAAACCATTGCTCTGCGACAAGAGAAGCCACTGCAGTGAGAATCCTGTGACTGCAACGAAGAGTAGCTCCTACTCACCGCAACTAGAGAAAGCCCACGTGCGCAGCAGTGAAGACCCAGAGCAGCCTAAATAAATAGAGACAAGTGGATGCTGACAAGGGAGGCTTGTCCCTGCAAACCCAGAGTGCAATCTGGAGGACACAGTCTGTGACCATGGGACTGGGGAGCACCCCCAAAGATATAGCTTAGCTGTCAGGACAAACTGTTAAACCTACCGACTTTGAATCTCAGATCAGCTACTTATAAGCTGTGTGACCTTAGGCAAACCAGTTAAACTTGCTGAGGCTCAGCTCTTTCATCTTCAAAGCTATGACTCATGTGGAATAAGGATTAGAAAGGTAATAATAACTTATGTAGTGTTTTCTATATGCTAGGCATTGTCCTGAGCATTCAATCCATGCTAAGTCATTTAATCCTAGCAACAACCCCATAAAGTCGGTACTATAATTATCCCCATTCTACAGAGGAAGAACTTGGCTCAGAGAGGTGAGGGGACTTGCCCGAGGTCACAGAGCTAGGAAATTGCAGAGCTGGCATTCAAACTCAGTTGGTCTGGCTCTGGAAATGCTGGAATGTCATTCAGCACAGACCTGTTTAGTAAATAAGAGCCTACGAGTTGCAGTGGGTGGAGGAGTTGGCTTTTCCAGATTCATTCCAACGAACAGTCTATGCCCAAATGAACAGCTAAGGTAAGATTACTTCTTTAAAAATAATAATAATAAAAATTACAATTAAAAAAAAAAATAAGATTACTTCTGCCAGGAAGGCACGGGGCAGGAGGACGTGGGACAGGAAGGTGAAGGGAGGGATGTGGTGGCTGCACTGCACCATCAGAGACACTCAGGGTTAACTTGTGTGCAGAGAATAAATCTGGGAGTGGAGCTGTGAGCCAGAACAGGGGGTGCGTGGGGTCGGGAACGCAGCAACACATCTGTGCATCTCCCTGTCATCTCGAATTTCATATTTACTTCTGTTGATGAGATTTCGTCATGCTCGATTACAATTCATAGACTCGTGTTTCCAGATTTTATGCATCAAAATGCTCTGATTTACAGAGTCACCCTAAGCCTGACACTGCCCGCCCCCCGCTCCCCCACCCCGCGCAGGTGCTGTTTCTGAGCGTGGGCACTGAGGCTTGTCCTGGGTCACAGAGAAGCCTTGTTTCTGGGTAACATGGCCTCTGGTGAGCTTCAGGAGGAAGGCGGTAGAACTGGAGAGAGCATCAAAGATCTGTGTCTGGGCCATGCCTAGGGAGAGAGGAGCAACAGAGCTGTGGGGGCAGCCACATGGCAGCCATGTACTGACTCTATATCTTGCCTTTTCTTCCCGCCCCTCCTTCAAACCCCTCCCATTTGGCTCTGAGACTCTCTCTTGCTGGTTTCGCTGAAGCAAGCACTGCTTCTAACCAATACAGTATGGCAGAGGCGACAGGGTATCATTTCTGTGGCTGCATTTCATAAGATGGTTCTATTGCTTAGAAGCAAGCCACAGGTCCCGCCCACACTCACAGGGAAGAGTCTATGCAAGGGCATGAATTCCAAGAGGGTGAGATTTAGGGGGCCACCCATTGAGAGTCTGTTAAATAGTCACCAAAGCAGCCTATAACACTGGTAACACCATCCCCATTATACAGGAAAGGAGACTGAGTTTTATCAACATTAAGGACATTGTCCAAGGTCACCCAAGTAGAAAGAGACAGGCCTAGGACTTGAACCCTGATCTGTTTCCTTCTACAACCTGACCTCTTTACCATAGGACAATGTCATGAAAGGAAAACCAGGTCTAAGGGCAAGGTTACCTTCCTGGTAGATTGGGGCTTTCACATAGGGACTGTGCAGAAACCCTCTTCTAGGACACTGGGTCCTGGCTCTATTTGGGGAGCAAAAGAGGCACTCAGGTCCTTGGTCATTAATCTGATCTTGACACCAAATTTCTTTGGAGGAGCCAAGGTTGCAAAGGGCTAGAAAAGCCCAGAGCACCAGGGTTGGAGCTATAGAGGATGCCAAGTCCTCTACGTGGCAAGTCCTTGAAACCAGGGACTTGTTTGGTGAAATGGGAATATTTCACCCCACTCTCAGGCTGGTTATCTTGACCATGGCCTCAAGAATGGGCTCCTGTTCATGGTGCTGACTGGGAGCTGTTCTTGCCAGCTCTTCCTAGAAACAACATTAAGGGCCTGCCCCTTGGCTACCGTGTCCCCATCTGCATTTTCGGTCCTATAACAGATCCCCTTTTCTCCCCTGTACAGGTTTGAGCACAACTGGGAAGGAGGGTTGCCTTGGGAGAACTGAGGATAAGTCATCTCTTCTGGGCACCTATTTTGCACTTTGACACACATTACCTTGTTTAATCCTCTCAACATCCTTTCAAAGTAGGTATTATTGCCAGTCTCTGTGGAAGACAATCAAATCTCAGGATAAGTCACTTGCCTGGGGTCATGTGGCTGATGAGAATCAGGACTCATGCACAGGTCTGTCTGGTTACCCAACCTGTCCTCCTCCCATGCTACCAGTCATCTCTTTGAGCTTCCTCTCCTCTCTCCCTCTTGTCCTGTTCATCCAGGTTCAGAGCTTCTGTTCTCTCTGACTTATTTAGGGCAGGGTTCAATGCTATTCTGATCTACAGAATCCTTGCCCCTTACCCAACCAACGCAGAGTTTGTACCCCAGCCATGGTCCCTTGTCCTTTATCACTGGTCTCTGTCCCATGGTGCTAATCTGTAGGTCTCCAATTCCCAAAGCCAGGCTAGAATATCTTCTTGACCTTTGGATATGGTACCAAAGTCTGGCTTCCAGCATCCTACACAACGTGCCTTTGAAATTCCTGCTTACCCGCTTATCATTGACCAATGTCCATGCTTGGGTTCCTGACAGCTGAGCAGTCTCTTTCGGGATCCAGGCCTACAGCATCATTTGGCTACTAAACTTGTGACCCTCTGCCTAACTTTGCAGAGGGTCACAAGTTTAGTAACTCTGCACTAGGTCTTCCCTGGTGGCTCAGTGGTTAAAAAAATAAATAAAATCCGCCTGCAATGCAGGAGCCTCAGGAGATGCAGGTTCGATCCTTGGATTGGGAAGATCCCCTGGAGGAGGAAATGGCAGCCCACTCCAGTGTTCTTTCCTGGGAAATCCCATGGACAGAGGAGCCTGGCGGTTTATAGACCATAGGGTCGCACAGGATTGGATACGACCAAAGCTACTGAGCGTGCCTAACTTTAGCCAGTGGCACCATACCACATCTGCCCCCACTGTGGGCAGCTCACTTGGTTCAAACTGGCTCCCTCTTGGCCATCACCCTCAGGCTGCATATCCTTCAATTCCCCTCCTTTTTCTCCTCAACACCATTCTTAGAGTACTGCCCACACCCAGACGTCTAATTAATTTCTCAAAAGTTACCATCCTTTGTTACACTATCCACACCACTATCAATCATCATTACCATCTCACCTCTCACAGCATCACCATTGCCACCATCACCTTAACCATCACCACCACTCTCATCACAATCCCCCACACACCATCAATGCCATCACCTCTAATTCCACCATCACCATCACCACCTCCCTTTCCTCCTATCAGCATAACCCTAACACCACCGTTCACCCCCTCATTGTCACCACTCTTCGGACTATATCCATCACTACCACCATCATCATCACCATTGTCACCCACGAAAGCCTTTATTTAGCACTGAATCAGGGCCCAGATATCTTAATCGGGAACTGAAGTAGTTCCCAGCTGAACTGAAGTTAGAAAGGTGGAGATCCCAATCTCCGACAAATCCTAATTGTCACTGAACCAAGATTAGTTTGCCCACTCCTGTGCTGCCCTCACCACCATCCTGACCCTTTCCCATAGTCCCTCAAAGCCTTTCCTATGTCCTCAGGCTTAAAAAATGCCTGTCCCTTCTGATGCCACAGCCAACTCTGTCCCTATGCATTTTGGGGAGGCAGTTGCTCGAGCACTAACCCCCTCCCTCCCAACTTCTCCCCTGTCTGAGTTGGAGGCTATTTCTAATCCAGGACCCCCTGATCCCAGCTCTTGCTACCACTTCCAGTCTTTCCCGGAGCCCAGGGAAAGCTGGGCCTCTGCCACCCCCACCCCGGGCAGCTGAGAGTCTGCCATTGATTACCAGCCCCATAATTACCCTTCAGGCACTGGCAGGGATTTCAAGCCTGATTGACTTCAAATGAGAAATCCATGGGGATTCGGGAAGGGAGGGGGACCTTGGCTCAGGAGAGAGGCAAGGAGGAAGCCGCCCTCACCTGCAAGGACCTTTGTGTCTAGAACCACAGCTTTGAATAGGGAGCTCAACCTGCGTAGCTGATACCTGGAGGCCTCTCTTGGAGGCTGTGAACTCCAGCCAAGCAGGCCCCTTGCCCACAGACATATCAACCCTCAGAGAAGAGCTATCTTGAGGGAGCCTAGATAGGCCTGGGGAAGACGAGGGATGCTGGAGACACATCTCCAGAGTAGACAAACTGAGAGCCTTTCCTTTCCCCTGGGGTGCACAGAGAAAAGCTGGAGGGTTAGGATGAAGATTTGGAGGGGTAAGTAGCAGTTCAGTAAGCTTCCCAGGTGCCCCAAGTGGTAAAGAATCTGTCTGCCAATGCAGGAAACTCAAGAGATATGAGTTCGATCCCTAGGTCAGAAAGATCCCCTGGAGAAGAAAATGGCAACCCCATTCCAGTATTCCTGAGAAATCCCATGGACAGAGGAGCCTGGCAGGCCATAGTCTTGCACAGGCCACATGGGTTGCAGAAGAGTCAGACACAGCTGAGCACGCACACGCTAGATGCAAAGGTCACTAGATGCATTGAAATCCACTGTCCCCGGGCCCAGGAGAGTCCAGAGGGGAAGACCACTGGGAAATGCCTTCTGAAAGGAGATGCATAAAGATCGCATCCTCTGACCCCACACATATTTCCAAGCCCGTGAGTTTACCCCAGACACCGGCACACTCACACTTACGCTCATGAACACACTCACCTATCTCTGACACGCATGCACTAGCAAGCCCAGAGGCAAAAATAAACACAAAAGGAAGGCAATCACCCTTGTGTCCAGTCACACACACACGCACGCACATCTTCCCACATACTAACCCACACATACTAACACACTCCACACCATCACACCCTCACATCCTCACATCCTCACACACATATACGCTCACACATCCTCAAGCACATTTTCACATACTCAGAAGCCAAATACCCAGAAAAAAGAGAGAGACATCGCCTCCACACTCGTATGCTCCTTGAGAAATTGCAGAAGGAGGTGAGGCACTTGTTCTTTCCCCTCTCTCCCCCCTCACAGAGGGGTTTTCATTTAAAAGTTGCCCGAGCCCAGGCTTTCAGATTACAGTCTAGACTATATAGGTTTCCTAAAGATAAGGCTGAGAAATTGATTTCAATTACCAAAGTGGAGAGGCAGCACTTCTCAGCCTTCTGAGCAGAGCATTAACCCTGGAGATCCGGGAGCTGCAGAAGAATCTGGCACACCAGGCACACGGGGAGCCCATGTACATGTGTGTGCATGTGTGTGCTCTTGGAGCTCACACATGCACACTCCCATGCAAAATCTCACTGAGCAGAGTCCAGACCTTTGAGTTAGGAGCCTGGGTTCCAGCCTTCGTTCTGCCAATATTTTGCAGTGTTTGAAGACCTGCCTTTCCCCTCTCTAGGCTTCATAGACCCCATTCTTCATAGACCCCATTTCTGCTCCCAAGGGCTCATGAAGCCTGTGCTCACTCCTGGCTGAACTCCTATCTGTTGAGACTGGCTCCCCAGGAGATCTAAGCAGGTTCTGAGATGCCCAAGAACACAGTCTCTTATCCACTCTGCCTCCCAACCAGTGTGGACCTCCCCACACACCAGAAGCTAATGGGCCTTGCATTAGTTAGAGTAAGCATCGTTAGCTGCTACAACCAGCAGGCTCTGCAATCAGTGGTTTGCAGGATTTTTTCTTAGGCATACAAAGTCCTATGCGGATATATTAGTTTTCTATTAATGCCATAGCAAATTGCTAGAAAATTAGCAGCCTATTAAAAACATCATTAATTATCTCATAACAGGTGAGGTGTCCAAGCTGGCATTTGGCTAGATCCTCTATTTAAGGTATCGCAAGGCCAAAATCACGGTGTTGGCCAGCAAGGCTCTTATCAGAGGACTCTAGGGAGAGTTACTTCCCAGCTTATTGAGGTTGTTGGCAGTTTATAGGATTGAGGTTCCCATTTCCTTGCTTAGCTGTTGGCCTGGAGTCATTTTCAGTGTTTAGAAGCTGCCCACATAGGCTGGGTCATGATATCTTTCATCTTCAAAGCCAGCAATGGCACATCAAGTTCTTCTTACACGACAGATCTCTCTACCTTCCTCTTCTGCTGTTAAGACCCCGCATGATGACATTCAGTTCAGTTCAGTTCAGTCGCTCAGTTGTGTCCGACTCTTTGCAACCCCATGAACTACAGCACGCCAGGCCTCCCTGTCCATCACCAACTCCCGGAGTTCGCTCAAACTCATGTCCATCGAGTCGGTGATGCCATCCAGCCATCTCATCCTCTGTCATCCTCTTCTCCTCCTGCCCCCAATCCCTCCCAGCATCAGGGTCTTTTCCAATGAGTCACCTCTTCTCATGAGGTGGCCAAAGTATGGGAGTTTCAGCTTTAGCATCATTCCTTCGAAAGAACACCCAGGACTGATCTCCTTTAGAATGGACTGGTTGGATCTCCTTGCAGTCCAAGGCACTCTCAAGGGTCTTCTCCAATATCACAGTTCAAAAGCATCAATTCTTCAGCGCTCAGCTTTCTTCACAGTCCAACTCTCACATCCATACATGACCACTGGAAAAACCATAGCCTTGACTAGACGGACCTTTGTTGGCAAAGTAATATCTCTGCTTTTGAATATGCTATCTAGGTTGGTCATAACTTTCCTTCCAAGGAGTAAGTGTCTTTTAATTTCATGGCTGCAATCACCATCTGCAGTGATTTTGGAGCCCCCAAAAGTAAAGTCTGACACTGTTTCCACTGTTTCCCCATCTATTTCCCATGAGGTGATGGGACCAGATGCCATGATCTTAGTTTTCTGAATGCTGAGCTTTAAGCCAACCTTTTCACTCTCCTCTTTTACTTTCCTCAAGAGGCTCTTTAGCTCCTCTTCACTTTCTGCCATAAGAGTGGTGTCATCTGCATATCTGAGGTTACTGATATTTCTCCCGGCAACCTTGATTCCAGTTTGTGCTTCCTCCAACCCAGCGTTTCTCATGATGTACTCTGCATAGAAGTTAAATAAGCAGGGTGACAATATACAGCCTTGACGTACTCCTTTTCCTATTTGGAACCAGTCTGTTGTTCCATGTCCAGTTCTAACTGTTGCTTCCTGACCTGCATACAGATTTCTCAGAAGGCAGGTCAGGTGATCTGGTATTCCCATCTCTTTCAGAATTTTCCACAGTTTATTGTGATCCACACAGCCAAAGGCTTTTGCATAGTCAATAAAGCTGAAATAGATGTTTTTCTGGAACTCTTTCTTTTTCAATGATGACATTGGGTTTGCCTAAATAATCCAGGACCATCTCCCTATTTAAGGTCATCTGAGTGGTAATCTTAACTGTGCCTGTGAAGTCTCTTTTGCCATGTGATGTAATATATCCATGGGCATACCATCAAGGCAAAGGTCACGGGGCCAACATTCTGCCTGCCCCAGTGGGTCGAGTAGATCTCTCCTTCAGTGGTAACTCAGGGACCCAGGCTTCTGTGTCAGGCAGTGCTGTCAGCCTCAAGTTGGGCGCCCCATTGTTGCCACAGTTAATGCAGGATGGTTACATGGGGGTGTTTTCAAGTACCATCCTGGAGGTAACATATATCAATTCTGCCCTCATCCCATTGGCTAGAACCAGTCACGTGGCACCAACTTAACTGCAAGGGAGCCTGGGAAACACACAGGAATACATGGCTATTTGGAGCACATAGTTGATCTCTAACTCAGGGCCCCGGTTCTAAAGACTCAAAAGGCAGAGGACTAAGAGAGAGAAAAGAGCCTGCCATGTTGGTTCTTTGCAAGAAGAAGCAACAGGAAACTGTGTCTCAGAACCTTGGAATGGGGTTCTCCTTTCCAGAGTCTCCCCATGGGCTCTGCAAACGTGTACCAGTCTGCCAATGGCTGAAGATCCCTGAGATGAAGGGAAGGGAGCCACCCCACGTACTGTCATCCTCTCCTGAGTTAAGAGGATGGACTATGAGAGACTTGCAAACTCAGAGCCACATCCAAGCCACAAGACAGAGCTGTGAGGGCCAATACCTAATGTGGAGTATCTGGGAGGTATCTGACAGTACCAAGCCCCTGGGGAGCCCAGGGGGACCTTTTCAGAGAGTCAGCCTGGCCCTGCTATAGAGGACTCTCCTGTTGACCATGACCATTTCTCTTCCCTGTGCCTTCCCCAGGGTCCTGACGATCATGACCTCTTCTCTCTCTTCATTCTTCCTGCCACCCTACCCCCAGCTGAGAACTGATGACCAGGGGCCCACATCTCACAGAGCTGTGTAGACCAAATGCAGCTGTCTTGGGTAAATGCTTCTGTAGGGCTGACATTGTTTAGGAGACAGACCGGGAGGGACAGAATGCCCAGTCCTCCTTCATTCTGACATGAGCTGGTTTTCTTGGGACATGACTGTCTCAAGGAGGCAAGCATGAGGATCGCCATAGCTTCTGTTCATGACCCAGTTCACGAGAAATCTCTCCAATCATGACCCAACCTGCTCAGCTAAATCCAACCCACACAATTCTGCTAAAACAACAGAAACCCGAGTCAGGGGTCAGACCATTCAATGATCAGCAGTGGGCTGATTTTGAGGCAAATTGGGCCGAATGATTTAGATTAGAAACCAGAAACAAAATTGTTGGTGTGTGTACAGTTGTGACCAATTTTTTGTGATCCCATGGACTGTAGCCCACAGGCTTCTCTGTCCATGGGATTTTCCAAGCAAGAACACTGGAATGAGTTGCCATTTCCTCCTCCAGGGGATCTTCCCAACTCAGGGATCAAACACTTTATCTCTTGTGTCACCTGCATGGACAAGCAGATTCTTTACCAACTGCACCACCTGGGAAGGCTGGTGCCTCCCAGGCAAAATTAAGACATATAAAACCCATTTGGGGAAGAGCTGGGAAAGTGATTTGAGGCTGAAACCCCCAGCTTTAAGGTTCCTGGACAGCTGTGATGGCAGAATATGATGGAGAAGTCTAATCATGAGGAGAAGACACAGGTGGTGGTTATTTTGCAAATGAAAACTGAAATCACTCACAGAGGAGAGTCAGAGTAACAGGCAAGAGACTCGCAGACAGCTCTCAGGCCAGACAATGTTCTTTTTGCTGCCTAAATCAACTGAATATTTTAAAAATCATTTCCACTGCTGCAGAAGATGTTCCAAGGCAAATCAGGAGTCGTTGCTCTGGGAAGACTCTGTACAATCACAGCTAGACACGGGAATAGAAACCACAGGGAAAAAAGTGCAGAAATGATACACTCCGGGCAGGGGAAGCAAAGAGTCTGTACTTAAAGGAACAGTCTTAACTTCCGCATCTCCCACCCCCAACCCCTACTCCCTCCCTGACAAAAGTAAAGTCTGACCTAAGGATTTACATGCAAGTAGTTTATTTTGAGAAGTATCCCAGGGAATAGGGGTGAGGATTGGAGAGGAGGGGAAAAATCCAAGATAGGGGGCTTTTTCAGACTAGTCACTGCTGTGGGCAACTGGGATTCTACCCTGCTGGGACCTTCTGAGAAACACTTCAAAGAGTTATCCGTCTCAGATGGATGGAGAGAATATGTAACCACCAACCCTCAAGCCTCATTGGCCAAGGGTTGCCCCATGAGTGGCTATGAACTCCTTCTGGTAATATGCCGGTAAATAGGCTCTGGATAGGGTAGGGGTGGGGGAGATGCCCTGATTTGCAGCATTCGGCATTCCCATGGCATAAATCCTCCCACCAAGGCTGATTTCAAGCTGCCAATGGCTAAACAGCTGGCTAGAAATTGTTCTGGTTATGTAACGGTCAGCTCTTGCAAACCAGTCCAAGGTGCCGCTCACAGGTTTGCACACATGTTGGGTGCTATGTTCCCACGGGAACCTCAGGGCCCTGGCAGTGAGTGAAGATATGGGGTACACCTACACAAGGTGCGGTGGCTGGGGTAAAAGTTGAGCCGGAAGTGTGTAGGCAAGGCACGGGAGCAGTCCAACACGGGATTATATTATACCTGATCTAGAGCAGACACAGGAGCAGCAAAGCCGCTACGAGCTCCTCAGGAAGTGGCCAGGCCGTGTCAGATGCGAGTAATCTGAAACAAAAAGAGAAACCCAGTCCCCGGGGGTAAGAGGAGGGGAGGAAAGATAGTCATCAGAGTAGATACCACCCTGCTGAGGAGAGGCTAGTGGTTAGAGCCAGACCCATCCTGTGCTCTACCTGCGGGTGACCAGCAGGGGGTGCTAGGTCCCTGCACACTCAGTTCAGCTCAGTCGCTCAGTCGTGTCCAACTCTTTGCGACCCCATGAATTGCAGCACGCCAGGCCTCCCTGTCCATCACCAACTCCTGGAGTTCACTCAAACTCACTTCCATCGAGTCGGTGATGTCATCCAGCCATCTCATCCTCTGTCGTCCCCTTCTCCTCCTGCCCCCAATCCCTCCCAGCATCAGAGTCTTTTCCAATGAGTCAACTCTTTGCATGAGGTGGCCAAAGTACTGGAGCTTCAGCTTTAGCATCATTCCTTTCCATGAACACCCAGGACTGATCTCCTTTAGAATGGACTGGTTGGATCTCCTTGCAGTCCAAGGCACTCTCAAGAGTCTTCTCCAACACTGGCACAGCTCAAAAGCATCAATTCTTCGCCGCTCAGCTTTCTTCACAGTCCAACTCTCACATCCATACATGACCACTGGAAAAACCATAGCCTTGACTAGACGGACCTTTGTTGGCCAAGTAATGTCTCTGCTTTTGACTATGCTATCTAGGTTGGTCATAACTTTTCTTCCAAGGAGTACTGTCGCTCAGTCGTGTCCGACATTTTGCGACCCCATGAATCGCAGCACGCCAGGCCTCCCTGTCCATCACCAACTCCCGGAGTTCACTCAGACTCACGTCCATCGAGTCGGTGATGCCATCCGGCCATCTCATCCTCTGTCTCATCCTGCACACTCAAATGAACCTAAAAACTCAACATGGCTTATGCCCTAGGTGGGATCAGTTCTCTACTCTTTTATTACCTCAGGAACAGTCACTGAATTATCAAGTTATCTCCAGAAAGTTCGCTTTCAGTGAGGCACCAGCGTGGGTCGCACTGAATAGAGCACTGAGCCCGCCCGTCACGGGGTGGTGAGGAAACAGCGCCCCCTGCAGGTAGAGTCAACTTTTCCCCAGGCCGCCGCTCTCAGTTCAGTTCAGTTCAGTTCAGTTGCTCAGTCCTGTCCGACTCTTCGAGACCCCATGAATCGCAGCACGCCAAGCCTCCCTGTCCATCACCAACTCCCAGAGTTCACTCAGACTCGCGTTCATCGAGTCAGTGATGCCATCTCATCCTCGGTCGTCCCCTTGTTCTCCTGCCCCCAATCCCTCCCAGCATCGGAGTCTTTTCCAATGAGGCAACTCTGCTCATGAGGTGGCCAAAGTACTGGAGCTTCAGCTTCAGCATCATTCCTTCCAAAGAAATCCCAGGGCTGATCTTCAGAATGGACTGGTTGGATCTCCTTGCGGTCCAAGGGACTCTCAAGAGTCTTCTCCAACACCACAGTTCAAACGCATCAATTCTCCGGCGCTCAGCCTTCTTCACAGTCCAACTCTCACATCCATACATGACTACTGGAAAACCGTAGCCTTGACTAGACGGACCTTAGTCGGCAAAGTAACATCTCTGCTTTTGAATATGCTATCTAGGTTGGTCATAACTTTTTTTGCAAGGAGTAAGCGTCTTTTAATTTCACGGCTGCAGTCACCATCTGCAGTGATTTCCGTCCCTGAACCCCTGTAGCATCAGAAACACCAGACCTCCGCAGGCCTCCCAGAGCAAAGCAGAACAGGATGGCTGTCTTAATCCATTCTGCTGTAATCCAGCCTGCTATTACAGGCTGCTGTAATACAGGATAGTAGATCGGTGGCTTATAAAAACAGATATTTATTTCTCACAGTCCTGGGGGCTGGGAAGTCCAAGATGAATGTGCCAGCACATTCATCAGTGTGCTGCATCTGGTGACCACCCACGTCCTGGTCCATCGATGACTATCTCCTCACTGTGTCCTCACATCGCCAAAGAGGCAAGGAATCTCTCTGGGGTGTCTTTTATAAGGGCACTAATGCAACTCACCTGGAGAAGGAAATGGCAACCCACTCCAGTATTCTTGCCTGGAGAATCCTGTGGACAGAGGAGCCGGGTGGGCTACTGCCCATAGCGTCGCACAGAGTCGGATATGACTGAAGCGACTTAGCATGCATGCATGCATTGGAGAAGGAAATGGCAGCCTACTCCAGTATTCTTGCCTGGAGAATCCCAGGGACGGAGGAGCCTGGTGGGCTGCACAGAGTCAGACACGTCTGAAGTGACTTAGCAGCAGCAGCAGAAGTGACTCCCCAGGGCTCCACCCTCATGACCTATTTGCCTCCCAAAGGTCCCAGCTCCAAACGCTGAGCCTTGGGCATTAGGTTTCAACATATGAATGCAGTGGGGCTGGTGGAGAGCTGCAGACACAGCTATTCAGTTTGTAGCAACTGCTCCTCCGTCCAGGCCCAGGATCCTCTGAGAATGGCCTTTGCCTCATTCATCCTCCCACTGCGGGTAGGATCACACAGCCTCGAAGGTGCCCCCTCCTGTCTCGGAACTGACTCTAAAAGACTAGACGTGGAAGTGTGACAGGACACATACTGGGGAAAGCCAGAGGCAAGGGTCCCATCCAGGCCAGGAGGGCACAGACATCATGAAAGTGCATGGTTTGACATTAATCAGGACAGAAGGTTCCAGGAGCCCAGGGAACAAGATACACCCAAGTGTCAATAGCCAAGTTCATAAAGGACATGAGAAGCTCATGAGACAGCAGAGAAGAACCTCAGGGGGAAACTTCTGAATGGCCCAGAGAATTTTGGCAAATGGGTCTTCTAACTGTACAGATGCTTTCATGTGTAGGCACTCACCTTCCTAACTGTTTCCTAGGGCTGTTTTCTAGGCTCTTTCCAGGGCCCAAGAGAAGGGAAATTGTGGACAGTGAGGTCCAGCTCTTCCTCCTGAAGCCTGTAGGCAGAGCTCCCTCTGAGAACACTGATGGTGATGGGGGTAGAGAGCCAAGAATGTTCTCCTGACCTCAATGGATACACCTTAATGACAGAAATTGAGGCCCAGGGAGGAGGTTTTTCCGGCAGAGTCCTGGCCACTCACCACACTCCCCACTGCCCATGGCCAAGGCCATGCTGCTGGGGGGCAGGGGGTGGGGGAGGGGCGGGCAACAACAAAGCTCCAGCTCAGGCCCAGCCTGCAGGGCCCCTCTAGAGTCTTGCTCAGCTTCAACACATCTTCCTCTGTCCCCTAAGCAGACCGGGTCTCAGTGGACTCTGCCCGCTGCCCTGGGAGGGAAGACAGGGAAGGCAAAGGGGGAGCTGGGACCGGGGAGGACGCAGTGTTCCCTTTCCGCTCCTCTGCGTCTTAATGAAGTGCTTTCATTTCCCTCCTTCCTCCCCACACAGGCCCGGCTGAGATAAGGCATTGATCCCATCCCAGAGGAGGAAGAAGCCGGCAGGAGGCCTGCAGTTCTCTTTGTGGAACAAGATGGATGGTTTATTAGCGAGCCCTTAATTGTGTGGTTTGTAACTTAGGGAAGTTTAAAAAGAAAAGAAAAGAAGTCAGAACTGGGGGCTGCCTGGGGTCCATTTCTCCCCTCAAGGAGGGTTCTGCCCAGAAGGAGGGCTCTCTTTCTGTCCGAAAGCCCAGCCCAGATTAGCCCAGCCCAGCCCAGCCCCACCAAGGGCAGACTCAGGAATGTTCTCCACCGAAAGAACCAACAAGATTGCAAATAGCCAGAATGATAGTCTGTGTTGCCCAGTCTAGCCAAGGACAGGGCCCTGAGCTGAATGTAGAGACCAGCTCTGCCACTGGCTAGCTGAATGACTTTGATCAATCTTCCCACGCTGGCCCTCAGTTTCCCTTTTCATCAAATGAGAGGGTTGGCCTGCATCCATGGTGTTTGACTATGTGGGGGTACTATGTAGCAGAAAGTGGTGAGAGAGGAACCCAGAGCCTCAGCCTCTTCTTCAAGGCCCATTGAAACCTTCTTTGTGTATTGGAATTTCATGTAAGCTCTGTGACATTGAGCATGTTATTTAACCTCCTTGTCTAAATGGCTTCAGCTGTAAAATGGGCAGAGTAATAGAATAACAGGATTGTCAGCCCTAACAGAGTTCCCAGCACATAGTAAGAATTCCATCATTATGACTTTTTTTTTCTTAAATTACTTGATTCAATCTCACAACAGCCCTGTGTCAGGTTCTTTTCCCTATTTTAGAGGTGAAGAGACTTGGCCTAGGGCAGTTGTCTTCACAACAGACACACAACTGCCCCCAACAGCCCAAGGTGAGACCCCTTCCAGGCCTCAGAACGGAGTGGTGGTGGTCTCTGACAGACTGGCTTCCACCACTCACCAAGATGAAACTGATCACGTTGTTGTTCAGTCACTAAGTTATGTCCAACTCTTTGCAACCCCATGGACTGCAGCACGCCAGGCTTCCCTGCCCTTCACTATCTCCCAGAGTTTGCTCAAACTCATGTCCATTGAGTCAGTGGTGTCATCCAACCATCTCATCCTCTGTCACCCCCTTCTCCTGCCCTCAATCTTTCCCAGCGTCAGGCTCTTTTTCAGCTAGAAAAAAGACACTTCCCAAAAGTAGATTTCAACTCACCGGGAAGCTAGCTCTCTTCTTGACCTTTTCTTGTGAAGCAGGAGGGCAGGTGCCCTTGCCCAGTTTTAGTTAATGCCCATGCCAGAAGGGGCAAAGTAGCATCTCAAATCTCTGTTTCAGTTTCAAAGAACTAGAATCCAAAGCTCCAAACTGCCTTCCCCCAAATGCAGATGTCAAGAATCAAGACAACGGAGGTTTACTGCAGAAGTTTTCAAGCCAGGAGTAGTAGAACCCTAGGGTTCCTTAAAAGGAGTTTTAAGAGTCAACCTGGGTGTCGGAGGTTGCTGAACTGGGCTTCCACTCCCCCCACCCCCAGCCCACCCCACTGCCCACTCTTCAACAAAAACAGAGTTCCTTGTTATGAGTTTCCATGTGATTTCAGTTTTGAAAAGATTCTGTGGGGGAGGGGGGGGTTAAAGTTTTAAAAAATCCTCATTTAGTGGAAAAAGCATGGAGCAAAGAGCCAGAAAGCCTAGTTCTAGCCCCAGCTTCGTCCTATGAACTTGAGGACATCCCTTCCTCTATGTATACAGAGAACTGGGCCAGGAGGTTTGTCTCCACGGGGCAATTTCAGCTGTGGCTCTCAAGCCCCGCTTGACTCCCTGGGCTGCTCTGAAGGGTGGGAGTGAGGTCGGGGGTGGGGGGGAGGGGAGCCACATCCCCCACGATCTTCACTGCATGACTCCCTGAAGCCACCACACCACTAATAAAGACTGGGGTTGTTTTCATCCTCATGTGACTCTGGAAATATTGATACTGGCTTGCCAAACAGAAAAAAACAATTCTTCCCTCCTTATGGTGGGAAGAGAACAAGGAAAGTAAGCCTGCTCATTAGCGAGGCTGCTGAGATGTCTCCCCGCCCCCTCCCCGCCCCCACTCTTCTGATCTTCAGGATGACTTGGAGACTTGGACTAAAACAGAGCTTTGCATCTGTTTGCATTTAATTTGAGGCTGAAGTTCACAGCTCTTGACAATGGAGAGCTGCATTCCAATATCCAGGACCAGGACAAGGGTGGTGTAGGAGTGATTACTGCCTGTGAGGGGTAATAATTATAAGTCTAGGGCCTCTCAGTAATATCTGGGTCCCTTCAGTGTTTCCCCAGTGATTAAAGAAGCGCAAGTCAGGGTAGAGCAGCTGATTGAAAGGGGCGTGGTGGGGGTGGGGACTGGCACTTCATAGGCCTCCAGGGAAAGCTACCTCCATCATAATAGAAACAAGGCCACCCTTTATCAACTGCCTCAGTTCAGTTCAGTTCAGATCAGTCGCTCAGTCATGTCCGACTCTTTGCGACCCCATGAATCGCAGGATGCCAGGCCTCCCTGTCCATCATCAACTCCCAGAGTTCACCCAAACTCATGTCCATCGAGTCGGTGATGCCATCCAGCCATCTCATCCTCTGTCATCCTCTTCTCCTCCTGCCCCCAATCCCTCCCAGCATCAGAGTCTTTTCCAATGAGTCAACTCTTCTCATGAGGTGGCCAAAGTATTGGAGTTTCAGCTTTAGCATCAGTCCTTCCAAAGAAATCCCAGGGTTAATCTCCTTTAGAATGGACTGGTTGGATCTCCTTGCAGTTCAAGGGACTCTCAAGAGTCTTCTCCAACACCACAGTTCAAAAGCATCAATTCTTCGGTGCTCAGCTTTCTTCACAGTCCAACTCTCACATCCATACATGACCACAAGAAAAACCATAGCCTTGACTAGGCAGACCTTTGTTGGCAAAGTAATGTCTCTGCTTTTGATTATGCTATCTAGGTTAGTCATAACTTTCCTTCCAAGGAGTCTTTTAATTTCATGGCTGCAATCACCATCTGCAGCGATTTTGGAGCCCAAAAAAATAAAGTCTGACACTGTTTCCACTGTTTCCCATCTATTTCCCATGAAGTAATGGGACCGGATGCCATGATCTTTGTTTTCTGAATGTTGAACTTTAAGCCAACTTTTTCACTCTCCTCTTTTACTTTCATCAAGAGGCTTTTTAGATTCTCTTCACTTTCTGCCATAAGGGTGTTGTCATCTGCATATCTGAGGTTATTGATATTTCTCCCGGCAATCTTGATTCCAGCTTGTGCTTCTTCCAGCCCAGCATTTCTCATGATGTCCTCTGCATATAAGTTAAATAAGCAGGGTGACAATATACAGCCTTGACGTACTCCTTTTCCTATTGGGGACCAGTCTGTTGTTCCATGTCCAGTTCTAACTGTTGCTTCCTGACCTGCATACAGATTTCTCAAGAGGCAGGTTAGGTGGTCTGATATTCCCATCTCTTTCAGAATTTTCCATAGTTCATTATGATCCACACAGTCAAAGGCTTTGGCCTAGTCAATAAAGCTGAAATAGATGTTTTTCTGGAACTCTCTTGCTTTTTCCATGATCCAGCGGATGTTGGCAATTTGATCTCTGGTTCCTCTGCCTTTTCTAAAACCAGCTTGAACATCTGGAAGTTCACGGTTCATGTATTGCTGAAACCTGGCTTGGAGAATTTTGAGCGTTACTTTACTAGCATGTGAGATGAGTGCAATTGTGCAGTAGTTTGAGCATTCTTTGGCATTGTTTTTCTTTGGAGTTGGAATGAAAACTGACCTTTTCCAGTCCTGTGGCCACTGCTGAGTTTTCCAAATTAGCTGGCATATTGAGTGCAGCACTTTCACAGCATCATCTTCCAGGATTTCAAACAGCTCAACTGGAATTCCATCACCTCCACTAACTTTGTTTATAGTGATGCTTTCTAAGGCCCACTTGACTTCACATTCCAGGATGTCTGGCTCTAGATGAGTGATCACACCATTGTGATTATCTTGGTCATGAAGATCTTTTTTGTACAGTTCTTCCGTGTATTCTCGCCACCTCTTAATATCTTCTGCTTCTGTTAGGTCTATACCATTTCTGTCCTTTATCAAGCCCATCTTTGCATGAAATGTTCCCTTGGTATCTCTAATTTTCTTGAAGAGATCTCTAGTCTTTCCCCTTCTGTTGTTTTCCTCTATTTATTTGCCTTGATCACTGAGGAAGGCTTTCTTATCTCTCCTTGCTATTCTTTGGAACTCTGCATTCCGAGGCTTATATCTTTCCTTTGCTCCTTTGCTTTTTGCTTCTCTTCTTTTCACAGCTATTTGTAAGGCCTCCCCAGACAGCCATTTTGCTTTTTTGCCTTTCTTTTCCATGGGGATGGTCTTGATCCCTGTCTCCTGTACAGTGTCATGAACCTCAGTCCATAGTTCATCAGGCACTCTATCTATCAGATCTAGGCCCTTAAATCTATTTCTCACTTCCACTGTATAATCATAAGGGATTTGATTTAGGTCATACCTGAATGGTCTAGTGGTTTTCCCTACTTTCTTCAATTTAAGTCTGAATTTGGCAATAAGGAGTTCATAATCTGAGCCACAGTCAGCTCCCGGTTTTGTTTTTGCTGACTGTATAGAGCTTCTCCATCTTTGGCTGCAAAGAATATAATCAATCTGATTTCAGTGTTGACCATCTGGTGATGTCCATGTGTAGAGTCTTCTCTTGTGTTATTGGAGGAGGGTGTTTGCTATGACCAGTGCGTTCTCTTGGCAAAATTCTATTAGCCTTTGCCCTGCTTCATTCTGTACTCCAAGGCCAAATTTGCCTGTTACCCCAGGTGTTTCTTGCTTCCTACTTTGGCATTCCAGTCCCATATAATGAAAAGGACATCTTTTTTGGGTGTTAGTTCTAAAAGGTCTTGTAGGTCTTCATAGAACCATTCAACTTCAGCTTCTTCAGCGTTACTCGTTGGGGCATAGACTTGGATTACCGTGATATTGAATGGTTTGCCTTGGAAACGAACAGAGATCATTCTGTCGTTTTTAAGACTGCATCCAAGTACTGCATTTCAGACTCTTTTGTTGACCATGATGGCTACTCCATTTCTTCTAAGGGATCCCTGCCCACAGTAGTAGATATAATGGTTATCTGAGTTAAATTCACTCATTCCAGTCCATTTTAGTTCCCTGATTCCTAGAATGTCGATGTTCACTCATGCCATCTCTTGTTTGACCACTTCCAATTTCCCTTGATTCATGGACCTGACATTCCAGGTTCCTATGCAATATTGCTCTTTATTCCATTGGACCTCGCTTCTATCACCAGTCACATCCACAGCTGGGTATTGTTTTTGCTTTGGCTCCATCCCTTCATTCTTTCTGGAGTTATTTCTCCACTGATCTCCAGTAGCATATTGGACACCTACTGACCTGGGGAGTACCTCTTTCAGTATCCTATCATTTTGCCTTTTCATACTGTTCATGGGGTTCTCAAGGCAAGAATACTGAAGTGGTTTGCCATTCCCTTCTCCAGTGGACCACATTCTGTCAGACCTCTCCACCATGACCTGCCCGTCTTGGGTGGCCCCACAGGGCATGGCTTAATTTCATTGAGTTAGACAAGGCTGTGGTCCATGTGACTAGATTGACTAGTTTTCTGTGATTATGGTTTGTGCGTCTGCCCTCTGATGCCTCTCGCAATACCTACCACCTTACTTGGGTTTCTCTTACCTTGGACGTGGGGTTCTCTCTTCATGGCTGCTCCAGCAAAGCGCAGCCACTGCTCTTACCTTGGACGAGGGTTATCTCCTCGCCACCACCCCTCCTGACCTTGAACATGGAGTAGCTCCTCTTGGCCCTCCTGTGCCCATGCAGCCTTCTCCTCGGACGTCTACCAATGCTACCATATGCTAAACCCTGAGCTCACAGCATCAAAGACTTTATCTCAATAAAACCCCACAACAGTCCCGAAGCAAATGTGGACAGCGAAAGCTCCATTTTACAGCTGTGCAAACTGAGGCTCAGAGGTTAGTAATTAGCTCAAAGTCACGAAACTTGAAGCCCATTCTAACCAAATCTCACTCCAGGTTCCACAGCCTATGCTCTTAACCATTCCCCATTGCCTCCCAAGTTTCAGAGTCCATAGATAATAATAATAATTTGTTATTTCAGTTCAGTTGCTCAGTCTTGTCCGACTATATGTGACACCGTGGACTGCAGCATGCCAGGCCTCCCTGTCCATCACCAACTCCCAGAGCTTGCTCAAACTCATATCTGTTGAGTCAGTGATGCCATCCAACCATCTCATCCTCTGTCATCCCCTTCTGCTCTTAAGCGTCTTCAGTTATCTCATTTTATTCTACAATATATGGGGTAAGGACTACTTGTCCCACTTTGCAGATGACGAAACTGAAGCATGAAGAAGTTAAGTCAGCTACACAAGGCCACACACCTACTTAAGAATGGAGCTAAGATTCGATATTCTATAGTTTCCCCAGATTGACTATTTCCCATCAGCCTGATGGCTGCTGAAAGGGGAAGGGCTGAACTGGAGCCTTGGGCAGCTGGACCCAGCTAGCCCTGCCCACCTTCTTGCAGATTTTCTTAGTGATGGGCCAGAAGCAGAACTGTCCTCTGACAGGTCCAATGGGGAATTTTAAAAGTTTTCACAGAAGTACCAAGATACAACAGACACTGCTTGTCAAGTGAGAGGCCAGTCAGTCCATCCTGGGCAGGAGAGGGGGTGGTGGGGGAGGCGTCCTAACTCCCATCTGGGAAATCTAACCAGTGAAAGACTACAGTGGAAGGCTTCCCTGGCGGTCTAGTGGTTAAGAATCCACCTACTAATGCAGGAGACACAGATTTGATCCCTGATCCAGGAAGATCCCACATGCCAAGGGGCCACTAAGCCCGTGTGCCCCGACTATCGAACCTGAGCTCTAGAGCTCGCGGGCCACAACTGCTGAAGACCATGTGCAGAGACCCTGGGCTCCGTGACAAAAGAAGCCATCACGGTGAGAAGCCCGCGCAACACAATGAAGGGTGACCCCACTCACCTCGACTAGAGAAAGCCTAGCTGAAAAACAAAGACCCAGCACAGCCAAAAAATAAATCTTAAAAAAAAGAGACTACAGTGGAGAGGAAGCTGCTGCCCTGGGAGTGGTTTCACATCCAGAGTAGACCTAGGGAAGGGGAAGGACCCAGGGCTACATTAAAAGCCGCCCGGTGGAGCAGGGACTCAGCGGGAAGAGACCCGTAGAGCCCCAGGAGCTGAGAGGAAGCAGAGGAGACGGACCCCAGCCAGTCTCCCACAGAGTGAAGTTTTATTCAGACCAGGGAAATGAAGGCATCTCACTGCTCCTCCTTCTCCTCCTCCATCCTTTCCCCAACCCTGGGGGCAGGGCGGGGGCGGTTGTTGTCAATTACAGCAGCCTACTACCTGTCAGTTGCCCGGGCTTGGGGAGGAGAAAGGTTGGACTTTGAATAAAAGTTGAAATGGATGTTGGTATCTGGGACTATACATTCCAATTTGAGAAATGAAATCTGTTTTATGCCTGAAAGTTACTTTTTAAAGTGGACTTATTACTTAAAAGTGAGCCAGTAGGCCATGGGGATCGAATTGATAAGGACAATGGGAGACACAAAGTTTATTTACACCCCATAAATTGCCATTGGCCATTTTTCAATGTCTCCATCATACCTGCCAAATGCAGGCTTCTGTGGGATGAGGCAGCCAACAGCTCAGAGAGATTCTGAAGTCCAGCTCAGAGCAAAAATAAAAATAGGACTCGTCCCTTAATGGAACCATGCGGATTAGTCACACTGTCTCGCCCAGGACAGGTGTGTCAGGAGAAATAACAGTGGAACCTTAGAATGGATCAGCGTCAATAGCAACACTGTTCAGGGGCCCGGGAGGGTGCACATCCATGCCCTGGCCTGGTTCTTTCCTTGAGCCCACTCAGACCTCTCAGGAGCGAACTTGGGAGCTGAGGGGCTTCCCGGGCAGCCCACTGGTTAACGGCCTGCGCTTCCACTGCAGGGGTGCCAGTTCAAGCCCTGGTCAAGGAACTAAGCCCTTGCAACAAAAAAAAAAAAAAAAAAAAACACTTAGGAGTTTATAACAAAGCCTCCACTGAACCCATTCTAAACATTGAAGGTAACTGCCTAGTAACTGCCTGAGAGCCTAAATGTCAAGAAGGCTGGAGAGGGGCCCAGGGCCTCTCAGGGAAACCGTTTCTGGCTGCTTCAGGGCAACAGCCGCCCGCCCCTTGGCTCCAGGTCGGGAGCTTTTGTAGCTTCCCACAGCCCAACTTTAGATCCCGTCTGGACCCCGGACCCAGGAACATAGTGCTGCCAGGACCCCAGGAGTCCTACTCCTGTTGCAGCCACCCTCACTGCTTCTACTCCTGGGAACTCCCTGGCCCAGAGCAGGAGACCCTCAGCCCAAACCAAGCATCTCCCCAAACGCCTGAGTCAGGTCTCTGCCTGGGCCTCAGGGCAGGGAGGGGAACAGTCATCCAGGCAGAAGGGAACCAGGAAGGGTGAAAGGGACATATCTGCCAGATCCCACATCCCTTGAGACTGCGAGAAGGAAGAATTGAGCCGGCATCTTCCCCAAAGGGCCATTGTCCACAAAGAACAGAAAGCATCTTCTGTGGGCATGAGCTCCAGCCAGCTCCCAGCCGCCCAGCTGCAGCCCAGGACTCAGCATCAGCACCAGCTCCAGACCAGGACTCAACATCAGCACCAGCTCCAGCCCAGGACTCAATATCAGCACCAGATCCAGCCCAGGACTCAAGATCAGCACCAGTTCCAGCCAAGAACTCAACATCAGCACCAGCTCCAGCCAAGAACTCAACATCAGCACCAGTTCCAGCCAAGAACTGAATATCAACACCAGCTCCAGCCAAGAACTCAACATCAGCACCAGTTCCAGCCCAGAACTCAGCATCAGCAACAGTTCCAGCCAAGAACTCAACATCACCACCAGCTCCAGCCCAGAACTCAACATCACCACCAGCTCCAGCCCAGAACTCAATATCAGCACCAGCTCCAGACCAGGACTCAACATCAGCACCAGCTCCAGCCCAGCACTCAGCATCAGCACCAGCTCCAGACCAGGACTCAACATCAGCACCAGCTCCAGCCCAGGACTCAGCATCAGCACCAGCTCCAGACCAGGACTCAACATCAGCACAGGTCCAGCCAAGAACTCAATATCAGCACCAGACCCAGCCCAGGACTCAAGATCAGCACCAGTTCCAGCCAAGAACTCAACATCAGCACCAGTTCCAGCCAAGAACTCAACATCAGCACCAGTTCCAGCCAAGAACTGAATATCAACACCAGCTCCAGCCAAGAACTCAACATCAGCCCCAGATCCAGCCAAGAACTCAACATCAGCACCAGTTCCAGCCCAGAACTCAACATCAGCACCAGTTCCAGCCCAGAACTCAGCATCAGCAACAGTTCCAGCCAAGAACTCAACATCACCACCAGCTCCAGCCCAGAACTCAACATCACCACCAGCTCCATCCCAGAACTCAATATCAGCACCAGCTCCAGCTCAGCACTCAACATCAGCACCATCTCCAGCCCAGCACTCAGCATCAGCACCAGCTCCAGCCTGGATCCACTGCCTGCTCTAGAACAGTGCTCTGGAGTTAAACTGCCTGGATTTCTGACCTATCACTTAGCAGCCATGTGACCTCGTGCAAGGTACTTAAGCTCTCAGTGTCACTTTTCCTCCTGGGGCCAATAGGCATGACCACAGGTCTGGCGAGGCTGAGTGAGTGAGAACGGTGGGGTGGTAGCCCCGTTCACTCTGGGGAACTGATTACCCCCAGTCCTCACACCAGATCCGGCCCTGACTGCTTACCTGGCTTCCTGAGCTCCAAGGGCTGATTCAGTGCATTCACAGCCCGTCTCCCTCCAGGGTGGATCAGTTTGAATGCGATCTGTAATCTCCCGAAAGACCCCGGAGGGACCCATCGGCTCCTTCTAAGGAGCATTAACTCAAACTGTAACCAGCTCTCCGCGCCTGCCTGGAGGCCAGGTCCTTGGGGAGCCCTCTTGACTGTCACGGAGGAGCAGGCGGCCTCATTTTCCAGCTCGGGAGTGGGAATCCCAGGGCTACAGCCCTTCACTCGGCCCCATGTGTGCCCAGGAGCCCACCACCCCCCAGAGGCCTTCAGCTTCATCACCCACTGAGTCCACCTCGTAGCACTGGTTTCCAGGGTGAGGGGAGATGGCAGTGGGGCTAGCTGGGCAGGGACCACAGGACAGCCCGAAGCTTCTTCTCTTCCAAGAGTTGGGAGCAGCCCTCAACCTCCCAGCAGACGATTCTCTAGCGGTTTGACTATAAAGCCCTAGCCCAGGAGGCCCCGCTTCTCCCGTCCTCCTGCTGGGTGAGACAAGGGGTCCCCTGGTAATGAACTCAGGGGCCCTCATGAGCAGGAAGCAGAGAGAGGCTTACTGAGGAGTGGGGTCTGGGAAACGCTGCTGGAGCCGGGAGAGCCCCCTCGTGAGGACCAGAAGGAGCTGGGCGTGGGGGGAGGGGAGAGATCTGACCACCAGGCCTGCCAGCGCTGACCTGAAAGTCCTCACCCTCAGCTGAGGACAGCTTGTCCATAGCAGCCCCTCCCTCGTGTGTGAAATTGAACCTGGACTCCGAGAGACGGAAGGGATGATCCAGGTCAGAGGCCAAAGAGCAAGGCCTGGGGCCAGGAGAGGGAAAGAGAAGGAAAGTTTCTACCACGCCTCTCCTCAGGCTGGGGCCCCTGAGAGCAGAGCTAGCCTCTTCTCAAGCAGGGCCTCTCACATCCTTTACTGGGCAGTCCTACCCCCTTCTCCATACCCAGACTGCTGTTCCAGACTTTCTGCACAATCCTCACGGACCCTAGCCTGGTCCCTCTCCCAGCCCCCCAGCCCCGCCCCCTCTCTCAACTTGAACTGCCTTTCAAGTTCACTGGGAAGAAAGCAAGGCTGGCAGGCGTGATCTGCCCCACCTCCCACCCCATCCCAGTCTGCTCTCTGAAGCAAAGGGAACTGGGCTGCTCTGACCCTGTGTTCAAACCAGTTCTCGCCCCACTGAGGTCCACCGTTCGAGAAGCCCCTTCCCCTCTCTCTCAACTCGCCTCTCCTCTGCTTCCTCCCATCTGCACTTACCTGTGGGCAGAAAGTCTCCTGCATAAGGACATAGCAAACCTTCTACCTCATTCCTCCTCTGTCACCCCCACTTCCCTTTTATAGACCTGCAACCCAAAGAAGATGTTGGCTGGATTCTAATGGCAGAGTTCCCAGAGGGGGACATGAGATAGCTGGTACCTACATCATTCACTCAAAACCACTTGCTGAGAGCCTAGTGGGCTGGGCCTAGGATTTGGCCATGAGCAAGGCAGGTGTGGCCCCAGCCCTGGTGGACCATCCAGCTATAGACCAGTCACAGGGCTTAGGAACCCCTTCTCCTGGGCTCCTCCTTAAGACCAGCAGTCATGGGGGTAAAATAGTGGCCAGTTTCCTGGGGCCCTCACCACGGGCCAGTCCGGATTCCTACAGTCCCCCCTAACAACCCTCTGAGATAATACCTCATTCCTGGTTTGCAACCGAGGCAGCTTCCCAAGGGCTCAGAGCACCAGGATGGGGGTGTGGGCCCATCTGTGAACTCCTGACTAAGCCTTTCAGGGCTTTTCCAGCCTTAGCATCACTGATTCCTCAAACCTCCCCATGCCATTCACTATAATGTTGCCATAAAACAATGATAAAGTTGAGCTGAAGTTAAGGAACAAATTCCTATGCAAACTCCACGGAGGCAGATATCTCTAATTTAATTCACTCCTGTTGCCCAGGCTCTAAAATCATAGCTAGTGGGAAACACTCCAAAAAAATGTCTTGTATGAATGAATGAGTGAATGAACAAAGAAACAAACGAATAATCACTTCTGGGGTCAGTAGCTGCCCCATTGCAATCACCCTGGTTGACAGATTATCTCCTGTCAGCCCCAGTCACACAGCCGGAACACAGAGGCCCAGCCCATGGCCCCTGAGGCTCTAGAACATGAGGAAACCTATGCCCGCCGCGGCCTCGCTGGGATCTGATGTGTGTAGCTGAGATGGAAGAAAATGCAGCTGAATCAATGCCTGAAAGTCAGCCTAGCAGAGAAGCACTGAAAGCGGGGCCCCACCAGCAGGTCAGCCTGACTCCCTGGCCAGGGCCTGCTAGCCACGCCCTCAGCTCCCCTGGAGACCCCCCACTCTAGTCGACCCCCAGCTCTGTCCAGAGCCCCCGACCTCTTACTCTAGGCCTGAGCTGGGGTTCTGCTGGGCCTGGAAGAGACTGAGAGTCAAGGAGGAGAGAGAAGGGGGGAAAGTGAGTCCCCACCCCGCCCCTCCTGATACGCACAGATGCAGGTTGCCACTCAAAAAGCAATCTCTCCAAACGTTTAAAAACTGCCTGCAATTTATATCTTGTGCTTGACAGAGCATCTCCAAGTCATTTCCTGGTGCACAGAAGTGCAGACTCCTGAGCCCAGGGGGCTACTCCGCCTCCAGTCTGGGTCAGTAAGTTGGGCACTTCCCCGTGGGGAAGGGGAGGGGACAAAGTGGGGAAATCCCCTTTGAGCTCCTTCCCACCTCAGAGGTGGCCAGAGGGATGTCCCTGAGGCCAGCAGCCACAACCAGGAGCCCCTGAAAGTTACTGTACCAGACCAAAAAGCGGCATGTTCGTTAACAGACATTTATGAGACATTTGTGAATAAGGCCCCTCCCCATGAGAAACAGGTAAATCAAATGCAGGGTGCCCTGTGCTCTCAGGCAGGGACCGAGAGACTCAGGGGAAGGGTAGCTGGTGTCTCTTGCCAAGCGGAAGCAGAGAAAGGAATTCCAAGTGAAGGGCACAGCTTGGGCAAAGGCTTCCAGGTGGCTCAGTGGTGAAATATCTGCCTGCCAATGCAGAAGATGCGGGAGACGCAGGTTTGACCCCTGGGTCAGGAAGATGCCCTGGAGAAGGAAATGGCAACCCGCTCCAGTATTCTTGCCTGGGAAATCCCATGGACAGAGGAGCCTGGTGGGCTACAGTCCATGGGGTCGCAAAGAGTCATACTGAGCACGCACGCACGTGGAAGTGTGGAGGAACCTGCAGTGTGTGTGTTGGGGTTGGGGGGGGTGTTGCAAAGCCAGAGGGGGCAGTCAGAGGGGGGCCAGCCAGGGGGATAGGCAGGGATGGGGGGCGCCCTGGCTCCAGAGCTAGCTGTGCTCTTCAAAGTATTTCCACAAGGCCTTCAAACAGGAAGGAACATTGATGGGGATGCAAAGAGAAGCAGAGAGGCCAATGAGGAGAGGAGAGGGGCCACTCAGAAGAGGTGGTCACCATGGAGACCAAGACTGATCCCACTCCTCTCCTCCCACCAGGGGCTGGAGCCGGCATTCCCCGCCCTCCCCAGCTCGCCACACCCCAGCCGCACTCAACCTTGGTTCTGTTCCTATAACCTGCTGAGCTCTTTCCCTCCCCCAGAACATCTGTTCCTCACCGTTCCTACAGATCCTCCAGTGGCTGGCTCCATCGTGTCACCATTCAATGTTACCTCCTCTGACCTCAGTATCTAATCACACCTCCCTCTGCCTCATCAGCCTTTGCCACGGTCTTCAGAGCATTCACCCTCTGCAATGAAATTAGTATGGCTTTATGTCATTATTCTTTGTCATCTGCTTAGAATGTAAAACTCCTTGGGAACTGAGCTTTCATCTGACTTGTTCCCAGAGAGAGCTCCAAACACCTAGAACAGGGCCTGGCACATAGTAGGCACTCAATAAATACTACCCAGTGCATGAATAAGCCCTTCATCACAGCCTCCAAGACTCTGGCTCTGTTCCGAGCGGGGCTCCCACCTGCAAACTCCAGCCTGGCTGTTGTCTGTGTAGTTCTTTCTGCAATTAATCATGTTCTTTTGCTGATACCCTTTGTGTTGTCATCGGAGGCTTCATCTCATTCATCTCTGTCTAGCCCCAGGACCTGGTGCATAGTAGGTGCTCAATCAGAAGTTCCCTGTCATTAAGCCCTCCCCCTGCCCAGGGTGAGTGATGGGCTGGCTCAGCAGCAAACATTTCTGAGGGCAGAAGCAGAGGGAGTGAGCAGTCACTCCCTTACCCCTCCCTGCAGGTCCCTTTTGGCAGAGGGAAGGAGCACAAAGAGAGGCAAATCGAGAGGGGAGGCTGCTGGGAGTGGCTCAGAGAGGGAAAAACTCCCATCTTGGGCAGGAAAGCAGCTGGTACAGCTGGAAAGACATGGTCTTGGTCTTTAAAAGACACGATTCCAGCTCAGGAAACAGCATCACCACTCAGGAGCTGGGTGACCTCTGGGAAGCCAGTTCACTTCTCTGAGCTCCCTATCTCTCATCAGAAAAAAATATTGTTGTTGGGAAGATTAAATGGATGAATGGAGAATGCTTAAGCACAGACCTAGCAGCTAGTGGGGGCTAATGGGGGTGCAGTAAATACTAGCAATAAAAAGAATAGGAATTATTAGTACTATTAGACATCTAATAGACATCTGGAACTTACTCAGTGTTAATCACTTAGCTTTCAGTGTTGTATTTAATCTTCACAACAGTCCTCTATAGGCACTATAATTAATACCATTTTGCAGGTGAAGACGGGAGAATCCAGAGAGGTTAAGTAACTTGCCCAAGGACACAGAGCTGGCAAATGAAGAGCCAAGATTCGAACCCAGGAAGTTTGGCTTTGGAGTCCACTCCCTTAAGTTTACTATTATTATTGCTAGAACAGTGCAAAATGAAAGCATAGCCTTAACTTCTCTAAGCCTCAGTTTACCTGTCCATTAAGTAGCTGTCATAACACTGCTTGCCCACAGGGGTATTACGAGAATTCAGGAACCAGAAAGTGTCGAGGTACAAACTCATATATTTAGGATGAATAAACAACAAGGCCCTACTATATAGCACAGGGAACTATATCCAATATCCTGTGATAAGCCATAACAGAAAGAATATTAAAAAGAATGTATATGTATATATGTATATATACACATGTGACTTAAAGCTCAACATTCAGAAAACTAAGATCATGGCATCTGGTCCCATCACCTCATGGGAAATAGATGGGGAAACAGTGGAAACAGTGTCAGACTTTATTTTCGGGGGCTCCAAAATCACTGCAGATGGTGACTGCAGCCGTGAAATTAAAAGATGCTTACTCCTTGGAAGGAAAATTATGACCAACCTAGATAGCATAATCAAAAACAGAGACATTACTTTGCCAACAAAGGTCTGTCTAGTCAAGGCTATGGTTTTTCCAGTGGTCATGTATGGATGTGAGAGTTGGACTGTGAAGAAGGCTAAGCGCCGAAGAATTGATGCTTTTGAACTGTGCCAGTGTTGGAGAAGACTCTTGAGAGTCCCTTGGACTGCAAGGAGATCCAACCAGTCCATTCTAAAGGAGATCAGTCCTGGGTGTTCATTGGAAGGAATGATGCTAAAGCTGAAACTCCAGTACTTTGGCCACCTCATGCAAAGAGTTGCCTCATTGGAAAAGACTCTGATGCTGGGAGGGATTGGGGGTAGGAGGAGAAGGGGACGACAGAGGATGAGATGGCTGGATGGCATCACTGACTCGATGGACGTGAGTTTGAGTGAACTCCGGGAGTTGGTGATGGACAGGGAGGCCTGGCGTGCTGCAATTCATGGGGTCGCAAAGAGTCAGACACGACTGAGCGACTGAACTGAACTGAACTGATGTATAACTGAATCACTTTGCCATACAGCAGAAATTAACACAGCATTGTAAATCAACTATACTTTAATAAAATTAAAAAATAAAAAAAAGCATCGGACACACAGCGGACTCTTAGGAAATGTCAGGGGTCTCTCCTTCCTCTGCCGGAAAGGCCAGCAGCCCATTCGGAGCACGCTGAGCAGAAAGCCGCATGGAGAACAGAGCCAGCTGATAAAACAAGTGTCGGCTGCTCATTTGGTAAATGGGATTTGGTTAGAAAGATGAACGCTGCCACTTCTGGCTAATGTGTCATGTAAATTCTAATGATAATACAGCTCCCGCGCCCGCGCCCGCCCCCTGCCCGCTGCCTCTGCCGCTGCTGCTCAATTATCTCCTGAGGCTCCTGGCAGAATCCATGCTTCACTGGGATCCTCGCCCCAGCCTGCCTTCCCCAGCCGCAAATAATGAAAACCCGCCTCGTCCGCGAGATTGCTCACTTACATTTTCTATTAATTTTTTCCTTTCAGAGGAAAAATGAGAAGAGCTGAAAAAGGAGGAGGCAAGGTGGTGGGGCAGGGGCGAACTGCAGCCTTTCCAAGCCCAGTCGGCTCTGTTCCAGGGACCAAGCACACGGATGGTCTGGGAGGGATGGTCAGGGTGGGGAAGGTGCTCACACCATGGCCTCAGTCATCAGATCCCTGAGACAGCCGAAGCTCCCCAAGTGAGACCCAGAGGTCAGAACCAGGACCCTTGGGTGGGAGAAGGAGGTCTGAGCAGGGGTTCCAGTCTTCTATTCACTTTCTCTGTGACTTTGAGCAAGTCACTTAACCTCTCTGGAGACAGTTCCTTCATCTGCTAAAGGCAGGGTGAGCTGGTTGGTTGGACTGACTGGCTGTGATTCTCAGTCTCAGGGACAGACTTCAGCTCTTTGTAAGGAAGGCCTTCTCAACAAGCAGGAAGGAGCTCTGTGAGCAGTGGTGAGTTCCCCATCAGAGAAGGCATTCAAGCAGTAACAGAGATATGCAGAGGCTCACCACACTCTCTGGCAAGGTTCTGAGTCCACCTTCAGATATCTATGCAGAATCTGGTGGTTGAGGCAGGATGGAGAGTGAGGGAGGGCAAGGAGAGCTATTCTCATCCTAGAGAAAGAGAAAGAAAAGGGAGGAAAAGCTCCCACCCCAGGTACCACCCAGGTTCCTGAGTCTACAGTAGCAAGCTGTAGAAATTTTTGGAGCCAGTGTTTTCCACGGGCTATTATAGAAATGGTAGTGAAGTGAAGTCTCTCAGTCGTGTCTGACTCTCTGCAACCCCATGGACACCAGGCTCCTCCGTCCATGGGATTATCTAGGCAAGAGTACTGGAGTGGGTTGCCATTTCCTTCTCCAGGGAACGTCCCGACCGAGGGATCGAACCCAGGTCTCCCACATTGTAGACAGACGCTTTACCGTAGAGACAGCCTTACACCTGAGCAGTCTTTGCCCCCAGGGAGCTGTTTATAGTTCCGTGCAGAGGAAGTCTCTCAGAGCCGGACACCACCAACTGCTGCACTAGCTATTGCTATTCCATATTGGTATCTAATCTTTCCCAACAAGACTAATTCTTTTGGGGGGTGATTTAGTCACTAAGTCGTGTCCAACTCTTGTGAACCCCATGGACTGCAGGCTCCTCTCTCCGTGAGACTTCCCAGGCAAGAATACTGGAGAGGGTTGCCAGTTCCTTCTCCAGGGGATCTTCCTGATCCAGGAACTGAATCCAGGTCTCCTGCATTGCAGGCAGATTCTTTACCAACTGAGCCACCAGGGAAGCCCAGTGTGGAGGGGGGCACTTACAAACAGGTCACTTCCCTGAGGAGGAGTGAAAAAAGCACAGGGGGTCACAGCAGCAAAAGCGAGCCTCCAGGGAAGGCCTCCTGGAGCATTTAATCCAAGTACTTCTCCAACGGACAAAGGCAGCCTAGAGGATGAACAGCACATCAGAAAGCCGCTAATATACAGTGGGATATACAGTGGGCACCCACTAAATGTCACCCACCACCTGCCTAACCCAGAAACCCAGGACATCTGGTTTCAAGAATCCATGAAGCAGATTCCATCCTTCATGACCAGAGAAGGGAACCTCCGGGCTGCCCTAGACCCTGTCGGGCCTGGACCCTGTTTGCTACACACATGCTTCTGACCCGTGTCAGAGAGACCAGCACCACCTCACTGCGCTGTGACGAGACCAGCACAACCTCCTTACCCCTCATATCTGCTTCAGACACTGCCTGCTGAGGCCACTCCCACAGTGCCCTGGTTGAGCAGCCTTCTCCAGACAACCAGCCCCTCCTAGAGTCAGCCGTGGCCTCCCCTTCAGCCTCATCAGGGCATCCAGGCAAGGAGTCTGCGCAACAACCTGGGGTCCCACACAGGGCCAGGCACACAGCAGGGGCACAGTACACGCTTGATGAGTGAGTGTAGGTGAGCAGGTGACAGACCACGATCCCATTTTTGTAAAGAAGAATTATGAAACCTTATGGGTTTGTTGGTATGTCAACGGGGAAAGGTCTGGAGAAATACCCTCCAAAGTGCTGACTGTGAGTTCCCCTTGAGTGTAGGCCTGCAAGAAGGAAGAATATGTGTGTACACACACACACACACACACACACACACACACACACACACACATCTTTTTTTTCTTTTTGGTCACAAGGCTTGCAGGACCTTAGTTCCCCAACCAGGGACTGAACCAGGCCTGGAAGTCAAAGTGCAGAGTCCTAGCCACTAGATAGCCAAGGAATTCCCAAAGGAAAGATGTTTACTCTGTGCTCCATACCGGAGTGGGTTTCCACTTCCTCCTCCAGGGGATCTTCCTGACCCAGGGATCGAACCTGGGTTTCCTGCACTGCAGGCAGATTCTTTACCACTGAGCCACCAGGGAAGCCTATACCCTATAACCTTCTCTATTTTGTTTTGTTTTTATAGTAAGGATGTATTACTTTTTAACAACAACTTTAAAATGTAAGAAATGTTCAAGCTTGGGAGACTAATTAAAAATTAAATATATATCAGAGAAGATTCCTTGTTCTCCTTTCCCCCATCCAGTAACTGGCCTTGCCAGGAAGTCCTTCCAGATGTCAAACCTAAATCCCTAAAGATACGAAGCTCATTTCTTGGGTGGTCTCCAGGTAGGTGGGAGAGGAGCTGGCAGAATCCTCTGCCCACAGCCACAGCCTGACATGCTGGCCATCCCACCCCCAGCCAGTGGAAGGGAAGAGGAAAGACAGTCTAGGCCTGGCCCCTCTCTGGGGAGAGCTCCCCCTCTCCAAAAAGAGATTTTTCCTGGCAGAAGCAGCAGCCCCTTCAGCTCCCAGGACGCGTGGGATGTCTCCAGGCCCAACATATGTGGGATCTTCTAAAACAGGGACAGGAAAGGAGGAAAAATAAAGTCTGTTCCCCCAGGTCTGTTGTCTCAACACGCAGAGGCCTCCAGGAACGCTTCCCACAAGAGGCGGGGTGGTGGTGGCGGGAGGGAGATGCTGAGATGCAGAGTCCCAGCATACAGATGGGCAAACTGAGACCCGCTGGATGAGAAAGGGTGGACGTGGGATCACCGTGCACAGTGGGTATAGGCAAAGCAGGACTGGACTTTGAAACTCCTGGACTGAGACATAAGGAGACTGTGAACCCAACAGAGGATGGGATTAGAGAAGGAAGTGCTGGGGAGACCAGGAGTTTCAGGAACAGAGCTGGGGAGGCAGGGGCTGGGTTGAGGCAGGGAAGAAAAAGGGGAGCCCAAGGCCATCACTCACAGGGCCCCATCCAAGGGCATGCCAGAGCTGCTGGGCCCATGTCGCGTGCAGTTGGCACAGCAGACACGATAGGCACTCTTCACCAAATATTTCCTATTCTCCCCACCCCCCCACCCCCCCGCTTCCGGGCAGATGGAAGGATTGCACTTCCTGTAGTTGGAAGTGAGGCATACGACTAGTCCTGGCCACTTGGGTTAGTGGTGTGGGCCAGAGCATTTAAATGCAACACACCCTCCAAAGCCCCCTTTCCCTCTGCCCAGCAACCGGCAAAATCCAAGATGGCGGCTGCTCCGTCAACCAGGTGACTCAGATGAACAGAGTGACTGTGATAAACGGAGGTTCTGTGCACCCCTTGTTGGACATGTAGCAGAAGTAGGATATAAGTCTTTGTTCTTTTCAGCCACTGAAACTTGGGGATTGTTTGTTACAGCCCCTGCTGACTGATACACAAAACATGAGCTTTGAAACCTGATGGCCCAGGTTCAAAAACCATCAACTTCAAGGACTAGCTGAATGGCCTTGGGCAAGTCCTTTCATCTCTGGTTCTCTATCTCCTCTTTTATAGAAATAGAGGACCCAATATATGAAAAAAAAAAAAACCCACTAATTGAAAAAGATACATGCACCTCAGTATTCATAGCAGCACTATTTACAATTTCCAAGGTATGGAAGCAAGCTAAGACTTCATCAACAGATGAAGTGATAAAGAAGATGCACTGTATATTAGGCATAAAATATTGGACTATTACTCAGTCATAAAAAAGAATGAAATTTTGCCATTTGTAGCAACATAGATGGACTGGAGGGCATTGCACTAAGTGAAGCAAGTCAGAAAGAGAGGCAAATACGGTATGACATAATTTATACGTGTAATCTAGAAAAATGCAACAAACCAGTGAACAAAGAAAAAAGAAGCAGACTTCCAAATATACAGAACGAGTAGAGGTCACCAATGGGGAGAGGGAGGGGGAGGGGCGGTACAGGGGTGGGAGGAAAAGGGAGGCCATGATGCCAGCATATGAAATCATGTGTGTGACACTTCTGACAACTGTAAAAATTCCAGGACTCTGTGCGCTGGCCTTAGAAATCTCCCCACTTCTAGCCAAGATGGCACAGGGTCCTGAAGGCACCCAGGAGATAGCAAGTCTCCAGGGAGCCCAGACGGAAGCCTTTCTCCCTCAGTCCCTTGTCAGGGGCTCCAAAACTTGCTGCTTATCAGAATCACCTGGAGCACTTTTAAACTGCAGATTCCTCGACCTGACTCCTAGAGATTCAGATGCCGGAGAGCTGAGGTGGCACCACTGAGTCCAGTTTCGGGAAACCCAGGCGGCACTAGTGGGAAAGAATCTGCTTCCAATGCAAGAAACGCAAAAGATGTGGGCTTGATCCCTGGGTCCGAAGAACCCCTGGAGTAGGAAATGACAACCCACTCCAGTATTCTTGCCTGGAAAATTCCCTGGGCAGAGAAGCCTGATGGGCAACAGTTCTGGGGCTTCAAAGAGTCAGACGTGAGTGAGTGAGCACACAGAGAGACCAGAGAACCCACAGTGGGTCTCCCTGAGTCTGGCAACCAGGAGGCGGGACAGAATAGGTTAAGCCCTGCCCTGGATCTCCACAGAGCCCACCGCCCCTTTTCTTTTGGGGAGTTGCTGCCCCCACCTCCTTCCTAGAGCGCCAGAAGGGCCATCTCCTCAGGCAGTCCCGGCTACATCTTAGATAAAAGCAGAACAGGGCACTCAGTAATGCAGCTGGAACCCAGCTCACCTGCGCCGCCGCCCGCCTCCCCAGCCGGTACCAGCTAGATTAATCTAGCCTGGAGGAGGTCTCCAGGCCCCTCCCCATCCTCCCTCCTCCTCCCTCCGTCGTCCTCCCCAACCGCCGACTGGGCCAGGGAGAGGAAAGCACCAAAGTATGAACTTCTGATTAAAAAACCACCTCTGCTTTTTGCCTTCTCTGTTCTTGCAGGAGAGGGGGGAAAAGGTTAATCTTGTGTGTGTGTGCATGCGTGTGCTCAGCATATGTATGTGATGTGTGTGTATGTAAGTTACTGACTGGGTGCGGGGTGACTATGAGTAAGTATGTATGAGCACCCTGTGCCCACTGGAACCTGCGAGAGTAAGAGTTGCGTACTCATACATCAGAGCATCTGTTCATGATTTAGGGGGAGAGTATGTATCTGTGTATATTTATATGTGTGCAGGACTGTGTGGTATGCACGGGTGGGTGTGTGTACATGGATACACTTAGGAGGGTGGGGAACAATCTTCAGATATGTCACTTAGCACACACAAGGAAAGCCTTCTAGTTAAACTAATACCATGAGTTTGGGATACTAAGTTAATGTAAAAAAATTGGTTCTGGAGAAATCGTTTTAAAAACACACACTTTCACAACCCCATCATTTTATTTCAACTTACAGCATATAAGCTTTTTGCCTTTTTAATTTCCTTTAGTGCAGACTAAAGACTTTGCTTTGCCTATGGGTCTGCTTTGGGGAGCTGAGCCATCTTCCTTGGGTAAACTAAACCACGACACATCAGCCTCAATTTCCAATTTCAATTTCTCTAAAGTGGAGCCTGAACTTAAAAGACACTTGTAAAGTGATGTGAGTGTCGAATCTTCTAGATTTTTACAGTTTTGTTTCCCACCTTATCTTACAGTCGCTTATCCACACTTAATTTGACAGTAGTTTTTTTTTTTTCTTTAGCAATTACCTTGATGGAATCTTTCTAAAGACTTCAATTTAGTTTTACAAAAACAACAACTTTTTTGTGTGTTCACAATATTTTGGTTCACTTGTTCCTTCATTAAATCACCAACTTCAATAACAAGTGTCATTGGCATAAGTGAATCAGGAAGCAAATGCAAGTGACACATTAAATACGTGTAGTTCTTTGGGTACAAGTTATATCTCAATAAAGCTGTTAAAACCTGACAATTGAACAAAAGGGGAAAAAGGCAGGTGACACTTTGTAAGCCTGTGACTCAGACTCTGGGAGCAGACGCCCGTAGACCAGGCCATTGGAGGGAAGATTCGCTGATGGGCAAGGTCCGTGTTCAGTGGACATCAGGCTGTACATTTTATGGAGAAAAAGTTGTGGGCTTCTGTAGACCAGGAGGTAGGGTGGGCATGGAGGCTCACTGGTGGGTGCCCAGGAGATGGGGAGGTGGCTGGGGACAGACTGGTACCCACTACTAACCAGACCAAGCCTCATCCTGGCAAAGCGCTCTGGATTCTTCAAAGCCACCCACATCTGAAAACTTCTCTGTGGTCCAATGGCTAAGACTCTGCATTCCAAACACAGAGTTCCCTGGTCAAGGAACTAGATCCCACGTGCCTCAACCAAAGATCCCGCAAACCGCAATAAAGAACGAAGATCCTGCATGCTGCAGCTAAGACCTGGCACCACCAAATAAATAAATAAATATATATTTTTTAAAAAGCCACCTCCATCCTTCTGGCCATTGGATACTCCAATTTGAAGGAGGATGGGGTTCTTCCTCCATCTTACAAATGAGGAACCAGAGCCCAAAGAAGCATCCTCTAGGAATGAATGAAACTTGGACATGACCCCTACACCCCTCTGCTCCTCCCATTCAGACTCTTGATGCCTGGTAATAAATGCACAATAAAATGCATTCTTCTGACTAGGGCTGCCAGATAAACAACGAATAATTAATTAATATAGGTATGTTCCAAATATTGCATGGAATATACTTATACTTAAAATCTTAGTTGTTATTTTATATTCAAATTTAACTAGGCATCCTGTATGTTTATTGGCTGAATCTAGAAACCCTACAATGACACCCGCACACTCACCCACTCCTAAGCGTCCTGTGAGACATCAGAGACGGAGTGTCAGCCCCCAACCCACCAGAGAAAGAGCTGACAACCAAAAACAAGGGCCTGGGAGGGCTTGCTATTGAACTCAGACAGCTCTGGGTCTGATTTCTTGCTCCTTGGTCAAGTCACTTACCCCATCCAAGTCTCCATGGGCTGGTGAGGGTGGTTTAGTCGCTAAGTCCTGTCCAACTCTTCGCAACCCCATGGACTGTAGCCCTCCAAGCTCCTCTGTCTATGGGATTTTTCAGGCAAGAACACTGGAGTGGGGTGCCGTCTCCTTCTCCATAGGCTGGTAATGAACATTAAGTAAAATAATACTTATGAAGCACTGTGTCCGATGTAGACGGTCAATGGAAGAGAGTTATTTTATTATTATTATTTACCAGGTGGTGACATTAAGGCTGGACTTGTTCTAAGTCACCAGGAATCAGTAGCAGCCGATCAGATGGATGCCCATACTCAGGCCCCCTGCGTCCTGGGCCTGGGCACTGCCCAGCTGCTTTACTGCTTCGCTGCCAAGACACTGGTACCTGGCGGGGGTTGGTGGGGGGGGGCAGTCAGGGCTCAGTGACTGTTCTTGAATGTTCTCCATCTCAAAGCAGCTCCTCTAGCACCCCGGGAGGCACAGCAAGCAACTCAGAGCCCCACTGCACTCTCCCCAGAGCACCCACGGACCGAGGATGGCCCTTCGTCCCCCTTCTCCCCTGTGATCTGGGGCTGCCTCCCAACCCCCAACTCTGGGAAGCTCAGAGGTGTGCTAGGGAGACAGGAGTGGGGAGCTACCTCCAGAAGGCCGCTCCTCGGCCCCCACCCTCACACCCACCTCCGAGGCTGGCACTTCTCCTGAGTCTCACCTGGGGGTGGGACATCCCTGCGCCCTGCCTGAGGCTTCACAAGGGGTGCCTGGCAAGAACTCTGCTCCCTCCAACTCCCTTCCTCCACCCCACACCCCACCCCCAGCTCCCCATCTGTAACCCTAATGAGCTGCTGACAACTCCCATCTGCTCCTCTCTGGCTTCCTGGGGAAAAAGAGACAGGAGCGGATGCCAAGAAAGGTAGAGCTGAGTGAGGAGGGTGGGTTTTGATGCTCAGCCGTGGCCTATCTCATGCTGGGGGCCACCGCTCTGCATACCTGGCCTGCATGGGTAGACCCTGCCCTGCTGCCAGGGACCTCCTCTCATCTGCATCCCTGGAGGCTCCACTCCTGAGAGTGGAAAGGTCTCTGAGAAAAGAGGCTGCAGCCACCTCCTGCCCTGCTTGGACCCCCAGACCTAACCCCTGGAGATCTTTAGCTCCCAGAGGAGCTGTTTCAAGAAGAGAAGGAGCAAGTTTTCCTCCCTAATCCAGGAATTCCCAAAGGATCACCTCCCACACCACACTCAACCCCTATTACTCCGCTCTCAATGGGAAAGGGCGGGGTCTTGAGCTGCGAACAGAGGCTCGCAGCCTTAGTCCCCCTGACTTAGCCCAGCCCCCTCCTGTCTCCTCCTAATTGGCTCCTGCTCGCCAATGCTGCCATCTAGAGGTGAAGAATTGATGCTTTTGAACTGTGGTGTTGGAGAAGACTCTTGAAGAGTCCCTTGGACTGCAAGGAGATCTAACCAGTCCATTCTGAAGGAGATCAGCCCTGGGTGTTCTTTGGAAAGAATGATGCTAAAGCTGAAACTCCAGTACTTTGGCCACCTTATGCGAAGAGTTGACTCATTGGAAAAGACTCTGATGCTGGGAGGGATTGGGGGCAGGAGGAGAAGGGGACGACAGAGGATGAGATGGCTGGATGGCATCACTGACTCGATGGGCGTGAGTCTGAGTGAACTCCGGGAGATGGTGATGGACAGGGAGGCCTGGTGTGCTGCGATTCATGGGGTCGCAAAGAGTCAGACACGACTGAGCGACTGAACTGAACTGTACTGAAATGAAGAGGTGATGTGGGGTTCTGCAGAAACTGGTGCCTGGTCCAGGAGCCCCAGGGGTCCTTCGTTCCCAAGCCCACCACGGAAGGATGGACCAAGTGTGGGAACGCTCATACACCTTACCCTGGAGGTGCTGGGAAAGGTCATCTCATCCATCTCTCTGCTTCCAACAGCCATATCACCACGAGCTATTTTCTGGCTTCTTGTGTATTCAATAGCTCAGTAGTGTCTGACTCTGTGACCCCATAGACTATAGTCTGCCAAGCTCCTCTGTCCATAGAATTTTCCAGGCAAGAATACTGGGGTGGGTTGCCATTTCCTTCTCCAGGGGCTCGTCTCAACCCAGAGATCAAACCTTTGTCTCTTGCATCTCCTGCCTGACTTCTTGCTCACTTCATAGCCCCCCATTCATGGAAACCCAGGGTCCACAAGATGAGAAAAATAGGTACCGGGCACTTCTTCAACAGATTCTCCTCTGAAATTCACATCAGCTGCCAGATGGATAAAGTGCTCCAGTTTAAGAGTGAGGACACAGCACAGGCGGGTAGAGGGAGCCATTCATTTAGAGTGACTGATGCTCACACTTGGATGGGAGCAGTTTCCTGGCTTTATTTTTTTCTGGTTCAAAGATTCACCAACAGGCTGGCCCTGTGATGGAGGAGCACCTACTGCCTGCCCGTCAGTGCCAGGTCCTGGGCAACCCAGAGACATAACAGACCCTGCCCTCGCCCTGGGCAGGCTCATCCTGGGGGGGTGAGGGGGTGTGCAAGACCCCTGGTCTGGCCCGCTCACCTCGGAGTCACCTGAAGCATGAACCACCATGGCCAGGGTGGACCCTTTGGCAGCTGGTGCGTCTTAGGAGTGCCCCCACCCTGGGATCTGCTTCCAAGCTGCCACCATCCACGGTCCTCTCCTTCGGAGGACCCGGCCTCTCCCAGAGGCACCTGCGACCAATCCCCAGCCCTCGGCCGACCAAGAGAACCCACGGGGCCTGACACATAGTAGGTGCTCAGTCTACGTTTAAAGAATGAGTGAGCGGGCTTCCCAGGTGGCTCCATGGTAAAGAATCTGCCCGCCAATGCAGGAGACATGGGTTCAATCCCTGACCCAGGAAGACCACTCATGACGCAGAGGAACTAAGCCCATGAGCCACAGCTATTGAGCCTGTGATCCAGAGCCTGGGAAACGCAACTACTGAGCCCCCGTGCTGTAACTACTGAAGCCTGAGTGCCCTAGAGCCCATGATCCGAAACAAGAGAAGCCACTGCAAAGAGAAGCCTGCGTGCGTGCTGCAACTAGAGAGCAGCCCCTACTCACCGCAACTCGAGAAGAGTCCATGTAGCAACAAAGACCCAGCACTGGCAAAAACCCATAAATGAAACTATTTTTAGAAAAAAGAGTGAGTGAACTAGAGGCTGTTCACATGGGAGCTCCCAGCAATATAAGGTCAGATCTATCCCCCCCTCTCCACTCCTGGCTGCCCTCACACAAGTGACCGGTGGTGTCCCTGGGGCAGAGGAAGCCCAGGAGACCAGGATTCTAGCCCCAGTTCTGCTTCTCACTTGCTGTGGGAGCCATGGCAAGACTCTACTCTCTGAGCCTCGATTTCACATATGTATAAGGGGGAGGTGGACTAGCCAAGAGGCCCCTAAGGTAGGCAAGAGGAAGGCCTTGGTGCAAGAGAGGAGACCTAAGCCCACCTAGCCGTCCTGACTCTCTTGCCCTTTCCACTCAGGGTCAAAAGTGAGGCCAAGAGCCAGTGCCCCATGGAGACACACTTTTGTGTATGTCCCCCACATACACAAAACATGCACATGTGTGTATATAGATAGATATGAACGTGCACCACGCATGTGCATATAGTTCACGCACACACGCATGCGCAAGGGCCCTCGTACACACAGACCTGTGTCTGCACACTGCACTCTCCAGTGCACGCCCTCTGCTCGGCGCTGCAGAGCCTCGAGAGCAAACTTAGGGATGCACTGAAGTTATGAAATTGATTTCTCTGGGAACAGTTGGAATTAGTTTTAATTATCTTTATCTTTCTTCCAATTGTGCTCTCTGCCTTCTCCTCACTGTTTAATCCATTGCTATCGACTTCCCCGCGGGCGCTAGGGAGCAGAGATGCAGGGTGGGGTGGGCAGCGTGTTCACTTTCAGAAAAGATAAACAACAGCAAGAACATCCCTCACCCATCTCTTCTGCACGGAAGAAACCAGCCTCTCCCAGGCAGTGGGCTTCCTGCATAGCACACACCACAGCCAGACCTCATTCTCCAAGGAAGCCTCGTCTGGAAGCCCTCCCTGCCTGGGATGAGGAGGAGCTGTTGTGTTCAGATCTCAACATCTCACAAGTTTGGTTCTTCAAAGTGGTACCCTTGGGAGGCTGAGCTTCATTCAGGCCTCTCAAACTCCCTATTCAAAAGCCCTTTCCATTTCATTCTCTATATCCCCTTTCCAACCCCAGCACCTGAAGCCTTCCTGATCACACTTACCCTGGTGAGGGCAGGGCCTGGGTCAAGTTCACCTCTGAGCTCAGGCACACAGTAGGGGATCAGTAATTATTAGTTATTTGTTGAATGAATGAGTGAAAAGCCTCTGTAGGTAGGAAACCTACCTTCAGAGTCTAGCACAGTCACTCATCCATCCATTCAACCAGTGATGCTCTGGGCACTGGGCCAAGTGCTGAACATACAGAAATGAATGTGACCTGGCCCCATCCTTGTGGACCACTCCACCTAGAGATATGACGGTAGGCGGGAGTCCCCACACTGAGCTAGGGTGAAGGATGTACCTGGAAGAGGGAAAGAAGAGGACAAAAACTTTTATTCTAAACATCCCTGGTGAAGCCAAACCTCCTTTTTATGAGGATGAGTTGATATTCTTCTGCTCTGCTTCTAGAACTGGGGGGACTGATAGTAGGGCGCCCTCTTCTCCAGCTGCAGCACTTAGCCACTCAGTCGTGTCCAACTCTTTTTGACCCCGTGGACTGTAGATCGCCAGGCTCCTGTCCATGGGATTCTCTAAGCAAGACTACTGGAGTGGGTTGCATGTCCTCCTCCAGGGGATCTTCCCAACCCAGGGGCTCCCCCAAATGTGCCTAAGACTGGGCCAATCCCAGGGCAGGCTCCCAGAGACTCTGCTGTCCTGGGTGTATGTGTGCGCATGTGCGTGTGTGTGCCTGTGTGTGTGTGTGTGTGTGTGTAGCAGGATCCTGGCCCCACCTCTTTGGGGCGCTCCCTTTGGAGCTGTGGAGGGGGGCGGGGGAGCCATCCCTCACCAGTGAGGTGCCAGTGCTAAGTATCCTGCGGCGCTAATATTTTATGATTAAAAACCATTAAGGTTTAGCCCGTGAAAATCCAAGGGACACAAAATCAATGACCCAATATTGCTTCCCCCGGTAAGTTGTGTAAATATTGTGTCTTTTATTGTTTGGCCGATGGCAAGAGCAGAGATACAGGTACAGATTACACCAACAAATCCCCTCCTGTCCCAGCCCTGATCTGGTACAATTAGCATCCTGGCCTGGAGAGGCCTGGAGAGGCCTGGGGAGCTGGTCACGGGGAGGTCCTGGGCTGGCCGACTATGGGAGGTCAGCACGTAACCCTCTTCCCTCCGGCAGACTCCGCGTCCCGCTCACCCCGCCTCACCCTGCCCCGCCCGTCTAGCCCCATTGGCCAGAAGCAGCGCCACGCCTCAGGCTCCTCCCTCTCCTTCACACAGTATTTTCCCCCCCACTAATCACACATACACACAGGCACAGACACACATACACACAGGCACACACATCGCATGGCGACATGCTCTCCTGACAGCCTGTCCATCACCATGCTCCGCCATCTGCTTGAATTTGCATATTTAATCAGGATCTGTCTTTTCTTCTCTGGGGTTCAGATTAAGGTGGGGAAGATGATTCCAGGGGTTGCTCCTGTCTCTACGCAGAAGCGGATGCTGAAGGCTTGTCTCTCCTATCCAGAGCTGGACTGACTGTAGAATGCCTCAGCCTCCTCCTGCCTCTCTGGGGACAGGGTAATGCCAGGCACTCCCCCTGACTCTGGGAAGGGTCAGAGATGATTCTGAGGTCCCTCCTGTCAGTAGGGTGATGGGGATGCCTGAATTCTCTCCATCTTCTCCCAGTCTTGGGTGCCTCCTCCTCCCTACCCTGTGCCTCTCAGGGAACAGCAGGGTATGAGCCCAGGATTAGACAGCCACAGGCCATGCCCCTGCTTACCACATGGGTGAGGGAAGCTGGAACAGAGCAGGGGAAACCATCTAGCAACGTCAGAGAGACTGTCCTGGGGGGACCCAATATAGCCCTGCCACTCCCTGTGAAAGTGCCTGGAAAAGAGAACCAGCGAAGTGATACAAGGAGAGAAGAACCAGCTGATGGGGGGAACAGGGGAAATCAGTTGGGCTGATGTGCTGGGGGGAAAGTGCTGAACAGGTAAGAGGGGAACAGCTGGGGTGATCTGGGGAAGAAGAGCCAGCTAGATGTTGAGGGGGGGGCAGCTGAGCAGATGGGACAAAACACTTGGCCTGATGTGAGGGCAGAACCGCTTGTCCAATACGTACAACAGCTGGGTGACTTGGGGAGCACCTGGACGTATATGGGGTAACGGGCAGTAGATGTGGGAGAGCAACTGAGTCCACACTGTGGAGCACCTGGGCTGATACGGGAAGGTCATCTGGACTAAAGGAAAGAGCAGTAGCTTAGAGTAGTGTGTGATACTGCGAGAGTCGTTGACTGATTGGAGGAAGAGCTGGGCTGATCTGAGGGGACAGTTGTGCTGTTCAAAGGGGACAGCTGGACTGATGTGGGGGAACAGCTGGGCTGAGGTGAGGGGTCAGCTGGGCTCAGGCGGGGAGACAGCTGGACTGATGTTGGGGAAGCAGCTGGACTGAGTTGGAGGACAGCTAGCTGGCCTGAGGTGGAGGGACAGCTGGACTGATGTTGGGGAAGCAGCTGGGCTGAGGTGAGCTGGAGGACACCTTGGCTGGTGGGGACAAAAGAGAGCCCCAGGGCGGTGTCAGTGAGTCCCCAGGTCTGGGGGACCCTGGATGGAAACCATTGTCTTCAGTGTTCTGACCTGCATCCTACTTTGCAGAAGTGCCTTGGGAAGCCCTCACCATGGTGTCACCCTGATGCCCCCAGTCCACAAACAGGGAGGGTCATAGCAGGGAACATCCTCCCCACCCACTGACCCCACCTCCCACCACTGCAAAGCCACAGCTCTAAGAAATGGGGTGAGGTGGGGGCAAGGGCCTGCAGTCTGCCTTCCACTACTCCCCTCCAGAGACTCACCAGGGAGCTGAGAAGGACTTTGATTCCAGGCTCACATGGTGTCCACATGGGCCAGGTCTTTGGAGAGAGTCCAACCCAGGCCCCCACGTTACAACGGAGAAAGAGACATAAGACAAGTCCTGGGCTGCAGTCGGTCAGTGAGAGCCAGGTCTCCATGCTGGTCTCAGACCAGCCGCCTCCAGCAGCCTTCCATCCCAGTCCTGGTCAGCTCAGGCTGCCATAAAGAAATACCACAGACTGGCAGTGAGGGTGGGACTTCAAAACAGAACTTTATTTTCTCACAGGGCTGGATGCTGAGAGTCCAGAATCAAGTCCAGCATGGTTTGGCTCTCATGAGAACCCTCTTCCTGGCTGAGACTGCTGCTATTTTGCTCTATGCTAACATGACCTCTTCTGCATGCTAAGCAGAGGAGGGAGGACAAAGAGAGAACAAGTGCTCCGATGTCTTTTTCTATAAGGGCACTAATCCCATCATGGGGGCCCCACCCTCATGACCTCATCTAAACCTAATTACCTCCCAAAGGCCACACCTCCAAATACCACCACACCGGGAATTAAGGCTTCAATGTATGAGTCTGGGGGTTGCCCTGGTGGCTCAGAGGGTAAAGAATCTGCTTGCAGTGCAGAAGACCCAGGTTTGATCCCTGGGTTGAGAAGATCTCCTGGAGAAGGGCATGGCAACCCACTCCAATATTCTTGCCTGGAGAATCCCATAGACAGAGGAGCCTGGAGGGCTATAGTCCATGGGATCGAAAAGAGTCACACACAACTAAGCAACTAATACTTTCACCAGGGTACTGGAGATTTTAAAAGTGTACCCCTGCGAAGTGCTGAGAACGGCAAGGGGCGTATGCTAACACTACGTCTCTGGGTGTCATCTCAACGATTGGAGGCAAAACCCATTGAGCACTGAGCCTCATCTTCTATCCAGCCCCAGCCCCTGACAAGGACACAGCAGAGGCGTTTCACACTGACCAGGGGCCTGAACCAAGGGAGCTGCCGGCAGGCTTATGAGTGTGTGTGTGCGTGTGTGTGAGAGAGAGACTATTGTGTACATGTGTGTACATTTTACATCCACGTGCATCATTAACTTGTGTGTCAGCAGTGGATGCAAACCCCCGTGCCAGCATCACACTGTGCTTGTGTCTGTCAATATCAGGCTGTAAGTGTGGCACAGACGTGTCACTTGGACGTGGATGCTGGTGCATACTGGGTGTGTCTGTGGAACGTAGGTCAGTAAGGGTGTATTCGTGTGTGCATTCGTGGTCCGCACCATGAGCAGGAGCATGTCGGCAAGTGATGTCAGCCCATGTGTCTAGCACTGAGTGTGCGCACCAGGGTTGTGTGTCTGTGTGTGTCAGCACTGAACATATGTATGTCAGGATTATGCATTACTGGGTCAGCATGTGGAGGATATGTGTGTCAGTAATGAGTGTGCATGTGTCAGCATTGAGTATTTGTGTAAACATGTGTCCCCAGTGTGTCCATGTGTGTGTCAGCAATGGGTATCTGCAGGACAGTGTACTTGTGTGGCTCTGTGTCAGCAGTGGGATGTCATGTGCCAGCATGCTGTGAGCGTCAACCTTGTGTGCACATGTGGGTGTCTATACGTGTCCGCACCGTGCACATGTGTGTGTCAGTGTTAGTATGTATGCATGAGTGTGCCGTAATTCATTGTTGGATGTATGTGTACACGTGTTTCAGCTTTGGGTGTGCACATTTGTCAGTGTTGAATGTACAGATGGCAGGGTTGTGTGTGTGTTCACGTGTTGATATTGTGAGTATATGTGTGTGTCACCATCTCTGGCCCCTCACTCCCCCTCATCACCTTGGGAGAAGGGATAAGGAGGGGCTCCCTAGGACCTGGGTCTGAGCCTGGACGCCCAGTGCCCCTGGCATCTGCAGTACATCCCGCCCAGCACCTGCCCCCATTCCAGCCTCTCCCTGACTGGCACCCGAGTTAATAAGTGTTGCTTTTCTCCTATTCTACTCAGGCCTGTGATGGAAAATCCTCGGGCTGGAAGTGAGCCCCGAATCGATAGTCCATTCCATTTAACAGGGTGGCTGTCACCATAACGAGATAAAAGTGGATTAGCTTCTGCGCCGCTGCAGCGTCCACGGGAAGCCCATCTGTTCCCTGCACACAGCCAGCCAGGCTCACAGCACCAGTTTGGCCAACAGGATGTGGCCGTGGGGGCTCCAGCCAGGGCCTGGCATGGGTCAGTGGGAGTCAGATGGTCAAGGGGAGGGCCAGAGAAGGTTCAGAACAGGGTTCAGGACAAGGCCCAAAAAGGATCCTAGTGGGCTCAGGACAAAGTTGGGGATGGGGAGGTAGAATGTGAGAGGAGGACCCGCTGTGGACACATGTGAACAGGCTGAAGAGCCAATGAACCCTCCAAGAAACCTGAGCTCTCCCAGACCGTGCCTGTGGCTGAACTACATCTCCCAGTAAAGGAAGGCCCTGAGGTCTCCTGGCCAGGACGCCCTGGAGCCACACGAGGTGCCTAAAGTCACTTCAAGGAGAGGCCCTAAGGACAGAAGGATAGAAGAGGCTCTTGTTGCAGCAAGATGGATGCAGGTTGGACACCAGGAAGAACTTCCTGATCATGAGGGTCAGCAGGTTCACGAGCAGATGACCGAATGTTGGCCTTTTCAGGACTTACTTTAACTTCTGCTAATTTTTAATATTCTGTGTCAGGAGCCAACTAAAATGGAGATGGATTCAATTCAACCTTACTCAACTTCTTCTTTTTTCTTCTATAGTACACACTGCCGGTATATTTTCCCATTGGTCTGCTTTTCAACGGTGGGATTCTGTATTTTTGTTTTTTCACCTCTCAGTTTCATTTTTGGTTTCTTTCCTTGTTTCCTGGGGAAGGTCCACCTCATCCTGAGATCACCACCTTAGTTTCTTCCAGTTCTTTTATGGTTTTATTTTTCCTATCAACATTTTTATCCATCAGGAATTTGCATGAGGTAGGTGTCCATTTCCCCCAAATGATTAATTATCCATCTCCATTTCATAACTAACCCATCCTTTCTACACTAATTAGAACTGCCACTTTTATCATTTATTAGAGTCCTATTTTGGACATCTCTGTAATTTGTTAATTCTTGTGCTAAACAAAACTAGCTTTATTTGGGATAGCTTTGTGATGTATTTCGATATCTGGGAACATGTTTCTTGCTAACATTCATGGCCCTATAGTGGTATTATTAATGGCTATGTAAATGGAAAACTTATCTAATGAAAGTACCAGAAAAGCATACTATTTGAAGCCTGTGGCGATTGCTTTTGAAGTGTAAATAGCAGCCCCAAACACTGTGTACATTCAGATATTCTGGATCTAGGCCAGTAAAGGGAAGGGCTCCCTTTACTGAAGGAACAGGAAGTGAAGAACTGAGGACACCTCCTGCCTTCCAGGGAAGGGAGTGTAAGAACTGGGCCTGCATACCCCAAGGCTCACCCTTGGGTGTGCAGGAGAGACAGACCAAGAGTCTGGTCTTGGTTTGGGTTCCCCTAGCACCCAACTCTGAGCAAGGTTTGAATGCAAGCAGTTTCTTTGGAAGACCGTCCCCGGAAAGCAGGCTGCAGCTTCAGAAAAATGCCACAGGCTTTCAGAAGTAGGTCAGGGCTGCACCACTTGGGAGGGCCCTTGGGATCTGGGGTGGGCACCAAAATTGGGGGAATGCGGGGGGTGGACGGGGAGGCAGCAAAGAAGACAAAGCCTATCAAGCCAGGTACCACGATGGGGAAATGGAGCTTCATTCCACAGGGGACCTCAGGGCCTCATGCAAACCAGGTCTCAGCCATCGGCTTTATACACCAACTCCCCTGGCAATTGGCCAGAGGGGCCCTGAGAAGCAGGGAGGTCACTTCTCTGGCAATCCCTGCCTGCCTGGGTGGAGGCAGCACACTGCAGCCCCAGGGAAATGCTTTTGGAAGATGGGCACATCCTACATGGGAGGGCCCAAGGGGATCTGGGCAGGGCACCGGCCAGTGTAGATACAAGTGTGGAGACCCAGATTAGGGCAAAGCAACAGCTTTGCCTCCTAGGGCAGGAGAGGGGAGAGTTGAGGATTTTAGGAAGCAGGATGGACAGAGCTTGGGGACGAGACTGTGGAGGTGTGGGAGGGAGAGGAGATTAGGGTGACCCTTGGATTTCTGGCCTGGATGACAAGAAGGGTGATGAAGCACAGCATCTGGGTGGGAAGAGCCAGGATGCTCCAAAGAGACTCTGGAGCATCAGAAAAGAGATGTGCAGCAGGGAGATGGTATGTGGGTCTGAGGCCGAGCTGGGAGGTAAATGGAGCGCTGGGAGTCATCACTAAAAGCACCGACGCCAGGCATGTGGGTGAGGAAGGACCTAGGTTAGGACACAGGGCCTCAGGAACATCCAGAGACGGGTGGGAGCAGCTGTGAGTGAAGCTCGACAGGAGTTGTTTCCTCCTGGCTCCCCAGTGACCAGGGGCCCTTCCCATCCTCCTGTGGGAGGGGTGAGGCCGAGGGGGAGAGAGGGAGGGAAGGGATGAGACAGGGGTGATGTGGATTCCAAAGGAGCCGACAGCTGTCAAATAATATAAAACCTCATATGTTAATAATTCTTACAATTTTGCCAAAGACTTAATGGCTGGCCTGTCAAGCGCGATGACAGAAGCTATTATGGAAACAAGACAGGAAGATTTTTGGAGGCAACATCGACAGCACAGCCTCGCCATCGGCTTCCAAGGACCAAGAGGAGGACAGCCTGGCCTCCCGCCATCCCCAGGAAGGCCATGTGCTCAGCTCGAGAGGAGCTGAGTCATTGCAGATTCAAGCCACTGACTATGGATTGATCACCTGTGAGGACATTTTAATTAACCGTCAGACCCCGGAGCTGCCCCATCGTTTCTGTCCCCATCCCCTCCACGGTCTGCAGCCACCTCCAACCCCAACACGTGGAAAAGAAGTAGTCAGCCAACAGCACTGCACAGCCAGAGGCACCCGGAAGGTTTCAGCTGTGGGAGGGGCAGAGGGGAAGGTCCCGTGACTCCCGCAGGCTGGTGTGGTGGATCTGGAAGCTCCCAACGGGGTCTTGCACTGCTCATGGCCTATATGACCCAGTTCTATAGCTGATTGACTCAGTGAGCTTGGGCCAATCACTTGGCTTCAAAGTGCTTCCATTTCTCATGTTTAAAATGGGAACAATAGCAGGAAAAGCAAATAAAACTTGTGCAAAAATGCTTTTAGAGCTTTGGTATCTCAGACTCACTTTCCATGACTCTCTGAAGCACCACTGCTTGATCCTATTTAACTCTCCGATCAGTGCCAGGAGACAGCATTATAATCTCCGTTTCTGCCGGTAGGGGATGGGAGCCAGGGAGCAGGGCTGACATGGGCCCGCAGTATAAATACACAGAGCCAGTGCTGAGCCCCAGCCTTCTCTTCCACACCAAAATCTGCCTTAATATCGGGACTCTTATTAGACTAACAATGATTAGGGCAGCTACCACTGTCCTGTGAGTGTGTCCCTTGTGCCAAGACTTGGGCTAAATCAGAGCTTCCCAAACTTGACTGTTTACAAGGAACCCTTGGGCATCCTGTTGAAATGCAGGTTTGCGGGTCTAGGTGAGGCCTGAGACTCTGCATTTCAAATAAGCACCCAGATCCAAAAATCATTACTCGAGTGCTGTGCTGTGAGTTCAAATCGCATCAGTCATGTGCGACTTTTGGCAACCCTGTGGACTGTAGACACCAAGCTTCTCTGTCCATGGGGTTCTCCAGGCAAGAATCCTGGAGTGGGTTGCCATGTCCTCCTCATAACTTGAGTATCAAGGTGCAAAAACGCTTTTTCTCGTGTATTGGCATAGCACCCCTAGGAAATGGGTGCTCTTATTATCATCCTTACTCTACAGACGAAACTGAGTCTTGGGGAGATAGAAAAAGTTGATCAGGTCACAGAGCTCAGCAGAACCAGGACTGGAACCCAGATTACCCAGCTTGAATCTGCCCGCTCAGCCAGAAAGCTCTCCCATGTCCCCAGCAGTCGCCTGAAAAGTCAATGACCTGGAATCGTACGAGCCACACCAGGGCCCAGGCTCTGTGGATGAGCAGGACAGCTCCCATGATGCAGGTGGTGTTAGAAGGAATTGGGATCTTTTGCTGGGGAGGAAGTTGCAGTTTGGAAAGCAGGTGTTGCTGTATCCAACAAAAAAAGAAAAGAAAAGATGCTGATTCTGGAAAATTCTCCTGCTTCAGTGCTCAGGATGGTTTACATTGAAAAGAGAGCATTTTAACAGGTCTGGGAAGAGGCCCTGAAGCCAGGGTGAGAAGGAAGAGTCCCCACCCTCAAGGATAAGAGTCTGGGAGGACTTACCCTGGTCTTGGGTTTAGGGGATGACCTTGCACGCGCCAAAGAGAAAAGACACAAGTGTAAGAATGCTCACCCCCTTTCTGCCTGCTCACCTGCCCAGAAGGGTCTTTGCCTAGCCAGTCCCTCAGTGTTCATGGTAGCAGTGACAGGGAGAGCTGAGAGGCCCCAGGAACTGGCTATCAGAGAGAACTTCCCAAAAGGGGCATGGGAAGATAAGAACAAGAGTCATGTGCTGAAATGTGGACAAAGCCAGGTGGATGTCAGCAGGGAGAGGGGCAGATCAGGTGGAGAGCTGGAAAGCAGACAACTTCATCAGGATTCAGTGCTGCCAGAGCTGATTTTTCCAGGAAAGCTGGAAATGAAGATCTTCTTGTGAAATCCCCACTTTTTTTAATGTTACCCACTACTGCAAAAAAATATTTGTGTAATATTGTGCAGGCTTAATATTATCTTAATGAAAAAGATACACCCTTGGGTCACATTTTGCAACCTCGGGACCAGAGTCAGCACAGACTGGGTTTAGGGAAGGGTTTGGGAGAAAGGGTCGAATCACAGCGGCCATGCCTGTCAAACAGATATATCGTGATGATGAGAGAGACAGCATGCACAGAAACTAGGGTTTTAAGATGCAGGGCTGTTTGTCGTGAATAGAATCTTCCTTAGTCTTCTTCAAAAGACTTTAATGAACATTCATGTGGTTTTTCCATTTTTGGCTCCCAGACTGGAGCGGCTTTGACAACAGGCAGAGACTGCGCCATACAGCTTCCCAATACTAAGTGGTATTTCCCAATACTAAGTGGTTTTATACCGGCTAAACCCATAGGAGGCAGAGGCCCAGGGGAACTGCCATCCAGGGGCTGAGGGCAGGACCAGGAAGAGGCTGCCAAGTGGGCCGAACAGACAGACATCCTGGGCTGAGCAGGTGAGACCACATCCTGCCCATTAAACTTGGAGTGGAGGGTTTCCCAGGGTGCCAACAAGTACATCCTGCACCCTGAGCCACTAAAGACCCACAGGCACCAAAGGTAGAGAGGCCACTGGTACAGGATACAAGCAGCTGTATCCTGTACCAAGGCATACAGCCCCAGGTGGTCCCGGGAGATTCCTGTTCACAGGTACAGGTCTAAGGCAAAGGGTCTGAACAGACAGAGGGGCAGGTACAGGTGGGAAACCAGACTTCTGTACAGACGTGGAGGAAGAGAAGGAGAAGGGCAAACTGACGTTCCTGAACACAGGCACTGTTCCCCACAGCAGCCCTTTGAGGCCCTTCATCTTATTGGCCCCACTTCGCAGAGGAGGAAACTAAGTCCTGAGAAGATAAACATGAATGGTCTAAGGGCACCCTGCTAGGAAGGGGCCCAGCAGGACTGTCACTCCAGACCTGTCTGGTTGCAGAGCCCAGGCTCAGACCAAGTTTGGGGGCCCTTTCCTGGTGTCATAGACTAGATGGCTTAAACCAGCAATCATTTCGCATAGATCTGGAGGCTGGGAAGTCTGAGATCAAAGTGCCAACAGATCCAGTGACTGGTGAGGACCTGCTTCCTGGTTTGCAGATGGCAGCCTGTATCCTCAAAGATGGAGAGCAGAGAGGGAGCAAGCTCTCGTGTACCTTTTCTTAGAAACACACTGATCCCATCGTGAGGGCTCCATTCTCCTGGCTTAATTAACTCCCAAAGGCCCCACTGCCAACCCCATCACCTGGGGGCTTAGGGCTTCCACATAGGAATTTGGGGGACATAAACATTCAGCCCAGAGCGCCTGGCATGGGACAAAGGTGCCTCCCACTAGAGAGGCCCCCAGGATCCACTTTCCCACAAAGAACAAAACCATGGAGCCCCACACGGTGCCCAGAGCTCTCTGTCTGGCGGCCAGGAAACACAGAGACACTCTCCCTGGGTCCTCCTGGTCCCAACCCGCCTCTGCTCCCAGGCCACTGGGCTGTGAGCCCACATCGCCTGCAGCCACCCGCTCAGGAGCATTAATTGAAAATTAATCCGCTCGGTACGTGCCGATGTGCAAATCAAAGCTAAGTGTCTCAATTAGGAAGAGAAATGGAGTCAGGCACTCTTCTCCGGCGCCAGCTTATTTATGGGGATAATATCATTTTTAATGAGGGGAGCTACTAAAAGGCACAACAAATGCAACATTTAATAGAAAAATATTACAGCATTCCATCAGCAGAACACTGCCAGGAGGGTGGATTCCGGAGATGCACAAACCACCAGGAATCTACCTGTGGTTGTGTGGGTGCCTTGTACAAGCATCTGTGTGTGCACACGTGTCTGTGTCAGCATACATGTCCACAGCTGAACATGTGAGACTGTGTGTACGTGTGAAGGAGCCCGAGGGGAGGATGGGGAGGATGAAGCATTTTTGCTATAGAAGGTGAATTTCCCAGCTGTTGCTCAAAGTCCCCCCATTAGGGTCCTGGCCCAGGCAAATAGGAATTTAGGGTATTTCCCAATACTAAGTGGAGTGGGGGTGTGGCGCAGGATCTGTCTGGTCCCTGGAGAACTGTACATCTCTGTCACCCACCTCCTTTGTTGTTGTTTCAGTCGCTAAGTCATGTCTGACTCTGCAACCCCATGGACTGCAGCACGCCAGGCTTCCCTGTCCATCACCAACTCCCAGAGTTTGCTCAAACTCATGTCCATTGAGTCAGTGATGCTCTCAAACCATCTTATTCTCTGTCACACCCTTCGGTGGTTCATAAAATGGAAAATTAGACTCCTAGGTTCCAGCCAACTCTGAGCTCTCCTTGCCAACATGGACGATGGTAGTCCTAGCCAGCCACATCGCCACCAACTGTAGGACAAGGCCCCCTGGGCACCAGCCCATGGCCCCACACTGGCACTTAGGTCCAGCTGCCCCCTTCAGCCTTGGTCTCAGGCTCAAGAGCCAAGGGCTCTGCTTGCTAGGCTCAAGTCCAAGTTCCCACCCCCACTGCCCCTGCCTCTACCCAAGTGCAGCACAGCCCCGGACCCAGGCTCTGTAGCCCCAGCTCAGAATAAGCTCAACTTTCCCATCTGTGGAATGGGGAAGCAGTTGAGATGGGCAGCTTGGAACCCAGCCCGCCCTCCCAGCCCCCCCCACAGACAGCCTGCACACATCCACCTCCTCGCCGCTGCACTTGTGGGACCCCTCCTGAATGCAGGTACCAAATCCTTCTCTCACTGCCCTACCCGGAGCCACACCCTGCTGTCCCCACCACACCTAATAGGCAGTATCTCTGACCACCCCACCCTCCTAAGTCTGCTCACCCATCCGATGGGAATGACAAGAGGGCCTACCTCACAGGGAGGCAGCTTGCAGCAGGGAGTGAAGGAGACACATGGTACACCCAGTGTAAGCCCATCAGCACGCAGCCCAGAGGGGTTCGCATTTAGAGTGAGCTTTTGCAGATGGTGATTGCAGCCATGAAATTAAAAGACGCTTACTCCTTGGAAGAAAAGTTGTGACCAACCTAGATAGCATAGTCAAAAGCAGAGACATTACTTTGCCGACTAAGGTCCATCTAGTCAAGGCTATGGTTTTTCCTGTGGTCATGTATGGATGTGAGAGTTGGACTGTGAAGAAGGCTGAGTGCCGAAGAATTGATGCTTTTGAACTGTGGTGTTGGAGAAGACTCTTGAGAGTCCCTTGGACTGCAAGGAGATCCAACCAGTCCATTCTGAGGGAGATCAGCCCTGGGATTTCTTTGGAAGGAATGATGCTAAAGCTGAAACTCCAGTACTTTGGCCACCTCATGCGAAGAGTTGACTCATTGGAAAAGATGCTGATGCTGGGAGGGATTGGGGGCAGGAGGAGAAGGGGACGACAGAGGATGAGATGGCTGGATGGCATCACTGACTCAATGGACGTGAGTCTGAGTGAACTCCGGGAGTTGGTGATGGACAGGGAGGCCTGGCGTGCTGCGATTCATGGGGTCTCGAAGAGTCGGACACGACTGAGCGACTGAACTGAACTTACCCCTGTGATCAGGATCACAGCATCTACCTCTGCTCCCTTGTTGCCACCCCATTCAAACCCTGGGCCGCTCAAAGTGGGGATTTTTATCCCTGATTCTCAAAAGAGGAACCTGAAGTTCAGAGAGGTGGAGAGACTTGCCTGAGGCCACACAGTAGGTGTGAAACATCAAAGGGTTTGCAGAGGTTCCAGAAGACACTGAAACCCAGGCCTCCTGGGGCCAAGACTGGGCTCTCCCATCTCCAAAGAGCCTACAGGCTGTAAGCGAGGGCAGGGGGATGGTAACTCAGGTCTAACTTTGCTATCCCTCCCAAGAGCTGTGTGACTTTGGATTCCTTACTTAACCTCTCTGTGTTTCTGCTTTTTCCATCAATAAAATGAGTTGATAATAGCTCTTACTTTGTGGGGTTTTGTCAGTGCTGAATGAATATGAATACCCATAAATGAGGTATTTAGAATGAGGCCTGCCATGTGATAAACGTTCAGTATGTATTGAGATGTTGTTACTAATAATAGGCTATCCTACTCCCAAATAATTCTCTCCCTGGTCAGGTAGCAAGACTCATCCATCGAGCAGTCTACCAAGGTCCTCCAGGCAGGGCATTCCCCTCCTCCAAATGCCCAGCATGCGAACTGACGTTGGATTCCTTGACCTGGGCAGCGTGCCTTCCTAGACATTGCCATCACTCACTGAGCTGCATGCTTACGTTTCGTGCGCCATTCTGTATGTGTATTACACTTGAATTTTTCTAAGTACAATGGCAATAATAACAAAATAAAACCAAGCGGGGGGCAGGAGGGTTTGTGCCCAGTAGACAGGTTCTAACAGGGCAGTGGTCTTGGTGGTTATTCATTTGATGTCTGTCTCCACATCGCCTTACTCTCCACGTGAGGAGCATCTGTCTCCTTTCCCGTGGTACCCCAGCTCCAGAAAAATGTCTGGATGTGATAGATAATCAATTAGCATTGAAGAGAGCAAGGGAACTGAGGAGGTGCTCTGGCCTGAGTGGCCATCTGAGTCCGTGGGCCCTCAATCTCAGGATTGGAGACTCCCCACCCTAGATCAGGAGCCCAAACTGGGGGCTTCCCCCTCCCTCCCAGACCCCAGACACCTCCAGATTCACGACATCTGAAAGTTAACTTCCTGCAAAAGTCACTCTCCAAGATTAATATTTATTTCTTATGAAATTTAAATTTTTCAGTGTAATTAAATTTTTATTCCTCGTGAGTTATAGATAAAAATATTTATAACTTTCTCTTTCGCGCCACTGAGGATGAGACTTAGATGAAACCAATTACCCAGGCCTCCTCCTGGTGACTGCTCAGGGGGTCAGGGGCAGGGAGGGGGGTCAGAAGGGCTGGTGAGGTGAGAGCCAGCATCTATCACCCCAGGTAACAGTGTCAGCCCTGCCTCCTGCATCTGAGCAGTTAGGGGTGATGGGTAAAATAGGAGGTCTCAGACCCACCCCACCCCCAATTTCCTGGCAGATAATTCTGCGGGCACTGAGAATTAGGGCCAGAGAGACAGACCGGAGGAGACTGGAAGAGGACCGAAAAATAAGGCCAGAGAATGAGCAGGAGAAAGGAAGGAGAGCAGAGAGAGAGGACCCACATCCTCCCATTCCAGCAAAGAACATGGCGGAACAGCCTATCAAAGGCAGCCCATGTTGCCAAGGAGATCGTGGCTCTGGGGCCTTTCATCATTTATGCCCAGAATCATCAAGAGTGTCCCTTGAGTGAGGAGCAGCCTGAAGGGCATATCTTTAGCAGAGAGGGGGAGGGGTACAGCCAAGGAACACAGGTTCTGAAGCCAAGCAGGCCAGAGAGTAAGTCCTGCTTCTGAGTGACCTGGCACGTGTTTCATAACCCCTTTGAATGTCAGTTTCCTTGTCTGTAGGATGGAAGCCCAAAGACGGCATCAGATGATGTGTGAAGAGCCTAGCACACAGCTCGGGCTCCGTTACTGGCAGAGGATCCTGGACTAGCTACTGACGGGGAGCTCACTACTTCACAAGAATAGTCAGCTTGGTTGGAAAAACCCATCTTCTCACTAAACCTGAGACGTACACTCTTTAAAATGAGGCTCTCTGGACCCCCTCTGATTTCACATAATTCCCTTAGGTACTGGGAGGCCAAAATCTAGCCTCCAAACCTCCCCTACCCACCACACAGGCTATCAGCCCAGCGTCAGATCTGCCCACAAACGTGGCGTCTTGCCAGCTCCTGGGTCCCACATGGCTCTTGATGCAACAGTGTTACCGGGGGCACACCATGCAACAGCCTTCCCCGAACAATGACATGCACTGGGACACACCACCGACTGGGCTGCGTTAACAAAGGAGATCAATCAGGCACTCGCCACGCCCTCCTTGCCCCTCCCCCACGAGTCAGAGCCCCAAGGTCCAGACGGGACAAGGGCTGGGTCTCCTGTCCCTAACACCCCCAGGGTTAGGACCAGGCTAGCTCTTCCTCCTCACCTTCCCCGGGATGCAGTTTGTGTTCACTAATTAGACCTGTCGCCAGCCCTGAATCATTCCCAGGCCGGGCCGAGGAGGTCATTAGGCCGGAGATGGATAAGTGCTAAGCCTGCCCTGCTCTGGAGATTTACAAGGCTCAGGCTGGGGAGGATTTATAAGGTTTGTTAAATTTCTAATTGAGTTTAGAGTGCAGTGCCGTGGTCTCAGTGACCAAGCCGCGTGGGCAAGAATTAAAACAAGTGCACCCATCCCTCACGCTCTGGGAAGACAGTGGCCTCCCCCACCAACCTGGTGGCACAGGCCAAGGGCTGCCAAAAGACAGTGCAGCCAGTGGGCAGCCCCAACCAAGCCACTTAGTACACCCTGGCCAGCTCCAGGCCCACAGACCTGCCTGGCAAAGAGCTGCAGATCCAGCAGCTTTTGTGGTTGATTGCTGGTCTGGATTTCTTGTTTGTTTATTAGGAATCTTTCTAATAGTTGATATACTCACATGGCTCAAAATTCAAAGAGTATAAAGGATCCTGGAGGAAATTCTTCTCCCATCCTGTCTCCCATCACCCAGTCCCCCTCCCTGGGAAAAAGCAGTGTTAGTTCCTGGCAAATCCTTCAAGATTCATATACACAAGCAAATACATACATCCAAACATCCATATTCTTTTGTATGTGTGTTTACTCTTTTTCTCCTTTGATATACGCCTTATGTACTTTGCTTTTTGTTCACGTAGGACCAGATTTTAGGACTCTAGAATAAAAATGCCTATTGGTCAGCATCAAACAGGCCTAGGCTGGAATTTCAGCTTTGCCCCGTGATGTGCTGAAGCTGCCTCATACCTGCTCTCAAGAGCCAGCTGCGCATATCTCTTCCCACCTTCAAGTTCAGTGATGCATGCTGGTATTTTGAAATTCCATGGGAGTATCAACACCCATAGAAATTGGCAAGTACCACAAACTAAAGCTTTTCTTTTGTTTAGAGAGCTGGTGCTTTCGTACTGACCAGCACACAACCACCAGCTTTGTCACTTGTGTGCTGTGTGACGTCAAGCAAGTCACTTGACCTCTCTGAACCTCAGTTTGTTTATGTCTAAAATGGGTATGAAATAGTACCAGAATGTGGCCACCAAATCTTTAGTTTGCCTGTCCCCACACTGGGCATGAGTGATGCAGAAATGAACCTAGCCCCAGGCCTTCCCAGAAGGGGATCAGGAGGGGGACAGACATCTAAACAGACAATGCCACCATGCTATAGAAGTAGGCAGAGCAGAGGGACTCCAGGACAAGAAGAACCTGAGTCCCCAGATGCGGATGGGGCGGTTTCCCAGAGGAGGTACGCTTTATGCTGGGCATTGAAATATGGCCATATATATATATATATATATATATACACACACACAATGGAATATTACTCAGCCATAAAAAGAATGAAATAATGCCATTTACAGTGAGATGGATGGACCTGGAGATTAATACAGTACATTAACACAGGACTGTACCAAATACAGTAAGTCAAAGACAAAGATATATATCACTTATATGTGGAACATAAGAAATAATACAAATAAATCTATATACAAAACATAAATAGACTTCTAGAAAACAAATGTATGGTTACCCAAGGGGGAAGGGAGAAAGGGAGGGAGAAATTAGGAGTTTGATATTAACAGATACACCACTATATATAAGCAACAGGATTTACTGTATAGCACAGAGAAAAATATTCAATACCTTGTATAACCTATAATGGGAATTAACCTAATATATATATACATTTGGAGAAGGAAATGGCACGCCACTCCAGTACTCTTGCCTGGAAAATCCCACAGCCGGAGGAGCCTGGTAGCCTACAGTCCATGGGGTCACGAAGAGCTGGACACGACTGAGCGACTTCACTTTCACTTTTCACTTGCCTGCATTGGAGAAGGAAATGGCAACCCACTCCAGTGTTCTTGCCTGGAGAATCCCAGGGATAGGGGAGCCTGGTGGGCTGCCGTCTATGGGGTCGCACAGAGTCGGACACGACTGAAGCGACTTAGCATATATACATATATAAAAGTATAAACACTTTGCTGTACACCTGAAATTAACACAGTATTGTAAATGCACCATAATTCAACCTAAAAGAAAGAAAGGTGGCCAGGAACCCCAGACACAAAAGGCTGGGCCTAGAGGGTAGAGTTCCAGGGTGAGTGACTGAAAGCAGGTTTCATTTCTCCCTAGCTCAGAGCCAGGGAGTCACTCACCTAAAGCTGCACAGCACAGAAATGGCCGAGTCAGAACTCTAATTCAGATCTCCTTGACCCAAAGCAAGACTCGATCTCCTGCGACATTTTCTGCTCTGCACCCAGTCACTAGGCTGTCCTGCAAGACGGCACAGGTGGCACTGGGAGGGCTCTCAGGGGTCCTTCACGCTCACAGGGTAGAGGAAACACCCTCCGCAGCATCCTGACAGGGGACACACGCGGGAACACACACCGTGACACAGCAGTTGGCATGGTCAGAAGCCCACCCACTCACTAGCTTAAGTTTGGAAAAGCAAAGACAGCCAGCACCTCCACCATCCCGGGGTTCCCCTCCCCAGAACCAAGGGCTGGACCCCATCACAGGTCCGCTCTCTTCCTCCTCCTCCTCCTCCACCTCCCATTTCTTAAATCGAACCCTCCATGACTTCATGGCTGAGGAGTGTTCCCACTCATGGGGAAACAGATAGGGGAATAAGAAGCCCAGAGAGGCGTTGGCACATCAGCCCCAGAGCGTCCAGAACCTGGCATCTCCAGGAAAGGGTCAGCGCGACTCTGCAGCGCTGTCCAGAGACCTGTGTGGGTGACAGGCAACTCTCCACCTCCTTGGTCATCCGTCCAGCAACGCCCATGGGGCACCTCCCACTGTGCGCCACGTGAGAACCAGTCAAGCAGGGTCCCTACTCTGGCACTTCATTCTGCCAGGGGAGACAGAGTGCAAACCATAAACCAGGAAACTGGTTAGTTTCAGAAGGTCAGAAGGGCTCTAGGAGAGATCAAACAAGCTGGCGAGATAGAGAGGGACCAGGTGTGGTCAGGGAAGCCCTCTTTGAGGAGGTGACATCGGGCCTGTCACCCGAATGACAGGAAGGAACCAGGCCCGTGAATATCAGAGGGCAAGACATGCCAGGCAGAGGAACAGCAAGTGCGAAGGCGCAGAGGCTGTGTTTGAGCTGGAGGAGAGAACTCTCTGGAAAGGGTATGGCCCGAGGGGGCACTGGGCACACCCACAACAGAGGGTGTGGCGGAACCAAGCACCCCACATGCTGACGTGTGACCTCAAACTGTCCTTCCTACCCTCCGGGCCTCAGTTTCCCCACCCATCTGTGGGTCCACAGCCAAAACACTCCAACTTACTGAGAGAATGAAATGAGCTCACATATGTGGGAGCCTCTCTATTCAGACGGCATCTCCCCACTCTTCCTGGGATCACCCTGCTGGAGTCTCAGAAGCCTGGGGGACAATCTGAAGTCCAGACTGGGGCCTTCCCTCCCTGACCTGAGGATGGGCAGCAAAGGGCTCAGCCCTGGAGGAGGCCAAGGGCTGGGCCAGGTTCGCCAAGTTTCTGGCTCCTTGGAGGGATCCCAAGAATAATAGGGTCACCCTGCTCAGTGATGCCAAAGGGCAGACTTGTCCAAAGCCACAAGGTGATTTCTGGGTCCAGGACATGTGAGAAGCCACTGAACATCCACACCGAGTTTCCATCCTAGGGAGCCTACTTCTTTCTTCCCTTCCCCAGGAAGACACAGGTGAATCATTTCCTGGGGTCTGTCTCTAGGTGGAGAGCCATGAGAGAGTGATCAGCAAGAGCTGACTCCATACCCTGAGCCCCGGAGTCAGCGCCCCTGGAAATGTCTTCCTGCTCCCCACACAGTTTACGACACCTACATACAGGGATCCTAAATGATAGTCAATCACAGCGACTTTCACCAACCCAAGCAGGAGCTGGAGTCCGTGGTCCAGAATCTAAGCCTCGAGCGCCCCCTGGTGGTAATCACGGCAATCCAAAGCTTGGCGCCATAAAGCCTAGGCTGGAGAACACTTTCTTGGCCCAGACCCGAAAGAGAAAAGCCCAGGGCTCATCTGGCACCATGCTCAATAGGAGGTTTGAGGGGGTGACATTCATTCAGTGGGCCACTGCCCACAAGAAAAGGTCATGCCCTGAGATGGTACAGGACTTGTCCACAGTCACACAGCAAGATTATACCTAGTGGCAAGAAGCGCACTCATGCGTTCAGTCCGCTTCATCGAGCATCTGCCCTATGCCAGGCACTCTTCTAAGCATAGACAGCCTGAGAGCGACCAGGAGGAAGCCCCTGACCTCAGGAAGCCTGCATTCTACTCAGGGAAAGTGGTGATCAGCCCATAAACACAGATACTCAGGGTGTCAAGAGGGAATAAGGTCTATGACGGAAAATAAAGCAGATAAGAGGAGAAGCAGAATCAGATATTCATGGAAGGGCTCTATGAGGAGGGGATATCTGAGCTGATATCCATGAAGAGACAAAATATCCAGGGGGAAGCATTCCAGGCAAGGAAAGAGTATTCTCTAAAGGAGGGGGGTCCTTGGCATGTTCTAGTAACTGAGGAGACAGGTGGTCAGAGTGCAGAGTGGAGTGAGCGAGGAAGAGAGGGGAGATGGGGTGAGAGAGGTGGTGGGGGTCATATCCTACAGGGTCCTGAGAACCGCGAGAAGGACTTTGGGCTTCATCCTAAGTCGTGTTAGAAAAACACTGGAGAGTTTTGAACAGTCATGATGGGACTGGCATCTTTAAGGGCTCACTAGCTGCTGAAGGAAAAACAGACTGTAGAAGATGAGAAATGAAAGCAGTTAGTTTGGAGTTGGGAGGCTACTGCAAGATTCCGGATGAGTAATGCCAGTGGCTTTAATCAGTAGTGGGGATAATGGGAGGGTCTCAGAAATGAGACACGTTTTGGAGGTCAAGCCAAAATGAGTTTCTGGGGTACTGATATAGGATGTGAGGGAAAGAGAAGAAAAAAGGATGAGATCAAGGCTTTTTGCTTGAACATCTGGGTGACTATTTGCTGGCATAAGGAAGTCAGGTAGGAGATACTTGTGAGAGGAGAATCAAGACTGCCATTTTGGACATGATGAGTTTGAGGTGCTAACGATGACTATTTAAAACTCTGAAGTTCAGGGGTGAATGTGGGAGCCATCAGCATACAGATGGTGTTGAAAAGCATGGAGAAACTTCTGCTTCCATCCGAGATTAAGAAATAGAGGCCAAATTTATCCTTCTGCCTGAAACAACAAAAATAAATTATACAAAATTCATGGAACAATGGTTTTCAAGATACCAGACATCAGAAAACAAAATACAGTATCCATGAAAGACAAGAAGCAAAAAAGGCAAGCCCTAAAATAACCTTATCTTACTGTTTTGGTAAGTTTCCAGATTGCAGCAGGAAAATAAAATAATGGGAATGAAGGTGGAGTCTGGAAAGCCCTAGGACTTGGGGAGACAGAGCTGAGAACCCAAGGGGACCGAGACAACCAGAATTTGCAGGACAGAGTACTTGAGAGGAGAGACCTACTTAGAGAGAGAACCCTAGAGATGCCGAAAGTGTCCCCCATAGGTATTCACCAGAGTACTGATCAGCATGTGTGTATAAGAAAAATACACAGGTCAGGCCAACAACAACTCAAAGGTATTAAAGGGAATAGCATTCAGGACTCATACAGGACCCGGAATAACATCTGTTCTCACCAAGACCAGAAAACCTCAAAATTCATGCAGCACTGGGTAGAACATTCAGAAGAATCTTCCCTCAACAATGAAGGATAATTATCCTTAGCCTACTCTGGTCCCATCTAACAAATCTTAGAAGCAAAACCCAAACAGATCAAACTTCCTGCAAATAAATTGCATTCCAGAATACAGTTCAGAACATTTATAGGAATACACAACCAGGAATACAAAAACACCTAATGTGTGTGTAATTGGAGTACCCAAAGGGATACAAAAATGCCCCAAAAAGTTAAAATCACAATGTCTGGCAACTAATCAAAGATAAACAAGCATGCCAAGAATGAAGAGAAAATTCGAATGAAGAGAAACTGACCCAGAACTCACAGATATTAGAATTATTAGACAGTGACATTAAAACTATTACTATAGCTATAGTCCATAGATTTACATTGCTAAGTTGAGGCACTTAATATATTAAAAAGACCCAAATCAAACTTATAAACATGAAAACCACAATCTGAAGTAAAAAATACAGTGAGTGCGATTAATGGCAGTTAGACATTGCAGAAGAAAATAGCAAATGAACTCAAAAGGAAACACAGAGAGAAACAAAAAAATGTTAGGGTGGCATCAGTGACCTGGGAGACAACCTTAAGCAGCCTAACATATGTGTGATTGCAGTGTTCAAAAGTAGGGATTAGCATGTGACTCTAAGTCCAGCAAAAAATATCTTTCAAAATAAAGACTATTTCAGACATACAAGTTCATCAATAACAGACTTCAGACATAAACAGTTCATCAATAACAGACTTCCGTTGTAAGAAATAATACAGGAAGCCCTTCAGTCAGAAGAAAATGATACCACATAGAAATATGGCTTCAGGAAAAACACCAGGAATGGTAACTACCCAGGGAAAAGTTTCAGTATTATTTAAACCACTTTTTAAAATAATTGATTATTTAAACAAAAATAATAACAATGTATACTGTGTGGTTTCTAAATAAGTTAAAGGTATGACAACAATAGAATAATGGCTGAGAGATGGGAAAGGGCCGCACACTACTATAAGAGTCTTACACTTTATGTAAATAAAGCAGACTGTTGTAAGTTAAAGCTATATCCTATAAACCCTAAAATAATGACAAAAATAATAATGAATAAAATAAACATTCTAGCTAATAAACGAGATAAATTGGAATCATTAAAGAATTCCAAAAGAAGAAAGAAAAATATTAAAAAGGAGACAAAGAACTGATGGGACAAATACGAAACAAATGGCGGGATGACAGACTTAAGCTTAACAACATGGAATCACATTACATGTAAATGACCCAAACGCCCCTATTAAAAGACAGAGACTGTTAAATTGGACAAAAAAGCGAGAACCAGTTAAACACCGCCTCAAAAAAGACACCTTCAATATAAAGATATAAATATGTTAAAAGTAAAGGGATATAAAAAAGTACACCATTTTTGTATACACAAAAGAAAGTTGGAGTCGCTGTGTTAACATCAGACCAAGTAAATATCAGATCAAAACTATTACCAGAGATAAAGGAGTTCAATCCATAACAATAAAGGGGTCAATTCATACAGAGGACATAAAAAATCTAAAACGTTGATGCCTCTAATAACAAGGCTTCAAAATACACAATGCAAAAAGGGATAGAACTGCAAGGAGAAAGAGACAATCTGCAATTATAGTTGGAGATTTCCACATTCTCTCAACATTTGATAGACCTGAGCAGACAGAAAATCACTAAGGATATGGAAGACTTGAACAACACATAAACAACTTGGCCTGATTGACATTTATAGAACACTCCACTCAACAGTATTAGATTATGCTCTAGTTCCAAGTGCCCGTGGAAATTTTAAAAGATAGAGTCATAAAACAAGTCTGTGTAGATTTAAAAGGATTCAAGTCATACAAAGAATGTTCGCTGACCATAGTGAAATTAAATTACAACCAATAAAAGAAAGATATGAGGAAAATTACCAAATACTCGGAAACTAAATAACACACTTTTAATAACCTTTGAGTCAAAAAAGTAATCAAAAGGGAAATTATGAAGTACTTCGACCTGAATAAAAATGAAAACACAACACAAAAGAAAAACACCAAATTAGTAGTACTCCACTGTAATAGTACGTAGGAGAAAATTTATAGCAGTAAATGCTGATATTAGAAACGAAGAAAGGTCTCAAATCAATGACTTTCCACCTTAAGAAACTGAGTGATAGAGGGAGAAGCAAATGAGGAGAATCCAAAGGTACCAATTTCCAGCTATGATTTCATAATTCCAGCTATGAAATAAACTAGGCCTGGGGATGCCACGTACAGCATGGTGACTATAGTTAATAAAACTGTGTTACGTATTTGAAAGTTACTAAGAGAGTAAATCTTTAAAGTTATCCAAAAAAACGTATAACTGTATATGGTGACAGATGTTAACTAGACTTACTGTGGTGATCATTTTCCAATATATGCAAAAACCTAGTCATTGTGATGTACCCTTGAAACTTGGGATTGCTGTACAGTCGTCAGGTCGTGTCTGACTCTTTGCAATCCCGTGGGCTGCAGCACACCCGGCTCCTCTGTCCTCCACTATCTCCCAGAGTTTGCTCAAATTCATGTCCACTGAAACTAATACAACATTATATATAAATTATACCTCAGTTTCTAGAAGAAACAAAATAAAGTAATGGAGAGGAGCAAATTAAGCCCAAAGTAAGCAATAGAAAGGAAATAATTAAGATTAGAGCAGAAATCAATGTTAAAAAGCAGAAGAAAAACAGAGAAAGTCAATGAACCCAAAAGGTGGGTCTTTAGAAAAAATTAATAAGTTTGGTAAATTTCTAGCTAGACTGATAAGAAAAAAAAGATACAAATTACCAACATCAGAAATGAGAGAAATGACATCCCTACAGATTTTACAAATATTAAAAGAAATAAGGAAATATTATGAACAGTTTTCTGCAGATAAATTTGACAACGCAGATGAAACGGAGAAATTCCTTGAAACACAAACTACCAAAGCTCACTTGAAAAGAAACAGATCACCTGAAGAGCCCTATATCTCTTAAATAAATCAAAATGTTAGCAAATTCAAACTAACAATACTTAAAATGACTAATATATCACAACCAAACGAGGTTTAGCGCAGGAATACAAGTTGGTTTAACATTAAAAAATAAGGCAATGTATGGCTATGTTTACTAACTGAAAGTATTAGTGTTTTATTGCTGCTTTAACAAATTACCACAACCTCTATGGCTTCCCTGGTGGCCCAGACGGTAAAGCATCTGCCTGCAACACGGGAGACCTGGGTTTGATCCCTGGGTCGGGAAGATCCCCTGAAGAAGGAAATGGAACCCACCCCAGTACTCTTGCCTGGAAAATCCCATGGACAGCGGAGCCTGGTAGACTACAGTCCATGAGGTTGCAAAGAGTCGGACACGAATGAGTGACTTCACTTCACTTCACTTTTGATGGCTTAAGACAATACAAACTTGCTGTCTTACCGTTCTGGAGGTCAGACGCCAAAAAGGGTTTCAGTAGACTAAAATCGAGATGACAGCAGGACTGCATTGTTCTGCAGGCTCGAGGAAGAAGACCCTTGCCTTCTATGGCTTCTGGAGCCAGCAGGCATCCCTCGCTCTCTTTCTCCATCTTCAAAGTCAACAGCAACCTCTCTCTCCTGTCAACACATCTCTGACTTTTCTAAGGATCCTGATGATTACACTGGGCTTACTTAGATAATCTAAAATAATCCTATCTTAATCCTACCTGCAAAATCCCCTTTTTATGTAGGGTAACATATTCACAAGTTTCAAGCAGTAACATAGCCCCAAGGATGAACCCCTTCCCCCAAGGATGATGGATGGAGAGGTCAGCAGGTTTCAGGACTGGGTCACGCGGTGACAAATTATGGGGAGACCTAGGAGTGTTAGGAGAAGGCAATGGCAACCCACTCCAGTGTTCTTGCCTGGAGAAACCCAGGGACGGGGGAGCCTGGTGGGCTGCTGGCTGTGGGGTCGCAGAGTCGGACACGACTGAAGCAACTTAGCAGCAGCAGCAGCAGCAGCAAGAGTGTTCAGGGTTTCCCTGCCCCAGAGGAACCCCAATGCCCCAGACACTGCTCAGGGGCCACTGTCCCCCACCCCACTCAGCCCCATCCCCACTCACCCTCTGGTGGAGCAGTATAATGTCCTTTAAAACTTGCCCCCAGGGGCGGCGGGCTCCCAGTGGAGGCTGCTGGTGCAGAGTGAATTCTGGCTTCAGAGTCAACAGACCTGGGCTCAAGGATCAGCTCCTTCTCTCAGTCGGTTCCTGGGCAAGTCCTATTGCTACCCTCAGCCTCCGTTTCCTCTTCTGTAAAGTGAGGGGCTAATCCCATCCCCCCAGCATGGTGTGAGGATGTCAGGAGATAACACGCGCAGCTCCGGGTACACAGCAGGGCCCAAGCACGGGCGATAGATGGCGAAGCCTTAGTCCTCTTCCTTCCAGCCTCCCCGCGGTTCTCCTCCCCTCGCTAACTCCCATCCTGGGTTCCCATTCGATCCCAGGGGTCTCCAGGCCCTCTCTGCGGCTGCCCTGATGTGACAGTGTCCCACCTTGCAGACCCGAGCAGCAACCTCTGCCAAGGGCATGCCTGAGAGAAGTCTCCCAGCTCCCCAGTGTCTCCAGAACCCCTGTAAGGGAAGGTGGGAGATGCAGGAGCCCTGCCCCGGGGGATGTTTAACAGAGTGGTTAAGACTCTCGCAGAACCCTCATTTGAATCTAGGTTTCCCATTTACTTGACCCTGGACAAGTGGCTTCACCTCCATGAGCCTCGATTTCCTGTTCTGTAAAAGTGTCCACTTCAGAGCTTGAGGAGGATTCAATAAGATCGTACATGAAAGTGCTTCACCCCGTGCCTGGCCCATCACTGTGGTTACTTGCTCCCTCCTAGCTCATCAGGAAGGTGGGTGCCCCCACCCACCTGCAGCCTGGATTTCCTGTGAGCCTGAGTTCAGAGAGCCAGGACAGCACAAGGGTCCGATAATGCCCCTTCCCCTAACAGTCACGCCCACCTCCCTCAGCTCAGCCACCGGCTTCACAATAGAACCCCCTCATCCTGCTAATCCCTTCTCTAGTGCCGGGATCTCCAGCCCAGCAGCTGCTTCTCTCCCAGCAGGGCCCCTGCCTCCTTGGCCCTGTTGCGCCTGGCTTGTGAGCAAGCGGGGACCGAGCAGAGGAGCGGTGGGCTGAGTGCTGATTCTGGAGCCCAGCTGCCGGGCTCTGCCTCCTAGCTTTATGCTAGGTGACTTCAAGCAGGTCACTTGATCTGTCTGTGCCTTAGTTCCATAATCTATAAAACAGGGCTAAGAATGGCATCCCCTTAGAGGATTATTGTGTAGGTTAAACCAGTTAATAAACATAAAGTGCTTGCAATGGTGCCTGGCCCCACTAAGTGCCATGTAAGTATTTGCTATTCTTATTATCATGGTTATCTTTTTCCAGCATGTAGCCACACACACAGTGGGTTTCAGGGCATGCTTATTGAATGAGTGGATAGATGGATGGATTAATTAATGAACCAACCAATCTGTAAGGGTCCTTAGCTCACAGATAACTGATAACAGCAGCTATGGGTTTTGAGCGCCTAGCAGGTGCCAGGTGCTTTGTAACACTTGATCTGACTGAATCTTCACAACAACCCAAGGAGGGGGGTACCCTGGTGCCTGCTTCACAGATAAGGAAATCATGAGCCCTAGAGGTTAATGTATCCAAGATCACACGGTCATTTTTTTCCTCCCTTTAATTTTTAATTATACATAATACAAAATCACTGAAGAAAAAATTTAAATAGAGAGGCAAAATAAAACCGAGAAAGATTAAACCACCTGAGATTCCACACCCAGAAATTTCCATTGCTAAGTGCTTGAAGACTATCCTACAGACTTTTTTCATGCAAATATACATATTTTTTTTAGCAAAGATGGGCTCACATTATGCATCCCCCGGCACTGTAACAGAATGTAGCTCTCTTTCTGTGTCAATAAATCCGTGCCACCGGCAGCAGCTAGTGCTCTATTGTAGAGCTGGATCACAATTTATTTAGCCAATTTGCTGTTGTGGGATATTTAGGCTGATCCAATTTCTCACCATTTTGTGTGATGAATATCCTCTTTATCCATACAACTTTCTGAACTTGTCCAATTATTTCCTTAGGATAAATTCCTAGAAGTGAAATTTCTGAGTCAAAGACAATACACTTATTTAGGGCTTTTCATATATACACCCTGCCAAATTGTCTTCCAGAAAAGTTGTATTAATTTACATTCCCACTGGTGGCGAATGAGATATGGGCCACAATATTGAAGATGTACAAAACAGATCAAAAATGGTGCATTAGTCAAGAAAAGCTAAGCCAAGCTGCGTAACACATTAACCCCAAATCTCTGTGGCATAACACAACTAAGATTTATTGGTGGCCCACACTGCAGGCTCAGTCAGGATCAGCAGAAGGCGTGTCTCTGCTTGCACAGTGAAATTCAGGGCCCCAGGATGACAGAGAGAGGACCCACCCCCACACCATCTTGTAGCTGCACCAATTGAAATACGTGGCCTCCACCATCGCTCCAGAATTGGAACCGTAATTATCCAGGTTCTTCAGTGCCTTGGCTCAGAAGTGATACATATCACCTCCAATCATATTTCATTGGCAAGAACTGTCATGTGCCTTGTCCAGCTACAGAGGGGCTGGAAAGGGTTGTTTTCCATGTGTCCAGGAAAGAGGGGCAAACCTCACCTCCGTAAACACTAGTAACATCTGCTACAGACTGAAGGAGCAAAAGTCGTGGAAGGTTCCCTTTGACAAGAGAAAGTGAAGTCGCTCAGTCGTGTCCGACTCTGTGACCCCATGGACTGTAGCCTACCATGCTCCTCTGTCCATGGGATTTTCCAGGCAAGAGTACTGGAGTGGGTTGCCATTTCCTTCTCCAGGGGATCTTCCCGACCCAGGGATCGAACCCAGGTCTCCTGCATTGTAGGCAGATACTTTACCATCTGTGAATTAAATCCCCTTGTGATTTGAAAGGAAGGAAATGACTCGCTCAGTCGTGTCAGACTCTTTGCAACCCTATGGACTGTAGCCTGCCAGGCTCCTCTGTCCATGGGATTCTTCAGGCAACAATACTGGAGTGGGTTGCCATGCCCTTCTCCAGGGATCTTCTCCACCCAGGGATCAAACCTGCGTCTCTTATGTCTCCTGCATTGTCAGCCGGGTTCTTCATCACTAGTGCCACCTGGGAAACCCGTGTGTCCAGGAAAGAGAGGCACACCTGACCTGTATAAACACTAGCAACATCTGCTGCAGAAGGGAAGGGGCAAAGTCTTGCAGGAGAAATCTGAATGAAATCCCCTTGGGATTTGCCCTGGGCCCAATTCCACCACTATGGCGAGGCTTTTCTTAGGAAAACATTGTTTCATCCCCATGTAATCAGTGGGGTGGGGGGCAGGGCCAGGCTAGTGAGCCAGAGAGTGAGCCGGTGACAACTCCCCCCACACCTGCAAAGCAGTCCATCTCCAGCTTGTCCTGGGTTCCTCACCCCGAGCCGCATAGACCCCAAGTCCCCTCCTCCTGCAAAGGCTATGGGAGACACAGGAGTGGGGTCCATGGGAAATTCTGCCCTTTGCAGCCCATTCAGCCAGCTCCTGACTTGTCAGCAACAGCAAGCACCTTGGGGTCAGCCCAGCCCCATAAGTCAGATGCAAACAGGAAATCAGGAGACAAAGGCAGTAAAAATGAGGGTTCTGCACTGAGATTGCCTGGGTTTGTAAACCAGCTAAATCACTGATCACTTCCGTGAACTTCAGCAAGTTACTTAATTTCTCTGTGCCTGTGTTTCCCTCTAAATTAAGAGTAGCTACCTCCTAGTGCTTAATAAGTCAATATCTATTCCTTCAATTAACAAGCACACAGCAGAACCCCTGGTAGACGCTGGGGATACAGAGGTGGACAAAACAAAGCCCCTTCCTTAAAGGAGTTTATATTTTCTTAAGGAGACAGGCAACAAATAAATCAATAAAAAATAACATTGCTTTTCAGGCGGTCATGAGTACTATGAAAAAAATTAAGCAGGATAAGGCAAAGAGACTGTGATGGGGAATGCTATTTTATCCAAACTAAATATCTCTGTAAAGTGACATTTGAGGAGAGACTTAAATGAGTAAAAGAGGGAGGCAGGTGGATATCAGGGGAGAAATGTTCAGACAACAGGAAAGCAAGTGCAAAGGCCCTGGGGCAAGAATGTGCCAGCAAAAAGGCATGTGTGGCTGGAGCAAGTGAGCAAGAAGCCAGGAGGTAAAATTAGAGAGGTCCACATGGTCACATAAGGACTTCCGATGACCAAGATGATGATAATGATGGTGAGCAAGGAAAGGCAGGGTGAAGGGCAGATGCTGAACTCATATATACGAACAGAGATACAGTCAGAAATTTGGGAAAACATGAATACATCATTGTTTACATGAAATTAATCTCTCCCCTTCCCATCCCAGCCACACCCCCATACTGTTCTCCCTCCTAATCCCATTCCCCCCTAAAGTAAGCCTCAGGATGGAAGGAAAATAAAATTATCTTCCAGGTATTAAAAGCTACTTGCAATGGAGAATCAACAGTATTGAGAGTAGAGGCAGCCTCAATCAATCCGGACACAAGGCAAGATGGAAGTTGTTGGTAACTCCATGCACCAGTTTCCCTTTGTCTTATTTAGGGGATTTGAGGTGGGGGAGAAAGAAGAGGAAGTGGAGGGGTAAGAGGTGGAGAGAGAGGATGGGGGTGAGCAGCGGTCTCAGGGAGGGAGCCCAACGGCCTGGGGGGAGTCACCTAGAAAGCACCCAAGCTCAGTGGGGGGCCAAGGCTGTGTGACCTTCTCCAAGGTCATCCCATTGATCTAAGCAGTCTCCTCCCAACCTCCCACTGCAGCTGTAGATGGGCGAGGGGGAGAGAAGGGCGTTCCCTTCCATCTGCTCCTGCCCAACACCTGGACAGAGAACAGACATGGGGGTCTGGGGAATAGGATGAGGGTGTCTCCTTAATAAAGGTTCCTGCCCCTTCCCACCCCCGGTTCTCTTTGAGCTACACACACACGTGCAAAGCTCACACAGCCGTACTTCACCTGAGACAAGAGTCTGTTAGTGAAAAGCAAAGCCTCAGGAGCCAGACTGCCTGGGTTCACAGCCCGACTCTGCCTCTCACTGCTGCGTGATCTCGGACTAGTGACTTGTCTCTCTCTGACCCTCAGTTCCCTCGTCCTGGGGTGCTGTGAGGATTAAATGAGCTCCTCTGTACAGCAACACCTAGAACTGTACCCAGCACATCATGAGAAATGTTAGCTGCGAGTATTGCACATATTTACACAGGTTCCCTGACCCCTTCAGTCTCACAGGTCTGCGGCCCTTCACACGAGACACAGACACAGGGCACCTGCACCCCCCAAAGCAAGAAGGGGGAGGCGTTCCTCCAGGGCCCAGCAGCAATCATCCCCTATCAGCCCTGGGGAGCCCCAGGCCACAGAGCAACTCTCCCACAGCCGCCATAAGCACCACTGCCCAACCCCCACCCAAGAGCCCGCCCACCCACTTCCCTTCCACCTGCAGAATGCCTCCAGCCCAGCCCTCACACACTGGTGAAGCTGCACCCCTGGGACCCGTATTCCAGCCTTGAGACCCTTGGTCAAACTCTCCTCCACCCTTCCCGCAGCACCAGATATGGCTTCTCCAGCTCTCCACTGCAACCCCATCACCTGCCTGCTCCAAAGCCTCCAGAAGCTCCCTAGAGAGCAGGGCATACAAGCCCAAACCTTTAATCTGCTACTGAAGGCCCTTCAGATCTGATCCCAACCCACCTCGCCGGCATCCATGTCTTGGTACATGTCCTCATGGCCAGCGGACCCCAACACCCACCACCACTCCCACCTCCTGTTCCGTCTGCCTGGAGTCACCTGTCATGTCTCCTCCCACCTTGATCAAACAAATCCCTTAAGTCAGGTTCAAAATCTGCTTGCTCTGTGGAGCTTTCTGTAAACGCTGCAGACAGAAGTGACCTTCTGATGCTCTACCCCGTAGACGGCTGCCTCTGTGCCCTGCCGGCCCAGCACATCACTTACTCCTCCACTGCCCACGGTCTGTCACAGGTCTGTAAGGACAGAGACCTGGCTCCCTTCATCCCAGGACATCCAGCTGACACCAGAGAAAAGGTCCAGCATGATGATTATTAAATATTAGTATGAGGAAGGAAAGAAGGAAAAAACAGGTGGAAAGAAGACAGTTCTGGACATGGTCAGACCTATGCCTGAGCCTCAAGAGGGATAAATGATGCTTACTGAGAACGTACCCGCCAGGCACTGCTCACACTGCCAGTCCTATGAAGTGGGTGCTGCTATTCTCTCTAGAATATAGAGGAGGAAACCAAGGCGCAGACTTGTCTGAAATCACACAGCTGGGGAGAGACAGAATTCAAACAGGGAATCTGGCAGGAGACCGTGCTGGCATCATTGCTCTTGATCGCATCTGGAGAGGCAGGTTTCTTTCTAAAAGAGAAGTGAGACTTCCCGGCCCCTCAGGCAGCAGATCCATTCACTGGGGACCCACTCTGGGCTGAGCTGGTCTCCCAGAGGGATGCACAAATGAATGAGGGTCCTGAACACAGAGCTGGAAGCTGTGTCCCACCAGGCCCCAGAAGGCAGTGGTGCTCTGCCGGCCTGTCCCTCCTCCACCACAAAGTAGAAGCCGCTCAGTCTCTGTCTGGCTCACAGATGTCCGATCTACAAACGAGCAAACAGGGCAGAAGAAATGCAGCCAGGAGGGAGGGGAGATGGGAGCACAGACAGGAGGCGCAGCTGGAGATGAGCTGCTGTCCCTGGGGCTAAAGGAATGTCCAGTGTGTGCGTGTGTGCACGCGCGCTCTGTCAACAGCAAGCCTTGAGCTTGGAACGGGCATCCACATGGAGGGCCACAAGTACAACTCCCCCATCCCAAGAGGATATGGATTCTAGAATCCACAGGCCAGGGCCCCCCTTCCTCAGCCCCACCAGCAGAACCAAGCCCCCTGCACACTGCCCCTGGCATTGACCCAGACCCTGTCTAGACCCATAAAGGGTGCTGAGGCCTCCTGAGAGGAGAGCCCACGGGTGTGACAGAGACCCAAGGACAGTGCTGTTGGCCTGTCAACCAGGACAAACCAAACCCAAACAAGGATACAGCCAAGATGTAGGCCAGGCCTGGGGATGGGAGGGCGTGGGGGGAACCACAGAACAAGGGCTTTCCTTTAGAAGCTTTCGAGATGGAGAGCTGGGCCGGTGCAATGGCCGCCTCTGCCATCGGGCAGGAATGAGCGAGGGTCCTCCAACATGAAGGTACAAGAACTCAACTAAAGAATCCCCAGCTGAAGCGAGCCAGCCATCATCTCGTCTTCCTAGCTCCAGGCCAGCGATGGGACTCTAAAGTTTATGGTAAAAGGGCAGAGAATAAAATACACAGCAAAAGATGTTCCCACGGAGCCCTCTGGGAGCCTGGAAAAGAGAGAAGTTAATCCTGCAAAGCCCTAGCTGACTCCAGGGTGGATTATCAAAGTGCTGGACTGTGAGGACTGAGAGAAGATGTGATCGCGTCTCAGTCAGACCTCCATTCGCTATTACGGAGTGACCCAGCCATCAGGGAAAGCTACAATCTCTGGGTATGTGGATTGCAGAGAGCTTTCTACATGAAACCTCATGCTCTCCTCTGGGAACTAGATACACAAAGCAGAGGTGATGGAGAAAGGGGATCTTTGGTGACTGTTGAGTGAGGTGCCCTGTGCTTGGGTCAGCACGTGTGTCTGTGGCTTGGATACCGCCAGAGGAGGCACCCTGCTTCTATCTCCAGTCGAGAGGGAAAAGATGCAGAGAGCAATGATACAGATTGGCGGTGGCCTGAGAATCAGCATCGGCTGTGATCGCCATGTTCTAGGTGGGACCGCCAGTGTAGGACTCACAGAAGTCCCCATGGGCCACGTTATCCTGCATGGTGGGTTGAATTGCGGGCCCCCAAAGGACATGTCTGCCTAAGTCCTCAAGATGTGACCCTACTTAAAATAAGGGTCTTTGCAGATGAGAAGGAAATGGCAACCCACTCCAGTGTTCTTGCCTGGTGAATCCCAGGGATGCGGGAGCCTGGTGGGCTGCAGTCTATGGGAGTCGCACAGAGTCAGACATGACTGAAGCGACAGCAGCAGCAGCAGCAGCAGCAGCAGCAGATATAATTGAGGTAAGGATCTCAAGACGAAATCATCCTGGATTAGTGGGCCCTAAACCCAACAAGTATCCTCGGAAAAGGATGACAGACTTAAGAAACAAGTACGTTTGGTGACCCTGTCAGTTATCTACTGTTACATAACAAACTACACCCAAACCTTAGTCATGTAAAACAATAAAAATTTACTATTTCTGTCATTCTGTGGGCGAGAATTGGGACAGGAGTCATCTGGGTGGTTTCTCTGCTCTGTGCAGATTCAGCCGGAGTCCGGTACTGGCTGCATTCAGCTGGCAAATGGATCAGGCTGGAAAGTCCAAGATCTCACTCAGAGGTCCGGGGCCTCTGTGCTGCTCCACATGGTCTCTCTCCCACCACCACCCCCACCCACCACCACCCCACCACCATCACCCACCACCACCCACCACCACCATCACCACAACTATAACCCCACCATCACCACCACCACCACCACAATCTCACCACCACCCACCACCACCCACCACCACCACCCACCACCACCCCACCACCATCACCACCATCATCACCCACCACCATCACCACCATCACCACAACTATAACCCCACCATCACCACCACCACCACCACAATCTCACCACCACCATCACCACTGCCACCACCATCACCACCATTACCACCACTACCATCACCACTACCACCCCACAAACACCACCACCACCCCACCACCACCACCCCACCACCACCCCACCACCACCACCCCACCACCACCACCACCAACACCCCACCACCAACACCAACACCACCATCACCACCACCATCACCACCACCATCACCACTGCCACCACCATCACCACCATTACCACCACTACCATCACCACCACCACCCCACCATCACCACCACCACCACCATCACCACCACCACCCCACCACCACCACCAATACCACCATCATCACCAGCATCACCACCACCATCACCACCACCACCACCACCACGACCATCACCACCACCACCACCATCACCACCACCACCACCACCACCATCATCACCACCACCACCACCATCACCATTACCACCACCACCACCATCACCACCACCACCACCACCAGCATCACCACCACCACCACCACCATCACCATTACCATCACCACCACCACCACCAATATCACCACCACCACCCCACCCCGTGTGGCTTGCTTGGGCTTCCTCACAATATGGCGGTCTCAGGATGTCAGGCTGTCCAGGGTAGCCTGTTTCCGAGAGAGAGTATTATAAGCAACAAAAGTGGAATTTTCAGACCTTTTTACGTGGCCTTGGAAGTTAGACAGTCTCACTTCTGATACTGGTAAAAGCTGCCAGGTGCCAGCTTAAATTCAAAGGGAGAGAGAGAAAACATACTCCAAGTCTCAGTAGGAGGATTGGCAAAGAATGTGTAGTGTGGCTTTATTTAACCACCATAGAGATCAAATCATTTGATGGAGCCACATTCTCAGCCCCTAGTGGTTATTCAAAACCTCAGTCAGGGCTCTGGCAGGGAGGAGTCTGCTCATTCAAATGACTCCAAGAGAAGGATTAATGACTGGGCTATCTGCAGGGGTGCACGTAGGACTAAAGGAACCAACAGGCCGCCACCCAACAGAATCCTCCCATTGGCCAGATCCACTGGAAGTCTGAGGGGTGAGCAGGTGATGCTCTCCAGAGAAGTTCTGCCTCCAAGGGGGACTACGGAGGGTGCAGGGTATTGGAGACAGGGTGGGAGGGGGCAAACCCCAGCAGGATCTAGAGAACCTCTGTTCACAGAGCCCTCCTCCACTCTCCCGATTATGTGTACTGTGTGTATGATGTTGCCTCCTCCTGAGCCTTCCTAGACAGGAGACTGAGGCAGGCCAGGGTGGGCAAGCCTGGCTGGGAGCTGAGGGGTAAAGGAGGGCTCAGACCGAAGTGGGGCATCAAGGACTGAGGTTGGGGAGGCTCCTGACCCTGGTGCCCCGAGAAGGAGGCGGGACCCCTGCACCCCTACTCCTCTGATGCCCACTCCCCTGCAGTCCTAGAGCTCAGGGCAAGGCGCTCCTGCCCCTGGATCCCTGGCTCCTTCCCTCCCTCGGCCACACCCCACTCTCGCTGCCTTAATGAAGTTCCCTGGCTGACACTTCCTAATTCCCCAATGATTAACTTCCAGCGGATTAGAACCAGGACAGCTATTTAATTAACACGCATGTCTGAGATTACTCAGGACTCATTAAGACTCCATGATTGACTTGTTAACGTGCAGGAATTCAATTACTTGCCTGGCACTGAACTCCTGGCTAGGGCGGGAGAGGCCGGGGCAGCAGCATGGGCTACAGTGCCCAGCCCAAGTGCCCTAGTCTGAAGGAAGAGTCAGACCCATCCATGAGAGACCCAGCTGGAGGGGAGGAGACACAACTTGACCCAGGGGAGCCCCAATCTGAGCAGGAAATCACAACCCTTGTCCCTGGAGAGCCCCAGACTGAGAGGGAAGAGACAGGCTCTACTCTGAGCATCCCCAAGGTAAAGGGAGGACACATTTCTGACCCCCAGGGAGCTTCCTGATGGGGAGACCCTACTCACGTCTGCAGAGGGCCCTGGTCTGGAGAGGCACAACTTGCTGGGCACCCCTATTCTGAGAGGGACAGGGCAACAGTCGGAACAGAGCAGCCTCACCCTTGCTGCAGCGGAGGGGAAAGACACCCATTATTGGAGGCCCCAGATTGAAGGAGGAGATGTAGCTAAGGTGGGGGCAGGTGGGCACTGGTCTGAAGGAGGAAACGTGGTCCCTTCCCAGGAGAGCCCCTGATCTACCTAAAGACACAGGGCATAAAGCCAGTGTCTCCTTAGGAGAGGCCCAGAAACACAGAAGCACTGAGCTGTCACAGGGTGAGGGAGGGGTGTATCTGGAGCTACCCTCCTCCAGGAGGGACCAGGGAACCAGTGTTTCCTCAGAGGCTGATGGAAAGGTGTGGGCAGAGTGGGAGACAGGACAGAGCCAGGCCCCGGTTCCCCCTCTCTGGACCTGGCTGCTCCATCAAACCCTACACTGGAAGCCGCAGGGATGGGTACCAAAACTGTTGATCCGTCTAGCCACGGCACTGCCCTGCCCAGCCAAGGACCTGAACTGCTCCATCTGAGGAGGACTAATGGAGGAAACTGAGGCGAGAGAGGAGGATCCAGGGAACTGAAGTCTAACAAATGAGGTTGGAATGGCCACACTAATGAGGAATGGTAAATGTACTGAGTGTTCCACACATGGGCTCAGTTATTCTCCCCACTTTACAGATGTGAAGACTGAGGTCCAGAGAGGTTAAGTAACTTGTCCAAAGTAACACAGCAGGAAGGCATGGAACCTGGCTGAAATCCTAGTGGTCTCACCCTCAATCTTTACCCTTAATCTCTCTGCCTTTAATCATTACTCTTTGTAACACTGTACCCAAGTCCTCACAAGGACAACCACATGGACAACCTTGGTTGTCTGTGGTTGGCTCACATCTGCTGCTGCAGTTCCTATGAATTCCCACTCCACAAAGCTGCATTAAGGAAATTTACAAGGGTGGAGAAGCATGGGTAAATTCTCTGGAGCTGGTGAAAAAGAGACCCCACAAAGGAGCCTGGACCACTGTGCCAAGTAGGCCCAACAGGGTAGCAGTGGTGCAGGGGCATAAGATTGGTGCCAATCCTTGGCAAAATTCCTCAGCACATTATTCAGCAGACGTGATAACAGTGGCAGGAAAGTGGGGAAGCCAAGAGCGGCCCCGGAAGTAAACAGACCCGGACTTTAAGCACGGTTCTGCCCCTACAAACTGTGTGGCCTCAGGCAAATTACTTCACCTCTCTGAGACTGCTTCCTTAGGTATAAGCTGGAGGTGGTAATAGTACCTTCCTTATAAGGTTATTTGGAGGAGCAAATGACCTAAGGTATGTAGAGTCCATAACCAAACCCGGCAGGTAGACTGCTCACTGTGGTTTGTAGTTAGTCATTTGTGAACATTTCAGGAAGAAAAGAGAAGTCACCAGGAGCCAACAATTCGCTTAAAAAACTTATGTCCTGCAAACATCCACATCGAATAGCAGTTCCAAGAGAAGACACTTTAGATCTTTCAGAAACACATGCAATCCTCTCCTGGGAGAGCCGCATTGATTTCTGTAATATGTGGGTTGGGTAAAAATATTGTTGTATGTTGATTGAAGCTGTGCTGACTGTTGATTAAATGGTTCGGAGGCCATGTCATTGGAGAGGATCATTGCAAAGACATCTGAAGATGACAAGATGTCATAAAGCTGGAAGCGCCAACAGAAGAATGTCAGCCGACCCTTAAAGTCCAAAACAGCGCATTCGGGCCAAGAAAACAAAATATAACAGGAAAAAGGTAAAATATCTGCTCTTTGAAAATGGATTGGTTAAAAAAAAAAGAAAATGGATTGGTAAAGGGTTCCACTGTGTGCTGTTTAGCGAACAAAGCAGGTAAATAGAAATGAGGGTGGGAGACTTCCCTGGTGGTCCAGTAGTTGAGAATTCACCTGCGATCCCTGGTCTGCAGGAGCAACTGAGTCCGTGTGCCATGACTACTGACGCAGCACACCTGTAGCCCATGCCCCATAGCAAGAGAAGCCCACCGCGATGAGGAGCCCGCACCCTGCACCTAGAGAGTAGCCCCTGCTCACCACAAGTCGAGCAAGCCTGAGCACAGCAACAAAACCCCAGTGCAAACAAACAGATAAAAATAAACCAACCACTCTCCAATAAAATTTTTTAAAAAATGAGGTTGGGGAGGGAAAAGCGCATATGTGTGTGTATCTTCAAAGAGCTTAAAATATCCTTTAAAACAGCCTGATATTATCTTAAAAGATCTTAAAATAGCCTTCTATACCTTAAAATGTCCCCAGAAACTTCCATAAGAAATTAATAATTATTTTTCAGTCTGCAAGGAGGAGAACTAAGGTTAGAGGACAGGAGCGTGGGAGGGAAATTTTCCCCTGAATAATACTCTTTTATAATTTTTAAAATTTTGAACCCTGTGAATGTATTGCCTATTCAAAAATTAAATTAAAGGATGTTAACACCGGTTATCTTTGGTTGCTGGGGTGATGGGTGGTTTTACGTTCTTCTTTGTATTTTTCTGTATTGTCTGAATTTTTCTAACGACCATGTGTTACATTTTTAAATCAAGAAAAATAATAAAGCTATTAACATTTTCTTTAAAAGTCTGCCTTGCTTGTATAGGCTGAGGACCTGAATGCACCACAGTTCAGCTAACAAAAGAAATATTGGAGGCTTGCTGTTCCCCGGGAAAACCATTTAGAAATGGAAATGGGCTTTCTGACTAGCCATAGAGGGCAGAAGGAAGAGGCATGGGCAGAATGATACGCTACTACTCAGGGCAGCACTCAGAAAGAACTTCCTATCAAGGTTGCTCTGGGAGGAAATGAGCTCCCCATCACTGAAGGTATGCAAGAAAATCTGACAAGTGTAGACACAATCTCCTCAGCCATCAGTACAGAGCAGGAAGCCCACCTTGGAGATCTGGGCCAAGCTCACAGCCCCTGGCTGCCTGGACTTACTACTACTCATTACAGGCACAGAATCACTGATAATGAGCAGATGTAAAACTCAGTAATATATATTAATACTAAGAAACAACCACAAAACAGCCAATATTTATTGAGCACTTACTGTGTGCCAGGAACTACCCTAAGAGCTTCTGTAGATTAACCGGTTGGTTTTCACAACAACTCTATAGGGGAAGTACAGTTATTATCCCTGTCTTACAGATGAGGAAACTGAAGCAGAGTTGGTTCAAGGTGTTTTCTATAGAGAACATTGTGCTGGAGAGTTTCTCCCAGGGTTACAAGCTGAACTGTGTCCCCCAAAACTCCTGTGCTGCCATTTTCATTCCCAGTACCTCAAACATGACTGTTTTTGGAGAGAGGGTTTTTTGTTTGTTTGTTTTCTATTTTTTGGCTGTACCATGAGGCATGCAGGATCTTAGTTCCCCTACCAGGGATCGGACTCATAAGCCCTGCAGTGGAAGTGCAGTGCCCCAACTACTGGACAGGCAGGGAGGTCCTGGAGAGCAAGTAATCAAAGAGGTAATGGAGGTTAAGTGAGGTCTTCAGGGTGGGCCCTCATCTGATGTGTGTATGGTTGGTGTCCTTGTAAGATGGGTGACTAGGACATAGACACACACAGAGACAAGACCACGTGAGGACTCAGGGAGAAGACGGCCACCTGCAAGCCAAACAGAGAGGCCTCAGAGGAAACCACCCCTTTCAACACCTTGATCTCAAAATTCTAGCCTCCACAGCTGGGAAAATTAACTTCTGTGAAACCACCCAGTCTGCGGTATGTTGTTAGAGCAGCGGCCCTGGGAAACTGACAAATCTGATAGAGATGGACGGGCACCCAGGGATGGCACGTGGTTTAGCCTCTGTCAATTACGGGGCCGGGAGTACCTGAGCTAGTGCACAGATGTGAGTGTGCGGATGAAACAGGGCCAGCGTGGGAGTGGGAGGGTGCATATACATCTGCATGGGGGGGTGTGGGTAAGTGTAACCTGGGTGTGCATGTGTGAGACCACAGGTGTGGCCATGTGGGCGGTGTGTGTACACTCAGGCGCATGGAGGTGTCTGTGCACGGGTGTGTATTCATTCAGCCCAGCCTGGAAACAGACTCGGAGGAAGACACTGCTGTGCACACTCACTCACGCACACACGTCCCCAGCGACCTCCCCTCCTGAGTGCCCAGGACACCTCGGCTGGGAAGACACTTCGGCACCACCCTGGAGTCTAATGCCATCCTGGGAGGGCCCAGGGCCAGCTTCATTATCCCAGCACAAGGTGAGCACTCGTTAAACACTGACCGTGATTACCATGATCATTTCAGCACAATTTCACAGATAAGGAAACAGGTACAACGGCCTGCTCAAGGTCACCCCTAACAAGCATATGGTGGAAACAGCAACCAAACTCACAGAACCCAGCTCCCAGTCAAGCGCTTTTGTCCTCCAATCGGCTCTTAAAACACAGACCTCAACAGGGCCGGGGGCCATCACACATGGACACACGCGTGGGTGCACACCACAAAGACACTCATGCACAGGTTATGAGTGAGGACACTCGTGTCCCTCACAGCACACACATACAGTGTCCATCACACACACACACACACACAGAGGGGTATTGGTCTCACATACATACACACACACATATGCAAACACCTGAGTGCAACAATACAGTGTGTGTATGTGTGCGTGTGTGCGTGTGTGTGTGTGTGTGTGAGCGTGCACACATGTGCTCAGTCATGTCTGATTCTCTGCAACCCCATGGACTGTAGCCTGCCGGGTTCCTCTGTCTATGGGATCTCCAGGCAAGAATATTGAAATGGACTGTTTCCTCCTCCAGGGGATCTTCCTGATCTCCTGCATGGGCGGGCGGATTCTTTACCACTGAGCCACCAGTGAAGTCTCGTAACAATATAGTAATAGTTACTGTTTTACTCCACAGCAGGCTTAGCATACTTAGCACTTAGCACTTAGCGTGCATAATTCCATTTCATACTCACAACACCCTGCAAAGAAAGTGTCATTCTTTTCTTACAGATGAGGAAGCTGAGGCACAGAGTTGCTCAGGAACTTATACGGGGCTGCCCTGCTGTTAGCAGATGAGCCGAGCCTTGCGCTTCTAACCCTCCGCACTCTGCCTGCCCATGCACACCTCCTGTCTCTCATGTGATCTGTGGAGGGATGTAATTATTCCTTATACAATGGTCTGATATTAAAATGAAATTAGTAGAACCTAGGCGTGGGCAGACACTTCCAAACCCGGCTCCTTCCCCCATTCTCCTCCCAGGGAAAGCCAGAGCGGTGTTAAATGATCAAACATTTGCATCACGGATTCCTTTGTTCTTTTTCTTCCTGACTAAATTGGCCAGAATCCACACCGCTATTAAACCCAGAGGCCTCCAACCTGGGTCTAATTACTGCCACCCGTAAACCGGGTCACGGTCAGGAAAGGTAGAAATGTCCCTTTCTGTCTGACTGGGCTGCATAGTCTAGAATTCGGGAATTTCCAAGTTTGGCTGAGGGCACCAAGGGGTCAATTGAAGGCCAGTTTGAAATGTTAAAAGTTGGGCTAAGAGCCTCCAAGATGAAGAGCAAAAGTCACGGCTGCAAATCGTCTCTCCTGCCGGGGCCCAGATGTCTGGTTGAGATGGAGATGACATTGGTAGGAGAAGACATGGACATTATGGTCCCTTTGGGACTTACAAAGCCTGTGGGAAACCCTTCTCTCTGGGTGAGGCTGCACCCAGGACCTTGCTGCCCCTCACCCTGTGGAACATGCTGCCTGTCGACAAAACACCCAGAACATTCCACCAGCCAAGCAGGCTCAGTCAGCTTTCCTCACTCCATGAGCAGCACTGAAGCTACGCCTGCAGGAGAGTGGATCTTGGTGTCCAAACACGCTTGTGAAATGAATACTAAGCAGCTATCATGTGCCAGGAGCTAAGAATGCCCCCGGGGAAGAAGCCGCAGTTCAGGCCCTCCTGGGGTTTGTGGTCTTCCCTCTGAGCAGCAGGCGCCCCACTCCCCAGAGACAGGTCAGGGGCAGAGAGGGCCTTACCTGGCCACGGCCCTCCCTAGGACTTGCTGCGGGAGACACTGGACAGGGGGCAAGAGCCTTTCCCTGCGCGTAGCCTCTACTCTCAGCCTGGGATCCCTTGTGCACAGAGAGAGGAAGAGGCAGGCGTGTTCCCAGGAAGGGCAGTAACCCCAGTGGTGTCCCTGCAGGCGGTGGAGAGGACCCAGCTTGAGGGGAAAGGGGCTTCTGCACAGGCTTTGTAGGCCTTGAAGGGACCATAACATCCAAGTCTCCTCCTTGTATCATCTCCGTCTCAGCCAAGCATCCTGGCCCCGGCAGGAGAGACCATCTGCAGCCGTGACCTTTGCTCCTCATCCTGGAGGCTCTTAGCCCAACTTTTAACCTTCCAAACTGGCCTTCAGTCGACCCCTTGGTGCCCTCAGCCAAACTCTCATGTCCCCTCACTACCAAGTCCCTTCTTCTATTTCCAGCACTTCCTCCCTTCGTCTCTCTCTCTCTACCTCTCTCTTTCTCTCTCTCTCTCACACACACACACACACACACACACACACACACACACACACGACCTCTGGTTCTAAGGACAGATGGTCACCCCAAAATAAAGAGGTGAAATGAAGAGACCAAAGTGTCCCCCACAGAGCTTTCAGACCCAGACACACCCTGACCCTCATGGCCACCCATCAGAGGTGGCACTGCCCCCGTGGGTGCTCACCCAGGGCCGGGCACTGAGCAAGCGCTTCCCACGCCTGTCTCACTGGTCCTCCCCATACCCAGATACCCACGGCTACTGGTGAAGGGGGTGAATTTTAACAAAGTCCCCCTTTAGGCTAAAGGATTAGAAAACAGGTGCCGTCCAGGAGGGCACAGGGTATGGTGAGCAGAAGGCCTCTTTGTGATTTAAAAAAAAGCATCTCCTACAGCCCACTGGCCAGGGCCAAAGCAACACCCCGGCTTTGCGCGAGCTGTTACTCCCTCCATCTTCCCTGAGGGATGTGGAGGAAGGGGAACCCACCTGAGGTCACAGCTAGTCAGTCACCACATGTGGGATTTGACCCAGATCTTGGAAACCTAGGTGAAACTTCGCTCTTCAGCTTCCAAGGGTTCATGCAGAGCGGCGCACCTTCAACCAGATGCGTGCTCACAGCATGCGAGCTGGAGGGGCCTGGGGCAAGCCTAGGGATATTGACACTCTCTTGAAGGGTCTTCCAGTCTCAGAGGAAATGTCCCCACCTTCAAGGAACGGGGGAAGAACTGTGCCCTCTGGGACTTCAGCCTGAGGAGGGAGATGTAGCCCACCTCAAGAAGACCAGTCTGAGGGGAAGACATGGCCTGTCCTCAGGGAGCAGAATCTGAGAGAGGAGACATGGCCTGTCCTCAGGGAGCAGAGTTTGATGGGGGGAGACATGGCCTGTCCTCAGTGAGCCCAGTCTGAGCAGGGAGACATGGTCTGTCCTCAGAGAGCAAAGTCTGAGGAGGAGACATGGTCTGTCTTCAGGGAGCCCAGTCTGAGGGGAGACACTTGGTCTGTCCTCAGGAGCAGAATCTGAGAGAGGAGACATGGCTTGTCCTCAGGGGGCAGAATCTGACGGGGGAGACATGGCCTGCCCTCAGGGAGCCCAGACTGAGGGCACAGCATGAGGGACTAGACATACTTTGCATGAACATGGAGCCCTTTTCTGGGGCTGTCCAATCTGAGGAGAGTGGTGAGACAAACACGAAGCAAGGAAGCCCTGGCAGATCAACTCTGCCCTTCACTCTCCAAACAGCCATGGAGACGGGGCCCCAGTGCCCCCGCCTGTGGGCCAGGACAGCAGCATCAGCCCGGAGCTGCTGGGGGAGGGCCGGGTGGGGAGGCCCGAGCGGGGACAGGCTGTCACTCAGCCGCTGCAGCTCCCCAGGGAACACTTTGCAACTTCACCTATTCCGCGTCGCCTGCTTGACGGAGCATCCAAAGCAATTCCAGGGCTATATTTCATTGTCACATTTATTTGCAAGGGGTGTCAGTCAGGCCCGGAAGTGGGTTGCCCTGCTGCTCTTCACTCTTCGTTACATGCACACACAAACACAAACACACACACACACACACACACATGTCCTGAGCACACACAAAGGACATCCAAAAACACACAATCAGGCACATGACATGGACACACAGACTCAGGCTCCGTGAATTGGGACCACCCCGTTGCACAACCCCAGGTGCGCCGTTCACGTCACCGTTGCTCTCATATATGGTCTCTTACACCCACACCGCAAAGCACACAGGTTAGTGGCCTTGGTGTACACAGGCCCGTGAGCACATGAGCATCCCCACACACAGAAGCACACCCTCAGACCCCCAGAGGCCCAGAGAACTGAGGCCAAGGGCACCACAACCAGGCCCTTCCTAGGCAGGCGGGCACACCACACACCAGCCTTCTGGAACCCCCAGATCAGGAGACATGGAGAAGGGGAAGAGCAGGAGCTACAAGCCCACGTCCTCTCCCCAGGAGTTTCCAGAGCTGAGAAGGCCCTGCTCCACACACACGTACCCCACCATTCCCAGCCCCCGCCACACACACACACACACACACACAGCAGGAACCTCTTCAGCTGCCAACCATTAGCACTAATTACCACACTTGTTGGGAAAGGGATTTAATTAAGTCTCCGCTGGGGCTGGAAGGGGAGCCAGGGCCCAGGGCAGGCGTGCCAGGCCTCTCTCCACTCCCTCAGGTGGCTTTGCAGGTGTGGGGGAAGGGCCTCCAGTGAGGGAGTGGAGTGGATTACATGTCTGGACACCTGAATGCATACTGACATCTATCAGACACATTCAGATGTGCACGAGTGTACGCAGACATCCTGGGGAGCATCCCAACATACATGTGACCCCACACTTCAGAACAGGTCCTAGATGATAGATAGATAATGAATGGATGGATGGCAGGTTACCCAGTAGTTGACTATATAGACAATAGGTGGATGGATGGTGGATGGATGGATGGATAAATAGATAATAGATGGGTGGGGGAGGGGGGAGGCGGCAGGAGAGAGGGATGTAAGTGGGTAGCTGGGTGGTGGAGGGACCGACGAGGGAACAGATGCAGCCAGGTACGCGAGGAACACACCCAGCCACGGCTAGACACGCAGACCAACGTCATCATCACTCACGTACCTATCGTGTCCTCGATCTCCCTCCCTCGCCTTTCTCCCCTTTCTCTTTCCACTGAAAGGAGGCTTCGTAGCCGAGTGCTTGAGAAGTAGATCTGAGTGTCTTGCCGTTTCCTAGGTATGTGCACACGGACAAGTTTCTTCAGCTCTCTGGGCCTGTTCTTCCTCATCTATCAGATGGGTCTGTGTGAGGAATGAAGTAAATGTAGAGTCCTTAAAGTACAGTAAACCCCCAACATGTGAACAAGCTCTGAGAGCATGGTAGTAAGTCCAGTTTGTTCATAAGTCCAACAAATTGAGACTAGGTACCCATCTAACACAAACAGCTATACAGTACTGTAATAGGTTTCTAGTACTTTTTACCCAAATAATACATTAAAACACACACACACAAAGGAAATGCTTAATCTTCCAATACAGTATCTTGAAAAGCACAATAGTGCAGTACAGCAGCTGGCACACAGGGGCTGGCATCGAGGGAGCAGGCAAGAAGAGTTACTGGAGCGGGGAGAGGTGGGAGACGGTGGCGCTGAAGGGTCGTCAGCAATCGGAGAGACTCACACATGAACATGGATGTTTGTATCTTTGAAAGTTCGCAACTTGAAGGTCCGTATGTGGAGGACTTATTATACATGAAAAGTGCTTGGAAGAGTACCTGGTACATAAGAAAGGCTCATACCTCAGCTATTAATACTGAAGTGGGTCTTTCTCCTACAGAGAATAATCTGGGATCCCGGAAATATCCAGAACAGGTCCATGTCCCAGGGAAGAAAGTAGAGGGGCTGTGGCTCCACCTCTTTTCCCCTCCCCCAGAGGACCCCCCACATACACACCCAGGAGACCAGGTCCCGGATGGACCCCAGAGGCGGGAGGAAGATCCCCTGGGGGTGCCATGGGGTGCCCTCATTTGCCAAGATGGGCTGAGCCAGGCCTGAGCAGTCGGCCAAGGAGACTCAGACACCAGGGCCTCAGAGCCCCTAGCCCCAAACAATGATATATATTTTCAATTTTCTCAAAGATTATATTTTTTTTCCTCCAGACGTTCATCTTGTGCTTTTTGACCGGGATAAACTGAAAAATAATAGAATCCAGATGGGAAAGAGATAGCCATTCAATCTACACAGATTGCAGTGCCAGCATCAGCCCCCACCCCCTACCTCCGGGGTTCTCTGGGGAACGAGTGGCCAGGCTGGAGCAGAATGAGGGACTGGGCGGGAGGGTGGCTTGCAGCCAGAGGCCACTGCAGCCCCTGGTGGCCTTCTCACTAGGATGTGACCTTAACTACCCCACTTCCCTCTTCAAGACTCATTTTCCTCATCTGCAAAATGGGGACAATAATTTCTCCGTTGTCTACCCAAAGAGAGGCTGGGAAAATTAATGAGCTGCACACAGAAGATTTTCAGGAGCTGTGACCCCACCCACACGGCAGCATCTGCAGCCCAAAGGGCCCTGGCTTCTCCCACCCACACGCTCTGGGCTCCAGGGTTGGGTCTAACAAATGGGCTCCTTATCTCTTCTGCAATTTGCCCTGTCACGTCTCCCCAGCTCTGGCACATCCCACTCAGTACCCTCGACCTCCATTGGACAGATTTCCATAACTCCAGCACCTTGTCTAGTTTAGAAAAGACTGCCAAGATGGTCCCTCTTGTTCTGAAAGAACATCAAAGAGGGCAAAACCACAGAGTCTCTATTAATGCTCACTTCTTTGGGAAGTCCTTCCCAGTGTCTAACTTGAATCCACTTTGCTGCAATATACTTGTTTATTCTTACTGTGATGCCAATAGAATCAAAGGCTGATTGACCAAGGTTTGTCATTTTCCTCCAAACAGAGTCTTCTCCAAAGTTCTGTTCATGGTGACGAGGTTGGGTAATGAATAAAAGACACTGGAGTTGAGAGTTCAGGGACCAGCTATGTCACTTATTGGCTGTGTGACCTTGGATAAGTTACCTAACTTCTCTGAGCCCTGATCTCCACAGGTCTCAGAAATTTGCCTGCCTCCAAGGCTGCTGTGAGGAGAGGTGGAGGCCCTGGGTAAACTGAAATAATCCCTGCAGATGTAAGGCATGCTGGCTTCTGGGGATTTGGCCCCTTCTCTACCTCCCCCACCCCCCACCCCCAGCTCCATCCTTCCTGCCAAGGGTGAGACTTTATCTCCCCGGAGCAGGAAGGAGGTGATGTGAAGGAGAGAAGCAGAGCTGCTCCCTCTCCGCCCCAGAGTAATTGGTGGTAATCCCACAGCCAGCCTATCGCCTCACTCCCAGCTGCGGGGAAGCTGTGGCCTCACCATCCGTCATTAACCGGGGCTCTTCTGGCGGCTCAATTGTAGAACATGATTTTAATAACCCTGGCAGGAGGGGATCATTTTTCTCTTGTCACTTAACTCTGATTCTGCCGGAGAGAGACAGAGACACAGAAAGAGAGAAGGACGAGCTGACAGAGCAGCAGAGACAGAGGAAAAGGGAGAACTAACGGGCAGAGAGTCAGGAGGGCGAGGCACCCAGAGAGCTGAGAACAGGAGTGCAGTCGGGCAGAGGGAGAGGGACGGGCGGGGAGAAGCAGGTGAGGGAGCAGAGGGCTGGGAGAGCACCCTTTCTGCCTTGTGGTTCCCACAGCTGCTTCCTCACCTGACCCCCAACCTTTGCACCTGCAGCAGGCATGGGGTCGTCAGGATAAGACACGCTGACCAGGCAGGCCCACGCTGCCCCTCGAGGCTGTCCCTTCTCGCTCATCTTAGGATCTCACATGGATGGACAAAGTCCCCCGGGATTAGGGTGGAAGAGGGTGAAAGAAGGTTCCCACATTTGGAGCCCTTCGCCTAAGATCAGTAATTCCTCCAGGACATGGCTACAGTCCATCGCAAGAACACTGCTGTGGGTCAGACAGACACCAGATTACAGGCCCGCGTGCTAGCTGAGTATCCTGTCCTGACCTTGATGTTCTCATCTGTGCAAGGGGTAGCTACTTCACACAGTTGTGTGATGAATATGTGAGTTGATATGTGGCTGCACCCCCACGCAGTGCATGGCACATGGAAATAGATGGGGAATGAAACACCCAGGCCCACAGAGAACAGACAGCCTGGGCAGTGAGAGGCCTGTCAGGACAGCAAGGAGCAAAGGGCTTGCCATGAACTTGTGATCAAACTTCTCAAGGCCTGGTTCTGCCAGCCCTGAGAGACGTCCCACTCCACCAGAAACCCTCAGCTGAGGCAGGAAGAGAGCCACAAAGGGACCTTGGCAGGATTCATGGGATCTTCCTGAGCTGCGACCCTGCCCCCAGCAAGGACAGAGCAGAATTTGCAGAGCAAGACTTGAGGTGGGCAGAGCTGGGGGCATTGTGCCCCCTGCTGGCCATTATGGGAAATACATAAGAGACCGACCAGGGAGAGAGAAGACGAGCTTCTCCAGCCCTCAGGGGCACCAGATTTGACCCTGAACTGGACCCCGGGTTCTTCTTCCTGGCTCAGGGACCACCCAGATCTTCCAGTGGTGACAAGGGCACAGGACTCCAAGTTGGGGGTTACAGCGGAGGCAGCTTTCCCGCCAAGCCCCAGTGTATGGACCCCGCACCGGGAAAGGAACATGTTCAACTCAAGTCTGCAAGGCTTTGCTGAGGACCTGGGTCTCAGAGAAGAGGAAATCCAGTTCCCGACTCGGGGGGCCATAGTCTGGCTGGTGTGAAGACGGTAAAAGCAGAAGCTGCAGTGGGGAGGGCTTGGGAGGCAGGCTGGACAGGGACCCATAAGCCAAGGTCTGCAGGTGAGAAAAAGCCTGGGGAGTGTGGGGTGCAGCCGGGGGGTTCTGTAAGCGAGGGGAACCCCATCCAGACTCTCATTAACGTGGTGAGATTCCAAGGGCCAGGCAGGTGGACAGGGTTATTCCCAGCTCTGTCCAGTGACTGTAAATGTTACCCTTCTCTGGGTCTCTGTTTCCCTTTCTGTGAAATGGCACAAGCAGGGGGCACCCAGGTCTGTATCCCGAGCTTAGGGCTCACAGCCCAACGATGCCACTTCTGATTTCTGCTTTCTCATGTCCAGGAGGAAGCCGTGCTGTTTTGAGACCTGCTGGTAATTCCTCTTTCACAGGAATGGCAGTGAAATCAGAAGTTGGGCAGGAAGAGGAGGCACCGATGTCAATCAGTCCAGAGTTTGAGCAGGAGAGGAAGGAATTGACCAGCATACCCTTAGGCCAGGAAGTTAACACAGTCATCAGACCAGCAGGTCTTGTCTCTGTGATTGAGGAGCCCAATCAGAGTGTCTGGGGACCCTGGAGAGCTTCCAGGACCAGCCCGATGGACAGGTCTGTGGCCTGCTGAGGCCTCTGTCCTCAGGCTCAGACTTGAGTGGGAAGCCTTGCCCTCATCAGAGGCGGGGCCCAGAGCTACGAGGACTCCTCCATGCCCTCTACCTGGTGTGGGGCTCCTCTGGGCTCACCCACATGCCCCTTGACTCCAGAGTTCCGACAGCCTGGAAGAGGGCAGGAGGCAGGCTCCAGGGCACCTCTGACCTCCAGCAGAGCCTGCTCACCCCTTGCCTCTGCCCGGCAGGCTTCTCTGAACCAGAGCATGGTCTGCAATGTGGGGACTTGCCCCCAGAAAGCCCTCTTAGGGTGTGGCTGCCGGAGTCACACTTGGGATCATTGTCATCTCTTTCTCCCACTGGAAAGAAAATGTGTCCCATGTCATGCGTCCCGGGTCACATCCAATCAGTGTCCAAGTCCTCATGATCCTCCCTCCTTGAAATCTCTCCAGCCCATGCTTTTCTCTTATCCCCATGGCCTGGGCCACCTAAGACAGCATCTGCATGACCCCAGATCCTCCCCTGTGTGGAAGGACTCAAGTTCCCCCATTTCCCCCAAACCCCTTGGTGAGTAACTCTCAAAGCAGAGCAGAATCCAATGCCCTGCCTGAGAAGTCGCTGCCCTCACAGCACAACCTGACTCTTGCTGGCTTATCCTCACCTCCTGTTCCCTGGAAGGTGGGTCACAGTCCTCGCATTAAATCTACGGGTGCCCCTACTGCCTGCCATGATGGTCCACAACCACCTTGAGCTGCACTGGGGAAACTTCTCGTCCTCAGGACAAGCCGTCGCTTTTTCTGGGGTTTGCCCCAGCCTGCCCGTGAACGCTGGCAAAACCCCAAGTCTCCTCGCTTGCCATGAGGTAAGGGGCAGCTTCTGGGCCTGGTCTGCTTTATGCTTCCAGCCCCAGGTTGGGCTGAGACACTGCGTGCTGAGGACAGTCCAGCATCACCCAGGGCTTGCCTTGCTTACGATGCAGCAAATGGTACCCACGGTTAACTTGTTCCATCCCTTAGCCTACTCACTCCCAAGGCTGGTGGCCCTGCTAAACCACCCCACCCCCCAGTGAAGGACAACAGAAGAGGAAGCCAAGAGCAGCGGCCCCGGGGCAGCGACAGACAAACCAGCCCAGGAGCTGAGAGCACACATTTCGTTTCAAAGCTAGGCTGCCTGGGTGCTCATCCTCATTCAGCCACTTTCTGGGCAACTCCACGTTGGCTACTTTACCTCTCTTGTTCATCTCTAAAACAGCGACGTTGCTAGTACCTGCCTCGTCGATTCTGATAAAGACGAAATGCGTTAGTACAAATAAAGCGCTTAGAATAGTGACTGGAACAAAGCAAGCCATATATTAACATGACATGAACCCAAAATGCCATCATGAATGCAAAATGCTTCCCTGGTGGTCCAGCAGTTAAGAATCTGCTTGCCAGTGTGAGGGGAATGGATACATGTATATATATATGGCTGAATTCCTTCACTGTTCACCTGAACCTCCAGTATGAAATTAAAAGTTTTTAAAAAAAAATGAATGGATAAACAACAAGGTCCTATTGTATAGCACAGGGAACTATATTCAATATTCTGTAGCAAACCATAACAGAAAAGAAAAAAATTCAACCTATTACAAATCACAATAGATTCGAGGCTGTCAAGAGTGACTTTTCAGTAATGAAGTGTTACAGTAACTCGATTATTATTTTGGTAACCAGCTTGATACTATGTATGCTAAATAAAGAGCTAAAAAATGTTTTAAATGCTATCAGGGACTTCTTTGGTGGTCCAGTGGTTAAGAATCCACCTGCTAACCAGAGAGGAGTTTAGGGGAGAATGGATACATCTTTATGTATGGCTGAGTCTGTTTGCTGTCCACCTAAAACTATCACAGCATTGTTAATCAGCTACACTCCAATAGAAAATAGAATAGAAAAGAAGCCACCATGCAAGGGACACGGGTTCCATCCCTGGTCCAGGAAGATCCCACATGCTGCAGAGCAACTGAGCCCCAGTGCCTAGACCCCGTGCTCCCCAACAAGAGAAACGACCACAATGAACAGCCCCCACTCGCCACAGCTAGAGAAAGCCCACGTGCCGCAACAAAGAGCACAGCCAAAAACAAATAAATTGTCTTTTAAAATGCTATCAATTGGTTCCCCTGTCCTGTTGCTCAAGTCAAGATATCTCCACATATGTATCCAGGTTCCATTAACCACCACCTGCTGTGGACAGAGGTCCCTTTCCCCCAAATAAACCCCACATGGCCCAACCTCACATGGCTCTGCCGTGTGGTGCGGCAGCTTCTGGGACTTTACTTGAAAGAAAGCTGGAGCTTGCCTTTTGCAGCCCATCACCCCATCCTCCAATCTGTGTCCTAAAACATGGATCTGCCATCTGCAATCACGAGGATGAGAGCTACTCTCAGAGGGTAAGGAGCAATAACACGCAAGAAGCTTGTTCCATAAACATCCCCAAGCCCCTCACCAGCCCTGGACCTCTATATGACAGAGAAAGAAACGTCTCTCTTGTTTAAGCCCCCAAACAAATAAATATACTTTCTCAGTTGTCATGTAGATGGAACTGGGTGCCCTGGACTTGGGTATTCCAAGCGGAGGAGCATTTCTTGCAGTCAGCAGCCTTCATAAATCTCCCAGTTCAGTTCCACAGGGAACCCACATGCTGATGGATGCCTCCCTCACACCACTGAGGCCACCAGAGTGCCAAGTGATCCTCACCCAGAAGGACAAGCCCGGGTGCTGTAGGAAGCTGATCAACTCCAACCAAGAGGTTTTTGACTCACAAACTTCTGAGGCTCCAGGCCTGAAATGTTCCCTGATGAGTTTCTCGTGTGGGCTCTTCCATCAGAAATCAGGTTTGCCATTGGTCCTTGACATCCTCTGCCATCTTGGACCAGGGAAAAATAAGCCCAGCTAGAGTTGTGCCCCTCACCAGGGAGTCAAAGCCGTCCTGCAGGGCTCAGAAGAGCCAAGGGCAGTATTTAGGGGCAACCAGGTCTTTCCCGCTGGTTCCCACTGCCCTTGGCAGTTTCTCATTATTGAGTTTGTCTACCCCAGTCCCCAGAACAACATAGAGAAGCCATGGGGAGGGTCTCGCTCCTTCCAGTCAGGTGCCCTGTTCTTCCCTTTGACTCTCACTCTCATCCAGGGGCCTGATCAGTCCACCGCTCCTTCCTCCCTGAAGCTGGAAGGTGCAGATAAGGACCAGGGCATCACGTGGTGAAAAGTTGCAGTTCCTCATCACCTCTGAAACCTCCACTCCTTCAAGAGTCCCATTTACCCAGGAAGTCACTTCAGTGGCCTATAGACAAGTCCCACGATACAAAGTATCCTCATTCCTGAATCTGCTTTGACATGTTTGAAGGCCCAGAACTTGCTGGACATAGAACTGACCTCAGTCTCAGGCTGCTCATCATGTGAGTGGACCCATCACCCTTCCATGTTTTAAGACCTCACCCATCCATCTTCTAGACCTCTCCTGAGTGTAACCCAATTTGTCACCTCTGCTTCTTAAGCTCCTTGGCTTCCCTAGAGGACACCCTGTGGTACTCCCTGGGGCTCTTAAAACCCTAAGGGTATTGGCAGCCACTCGGCAGGATGGTTATGGGGGATTTCCCCTGGATGCATCACTGGCCCCGGACTTGGGCTGCTAGGATATCTGAGCCAGATGAGAGGCCTGGACCCATGTAAACTGCCATGAACATGCAGATCTTGCTGCAGTCTCTGATCCTGCCCGATAGCATCCCCAGCAGAGACCCAACAGCAGCTCTCTCACCCACCATAGTGACTGTAGCCAAATGACTGTGCCCTTCATCTTTCCAAAAAGCATTATATTATGGAAAATTCCAACCGGAAGGGTGGCAGCTCTTTGTGCTCTCCCTGCTTCCATAGTTCTCTGGACAAGTCCCAGGGCTGAAGTTCCCCTCTTGTTCCGCCTCCTTTCCCCAGTTTCCTCCTCACCCCCTTTCTGCAGGGCAGTGGCTCACAGTGGCCTCTCTGCCCAGGGCCACTGTGACACCAGCTCTTTTTCTTCTCCCCTTTTGGCCAACCCCATAGCACCCAACCTCTGACCTAGCAATAACCCCTCTGATTGTTTTGTTCCCTATGTCACCTGTTGGAAAAATTCTGAGGCCTAAGTACCTGGGTTTGGCCCAAAGGGACAGCTGACCTTGAGCTGGATTTATCAGTCCCCAAGAGGCCAGTCACAGACAGGACCGGCTGGTGCTGGCTTTCCTGGACCCATCCATCCATCAGACCATGGGAGCCATTAGAAAGTTTGGGGCCTGGTATTAATGCCTCTGGCTGTCCCAGTGCTGCAGGGATATTAGCCGTATGGTGGGACCAGGGACAGTTGAAGCACAAGCAGAAAGACGGGGCCCCATCTTCTCGATTAGCCTTCAACTACCCCAGCTCCATCACTGCCAGTAATCCTTGCAATAAACCAACTCCTGGGGGTCCCTATCCTCCAAACTCAGCCAGGTTTGCCAGGGGACCTGCTCTGGGCCACACACATGAGGGGAAGGGAGGAGCGTTGTACTGGGGCCTCACCCCAAAGCACCCTCGAAACAGAACAGCCGTCCCCATCACCCATAGATTCTCTGTCCCTCTGCATCAGGCGTGGACCATTCACCTTCATTCCACGCCCCCAGGTCCCCTCTCACCTCTGGAATCTCCTCCACTGGGTGGCTTCCTGGAGAAAGCACCTCTGCTCTGCTGCCTCCCCTCTTCCCAACCCCCTAGACACTCAGGGCTCAGCCTGCTGTCCCTGAGGCTGCTCCTCCTGTGACTGCATGCCTGGCCCAGTTAGACTGCCCAGTGGTTGCCCTCGGCAGCAATGAGCATCTTGCTTTCCCCAGACCTGCTTCCCCGGATCCATCCCGTCCACTTTCACCTCCATGTAGCTCAGCAACACCACCGAACAAGCTGTTGGAGACACCACCGAAGACCAGACCCAGGAAGAGATGAAGGGCGTGACTCTGGGTAGAGCTTCCATCCATAGGGGCGCCTGGAGAGAGAGACCCAGCCAGAGGGTGCAGCTCACTCCCAGTGCAGAGCACTCCCTCCACCCCATCCAGCAGGAAGTCCTGACTTCTCTCCTCCTCTTTCTCTCCCATCCTCCCCGACCCCAGAGGTCAGCCCCCTGACCTAGGAGTCCTCTTCTTCTCCTCCATGCCTGGAAACAGCCCTTGTCTTGATCCTCCTATGCTTGTCCTCAGAATTCTATGCATTTATTTTACAATGTAATACTGAGGCCCGGAGAGGGCTGCAACTAGTCGTGGGTCCCCTGGTTCATTAGCTGAAGAGTTGGGGTCCCCAAGACACTTGCATAGCCCCAGACAAAGGCTTTATCCATCAAGTGAGATGACCTGCCCACATTCTGTCCCTCCAAATTCTCTCTCCCCCTGCCCTCTTTGGGCAGCGCTCCCTCGTTTCCCGCACCACAGCTGCACCTGCTCTGTCTGCTTCAGAGACCTTTCCTTGGGTCCCATCCAAGGGTCATGGACCCCTCCTCCTCTCCCCTCTGTCTCCCACTTCCTTCCCTTCAGTCCTCCCTCTTGGCTGCAGGGGAGAAGGAACCTCAGGGGCACCACACTGAGCTTGCCAGTCCCCAGGTCTGTCCCCAGGACTCACATTGAAGCTGAGAACAGGTATAAGGGTTACCAATGAAGCAATTGTCCCCAGGATTTCTGTGATTTGCGGGGACAAAGTAGGTTGACTTCACCACCCAAAGTGTGACCCAGACCCAGGGGGAGGGCTGGACTTGTTTCTTCTTCAAGGAGCTCAATATAACTTTGATGCCTTGAAGTCTGCAGGAATGCTGGTGCTACTCAGGCTTTGGGGAGTGTCCAAAGGGAGCACCCATGTCTCAGCAGGTATAGGTGCCCCTCGGAGGGCCCTGGCAGCTGGCACATGGTGAGGCAGCCTTGGGTGACCTCACAGATGGTGGACATCCAGGAGGCAGGAGCTAGAGGACATGACGGAGGCCACAAGGTATCTCAAGTCAGTCGGTTCTTTCACGAACACCAAGCAAACCCCCCTGAAGGCTTCCAGAAATACCAAGCAAACCCCCCTGGAGGCTTCCAGAAATAACCGGAGGAGAACTGCAGGAAATCCCGGTGACCAGATGGGACTAGAAGCCGGCCAAGGACAGGTCGTGACTATTAAAGCGACCTCACTGAAACCTTCCCAGGCTTGGTGAGACCTTGAGGGACAAAGTGTCAGGTGACTAAACATCCTGAGTCCCTTTAAACCAAATCCTTCTCTCAGTGAGGCTCTGGTCTTGTTTTCCAGCCACCCAGGCTCAGTGCCATCTTCAAAACTCAGTGCAATCTTCAAACTCACATATACTGAACATTTACTCTGGGGCAGACCCCATGCAATGGAGTTTGTAGGAGCTGGGTTCATTAATCCTCATGGTGATCTTTTACAGTAGATACAATGAAGAGCCCTATTCACAACTGAGGAAATTCAGGAAAAAAGTTGTAATTTGCATCAGAGTCCTGACTGGGTGATAAGGAGAGCTAAGGTTCATGCGGAGGCAGTCTGGCCCCAGAAGCCCCGCTCCTCACCAGCACCCACCTCGGCTGGATTGATGGTCACTTCTTCCCCTGTTCCCCCACATCCTCTTGTTGCTGCCACTGCTGCTGACATAGTTTTGAAACTCATGCGTGCTTCACCTTTTTCCCAAAAGGACATGGGATGGCTGTATAACAGGGAAGATTAATTCATTCGACAGATTCATATTGCTCAGGGGCGGGGGGGAAGCCATCTTGAGAGTTGTCATAGGTGCTGTGATTGATCCTGAAATCTGACTTTGAGCTTCCTGGAAGCCAGGGCAAAACACAAAACATGAAGTTTTGACACTCTTATTATCAGAAAGGAGGAAACAGATCAGTTCCTCCACAAGGACAACTATTTCCAGGAACTAATTCTGAAAGAGGTTTCGCATATGAGGCTTCATGTCTGGGACATGGTGTGACATAATAAAAAAAAGCAATCTTCTAAATGATTCGATGGCAAGAGCAGATGGAGGACCCTCAGTGTAAACAGAGAGGGCAGGATGCGATTTTGGAAACAACAAACATGGTCCCCAGTATGTCGACTGCCTGTAGGCCAGAGCTTCCCTGGTGGCTCAGACAGCAAAGAATCTGCCTGCAATGCAGGAGACCCAGGTTTGATCCCTGGGTTGGGAAGATCCCCTGGAGAAGGGAATGGCGACTCGCTCCAGTATTCTAGTCTGGAGAATTCCATGGACAGAGGAGCCTGGTGGGCTACAGTCCATGAGGTCATGAGTCAAACATGACTGAGCAATTAACACTTCAACTCAGAGCTCTGAAAAAGCTAGAATTTTCCCCTGTGTGTCTCAGTTATTGCTGTGTTTCGTTTTTCTTTCTTTTTTTTTTCAAACTGCCAGATATTTCTTCAACAAAGGTGGGTTTATTTAAGATCAGCAAAGAATTGCAATTCAGGATCTGCAACCATGGACAAGCCATGTGCAAATTCCTACATGGCAAGAGAGGGAGAACACAAGTTTTGTCTTTTGAGAACTGAAAGCCGTATTGATTTTCTGAAAGGTCCCAAAGTACTCTGGGGTAGGGGTGGGGCAGAGCCACAGGCTATGGAAACCAGAGATGACCCAAGAAGGTAGTTCTGTTCTGAAAGCTGAGGCTTCAGGAACACATTCATTTATCAGATATTTGTTGTGTTCTTTCTGTGCCAGGTTTTGCACTGGGTGAGCGAGAACCAATGAAATAAATCACACAGGGTTCCTGACCTCAAAGAATTTATCATTAATGGAAAAAAGAACTTTTTTTTAGTATCTACTATGTGTCAAGTGGGCTTCCCAGGTGGCGCTAGTAGTAAAGAACCCGCCTGCCAATGCAGGAGATGAAAGAGACAAGAGTTCAATCCTGGATCCAGAAGAACCCCTGGAGAAGGGCATGGCAACCCACTCCAGTATTCTTGCCTGAAGAACCCCGTGGAGAGAGGAGCCTCGTGGGCTACAGTCCATAGTGTCGCAGAGTCAAACACGACTGAAGCAACTTAGCGCGCATGCACACACACGTGCGTCAAGCACTGAGATGAGTGCTTTGCATATAGGATCTCGTTTAATATTTCTAACAAACCTATGCCATAAGTTTTATTATTGTCAGCCTTAGCACAGGACCAGACAGAAACGGAGCCCCACAGTACTGCACCGCACACAATGGCATATGCCCAACAAGGAGGCCAAAGACCCAGCAGCCCCTGCATTTTCAAAAGACCTCATCTTGTTCAAGAACTTTCTTATTCTAAGCCCTGGTGGGGAGTCCCACATCAACAATATCAAATGATGTCTTCACATACACAAACGCTCATTATCAACAAGTAATTTCAGGGACATCCCTGGTGGTCCGGTGGCTAAAACTCGACACTCCCAATGCAGGGGACCCGGGTTCAATCCCTGATCAGGGAACTGGATCCCACATGCCACAACTAAAGATCCCAAATGCCACAACTAAGACCCAGCACAGATAAATAAATAAACAAATATTTTTTTAAGTAATTTAAGGCACAAGAAATTTCAGGATGGGAAAAGGACCTCCGTTCAATGCAACAAATGTTTATGGAACAATTTCTCCAAGCCAGGACCTGTGCCAAGCAGTGCAAATATTCAAACAGTGAGAAGCCATGCCTGACCTCAAGAAGCAACCCCCAGTCCAGCGGAGAAGGAAATATGTAAACAGTAGCTTTCAACATGATTTGATGAGTGCTAAGAGTGAGGCAAGCCCAGGAACTTTGGGAAGACAGCAGAGTCTTCCCTGGAGGACAGAAGAGTCCTCCAACATGCAAGAGGGCCAGGGAAGGCTTCTGGGAAAAGGAAGCACATGAGGTGAGTCTTATTGGATGAGTATGACACCACTCTTATGGCAGAAAGTGAAGAGGAACTAAAAAGCCTCTTGATGAAAGTGAAAGAGGAGAGTGAAAAAGTTGGCTTAAAGCTCAACATTCAGAAAACGAAGATCATGGCATCCGGTCCCATCACTCCATGGGAAATAGATGGGGAAACAGTGGAAACAGTGTCAGACTTTATTTTGGGGGGCTCCAAAATCACTGCAGATGGTGACTGCAGCCGTGAAATTAAAAGACGCTTACTCCTTGGAAGAAAAGTTATGACCAACCTAGATAGCATAGTCAAAAGCAGAGACATTACTTTGCCGACTAAGGTCCGTCTAGTCAAGGCTATGGTTTTCCAGGGGTCATGTATGGATGTGAGAGTTCGACTGTGAAGAAGGCTGAGCGCCGGAGAATTGATGCTTTTGAACTGTGGTGTTGGAGAAGACTCTTGAGAGTGCCTTGGACTGCAAGGAGATCCAACCAGCCCATTCTGAAGGAGATCAACCCTGGGATTTCTTTGGAAGGAATGATGCTAAAGCTGAAACTTCAGTACTTTGGCCGCCTCATGCGAAGAGTTGACTCATTGGAAAAGACTTTGATGCTGGGAGGGATTGGGGGCAGGAGGAGAAAGGGACGACTGAGGATGAGATGGCTGGATGGCATCACTGACTCGATGGAGGTGAGTCTGAGTGAACTCCGGGAGTTGGAGATGGACAGGGAGGCCTGGTGTGCTGTGATTCATGGGGTCGCAAAGAGTCGGACAGGACTGAGCAACTGAACTGAACTGAAGATGTATCCAGGTGGAAAAAATAGTGGAGGGGAGACAGTTGAAAGGGAATTTCAAGCAGTACAAAGAGCTTGGGCTCTTAGGAAAGGATATAGGCAAATAACATGGAAAGGGACTCAGGGAAAGGATAGAATCACAAAGAAGTTACTAGACCGTACAGTTTAAGGCTAGAAGCCATGAAGGTGAGACTGGAAAGACTTGAGGAGCTTGATCTTTATCCTGGGGGCAGTGGGGATTGCTGGAAGGTTTTAACCAGGGAGGTGACTTCATCACATTTGTGCTTTGGAAACTACTCTCTAGCGTCAATATGGAGGACAGTTTAGTAACCTGGAAACAGGAAGAACAGACAGGCCACACAGAGAGTAGGGAAAACTTCTTTCAGCAACACTATGGATACTGGACACTCATACTACGAATAACCTGCTCCTTGAAAGAAAGTGCCTTTTAAAAGCATTGCTAGGCTGTGTAACTGCATCACTGCGCTGTACACTGAAATTAACATGACATCGTAAATCAACTATACTTCAGTAAAAAAAAATTTTTTTTAAGTAAGCATTGCTAGGCATGCTGGAACAAGGGACTGCCAGCACCATCTGCAGAGAAAAAGGAAAAAACTGAGGTTTTCCCATGTGTATGCAAAGGGAGCTATAAGAAAACAAGCAAATTCTACTGTCAGGAGACCAAGACTAGAATGGCGTCAACACGGGGGCCATCACCTTAACATTAACTCAGAAAGTTCAGCAGAGGGTAAAGTAACCCCAGATCAGTGGGGTCCCATGAACCCAGATAAAAGTAAAAACCCTCTCTGGAGGACAGCATCCTCAACTTAGGCATTCCCAAAGAATATACAAATAAGCCCACAATTTTTAAAAAATCAAATACTCAAGGAGGTGAGAGAGAACAGAAAAAAAAAAATATGTTTGGATCCCTAAGAAATTATAATCGTTATAGTATATGAAATAACAGAGTAACATTTTTAAGGAATTAAAGATGACACCAGAAGAGTAATTAAGAAGAGACACTTTTTAAATGACTAGTGGGACCTGGAAAAGAACAAAAATGGAACTCTCAGAAATGAAAATGACAACTGTCAAAACTGAAAAGGCAACGAACGAGTTAACAGTATATTAGACGTGACTGAGTGAGCTAGAAGGTAGACCTGAAGAAATTACACAGATTTCAGCACAAAGACATGCACATGGAAAATCTGAAAGAAACTGAAAAGTTATGATGGATTGAATGAAAGTCTCAGAGAGAGAAGGGGAAGTGAAGCAATATTTGACAATGGCTGAGAATTTTCCAAACCTCATGAAAGGCATGAGTCCACAGATATGGAGAGCACAACATATATCTAACGAGCTCAGTAAAAAGAAATCCACATCTAGTCACAGTGTGTTGAAACTGCATTAACACCAAAAACAAAGATCTTAAAAGCAGCTAGGTAGAAAGACATATTAATACCACCTACAAAGGAAGGCTAATTAGACAACACACTTCAACAGCAACCGTGAAAACCAGAAGACAGGAAATACTTCAAAGCACTGAAAGAAAATAACCTAGAATTGTGAAAAATTATCTTTCAAGGCTGAGGATGAAATGGAGTTTGTGTGTGTGTGTATGTGTTTGCAGATAAGCGGAAAGAGTTTGCCATCTACAAGTTTTCACTAAAGGGACCTCTGGAGGATGTGATATAAGAAAAAGAGAAATTATCCCAGAAGGAAGGTCTGGTGTACACGAAAGAATGGTGGACAAAGAAATGGATAAACATGTAAGGGATAAGTCTACACAAATGTTGTATAAAATAATAACAACACATGGGAACAGAAAGAAAAGAACCAAAATACTGCACAGAAATATACGTAAACCTGTAGGAGGTCAAAGTTGAAGGGTTCAAAGCTGTTTGCAAGGTTTGGGAAAGGGTTTAGAAATATTAACAATCCTAGACTTCATTAAGTACGTGAAATAGAATTTAAAAAGCAACCACTAGGGACTTCCCTAGCGATCTAGCGGTTAAGACTCCTGCTTCCAATGCAGGGGGTGTGGCTTGAGTCCCTGTTTGGGGAACTAAGATCCCACATGCTTTTTTAAAAAGAGCAACCACTAGAAATACTGTAGAATGTATAAACCCCAAATCAATAAAGAAGGTAGCAAAAGACAGAAAAAGAAAATAAGCAAACTCAGTAAATCCAAAGCGGGGAGAAGCAAGAAAGGAAGGGGAGAAAGCATAGGGGAAATAATAAGAAAACAAAAGTCAAAAGATATCAATAATCATGATAAACTTTAAAGGATTAAATGTTCCACTTAAAAGACTCAGTGTTAGACTGGGCTTTAATCTGACTCTTTGTTGTTTAAAGTGACACAGCTAAAGCATAAGGAGGTGGGTTGAAAGACCATACGAACATGAAGCAAAAGAAAGCCAGGATAGCTGCACTAAAATCAGAAGAAAAAAACAAACTTAAGATGGAAAACATTGTTAGGGATGGAAAAGGTCAGTACATAAAGATTAAAAACTCACTTTTCCTGGAAAACACAGCAATTTTAAACCTAACAAAAATAGCCTCAAAAAATAGAAAGCAAAAATTGATAGAACTTCAGGGGAAAACAGAAAAACCCACTATCATGGAGGTAGATTTGAATACTCATCTCCCCATTTTGGGGAAGTCAAACATATATTATTGGTAATTCAAAGAGGTTGTGAACAATATAACAAGTTGGGTTTAATGCATCCAACTACACTTCTCAAGAGCTTCCCTGGAGGCTCGCATGGTAATAATCCACCTGCAATGTGGGAGACCTGGGTTTGATTCCTGGAATGGGAAGATCCCCTGGAGGAGGGCCTGGCAACCCACTCCGGTATTCTAGCCTGGAGAATCCCCACGGACAGAGGAGCCTGGAGGGCTACAGTTCACAGAGTTGCAAAGAATCGGACACGATTGAGCAACTAAGCACAGCACACTTCTCAAGCACACATTTTTAAAAATTATTCTAGGGACTTCCCTGGTGGTCCAGTGGCTAAGATTACGTTCCCAAAGCAGAGCGCCCAGGTTTAATCAGGGAACTAGATCCCACATGCTGCAACTAAGAGTTCAAATGCTCCAATTAAAGATGTTGCAACTAAAGAGATTCTGCATGCCACAACAAAGACCCGGCACAGCCAAATAAATGAATATTTTTAAATGATTTAAATTGGTCATGTACTAGATTATAAAGCAAGTCTCAGTTCCAAAAGATCACCATCACACAAATCATTTAAAGGCAATGCCTTTAAATTAAAACTCAGTATAAAACAGAAAAAAATTTAACCTGCATATATTTGGAAATTTTTAAGTTTTCTTCCAAGCAATTTATAAGTCAAAGAAGAAACCATAATGGAAAATTTTAAGCACTTTAGAACAGAGCAATAGTGAAAATAGTGCCTATCAAAATTGTGGGACAGAACCAAAGTAATAATTCTAGTAAATAGTTCTAATAGAGTTCTAGTTCTAATAGAGAACCTTGAAAGTTTCTGTTAGCAAAGATGAAAAGCCAGACAATTAATGAGTTAAACAACCAAATTAAGAAGTTATAAATAGAACCATAGAATAAATTCAAAGAAACCAAACCCCCCCCAAAACAGTTATAATAAAGCTAAGAAGAGAAATTAACTGATTCAAAGCAAGGAAAATTAAATTAATGCAAAGCAAAGCCAAAAAAAAAAATCAACAACTGAAAATTGGTTTCTTGAAAATACTAACAAAAAGACAAACTGCTGACTCAATCGATAGGAATCTGAGCAAACTCCAGGAGACGGTGAAGGAGGAGGAGCCTGGCGTGCTATAGTCCATGGGGCCACAAAGAGTCAGACAAGACTTAGTGACGGAAAACAACAACAGGTAAAAGAGAGAAGCCACCAACATTTTGTGCTGGAAAATGTTACAGATTAACCTTTCTGTACAGATTGCAGAGAGAATGTGAACACCACGAAAAACCATCAAGGAACAGACCATTCCAACGCATACAAATTTACAGAAGACACAGCACTTTCAAGCTCATTCCCAAGGGACAGTAGAACCTTGAGTCCAAAACCCAAAACTAAGAGCATGAGGAAGGGATTCACTCCAGAGCACTGACGCGAAAAATCACAAACAAGGCTCTAACAGCCTAAATCTAGCAGGCATACAAATGCTAATATCTAGGGCCAACTTGGGTTTATCCTAGAACTGCAAGGAGGCTTAATATTATAAATCTCTCTAAATACAGAGATCTGTCTCTTTACTGTATGTATAGTAAATAGATAAGAAAGTTAAGAGAGTAAATGCTAAGTTCTCATGACAAGAAGATAACTTTTCTCCTTTTTTCTTTCTTTTCTTTGTATTATATCTATATGGGAAGATAAATATTACCTGAACATATTGTGGTAATCATTTCATAATATGTATAAATTAAACTGTCATATTGTATGCCTTAAACTTACACAGTGATGTACGTCAATTAGTTTTTAATAAAACTGGAAAAAAAGGAGAACTCTCCTTTATAGCCCTAGTTTAAGAGTTTTAAAAAAATCATGAATAACTGTTAAATCATATCCAATGCTTCCTACTCCAATTATTGAAAACATAATGTAATTTTTTATCAATTTTCTAATGTGATGAATAACCTGGCATCTGGTCCCAACATGCTTCGCTGGTGGCTCAGAGGTTAAAGTGTCTGCCTGCAATGTGGGAGACCTGGGTTCGATCCCTGGGTCGGGAAGATCCCCTGGAGAAGGAAATGGCAAACCACTCCAGTATTCTTGCCTGGAGAATCCCATGGACGGAGGAGCCTGGTGGGCTACAGTCCACAGGTCACAAAGAGTCGGACACAACTGAGCGACTTCACTTTCACCTGGTCCCATCACTTCATGGGAAATAGATGGGAAACAGTGGAAACAGTGTCAGACTTTATTTTGGGGGGCTCCAAAATCACTGCAGATGGTGACTGTAGCCATGAAATTAAAAGACGCTTACTCCTTGGAAGAAAAGTTATGACCAACCTAGATAGTTTAAAAAGAGACATTACTTTGCCAACAAAGGTCCGTCTAGTCAAGGCTATGGTTTTTCCAGGGGTCATGTATGGATGTGAGAGTTGGACTGTAAAGAAAGCTGAGAGCTGAAGAATTGATGCTTTTGAACTGTGGTGTTGGAGAAGACTCTTGAGAGTGCCTTGGACTGCAAGGAGATCCAACCAGCCCATTCTAAAGGAGATCAACCCTGGGATTTCTTTGGAAGGACTTGATTTTGAAGCTGAAACTCCAGTACTTTGGCCACCTCATGCAAAGAGTTGACTCATTGGAAAAGACTCTGATGCTGGGAGGGATTGGGGGCAGGAGAAGAAGGGGACAACAGAGGATGAGATGGCTGGATGGCATCACTGACTCGATGGACGTGAGTCTGAGTGAACTCCAGGAGTTGGTGATGGACAGGGAGGCCTGGCGTGCTGCGATTCATGGGGTCGCAGAGTCGGACATGACTGAGCGACTGAACTGAACTGAATGTTAAACCTCCTTGCAATTCTAGGATAAAACCAAGTTGGCCATAATATGTTAACATTTTTATGTTATGCTAGATTTAGGTTATTAAAGCCTTGTTTGTTTACCTAGAAAATAAAAAAATCTACAATAAAGTGTTACAAAAAGAGACTTAACAAAGTTGCCAAATTTTTAAACAATATTTAAGAGGTAAAAAGAAAGATATCTGGGAGGGGTGTTCAGGATTGGGAACATGTGTACATCCGTGGTGGATTCATGTTGATGTATGGCAAAACCAATACAATATTGTAAAGTAATTAGCCTCCAATTAAAATAAATAAATTTAAATTAAAAATAAAATTAAAATTTAAAAAAATGAAAGATATCTTTTCCTACTGTGGGGAAGGGGGGAAATCAACTGCACTTGGAAGATATCATTTTAAAATACGTATCATTTACAATTTCAACAAAAGCATACAGAAACAGGAACAAATCTAACAAAAGATCTGTAAGACCTATATGGAAAGAACTGTAGAACCTGAAGACAGTAAATAAAACTTTTTAAACTTGTTATGGATAGGGAAGCTCAATATTTAAAGATAACAATTCCTTTTAAATCAATCTGTAAAATCAATGCAATTCCAATCAAAATTACAGCAGAATTTTTGCAGATCTAGACAAGCTAAACTTAAAATACCTTAGAAGTGCAAAAGCCCAAGAATAGACACTGCTGACAGAGAAAAATGAGTTGAGGGTACTTGCTCTACCAAAAACGAAGACTTACAAAAAGGTAAAGTAATTAGGATGGGACGGCATTGACATGGCAGTTTTAGTCACTCAGTTGTGTCCAACTCTTGCGACCCCCATGGACTGTAGCCTGCCAGACTCCTCTGTCCATGGGATTCTCCAGGCAAGAATCCTGGAGTGAGTGGCTATTTCCTTCTCCAGGGGATCTTCCTAACCCAGGAATCAAACCCGGGTCTCCTGCATTGCAGGCAGATGATTTACTGACTGAGCTGTGAAGGAAGCCCAGTACTGACATATGATATTGACATCAGTTCAGTTCAGTCACTCAGTCGTGTCCGACTGTTTGCGACCCCATGAATCGCAGCACACCAGGCCTCCCTGTCCATCACCAACTCCCGGAGTTCACTCAGACTCACCTCCATCGAGTCAGTGATGCCATCCAGCCATCTCATCCTCTGTCGTCCCCTTCTCCTCCTGCCCCCAATCCCTCCCAGAATCAGGGTCTTTTCCATGAGTCAACTCTTCACATGAGGTGGCCAGAGTATTGGAGTTTCAGCTTCAAAATCAGTCCTTCCAATGAACACCCAGGACTGATCTTCAGAATGGGCTGGTTGGATCTCCTTGCAGTCCAAGGGACTCTCAAGAGTCTTCTCCAACACCACAGTTCAAAACCATCAATTCTTCGGCGCTCAGCTTGCTTCACAATCCAACTTTCACATCCATGACCCCTGGAAAAACCATAGCCTTGACTAGACGGACCTTAGTCGGCAAAGTAATGTCTCTGCTTTTGAATATGCTATCTAGGTTGGTCATAACTTTCCTTCCAAGGAGTAAATGTCTTTTAATTCATGGCTGCGTTCACCATCTGCAGTGATTTTGGAGCCCCCAAAAATAAAGTCTGACACCATTTCCACTGTTTCCCCATCTATTTCCCTTGAAGTGATGGGACCAGATGCCATGATCTTCGTTTTCTGAATGTTGAGCTTTAAGCCAACTTTTTCGCTCTCCTCTTTCACTTTCTTCAACAGGCTTTTTAGTTCCTCTTCACTTTCTGCCATAAGGGTGGTGTCATCTGCATATCTGAGGTTATTGATATTTCTCCTGGCAATCTTGATTCCAGCTTGTGCTTCATCCAGCCCTGTGTTTCTCATGATGTACTCTGCATGTAAGTTAAATAAGCAGGGTGACAATATACAGCCTTGACGTACTCCTTTTCCTATTTGGAACCAGTCTGTTGTTCCATGTCCAGTTCTAACTGTTGCTTCCTGACCTGCATATAGGTTTCTCAAGTGGCAGGTCAGGTGGTCTGGTATTCCCATCTCTTACAGAATTTTCCACAGTTGATTGTGATCCACACAGTCAAAGGCTTTGGCATAGTCAATAAAGCAGAAATAGATGTTTTTCTGGAACTCTCTTGCTTTTTCCATGATGGACTAGTCAAAAAGACCAATGGAACAAGACCAAGTGAATAGAAAGCCTCAACCCCAAAACACATGGAAAATTGATACATGACATAGGTAGAAGTGGGCTTCCCTGACAGCTCAGTTGGTAAAGAATCCACCTGCAATGCAGGAGACCCTGGTTCGATTTCTGGGTCGGGAAGACCCCTGGAGAAGGGAAAGGCTATCCACTCCAGTATTCTGGCCTAGAGAATTCCATGGACTATAAAGTCCATGGGGTCGCAAAGAACCTGACAAGACTGAGGGACTTTCACTCACTCATAGACAGAAGTACCACTGCCAATCAGTGGGGAAAGGAAGAGTTACTCAATATGTGAATAACAGGATACCCACACAGAAAAAAAAAAAGAAACTGCATTCTATTCTCAAACCATAAATGATAAATCCCAAGAGAATTAAAGCCTTAAATCTGAAAGGCAAAACTTTTCAACTGAAAGAAAATACAAGAGAATATCTTTATGGTCTCCAAATAGGACAGGTTCCCTTCAATAAGGTAAAAAGCACCAACAATAGTGGAAAATATTCATACATTCAATTAGATTAAAATTAAGAACTTTCATCCATCAAGACATCACAAAGAAAATGAAAAGACAAGCCATCAACTGGGGGAAATTGTTTGCAGCGTACACAACTGGCAGCCCAGCTAAAAACGTGAGCAAAAGACATGATCAGGCATTTCTCAGAAGTGTGATATGAAAGACTGATCAACATATGAAAAGAAGATCAATCTTATTAATAATCAGTAAAATGCAAATTAAGACAACATGAGCTACAATTTTACACCATGCTGGCAAAAACAAAAAAGAAAAAGTCTGACACCACCAAGGGTTGGTAAGAATCTAGATCAAGAGAAATTTTTACTCTTGGCTGGTGGGAATGTAAATTAGCACAATCATACTGGCAAACAAGATGGTGCCGATTGCAAGTTTGAATATCCTACTCAGCAGCAACTTATCTAAAGAAACTCATGAACTTACACCTCAAGAAAGATATATAAAAGTATCCCTAGCAGCAAAAAAAAAAAATGGAAACTACCTCCACATCTAATAAGAAATGGATAAAACTAATTTTGGTATAGCTACATAATAAACTGTTCAGAGATAAACATGAAAAAGCTTCAGTCACCCATAGCAATATGGCAGAAATATAATGTTGAGAGAAGAAAATCAAGTTACAGAGATAATAGCATTGTTACAAAGTTCAAAAGCAATCAAACGAAACAATATATTGTTTATTAAACCATACAGATGTAATAACTGTATTTTTATTTTTTAATACTTTACTATGCTCTTCCACAGGTTTTTTGTTTTGTTTTGATTCTTAGCCACCCCACACGGAATGTGGGATCTTAGTTTCCTGAGCAAAGATGGAACACATGCTCTCTGCAATGGAAGCATGGGGTCTTAACCAATGGACCACCAGGGAAGTCCCAGGAATAACTATATTTTTAAACAGAATAGGAAGGGATTTTCATGCGGATGAAAATACATGGATAATGTCCTAGACCTATGCTTTCTAATACAGTAATTATTATGTGGCTATTTTGATTTGTTTTTTAAACGAATTAAAATTTAATTTAATTCAAAATTCAGTTCTGCAAGTCATACCAGCCAAATTTCAAGGGCTAAATAGCCACATGTGGCCAGTGGCTACTCTACTGGGCAGCACAGACCTACAGAACATTTCCATCACCACACAAAGTTCTATCGGACACTTCTGTTCTAGACCAGAGTTTGGCAGACCTTTTGGTAAAAAGCCAGATGGTGAACTTTTCAGCTTTGCAGAACATAGGTCTCTGTCTCAACTACTCAGCTCTGCTGTTGTACCTCAGAGGTGGCCACAGACAATATGTAAATAAGTAGATGTGACTGTGAGCCAACAAATCCTTATTAAACAGTGGAAACAGGGCTCCAAAATCACGGCAGATGGTGACTGCAGCCTTGAAATTAAGACGCTTACTCCTTGGAAGGAAAGTTATGACCAACCTAGACAGCATATTAAAAAGCAGAGACATCATTTTGCCAACAAAGGTCCATCTAGTCAAGGCTATGTTTTTTCCAGTGGTCATGTATGGATGTGAGAGTTGGACTATAAAGAAAGCTGAGCGCCAAAGAATTGATGCTTTTGAACTGTGGTGTTGGAGAAAACTCTTGAGAGTCCCTTGAACAGCAAGGAGATCCAACCAGTCCATCCTAAAGGAGATCAGTCCTGGGCGTTCATTGGTAGGACTGATTTTGAAGCTGAAACTCCAATACTTTGGCCACCTGATGTGAAGAGCTGACTCATTTGAAAAGACCCTGATGCTGGGAAAGATTGAGGGCAGAAAGAGAAGGGGATGACAGAGGATGAGATGGTTGGCTGGCATCACCGACTCGATGGACATGGGTTTGGGTAAACTCCGGGAGTTGATGATGGACAGAGAGGCCTGGCGTGCTGCGGTTCATGGGGTCGCAAAAGAGTCAGACACGACTGAGCGACTGAACTGAACTGAACTATCAAAACAGGCGGTGGGCTGAATTTAGCCTGCCAGCCATAGTTTGTTGACCCCTGTTCTAGATCTTAGTTGTGTGACTGATTGGCAGATGATTATTTTATTAGTATATAATTTTTAGGCATTCTTACATATCAAATTCTATAATACATTTTAGTATATTATATATATATATATATACATATATAATACATTTCAAAATATATATCTAGGCACAATTGGTGAAATCTGAATGAGAGCTATAGATTAGATAATATTATTGCAATGATGTTAATTTCCTGATGTTCACCATCATTCTATGAGCAGGCAAGAGAATGTCCTTGTTTTTAGGAAATACGCAGTGGCCATACTTATGAGTAATGAATGACATGCAATTTGCTCGCAAATGATTCAGGAAAAAATGCACATATGTATATGCATGAATATGTATATATCACACTCACATGTATGTATCAAAATACCACCAATCAGCTGCCTTAAACAATAGAAATCTACTATCCCATAGTTCTGGAAGCTGAGAGTATAAGATCAAGGTATCTGTAGGGCTGGTTTCTTCTCAGGCCTCTCCCCTTGGCTTGCAGAGAGCCACCTTCTCCCAGAGTCCTCACATGGTCTTTTCACTGTACTCAAGCACCCTAGGTGTCTCTTCTTCTTCTAAGGACACAAGTCATATTGGATTTGTTGTTGTTCAGTAGCTAAGCCATTTCTGACTCTTTGTGACCCCATGAAATGCAGCACAACAGGCTTCCCTGTCCCTCACTATCTCCCTGGAGTTTGCTCAAATTCATGTCCATTGATGTCATCTATCCAACTCATCCTCTGCCGCCCTCTTCTCCTTCTTCCCTCAGTCTTTCCCAGCATCAGGGTCTTTTCCAATGACTCAGCTCTTCACATCAGATGGCCAAAGTATTGGAGCTTCAGCTTCATTATCAGTCCTTCCAATATGAATATTCAGGGTTGATTTCCTTTAGGATTGATCTCCTCACAGTCCAAGGGACTCTCAAAAGTTTTCTCCAGAACCACAATTCAAAAGCATCAATTCTTTGGCACTCAGTCTTCTTTATGGTCCAACTATCACATCCGTACAAGATTACTGGAAAAACCATAGCTTTGATTACACAGACCTTGTTCGGTAAAGTGATGTCTCTGATTTTTAATACACTGTCTAGGTTTGTCATAGCTTTCCTTCCAAGGAGCAAGTGTCTTTTCATTTCATGGCTGCAGTTAGCATCTGCAGTGATTTTGGAGCCCAAGAAAATGAAGTCTGTCACTGTTTCCATTCTTCCCCATCTATTTGCCATGAAGTGATAGGACTGGATGTCATGATCCTAGTTTTTTGAATGTTGAGTTTTAAGTCAGCTTTTTCATTCTCCTCTTTCACCCTCATCAAGAGGCTCTTTACTTCCTCTTCACTTTCTGCCATTAGAGTGGTATCATCTGCATATCTGAGGTTTATATTTCTCCCAGCAATCTTCATTCCAGCCTGTGACATGTGATATTAATGATCTCATATTAACTTAATCATCTCTTTAAAGCTCCTATCTCCAAATATAGTCACTCTCTGCTGCAGGTTGGAACTTCAAGATATGAATTCTGGGGGACACAATTTTGCCCATGATAGATAGATAGATAGATAGACTACAAATCTGGTAAACTGTTAAGGATTTGGGTGAAGGAGAGACAAAAGTTTTCTGTACTCTTTCTGCAATTTTTCAGCAAACCTGAAATGACCTCAAAATTAAGAGCTTTAAAACACAAACATATATAATTCTATACATTTATAATAAGGATAAAAGTTACAATTACAGTTTTACAATGGTACATATGTTATTCTTTTCTTAATTCTATTTATTTATTATTGACTACGCTAGGTCTTCATTCAGAGAAGGTAATGGCACCCCACTCCAGTACTCTTGCCAGGAAAATCCCATGGATGAAGGAGCCTGGTGGGCTGCAGTCCATGGGGTTGCTAAGAATCAGACACGACTGAGCGACTTCACTTTCACTTTTCACGTTCATGCATTGGAGAAGGACATGGCAACCCACTTCAGTGTTCTTGCCTGGAGAATCCCAGGGATGGGGGAGCCTGGTGGGAGGCCGTCTATGGGGTCGCACAGAGTCGGACACGACTGAAGCGACTTAGCAGCAGCAGCAGCAGGTCTTCATTGCTACATGTGGGCTTTCTCTAGTTGCTGCGAGCCGGGGCTCTTCTCTAGCTGCAGTGCACAAACTCCTCACTGCAGGGGCTTCTCTTGCTGCAGAGCACAGCTCTGGGCATGCGGGCCTCAGTAGTTGTGGCACACAGGCTTAGTTGCCCTGTGGCGGGTAAGATCTTCCTGGACCAGAGATGGAACCCATGTCCCCTGCACTGGCAGGCAGATTCTTAACCACTGGACCACTAGGGAAGTGCCTATATAGTTACTCTTCAATTAGACGTTTACTTTAAAAAATCCACTAAATCAAAAGGAATAGGAGGCTGATATGGGCAAATACAGCAGCGGAGCTGAGTCAGGAGAGAAATGGGAAGAACCTGATGATCAGAAGGCTGTGGGTGATCTGGAGAGAGACATTCCTATGGGGCGATGGAGTGGAGGCCAGGTTCGACTGGGCGGTATGGAAGTGGAAATAGCAAATGTTGACAACTCTTTACCATCATTTGAATGTGAGTGGGAGGAGAAAGTGGAGAAGGGCATGGCAACCCACTCCAGTATTCTTGCCTGGAGAACCCCATGGACGGAGGAGCCTGGAGGGCTACAAGTCCACAGGGTCCCAAAGAGTCGGACACGCCTGAGCAACTGACATGGGGGAGGAGAAAGATAGGGCAGTACCAAAGAGAAATTACGTTGAAGGAATGGGAGAAACTGGACCACGGTGCAGTGCGTCTGGCAGAGCCGTGCAGCAAGGAAAGCCTGAAACAGCATCGCAGAGGCACAGTGGGCATGCGCACAGGATCTGGAGTCAAGTTTCCGGGGCTCAGAACAAGGCCTCAGCTCTGCCACTGGCCTGCTCTCTCAGTCTTCCCACCTTTGGTATGGGGCAATGGTGACCAAAGACCCTGCCCCCTAGAACAGCCATAAAGGTTAGACGCATGAAAGAATGCAGAGTGTTTAACGCAGAGCAGAGCACCCGCGCCGCGCGCAGTAGAGGAAGTTACGGTGTTATTATTAGCACAAAAGCAGAGGCAGAAATGGTGGTGAAGATCACTGCAGAAATAGGAGGAACTTGGCAGAAGGGTGGAAGGAGAAGTTGGTTTTGGACCATAGGAGAGATGCCTCATTTTGGAAAAAGGCCAGGACAGGCATGTCTGGGGGTCAGAAAATCAAGGTGAGACTCTCTTACTGGCCAATTGAGAATTGGCGGGAGGGAACTCTTGAAAAGGGCCTTCAAGTGCCTCAAAAAGCATTGAAGGGAGAGTCTGGGGACACAGGACAAGAATACAGCTTGAGAGCCCAGGAGAAACTGGAGCCAGGACCAGGCCCTTGTCTCATCTTCCATGAGGGGTCTTCACAGGCCCCACGTCAGGACAGGGTGGGCTGGGGAGGGGGAGACAGTCAGTGAGAGCATGATCCATGAGGCTCTCCTAGCCACGGAGGAGAGAGGATAGGGCTGCAAAGGTACCGAAGGTCTCCGGCCAGAGAGTCATCAGTGAGTCGTCACTGGGCCCCCCAGGGAGAAGGAAAGGAAGAAAGGCGAGGAGGAAGCTGACAGATGAGGAAGCCGAGGCCTGAACTCTCTGAGCTGAGAGTGTAGGAGCTGTGCAGGAGGGGTGAGAGCTAGATGGAGGGAGGGATGTGGGCAAAGAGATGGGTGTTGGAGTGTGAGGTTTGAGAGGTTGAGTAGTTCCGGGTGATGCTGAGGTCCACAGTGTGACCACAGCACTGGTGGATAGAGTGGAAAAGCCATGGGGTGACTGGTCAAGGAAATGAAGAACCCGGATGTAGGGGCACCATCCATGTGGCCAGTAAGGTGCCTCCAGGTGGTGGCAGGATGGGAATGGAGAGGAAGACCATGAGGCAGGGACACAAATCAAGAGTGAGTGAGGCCAGAAGACGCAGACCAGGGAAAGGTTGAGGGCCACACAGCTCCACGGGCAACGGCTTCAGATGAGGACCCAGGAGCCACATCTGGATACAACCTCGTTCCTGTCATACCTGGAACTCGGGAGGAGCTGCCTCCTTTCATAAGGGCCACAGGGATGCAGGATGGGAGGGATGGGAGGCGGCCAGAGGTTGCATGAAGAGCTTGAGTGCGTGGAAGGTTTACTCCCACAGAAAACATTTGCTGAATTGATGAGGGAGTGGGCAGGCAGGTGAGTGCATGGGTGGCAGTGTGATGGATTGATGGTGGATGCGTGGATGAGGGGGCGTGGATGCGTGGATAGATGAGTGAGCAGATGGATAGATGGATGTGTGGATGGACCAGTGAGTGAGAGGATGAATGGGAAAAGTGCGATGGAGGGATATGCAGGCAGGGGAGGGGGAGCGAGGTGAATAAATAAGCGAATGAACTGGACATTCCAGCAAACACAGGAGAAGCCTGGGCTGTCAGAGAGGTGACAGAGCTGATAGGCCAGGCCTTGCCCCAGGAGTCTACACCACTCATTAGAACAGCTGTAACCACAGGAGGTGGCGAAAGCCGCCATCTCTCTGCTTCTTCCTGGGGACCCCCAGCGCAAAGGCTCACCTATGGGCAAAAGCCCCCATATGTGGCCCCTGGCTCCAGACTAGACGGACAGAGGACATAGGACCAAGGGAACAGACTGGCAAAGCCTGATGACCCCTCTTCCTCTCAGGATCCAGGCCAGGCACCGCAGAGAGCAGCAGAAAAAATGTCGATTCCAGGTTCTCATCTAGGAAGTTATGGGCCTGCCTTCACCCTGCTCTTGTCTTAACCAGGTTATCTGACTTCTCCTGGCTACTCTTCCGGGCAGGATTTTTAGGGAAAATGCCTCTATCTTCTCTCTCCCTTCCACCTGCCCACCCCAGCGCATGGGGATTTGAACCAGCTGCCTGGATCCAGCTCCCTCACTGAAGGGAATCCATGATCAGAGCAGAAGCTGGCCCGGCCTAGGGACTATCTGCCAGCCACAGGGCTACAGACCAGAGAGGCTTCTTCCTCCAAGCCAAGATAAGCATCTGAGCTTTATCTCACCTCATCCTCCGATTCCGCCCCGCCACCGCCATCTCCAGGACCATATCCCCCACCAGCCACACCATGGCAGGCCAAGGCCGGGGGAAGCACAGATAAGGCCCTCCTGGCCAGCAGACCACAAGCAGGAGATGGGGTTGGGGGCAGGGGTGTGTTCTTTTTATCCACCCAAAGCTAGAATTCTGCTTCCTTCCCTAGAAGCAGGCCCCAAGAGAGCGTCTGGGCAGCCCTCTCAGCTACTTAGGTTGGGGCCCTGCATTTGGCCCTCCATCATTCAGCATTGATTATATCCTAATTGATTTACCTCTCATTTTGGGAACCAATCAAAGGCAGAAAACCCTGTTCATCTGAGGGAAGCAGGAGAGTGCAGTGTGGGCGGCCACTGCATAGGAAGACTTTTCCAGATTTCTTGGCAGGTAAACTGATGGCCACTGGGAATCTCTTGAGCCTGACGACCCAGGTCCCACATCCAAACTGCTAAGCATTCTTTCACAGACACCTCCTCCCTGCCAGGCCCATGCAGCATACTGGGGTCACAGATCCAGTCCCCGCTGTCACAGAGCACCTGGGAACCCAAATGAGCAGCATATAACCTAGCCTGGGAAATCCAAGGAGACTTCACAGAGGAGGTGACATTTCAGCTGAATTTATATATATATATACATGCATATATATAATTTTTCTATTTATTTTTGGCTGTGCTGAGTCTTCATTGCTGCACGGTTTTTCTCTAGTTGCAGCAAGCAGGGGCCAGTGGTGGTGCAGGCTTCTCATTGCGGTGGCTTCCCTTGTTGTGGACCTGGGGCTCTAGGGAACACAGGCTTCAGTAGTTGCGGCATGCGGGCTCAGTGATTGTAGGGCTCAGCTCTACAGCACAGGCTCCATAGTTGTGGTGCACGGGCTTAGTTGCTACATGGCATGTGAGATCTTCCCAGATCAGGATCGAACCCGTGTCTCCTGTAATGGCAGGCAGGTTCTTTACCACTGAGCCACCAGGGAGGCCCCGCAGATGAATTTTAAAGGATAAAAGGGATATCTTCAGACACAAAGATAAAAGGGATGAGCATCCCAGGCAAAGAGCATGGTGTGGAGAAGTCCTGGAGCCACAAGGAAAGCAGCACATGATTGGACAGTGATGGTAAACAGCATGGCTGCAGTCTCGGGCCTGGGAAGGGGAAGAGGAGGCTGGGAAAGGGAGTGTGGAGAGATGAGACTCTAGCACTGGGGAGGATTAGGGGCTGGGGATGACGGCCTCAAAGGCCATGCGGGTGACTCGGAACTTTATCCCACGGGCAGCATGGAGCCAATGGAGGATTTGGGCTGGTCAGTGGTGTGCTGGGACTTGTGTTTTGGAAGAAGCCCTCCAGCTGAGCAGGGCGTTATTCCAGGCATGAAGGCAGTGAGACCAGGAGGAGGTCACTGCCGTCATTCTGAAGAGTGATGATGGTGGCCTGACTCCTGCCATGGCGGTGAGGAGGGGAAGAAGGGGCAGGACCCACAGGAAGGGGCCACAGGCTGGATGGGGGTGTGAGGGGCAGGGAGGAGTCCAGGCCGAGTCCAGGTATCCAGATGCCGCTCACCAGGACTGAGAAGATGTTCAGGAGAAGAGGTAGCAGAGGCCAGGTGAGGGCGTGTCTAGCTGGGGTATCTGCAGAGTATTAGGGGGAGGCAGGGGCCTGTGAAGCAGGACTGAGGTGCTACCCAAGGTCGCACAGAGTTCATGTCGTCTCTGAGTCTAGGATGCAGCCCTACCCCTACCCCATCTCCCCCATTCCCAGGCCCTTGCAACCTCTTCCTACCTCTTTAACGGCCCCCACACACTCTCTTCCCATTCCAGCCTCCACGCCTCTGCTCCTGCTATTCCCCAGCCCTGAATACCCTTCCCTCCTCTGTGCAAATCCCACCATCCCTCAACTTCCAGCTGGAGTTACATCACAACCTGGGGTTAGGAGGCAAAATCCAGGGTCAGAAGAGGAGTGAGGTTGAAAGAGAGGCAGTGAGTGTGGCAGGAAGTGCAGAGACCTGATTTAGAGCACAGCTCTGTGGAGAACTAGCTGTGTGACATGGGGCTGGTCACCTGCCCTCTCTGGGCCTCAGATGCTAACCTTTCAGAGGACAATAAGGAAAGGTTCTTGTTCTCAGGGGGCTCACAGTCCAGAAAGGGCCATCAGGTAAAAAAAGTGACCTGTGATTTCAGAGAAATATCAAATGCCTTGAGTATGCAAATGAGGAGAAAGTTTATGGAGAAAGATTTACTGACATTTTTTCTGAGCTCTGCAAAATGGGTAGAATTTCAACAAGTAGAGATGGAGACCGAGGAGGGAGGAGGGCACTCCAGGCAGAGAGGATGGCCCGAGCCAAGCCTGGGAGGCAGAAAGTTCAGGGTGTGTTCAAGAAAGAATGAGTGTCCAGATTCCGGTTCCTTCTGAGTCAACAGCTCCGGCGCTTTTTGTAAGCGGGCAGCCCAAGCTGAGCACCCTCCAGTAAACACCTGTTTGCACAATCGAGGTCACACACGGGGGTGTGTTTGCACAATGACCTGTTTGCACAATCTTAGCCGGCTGCTGTCTTCCAGACAAACCAGCCCCTGGCGGACAAGCAGAGACTCTCCTTCCAGACCCTCACGAGGGGTGGCCCACCTGGCCTCCGCCCAGGCCCCTCAGCAACAGGCAGCTCCTGAACCAACCCCACAGCCCCACACCTCACAGGCAATAACAAACAGAAACCATCCAACCCTCAGTAGGGCTGCGGAGAATGGGGTTCCCCCCCCCACTTAGCAAGGTTCCCTGACTGGGGTTTCCAGCCCACAGAGGCCACCCGGTCTGATGGAAGAGGGGGCGGGGCAGGATAGATGGAGGAGGAAGTGTCCTCAAAGCAGACACTATGTGTGAGGGACGGGTGAGCCCACATCTGCCCCATGCTTTCCAGCTCCTCAGAGTAAACATCTGTTGAGCATTTACTGTGAGCCTCACACACATTAGTTCCCTGATTCCCCTCAAGGATCCCCTGTGGTAAATACTAACCTCATCCCCATTTTAAAGATGATGAAACCGAGGCTCAGAGAGGTCAAACAACTTGCCCAGGGTCACACAGCCTTAAGAGGGAAATCTAAGCAGTCTACTCCTCAGCCCCTGCTCTTAACCTTTCTATATGCTAGTGCTTCTTACCTAAGGAGAGTTCTTCTCTAAGTCCAATTTTCACTGCAGTGGCTGCAGCTCCATTGCCTGGTACAGGTTCTCAGTGGAGAATGGAGCACAGGTGAGATCGGTCAAACCTTGCTCTGACATGCTGAACGCCACAGGAAGCAATTTTCTTGAACACCTACTACGTGATCGTTACCCTGCTACATGATTGTGCGAGGCTCTGTACCTCCCATAGCTCATTTAACTCTCACAGCACCCCCTGGGAAGAGTTATTATCCCTGTGGCAGATAAGGAAACTGAGGCTTGGAGAGGTAAACAGCTTCACCAGGAGTCCACAGCCCAGTAGATCTGCTGAGAATTCTCTGTACGCCCGAGGCTGAGGCTGGAGGCAGAGAGGAGAAGTGGTTTCTGCCCTCAAGCAGTGCATAGTGCCAGCAGCCACTGGTGCATTATAAGATCACCAAGGGGTGGGGTGCACCCAACCCAGCCTGGAGCGATGCTCAGGGCAGACAAGACTCAGGCAGCCAGAAGTGACAGGGGATCAGCCTGGCAGGGAGGCGGCAGGGTACCCAGGTAAAGGCTGGGGAGAGGCAACAAAGGCAGGGAGAAGAGACGGATTTCACAGCTCTTAATGAGCCTGAGAGCTCCATCAGGGCACCATCACGCCCCTGCGCTTGCTCGAGGAACATGCTTTCTGAATGATGAACAAAAAGCTCACTCTCCTTCATTAGGAACTAACTGGAGGTGAGGGTGTGAGGGAGGGGTGTGAAGAATGACTCCCAGGTCCGGGTGTTGGGGGGTTTGGGGTGGTGTCATTTAACAAGATGAGGTATGCAGGGATTGAGGACAGGTTTGGTGAAGTGGCTTCCCTTGTGGTTCAGCTGGTAAAGAATCTGCCTGCAGTGCAGGAGACCTGGGTTTGATCCCTGGGTTGGGAAGATCCCCTGAAGAAGGGAAAGGCTACCCACTCCAGTATTCTGGCCTAGAGAATTCCACGGACTGTATAGTCCATAGGGTCGCAAAGAGTCGGACACGACTGAGCGCATTCACTTTCCCTTTCACTTGGTGAAGTGGAGGGAAGGTGCATCCACTCAATCATTCATTCAACAAACCTGTATCAAGGGCTCATCACGTGACAGACGGGTTGAAGATCCTGGAGATGAGTTTCTAAGCAAAATACACTAAAACCCTTGCTCTCATGAACTTCCATTCTAGGCGGCAGGGACAGCCAGTGTGCGACGATGAAGAGGTAATATTAAAGGAGAAAGGGAGCTAGGGAGTGAGGGGTGGTTGCAGTTTTTAAAGGGTGGTCAGTAAGGGCCTCAATGAGAAAGTGACATTTGAGCAATCACTTTCTGCTCAAATGGAGGGGAGGGAGTGACCCATATAGTCATTTGGGGGAAATTAGTCCAGGCAGAGGAAACAGCAAGTGCAAAGGCCCAGAGGCAGGAGGGAGCCTGAAAAGTACAACAGAATGGCTGGAGCATAGCAGCAAGGGGAAGAATTGTCACAGAAGGGCCAGAGAGAACCCCTAGTTGAAAAGGGCTTTGTAGGTTGTTGAAAAGGCTTTGACCTTGAGTGAGATGAGAGCCATTGGGAGCTGGGGCAGAGGATGACATGACCTGACTTCTGTTTGATCAGCATCACACTGGCCACTGAAGGAACAATAGATGGTTGGGGGCAGGGGTCAGTACAAGGATGAATGGAAGGGGGAGGGGAAGGGGGGCCATTGCAGTGATCCAGGTAAAAGAAAGGATGGCTTAGAGCTGGCTGCTATTGGTTTAAGTGATATTTATATTTTCCAACTTTTCATCAGGGAAATATCCAAACATATGGCCAAGCTGAACTTTACAGTGAATACCTATCTACTCAGGATTTTGGTTCTAATATTTTGAAAGAAGAGTCGATGGGATTTGCTGAGCATGTGGATCCTATGGGGCACCTCAGAGAGGTAGCTGCCGACAGATGGATATTTCAAACTGGAACCAGAACCAAAACCCAAGTCTGCCCCCTCGCAACAGACTCAGAAGCTCACTTTTCCTGAAATGCGTCATACGGTGTGGACACTTCACTAGTGTGTTAGTTCAGTTCAGTTCAGTCGCTCAGTCGTGTCTGACTCTTTGCGACCCCATGAATCGCAGCACGCCAGGCCTCCCTGTCCATCTCCAACTCCCGGAGTTCACTCAGACTCACGTCCATAGAGTCACTGATGCCATCCAGCCATCTCATTCTCGGTCGTCCCCTCCTCCTCCTGCCCCCAATCCCTCCCAGCATCAGGGCCTTTTCCAATGAGTCAACTCTTGGCATGAGGTGGCCAAAGTATTGGAGTTTCAGCTTCAGCATCATTCCTTCCAAAGAAATCCCAGGGCTGATCTCCTTCAGAATGGACTGGTTGGATCTCCTTGCTGTCCAAGGGACTCTCAAGAGTCTTCTCCAACACCACAGTTCAAAAGCATCAATTCTTCAGCGCTCAGCTTTCTTCACAGTCCAACTCTCACATCCATACATGACCACAGGAAAAACCATAGACTTGACTAGACGGACCTTAGTCGGCAAAGTAATGTCTCCGCTTCTGAATAAACTATCTAGGTTGGTCATAACTTTTCTTCCAAGGAGTAAGCGTCTTTTAATTTTATGGCTGCATTCACCATCTGCAGTGATTTTGGAGCCCAAAAACATAAAGTCTGACACTGTTTCCACTGTTTCCCCATCTATTTCCCTTGAAGTGATGGGACCAGATGCCATGATCTTCGTTTTCTGAATGTTGAGCTTTAGGCCAACTTTTTCACTCTCCTCTTTCACTTTCATCACGAGGCTTTTTAGTTCCTCTTCACTTTCTGCCATAAGAGTGGTGTCATCTGAATATCTGAGGTTATTGATATTTCTCCCAGCAATCTTGATTCCAGCTTGTGTTTCTTCCAGTCCAGCATTTCTCATGATGTAACTCTGCATAGAAGTTAAATAAGCAGGGTGACAATATACAGCCTTGACGTACTCCTTTTCCTATTTGGGACCAGTCTGTTGTTCCATGTCCAGTTCTAACTGCTGCTTCTTGACCTGCATACAGATTTCTCAAGAGGCAGGTCAGGTGGTCTGGTATTCCCATCTCTTGCAGAATTTTCCACAGTTGATTGTGATCCACACAGTCAAAGGCTTTGGCATAGTCAATAAAGCAGAAATAGATGTTTCTCTGGAACTCTCTTGCTTTTTCCATGATCCAGCAGATGTTGGCAGTTTGATCTCTGGTTCCTCTGCCTTTTCTAAAACCAGCTTGAACATCAGGGAGTTCACAGTTCACGTATTACTGAAGCCTGGCTTGGAGAATTTTGAGCATTACTTTACTAGCATGTGAGATGAGTGCAGTTGTGCGGTAGTTTGAGCATTCTTTTGCATTGCCTTTCTTTGGAATTGGAATGAAAACTGACCTTTTCCAGTCCTGTGGCCACTGCTGAGTTTTGAGCATATTGAGTGCAGCACTTTCACAGCATTATCTTTCAGGATTTGAAACAGCTCAACTGGAATTCCATCATCTCCACTAGCTGTGTTCGTAGCGATGCTTTCCAAGGTCCACTTGACTTCACATTCCAGGATGTCTGGCTCTAGATTAGTGATCACATCATCATGATTATCTGGGTCATGAAGATCTTTTTTGTACAGTTCTTCCGTGTATTCTTGCCACCTCTTCTTAATATCTTCTGCTTCTGTTAGGTCCATACCATTTCTGTCCTTTATCAAGCCCATCTTTGCATGAAATGTTCCCTTGGTATCTCTGATTTTCTTGAAGAGATCGCTAGTCTTTCCCCTTCTGTTCTTTTTCTCTATTTCTTTGCATTGATTGCTGAAGAAGTCTTTCTTATCTCTTCTTGCTATTCTATGGAACTCTGAATTCAGATGCTTATATCTTTCCTTTTCTCCTTTGCTTTTCACCTCTCTTCTTTTCATAGCTATTTGTAAGGCCACCCCAGACAGCCATTTTGCTTTTTTGCCTTTCTTTTCCATGGGGATGGTCTTGATCCCTGTCTCCTGTACAATGTCACGAACCTCATTCCATAGTTCATCAGGCACTCTATCAGATCTAGGCCCTTAAATCTATTTCTCACTTCCACTGTATAATCATAAGGGATTTGATTTAGGCCATACCTGAATGGTCTAGCAGTTTTCCCTACTTTCTTCACTTTGAGTCTGAATTTGGTAATAAGGAGTTCATGATCTGAGCCACAGTCAGCTCCTGGTCTTGTTTTTGTTGACTGTATAGAGCTTCTTCATCCCTGGCTGCAAAGAATATAATCAATCTGATTTCGGTGTTGACCATCTGGTGATGTCCATGTGTAGAGTCTTCTCTTGTGTTGTTGGAAGAGGGTGTTTGCTATGACCAGTGCGTTCTCTTGGCAAAACTCTATTAGTCTTTGCCCTGCTTCATTCCGCATTCCAAGGCCAAATTTGCCTGTTACTCCAGGTGTTTCTTGACTTCCTACTTTTGCCTAATCTTTATTGAGTCATAAATCCAAGAACCTGTGAACAGTCTGAACCCTCTTCAGAAAATGCACAGAAAATTATTTGTAAACAGCTGCAGGGTTTTGTGGATACAGACCATGAAAGACATAAAATATAGTCTGTTTCACTCAATGGAAAACATTTAGTTTGGCAGAATCACTGAGAGTGAACATTATTAATGTCTCGTGAGCCTATGAAGACCGGAGCCTCGTGAGTGACCCCTGCCTTGTGCCCAGAGTCCGTATTTCTGCTTCTGCAAGGCCTTCAGGCAGCAGGGGGAACATGACGTGCAGAGGGAGCGGGGAGGAAGGTACCGTGGTCCAGAATTCCCCGTAACCTTGGAGGCCGCCCCTTGAATATTGGGAGGATCAGGGCCCCAAAGCCAGTGCCGAAAAGAGGCTTAGGGCCAAGCAAGCCTTCGAGCCAGGGTCTGTCTCCAAGTGATGCTCCCCCAGGGCATGGGGGCATGGGAATGGCACCCAGGCGGGTTGGAGCCTGGGCCCTGCCAGCCTCAAAGCTTTGAGTCAGGAAATCCGGAGGCAGAGGTGGGGGACGACATTGCCACATCTCTCAGCCCCTTCAAGACCCCCAAGGCAGGAAGGCTGCCCAGGCCTCACCAGCTTCCCTCCCAGGCTCCTTCCTGGGAGGAAGGGGCTGCCCGTGCCCGCGTCAACAATGCAAGGGAGGGAAGGAGTTGGGCAGGTGTTGCAATCGGCAGCCCCTGCGCCTGTCAGAGACGGAGCCATTAACGACAGGGTTGGGGACAGAAGCCCGCCTGCGGCTGTTTTCAGGAACTTGCCTTGAAGAGGAGAGCAGAGACGGGGAGGCCGGGCGTGTGCCCGGCCGGCCGCAGGCTCCAGCGTGAGTAGGGGAGCCCCTGGGAGGGCTGGGCCTGGGAATGATGGGACCCTGGAGTCTCAGGTCCAGTCCCTTCTCTCTGCCAAGGGCGCGTGGCCCTTGGTAACCTTGGACCAGCACTCCAGCCTTAAGAATTTACCCCTGGGAACCAGGAGCCCTTGACACTGAGTCTTTTTTCCCAAGGTGCCCCTACTTTTTCGGGGGGTGGGTGCTGCATTTGGGAAGTCACAGACAGACAAATATCTCTTTGGGACACTGAGCTGGGCTCAAGAAAGGGCTGGATTCAGGGAAAGTTATACTCATTATTTGCCTCCAAGTCTCTGACAGCCTGTGTCTTAACTGCTTCCAGTCTCCATGTAAATTTCACACCATGTAAATTTCTCTCTTTCCTCCTCAGCCCTTCTCTGGCTTGCTTGGCTCTGAGCTCCTGTCTGTCTGTCTCAGAGTCTCTCTATGCCTCTCTGTTTGTCTCTCAAGGGTCCCTTTGTCTCTTGAGTCTTAAACTCTGAGTATCTCTTTCTTCTCAGCCTCCGAGTGCCTCCGTCTCTGAGTATCACCATCCCTTGCCTCAGGCTCCTTTCTCTCTCCCCCTCAGTCTTTCTCTCTGAGATCTCTCTCCAGCATTTTGGTCTGTGCATCCCACTTTCCTACTTTTTCCACCTGTCTTTCTCTGTCTGAACCACATCTAGGAAGTCCTCTCCCTGTTCTGTCCCAGCCCCCTCCTCTCCCCAACCCTCTTCCCAAGAATCTTCACGTGAAGGGGAGTAGAAAGAACAGGGGAGACAGGGGCGTGAACTGGAGAAGGGGGAGGCGAGAAGGCTGAGTGTGATGGGATGGAAAGGAGAGGAAAGCAGAAGGGTGGTGGGGAGCAGGGGTTGGTGGTGCAGTGACCCCAGGGGACAACATGGCATGCTGGGACTCCAGAGTCCAGAGAGGGAGCAGGGATGGCTGGAAGCAAAGGGGGAGACTGGGAGGCCAAGGAGCAGGGAACCCAGAAACGGGGCTTTGAAACATGAAATGTGACACAGACAAAAGCGAGGTGGCAGTCCTAGGAGGCAGAGACCACACAGCTGGTAAGCAGGCGAGAGAGGTACTAAACCATGCTGGTTCCATGAGGGGGTGTCCTGCTTTACGGCGCATGAAAGTAACATGGTTATGGAGCGCTTCCTCTACGCAAGATCTGTGCTAAGTGCCCTTATCACGGACCATCTCATTTCATCCTCACCCCGACCCGGAGAGGCAGGAGCTATTGTTATCCTTCCTTCACAGATGGGGTAACCGAGGCTCAGAAAGGTGGAATAATCTGTCCAAGGTCGCCAAGCTGGTAAGTGGTGGACCTGGGGTTCAGATGACTCAAAGCTGGGCCCCCAGAAAGTGACGCCATGCTCCACCTGGTCCCAGATCCCACTCGGCTGGGGTGGGGAATATCCAAGGTTGCCATGGGTGACCAGGGACTGATACCCTGTGCCAACCCCTGGCAACCCAGGGAGAAGATGCCTGGGCCCTTGGGATTTGGGTTTGGGTTGCCTACTGGGAGCCCGTGGAGAGGGATAAGTGGTGCCTCACCAGGCAGGAGGGCTAGGAAATGATCAAAAATACATAGGAACAGGCACTAGTGTCCTGAAATCTGAGCCAAGGAGACGAACTCTTCCCCAACAAGTGTGCATTGGTGGATAGTCAAACCGGATGCTGTAGGAACAAGGTTGCCAACCACTAACTGGTAGACTGGGGTCCTCTGAACAATTGTGCGGGTTTCTCACTGCACAAAGCTGCCCAGAAAGTAGAGGCTGAAATCCAGCCTGTTCTCTAGTTGCTAGGTCCTTGTGTGGAGCTGCATTTGTCTAGAGAAAGGGATGCTTTTTTCCTGATTTGCAAAAAGATGACTTAGGGGCTAGCATCCACCTGGTATCCTGATACTGCAACATATAATGAGGGACCAGGGATTTAAGTAAGACCCCTGCAGGCAGAAACAGCTTTGGGTATCTGCAGTTATTCACTCCTCTGTCTTGGAGCGAAAGAAGCTTAATCTTTTCTGAGCACAGGGGATCGGTTGGGACGCCACCTACATGTACGTGTTCATGTAGGTACATGCAAAAGCTGGTCAGCGATTCCCACTGATCTGCCACCCAGACGTCAGTTAGTGCCGGAGGACCAGGTGTCTGGCCCCAAGACTCCAGTGGGAGCAGAGTGGAAAGGCTGGAAGCCACTCCAGCAATAGAAACCTTTGCTTACTTCCTGAGACTAATGTACTAATGCTCCCTCCATCTGGGCACTGTCGCCATGACCACAGGATATCTGGTCCCAGAAGGCCTCCAGAGGTCTGTGCCCAGAATTGGGGTATCCTCTCAACCCACCCTTCCCTTTAGCCATTGCTGTGGAAGCCAGCTTTTCAAGGTGCACCCTGTCCTCAGCTGTTCCGTGGGGTTGTCCCTTTCTGCCAGGCAGTGAGCGTTTCTGACTCTTTGAGCATGGCTTACCTTGGAGGACCTGCCCAGTACTCAGACATGTGCAATGTGATACGTGCCAGGGAGTTAATACCCCAAGGAACAGCCCTTGACCAACAAGGGGCAGGAACCGGTGGACAATGTTCCCATCCTGTCTGCCAGCCAAGTTCTGAGGCATGTTCAGCGTGGCTCCTTGCAAGATTCCAGCAGGATTGAGCCCCAGCTGTACCCAGTTTAATGATGTACCCTTGTGTTGGCTTTCCTTCTTACCCGTTTCATTCTCCCCTCTCCCTTACTCTGTTCCTGGAGTCTTCCCCCAAATAAACTACCTGCAGCCAAGCCTTCATCTCAGGCTTTGCTTTTAGCAGGCTGGGAGACTGGCTAAAACAGAAGGGAACGGGAAGAATGCTGTTCCCTGTGGCTCCCTTCCCTGCTCTCTCCTTAAAGGCACATATAAGAATAACAGTCATTTAAGAGTCATTTCCTATGTGCCAGGTACCGTGCGATGCCCTTGACTTGCATCATTTTGGGTCTTCCTCCCCAGACCCTATGCAGTATAGGTTTTTGTTACCTTCATTTTGCAGAGCAACCAGGTTCAGAGAGGTCAAGTAACCTGGCTGAAGCCACACCGTAGCAGAGCAAAGACTAAGCTCAGCTCTGACTCCAAAGCCCATGACCTTCACCACCCTCTCTGTCTCCAGGTGAGGACCAAGCCAGCACGATGGTGGGGCTGGGAGCCTGGAGCCTGGTGGGAGCTGCTCTGATCATCCTGCTGCTCCCCAGAAGTGAGTGTGGTCAGGGATGAGGGTGCCATGGGGTGGGGGGATCACAGGGAGAGATGCTGGGGATGGAGGAGGGGGTCATTTCCCTGCATTGTCACAGTGCTCCTGGGGTTCCCAGAGAATCGACTGGGCCACAGATGCAGGGTAGCTGGGCTCCCACACACAGACCTCTGCCAGCAAACCACCACCTCTGAGGAAAGGTGAGAGGACCTGGGCTAGCCAGCGTGGGGAAGGTGCAAAAGACCCAGGTCTTGTCTGCAAATCTCTACTGGGTTGTGTCTGAGTCCTGTGCAGCCTTCGTGGGCTGTAGAGGGATCAGGGTGGAAGCCGTGAAAAGGCAGGTTTAATCCTTAAGCAAGAAATCTCCAGGACTTCCCTGGCTTCCCTGTCGGAGTCCCCAGTGGTTAGGACTCCGTACTTGCACTGCAGGGGGCACAGGTTCAATTCCTGGTCATGGAACTAAGATCCAACACGCCACATGGTGCTGCCAAAAAAATAATAATAATTTTTTTTAAAAAATGAATCCCAGGCACAGCTCTCCAGACTATGGAGACTATCTTGAGAGGTGCAGAGCCTCCCATCTCTAGGGGTATGCAAGCCAAGGCCCAACAGGGGTCAGCAAACTTTGACGTCATTTTCAGCTTTGCAGGCCACATACAGTCTCTGTGGCATGTTCTTGCTTATTTGTTGTTTGGTTTGGCTTTTCACCCTCTAGAAATATAAAAAGTGTTCTCAGCTGGCAAGCCATACAAAACAGATCATCCTAGCCCTGTGGTAGAGGACTTGGTATTACATGGTGTTTTGAAGTAAACAGTTGCAAGAGTCCTGGTCTGAAATTCTGAGTCTGTGATGTGATAGGAGCCCTATAAACTTGCTCTGTGACCCTGAACAAATTGCTCCTCCTCTTGGGGCTTCAGCATCCCCATCAGCAAAATGGGCTGCAGAACAGCTGGGAGAGGAGAGAAGGCACTGTGGGCAGAGTCCAGTGCTTGTTCTTACTCCACACATATTCACCAAGGGCCTGCATGGCGCTCAGCTCTGGGAATGCAGCAGTGAGCAAAACAGCCAGGGATTCTGGCCTTGCAGAACCTATGGTCTAGCTGGGGGTACAGAGTAGCAAATCATCACGTGACTCTATAATTACGAAAGATATGAGCTTTGGGAAAGTTCAGGGGCCCTGGCATGGTCTGACTGGTCAGAACCCGGTCTGGTTCCTCACAAGATGCCTGAATGTCAACCAGGTGAAAGAGGGGTGGCAGAAAGGAAAAGGAGCACCTCTGAAAGGATCAGCAGGTATGAAGATCGGGAGACGGAGGGAACGTGGCATTTTCAGAGAATAGCATGTAGGCTAGAGGGACTGGAGCTGAGAGGCAGTGGTCTGGGCTGGAACCAGGAGGTTTAGGCAGGGGCCAGGCCACAGGGGTTGTGAGAAGGATCTAAGTCTTGGGCTGTGAGAAGGATCTGAGTCTTTAACCTAATCATAGCAGCAAATACTTACATGCCAGGGACTGTTCTGAGTGCCTTACGCATATTCTCACATCTAATCCTCCCAACATCACTAAGTTAAGGACTTTTTTATCTTCATGCCACAGATGAGAAAACCAGGGCACAGAAAATCTGGGTAACATCAAGGTCACAAAATTACTAAGCAGTAGAACCAGGTTCTAAACCTAGGCAGTCTAGTTCCAACATCCACGCTCTTATCCATCACAGCGCACTGCCTTTCAGAAGAATAATGTGCCATTGAAGTGCTGTGGTCATGATAGGGTAACAATCAGATATGAATTCTGGAAAGATTGCTGTGGCCGCGGGCTTCTTATCACTCTAACCATTGTTTCGCCATTGTTGGGGAGGGGACTGGTCTCCATCTGGTGGCGTGCTGGCGTTGGCTTGCAAGCACTGATTGTGTACCTCTTTTCCCAAGTTCACATTCAGTAATGTCAGCCTGGTAGCTTGAAATCAGCCCCGGTGGGAATATTTACACCAGGGAAAGCAACCCAGGCTACAAGCCAGGACCCGTTTCTCTCGGTATAGCAGGTTGATAAACATTTACCCCCACACCACTATCTCCATCTCAACTCGAGAGCCTCTCCCAATCTCTGCACACATCCTTGCCATTCCAGCACCTGCCCCACCCCCCCCTGAATCTTGGAGGGTAAAGCAGGAAGGTAAAGGTACTGAGTCTAGGAGGCCAGCTCTGCCAGACAGAGGAGTCACTTACGGCCCATTCTCTTCCACCCCAGGCCTGGAGCAGTGTGGGCATATCCTCCTCTCAGCCCCCACCGTCCGCCTGGGAGATCAAGTCACGGCCTCCTGCATCATCACCCAGAACTGCAGCCACCTGGGCACCGAATGGCGGATCGTATGGAAACTGGAACCGGAGCTTCATCCCAGGGAGAGGCAGCGGCACCTGCCGAATGGGACCCTGCAGTCCACCATCACCTTGCCCCACGTCAGCCACTCTCGGGTCCTGCTCTCCTGCTGCCTGCACTGGGGCAACAGCCTCCAGATCCTGGACCAGGCTGAGCTGCAGGCAGGCTGTGAGTCCCTGCAGCCATCCCCCCGCTCTGCCCCCAATGCCCTCCTGCCAATACTAATAAGAGCTATTCTTTCTTGAGCTCTTGCTCAATGAGTACTTTATAAGCATGATATCACATCTTTCCTACCAGTGGGTAGTATTACATAGCCCCATTTCACAGATGAGGAAACTGAGGCTCAGGGAGGGTAAGTGGCATGCTGTGTGTGCGTTAGTTGCTCAGTTGTGTCCAACTCTTTGTGACCCTATGAACTGTAGTCTGCTCTGTCTGTGGGATTTTCCAGGCAAGAATACTGGAATGGGTTGCCATTTCCTTCTCCAGAGGATCTTCCTGACCCAGAGATCGAACCCATGTCTCTTATGTCTCCTGCATTTGCAGATGGGTTCCTTACCATTAGCAAAGTTGCATGCTAGAGATCCCAAATTAATAAGGATGGAATCTAGATTTTTATCAAGCAGTGTGGCTCAAAAACCAGTAACCACTACTCCATATGGCTGCCGAGTAAGCCCAACTCCCCAGCCACAGGAAGGTGTCTCCAGGGAGGACATTCTCAACAAGGTGGGCATGCTCCTAGATTCTACCCCTACCCCAGTCTCAGCGTTCTGCTCAAACTGAGAAGGATGGATTTGTGCTGAGCCAATGCATAATGAAAAAAGAGACCAAGGTTCTTGTTTAAGAATCAATAATAGTGAAAATTAAGATTTACAGAGCACTCACATATGCCAGTTGGAGAAGGAAATGGCATCCCACTCCAGTGTTCTTGCCTGGAGAATCCCAGGGATGGGGCAGCCTGTTGGGCTGCCATCTATGGGGTTGCACAGAGTCAGACACGACTGAAGCGACTTAGCAGCAGCAGCATATATGCCAGGCACTGCTCTGAGCACTGTATGCCTAGTAAGCCACTCAGCCCTCACAATAACCCTAAGTGGTAGGTATATTACCATTACCCCCATTTTACAGATGAGGAAACTGAGGCACAGAGCCATTAGGTGACTTCAAGATCACACCACTGATGAGTGGCAGAACCAGGATGAAAACCCAGACACTACACTGTTACTGTCAAAAAGGGCGGAGTTGAGAGGGTTGGAGGCTCTGTTTACTTGTCCGTGTACGTGTGGATAACTTAGCTTACCCCAGGGCTGCCCTTCTGGGGTCACCCTGCATAGAGACAAAGGCATGGCAGATGGGTTGGCAACCCACTTGCCATGGAGACCCAGGGCAAGGAAATGCCCAACTGATCCCAGTGGGAGCTTTCTGAATGGTCTTACCTGAAGCCCTCATTCTCTCCACCCTACCCACAGACCCTCCCACTGCACCCCACAACCTATCCTGCCTCATGAACCTCACAACCAGCAGCCTCATCTGCCAGTGGGAGCCAGGCCCCGACACCCACCTGTCCACAAGCTTCACCCTGAAGAGCTTCAAGTGAGTAAGGGTCCTTATGCCAGCCCCATTACTTTGGGTTCTGGGACAGACCACAGGTAGGACTGTGGGGTGGAGAGCCAAGGCAGAGATGGGGAGGAGAAGGGAGCTTGGCTTTCTGCCCCCGCTTTACATCCAAGCCTGGCCCATTGGCAGGAGCCAGGACAAATGCCAGACGCAGAAGGATTCCATCCCTGACTGCGTGCCGGAGGACGGGCAGAGCCACTGCGCCATCCCCCGCAAACACCTGCAGCTGTACCAGAACATGAGCATCTGGGTGCAGGCCAGGAACGCGCTGGGGACCAGCGTTTCCCCGAAGCTCTGCCTTGCTCCCATGGACGTTGGTGGGTGACGCTGGGTGTGGGGGAGGAAAGAGGTCCCCACCATGAGCAGACTCAGAGACGCACAGGGAGGGAAACACAGACCCAGCAACAGACAATAAGATGCTGAAAGACCTGGAGGAAGAGAAGGGAGAAAAACAAAGTGGGATTCAATTGAAGACGGAGCTATGGAGACACAGACAGGGATGTGGGAGAAACACAAGCAAGGAGACACACTCATTCATTCTTCCAGCAAATTTCCTGAAGCGCCCACTCTGCGCTAGGCACCATTCTAGGGGCTGGGAATACAGCAGTAAATAACACAGCAAAAATCGTGCCCCCGAAATTTTGCCCACTTACATTCTGGTGGGCAAAGAATAATAAAATGTCAGGTAATGGTATGTGTGATGAGGAAATTAAGCCGGGGATGGGGTAGGGACAGCTGGGGAGAAGGCAGTCAGGGAAGGCCTCACTGAGAAGACAACATTTGAGAAGATCCTTGCAGGAAATGAGGGAGCAAGACACTGTATATTCGGAAAGTAAGTGCTCCAGACCGAGGGAACAACCAGTGCAAAGGCCCATGGGGCAAGAGTAGGAAAGGGAGAGAGAAGCAGGCTCATGGACAGAGACAAACCTGCAGAAACAGGATGACGCAGAGATGAAGGGACACAGAGAGAGATGGAAAGATATAGAGATACCACGATTGGAGACCCAGAGAAGAAATGGAACCACAGACAGGGAGACAAGGGGAAGCCAGGACAGAGCCCTGGAGGATGAAGCAGAGAAAGTGTCCGATAACTCCTCTCCTTGCAGTGAAACTGGAGCCCCCCACACTGTGGGCCCTGGAGCCCAGCCCTGCGGTGGCCCCACCCCAGCCAGGCTGCCTGAGGCTGCGCTGGGAGACCTGGAAGCCAAGCCTGTACATAGAACAGAAGTGTGAGCTGCGCCACCAGCCTCGGCTTGGAGAAGCCGGCTGGGACCTGGTGAGGCAGAGGGCAACCTGAGGGGCCTGGGATGGGGGTGGCTGAGGGGAGGGTAAGCTGAGCTGGCCCTGAAGGGCACAGAGGTCCAGGCCAACAGTCATGCCTGTCTTCCACCAGGTGAGCGGCCTGCCTGCCAGGACCCCCCAGTATGAACTCTGCGGGCTCCTCCCATCCACAGCCTACACCCTGCAAATGCGCTGTACCCGCTGGCGCCTGCCCGGCCACTGGAGCGAATGGAGCCCCAGCCTGGAGCTGACCACTGCACAACGGGGTGAGCAGGTGGTGAGGGGCTAGGAGCAGCCATCAGGACCCAGGCTGGCCTCCGGGGCCCTCCCTGACCCTCCCCTCCCACTCCCTCCACAGCCCCCATCGTCAGACTGGACACGTGGTGGCGGCAGAGGCAGCTGGACCCCCAGACGGTGGCCGTGCAGCTGTTCTGGAAGGTAACCCCCTCTGAAGGCCATCCCTCCACCTCTTCAGATTCAAACAGACCCCTGCAAGCTGGGGCTTGGGACTCCAGCAGGCCTGGCAGGCTTGGATGCATCTGTACGTGATCTGCACACACTTTGCTGGGCAGTGCCCTTCTGCAGAGACTACAATGCAGGACTCACCTTGTTAGGCGCCTGCTGCTCACACTGAGTTACTTTATCCTTTCCTCCCTTCTAGGACCTGGCACAGGGGGAGAAGGGAGGGAGGGAGGAGGACTGACTCCCAGTCTGGGTGGCTTAGTTCCGGGGACACGGACGCTCCATCTAGAAGCTCTCCCCCACTCAAGATGAGCTGCGCATCCCCTCGTCTTTTTCCTCCTATGCCCACTAACAGCCAATAGCCCTGGAAGAAGACAGCAGGCAGATCCAAGGTTACCTGGTTTCCTGGAGACCCTCAGACCAGGCTGGGGCAGAGCCAATCCTCTGTGACACCACGGAGCTGAACTGTACCTTCCAACTGCCTTCAGAAGCCCGGGAGGTGATCCTTAAGGCCTATAACACAGCTGGGACCTCGCATCCCACCCGCGTGGTCTTCTTGGAAAGCAGAGGTAGAAAGGGCCCACAGCTAGTAGAGTATGGTGGTTAAGTAGGTAAATTCAGAGGCTAGACTGCCTGGGTTCAAATCTAATCCTGTTACTTGTTAGCAATGAGATCTGGGCAAGTTGCTTACCCTCCCTGGCCTCAGTTTACTCATCTAGCAAATGGGAATGGTACAGTGTCTAACTCAAAGCATTGCTGTGAAGATTACATGAGTTTAGACATGTGCCTACACAAAGTAACTGTTCCATATGTGTTAGCGACTATTATTATCATTAACCAGAACCAAGTTAAGCTGGTGGCAGTGCCTACACACACACTCTATTCTGCCAAGGAAATGGGAGGGAAAGTTCTAAAGTTTTCCAGCTAAAACATAGTCCCTAGGGCTTCCCTGGCAGTCCAGTGGCTAAGACTCCACACTCCCAACGCAGGGGGCCCAGGTTTGATCCCTGGTCAGGGAACTAGATCCCACATGCCAGAATTAAAGATCCTGCAAGCTGCAACAAAGATCAAAGAGCCCCTATGCTTTAACTATGACCTAGCACAGCCAAATAATATAAAAAATTTTTTAAAAGTCCCTGAGTTCATTCTCAGGGGATCAGTCACTTTCACCCCCAGATGCCCCTGAACATGGGTCTTCAAGAAGTGAGATTAACAATAACAATAGCTAGTATTCCCATTTCCCAGCCATGTGACCCGAGACCAGTCACTTAACCTCTGTCTCCATTTCCTTATTGCTAAGATGGGGGCAGTAGTAGTGCCCCCAGTGTGGGACTGTTAGCAGACTCAATGAATTAATACACACAGAGAACCACACAGGGTGAGCTTTCATCACTAATTACCACAGCAGGCCTGTTTCATGTACCATCTCACTTACTCTGCACCATGACCCTCCACGGTAACAACTTTATTATCATCATTTCCACCTTACAGATGAGGAATCTGAGGCTCAGATGTTGTCTTACCCAAGGTCACCCAGCTTGTAAGTTGCAAAGGCCAGACTTGAACCCAGGTTTCTAGCTCTAGGCCTTTCTTTTCATCTTCACATCATCTCCTACTCTATCTCCAGGCCCACCCCTGGGCAGACTCCACACCACCGCTCGAGACCCTCATAGCCTCTGGGTGGGCTGGGAGCCCCCCCGTCCTCAACCTCAGGGCTATGTGATTGAGTGGGGCCTCAGTCCCCCCAGCCCCAACGGCAGTCCTATGACCTGGAGGATGGAGCACAACGGAAGCATTGCAGGAACCTTGCTGCAGGGTGAGACAGGCCTGGGGGCTGGGCAGATGGGCAGGGCCAGGGAGCAGGGGGAGCATTTTATCTGCCTGAACCACCCTAAAGATGTATATTACCTTGTTCTTGCACCATTCTCATCTCACGTCCTCCGAATCTGGAAGTCTTTCCTGCAGTCTAACTGAGCCTCTCTTTCTAACCCTGACTCTGCCAGCTTTCTAGCTCTCTCTCCCACTTGTTACCCCTTACCCCCACCAAATGATCTGAAGAAGAGACTGCAGAGGCCAGCCCTGAAGAACGAGGCTCAGGTTATCCCTGAAGTCTAAGGTTAGCCCCCAAGCCATCATCAGAGGCTGGCCCCTAACCAGAGCACCCACCCCATTTTCTCTCTACAGAGAACATCAGGCCCTTTCAGCTCTACGAGATCACTGTGACCCCCCTGTACCAGGACACCAAGGGACCCTCCCAGCACATCTATGCCTACTCCCAAGAGATGGGTTCGTTAGCCATGAAGTCTTTTTTTCAGAATTCCCTCCTCTCTCTCAAGGCCTGTCTAGGCCCTCCCAAAATCTGGAATTAGGAGAGAACTTTTTCTCCGCTCCCCCCTCCACCTCTGGCCCAGAAAAACGGTCTCTCTCAATCCTAAGATTACCCCTGGCTTACACTAGACCCCTGCAGCTGGAAAGAACTCAGGTGGTGGGGTGATGGAAACTGGGAAGTAAGCTCAGCAGAATTCAGGGAGCAAGTCTGGCAGAAACTGGTCAGGTGTCACATGAGTGGCAGAAATCAAATAGTGAACCAGACCAAACCAGGCCTGGCAGAAATCAGGAAGCAAGGCTTTGGAGTCAAAGAAAAGCAGGTTCAAATCCCAGCTCAGCCACTTATTAGCAGCCAGTGGGATTCAGAGAAAGTTCCTGAGAAAACGAGGCTTGGATATGAGTCCCCCTGAACTTTCTTATACCACCCACCCCCACAAAGTGTCCCAGTTCTTGGGTCTGGGGAGCCACAAGAAGTCCAACTGGGCTCCCGCATCCCCACCCCACTCCCCATCAGCCCCTGCATCTCTCTCTTCCGGCAGCCCCCTCCCACGGCCCAGAGTTGCATCTCAGGCACATTGGCAAGACGTGGGCCCAGCTGGAGTGGGTGCCCGAGGCCCCTGAGCTAGGGAAGAGCCCCCTTACCCACTACACCATCTTCTGGACCAACACTCAGGACCAGTCCTTCTGTGAGTCTATCCTCAGCGACCCACAGCCCCAGAAGGCCTGGGATGGGGTGCTCAGAGGCCTTGGGGAGGTTCAGCAGCCAGGCCCAGGCTCATGAGTCTCCTCTACTCCCAGCCACTGTCCTGAATGCCTCCACCCATAGCTTTGTCCTCCATGGCCTGGAGCCTTCCAGCTTGTACCATGTTCAACTCGTGGCCGCCAGCCAGGCGTGGACCGCCAACAGTACAAGCCTCACCCTGATGACCTTGACTCTAGGTAAGGGGAGAATGGGGCCTGGTCAGGCAAAGCTGTTGGGAGGGGGCCTAACCCAAAAGGCTGCCACTGTGAAACTAGATAAGCCTTGCCTGGGTCCTCTGAGCGGGGAGAGCCAGCACTACCCTTGGATCTTGGTCTGAGGGCGGAGGCCCAGCCCTGCCCTTGGAGCCCAGTCTGAGGGCGGAGGCTCAGTCTCACTCATGCCCTCTTACCTCTCCTGGCTTTCCCCTCACCGCAGAGGAGTCTGAGCTGCACATCCTCCTGGGCCTGTTTGGCCTCCTGGTCTTGCTCATCTGCCTCTGTGGGGCTGCCCAGTTCTGCTGCAGACCCAGGTGAGTCCTTCTGAGAGAGCTGACACCCAGGTAACCCTGCCTAAGGGAACTGAAGGCCCCAGTGAGCAAGGCTGGCTCCTCTCAGACTTGCCAGGCCACAGGGTTCAGGTCTGGGAGTCAGGCCCCCCTCCTTCTCCTCTCTGCATGAAGGGGTCATCCCTTCTGCTGCTGGGAGTAGGTGGGAGAAATGCTGGCAGGACAGGCGGGCATGCTGACCCAGCCTTCACCTGCCCTCTTCTCCAGCAGGAAGTATTCCCTCTGGCCGAGTGTCCCAGACCCAGCCCGCAGCAGTCTGGGTTCCTGGGTGCCAACCATCACGGCAGAGGTGAGAACACTGGAGGGAGAGGGAAATGGGTCTGAGGGTTAGGCTCCTGCCCCAGGCTCAAAGTGAAGGGATACTCCCCCAAGAATGAGTACTCAGGCCTTCCCATCACTTCACCTCTTTACAGAGCAAAGCAGACCTAAGGGTGAATCCCACCTCCACCCATTTGAAGCCTCAGTCACCTCATTGTGAAATGGGACAAATCACACACAGAAGCACTGGGGAGATTCACCAGGCTAAGTCTGAACAGCACATAGCACGCGTCCGGCACATATGAGGTGCTTTGCATCCTCTGAATAACCCTTTGCGTTCCAGCAAGGACAGCAGGAATGCCCCACCACCACCCCAGTGCAGGAAGGGACAGTGGCTGGAACAGACATCTGAAACGAACCAGGCCCTCACCACACATCTTTATGTCAGGATATCTTTCAGCTGCCCAGCCTTCAGGACCCTGGCATGCCACCTATCACCAAGATCACGGTGCTGGAGGAGGAAGAGAAGAAGCCACGGCCCTGCGAGTCCAGTGACAGCTCAGGGACCGGTAGCCTCTCCACCCTTGTCCAGGCCTATGTGCTCCAGGGGGACCCAAGAGTACCTTCCACTCAGCCTCCGCCCCAGTCTGGCAACAGCGACCAGGTGCTTTATGTGCAGGTGCTAGGCAGCCCCACAGGCCCAGGGCCTGGGCACTACCTCCGCTGCGACTCAACTCAGCCCCTCTTGGAGGGCCTCACCCCCAGTCCCAAGTCCTACGAGAACGTCTGGTTCCAGACCAGCCCCCTGGGGGCCCCAGAGCCCCTAGTCCCACATCCGGAGGATGACAGTATCTTTGAGCCTCTGCTTGACTTTCCTCTACTACAAGGACTCCGGGTCAGTGGGGCGGAGGGTCTTGGGGGCTTCTAGGGCTTCCTGGGACTCCCCACCTGGGCCTGCTCCTTGATAAGCCTGGACTATCCAGAGAAGAGAATGCCAGTAAGCCCATCACTAAAAAACCACTCAGCCCCAGGAAACGCAGAAAGGCTCCCAGCCTCCCCCTGTCTTTGACCCTCAGCATCCCTCCCCTATCTTCCCAATCTCCATGGACTGGGTCTCCCACTTCAAAGGCCAGACAAGGCTTGGTCCAGCCTGCTCACTAGCCTTTTTGTTTCCTATAATCGGTACTTGATTCCTATAATTCCAGTCTCTTAAAGCGGTTTATAGTCTGATTTGGTTTGGCTTGATTTTGAGCAACTCTTGAGTGTGCCTGAATCTCTATTCTTTTTCTTTTCGGAGCCCGAGCGATTGTAGGGGTGGGGTGCTCCTCAGAATCGTTTATTTATTTATTTTTTCTTTAATTCCTTCATTCAACTAGCACCTAGGCGCTGTGCTGGCAGCTGGGTTCGAAAATGACTAGGCTTAGTCCATCTTCAAAGAGTTCCCATTCTAGTGATGGAGACCCTGAAAAATGACCACCAGGGCACAGTGGCCGGGGTTACCAAGGCAGTCACAGATAACTGGGGCCGTGGCGAACAGACCTCGGAAACAAGTAACCCCTGTAAAGGAAATATAATTAAAAACAAAATCTCCCACCAGCCTAGAAAACCTGTCCACAAGGGTCGGCAAGGAAGAAAAAAATTTTTAATTGGGTGAGAATTAAACCAGAATGTCATGGGCAAGCAGCTCAAGAGTTTGCAAAGACAAAAAGAAGTCTTACACTTTTACACAGTGAAGCGGATACAACTCATTGCATACATTTTCTCAAGATAATCAATAACTAGTTCTCAAGCAAGAGGACTTGACAGCACTATTTGTCACACAATGGTCATCCTACATTCAGCTGGGAAATGGGGTAGCCAACCTGGGTTTGCTAACTGCCTTTATCCAAAGGAAAAATAAACTTCTCATATCTTTATAAGAGGAGGGAGGTTTGCAACTTGGAGCTGGAGACCAGCTCCTGCTCTTCCAAAGAAACTGGGAGACAAGGGCTCTATCTTTCTTTATGATTACATTTCAAACAGACCACTCCCAGGTCCCTGAGAAAGATATCCCTGAGTGGTAAAACTGGCAAGAGGCCTATTTAGCTTTTAAAAAGATTTACATGCATCTCAAAAGGGCAGAAAAAGAATTCAGTTACATGTATTCTAAAGTAAATGCTTTAAGAAAAGCAAAGAGGAGGAGAGTCTTTCTCTTTTTTGTACTGGGGGAAATTAAGGTATATTTTTCCTACTTTTAATTGGCGTTTGTCCATGCCTGCGTGCTCAGTGGCTCAGTCATGTCCGACTCTTTGTGACCCCATGGACTGTAGCCCACCAGGCTCCTCTGTCCATGGGCTTCTCCAGGCAAGACTACTGGAGTGGGTTGTCATTTCCTCCTCCAGGGGATCTGTCTCCTGCAACTCCGGCAGGCAGATTCTTTATCACTTAGCCACCTGTGAAGCTGGTATTTGTCCTTATACCCCTCATTTCACAAATATCAAAACTAATATTTCTTGAATACTTACTATATTCCTGGTACTTTGCACACAACTGTCTCAGTTAACCCTCTAACAACCTAAAATAAAGATACTGTTATTACCACTCCAATATCATGGAGTAAGTACACTGGGGCCCAGAAAGGTTGAGTGGCTTGCCCACAGTGACACGGCCAGCAACCAGCTGCGCTAGGATTCCAGCCGTCCAAAATCGCCGACCTCAGTCACCACGCTGCAATGCTGCCAGAGGAGAGGCTGAAACCCGGCAGTTCTTACAGGGCCCCATCCTGCACTCTGGGGGGAGAGGGAGAGAGGGGATGGAAATACTAAGTCGGGGGAAGAAGACCACTGACAGCCCCACAGGAAGCCCCCAGGATAACTCGTCAGGAAACTGGAGTGGGATTAAGGGCAGGATGCATGATCAAGAAAAGGTGTCATTAGAGTTGATACAGCACCGCTCGCCACTAACAGGGCCAGGCAACCAGTCTCGCGCTGCTGCTGCTGAGTCGCTTCAGTCGTGTCCGCCTCTGTGCGACCCCATAGACGGCAGCCCACCAGGCTCCCCTGTCCCTGGGATTCTCCAGGCAAGAACACTAGAGTGGGTTGCCATTTCCTTCTTCAATGCATGAATGTGAAAAGTGAAAGTGAAGTCCCTCAGTCGTGTCCGACTCTTAGCGACCCCATGGACCGCAGCCTACCAGGCTCCTCTGTCCATGGGACTTTCCAGGCAAGAGTACTGGAGCGCTATAGCTAACCAGACCTCTCCGCTTGACCCAACTCTGCGTCATCACGGAGGCCTACCTGCCAATCCATCATCTCGGTCCTCATCTGCTCCGGTCTCGCAACTGCACTCGATTGGTCGAGCCGGAGCCAACATGGCGGCGCCCGTGTAACCCAGTCCATACCGCGAAGGCGACGCGGCCGTGGCGCGGGTCCCTTGGGGGTCAGAAGTCACCATGCTGAGGGCGGCGTGGAGGGCGCTGAGTTCGATTCGAACCCAGGCGGTGACACAGCCCTCAGTCCTCGGGCTGCCGGGCGGAGGGTGCGCCAAGCTTCTCTCCGTCCAGCGGGACCTTCCCTCAGGTCCTAGAGGTGAGCGGAGAAGCCGGACAGCGAGAGTAGAGAAATAGAATTGGAGTAGATAGAGGGTATGAGTGGAAAGAGGCTACTCGGGGACGGTGTAGCGGCAGGAGAAAAAGTGGTGGGTGGGAAGAAGTGAGGTGAGGTGGGAGAGACACGGAGCATCCTGGTGCCGAAGAAATGCGGCGGCGGTTCGGCACAGAGGAAGGGTAATGCGACGGCTATAGACCAGAATCACGGCTGGACTGTTGAAGGAGACGGACCTCAGCCCCCCTTTTTTTTGCGTAGGTCTCGTCCTGCAGGCCGCCCGCGGATATGCCACCCAGAAACCAGGTAGGAACTGGATGCGACTTGAGGCGGAAGAGAGATTCAGTTACCTGGAAGGCTTGAGGTGGCTACTTAGAGCCACCCGGAGACGGGGGTGGAGGGGTGATGGTGCAGAGGTCCTGCGAAGAAGCCCGCATTCACCTTACAACAAAGTCGTGGGCCTGGATCCTGCATGAAGGGCAGGGGGAGGGGACGATGGGAGCAGGAGCTTTTAGAGTGGGCGTGAGTGGAAATGAACCATTGGCGAGGCAAGGGGCTGACACTACCGAGGCGTACCTAAAATACAGCAATTTGTGTCCGGCCTTCCCAGGTGGAGAGCCTGGTTTCCTATCCCCAGGCAGTCTGCATAGCTGTTCAGATCTCTCTTACTAGATGTTAATATTATTTGCTTAATATTATTAGTGTAATGGCAGAGCAGGGTCAGAGTGGAGAGGACAAGTTGATCTCTGCCTTGTGTCTCCCTCACCTGCAGGCACACACCAAGGCTGAGGCTTTCTTGTGATCTCTGTCTGTTGTTTACCTTTCAGACATCTCCTTAAGTAAGCCCCTTATTTCATTCATGCGGTCAGCCAGCGAGTATTTGTAGAGTGTCTGTTCTGTGCTGAGCCACAGGACCAGACTTGGGGGGAATCAAAGGGAGTCTAACTCAGTCCGTCCACAGGAGGACCCATCCTAGTGGGACATCTGATAACTGTAGAGCCAGACAGGTGTGTGAGAGGCACAGGCACAGTACAGGGTCTTGGGAAAGGCTGTCTACTCCCAGCATGAAATATCAAGGCAGATGTCCACAGGATTTACAGAGGAGAAACTGAACCCGGAGATACCAGTGCCTGGCTTGAGACCCTGGATGTCTCTGACAGAGGTGATGGGAAGAGCCAAGTCCAGGAGGATGGGCAGTGAGAGCTGACTCTGGGTGTTTCCCATCCTTGCTCTTGACAGTCCAGCAAAGCCAAGAAGATGACCCGCCCCCTTCCACGCTGCTGAAGGACTACCAGAATGTCCCTGGAATTGAGAAGTAAGCAGGACGAAATCTCTTTGATGAGAGCCCTGGGAGGATTGGCAAAGAGAGGGCTTCGAAGGGAGATACCTGCTGGAGCTGAAGTTTGACTGTGAAACAGGGCAGAGAAGCCCAGGCATGGTGAGAGTGAGTGGGCAGGTGAGCCAGATGGAGCATACCTGCCTGCTGTTTTTATGCTCTGGGTAAAGACCCTCTGCCATTAGATACCAAGGAGGCACCGTGCCTCACAGGTCTTTGTAGAAATCTTGCATCTCTCAATCCTGTGAGGGAAGACATGGTGTTCCCATTTTGTAGATTATCAGACTCCCCAGTGTCATACAGCTTCTAAGGGGAATCAGGGCTGAAAGACATCAAAACCAGGCCCCTGTGCTCAGCCCCTGTCCTGTGCAGTGGGAGCTGGGCAGTCTGTCCAGTCCCTCCCACAGTGAGTGTGACAGGAGAAAGAAACAATGACTGTCGAATTGAAGTGTCTCAAGACAGACTGAGCCGTATCCCAGCTAAAATGGAAATCTCTTTTTGCCCTCCCTGCAATGAGCCTGGAACACTCAAGCTGACAGCCCCAGTTTTCTGTTACCACATCATTGCATGTTCTCAGCCTAGCAAATCAGATCCATGCTGACTTAATTCCTGAGAAATGGCACCCCACTTCCAGAGAGGGTCCTGTTGTAAAAGAAATTTTTAACCATTCTTGCTTCTCAAACTAAAATGAAAACAGCATTGCTTCTCCTTCCCCCTTTCCCTCCACACCTGTCTCTCATTGCTTTGGTTTTTCCCCACAGGGTTGATGATGTTGTGAAAAGACTCATATCTTTGGAAATGGCCAACAAGGTGAGTGGCCTTTGCCAAGCTTTGACCTCTCTTTGTCCTCCTCTGGAGACTGCCTCCTACCCTGGTAGCACCCCCCAGCCCATGCTTCTCAAGTCAAAGTGCTTATCCCACTGTCAGGCTGTACCCACTTGTCAGTACCCCAGACTGAGCATCTCCAGGGCAAGGACTAAGGGTACAGCTTGTTCCTCGTTGTACCCTTAGCACCTGACAAACAGTAGGGATTCAATAAAAATCTGATGCCTGCATGAGTGAGCAACATTCATCCAACATTCTGCTGTCAGGGGCATTGGCCTTAGGCTCACCTAGATGTGAACAGCCATGCGATTGGCCAGAGGCCATACCCTGATGAGCTGAGTGAAGTCAGTCCCTGAGCCTTGTGGCCTGGTTGCTATGACCGCAGCCCTGTACTTGGAGGCGTGAGGGCTAGTTCTTAGCAGTTGGCAGACCTGACAGATTCTCCCTCTCTATCTTCAACAGAAGGAAATGCTGAAAATCAAGAAAGAGCAGTTGATGAGCAAGGTCGTGGAAAACCCGAAGGACACCAGATCCCTGGAGGCTCGAAGTTGGTCGGGGGGCCCCTTGGGGAGTCGGGGTGCAGGATAGTCTGCTAGCTGGTACTTGATTCAGGGCCCTCATCTGCAGATGCACTGGTATTAGAGGTGGCTTGATAAAGGGAGAGATGGGAAGGAGGACCAGGGAATGCTGGACTTGGTTTTCTGAGCTCCGTGCTGTAGTCGTATCTCTGTTTGAGCTCAGGTGACGTTCCTAAGGAGCCTGTTCCTCTCTGCGCTCTGCAGCTAAGGTGGTGTGAAAGGGCGTGTGGTCAGGGCCAGTGTCCCCACGGCACTCTCTGCAGTGCTCCCAGGACACAGTGTACCGCATACGGGAAGGGCCTTCTGTAGCGACAGCCTCTCCTTGGGGCCATCTTCTGCTTTTGCCTTTGTCCCTATCTCTGCAATACAGGCTTGAGCCACACAAGAGGATACCTGAAGGAAGGATGTTCTGAGGCTTAAAGAGATGAATGGGAGCTGATAATTCTGAAAACTCATTAGTGGAAACACAGAGATAAGGATGGCAGCTGGGGGAAAGAGGCAAGGAGGAGACCCTTGACAGTTAACCTTCAGTTATTGCCTCAGCAAGGACCTCTTGGGCTGTTTTGAATCTGTAACCGTGAGAGCAGGCATTCCAGACTAAGTTTAATAGGAACGCTCTAAAGTTTTACCATTAAGAATGCTGATTTGGGGGTTTGGGGTTTGGCAATGAGACCTTCATAAGATTAAGGAACTTCTTTCCTCAGGCTTTGCATTCTAAAGGCAAGATATTCCAAAGTCTTTTGAGCTTTTAAAATTCAGACTGCTCTGGGAATGTGGAGAGCTGTACAAGAGCTTTGGTGATTGTTATTCCTTGAGGTCTTAAAACATAACCGAGGTCTGGCCCTTCCTTCCTCTGTGCCTGTCTCTCATCCTCTGTGGTTTGTGGTTTCAGTTGTTGCCTTGACTGTCAAGATCCGCAGTTATGAAGAACACATGCAGAAACATCGCAAGGTAACCCTTGGGCCTCACTCAGAGCTAAACGTCAGCAGCTGTAGGGAGAGGAGCCTGCGCACTGAGGGGCTCCGGGTCCGAAGAAGCAGCTTGAGAAGCCAGGTGGCCAGAGCAGCAGAGCACCCGCCCCTCAGCTGCAGTGGGAAACACTTCCCTCCCGCCTTGCCTCCAGAGGAGACGAGGGAGCCTTACAGGGCGGGCTGAGGGTTGTTAATGGTCAAAAAGGGCACAAACTTCAGAGCAAGGGCACAGTGTGTGGCACACAGGGGCGCTCAGTAGTTGGTGAGTGCATGAGTGGGGTCAGATTCCCCTGGGTTCAAAACTCAGCTCTGCCACTGCCACTTGACTAGCTGTAGGTCTCTGGGGAAGTTACCTGTCCAAGCCTCGGTTCTCCTGTCTGTCAAATGGGGACCGAATTAGTACCTGCTGAGAGGATTGCAAGGACCGTATGAATATAATGGCAGCCAACATGAGGCCTATAGCCTCATACTAAATACTCTGTGTGCACCAGTTCATTTAACCCTCATACTCTTCTTTGTAGCCCGTAGTACGGAAGAATAATCTAGGCGTGGCATGATTCAGTTACCCCTGCAGGCACACCACTAGGAAATGCTGTGCTGGGACTTGAAACTTGGTGGTCTTGCTCCAGACCCACATTCCTAACCCGTCTGCCAGATCTCAGCACAGTGTCAGACGCAGAGCTGCTGTAATGAAGCAGTTGCTGGTATTTTTAATAAACATACAGTTGTTAACACAAACTGGTCTGGCTCCATGCCTGGCACCTCTCTTCCCTGAAACTAGTTGAGCTACTCCATGAGCTCAAAGTTGGAGTATGGAACAGCAGCCCAACTGAGGAAGCAGTGTTTCGCTGCAGGCAGGGGTCTCCTTGGCCTTCCCTCCTCCCACCCCAGCTGACAGTGTGCTGAGCTGTGGAGAGGCTGAGTGGGTAGGTGGAGGGAAAAGAGCATGAGACATGGAGTCTGACCACCAGACTTGGATTCCAGACTCACACAAGGTCCTGACCAAGCACAGTTCTGAAACTTTTAATGAATCAGTTAACATCTTTGAGCCTTTATTTTCCCATCTGTGAAATGGGCATGACACTGCCTAGCTCAGAGTTGCGCTGACATTTGCCTAAGATTGTTTCAGTGCCATGGTAAAATGACCATGCTGTGTTTCTGTGAAGTGGCACCCACTTATTTACATAATACTCTAATACCGATTCTCATACAGGACAAAGCCCACAAGCGCTATCTGCTGATGAGCCTTGACCAAAGGCAAAAGATGCTCAAAAACCTCCGCAAGACCAACTATCCTGTGTTTGAGAAGACATGCAAGGAGCTGGGGATTGAGTACACCTTTCCCCCTCCGTACCACCGGAAAATCCACCGACGCTTGGCAACCAAGAAGGCTCTGTGCATTCAGGTATGATTCAGAACTGCTGCTTTGGTTGGCCCCACTCCAGGACTGTGGTGGAGAGAGCAGAGGGAGGGGTCGTCTGAGTCTGAGCAAGGCATGGAGCTGGGCCTGAGGCCTTGTGGCTCCCAGGCCACCAAGTCCATGGAGAAAGGCTGGGGTGACCATCTGAGCGAGTCATTCCCCACCCCAGCTGCTTCGAGTCTGCAGTTTTGCATAGTATTACAAAGGCTTATCCTGTCCCCTCTTATCCCCAGGTTTTCCAAGAGGTTCAAAAACTGAAGAAGCAAAAAAGAGCCTTAAAAACTGCAGCTGCAGCAGCCCAGAAACAAGGCCAGAGGAACCCAGAGAGCCCTTCTGAAGCCAGACCAGAGGCAATCAAAGAAACCCAATAAATGTTGATAAAGTCATGTCTTGCTGCCTTGAAGAATAACAGTAGAGAAGGTGGGGCTCCTTGTGGCCTGGGACAAGGAGGAATTCACTCGTTCATGCAGCTCTGGGGTCCTGGGGGTGTCAGAAGCAGAGTCCCTGCCCTCAGGCACCACGGGACACATTCTCATCACACACCTCAACACACACTCAGGTAAACAACCCCCTGTCATCCAGGGGCCGTTCAGTGGAGGCGAGACCGAGCACACGGTGGCACAGGGGAAGCAAGGCTGACTGGCTGCTGGGTGAGGAGGCCAGTGTCGGAGCTGCCTCTGAACAGTTGCCTAAAGGATGAGTGGCAGTTCACCAGGCGGGAGTGGGGAAGGAGGGCGTCCCAGGCAGGAGGGATTACAAGTGCAAAGACAAGTGTACGAGCGTGTGCTGCACTCAGAAGAGCAGCAGAGCTGGACACACAGCTTGACAGGTAGGCTCCAGCCGGGCTATGAGAGGCTTCATGTGCTGGCTGGGAAGGAGTGATGATAAAGTCTGTGTTTCCATTAGATCCACAGCAGCAGTGTAGAGCTGGACAAGACGGGGAGAGATCAGAGTGATTAATTGCGGGGAGGCAGGGGTATTGGTGTTCAGACTGAGAATCTGAAAAAAGTCTGACCCTAAAACTGCACAGGTACAAAACGTTGCTTATAAATTCTGGGGCATTACGGACAACTCCCTGCCCACAAAGCCCACCCACTTACACCAATTCAAGTGCCAAGGCCTTGAAGCCTGAGTATGCTTAGTATGTTTGAAAAACCCAAAGAAGACTATGGGACAAGCTGAGCCAGCAAAGAGAAGAGTAGGAAGAGATGAGGTCAGAGGAGTTAGCAGAAACCAGATAATACGGAGCTTTTGGGGTGTATTAGTCTGTTCAGGTTCCTGTTTTAAAGTGCCATAAACTGAGTGGCTTAACAGATTTATGTTCTGTTCTGGAGGCTAGCAATTCCAATATCCAGGTGCAGGCTGATTTGGTTTCTGATGAGGAATCTTCCTGGCTTGTAGATGGCCACATCCTGACTATGTCCTCACATGTGAAGGGAAGCAGGAAAATGAAGAGAGAGAGAAAGAGAAGAGATTGCTTTTTCCCTTCTCAGTTCAGTCACTGAGTTGTGTCTGACTCTGCGACCTCGTGGACTGCAGCATGTCAGGCCTCCCTGTCCATCACCAACTCCCAGAGCTTACTCAGACCCATGTCCATTGAGTCGGTGATGCCATCCAACCATCTAACCCTCTGTCGTCCCCTTTTCCTCCTGTCTTCAATCTTTCCCAGCATCAGGGTCTTCTCACATGAGTCAGTTCTTCACATCAGGAGGCCAAAGTATTGGAGTTTCAGCTTCAGCGTCAGTCCTTCCAATGAATATTTAGGACTGATTTCCTTTAGGGTGGACTAGTTGGGTCTCCTTGCAGTCCACGGGACTCTCAAGAGTCTTCTCCAGGGTGGGGAGAAAGGGAACCCTCTTACACTGTTGGTGGGAATGCAAACTAGTACAGCCACTATGGAGAACAGTGTGGAGATTCCTTAAAAAACTGGAAATAGAACTGCCTTATGACCCAGCAATCCCACTGCTGGGCATACACACCAAGGAAACCAGAATTGAAAGAGACACATGTACCCCAATGTTCATCGCAGCACTGTTTATAACAGCCAAGACATGGAGACAACCTAGATGTCCAGCAGCAGATGAATGGATAAGCTGTGGTACATATACACAGTGGAGTTATTAGCCATTAAAAAGAACACATTTGAATCAATTCTAATGAGGTGGATGAAACGAGCCGATTATACAGAGTGAAGTAAGCCAGAAAGAGAAACACCAATACAGTATACTAACGCGTATATATGGAATTTAGGAAGATGGTAACGATAACCCTGTATGTGAGACAGCAAAAGAGACACAAATGTATAGAACAGTCTTTTGGACTCTGTGGGAGAGGGAGAGGGTGGGATGATTTGGGAGAATGGCATTGAAACGTGTAATATATAAGAAACGAATCGCCAGTCTAGGTTAGATGCAGGATGCTTGGGGCTGGTGCACTGGGATGACCCAGAGGGATGGTATGGGGAGGGAGGTGGGAAAGGGGTTCAGGATTGGGAACACGTGTACACCCATGGCGGATTCATGTTGATGTGTGGCAAAACCAATACAATATTGTAAAAAATAAAACATGAAAACATTTTTAAAAAGTCTTTTCCAACACCACAGTTCAAAAGCATCAATTCTTCAGCACTCAGCTTTCTTTATAGTCCAACTCTCACATCCATACATGACTACTGGAAAAACCATAGCCTTGACTAGACAGACTTTTGTTGGCAAAGTAATGTCTCTGCTTTTTAATATGCTGTCCAGATTGGTCATAACTTTTCTTCCAAGGAGAAGAAAAGTTATTCTTCTAATAAGGGCATTAATCCCCTCATGAGGACTCTACCCTCATGACCTCACTCTCATGACCACCTAAAGACCCCATATTACATTGAGAGTTAGGGCTTCAACCTTTGAATTTGGGAAGAACAAATATTCAGTACATAACACTGGGGGAAAGACTTTTAGATTTCATGCTGAGCGAGAAAGGAAGCCAGAAAGGAAGGAAGGTGCATTATAGTGAGGTCCAAAGAGCAGCTGGAAACCAGAGACAGGTTTGGGAGTTACCTTTAAGGTGAAGCCATGGGTGTGAGTGAAATTGCTCAGGGAGGGAATGTGAGTGAAGAAAACAGGACCATGTCCAGATGGGAAGGATAATTTCTGAGGGCGTATCCTGAGTCAGGAGGGGCAGCTGAGGTCAAGGGGAAGGTGACATGATGGTGGAACAGAGGGCCTGGGGTCCTGAGATGAAAGGGTCAGATACCACCTCCAGGAACAGGAGGGAATGCCTGTTACAGGACAGGACTTGGATAGACACAGCTACTTTAGAGATGCTGTGCTGGAGGAGAAGGCGAAAAAGGAACACAGTCACAGATTCATGGAACAGGCTCTACAGGAAAGGCATTGTTTTAAGTGTTGCATTAGTCTCATTATCTCACCTAATCTTTAAAGCCACCTTTACCAAGCTTCCCCCCACCCCCCCCCGCCCCCGCCAACCACACTGCCACATTGGCGTAATTATCCTCATCTTACCATGAGAGAATGGAAATGCAGGCAGTTTGTTCAAATTCACACAGCTGGTTAGGGGTAGTCAAGGATTCAAACCCACATCTGTCTTGACTCCAAAGCCCATGTTCTGTTCATGATATCACACTGCCTAGGGATTAAAAGACGCTTACTCCTTGGAAGGAAAGTTATGACCAACCTAGATAGCATATTGAGAAGCAGAGACATTACTTTGCCAACAAAGGTCCATCTAGTCAAAGCTATGGTTTTTCCAGTGGTCATGTATGGATGTGAGAGTTGGACTGTGAAGAAAGCTGAGTGCCGAAGAATTGATGCTTTTGAACTGTGGTGTTGGAGAAGACTCTTGAGAGTCCCTTGGACTGCAAGGAGATCCAACCAGTCCATTCTAAAGGAGATCAGCCCTGGGATTTCTTTGGAAGGAATGATGCTGAAGCTGAAACTCCAGTACTTTGGCCACCTCATGCGAAGAGCTGACTCATTGAAAAAGACCTTGATGCTGGGAGGGATTGGGGGCAGGAGGAGAAGGGGACGACAGAGGATGAGATGGCTGGATGGCATCACCGACTCGATGGACATGGGTTTGGGTGAACTCCGGGAGTTGGTGATGGACAAGGAGGCCTGGCATGCTGCAGTTCATGGGGTCGCAAAGAGTCAGACACGACTGAGCGACTGAACTGAACTGAACAGAGGGGGAAAAGTGGTCTGAGAAGCTCTGGGAGGAAACTACACTCCAACAAACTCAAATGCTTTTAGCAACCAGGCAGATAGCATAGTGCATGAAGGCCAAGAGTAAGATAATGATGCTAAGCTGCTTATTACAGTCCCATCCTAGTTATAGTCCCTTTTAAGACAGTGCACAGACCAGCCAAGATCAAATCAAAGCCCTGGGCTGCTAGCTTTCAATCGCTGTATAGTATCCACTGAGATGTCAGTTAAGCACCAAAAACTCTTCATGATGAAGCAGTTTCAGTGGAGTGGCGAAAGCCGAATCCAATGGCAATGAAGTGGGTGATGGTGATGGGGGAAATTGAGGTTACAAGAGTAGACTATTCTTTTAAAACCTTGGCTTTGAAAGGAAGGAAAGTGGACTCCAGAAGGTGTGGGAAAAACTTGAGCTTATATGTTAAGGGAAGACTTTCCAGTGGTGGGTGTAGTTATCAGTAAGAGGAGGTGATGCTCCAAAGAGATGATGCTGAGTTTGAGTTCAACTGGATTGCGAAGTATCAAGGGAGTGCAGAAGAGGTCTCTGGAAAGGCAGTTAGAGCCAAAGTGGACAGGTTGAATGCCTCACAAAGGCATTTCACCTGTGATCTGCCAAACAGTAGAAAGCCACCAAAGGGATGTCATGCCAAAAGCCTGACAGGTGTCTTCTGAAATTTAGCCTAGCAGCCAGGCTCATGGAAGTTAGAAAAGAGCAGTTAATATGGAGAAACATGGTAATGCAGACAAAAAGAAAGAAATGTGAGAAAGATTTTGGTGGGAAAAGCAGAATTGGTGAAAGATAATAAGACCCAGGGGGAGGGAGGTGGAAAACAAGGCTCAGATTTCAAGTCTGAGCGGCTGGAGGGGAAGATTAGGTTTTAGAAGCATTGAAATTTACAGAAATGGTTGTTTATCAAAGTAAAAATGTAAAAGCAGATGATGAGAAGGTGATCCTGGAGCTCCAGATGAAGGTGAAGAACGTGGTCACTGCCCTCAAAACAGAGAAGTGGATTGTAGGCCTGCTTAACCGTGCAGGAGCTTCAGAGAGCACAGCATGCATCCTGAACAGGCCTGGTTTGCTTCCTGGTGCATGAAACAAGGGGCTTCATGCCAAGTGGCTTTTAGGGAGGAAATGCAAATAATTCAAGGACCTCTGGTACTTCCCCCACCTGAAAGTTACCATTTTGCTGAGGGCTTTCCTGGCATTTTGCATGATTTCAGTGATTCCTCTCTGCAACATGGGGAGATGGCTGTCCCCTCCATATTGCAGGATGAGGAAGTCGAGGTTCAAAACAACTGCCCCAAGTCACACAGCGAGGAAACTGCAGAGCAGGGATTCAAACCCAGGTCTGCCTGGAGAAGAAAATGTCAACCCACTCCAGTATTCTTGTCTGGAGAACCCCAGGGACAGAGTAGCCTGGTGGGCTACAGTCTATGGGGGTCACAGGAGTTGGACATGACCTAGCGACTAAACCACCAAACCACCACCTACGAAGGTGTTGCAGGAAGGGGGACCCCTTCTAGGGCCCAAAACTGGGCTCTTGTCTTACACTCGGAAATGAATTGTCCAAGGAGACACACGTGCTGACAAAGCAAGAGATTTTACTGGGAAAGGGCACCCGGGTGGAGAGCAGTAGGGTAAGGGAACCCAGGAGAACAGCTTTGTCACATGGCTTCCAGTCTCGGGTTTTATGGTAATGGGATTAGTTTCCAGGTTGTCCTTAGCCAATCATTCTGACTCAAGAGTCCTTCCTGGTGGTGCACGCCTTGTTCAGCCAAGATGGATGCCAGAGAGAAAGATTCTGGGAAGTGGTCAGACAGGTGGTGTCTCCTTTTGACCTTTCCCAAACTCTTTTGGTTGGTGGAGGCTTATTAGTTCCCTGTTCCTTACCAGAACCTCCTGCCGAAAAACAATTCATGCAAATGGTTACTGTGGTGCCTGGCCAGGGTGGGCGGTTTCAGTGCTTCCTATAATAAAGGTATAAAGGAATTGACTTCTAACCAAATTGAATCAAGTGATTCTCATATTTGTCAGGGTCACAAATCTGCCAATTCCTTTGAACTTACTGAGAAAGTCTATTAGAATGGAAAATCTGATTTAACTTGAAAATTGTGTTTTGGCTTTTGTTGGTAAAATTACATGACGTAAATAATTTTGAAGCTAATGTGATGATCATATTAAAAATTACTTAAAAACAACAACAGGCCTGTCTGCCCAGTGAGTGAGTGAAGTCACTCAGTCGTGTCTGACTCTGCGGCCCCATGGGCGGTAGCCTACCAGGCTCCTCTTTCCATAGGATTTTCCAGGCAAGAGTACTGGAGTGGGTTGCCATTTCCTTCTCCAGATCTTCCCAACCCAGGGATACGAACCCAGGTCTCCCACATTGTAGGCAGACGCTTTACCATCTGAGCCACCAGGGAAGAGCCCAGAGTCTGCTCTAAAAGAGTTCGGCTTGGGTTTTGTGGATCAGAGGGTAAATCTGCCTGTAATGCAGGAGACTTGAGTTCGATCGCTGGATGGGAAAGATCCCCTGGAGAAGGGACGGCTACCCATTCCAGTATTCTTGCCTGGAGAATCCCATGGATAGAGGAGCCTGGCGGGCTACAGCCCACAGGGTCACAGAGTCCGTCAGGACAGAGGCGACAAACACTTTCAATTTCCTCCTTTAGGGGCACGTGAGCACTCCGCCCTGGCGGGGAGAAGGTGGCCGCCCTGCAGATCTTCGCCCACCCTCCGGGTCTCAAGAAAATCAAAACCGGCGCTCAGGGGCCAAGGCGGGGGGAGCTCTGTCCAATCAACCCGGTAGGTCTTAGCCGCCCCGCCCAGTACGCGCTCACCCCCGAGTGCCTCCCAACAAACGGCCTGTTGATTGGCCTTCTTTGCCGCCTGTCGCGTTGCCTAGCAACCGGGCTTTAGGGACGCGACTAAGGGACCTCCAGGCCTCTGGCTACTAAACCTGGAGGCTCTGTACCAGACGCGCTGGCTTTCCGGCACCATGTCCATGCGGACGCTACCGCTGCTCTTCCTGAACTTGGGCGGGGAGATGCTTTACATCCTGGACCAGCGGCTGCGGGCCCAGAACATTCCCGGAGACAAGGCCCGCAAAGGTGAGAGGCTCCCGGCCCGCACAGCCAGCCCCGACCCCCTCAGCCAGACCTCTAGAGCCAAGCGCCTTTACAGATTGACCAACACCCCTGCACTCTGCGCCCTCATCGCCGGGGACCTCTTTCATAACCCACAGCCCCATCCAGACAGAACCCCTCATCAGCACAGTCCCCAAAAGATCGTTTCACCACAGAGGGATTTAATACCCCCATTGAATATTATGAGGGTACCTGACCTACCCCTATTTACTCATCCCCTTAAACTGGAGATGATTTCCCAACCTCTCTTGACAATTGATCCCTCCCAAATATGAGCGTCCCAGTGGTCCATCCGTGGTGGCACACTGCTAGTCGGAGCATCCTCTTTACCCCCAGGGAACCTTCTGAGTCTCCATTCCTCTGTACAGTATCCTCCTTCATAAACCGGAGGCCAGTCTTGCTAAGTTCAGAAGCTATTTCTAGCTATTTCTAGAAAGGTGGGCGTCTGAAATAACATGGATAAATAAGAAAATATAAGAAAGTTGTCTTTTCCCTTCACAATTGTTTGGAGAGAATGCAGTTGTGGAAATGATTATATGAGAGTTTCTAAAATGTAAAATCTGCCTCCCATACACACCACATCTAACCCCAGAGAAATGGCCACCCAGAACTCTTTGCCACCCTTTTTCTTTCCTTTTCCCCCCTCCTTCTCAACCAACAGCTGTTTTCACTAAGTTTCCTGGGATTAGGTATGAAGGAAATACTCTATTTGAAGATAGAGAAAGGAAAGTTGGTATAAAAGTAACTGACATAGCCGCTGATTCAAATATTTACTGTCTCCAACAGTCTCCGTACACTCAGTTGATGTTCAGCATACAAATGCAGATATTCACTGTTGTATCTGTGCAATTGAGTCCAAGTCCATGCATAAAGAAAAAGAGCTCCCTATAGCATACCCCCTCCATTAATTCTGTACACTGCTGCCAGTGAGCATTCTGACATTTGAATCTGTCCATACACCTCGCTATTGAAAACCCTTTGTCAGCTTCCCACTGCGGTCTGGATGGAGGCCAAGTCCTTGGCAGGACATTTCAGGGACCTTCCTGATCTGACCCCGTGTCCACCTCTGCAGTCCCAGCTTCCACCGCTGCCTGCCTCCTGCTGTGTATCTTGATACCAAACTGCTTGTAGGTCTCCATTTAAAGCATGCTCACTCATGTTTCCATGCTGGTAATTCCCATTCTACCCCAACCCTCCCATTTCCATGCTAGTCACTTCCCTTCCATCCTACATTCAGCTTAAGAATCATCTCATCTCCACATGGGAAACGGCCTGCGCATACTCCCATACTAGATCTGTGCCCCCCTCAACCTTATCGCTAGCCATATTATACTGAAATTGTCTGCATATGTGTCTGTCTCCCCCACGTGATTGTCTTATTCACCTTTGTACTCCAGCGCCTAGCATAATGCCTACAACTGAATAAACTAGTGCTCAGTAAATGTTTGTTGAGCTACTGTTTGATATTACATTGCTGTTTTTCCCTCAAGAGGGTTCTGTTTTCCTTGGTGCTGTTATGTGATTTCATTTAGGCTTTTGGCACCAGTGAGCTGATAGGTAGTGCTTGGACTGGTGGTCTGCAGTCTTGGAAGGCAGGATACATTAGCACTTAAGAACATGCTGTCTGGAGTCATACAGATATAGTTCCCAATTCCAGCTTTGCCATTTAACTAATTGTATAACCTTGGAGTGTAAACTCTGTATGCCTGTTTCTTTCTCCGTAGAAGGGGAATAATAAAATATACCTCACAGTGACTTCGTAAAGATAGAATGAGGTGATGTACTTAACATGTTTAACACAATGAGTAGCAGCTGTGGTCTTTCAAGAGGCGGTCTGGGCAAGACCCTGTGATTATACTAGGGGCCTGGCTTCCTTTGTGTTCAGGAGCTGCAGTCCTGGGTTTGCTGAGACGGCACCAGGGAGTTTCAGCCATCTTCCGTAATTCACATTCACACACTTTCCTTCCATGTTGAGTTGTATCAGATGCCACTGAGGTGCTGGGCAGAGCCTCCTGCAGCCCTTTGCATCCTCTGGAGGTAGGGCTTTTGACAAGTCTTTGCAGTAACTGATTCTAAACCTGGGGGATATGTCTTCCTAATGCAATAGCAACAAATACTTATTAAGCACTTAACCATGTACCATGGACTTCTCTGAACACCTTAATCCCCACAACTATCCTATCATGTAGGTAATACTACTATCCCCGTTTTACAGATGGGGAAAGTGAGGTCCATTTGCCCAGGTTTACATAACTAGTACGAAGGAAGAGTAATGGATTTGAACCCAGGTCATCAGGCTCTAGAGCTCATACTCTTCACCCACAACCTTCACGGCTGCCCTGTACTTCCACACTCGAGGGGACTACATCAGAATTTTTGCGGAGGGAATGGGGTGGGGAGGGAGTTGGAAGGTTGGGATGGAGAGGCTTGAAAAAAAATCCAGGATACCCACTGGTCTCATCAAAGAAATGACAGAAAATAGTTGGTTGATGAGGACATGCAGAAAATAGAATGAGAAAACAGGGCAAAGGGTGTGAGATTAAAGCAGTCAACTAGTCCTCACTGAAGCTCTGGATGGAAATCGTGTTTCTTCTAGAAGTTTTCACTGTCTTACACAACTAATTGGTCTCCTGGAGGCCATCCCACTCCCTTAAGTCCAGGGCCGATCTTGCAGTTTCTCCCCAGAAGGCAGCTCGCTCTAGTTTAGCCTTCAACAGAAAGGAAGTGCTCTCTCTGTGGGGCAACTTCTGACTGTTGCATACTGAATGAGGTCCCATATTTAAGCAATTGCCAGAATAATAAAAAAGTTGCCTTTGCCTCACTCCCGGAAGATCCCCTGGAGAAGGGAAAGGCTACCCACTCCAATATTCTGCCCTAGAGAATTCCATCGATTGTATAGTCCATGGCGTTGCAAAGAGTCAGACACAACTGAGCAACTTTCACTCACTCACTCACTCACCCTCTTACAAATACTCCTAAACAAGGCCCTCTTACCATTTGTTTGCCTTCCTCATTTGACAGAAGGGGAAACTAAGGCATGGGGCTATTAAGTGATTTTCCCAAGATATGCAGATCACAGAGTAGTACTGAGCAACTGAGTGCTGTGAGATACTATATTTTTATAGTTCCAATGTAACAGGAAGCTCTGGATAAGCCTTGAGCCTACCTTCCACTCAAAATATAAAGTGGAATTGTCACAAACAAGTCATCCTTGTTTACCTTCCCGGGATCCTCAGAAGGAAAGAGGGCCAGGAGCACACACAGCCCGACAGCGACCTCTGCTGGAGAAGAACGACACTGCCTGCAGGAGTGCCTGGTAGCCCTGCGCATGTGTTCCCCAGCTCTTTTATTTTGGTCGGCAGCAGGTAATCACTCTCCCTTAGGGTTGGTGAGCCCTTGGCAGCCCCCCTGTTGCCAAACACACCTTCAAGAGGGTTGCAGCTCTATCCCTCTGAATTCCCACGAGCCTTTCAGGGAAGACCACCTGTAAAATAAATGCCCTGAAATGACAGATGTGGACATTATGTCAAAGAAGCCAGCATCTGCTTAAAGAAGGCTAGAGTCTTGGTGCTGCTTCCCCAGTGTTTTCTCTCCAGAACCCTGAAACTCTGTGGGAGAAAGACGGTTAATTTTCCCAGAGGAGTCTGACCCTGCAATAGGAACCCTTTGTGGGTAGGCAGGACATGGCACTCGCTGTGCTTTCAGGAGGGTCTCTTAGGAGCTGTAGGCATTGCATACTGTAGGCACGTATATGCTAATTCAGAGAAGGCAATGGCACCCCACTCCAGTACTCTTACCTGGGAAATCCCATGGACGGAGGAGCCTGGTAGGCTGCATTCCATGGGGTCTCGAAACTGAGCGACTTCACTTTCATGCATTGGAGAGGGAAATGGCAACCCACTCCAGTGTTCTTGCCTGGAGAATCCCAGGAACGGCAGAGCCTGGTGGGCTGCCGTCTATGGGGTCACACAGAGTTGGGCACGACTGAAGCGACTTAGCCGCAGCAGCAGCATGCATGTTATAACCTCAGGAGTCACTTCTCAAACAATTTAGTGCAAATGTTCACAAAATACACCAAACTACAAAATGTTTTTAAAATGTGGTTGTGTGTAGAACTCTGTTTATCCATGAGTGGTTTTAGATTGAAATCTCTCCCAAAAAATCAAGGAAAGAAAAAAAAAAAAAGGCTCATCAAGAGCCTTTATGGGTGGCACCCAAAATTCTGAAATAGAGAAAGCAGAACTAGGAGAGAAGTCGGATAAGTGTTTGAGAGAAGTCGGATAACTATTTTATCCCAACAACCCTACTGGGTGGGTGTAATTATAATCCCCATTTCACAGATGAAGAAGCTGAAATTACACAAGCTGCTTGAAGTTATACAGCTAGTAAACAGCAGAGCCAGGTCTCAGCCCATTAAAGGGTCATGATTCTCACAGATTTCTCTAGCCAAGTACATTTTTCCTTATTTGGTCTCTTCTTGGTATTTCCCTGGCTACCTTTGTCCTCAGGAGCTTTCTGTACGGTGCTCCCATCATTATTTCCCTCTTTTTACATGGAAGTCATACCTCTCTGTATAAAAGGTAAATCAGAAACAAATAGTTTTTTTCTGTTAATTTATATTTCTAGTTGTTTTTTTTTTATTTGAGTCGTTCTGTAAGTAGTGAGTAGTTCTGAGTAGTTCTAGAAAGAGAACTCTTGCATTAATAAGAGAATCAGGTTGTAAAGAAAGAAAATTCTTTCTGTACCTGTTCTCAGGATTATTCTTCCTTGTGGAAGTTAGTGTTTTTAAAAACCTTATTTTGAAAGATGTCTACTCTCAGAGCGGTAGAGAGGATGGCTTCTTGAACCTTGCAAGGTAAATCCCAGGGTATTTCATCCTTCTGAGCTTCCTCTCCTCCTAGGCCACCCTCTATAAGATACAGCCTCCCCTAGGGCTTTTTTGGAACTTGTTATTTATCCTTCAGCCTTTTAAAAGCTTCAAATGGAAGGCAGAGTATTTGCGTTAAACATTAATCCAAACATGAAAGATAAAGTTTCGTAAGCCAGATCGTTGGAATTGGTATTTTTAAAGCCTCGTTGAAAATAACGTTCTTGCTTCATGAACCGGTGTTTTCTTTTTATATGCTTCATGTAGATGAATGGACAGAGGTGGACAGAAAACGAGGTATGCTACCTTGGGGCTGCATGTATCCAGTCTGCATCCACAGGTTCACCCAGTCCTTCCTCAGTGGGGCTTAGAGTGGGACCACTCTAGACATTTCCAAGTAAAAGAATAGGCGTGAGTTTCTCTTTAGCTGAGATATTGGTTATACAGTTGAATCTTTTAAATACAGCATGAAAGATGAAAACCAAGCAAATATTAGTCAAAGGACCCTATTGCACCTGAGGCATTTGTCCGTTTTTACCATTCCAAGCGTCGCAAGGACACCTGGGACAATAGCTACCTTTCCAGGTGGGCTGTCCTATTTAGTTGTCCTTAAAACAATCCTGTGATAGCATCATGTAGCCAAAGAGCTGTTCTCCTGAGCACACAGACATAGCTGTTGGGCAACTGAGAAATGTGGAAGCATGTGGCTGCATGGCCGACAGGCTTGAGCGCGGAAGGCATGACACGCATGCCCTGTGGTCTTATCATGCCAAATCTTCAATTTCCCCTTCACCTACACCCAGTAGCACACCTGAGAAAGCTGTTGAGTCCTCAGAATAAAACCTTCGCCTTTCTCGCCTTTAAATGTCATTATCTGACCCTGGGAATAGTCTATGCATGTCATCAGCCATCAGCCTCGATGTTTCAAGTGCTCTCTCCACACTGAGTACGCAGAGGAGATAACACATGTAATATTTAAAGGCACAGGCACTAGAATCAAACAGCCCCTTTCTCTTTTCAGCTCCACCCCCTGCTATGTGACCTTGGACTTTAACCTCTGGAAAACTCAGTTTTCCCCTTTGATAAATAGGGTGATACTTCAGCAAATGCTTTGTCCAGCCCGCCCGCACTAGCCTTTTGTGCTTGTTTGCTATCATTTCAGTTTCTTAAATTGGTTTATAGTCTGATTAGGTTTGCCTTGGTTTTGAGAAACTTGAGTATTCTTAAATCTCTGTTCTTTTTCTTTTCAAAGCCCTAGCAACTGGGGGTGAGGAGTGGGGTACCCTTCAAAATCATTTGACTATTTATTTAAATAAGATAATGAATAGAACATTCTAAGCCCAAGACTTACAACATAATAAGGCTTCAAAACATGGTAACCACCCAGAAATAGTAGCTTCTCTTTTTTACCCTTGGTTTCAAGTTGTGTATTACCATAAACAATAAAATTTACAGAAGTACTAGTTAAAAACGCAGTTGCTTTCATTAAGAGAATTATTTCATCAGGCCAGGCTCGAAGAAAAGTCCAATCGAAGTGGTTGGTAAAGTTTTATAATATTTCACAACCATCTCTCACCACTTCTCTTCAGCAATTTTTGGCCCACCTCTTGATGTACTGCAGAATTTCAGGTGAAAAGTGTGGATTTTGAAGACTTTTTGTGTAAGTAACTGAATCACTGGAATTTATCTTATATATCCAAAAATAATAAGCAGAAACTGACTTCATAAATTAGAAGCCTGATACGTTAAGAACTCAGTTATTGACCCTCCCAGTGCACCCAGGAGAAACCGCCCCTCCACACACCTGGCTTTAGTCTCCTGATGAAATCTGGCTTCTAGCACATTCCTGCCTCATGCAATTATGCCAAGCTCATGTGAGTGCCAAAAACGAACACCAAGACTAACTTACAGATCAGGTTGAAACTTCTCAGAGGAGTTCGCTGGTGGTCCAGTGGTTAAGAATCCACCTCGTAATGCAGGGGGTGTGGGTTCCATCCCCAGTCAGGGGACTAAGATCCCACATGCCGCAGAGCAGCTCAGACCACATGCCACAGCTGCTGAGCCCGCCAAGCGCCACAACTAGGAGTCTACGCACCGCGATGAAAGACCCTGCATGCTGCGGCTAAGACGCGGCCAAATAAAATACATATTAGTAAAGAAAAAAACTCAGGTTCAGCATACATACGGTGTGGGCTGCTACTCTTGGGCAAGGATAACATTCGCTTCCTCTCTGCCCACACCACCCCCCCGTGTCTGGCAGACAGTAGGCCCACATCAGCAAGTGCCAGCTGAAGCACACTGAGATGTAAGCATGTTAATTTGTGCCCCCATGCTCCTTCCAAAAAATTACAAGGTGGGTGCCCTGGGTGCCGGGCCCCAACTGCAAAACTGCCATCTCCCCTTGGGGGCATTTGTGTTCACTGCTCTGCCCACGGGAACAGGGCCTGCCATACTCTCTTCCCAGCAGAACTTTCTGGATGTTCTTATGCAAGAAGCCATGGTGATACAGAGCTTAGTCACTTCCCAAAGAAAAGGCTTCACTTTACTTTGCCAGAGTGGCTGACAATCACCTTGGGGCTTTCTTTCTTTTAGAACTGACTTATTTGGGTCTAAGCTATTTTCCTAGATCTTGCTAAAGGCTCAAAGACCCTAGAGACGTGACTCGGCACCTCAGTGAATGGGAGCTCTTTGTAATCATGAACATAATCAGAGCTGATGCAATTCTTTCAAGTGAGTTCTTCCTCTTTGGCACTCCTCCCTGGCCTCCATAAGCCTATGGAAAATTCTTCAAATTCCCTCTTTATTGAGGCCTTATATGTGGCTTTCCATGTGTAGCTATTTCCATGCGAACTTTACATTTATATAGGCTGCAGTAAGAAAAATGTCAGAAAGTCCAATTTATTGCAGACCCTTGCTTGTTTCGGAGAAGGAAATGGCAACCCACTCCAGTATTCTTGCCTAGAGAATTCCGTGGACAGAGGAGCCTGGTGGGCTGTTGTCCGTAGGGTCGCACAGAGTCAGACATGACTGAAGCGACTTAACACGCATGCATGCATTGGAGAAGGAAATGGCGACCCACTCCAGTGTTCTTGCCTAGAGAATCCCAGGGACGGAGAAGCCTGGTGGGCTGCCGTCTATGGGGTCACACAGAGCCGGACACGACTGAAGTGGCTTAGCAGCAGCAGCAGCTTGCTTGTTTAGGTTGAAGGCCAAAGGCCATGCTTGAGGCAAACCCAGAAGGGTTCCTGGGTCTCCAGGCTGGGCACAGTAGGGGGAGGTTAGTGCACACCGAGTGCACGCTGGCCTGGGCTGAAACTGTCCTACATGAGGGATACCTGTGTTGGCAATGGATCTGCTTCTTCCTCACTGATGGGATGGGGCCTAGAGTAAACTACAGAGGTCAAGTGTGGGTCCAATACTTCCGAAAGCAGTCGCATTCGCTCAGTTTGTTCTTTCGTGTCAGGGTGGGAGTGGGGAGAGGGAGTGTTTCTCTCCCCACCTTTCTCTATAACCCTTCCATTTAAGATTTAAGTACATCTAGCCCTCAGCTCCCTACTTCTCCCCAAAACTGCTCTTTGAGATGCTTTAAAATGCATCTGAGCCCTCAGGGTACTTCTGTTGGTTACTTACAGGTAGAAAGAGTGTCTGAAATCATGACCTTGCTCCACTCTCTAAGATACAAGGGTGACCATGGGTCACCTGCTGTGTCCTTTGTGTGGCAAGAGAAAGAGAGCTCTGTATCTTTCAGCAATAATCACTCAAGTGATTTTGTATTGTTCTTTTAAGTAGCCAGTTTTCTTTCAGATTTTAATTATTATGAATATATAGTCTCAGCATCCATATACAGTAGGCAGGAATATATCTGACTTAATTAAGAATAATCTGCGTTCAACCATATCTGTTTCTATTTCTTGTACCAAATGGTTTTCCTAGCCCTCAAATGATGTTATTTGAGTAGCACAAAATATCTAAATGAATGAGTGAATGAAGACCTAGAATTATAGATAGTTTGATTTGCACACACCTTAGCTTCCCTGGTAGGTCAGATGGTAAAGAATCCACTTGCAATGCAGGAAACCCCAGTTCGATTCCTGGGTCAGGAAGATCCCCAGGAGAAGGGATAGGCTACCCACTCCGATATTCCTGCCTGGAGAGAATCCTCATGGACAGAGGAGCCTCGCAGGCTACAGTCCATGGGGTTGCAAAGAGTTGGACGCAACTGAAGCGACTAAGCACACTGGACCTTTTATTCTCGCCACCTGGAAATTTTCCATCTGAACAACAGTATGGGGCATATCACTACAGTATGATGTCAGTATTATAGATCATACAGGGAAATTAAGACATCCTCAGATGGTGTTATGGAGAAGGCAATGGCACCCCACTCCAGTACTCTTGCCTGGAAAATCCCATGGATGGAGGAGCCTGGTAGGCTGCAGTCCATGGGGTCGCGGAGAGCCGAAGAGTCAGGCACAACTGAGCAACTTCACTTTCACTTTTCACTTTCATGCATTGGAGAAGGAAATGGTAACCCACTCCAGTGTTCTTGCCCGGAGAATCCCAGGGACGGGGGAGCCTGGTGGGCTGCCGTCTATGGGGTCACACAGAGTCAGACACGATTGAAGTGACTTAGCAGCAGCAGCAGCAAATAGTATTAATCTGAAGCACACATCTTTAGAAACACTAGAAAAAGTTTTAATCTCTAACCAGTGGGTAGGTCCTATGTCTATTTTTGTAAACTGTTTTGAAGAAGAAAAAAAAAATTACCATTTAGGTCCCATTTTATAAAATTCAAAGTAAAAATGTTCTAGACTTGCTAAACAAACAGAAAAGGTGATGCTGTTTCTCATTTTGAGGTGGATATCTAATCTGCAATGCTAATAGAAGTCTTTTCTAAAGAAGGAATAAATATGTTCTCTATCATCAAGTGAAATGTTGTATGTGAAAGTGGTTTGAACCACAGCACATTGCCACGTCTACGTTTGCCCTAAGATGGGCTCATAAGGCACTCTGGACCCTGCTTTCCACTGGGACACACATGGGGTTTCTCCCCAAGAAGCAGATCTCCAAGCGCACTGCATCCCCATACTACATAGGCCCTGCCCCTCCATTCCATCTGCACACAGGGAGCATTTCCTGAATAAAGCTTCCCCCAATGCTTTGTTCACCTGCATCCTCTCTTGTCTCTACAGTTATGAATGACATCATTTCAACCATGTTCAATCAAAAGTTCATGGAGGAATTGTTCAAACCCCAAGAGCTCTACTCCAAGAAGGCCCTGAGGACTGTCTATGACCGCCTGGCTCATGCCTCGATCATGAGACTGAACCAGGCCAGCATGGATAAGGTGAGCAGCTGCCTCCATCCCTGGGCTGTGTTTCTTATGGATTACCACAGACTGGAATCCAAAGAGATGATGTGTGCAGTGGTGCATGACAAAAGACAGGCACATGTAAACATGGCTTGTTCTTGAGTTTCAAGTTGGGAAGGACCTCAGAAGTCATCCGCACCAACCCCTCTGTTCAGTTCAGTTCAGTCTCTCAGCCATGTTCAACTCTTTGCAACCCCATGGACTGCAGCGTGCCAGGCTTCCCTGTCCATCACCAACTCCTGGAGCTTGCTGAAACTCATATCCATCAAGTTGGTGATGCCATCCAACCATCTCATCTTCTGTTGTCCCTTCTCCTCCTGCCTTCAACCTTTCCCAGCATCAGGGTCTTTTCCAGTGAGTCCGTTCTTCGCGTCAGGTGGCCAAATATTGGAGCTTCAAACCCCTCTGTAGTTTATTAAGTCATTATATCACCCACAGAGAGTGCTTGTCTGCATGTCCACGTTTAGATTGTGAGGGACAGGGAGACCTGACATGCTGCAGTCTGTGGGGTCACAAAGAGTCAGACTCGACTGGGTGAACAACACCAGTCCGATCCAAGCACCCAGCCCTGCTTAATTCTGCTTCCTTCTTAACAGATCTCGGCCCTGCAAGCCAGGCATTTTTTAAAGAGCAAATTCAAAACCACTCAGACTCTACTTCTAATGTAAACATATCTGTTTCTTTGTGGAACAATTTTTTAAGGTACTGATTTTAAAAGGAATAATTCCACATAAATAATGTCAGAGAACAGATAGATCTCCTGTTCATCAGAATTCCAGACACTTTATATAGATGCCCTGCCCTCGGGGAGAGAGCAGAACTCCCCACTCCTTGAATGCGGCTGCACTTGGTGACTTCCTTCCAAGGAAGACAGTATGCATAGCGGGGGAGGGGAAACAACTAACTTCTCAGTGGAGAAACATGGCAAATATTACCTCAACCATGTGATAGCATCAGCAGTGATAAGCCAGGTGGCGGTATCCTGGTATGACAAGATGAGAATAATGCTTTGCCTCTGTGATCTTCCTCCCCAAAACCCACAACCCCAGGCTGATCATGAAGAAAAACAGCAGACAAATACTATTCGGAGGTCATGTTACAAAGTACCTGACCTGTCATCGAAATTGTCAAGGCCACCAAAAGCAAGGAAAACTAGAGAAACTGTCACAGCCAAGAGGACACCTAAGGAGCCATGACGACTAAATAGAATGTGGGAAATGGAACTAAAATGTTAGGAGAAACTAATCTGAATAACAGGGCTTCCCTGATAGCTCAGTTGGTAAAGAATCCACCTGCAATGCAGGAGACCCCGGTTTGATTTCTGGGTCAGGGCGATCCCCTGGAGAAGGGATAGGCTACCCATTCCAGTATTCTTGGGCTTCCCTTGAGGCTCAGCTGGTAAAGAATCTTCCTGCAATGCGAAATAATTTTAACAAGAATCCCTTTTCAAGTCTCTCTATTATGTGAATTTTCATAAATCATGAGGACTGACAGTGGGTCCCAGGTGTGCAAAAATGCAGCACTGTCTCAGTGCTGGCACCTGGAAACCTCAGAGAGACAGACTGCCTTCAACTGTGCCCTCTTGCCTCCTGCCAATTACCTTCAGAAAGTTACTTTAGCTCCCTGAGCCTCCATCTTCTCATCTATAAAATGGGGATAATAACAGCTACTTCATTAGTCAGAGGGAGGATTAAGTGAGAAACGTACATATAATGACAGAAGAAAGCTTAGCACATAGATAAATGTTCAGTATCTTCTCCTCTCTGCTTGTTCTTCTCCCCCTGCCTTTAAGAAAGTTTAGGTCTCCATTGAGATATGGCACAGGATTTAGAAACAGAAATCCCGGGTTCAAGTCCTAGTTCTACCAATGGCATGCATGCATGGTAAGTCGCGTCAGTGGTGTCCGACTCTGTGCGACCCCATGGACAGCAGCCCACCAAGCTCCTCTGTCCACAGGATTCTCCAGGCAAGAGTACTTGAGTGGGCTGCCATTTCCTTCTCCACTACCAATGGCTATGAGACTCAATTCACTGAATAACTCTGAACTTTCATTTCTTCATCTTATACCTGTTTTTATCCTTTATTCTTAGCACAGTGTCCTGTACACAACAGGTACTTAATGTTTGATGATGATGGCTGAGAGTCACAAACCTACGTCTCTAGTATTAGACAAGCCTGCACACGCGCACACACACACACAAACCAAGACAGCTCGGGCTGCATGTCACTTTCTCTTTTTTTAATTTTATTGCTGGATATAATTGCTTTACAATGTTGTGTTAGTTTCTTCTTTACAGCAAAGTGAATCAGCATATGTTTACGCACATCTCCTCCCTTTTGAGCCTCTCTCCCACCCCGCCACCCCACCCCTCTCTGCAGGCAGGCACTTTCTAAGTGAAATGTCTAGCTGCATGTTGGAGAAAGGAGATCATGGAGAGGGTTCAAGGGTTCAAGCAAGTGCTTCAGGATCTGACTGTCTTTAGTTCCAAATCTCACCCTGCTACTTTTTACCAGCCATGTGAAATTAGGCACGTTTCTTCATTTTTAAACTTGGTATAATACCTACCTCGGTATTCTTGCCTGGAGAATCCCATGGACAGAGGAGCCTAGCAGGCTATGGTCTATAGGGTCACAAAGAGTCGGACACGACTGAGCGACTGAACTGAACTGAACACACACGTAGAGTTCTTGTGAAATTAAATGGGATTAGTTGAGGTCATGCACATCCATGTGCTCCGCAAAGCACTCAGGTGGTTTAACTTTCAGTCCTGCCTCAGACGTGTCCTTACCTTCTCTCCCAAACTTGCCTCCATCAGTAGCGTCACGTAACATCGTGTATCTCCCAGGCACCACTTTGAAAATGCTGTGGTCGTTTTGGACAGCCCTCATCTTCGTCCCCCAGATCCAATCGGGCAGTCAACATGTACTAACAAACAGCTTTTCTCCTGAGTGTCACAGCCTCTTCTTTGCCCTGCCTCATCTTCCCCACCATCTTCCTCCAGGCCTTCCATCCGGGTTTCTCCAACAAAATTTCTTTCTTTCATACAGTCATTTTATTGCCACCCTCCTAGGAGCCAGGCACCAGCTAACTGCCCTCACTCCACCCTCTCCCTTCTCACACATCTCATCATGGCCAGACTCACTAGTCTTGTTTAATTACCACTTTTATCACATCAGCGCAGAAAATTTCAGTAGCCTCCTAATTCCTACCACATCTAGTCTAAACTATTTTGTGCATCTTTCAAAAACATTTAATATTCTAACCTTGCCATAATTATCCAACTTTATTTCCCACCACCCCCAACACAAACCATCCCCTCCAGTCAGGCTGTTCTACTCTTTCTCCCAGGAAAACAGCATACCCACGGCTTGCCTCTGGACTCTCAAGCATACTGTTCCCTACCACCCGAATGCCTTTCTCCTCCCTTACCCAGTTGGAACCCTGCCTCAAGTCTGTATCAGGCCCACTTCTTCCACAAAGCCCAGCGTGACCACTTTGGTCCTCGCCAGCGTCTCACCTCTGATCTTCATGGATGGTGATACCGTTCGTGGAGCTTGTTGATATCCCATTAAGTTCCATTATTCGTCTCATACACAGAACCGTAGTCTTGCCACTTTCACCTGTGTTTTCTCATTTACACCTCTCAGCAGTTCTGCAACGTTGAGGAATTAGGGAATATTTTTTACACATGAGAAAACTCAGGCTCAGAGAGGCAAAGAGACTTGGCCAGGGCCACCCAGCAAATCTGGGCTTCCCAGGTGGCTCAGTAGGTAAAGAATCTGCAACGGAGGAGACGCAGGTTCGATCCTTGGGTCAGGAAGATTCCCCTGGAGGCGGAAAGAGCAACCCACTCCAGTATTCTTGCCTGGAAAATCCCTTGGACAGGGGAGCCTGGCGGGCTACAGTCCACACCAGGGGTTGCAGAGAATCGGACACGACTGCGCACAGCACGGCAGCAGCACGCCAGCAAGTCTGCAGCAAGGAGGGCTTGGACTCAGGCTTTCATTCTCCGCCAGCACCCAGTCCCGGGCCCCACAGCTGCCCATATTGTTTCACATGCACCATCAGCACCACACGGAAGCTGACCGGACATCCTGGTTTGCCCAGGGACGTCCTGGTTTACTGCGGTTGCCCCAGCTTGTTACCGTCACCCCCTTTCGCTCTCCACAGCGTCTTGGTTTGCGTGATGTGGTCACTGAGCTGCATGGTGAGCGCTGAATTGGATTCCGGTACTGAGTCACTGTTGGCCGTTCTGAGGCCTGCCTTTATACAAGGTCCGTTTCTTTTGTTCACGTGTGGGTTGGCAGCTCTACGACCTGATGACGATGGCTTTCAAGTATCAAGTGTTGCTGTGTCCTCGTCCCAAGGATGTGCTGCTGGTCACTTTGAATCACTTAGATGCCATCAAGGGACTCATCCAAGATTCCCCAACCATCCTTCATCAAGTGGACGAGACGTTCCGGCAGCTGACTGACGTAAGCGGGCTGTCGGTGCGCCTCCTCTCAGCCCCCAGTACTCGTTCCCATTTCCCTGTTAAGGACAGGTGGGTTCTATGAGAAAGGAAACAGGACAGGGAATGACCCAGCCAGCCACTCTCCCAGAAAATTCTAAAATCCACAGGAATCCATTTTGGTAACACAAGAGATGCTGTCATCTGATGCCCTCTCACTGGGACCTTCATACCCGGGAAAGCAGCGGCACAGAACATAGCAGTTCTTGCCTAACTTTTCTGAGACGGAGTTGGTAGTAGATGTTCTGCGGAATCTTGGGGAACGGGAGAGCCAGAGTGTGCCCTGCTCGGTGTGCTGCGGGGGGGTTTGCCCCTGGGGTGGACGGGGGGTGGGGTGGGGTGCGACTGGTATTCCCCTCCTGCCCCTCCACCCCGCCCAGCAGCTGAGTCTTCTCCTTGCCCTCTGGCTCCATCTCTGGGCACCCACCACCCCCCCCCCCACCCCACCCCCCCTGCCTGTCCACAGTCTCCCAGCTCACTTCTGAAAGCAGAATGCCTGTTTCTGCTTTGCCTGCGCAGATATACGGGGACCTCTCTGCAGGGGAGTTTCAGCTGATCCGACAGACACTCCTCATCTTCTTCCAGGACCTGCATATCCGGGTGAGTGAGTGGGTGACCCGGGAGCGCCCTGCACTGCCATCCTTGCGAGACAGGGCGCAAGTCGTCAGGACAAACCAAGACTGGGATTCCGCCCCATTAGCACATCCTCGGTGTTTGTTTCCATGATGATCAACTGTCTCATGATAAATCTCAGCAGGTTTTCAAGGGACCAAGCAGGACAGTGATGCCACCATTCCCTCCCAGTTACCTTCTGTACGTTTCTTTAAAACATGGCTTCTTCCCTTGCTTCTCCAGGCTCCCAGCCTGATCTCAATTCCAAAACCTTTTCCCGAGCCTTTTTCGCCTTGACTTGTCCAGCATCTGAGCTGTGAGGAGGCAACCCTCTTGCTCCGTGGAACTGTCCCCACCTCGGCCTTCCCTGACCTCTTGCTCCGTGGAACTGTCCCCGCCTCGGCCTTCCCTGACCTCTCCCACCTCTCCATCTTTCAGTCCTTGCTCCCCTCCTCCTGTCTCCAAGCCTTTCCCCTTCTGCCTCTACCCACCCCCTGCTCTTGAGTCACTTTCCTCCCCACTTTGACTGCCAACTAACTCCTCTGTCTGTGGTGACTCCTACTTCTAACCTCTGTACCCCCTTTCCCCCAGCCGTGCCATCAAGACCCACATCTCCACCTGCTTCTAAAAAGTTCCCCCAGTGCCCACAGCCTCATGTCTGCAGCTAAACGAGTCTCCAGAATTCAAGTCCTGCCTAACTTCCTGGTTTCTTTTGAGAGAACCACCATTCCCTCACTCATTTGGCTCAGCCCCAGACCATCACACCTTTGGTTCCCCTTCTCTGATCTGCATCTGATTGTGTCTGCAGCCCATCAAGTCTGCCTCTTCAATGTCCACGCCCTCCTGTCCACTCTGGTCGCTCAGCTCAGGCCTTCATACTTTTTGTTGGCCCTTGCCTCGCAGTTGACCCGACCACCTCCTCTCACACCTGCTCCAGACAATTCTATACTCCAAGTTTGAAAAACCGCATTGCTGAGCTTCTGACTTTGGGGCCTGTGTCTCTTGGCCAGGACTCTGTTCCTCCCCGTGATTTAGCACACTGGTATGGGAAAGACACCCAGTGAGGCCAGGCGCTAGACTCAGGCACTCAGCTCCAGCACAGCTCCGTGACCTTGGGCAAATTACTTCCCTGAGGCTTTAGTTTCATCATCTAAGAAATGGAAATGATAATACCTGATTTAGAGTTTGTCAGGGGCATTAAGTAAGGCATCTATGTATTTGCATATATATATATTTGCATGAACTCTGGAAGTTGGTGATGAACAGGGAGGCCTGGGGTGCTGCAATTCATGGGGTCACAAGGAGTCGGACACGACTGAGCAACTGAACCGAATTGAACTGAACTGATGTGTATATAGATATACACACACTACAGAGTGCTTCTGGCAGGAGGGACAGGACCCTGGTCATGGTGGTTGCCTCCTAGGGGTGGGGAAGTGCATGGAGGACAGGGATGCAAAAGAGACCTACTTTCCCTTGTATACTCTTTGAACTTTTTTTTTTTTGGCCACATTGCGAAGCTTACAGGATCTTAGTTTCCCCAACCAGGGATCAAACCCATGTCCCCTGCAATGGAAGCACAGTGTCCTAACCAGTGGACCAGCAGGGAAGTCCCGCTCTTTTAACTTTGTGAATTTTGTACATGTTCATGTGTAACATATTCACAAACAAATATTTAAAAAAAAAAAGAGAGAGAGAGAGAAATAGGGACCACTGCAGACGGTGCAGGTTCAATTCCAGACTGGGGAACTAAGATCCCACATGCTGTGCAGTATGGCCAGAAAATAATAATATTATTAAATTTTTTTAAAAAAGGACATAAATAAACTATGCTTAGAACCTCGTTATTTCCCTCCTATGAACAGGGAAAGACAAATAGATGACAATGCTGAGGCCAATTTTATTTTTAACCCTCATGAGTAATTTCATTTGCTATGGATGGAGCAGTAATAACATCGATGTAAATCAAGATGTCTAATAGGCATCAATTAAAATTAAAAATGTGAAAGTACAAATAAGATTAAGTTTTACATTACTTTAAAATATTGAAAACCCTGCATCGTATGGCTGTCAAGCCTGTGCATATTTGGACAGTATTTTATGGATCGTTGTAATATAAGCAGCCATATTGATTTCTCAGTTCTAGCAAGATGAAATTCATTATGATGAGAAGACTCCTAATAATAAGTCTATAACAAAATCATTAAAATATATTAAACCACAAACTACATTAAGCTTTAATTGCTAAATGGGCAGGCAATAAAACATCAGAATGTTCATCAAGAGAAATAGGAACCACATATCCTGACGTTACTCAGCCACTGGTCTGTAACATCTGGCTGCTTTTGCAAATCTGGCCTTTAATGGTGTTTCTGCTCAGCTGCTCTTTATGATTGCCTATACAGATTTTCTCTGTGTTCAAAACAATCTTGGTAGTTTTTAGATTGTTTAGCAAAACCAACCAACTAAATCAAGAAAACACAGCTCTGACCTAACACTCCCTTGCTCATTGTTTAACCAAAGCAAATACAAGACTCCACATCCTACCGTCCAGAGCTTCCTGTGATATCACAAAACAACCTGACTGGGACTGTCCTGGCAGTCCAGTGACCGATACTCTGCACTCCCAATGCAGGGGGCCCAGGTTCCGTCCTCAGGGAACTAGATCCTGCATGCCACAGCTGAAGGTCCTATGTGCCGCAGCTAAAACCCAGAGCAGCCAAATACATGATAAAATAAATAGAGATTTTTTTTAAAAAGCAGCCTGAAGTGGCCTTAGTATGGCCCAACCCTGACCTGTGCCCTAGGCACCAGAGGCTCCACAGAGACAGATTCCATGTGGAATCAGAGCAGTTATGCGCAGGCCTCTCAAGTCCAAACCCCTTCAGCCCTCCAGAGTGCCTTCAGAGCTGCCTCTGACAGGGTCGACCCTCAGGTCCCCCACCCTCTCCCGAACGCCCCTCTGCATGCGTGCATCTTCTATCACGGACTTTCCTCCTGTGCTTCCACTGTTCCAGTTGGGAAACATCACTCCATCTTCACCTCTTCACAGCCTGGTCCTTATATCTCCACTCCATTATCCACTCCACTTGGAAACACTGCATCCCTGGAAAACTAGTCACTCTAACACATATGTACTGAGTGCCTGCTTCACTCCAGGTCATTTTCAGTTCTGAGATATAGAAGTGAACAGGGCAGAGGCCCTGCCCTGAGAAGGCTCCATGCCAGTAGGAAGAAACCACGAGGACACATTAAGTTGTGTTCCAGTTCTGATAATTCTCTGGAAGATGGCCTTATAAAGTCAAGTTATAGGAGGGAACTGGGATGGGATGTTGCTTCCAACCAGCACTGTCCAACAGAGCTTCCTGTCTTGATGGAAATGTTCTGTATCCGTGCTGTCCACTGTGAGAGCCACTAGCCCCATAGGGCTGTTGGGTACTTGAAACATGGCTCGTCAGACAGAGAAACTGAACTGTTAATTTCATCTAAATTTAAATAGTCACACTTGACTAATAGCTACCTTATTGGGCAGTATATCCTTAGATGGTAGAGGCAAGGACAGCCTTTCTGAGGACAGACATTTCAGCTGAGAGTGAAAGATCTCAGGGAAGAGCTTCTAGCCTGAAGGGACAGCGAGTTCAAAGACCATTAGGTGGGAAAAGCACAAAATGCTCCATGGACAGAGAGAAAGGATGTGTGAACAGAGCATATCTAGCGGGGGGCAATAACTCAAATAAAGTTAACCACCTAGGTAGCGTGAGTACTCACTAAGCAGAGAGATGCCAGTCATGAATAAACTGGTTCTTACCTACCAGTTGACTTAGCTTTAGATTCTAGTAAGGACTTTATCCTAAGAGTAAAGAAAAGATCTGGAGCATTTTAAGATGAATTGGTAACATGATCTGACTTGGATCTGGAAAATGAACTAAAAGAGGTAAGCTAGCAGTTACAAAATCTAGGTAAAAAAATGAGATCCAGGTAAAAAACGAAAGCACTTGGACCAGGTGTTTGCTGTGGAGATCAGGAAAAATATTCACATATTCACCCTCAGGGCAGGGTCAATAAGATTTACTCAGAGATTGGATGTGGGGAATGAGGGAAGGAGGAAAGAAGAACAGCCACTAGGTTGCTGGTGCCATTTTCTAAGTTGGGGAAGGACGGAAGGGAAGGATGTTTGAGTGAAAAAGTCATTCTGTTTACACTCGATTTGCTCTCTGAGTAGCAGAGTCAAGTAGGAGGCGGAATGTCTAAACCTGGAGCTCAGAGGGGAGAGGCAAGCCGGAGACTTGGGCATCCTAGCATGCAGCAAGGAGGCAGTATGCAAAGTCTTCTCGCCACCTGAAGGCGGCCAGTCACTTTCTTTCATCCCTGCAAGGAGCAGGGTCGGCATTCTACCAGCTTCCCCCTCCCTTTCGGATCATTATCGTCCTGCCTACACAAACTTAGCCCTCCTCTTGTAAGGCCAGACCAGCAACCACTGTCCAAAACCAACCATCACACCGTCCAAAGCCCCACACTCAGCCCTCACTGTTGAAACCAACTGTGAAGTCACTCACCCACATTCTCCAAGCATTTACATCCCTGGCTCACTTCCTCCCAGCCACCTGAATCCCGCCATCATCCTGGGGAGTGTGGGCACTCATGGAGCATCCAGCACGCCAGCCCCACAGCTCCTCAACCTTCATTCCCTCTTTCCATAGGAAACACGTGTCCTGCCCTCAGCACCTCCTCAGAGAAGGGAATGTGCACTAAGGGCCTTACGGATGTTTGGTTCTGACCCAGAAAAGAGAGGACACTGTGGGGCATGGCCGCCTCTACCTAAGAGCATCAGGGCGTCTGCACAGAGGATCCGAGAGCTTTAAAAGAAAGAGGTTTTCCCCAGGACCATGGGAAAACAAGAGGAGGGGTTAAGAGGACACCACCTTGTAAAGCACCATCAGGTGACCGCCCGGCATAACTGGCAGTGCAGGGGCCAGGAGGCTGCCTCGGGCTCGAGGAGGCGCGCGGCTGCAGAGAGGAGCATGGGCCAGCTGGACATCATCGGGCAGGCAGCTAAGCCAGCGAAGCAGGAGAGGAACACGGTCAGAGAGGAGTTGAGAAGAGTCTCTTTAGCTGCAGAGTGGAGGACAGATGAGAGCAGAGGCAGGGAGGCTCTGCAGTGGCCAGGCTAGAGGTGATGAAGGTCTGTGCTAGGGAGCAGGGCAGAGAGGAGGGGCCGGACACAGAAACAATCGCTGGGTGAGCAAGGCCTGGCCGCTGAACAGCCAGGGGAAGGTGGTGGGCGGGGGACTCAGATTGCTGACGCGGTGACCTTGACCTGGTAGTGTCATTCAGGGGGATCAGGTTAGGGAAGACAGATGGAGCCCTGTTCTGAGCAGGGTGAATTGGAGGTGCTTCCCATGGATCGGTGGACATGTTTAATAGGCAATGGGAATAGACGGGTCAGATGCCCAGGAAAGAAGACTGCGTGGAGGCTCCAGATCTGGGAGCCGTCAGCACTGAGGTGAACACTGGTGTATGGGATGAGATCACCTCGGAATAAAAAGGGTGCAGTGAGAGGGACAGGGCACTGGAGAGTCACAGCTAAGCTGAGCGTCAGCAGAGGGGCTGGGCAAGCAGTCAGACCAAACAGTCCCCTCCAGCCAAGGGCAGTGCTTCAGGTCAAACCCAGACACACCCTTGACTAAATTTGTACATTTCAGGTCTATGACATAGTCACCCCTGTTAGAATTAACTAACCAGAAAGTCCAAAACAGGCATAAAGTCTCACTTCTCTCAGAATTTTCTTTCTCTTTGCTTGTATTCATATCCGGTGGTCACAGAATCTCAAGGTTAAAGCTAAACCCACCAACCAAAACATGCCTTTTTGCCCGCCCATTGTGGCTCAGCTGGTGAAAAATCCACCTGCAATGCAGGAGACCTGGGTTCGATCCCTGGGTTGGGAAGATCCCCTAGAGAAGGGAAAGGCTACCTACTGCAGTATTCTGGCCTGGAGAATCCCATGGACTGTAGAGTCCGTGGTGTCGCAAAGAGACGCGACTGAGTGGCTTTCACTCTCACTTTCTGTGTTTCTGAAGTGTCTTCACACCCACCCTCCCCCAGGCCCAGCTGCAAACCCGCGGTGGCCCCTCCCCACGCCCTCTGGCTGCCGCCTTTCTCTTTGCGGGCTCCTTTGCCTGTGCAGTGCGCCGTCCTTGGTGGCGTCATTGTTTTTGCACTCTATGCTGTGTCCTGTGTCCAATCAGACCGTGATACTGAGACTGTTAACACCTCTTATTGGGCACTTATATGTCAGGCTCTGTGGAAAGGACTTTTTGTTCATTACCGGATTTAGTGCTCAACTAACCCATTGAATAGGTTCTGTTACTATCTTCAGTTGACCAAAGAGAAAGGTAGTGTAGCTTACCAAAAAACTCAGAGCCAAGGAGAGGCCCAGCTGAGCTGTGAGCCTGGACAGTGTAACATCGGCAGGCCACACTGCCAGAGTACGACTCCTTACCACTTTGCACTTTCACGGCCTTGCGTGCAACAGATGCTTATTCTTGGCAATGTTACTGATATAATCTTGCGGAATTTTAGAGTTTGAAGGAGTCAAGTTCACCTCACTTTACAGATGAGGAAGAAACTGATTTTTTTTTTTTTTTTTTTGGCCATGCTGTACAACTTGTGGGATCTCAGTTCCCCAACCAGAGTCTGAACCCAGGCCCCCGGCAGTGAAAGCACCCAGTCTTAACCTCTGGACTGCCAGGAAACTCCCCAATAAAACTGATTGACTGCTATAATCTTAATTCAACCAAGACCTCAATACAAGAGTGCCTGAAGCAAGGAGGAGAAATAAGCGTAATGTGGGGTTTTCCGTCATATAGTAGGCTTTCAGACTCTATGCCCGCTGGATCCACCCGTCCGGCCTCTCCACACCAAATGGCTGAGAGCTTGGAGTCAGAAACACAAGGGTGTGAATCCTCAGCTCTGCCCCTTATGAGCTGGCGGGCCTGGAGGGAGTGTCTTAACCTCTGAGGAGATAATGAGGGTCTTAACAGCTCCAGCCTCAGAGCTATATAGAGAGTTTGCAAGGAACCAAGGAATGGACATGGAATTTGGAGTCATCCTTGGTTTTGAATCCTGGTCCCGACTCTAAATGTTCTTTCTGGGCAAGTCACTTCACTCTGTGAACCCCAGCCTCCTCATCGTGAAGGCAGGTGGCGCGTCCCATGGGCTTCCCTGGTAGCTAAGCTGGTAAAGAACCCGCCTGCAATGCAGGAGACCCCGGTTCGATCCCTGGGTCGGGAAGATCCCCTGGAGGAGGGCATGGCAACCCACTCCAGTATTCTACCCTAGAGAATCCCATGGACAGAGGAGCCTGGCGGGCTGCAGTCCATGGGGACACAATGAGTTGGACATGACCGAGCAACTAAGCACAGCACAGCAGTACTACCTCCCTGGAAGATTTGTTATGTGGCTCCAAAGAGGTTCTGTTTGTGAAAACACTGTACTCTGCAGGTGTTTGTTATGGTGTGTTTTTCTCTCTTGTCTTAAGCCATTACACACTTCCCATCCTCAGAATGCATAAGTCTGTGGAAATATGCCAAGAAAATGACACCAAGTATCTCTTCTTCCCCCAGGTGTCCATATTTCTAAAGGACAAAGTTCAGAATTCCAATGGTCGCTTTGTGTTGCCAGTGTCTGGGCCCGTTCCCTGGGGAACTGAAGTCCCTGGACTCATCAGGTGAATGAATGCTCAACAGTAATTGTCAGACCAGTGTTCAGGGGGCCGGGAAACCAATATGTGGGCCGCCACATAGACTGCAGCCATACTCAGCCCCTCCCTTTCTCCAGTTAAAGCACAGCAAAGAGGCGGTAAGGTTTAACCCCAGCTTGTCACCTAGCAGATACTCCAAGATTTATTTCCTCATCTATTGAATGTCTACTGTGAGGATGAATATGATAATACTCATATTATCTAAATGTAATGCTCTAAAGTGCTACACACCACCCAGTACATAGCATATACTCAATAAATATTATTATCATTATTATTGTATTACTATCACCCAGCTGGCGTTAGTGGTGAAGAATCCACCTGCCAGTGCAGGAGATGCAAGAGGCGTGGATTCGATCCTGGGTCTGGGTCGGGAAGATCCCCTGGAGTAGGAAATGGCAACCTGCTTCAGTATTCTTGCCTGGAAAATTCGACAGACAAAGGAGCCTGGCATGCTACAGTCCTTGGGGCCGCAAAGTCATACACACACACACACACACACACACACCCCGTTACATCAGCTAGCGTCTTTATCTTGAAGCAGTGTGTAAATTCCCTTTGGTCCCATAGCACAAAGAATAATGAAGCCTCCGGGACTCTCCAGGCTTAGAGAGCGTGTCATCACGTCCTCCTTTGTTTTCTCTTTTTAATATTTCTTCATTTGGCTGCATCAGGTCTTAGTTGTGGCAGGTGGGATCGCTTGTGGAGACACGGGCTCTCGAGTCTTGGCGCACAGAGCATGCAGGCTTAGTAGTCATAGCGTGCAGGCTTAGCTGCTCTGTGGCATATGGGATCTTAGTTCCCCAACCAAAATTCAAGCCCATGCATCGCACGGTGAATTCCTAACCACTAGACCACCAGGGAAGTCCCATCATGTCCTACTTCGTCTTGTAGAACATTCAACAACAAAGGCAAAGAAGTGAAGAAGACAGAATTTAAGCACGGCGGGAGCTATGTCGCTGCTCTCAAAGAAGGGTCTCTCGAGCTCTATGGAGACCGAGTCCTGAAGCTGGGAACTAATATGTAAGCAAATTCTTCCTTCCCCTAATGAGTTCCCGTGCAGCAGAGGTCCCTTCATTTAAAGAACTGGCTTGACTTCTGCAGTGAAAAACCCCTGCTGACAATTGAAGGCATTTCCTCTTAGAGACACGGCAGGCAGGGCCCCGGCATTTCCAAAGGGCACCTTGGATCTTCCACCAGAAGGTAGATTAGCAGGTCAAAAAGGTAAATAACTTAAAATAGCCACACAAGAGAACTAGCCAAAACCTTTTAATGCAGTAGAGACCCAAAAGGCTTTGGCCTTCATGTACTGATCATGTTTTTTTCCAGAAATACACATTACTTTGCAAGAGGAAAAATCGCCATACAGCTTCCTAGGTATTTTGATTTGGGAAGAAGCAAAACTTGAGTGGTTGATACCCGCTTAGTTATAGTCTGTATCCCCAGCACCTTTCTGGATGCTTTTTAATACCTCAAAGTAAAAGCTGTGCACTACATTTACGAGTTAGAAGGGAGTCAGGGTAAAAGGCTTGGACGATGCTTTTGTGGTTTTCCGTTGCCACCAGGTATAGCGTGAACCGGCCCGTGGAAACCCATATGTCTGCAGCATCAAAGAACTTAGCTTCACGGACGCAGGTAAGCTTCTGCCTCCTGTGTTTACCTTCAGAGCTAATTTCTAGATACAAGAGTCTGGACAGGGAGAAGGGAGGGGTCTCTAGAGTTCAGAGCAGGCCAAGGCTCCCTCCTTGTTTGCAGTCTTCTCCATTCCGCCTTACCAGTACACAGGTTTTAAATTATAGTTTCTCATGGAGACTTCTAGTGATCTGACTAATTAGGTAATTTTAAGCTTGTCTCCACCACCATAATTAAGCAGGAACCACACATAAGGACATGTGAAACAGCATTGTACCAGTGCCGTGAGGTCCGTGGCTGCTGAGTTCAGCACTTGTGTGTATTCTGATTGTTAAAACATCCCCTTTCCCTGCTTCCTTGTGTAATGATGTGAAAGTTGAGTTCAAAATGAGGTTTGGGTTCTCTGAATTCTTTTGTACAAATTTTCACTGAACTAGCTATCATCTAGCTATAGGCCAAATCATGGACAATTCAGTTATGCTCTAAACATTTATTGAACTATGTCTGTTGGGGGCAGCAGGAGGGGTTCCCAGGACACAGAGCTGGCTTAGATTTGGTCCCTTCCTGAAGGGCCTTGTAATACGCTAGGCTTATAAAGACAGCAATAGGAACTAATAACTATAACCTGGCGGAAGACAGAGGTGAACTTGCTGAGCATTCTGAGCAAAGAGCTGTGTCAGAACACATATCCTGTCCAGGGGGTGGGAAGGAACCCCCTGGACAGGGAACAGGAAGGCTTTTCGGAGAAGGTGACATTCAAGTGGAGCTCTGGAGTGAGGCAGATACTAAACAGCTCAGAAGGAGAGAAAGGCACACAAGCCAAGATGACAGGACAAGCAAAGGCACCAGAGGCATGCTCCTCGGGGGAAGCAGGCAGCCAGCATCCCTCTCGTGTAGCTGGATCATAAGGCGATAGCAGCAGTGGCCAGAGGCCCGCCCAGACAGGCACACAGGGCCTGATTCCAGAGGCGAAGCAGGGGAAAAGCCGGGTTAGAGAGAGCCAGGTAGGAGGAGGGTGCAGGCGGCAGAGGGGCCAGGCCGCGAGAGAGGGAGCCACGAGAGAGAAGGGATACGAGGGTGTGCTCACCAGTCACCACCGGAGGGCAGTGTGGTCGCTCCTGTGGAACGCGTGCCCTTGGACCTGGAGGCTTCACCCAGGCCACCGGTAAAGGCTGGGGGAACTAGACTGCCTGAAGAGGAAGCAGCGTTCTCCTTCGAGGAGGAAGGAAGGTGGTTTGAGGAGAATGAGGATCCCTGGGGCCTTTCACTCATCTTGAAAGTGTGAGAATCTCCGGCTTGTCCCTCTGCTTCTGACATGGGTTATTTCTCTTCTGGTTCTATTTCCTATGCTTCACGTGGACCCAGTCCTTCCCAGAAATCATTTAGACAGTCACTGTTTTGCCTTGTTTTGAAATACCACCCGGGGTCTCTGGGGTATCAGCAGGGAATTGAATCACCTTCACGTGGCTAAAAATCATGAAATTGATTTTGCAGGAAAGCATAGTTCCAAACCCTCTTGCTAAAGAAGAGCTGAATCTCCTGGCCAGGCTGATAGGAGGCATGGAGATTCAGAAACCCAGTGGCCCTGAGCCAGGATTCCGGTTGAATCTCTTCACCACTGATGAAGAGGAGGAGTATGTTTTCAACCTGTTTCTTTAAATACCTATGTAAAAATCCTAAGTGTGGTAAGAACCAAAAAATGACCATCATAAACCAAATAAGTGGCATAAACACAGATGTAAAGATCAAAAATGAAAGATCAGCAAACTCAACAACCTTAAAGAAGAATCCACTAGTATTAAATAGCCTGAATCTTCTGGATTTGTTTAAAAAAAAAAAAAGTAGCTCTAATGTTTTATTTAGCAAAGCACAGCTCAAGAGAATTGGAAGTCAAGACAATCCTATTTTAAAAAAGACTGTTAAGAAACCAGAAGGAGGTTGGAGCATGACATCTTCAGGAAGAGACAGTCGCCCCCAGAACCAATAGCGGTGGTAATTCACTGAGACTTACACGTGCCTTACTGTTTCCAGAGAACTTCTGGGTTCATTATCTCATGCGATTGTTCTCACAGCCATGTATCTGGGGTGGGGGTGGGTGCCTTCTATTTCTCTCTCCTTTGGAGAGGCAGGCCCTGTGGGAAGTGTAGGGACCCAGGGATGGCGCACAACACCTGGGGCCTGTCCTCAGGTCCTCCCGGCATTGCAGGAGCATGAACACGTGCGCCATGCCGCACGTGCTCCAGTGAGGGACACAGGGGCTGACTTGGCCCCAGCAGATTGAAGAAGTTGGCAACCGAGCTGGGTCTCAGAGTTTGCCAAGCAGAGGAAGGGGAAAAGTTATTCTTGGCAGACTTTAGTATGTGCAAAAGCAGAGACATAAAAGGACTTGACTTCCTGGAGCGTAGGGTGTATTGGTTGGGGAGAGGGTAGAAAGTTGAAGAGAGAGGAAAAAAAATAGGTTACCAGATTATCAAGGACCAATTTGCCACGCTGGCAGGGAGGAAAATCCTAACCTTTGACCCGTTTCTTGACCCTCTTGTACAGACAAGCAGCGCTCACCAGGCCAGAAGAGTTATCCTACGAAGTTATCAACATCCAAGCTACTCAGGTGCGTGCAGGCGATTATACAAGTCAAATCTTATTCCCCTCCTATTCTTATAATAACAATGAACTTCAAAGGCCCTCCCTCCTCCTCCTCTCTAATCAGCATGTAACATAGTCCCTTTCCTGACAAACAGGCAAGGAACCGAAGTGCATCACAGGGGTGGGAAAATGAACCACCAGCTGCACAGGTAGGCCGTCATGCCCACATGTTTCTTCATTCTCTCCCTCCTCTCCTCTCACAGGACCAGCAGACGAACCAAGAGCTGGAGCGGATCATGGGGGAGTTTGAGATCACGGACCAGTCAAGGCGGAGCGCTAGCAAGGGTGACGACTGGCTCGCCATGATGGATGAGCTATAGCTGTGCTGACCAGGCGCCCCTCCCCTGCGGAGAGGCCGCTTGATGAGGACCCCGGGGGTGCCCCCCAGGGAACCACACGATGCTGCTAGTTTTCTACTAAGCGAAGCCCTTACCCTCTTGTTCCCATTTCCGTCCTAAGAAACTGTGCGGGTCTCCCTCGGGGAGCACACTGTCCGGAAGGCAACACGCATATCCATATTTTCAGCAAAATATATTCTGGCTTTGAAATTGGACCCTTCCCCATTTTCTCCCTGGTTTTATGGCACTCAGAGCATCTAGAGCCCAGAGTCAGCAAGACAGTGCCCCTGTTGCCACCTGCATGACAAGCTTGGCTCAGAGGGGCCTGCCGCTCACAGACGCCCGTGGATCGCCACAAAATTTCAGAGCTCTCTGGGATGTCTTCAGCCTTGTGAGTCTGACATAAGTGGAAAAAGCCTCAAACCATCGGGGCCCAGTTTATACAGCCTGGCACACTGGAAGCTGTCACCTCAGACGCAGAGGAAGCAAGGCCGTGACAGGGGACTCCTCACGCAGGCCCCGCGCAGAGCCTGTGGGCGTCTGTGGTTCTCCACACGTCTCTCCATCCATATGCGGTGTGGGCTTATCCCGTATGGAATTGTGTTTGCTCTTCAGCGTGATACGTCCTCCTTACCCCCAGAGTCTTCCTCTGCCACTTAGCGTTCTTGCCTTCTAAAGGCGCCCAGCGTGAGTCGCCATGACAGCCGTCTCCTCTGCTTCGCCATCAGCGGCCAAGCAGAGCTGTAAGCTGGACGTGGGGAGGCACGTGGCGTACCACTTTCCCTTCCGTGCACCAGATGAGTTAGTCAATACTTCCCTTGGCAGGATGCCAAAGTCTAATTTGGATCCATGAGAAATGTCTCAGGCCAGGGCTGCCCTCATTGCTTCAGGAAGGAGGGTCAGCCCTCCACCTCATGTTCATTCTGGCCGAGTAACTGGCAGCTCAAGGTCAGCCAACATCCAAAGGTCAAGGTCCATTCAGTCTCCTGGAAGCAATATCCGGAACGGCAAAGGGTGGGAGAGGAACTGAGCTGAGCTGGTCGCTGCCTGAGACTGAACTAGCCAGGACCACTCGGGACCCCTGCACCCACAATAAGAGTGGAGGCAAACATGTTTCTGGAAGGCAAGGGTCAGGGTACCCATCCTTTAGCCTACCCAAGGCACAGGGTTTGGATTTGTTGTTGCTGTTATTTAGTTGTGTCTGACTCTTTGAGACCCCATGGACGTAGCCCGCCAGGTTCCTCTGTCCATGAGGATTCTCCAGGCAAGAATACTGGAGTGGGCAGCCATGCCCTCCTCTAGAGGATCTTCCCGACAAAGGGATGGAACCCACATCTCTGGACGTAGCAGGCGGGCTCTTTACCACTGAGCCACCTGGGGACCCCAAACTGCTTCTTACAGGCTTACAAAGTGCCTTCAGTTTCAGTCTCTTGTAAGCAGATGACAAGCGCAGGGAAGGCCCTGTCCTGGGTCTGGCTGCCACCGCACTGTGACAGACCTGAACTCCACCATCTGTTCCCAGTGTGTCCTGGGACCCTGGAGATGGGCCACGGGTGGCCAAGAGGCAGCCTCCTCCCTCCACCCACCCCAGAGCCATGCTGATGATCTCAAACCTCCCTGTTGTCTCAGTGAATAAACAAGATACAGATCTCTGGTAAGGCAGCCTGGTGATGAGGCAACCTTTGAGTTTCATGTCTCTAGTCTTGCACAGATGTTGAGAAAAACAAGTTTATTTGCATTGTGGCTTAGGGCACCCAGAAAAAGCAGGAGAGTTGGGAGGGGGCAAAGGAAAAAGAAGACAAGGATTACTCTGGCAAGAATCTGGACTGAGTACTGACAAGGCATCATTGTTCATTTAACACCAGGCTATGTGAGGGCTTCCCTGGTGGCTGCCATGCAGGAGACCCAGGTTCGATCCCTGGGTTGGGAAGAGCCCGTCGAGGAGGGCATGGCAACCCACTCCAGTATTCTTGCCAGGAGAATTCCATGAAAAGAGGAACCAGGTGGGCTACAGTCCACAGGGTTGTAAAGAGTCAGACATGACTGAGTGACTAACCCTTTCACCTGGGTTCTGAGGCTGTTATACAGCAGTGCCCAGTTCACTCCAAGGGAAGGGGCACCAGGATCCCCATCCCTGACCCGATTTTGCCATGGTGTCTTGGGCGGTTCCCTCAACAAGCCTCAGTTCCTCCCTTCATCTGTAAGAAACAGAAAGAACTAGTTCACTGACTCAAAGCCATCTTGCCCCAGCTAAGTTGGTGAGTTTACAGATTCCTAGACGCTGCCTCAGGTGGGATCTGACAACTGGAATTTTACCCATGCCTCCCCCCATCTCCATGCTTTGGGGGGCTATTTCTGTTCTCTTTCAGCAAATCTGTGACTTACCTCTTCTCAACTCAGTCTTAAAACTGTCCTACTCTTGTTCTTATCATAGTATTGATCATGAAAATTGTGCAAGGCAAAGCTCTAGAAAAGCCTCCTGAACAAAAGTACTTCAATGGCTTCCAGAAGAAAGATGTAATAAAAATTGAGAGTGAAGGGACTGCCATGGTGGTCCAGTGGCTAAGACTCTGCCCTCCCAATGCAGGGGCCCCCGGTTCAATCCATGGTCAGGGAACTAGATCCCACACGCTGCAACTAAAGATCTCACATGCCACAACAAAGGTCGAAGAGTGTGTGCCACAACTGAGACCGGGTGCAGCCACATGTTTCAGTTATCTATGTATTTATTTTGGCTGAAGCAGGTCTCACTTGCAGCATGTGGGATCTAGTTCCCTGACCAGGGCTCAAACCCAGGTCCCCTGCATTGGGAGCTCACAGTCTTAGCCACTGGACTACCAGGAAATCCCCAAATAAATATTTTTTAAATATTGAGAGTAAAAAAAAGAGAAAATAATAAAATATTGAAAGTGGGGCTTTCCTGGCAGTCCAGGGGTTCAGAGTCTACCTTGCAATGCAGGAGACACCAGTTTGGTCCCTGGTCCGGGAAGATCCCAGACGCTACCGAGCAACCAAGCCCACGTACTACAGCTGCTGAGCCCTCACGACGCAGCTGCTGACATCTGTGTGCTTTAGAGCTGCCACTCCGCACCAGGAGAGGCCACTGCAATGAGAAGCCTGAGCCACAGCTGGAGTAAGCCCACGAGCAGCAAAGAAGACCCAGCACAGCCAAAAACAACTAAACAAAAATTATTTTAAAAATTGAGAGTGAAGGGGCAGGAAGAAAGGGAGGAAATGTATGTAGCCCTCAGTTCAAGGATGAAAGTCATGTCATCCTTTAAAAGATTAACTCACTTTTTTCCTTACATCCAGATCCTGGTAGGCAAGAAACAAATTTTAGCATCACAATCAGATCCTGGAGATCCCTGAGTCTAAACAGGATCAGATCCCCTCATCCTCTTCCAACAGGTTTGTCACTCTGGTTTACATCCATGGAGACAAATTCAAGTCACAGGAACCTGTAGAAAGACAAATGCAAATTACAGGGCGGAAGTGTATATATATATACTTTTCTTCCCCCATAATACCTAATTGCTGTTGTTCAGTCGCTCAGTCATGTCCGACTCTTTGCGACCCCATGGACTGCAGCACACCAGGCTTCCCTGTCCTTCACCATCTCCCAGAGCTTGCTCAAACTCATGTCCATTGAGTCAGTGATGCCATCCAACCATCTCATCCTCTGTCGTCCCCTTCTCGCCTGCCTTCAATCTTTCCCAGCATCAGGGTCTTTTCCAATGAGTCGGCTCTTGGCATCATGTGGCCAGAGTATTAGAGATTCAGCTTCAGCATCAATTCTTCTGAATATTTAGGACTGATTTCCTTTAGGATGGACTAGTTTGATCTCCTTGCAGTCCAAGGGACTTTCAAGAGTCTTCTCCAACACCTCTGCTCAAAAGCCTCAATTCTTCGGTGCTCAGCCTTCTTTATGGTCCAACTCTCATGTCCACACGTGACTACTGGAAAAACCATGGCTTTGACTATACAGACCTTTGTCAGCAAAGTAATGTCTCTGCTTTTTAATATGCTATCTAGGTTTGTCATAACTTTTCTTCCAAGGAGCATCATGACTGCAGTCACCATCTGCAGTGATTTGGAAGCCCAAGAAAATAAGGTCTGTCGTTGTTTGCATTGTATCCCCATCTATTTGCCATGAAGTGATGGGACCAGATGCCATGATCTTAGTTTTTTGAATGTTGAGTTTTAAGCCAACTTTTTCACTCTCCTTTTTCATATTCATCAAGAGGCTCTTTAGTTCCTGTTTGCTTTTTGACACCTTTTTGGTGTCATCTGTGTATCTGAGGTTATTGATATTTCTCCTGGCAATCTTGATTCCAGCTTGTGCTTCATCTAGCCTGACATTTCTCATGATGTACTCTGCATATAAGTTAAATAAGCAGGGTGACAATATATAGCCTTGACGCACTCCTTTCCCAATTTTGAACCAGTCTTTTGTTCCATGTCCAGTTCTAACTGTTGCTTCTTGACCTGCATACAGGTTTCTCAGAGGCAGATAGGGTGGTCTGCTATTCCCATCTCTTAATAAAGACTTTTCCACAGTTTGTTGTGATCCACTTAATTAGCATGGTCAATGAAGCAGAAGTAGATGTTTTTCTGGAATTCTCTTGCTTTTTCTATGGTCCAACAGATGTTTGGAATTTGATCTCTGGTTCCTCTGCCTTTTCTAAATCCAGCTTGAACATCTGGAAGTTCTTGGTTCATGTACTAATACCTAATTATAAAGACCCAAATTAAAATCCAAGTCAATACACCGTTTACCCACCCCTTCCTCCCTTTAGGTGGCGCAAGTGGTGAAGAACACACATATCAGTGCAGGAGACATAAGAGACACAGGTTCGATCCCTGGGTCGGGAAGATCCCCTGGAGGAGGAAATGGCAACCCACTGCAGTATTCTTGCCTGGAGAACCGCATGGACAGAGGAGCCTGGCGGGCTACAGTCCATAGTGTCGCAGAGTCAGACACGACTGAGGCATCTTAGCACATGCACACGCTCCTTCCCTTAAGTCAAACCTGGAAAATTCCTCTTCCACTGCCAAATTCCTGGTCAGCTGGCAGCAGAGGGAGTGGAAAGAACTGTTTTCAAGGGACTGGGCTGGAGACCCCTCTTCTCAGTTGAATCTTCCCTACCCAGCTTCAGGATTCAATGCAAAGTAAATTTTCATATCATAGCCCACCTCTTTTCAAATGAGAATGTCAAAATGCATTCCAAGAGCCAGTGGAAATCATTCTGGATTCTCTGGTCACCTTGACACCTCCCCCACCCCCCACATCCACACACGCTACATCCTTTTTGTTTCTGGCCAGTGGGTCCTCTGCTGATAAAAATAACAGTATCTTCTCTGCTAGTTCCAAAACCACAGGAAACCCGTCACATTAGGCCTAGCGAGGTGTGGCCTTTTTCTTTCTCATTATGAAGGTAAAGGACCTGCCAGGATGTGTCATTAACACTAGTCCCATACTCTGGGAGAAAAATAAGAGGAAAAGTTTAAAAGTGACCTTTTGAAAGTCACAGAGACAGCTGAAATTACAATAAAGGAAGTTGTTTAAATTCACATCTCTTAAAAAATTCTTCAAAAGTCACTGTCTATAAACTTCATAAATTGTTTTCTCTTTATTTTGGATTACTTAAAATGTAAAATTTTAAAACACATAAAGGATAAAATAAGTATAAACGAAGCTTTATAGACCTGGGGGCAGACCCAAGACTCCTAAATCCTACACGTGCACATTGGCTTCAGATCCCTCCACCCTCCTCTTTGTAAAATTCCCCAACTTCCTTTCATTTCTTTTTCTTTTTTTTTAATTGGAGGCTAATTACTTTACAATATTGTAGTGGCTTTTGTCATACATTGACATGAATCAGCCATGGGTATACGTGTGTCCCCCATCCTGAACCCCCCTCCCACCTCCCTCCCCATCCCATCCCTCAGGGTCATCCCAGTGCACCAGCCCTGAGTGCCCTGTCTCATGCATCGAACCTGGACCGGCGATCTGTTTCACATATGGTAATATACATGTTTCAATGCTATTCTCTCAAACCATCCCACCCTCGCCTTCTCCTTTTTTCGTGTATTTAAGGGGAAGGACAAGGAAGGATGCTCTCAGCTCAGGTTTTTCTGGATATCCAGAAGGCCTCCCAGCTTCAGTTACAACTGAGAAGATAATAACCTGTGTGGGATGCCCTCCCTCACCTCTCCCCTCTACCTCAGCACATCATTTACCTTCCTTACCCCTACCCAGCCCTCTTTCTGCACCTCAGAACTTCATCAAAATTCAAAAGGCCACCAAAGAGCCCCTGGATCCCACGCAGCATGGCCTCAGCTCTTCCAGGACCTCCTCCCCCCACCAGCTCTCCAGCCTTCCCGTTGCTTCACCTTGCTTTCTCCCACTCCCATAGCTTCAGTCACAACACAGTCCCTTTCCAGTCTCCAGCCCCAGCTCTGCTGGATTCTGCTGCCGTCTCTGCTCCCCATTCTCCTGGGCCCAGTTCAAGGCCCTTTTCTTTTTCTTACTAGGTCTTTGTGCTCAGATCCTACTAATTTCTGACCACACTTCCCCTCTCTTCCTCAGTATTTTGTTTTGTTTTTTTCCCTTGGCTATGTTGGGTCTTAGTTATGGCACAAAGGATCTTCAGCTTTAGTTGTGACATGCAGGATATTTTGGCTTCAGCATGTGGGATCTAGTTCCCTGACCAGGGACTGAACCTGGGCCCCCTGCACTGGAAGCACGGAGTCTTATTGGCCACTGGACCGCCAGGGAAAGCCCCCCTCGGTGGCTTCTGATTGAAGCTCGCCCTCTGATACAGATGTTGATGTAGCCATTTCTCAGTCTGTCAGAATGGCTGGGGCAATTGCTGGAGGATCCTTGTTTCACCCCTGGGGTTCCCCCACCCACCCTGTCATCACACTCTCACTTCAGCTGTCAGCTCCTGTCTCCATTTCTCGCCCTGGCCCTAGCCTTTGCTCTCCCCACCTCCATGCCTGCTGACCATATATTTTATGTGCCCTGCAGTGCTTAGTCTGCATTCTTCGGCAAACTATTTTGCATTCCTTTTTTCAGAGAGGCCATTACTTTGACCCCATACTATTAACTCACAAATTTCCATATTCCTCTCTCTGGGCTGCAGGTTCACTTTTCCTGAGACATTCCATCACCTCACGCTTCATGTCTAATATTGATACCATTTTTATTTATTCAGGACATTCACTTTACTGTCAAAAGGCATGAAGAATCTTCTTAAATTTCATACAAAATAAGACAGTTCTCCATGGAAAAGCACCAGAAGCAATGAATAGAAGTTACCCAAAACTTCCTAACAATGGAGTAGAACGCCCAGCACAGGAGTGAGTTGCTGGTCACTGGAATATCAAGCAGTGACTAGGGGGACACGGGAGTGAGGGAGGCTGGAGAGGGGATTTGGATCCTGGGTGGGAATTTGGAGCAGGTGGCCTGGGAATCACCCGAACTCTCAGGACTCTGTATCTTCTGACTGTTGGATACAGAACCACAACGAAATCATGTGCAGGGAACAGGGAAATTCAAGGCTCCTGTGAAAGTGAAGTCGCTCAGTCGTGTCCAACTCTTTGGGACCCCATTGACTGTAGCCTACCAGGTTCCTTCATCCATGGGATTTTCCAGGCAAGAATACTAGAGTGGGTTGCCATTTCCTTCTCCAGGAGATCTTCCTGACCCAGGGATTGAACCCGGATCTCCCACATTGTAGGCAGATGCTTTACTGTCTGAGCCACCAAGGAAGTTCTCAAGGATCCTGAAATGAACTCAATTCAAGTGGGCCTTAGTCTGGGTTTGAAACTGCAAAAAAAAAAAAAAAAAGGAACTAATTCTCCACTGAGGTGGAGAAGGAATTTACTGAAAGGGCTTCAGGCAACTGACAGTTGTCAGGAAGAGTGAAGGACCATGCGAAATGGCCAAGAACCAGGGACGGGGAGGCGGCACGGAGAGCACGCCAGCAGCAGCAGCAGCACCCGCAGGGATGAGGCGCTGGATGACGCAGACACCAAGATGAAGCCTCAACAGTTCCTGCTGGTCTGTGTCCCTTGCTCCAGATTTGGAATCCGATAATGCCTGAGCTTAGGTCACCAGCCTGTGCCATAGCTGACAAGGATCAGAGACGTTATCTGCCCTTTAAACCATCTAGAGTGGGAACAGAAACTCACCTCTCACTGAAATTCACACAATGGCAGATCTCCCCAAAGGTGGGGAAAGGAGTTCAGTGGGCTGTGTAGCCCAAAAATGAGATACCCTCTACAGGCGTGAACCCCCTCCCAACCCTACCACTCTTATTCCTGTCAATGGGCCATCAGCGTTAAAATTTAAATCATTGATTTCCCCTCCTGCAAACTATACTCCAGATTTAATCAGTCCCCAAGGATTCTCATTCACTCTCTTCATGGTCTTTAACACTCATCCCTTCTTTCCATCCCACTGCCACCAGTTCATTCAGCTCCCATCATCACAGCACATTCATAAAACCATTGTTCCTCCTGAAACTGCTGTTTGTAGGGTGAAACATCTCAGCCTCCTAGGGCCTTCTCCCTGTCTCAACACCCAAGAGATGAGTAGGAGAGGTGAGATTTACATAAATAGCTATGGCGAATCTGCATGCACCAAGCAAACACATATCAAGCAGTATGCTATCAGCCTCACTCCCAGTTGGCATTATCAGACTTCAGAAAGGTACAGCCAGCCTTTGAAGGAGGGATTGGACTTAACATCCATAGCCAAGCAAGAGAGAAACCCAGGCAGATGAGCACGATAGCAAAGGCAGAGACAAGAATGCAGGGCTTGCCTGGGAGTCGCTGAGTCCGACTTTAGGAGGGCATCGGGTCTCACCGTTGGTGTGCACTGTTAGATGTGCAGATTCCCAGGCTCTACTCCTGATTCTGTAGGTGTGGGGTTGGGTTTAACAAGCATTCCAGATAACATTAAGGCAACTGGTTCCCTGGAACTTCCCTGGTGGTCCAGTGGCTAAGACTCCGTGCTCCCAATACAGGGGCCCTGGGTTCCATCCCTGGTCAGGAACTAGATCCCATATGCCACAACTAAGACCTGGCACAGTCAAACAAATAATATTTTTTTAATGAAAGGAGATAAGAGGTTCCCTTATGTACATGGAGATCATTAGTAACTTTTCAAGAGAAGTTAATGTGAGTAAAACTAAAAACACTCTTGAGAAGAAGCCAGATTACAGTGAGTTGAGTGAGTAGGTGAAAGCCCTCAGGATAGAGCAGCTGTTCTCAAATTTTCAGTCTCAAAACCCTTTTGTACTCTTTAAAAATTACTGAAAGCTAAAGTATTTGTTTATGTGGGATATATATATATAGTAATCACATATATATGAAATTGAGATAAGATTTTAATATTAATTCCCTTTTAAATAACAATAACAGACCCATTATCATATTTTTATTTTAAAATAACTATATATTTTTTTAATTTGGTGAGAAGAGTGACACTGCTTTATATTTTTGCAAATCTGTTCAATGTCTGTCCTACTAGAAGACAGATTCTCATGTCTGCTTCTGCGTTCAGCCCACTGTGCTATGTTGGTTTGGCTGAAGTAGGGGAAGAAATGGATAAGGAAATGGCACTGCACTCCAGTATTCTTGCCTGAGAAGCAGTATGGACAGAGGAGCCTGGCGGGCTACAGGTTGCAAGAGTCCGACACGACTTAGCAACTACACCACCACCACCACCACCACAAGAAGAAGAAAATCCAGTCTCACGTAGAAATGGGATTGGAAAAAGAACTCCCAATTGCAGAATCACTGATATAGAGGCCTCTCCTGAGAAGTTCAGCTGTGGAAGGTAGGAAAACAGCGTAGCTGCCAGGGAGGAGAAAGACATTTTCTATTTTTAGAATAAGAAGAGGCCAGCTGTGGTGAAGGATGAAAAAGGGATGGTTTCTGAGAGAGGTTGAAACCTGTAAACGAGAGGGTAAAGGAACGACCTAGGCCTAAGTCATGGGGCTGCTCCAGTGTGCCAGGTGCTGTCACACATTAATGAAGGTCACTCAAACCTTGAAGGGGCGTGGCCCAGATGGTAAAGAGGTGAAAATCAAAGTCGCTCAGTCGTGTCCGACTCTGCTACCCCACGGGCTGTAGCCTGCCACTCTCCTCTGTCCGTGGGATTCTCCAGGCAAGAATACTGGAGTGAGTTGCCAGAAGGGGATCTTCCCAACCCAGGGTTCGAACCCAGGTCTCCTCCATTGCAGGATGGACTCTTTACCGACTGAGCCGCCAGGGAAGCTATTGTTTCATTTGCTGAATGAAAGAATGACTCCAAAGAAGAGAATCCAGCGACGTCGGTCGGGCAGCAGGAGGGCGTCTCGAGCCCGCGAGGCATTCTGGGGATTGTAGTTCCGGGCCCGCCGCGGGGGACGCCAGCTCTGCGCTCTGCCGCGCTCTCGACGCTCCGGAAGGACCGAGCGGCCCCGCGGTTGCCTTGGCGTCCTAATCCGGCAGCGAGAGGGAGGCCGCCCGGCTAGGCGCCCGCTAGTTTCGGCGGCGACGTGCAGCGGGACAGCGGAAGGAACTCGCGCGGCGGGCCTGGGGAGCCAGGGGCGGAGCGCGAGCGAGCCTGGAACCACGGAGGCGGCGGGAGCGGGGCCAGCGTCTTCCTCCCGGTTGCTGAGCTTAGCTCCTCTTCCCAAGCCCACTCCCACGCTCTGTGAGTAAAGGGTCGTCACCATCCCCACTCTAGCGACTGTCTAACAGGTTTGAAGAAGCCAAGTGGCTTTCTCGAGGTCGACACTCTAAGGAAGTAACCGAGCCCCGTCCTCCGGCCCAGACCTGCCTCTTTGCAGTCACTGTGCTCCCCGAAACCCCCGTTTGAGCGGATATGCCTGGTGAAACCTGGGTGGGGTCGGTTAAGAGTCTTCCGGCCCAACTCCTAGCACCTTGTCAGTGGAGTGGGTAGCTAGCTTGTCACACTTCATGCCACCCTGCACAGCCCTATCGGGATCCTGAGTGAAGTCTTAAGAAATTCAAACACCTGGCACTCAAGGTCTGAAAATGGGGGGTGGGTAAGACATTATCCACCCCCCATTAATATAGCATCCGAGCGTGTTGAAAGCAAAGGAAGATACACTCAGCGTGGTGAGAACCTGTTAACTTCACCTGTTGGTTTAACAGACGGGGAAACAGGTTCAGAGACGTTAAGTAACTGGCCTAGGTCTACAGAGTGTGGGTGGAGTGGGGATTCCAACCTCCAAATTTCTCTGCCTTCAATACCTATGTGCCATATACGCTACCATTTCCTTTTTTTACAGTTGTCTAAATTCCTGGTTACATAGCTGCAGCATCGGGTGGACCAGTCATTCTCAGTGGGCCCTAAACCAGCAATATCAGCATCAGCTGAGAATATGTTAGAAATGCACATTCTTGGGCTCCACCTCAAACGGACTGAGTTAGAAAGGCCGGGGTGGTGGTGGTGGGGTGGGGGCGGGTCATTTAACCCCTCCTGCAGGTGATTCTGATGCACACTAATGTCTGAAAACTGGTGAAGCGATTCATCTAGGGGTCATGTTAAAATGCAGCTTCTTTCGGTAGATCTGGGGAAAGCCTGGAGATTCTGCATTCCAAAACAAGTACCTGGGTGATGCTGAAACTGCTGGTCCACAGACCATATTTTGAGCAGCAAGGGTGTAAACTACACTTTAGAGGAGTGGTTCTCAAACTCCTTGTCTATGCATTGTCTCTGCGTTTAGATGCACATTAGAATTACCTGGGGAGCTTTTACAGAATAGGGTACCTGGGCCCCACCCCTGACCAAATGAATCAGAACCTCTGGGTGTGGCGACCAGAAACTCACTGCGTGATTCTCACAATGAGGGTTCAGAACCCTTGGTGTCGGAATTGGAGCTGGGCAGCCATGGATTCGAATCCCAGCACCTTGGGCCAGTTACTTAACATCTCCTGGCCCAATTTTCCTTGTTTATAAAGTGAGTGTAAGTGATCCTTGGTTTGCAAGGTGTTGTGAGGATTCTATAAGGTGTGTCCAAGAAAGCACCTAAGGGCACTCTGTAGGCATAAAAATTGAGGAGGTGGACAGAGTTAGGGAAGTCTGGGCTGGGGACTTTGTGCTAAAAGCTGACATCAGTGAGTTAGCACCCATACTCCTTAGCCTGCTTCAGCTCCCCTGTGTGTGCCCCTCCCAGAGCAAGCGTGGAAGAATGGAGGTGAGCCACTCGGTGAAGGAGCGGACCATCTCCGAGAACAGCCTGATCATCCTGCTGCAGGGCCTCCAGGGCCAGGTCACCACCGTGGACCTGCGGGATGAGAGCGTGGCCCACGGACGCATAGACAACGTCGATGCTTTCATGAACATCCGCCTGGCCCAGGTCACCTACACAGACCGTTGGGGGCATCAGGTGGAGCTGGACGACCTCTTCGTGACAGGCCGGAACGTCCGTTACGTCCACATCCCCGACAACGTGAACATTACCGCAACCATTGAGCAGCAGCTGCAGGTCATCCATCGGGTGCGTTACTTTGGCAGCAAGGGGCAAGGCCGGCAGGAATTTCCCTCCAAAAACTCTTAAGTAAGCCTGTCCTGGTCCCCACTCAGGTTCCTGCAGACTTCTTCTGAGCCAAAGCCTGCTCTCCCTGCCCACCCAGAACCTGGGAGGGGAGCAGGACCAGCCCAGAAGCTGGTGTCTGACAGACGTCACCTGTCACAGTTGCCTTTCTCAGGGTCTCACCTCTCAGACTCACCCTGGGACCCGGAATTTTAGTTATCTGACTGTGGCCTTGGGGTAGATGACAACCCCCCCCCTTTGGATCATAATTTATCTAAATCTCTAATTTACCGATTGAGGGATTGTGTCAGTTTTCAACCCTCTTGCATTGAGGATTATTAAACACGCTGGGCCTGACGGGCCCCATTTCTCTTGTAATTGTGTTTGTTTTCTCGTGAAACAAGAGGATGCAGACGAGTCTGTGCCTCATGCTTCCTGCCATGCACCAGGCTCCCTGTTGGTCTTGTGTCACGGTGCTGGGTTGCAAGCGTGGCTGCACGTTGGAGTCCCCTGGCCCACTCTCACCTATTTGGCTTTAATTGGTGTGAGTTGTGGCTTAAGCAGTGGAATTTTTTTTTTTTTTTTTTTTTAAGTTTCCCAGGTGATACTAAATATGCAGCAAAGATTGAGGATGTAAGAGAGGCCTTCAGTCTGGTCAGGGAGTGACTCTTCTGTTCATATTTCCCGTTGGAGAGCTTGTTCATCTCAGTGCTCTTTCCTGGGGGAGAGCCTGGAGTAATCCCGGACCCTACCGTCAAGTGTAGAAGCTCATCCAGCAGCAGGAAATCAGGCTCTGATTCTGATATTAGGCCCTCGGGGAAGAAGGGGGTCTCGGGATGAGAACCCCAGCCTTTGTTGTAACTGCCTCCCCCAGCTTTGGCAGCCTTGCCACAGGCCAACTACCATCTCAGTGAAAGTGACTGTCCCATGGAACCAGAGTTTGTCTTCATCAAACAAACATCCACAGAGCAGCTGCCGCGTGGCAGGCCTCCTGCTGAGCACACATTGTCCAATAAGCTCTGGTCGCTTCTGGAGAGGGACTTAGAATCTAGGGCTGGAGGCAGACATTTCCCGAGGGAGACTGCAGAGCGGTGTTCGTTTGGGCGCAGGCAGCCCACAGTCCCTGCGTTTACGTTCTAATCCAGTCTGTTTAAGTGTTGTCCTTGGACCATCTCAGCAGAACCAGCTGGAATGTCTAGAAGAACCACCTTCCTGGATCCCCGGATTGAAAACAGAATCTGGAGCCTGAAAATTTGCTTTATTAACACCCACCCACCCATCCACCATGAGTCCTTTACCTGTTGTATTTCTTCTATTGCCCAGAGGCCTCAGAGGCCACAGGGGAGAACAGTGGATCTGAGCAGGGAGAAAACCACTGCTCTGAGTTGCCAGGCCTCTCTGATAGCTAGAGTTAAGGAGAGCAACACGAGAAGAGTGCGGGTAAGAAGCCAGAGGGCAGGTGTGGAAGGGAGGCGTCACTGTGGAAATGTCTGTGTTCTCACAGCCAGGGGGGAGACCGCCTCTGGTGTGATGAGCTGGCGGGGAGTCTCCCCACACTGCCACTGTCACAGACATTTCCCACGTGTCTACAGACGCTGCCATACTTGAAGAGGGCCCGGGCTGGGAGTTCAGCCTAAAGGTGGAGGAGAGGTAGGCCTGGCTCTGCTTTCAAATGGTGTGCGGGGCTGGGGTGGGGGCGTCTGAAGGGAGGAGGGGCGACTTCCACATCCTCCAAAGAGCAAGGGAAAGCCTAGCATGGATAGCTGAGAAGGGCGGCTCTGGACCCATTCTGTAAGTTCTGTAAGCTTTCTGCACAGATCCCAGTGGGCCTCTGTGCTTCCAAAGACGGGTGTGAGGCAGGGTACCAAGACCTTCTGAGATACACTAATGCCAAGTCCCTGGGGTAGAGCACAGCTATGTGTTCAAGCCCCAAAGTTATGGGTCTTGGCATCTGGTCCTGGACTGCTGGGAAATTGACCAGGGCCCAGGTAGGGATGGGGGGGAGCTCAGTGCCCACCAAGCTGTGGCAAGCCACGGGTCATTCATTCCACAAGTAATTTGAGTCACAGTGCCAGCTACTGAGGGAACAACAAGAGAGACAGGGGGTCCTGCTCTCAGGGAGCTGATGTTCTGGAGGGGAGACGAACAAAGAAAAGTAAACAGATGGGAAGGAAGTAAACAGGAAGGAAATAAACAGGGCACATGGAGAGAAAATAGGTTTTATTTCCAAAAGTGTAGTCTGAAGAAGTTAAATTTAAACTGAGAAGGCACCTACCATTTAAAAAGCCAAGGGAAGGCAGAGGAAATCGCCAGTGCAAAGGTCCTGAGGTGGGAAAGCTTGAGGGTTGGGGGCAACAACCAGATACCACTATGACTTGGTGGAGGAGAAGGAGACAGGTGAGACAGGAGAAATGGGAAAGAGGTGAGGCAAATGATACAGGGCCTTGTGGGTCAGGAGTATAGCTGGTTCCAATCTCAAGTGTGTAAGAAACATAACTTGAATTTTCTCTAACTCAGCTGAATTCATATTTTGCTTTACTCAGCCAGAGTGGCAGAAACTTAACTGCAGTCAATTCAGGGTTCCCCATCACTTTCTTTGGAATCGGTTGAATTCCAGGGCACTTCCTTTCAAGATGCCAAAGCATGGGAAGGGCAGTCCCACTGGCATCCCCCGAGATGTCCTGGTTTTGTCCTGGTCTTCTGTCTTCAGCCCACTCAGGATGCTGCCTAGGTGCTTCTTCCTCACCTCCCATCTGATCGTAACCCATCCCCCTCTTGGTGTTCAGACTCTCACTCTTACTTTTCCAGGCCAGTCAGGCCCAGCAAGTTCCTAGGGTCTTGGGTGAGTTGGGCCCCATTTGCCACAGTGCAGCGCAGAGGGTTCTGTTACTTCTTGGCACTCCACCAGGAAAAGGAGCACATGTCTTCCTGCTTCCCGGGCCCTGAGACCCAGCAGATGCCCTCTAGCTCAGAGGCTGAGCTGCTCTATTCTCAGGGACCACCCCCTCAAGTCTCAGTCTCCCAGATCCCCCTTCTTACAGTTTTCTAAATTTAGATCTGCACAGATATTCTTTCCATCCCTCCCTGAAGGCGAGCAAGGCTCTTAGAATTCAGAAGCTAAAACTGAACTCCACATTCTGGCGTGTCATTTGTTTCCTGGCGTAATGAATGCATAGTAACCTGACTGCATAAGGGAAGAGCCAAGGGACACCACGGAAGAGAGGAAAAATGTATTTCAAAATGTCATTGTCCCATCGAGGTTTGGGTTTTGTGGTCATCGCTGCAGCCTTTGTTCAAGCCTGCACATGACTGAGCACTCAGGAATTCTGAGTGAGAGGGCATATCCAGGCCATGGAGAGAAGAGGACAGGAGGCTCACTCACCTGGGGAAGGGGACTACCAGGGATCTGAGGAGAACTGGGTGGGCTGTGGCTTGACATTCAGTTCCTAGGATGGTGCGGCATCTCCAGCTCTCAGCTGGATGGGACCCACAGAAGAACATCCAGTTCAGTGAGTTCCAGTCTGGAATGCCTAGCTGAATGGTCCCTGAGGGCAGCAGGAGTCCCTTGAGCTCTTATCAGTGTTCCAGAAGGACCAGAGGAACAGCGCGTTGTATATGAACACTAACCAAGCTGACTTGATCTCTACTTCAGGCTGGAATTATACCAACAGCATGATGGGCCACTGGCTTCCTCTTCCTGATCACAAGCTCTCATAGCTGTAATATGAAGCTGTAATGAATAAAAAGGAAGAAATGACTTGATGGCAGGTTGTACAAAATCTTACCAGATATGAGGCTCATGTGGATGGAAAATACTAAAAAAGGCTTTTAAGGTGACAATATTGGGAACCCCTGATCCAGTCCAACTCTGTCCTTTTTCAGTTGGGGAAGCGGAGATCCTCTTTCTTTAAGGAGAAGGTGGAGGGGTCTCCCTGTGTCCCATAATTAAGATAATGGCAGAATGCCAAGGTGGTCACCACAAACAGCTACTGCTTATTGAATTTCACTGTGCACCAGGCCCTGTGCCAGGGGCTCCGCGTGCTCCAGGAGGGCAGAGCTGTGGTCCGTTTGGTCCCACTGGATCTCCAGCATCCAACTCTGCTCTGCACACAGCTGGCACTCCATAAATCTTTGTGAAATGAAAGAATCATCTCATTTCATCATTACAACAACCCTAGAGGTATGTATTAGTAGCCCCGTTTTAGAGATAAGCAAACAAACCCAGAGAGGTTACCTGACTTGCTCAGGGTCACAGAGCCAGTGAACAACAGAGTGGGGATTTGAACTCAGGTCTGTATGCCTAAAACTCCATGATCTTTGCTACTACACTGCACTGTTCTGCCTCTCAGCATTCCTGATACTGGTAACCGGGTAAGATAAGCAATGCCTTGATGATTCAGTGGGTAAAAGAGTCAGCCTGCAGTGCAGGATACTCAGGAGGTTCAGGTTTGATCCCTGGGTCAGGAAGATCCCTTGTGCCTGGAAAAGTCCATGGATGGAGGAACCTGACAGGGTATAGTTCAAACAGTTGCAAAGTCGGACACAATGGAGTAACCAAGCACGCTGCTAACAGTGATGGTACCCAGCCACCAGGTATGGGCCTAGCACTCGAACCGGCATACCTTGGTTCTAGGGGCTTGGCCACAGAGAACCCAGAAGTCAGCCAGTAGGAAAGGTTTGCGGGGTTTCAGAAGCCTGAGGAAGCTCCCTAGGGTTGAAGGTTTCCTCCTCTCCTTCTGTAATAGGCAGATCTGCCTGTACATCGTCAAGCAACCGTTTCATGCTGTTGTGACAGGTGTCACTTTGTCACGGCAGTGTCGTCTGCCAAGATGCCCAGAGCTGGAGAGCCAGCAGGAGCATGTGTCACAGTGCGTGCGTGCGTGTGATGCAGCCGTCTCCTCATGTTCGTGTCCTGATGACAGCTTTTCATTTCCTCTGGCTGGCACCTTTCCTTTCTATTCATTACCTCTCCTCCTCCCCTCTTTCTCTTCCTCCTCCTCCTCCTCTTTGTCAAAATCCTATATTTTGAATCAGCTGAGAGCCTCCTGGGGCTGGGGATGGTGGTGTCAGCTCCAAGTGATTCATCTAGCTGATAATTAGAGCTCTGGAAAACCCAACACTCATTCCTGTCAGAGCTTCCGGAATCTCTAGGCTTTTCCCTTTGTCAGAGATAGGAGCTTGGGGGGCCGGGCCCAGCGTTTTTGTGCCTGCTTTCAGTCCTCCACTGCACTGAAGCTTGCTGAGAGGAGTGTGGGCACTCTTAGTTCATCAGGTCCCATGAGAAGCTGTTTCCACACTCATTGGATCCTCACAGTGAACCCACAAAGTATTATTCTTATGTTGACAGATGGGGATGATTAGGGAACTTGCACAGTCACTGAACTTGTAAGAGACACAGCAAGGACTCAAATTCAACCTTTTTGGAATCTGCCAGACTTGGTTCAAATCACAGCTCTGCCATTATTGGCAGAGCCAATAATGTGTCGTTGGTTACTTTCCCTCTCAGAGTTCTAGCTGCTTCATCTGCGAACAGACTCCTTAACATTGATGTCTCTACGGTGCTTAACACAGTGTCTGACATACTACTGCTGTTTCGATTACTACTGTTACTCAGCCCTTTCAGCTCAGTGTACACTAGGCATTTAGAGACAAAGACAAGGACACAGGAGGAGGCAGCCAGCCTCACTCACATCAACTCTCATGTCCTGGCAGTCACTGCCTGTGTGGAGATGACAAATGCGTGCATACACGTAAGTGCTTGGCCACACACCCTAGGAAAATCCAGAGCTGTGCACACAGGCTTGGACACGTGTGCCCAAATGGATACAGAATAACACAGCTGGAAAGAGAATCAGGAATCATATGCAGCTAGCATCCTGGCTCACACCTCGGAGACAAAGGAGTGGGTCCGTGATCGCGGGTACTGCCACCACGGCGCCCTTCTAGCTGCTTCTGCATGCCAGTGGAGGGAAGCCAGGCTCTCAGAGGGCCCTAGTGAGTCATCAGCCTGATGCAATCCCTTTAAAGGGCTCATCTGCTGGTGCAAGAAGCTGATTCATGGAGGGCGTGGTTGCTGGAGAAGGAGGAGAAAGGGACCGAAACTGCAGCAGGAGGGGCTGAGGTTAGGTGGCTGGAACAGCTAACAGGAACTCTTCACTGTTAACCTGCCTGGTCGAGACTCTAGGGATCTTCGGATTGAAGCGGGATTTCTACAAAAGCAAGGGGCCCAGAGGGAAATGAATTGTGAGGGCTACGGCAGGAATTCCTGTCATTGATGAGACCCACGCCAGCGCTCGCCGCACAAAGCTCCAGGAACCGAGAAATGGGGGTCATGAAAGAGCCACTTTTCTGACAAAGATACTACAACCGACCGATCTTTCAGCTGCTGGAGAAGTCTCCAGACCTGGGAGGGCGAGTGTAGGGCACGCGAGGCTCAGTGGAGTAGCGGCGGGGGCGGTGCCTCCGGCCCAACCTCACCTCAGACTTAGATAAGCGGTAAGTACCGCCCCTTAGAGTCTCGGCCTCCAATCGTTTCCCAGATTTCAGCCCGAGCCCCACCCTGAACCAATCCTCAATCGGATTCTGGTCTCTTGCCTGAAGGCTTCCGCCCTTCGTCAATATGGCACCCAATCCCAGAGCCGTGGGCTGTAGATATGGGCAAGGGGCGGGGCTGCGGCCTGTCCGGGAGGAGGGGGCGGTGCGTCACTTCCGTTGTCAGGTGGCGGCGCTGCAGCCATGGAGGGAGGCGGCGGCAGCGGCGGCGGTGGCTCGGGAGGCTGCGCCGGGAGACGGCGGTGAGCGGCTCCCACGCCCCTTGCCCGGCCCCGGTCCCCCGGGACGGAGCGCCGAGCAGCCCCGGCTCCGGGCTACGGACTATGGGCGAGCAGCGCTGAGCACCGGCGGAAGGTGAGGGCAGGGGTCCGGGAGAGGGGAGCCAGGAGCCCGGCCGGGGATGCGGGTTGGTGGGGGCGGGCCTCAGCGGCCGTGGCAAGGGGATCAGGGTGACAGCCTGAGGCCGTCCGGCTTGACAGAAATGACAACAGCGGATCCGCCGTCCTCGGCTGGGGTCTGCTCTTCCCAGGGGGCGGGGGAGGGGGCGGGGGCTTCTGCGCGCCGGGTACCGGGTGGCCAAGGGGGTGTCTCGGCCCCAGCCCTGGGAGTCGGCACAGCTCAGCCTTGCCTGGAGTCACTTGGTCAGTCAGCGAAGGCGCAGGTTTTTCCCAAGAGGCACTCTCTCCTCTCCGTACTGCCCTCCTGATCTCGAGAGTGACTTGAGAGTTGGAACGAGTCCCCGGAGAGCTTCTTCTCCAGCCCGGTCTTCCTCCACGAGCCCTCACCCATTGGCACGGGCACCATCGCTGCTGGAGAATTTCGAGTCCGGGGCGGCGATCAGGTGCGGGTCCGAGCTAGCTGCTAGTCGGTGCTGTGTTTGACCGGCCTTTGCCGAGGAGAGAGCCTGCTGCTGTGGTCACTGTTTCACCTGCCATGCCCCATCAGGCCTGCCCATCCCCAGGGCGCTTGGCCCCACCTTCCAGTCGTAGGTAGGGGCATCGGGATTCCCTCCAGACGTCGAGTACTCTGCCTGCCACCCCCACTCTCTAGGTTTGATGCCCGTTTGTTGGCGGAAGGAAGAGATGACAGCCGCCTTCGTTGGCAAGATAGACTTTGCTCTGTATTAAGTCACAGGAGGAAACCGGTTGGCTTTGCTTGGTTTTGAGAGCAATGAAGAAGAGGGTAGTCACTCTGGGCTGGGCACTTTCTCTCTTTGCTCAGCTTTGCATGAAATAAGGAAGAGCAGGATATGCACTTGTAAGGCCAAAAGAACCCTTGTTTGTAAACAGCGCTTGTGAGCTGGGCCAGTGCTCCTTGATGGATCTGCTGTGCCAGCTCTTTGTCCCTTAAATCTTAGACATTATGGAGATGGCCCTTGTTCATTCATTCATTCATTCATTCATTTCCCACATAATAGCATGACAGCAGCAGTGTCCTTGCCTGGAGAGGCAAGTACCCTGTATTATAGAGGTTAAGAGTAACTTTGGAGCCAGACCTCCTGAGTTCACATTCTAGCTCCGCAGCTTTGTAGCTCTGTGGCCTTGGGCAGATTGTTTAACCTCTCGGTGCCTCAGTGTTCTCAGCTATAGAACAGGACTGATAACAAAGTTACTGTGAAGATTTTAAAAGTTAACACCTACAAAACACATAGAACCATGTCTGCCACATAATGAATTCAGTAAATGTTAGCTAATCTTATTTCAAGAAGCTCATGGTCTGGTTAAGGGAGAAAGTGACAGTGTTAGTTGCTCAGCTGCGTCCAGCTCTTTGTGACCCCATGGACTGTAGCCCACCAGACTCCTCTGTCCATGGAATTCTCCAGGCAAGAATACTGGAATGGGTTGCCATGCCCCCCCCCCTCCAGGGGATCTTCCTGACCCAGGGACCAAACCTGGGTCTCCCGCATTGCAGGATTCTTGACTAACTGAGCCACCAGGGAGACTGACCTGTAAACAAATCGTTGAAACATTGTCTAAAAAAAAACTAGTATCAGCAAGAACAGAGGGCTGTGGGAGTCCAGCAAAGGAAGCTTCTAGCTCAATCTGAGTTGGAGGGTGGGAGAAGTTTTGGGAAAGCTTGGAAGAAGTGATGATGCTGGAACTGTATCAGGGAGGATGAGAAGGCTCAGCCAGGTAAGAACAAAGGGGCAAGGTACTCCACTTCGACATCTAAAATCAAAATTTATCCCAGAAACCTCGGACTGTTCAGTATGGTGGTATGAAAGTCAACCTGGTGCCAGGTGAAACAGTACAGGTTGACAGGCGATTGCCACACTAACAATTAGGAAGTTTGTACCAAGGGCAGTAGGGAGCAAGGGAAAAGGTTGAAGCAAAGGAGTGTCGTGATTGGACTTGTGTTTTAGAATGCTCTCTCTGGAGCCTCAGCAGGAGAGAAGGGAGAGGAGAGAAGCTGAAACAATGGAGACCTCTTCAGAGGTTACCGCAGGGCAGGCCCCCGAGAGAGGAGAGATGGTGCAGGGTGGAGGATCTTTGGTGAGATGGCACTGCCTGCAACCAGTGGCAGGTGACAAGCTCCCTGTGTTGTCCTGGGCTGCTCTGCTGGGCCCAGAAGTACCTGGCACATCTGCCTCTCTCTTCCTGAGACTGCAGGTCTTTCAAGCAGCCGAGCTGGTGAGGCCTCCAGAAGGTCATTTGTAAGGTCAGTTGCTCCCTTGTGCCTTTAATTTGACCTTTTGGGAAGGCAGCAGACTGGAGTGGTAAAGAGCCTATTTGGCTCCACTCTCAGACAGAGTCTTAGTTCCAATCCCAGCCCCTGCCGGTCAGTAGAGGTCACTTATTCTTTGTGTGCCCAGCTTTCTCATCTGTAAAGTGGGGGCAGTAAGAGCCCCTCTTTAGGAGGGCAGTTATGAGGATCTGTAAGGTGTTGCAAGCTGGACATTGAGTGCACATTCAGTGAGGAATGCTTGGTAAACGCTACAGCTGCAGGAAAGAACTCCTCAGAATTAGTCAAAGCAGTTCAGGGCGACTAAACTGTGTCCCAGTGAGCTGTCAGAAGTGTCCTGAGGGATCACAAGATCACAGAATTTTATTGTATTCTCTCCAAAAAAGAAATCTGTGCGGAGTTTACCAAGCCAGTATGGGAGCCATGCAGATGATTCAGCTCAGCTCTTTAAAAGAACCATTAAAAAAAAATAGAAGTAGGACTGCTGAGAAAAAAAAAATCCTATTTTAAAGGATACTAGGAGAACTTCCCTGGTGGTCCAGAGGCTTAGACTTCACGCTGGGGGCCCGGGTTCAATCCCAGGTTAGAGAACCAGATCTCACATGCCTCAACTAAAGACCTGGTGCAGCCTAACAACTAAATAAATGCATATTTTTAAAAAATAAAGTAGCCTGGGAGAAAACATATTTAGAGTTTCTTCCATATGTGTCCCTATTAGTGACCCTAGTTTGGTATCTGAATTGGCACCATCAGGAAGCACACACTGATACGTGCATTGGCCCCAAATCCAGAACCCCAGTTCCACACACATAAGCTCCCATGTGCAGCTGGGGAATTGTTGGGTAGCAGGTACAGAAGGAGTCGGACACGACTGAAATGACTTAGCAGCAGCAGCAGGTACAGGAGGAGATTGGAGAGGCAGGCCCTGCCCTAGAGGAGCTGGCAGTCTAACAGGGGCCTGACAGGCTCCTAACCAATGAGCACCTGCAGATAGTTGGGGGCGTGTCTCATAGGAGTCTGTGCGGCAGGTAGAGGGAATGAGGGGAAGGGGTGTTCCTCCCTGGGGGATGGGGAGGTGACTGGGGAGAATTTTGGAGAGGCCTTAGAACTTGAACTGGATCTTGATGAAAACTAAATATTGACGGGGAATAGAGTGTTCATGAAGCACTCCAGACAAGGGAGCATCAGGGCACAAGTGTGGGGTGCAGGCTGGTGTGTGTGCGTGCTACAGGAACCACAAGAGGTTCCGGCACAGGATGTGAAGGGACCTGGCTTTAGGATACCCTGGAGAGGTGAGCACCAGGGCTAAGATGCTTGAACTTCTGTTGGTGAGGGGCTGCTTTGGTTTAAGTGGAGGAAACACCGTTAAATGCGCATCTTCCCAAGAGCCCTCTGGCTGCTGGGAGAGGACGGACTGGAGCGAGAGCACATCCTGAGTCTCTATAAGCGGTTTTTGCTGTAATGAGAGTAAGGGTCAGTGTAATCAGAGGCAGATGGGAAACGGAGGAAGGGCGCAGATCAGAGCTGTTTGGGGGGAAAGTGAGGTGGACTCTGGGAGTGTCTGGAAGTGAGGACGGAGGGAGGAGCGATGATGGCAGGTGCCCCGAGCTTCCTGATCTGGCTGAGAGGGTGACTGATAGAGCCGGCAGGAGAGAATGGCCAGGGAGATCCGCCAGATCCCCTCGGTAAGCCCTCTCATGGGAGAGGATCAGTTGCAGAGTCTGTGGCTCTCGGTCCAGCTTTGGGCCAGGCTTCTCTCTGGTTTTGCCTGAGTCAGCGCCTGGGAAAAGGGCAGCTTCCCTTCCTCATCTTCCCTCTGCTCAGATTTGCCCAGGGAGGTGAACTTCTTCAGTGTTTCAGACACTGAAGGGGCTGAGTCTGCAAGACTCCTGTGACTTGTTCAGCCTTGAGATGGCCCTCGAGAGCAGCCCTTCCGTCTGGTGCTGTCCACACTGACTCAGCAAGTGATGAGTCCGGAAGAGCAGTGTGCCCTCAGGGGAAAGGTGGCATCCCCGGGGCTCCCGGGAGGTCTCATCTAGAAAGAGACCTTGAGGTGGAATTTACTCTGGAGGCTGGGCCGGCCGACCCAGTCCTTCTTCTCAGGAAGGAGAGATGTCTGCCACAGGCCACCTGGGACCCACTCAGCCATCAGGGAAGTGAGAGGGAGCTGCCTTCATGTCCTTGTCCCCCTGAGCTCTGCAGAGAGGGATGTGCTGGTAGATGGGACTTCACACAGGCCCTTAGAACTGGGGGATTTTCACAGGATTTGTCCTTGAACTTGCGGTGTACACGAAGTCAAAGGGAAAGTGGCCTGAGACAAGGGCATTTCTTCCTCCTGCACCTGCTCAGGTGAGACTGTGGCCTTGAAGGTGGCCCGGGGCCCACAGCAGCCCTGCATCTCCTCTCGGGATCTGTCACCGAGATCCAAGAAGGGAAAGCGTGGTGTCGCTTGCATTGATTTCCTTACTATCTTAGAGATGGTTCCACTTTGTCTCATGCACGTCTGGGTTATTTTGGGCGATACTGTGTCATCACGGTTTGTGTAATTTATTCAGCAAACTCTGCTGATGAACTTAGGTTATTCTCGGCCTTTTGTTCTTCAAACAAAGCTGAAGTGACTGTATCTGCATGTGTGCGGTTCTGCCCACCTTAGGTATCCACAGAATAAATTCCAAGAGGAGTTGCTGCCTCGAAGAGTACCTTTTATTACTACTATTTTAAAGTAGTTTCTCAGCCCCCTTCTAGTGAACTGGAGCAGCCTGATTTTCCCCCAGCCAGCAAAGATGCTCCTTCCTGAGGGACACTGAGAACCCCAGTGGTGATAACCTGCTTCTGGCTCTTCGCGGTCGGAGTTGGGGTTCCCTAGAGCTTACACAGTCCAGCAGTCTACAGGTCTGCTGGTTTCAGAGAAACTCTAGTTGTGGGAAAGCAGCAGAGAAAACTGAGAAGGGCTCTCATCATTTAGAATGAAGCTGTCCCCTCTTGCCTCTGTTTACAGATCATCACCTACTTGGCAAAAGAGATAGGCAGGGGATCTTAAGGCTTTAGGGAGTCTGTGACCCAAGGATCCCCAAGGAAGAAGTGGCCTGGACATGGTAGTGGGAACTGGCAAGAGCAGGCTGGTATGCCTGTCCCCTGTCTTTGGGTTTAGGGCAGAGCTGGCTAGAGGTGTGGAGAGGTGCCTAAAAGCAGGTACCTTTAGGGAGAAACTCAGGTCAGCCCCTCAGGAGGCCCCAGGACTGCCAGAGCCCAGAATTCTCTGGGTTTTTGGAGCCCCACTGCTGGCATCGCCACCTCTGGAGAGCGAGCACCCCGCCCCTTTCTGTAGTTGATGTGCAGGCCCTGGTGTCGCCAGGCGTGTGTGACCTCCGTGTCTGAGTTCTCTTCTGACTCTACTCCCAAAGTGCTTCCTCCTGAAGGAACAGAAAGGAAACCAACCAGAAAAGGATCCCCACCAGCTTCCAGGTCCTTTCCTAAGTACTCTGCAATATGTATTGAGGCTTTCTGCCAGCTTAAGGAAAGAGGAATTGTCTCTGTTCTATGGAGAACCCCCAGGCCAGAAGGGCTAAGGAACCTGTCCACTGTTACTCAGCCAGCAGGGGCAGAGCTGGTTTTCCAGCCCACACCTTTGTGACGCTAGATCCCATGCCATCCCATTCCCCGATCCTGGCCAGGCTCTGGCCCCAGGGAGCCCAGCCCACATGGAATCTTGGACCCATAAAGCTGTAGAGCTGGAAATGACCTTGACAAACCTGAAGCAGTCCCTTCTTTTTTCCTGGAAAAATGGAAACTGCCACTCCAGGCCACTGCCTAGAGATACATCCCTCCCCTCCTACCCTGTGAGTAGGGAATAAGGAGACCTTCATATCCTGTCTTCCAGCACTTAAGGCTCAGATCAGCCCTGGCTTCAGAACCCATTTCTGCCACTTGCTAACTGAGTAACTTTGAACAAGTCACTTCCTATCTCCAGCCTCTGCCGTAAAATGAACTTACCGCTCCTTGCTCCAAAGCAGTGATGAGGATTAGACACAAGGTGTTACTGGCCTCTGGTGAGACCCCAGAGAGCTCTTTGGTGGTGAGTCTGAGTCTCCTGAAAGAGGCATCATGAACCAGCTTCCAGGTCTCCAGTTTGAACCATTTGGTGGTCTTCCCAGCTCTTAAAGAAGCCAGGTGGCAAGCAGGAAGTTCTTGTAAGCCAGTTTGCAAGTTGCCTGGGAGAGCTTGAGCGTGGCGGTTTGTCTCTTCTATGCCCGCTCTTCGGATGCAGCCTTGCGTCAGCATGCAGGCCCACACGTTCAGGGCATTCTCAACGCCGTGCTCGCTCCAGTGCGCCTTCTCTAAGACCCAGCCTCCCAGGTCCCAGTGCCACTCTTAATAGTTGTGATGGGTTCAGAAATTTTGTTAAGTTGTGACAGTAATCTGCAGGGAGCTGGTTAAGCAGAATGCGTCCGTGCATGTGCACAGGTATGCTCATCACGTCTGACGCCTTGCCACCCTGTGGTCTGTAGCCTGCCAGTTAAGCTGGTTGAGCACTGTAGAAGAGTATGAAATAAACCTACCCATCTCCTGTATGTGTTCTGTTACCTGGAGGTATCCACTGTTAAGTTTCTTCTGGAAATGTCTTATGCATATTCATTTTTTTAAACCCAAATGGGATCATTTTATACAAATAGAACTGCAGTTTGCTTTTTTTTTTTTTTAAAGTAACGTATCCTAGACATCTTCGTCTGTCAGCAGGCATGGGCCTAGTCTTAAAGGCTGCATAGTATTCCCCCATCTGGATGTACCATGATGGAGTGAACCAGTGTCTCTTGGTGAACATGTAAATTGTTTCCTGTCTGGAGGGGATGTATGTGTGTTTTGATTTTTATGGTTTTATCTTTGTGTGTTTTTGCTGCTACCCAGGGCTCTTGAGGGACCCTCAGTAAGTACATTCATCTTGGTGAACTTGTGTGAGTGGACCCAGAGAATAAATTCCTAGAACTGGGTGTGCTGGACCCAAGACAAGTACATTTTCTCCTGCTTTGTTGACTGTGATGTCACTGTCTTCTGCACGCCTGTTGGGCCTGTGCAGGGGGTTCTGTGCTGGTCAAGGGCCCTGGCCCTGCCCCCAGGAGCTCACCCACTGGAGAGACACAGGCAAGCAGGCTCTTGCCCACACGTGGACAGAGTGTGTTGGGGATGGCTCGTGGCTAGCCTTAGCGACTCGGAGCAGGTAAAGCCGTTGTGTGGGCGCGCTTGTCTGAACAGCCTGCTGAGGGCAACTCTGATGGCAGAGCCTGCTGTCTGCCTCTGTAATCTTGCCCCCCAGCAGCCGCAGCCAGTAGCATCCGGCAGACTGCAGAAAGCGAACTATATGGTTCATTCTCACGGTTGTGAAATTTAATTGAATTTCATTGTTGATAGAGGCAGTTAAAGAAAGGCAGTTGGCTGGCCCCAGTCCAAATTACCTTTCTCACAGGATGATTGCAGTGACTTTTGCTGTTGAAAGCCACATGAAGAGAGAGAACCACATCACCTGGGGCTGGCCTGGCCATTTCCATCTGTCCATCTGTCGCTCTGGAAATCTGGGATGGAAGGAGGGAGATGTAACATTTGCTGGTGCCTCCCACAGGCTGGCTCCCCGCAGTCCTCAGGGCTGCCCGGGCCCTCTTCTGGGTGGGGAGACTGCGGCACAGGGAGATACGTGCCTAGGACACAGGGGTGCTGCCAGCCTCGGCCAGTCCCGCTTTAGTTGTTTGCTGCTTTCTCTTGGCCTGACAGGAGCCGTCGTGGGTGTTGGGAACCTGAATTCCATGAGAGGCCCGGTGGGAGGCTTTGTTCCCACTGAACAAAGCAACGGTTGATGCTTTGAGCTGAGGAGGGGTCCCCCTAGTTGCCGGGCAGGCTGGCGTGACAGGAGGGCTTCCGTGACTCCGTCTCCCGTCACTGCACATGGCAGAAGGCCCCCCCGAGGCGAGGGGCCACCAGGAAGGCCTCCCAGCCAGTGTACTTGGCGGCGTCCCCTGGCTGCTTCTCTTGGTAGGAGATATCTGGGCAGCACAGCCTGAGAAAGAGCTGTTAAGTCTGTCCCTTCCTCTTCCAACACCCACACACAGTGACGGGTTATTTGCTGTCACATCAGCTGCTTCCGGAGGCCCCGGGAGGGGTGAAGCCGGTGGCAGCGCTGATGATGCTGCCCTGGATTCCGCTCTGGTGACTCTCAGAAAGGCTGCTGCCGAAGCCCTTTTCCTTGACCCAGGGATTGCTTCCTCTTGCTTATCTCTCCTCCAGAAAAGCCTCCAGGCCCACCTCTGTGTACGCAGGCCTGGAGCTGCTTCTCCCAGATTCCCTCTGGGACACATCCTCCCGGCCTGGAGCCTCAGCCTTCGTGGAGGCCGCTGAGGAGCCCAGTGGGGCTTGCCCAGACCAGGGAGGTGAGGAGGGACATTCCTGATTATGTAACCTCCTTGAGCCTCCTGAAGGAGACTGGAGCTGAATTTCCGAGCTGCAGACACGGGTCTCCCTGTGAGCAGCGGGGGCCTTCAGTCCCCTGCTGGCCCCCAGAACTGCGCTCAGCCTGCTCTAGTCCTGCCGAGGAAAGGCAGTGACAGGGGATGGGTCTGTGCGGATGTGCTGGGGTGGGGGGAGCTGGCTGGGCACGGGCCGGGTTCTGGCCGCCCCTCCCACTTCCCACTGGGCTGAGTCACTTCCTCTCTGGCGCTGCAGGTAGTCTCCCACACGCCCAGCAGCCTTCGGGGGTGGGGTGCACCCCCTGCAAGAGAGGAGCTCCTGTTAGTAGCAGCCAGTTCGCCCGTTACCCCCGAGGCAGGCGTTTAGAGAAGGATGTGATGTTATGAATTCCTGACAGATTGGAGCTATACATATCCTACATTTTAGAAATGAACAAAATCATCACTCTGTTTTGGAACGGTGGAGATGACAGCACATGCATGAGTCTTTGTCATCAGGGAGTCCTGGCTAAGGCTGAGGGATTATTAATCCGCCTCCCCATCCCCCAGCATCCATCCTGGGCACAGAAGCCAGTGACTTCCAGTGCATTCCTGGGGAGATTGCTGTGGCCCTCGGGCTCCCAGGGAGAGGGTTTTTGCCTGCTCAGGGATGGCTGTCCTTCACACTCAAAGGAAAGCCCTCAAACGGAGCTCCCTTCCAGCCAGCCAGCAAGGGTAGAGAAGAACAGGCCACAGGCAGCCTCTTCTGGTCCGATGAGCTGGGTAGAGTCTCGAGGCTTTGATTTGTCAGCAGACCAAAAAAGAGGGGAAATCTTTTACTTCATGAAGTTGTGAGAATGAAAGAAAATCTAGGAAACTCTAAGAACAAACGATTCCTGGCAGGCAGTCGATGCTTGTCAGTTTAAAAGGTAGTTTAAAAGGTATGCACCCAGAGAGCCTTGTCACCAGGGAGCTACCTCAATATGGAGCAGGGACCCTCGCCTTTCATCCGCCAGAGACCTCGAGACACCCCTCTTTTACAGATGATGAAACTGAGGCCCACAGAGAGTGAATGACTCTCACAGAGGGTAGGTGACTAGCTCAGGGTCATCAGCTAGTGAGTGATGGAAGCTGAAGTGAGGAGTAGGCTAGGCTGTCACTCGCACGTTCCCACACTTTACTGCAGGAAAGCAAATTTTTTTGCTGGACTCGGCAAAAAGGGGGCTGGTCTGTCCCTTCGCCAGTGAGGGGTTGGTCCCAGTCTGCAGGCATGCCGTGAATGGGTTTCATTACTCAGGGGGGGTTGCCCTCCAGCAGCCAACACTGTGTAAGCACAACCCCTGGCGATCAGCCCAGAACCGCCCTGACCCGGGCATCCAGGCATTCCTGACATGGGACTTTTCCTGGACAGATTATTCCCAGCACCGCTGCAGCCCAGTTACCACAGCTGTGACCCCTTCTCTCTCTGCTCCTGGATTCTGGCTCCTACCATGAGCTAGTGGGCCATCCGTACTCTCTTCTGGGTCTCTCTGCCTCCAGCCCCTGGCCTCTCATTGGGTCTTCTCTGCCCCCTGCCCCAGTGTGGGTTTTGGTGCCTTCTGGGTGCATAACAGACACTTCTGCACTCTCCACTTTCTCATTCAGCAGGGACGTGGAGATGAACTGGGGTTGCTCAGCCTGGAGAGTGGTGGAGGCAGGGGAGCCAGACAGTGGTTACAGCACCTAGGAGCAGACAGAGGGTGCTCTGGCAGCCAGAGGAGGAAAGGACTTGCTGCAGGAGGTGACGCCCGAGGACCCAGGGGGGACAGGGCAGGGATGTTCATGGCACACTCGGAATTGTGAGTCGTTTGGTGTGGCTGGATTTATTGGGCATAGAAAGGCAGGGAAGCTGGAGAGGTAGCCTGTGTCTGGCCAGGCTTACTGAGGAGTTTGGGTTTCTTCCTAAAGACCTCAGGAAGCGTTGGAGGACCCCCACAGCAGAGACAGATGGAGCTGGTGCAGGCCCAGGTCCCTGAGCAGAGGAGAAAGAGCAGCCTGCTGGAATCTGTTTGTCCCGCCCCAGTTACACAGGGCTTCCCTGGTGGCTCAGATGGTAAAGAGCCTGCCTGCAATGTGGGAGACCTGGGTTCGATCCCTGGGTCGGGAAGATCCCCTGGAGAAGGGAATGGCAACCCACTCCAGTCTTCTTGCCTGGAGAATCCCATGGACAGAGGAGCCTGGGGCGCTATGTATATAGTCCATGGGATCGCAAAAGGTCGTGCATGACTGAGTGACTAACACTTTCACTTTTCAGTTACACAGGTAGTTGAGGTGGGGGTCTGCTGATGGAGTCATTCCTGTATCCTTCCTGACTAGAACAGTGCCCCACCATCTTGCAGTGGGTGCAGAGACACCCTTCGAAGAAGATGCACTATAGAAAGCCGCCGCCAGGTGGCAGACCTTGAGATTGCACAGAGACCTCATTTCCACCCCGCGCCCACCCCCTCCCCCCGCCCTTCCCTAGGAAGAGTTTATGGAACTCCTGTCCACACCAGGCTGGCTCCGCACCACAAGTACGAGATTCCACATTCTGCTTCTGTGAGCTTTGTACCCACAAGAAATCCTTTTGAACCTGTGAATCTAGACAACAGATTCCTCCAGGGTCTTGGGAGCTGTTCCAGCAGAGTGCAGTTTCTCCTCTGTCTCCAGAGAGTAAATTCCAGACATGGTAACCCTTCACCTCCAAGCACTTCAGCATCTGTAACCTAAGAACAGGGGCATCCTCCTGTGTAACCACAGGGCAGTTTTCAAATTCAAGAGATTTAACATCGTATCCTCTGATATACAGTCTATATTCAGATTCTGCCAATTGTTCAGAGTATAACTTCTTCCCCTCAGGATCAGCTGTCTCATTTGTTTGTCCTGTCTTTAATCTCCTTCAAGTGAGACCAGTTCTTCAGCCTTTTTTTTAACTACCTGACATTGATGTTTTTGAAACATATAGGCCTGTTGTTGATTGTTCCCTCAGTTGTAGTTTGACTCCTGATCGGCTTCAGGTTATGCATTTTTGAAAAAAAAAAAAAAATTAACTTCAGTAAGGTTGCTTCATATCAGGAGTAACATGATGTCAGGTTGTTCTGTTATTAGTGATATAACTTTCATCATGTGGTTATGGTTGCAGTTTGCTTTTTTTTTTTAATTGTATATTTACACATAGTGGATTTCACAGGTCTTCTAACAATTCCGTCATTTTGACAAACGCACACACCTGGCCTTATGTCCTGTGACAGCAGTTTTATAGCCCAGTATGTGTGCTCTCTCCGCCTCTCACAGTCCTCTGCGGGAGATCCTGGGCTAGAGGCACTAGGTCTCAGTTCCAGATTCCTCACTGCCCCCTAGCTGGATTGTGATGAAGGGCCTCATCATCCTGGGAAGGAAATGGCAACCCCCTCCAGTCTTCTTGCCTGGGAAATCCCCTGGACAGAGGAGCCGGGTGAGCTACAGTCCATGGGATCACGAAAGAGGCAGACATGACTTAGCGACTAAACAACAACATCGTTCTGGACAGTCCCTTACTGTGCACTGAACTGATAATTGCCAGCTAGTGCTCCGGCCTCTGCTCCCCCATCACCAGTGCACAGGACAGGAGGACGAGATGCTGTGTGCCTCTGCCCAGAAGAACAGGCCCTCCCCTCGACCCACAAAACAGCTGTGCCCTGCCCTCTACTGCAGACTCGTACCTGGTACTGCCCAGCACCCCTCTGCCTTCTCAGGAGCTCAGCCAGCCCCCAGGCTTCCTCTCCTCCCCATGTTCAGTTGAACATGTCACTCAGGCTGCCCATCAGACCACCCACACCCACACCTACCCCCACCCAGCCTGGAGTATCAGACCAGCAGACAGCAGGTTCAAGGTCTCTTAAGCCTTCAGTCTGGTTATCTTCCTTCTTCTGCTCCCCATCCCCGTTCCAAGTCAGTGCCTGACTATTCCTTTCTCCTTGGGCAGCGAGAGAAATTCAAAGCTGCTGTGTTTAAGCTAAGAAAAGCCCAATTTATCATATGTTCGTAATATGCCAGTAAGTACTGTTGCCAACCTTTTTACATGGGTCATCTCACTGAATCCTTAGACCAGCCTTGTAAGGTGGATCCTGTACTCTGGGTTTTGCATACACAGAATAAGTATCTCGTCCAAGATCTCATCGTTAAGTAATGGTGCTGGGCTTGCTCTGACTCCAAGCATCCCAGCTAGTATGGGTTATGTAGGTCAAGATGGTGATCCCTTTAGCTCGAGAGTGACTGGACCAAGCAGAAGTCCGCTGAGGCTTGCAACAGAAAGCATCCTAAGCTTTCCACCGCCACCCCCAACCCCCACCCACAAGCGCAGTAGTACAGATGTTTCTGTCTTGCGCTGTGGCACGGAAACGACTGAGATGCTTTGCTCTGACCACATTGTTCTGCCACCTGAGCGTCCTGTGGACAGTGACCCTTTTCTGCCTCCCTCCTGGGGTCCGGTGTGGGTGTGGCCGCACAGACCTTTGACACGTGTGTGGCAAATAGGGCTGAGGCCAGAGATGGGTGGGAGCACCTATGCTCTCCAGGTGCCAGGTGGGCTGGACAGAGGAGCAGGGTCCTTGCCTTCAGTAGACACTGCCAGAGGTAAAGCCCAGCAGACAGAGGCCTGTACAGCTCAGGATCTTTTTATTTGTTTTGTTTTGACAGAGCCAGGAAACATGGGGGTGGGGATAGGGACAGCTTGAACCCTGACGCTTATCAGCTCAACGTGACCCTGCAGTGTAGACAAGTCCTTCGGCTCCTAGCAGGCATTAGAAGCTGCTGACAGATCGTGGCCACCAGCTGTAGTGTCGTCACACACATGCGCACACAGAAGTAGCTCACTGGGCTGGGGTCTGCTGTTTGCTCCTTGCAGGGACCACCTGTGCGCTCCGCCTGCGCTGGGTCGGTCTGCAGAGTCACCCACCTCTCCAGGAGCCCTGGGGTTGCAGCAGGAAGCCTACCACAAGGCTGAGTGCAGGACTCTCTGCACCTGTGGACAGGCCCTGTGCTGCCCCTCGTGTTTGTGGCTCTGTGCGTGTGTGAGTGGCCATCGCCTGGGACTGCATCCGCACACCTGCATGGAGACCGGTGGTGGTGCTTCTGGGTGTGAGTGGTGGGCCTCTCCTTGCCTCGGCCAGGCTTCAGCTGCTTTGTAGTTGGGTGGAGCTGAAGAAAGACTGAGCTGGGAAGGTCTTAGTACCCTCTCTCTTTGCAGCCCACCTCCTTGGAGTATTCCACCATGTCGAACCATGATCTGCCATACGGTGCCCTGCCTGGCGCTGCCCTGCCCAGCTGTCCTGTATGGTAGCACACTGCAGCCTTGGACTGGGCATCATGGGCCTTAGAACCTTGGGTGGTGCTGATGGCCCAGCCTTCATTGCCTTCTGGGAGAGCTGAGCTCACATCTCCCAGCAGCTTTGGGACAGGATGACCTTAATGGCAAACGAGCAGGGTGGGTAGGCATTGCCTCCTCTGGGTATGCTGTGATAAGAGCACAGAGCTGATGCCCACAGCTCCTTGCTCCTCAGGTCAGGCAAAGGGAACCCCCCGCTTGAGGGTCGAGCAGCGCGGCCTGCAGGCGGCGGGCACACCTGCCCCTCACCCTCTTTTTTGCCTCGCAGAGCTGTCTGCTGAATACGGGTTCTGAGGGAACTGGTGCTGGCCTGGGAGGATAGCCCTGGAACAGTGGACAGACTTAAAGCTCCAGAGACTTCTAAATCAGGCTGGCTGGGTTCTGGCAAGCTGAGCCATGGGCCCAGGAGACACCAGGCAGACAGCTCCTTCTTAGCCAGGCAGGGCCAGGGCCCGTCACCGCAGCCTGAGGACCAGTGTCTCTGGAGAGGCCTGGACCCAAGTCCTTCTGAAACCAGGGTTCCTGGAGCTTCCACATCGCACTCTCACTGTGAGGCGAGGATCCCCGTGGGCACATTGGTGGGCCGTATGCAGGTGTGTCTGTGGAGGGGACACAGCAGGATGATTTGGGGGCAAGAGCCAGGACGGTCTGTCCCCAGGGTTGGTTGTCTTTGCTCATCCCACTGGCGAGCCCACCGCAGCTTCCGACTGCCCAGACCTGCCCCCTCCGCTGCATCCATTGCCTCCGAGGCTCTGGTGATGTGGAGGAGCTTTCAGGAAGGGAAGCAGCCTTGTGCCACTTCCCCTGCTGGCATCTTTTCCCTCTCCCTGCCCGTCTGCTCTCATCCTTCTGTCTGCCTACATCTTGGAGCAGTTCCCATGCCATTTGCTTGAGTTGAATCCTTAGTGGGGTGGGGGGGCCCAGGCGGAGCCCACCCACTGTCTGTGCTGCGGCTGCTCCCGGCAAACTGTTGTCTAGACCGTGCCTGTGCGTGGGCACCCAGGCAGCATCTACACAGATATGATGACGCCATAGTGGTGCTCTCCAAGGATCCAGGAGGAGGGAGGATGCTTAGCACTCCAGGGAGGGCAGGGAATAGGGCCGAAACGTACTGAAATCAACTCATCTACCAGGACAGGGCAGCTGACCCCATAGGAGCCATTAGCTACTGCAGGGAAGGTGCCCAGCCGCCCATAGAGCATCTCCTGGGCCCGGCACTGGGGGTAATGGTTTTATATACTCTTTTTTCTTTTTTTTCCTAGTTCTGAGGGAGTTTTAGTCTAATGGTAGGGGAAAGACATTAAGTATATGAGCACACAGATAAATACATAATCACAAAATATGGAAAGTGCTTTGTGTGAAAACTACAGGATACCAGGTGAGTGTGTGACCCGGTGTTGCAGATGTCAAGACAGCTTCTCTGAGGAAGTGATACTCAAATTGAGAAAGATGCCCAGAAATTATCCAGGCAAAGGGTAGGAACGGTGTTCTAGACACATTACAGGGATTTTTCTAGCAGCAGCTGTGCTCTCCCCCTGCTCTTGTGTGAACGCCTGCGTCCACTGCCAGCGTGACCCTTGTTGGCAGGAGTCGGAGCTGAGCCTGACCACGGCTTCTGCTCGGTTTGGGGCTCCTAGAGCTGACTGGGCTGCCTGGTCCTCGTCACCCGCAGTGAAATCGTGGGCCTGCTCCTCAGTGGCACAGCTCCGGGAATGAGTTAGGGCCTGGGTGGGAGGCAGATCTGCTAGGTTGGACTAGAAGGGATTGGGCCGTCTCTGCCCCTTCCCAGTTCACCGCATGGAGTCAGTCTCCTGGGGTTTAGAATAAGGGCCACGGCAGCACGTGAAGAGATGCAAGCTAACTCGTGAGGACGCACCTGTTCTCAGAGGAGGGGCTGCTGCTGCTGCTGCTGAGTCGCTTCAGTCGTGGCCGACTCTCTGCGACCCCATAGACGGCAGCCCACCAGGCTCCCCCGTCCCTGGGATTCTCCAGGCAAGAACACTGGAGTGGGTTGCCATTTCCTTCTTCAATGCAAGAAAGTAAAAAGCGAAAGTGAAGTCGCTCAGTTGTGTCCGACCCTTCGCGACCCCATGGACTGCAGCCCACCAGGCTCCTCCGTCCATGGGATTTTCCAGGCAAGAGTACTGGAGTGGGGTACCATCGCCTTCTCTGTAGAGTAGGGGCACCTTCTACGAATAACGGTAAAAACAAACTAAAGGAAAAGAAAACTACCTGACTGTATAGACATTTAATCTTTTTTAATTACAAAAAGTTAAAAGCTTAAGAAAAACTAATCCTCTGGCAGTTACAGCCTTAAAATATAGAGTTGCTAAAAAATCACCAAGACTAATACACACAAAGCAATAAAAAAACAAAAAAAAGGAAAAGAATATGAACTGGAAATTCATAAAAGAAATACTGCATATAACCAGCAAGCATGTAAAACAAGTCCCACTTCATGAATAATTAAGGAATTGCAAATTTAAGCAATGGCATGCTTTTTAATATTCATGAGATCGGCAGCTCTTTAAAATATGGAAATGCCCCTTCCTGATGCAGGTTCTGGGATTTGCTTCCCACACCGCCGAAGGTCTGTATATGGCCACAGCCTCCCTGAGACCGGCCTGGCAGTGTTTGTCACACTCCTTTAAAAAGACGTGCCCCATTTGACCGTTTCTTGGAGTTTATCCTGAGGGAGGCGGGTGTGTCAAGATGTTATAACTGCTAGTAAAAAATACAAAAAGTGGAGAGAGTCTCAAAGTCCATGAATAGGTATGTGGTCTGATAAATCATGACCTATCCTTACCAAGGAGACTCTTTCAAGTGGTGCTACAGAAGAATACAGGGATGCTACAGAAGACGGAGGGATGTTAATAAGGTCTTTTTTATTGACTTTATGCGATGCATTATGCATACCGTAAAATTTACCCTCATCATACTGTTATATTTTAGGTGGGAGACAAGAACGCTTAGAAATGGTGTCAGAGTGGTCTAAATTTTCATAATAAAAGCTGTAAGCATACACACACACAGAGGAAAGTCTGCTTGAGTATTAACAATGATTATATCTTGGTAATATTATGGGTATTTTCTAGTGTTTCTGCAGGAAATGTCAGTTACTTTTTTAAAAAGAAAAAGTTACAGAAGCTTAGGCTCAATGCCTCCAAGCCGTCTGTGTAGGAGTAAAGGCTGCACTCCTAACGTGGCCTCACCCTTAGATCTGGCCTTTGCTGCCCTCTCTGGGCCCTCTATCGCCGCTCCCTGCCTCATGCCATGGACTCCAGCAACACAGACTACTTGGAGTATGCTGCTTCCGTGCCCTTTCTTGCTATGTACGTTTGTACACCCAGGCCCCTCTTTCTGGAACGGCCTTGCCTCTTGCCCCGCCCACTCTATTATCACTCCTCAGGGAAGTTTTCCCTGAGCCCCTGCACCCACTGTGGGCCCGAGACCTCAGGGCTGGGCAGGCAGCCTTTGCTGGTGATCCCTGGGACCATCTGCCCTCCTGTGTGGAACTCCACTCTGTACACCTCTCTCTGCACCCCGCTCCAGGACACTGTTTTCACGAGGGGTGAACTGCAGAGAGCTCGAAGGAGCAAATCCTTTTTGTTTTTTTGAATCCAAGTCAAGAGGTTAATGTCTTCTAGAATCTGGTTCCCGTGTCCCCTTTCCTTTTAGGGGAAAGGGGTATTTGAGGGGAAGCCTGGTGGCTCAGATGGTGAAGAATCCACCTGCAATGCAGCAGACCCAGATTCAGTCCCTGGGTCCGGAAGATCCCCTGGAGAAGGGAATAGCAACCCACTCCAGTACTCTTGCCTGAAGAATTCCATGGACAGGTGAACCTGGCGGGCTGCAGTCCACGAGGTCACAAAGGGTCAGATATGACTGAGCGACCAACACTTGCGCTTTTTTCACCTCACTTCGAAAACAGTCACTCCAGGGCCAGCTCCCTGTCTCAAACAAGCCCAGTTGACGTCCACACAGAAGTCAGTGTCCTTCTCTCTGCATCTGACTGGTCTTTTGAGGTGGGCCAGCTGCCCACCTCTGTAGCCAGGACCTCCACCTGGAGCGCCTAGTTAATCTGCAGTAAAGGAGCCATGGTTCTTTGTTACCGAGAACCTTCCATGCTCCTCTGGGAGAGGCAGGAGGTGGCAACGGCCACAGAAACAGCAGCAGCCCCCAAGTCAGACACACCCCCAAGTCAGAGCCTCGCAGGCTGGGGTAGCGTAAGGAAGCTCGCTGATTTGCTCAGTGAGAAGGCTCTTTTCTGTCTCGTCTAGAGCTGAGAATGAAGCGGAGAGCATCAGACAGAGGAGCTGGGGAAACGTCGGCCAGGGCGAAGGCTCTAGGAAGTGGGATTTCTGGAAATAATGCCAAGAGAGCTGGACCATTCATCCTGGGTAAGCCTCTGATGGCTAGGTGAGTGGGGGGCCGGGGCAGCACCGTCTGACCTGCGGATACAGCGCAGCGCCGCACCCGCCCTGATACGGGGCCCTGACCAACCCTCTGTTGGTTTAAGCAGAGTCTGTTTATGAGAGTGGACGGTCGCTCTGCACAGGAGCTGTTGTTGCAGTTGTAGCTCACCAACCTTAGATTAGAGTCAGCCGAGAGCTGGACGGTCTCCCCCGAGAGAGTCCTATGCGTGCCCCCAGGACGTTGCCCTCAGGAAACATACAAGCTGTCTTAGAACCCAAAGTCCATCTTCCAAGGCACTTCTCTGAGGGCGCAATAATTTTGCAGAACGTTTGGTACAGCTGCAAACTTCTTATAAAATTGGCACCAAAATCCTGTAGAACTGGGTGTTGCCAGTGGTCCGCAGGGGCAGCAGGGCCTTTCTGCATGATATTCGAGGCCCAGCAGCTCCAGACTGGAGGGTTGCAGGCAGGGTGGGTCCTGAGGATGCTGACTCTCCCAGCAGCCAGAGATTGGGTGTGAATTTTGCTTTGGCACAGCATCTTGAACTTAGGAGTACAGGATAATTCCAGCTCCAGTCACTTGGCAAATAGTACATGGCGTCCGCTGCGTGCTGGTCCTGTGCTGGTTATCAGGGGTGCAGTAGTGATTCAGACAGACAAGTTACTGGGGAGCTTCCTGGCGGTCCAGTGCTTGGGACTCTGTGCTTCCACTGCAAGGGGCATGGGTTCAGTCCCTGGTCAGGAAACTAAGATCTTGCATCCCACATGCCTCCAGGCACAGCAAAAAAAAAAAAGAATTGGGCAGGACAGTTGGTTGGAGACACACTCTGAAGCTAAAAATAAAGACCATAAAGTTTAAAAAAAAAAAAAAAGAAAAGGCAAGTTCCTGCCCTCACGGAACTTAACATTCTAGCTAGAAAAAGAAACAGTAAACAACACAGGAGATCGCCACAGGAGCAGCAGCGGGGAGGGCACAGGCCCTGAAGGGAGCAAACAGGAGGGTGTGAGACTGAGGGCCAGAGAGCGCTGGAGACGAGGAAGGCTCTGTATGCGGGAGACAGCCGAGGATAAGAAGGAGGAGCCGGTGAAAAGCAGAGGGAAAGCATTCCAGACAGAAGGAACAGCAAGTGCAAAGGCCCAGAGACAGGGAAGGAACTGGAGTGTGGTGAGGAGGGGTCGGGGAAACATGGTCTACTGAAAGCTGGGCAGGACCCAAATCATGCAAGACCTTGGAGGCCACAAGGTTTCGACTGCATATTGAAAGCAGTGGAGTGCTGTTCGAGTCTTTCAGCAGTGCAGTGACACGGTGACATTACCTGATTTATGCTCTGAAAGCTCGAGGCGCTGTCACAGACCAGTGAGCAAGGTACTTCTCCAGTACAGAAGTTCCCAAAAGCTGATATACGGCCGCATCAGACCGCCCGGGGAGCCTGTTCAAGGGACAGTTTCCTGGCTCACCTGGAGCTGGTGATTCAGAGGGCCCAGGTTGTAGCTGGGATCTGCTCTTAACACATGCTCCTCGGAGATTCTAGTACACACCTCGTGCTGAGAGAGTGTAAAAACCAGATGTGCTCAGATGGAGGCACACACACTGCTCCACTTTGGGAGGGGTGACCATTTTATCAGGGCGTGTGACCCTGGTGTCCTCCAAGAGAAAAGATCCAGCCAGAAGCCCACGTGGTGGCATGATGGCTCAATGCCATGGTCGACAGGGCTCCTGAGAAGTAAAGCCAGCGGCTTGTCTGTGCCACAGGTCCCCGTCTGGGCAACTCACCAGTGCCAAGCATCGTGCAGTGTTTGGCGAGGAAGGATGGCACAGATGACTTCTATCAGCTGAAGGTGAGTGAGGCGCAGGGCGTGGGGGCCGGGGACCCCAGGGCCCGCCTGCCAGCCCGGCTCCTCCCCCCTCCCCTGTGAACAAGAGCAGCACCCTTCTTCCCGGGGCTCCGTGTGAACATCACATTGCCGTCACGTCAGGAAAAACCATTTTGCTTCATCCACACACATGTGGGTGGATGTGCCGGGGTGGCATGGGGGGACGTGAACCCCTGCTTCTCCTGTGCTAGCCACTCTGCTCGGAAAAGTAAAGGTTGTGGGGTTTTGCTTTTGTGTGCGTGCCTTCCTAAGATCCTCACCCTTGAGGAGAGGGGCGACCAAGGAATTGAAAGCCAAGAGGAGAGGCAAGGCAAGATGCTGCTCCACACCGAGTACTCGCTGCTCTCCCTCCTCCACACGCAGGACGGGGTGGTCCACCACCACGGGCTCTTCCAGGTAAGCGGCATCTCTCCCACCCCCATCCCGGCTGGCACGCTGGGGCCACGTCGCACGAGCTCCCCCGAGCTCCCCCAACCTCCCTGCGTGCAGGGCAGCAGGACTTCCTGTCGGGCGGCCTGGAGGTCTGGTCACAGCGCTCCTGCCATGAGGGTGGCCGCCTAGCGGGAATGCACTCGGCCTGCAGGATTTCTTTGAAGAGCCGCTTTTCCGAGAAAAGAGGAAAGCAGGAAGTTATTTAAAGACAAGGGCTCCTTCTAGCTATGTGGTCAGGAATCAGCCAGGCCAGGGTGGGAGGGAGGCCGATGAGGAAGGCAGGGCGGGGAACTGTGGATCTCCGTGATTGCTTTTGGTCCCAGTCCTGCTGCCTGCCTGGACGTTTCAGCATCTGCAGCAAGGGTCCCTGGGCCCGGTTCTCAGTGTCCCAGGTCCCTTAGGAAAGGTACTGATTAGCAACTGGTACCCTGAAAAGAGCCTTCCCCAGGGCAGCATTGAAATTCCGTCTCCAAAAATGAAATGAAGAACCAGCACTCTGAACGCTGGGGGAGTGGGCCCTGTTGACGGGCCCCGCGGAGCTTCTGCGCCGCCTTCAGTACCAGACACGCTGGCCAGGCCCACACATGCTTGGATGGGCCTGGTGTCAGGGAGGGCACGCAGGTTTTGAAGCAGGCAGTTCTGAATTCAGGTGATACGACCTCAGGCAAGTCACTTCCCAAGCCTCAGATCCCTCGTCTGAGAGCCATGATGACCGTGCCCACCTTGTATGGTGCTGGGAGGATGAATGAGAGGGTAGAGAGCCCTGAGCTGCCCAGCTACGCACGCGCTCGTCACTGCTGTTACTTCAGGCAATAAAAGCTCCTTGTTGGCTTGACTTCCTGAGGTAAAATAAATGGAAAATGCCTCACACCCCCACACATAGACCCCACCAAGGTCTTCATTCTTAGATGTGCACTGAAAGGCGCCTCTGAAAATTTGTGTCCCTTAAACATGAAATCAGATGGGGGGGTGATGATGATTTCTTAGTATTTCATCTCTGGTAGCTTCCAGAGCTTGGCCTTGGTGTCTGTCATTTTGGATAAGAGACCCTGAGTGGTGAGAAGCCTCTCTAGAGTCCTCTGTGTACCAGACACTGTGCTGGGCCTCTGGGGAAGACAGAATGAAAGATGGGATCTGCCCTGGAGGAGGAATGTGGAGTTCCCTCCCCAGGAGCTCCCCAGCCTGCTGTGCTGGCGTGGACGCCTCCTCAAGCTGCTGGGATAAAAGTCCTCCTGTTGCGCTGTGTTCCCTCTGCCTTGACATACCTTTTTAGCAAGGAAAATGCATCCAGAACTACCACCCTTAGGGTTGGCAGCAGTGTCAGCTTACCAAGCCCTTGTTTATCGATACCAAGCCCAAGTGCTTACTACATATTTGGCATGGTTGTGTTTTCTCTCTACACCCCTGTGAGATAGAAGTTGCCAGGCCCCCTTCACAGATGAGGAACCAGGAACTTGGAGAGGTTAGCTGAACTGCCCCAGGTCCTGCAGCTAGGACAAGGTGGAACCTGGGCCTGAAACCAGCCATCAGGGGCCAAAGCCATTATATGGCCCAGGAGTCCTGCATCCATGTGAAAGCAGTTGCCTTGAACACACAGAACTCTTAGCTCCCACCGTCGTGGACATCGGAAGGAAGTGTGCATCAGTCATTGCTGGACTCCCTGGGAGAGCTAAGGGGGATGGGGGCCCTGGGGCCCTGAGGGTGCTGCCTGCACATGGCGCTCAGAGGGCTGCCAGCACACTGGGCTCTAAGTGCCAAGCCCTGACGGTACGCTTTGCAGCAGGACCAGAGCCTGAAGTCTGACCTGCACTGCTCGAGCCTGGGCCCTGGCTGGGCCTGGCACTGGCGCAGGAGCGGGGCCGTGGGATCCATGCCACCCACACGTCAGGCCCCCACCGCTCACACACATGCAGGCTGTTCCAGGCTCCAGCAGAGCCCCAGGCCCCTGGCCCTGGCCCTTCGGGGCCCACGGCCAAGCCCGGTCTGCGCTCTTCCTCCCAGGACCGCACCTGTGAAGTGGTTGAGGACGCCGAATCCAACCGAATGGTAAAGAAGATGAAGAAGCGCATCTGCCTCGTTCTTGACTGCCTCTGCGCGCACGACTTCAGCGACAAGACGGCCGACCTGATCAACCTGCAGCATTACGTCATCAAGGAGAAGAGGCTCAGCGAGCGGGAGACCGTGGTCATCTTCTACGACGTGGTGCGCGTGGTGGAGGCCCTGCACCAGGTGAGGCCCCACCCCGCGGCTGCCTCCTCTGCCGTGGAAAGCCGTCCTGGGCTGCCGGTGACCGCGGCAGCTCTGTCCGCCCTCGCCCAGTGTGCTCTGCAGCTGGGACGTCTAGACGAAGAGCGGCCAGATGCCGGCCCTGAGGATGCAGTGCCACAGGCCTCAGCCCACGATCCTGGGGCGGTGTGGGCAGCCCAGCAGAGTCCAGCACAGTTGTGTCCACCAGTTGAGAGGCTAGGGGTGAGCTACCCACCGGGGGCAGCCACAGCCTGTCTCTGAGCCTTTCCTAGGGTTGGGGGGTCAGGAACCCCAAGGTTAGGAGGGCCTGGGCCGCCTCTGGACACACAGCTTCCGTGGGCTGACGCTGTGATTCTTGGTCATCAGAACTGTGAGAATTCACCTCTGAGCCCAGATCTAGGCAGATGCTTTGGATTTGGTGGGGGGAGGGGGTTTGCTTGCGGCTCTTTTATGGGATGTCTGACGAAGGCAGAGAGAGGAGTGGTTTCCTCCGGCTGCTGCCTTAGTGGAAGAAAGAACTGGAGTAAATGCCCTAGATGGGGCCGAGATGGCCTGGGCTCACATGTCGCCCAGTTCATGCGCATGGTTGACGAGGCCTTAGAATGGTCCTCATCTGTCCATGGCTTGCAAATCGAGTCCCCAACCTAAAGAGACGTGGCTTCCTCAACACATGGAGAGCCCGCCTCTCACAGGCCGGGCCCCACTCCAGCTCTGATCATCACAGTGCAAACCACGCGCCTGTTGCTTTTCCAGAAGAACGTCGTGCACAGAGACCTGAAGCTGGGGAACATGGTGCTCAGTAAGAGGTGAGCATCGCTTTGCTTCCATGATGGAGCCTCCGGCTTGGGGCGGGCCACACACTGCGTCTGCCCAGAGCCCTGCGTCCCCACGGGGAGCCTGACTCCACCCAGCCCACCTCCCACAGGAGCCCCAGGACCAGGGATGGAATGCCTGCTTCTGTCCTCTGCCGCAGGGTAATATGGTGCTTGCTCAGTGGGTGACCAGTAAATGACTATAAAAAATAGACCAACGGGTAACGGAATGACTGATGAGCGAAGCAAGGCTTTGTCATGGGACAGGTTCCCAGGAAACAGACTCTGAGATGTGTGTGCAGAAAGTTTCCTGGGGCACACGCTCGGGGAGGAGGGGGCGAGATTGAGCTGATGGAGAAGCTGAACTCTGAGCAGTCACGACAGGGCCTCAGCCTGGAAAGTCGGGTGGCCCTTCAGACGTTCCGCATCAAGTCAAGGGGTGCATGGCCCTGTATCCCGGCTGTGACCTGCCACTGAATTGCAGGCTGTGCCTGGGGACATAGCTTAGGGCAGGGCAGCTTCCTTTGGCTGAGAGGACTTCCTGGAAAAGGATAACTTTCCCAGCAGCAGGGAGAGAGCACCTCCCTACTGGAGGGGATCTGGGCAGCTTGCCCCAGCATCCTTGGTGAGCCGGTGGCAGAGGGACATCACATGAGGCCCCGCCCCGGGCTCTCATCCCACTCAGGCAGAAGGTCTGGGCCCCTTCCAAGTGACCTGGGGCAGCGGTCCCCCTGCCTCTTTGGCACCAAGAGCAGGTCGTGGAAGATACTTTTTTCCACAGACAGGCATAGGGGGTGACTTCAGTTCCACCCACCACTCACCTCCTGCTTCCTAATGGGTCACTAACCACCACTGGTCCAAGGGTTGGGAACCCCTGATCTGGGGCAGTGGTAGAGGATACACCAGCTTTGCAGGGGCTCAGGTCTGGCGGGCGGAGCTCACATCCTGCATGTCACCACAATCCTAGAAACGCGGTCACCCAATCTCCCTGAGCCTCTCACCTTCACCTTTCTCAGTCCCGGTGTTAAAATGGGTCAGAGAGCTTACAAATGGCAGGCCACACACCCCTCGTGGCAGAAGTGGTGTGGTGGGGGGATTTGTCCAGAGTGTCATTGCCCGTCCCGTAGTGGCCTGGACCCACTTGTCCCTGTGAAGTGCCCAAAGCCGCAGTGGCCACAGGACAAGGAGCTCTGGGGAGGGGCCTGGGGCACAAGACCTGGCAGTGCCAGCCCCAGGTGCCCCTCCAAGCACAGCCTGTCTCCAGCCCCACCCGGCACTGGCTCCGCAGACAGCCTTCCTGGAGCTCACCGCCTGGTGGGACCGACCGGGGAGCAGGTGTCACTGTATTGAGGCCAGTGTGCAGAGGACCGAGGGGCCGAGACTCTGGCCGTCTCAGTCAGTTCCTGAAGGACGAGCAGAGGTTGCCAGCCTGAGACAACAGTGGTGAAAACCTGGTCCCAGGTGGCTGTGCAGGTATGAGGGAAGCTGGGAGCTCCAGCGCTGAGTGAGCCCTTGGGCGGCCGAGAGAGGGTTAGAAACCCGGGAGGAGCGGCCCCGGGGGCCACACCCAGCTCCCAGCACAGCACTGCCTCTCGATTACCCTCGAGGCCCTGAGCACGCGTCCCTGTGATTATGCACCCGTTCCATTAGTTGTGTATCGAGAAGCTTCCATGGAACCAGGCACTTTGAGTTTCTGCATCCTCGTCCGTGGAAGCAGAGATGGTTATGCTTCCCTGCAGACACTGGGCTTCCCAGGTGGGCTGCTGCTGCTGCTAAGTCGCTTCAGTCGTGTCCGACTCTGTGTGACCCCATAGATGGCAGCCCACCAGGCTCCCCCGTCCCTGGGATTCTCCAGGCAAGAACACTGGAGTGGGTTGCCATTTCCTTCTCCAATGCATGGAAGTGAAAAGTCAAAGTGAAGTCGCTCAGTTGTGTCCGACTCTTAGCAACCCCATCGACTGCAGCTCACCAGGCTCCTCCATCCATGGGATTCTCCAGGCAAGAGTACTGGAGTGGGCTGCCATTGCCTTCTCCGCCAGGTGGGCCAGTGGTAAAGAACCCACCTGCCAATGCAGGAGACATAAGAGACATGGATTCGATCCCCTGGGTTGGGAAGATTCCCCTGGAGGAGGGCATGGCAACCCATTTCAGTATTCTTGTCTGGAGAACCCCATGGACAGAGGAGCGTGGTGGGCTATAATCCAAGGGGTTGCAAAGAGTCAGACATGATGGAAGCAACTTTAGCATGCATGCATGCAGATACTGGCTCCAGACATGGGACTACCTACAGGGTTTGGCCCCTCATAAGCATGCCTGATGCGAGCCAGCCAGGCTGCGGGCCTGACGTGCTCTCCCTCTGGAGATGAGGCCCACTATGTGGAGAGTGGCCGGCAAGGATGTCCCGCAGAGCCCCGGCCCCAGCTAGGTGGTGCATGAGGAGAGGCGGTGGCGGAGAGCACAGACCATCCCAGCCCTGGGAGTGCGTTGTCTTCGTGTTGGGGGACTGGGTCCTGGCCTGCTGAGGGACGCTGGGTGCTTTTGGGCGCATGCCATCGGGCTTCTGTGGTGCTAACCAGACCAGCACTGCAGGCCTCTTTGTCTCCACTGGTAGTTTAGCTACCGGCTCCCATTTTTCCAGGGCCTCTAGGTTCTGAGAATGTAGTCGGAAGGTCACGCCTGTCTTGAGTAATGCCAGCGTAGCTATAGCAGCTCTTTCATGAGTGTGTGTGCATGTCTGTGTGTGTGTATCACGTGCGTGCGTGCGCACCCATCGGTGTGTTTTCTTGGGACTGTAGAGCACCCACACCTCATCAGACCCTGGTTCTTAGCAGCACATTCTCTAATCTGATAATCCCTTTGCTGCGTCTTGGGCAGACAGATGCTGGCCGGCTCTTGCTTGAGTCATGGGTGCCAGGAAGGCATGGGAGGTACTGCGGAGACCCGTGCCAACTGCCCAGCTCCTACTCCCAAGTGTCAGCGGGCACACCCCTCCCTGCTTAGGGCCTTGCTCTCATCCTCAAGAGTCGAGGGTGGGCCTGGAAGAGGTCCAGCCCCTTCTGCCCATCAGGCCAGGCCCTAACTCCAGCTGGAGAGGCAGCAGACAAGCTGGAAGCATGCGGCACATCGGAGCGCTCCCAGGGGAGGAAACAGGAGAAGGGTTTGCAGGGCAACTGTGACAGCAAGCTCCCCGGCTACGGATGAAGGGCAAGGGTTACAGTCCCCTCTGGGGGTTATGTGAGGTTCACCATGCGTTCTTTCTCCATCCTCCTTTCCGCGTGGGTGTGTTTGCACACCCAGTTTCCTAGAAAATGAGACACACTGTGGTAGCCCAGAGGGCCATAGCTGAAGGGTGACTCACTGAGCAGGCCCTGCTGATGCCGAGTCCCCTCCCTGCACCCCTGCCACCCTTGCCCCTCCTGCCAGGACCAGCCTGGGGGAGTCTGGGCTCCCCGGGATCAGTGCTTCGCCGACCAAAGTGATGGTGGCAGAGCAGGGAGCGGGGCCAGGCGTCGGGAAGGCTGGAGCAGACTGTGCGGCTTCCTGTGGGAGAGGCTCCGGCTCAGCCCTGCGGGCCCGCCCCGCAGATGCTAGGCCGAGCTTTCCTCGAGCCCAGCGCGCGGAGGGCTGCCCACAGAGCAGAGCAGAAGGCCAAGGCAGGCAGGTGCGCCCCAGGGCCTGTTGTCGCACTGTGGCTCCTCTCGCCCACCGCCTCCGCACAGTCTTCCCCTGGGGTCTCCAAGGGTAGCCTGCGCCAGCCGTGCCCCCCGTCTGAGGATGAGATGTACTCGCAGCTGGCCCTGGTCATCAGTCACTAGTTGTCAGGCCCTAGATCCAGCATTTTCCCTGGGATCTTCCTGTTAAATCCCAACACAGCCCTGGGAGTTAGGTGCTGATATTTTCCATTTTACAGATGAGAAAATTTGAGGTTTAGCAAAAAATTAAATAACATGCCCAAGATCACCCAGCCAGGCAGGGGCAGAGCCAAGACTGGAACCCAGGGATCTGACTCCCAAGCCTACCAGACTGTCCCCCGAGTTGTCCTCCTCCCAGTGTCTTGGGCCTCCAGCTGCCGTGGCCAGCTCTGACCATGGAGAAAAGGCCGTGTGTGTGCTCTGTGGGGCCCTCGTGGACGAGAAGCCTTGGCAGTCACGTATTCAGGACAGTGACGAGGGTGGGTCCAAGCGGGAGCAGTTCCACTTCTTGACGTGACCTGCGCCCGAGACCCTTCACCAATCCCCGTCTCGGGCTCTTGCCGCCCTGGGGGCCACCAGGCCGGTTTCTGTGGCATGTGCCAGGGCAGGCTTGTATGGAGAGCGAGAGTCAGCGTTTCCATTTGGAACGCCAGGGACAGAGCGGCCTTTGTTTTTGCACCAAGCCCTTGCCAGCAGAACTCCCCGAGAAAGCTGGAGGGCTCTGGGAGCCTCACGCACAAGCCCCTGGTGCAGCTTTCCTTCCTACCGTCCTCCCAGGCATCCCTGCTCAGCCTGCTGACGCGGGAGCCAGCATGTGGCCTTGCTCGCCTGTGGGTGGAGAGGCCCCTGCCTCCCCGCACCCCTACCGTGGCAGACTGCATCCCCTCTGGGCCAGTGACTTTTGTTCTCATTGTGACTTCCTAGAAAGGATTGGAGCCCAAAGCTCCTCTCACCACGACTCTCAGATGGGGCTCTTTGGTTTTCTAGTCAGTGCAGAGTCTCTGGTACCACACAAGGGGTGAGTTAGCTTGGATGGATCGGAAGGGAAAGTCAGGGTCTGGGCACCATCCAGGGACCCTGTGGGCACCTGACCAGTGTCACTCAGGGTGCAGACTCTGGGGGGTCAGACAGACCTGGGTTGGATCCTGCTCCTCTGCTCACTAGCTATGTGACCCTGGACAAGTCCCTCCACTTCTCTGGGTGTCCTAACTGCATCCTCTGTGCAGTGGGCAGTGAGAAAGTCTCCATCGTAGGCTGCTGTGGGGCGTGAATGCAAACAGCCCCTGTTGGGCACATAAGCCCAGATAAGGGTCTGCTCTCAGTAGGCATTAGTGTTTAGCACTAGTCAGTGATAATGTGATAGTACTTAATCCTAAGAGTGATGACCGAAGGAATCAGCCCCCGGGGGACAAGGTGGTCCTCAGGGAGTCCTCCAGGACTCTGCCGGAGTCCTCATGGGTGAGTGAGGGAGCTGAACTACACCTCCAGTCCCTCCCAACCTACATACTATGTGAGCTTGTTTGAAGAAATCTCCACAGTTGTTCCAGGCCCTAAGCTCTAGCCCCAGGACTCAGGAAGGGCGCAGGTTCAGGGGAGCACTCTGAAGCTTCCCTGGGCAAAGTGACTCGGGTCCCTTCAGGGACAGTTCACCAGGTATCAGCCCTGGTGACTGGCCTGTGTCCGCACCCCCGATGGCACTCCCCATGCGGCCCCGGGGAAGATGAGGCGGGCCAGGGGAACAGAAGAGGATGCGGTGTGGTTCCTCTGCCCCGGGATGAGAGGTGGGGGCAGCCAGGGGTATAGACACTGAGGTTTGTTCGCTCTCTGCCTCCTGCCCCCCAGGACGCATCGGATAACCATCACCAACTTCTGCCTTGGGAAGCATCTCGTGAGTGAAGGGGACCTCTTGAAGGACCAGCGTGGGAGCCCTGCCTACATCAGTCCAGACGTGCTCAGCGGTATGTGCGGGGAGCTAGCAGCAGCCCTGGGGGCCTCACCCAGCCAGGCTCTGCAGCCGTTGACTCAGGCAGTAGACTGGATCTGTGCCCCGGGCGAGGTGCCAGGGCTCCAGCGGTGGCCCAGACCAGTACTGCCCGCCCAGGTCCAAACCGTGGGGTCTCATGGAGGAAGATGGCAGTCAGCACACTAATTACTCTCTGAGATTAGTGCTCAGAAGGACAGAAACGTGATTTCTGTGAGTGTGAGAAACAGGCACTCGAAGGCCTTGAGCTGTATCTTGAGGGTAATAGGAACCCCCTGCACATGTGAAGAGCCCCCCGAGGCCCCACTCAGAAAGTTCAAGGGGAGACGTGTGGGGGCCACACCACGCCAGGCCCAGCAGAGGCCCTGTTGAGAAAACGTCATCCTTGATTTCAAGTCCCAAAGGAGGCCTTTGAACAGGTCTTCATGGAGGTTACTGTGATGAGACTTGCATCTCAAAGGTACCACTCCCTTTGTCTATTTGTTCACCCATTTATTCTGCTGGTATTTACTGAGGGCCTGCCATGAACAAGGCTTTGTTCTAGACACTTCGGATACAGCAGTGAACAGACAACACCCTGCCTCCATGGCTGAGACAGGTAGTAGTACCCAGAACAAGTCACTTACGTTAGCTACCACCTTCTGGTCGTACCGTTGGTGCCGGATGCTGCACTGAGCCATGTGACAGGCAGCCTCTGTTTAAAACCACACAGCTACCCCATGAGGTAGAATTTTTACAGATGAGAAAATTGAGGCTCGGGGAGACCAGACCTCTTGTTTACAGTCACGGCTAATAGTTCACCAGAAAACTGAGGTATCCCCCTCTGCCAGGGCTGCCTTCCGCCCAAACCCACACTCCTGTTTCACCATAGGCTTTCCTTCCCTTCTTGCTGGTCCTTTGCCAAACTGAGGTTGCTCTGTCCTCATCGCTCTAAGGGCTCACCCCCACTGCCATCCCTCCATCGTGAAGGTTCCAGGGTTGTCTCAGGGGCCTGTTGTCCCCAGCACTCACACGTGCCCCCCTCCTCACAGTAACAGTTGTCACCTGTCTTCCCAGGGAACAGGCTACCCCACTTGCCACAACCATCTGCAGTCTCCTTGGAGGCCTCCCAGCTGAGGGCTCTGCTGGAGTGCCAGGCCTCTCACAGGACATTGCAGAGGGCAGTGGTGCCACCTCCCGGGCCTGGAGATGGGGCTTGGAGTCACAGTGGCCTCTGCGAGAAGGATCTGGGTGCCAGGGGCGTATCCCAGCTCCCTGAGCACCCCTGCCCCACAGCCCAGCCTGGATACACCCTGCATGGGCATCCGGAAGGCCTCCCTGTAGGTGCAGAGCCAGGAGGAAGACCCAGGCCCCTCCCTCAGCCCAGAGCTGTGAGGTGGGGTCTGTGGGTGGGGGGCGGGCTGCCTCTGGTGGAGTCTCCTCGGCAGCCAGCCCGGGGTGGTCTCCATATGTAGCCACTCCCATCTGCTGCCCGAGGCCTCTCTCAGGCTCCTCCAGGCGGATACCAGTCCTGGAGAATGAAACAAAGGAACCCCCCCTGCCTCAGAAAGAGACCTGGACCGGAAGACGGAGACCAGGCTCTGAGACTGGCCGTGTTAATTACGCAGCTGTGCGCCTTGGCCCTCAGCCCCGGCTCTGAGCCTCAGTCTCCCCCTGGGTTAAAAGCTGAAAGCAGTCCCGCCTGCCCCCATTGTTAAGAGGACGAAGTGGGGTGACTCAAGTGGGTTCTGATCTCAAGTTTGCCTTTCATTGATTCTGCGTGCTAAGCACAGACCTCGGCACCAGGCATGACAGACGGACATGGCCTTGCCCCCACAGTTCATGGTCTGGTTAATACCTGTGTGACCTTGGGAATGGTAACTGACTTCTCTGGGCCTCTATTTTCTCGTCTCTGGAATCAGGATGATAATAGCCCCTACTTCCTTAGGTCCCAATGGGATTAAATAAGCCCTTAACCTAGTGTGTGGCTCAATGAACCATAGCCAGCATTGTCATTATCAAAACAAAAGCTTGAAGTTCAGTGTTCCCTCAAAAGTCAGCACTCAGGGAGAAATCACCTGATGGTTAGAGCTCCTGGGAGAGCTCATCTGCTGACGGGGCTGGACCAGCGCCCGGGAACCCAGGCAGATCAGGGCAGAGCTGGTGCTGTGGGGAGGCGGCATGAGGCCTGCCCCAGGGGTGGGCTGCACAAGGCCAGGTGAGACCCCTTCTCCTCGTGGAGCATGCGAGATGGGGCATCCCCCTGTGAAGCTGGGTCTCCAGAGCACGAGCAGGAACCAGCCCGAGGAGTAAAGGAAGAAGGCGCCCTGCTGAAGCTCAGGGGCAGGGCCAGTGTGCTTGCTCTAGGAGGAAGCACAGGAGGGTGACTGGAAGTGAGGGTGCCCGGGTGGAGGGGGGTCCCCTGGGTAGGACTCCTGGGAGTGCCAGGGAAGGGTGTGCAGGGCCGTTCTTCCCCAGCCCTGGGCTGAGCACGCGTGTGTCTGTGCGTCCTGCAGGCCGGCCGTACCGGGGCAAGCCCAGCGACATGTGGGCCCTGGGCGTGGTGCTGTTCACCATGCTGTATGGCCAGTTCCCCTTCTACGACAGCATCCCACAGGAGCTCTTCCGCAAGATCAAGGCCGCGGAGTACACCATCCCCGAGTGAGTCCCCCCTCCCTGGGCGCTGGCCCGTCAGGCTCGAGGGGCAGAAACAGCATGGGGAGGCTTGGGGTCCTGGGCCGAGACCCGGCACCAGCGCGCCCCGCCTGAGTGCCCGCTGCCCCTCTCTCCTGCATCAGGGACGGACGGGTTTCTGAGAACACCGTGTGTCTCATCCGGAAACTGCTCGTCCTCGACCCTCAGCAGCGCCTGGCCGCCGCCGACGTCCTGGAGGCCCTAAGTTCCATCATCGCGTCGTGGTACGTCGGCTGGACCAGAGCTGGGTCCTGCCCACCCGTGGGCACTGCCCTGCCTCCCTGGAGAGGTTGCCTGAGGTTGGGCCTGTCTCTCCACCGGGCAGGGTCAGGTCTCCAGATGGTCCTGATGGGCAGGGCTGGAGGACGCAGGCAGAACTCAGGATTGAGCATCCCCCGTGTGCCAGTCTATGCCAGCTCTAGGATGGGCCTTATCTCCCTGAGTTCTCACTGCAGCCTGCAAGATAGAAGTTGCCCTCACTTACTGGGCGAGAAAGCTGAGGCTCGGAGCAGCAGAGGCAGTGGTGTCAGGAAGGGGCTCTGGGCGCTCAGCCCAGGTCTGCTGACTCCAGCCAAGTCTCAGAGCAGTGAGAACTGGCCCTGCTGGGCTCCTGGCAGCCAGGCCGTGGGGAGAAGGGCCGGGCTGCCTGGAGCCAGCCTCGCTCATCTGCCTTCCTTGCAGGCAGTCCCTGTCTTCTCTGAGCGGGCCTCTGCAGGTGGTTCCTGACATCGACGACCAAATGAGCAATGCAGACAGCTCCCAGGAGGTGAGTTGGGGACGGCAGCCAGGCCGTTTGGCCGAGTCCTGAGATACCAGCCCTCCAGGCAGGGCAGACTGGGCAGGGCAGGGCAGAGGTGGCAGCTCCTGGCAGGGCGCCGGGCCTCCTTGGCCTCTCCCCAGCCCTTGGAGCTGAAACGGGAGCCTCAAGTTCCTCAGCCTGAGCCGCCCGGGGCCTGCCTCGTGTCTGGCTCAGTTGGCAGTTCTGTGGCCTGAGAGAGGGGCGGTAGGGCAGCCGAGGTGGAGGCCCCAGGGCAGGGTGGCCTCACAGTGGCCCAGCCTGGCCCTCCCTCAGCTTCCTCTTCCTGCCCAGGCCCTGGCTCTGCCACACGCTGGCCGTCTATACGGCCGCACTTGTCTGCCCCTCTGACTCACAGGGTTCTCTCTCGCCCTTCCTGCTTTTCGTTTTTCAGATGATTAATTTTCTCCCGGTTTTCTCTCCTCCCGTCCCTTGCACTGAAGAAAGTGCTGAGCTGGGGGCAGGGGCTGGGCCCAGGGTGCCCAGCAGCAGCCGGCGGGTGATCTTAGGGTGCCCCCTGGAGGGCAGGGCTTGCTGAGTCCCTGGGAGGGAAGCTGTAAGGACCCTCCCTCTCTGGGCCACCTTGAGTCCCCCACAGCGAGCACTGGACAGGGGGGACCAGGTGGAGCCAGCCCGGGACCACAGCAGAGCCCCCCTGTCCTCGAAGAATTTCAGAACCCTGCCCCTGGCTCCCAGGGCTGTTTAGCAGCTAAAAATAATCACCTCTAGCAAGCAGTGAGGGCCCCCAGTACATCTCATTCAGTCCTTACCGCAGGCCTGTGCAGCCTGTGTTCTTATTTCACTAAAGAGGAAACAGATTCAGAGAGGGAAAGTAACCTCCCCAAAGCCACACGGCTCAGAATCAACCACAGCCTGATTCCACAGCCCTGCTCTCCACCCCTACTCCAGCACTGGGACCTCCCATTTCAGTTTGTGACTATGCGTGGCCTTCTCCAGGGACCTCAGCCTGGGGCAGGACAGGGAAACGGTTGCCCATGCACTGAGCGCCCTCGCCCTAGGCCACTCTCTTAACGCTTGACCTGCACTGGTCCGTGGGGGACCTCGGGGAGGGGAGCGTACTGCCCTACTGCACAGGGCGGGCACCAAGTCTCCTGAGGGAACGTGACCTCTCCCACGGTCAGCGGGTTAGGGGCGGTCACAGGTCTGAGGGGCCAGCACGGCGAGATCCAGGTTGGCTGGGGAGCTTCAGGGACACCCCTGTTCTCAGCCACTACTAGACTGGGCCCAGGGGGGTGGTGCCTGAGGAGGGAGCCTCTTGAGGCAGGCCAGCTAACGCACCCCCTGCTCTGCTCTCTTGCACGCTCGCCTGTCTCGCGGCCCACCTGTCTCCGCTGTGAAGGCGAAGGTGGCCGAGGAGTGCTCCCAGTACGAGTTTGAGAACTACATGCGGCAGCAGCTGCTGCTGGCCGAGGAGAAGAGCTCCGTGCACGAGGCCCGCAGCTGGGTGCCCAGGCGGCAGTCGGGGGCGGGGGTGCCGCCCGTGCGCCGGCTGGGCCACGACGCGCAGCCTGTGAGCCCCCTGGACGCGGCCATCCTGGCCCAGCGCTACCTGCGGAAATAGCAGCCTCGGGCAGGGGCACCGGCGCCCACCCACCACCTCTTCCCGGCCCCCAGCCAGCGGCCCCGCCGCCCCACCGCAGTGCTGAACTCTCTCCCGGGCTGCGCCGGGGACGGGGCAGGGACAGCCCAGGTCACACGTGGGGTCAGCAGAGGTACCGCGAAGCTACCTTTTGGAATGATTGCTTGATTGTTTGTTTTTTTTTAATCTGAGAAGCCTAGATAACTAATCTGCTTTTAATCATAACGTTTTAATCTACCTCTGTCTCTTTAACCATGCTGTCTCTGGACTGAGTGAGGAGGAGGAGGGAGCCAGCCCGCCACCAACCCCCACCCCACCCCCCGACCCCCAGGGGGCAGCTGCCCCCCAACAGTCCACATAAGCTGAAAGTGCAGCTCATTGCTGGGTCCCCACAAGAACGCCCACTCCCCACTGCCCTCCCAGGCCCCTCACAGTCTGTTTTCATCCCTCCCCTTCTGACCCCAGGCCCCTCAGTCCAAGCTTTGGAAAACTCTCACCTCATCTTAAGCGGAATCAAATATATTTATTTTTGTACTGAAACCAGCTTCTCTGCCATCTCTAGGTGGTTCGGCCCGTGGCCACTCGCTGCCCCCAGCCTGGCTGGACAGGAGGGGAGCCCACAGCCCCCAGTGGGCCCCTTCCTCAGCCCCGGGCTCAGAAGCCCCTTCTTGCCGGCCCCCTCCATCTCCAGCCCACCAGTCCCTCCTTGTCTCTGGTGATGAGGAAGCCTAGACTGGCTTCTCTTTCTCCCAGCTCAGCTTCTCTGAGGTGCTGTACACCTGCATTAGCCCTGGTTTCCTCCTCCACCCCTCGCCGTGGTACCGAGGTGACGCTGACCCGGATGGGAAGGGGTGCCCTCGGTCAGCTGTGAGCACGGCTGGCACCCCTCTGTGTTCAGAGAAGAGCAGGGGCATCTCCCCCGCTGCCCCTTCCTCGTAACAGAGGCGGTGTCTCTCCCAGCAGACCACCAGTCACCAGGGTCCTTCCTGGGGGGCTGCAGGGCTCACGAGGGAGACCTGTAGGGACCGGGGGCCCTGCCTGGCTTGAGAACAGCCCCGCTGCCCTTTTGAGCCGAGATTTTGAAGTGGATGCCCATCTTGCCAGAAAACCCTGTTCTCACCAGAATGCCCCCCTGCCTGCTCTCCCGCACTGGACTTGGCCCTACCCAGTGCCAAGCAGAGGCCCTCCCCGGATGTGCCCGCCCCCCCAGCCCTTCAGAGCAGCCGAGTGTCCCCCTCCAGGCCGCCTTGGGCCCTCGGCCCTGCCCTGCCTGCCCAGTGGGGGAGGGGACCGAGGCCCGTGTGACCTTGTTCCCCGGCGTGTGAGCTGTACCCTCCCCAAAAGCTGACTCACTGTGAGTGACTTGGGCAAGGTCCCAAAAAAAAAAAAAAGCAAACAAAAAAAAAAAACCTCCTTGTGCCTCAGTTTCCCCATCTGGAAAAAATGGGGCCACCTCTTGCCAGCAGTAGCAGGGCCGCCCACACCCCCTTCCTCCCCCCCAACCCCGGCACGCGGGCGCCTCAGCCTCTGCCTCAGTGGGTCCGCGGGAGCCCGCCTGAGCCCAGCACTCGCCCCCCTGAGCACCAGGCCGACCCCCCTCAGCCATCCTGAGAGCCAGGGTCTCGAGCGGGTGGGGTGGGGGTGGGATGCCCTCTTTTCTATATTTATTTCAAAAAAGAAGTCTCCTAAAGGAGTGGAAATGCAGTCCCGCCCAGGGCTCCCAGCATCCGTGACTGTCTTTCTGTGAGGGCCTCACCCGAGCCCCTTGTCCGGCAGCCCGCCCAGACCCTCCGGGCCTGCTCGCCTGGTGGTCCTTCTCCTTTTCAAAGCAATATCCTCCGGGTCCGCAAAAGCCTGTCAGACAGACTGGTCCCGTCCAAGGTCAGCCCATCCGTCTGATTAATTTCTGGCAAAGCAAACGAAAGGAGGCTGGGTCTGCCCTCACTGGGTGTCACACGCTGAGAGAAGTCCTACTGTAAAGAAAAAAAACGGAAAAAGTCACAAAAAAGTTTGTATAAAGTCATATTTTTGTACTACATGGGGACTCTTCCTGCATGTCAGCAATAAAACTTCCTGACCTGGAGCCGCGTGGTCTGCATGTCTCTTCCCTCCTCGCCACATCCCCGTCCCTCCCACCCAGCCAGGCAGAGCAGGACTCCTTCACTCTGGGCTCTGCCGCCAGGTGCCCTGGATGGGTGCCCCACCCCCCGACTCCACCCCAGCAGCCATCGCTCTCGAAGCAGGGAGGGGGCCAGAACCACCCAACATTCTCCCAGCCTGCTTTGGTCCAGCTTCCTGCCAAGTCCCAAGGGGGACTCTGCCTGGCTTGGCTCAGCCCCGACCTGGGCAGGAAGGATGTGTCCCAGAGCAGCTGCCACCAGCAGAGCATTGATCCTCTCACCACCAACCCCCTAGCTGGGGTGGGGGAACCCTAGCCAGACAGACCGCCCATGTGCCCATCCAGGGCAGCTGGGGTACGAAGGGCCAGGCCAGGCTTTTTCCTACACCACCCTCCCCTCCATAGGAAACCAACGGGGGGGTGGGGGTGGGGGGGTCCTTCCTTCCTTCACCTAAATTTAGACTCTGCAAATTGAGCACTCAAGCTAGAGGCGGATTGGTCCTGTCCCCAGCATCCCCCACAGCACACAGGCAGACCCACTTGTGTGTTCAGGAACCTGCACAGACCCAGGTCACAAAAGGAACAGCGGTCCATGCCCCTTCCCGGGCGGGTGTCCACACAGCAAGCGGGGGCGGCACCCCTCCAGGGTTCTGTGGGAAGGCCCTGATTCTCTGAAGGTTCTTCAGAGAAGGCCCCCAGGCCTCCACCTTTCCCTCCTCCCACAGCTACCCCAGCAGCCAAGCGGCCCCCATCTTCCTGGCCACTCCCAAGCCTACACAAATGTTCCTTTTTCCTGATCTGTCCTGCTGTCCCAGGCCAGAAGCTGCTGGCACTCCCTGCCCACCCTGGCCACACTCAGCTCCACAAGCCACACCCCTGGGGCACTTATCTCCATCTCAGCCTCCCTCCTGCACCCCTGGCCCAATCAGCCTCTGTTCTGAGCACAGGTGTCACCTGGGCACCTACATGTCAGGCTTACATTCAGCACCACCCGAGCAGCAGGACTCCTTGGCTCATTGAGTCCTCGGCACCTAATACTGAGGGCCGCAGCTCTCACACCAGAACTGTGGCTTCGTTGACTTAAACTTCTCAGATCCCCCTTTACCAGTATTTTTTGTGTGAGCCCTGAAAGCAAAGCCAGGAGGAAAGTACCAGAAAGGCAGGTGTGATCAAAGCCTCCTATGCTCCTGAGGGGTCAACCAAGAACCGAGATGTTCCCACCGTGTTAGTGACTGCCTGGTCCCCAGTGTCCTCCAGGAGAGCAGCTTCAGAGAGAAGCCAGCCGGGAGCTGTGCCTGGCCATGTCCACTGGGTCTTCCCTCACCCCTTCCCCTGCTTTATTTCCCATCATTGTGCTTATCACAGCCTGTTACTACAAGATATGTGTGGTTAGTGATGATACCTGTCTCCCCCACTGAAATGTTGAGCTCCATGAGAGACAGGAGGCTTTTCCATGTGTCCATGTTGGGGTAGGGAATTGGGGGCTGGTTATCACAATGATGGGGGTAGGGGATGGGGGGTGAGAGGGTGCTGCTGGCATTTAGGGGGCTGGGGCCAGGGACTCCAGACAACCAGAGAAGGCAGGCAGATTCTACATCCTGCTCAACACGAGTGAAAAAATGTGTTTATAATTATCAGAGCCAAGAATCTAATACCATTTTATACATACACACAGAGACTTGTGTATCCATAATATACACTAAATTTTCTGGGAAGGCAACTACTGTGTAAAGTGGAAGATATGCGTACTTTTTTTTTTAGAACTTTACCAAGAGTTCACCACCATTTCAGACACTGACATAGTATCTCAGGTCTGCACCTTCAGCTGTCACCTTCCTGGCAATTAATCAGTTCACAAATACACATTACCCTTTATTTCTTTTATATATATTACAGGACAAAAATATATGTATATCTGTAAACTATATTATCTATATTAATTATATAATTTGATTTAATTATATATTACTTTTGATTTGATTATATATTGATTTTAATTAGAGATGGGTATATTAGCCATAAATTTCATTTCCAGGGCACGCAAGAAGCAATAGAAAATATCATGGGGACTTTCCCGGTGATCCAGTTGTTAAGAATCCACCTTCCATTGCAGGGGATGCTGGTTCGATTCCTGGTCAGGGAACCAAGATCCCCCATGCTGTGGTGCAACTGAGCCCACGTGCCATGGAGCCCACGTGCTTGACCAGAGAGAAGCCCCCTGCACTGCAACAACGGATCCCCATGCTACGACTAAGGCCTGATGCAGCCAAAATAATTAAAAAAAAAATCAAGAAAAGGCAGCTTTGGGTCTGACAGATGGGAAGAACCACAGCCTAGAACTGCCCTGTGGAAGACTGGTAGGGAACACGGACCTGAAGTTCAAATCCAGGCCTGTGACTGCACACAGGACACTTGACCTCTCTGAGCATCACTTTCCTTCTCTGTAAAATGGGAGTCACATATGTATACTTACGACTGATTCACTTTGTTATTAAGCACTGTGCCAGATACCTAAAAGATACTCAACATCCCTAACTGTGATGACTCACATCCCAGACCTCCACAGTTCCTCTTCCCAGCAGCTGTCCTGGGTGCTGAGGGGGCATTCAGAGGGCTAGACAGGTCTTAGGAGGCCTTAAGTGAGTCCCTTTCTTCCCGCCACCCGAGAGCTAGGCAGCCTTTGAAGCCCCAGTGGGGTGAGGCCCTGGTGTCAGGAGCAGAGCAGCCAGGCTGGTCCCCACCTGGGCCCCTGGGGAAGGGGGCAGAGTCAGGCTTTGCCTTGGGCCCTGAATATGCCAGGCTTCCCAAGGGCCCTCCCAGAGGCTCTGAATCTCTCAGCCTTCTGATCACCCCCTCACTTCAGTTCAGTTGCTCAGTCATGTCCGACTCTTTGCCACCCCATGGGCTGCAACACGCAAGGCCTCCCTGTCCATCACCAACTCCTGGAGCTTGCTCCAGCTCATGTCCATCGAGTCAGTGATGCCATCCAACCATCTCATCCTCTCTCGTCCCCTTCTCCCACTTTCAATCTTTCCCAGCATCAGGGTCTTTTCAAATGAGTCAGTTCTTCGCATCAGGTGGCCAAAGTACCGGAGCTTCAGCTTCAGCATCAGTCCTTCCAATGAATATTCAGGACTGATTTCCTTCAAGATGGACTAGTTGGACCTCCTTGCAGTCCAAGGGACTCTCAAGAGTCTTCTCCAACACCAGAGTTCAAAAGCATCAGTTCTTCAGCGCTCAGCTTTCTTTATAGTCCAACTCTCACATCCATACATGACTACTGGAAAAACCATAGCTTTGACTAGACGGACTTCTGTTGGCAAAGTAATGACCACCCCTTAATACCTGTTTTTCCTGTGCTTCATCTTAGGAACACTCTGTGCCTCCCAAGGTGACAAATGTTTAGTCTCACAGGCAGACAGGACAGAAAGGCGGCTATCAAGCAGGCAGGTGGGCAGGCAGCAGGTCAGCCACAGGCTGACAGACAGGGAGGACACCAGCAGGCGCAGAAGTGGGATACAAGCCAGGCAGGCAGGTGACAGATACGCAGAGATCCTAGCCAGTACGACCGGAAAGCAGGTGCCCGGGCAGACCTACAGACAGGCTGGCGGGTGGGCAGAGGCAGGCGGGAAAGCAGACAGGCAGGTGGGCAGGGGGATGGTGTCAGGGGACCACATGGGCCAAAGGCTTCAGGCACCTCTCCGAGGGCCTTGAGGAGCAGCCCCCAGCTTCTCTGAACCTTCTCCCACCTGGCCTGGCAGGCCCACATGCCTCCCCCCAACCCCCTGGAGAAGACAGCCCTCTGGGTACCTCTTGTTGAGGGACCAGCCCACCATTCTCAACTCCCACTCTGTTCCAACATGGACACCTGCTTTGCCAGGGCTGAGTGAGTCACACCTGACCCATTCACACAAGTCACACGCCAACCCAAACAGACACACCTTCATCTGTAGGTAGCGATACCCAGAGATCTCCATAGCACAGATGCGAGTCAACAGCTTAATACAAACATATCCAACATCTCACAGCCCCCACTCAGACAGGCACGCACACAGACCCACACGGAGCACAGGTGTGTGCCATACAAACTGACGCACACTCAAGTTTGGCCATACCCACACACCCGCCACACACTGATACTCCCACGGACACCAGGCATTGAACATGTCGGTGCAACCCAAGGAAACCCACAGCCAGGGGTTGGGTTCTGGCCTCATCTTTACCCTCGCAGCCCAGTTTAACACGGCTGATCACACACTTGCCTGGCCAGACCTTCCTCCCCCCTCACAGACTGCCATCTCCTGCAGACCGGAAATGCAGCATCCAGAGCTCTCTCCTCTCCCGTCCCCTGGGCGACCTCAGCCACTCCCAAGGTGTTCAATCCATCCTGTATATTGAGGACTCTCAAACACACACCCAGGCCAACCAGACTCCTCCCGGCTGCGTCTGTCTGTCTGATGGCTCCACCCAGATACTTATGGACCTCTCAAATCAACCACCTGAAATGGAACTTGAATTCCCTACATCGTGCTCCCCAACCTGAACTTTCCTCAGGTGCTCGGACCCAATCCAAGCAGTGGTCCTCCATTCCTGCTTCCCGCAGTGCAGAGAGCCTGCTGCCACTCCCATCAGCGTCTGAGCTTGGCTCACCTCCACCAGCCCCCCTGGTCCAGGCCCTCAGCCACTGCTGGCCTGGCTGGCTGCCAGCCAGCACACGGCTCCCCCTCTTTCCATTCTTGCCCTGCAGCCCCTTTCCTACCCGGAGCTCCCTGCTCACCCCCAGGACCTCTCTGAAGTGCGTCACGGAACCATGACACTCTCTGATGGAAACTAGGGGCTCCCATCACACTTGCAATAACATCCAAGCGCCTCCACCGGCCTGCCAGCCCTTTCACAATCAACCCCTCATCCTCCCCTGTCTCCCCGGGAGCCAGGTGAGGCCAGACACTCCTACCTCGGGGCCCTCAGCCTTTTTCCTGCCCGACACCCTCCTGCAGATCTCAGCTCAGCTGCCCCTTCTTCAGGATTCAAGCCTCTCCCCATGTCACGTGCGAGAGCTGCCCCAGGTGTTCTTCACCACACCGCCCCACTCCATCGCCCTCTGAGCACTCAGCAGCACCCAGGACCATCTTCCCCGCATATTGTCTCTCCACCTTAGTGGCAGCTCCAAGAGAGCCAAGATTTGCATCCCTGCTGTTTACTGCTGAACCCCATTATTAGGAAGTGCTAAGCAGACCAATTAGCGTTTGTGGACCAGCGGCTGAATGGACTGATACACACTCAACCCCACAAAAGTGCTCACCCAGATACAATACGAAAATAGACACAAATATACAAACATGGGCAGACATCCCCCCCACACACTCATAGAACAGACTAAACAGTCACAGAGACACCAAAAGCCCCTTTCCCTTCCCCACGGTAGTCATCCTAGTTCTTTTCCCAACGAGATCTGCCCTCTGCTTGAACCCAGACTCAGGACTGGGAGCGAGGGTCTCCAGCCTGGACAGAAAGGGGGGTCACTGGCCCCAAGGCCTCAGGCTGTGCCTTCAGCTATGTCTGCAATTTCCTCTCCCCCCTTCCTTCCCTCCTCCTCTCTAAGGCTCCTGCCAAGAAGGCCTCCCCCTCACCCCAGGCCCAGCGCAGGAAGGGGGGCCCAAAAGGGGGGGTCTGGGAAGGAAGAAGACCTGGCCGCATGCTGATCACACATGTTGCAGGCACAAGCCCTGAGCCTGGGTGGAAATGCACGCACATGCCCCAGCAGGTTTAGCCCAGAGCCAAACACACCTCTGCCCTGTGCTCTGGTGGCAGAAGGGCACAGGGGCCAGCAGAAGCCCTGGGCTGGGCTCTGCAAGGCTGGCCTGGGTCTGGCTTGAAGCCGTAGTCCAACATTCATTAACCCTGCACGACCAGAGCTGGGCCAGCTGGACACACTCGTGGAGGGGGCGCTGAGAGGAGGGGTGGAGGGCCCCAGCCCTGGACACTGCGGCAGAGCGTCTGGGAGAGGTCTGGCATCTGAACTGGGAAAAGGGGCAGCCTCCCCTGAGTGAGGGGGCCTCCGGGGAGGAAGAGCAAGGTTTAGGGAAGGGGTTAAGAGCCCGGGGTCAGAGAACTGTGGGTTCAAATCCTGACCGTTGGGGTAAAGCTATTCAGTCTCTCCATGACTCAGCTGACTTATTCCTCAAGCGGGGATAATGGTCCCCACGTTACAGGGTTAAGATTAAATGAAATATATACATATATTGTAAAAGATTTAGCTCATTGCCTCGGCAGAACCCCATCCTCATTATTGTTATTAGCAGCCTGGGGGCGGGTCCCTGCAACCCGCCTCCCCAGCGGTTTCCTGTGGGGGAGCAGACGGCCCCTCAGGCCGCCCCCTCACTTCACCCTCCTCTCCCCTTCCTCTCCCGGCCCTTTTCCTCCCCGCCTCCCCCGCCCCGCCCCGCCCCGTCCCGTCCCTTCCCTCCTCTTTCCTCGGAGGGAACTTTCCGCCGGCCGATCCATCAGCCTGAGTCCGGCCCGCGCTGCTGCGGCCTGGGAGCCGAGCCGGGCGGACAGGCGGGCGGGCGGCCGGGACCGGACGGGGCGGGAGCGGCCGGGCCCCGGGTGTCTGCGGCCGCCGGACGCGCCGGGGCCGGGCAGCAGGGAAGCGGGACGCTGACGGTGAGTGAGCCCCGGCCTCCGGGCCGGGGGATCCCCACGGGGCGGGCGGGATGGAAGAGGGAGGCGGCTTTCCTTCTCGGAGCCCGCCCAGGGAGTGGGAAGGCGCCCGCGTCTCCCTCCTCCATCGCGCTTCGCGGACGGCGAAAGCAGCCTTCTTTTGGGGACCCCACTAGGGGGCGGAGCCTCCTGCGGCTCACTCCCCGGTCCCTCAGCTTGTTGGGGCGTCCGCGCCCGGGGGAAGGACACCCCCCACCCCCACCCAGCCAGGGCCCAAGTCTGCAAGGAAGTTAGGAAGCCGCTCTCTCCAGGGTGGAACCTGGCTGGGGCTGCCCTTCCAGGGAGCGGAGCTGCCCCGAGGAGGAAGCGGGGACAGGGTCGGCTCTAGAGAGGGCGAAGGATCTGACCTTGCTGACCTCGCAGGCTGACAGGGGAGCTGCGCCCCCAGAGAAGCATGGATGCCCCTCGAAGGGACATGGAGTTGCTCAGCAACAGCCTGGCGGCCTACGCGCACATCCGCGGTGAGGGCAGACCCTGGGACACGGACCCCTCCCCGCCCCATCAGGCCCCCCTCCACCCCTCCCTTCCCCTCCTCCCCGCCACTGACTATAACCCCCCCACCCCACCCCCCCGCTTAGCCAGTTACCTATTCCCACCCACCGCTATCCTCACTCCCCCGACTGCCCAATGGCGGCTACTAAGGTCTTTCAAATAGGGGGTGCTGTCTTTGCCCCCTCCAAACTTAGAACCTGGAGTCTTTTCGAGATGGGATGACCCCTGCGCATCAGGCCCCCTCCATGACTTCTGCCCTCTGACCCCCAGCTAACCCTGAGAGCTTTGGCCTCTACTTCGTGCTGGGCGTCTGCTTTGGGCTGCTCCTCACCCTGTGCCTGCTAGTCATCAGCATCTCCTGTGCACCCCGCCCGCGGCCCCGCGGCCCCGCCCCGCGCCGGGACCCCCGCAGCAGCACCCTGGAGGCCGAGGAGGACGAGGAGGACGACGACGACGAGGAGGACACGGTGACGCGGCTGGGCCCCGACGACACGCTGCCGGGCCCCGAGCTGTCCGCGGAGCCCGACGGGCCCCTGAGCGTCAACGTCTTCACTTCCGCGGAGGAGCTGGAGCGGGCACAGCGGCTGGAGGAACGGGAACGGATTCTGCGAGAGATCTGGCGCACCGGACAGCCTGACCTGCTGGGCACCGGCACGCTGGGGCCCAGCCCTACGAGCACGGGCACCCTGGGCCGCATGCACTATTACTGACCTGCCCACTTGTGCTGCAAGGTGCTCAGCGTCCAGGACATGCGTAGGGGCTCAGAGCTGCCCCAGGACCTTTGGACTTGCCCCCTGCCCACGGTGCTATGGAGGCCCCGCCCCCACGGCTCCCCTGGTGCTATCGGGCCTGGATTCTGGCCCTCTGAGAGACACCCTTCCCTAGTCCAGCCAGAAAGCCCTGGGGGTAGGGTAGGACGCAGGGTCCCCATCCCCTCTCTGGGGGACGGTTAAGAGGTGACGTGACCAATGAAAGCTGCATTCTCAGTGACTCAGTCTCCTTCTGCTTCTAGTAACCCCCAGGCTCTTGCCATGTCGGGGTACCTAGGGTTGAAATCCCTCTACCAGGCAGCCCACTTCCTTCCATGCAACTCACACCTCGGCACACATACTTGCATTCAGATCACACATGGCAAAAACACACGCCTGCTGCACCCACAGACACGCACACAAATCAACTGCATTCCTTAAAGTGCATTCCTTACCCGGAAACGCCTGGGTACAGGTTGCCCCTGTCTCTACAAATGCCCTGGGTTTATGCATCATTTCAATCACACAGACACTCATGCACACAAGGCCTCGGGACCCTGACCTTGACGGTAAGGCGCTATTACCCCCCAGTGTAACCAAGTGTGCCTGAGCTGGGCCATGGAGTTCGTGTCCGTCACTGCATTCCTATGAGTCCCTCTGAAAAGGCAGTGAGACCAGTTGGGAGGGGTCTGGGCTGGAGAGCAGGCCGGCCCCTCCCGTGGCGCACAGCTGGATTTCGGAATCCAGCCCGCGGGCAGATCCCCGAACCCTCCAGGGCCCCTACTGCCTGCCATTTCTCCAGCGTTGGGGGGGGGGGGGGGGGGGACGCGTCCGTAGGAGACACCCTCCCCCCGCCATCCGGTGGATAAAAATAGCCGTGCGCAGGCCTTGGGAACCGTAATGGGAGCCACATGTTGGCCAGATGTGCCCGCGAGCTACTGCCAGGAATGCGGACGGCGGAGAAGAACGCGAGCGGGAGCGCCCGCCCCACCGCGCAGGCCCCGCCCCGCACAGACCAGGGAGGCGTGGCGCGCGTACACAGCAGAGTTTACTTTCCGGCGTTTTCCGAAGACGTGTGCAAGGACGTGGGTGGCCGGAGCCTGACTTCGCTCCAGGTCCCGCCGCAGTCCCTCCCGGGCCCACCCTTAGTGCGTCTGCGTCTGCGCGTGGACGGAGCCCCGGTCCCTCTGCTTCATCTGAACCTAGTGGGAAGAGGGCGTCAGGGGAGGGCCAGCCGCCACCCCCCGCCCCCCCCCCCCCCGCCGCCTCCCGCCTCGCACCCCACCCACCTCCAGCAGTAGGCGCTTCTCCCTCTCGTTCTTCACCTCCTCCCAGATGTCAGTCAGCTTCTTTCTGCGGACGCGGGGAGACCCAGGGGAAGGGGTGGGCCGGGCAAGCCTAGAGCCCGCACCCCTCGCCTCCCTGCACCTCTCCCCACTTACTCCAGCTGCACCCCCATCTGCTCCAGGGACCTCCTTAAAGCCTCCACCTGGTCCTTTATCCTCAAAATGTCGTCTCCGTCACTTCTGCGGTCTGTGAGATTTGGCGGGGTCGAGGAGTGCAGGATGGGGGGCGTTTGGGGCTCCGCATTTTTCTGAGCAGGGGTTACCTTTTTGGAGGGCACCCCTTCTTTGGGAGACTCCTCCTCTCTGGGGGTAGTCTCAGCCTTCGCTGGTGCCTCCTCCAGGAGGGTTGTCACCTCTTCCTGAGGGTGGGCCTTCTCAAGGCCAGGCGCGGACCCTGACTTGGTGTTGGACTCGGACTGGAGAAGGGAGCTGGCCCTCCTCTCCAGGGGCTGTTTCACCAGGCCGAGGGGGGGCTCCTCTGGCGTGTGCACCTCCTCTTGGGATTGAGCCTCACTGGCCTCAAGAGACCTGGCGTTTGGCGGGGCGTCTTCTTCCGGAGAGAAGTGATGGAGCTGAGTGTTGTCTCCGGCGGAGGCTTCTTCAGAGAGCACAGGCTCCGGGGTCAAGACCTTTCCTAGGGTGGGGGCCTCATCCCCCGGAGCGGCCATCTTTAGACCAGCGGCCTCATCTTTAAGTAGGACTTCTGGGACCCGGGCCTCATGCACAGAAAGGACCCTGTCTGGACTGGGGGCCTTGTCCTCCAGGGTTGGGGTCTCCTCTAGGGTAGGGATCTTCTCTGAAGTTGGGGTTTCTTCTGGAGTGGGGGTCTTTTCTGAAGGTGGGCTCTTCTCTGGGTTCGGGGACTTATCTGGAGACAGAGTCTTCTCTGGACTAGGGGTCTTATCTGGAGGTGGGGTCTTCTCTGGTCTGGGGGCCCTATCCAGAGTTGGTGTCTTCTCTGGGCTGGTGGTCTTGTTCAGAACTGGGGTTTTATTCACACGAGGGCCCTTTGTAAGGCGGCTCTGCTTTTCATCCTGTAGTGATGGGGGTGTGGACTCAGCCAAGGGATGGGCCTTGATGGTCTGAGTCTGTTTCCCCTCAGCCTGGGATCCTTCATCTGCAGAGGCCACACCCTGGGAACCAGCCTCTGTCTAGGATCCCTGCTCTCCCAGGTCTCGTGCCCCTCACCTGACTGGCTGCAGGGCGTTTCTGGGAAGCCTGCGTCTTGGATCCCTTTCTGCCAGGCTGGAAACTGCTGTTGGAGCCTATGAGAGCAGACCCTCAGGAATCCAGGCCTACTTGGACCCAAGCCGCTCCCCATCACTGTCCCTTTAGCACAACCACCGCAGGGCTCACCCCACTGCAGGGAGGCAATGAGACTTACTGGAGTTTCGGGAGGGGCGCTTCTGACCGTCTCCGCTGGGTGTCCAAGATGGCCTGAAACATGTCCCCATCAGACCTGGGGCTGGGGGCAGGGAGCAGCATTTCTTTTGCACCCTCCTTCCACCATACCCCGCTCCTTACTTGGTTTTGCTGGGTTCAGTGGGAGCTGTCACCAGCTTCTTGACTGTAGGGAGGACTGTTTTGGGCACCATCTTTTTGGATTCCTTAATGGGAGCTGGGAGGGGAGAGGGATGTTTGTTCACTCACTCATTCCTTTCATCTCGGAGTCATTGACCCTGTCCGATGCTGTGCCCAGGGACTAGTGACAGGAGAGGAATCATATTTGACCGGCTGCTGGGAGCTCTGGGGACACTGACCACAGAGTTGTCAGGGAGGCTTTGTGGGGAGACGGCTCTAAATCCCGCTGATTTTTAATCTACACTTGTCTGTCGTGTACTCAGCTTAGTGCCCACGGCTGGTTCAGACTCTTCTGCTTCCTGGACCACAGCAACAACCACCTCGCTTCCAGTCCACACTCCCTCCTCTGTCTTCTCTATCATGTCTACTCCCTAAGAGACCTCATCCAGTCTTATGAGTCTAATTATCATCAATAAGTCAACGACTGCCAGATTTTCATCTCTAGTCCCTTCCTCTTCCCTGGACTCCAGATTCATACCTGATGGCCCTCGCAGTATTTCCACTTAGCAGAGCTAACCTCTGGCTTCTCAACCTCCTTGTCCTCGGAATCTGGCCCTTTCCCAGTGTTCCCCATCTCACCCACTCACCCACTCAGATGACAAAGTGAGGCGTCCTCCTTGACACCTCTATTCCTTTATGCCGCATGCACAAATCATCAGTAAGTCCTGTCTGTTCTGAACACATCCTGAATGCAGCCACACATCCTCACCTCCATGACTAAGCTCTCTAGATCAAGCCACACCATCTTCACAGGAACTACTGCAGCAGCCCCCAACCTGGGCCTGGGCTACACCCACCCTGCCTACGGTGTGCTTGCCCCACAGCAGCCAGAGAGGGTCCGTGTTCTACTGGAGAAACCGACACAAAAGCAGTAAACTATGGGGACTTCCCTGGCGGTCCAGTGCTTAAGAATCCGCCTTGCAATGCAGGGGACACAGGTTCGATCCCTGGTCAAGGAACTAAGATCCCACATGGTGCAGAGCAACTAAGCCTGCACGCCACAACGACTGAGCCTGTGCTCTGGAACCCGTGTGCTGCAACGAAAGATCTCACATGACAAAAGGAAGATCTCACATGCCGCAACTAAGACCGGATACAGCCAAACAAATCAGTATTTTAAAAAAAAACTATGTAGTGCATTAGATAGTTATTGGGCTTCCCAGCAGGCATTAATGGTAAAGAACCCACCTGCCATTGCAGATGAAAGAAACACAGGTTTGATCCCTGGGTCTGAAAGATCCCCTGGAGGAGGGCTCCAGTATCCTTGCCTGGAGAAGCCCATGGACAGAGGAGCCTGGTGGGCTATAGCCCATAAGGCTGCAAAGAGCTGGACACAACTGAAGCAACTTAGCACGCACGCCAGAGATTTATTAGTCGTACTGAGGAAGAATAAGCAGGGAGGGGTGTATAATTTTAAATGGGCTGATCAGGGAAGGCCACAAGGAGAAGGTGACATCAGTGAGCATCTGAAGGCAGTCGCACAAGTGACTTTCACCTCCACAGCTACAGAAACAGCCACCCAGGCACAGGCAGGCATGCTGAAGCTGACTTACACACACGGTATCACACCCAGATACAAACAGAATCCCCCAATTATGGGCGCAGTGGGCGAGAGCATGGCTCCTACAGCCAGACAGCAGGCTTGGAATTCCTGCTCTATTACTTGCCAGATGGGTGGGAACCTGGCCGGTAACTTAACCTTTCTGTGCCCTGTGTCCTCACCCATGAAACATGGATAACAAGAATACCCATCCTGAAGGGTTCTGTGAGGTCTGAGTGACTTAACCCGTGAGGTGCTTAGTGGTGCTTGCTTACAGTCAAATGCTCAGGAAATGTTAATCTTGACTCCAGCTTCTTGTGGTGTGGCTCCTTAGGTGTTCTGTGGGACCCTCCCACTAGACAGCAATTATATCCTGCTTTTGGATACCATTTTAAGGTACCACTGGGCATAGAGGTAGGAGAAATCCACAAGGAAGGGAGGAACTGGGGCCAGAAAGGAAGTGAGAGGGCAGCCCTACTTTGTGGCTACGGAGCCTGGGAACTGTGAGGAGGAGCAGGTGGCCCAGGTATGGCTCCCCTGGCTCATCACAGGCCCACAGCGCGGTAGCTACAGAGCAGTGAGAATCTAGCACCACCTTCTTCCGGAGGACTGCAGTGGTCGCTGCTGGTTGGTGCCCTCTGGCTGCTGGCAGGAGTAAAAGCAAGTCCTCTCTGGAAGTGTTTTCCCTACGGAGGCATGCCAGACTCCCACAGATGGGGATGGTATACAAAGATCCTGAAACACACGAGGGGGCAGACCACTGAGAGCAGGACCCAGCAAACGCAACACACAGCAGATACTGGAAGTGTCAGGAAGGGAACAGCGCAGTCATGCATAATATATCTGAAGAAATAAAGGAAGAGCATGCAACAAAAGGGCCATGAGGCATAAACAAGCAGATTTTTTGGGGAGAGAAAAAAAGAGTTCTGAACTACTAGAGATGAAAAATGGCATTTGTGAAATAAAATGCAGTGTTTAGGTTCAACAGCATATCAAACCTAGATAAAAACTAGAGAGAGAATTAGTAACTAGAAGTAGAATGAGGCAAGGAGGGAAGATTTGAAAACAATGTTAAAAGGAATGAGTTAGTATTTGTGAAATAAAATGCAACGTATAGGTTAAACAGCAGATTAAACCTAGATAAAAGCTAGAGAGAGAATTAGTAAACCAGAAGTAGAATGAGACAAGGAGTGAAAATTTGAAAGCAGTGTTAAAAGGAATCGGTAACAGAAGCAGGGTTTGACTATGGCTGAGTGAGGTAGGTGGTAGGTAAACCCTCTCCCCACACAGCAACTCTGAAGCTGGATTAAAAGTGACAAACCACCATTTCAGCACTTGGATACTGACCAAAGGTGTAAAGTAATCTGAGCAGTACTTGTGCCTGATGGTGTTCTTGCCTGCTCCCTTCCTCCCCCTAGTCCTTGCTGCCTTGGTCCACATGGCAGTTCTACAGGGTGGGACAGAGAAGGGTCAGCAGCTTCACTGCCACGGTTGAAGGGAACTCAATCAATATGGTGCGCAATTTTGGATTTGGCTTTGGTTTCACTGCTATGACACCCAAAACACAGCAACGAAAGAAAAAATGGGTGGGTGTGACTTCATAAAAATTTTAAACTTTTGTGCATCAAAGAACACCATCAAGAAAGTGAAAAGCCAACCCAAAGAATGGGGGGAAATACTTGCAAATCATACATGATCAGGGACTTTTACCTAGAAAATATAAAAAACTCCCACAATTCAATAGTAAAAAGCCAACCCAACTAAAAATTGGGCAAAGGACCATTTCTTCAAAAGACGGTATACATGTAGCCAATAAACAGGAAAAGATACTCCACATCATTAGCTTTCAGAGAAATGCAAAGCAAGACCACAATGAGATAGCATTTCACATCCACTAAGATGGTTACAATCAAAAGACAGATAATAACAAGTATTGGTATGAATGTGGAGAAACTGGAGCCCTCATACACTATTAGCAGGAATATAAAATGGTACAGTCACTTTGGAAAACAGCCTGCCAGTTCTTCTCAAAAATAGATCGTGTGTGTGTGAGTGTGTCTGTTAGTTGCTCAGTTGTGTCCAACTCTTTGTGACTCCATGGACTGTAGCTGACCAGGCTCCTCTGTCCATGGAATTCTCCAGGCAAGAATACTGGAGTAGGTTGCCATTCCCTTCTCCAGGGGATCTTCCCCTGGAAGAATTGGTTTCATTGGTATATACCCAAGAGAAATGGAAGCATATCCACATAAAATATTGTACACAAAAGTTCATAGCCGGGACTTCCCTGGTGGCAGAGTGGATAAGAATCCACCTGCCAGTACAGGCACCCAGGTTTGATCCCTGGTCAGGGAACTAGATCCCCCATGCTGCAACTAAAGTATCCTGTGTGCCATAACTAAGACCTTGGGCAGCCAAAAAATAAATAAGTATTTTTTTAAAAAGAATATTATTAGGCAATAAAAAGGAATGAACTATATACATACTACAGAATGGATGAAACTTGAAAATATTATTCTAGGTGAAAGAAGCCCATTAGAAAGACCATATATTATATGATATCATGTATATGAAATGTAGGCAGATCTATCAAGACAAAGATTAGTGGTTGTCTTGGGATGGGGAGGGGAGAATGGGGAAACTGGTGGGATAATGGCTAAACAGTATAGCGAGTGGAACCTCCCTTGTGGTCCAAGGGTTAAGACTCTGCACACCCAATAAAAGGAGCTTGGGTTTGATCTCTGGTCATGGAAGAAGATCCCACATGTCACAATTAAGAGTTGTGGGTGTAACTAAAGGTCCGCATGCCTCAACAAAGATTGAAGATCCTGCATCCCACAGCCAAGACCCGACACAATCAAATATATGCATAACTTCTTTTAAAGTACAGTGGGTGATGAAAATGTTCTAAAATTGATTGTGTGATGTCGCACAACTATGACTATACTAAACACCAGTGAACTGTACATGATTTTATCTCAGTAAAGCTGTTCACCCCTGTTCCCCCAAAAATATGACAGGCTAGATTTGGCCCATAAACCATATTTTGCTAACTCCTGACCTAAACACCCCAATTTAAAGGCAGAGAATGTCAGACTGAATTAAAAAAACAAGATCCAACTACATACTGTGGACAACAGATTCAAAGACACAAATAGGTTGACAGAAAAGACTGGAGAAAGATATATCACATGAATAGTAACCATAATAGTACCAAAATGTTAATATCAGACAGAACTAGCTTTGAGACAAGAAAAATTACTGAAGACAAAGAGGGAGAGGTTATAATATAAGCAGGTGAATACATCAGGAAGGGATAATAATTACAAATGTATATTCCCTAAAAACAAAGCTTAAAATATATATTAAAAAAAAAACACAGAATTGAAAGGAGAAATAATTTAAAAACAATAGTTGGAGGTTTTGTTCAGGAGAAAGATTAAGACTGAATTCAGACTTGTAAAGTTAAATATATCTGGTAAATTTCAAGAGCAATCACTAAAATAATAAATATAAAGTACAAATTTCAGAAAAATGAAAAAAGTGAAACATGAAAAAAGAAAAGAATTGAAAAATCTTTTAAAATAATTATGATTAATATAGTCTAAACTCATCAATATATCACCAAAGAAAAAGAATTGCAAACTAGAGTTAAAAAACAAAGGTAATTTCTAGAGATCTTTTGTAAAACAATGTGCATATGGTTAACACTATTGTACACTTAAAAATGGTTAGAATTTTTTTTAAGTATTTGAATATTTTAACAGGAGACTGAATAAGAATATACTAACAGATTGAATAAGAAAAGAGAGAGGAAAAAATAAACACTATTAGAAATGAAGAAAAGACGTAACTACGGATGCAGATGAGATTAAAAAGATTATAAGAGAATATTATGGAAAACATATATAAATGATTAGAAAATGTTGATTAAATGGATAATTTGAACATATAACTCACTAGAACCTATTCAAGAATTTTCATGAGGTTTTTGGTCAATCATTGTTACCCAGGAAGCAGGAGCCAGAAGGCTAGTTGTGTGCATCTCCTAAGGACTGAGGTTTCTTCTCCCTCTGAGAACAGTTGTAAAGGGGTCTTTGTAGATGTAATAAAGTCATGAGGAGGTCATACCAGGTTAGCGTGGACCCTAACCCAGTGACTGGTATCCTTCTCAGAGGAGGGAAATCGGGACAGGCACACACAGGGCAGAAGACCTTGTGAAGACCAAGACAGAGAGCAGAGCCACGTACCCACAACCCAGAGGCCGCCGGCAGCTGAGAGGAAGCAGGGAAAGACCCCTCCCCCAGACCCGCCACGGGGACTCGGCCGGGTCAGCTCCTGGCTGTGGGCTTCCAGCTTCTGAAAGTGTTCCGTGAAGCCAGAGGGTGGGGCAGGGAAGAAAAAGAAACAAAGAATTTTAGCCAGAAGCCAGACTTGCTTATAACTACAAAAAAAACTAAAGTAGTTTAAAATTTTCCCATAACAGAAGAAAACAGGACCAGATGAATCTACAGGCAAATTTTATCAGCTTTCAAAGAAAGATGATTCCCATCTTATGTAAGATCTAAAAGATATTTAAAGATATGACAAAAAAAACCAAAAAGTATATTCCTTGGGATTTCCCCTGTGGGCCAGTGATTAAGAATCTGCCTGCTGATGCAGGGGACATGCAGGGTTCAAGTCCTGGCCTGGGAAGATCCCACATGCTGGGAGACAACTAGGCCCGTGTGCCACAGCTACTGAGCCTGACCTCTGCAGCAAGAGAAGCCACTGCAATGAGAAGGCCATACACCACATCTAGAGAGTAGCCCTTGCTCGCCACAACTAGAAAACCCCCCCCACAGCAACGAAGGGCCCATGTGCTGCTATGAAGACCCCAAAATAAAGAATTAATTGGTTTTAAAAAGTATATTTCTTAACTCATTCAGGGGCCAGTATAGTATTGATGATCAGATGAAGGCAGTAAAAAATAAATGCAAAAATCTGAAGGGGAAAAAAAAAAAACTGAGATGGTATCCCAATAGCACATAAAAAAATAATAAACCATGACCAATATGAATTCATCCCTGGAATATAAGGGTGACTTGGTATTAGAAAATCCTACAAATATCTTTATATTGACAAATTAAAGAAGAAAACCCATTTAATCATTTCAAATAATTCACATAAACAATGGAAAATTTGATACCCACTTTTGATAAAACGTCCAAGTAAAAGAAATAGAAAGGATCTTCCTTAATCAGACAAAAACACACTTACAAAAGATCTAAGCATCAAATATCATTGTGAAAGGGAAAAAGTTTGAAGCATTTCATTTATAATCAGGAACACAGAAATGATATTCAGTATTACTATTTCTATTCAATATTGTATTACAATCCTAGCCACTAAAGTAAAATAAGAAAATGAAATTTAAAAGGTTGTAAGAAGTGAAAAGATAGAGCCAAACTGTCATTACTCACAGATGAAATTGACTGTCTTCATGGAAAAGTATTAAGGATTTACAGATTCAATATATTTCTATAGCCCAGGAAGAAAAGGGATATCTAATTTTCAAAGAAACACAATAAAACTCACATGCAGAAATAATACATAGTGCTAGAACAAGTGACAATCTATATGGAAAAAAGTATAATTGGATCACTCACTAAAATCAATGCTACATAGACAAAAGCACTTAAAAATGAAAAGCAACCCTTTACAAGTTTTAAAGAAAATATAAATGACTGTCCTTCTGAACTTCAGGCGTGAAGGGATTTCTTAAACAATAAAAACACCTACTAATCATTAAAGATAAGACTGATATGTGTGTATTAAAATTACTCCTAGCAACCTAAATGTCCATTTACAGAGGAATGGATAAGAAGATGTGGTATATATATACAATGGAATATTACTCGACCATAAAAAAAGAACAAAATAATGCTATTTGCAGCAACATGGATGGACCTAGAGATTGTCATGCTGAGTGAAGACAGAGAAAGACAAACATCACAGATCGATCATTCATATGATTAGATCATAAAATTTAAAAATTAGATCATATGAGAAATCTACTTTTAAAAAATGATATATAGATAAATAAGCTATAAGGATTTATTATTGAATAGCTTTAAGGATTTATTGGGCTTCCCTGATAGCTCAGTTGGTGAACAATCCACCTGCAATGCAGGAGACCCTGGTTCGATTCTTGGGTCGGGAAAATCCGCTGGAGAAGGGATAGGCTACCCACTCCAGTATTCTTGGGCTTCCCTCTTGGCTCAGCTGGTAAAGAATCCGCCTGCAATGCGGGAGACCTGCATTCAATCCCTGGGTTGGGAAAGATCCCCTGGCGAAGGAAAAGGCTACCCACTCCAGTATTCTGGCCTAGAGAATTCCATGGACTGTATAGCCCATGGCGTTGCAGAGTCGGACACGACTGAGCGACTTTCACTTCACTTCACTTCAAGGATTTATTATTATTGTAAAATAAAGCCAATATTTTACAATAACTTTAAATGGAGTAAAAGGTAAAAATTTTGAATCACTATGTTGTACCCCTGAAACTAATAGAATATTGTAAATCACCTATACTTCAAAAAAGCTTATTTTAATTTACAACTCCTATTCATTAAAAAAAAGAAAAGCCATAAACTGAAACTATCTATAACATGTGCATCCCATAATCAGAATATATAACGAACTCAACAGCTATCACTAACCAGGGAAATACAAACGAAGGCCACAACGAGATGCTGTTTTGTGCCAGATTCACAAAAATAATGAAATCTGATAATAGCAAGCATTTAAGAGGGTTTGGATCAGTACGCTCTCATACACCAATGGTGGAGTGAAGTGTACAAGTCCTTTGGAAACACCAATGTGACTTTACCTCGTAAAAGCTGAATATTCACATACCATACTATCTAGCAGCACTATCTAGCATATTCTAGAGAAACAATATACCTGTATGCTGGGAGACAGTGTTTATAGCAGCACCATAAGAGTGAAAACTATAAACAGTGAAAATCTCCAACCAGGAATAGACCAGATACACAAATTGCGGTAATTCCTACAAGGAATAGTAAACAACACAGCAAAACAAATGAACTACGGGGACTTCCCTAGTGGTCCCGTGGCTAAGACTCCACTCTCCCAAAGCAGGGGGCCGAGGTTCGATCCTTGATCAGGGAACTAGATCCCACCTGCTGCAACTAAGAATTTGCATGCTGGAACTAAAAGATCCTGAGTGCCACAAGAAGACTGAAGGTCCTGGGTGCCTCACCAAAGACCTGGAGCGGCCAAGTAAATATTTAAAAAGAAAAGAAAAATAAATAAACTACATCTACACACAACATGGATGTGAATTTTAGAAACATAATATTGACTAGAAACAAGAAAACCATAAACATATGATACCATTTTTATACAACTCAAAATAAGACTATATTAAACGATACCTCGTTTAGGCATATAACATAAATGAATACACCTAAAAACTCCAGGGAATTATTCAAAATTCAGGATAGTGGTTACTGGTTACCTCTGATGTGGGGAGAGGAGCAGAAGGGAAAGAGGAATACACAAACCACCGGCAATTCTAGTTCTTGGGTTTGGGTGACCGGCCATGGGTGTTCGTTAAGTTTTAAAACACATACGGTACATATACACAATGGAGTATTACTCAGCAGTTAAAAAGAATTCATTTGAATCAGTTCTGATGAGATGGATGAAACTGGAGCCGATTATACAGAGTGAAGTAAGCCAGAAAGAAAAACACCAGTACAGTATACTAACACATATATATGGAATTTAGGAAGATGGCAATGACGACCCTGTATGCAAGACAGGGAAAGAGACACAGATGTGTATAACGGACTTTTGGACTCAGAGGGAGAGGGAGAGGGTGGGATGATTTGGGAGAATGACATTCTAACATGTATACTATCATGTGAATTGAATCGCCAGTCTATGTCTGACGCAGGATGCAGCATGCTTGGGGCTGGTGCATGGGGATGACCCAGAAAGATGTTATGGGGAGGGAGGTGGGAGGGGGGTTCATGTTTGGGAATGCATGTAAGAATTAAAGATTTTAAAATTTAAAAAATAAAAAACTAAAATTAAAAAAAAATAAAAATAAAAAAATAAAACACATACGTACGTATATTTTTGGATTGTGTGCATGACATTAAAACATAAAGACACATCCCACAGATACACTGACACATAAACAGAGCTATTCTCTGACTCACTTGATAGATACGTGAACACAAAGTCTCAAAGGCCCAGATATACTGATCCATACATTTCCTCACAAAATGAAACAAATGTAAACACAGTCATTGATGAGAATGATAGCTCAGGACAGAGGAACAGGAACATAGTAACACACACGAAGTGACACAGTCCTAACACAGACCCACCAGACATTCCTACCAGGCCTTTAACCCATGGGGAGGTACCTCCTAAGGGTGTGCACTGGACCACTGGGAAGCTACGGGTGTCTGTGAGCACCTGGACTGGTGGGCCTCCCAGAAATCACTCCCCAGTCCCAGGCTTCCCCGGCACCCACCTGATTCCTGAGATACCACTTTCCGTGGGACCAGCTTCTTGATCTAAGCAGAAAAAAGTGTCAGAAGCACAAGAGGAGCCCTCACACTTCTAGGTCCACTCTCGCTTGTGGGTGGCCCTCAGCTGTGTCCAGCGAGTGCCACCACCCTCAGCTTTGTCCAGAGTGGCCTGCCCCTTGCCACCAGAGTCCCTGGCTCCGTACTCACTGGGGGAGGTGGGAGCACAAAGTTATCCGGGAAAAGTCCTCTTCTGCCTTGAGACTCTCCTTCCCACCAGCCCTTATCCTCTGTGACCTGGGAGAGCAAGAGGTCGTGGGGAGATGAGCCAGACCCCCAAGCTCCTTCCTTCCCTAAGCCCACGCTTCTCAACATCCCCCATCCCCGTGCCCTCCCTCGCCCTGTGTCTTGCCCACCTTCCTCAGTACTTTCACCTCATCACCCCTCCGAAGAGCCAACTCGTCTGGGGCCTCAGGATGGTAGTCAAACAGGACCCTGTAGGTCTCGGGGTAGGAGACTGAGGGGAGTTCAGTTCACTGATGCCAAATCCCCTCCCTGCACAAGTCATAGGCTCCCTCCTCCATCAGCCTACCTGGGCACCCCCTCCCCCAAGTCACAGGGGCTTGGGGAAGAGGATTTTGAGGGACCCTTTGGCGGGGTGCTCACCTGTCTGCAGGTAGTCTGGAGGGCTGTCATAGGTCAGGCTGCTCAGCTAGTGGGGGCAGGGGAAGGACCAAGCTGAGCCTCCAACCCCCTAAGAGAAACTGACCAACTTTGCCCACTCCACCCACTTTACCTTGGGAGGCCGCTGGGGACCAAGGATGACTGAAGGGATGTCTGGATTGCCAAGGCCTGGTGGGGGATAGCGAGGTTAGGGAGGGTGCTAATGCAGTTGAGGTCATGGGAAAGGTCAAAGGGGTCATAGGGCAAGATGTGCAGATCACAGGTTCAGGCCACTGGGGCAGGTCACTGAAGATTGTAGTCTGGTCACAGGGGTTCACGGGGTCACAGGGTCCAGGTCTCACTTGGGGGCCCACTGTCCAGCAACTCCACAAAGTTGGATGGGAAGGCTCCCAGCTGCCCGTTCTTCTTCCCCAGCCACCAGCCGTCCTCAATCTGGGAAGTGGGGAGGACGCAGGGGCATCTAGTCCTGCCCCAAGGGCCTCCCTAGCAATCTTAAACCCTGATTCACCCCGATTCTTCCCAGATGACCCCTCTCCTCCCTTGCCTCCTCACTTTCCCATTTCTGTGCCCCTCATCAATTCCATCACCCACAACCTCACGGCACCCGTCTCCTCACTCAGAGATTCCATCGTCTCCCCTCAAACCCCTCTCATCCATCACCTCATCCCCTCACCTCCTTTATCACTTCCACAATCTCCCCAGCTTGCAACTGCAGCTCGTCCGCCTGCTCCGGAGTGTAGTTGAAGTTTGCCTTGCACCATTTTCGGGGGCCCAGAAATTTGACTGAGCAACCTGGTGTCGGTCGAGAGTGAAGCAGCTTGAGTCTCACGCTCCAATCCGCGGAGCTGGGGGAGGAGCGGGACGCGCTGGCACCCTTCCTGAGTCTAGGCCCCACCCCAGGGCGGAGCATTGTACTTGAGAACCAATCACGGGTCGCGCCGTGGCCGCGCAGCCCCGCCCAGAGCCGCGCCCTTCAAGGCGAGTTGGGGACAACCTGGGCGCTGGGGCTCCGCGCGCGCGTATCCACGTGCACCCGCGCTCACCTTGGCGGCGCGCACAGCGCGGTCTCGGCGCCTCCCCCGAGCGGCGGAGAGTCTCCGGGATCTCCTGTGAAAGAGCGCACCGAGAGAGGGGCTCTCAGCTCCCTGGGGAGCGCGCAGAGAAACCCCGCCTGACCTCCGGCTCTACCTCACCTGCACCAGGGACTCCGGGAAGAGGCCACAGCGGCCTCCCAGCTCTCCACGCATCCAGCCCCGTGCGGGCCCCTTGCACACCTGCCGGATCACGTCACCAGGCGCCAGGTTCAGCTCTTCCTCCTTCTCCGCGCGATAACCGGCTAGGACCAGCACCTCTGCGGGCGGAGGATGGCGCGGGCACGCGGTTCAGAAGAGCCCAGTCGGGGCTGACTGGCCCTGGCGCGAGTCCCGGACCCAGTGTGGACAGCGAGAGAGCGTAGTAGTGGTGTAGGCTTTTAATGCTATTTCCAGGCAGAAGAGCCACCCCAAACCCTCTGCACATACCCATGGCTTCCGGGGCTTCTTTCGGAGCCGAGCAGGGAGGATGGTGTGGTAGCGTTAGCAGCCGAGTACTGGGTCCAGGTAGGTTGGGACTAGCCGCGAGATTGTGAAGCCAAGGAGGCGGAGACGCAAGCCCATAGGTTGGGCTCCGGTGCAGGGAGTGGGTGTGGGAGGGGGCGGCCCGGATCGGCAGGTTCGGCCCCCAAACTATGGGTAAGGACTCCAGGACCTCTGGCCAGTGCTGGGGTCACAGCTCCCCGACAAGCTATCTGCCCAACTACCTCCCCTCCTTATCCTAGCCTTGGCTGAGTCTCCGACACGCCACTGGCACAGAGCCGTCCCTGGCTTACCCTCTCCTGGTTCTTAGCTGCATGGGAGTCGACAGCATACCAGGGTGGGGCCCCCAGCAGGCAGCAACCGCTCTTAGACGGTCCTGGATGGGTGGAGTGGGTGGTGGCTCAGTGTGCACAAAGTTATTGCTGCTTTCCCTGGAAGGTGTATTCTCCCCGTAGTCCCTTCAAGGGGAGAGGAGGAGCTTAAAAACCCTTTCTTCAGGCCAATGGGGCCTAGCTTGTTTCAGGAAACACCACGGATTCTTCTCAGGGGAAGACAGGAAGGCAACTTCGGGAGCTTTCAAGGCTCGTGGTTTCCTACAGCCAACGCCAGAGCTGGCAAAGGTTAGTGCCAGTCCCAGGTGGGCCAGGCTAACTTTCAGATCATCTTCCTGCTTAGTGGTGAACACACAGAAGGCCAAGCATGTCATCCACACCCCTTGACCCCTGCCCCACTGCTTTGGAAGCCAAAGTCCTTGCTTACAATGACACCAGAGTGGAAAAATCTGGTTCTCCTAGGGTGTCTAAGGAACAGGATATGAAGCAAAATCACTGGAATGGGAATGAGGAGTTATTACCCAACACAGATTGGCTGAGGCTCCTCCCAGAACAATCTTGTGTGCAGCTGGAGGGGATGGGGCTGCAAGAGTCTGGGCCCAGCCCCGCAGACATTTCATCTTTCTGGTTCCCTGAAGTTGCTATGGGGGACATCCACCACCTGCCCCCACCACACCCACCCACACCCACTCAGGGTGACAATGACCAGAGCCATTTGCATCTGCCACTTCATTTATTTTTTTATTTGCAGGAGGAGTTGAAACAAATTTTAAGGGTATTTTCATCCCCCCCCCCCAAACATGAATCATTCAAGTAAAACCAACTTAACTATAGAAATGTAGCAAAGTAAGGGGAAAGTAGCATAACAACCCAGGAGGCAAAGGTTGGGGGGGAAGAGGTGGGTGCAGTCCGCATATAACATATGCATAAATGCCATATGATTCACCTGCTCAGGACCGCCTCCCCAGAAGGCAAGCACAAGGACCAATTTTAAGAGGATGTTTTCCCCCCAAACATCGGAGAATGTTTCAACTTAAAGCTTAAGGTTTAAAAAAAAAAAAAGGGGGAAAGAAAAAAACACAAAACAAAAAACCCCCACAAACCACCCAGCCATAACCACCTTCCTTAATCGATCATAGGAGTTACTTTTCATTTTATAAAAAGATTAATAAAAAATATTGAAAAAATTATTTTCTCATCTTATATTTGTAAAGATAATAGAAGTCAGAAGTTTCTTAGAAAACAGACCAGAAACTGCCATCCAGTTTCCACCCCTGTTGCTGAGAGGATCAGCAGGACTACAAAGTTTGGGATACTGGAGCTGCTGGTGGAGAAGGGGAAGCCCAGCCCACAAGAAATCAGAAAATACTGGGGGGAGGGGAGGTGCGCACATGGGGTGTGGTTAGGAGCAACACCACATGATACATGGTTGCGCAGAAAAGGGGAACACAAGGTGGTCAGAAAGGCCTTGAACTCCTCCTCGACATACAAAACCAAGTTTTACAAAGACCCACGCAGTTTGGTCCCAAACTGAGGTGAACACATCAATATTTATTCACATGCTTTGTTTTCTCTTTTAAGAATCAAAGTTGCCCAAATTAAATCTTTCTGCTAATGTTACTATATATGCCTAAAAAATAAAAAAGGGGGCTTTTAAAATAAGGATAAAGAGACTGAAAATCAAATTAGTCCTCAGCTCCAAATGAAATGAAATAAAGAATAAAACTGTTGGTTTCTAACAGGGAACAAACCAAAATCCAAGTTATCGCTCTGCCCTCCCTACCCCAGCCCCCACCCCACACACCAACAATAAACAAGAAACACGTAGCTAAAGCCCAACATGGTGTGTTCTGCTCAAGAGCTGGGCCTGACCCCAGGCCAGCTGCCTCTGTCTGGTGGGACGCCAGGATGCTCTTCGGCAGTTGTAGGATACTTTGCATGGCTGGTGGGGGGTAGGGGTGGGATTTTCAGAATCTTCTTGAGGCTCCTCTGTTTAGCTCCTCACCAGCCGTCTCCTGGCGCCTCTCTCCCTCGGGCAGGGGCTCCCAGCAAGAGTGGCCGCTACTCAGTTGTTGGCTGCAAATTGTCCTTCTCTTCTCGGTTCTCTGTCCCACTCTCATCGTCTTCAATCTCCCCTTCCTCCCCACTGAACTTGTCATGGGCCCACTTGGGGCTGGTGCTGGATTTCCGGAACATGAACCGGCCTCGACCGCGAGGGAAGGCTCCTCGGCCCCGGCCCCGGCTCACCCACTTCTCACTGCCTTCGCCTTCACGGTCATCATGCTTAAAAGAAAAGGAAAACTGTCATCAATGCCAGAGTAAACAAGAGCAGCCTCTCCTCTGCACCTACCCAAATGTGACTTTCCCAAACGAACCTATGTCCTGTCCTCCTCCCTGTCCCCACTGGAAAAATGCTACTGATTCAGATCTAAGAGAATATTCAGTTCAGTTCCTTGAATTCTAAGGCAGTCGTTTAGGCATTGTAATGATGATGATGATAAAATCTTCAAAGACCTTTTCTTACATTATCTCATTTAATCTTCACATTTACCCTACCCTATCATTATCAACCCTCCACTATGCAGATGAGAAAACAGCCAGGGGAACTTTAAGTAACTCCATATTATTTAGAACACATTCTCTCGGGGCGGGGGCGGGGGGGGCACGCAGGTGTAAGCCAATCACCCCCAAACATGCAACTCTTTCTGATCAGAGTTGTCTGTAAGCTAAGACAGGAAGCAACACAGAACACACACACAGCTGGGAGTCTTATCCAGCTCTCCCAAGCCTCCCCTCAGCCCAGAATAGGCAGTGAGACCAAGGGCAAATGGCTCATGGTCTCAGACCAGTACTGGCAAAGGCAAGGCCAGAACCCAGCCTCCTGTCTCGTATCTTTCCTCCTTTCTCAGTTTTATGCAAGAAGGCAGTGTGGCAGAGTAGAAAAAAAACAAAACCTTTAACTCAATCCCTGTTCTGATGATCTCATGAGAAAGAAGGAGGGAACCAATGAAAGAATGAATGAGAAAGGATTTTGAAAAGTCACTGTCACCCCATCAGCCCCATGACTTCAAAGAATCTGAACCCTCCACCCACACAAGTAGTACCTAAGGCTCCTGAGGGGTTAGTTCAGCTAAAGGGCCAGCTGCTTTTTCACTAGCCTAAATGAATCTGGTTGGCAATGCTTCTTCAGGGACAGATAGGGTACGGCCTTTCATCCTTCCCCTAAACAGCCCCACTCCAATACCTATCCTGGGCCCAATCTAGCCAACATTTTCCTAGATATAGGTTCAAGAGTCCTCTCGGAGTATCAGAGTAGCTTCTAGAAGCCCCAGAAAAGTGAAGTTGGCTATGCACAGTGATTTATACAGCAACCTGCTTCCCAGCTTCCTATTTCCAGGCCAATCCTCATGGGTGATCAGACTCAGCAGCAAGATTACCTTGGTTATTACAACAGTCAAGTCACATCTGCTTGGACCTGAGCCTGCTGTTAACACAGCACAGCAATAGAGCTCTCTCACTGGCCAAGTAATTCAGCCTATAAGAGCCCAGCTCCAGTGGTATTTCATTCTGGAGACAGGTGCCCTCCCTCAAAAAGAGAACTGTCTTTCCTACCCATATTGTCCAAGGGCGTGACAAGGTGGAACTGCCGCCTCTGGGGAAGGTGATAGTTCTATCTCTTGTAAAGGCTGAAGGGAAGCTTAGGGTGGGTGAGCAGTAAAAACAGACAAAAAGGCAAGAGCAACCTTTCCTGCTTATCCTGGAATCCATAAACATCTTAGATAACACTTTCAAGGTCAGGACTGCCTCTAGAGAACAGTCATCTTGCCAGAACTCTACCAGCCCACAAGTACACACATAACCAGTGCCATACCTGCACACAGTTCTGGAAAAATCAATCAAAGCCTCACTGCCAGCTACTGTGTATGTCAAAGGCCCCTTCGCCCTTCCTGGTTATCCCAACACATACCAAGTAGTACTTCTTGCTTTTGGGTGTGTACTCGGGGTCCCATTCCTCCTCCCGGCTTCTCTTCTGAAAATCATTGTTGCTGCTGTTGTTGTTGTTACCAGAATAGTTGCCTCTGCCCCAGCCTCTTCCTCTGGCTCGAAACTGCTATGGCAATAAACGGGGAAAGGAACAAAGGGCCCATGTAAGGAATGGAGAAAAACAACTCCTTGTCTTCTATTCAAATACTTTCCTGCTGTCCTCTAGTCAATATGTTGGTTAACTGGTTTTTACCTATTCCCTTTCTGTTTATCTCAAGTCTATAACCCAGACAGGGGACAATGCCATAAGGGCCTTCCTACATACAGCAAGAGTTAAAACAAGTGAGGAATTTCAGACCAGAAGCCCTAAGAGGCTTTCTGGGTAAGTGATTATGAACAGGGAAAAAAAAAAAAAAATTAAAAATGGAAAGCCTGGGGAATGGGAAACCACAGATTCTAGGGTCTACTGACCTAATCACCTGTATCAAGGGCAACAAAATAAATGTTCTGATAAGCACATAATTAGAATTAGCAGGAGAAAGGGCTTAAAGAAAGGGCGGGGGCAGAGTCTTACAAAGGTTCCTCGAGCTCTGCCTCCTCTCTCACTTGGGCCCACGAAGTCTTTGGTCCCCAGCCTTGACTTGTCGAAGCCCGTGGTGCTCTCCTCCCTCTCCTCGGGCTCTTCCGTGTACTCCTCTGCTTTGTAGGAGTGGGACGACTGGGAGGAGGACGACGACGACCTGGACCGGTCTCGCGCTCTCCGGTGCTTCCTGTGGACACACAAGCAGCCTCTGGGTACAGTCCTTGTCTGCGGGCTCGTGAGTAAGGAGCACAGGGCAATCAAGAGTGTCTGTGATGAGAACACTGAAGACAACCCGGAAAACCAACTCACCCTCAACACACCCACCCAGGGAACTGGGGAGCTTCCTCCCAATTCTCTCAGCCATGTTCACTGACATATCTATGTCTGAGCCTGTGATAAACATGGGACACACACATACAGGAGGAGGGACAAAACAGTCCATGCATGGCCTCTGGAAGCTCAGTCTAATACGCGTGCATGAACTGGAAAGACAAAAGGAGACACACACTGTCATGAGAGCCAGAGAGGGTCTGGTGCTAGGCGAGCCTTTACATTACCATCTGTTTCAACTTTATGTTAGCTTTATTTCTCATGCAAGACTACGACCTGTCTTGGGAGGCTGTTCTAAAGATCGAAAAAACAATGTGCTTAAACACTCTACACTGACACAGCACGCATATAGTAAATGGCAATTATGATTTCAGTACTATTTTCCCCATCTTAGAGACAGGAAGTACAGGTGATAGAACTAGGTAGATTTGGATTCAAACCTAGCACTAATTATACCAATACTCCACAAACCACTGTACTCTTCCCACTTTCCACTGCGCTCAAACAGGTTTAGGTCATTAAGCCTAGGATCTGGCGGAACTCTTCCTAGAGTTATTTCCCATCCGTCCCTTCATCTGGAGGAAATTACAGAGCAGGGGCAAATTAGACAGAGTAATACAGTGAGTCACTGTATACGTACTCGAGGTTGGGGCCAGTTCTGCCATGTGGTAGTGGAGGAGGGTATCAGCCACCTCTAAGGTGGCAAAACAGCCAGCTCCCAGGAGTACAGGACTTACAGGGAGAAGCCAGCCAAGTGTTAGTAACCTATCATTACCCTCCTCCATTATGAAAAGCACCTTGCCAACCCCCCCACCCCCACAGCTACCCCAACCCCCAAACATTTGAGAAGATCAAAGACAAATATTTGAATCCTACTGGCTCTAAGTTATTCTCATCGGATTCTTGTAACTCAAATGTTTGACTCCTAGAAATCAGCACTATTTCAAGAGATTTTCAAAAATAAAACTCCAAAATCCTGATTTGAGTCCCAACACAGCCTTTTATTAGTTGTGTGATCCTGGTATGCAATTCTTCAATCATATGAGAAAGAGTTTTTGCATACAGTGAAAACAATGGCAGAATTACCATTTTTCTTCTTGCCCCAATCACAAAATACTAGAGTTGCAAGAAACTTGATTAAGGTTACACAGCAAGTCAGAGGCAGTGGCACATGTCCCAGGGAAACAAATCAGGATCAATAATCCAAGTCCAGGCCTGAAAGGCCTGAAGGGTCCTACTCCCTTTCCACCAGAGAAGACTACTGTACACCAGCTTCCATTTCCTGTTGAGGATGATCAGGTCCTCTATCTGTGGATAGCCCTGAAAGCTGTTAGGGCTCATAATGCATATGTTAACTGAGTGGAAGGGTAGACAAAGAAAAACAGAAGATATGAGCTTACTTTTCTTTCAAACAGGCAAAAGGGATAGTCTACTAACTGTCTCGCTTATTTTGAAGGATTGTTATCAAAATATGGATATGAAAGTGCTTGCCAGCCAAAGTTCAGGAACACAAAGCAGTGCTCCTTCCCACAGGAAGGCGTGGGGTTTCAATTCTGCAACTTTTAATGCGCATGACTGAAAAGTCATGGAACGTTCAAAAATGTAAATAGAGACAAGACCTTGGCATAAATGCTGCCTTATGAAGTTCAACAATGCTACCTTTGTTTAAAGAATATTTGGAACACCTCTCTTGGAAGTGCCTGTGAAACTAGTTTAAAAGGCATTTAAGATCAACAAGCTTGTCCTATCTAGTTCTGCCCTGTTTCTCTGGCCAAACAGTTTTTACTTGAAAACAACTTTGAGCCATTTTAAAACATAAAATGTTTTAAAAATAAAATACTTTAAAATCTAACCTTCGCAAGATGATTTGTGATGAGAAAGGACATGTCAAAGAACATGTCCAAAACAAAAGCAAAAGAAATTCCCATGATTCTCCACACTGTCCCTATAGCCAAATCAACTGCCTGTCTCCCAGGAGGCCTCCTTTGGACAAGGATTATGTCCATTTTCATTCAAAAGTTCTATTTTTAATCTAGGGAACTTAACTGACAGTTAAAAGAAACTACGCAAAATCGTCCCTAACTGTTCTCCAGTGTGCACGGTCTGCCGTAGAGCCTGATGAGGGGCAGACAAAGGAGTCCACTCAGGAGGCTGAATGAGGCAACAGACCAGGGTTTACGTACTTCTGCTTCTTTGATCCTTTATGAGTTTTCTCTGTTTTCTCAGCTGATCGCTCCCTTGAGTGGCTTGAGTCTCGGGAATCCACTGATTCTCTTGATTTACCTCGTTTAAGATCTCTCTCTTTATGTTTTTTACGACGTTCAATATCAAGGCGGAGATCAACAGGATCATCTTTGTATTTTCCCTCAGCCTGCCAAGAGAAATCAAAATTAAGGTTTTTGGGATTCAGGACTACAAACTCAACCACCCCACAAACTGTGGTTTCTATTCCAATGGAGTGGTACAGAGGAAGCACTGGGAATATGAGGCACCTCGCCCAACTCGGGAGGGATACAGGATGTTCCACCAAGTCACTTCATGAGGATCCCTAGAGAGCCCAAACCAATTCTCTAGAATAATGATGATAACCTTCTGCGTATGCTACATACATACACATACAAACACACACACACACACAAACACACACACACACACTTCACTATTTCCCTCTGTGGTCCAGCAATGACTTTGGCTAGCTGAAAAGCTGAGAAGGCCTAAATTAACTCTGGAAGGTGTTTGGTTAGGCTGGCTTAGGCTTAGTCACCAGTAGGAGTGGAAATGCTGTCATCATTCCCCTACCTACACTGTGGCAGCTACCCTGGACCTATCCTCTATTTGGAATTACCTCTCAGTACTGAGTCCAAGCCTTCCAAAATGTTATTTATATCAATAGATTTCTCTAGAGAAGGCATATCGAAAACTATAATAAAGAATTCATAAAGTTGACAATACCAAGTCAAAGTTTATTTTGAAAAGAAAAATGAGAAAACATTTTCTCACTAACTTTCTACAAGTGTAACCTATCACAGTATGTGGTGCAGAGACAGAGTGAGCCCAGCAACAACAGCGGCCTCCTACCCTAAACTATCAGGCAAAGGGCTTTCAACAGCTCTTGAGAAACTCAGTGAAAGCAGAGGAGCAAGGTGTTTTCAGGCATATTATACACTAAGATTTGTCTCGTGGAAGCAAAACCTCCCTAGGGACTTCTCTGGCAGACCAGTGGTTAAGACTGTGCTTTCACTGCAGGGGGTGTGGGTCAAGCCCTGCTCGGGGAACTAAGACCACACAAGCTGTGTGGTGCGACCAAAACACAAACAACCAACAACAAACCTCTCTAAAAAGAGGAAGGGATGAGCAGTTCACTCTGTATTAACATTCACTTACACAACTAAGCTTTTTGTTGAAATAATGAAGTTTTAATTGACAAGAAGGGTAGGTGGTAACTTGGTTTATTTTATTGCATGCTTTTCTTTTGAGAAGGAAATGGGGCCTCTGCACCCTCCAAAGACCAAAAAAGAGAGCAGTACAGCTGCAGTTCCCTTAGTGCACAGAGCATCTCTATGAATAGGCTTTGTGGGGCAGAGAGGATGACATTTCTCCCGATGTTTCAAAACCCTGTGTTTCACATGGTTAGTGCCAAGCTGGTGGGTACTTGGAGGAAAGGGGGAATGGGAGAGAAGACAGACTGTGCAAGAGTGCCTCTCATCACATTCAACCAACAAGACAAACCTATTTGGAAAACTTGAAAATTACTATTTTTAGAAACAGTTTCAGCAACATTGGAAGAGTCATCTCCATAGGAATTAAATTTCAATCTAATCTCTATAGGGTCCCTATGTGGGAACTGATTGTCAATAAATACTAAGATTTTTAAGAACCCAAATCTAGTACTTCTAGTAACAGACTGCACACAAGCTTTAATCTCTTAATAACAGTGTTTACGTGCACATCATTATACATGTAGCTGGGCTATCAAAGCAATGTTTAGCTTTAAAGTAACAGTAATCAACAGATGATAGATATGGCACAATGTTAGGAAAAAAATCTGGACTAGCCGCTTAAAACAGTCTATTCAGTTAAGATATGAAAACTTCACTCTCCTCTGACATGCATGTCTTTTTGAAATCATGGTTGGAAATAGTGCATGTATATAGTTGATTTGATAATACTTACAAGCAGAAAAATATCACAAAAAGTTTCTTCTCTCATCATGGGCACTTGTTCCAAAACTCCTCTCTTTTTTTTCTCAAGCTCACCTCAATAGACTTTGGGGTCATTTACCATATTCTAACCACTTCACAAAGGTTGTTGATACATTTAATAAAAATTAACCCTTTGTAGTTCATTTTTAGAATTATGCCCATCCTTAAAAGAAAAACACAAACTTAAGTAGAGAGTAATTTAAACAAACACATTTCTGACAAGTTCATGCCCAACGCACTCATTTTGTTGGAATTACTGATCAAAGCAACAGTTCACCTTGTAGCCAGGTTCCCGGGGACTTTTCATTTCATCATGAGCCAAACCATGTTTTCTGAATGTACTGGGGGAAATGTCTATCCTCCTAAAATTATAAACACAAAAGTTGCTTAACATTCCATAGTGTGAATATAGCGTTTTAGTTCATAAGTGAAGTAGCAGAAACACAGGCATTCCTTTTTATTATACTTACCTTGTTTGTTTATATACTTACACTCTCCCATAGCAATGTATGCACAGGCACACACGCACATGTACACACACACACTTTCTCTCTCCCAACTTTCCAAACCCAAACAGAAGGAACTTCATATTCCATCCAGTATCGTACGGTCAAGAAAACTCACCTATAGCCTTACTTATAATCTTAAATTCACATCGAGACTATCTATGCCCTGCTAACTTCAAAAAGCAGTTTTCACCTTGGGAACTGAAATATAATGGTCCATTATTCACCAATATGATAAAGTCTAAGTGAGAAACGAGTGCCTGGCGTGACACACATCCCCAAAGACCCTAAATCCAAGACTAACTCAAACATGTTCCTCTTACCTACTGCAAAGGTTCAATCGAAGTTTAAGGCCAACTACATTTCTAGACAAAGTCCCTATTTGCTGAATAAATCCCACAACCAGATGTTTAAACCTCTGGGCTTTTTAAACCCTTTGACATAATTCTGTAAGTTCTTCTATCTTCATCCCCCACTTGCTGCAGATTCTCCCAAAGGAAGAACCAATATATGAAATACATGGGATGCTTCAAGAAACATTTACTTTATGTAAAGAAAGCTCACCGTGACCTTGGGTTATCATTTGCAAACTGCTCCTGCAACTCTCAAGAACTCAAGGGTTCTTTTAAATCAAAAAGGGCTGTTTTGCTCAGGCCCAAAAGGAGAAACATGGTAATCAAAGCACGCCCTTTCCACTACAAATCACTACTATCCTAGACTATGGAGAGCGTTACCTTAAATTCTGCTATTATACCTAACAAGTGGCAAAAACAAGACAAGTTTATTCTCTGGTGAGCAGTCTTTTGGGCTTCCCTCATAGCTCAGTTGGTAAGGAATCCACCTGCAATGCTGGAGACCCCGGTTCAATCCCTGGGTTTGGAAGATCCCCTGGAGAAGGGAAAGGCTACCCATTTCAGTATTCTGGCCTGGAGAATTCCAAGGACTGTAGAGTCCATGAGGTCACAAAGAGTCAGACACAACTGAGCGATTCTCCTTGAGCAGTCTTTTATGATCACCTCCAGTGTAGGCCAAGGTCCTCACCTGTGAATCTCTGGGCTTTTCTTGTTTTTAGCTGCCTCCTGTTCACTTCCTCTCTTTAGATATTTAGTAAAGCGTTCATGCAATGTCATTCCGGAGGACCCAAAGTGATGCTCTGTGGAGAATCAAAGAAAAATATGTCAGGCTGTTAAAGGGAGACCCAACATTCAAATCCCTCTGCATGGATGAAACTGCAGCCACAGATATGTGAATGAACTGGCCAAATCCATATAACAAACATACTGTGAAAAGTAAGGAAAATTAGCTGGTTCAGAGACAATCCAATGTTAAGCACTGGACTGCCATGGTAGGACACGGATACAAAGTGCTATTCTATGTATCAAGAGCACCAACTCCCCCTAAGTTCCAGTTTCAGATCAAACTGTAACTGGCCCAAACCCAGCTTCTAGATCACATTCCTCAGTCTATCCACCTCCATTTGCCCAGAAGATGGCAGAATAATGTGGGACAAGTTCTATAAGATGCTGCTAGAGGTATCTACATATTAAGACAGGACAAATCAGATGGGCTGGGAAAGCCACTTTCCATACTCCCCCTTTTCAAGCAATTTAAATCTTCACATGAAGGATTTCACCTAGCCTCAGGATCCCAGGTTATTACTAGTACTTTCACAATGTTCAGCTTTCTGATCAGAACATGGAAATTTATCCCTAGGAGACATTTCCTTCAAACCAGCCCCTAGGTTTAAAGGCCCTATCGATGAGATAAAGGTCCCCAACAGACTCCCTCATGTCTCATCCTTCTGCTTGTTAGGAAGCTAAGCATGTAGAAAGGGAACCTGAGCAGGCTGGGGTCAGGACTCACCTTTAACATGGTGAACGATGGTCACTATATGCTGGGCAAACAGCTCTGAGGGGCTCCGCTGAGACTGAGCTGACTGTATGTGCTGGAAAATGGATCGAAATTCCTGCTCCTTTTTGTTGCTATGAACTAGATCCCGACAAAGCTTTCGTTCCTGAGCCAATAAGCCACTGGGTCTGAAAAATAAACACAGGGTGGCCCAATGTAATAAGATACATAGAAAGTCAGAACATTTAAGTCCTAAAAATGCAAGCATACTTTTGAGAGAAGTGAATTTATCTGCAAAGTTCCTTTTTAAATTCCTAGCAAAGTACAAAGAACCTCAAGGCACGTAACTGTGGAAAAAGGGCATTTCATCCCTTGGAGTTTAATAGAAACAAATGGGCAGGATGAAGGATAAAACCTCAGTGATTCTGTTCTGGAGGTGGTGGTGGTGGTGGTGGTGGTGGGGTGGTCTCTGCTGATTTTAATGCATGACAAACAGTAAGGAATCTTACAGGGCCACTCAGTAAAGTGACACAATGCAGCAAGAGTGGGATGTGGCTAGACTGCTCAGCAGACTTCCAACTGGCTGTGCAACTTTCACACCAGGTGAAAAGCAGCCTGGGCCTCAGAACTCTTTCCTGAAGTTCTCAAACCCTGCACCCCAGCCCCAACTTTCAAACCATTATATTATTTGATGAAGGCCTGATGTAATACACATTGTGACTTAGCTAAGAATGAAAAAATGGATCCTGCATGGTTCCACAGGCAAAGACACCCTCAGCACATTAGGAAGACAATGGACAGGAGTGGAATGGGGAGAGGGTGTATGATGTGATGAATGCAGTGCAGGAGAGAAGCAGAGGCGACCCAGCACTACGACAGACAGCCACTCCAGACTAAAGACGCTTCGCGAGACTGCCCCAAACACGCGATTACTCTGTGATGCACACTTCTCCCACGAAAACAGGGAGACACAAGAGCATTCACACTGAAAATGAGACAGTGGGAGAAATAAAAGAGGGGTTTGTCCTCGTTCTAGAACAACCTTATGGAGAGAGGTTAGGCTAAAGCCCTGAGGATCAAGATGGACTACATCTCACCTTGCAAGGTCCTCATCGAAAGAGTCCATCCGGACATTGACTTGGGCCTCTCGGGTGATAGAAAAGGAAGACTTCCCTGTGGGAAAGTCTCCTTTGGCTCCTAGCTTCTCTCGGCTCTCAGAAGTCTTTCTTGGGGGAGGCGAAGAGCTCTTCTCCTGGACTGCTTTGTATGCAGTCACTCGGAAATTCTTTTCAGGCACAAATCCCCTGTGCCCACTTTCGCTTCTCTTGGATCCTCCTCGCTCCTCCTTTTTGGATCTCTCTGAAAAGGATTCCTCCTCCAACTCCTCCGTCTTTCTCTGCTTTTCCTTCCCTGGAGGTGCGTACACCAGGCCCTCCCATTTGCCTGACTTCTCCTCCTCCTGGTTTTTGCTTGCACCTGCTATGACTTTCGACATGAATTTGGGTTCATCATCAAACTCAGATTCCTTCCTTCCTTTAGCCTTGTCTTTATCTTGATCGTCCATCTCCTCCTTGTGGAAGTCAGCCATCTTCTTCTCAAAGTCATCTCGAAGCTTATACCTTTTGGGAGACTGGCTACCCCGAAAAGGCTTCTCAGTATCAGTTTTGGGAGCAAATGAATCAGATTTCATTTTTGCATCACCCAATCCCGCATCAGAGAAGCTCCCTTTCTCTTTCATTTTCTCTTTGTCAGTATTTGTTTGTTTCTGTTCCTTATCTTTTCCATTTTCTGTCTTCTGTTCATCTAGATACCTAGTTATGAAAACACAAGGGAGACACACAAGAGACTTAAACCACCTGATCCAAAATAAAACAGCACCATTATGGTCTTAGGTTTTTGACTCTCTAACAAGCATGACTTGTGGATTCCAGTGTTGCCAAAGGTGTCTTGATTACTTTTTTGGTAATTTCTGAAAAACTGCTCTTCACAGGTTTATGAACTTACCATTTAAAAGATAAATAAATGTTCTGTGGAGTTGTATATTACAAAAACAAGCAAAAAGAAAATAGCAAAGGCAATTTTTAGGATACTAAAAAACAAAAACCTACTTACCTGTAAGCGGTCTAGGAAAAAAAAAATTAAGGTCTTATCCAACCTTCACTCAAGTCACTTAAAATCTGCTTTCAGCAAAGTTAACATAGAATGTTCAACCTTGGACTGTTTTGCTTTTATACAACTCACATTTGGAAATACAAGTCTCAAAAGAGACTTCAAATTTGCTTCAAGTCACCTAGAAGACCTAAGTATGAAATATACTGTGAACACAAATAAAAACAAAATACATGTTAATTGGGGGAGGGGGCAAAATTCATCCCACTCAATTCTTATGGAAAAGCAGAGTTCATGCCCAAGTGTTCTAATAAGATTCACAGTCCTGGCAAGGAACAAAACCTGTATTTTAAAGCAGACTTACTGAAGGCTGGGAAGTACAGGTTCTGAACATCTTATCTGTACCATTTATGGAAAAAGTCTAATCAAATTACAGTTGCATTAATATGGCAAAAAAAAAAAAAAAAGAACCAAAAAAGGAACCAAAGGGACAGCAGGGCATCAAAGAAAAAGCTAATAAGAGAAAAAGGGGGAGTTGGGGGCAGGAGGGGCACCTGCTCCGTAGGTCCCTCTTGACAACGTGGTCCCAATGCAACTTCCCTGTTACGTTTCTGCCATCCCAATGCATACAACCACACAAAACAAAGACTCATGCTCCAACTCACCGTGTCCCTCAGGGTAGAAAAACAGAAGCGCTATTATGTCCTCTCCTAACATGCAGCCCGCTTGGCTTCTACTGGAATATACACCCACCTTGTGCTTTTATAACAAGGTCTTCCTGGACTAAGCCTTGGACTTTCCCATTCTGCCCAGTCTCCTCAACTGCAGGGTGGGAGGGTGCAGCTCTTCATCATGATGGGCGGGTGCAGATCGATCATAGGTGGATCTTAGAGGGTCTAACAGCGCCAATAGCCATTCATTTTGGTAAAGACCACATTTTTTTGATAGCTGACCCACAAATCTCTACTGTTCTCTGGCTTACACTGGTAGAATCCAAGGCAAACTTTAAATGTGAAAACATCATTGCAGAGTAATCTAGAATTTGTGCTGCAATACAAATTCAGGAAGGTAGGAAAACCAGAGTTAAGCTAAAGGTTTCCTTGGATGATGCTTTCAAACTGGCGAAACGAAACTTTAGGAAATGGGAATTACCGTATTACTATTAATCAGAGCTCTAAGGATCATATTACAACTAAATTGCCAGCTGGTGAGATAAAAACAGAAAGGGGAAAATGAGGTACTTGCCTCTTTGTATAAGCTGCTCCTCCTGGAGCACCAGCCTCCTCCTTCTGAGATGAGCCATATGTTGAGCCAGTGGCTGGTGGACTCTTACCCACAGGACTCTTTTTGGATGGGCTCAAGGACCCTGAGCCATGGTCAAACTGACCTTGGTGAGTCCCACCCTGGTACCCAGCACCACTCTGCAGAGTTGAGCCCATCTGGGATGTGCTGGAAAGTGGAGGGCTAGGTTTTGGCACAGGGCTAGGACGAGGTGATCGCCGCCTCACCACCACAGACTGGAGGGGGCTTTTGAGAGCTGGGCTTCGCTCCCGGGGACTCAGCTCAGACACCCCTGAGGCCCGTGATGCAGAACCAGCACTGTATGTGGTGGCATCTGGCCACGGCTTTGAGCTCTCAGATGCTTTTGGGTCTTGAGAGGTGCCTCCAGAGAATGGCTGCTCCTTGGCCTCATCTCCCTGGTTATCACCAGCAGCCTGGGACGGCCGGCTATCCTTAGAAGAGGACTTTTTCTCCTTCGCAGACTTGCGCTTAGAAGATTCAACTCGGCTGTGGTTGGAGGAAGAGCGAGAGGACGAGGAACGCCTTGACCTATCAGAGGAAGACTTATCGGAGTTTCTGGAGTGGCTCCTGGACCTTGGTGATGGGGACCTTCTCTTTGGAGACCGGGATCGGGAACGGCCCCGACGAGGACTGTATGCTTGCCGGTAATTCTGCCAATTTGAGCGGTAGTTTCCATAGCCTCCTCGGTTATACTGGCCCCATGGATAAAAGCCTCTGTTGCGCCCACGGAAATAATAGGGCCTTCTATAGCCTCTGTTGTGACCTCGGAAATCTCGATTCTGATATACTCTTGGGTGATTTCTCTCTCTGTTATGAGCTGGAGAATATGATCTGGAACGAGACCTAGAACTGAAAGAGGGGCAGGGGACGGAAGAAAAGTTTGAATTTTTGACACAAGCATTTTCATTCAAGAAAAACCTGCCAACAAAGAGGTAAAGCCCTACTCTTATGTATCATTTATTTTCAAACAAAAGGTACAAACTTAAATAGTTAATCCTACTCTACTCTTATGGCCACATTAAGTACAAAAATTAAAAGATCACTTTAACAAACCAGACACTGAGATGACTCATTAATGCTACTGTAGCACATTCTACATGGCGATATATTTCTACAGTGACTGAGGGAATATAAAAATGCTCTCAATGTACTAAACATTTTAATATAGTATACTAATTAGTTTCACAGGCGCAGAGGATTTTACAGATACGTCCCCACATCACTGGAGGAGAGGACGAACTGCAAGTTGTGGTACCCAGAGAGTTAAGTCTTCAGGTCCCCTGGCCTCACTTGGTTTATTCCCTATCCCACCCACCTCTGTCTGTGCAGGGCTAATTTCTTGGCTTCCACCAAGATTTGGGTTTGTGAAATACAGCTGCGACATGTCGAAACCAAAGAACACTTAAATAGGGACTGAGAGAATGCATCTGTTCAAAGCTTAAAAAAAATTTCAACTGAAATCAGATCAACAAACCAAGTAAATATTGTTGTTTTTTTAAACTGGGAATCTGGAAATGGTCTCACTCTCTAGAAGGTCAAGTTTCTATGGCTGAACTACAAGGTCTTCCACAGGTGCCACAAGAGGGCACCATCTGACCATAACACACCCAAGCACACAACATGGCAGCCAAGAGACTACAAACACCCCCACACCTGCACATCTGTCAGGCCAGTGCTCTTCCTCATTTAACAATACAGAACTCTGAGTTAGCAAAGGCCCATTTCCAGAACTATAGGGACTGAACAGTCATCTAACTCCGTAAAAATCACATGTTCACTATTAAGTGGGTTTCTGGAGCAGGCTCTGTCCACTCCAGGCATCAACCTGATATTGCAGTACCTCCAGGAACTGGGCTGGGATGATATTAGATGTTTACAAATGCCAGACTTATCGATGACAAGGAGGTCTGTTTCCATCAAAAAGCCAAAAGCTGTACTTGCTGGTATAGGAATTTACTGGGCTTCCTCAATACCACTTATTGTGTCAACTATAATATAGAGCATTAATTGGTCACTACTCCTAAGTATTAACAGTTACCTAGAAATATGTAAAATTAATAGAAAACTCCCCCCAAATTTTCTTTATATACAGAATAAAAACCCTTCAGTTCATAAGCAGGCCTTCCAATATCAGACCTAATTGGAACCATACCTTTTTATCTGTTTGCTTGTAAGTTTTATAAATAACTCCACTTAGCAATGTGACAGGTTTTAACAACTAGTAATGTGACAGGTTTTAACAACTAAATAAAATGTTATGTTTAGAAAGAAACTTGGAAGATAAAATAGGATTGGTTTTCCACTACCCATTGTGTTCAGGTTCTTTATCTACCCCAAGAACAAGACCTGGTAAAGATGCAGCAAATTGCTGGCTGTTAATGGTTGCTATTTAAGTATGATTAAAAACAAAACAAAACAAAACAAAACTTACCTTTCACACTTTTCATTCGAAAACAGTAACAATACAAGAAAGAAGAAGGGAGAAGCAGACGCGGCTATGAAACTGAATATGACCCGATTTAAGGCTATACTTGAGGTAGGTGATGACCACCAGCACTGAGGAGGGTTTAATTCATGCTCCCATCCTCACAGGCTACTGCTGCTTCTGTCACCAATTATTAGTGAGGGCCCTGCGGCACACTGCATCCAAAACCCGCAGTCACTGCACAGATGCAGGAACATGAGTCTCTGCAGATTGCAAATGAAGTTATTTAGAAGTCACTTAAAAGGATACAGTCTGTGAAATATAAGGAAACAACCAATTTTCTCCAGTTCTGTAGAACTCAGCAGTTAAGTTAAATTAAAGACATGGTTTCTCAAACTCTCTGGATAGTATACTTTCCTTATAGGAGAGGGGAAACAAAAGAAAAACATGAAACAGATAAGCCAGAAATAAAAACTGAACATCCAGTGGCAAATTTATCTGTTTCTAAAAAACAGAGAAGTCAGACTAGAATTAAATATAAAAACATTTTTCTAGTAAAGATATTCCTCCAAAATAATCTTCCAGGCATTAAGACAGCACATAGAGTGACTCCAGACCTACCCCAAAACATACTGCCTGCCTAAGATATCTTTCCCTCATTTACCAAGTTGATGGCCATGCCAAATGATATGTGCAATAAGGAGATGCGATCTGTCCAGAAAACCAGTTATCACCAATACTGCAGAGTTGGTGAGCATTCTTCATTTTGGTTTATGTCAGTTCAATTCTTTCTCTCAGTTTCAGTTGTACAGACTCTTCTTTTTGGACCAATTACTTAGTCTCCATTTATTAAATTAACTTTTAAAATTACCTGTAGAACCAAATGAGCTAAAACTGAGTTAAACAGTCCAGATCAAAAGAATCTGGGTGTAAGGTGGAGTTCACTAGCAGTCCCTGCTTAGTCTTATGGCCTTGTTAGCAACTTCCTGAGGTAAATATATTCAGTGGATTTTCCCTCTTTCTTGGGGGGTAGGGGGGCAGTGTAAGAAAATGCGATGGAACTTTACTTTTAGAGATTCTAACACAATTAGGCAACAGACACTCTATCTAGCACAAAGCCTGATATAATAAAAGTATGTGCCCAAGAAATATGGGAGAGAAAAACAAAGCTAAGACTACTGCTGCTGCTGCTGCTGCTAAGTCACTTCAGTCGTATCCGACTCTGTGTGACCCCAGAGATGGCAGCCCACCAGGCTCCCCTGTCCCTGGGATTCTCCAGGCAAGAACACTGGAATAGGTTGCCATTTCCTTCTCCAATGCATAAAAGTAAAAAGTGAAAGTGAAGTCGCTCAGTCGTGTCAGACTCTTAGCAACCCATGGACTGCAGCCTACCAGGCTCCTCCGTCCATGGGATTTTCCAGGCAAGAGTACTGGAGTGGGGTGCCATTGCCTTCTCCAAAGCTAAGACTGGTGACCCTCAAAACATAATGTTATTATTATTTTTTTAATGGAGGGTTTCTTTTGAAGGAGAGACCCAGAGTTTGAAACTTCCTACTCTACACTATATGGAAGTCATCACGTTTGCACACCTACTTTTTGTTCAATCTCTACTCTGAAATTAATTTTCAAAAAGGCTTCTCAGAGATTCCATTTAAGAATTAACTTGTTCTCGTTGGGAAGGTGAGGGTAGGGGAGAATCCTACCAATCTGAGGACATTCACCTAAAATAATCAGCAGGGGCTCCAAGTGGGAACACTGAGAATCATGTCCTTGCCTATTGCAACTCTGACAAAAAGAATGATTTTGGTGTTTAAATATTTAAATGATCAATATTTCTCTAACACACATATAGAAACTTACATTTATTAAAAGGTTCTTACCCACTCACAAAATAAAATTAAGTTTTAAAGAATGAAAAATAGCCCGTAGAGGATTCATGTTGATGTGTGGCAGAACCAATACAATACTGTAAAGTAATTAGCCTTCAATTAAAATAAGTAAATTTAAATTAAAAAGAAAAAAAAGATGCTGGAAGTTTGGCACCCTATTCCAAGACACAGCTGAAATAAGGAAATAATCCAACTAAAGGTGTAGAAATTAATTAAAGTATATTGGTGATAAATTCAAAAGAAGTATTTGCACATTTAGGCAAAATGATGCCTACAATAGTGACTTTTAGGTAGTTTTAAGATGAGTTTTACTAAATAGATGCAGCTTGTTAGTAAGTGGCATATCAGGTGTATGTAAGTGACTACTGATTCTTTTTTTAAGGTTTATTTTAGTGGGTTATGCTTTCTTTTTCTTGCAATGTTGATTATACTATTACTCTTCTTAGCTATCTTTTCTTTGCTAATGATGCAACTAAACTTTGGCCCAAGCCTCCAAAAATACTTCAGTGGAAAACAATCTGGTACAGAGATGTGAAGCAAGTAGCTTTAAAAAAATATTCTTTCTTTCAAAGTAGAGGAAAAACAGTATCTGCTGGCAGGAAAGAAAAGGAATTAGGCAAACAGCATGGCAATCAAAGCTGATTTAGAGTTGTAGTGTTTGAAGAGACCTGGAATATCTTACAGCCCAACATTTCACCTCAAACTAATGCCCTACCTCCACTTGACACTCACAGAAAGAGTCTAACAGAAGATCTTCAGAGACTCGCACGGACAAACCAATGATGATCTCATTATACAGTCATACCCCCTTACCTCAGCCTGCGCTTCCTTGAACGAGAGACAGAGCGACTTCGGGATCGAGACTTCGAAAACGAACGAGAACGAGATCTTGATGCAGATCTTGATCGAGAAGAGCGAGATCCAGACTTAGATTTGTTTGTTTTTGACATCTCTGAAGAAAGGGTCACTTTTCAATTATACCTAAGAATCAAACAAATGAGTGAGCCTCTTTGCAAACCCAAATTTCTGTGAACACTTAGAAACAAAAAAGATGAAATGACTGCTTTAGAGAGGAGGGAGAGGGTGAGATGTATGGAGTAACATGGAAATTTATAATACCATATGTAGAATAGATAGCCAATGGTAATCTGCTATATGACTCATGGAACTCAAACAGGGACTCAGTGATAATCTTCTAGAAGGGTGGGGGGGGAGGGAGATGGGAAGGAGGTTCAGGATGGAGGGGACACGGGTGTACCAATGGCTAATTCTTATTATTTCCCTACTTCCTGGACCTTGAAGCCATGAGGCATATCCTTAATATTTAATTCAAAGGAAAAGGTTTAAAATGTAAGAGACTATTCTCAAATACTGTAATGCCACAACAGGATGTAGTACACCGTGTAAAATACAGGACATTAATCCATAAACACAGGAATAAAGCAATTTACAGGAGAAGAACCATTAACTTTCTTTTAGCCTGTCACCACCTTCAACAGCCAACCTTCTTTCGGGGTCACCTTCCCATGAAAAACACACAAAATTGTCTTTGCTTTTTTTCAAAGATCATAAAGCTAGTTAATAGCCAAACCAGGTAAGAACTACAGGACCTAATTCTGTCACACCTCACTGCTTAACAAAAGATTCTTTATGTGAAGGGAAAATAATAACTGATGAACATCTCAGCCTTCTCTCTCAGATTTTTTGTTATTCAGATCCCCGCTCAAAAGCTATCTATCCAGAGGCCTGCCCTGGCCACCCAATCAAAAGCCATTTTCCAAGGTATAGTCCAATATCTTGTTTTGTTCTTCAGAGCATTCAATCTAGGACTTGAAACTTATTTACTCTGCACTTGTTTACTTTGCTTTCCATCTGTACCCAAGTAGAATGCAAGCTCCCACTGGCATAAATCTCTTATTTACTGATGGATCCTCAATGCCCAGAACAGCAGACACTTAAAACAATATTTTTATTAACTTATCCTCAAGGAGAGTATCATTACATCCGTTTTTACAGATGAGGATACTGAGCACATAAAAGAAGGTAACTAACTTGCCCAAGGCACACAGCTGTAAGTGGCACGGCTGGGATTTGAACCCAGGTGAGCTGGCTCCAAACTAGTGTTCTTTAACTACCATTGTATTATACTGTCTTGCCAGAGACTTGTGGGACGAATACATGATTCCAAGTCTCCACTCCTACGGAGTTCAGGATCTGGTAAAGATAGCAAGACACAGACAAACTGAAAGGCAGTATTTGTTTATTTATAATTACTATATTCAAGTTTTAGATTTGAATTTTAAGAACTTTTAGAAAGGCAAAGAAGTCCAGGAAGCTTCTACAGCTCTAGTTCATAGGGATTATAACCATAATAATCTCAAAAGACATGATTTAGAAGAGGACTGAGAAACGTCTAGGAAGCCAAAGACAAAGGGTGATGAGTAAGAGATTGCTAAATGAGGATACCAAAGGCCTACATCTAGATCCTGCCAAAAGGATCAAACTGTTACATGCTCTAGCAAGGTCAAAGATGTTCAGTTTGGAGCCAATTTTCGCCAGTAGTGTCACTGTACAAAGCCAAGGTGGAAGGATGAGTTATTTGGGGATATAGGGTGGAGGTGTAAATAAGCAACTTATAGAAACTGAATATTGAAAACACATTGTTTTTTTGCTTGGCCTTCAGTATATTTTGGGATTCTTTGGGTTCATTCCTGCTCAATGGCTTTTTTCTGTTACAAGTCTAGGGAAATCTTTGCCTAGTAACTTCTCTGTCCAATTTCCAATTTTAGCTTAGGCTAGAAATAAAAATCCTTTTAGCTCACATTTACACAACAGGTGGACAATACCAGACTTTAAAAGAAAAGGGAGGGAATTCCCTGGTGATCCAGTGGTTAGGACTCTGTACTTTCACTGCTAAGAGTGCAGGTTCAATCACTGGTCACGGAACTAAGATCCTGCAAGCCGTGCTACGTGGCCAAAAACAAAAATTAAAAAAGAAAGAAAGAAAAAAGGAGATGGGGGAACACGTTAGTAAAGCAAGAAATATTCATTTCCACTCCCAGACACTGGAAAATTAAGACATTTTCATTAACAGGAAAAGAAAGTTGCCACTTAAATACAAACAGAGCCAAATTTAACAGTTTCATATATATTAAACTTACTAGAGTTGACAAGTATATTCAAGAGTCATTTATTGTGACACTACCTTCACTTTCAGAACTCTTTTAATGTGAGCTGAAGTTAAAACACCACTACCCCTGAGAGTTAAGAGGAATAACTCTGCATGATACAAAACCAGAGCTGGAAACAGATCAAATGAATACCTTAACTCATTCACGAGAACTCTTGAAAGTGGACAATGATAAATTAAAACAGACTTGGTCTTTGCCTCCATGGAACTTATAATCTAAAGTTGCAGATAGACAATAAACAAGTGAGCAAGCAAAAACGTAATTCTGGCAAGTACTAGGAAGGTGGCAAAAAAAAGCATAAATATGGGCAAATTTATAAAGTGTGGTAGCAAGAGACTCAGGTTCAACCCCTGGGTCGGGAAGGTCCCCTAGAGTAGGATATGGCAATCTACTGCAGTATTCTTGGGGAAAATTTCATGGACAGAGGAGCTTGGCGAGCTACAGTCTACAGGGTTGCAGAGAGTCTACCGTTAACTGAGCACACACGCAGAGTGACTTATTCAGGTAGGACGGTCCAGAGACAGCAGCTAAGCTGTCACCTGAAGACTATGAAAGAACAAGTCACATAAAAAAGGGAAAGATCCAAAAGATTGAGAAGTCTTTTCTCTTGATATACACAAACAGATATAAAACACAAATATTTTAGTGTAAGGCAGGGACAACCATATCTAAAGCTATGTGATCAAATTACTAAAATTCATTCAAAACAACTCTCAGTTTTAATTTTTAAGACTTTTTAAATGTCACTGCCATTACACATAGGTTTTTCCATTTCTAACATTTCTTCCATGTCTATGCTCTAAAAATATTATGGAGAGTGAGACAGACAAATACCACCCTGGAAAACAACTTAGCACTTTTTACATGTTACAAGCACTAAGCATTTGGTTTCTGTTCAAATTAAAACTTCTTCCAAAGGAGATTTTGTTTCTTCAGCAATGCCTACTCTTCTTTAACATGTAGTTTCATTTACAGTAAGACAGCCACGTTCCCACACCAGCAATATAAAAGAATCCAACTACTGAACAAGTAGTGATCAGCACACTAGCAGGCAGAAACATGGGACACAGTTCCTAAACTCCTAAGTTAAGGGCTGGTATGATCCAAATATCCTCGAACTTTCCAAGAGCCTTCAGATGACGAGGTTTCCTATCCACATCATCACCCTATTTGCCACGGAATCAAGTACAGTTTGTCCTCCTTCATTGGGATACTGAAAACTATTCAGACACTATTAATGCATCCTAAAACTGCTCATTCTGGCAGCCACACCACATGCTGATTCAGAGTGAGATGAGTCACTAGGGCCCTCAAGTTCTTTCTCATAAACCCTCCTCAGCTGCAAAATGTCCTCCTCCTCCATCTTGTACTGACACTACTGTTGTTCTATGCCCCCCTCTTTTCAATTTAAAACCCAGGTGCAGAATTCAAACAGCCTTCTGAAATCATTTCAGATACAATCCTGTCACTTGGAGCAAAGGTTTATCTTTTAAACTGTTTTGCAGAGCCACCTGAGAGGACAGTTTCCAGACCCGTCACTCTTTTTGAAACACAAGCATTCACCACCAAACCACTTGTCTTTGGAAGAACAGATACATTTCACTTAAAGCAAAAGTCTTAAGGTATATAATTACATGGCTTCTATATCATTAAAAACACAGATTTTGAGACTTCCCTAATGGTCCAGTGGCTAAGATTCCATGCTCGCAATGCAGGGGACCTGGGTTTGATCCCTAGTCAGAGACTACAACTCATATGCCGCAACTAAGACCCAGCACTGCCAAATAAAAAAAATTTTTTTAATGAAGATTCTATTTTTTACCTCCAAGCAAAAAGACTAATATTGACAGCAAGGGCCAAAGAAAGCTTCTCTACATTAAAGACTCTCACAGATAAGAAAGAATTCAATTATTCCTTCCCCCTCCTCATGCTGGATTGTTAAGTTTCTTCTTAACTGTCCCTAGTAATTATGCCAGCACTGTGCTTGGCACATGGTAAATGTCTGCTGAATTCACCAGAAGGAACATCCTGGGAGTATTTAATACTGTTTGCCCCATGTTTGGAACACTGTGGATAGGTTTCACTGGGCAGGAGACTGAGTTCCTAATACTAAGCAGTGCCAAATATAACCTCTCAACAGGCCGGCCACCCCAGAGCTTCAACCTTCGCAGCCCTAAGCGGTCAAGCTACATATAAACCATGCAACTATTCTTCAATCCATAAATACTAGGTTTATATTCCAAAAGATCCTTCTTAGAAAAGATTTAACTGCTTATTTTCTTTCACAGAAAGATTTACTACTAATCAAGCAAATAAAAATGGAAGGCAAACATACTATAACCTGAAAACAAAACAGGAACATAAAACAGACCTGTAGCCTTCCTAGTATGTAAAACCAATTCAGAACTAAGTCCTTTAAAGCTCTCTGAACCCATGAAAGGATGTAGGAATTGTGTTGGGCCAGGGAACTAATGTACATGGTTAACAGATTGCTGTCTGAATATCTGCATCTGTTTTCAACAACTCCATTGCCGTACTTAATGTCTGTACAGGCCTTTGCTGGGCAAACCACTTTTTCCCATTCTCTCATTTTCATCAATATCAAACTTACTACCTCACAGCATATTCCATTTAATCGAGAATCTTGTGTAGCTTAAAGAGCATATTCACAGCATTTCTCATCTCATCTCTCACTTCAGTATCCACATTACAACCAATCTAAAATCAAACAAAGTACTGGTATTCTGATGAACACCAACCTTTTCTAGCACCACCTGCTTTCCCTACAGCAATTAAGCACACACAGTTGCCTCTCATTTTAAGTTATGAGAATGTATTAGTATCGTGAAACTTACATCACAAATTATCACTCCAAGGACTCACAACTAACTCAAGAAAGGAGTGTTACAAAGGAACATTTACTTTAATCTGGTTAATTTAGGTCACAGGACACAAATAAGACCTAAGCCTAGAGAATTTCAGGACAGAATCAATAAGCGCCATCCTCTAAAAGTAAACCAACAGTCAAAACAATGGATAAAAACAATCACCTATGGAAATCTTTCCAAGAAATAGCTTTCCAAATAGAAATGCAAAATTCTTGGCATAAGACCTAGAATCCCTTTAAGGTAAGTCTCTAATTTTAAGATGTAAAACTCCGTAAGATACATACTATGACATGAGTTTATAAAAAAAGAAGTTTTTAGTAATGAGTGAATATGGATGGGAAACTGAAACATGGGAATCTGCATCTTCTTATAGTTCAGAGAAAGGAAGGCGATGCTTTAATGACCCATACCATACATACATACGTTTAGGCCAAGCCATGCAGCTCATGGGATCTTAGTTCCCCACCTAGGGACTGAACCCAGGCCCTCAGCAGAGACAGTGCATAATCCTAACCAATGGACCACCAGGGAAGTCCCCATAGTAATAATTCAAAGAAAAAAATCTATCTAAAAGTCGGGGGACCATAGAGTTCAAACCTAGAAGTTAGCGTACAGTCTACAGACCAAAAGAGATTTTTGTCCTGCTCTGGGGGTTGGGGGTGTATATGTGAGTGCTCAACTGCCCAGTCATGTCCAACTCTTTAGACCTGTAGCCCACCAGGCCCTCTGTCCAGGGGATTATCCAGGCAATAATACTGGAGTGGACTGCCATTTCCTTCTTCAGGGGGATCTTCTTGATCCAGGGATCAAACCCTCATCTCCTGCATTGGCAGGCAGATCCTTTACCACTAAGCCACCCAGGAAGCCGCCAGGTTGGGGGCAGGGGGGTGACATTTATTTGTTATCTAGCAATTTAAGGTTTCCAGGATACCTGTGTTGACAATAGGGGGAAGTATTTTATACTGGAATTATCCTGAACAACCTGGACTCATCACTTACTCAAGCAGGACAATTCAGCTACTCTGATTTGATGGACTTGCTATTTAGGACTGTCTGGGGAGCTTCGTGGGCTGCCGTCTATGGGGTTGTACAGAGTCGGACACAAATGAAGCGACTCAGCAGCAGCAGTAGCAGCAGCTTCTCTTGCTCTATTTGGAGTATGCTCATCAAAGATCCTTCTAACTTGAAGTTTGGTCTCTGGATGGACCTGCCTACCAGAAAACACCCTAGGCAAATACTGGCTTTCCTAATAAATACATATCCATCAGAAATTGATTCCCTGGCACTTTATCAATAACACCTGTGCCAAGCCAAGGAGCCATGAACCTTCAGCATTACCTCACTTTATATACACAAAACTCATTAATCTTACATTCTGTACCTGTTTTACTGAAGAGCAAACCAGGATTTATGCAGTTAGGTAACTTGCCCCCAAAGTTCTACAGCTAGTTAAGTCCAAAATTCAAACACACATCTTTCTAACATTGTGCTAGTGATTCACCATTAGCACACAGGCTACCCGCATGTTGTACTCCATCAATCAGCTTTTTGTGAAACTGATCAGCTTAAAAATAACAAAACTCTGTTTCTGAAACATAATTATCTCTTAAAATATCTGGTTCATAAACCAGCAAAACTGAAATGCTTAACTAAAACAGCCAACAGTTCTCTTCCTCCACCCCTATCTGCTAACTCACATGCAAAAAATAGAAACAGGCTCTGCCTGAAACATGTCTGCCCAAGATAGCAGAAATGTTTCTGCTGTGGATGACTTTAGAAAGTCCAAACTAGGAAAGCCACAGCCAGCTGTAGAGAACAAAGAGCTTCATGTAACAAGAGACTAATAATAAGAAACATTCCAAAGCAGCTACACCACTTTACTTTCCCATCAGCAGTGTATGAGGGTTCCAATCTCTCTCCAACACTGTCTTTTCATTATTGAGCTATAAGACTTCATAAGTTATGGATGCATGCGTGCATGCTAAGTTGCTTCAGTTGAGTCCAACTCTGTGTGACCCTACGGACTGCAGCCTGCCAAGCTCCTCTGTCCATGGGATTCTCCAGGCAAGAATACTGGAGAGGGTTGCATGCCCTCCTCCAGGGGATCTTCCCAACCCAGGGATCAAACCCGTGTCTTTTACGTCTCCTGCATTGGCAGGCAAGTTCTTTACCATTGGCGTCACCTGGGAATCCCAAATTATGGAACAGGTATATTGGACATATACTTTGCAAAAAGTTTCTCCCAATTTGTAGGCTGTCCTTCCATTTTCTTGACACAGACCTTTAAAGAAAAGAGCTTTTGTTTGGTTCTCTCTAAAGTCCAATTTATCTCATTTGCCCTTTTGTTCCTCGTGCTTTTGGTGTCATATTTAAGAATGGTTTGCCCAAGGTCACAAAGATTTAATCCTAGGTTTTCTTCAAAGAGTTTTATAGTATTAGCTCTTCCATTTAAGTCCATAATCCATTCTGATTTAAATTTTGTTACAGTGTGAGGTAAGGATCCCATCTCACTTTTTTGTATATGGATATCCAGATGTCTTAGTACTATTTGTTGAAGAGACTAGTCTTATCCTACTGCAATGTACTGGCCATCTCTCAAAAATCAATTCACCATAAATGTGAGGGTTTATTTCTGTACCTTCAATTTTATTCCACTGACCCATATGTCTATCTTTATGCCAGTCTTGATTAATGTAGCTTTGTAGATATTCTGAAATCGGAAAAGCACAGGTTTTCCAACCTCCTCCTGCTCAGAGAATTTTGGCTATTCTGAATCCCTTACATTTTCAGATAAATTTTAGCATAAGCACATCAATTTCTGCAAAAAAAAAAAAAAAAACCAAACAGCTGAGATTTTTGTCAACGATTGTTTTGAATCTGTAGATCAGTTTGGAGAGAACTGTCATCTTCACAACATTAAGTCTTCCAACTTGTGAAGGCAGGATGTCTTTCTACAGGGTTTGTAGTTTTTTTCAGAGTACAAATTTTGTGCTCATTTTGTTAAATTCATCCCTAAGAATTTTACTCTTTTTGATGCTCCTGGAAATGAACTGTTTTTCTATTTCATTCTGATTGTTCATCACTGTGTATGCTTAGTCCCTCAGTCATGTCCAGCTCTTTATGACCACATGGACTGTAGTCTGCCAGGCTCCTCTGACCATGGGGATTCTCCAGGCAAGAATCCTGGAGTGGGTTACCATGCCCTCATCCAGGGAATCTTCCCAACCCAGGGATCGAACCCAGATCTCTCTCATTGCAGTTGGATACTTTTATCATCTGAGCCACTAGGGACGCAGTCATTAGTGTATAGAAATACAATTCATTTTTGTATACTCATCTTGTATCCTTTAACATTACTGAATTCATGTATTAGTTCTACTAGTTTTCAATGGATTCCTTAAGATTTTCTACGTAAGATCATATCATCTGCAAAAGAGATAGTTTTACTTCTTCCCCTGCTGAGTTAGATGACTTTTATTTCATTTTAATGCCTAATTGCCCTGGTTAGAACCTTCAGTACAATGCTGAACAGAAATGAAGTGGACATTCTTCTCTTATTCCTGAACTTAGGGCAAAAACACTGTCTTCTTTTCACCTTTAAGTACAATGATATCTCACAGATGTCTATTATTGGATTGAGGAAGTTCCTTTTATTCCTAGTTTGTTAAATATTTTTATTATGAAAAACTGTTGGATTTTTTTTTCATGTTTGTACTGTATTTATTGAGATGAAGAAGTGGTTTTGGTCCTTTATGCTACTGTATTACACTGATTTTCAACAGTTACCACGTAATACCTGCTTTTACAATAGGCCTTAAAATTAGTCTTTATCCTATTTATGGATCTCTAACATAACTTAATAGAACAGACTGACCCCATATGGGCCTCCATTCCCTGTCCCTTGTCCCAGGAACTGCTATCTCTGCTCTCACTAGAGGACAGAACTTTTCCAGATAGATGGCTCTACATTTGGTACTGTTGCTAACCAATTAAGTTTAACAATTCAGGACAGCAAACCAAAGAGGCTACAAGATTAACTGGTCAGAGATCATGTCTGATTTTGTTCTCCCTTTCATGCACAGCACTTAGCCACAGAGTGGACACTCAGTATGTGCTAAGGAACAGGCTTGTTTCACACTTCCTCTTCCTTCTCCACTCTCTTTATCACACAAGCAGGATAATAACAGGTCAGTTCACCAAATATTAACATTCCAATCCAAGAGTAAAATTAAGTATGTACCACAGTCCTAATAACTACTGCTAAACTAGAAAGAAAGAAAGTGAAGTCGCTCAGTCGTGTCTGACTCTTTGCGACCCCACGGACTGTAGTCTACCACACTCCTCTGTCCATGGGATTTTCCAGGCAAGGGTACTGGAATGGGTTGCCATTTCCTTCTCCAGAGGATCTTCCCAACCCAGGGATCGAACCCAGGTCTCCCACATTGTAGGCAGACGCTGTACCATCTGAGCCACCAGGGAAGCTAAACTAGAAGCTGAGCTTATTTCTCACAGTCTTTAGCAGACATTCACATTTCAATTTGGAGAAGGAAATGGCAACCCACTCCAGTGTTCTTCCCTGCAGAATCCCAGGGGATGGGGAGCCTCGTGGGCTGCCGTCTATGGGGTCGCACAGAGTTGGACACAACATTTCAATTAATAGTGCCAGGTCAGAGTGAAACTCCACTGCCACGAAGTCCAGTCAAGACAGCCCTGCTCTCAACAGTCACTAAAGGCAAGATGCAGAAAATTCTTGAACAAACTGACTAAAATTTTAAAAAGATCCAAAAATCAGCCAAGAAAGAAACTCACAGCTCATAAAGAGTCATAGGCAAAGGACTGGGCCTGACTGTGTGCTCTGGACAGGTGCAGGAAAGAAGAGCTCAGGTGACATATCAAATGTGTTTACTATTTTATGCTCTCCTCTGGAGATTATCCTCTCCTGAGTAAAAAGGGAAAGAGAATCAAGAGTAGCTATGAGTCTAGGGTAACACTTTCCCAAGACTTCACACCCCACTCCCAATATCCTTGAAGAAATCTAAGTTCAGAGACCCCTTCCTGACATTTACTCTATTAAATAGCTCTCTTGAGTTATTAAATAAACCCACAAATATAATACTAATTTCAACTCTGAAGTCTTAAAATTTACAGAGGCAAATATCCACATATGCCCTGAGCACCTTTCTGAAAGGAAAGAAGGATCCTTTGGGGAGAAGGGCAGTTTTATTGCTGAAACAATTTAACGATATAATAAAAGGTTTGCCCTCGCCTATAGTACAAAATCAAAGTTATTTTGGAGTTCAGTACTAAAATTCTTTAGCTTTTTTACATTATACTCTATGTAATTTGGTAGAACATGTTTTTAAAATGTGTTAACATGTAGGTGAGTGAAAGTCGCTCAGTCCTGTCCGACTCTTTGCAACCCCATGGAATTCTCCATGGAATTCTCCAGGCCAGAATACTGGAGTGGGAAGCCATTCCCTTCTCCAGGGGATCTTCCCAACCCAGGGATCGAACCCAAGTCTCCCACACTGCAGGTGGATTCTTTATCAGCTGAGCCATAAGGGAAGCCCCAATGTATAGGCACAGATATACATTAAAACATATCTACTTAAGCACATGCAGCAAACTATTAACAGTGGTCACCTCTGCGGAACAGAAAGGAAGACATGAAGAGGAAGGGGGCAGGAAAAGGGAAAGACATGGAATGGGGCAGACAGGATGGGAGCACGTGCTTCTTATTTTACATATAAATTTTTTTAGCTGGTAAATTTACAGGTGATTTCCCCCTACCAGTCTTTTTTAAAAAGTTGTTAATAACATTCATAGAGTTAATGGTGTTGATTCTCTTAATGTGGAATCAAACATCTACCTACTTTCTTCAGAGACATTTTAAAAATCTAGACAAGTAATTTCCACAGAACTCTAAACAAATAAAACTATACTTTAATGATTCAAAGTCCATTCTGAGGGAAACTTTACTACAATGGAATTTTTTTCCTCTTTTATTACTTAACAAAAGGCTAAGAAAGGCCAGCCTAATAGCCAATTGGGCTCTATTTTTTTTCTTTAATATTTTTATTATGGAGGTATTGAGTCAAACATACACAAAAGTAGAAAAAAAATAGTGTAAGGAACCCAAATGCATCCATCATCCAGCTTTAAAAAAATTATCAACTCTTTTCAGGTGGGCTCAATTAATGATCAAAATCCTAATTAGTCTAAGTGGATACAGCCAGTCTCTGCAGCTATTTCCCCAAGTATATCAGCTGACTCACTCAGCATCAGACTCTCTGTGCTCCCGTGGACTATAGCCCGCCAGGCTCCTCTGTCCGTGGGATTATTCCAGCAAGAATACTAGAGTGGGTTGACATTTTCTCCTCCAAGTAGTCTTCCCAGCCCAAGAATCGAAACCTCATATCCTGCATTGCCAAGTGGATTCTGTACCAATAAGCCACCTGGGAAGCCCCTATTTTCCCATACCTTTTCCGTTAAAAAAAAAAGAGAGAGAGAATCCTTCCATTAAGAAGTCCAGACGTGTGGCACTTCCCTGGTGGTCTAGCATTAGGATTTGCCACTTTTACTGCGGAGGCCCGGATTCAATCTCTAGTCATGGAATAGAGAATCTGCAAGCCTGCATGGCAGGAGGGGAAAAAAAAACCCAGGCATCCAACGAGAGGACCCAAAAGGTTCATATCTATATGCTGCTCCGTGTGCGCTCTGAAAATAAGTCTAAAAAGGGGATCATTTATATCAGCAAATAACAATGACTGTGATTTCAGTTCAAACACATTTAAAGTAAATTCCAAAGTGCAACCTTAAACTGCCTCCTAATTACAGGACGTGAGTAGTCCAAAATACCACTGTGAGTTGTTTCATCAACTTGTTTTAAGAAGTGTGACTACCTCATAACAAGTGAGCAATTATGATGAGAGGAAGAAAATATACATTAATAAACTACATTTTTGGGTTAGCAAGGCAAAAAAGCTAAAGCTTCTAATTCTGCAGAGTCCAAAATTCACATAGAAATTGTCAGTTCACTTCAACCGTTTATTTGGCATTTGGAGAAATTATTTTTACACGGTAATTTTTTTACCAATGTGCTTTTATTCTAGCCTTACTATCAACTTCCCTGAAAATAACCCTTCGTTAATAACAGCATATATTTTAGTTTACTTATGCTAACAATGGACCTGTTTACAGAACAAATTCTCAACTGTTCTTCTTAATGGCTGTTGTCAGGCTGTAAAGAATTCAAAGGAGAAACCAGCTCTGGAAAACTTCACCGAAACAATTCAGCACAGGGACCCCTTTGTGTTCACAAACTAGAGGGTTAAGGGACAGCTGGTAAAGCACATACCCTCAAAGAAACAGTATCTGGCCTTTGGTTCTTACGACAAGTAACTGTAGCAAAAGGCCCAACTCTGTTGTGTGTTTTCATTACTTAAAAAAAAGTAAATTTAGTTATCCATGGACACAAAGATAATTTTTCAAAGTGAAAACTAGAAAAATTTTCCTTAATGCTTAAGAAGCATTAAAAAAGCTTCCCTGAGGGTAAGCTCTGAAGTAGTTTAAAAGTGTTATCAATTAAGGAATGGAAAGCCTGACATAAACATACACAGATACTTTATCAAGAATACTGCCAATGTGGGAAGTTCTAGCCAGGTGGATTAGCCAGCGCTTATTCACAAAGGTTCAATTCCAAGTCCTCCAAAAGTCAATCTCTATCCCTCCCTTTCCAGCCCTAATTTCTTTGGACAGCAAACAGGAGCGCTGCATTATTTAATCGCTTAGAAAATCCATAATAAACTGCATAGCAAAACAAACAAAAAAAAATGATGAGGACCATCTCTTTCAACTTGAGAAAAAGAAGTAATCCCTTTCTAACAATATAGCTACTTACACTGGATGCTTTGGGCTGCCAAATGCCAAAAAGACCTGTTTTGACAAGAGTTCTTTCCAAAAGCCACCAGAAACCTGTGTCCTGTGGGTGGGTGGGACTGCAGGCTCCTGTCTGACCAGTACAGAGCCCATCCTACCTCAGAGACAAGTTTTCTTGACTTCTCTCCTTTTGAGCCCAAGCATCAGTCATCAACTAATAAATACCTGTTTGAGCCCAAGCATCAGTCATCAACTAATAAATACCTATTTACATGTTGCTCTAGCCTATTTGGCTGCTGCAAACTGCATTCTTCCCTCTTTTTCATCCCCAAAATATCAAGATTCCTGTTCAGGGCAGAATTGATCTTCATTGCCACTGGTGAGCAATGAAAAGCTAAAATAAATAAATAATGGGCAAGTGTTCAGGCACGTTAAATGGAGAAATTTACCGAGACTAAACTCACGCTTCATCAATAAAATGAGGATTTCGAACAGCTCTGCTACTGGCAAAAAAAACCTCAAATGTTTGCACAACGTAAGCAGAACATTCCTCATCCTGACTTTAGCCACCCTAAAAAAGGAATTAAGTGGTGAGAGTTGAACTTTTTGCCCTAAAGAAAAAAAGAATGATCCCTCCACTTCCATCCCATCACCTCTGAAATTTACTACAGAAGAAATCATTTACGATTCGTAACATATTCTACCATTTCAGAAATACTAGTCCATCTGTCTGAAAACAGCTGACCAGGGACTTGGCTACTTACCTTCTGACTGTACTTCAACTATCACTTGCAAGGGAGCAATCCAACATATACCAAATTCAGGCAGCACCACAACTATCATTTTCAAGGGGGCAATCCAACATACACCAAATTCAGGCAGCACCACAATCTCACTTGGGAAAAGGGAGTTTCCAGAGTGAGTCAGGACTCTGCAACAGGTTCCTGTCAGGCTGAGGGATATTGCCACCAGCTTCTTTTCATCACACAGCCAGCAAGAGGTCACATTTCCTTCCAGCTCTTCAGAGACTGAATTAAGTTTCTCAGTCTCCAAGACTTGGCAAGCTCCACCCATTCCATCTTTCACTTTTTAAAGAAACAGGACCACACTACTTCTCAGTCACTTAGAAAGGTAAGAAAAATGCAATGAGGCAGGTATTTTCTATATCGCATACAATACATCATGCTATTGATTATTTCAGGCCTGATTTCCACATAGGAATGAGTGTCATAAAAGTTTTTCTTTTTTTAACACCAGAGAAAACACTTAAAAATTCAAGATCACAATGACAAACCTTTACAGGAAAACCCCTTTATTCATTCAATCAAACTGCTGTTTCTCCCCCAATGAGAAATAAAAACATATGAAGTTCTTAAGATCACTGGGATATTATATAATATTCACAGAAGGTAACATAATCAATCAATGCTGGAAAATTCTGAAAACTACACACAAGTAATAAACATAGGTCTTAACCACCAATTTGAAAAAAAATAACTAGTAAAAGAAAATGTATGCAAACAATTTTATACATCGATTTCTTCTATTATAAGTATGCCTCCTAGAAGGAATAGCAAGTATGTGGGGGGTAAATTCAACTTTATTTGCCTGTACTCTATTTTAAATATATTGTTTATCTAAGAAACGACACAAAAGGAAGTGACCTGGAATAAAAGAGGCGTTGACTAACAATCTGTATAGATTTCACTTTATTCATTTGTTAAAGGTGGCGAATACTGAACATATAACTTCACTTCTGAAGTTTCAGGTTGTAGACTGGGCTTCACAAGCATATACAGGACATTGCACCAAGTGCTGATTACTGGAAAGGTGAAAACACAAGCGTATCACGATTTTTAAGACTGTTTTGCTTTCTCACTAAGACAGGTTTCACAATCTCTGTATTTTATAGTTACTTTGTTAAGATTAGTGTATCATTTTCAAAAAAATACCCATCCTTGAAGTTTTCTTACGTGTTACAAACAGGGCTTACAGTTTAATTAATAATAGGGTATCAATACTGGTTCATTAATTGTGACAAACATATCATATTAACGTAAAATGTTAATAGAAGAAATTGGGTATAGGGAATATAGGGACTGTTAAACTGTTTCCCTAACCCTAAAATATGTATGTTGAAATCCTAACATCAAGTACCCTAGAATGGACCTCATTTGAAGATAGGGTCTTTACAGAGATACGACTGGTGTCCTTATAAATAGGAGAAATCTGGACACAGAAATATGCAGAGAGAAGATGCTATGAAGAGATTCAGGGAGAAGATGGCCATCTACCAGCCGAAAGAGAGAGACCTGGAAGAGATCCTTCCCTCCCAGGTCTCAGAAGGAACAAATCCTGCCAAGCTCTTGATTTCTGACTTCTAGGCTCCAGATTTACGGGACAATTATATTGCTGTTGTTTAAGCCACTCAGTCTGTGCTACTTTGTATGGCAGCCCTAGCAAACCAATACATGAATTCTGTACAATCCTTGCAATTTCCTGTTAATCTTAAACTATTCTCAAATAAAAAGTTCATTAAAAAAGAAAGATAAAGGCAATGGTATCCACATCTCACAATTATAAGAGGATCAAAGCAGACAGGTAATTGGGAAATACCTGCTCAATGTAAAAAGAATCCATTATCTCAATACACAGTAAGCAAACAGCTAGGACTAGAATCCAGGTTTCATTCAATGTTTTCCATAACATGTTATTCCAAGATAGGGATATAAAGGCGACGAAAGTGAGGGACCATGCTGAAATAGGCGTTCAATCTAAATATCACGTCCCAAATGAACAGAACCCAAGAGAGTCACTTTATAATACTGGGCTAGGTTCTGCAGTAAGTAGTGGCTTTGGCACCAAAAAAATTAACTGGGTTCAAATCTGTGTGCTCCTTAGCTGGACAAGATACTTACTCTCTTCATCTTCCAAACATGGGCTACACCTCGTAAGACTGCCACAGGAATTAAAAAGTATACAAAAAGTGTAAATTGCCTGGCATTCAGCAGGTGACTTAACACCTTAAGCTATGTTCAGCTGCAACCCTAAAGTGGTGACAGGGAGATACTTAGAAACATCTCTAAGAGAAAATAGATTTCACCACTGATTCTACTTTCCTGCTAATACATTAGTAAGCATTCAGGTATCTTCCTATGCAAAACAATAATTTTACACTAGCTAAACTGGCACGTGTTGCACTGAAGAGACGGAGAGAAGCAAGAAAAGGTCAAATTTTAAGGTCCTGACCTTTGAAGAATAAATCCATTTGCCAATGAATGGTAGCAGGGAAAATCAATAGCAAACTGAGGGGCCATTCATTTGGAACTTAACTCCATGTCCCCAGCGTACATGACTTGTGGTATCTTCTCCTAAAATTTGCTCAATGGATATCTACTAGGCTCAGGACCATCTATGCAACTAACCCTTCATCATTAGAGAAAAAGAATGAAAAGCAGTCAGCAACTTAAATATTATCTTTGATCCCAGAGGCTCCTCTCCTATATCCCAAGGGGAGGGTGACGGCAATTTTTGTTCCTATTTTAAATGTGTTATCACTGGGGAACACAACATTCCTATTTTTTAGAGGAACTCTCAGCTTTTCTAACTTAATAAAGATACTACAGGCTATGTCAACTAATCACCTATGGACTCCTTCCAGTTCTCATTATGATAAACCTTCTTAAAAACTAAGTTAGGGAGGGGGGTTCATGTTTGGGAATGCATGTAAGAATTAAAGATTTTAAAATTTAAAAAATTAAAAAAAAAATAAATTTAAAAAAAAAAAAAACAGTGAAAAAAAAAAAAAAACTAAGTTAAACAGCCAATCATAATACAACTATTTTTTAATGAAATTATTAAGACCCTGGGCTTCCTCCAATCAAAAAAATAAAAAAGACGACCTTGGACTGAATCAGTGGTACACACTGCAATCAGAGCTTTTAAAAAAGTCCATCATTCCAATCCCAAAGAAGAGAAATGCCAAAAAATGTTCAAACTACTATACAACTGTGCTCAGTTCACATACTAACAAGGTAATGCTCAAAATTCTTCAAGCTAGAACTTTAACAGTATGTGAACCGTGAACTTCCGCATGTACAAGCTGGGTTTAGAAAAGGCAGAGGAACCAGAGGTCAAACTGCCAACATCCACTGGATCACAGAAAAAACAAGGGAATTCCAGAAAAAAACATCTACTTCTGCTTCACCGACTATGCTAAAGCCTTTGACTGTGTGGATCACAGCAAATTGTGCAAAATTTAAGAGAAGGGAATACCAGACCACCTTACCTGCCTCCTGTGAAACCTGCGTGTAGGTCAAGAAGCAACAGTTACAACAATGGACATGGAACAATGGACTGGTTCCAAACTGGAAAGGAGTACATCAAGGCTGTATACTGTCACTTTGCTTATTTAACATCTATGCAGAGTACATCATGTGAAATGCAGGGCTGGATGAATCACAAGCTGGAATCAAGACTGCCAAGAGAAATATCAGTAATTTCAGATATGCAGATGATACCACTCTAATGGCAGAAAGTGAAGCGGGACTAAAGAGCCTCTTGATGAGGGTGAAAGAGTAGAGTGAAAAACCTGGCTTAAAATTCAACATTCAAAAAACTAAGATCATGGGATCTGGCCCCATCAATTCACGGCAAATAGATATGGAAACAGTGACAGATTTTACTTTCTTGGGCTCCAAAATCACTGCAGATGGTGACTGCAGTCATGAAATTAAAAGACACTTAAAAAATAAAATAAAATAAAAATAAAAAATAAAAGACACTTGCTCCTTGGAAGGAAAGCTATGACAAACCTAGACAGCATGTTAAAATGCAGAGACACCACTTTGCTGACAAAGGCCCGTATGGTCAAAGCTATGGTTTTTCCAGGAGTCATGTACTGATGTGAAAGTTGGACCATAAAGAAGGCCAAGCATCAAAGAACTGATGCTTTTAAACTGTGGTGTTGGAGAAGACTCTTGAGAGTCCCTTGGACTGCAAGGAGATCAAACTAGTCAATTCAAAAGGAAATCAAGCCTGAATATTCATTGGAAGGACTGATGCTGAAGCTCCAATACTTTGGTCACCTGATGTGAAGAGCTCACTCACTGGAAAAGACCCTGATGCTAGGAAAGATTGAAGGCGAGAGGGAGAAAGGGACAAGAGAGGATGAGATGGTTGGGTGGCATCACCAATTCAATGGACATGAGTTTGAGCAAATTCAGGGAAACAGCGAAGGACAGGGAAGCCTGGCATGCTACAGTCCAGGGGGTCGCAAAGAGTCGGACACGACTTAGCAACTGATATCAAGATACTTTCAGGAAACTGAGAAATGAATTCTAAACCACTGATTTATGTACACACTTTACAGATTCCAAGGATTAGGTCTCTGGTCTCTCTTATCCCACCATCAATACATAGACAGCTACTCCTTACACAGAGTTCTACATAAAGCTTGTTCTACATTAAGTAAGTCTGTTCACAACTCTCTTCGGAGATAAGCTGTTTGCTATCTTTTATAGACATATGGTTACAGGATCAAATATCTTCCCCAAACAAGTTAATCACAGAGAGATTTAGAGAGGGGAAAATATATGCTTAAATTTATTCCCTTATATGTTACAACTATGACTGCTTTGAATTACGAACATTGCAGGGTATTTCAATAATTTATCCCTTCCTGCAGAAGTATGAGCCCTAAGAATTAAAGAGTCCCATACACATGTAGCTATCAAGCACCTGAAATGTGGCTGGCCTGAACTGGGATGAGGTGTAGATATAAAATACAGGATTTCAAAGACTTAGTACAAAAATCAGAGTGCAAAATGTCTCATTAATTATTTTTATATTAATTACATGTTGAAATGAGAATGTGTTGGATACATTAAATTATATAAAATATATCATTAATTTCATCTGCTTCTTTGTATTTATTACCTTAATGTGGCTGCTGGGAAATTTGATATTACATATAGCTCACACTGGACTTCTCTTGGATGGCACTGTCCTAAAGGACAATGATTATGTCTTTTCAAATGCTCAAGTTTTGAACCTTATTCAGTATTAGTCGCTTTTAAATTCATCATTTATTTTTGTAGTTTCTAGTCTTCCTTCACTTCATTCATCCCTCACTTTCCTGTTGAGGGAAAACGTGATGTCTTTGTTTCCGTACTTTACCAGATAAGTTTAGGGGAGAAAAAAAAAGAGGGGTGTCTTCTTAAACACATACACACAACTCTACACACAAAAAATGAAAAATAACTTCAAGATCTGCTATCATTCCGGATCTTACCAGTCACCTCAGTCTACAAAAGAAATCAAGAACCCAAACTGCTGCTTTCATCTAAAATGAACTAATTAAGGCACTATTCAAAGTCATCTTAATTTAGAGACCGCCTAACTATTCCAAGCCCAGATAGATCCAAACACTCAACCAGAACTCAGTTTAGGGGGGACTTCCCTGGTGGTCCAGAGGCTAAGACTCTTCAGGGTGACTCACCCAATGCAGGGGGATCAGGTTCAATTCCTTGTCAGGAGAACTAGATCCCACACACTGCAACTAAAGATGCCACAACTAAAGATCCTGCATGTTACAACTAAAGATCCTGCATGTTGCAACTAAGACCTAGCAAAGCCAAGTAAATATTTTTAAAAAGAAACAAAGAACTCAGTTCAGATACATGTGACCAGTGCAACTCCCATCTCTGGCTCATAATGAATAGCTTATTAACTACATAAAGAAATAGGTCTAGTTATTTTCTAGAACATCTTGTATTTTTTTTTAAAGGAACAAAATCGAATTCATCAGATTTATATGTGAAAGCTCCAGTTAATTTCAAGATTCTAAATGATCTGGCCCCTATGCCTACTTCTTCAACATCATCTCAAACCACTCTCTCCCCATTCAGTCACTATACTGGAGCCACAAAGGCCTTATTTCTGTTCCTGAACACTTACAGGCATTTACAGTCTCAGCACCTTTATACCCACTGTTCTTGCTACATGAACACACTTCTGCAGTCTACAGCATGGTTGGCTCCTTTCTCATCCTTCAGATCTCAGCTTATCACCCAACTCAAAAAGGTCTCTCTTCCTTAGCATTCTACCTAATAACACGTCATTGTTATTTTGTAGTCCTTCTTTCCTAACACTGCTGCTGCTGCTAAGTCACTTCAGTCGTATCCGACTCTATGCGACCCCACAGACAGCCCACCAGGCTCCCCCGTCCCTGGGATTCTCCAGGCAAGAACACTGGAGTGGGTTGCCATTTCCTTCCCCAATGCAGGAAAGTGAGAAGTGAAAGTGAAGTTGCTCAGTCCTGTCCAACCCTCAGCGAGCCCATGGACTATAGCCTACCAGGCTCCTCCGTCCATGGGATTTTCTAGGCAAGAGTACTGGAGTGGGGTGCCATTTGAAACTATCTTATCTGCCTTCCCAAACTAGAATGTAAGCTCCCCAAGAACAGGAATCCTGTCTGTCTTGCTCACTGGTGATTATCCCCAGCAAAGAGAATAGACAGTAACAAGCACTCAAGGATATACTGACTGAATGAATCAAAAAACTCAAAAGCAGCTTTAAAGGACTCTAAAAGAATCTTAGAGGGGAAAATCTAGTGGGCTTATTTTTTAAAGTATGCAACTGGCTTCCTATGTAAGGGCCCTGCTAAGCCCTTCTAGTTTTTGTTTTCCAGTTTCCAATACTAAAGTCTCTTGAAGAACTGTCACAGTTCCACACAGTGAAAAACAAGAAGTATGGAAATTTCAAGTATATTTCGCTTGCTCAGTCTAGAGAGAGAAGAAAGGGTTTATTTAAGATGAAATAAAGCACTAATAATAAAATCACTATTTGTACAAGATCAGACAAATAAATGGAACAAAACACAAAGTTTAAAAATACACCCTATTAATACACTCTCAAAAAGGTAACTTTTCAAAACACTATAAAAAAGGATAAATGAATAGTTGAGACAACTGATCAAGGAGTTAACACAAAATGTTAAGAGTCCTTCTTACCATAAACAAAACTAAAATTACAGATATACTAAAGAAATGTAAAAAAGCAAGCCGCTAAAGAAGAAAATACTACTGTCTTATTTGACAGGTCTAAATAAGATAAAAATATTACCATTAATTTTCTCAAAGATAAAAAACTGTATCCATCATAAAAGTACAATAATAACAGAACAGTAGCCAGGCACATCTCTAAATGTTTTTATATATATTCACTTATTTATTACTCCCATTCTACATATGAGGAAACTGTCCACCATCTGAAAAACTATTTTACCTCTGTTTCATTCAGAGAACAAAAGAGAGCTCTTAGAAATTAAAAATATAAGAATACATATCCATCGATTCCACTTCTGGATATTTACCGAGAGGAACTGAATCAAGTTCTCAAAGAGATGTTAGCACTATGTTCACTACGGCACTATTACAACAGCCACAATGTGGAAAAAGCCTAAATGTCCATTAACAGGTAAACAGATAAAGGAAATGTGATAGATGGAATGGAATACGACTCAGTCTTAAAAAAGAATTCTGCAATAAGTAACAACACACATGAAGCTCGAAGACATTATGTTAAGTGATACAAGCCAGTCACAGAAAAACAAAAACTGCATGATTCCTTACATAACATATCTGATCCTGCACTGCAGACAGACGCTTTACCGTCTGAGCCACTAGGGAAGCCCCCTGATATGAAATATCTAAAATAAATAAATTTATAAATTCAAAGAGTAGACTTGTCTTGGGAGTGGGAAAAGGGGGAAATGGCCAGTTACTAATCAATGTGCATCAAGTTTCAGTTAAGAAAGATGAATAAGCTTAAGAGATCTGTTATAAAGCTGTATCTATAGTCAATAACAAGTTACTCTACACTTAAAAATATCTGCTAAGAGGGTAGACTTCACCTTAAGTATTCTTATCACACTAAAAGAAAACCTAAAAGTAACTTTTCATCCATGATGCCAGCAAATTAAAAGCCTTCATGACAGATGAGGAAATGTAACTGACATCTCACCAACAGTGAATGTGAAAGGCAACAGAGCAGTATATTCAAAATTTTGAAGGAAAATTATTTCCAAACTAGAAATCTACATCTAGCCAAAGTAATGACCAACATAAGGGCAATATAAAGGCATTTTCAAGACATGTTATATCCAAAAAACTTACCTGTTGTATTCCCCTTTCTCAGGAAGCTAATGGAGACGTGTTCCTTCAAAATAAGATTGTATCAAAAAGGAAAGGGATAGGACATGGGAAAAGATAACAAAACCAGGAGGAAAAATCACCGGGATGATGTTGGGATAACATCCCAGCTCCCTAGTTAAAGCACATGCTCAAAATGAAGCAGAATAGAAAATATCTCTAAGATAAAATTGATAATATAACCAAAATGTTTAAAGTACTGAGGAAGATTAACACCTCTGGATAGATTTTAAGTAAGAAATTAATAATAAGAACACAGAAACTAAGCAAAACAGGCCAGAAAAAGATAAATATTAACAAAAGAGAAAATAACAAGTTATACAAATAAAATTAACCATAGCATACAACATGATTTAGCTGTGAATAAGCTATAGATAACCTTAATATTGTTAACAGTGAATACTGCTCTCTAACCAAAATTACATTACAGTCAGAGTGACAATATGGATGTGTGAGGAAGTCAGAGAATTCTACCACTATCCAAGCTGGGAATAGATAATACCCTAAACTGGAAAATCTGTAAGCAGCAAAATAAGCTATTTAGAGGTAAATCCAAAGAAACAGTGAAAAATTGGAAATGACTGCTTCTAGGGACTGGGAAGGGGGTGGGAGGGCTTGTTTTTCATCAAATGCTTTATGAAGGGACTTTCCTGGTAGGCCAGTAGCTAAGATTCTGCACTCTCAATGAAAGGGGCCTGGAGTTCAATCCCTTATCAGGGAACTAGATCCCAATGCTACAAGAGTTCACAAGCTGCAACTAAAAAACAAAAAGGCCCTGTGGAGCTGATGGTCTGACATGACTATGTATAGGATTTTTATACATGTATTAATTAAAAAAGAGAAACAAAAAGAGACTTAAATAAATATATAAAATGCTTTTTAAAATTTAAGAAAAGAGTATACTATGGGGGGAAATCTACTACATACATGACTTTATTCATGTTCGTCATATAGTTACCTAAGACATGGAAAACAGAGAAAAGCCTAAAGTGTTTACCAAAAAGGAACTAGTCACATAAATTATACGGAACATCCAATGATGAAATATCATGAGTCATTTAAAATCGCGAACAGAATGTTAAAATAAGAATCAGACAAAAGAGCAACTCCAATTTTGATTACACATATCCGAGTAACATATGCATAAGAAGAGTCTGTTCCCCAAACTATTAACAGTGACTATGTATGTGTAAAGTTTATGGCTGATCTTTTTTAATATGTCCAAGTGAATAAACATGTTGCTTAAAAACTCAAAAGGAATCTTCTGGATAAAAAGCATAAGACTGGTTTTAGAAGGCACGAAAATTACTATTAGTTCCTTTTACTATTATACATTTACCTTATCTGAACAATGATTTGACTTGCAGCACACCCCAAACAGACGCAGTGCCACTGGCTTCTCCAAATTACCAAGTCAGAATACAACTCTGAAACGAGAAGAAATAAGCAGTGATAAAATAGCTACCCAAACCTCGCACATTGCACCTTGAAATACAGATGCTTGGAATCTATAAGCAGAAACTCTCCTTTAGCTCTCAACTTCACTCCAAGTGGACACAGGATTCTCTCTCAAAGTATACTGGCTTGAGGGTCTCTGTCTGTCTCCTAAACTCATTTTCATTCACTCCGCCTCCTTACAGTAAGGCAGCAGTAGGGAAAGCTAAAACCTTCCTCTTATAACCTGATACCTTTCACTGGCAGTATTTCAGGTACTATGGTTTGCATTACACAGGCTGAATTTGCAAACTCCATAATTCAACTTGGAGAATAACTTCAGAAGAATTAGATGCTTTAAACAAAAACTTTCAAATAGGCTTAACTCCAAGTGTTTAAATATTTCCTGACCTAAACATTAACATGGCCATGTATCAAAGCAACGTAGCATTATACCAAACAGAAAAACAAAGTTCCAACATCAGCAAATTCAGTATGTAGTTAAACATCCTCACTCCTAGTTTATCATTCATTCAAAATACTGTAAAGCATGCCAAGTTGTTTCAGTCGTGTCTGAATCTTTGCGACCCTATGGACTATAGCCTGTCAGCTCGTCTGTCCATGGGATTCTCCAGGCAAAAATACTAGAGTGATTTGCCATGCTCTCCTCCAGGGGATCTTCCCAATCCAAGGATCGAACTTATGTCTCCTGCACTGGCAGGCAGGTTCTTCACCACTAGCCCTACCTGGGAAGCCCAGAGTAGGAAGGCACCCAAGAATTAAATAATCTGCAGATGCAATCTTGACATTAACCTTTTCTTTCATTTACTCAGTCAAGGATACCCACCTTAGCTCTCTGTGAAACCTGTGGTTTGCACATAGCTGAAGCCTTGCCTATTTAGCTAGGAAAGAAAGGAATGCGTTTCATTAAGCTAGTCTCAGTACCTGTCAGGCCCTCAGCCGAGAGCCTCCTACTCTCTCAACCAAACTCATTCTTAGGAGGGTCTCCTTTCCCAGCAAGCTCACCGAGGCTGGGTCAGGTACTGTTTCTTGGTTTTACCCTAGACAAGCATATCATTATGTCTGTTAATACTCACAGGGCTGCAAAGTCTATTACCTAACACTGATATGTGTCTGCTGAGTAAACTGAATACACAAAAGCAATAAACTCTTGGCCTATACCAAAGGTTATCAGATAATTAACATTACAAAGTGGCAACAAAAACCTACTGTTAAAACTAATAGGATAAGAGTTACCAGAAGAAATTACTATTCAGTCAGATCATTTAGCAAATTAATGACAATGTTGGTCTATATTTACTTAGCTGATAAACAGCAAAACCACAGCACTTACAAGAACTCGTTCTTTCAAAACACTTTTGTATGTATTCTTGCAGGTCATTCTGGGAGTTCATCCTAGATTACATCAACCGGAACCTCTTTCCCTGCTTCTAAATGCAGGGGCACAGGGGCTCACGTGAGTCAGCTTGAGGGAATCCCTGACAACTCCTACAAAACTAGGAACTGCTTACAATGCACTGATTAAAGAACTATTCCAATACATCTACTTTTAACATTCTAACCAATTAACACACTCTCTCCATCTCTCACTAATAATGTGTTCTAGTTTCAAAAGCAAGTTGAATAAAAGTGAACAAAAGAGGACCCTGTGTTCTATTCAAGTTAACCCAAAGTAGCCAATTTTAGTTAAAGTAGACAAAATTTAATCTTAGCCACTTCCCAATTTAAAAAAAAAAAAATACTAGAAACTGATGAGATTATGACAGCTAGGCAAATAACCCTTTAGGGTTTTACTACTGAGAACTGTGCAATGTCTTGCTCCAAGCAGCTTCTCTGCTTTCAAGCAGGCACACCAAGACTGAATTCAAGACTGGTGAATTTACTATGAATGGTTTTGAAGAGAGAGGCAAATACTGCCAAACATGTCAAGCATACAGGGTCTTCTACGCTTGGGAGATGAGCAAATGATGTCAAAAAGCTCAACCTGTTTTTGTACATTCGTTAAAAAAGTTTCTACATTTTCTTTTTTGGCTGCCAGCACGTCTTGTAGGATCTTAGTTGCTCAGTTCAGTTGCTCAGTCACGTCTAACTCTTTTCGACCCCATGGACTGCACGCAGCACGCCAGGCTTCCCTGTCCATCCCCAACTCCTGGAGCTTGCTCAAACTCATGTCCATTCAGTCAGTGATGCCATCCAACCACCTCACCCTCTGTCGTCCCCTTCTCCTGCCTTCAATCGTTCCCAGCACCAGGGTCTTTTCTGATGAGTCAGTTCTTCGCATCAGGTGGCCCAAGTATTGGAGTTGCAGCATCTGCATCAATCCTTCCAATGAATATTCAAGACTGATTTCCTTTAGGATTGACTGGCTGATCTCCTTGATGTCCAAGGGACTCTCGAGTCTTTTCCAACACCACAGTTCAAAAGCATTAATTCTTCAGGGCTCAGCTTTCTTTATGGTCCGACTCTCACATCCACACGTGACTACTGAAAAAACCATAGCTTTGATCTGTATGTCATTTAGATCTATACGGATCTTTGTGGTAAAGTACTGTCTCTGCTTTTTAATATGCTGTTGCTCAACCAGAGACCGAACTCCAGGCCACTGCAGTGAAAGCATGAAGTCTTAGCCACTGGACCTCCAGGGAACTCCCCAATTTCTACTTTTTTTTTAAACGGTAGAAAAATATCAAGGTATTTTATGACGTGAAAATTCTATGAAATTCCAATTTCAGTATCTATGAACAGCTTTACTGGAACACAGCCACATTCATTCCTTTATAATATACAGCAGCAGAATAGGTGCAAAAGTGACTACAAACACAGGTCTCACCACTTAGTGCTGCTACAAATTCTGGTGAAATAATTGTCACTAAAAAGCATTTCAAGTACCGTGTATTCTGTCATATCACATTACTATTTAATTACCAGCATGTATTACTTATGTCAAAACAAAAGAAAAATGGACTTTGAATGTTACCCATTTAAGACACAGTGTGGAGTGTGGGTGCTTTTTTAAATACAATTAGATGGCAACACTCTGTGTTTATTATGCAATGACATCATAGCTGTGCCAAGAATACAAGAGTTGGCATTATCAAACTAAGTACTCACATAATATTCCCAATTCACAGGAAACCAACTGCTGGAAAAAAAATTTTTAATTTAAAACAGAGTATCTTATCACAACAGAAAATCTTTATAAAACCAAAAAAATAAAGGCTATACAACCAAAATAAGTTTCTGAGTATCATATCTGTTAGCATAAGGAGGAAAGTCATTTAATTATAGTGAGTCAATTAAGTCATGTTTCACTGCAGCAGCCTAAGAAATGTGTCTAGAGAAAATGAACTTAAAGACTATTAGCCTTTTGGTTTGAAGGGTTGAGGACAAGAGGAGCAATATAAGTAGTCAATTAAAAAATAGGGCAGATGGAGGGGAAAGGTGCTGACCTAAGCAACTATGGAAAGAAGGGAAACAGAAACAAAATAAAAAGCAAAAGGAACTCCATATAACCACTGTATTCTAGTTGTTAAAACTATTCCAGTTGTAAAGTTGTTAGCGGGTGCATGTGTGCGTGCAAAGTCACTTCAGTTGTGTCCGACTCTTTGTGACTCTATGGATCCGAGCCCGCCGGGCTCCTCTGTCCATGGGATTCTTCAGGCAAGAATACTGGAGTAGGTTATCATGCCCTCCTCCAGGGGATCTTCCCAAACCAAGGATCAAACCCATGTCTCTTTTGTCTCCTGCATTGGCAGGCGGGTTCTTTGCCACAAGTGTCACCTGGGAAGCTCCTGTTAAAGGGTTCAATTCAGTTTAGTTGCTCAGTCGTGTGTGATTCTTTATGACCCCATAGACTGCAGCACACCAGGCTTCCCTGTCCATCACCAACTCCTGGAGCTTGCTCAAACTCAAGTCCATTGAGTCGGTGATGCCATCCAACCATTTCATCCTCCGTCATCCCCCTCTCCTCCTGCCCTCAATCTTTCCCAGCATCAGGGTCTTTACTGATGAGTCAGTTCTTCACATCTGATGGCCAAAATATTGGAGATTCAGCTTCAGCATCACTCCTTCCAATGAATATTCAGGACTGATTTCCTTTAGGATTGACTAGTTTGATCTCCTCGCAGTCCAAGGGACTCTCACGAGTCTTCTCCTACACCACAGTTCAAAAGCATCAACTCTTCGGGGCTCAGCTTTCTTTATGGTCCAACTCTCACATCCACACGACTACTGGAAAATATTAGACAAATCCCAACTGAGAGACATTCTATAATATAGCTAACCAGCAATCCTCAAAGCTGTTAAGATCATGAAAAATCAAAAAAAGTGTGAGAAACTGTCACAGCCAAGAGAAGCCTAAGGAGATATGACCACTTCATGTCTATCCTAAATGAGAATGTGGAACAGGAGAAGTACATTAGATAAAAACTAAGAAAATTCAAGTATGGACTTCAGTTAATAAGAATGTACCAGTACTGGTTCATTAGTTGTGACCAATGTACCACACTAATGTTAGTAGGTGTTAACAGGGGCAACAGGGGTTAACAGGAAAAAAGTGTTAAATGGGGTATACATGGGAACATACTCTACTATTTTCCCAGACTGTCTGTAAATCAAACTGTTCAAAAATAAAAATTTATTTTCAAAAAAGCCAAATGATTCTTGGTGGTGTTTCATGGCTCTTGATGATTCAAGAGATATTACTAATCCTTACTCCGTGGTTTAGTGAAGTCAGTGATGAGTTTGAAGCGACTAAACACTGAACAGTCTGTGTGGAACAACTTCTGGTGAAAATCTTTTCAAAAAAGTTGAGAGAACATTAATTCAACATAGTCTGAACTTGAATATGCTAAGATGTACAGAAACATTGATTATAAAGTATTCAAAGCTTATGGTTTATTTACTGTACCGCTCATCAGCAGGTACTCGACAAAAAAATCTCTCATGTGCTGCTGCTGCTGCTGCTGCTGCTGCTAAGTCGCCTCAGTCGTGTCCAACTCTGTGCGACCCCATAGATGGCAGGCCACCAGGCTCCCCCGTCCCTGGGATTCTCCAGGCAAGAACACTGGAGTGGGTTGCCATTTCCTTCTCCAATGCATGAAAGTGAAAAGTGAAAGTGAAGTCACTCAGTTGTGTCCGACTCTTAGCGACCCCATGGACTGCAGCCCACCAGGCTCCTCTGCCCATGGGATTTTCCAGGCAGGAGTACTGGAGTGGGGTGCCATTGCCTTCTCTGCTCTCATGTGCTACTGATCCAGTACTGACGAGAGCAACTTTCATTCCCTCTCAGTCCACTTCTGCAGACTTAACCATCATCAGTTCTATGAATTTCTGTCAGAATACATGATGTCTGACTCGCCCTACCAAAGAGCAGTTAAATGGCTTAGCAGCAGTAAAATTCATTGCAATTTTTTAAGCTCAAAACTGATTTTGTCAATTTTTCTGAAGAATCACCGTTAAACCCCATTAATGGATAGTTAATGGCTTTTGAAATTAACTTTTGCTGCAAACTTAGTAACATTTCTTAATAAATCCACTTGAAAATTAACAAAACAGCACTTCAAAGGAAAACATACTATAGCAAATTACACTGAACATTTGTTTGAACCACAAGTAATGTTACTGTCTTCACTTCCTGTACTAGCAAAACTCAAAATAAGCAACATCTTCATTCCCACACAAATCTGAAGCAGATCTATTTTCTTAGCTCAAACTACATTTCAGTATATTTCTTTAATGCAAGTGCAAAGGAAATATTTGTATTTCAAAATCCACCTAAATGCAACTGAGATGCTTCCATTTAATCTTCAGTTGGAAATGATTAATGTGCAGTATAATTGGGGGGGACTAAAAAGCAAATATCAAGAAAACAATCTAACAGAATTCTATAAATGCTTTCCAAGTAAAAAATATGCTCAATTAAAATCATATACTCATGGGTTAATATTATAGTATTTGGTATTTATTAGTATTTGGCAGGACCTATCTCTGTGAAAAGAAACTGTCAAAGATGACATGTGAACTCTCACTACATGTTTCATCATTAACAGATGAACATTTGCCACCGATTTTGATGGGTTAACTTTGGACCTCAATTAAGGGAAGTGCTATCCCCCAAAAGAATCCATTCTTCTCACTAACACAACTGTATTATAAAAACTGTATTCAATTTACCTAATTGTCTTAACAGTCATTTAGTGCAAATGCCCAAAGAAGAATAAACCCTTAATAAACAAATTCTCATAACCACAGGGTCTCAAATGGTAGAATATGTCACTTTTAAAAATACTACATCTAACAATGTACAATAATGCAAATAAAATTAGCAATCAATCAACCTAGAGCAATTTGCAAAGCACTAACCAACAAACTCAGTAGACATGAATTTAAGCAAATTCCAGGAAATACTGGAGGACAGAGGAGCCTGGCGTGCTGCAGTTGATGGGGTGGCAAAGAGCTGGACACGACTGAACAACAACAGCAACTAATAACAAAAGAAAAGAAAAGGAAGTGAAGTCGCTCAGTCATGTCCAACTCTGTGACCCTATGGACTGTAGCCCGCCAGGCTCCTCAGTCCATGGGATTTTCCAGGCAAGCATACTGGAGTGGGTTGCCATTTTCTTCTCCATCTTCCCATCCCAGGGATTGAACTCAGGTCTCCCGCACTGCAGGCAGACTCTAACTCTGACCCACCAGGGAATCCCATAATAAAAGACACATGCTCTAAAACCAGATTGCCTAGATACTAATTTTCACACAACCAACTAGTAACTTTGAGATCTGTGATAAGCTTCTTAATTAAATCTCACCATCTCTGTTATCTATAAAGCTGGTTCCTACTCTAAGTGAAGTGAAGTGAAGGTCACTCAGTCACGTCCGACTCTTTGCGACCCCATGGGCTATACAGTCCATGGATTTCTCCAGGCCAGAATACTGAGTGGATAGCCGTTCCCTTCTCCAGGGGATGTTTCCAACCCAGGGATCAAACCCAGGTCTCCCACATTGCAGGTGGAGTCTTTACCAGCTGAGCCACAAGGGACGCCCTCCTACTATAAAGGGTTATGAAAATTGAATAAACTAATATGCATAAAGTTACTAGTACTTATTAGCACACCATCAGTACTCATTATAATATACTAATCAGGGCAATATCAAGGTGACAGTTAACAGACAAGACTTCAACTAGCTGGTATGGGTAGTCACATGGTTGTTAATTACATTCTCCTGATAATTCAGAATTTGGATTTATGGCAGACTCAGAATATAAGACACATACATCTTCAAAATCTCGTAAAGATGCAGAACACTCTGGAAAGAAACCCAAACCTATACTTGATTCCAGGCTGAATGAGCATGACCCCTAAATGACACCAGTATTCTGTGCCCCAGGTTCTCAATTTACAAGAGCAGAGAGTAATCAACATGCCATCTGCGTACCCGACAGTTCCTACCTAGACAGGTGGTTTTTAAAATCTTGCTCTCAGGCAATGCAAAAGTGCCTCAGGGCAAAGTAATAACATCTCCTCTGAATCCTCTGGCTTATCCAGCATGTAAGACTGTTGGAAAAACAACATCTACTTTTCCAGAATTTCTTTATCATAACTTTTTATAAGCTTTCATCATTTCCTTACAACTTCAGCCTTTATTTCCTTGAAAAATAATAAAACTAATCATGTACTACTACTAGACTATTTTACTATTGAGGGCAAGTACTTGATTAAATTCCTTTTTGTATCCCCAGTGTTGAATGACAAATAAATGAGTACATATTAATTATACGATGTGGCTTTTTACTATGGTAAAATATACATAACACAAAACATACCTGTGGCACTCAGAACATTCACATTGTTATCTGACCACACCAGTGTCCATCTCCACAACCTTTTCATCTTGCAAAACACGAACTGTGCACCCACTTAAAAAGTAGCACACCCACCACCATTCTGCTGGTACTCTGTCTCTATGAAAGCTGATGACTCTAGGTATCTTATACCAGTGGCATCATACAGCACTGTCCTTTTACATCTAACATGCCACCAAGGTTCATCCAGGTTGCAGCAAACACACAGTTTTAAAAAATGGGAGAATGTGCAGAATCATTTGCCTGAGCAAACTAAATGTTTAATTCTTTTTACCAAGTTTTTTCATTTCAGTAACACATGCACAGTAAAAATTTCAAATTCTACAAGAGTACATAATGAAAAGAAGTCTCCTTCCTAATTTCTACCCTCTCTATCCTCAACTTCCAGTCCCCCTCTCAGGTTTAATTTTTCTATTTTGGAACACAACAACCAACCACATGTTGCCTTGCCTTAAGGATGTCCTACTAGTAAGATACTTAGTTGGTCTATTACAACTGGCTATTACTCTGTTCTAAAAATACTGATATTTCTAAAAACTCAGGGATCAAACTGGCATCTTGGGTCATTTTGCATCTCCTGCATTGGCAGGCGATTCTTTACCACTGCCACCTCTAAAAATACTAACGGGGAAATTCAATGGTGATCCAGTGGTTAGGACTCACATGGCACGGGTCCAATCCCTGGTTGGGAAACTAAGACTCTGCATGCCATGCAGCACAAACCAAATTAAAACTAAATTAATATACTAACATAAAGATCCAAAACAATGAACATAAAACATTCCACAAGTACACTTCACTGAGTTAACATTCACTGAGTGTACCCAATGGATATTGTCTTTGCTAGGCAACATACTGAGGCAAGAAAGAGCACAGGCTCTGGTGTCATGTAAAAACTAGTTTAAAGCACTTTGACTTTTTAAGGCTCAGTTTCCTGATCTATAAGATAAGGGCAACACTATCTCATAAGCTACTGTAGTGATTAAATGAGAAAAACATCTAAATCATAGTACAGTGCATAATAATATAAGGACTCATATAAATAATAGCAGTTTTTTTAATAGGTAATTGTTAATATCCTTCACTGGGCACTGTGGGAAGCACAAAGATAAAAAACTTGCTTCCTTCCACGTACTTACAACACAACAGAGCAGTTTCCTTCTGCTCAGTATTATCATTATTCTGCCAAGACCCTGGTGCTGATAACACTTCCAACCTATGTTTATAACTTTCATGACTTATTTCTAAATATCACTAAAACAGTTATCTGTAAAAAAAAAAAAAAAAAAAGTTACCAATTGTGACTTAAGAGTCTAAGAGAAGAGAGCGTATCATCAGACCATGTAGTTAGTGGGCCTGAGGCAGTCTATAGCTAGCCTTAATCAAAGAGCGAGAGTCCTGTGATTAAGAGACCATGGTCCACTCCAATCTGACCTAGGAGTGTATCAGATTTAGAGTCACAGAGCATTAAGAACTGGAAGCACACATAGAGATCATTATCTAGTACAACACCAGTCTTTACAGAGGAAAATTAAACCCAGAAAAAAGGAGATCTGCCCACGAAGGTGAGCCAATACTAGAGCCAAATGCCCATGGCTCTTCGTGTGTTCCAGTTCTTTCCACATCATCATGCTACCCTGTATCTGTTAAAGAACCTTAAACTATAAACTTCATCCTGTCTGCTCTAATTTCTTATTTTTCTTCCCAGTTACTTATTATCTGAGCTTCCCTGGTGGCTCAGACAGTGAAGAATTTGCCTGCAACGCAAGCAACCTGGATTCAATCCCTGTGTCAGGAAGATCCCCTGGAGAAGGGAATGGCTACCCACTCCAATATTCTTGCCTGGAGAATTCCATGGACGGAGGAGCCCAGTGCTGGGAGGCGGGGGGGGGGGGAGCTACAGTCCATGAGGTCGCAAAGAGTCGGAAACTGAGCAACTCACTCACTTTACTTATTATCTGGGGGGCGGGTAAAAAAATCTCAGTGTGTTTTATGAAAGCTGTCTTTCCTAAATAGTCTTATTTGGCTAAAACATACTCTACTAGAAGCCATGAGGGATGCTAAGTAAGAATAAATCTGGACTTCTGTGGTGGTCCAATGGTTAAGAATTTGCTTGCCAATGCAGGGGACAGGCCTGGTCCAGGAAGATTCCACATCCTGCAGGGTGACTAAGCCCATGCCACAACTACTGAGCCCCCAAAACCCTAGAGGCTGTGCTCCACAAGGGAAGCCACTGCTATGAGTAGCCCCCACTCAACACAACTACAGAAAACCCCTGAGCAGAAACGAAGGCCCAGCAAAGCCAAAAATAAATTTCAAAAAAACAAATTAATCTAATCCACTGAAGGTTTATTTTAAGGGAAATTTCAATGAACAAATATTCAACTTTAATTCTTTTGGCCCTGCCATGCAGCTTCAAGATCTTAGTTCCCTAACCAGGGACTGAACCTGGGCCACAGCAATGAAAGCACTGAGTCCTAACCACTGGACCTCCAAGGAATTCCCCCATAACTCTTGAGTTGGATAAGTGGATGGTACATTCAGAGTGTATCTTCCACAACTGCTTAGTTTTACTACAAAAATTTACCCAAAAGAGTTCATTTGATTAACAACCCATTTAGCAGAGAGCAACAGACCAGGATGGGGTGTTACTGGCAAAGAATCCACCTGCCAATGCAGGAGACACAAGAGCTGCAGGTTCAGTCCCTGAGTCAGGAAGATCCCCTGTGGTAGGAAAGAGCAACCCACTGCAGTATTTTTATCTAGAAAATTCCACGGGCAAAGGAACCCGGCAGGCTACAGTCCATGGGGCTGCGAAGAATCAGACATGACTGAGCACACAACTGACCAGGATAATCAACTTCTAGATGGATCACATTTCCTCTCATCTGTAAACAAGCGACAAGAGACCGAATCTGATGCCTAAATAATCTGCTGCAAATATCTGTGACATTATTCTAGCATCAAATTCAGGTATGATCATGTCCCGCTGGAGAACCTAAGTAAATTCACCCTCAGAGATTTTCTTTCTTTCTTATTATTCTTTCTAAAATTACAAACCAGAAGCAGCTACCAGACTTGACACAAAGGTCAAAACTCCTTCCCGGAGTACTGCGAAATTAAACTTCTTTTCAAGCAAACTCAGAAATAATCTTATCAACAATTTTGGAAATCTACTCAAGATCCTCATATATTTCTGGTTCTGCTAACTTTATAAAACTCACAACTGCTTTGCAAATTTGCTGGTGTTAACCCAACACCATTTACAATCACCTGTAGGGATAGCAAGACTCTTTTTCCCACAAAATGCCAAATCTCAAGGCCATCAAGCCACTCCTAGACCATTTCTCACAAAATGCATCTTATTTCCAAAACACTTGTAAGTGTTCACCAGAACTAGCTCTATATTCCTAAGTTTAACCAGGAAAATAGATTATTATAACCACGAATCCTACTAAGAGAACTATGTCACTTGTCAAAGTGATTCCTATAAATGGAGAGTTCCCTCTGAAAGATTTAATTAAGCTGTTTGACTAATGCCATCCCTGACTTAACAATCCTGCTTTCTATTTCCCGGAAATCTGGTTTTAGATTACACTGATATTTTTTCAATTTCTCATGCATAAAGTTAAGAAAGTTTTAAGCCTGGCAGAAAGGTATTAAGACCACTACACAAAGTATGAAGGCCATTATACAAAGCCCATAAACAAGTCAGGACTTGAGATTCAGAATATTAATAAAAATTAAAACCAATCATACATAAAAAATAAAATTAGACCCCTATATCACATTACAAAAATAAACACCAAATGGGCAAATATAAACATTAAATGTTTAAAAATTAAAAGCTTTAAAACTTTTAAAAGAAAAACATAAGAAAATATTTGTATGAATTCAAGGCAGAAGATTTGAAACAAGATATTTTAAGTATAAATCATAAAGTTAAAGATTGATAAACGTGTCTATATGCTTTAAGAAATCAGAACTACGTACTAGGAGAGTATATTTGCAATACATATAAACGAAAAATTAAAATCCAGACTCTACGTAACTTTTACAAATCAATTTTTTAAAAAAGCAAAAACTCAATTGTTCAAGTAAGAAAATAAAGATTAATTTAGTATTTACTGAACACCTACCATATGCCAGCACTGTGCTTGGCACTAGAGATACAACACTGACAAAAGGAGAAAGTCTCTCACCTTGTGGCTGGTGGGGTAAAACATATACTCAAGTAACTATATACTGTATGTCAAATGATGATAAATGCTAAAAATAAAGTGGGATAAGAGAATGCACAATTAAGAAACCTATAGGCTAATGTACTTATGAGAAGATACTCATTTTCTCTACTGATCAGATGACTACAACTTAGAACTAAAATATTTCACACCCACAAGAATGGCAAAAAACCTTAAAAGTTTAACAGTTTCACGTGGCATTAAGATGTGTAGCAACAGAAATACATACACTGGATGTATAAACTGGTATAATCCCTCTGGAGAATAATGTGAAGATGAACACAACCCATGAATCAGCAGCAGCAATTTCAGTTTTAGATATAAACCCTAGAGAAATTTTCCCAAGTAAACAGAAAATACATACAAGACTATTCCTGGCAGCGCTGAGTTTAAACAAGAAAACAGGTAAGTAAAAAGTCGCACATTTATACAATGAATACTAATAAAATTGTAAAGAACACACACACCATGAATGAACCCCACACACATAAGACTAAACAGAAGTTACAAAAATAAACTGGTATCAAACAATTTACATGACAAAGAAAACAGCAATAATACATTTTGTTTAGGAAAGCACATATTTTTAACAGAAATCTAAAAAAATGGATATATGTCATAAACACCAAGTCAGAAGGGAGGCTGGAGGAGAGAACAATCCTGGAAGACTCAACTATGTAAAGCTTTATTTATTAAACTGATCTCTTAAATACACAGATACCAGTTGTATTATTCTTTGTACTTTTTGCATGTCTTCACACTGCATACTTTACAAGCGTAAGAAAAAACGCTGTATAATGCTGAACACTGTGGTTGTGCTAACTTCAGACTTTCTTTCTCAGTCCCTCTCCAGAGGAAAAAAAAGACTGATATAATTCTCTATAATAGTGACAGAAAAGTACAAGCATTCACACATACCCCCACCAGCTTCTTAGCTACACACATTTAGATTTTTGCAAACAACTTTAGAAGACTGAACTAGGACTTATAACGCAATGTTCTTAAGGTTAAATCAAAGAAACAACTCCACAATGAAGAATAAGCCCATGAAAATATATATTAAGGGTAATTCCCTGGCAGTCCAGTAGTTAGGACTCCCAAGCTTCCACTCCAGAGGTCCCAGGTTCGATCCCTAAGACCCTGCAAGCCACGTGGTGCTATAAAAAAATGAATAAAATAATCCTTTAAAAAAAAAGTGTACAATGAATTTAAGCAGAATGGTTAAGAGTAAGAATTTTACAAACATGTGACCGACATGGATTAGAATCCTGACTCCACTACTGTGAAGGTTTGAACACGGTACTGATTCTCATCTAAAAAAATTTTTAAAATTACAATTCTCATCTAAAATTATCAAAGAATTAAATGAATTAATGTATGCAAATCACAGAGTATGTTGTATTCTAAAAAGGTGGTTTGGAAAATAAAAACAAGAAAGCTGGATAGGAACAAATAACAGCAGACAGGCTCAACAATGAGAACTTTATTTTCCCAAATTGCTTCAATAAATCAACATTTTACACTTCATTAAGGCTCTTTCCTTTTCCCCCAGTAACATGCTTACATAACCACCACCAAACAACAAATTAAATCCTTAAAGATATTTCCATTTCCAGAATCACCTTAAAAAAAACTAAGCTGATACACAAATATCTGTCCAATGCAAAACAAGAGATCAGGCTAAATCCCAAGGATTTTGTTTAATCCCACATTAGGTCCATTTCAGGTGCGGACTACTCAGGGAGAAGGAAAAAAATACAAACCACACTTAATGCTATATAAATTGTATCAAGAAATATATACTCAAAAGACTTTCCTGGCGGCCTAGTGGTTAAGAGTCTGAGTGATTAAGATTCCTAAACATAGGGAGCATGGGTTCGATCCCTGGTTACAGAACTAAGACCCTGCATGCAGCTCGGCCGAAAAAAAAGAAATATACTCAAAAAAAGTTGTGAATATTTTCTACAGGAAACTAGATTATTCAAGAGTTACTATATGTAAAGCTGAGTTTTATACACATAACGCATCCAAAAGGTTTTATGTGAACAATGTTTTCCTACACACAAAGAAGTAATGGCAGGAAGATGAATACCGAAAACAAAGCCCATATCCCTAGAGCCTTGCAAGTGATATTTAATACAGAACAAGGAAACCAAAGATCTCCTTAGAAAGCACCTCCTACTTCTTGTCTGAAGCTTCAAAGTTCTAGGTTAGTTATCATAATAAGATCAGGTGAGAAGAGCAAGGTCGAAATTCCAGATGGAATAACACATTACTCTAATACTGTCTATTACATATATATACTGTGTAATATGTATACATACACACACACGTGTACATTATGTGTATATATATGTAATACAAGTTACAGCTAATGTATACTTTTGACCAGCACATAAAATCTTAATCTCCTAAAAACCACAGCAATGCCTTAGTCGACAACCTCAAAATTAATCTTTCACCCACATTCATGGCTCATGTATGAAAATTAATGGCCAGGGCAGGTTATCAGATTTCATCAGGAAGCCACTCGTTGGGCTAACCATGTTAATACTTTTTGCATTAAGTTGCCTTCTCTCAGAACTTCCCTGGTGGTCCAGCAGTTAAGAATCTGCCTTCCAATGCAGGGAACTCATGTTCAATCCCTGGTCAGGGAATTAAGATCCCGCAGGCTGTGATACAACTAAGCCCTGAGCCACAGCTACTGAGCCTGTGCACTGCAACAAAGAGCCCCAGCGCCACAATGGAGACCCCACATGCAGGTACGCCCCGACATAGCCAGAGAAATAATTTTTGTAAAAAAGAAAAAAAAGAAGAAGAAACCCTGCCTTCTCTCAAAGAGAAGATATTTCAACGATATTTTTAAAAGATATAAATGACATGACAAAGCACTTGCAATAAACAACACTTTACGTCATTCTTTTCATAAATTTTGGATCTACTGCTTCTGAACCAAGAGTTTAACAATACAATGGCTAAACTCAAACGGCACTGAAAACAATTACATTTGAGAATTTTTAGTGCTCAGCTAATACTGTTCACTCAACTGTCAAAACAGCACTAACCAACTCCATCTGTGCCTAAACTTACATGAGACAGAATTTTCATCACTTTTACATATCCAACCATTTAATAACCATTTACAATAAAAGAAATGATGGTATGTAACTATGCTAAGTTGCATAAGATACTGAATTATGTAATTTTTCTTGTATTCTTTATATTAATGTCAAAATATATATACTGTAATTCCCTCGAAAGAAGGTAGGAAGGAAGGCGTATTTTTATTTTAAAGATAGAAAGATACAAAAAACTAGGCAAAGGAATTCCTTGGCAGCCCAATGATTAGGACTCTGCACTCTCACTGCCGGAGGCCCAGGTTCAATACCTGGCTGAGGAACTATAATTCCACAAGTCACAAGGCATGGCCAAAACAGAAATAAAATTGTTTTTAAAAAGCTAGGCAAACATTATCTATTCTGAAACACATTTTCTGTCATTTTATTTGCAGCAAGGCAAATGAAAAAACCTGTCAGCCTGTGGATTCATGTCCATTTATTCTCAAAAATAAATTTAAATATTTAACTCTAGATCTAATAAGCCTGACAAAAACAGAATGGATATTTTCTTATGTGAAGTGAAAGTGAAAGTCTCTCAGTTGTGTCTGACTCTTTGCGACCCCACAGACTGTAGTTCAGGTTCCTCCTTCTATGGAATTCTCCAGGCAAGAATACTGGAGTGGGATGCCATTTCCTTCTCCAGAGGATCTTCCTGACCCAGGGACTGAACCCGGGTCTCTGGCACTGCAGTCAGACGCTTTACTGTCTGAGTGAGGACTCTCCTAATTTACTGCAGAATCTTCTCCTTGGATCCTTACTCTGAGCAATACAGCAGCTGCCAAGAGTGGAAGTTTAGAGTCAGACCTAAGTTCAAATCTTCTCTCTCCCTAAATTAATCTTATGACTCAACTTTGTCATCTATAAAACAAGAAACCCTTCACTTACCTTGTAAAGTATTAGGGTTAAATGAGATAATACATGTAAAGTGTTTAAAAAAGCATTTAGTTTGAAAAAAACTCAACATATAAAAGTTCTTAATATTTAGGTTGACCTTATATCCAGGTTTGCTTAAGACAGTCAGTTTACACTTGCTGTTGCAGTGTATTAATACCATCCCCTCTCTCCACAGCATCCTGTTTCAAAAAGGTAAATTATATGGTCACAGAATTAATTTGACAAAAGTAAGTCCAACTAAGCCCACCAGCCACAACTAGAGTCTGTGCGCCTCAACAAAAGATCCTGCATGATGCAACTAAGACCCAAAGCAGCCAAATAAATAAAGCTAAAAAAAAAAAAAAAATTAAAAAAGTAAAAAAAAAAAAAATCAATCTCAATTCCAGTTGCTGATTAGTTGTTTTTAAAGTCAAGAAAAGGGACTTCCCAAGTGGTCCAGTGACTTAAGACGAAAACTCCAGGCTCCCAATGCAGGGGGCTGGGGTTCCATCCCTGGTTAGAGAACTAGACCCCACATGCCAAAACTAAAAGATCCTGCATGCCACAATGAAGACCGAAGATCCCGCGTGCCACAACTACACCCGGCAGAGCCAAATCAGTATTTCCTCCTTTTTTTTTTAAAAGTGAAGAACAGAAACTTTAATAGGTTTAAAACATAGTATTCTCTCTGCGTTCTAAACAAACCCATGTGGGCTAAGAAGTAAAGAATGTTTAAATATTACGAAATTGGTGATACATTTAAAAGACAGCCAAAGCCCAAGACTCTTTGTAAAATCTAAAAGGAAAGAACTGCAACTACTCTGAGGCCCCAACTATCTTATGCAGAAGTAATGCTGAGAAAAACATGAAAAAAACAAACTAAATCAAGGCTCTCCAACAGAACTTTCTGAGATCAGGAAAATATTCCATATCTATGCTACTCAAAAAGGCAGCCACCAGTCACACTGCTGCTATTGACCACCTGAAATACGGCTACTATGAAAACCATACTATCTATTTAATTTTAATTTACTCAAAGTTAGCTAGCCACACGTGGCTACTGGCTACCGAAATGGACTGTGCAGATCTAGACCGAAGATCACTTTTTTCCAAAAGAATTCTAAAGCTCAGTACATACTTAAAAACAAACAATGACTAAGAAGGAAACCTTTTTGAACAGAACAGAACTATCAGTTCTGGGCACTTTTCTACACATGGTATCAACAAATATGGTTCTCCAATCAACATCTCTTGTTCTACCTAGCATTCCACTGTATAAACAGACTAGAATATAAGCAGTTCCCTGGTGTTGCATATTTAGGTTGCTTACAATTTTTCACTTAAATAACACTGCAATGATTATCCTCATCTTTAAGGATGTGTCCAATTATTTCCTTAAGATATATTCCTAAAAGTACAGATACATTCTGCTGTTCTCCTGAAAGGCTACAGCAACTTACATTGCTACCAGCAGTACTTGAGAAATGTCCATTTCCCCACATCCTCACCAACAATAATTATCATGTTGTTTATCAAGACAGAAATCTGAGGGTAAAAAATGTTATCTCCTTGTTGATTTATTTAATCTGTACCTCTTATTTTCATGTGATTTATTTTGTCAAAATAATGTAATTTTCAAAATGGTTAGCCAATTGTTCCAGAACTTTTTATTGAATAATTGAGCTGTCCTTCCCACACCATCCTGAAACACTAACTTCATCATACACTCAGCACATATGCTATCAGCTGAGGGCTCTGGGTGGGTCTCACTATTCTTTCAAGTTTAAGTTTTTTCCAAACAGCTAACAAGAAATCCATCTTCTGTACAATAAAGTTAATTTATTGAATCCCCACTATATGCTCTGGCACTGGGCTAACCATCTAGCCATCACAATAATCCTTGTTGGAGGTAAATAAGACATTTCCATTTTCATTTGAAACTGAACAGATACTGAAGGGTTAAGCACCCTGCCCCAGTCCCAGTTTAATAAATAAAAAACCACAAAAGAAACTTCTGTAAGAATCAAGGACTTCCATTCATCATACATTCATCTGATAAAACCAAGGCAGCTGGGTACCAGAGATCACCTACCTCCATGAGCATGCCCTACTAAATGAACATTGCAGCCGAAAATATTCTGCTGTAAGTGGAATAGAAAATATTCCTTACCAAACTACTTTCATCCTGTATGTATCCTCCAATACTAAACAGCCTCCACAGCAAAAAAGAAAATAAGCCAACAATCAACACATTTTCTTCCTCATTCTCTACTGCCATTCCACATGACACTACATTCAAGTCCACTAGAATCCCCTCGATGGCTGAATGATGAAACAATTCGTGCTTGCTAAAGGTAAAAGGTCAAATGTGACAAAGAAGCCCAAATGTGACAAGTAAGACAAAAAAGGTCACATGTGACAAATGAGGCCGAAAGAGAAATAAAGAGAAGAGGTAAGCTAAGCTCTACATAGTGAACAAAGACAAAGCATTCGCCATCAACTGGAGAATCAACATATTACCCTCCAATTTCCCAGGAAAACGAGAGGAATATTACAACTTGCAATTTAAGTCCATCTGAAGTAAGGCTTTAAGCATAAGCTTTCATAATAAACCAAAGACGTTTATCTCTACCTCCTCCACATCCCTTATGCTTACCTTAACTATTCAGAAATATATGGAAACTGTAACCACTAGTCTAAATAAATGGCACTGAAGTAAACTTTCTCTTTCTACAGTACACATTTTTGCAATGTCGATTTTTATCAACAAGAACCTATCTATAAGCAGAGAAAACAAAAATGAAGACGACTACCTGCCCCACCAAGGGTTTGCAGGCTGCACCTTGCTTAACTAAACCCTGGAGTAGGGGTAAGAGAGCTTCAGGGAACTCGATAGATTTTATCTTTATAACAGAACTGGCAAGCAGAAGCCCAAAGTACAAAGTATCAACTCAGTACCTCTAAAATGGGGGTGGGCTATTCAGAGCATGGTCAGCTAAGCCTCTTTCTCTCATAACGCCTGAGGTACCTCCCGTCCAACCTATACTTGGCTAACTTTACCAAAAATTGAAGAAAAATAATCATTATCACAACATACTGATAGTTAATTCAGTTTTACAGAAGAGCCTTTATACGATGAGTGTTGAATATAAATTTTTATAAATCACCTTTACAACTAATATACAATACACGTACACATTTTAAGGGTACAGTTCAGTGAGTTTTGACAAAATATACCACCACAAAATAAACACCACCCCAACTCAATGAAAGAATACTTTCATCATTCTGTGAAGTACCCTTCTGCCCCTTTGCAATCTCCTCACCTATCACCAGAAGGCAATGGCACCCTACTCAGAACTTTTGCCTGGAAAATCCCATGGACAGAGGAGCCTGGTAGGCTGCAGACCATGGGGTCGCTAAGAGTCGGACACGACTGAGCGACTTCACTTTCACTTTTCACTTTCATGCATTGGAGAAGGAAATGGCAACCCACTCCAGTGTTCTTGCCTGGAGAATCCCAGGGACGGGGAAGCCTGGTGGGGTCTATGGGGTCGCACAGAGTCGGACTGGAGTGACTTAGCAGCAGCAGCACCTATCATCATACATATTAACATAATCTAAGTAAGCTAAAAGGGGACGACAGAGGATGAGATGGCTGGATGGCATCACTGACTCGATGGACATGAATCTGAGTGAACTCTGGGAGTTGGTGATGGACAGGGAGGCCTGGCGTGCTGCAATTCATGGGGTTGCAAAGAATCGGACACGACTGAGCGACTGAACTGAACTGAAGTAAGCTAGAACTTGATAGCGGGAGCACTTTCAGAGACTTCCAGTTAGCCATCAATTTATTCCCATTTTAACTCATCTTCTCTCTCAATATTTACTAAGCCTCTTCTATTTAACAGAGAATGCAGAGAATGTCTTGGTGTGGGGATTCAGCAGTGAATCGAACAAATCCCTGCTCCACTACCTAAAGAGGTAAAGATACAGTAGATGAAAAATAAATAATATAATGTTCCATAGTAATGAAAGTTGGATAGTGTTTGATGAGCGGAGTACCATTATTGATAGGGTCATCAAGGAAAGCCTCTATCAGAACCCTTTCCAATGGGAAACACGTATACAAAGAAACATCAAAACTGCCAAAAAGGGACTTCCTTAGTGGTCCAGTAGTTAAGATTCTGCACTTCCACTGCAGGGGGTGTGGGTTCGATCCCTGTCAGGGAACTAAGATCCCATATCCTGCATGCTCTGGAGCCACACTTTATTGTATCTGAAACAATAATTTTTTCTATTAAAAAATTTGCCCATTCTTGTCTTTTATTGAACAACCCATTCTGGCACCTGACCAACTTCCTGAATCTTCATTTTTAAAGTTTTTTTCTGATAGCCCATAGTCTGGGAGCCAAAGGTTTTAGTCAAGACTCTAGAACACATCCTTCAGATACAAGGGGACCATCTTTTGGGAAGCCCTAATACAATGCAGAGTCCTGCAGTGAAGAAATCTCTAGGGTACCTTCACAAAGCACTCTATGACTTCCTCTATCAATCCTTTATGTATCCTGCCCTTTTTATTAAATTAAGAGAAAAAGAAAACTGAGTTATTAACCTCTCCAAAAAAACACAGATTACTGAAAGCAAAGTTGACAGACTTCATAAATGCACATATTAAATATACACACACACTTTTGCCTCAAAACAGGAGCCAAAAGTCTTCTAATTAGACATTCAGCAACTTCTCTTCGCTTGGCTCTCTGTCTTCTGCAACAAGCCAAACTGTGCAGTTACTGCATTCCAGATGCTAAAAAGCAAATCAGGCAGAACAAAAATGAGGACACGCACACGTGCCAGCTAAAAAGGCATGGGAAGGGGGCAGATCAATGTCTTTCCTAAAAACTCTTGGGTTTCTTCAGTTTGCAAACAAAACAATTTCATATTTTGGGCCCTCCCTTCCCACAGCACTGTTCCTTCTCCCTCTTATAAAGTTAACTAAAATTTCCTTTAAGAAGAAACAAGTAAGAAATAAAGCACCAAGACAAAAAAAAAATTTTTAATGGTGCCTCAATCAAGCCTGGTGGGCAGCCATCTATGGGGTCGCACAGAGTTGGACACAACTGAAGTGACTTAGCAGCAGCAGCAACTATAAAAGATGAGTGCTGCAAACAGAAACATGGGTCCGTGGCTGCCACATCTGATTTTTCAAAGCAGCCTGAATCTACATTTTTACATGAAATCTCTCCGCTTTTTAATGTTGACAACAAGTTCAAATTTACAACACTGTATGAGCCAAACAAAACACATCTGCTGACTGGATTTAGTCCATGAGCCTTTAGTTTTAAATCTCTGCCGTAAAAAGAAAAATACGTGGTTCTTTCAGCGGTAGAGCTCTAACTTACACCCTGTTTCCAATAACACACTATCATCTGAAAAATACACTACAAAATATATGAATATACATCTGAAACCCCTGTTAGAAGGAAACCAAGAAGAAAACGATCTCACTCTTCACACACTAAGGTGCTCCATTTCTACCACTAAAATAGGAACTGCAAACAAAACTCCATAAAAAAAAGGGACTTCCCTGGCAGTCCAGTAAGCGTGCTCCCCACGGAGGGAGCATGGGTTCAGTCTCTGGTTAGGGAATTAAGGTCCCACAAGCTGCACAGCAGGGCTTTGCCTGTGGCTCAGTGGTAAGGATTCACCTGCAATGCAGGAGACACAGGAGGCTTGGGTTCAATGCCTGGGTTAGGAAGATCCCCTGGAGGAGGGCATGGCAACCTGCTCCAGTTTTCTTCCTTGGAGAATCCCATGGACAGAGTCTGGCGGGCTACAGTCCATAGCGTCACAAGAGCTGGACACAACTGAAGCCACTTAGCACACACGCACCCATGCTACATACACAGTGCAACCAAAGACATTAAGACTGGGGTCGGCGGGGGGACCAACAGAAGAAAATAGTAGGAATGAATATGGATTTCTGTGAAACTGAGCTTATTCAGTTCAGCTTCCTCAGTATGTGCATCAGCCCATTAACTCCTAGACAAAAAGAAACTAAAAGCTGATTTTTCTATGGCATGGCATTTAACTCTGATTTGAAACAAACAACAACAACAAAAGAGTTCCTGGAGAAAGTCAATCTTTTAGACACGTACCCACGACTCTTAACTTTCTTGGTAAGCTGTGAGCAAATTGCTTTTTTATGGGTTATAAACCTGCATTACAGACTCTAGAGAACTGGTTCTTAAACTCAGACTCAATGAATGATGGAACGTAGTGAATCCTTGAGAAAATGCACTCCCTCACAAAAATTTTCGAGTCCATGAGCCCCCTGTAGTCCATGGACCACTAAGAATGTGTTTCTCTAGAGAAAATTAAAAGAACAGAATGAATCCCTTTGCTTCTCCCCACCAATGCACTTTCTCTTTCCACTCCCCCTCTCAACTTCAGTCAACTATCACCTCCAGGCAAAATCAATACAATAACCTCATAACTGATGGTCCCCCACAATCCAGTTTCCACATCCCTGATTTTAAAATGTAAATCAGAAGGCTTCAACAGCTTCCCTAAACAATCTTAGCTCTCCAGCTCTTTAACCACTTTCCTCACTGAAAAGAGGCCAAAGCACACTAAACTCTTCCCATCTTCTAGTTTGGGCACTACCTGGAATGCCTGCCTTGACACCCTACTCTTACCAAAAAGAATTTCTCTGACCACCCTTAGGTCTCTCTTTTTTTATTGTCTATCGATTTCCCTGCATGGTACCTCCACATCACTTTTCTCAATTTGTAATTTATTTGCTCAACTGTTGTGATTTCCCCCACTACCCTGTAGGTTCCCAATATGCAAGACCCCTTCTGCCTCATATCCCCTTGTACTCCCAGAGCCTAGCAGAGGGGCCTGCGGATGGCAGGTTCGCAAGCACTGTTTATTTGATCAATCAAATATTGAATTAGTCTTAAGATATTTACAGAATGAGGGTGTGAAGCAACCCACCAAAATCTAATCTTTGAGAGCACAGTATATCTAATTTATTTTTAATTGGAAAATAATTACAACACTGTGTCGGTTTCTGCCACACATCTACATGAATCAGCCATAGGTATGTGTATATCCCCTTCCTTTTGAACCTCCCTCCCACCAGAAAGAACAAGATTAACCACACTCCTTCAATCTAGGTTGTCACTTGGCCCAAGAGAAGCAGGGTAACACCTCAAGATTCTTGGTGGTTAAGTTTAACTATTCACAAAAATTAATAAAGCTTAGGTCCTACGCTCTCAGGCAGCCTCACCCCACCTCACCTCGGTGCTAATCTCAGAAACACTGCACGCTTCCTCCCTCTAATTTCTCAATTACAATACAGGACGCTCTGTAATCCATAATTTCACTGGTTATGCCAAATTCGAAAAGTATCTGGACCACCTACGCTAGTAAAGAAATATGCTAGGAAACTACTACTACTTCTGCTGCTAACATGACTATTACCACCACCACCGCTAGAACTGGACTGTATATTGTATGAAGACTAAAAACATCAGTCTGCAAAACCAGAGATCTTTCACTGGTGCAAGGAGACTTAAAACACAAAAAGATGGAACTGCACTAAATACAAAGTCTTTTAGTTAAAAAACAGTTCCTTACAGAAACTTCACCTCGTCTACAAAATACAGTCAAGCCTAAATGGCAGCAGGGGAGGAAAAAAAAAAAAAGTTTTTTTATATTGCTAAACTGCGTACACTGCTTCACAAACTTCCCAGCAGAGAACAAACTAAGCCCAATTTGTTCCACAGGTTGTTCATGGTAGCAGCCAGCTCTGGCTCTTTAGCAGGCTTCTACATAATGATACAGGCTGTCTAGATAACAGGACAGGCTACAAAAGACGGTACAGCCACTAAAGAGAAAAGGAAGCGCCACTTGAACGCGAAAAACAAAATGACAGTGTGATGTATGTCTCGCCACTCTGGGCCTACACGTATAAATCCTGAGAGATGATAATGATAATAGTACTTAATTCTCGGTAGGTAATAAGCTAAGCGGTTTTCAATTTACCTCATTTCATCTTCACAGTAACCCTACAAAGTGATCAGCGTTACTCTTCGCTATTTTGCAGATTAAGAAAACTGAGGCTCCTGCAAGTGAAGCCCCTCGACCAGAAAGCAAAAGCTAGCAGAGCCAAAACTTGAACCAGGGCAGCTGGCTCCAGGTTCCTTCTGTTATGCTGCCACCAAAAGCCCCATCGTCTCTCCCAGGCCAGGCTCCACCACACTCTGCGGCTTTTCCTTCAATCCAATTAACAATCTCCTGGTAAACACTCAACTAACACGGATGGCTTCCAACTTCTGGGCACGAGTGCTACTCGCCAGTTTCTGCTGCGATTACTTCACCCCTCAGACTTCGAAAGGCAAAGAGAAGGATTGATAAAAGTTGCTTGGGAGCTAAAGGAGGCCAAGGAAATTACCTTAAAGCGGAACACACGCCAATTACCACAGGAACGCAGGTCGACCTCACCTCCAACCCAAGAGAAACGAAAGTGGACGCATATATGTTCCCGTGACTGATAATTTGGACTATGCCTCCGCCGGCCACCAGGCCGAAAAGAACGGGAGAGGTACCAACACCAGCCACATGCGCCCTAAGAAAAGGCAGATCCAGGCCAATAGAGATGGCGGGGGCGGGGGGGGGGCACTCAAGAGTTCCGGGAAAAATCCAAATAACAGGGTTCACCCCTAAAGGGGTGAGTGATTAAGCAGGGAGATGGAGAAAGGGAAGGCTTTCTTACAAGAAAGAAAAAGAGAGATAGGAACCGCTCCGGAGAAAAGGCGGCCCTCAGCGTCGGGAGCTAGGCCGGAGCGAGGGGAAGCCCTGAAGGGCGGGGAGGGGGAGGAGCCGGAGCGAGCGGGGCCCTCTCTGAAGAGGCCGGGGGGCAGGCGCGGAGGAGCGACTCCGCGCCAGGCCTGCTGGAGACCCTGAGCCAGCGGCCACGGAGAAAAGAAAAAAGACGAAACGGCTGGAGTCAACTGAGCGGCCCTAACTCCCGTCAGCGTCCCTCACTCACCTGGGCCCACCGCAGCAATCGCAGCTGCAGCCTCGCAACGGCACAACCGGCCCGAATCTCGCCCCCGCCCGACAGCGCGCCCCGCGTCCCCGCTCTCGGACGGCGGCAGCCTCGGCGTTCGCCCCGCAGCCTCCTGGGAAATGTAGTCCTAGCTCCCGCCTTCCTAGCCAACTTGACAGTCTATAGGACTACGTTTCCCATAAGGCAAGGCGAACACCGGGCCCGCCGCTTTGCGTCACGCGCCAGCATGTCGGCAGTCACGTGAGCGTCTCCGTTCCATCCCCTCCCCCCGCCTGGGTGGCCTGAGGAAGAAGGAGGGAGGTGGACGGAAGGGGCGGGGGCGTTGCTGACGCCAAGGCCCCCACCATTTTGGAAGCAGCCTGGAGCGAGGGCCTGAGCCCCACCCACTCCCGGCCTGCCTTGGTCGTCGAAAAGTCTCTGAGCTGGGAATCTGCTTGTCTGGCTTTCGTCCTCTAACGTGCCACTTCTCGCTTCGTGACCTTGAGCAAATCTACCCACTCTGAGCCTCAGTTTCCTACCCTGTGAAATGAGACTAGTAATTTCTACCTCAAAGTTGTTGCGACAAAGTCAGGCACGTAAAAGCGTCTAGTGCCTTGAAAGCGAGACTAAAAATGAATTTGTTTTTGTTGTGTGTTCCTGTGGAGACCCAGAAGCCCGGTGGCAAAGCGCTCTCCAGCCTCGTTTCCGCCACCGCTGATCTCGATTCCCACCACAATGGCAGCACAAAAAGATGTTTTACAGAGAGGTCCTGTAAAGCTTGTTAAAGTGGATGCCCTCACCTGTTGAACCAGAAATTTCCCATGTGTAACTTTGAAATCTGCATTATAAACAGACCTCTCCAGTGATTCTCGTGCACATACAAGTTTGAGAACCACGGCATTTATCAGGATTTTTGCACAGGCTGGTTTGCGCTGGAATTCCTGCCCTACTGAACTCCAACCTTTAAGCCTGAGCTCCGTATCCCCTCTTTTGTGAAGCCTTCCAAATTTACTAGCTTCTCATCTCTGTCTTCCTGCAGTACCTTTCCATCTCATAATCAAGGGCTGTGTTTGTCATCCCCACCGGACTGTGAGCTCTTTAGAACAAAGATCAGTTTTGATGGATTTCTGCATCCCCAGGGCAAAGTAAACAAACAACGTGGGGAAAAAAAATATTGAAGGAATATGTTCAGCCTGTGAGAAAAACTCACCAGGCTCAACTCAAATATGGTGCCCTCACCCCTTACTGGCCCCAGGAACGTTCCTCCCGCACTGCTCTTTTTTCCTTCTTTGAGCATTTCTTGTAGGCTGCTTTCTGGGTAGTGCTTCTCGAAAGGATCTGATGCAATGTCATTTTCAATTCACAGATTCTAAGTTTCTACTGTAAGGTTAAGCCTGGTGCAAAATACTAGGAACACAGCGGTAAATTGCTGCTAAGTCGCTTCAGTCGTGTCCGACTCTGTGCGACCCCATAGACGGCAGCCCACCAGGCTCCCCCGTCCCTGGGATTCTCCAGGCAAGAACACTGGAGTGGATTGCCATTTCCTTCTCCAGTGCATGAAAGTGAAAAGTGAAAGTGAAGTCGCTCAGTCGTGTCCGACTCTTAGCGACCCCATGGACTGCAGCCCACCAGACTCCTGCGTCCATGGGATTTTCTAGGCAAGAAAGACACAAAATACATAGTCATTCCTCTTGGTTTCCAAAACACCTCTGCTGGATCTCATCTCGCTCCTACCTCTGCCCCTTCCTTGGCCCAGAAACTTACCTCACAGTTCCAGCCTCCTCTTCCTCTTCTTCTCATTCAACCTCTCTCCCTGAGTGACTTCTCTCCTTAAGTGATCTGGCACACTCAGGTAGCTTTTACAGCTCTTCTATGCATTTTTACTCCCTTATCGACGTCTTAGCATCAACTCAGTTCCAGATGTTTGAGAGTCACCATACACTGTTATCTCAAACTGAACCTGCTGAAAACTGAACTTTTTTCAAAAAAAAAAAAAGCATTACCTAGTTAATTGTGCAGTTAATTGTTAACAGATTTGTATTCTCCACTAAGCTTGGGGCTCCTCACAAGGAAATGAATAGGGACTTCCCTGGTGATCCAGTGGCTAAGATCCTGAGGTCCCAATGGAGGGGTTCCAGGTTCAATCCCTGGTCAGGGAACTGGGTCCCACATGTTGCAACTAAGAGCCAGCAGCCAAATAAATACTTTTTTTTTTTTAAAGGAAAGGAGCACCTTATGACTCCATTCATTTACTGAGCACCTACTATGGGCCAGGCCCTGTGCTAGAAGCTAAGGAGGAAATAGTAAACAAAATAAATGTGGTCCCAGGACTTCCCTGGTGTTCCAGTGATTAGGAATCCACCTGCCAATGCAGAGGATATGGGTTTGATCCCTGCTTCTGGAGGGTCCTGTATGCCATGGGGCAGCTAAGCCTGTGCACCACAACTACTGAAGCCTGCTCACCTACAGCCCATGCTCTGTGACGAGAAGCCACCACAATGAGAAGTCTGAGCACTGCAAAGAAGAGTAACCCACACTCCTCACAACTAGAGAAAGCCCAGGGGCAGTAGGGGAAGACCCAGCACAGTCAAAAATAAAGTAAATAAACAATCTTAAAAAAAAAGTCAACTTCCAGTGCAAGGACATGTGTCATACCCTTCTCCTCCTGCCTGGTCAGGCAACTAAGATCCCACATGCCTCGTGGCCATCTCTGCAACAAGAGAAGCCCATGAACCGAAACAAAAACCTAGCCAAAAAAAGAACATATATATATATATATGGTCCCTGTCTTCACAGAGCTTACTTCTAACTGGAAAGCAACATTAAGAAGTCTATCACATGGATAATTAATTACTACTTGTGATAAGGGCAACACAGGAAAGTAGATGAGATATATGTATCTCATGGACTAGGATAGGGGTTGGCAAACTACGGCCTACGGGCCAATTCTAGCCCACCCCTGTTTTTCTATGGCCAGAAGCTAAGAATTGTTTTTACATTTCTAAATGGTTAGAAAAATCAAAAGAATACTAATATTCCATGACACATGGAAAGTATATACAAAACTCAAAGTTCAGCATCAGGAAATTCATTTATGTATTTTCTATAGCTACTATGACCCTGAGATGCTCTGTTACCTGCAAAGCCTTTAATATTACCTGCTCCTTACTGAAAAAGTTTGCAGATTCTTGACATAGAATCCAGAGGTCCTGACCTAGGCTTAACGGTCAGAGGAGGCTTCCCTAATGAACTGACTGATAAACTTATGGTTAACGAGGTAGAGAATGGGAAAGAGCATTCCAGACAGAAGAAACAACACATAGGAAAGCCCTATGGCCTGAAGGAACTTGGCACATTCTAAAAATTGTTAGGCCCACCATTGACTCTGGAGCGTAACAGGAACTAAAGCACAGTGAGCCTAGCGAGGTCGTCAGGATCTAGATCCTGCTGGGTCTGATAGTCCGGGTTGAGAATATTGGATTTTACTCTGAGAGCAGTGGGAAGCCATTGAAAGGTATATAAGCTTGGGAGGGATTCCGATTTCCTTTTTCAAAGGATTGGATAAAGGACATCCCTGGTGATCCAGAGGTTTTCCCAGGTGGCCCAGTGGTAAAGAATCTGCCTGATAATGCAGGAGACACAACAGATGTAGGTTCAATCCCTGGGTTGGGAAGATCCCCTGGAGGAGGACGTGGCAACATATTCCAATATTTTTGCCTGGAAAATCTAATGGGCAGAGGAGCCTGGTAGGCTACAATCCACAGGGTTGCAAAGAGTTGGGCACGTTGAGCATGTATGCACTCCTGGTGGTCCAGTGGTTAAGAATCTACCTTCCAATTCAGGGAACACAGGTTTAATTCCTGGTCCGAGAACTATTAATAAGATCCCACAAGCTACAGAGCAACTGAGCTCTTGTCCACAACTAGAGAGAAGCCTGAGTGCCACAACTAAGACACGATGCAGCCATAAATAAATAAATGTTTGTAAATAAAGATTAAATAAATTTCCTAAACAATTAAATAAAGTTCCTATTCTAAAGGATTATTCAGCATGAGAATGGATTAGGGCTAACTAGAATACAAGTGGAGAAACCAATTAGGAAGTTATACCACCATAGTTAAAATGAGAAGACACAGTGGCTTGATCTTGTCTGTTTTCATTGGGGATGAAAAAACAGTAAGCAGATTCAAAAGATACTTAGGAGATTAAATCTACTGGTCCTGATGATTAGATGAAAGAGGGAGAAAAGGAGTCAAGGTTGACCCCTGGGTTTCTGGCATGAGCAGCTGTGTGGATGAATCCGGCATGAGCAGCTGTGTGGATGAATGTACTATTACTGTCTCACTACCCCACACTGCTTGTACAAATCTCCCCACATTCATCAGGATGTCCTGAAATCATTCATTACATGCCTATGTCTTCCACAGAGAGCCATCTCCTAGAAGGCAACAATGAGCTTGTTCTTTGTCTTCTGAGGGCCCTGCAGTGAGCTAGGCATAGAATTGGGAGCAGTAAATGTGTGTGAACGTTTCTCAGTTCTTATTTCTCTGTTTCTTACAGGAGACATCCATCCTTCTGACTGCTCAGAAGGAACAGTTAAAAATTAAAAATCTCAGAGGAACGCTGGCTTCCTCTTTCTACCTCACCCACCTTATGGCATCAGTCATAAAGTCTAATATATTCTGTCCCTTTTGAACTGTGGTGTTGGAGAAGACTCTTGAGAGTCCTTTGGACTGTAAGGAAATCAAGCCAGTCAATCCTAAAGGAAATCAGTCCTGAATATTCACTGGAAGGCCTGACGCTGAAGCTAAAGTTGCAAGAGACACAGGTTCTCCAGCATTCATTGGCCACCTGATGTGAACAGCCGACTCATTAGAAAAGACCCTGATGCTGGGAAAGATTGAAGGCAGGAGGAGAAGTGTATGACAGTGGACGAGATGGTTAGATGGCACCACTGACTCAATGGACATGAGTATGAGCAAGCTCCAGGAGACGGTGAAGGACAGGGAAGCCTGGTGTGCTGCAGTCCATTGAGTCACAAAGACTCTGACACAACTGAGCAACTGAACAAAACAAAGAACATCTGGTGAATTTCCTAGTGCCCTGTTTCAGGCCTTCACATGTCTTAGTTAAAAAACATTAATTTATTTGGCTGCTCCAGGTCTTAGTTGCGGCACTTGGGATTTTTTTCCTTTTTCTTAGTTTTGGCAGGTGGGATCTAGTTCCCTGACCAGGGATTGAACCTGGGCCCCCTGCATTGGGAGCATGAAGTCTTAATCACCATCAGGGAAGTCCAGGCCATTACTTGTCTCATATGCCAAGCCTCTTCAGTCCTGTCTGACTCTGCAACCCTATGGACTATAGTCTGCCAGGTTCCTTTGTCCATGGGATTCTCCAGGCAAGAATACTAGAGTGGGTTGCCAATTACTGGAGTGAGTTGCCATTTCCTATTCTAGGGGATCTTCCTGACCCAGGGATCAAACCCATGTCATTTGCATCTCCTGCATTGGCAAGGCAGGTTCTTTACCACTTGGGGAAGCTCAAGTGAAAATCAATCAGTAATGTCTGACTCTTTGCAATCCCAAGGACTGGAGCCTACCAGGCTCCTCTGTCCATGGAATTCTCTAGGCAAGAATACTGGAATGAGTAGCCATTCCCTTCTCCAGGGAATGTTCCTGACCCAGGGATCAGACCCAGGTCCCCTGCCTTGCAGGCAGATTCTTTACTGTCTAAGCCATCAGGGAAGACTTTACATGGCTTAGCACTTGTAAAGTGATTAGAATGGTGTCTGGGCCAGAGTAAAGGGTGTATAAGTGTTGGCTAAGGACTCTTCCCCAATCTCCCTGCCTCCTGCCTCTTTCCACTCAGGTCTTCCTGCAGAAGGTAGTCAGCATGCTGTCTCTCAAGGACAGCTCTATTCAAGCCATTCCCTAGCTCCAGTGCTCTCAAGACCAAATCCTAAATCCTCAATTTGCTCTACAAGGGCCCACATGGTCTAATCTGACCAGCTTCCCAGCTTGACCTTCAAAAGCATTCCATTGCCACTGGGAAGAAGGGCAAGCTCAGGGCCTTGCACCGTCTGGCCTCAATGTCTTCACCAGCCTCAGCTCTTCCGTGCAAAATGCTCCAGTCATGTGTGCTCATCTTGCCCATACACTGGGTTTCCTGCCTCTTCCTGCCAGCTTATGCCCTTCCTCCCCAATGGCCCCAGCTATCAAAGTCTTCCCTTGTCAGTTCAGTGTCCCTTTCCGTCAGGACTACCCCACTTCTACTCCGCATTTATTAGCTCCTACCTTACATTGTGGTTTCTGCACATCTCATTCCTTCATTCCCTGGGAGCAAATAGATTGGCCATCTATTGCTGTGCCTGCTCAGCATCTTTCCAGTCCTCCTTTCCAGTAACAGCACTCTGATAATCCTCTGAGATGACTTCACTCTCCCACTCTGGCTCCAGGGTGGGCAGGTGACTCTGGCTGATCAGTACATTTCATTCCTTTGGCCACAGTGATCGGCAGGTGACTGAAATCTGTCTAGCGGCTGGGGTAGGGAGTCATCAGGCTGAGACGTATGCTAGAACACTGGGAAAAGGGCCCTCTCTCTCTTCTGGGGTTGCTAAACTACAAGAGTAGCAGAGCCTGGACTTGTTACTAGTCATCTTTGTCATTATTTGAAGAGAGCCTTCTTGAAAGTGAAGTCAACAGAGTTGAAGAGCAGAGCCAAGAGTTGAGAAAGACAGATTCTCAGCTCTTCCGGTTTGAGCTCTTGGATTCAAAAGAACCTGAGATTAGCATCACCTCAACTTTTCCATTCATGAGCCAATAAATGAATTTGTTTGAAATGAGTATCTATCACTGCTTTTATTTATTTATTTGGTGGCACCAGGTCTTAGTTGCAACAGGTGAAATCTTTGGTTGCAGCAAGCAAACTCTTTAGTAGAAAATCTAGTTCCCCGACCAGGGATTGAACCTGGTCCCTCTGCATTGGCCGCATGGAGTCTTAGCCAGTGGACCACCAGGGAAGTCCTGAGTATCTGTCACTTCTAACGTTGGAGTCCTGAGTAGCAGACTGAAGCTGATGGGGATATCTGTTGTGTTCAAGAGATTTTCAGAGAAGGAAGATGGGAAGGGGAATCAGAAGAGACTGGGACCAGTACCAATGTGTGACCCTTTAAGTTTGAAGGTCTACCTGTGGGAAACAGGAGCAGATATCTTTGCTGTCGCTCAGACCAACCAAACTGCCTTCACCTCCATCTCTGTTTTGCAGGAGAACCAAACCAAACATTCTGACCGAGGTAGCAGTTGCTTGTTTTCCTGATGATCATCGGCCAAGAGGAGGCTTTTCATGTATGAGCTTAAGCAGGAGGTGGTTACTCCTTAGCCAGTTGGCTTGCATCTACCATCAGAGAGTACTCTAATCCAATGGTTCCCAAACTTGCCTGCACATTGGAATCACCTTGGAATATTTTAAAAATTCCAACACCCAGACCATGTCCCACACCTAGTAAATCACAGTCTCTGGGGTGGGACACAGACATCACTACTTTCAAAGTTTATACAGGTGATTCCAACATGAGACAAGTTGGGGAACTAAAGGCCCCATATAACTGTTTCCAAGGCTTACACTTCTTATAGAAAGCAGAGATTCTCCACCAAGTTGACATTAGGTCACTGGGGATTTTCTTTTTTTTTAATGTCCATGTCTGGGCCCCACCTTTCAGAAATTCTGATTCAGTTGGTTTGGGGTAGGACCTCAATACTGGCTGCTATAGACTAAATGTTTTTCACCACTCCAAATTCATATATTGATATCTGATTAACCCTCGATGACTTGGAATCTTTGGGAGGTGATTAGGCCATAAAGGTGGTGCCCTCATGAATGGGATTAGTGCCTTTACAAAAGCGAGAACTCCTACCCCCACTCCCATTCACCTTTCTCATTCACATGCTCTTCCCCTAAGGAGAAGAAATGTTTTGTGGGATGGATGAGACTGAGAGAAACTTCAACAAGCAATTAAGACTCCGCTCCCCTCCCTTTTCAGACCTTCCTGTTCCCATCCTTCTTGTGGTGAACATATGGCCAGGGTGCCATCAGATTTCTAAAGGCAAATCTGGAGATCCACCTCCCTGACCCCACTTTCAGGGTTGGTCCAACGATTGGGTAGCTCTGTCTGTCCTGCTCAGACTCTCCCTGGATGAGGCTTCCTTGGGTGGTCTCCCAAGGTCTAGACATGGGAGGGGAAATTTTCTGAGCTTAGATTCAAATAGCAGCAATTAGCAATAAAGCTGATTTGGCTCTCCATCCTGCTGCCTTGATTGGCCTGGTCTGAACTTTGGGTTTAGGGTGTATATGTGTGTGTATCACTCTCACACCCCAGAACTAGCATTTTGTACCAGCTTCAGTTCTGGCTTTCTCATGGACCTGGACTGCACTGTGTCCTGTGACCTCTGTATATTCCCCCAGCACAGAGACTGCCACAGAAGTTCTCAATATATTAAATATGTAAAACAGACTCAGGTCTTAACTGAATTCCTACCCCATCTATGAGATAGTAAAGGATACAGAAGATACAAATAGGACATAGTATGATCCCTCCTCTCAGGAGTCTCCAGTGACCAGCAGCCTCCGAGGAGCAGGGAAGACTTCCCAAAAGAGGAGGCATTTGATCTGGTTCTTGAAGGATGGAAGGGTGTCATAGGAAAAGTGGGAAGGTGCAGAGATATGAAAGGTTCATTTTAAGGGATTTCCCTGGCAGTCCAGTGATTAAGATTCCAAGCTCCCGGTGCAGGCAACATTTATTCCGTATCCCTGGTCGGGGAATCCCTGCTGCAAGGCGAGGCCAAAAAAGAAAGAAAGGATCATTTAAGGGAATATTGAATACTGTTGGAAGGGCTGTTTTGGTTGATAGCCCCACCCCATCCCCTGCCCCATGCACACCTTCCATGTAAACAGGCTTCCACTTCCGTCCTCCTCAATCCACTGGTCCTTGAGCAGATCAAGGACGGAGACAGACACATAAAGCAGGAACCAGTACCAGACACAGAAGGAAAAGAGGCTCCTAAATGTTCACTTGGGACAAAATCCACCCCTGCCGCCCAGCCCAGTTAAGAACCACTGAGCTAGACAAAAGATAAAACAGCAGCTGTTTCAAAAAAGCAGGTCTTAGAAATAAAAAGGAGCTTTCCCAGTGGCTCTGTGGTAAAGAATCCGTCTGCAATGTAGGAGCTGCTGGAGATGCAGGTTTGATTCAAGGTTAGGAAGATCCCCTGTAGGAGAGCATGGCAACCTACTCCATTATTCTTGCCTGGAGAATCCCATGGACAGAGGAACATGGCAGGCCACAGTCCATAGGGTCGCAGAATCGGACACAACTAAAGCAACTGAGCATAAACACTCTGAAATGAAATAAAATGTTCCAGGGAAGGAGGACTAAGTCCCCTCTTCTGAAGCACCTTAGGGGAGAAAGGTCGCTGTGGTTTAGGCTTCTGCTTCTGATGCAAGAGGGGACTGGAGAGGCAGCTTCTAAGGTCATGGTCAATAAGAGAGTCCGAAATGCAGTACTTGGATGCAATCTCAAAAACGACAGAATGATCTCTGTCCATTTCCAAAGCAAACCATTCAGTATCACAGTAATCCAAGTCTATGCCCCAACCAGTAATGCTGAAGAAGCTGAAGTTGAACGGTTCTATGAAGACCTACAAGACCTTTTAGAACTAACATCCAAAAAAGATGTCCTTTTCATTATAGGGGACTGGAATGCAAAAGTAGGAAGTCAAGAAACACCTGGAGTAACAGGCAAATTTGGCCTTGGAATACGGAATGAAGCAGGGCAAAGACTAATAGAGTTTTGCCAAGAAAATGCACTGGTCATAGCAAACACCCTCTTCCAACAACACAAGAGAAGACTCTACACATGGACATCACCAGATGGTCAACACCGAAATCAGATTGATTATATTCTTTGCAGCCAAAGATGGAGAAGCTCTATACAATCAACAAAAACAAGACCGGGACCTGACTATGGCTCAGATCATGAACTCCTTATTGCCAAATTCAGACTGAAATTAAAGAAAGTAAGGAAAACCACTAGACCATTCAGGTATGACCTAAATCAAATCCCTTATGATTAAACTGTGGAAGTGAGAAATAGATTTAAGAGACTAGATCTGATAGATAGAGTGCCTGATGAACTATGGACGGAGGTTCGTGACATTGTACAGGAGACAGGGATCAAGACCATCCCCATGGAAAAGAAATGCAAAAAAGCAAAATGGCTGTCTGAGGAGGCCTTACAAATAGCTGTGAAAAGAAGAGAAGTGAAAAGCAAAGGAGAAAAGGAAAGATATAAGCATCTGAATGCAGAGTTCCAAAGAATAGCAAGAAGAGATAAGAAAGCCTTCCTCAGCGATCAATGCAAAGAAACAGAGGAAAACAACAGAATGGGAAAGACTAGAGATCTCTTCAAGAAAATTAGAGATACCAAGGGAACATTTCATGCAAAGATGGGCTCGATAAAGGACAGAAATGGTATGGACCTAACAGAAGCAGAAGATATTAAGAAGAGGTGGCAAGAATACACGGGAGAACTGTACAAAAAAGATCTTCACCAAGATAATCACGATGGTGTGATCACTCACCTAGAGCCAGACATCCTGGAATGTGAAGTCAGGTGGGCCTTAGAAAGCATCACTACGAACAAGGCTAGTGGAGGTGATGGAATTCCAGTTGAGCTGTTTCAAATCCTGAAAGATGATGCTGTGAAAGTGCTGCACTCAATATGCCAGCAAATTTGGAAAACTCAGCAGTGGCCACAGGACTGGAAACGGTCAGTTTTCATTCCAATCCCAAAGAAAGGCAATGCCAAAGAATGCTCAAACTACTGCACAATTGCACTCATCTCACATGCTAGTAAAGTAATGCTCAAAATTCTTCCAGCCAGGCTTCAGCAATATGTGAACCGTGAACTTCCTGATGTTCAAGCTGGTTTTAGAAAAGGCAGAGGAACCAGTGATTAAATTGCCAACATCCGCTGGATCATGGAAAAAGCAAGAGAGTTCCGGAAAAACATCTATTTCTGCTTTATTGACTATGCCAAAGCCTTTGACTGTGTGGATCACAATAAACTGTGGAAAATTCTGAGAGAGATGGGAATACAGACCACCTGACCTGCCTCTTGAGAAACCTATATGCAGGTCAGGAAGCAACAGTTAGAACTGGACATGGAACAATAGACTGGTTCCAAGTAGGAAAAGGAGTACATCAAGGCTGTATATTGTCACCCTGCTTATTTAACTTCTATGCAGAGTACATCATGAGAAAGGCTGGACTGGAAGAAACACAAGCTGGAATCAAGATTGCAGGGAGAAATATCAATAACCTCAGATATGCAGATGACACCACCCTTATGGCAGAAAGTGAAGAGGAACTAAAAGCCTCTTGACGAAAGTGAAAGAGGAGAGTGAAAAAGTTGGCTTAAAGCTCAACATTCAGAAAACGAAGATCATGGCATCTGGTCCCATCACTTCATGGGAAATAGATGGGGAAACAGTGTCAGACTTTATTTTGGGGGGCTCCAAAATCACTGCAGATGGTGACTGCAGCCATGAAATTAAAAGACGCTTACTCCTTGGAAGAAAAGTTATGACCAACCTAGATAGCATATTCAAAAGCAGAGACATTATTTTGCTGACTAAGGTCCGTCTAGTCAAGGCTATGGTTTTTCCAGTGGTCATGTATGGATGTGAGAGTTGGACTGTGAAGAAAGCTGAACGCCGAAGAATTGATGCTTTTGAACTGCGGTGTTGGAGAAGACTCTTGAGAGTCCCTTGGACTGCAAGGAGATCCAACCAGTCCACTCTGAAGGAGATCAGACCTGGGATTTCTTTGGAGGGAATGATGCTAAAGCTGAAACTCCAGTACTTTGGCCACCTCATGCGAAGAGTTGACTCACTGGAAAATACTCTGATGCTGGGAGGGATTGGAGGCAGGAGGAGAAGGGGACAACAGAGGATGAGATGGCTGGATGGCATCACTGACTCGATGGACGTGAGTCTGAGTGAACTCTGGGAGTTGGTGATGGACAGGGAGGCCTGGCGTACTGCGATTCATGGGGTCGCAGAGTCGGACACGACTGAGTGACTGAACTGAACTGAACTGGAGACACTTCTTGTCACAGCCTGGGGGGAGGGTGGGGTGGGTGGGAAGTGGCACAACTGACATATGGTGAGTAGAGGCCAGGGATGTTGTTAAACATCCTATAATGCACAAGACCGCCCCTGAAAACAAGGTAATTCTTGATATTCCTGCCCAGAATATCAATAGTGTTGAGGCTGAGAAACTCTTCATCTTGCTTAGGGAGAAAAAGTTCAGTGAAACTAGCTTAAAATTGCCCCTGGTCTGGTCAGCAATAACTAACACAGGGGTGTTGTCTTGCAATTGATCAGCAAATTTGTGCTTGGGGAATTTCCTGCCGGTCCAGAGTTTCACTGCCAAGGGCTGAGGTTCAACACCTGCTGGGGGAACTAAGATCTCACAAGCCAAGGAGCAGCCAGAAATAATAAATACATTTGTGCTTGCTCTCCTTTCCCTGGCTCCTGTATGGGAATGGGTGAAGTTGTTTTGTGCAGGATGCTGTGGAAGGAGATAGGGGTTAGGTGGGGATAAGAGATGGGGTCACACAGTGCAGAGTACAGGCTTTCGATCTAAGTTCATATTCCAGCCCTGACTACTTCCTCAGCTGTGTTCTTTCAGGCAAGTGACTTTCCCTCTCTGGGCCTCAGTTTTCTCATCTGTAAAATAGGACAACTCTTACCTTACAAGGGCTTCCTTGGTGACTCAGCTGGTAAGGAATCCGCCTGCAATGCGGGAGACCTTGGTTCAATTCCTGGGAAGATCCCCTGGAGAAGGGAAAAGCTACCCACTCCAGTATTCTGGCTGGGGAATTCCATGGACTGTATAGTCCATGGGGTCGCAAAGAGTTGGACATGACTGAGCGACTTTCACTTCACTTACCTTACCTTACAAGGTCCAGGAAGTTGGCTGTTGCTATGACTTCATCCTGAGGTGGTAGAGAACCATTAGAAGTCTTCGAACCTGGGGGGAGGAAAATCAGCTCTGGGTAGTCGGTGGGGCAGCCAGGAAGGGAGATGATTTACTCCCATAGTGGTTTAATTCCCTCCAGGCAGGTCCAGAAGTCTCAGTCCATCTATAATCTCTCCTTTCAGGGCCTATACTCGTCCTTTGGTTTAGTTCAGTACCTTAGGGGTTTGTCCCCACTGCGGTGCTCAGACTAGGCAGCAGAAAAACACACTGAAGTCAACAATTTGCGTTTTGGACTCCTTGCAGTCCATGAGGTCTTAAAGAGTTGGACTGATTTAGCTACTGAACAACAGACTAACTCCTTGCTATGGGTAAGTTTCCTCCTCTCTGGCTGGGGGTGGGGACTGAGGCTGTCAAAGGTTGCCAGGCATCAAAAGACATCCCCCAGCCAGAACTTTTGTTTACAAGGCAAGACTCTAGCAGACAGGAAGCTGGGTTATTCCAGAGCATGGGGCTCCCAGGCTCCAGACTGGAGAGAGGAGGAAATGGGCCCTTTAGGAAAGGTTTGAAGGTTTTCCCCAGCCTGAGAAAGTGAGCAGGGCTCCGGGTGTCTTGGCTGTGACTGTTGTCTTTTCTTGAGTAATAGGGACTTTGCATCACACCCACTCTGATCTCCCAGAACCTCTGATTGGCCTGCAGAGCTTCTATTTGCTGGGGAGGGGATGTACTAGGAGTGCTGACTTGGGAGTCACAGCAAAAGATCACAGTAGCTAAGCCAAGCAGTTTCCATGAAGATAAACTGAAGTTGACTGAAGATCAAACAGTCCTGCCCTGAATGTTCTAGACTGGATAAAAACAGGAATTAAATGCTGTGCTTCAGGGGGGTGGCAGCATTATAAATACATTAAACTCTGTAAACTTACAATTAAATGCCATGTATTCATGCATTCAAAGCTTGTCACTGCCTATTTATTTTACCACATTTGGCTATTGCACGTGCTCTTGGAGTTATTCCCTTCTACATGGTGGAAATGCTGCATAATCGTGCACCGCTGCTGGCTCCTCCCAGTAACTCCTTCAGTGATGTCAGGTTGGCAGCTAGAAGTCAGCTGTGGTGGGAGTATTTACACCATGGAAATGGGCGGATGCTACAAATTTCTCCTTAAGACCACAGCCCCACCCACCCCAACATTTCCCTAAAGCCATTTGAAATCATTTTACCAGCACAACACTGGGTAGAGGACTCCCCAGACATGACTATGAATGAATTTCCCACCAGCTTGGTGGGCAGGGGGTTAGGAGCAGATAATGTGACTTAGAGAAATAAATAAATATACATGTCTGACATCTGAGTATTGTGGGTAAAATGAATACTTGCTGCAAATACCTAGTCCCTAGGACTTTCCTGGTGGTCCAGTGGCTAACACTCTGCACTCTCACTGCAGGGGGCCCAGGTTTGATCCCTGGTCTAGGAACTAGATCCCACAGGCTGAACTAAGAGTTTGAGTGAAGATCGAAGATCCTGCATGCCGCAGCTAAGACCCAGCGCAGCCAAATAAATTAAAACAAACAGAACCAAGCCCCAAATACCTAGTCCTGACATACTTGGGGACTCGTCTTTCCCTTCTCCTTTTGAGACAAGAGTGTATGCCCGCTCACAAAGCACCCCCTAGGGCACCCCAGAACACCCTGTGGCGCCTTCTGGATGGAAGAAGACCAGAAACGCCACGAGGGCGGGGACCGTGTTCACCGCTGCTTCAGCAGATCTTATCACCAGACCCCCTTCTCAGTCTCAGCAACTCTCCCAGTATCCCTGGCTTTGAAGCTAAGCAGGGCACAGTTGGGGTGCACAAGGGCTGGTTCTAGATGGGAGAACTAGAATGAGCCAGGAACCGGGAATGCCTGTCAAGCACATGATCTACCTGGGAGCAGGGAAGCTCGTTGGGGCAGTTCCTCCCCAGGGGACGTTTGGCAATGTCCAGAGACATTTTTTGTTGTCAGACTTCCAGGGGAAGGGTGCTACTGGCATTTGGTGGGCAGAGGCCAGGGATGCTGCTAAACATCCTACAATGCATGGGACAGCCCCCCCCCCACCCCCCCAGTCCCGCATCAGAGAGGATCCTGCCTCAAACACCAACAGTGCTGAGCCTGAGAAACTCTGGGACCGGAGACACAGTAGGGGAGAAACCCAGACAGGCAGGGTCTGGGAAGAAGCAGAGGAAAGGCTCGCCGCTGGCAGCCACTGACCCCTCCCTGCCCCGCAGCACCCGCTGCTGTGTGTGGCCGGTCAGCCTCGCATTCTGCGCCCGGTCCTGTTTCTCTGGTCTCTCTCTAGTGACGTCCCTGTTTGTCTCTGTTTATCTCTTGGTCTCCTTTTCTCGCTCTCAGCCGTGCCATCTGCTCTGGCTGGATCTGTGTTCTGAGTCATGAGACAAGCATTTGGCATCAGTGCTCCCTCAGCCCACACTCATCACTCCAGTTGCCGCGACCTGGGAGCTGGGCCAGGAGGTCAGGGAACCAGAGGCTATAAAGACAGAGGGTCTAAAGGGTATCGCTTTTCCCACCACCTCTCTTGTCTTTGCCCCCAGGACCCTGCTGCCTGCCTCCCTGAGGCCTAGAGCTCCAACCTGCTGTCACTCCACCCCCACCCCCAGAGCCTGTCCAAGTGGCCTTGCCCAACCTACTGATCCCTTCCTCCCCACCCTACTCTCAGCTCCTTGAATTTCCCCTCTAGCCTAGTCCAGCAGCTGTTACAAAACAACGGGGAACTAGGCAACCCCTCCCACCGGGGGCAGTAAGTGACACCAGGCTCAGGATGGCCACTGAGCCCAGTAACTTCTGCCAAGTGACCAGCCACTGGTGGCCTCTGCCCTGGCCCTGGTTTCCAGTTCCCAGGTCCCAGAGTTCAGAGCCAGGACATGGTACCCGGTGCTTGGAGCCCCTGCTCAACATCCAGGCTCAATTACCAGGACCCAGGGCCTGGTGCCAGGACTTTGAGCCCTGCCCCTCTCACTCCCCTCCCCAAGCAGACCCTGGGGGCCTGGGCTGCCGTGACCTGGCCAGCAGCGCCTAGGGTGGGTGCTATGTAGGACATGGACACAGCAGAAAACTCTATGACAATTTAAAAAATAAACTGGAGTGACTTTTAAAGTAAGAAGTATTCAAATAAAAACTTAAAAGGACTAGCAGTCTGGGCAGAGGGAAGAGAAAGACCAGGGTATGGATCAGCCGGGCTTTCCAAGTGGGGCTAATGGTAAAGAACCTGCCTGTCAAGGCAGGAGACCTAAGAGACGCGAGTTTGATCCTGGGTCAAGAAGATCCCCTGGAGGAGGGCATGGCAACCCACTCCAGTATTCTGGAGAATCCCACGGACAGAGGAGCCTGGTGGGCTAGGGTCCATAGGGTCGTAGAGAGTCGGACATGACCCAAGTGACTTAGCACGCACGCATTAGGGTTGCCACATAAAATAGAGGATGCCTAGGTAAATTTGAATTTAGGTAACAAAAAGACTTTTTAAATGTAAGAATGTTCTATGTCATATTTGAATATACTTCTAAAAAACTATTCCTTGTTTACCTGAAATTCTTACTTTAACAGGGGTCCTGTATTTTGATTTCTTAAATCCAGTAGCCCCACAGGAAAACAAACCCCCTCCTCCAGCCCTTACCCAGCTTATCTACCAGCTGCTTCAGGTGGAGAAACAGGGAGTGTTCCTATCACTGTGGACATTTGGGTAGAGGGAACTTAGGGGATTTTATTTTTTTTAATTATTCCTACTTTTATACATCTTCTCATTTTCTTTAGAGTCAGCATTAATTTATAATACAAAAAAAATCAAATTTTATAGACACTATGTACTGCATAGATTATTGTAATATACCCCTTTCATCCAGTCTCTTTTAATTCTTCAGCGGCTGCACGCAGGATTTTTGTTGCTGTGTGAGGGCTCAGTAGCTGCGGTATGAGGGCTTAGTTGCCCCGAGATGAGTGGGATTTTAGTTCCCTAAACAGGGCTAGAACTCACATCTGCTGCATTGGAAGGCAGATTCTTAACCACTGGACCACCAGGGAAGTTTCTCATCCACTTTTTTAAAAAATATTTAATTTAATTAATTAATTTGGTTGCACTGGGTCTCAGTTGTGGCATGCAAGATCTAGTTCCCCAACCAGGGATCAAACCCAGGCCCCCTGCATTGGGAGCACAAAGTCTTAGCCACTGGAACACCAGGGAAATCCATTCATCTGCTCTTTAAGATAATCTTTGGCGGAATTTCCCACAGTGTGGCCAACCTAAATACACAAATAAGATGATTTTTTGACCAAGTGATATAGGCACCTGCTTTAAAATTCCATAGGGACAAAAGAGCATGCAATGCAATGTCTCTTCTGCCCTGCCTCTCGGCCACCCACTTTCCTTCCCCACTTCTCTGTGTGTCCTTCTAGAGACATCTCAGTGCCACAGCCTCGTAACTGTCTTCCTGCTCATACTGTCTTCCTGGCCCACCTAACTTCCAATTCTGCCCAGCTGGTGTTTCACCTCCAATCATGTTACCTTCTGACTTAACTGATTAATTATTTTTGACTGAGCTTTGTTATGTTGACGGAAGGTCTTTGTTGTGCAAGCAGGCTTTCTCTAGTTGCAGAGATGTAGGAGCTCCTCTTCACTCTGGTGTGCAGGCTTCTCGCTGCGGTGGCTTCTTTTGTTGTGGGGCATGAGCTCTAGGCATGCAGGCTCAGTAGTTGTGGCCCAGTAGTTTAATTGCCCCAGCCTGTGGAATCTTCTTGGACCAGGGATAGAACTGTTGTCCCCAGCATCACAAGGCGGATGCTGAACCACTGGACTACCAGGGAAGTCCCTTACCTCCCAACTTAAAGCCCTGCAGTGGTTTCAAAGAACAGACTTCCCAGCTAATCAGAACACAGGGCACTTGCTGCCTGATTCTTGCCCAGGTTCTGGGACACTTGGCAAGTGTCCCTGCTGGTCTGACACTCAATCACAGAAACACGACCCTCCTAGTATTCCCCTTACTCCCCCAGCTGGCCTGGGGTCCACGCTCTTGGCCATGTTTCCCTGTCAGATACTTACTGCACACAGATGGCATCTGTGGGGTGCCAGGCACTACGGCTACAAAGGACACAGTAGGTAGGCAACCAGAGTGGAAGGTCCCTGCTCTTGTGACTCAGGTTCTGGCAGAGGAGCATTTAGTAGACAAATTGTTATGATAAAGCATCTGTTGTGTGAGGGTAGGTCCAGAGCTCTGGGGTCAAAGAAGGCCACCTAGAAGAAGACACATTTAAGAACTGAACAGTCATCAGCCAACTACGGAGGGATGGGGAGGAGGGCAGGCAGGGGACGGTGTCCCAGGCTGCATGCACAGTTCATACAAAGGCCCTGAGACATCGAGAGGAGCCACAAATCCAGGGTTGGGGGTACACAGAGAAGAGAAGGGTGTGAGAGCCGCCGGGTGAGCAGCACTCAGGAAGCCACTCCACGGAGCATAGAGAATCTTAGTTCCTGGACTAGGGATCGAACCCTCGCCCTCTACAGTGGAAGCACAGAGTCTTAACCACTGGATCGTCAGGGAAGTCACATGGCTGTTCTGGAGAAACTAGATTAGAGGAGAGGACGTGCTGCTCTTTCTAGGATGGCAGAAATGACAGCAGCTGGAAGGGTGTCGGAGCACTGGGGAGGGAGCGGGAGGCATTGCAGAGGTGAGGCAGCAGGGGTGAGTTCCCAGACACCTGCCTTGAGACACTGGTGGGTCCTGTGATGTTCTCTGGTTCTAAGTCCAGATTTGGACTTGAATTGGAGGTGCCCAAAAGTTGTCCACGTCAAGATGTCCTGCAGACACATATGTAGGTTGCCAACCTCAGGATAAAGGTCTGGACTGCAGATTCTTATTTGGGAGTCATCAGCATAAAGTTAACAATAAAAATGTTATCTAGTTCTCATGAAGTGTTAGACACTTTTCTAAGTTTTTTTCTTCTTTTTTGGCTGTGCCATGCAGCTTGTGGGATCTTAGCTCCCCAACCAGGGACTGAACCGAGGCCCACAGCAGTGAAGGTGCAGAGTCCCAACCATTGGACTGCCAGGAAATTCCCCCTAAATTCTTATACACATTAATTTATTGGTTCCTTACACCAGCCCTGTGAGGTATGTGCCTTTACTCTTGCCATTTTACAGGTGAAGGGGGAAACGTTCAGTACTGTCACCAAGCGTGACCACCGAATGACAGCCAGGCTGGAACTCCAGAGGCCCAGCTCCAGCATCTGAGCTCTTAACTGGACCGTACAACCTCTCACCTACACAGCAGTTTAAGCCCCAGAAGAGGATGAGAACAACTTTAGAACTGTGAGAAGGGCAGGCAGTCAACCCTCAGGAATACTAGCACCTAAAGTCCAGGGTCTGAATCTTACTTTTAGGGTAAGCTGTCTCTGAAATTCTACTGTCTTAATTTAAAAAAATTGATTACCTGACAAAAACCAACTTGAAATGAATCACAGACCTAACTATAAGAGCTAAAACTATAAAATCTTACAAGAAAACATAGGGCTTGCAAAGCTTTAAAACATTGGATTTGGCAGTGATTTCTTGGATATGACATCAAAAGAAAAACATAGATAAACTGGGCTTCATCAAAATCAGACACTTTTGTGCATCAGACACTATCAGCAGACTGAAAAGGCAACCTATTGGATGGGAGAGAACAATTGTAAATCACATATCTGAAAAGTAATCTATATCCACACTATAGAAAGAACTCCTAAAACTCAACAACAGTAAACAACCCAATTAATAAGTGGGCAAAAGACTTGAATAGATACTTTTCCGAAGAAGATATACAAATGGCCCATAAGCACATAAAAATGATGCTTAACATCACTAATCATTGCTGTTTAGTCGCTTGATCATGTCCTACTCTTTTGCGACCCCATGGATAGCAACACTCCAGGCTCCTCTGTCCATGGGATTTTCCACGCCAAAGTACTGGAATCCCGACCCAGGGCTCAAACCCATGTCCTTTGTGTATCCTGCATGGCAGGCGGGTTCTTTACCACTAGCGCCACCTGGGAAGATCAAAGAAATTAGACCAATAAATGTTTTTTTCAGGGAGAAGCATTTTTTAACTGATGTTGTTTAAAATGAACAGTGATCTTAAAAAGCAGGCCGGTTTTTAGTTATTCTTAGTTATTCTTCTTCTTCAATTCTCCACCTTTATTACTTACACCAGGGGCAGACCCCAACCATCATTCTACCCTTGCTGGCCATTGTCAGCAATGCTGGGATCCAGTTCCACCCAGCCACTGTGGACCAGAGCTGAAAGCTAGGGGCTGTCCTTTGGAGGCATAAAGTTCTCAATCCTTAATTTAAAAAAGCTTCTCAGGGACTTCTCTGGTGGTACAGTGGTTAAGTATCTGCCTTCCAGTGTAGGGGACGCCTGGCAGGCAGCAGCCAAAACGAAAAATAAATAAAATGATTTTTTTTTTAAAGGAGATTCTCAAGCCCCGAGTAGCCGGCCCTGAGATCTGGATCAAATATTTCTTCTTTGTATTTCCATCCATTCTATGCCTGGTCTTTCCAACTGAGCGCCCCGACAGTACCAACCTGGCCCCATGCATCACCATATTCTGGCCATGTGAAAGTGAAGTCGCTCAGTCGTGTCTGACTCTTTGCAACCCCATGGACTGCAGCCTACCAGGTTCCTCCGTCCATGGGATTTTCCAGGCAAGAGTACTGGAGTGGATTGCCATTTCCTTCTCCAGGAGATCTTCCGGACCCAGGGATTGAACCCAGGTCTCCTGCATTGTAGACAGACGCTTTACCCTCTGAGGCACAGGGAAGTCCAATGGGAGTATGTCTAATGTGGCTGTCCCGAAATGGAGTGGTTTAGGGAACGGGCTGGTAACACACAGGAGGTTTTGTTGAGCGGCCACTGGATGTCAAGGCACCTCAAGTTAGGGAGAGGGGTTTTTCAAACTAACAAAACTCTTTTAAAAACTCTATGTGTTAGCCAAGGAAAGCCTCACCCAGATCACTAACCCTAATTTGCAGGCAAGGAAATCGGAGCACATAGAGGTCAGGGGAACAGCGCACCGTTATAGAGTGAGTCACTGGCCAGGACTGGACACACACTTTCCTGACCTCTAGGCCAGGACGCCGGCCACAGCCCCGCCTCTGGCCCCGGCAGCTTCGATCTGACCTAAAGCGTCAACGTGCTGATGTCACCACGAGGGGGAGCCAGATGTCCGTTCTTGGAGTAGCCGGGCCCAGGCTGAGGGGTGGAGGGACTGCTCCTCCAAGAGTCTCATCCGCACAGCCGCGCGTGGAGCTGGTGGAGAAAGCGGAAGAGTTGGGTGCTTATAAGAGGGCCAAAGCTCTGGAGCAGTGGCTGGGAGGGAGGGAGGACGAGGGAAGGGCATTTGTTGCCTCCTCTGGTCCTGCCTGGTCTGGCCCTGTTGGGAAAGGAGCAGAGCTGGAGAAAGGAAGGGCTTTCCTGAGCACAGGCTTTCTGCCCCCGCCTCCGCTCCGCTCTGTCTTGCTTAAGAGCAGACCGGACATTCCTAAAGCTCCGGCAGGAAACCGGGAAATAGACGGGGAGGCCGGCGTCTCTGCAGCCCGCCAGTTCTTGCAAAGCAATGCTCTCCCCCGCGCCCCACCCCCAGGTCCTAGGCGCCTGCACCCTCCTAGGACTGCCCTCCTGACCTGCTGGCCCCTTCCTCCCAACCTATGGGATCAGATCCATTCCGTGAGCTCCAGTCCCTGCAAGAAATTGTTATCCACCACCGACCTCCAGGTGGAACTCATAATCTGTCCACCTAAACCTGGCTTTCTTCCAGGGTTCCTTCCCTCAGTGAATGGCACCAACACCCAAATAGTTATTTGACTCAGAACACTTAGGAGTCATCCTTGACACTCTTCTCTTGCGTACCCCATTTTTCACTTCTCTCTACCTCTGGGTTTCCCCCTACTCACTGCACCAAGTGGCCATCGCATCTCACCAGAATTGTTTTGTGTCTGCACTCCCTATTGTCACTCCTCTCCCCTCTCAATCCCTCCCGCAGGTGGTATCTCTGATAATTTTTTATTTTTGGTAGCGAGTCTTGCAGGGATCTTAGTTCATCTCCAGCCAGGAATGGAACCTATGCCTCCTGCAGTGGATGTGTGGAGTTTTAACCACTGGACCAAGGAAGTCCCATCTGATAAACCTTTCAAATCCTTATTCTGATCGTGTCACCTACCTGCTGAAATCTCTCAACAGCTTCCCGGTGGCTCTTGCAGTAAAGACCAAACTCTTAGTAGCGTGGCCCATAAACTCCTGTGTGGTCCCGTCCTTCCTCCCTCTCTGGTCCCATCCTCCTCCTTATTCTCTCCGTTTCAAATGCACTGGCCAAGGTCATCACAGGCCCTTTGCACCTGCTGTTTTCTCTGCCTGGAACGAATCCCACCCTTCTGTCCTGTTAACTCCTACTCTCTCAGATCTCCGCTCCAGCATTGCTTTCTCAGGGACGTTTTCCTTGACCTCTGTGATCAGGGCAGGTCCCTCATTACTCACTCTCCTAGCCCCACATGCTTCCCCTTCATGTATCTGTCATAGTTGTAACTGTCCATTTGGTACTATTATTTATTTAATGTGCATTTCTTCCACCAGACTGTAAGCTCCATGAGCATAACGACCATGTCAGTTTCTGTGTGCTTGAAAGTCTCTAGCACCTCTGTGCCTGGCACATAGTAGGTGTTCAATGTTTCTGGAATAAAAAAGTAAATTCATGTGGCCCACGTCTTTCCGAGAGTTTCCCAGGCGGCTCAGTTGTAAAGACTCTGCTTGCAATATAGGAGATGCAGGCTTGATCCCAGGGTTGGGAAGATCCCCTGGAGAAGGAAACGGCAACCCAGTATTCTTGCCTGGGAAATCCTATAGGCAGGGGAGGCCGGTGGGCTGCTGTCCATGGCATTGCAAGCGTCCCGGAAGAGTGACTTAGAGACTAAATAACACCTTCTTTCCATCTCTGTCTCCTGAGCTTAAGCCTCTATCATCTTCTGTCTGGATCTTGGTAATCACTTCGTAACTGGTCAAGTCCCTACAGTCAAGTCCCTACTGGTTTCCCACCCATCAGCCAGAGAGGTCTAATAAAAATGCCAGTCTGACCATGTCACCTTTCCCACCCCATTTAATAGCCTTCGGTGTCTTCTCATGGCCCTTGGAATAAAATCCAGACTCCTGACACAGCCTTACAAGGCCTTGCATGGTCTGGCTCACCTTGTGCCAAGCACCACCTCCTCAATGGACCTTTCTTTTCTTTTCTTTTTTAAATTGAAACACAGTTGATTTACAAGGTTGTGTTTGCTTCTGGTGTTTGCTGCTGCTGCTGTCGTGTCCGACTCTGTGTAACCCCATAGATGGCAGCCTACTAGGCTCCGTCGTCCCCGGGATTCTCCAGGCAAGAACACTGGAGTGGGTTGCCATTTCCTTCTCCAATGCATGAAAGTGAAAAGTGAAAGTGAAGTCACTCAGTTGTGTCCGACTCTCAGCGACCCCATGGACTGCAGCCTACCAGGCTCCTCCGTCCATGGGATTCTCCAGACAAGAGTACTGGAGTGGGGTGCCATTGCCTTCTCCATTCTGGTGTATAGCAAACTTATTTTATATATGTGTGTATATATATAAATATATATATATATATATTCTTTGTTAGATTCTTTTCCATTATAGTTTATCAAAAGTTAAAAAGCTATTGAATATAGTTCCTTGTGCTATACAGTAGGCCCTTGTTGGTTATCTATAGATAATAGTTTGTATCTATTAATCCCAAACTCCTCTAATTTATCCCATCCCCCCTTCTTTCCTCTTTGGTATCCATGAGTTTGTTTTCTATGTCTGTAAGTCTGTTTTTGTTTTGTAAATAAGTTCTTTTGTATCATTTTCTTTTTTTTTAGATTCCATATATAAGTGATATATTTGTGCTTCCCTGTTTGACTTATTTCACTCAGTATGATCATCTCTATCAACAGCCCTTCCTTAAATAAATATTGAGTGCCTATGGTACCAGACCACCCCACTCCAGTACTCCTGCCTGGAAAATCCCATGGACAGAGGAGCCTGGTAGGCCACAGTCCATGGGGTCACTGAGGGTCAGACACGACTGAGCAACTTCACTTTCACTTTTCACTTTCATGCATTGGAGAAGGAAATGGCAACCCACTCCAGTGTTCTTGCCTGGAGAATCCCAGGGACAGGGGAGCCTGATGGGCTGCCATTTATGGGGTCGCACAGAGTCAGACACGACTGAAGTGACTTAGCAGCAGCATGGTACCAGACACTGAGGACTCCAGTGATGAGTAAAAATAGACTCCTTCAGATCTGCTTACACTCCTCCAGATACTGAAACATATCTCCTTTCTGTGCAAGGCCTTTGCACTTGCTTTTTCCCTTGTCTAGAAAATGTTCTGTCTCCTCTCCTTTTTCCATTCCTGACTTCACCAGTCAACATCTACCAGCCATCAGATTTCAGATTAAACACCATTTATTCAAGGATATCTTATCTGACTTCAACCTAGATCCTCCTGTTGGGTGTTCTTATTACTCAGATATTCCATCTTCAGAGCACTTAACCACATTTTATGTTTCCATTTGTGTGGTTATTTGGTTAATACCCGTCTTTCCCACCAGGAAGCTCCAACAGCTTCCAAGTCTGGTTTTGCTTACCATCATATCCCTGTGGTGCTTAACTGGTGCTCCACAATTGATTGAATGAATAAACGAATAAGTGATTCTCCAGCCACAGTATTCAGAGGGTACTGCCTTCAGGGAAATGGCATCTCTGCCTCGGTATGAGCTGGGGGCTGGGAGGGGTGTCAAAGGAATTAGATGTGGAGAGGGCCTGGAAACTGTTAGCACCTTCCCTGCCCATCTGATCCTGGATACCTGTGGCTTGGCCCTGCCCACCTCGCCTCCTCTGCCGGCTCTTGCCACAGTTCCCGGCCCTCAGCAGCACTGGTCCTGCTCTCGGTCCTCTGGGGCGTCCCACACACTGAGCCCTCCCCCTGCAGCTCTTCTTGCTCTGTTTCACACGGCTGGCTCCTTCTCATCCTTCAGGTCAAGTTGAAATGCTGCATCTTTAGAGGACACTTTCTCTGAGTAGGTCTTTGTGTGATGAGCTTTTCGTCCATGATATTTCCTTCATCCTAGCTCACTCAGAAATGCGTTTATGTATTTATCATCTATGTCCCTAGATGGGTTAGAAGCTTTTGACCACCACAGCAGAAAACCCAACTCCACTGGCTTAAACAACAAGGGAAGTTGTCCAGGGGAAGGACTGGTTTGGAGGTTGGGCAATTCAGTGGTGTTCTCAAGGACCTCAGTTTTCCCCATCTTGCTGCACTGCCCCCTTGATGTTATCTCTGTCCTCAGGTTAGCAGGATGGATACAGCAATTCCAGGCCTCACAGTAGGACTTCATGTCATACCAATAGGGTTTTCTCCTCCTGAAGTGTCTCACTTAACTACTGCTGTGTAACAAGTTGTCACAGAACTTGGCAGTTTAAAATGACATTTTAATTGGAAAGGCTTCGCTGGCGGTTCTGGCAGAAGGTCTCTCATGAGGTTATTGCCAAGCTATTGACCAAGGCTGAAGTCCCCTGAAGGCTTAACTGTGGCTGGAGGATCCACTCCCAAGTTGATTCGTGGGGCCGTTGGCAGGAGGCTTTGATGCCTCCATAGGTGGGCCTCTCCATAAGGCTGTTTCCTAGTGTCGTGCTTGCTGTCTTCCTCCAGAGTGAGAGAGCAACTGAGTCAGAAGCTGCAGTGTCTTTTAAGACCTAATCTCAGACATGGCCCACCACCACCGCCACTGTATTCTATCATCACTCAGCCCAGCCTTGGTCCTACATGACAAGGAACTACATAGGGTGTGAACACTAGAGGGCGGGAGACACTGGGAGGTCACCTTAGAGGCTGGCTCCCACCTGCTATTTTTCTTTCAGAGTGAGGAAAAAAAAAAAATGAGGGAAGGTTTTCTTTGTATCTGCTGGCAGATACCTAAACCAATCACTCGCAAGGCGGGTGGGACCAGCAATTGCAATCCTGATGCACCCCTGGGCTTAGGAGCCACCTCTGCTGAAGAACATAGTGGGATCCAAGAGGAAGACTGCCCCCTACACAAAATCAGGGCTCTGGAATGAGGAAGGGGCAATGGGAATGGATGTTGAGAGGGCTCCTGTGTCTCTGATGCTCACTGCTAGACTGTCAACTGCAAGAGAACAGAGACCATGTCTTTTCTCCCTCCTTGCATCCCTGGCATAGAGCTCATTGCCTAGTATAGAGTAGATGTAACCATTTTTGTTAAGTGAATGAATGAAAGACAAAATGGAAGACTGCCAGAAGACGTCTGGGACTGGTTACCAGGTACGGCTGGATATCCGCAGACCACCGGGTCCTCAAGTTCTTCTTAGAATTCAGGAGGATGCCTGCTCCCCACCCAACTGCCAGCCCTAAGGACAGATGGGACTGGCAGAATTATTCTCACTTTATTTCTGGAGAAATTTGATCAGATGCAGTAACACTGATTCCAGGCGAGGGCAGGGGGCACAGGTACCCCTAAAGCAACCAACATCCTGTGGCCCAAGGTGCCCCCCATCCCCAGACCTGGGTTCCCCCTCAGTTACAGTTAAATAGAGGGAGGAAGCTCTCCCCAGGGAGTCTTGGGAGGGTCTGCCTCCTGCACCCACCCCCTCCACGCCGAGGGGTCTGAGCACAAGCTATTTACAGTATTCACATCCACTGTACCCCACCAAACCAAGGCAAATACTACAGGTGGCTCTTCCCCATGGGAGGAAGCCAGAGAGGCTGTGAGTGTATGTGTGTGTATGGGGGGTGTCCGCGCGTGTGAGCACACGAATGCACTGAGGGGCAGGGTCTGGCTCCAGCCAAAGAGACATCAGTCTATAAGGTGCAGATTAAAAATAACAGACAGGACCCAACCCGCAGGGGCCCAGGCCACTTCCGGCTTTGTTCTGTCTTCTTCTCTTCCAGACACCCTGGTAGATGATGCAGAGGAGCCCTCATAGCTGTGCCTGGATCGGAGGCAGCCCCTTAAAGGACTTCTGGGGGAAAAAGCAGGAGGGAGAACAGTCAGGGCAAACCAGGCTCCAAGCCCAGAACCAGGCGGGGGCGGTGGGGTGGGGGTGACTTCTCGGTAGAGCTTGAGAGAGCCTCTGATGCAGCTGGGAGAAGAAAGGGCTGGGTGGAGGAGGAGCTAGAGATGCAGGCTGGGAGAAAGGGATCCCCACCTGTGACCTGCGGGGGCTGCACCACAGCTTTCTTGAGGAAGGCTTCTGCCTCTGCGAAGGGCAGGAGAGCCTCTGGCGTCCGGCCCAGACTCTTGTCCCCAGAGGGTCCCTTAGGGGAGAAGCCGTTCTCCTGGTGCGCTGGCAGAGGCTGCAGCCCATTCACCAGGGACCCCGACGACTCCTTGTTTGGCAGGCTGTGGATGCAGAGGCCAACGCTCAGGCCGCTCCCATCGCGGGACAGCCCAGGCGCCTACGGTCTCCAGCCTGACCCTGCCTCCCTGCTCCTGGACCCTCCTTTGGGAGCTGGTACCTCCACTGAGGCTCCTGGGGGGGCAGCTCCTCCTTCTGCAGCCCGGCAGGCCGAGCCGCCACAGCTTTTGCAGGGTCTATCCCTGGGAAGGAATGGCCATCAGTTAGGGGTCGGGGAGAGGATTGAAGGCTGGGGCTGGGGCTGGAGAGGAGGGGAACAGGCCTTTACCTGGGCTGGAATTGTTGGCCGTCGCCTCCTTTCTGTCCTGCTTCTGCTTTGAAGAGGAAAAGCAGTCAGGCTCCAGGGGATCTCTGGCCCCACCCGACTGCGCCGCTGAATTCTTCTCTCCCCTCCGCCCAGATCCTGGACAGCCTTGCTCCTCCACCCTGGATCCCTTCCTTCCTCACCGGACCTCCACTCCCAACACCGCTCTTGGGGGCATCCTGACCTTGGTTTCAGCAGCTTCTGACTTCCGAGTCCTCTTCATGATCTCCTCCAGGCGCTGTTGGGAAAGAAGCCCCATTCTCGGTTAGGCCCAAGCCGGGCCCTAATCCTCGACCTCCCACCAGCTAGCCCTGGTCCTGGAGTCTCGGGGGCCCTTCTAGCTCACACCAGTTCTTTCCAGGGCAGGAAGCAGATCTCGCCCCTGCTCCCTCTCGACCTAACCCTCTGCAACCCAAGGCAGCGCCCCCTCCCAGCCCCACTAGCCCCTCTAAAGAAATGCGGACCGAGCTGGGAGCTGGTCCCGCTCACGACTCTGCCTGCCGCTCGCAATACCTTTCTGCGCTCTTGCCGCTCCTGCTCCTCCCGCTGGAAGTGCTTTTCCCGCTCCAGACGCTGCCGCTCCGCTTCTTCTCGGGACCGAGCTTCGGCCTCCTCTTTCTGCCAAAGACCCCCCACCCCCGGGAGCTTTAGGCGGCCGGCCTCCGGCGGTCCCTTCCAGCCGGCCCCCGACCCGCCACCAGGAGGCGCCCGTGCCCTGGCCCGCGGGGGCACCTGCTTCTGCAGCCGCTCCTGCTCCTCCTGCTCGGCCTGCGCCTTCTCCCGAGCCTCCTGCTCCTCCCGTCTTCTGGCCTCCGCCTCCCGCTCCGCCCGGGCCTCGGCCTCCCGAGCCAGCTGCTCCTCTCGCATTCGCCTGGGGGACACAGGAGACTCAGGTTCACGCCCGGCTTCTTCTCCAGCCCCCGTAAAGGCCTCCTCGGTCCCCGAGGGCGTGCTCACTTGTCCCTTTCGGCCTGCAGCCTCCGCTCCTGTTCCTCGCGCTCCCGCTGCTCCCGGGCCTGGCGCCGCTTCTCAGCCAGGAGCCGAGTGGCCTCTTCTCGGTCTGTGGTACCAGCCATGGGTTTGCTAGGAGTCACCGGGGGAGCAGGGGCTGGGGGTGAGGTCAGGACAGCTGTCTCTGGAGCGGGATCCGGGACCAGGGGTCAGCATGCACCAACCAGCACAAGCCCCTCCATCACCTCCCCTCCCCCCACCCCCATACCCCTGTGCTTGCTGGACCTCAGAGCGACCCCGGTGGCCCACCCACCCAGCTTCTGCCAGCAACTCAGAGCACTGAGGTCCTGGTCTCTGGCAGGCGCCTCCTCTTCCCAACATCCACTCCCCCAGGCGTCTCTGGCAGCCCACACCTCTGACCACCTCCCACTCACAGGCAAAGCTGGCTTCTCTGCCCTGCCCACCTTTTGGCCTCTTCTCTCCCTGCCCACCTGCAGGGATCTCTGTGGGCTGCTCTTTCTGGGGCTGGGCTGGGGTGGGTGAGGGCACAGGCGAGGGAGCCGGTGAGGCTGGGGCTGCAGGCTCCCTCTCGTCACTGGCCTTGCCCTTGCTCTGGGTCTTGTCCTCAGGCCCCACCACACTGGGGCTCTCCTTTGCGTCGTCCTTCCTCCGGACTCGCCCCTTGGGTGATGCAGTGGTGCCTCGGGGGGATGGTGGTTTTGGGGGCAGAGCATGACCTGGCCCTGGGCTGGGGCAGGGGGAGGCAGGCCTGTGCCAGGTTGTGGAGGGAGAGGATGGCCGGGCCTTGGATTTGGGACTGAGAGGAAAAAGAAGAGTTAGAGCTCGAGGGCACAGAGTGTCCACACACACACACACACACTTTGAGCATGTCACTTCCCTAGGGAAGTGTCCTCCCAGGTTTTGGTCAGCACCCCCACCTTATATGCTCTCACACAAACATAATTTAGTGTAGATATCCCAGTTTGTAATTACATGTTCATTTGTGATTCTTTGACTCCTGTTTGTTTCCCCAAGAGCCAGTAAGATTACTAAGGGCAAGAACGAGGCCTGGTTTGGCTCAGGGACGTGTGCTGGGCACCCAGAACATGTACCTGGCAAGACCATTCATTCGTCCAGCACATATTTCTTGAGTGCTTACCAGGCACTGGTTCTAGGTGCAAGGGTTACTTCAATGATTAAAACACTCCAAAAATTTAAAAAATTCTGCTCTCAAGGAGCTTTCTCTCAAAAGGTGGGTTGTTGTTTAGTCGCTAAGTCGTTTTGGACTCTTGCGACCCCATGGACTGTAGCCCAGCAGGGCTACAGACTGTTTCTCTGCTGCTGCTGCTGCTGCTAAGTCACTTCAGTCGTGTCCGACTCTGTGTGACCCCATAGATGGCAGCCCACCAGGCTCCCCAGTCCCTGGGGATTCTCCAGGCAAGAACCCTGGAGTGGGTTGCCATTTCCTTCTCCAATGCATGAAAGTGAAAGTGAAGTCGCTCAGTCCTGTCCGACTAGAGCAACACATATTTATGAATGAATGGTTGGCAAATATGCACGACACATATTTATGAATGAATGGTTGGCTATCTGGCCTGGCCTTAGCAGGCCCTGCCCTATTGTTGGGCCCACCTGTGCTCCGCGTTGCCAGCGGAGAGGCGCGGGCGCAGAGATGCAGGCAGCGACTGGCGCTTCTTGAGGCTGCGCTCCCGGGCCAGGGCACTCTTCTCCTTCTCGTTTTCCCGCTCCTTGTCCTTCTTCTCCTTTTTCTGCACCTGGGGAGGAGGGTTAAGGAGAGCAGGGAGAGGAGAAGCAGAGGTCAGAGGCGCCGGAGCTCCCCAGCACAAGAGCCGGGTCCCCACCTGCGCCGCCAGCCACTCACCGGCGAGGCCTCAGGCCGGAGGCGGGCCGGGGCGGGACTGCCCCCGGCGCTGGCCTTGCGGCGATCCCCGCGCTCCGCGGCGGGGGCGCAGCGGTGCCCGCTTCGGGGGGCGCTGCACGGCGTCAGCGGGCTGGCGGAGGCTGAGCGCGGGCACAGGGGCACGGCTGCGGAGGGATGACTGCGGTCGGGGCGCGGTCCACTGGCGTGGCTGGCCCCTGCCCCGCCCCTCGAGGGGGCTCTCCCAGGGGCGCGGCCCCTACCCTGGTCCCGGCCGTTTCGGGGCAGTGTGACTGCACTGCGACTCCGTGCCAGGAAGGAGAGGGTGGGCGTCATCAGACGGTCCACGATGCTGCTCTCCCACGGACTTAGCTGCAGGCTGCGATCTAGGGGGAGAATGCCAGTAGAAGGTTACTGCGGGGCTAGAGTGGGCAAGCAGAGGCATCTGGAGACGGCCAGGTATCATCCCCACGCAGAGCCCAAGGAGTCTCAGACTCCCCCTATTCATGGGGGTTACACTTGTCCGCCCTGGGGTCTGACCCCCACTGCAGACACAGGCAACAAGACACTTCCCATGGCAACCTCCTGCAGGGCTAGAGAGGTCCCTCCTACCTCTCTCCCCAGGTGAAAGGGCACTGAACTATGATTATAGAGAGGATACAGCCAAGGTTGGTGGGGTACCCAGTTGCCAACTTCTATGTCCCATTGTAGGGCTCTGCTCCTCCTGCCCTCAGAGTGCTGGCCTAGGGAGGCATCGCCCACAACCCCCCCCTTCCACCCCCCACGGGACTTGGGACAGTGACGGCCCTTGTGCTCCTCTGACTGAGAAGAGGCCCAGCTTTTGTGTATCCCATGCCAGGGACAGGCTGCTAGGGGGCCTGGCTGCCCCAGGCCACCCTGCTCTGTCCCCTCAGCTGCTGGGTTATTTTTAAGCTTCAGTCAGGTGGGGCTGGTAATAGCAGCTGATTTCGTTGCTGGGCAACAGAGCAACCAAATAAAAGCTGGAGAAACTTATAAATAACTCCTACCATGGCCTGTTCACATGTAACATCAAGGCATGGTGGGAACGCAGGGGCTGTGCTACCCTGGTTGGCCACAAGTTTGGATCCAGCCAAGGCCATGGCTGGGGCTCTGAAGGCAGAGAGGGCAGGGTTGCGTGGGCCCTCCAGGGTGGAGGCAGAATAAGAGGGCTCCTGCACACACAGCACCCAGGCTCGTCGGGTACTCCCGGGCAAGGCCACCTGCCTGAGGCTGGCCTAGGCCAGCTGGCTGTGGTTGGAGATGAGGCTGCCGGCCCATTCCCACCCTCCACCCCCACTCTCATCCCCACCTGCTCACGAGGCTCTAGCCAGGCTCTGCCTGCTGGGTCACTGCCCTCTGTTCTCCTCCCCTGTGGGGCGCACCTCTGTTCTCAGGACCCAGATCCAAATGCCGGCTCCCCCAAGGGGTGCACAACCCTAAGCGGGGTCGAGTGGGGATGGAGACCTGGGGTGTGTGAGGGCTCCTGGGACCTGAGGTTTTTGCTGAGCTCTGGAAGAGGCTACAAGGAGGGGACTACAAGGAGCTCTGGAGGAAGGAGGGCTGGGCCTTCTCTTACTTCTACTGGGGGAGTTCCAGAGCGTGGCAGAGGACTTTGAGAGCCGCTTGTTGATTATAGAGTCCACGTGTTTGGGCAGGTTTACTGCCGACACGGAGCACCTGCTCCCACCTGGAGGGGAAAAGACACGGCATTAGGGCCGGGCCGGACGGGAGCCAGGGGGGGCACTGAGGCCTTCCATGCAGGATGCTCCGCGGGCAGGGTGGGAGAGGGAGGAGTGGGCAGGCTAGGAAGCGGGGGAGGAGGCAGACTTGGCTCTGGAGGGGATGGGGGGGTGGGTAGGTGACCAGACAACCTGGATTGGGGGAGCCGACGGAAAAGGAACAGAGGAAGGAGATGGAATAAAACTGGAAACACTACAGCCTTCCTGGCCAGGAAGTCATTCCCTAGGGCTGGGCCCTGCAAGCCCTCCCCCGCAACCACCCAGCACTGGCACTCGCCGACACTGCCCAGCCAAGGCACTCTGGCTACAGCACCCATGGTCCTGCAGCAAATGCAGACGCTCCTAAACAGAAGAACCCACGGTCAAAGGCGCTCACACAGATTTGCATATTCATAGGGACACACAAAGACAAAGAGATGCACGCACGGGCATACAGAGTGACAGGCACTTCCGCATGCACACGGTAGTGCAGACATGCACAGACAGAACAAACACAGCCACAGAGACAGGCTCAGACCCAGATGTAGACAGGCACAGAAACGTCAAAGCAACCTAATCGTATTTGTAACATTTGCTGGGTGCTTACCATGTACCAGGCACTGTGCTGGGCACCACACACATGTTACCACCCTTGATCCTCCCAAACATCTACCTACAACCTCGGAGGCAAGTAGTACTGTTATTCCCATTTTACAGATAAAGAAAGTGAGAGAGCAGGAAGTCAGAGGTCACACCGCAAGGGCTAGAGCTGGGAATCCAGACCCAATTCTGACTGACTTGGGAATCCACAGTGAAGTACACAAGGCCACTCACACATCAAGATGAACACATACTAAGACATGCAATGCACAGATCCATGAGCATATACACCAAAAGACGCACGATGAGAAATACCGAATCTCGCCGTTACATAAAGACACCCAAACACAGCAGCACATACATGCCAGCAAAATGTCAGACCAAAAGGCAATGATGGCCCTACGTGAAGAAAACTCAGAGACAAAAAGCTACCTTCCACGACAGGTAGGTCAGCATGATAGTTTTCTTTAAATATCCAGTGTCTGCAGGGTATTAAAGTGCTCTTTTCTGTATCAATCAACTAATAGTAATTGACAGGAGCAAAGAAGGCTAATCTAAAAAGAGCAAACCGAATGAAGAGCACCCACCTCTGACTTGATAGTGGAAGTCCTGGGACAGGACTTGGTTCTACAGACTTGGGTTTACAGATCATTCCAGAAGACACAAGGCACACGAAGTGAGGCATACCTGCTGCGGGGAGCTGCCAGCTCCGTGCACCGAAGCTGCTCCCTTCCCCCACTTCTCAGGCCGCAGCCTCCCCCTCCCACCCTGCAGCCCCTCCGGCCCACTCACTGGTCTTACGTCCTGGGGAGCTGTGGTGCAGGGCCCCTGCCCAGGACCAGCGCTGCTGCCGGATTTCAGCCCACGTCTTCTTCACTGACCGCTGGATGGCTGCCTCATAGCGCTCCTGGTGGGGCGGGGACCGGGATGGGGGGAGAGGTTTGGGCTCAGAAGCTTTCCTCCTACCTGGGAGAAAGGCTCTCCCAGGACAAGGCCTCCCCCACCCCTAGAAGGTTTCCCTGACTCATGGCGGGTAACCAAGGCTACTGAGCCCTCGCTGTGACTAAAGACAGTTTGCAACAGATCCCTTTCAACTTGTTCTTGGGGAGCTTTTCATTGTTCTTGACTCATTTCCTGAGCCTATGAGCTGTTTCTTTGAGGACCGGGTGGGACTCTCCCTGCCTGGGTCTCCCAGGGGGGCCACTGGCTCTGAGGGTTCTGACCCTGGAGTTGGGTTTGCATTCTGCCTGAGGACTGGACCAGAGCCAGGCCACCTTTTCCTTCATTTCTTCAATAGTGCTCAAGCCAGGGCTCTCCTCACTAGGAGTTCACCTGGCACACTCACACAGACACATCTCTGCACACCTACACACACCCATCCGGGGCATGTACACATACATGTGATGACAGCACACGGCCACAGGCGCCTATCCTGGCACATACAGAATCAAACACGCCTGCACAGACGCTGAGATGTGGGGCCCACAGGACCCGACTGCACATGTGAACACAGGGGTGTGTGTTCACACTGAGCCCGCAGGCAGATGTGTGCACACAGAGGCAAGCGTGCCCGGCCAGAACCCAGCACAAACGCACCTTGTTTTTCTCCAGCTTCTGCCGCTGTCGCTCCTCCAGGGCTGCCCGGCGCTGCTCGGCTTTGAGCCGCTGCTCCTCCAGCCGCCGCCGGCGCTCCTGGAGCTGCTTCTCCCGCAGTGCCTTGGCCTTCTCCTCCTTCTCCAGCCACACCGCCTTCTTGGCCGCTGCAGGGGGTGGGGGAAGGAGCCCCAGAGGTGTGAACATCTGGTAGTGCCTGGGCCCCCAAGTGTCTGCTCCGAGTGGCCTTGCCTGTTCCTCCAGCCCGGGGTGGGTCTTCCCCGCTGCCTGCCTACTGGGGAGATGCCTGTGCTCTGAGACTCCCCCCCTCAAGTTGAAGGGCATGCTGAAGGTGGGCTGGGGCCTCAGAATGCGGCCTGTTTCCCTGCCACCAGCATCGCGGTCTCTGGGCACCCGAGGAGAAGTGAGCTCTTTAGGGCCAGGTCCCTGTCTAACTTCAGGGCCTGCTGACATATTATGATTAAGAGCGTGGGGTGAGATGAGGCTTCTGGGTCTGAGTCTCAGCTACTCCACCTAGCCGTGTGGTTTAGGCAAAGGATTGCATCTTTCCAAGCCTCTGTCTCCCCATCCTCAAAATGGGTACAGGGTTAAGTGAGATAAGCGAACTGCTCTTAGCACAGTGTACACAACAGAGGTTCCCAAAGGGTTAGTGCTACTAACAGGATGTCCATGGGGGTGAGGCTGAAGGGGCGCTGTCACGCACTTACCCAGGTACTTGGCCCGCTCTTCCCGCCGTTCCTTTGCCAGCTTGTGTCTCTCTCCTGCCTTCTTTACGTCTTAACAAAAGGAATAAGGAGAGACCTAGCTCAAGAGGTTCCTCTCAAAAGGGAGTCAGCCCCAGGGCTCTGCCCCCAGGCCGCATGCCCACACCTTTTCCATCTCCTCCGGAGCCAGGAGACTCCTCTGGGGGCTTCACCCAGGGCTGGGACTGGGCCCTGGACAAGGGACATCACACATACCTTGCTTGGTGGGAGGGCTGTCGGAGGCGGGTGCTGCTGGCGGGGATGGCTGGCTGCTCCTTCGAGGAGGCCTGGCATCCCGTGGGCCTGTGGCTGGTGGGGTGGGTCCCCTGGTCTTCACTTCGGAGGAAGGGGACTCTTCTTGCTGGAGGGCTGGCCTAGGCCCTACTAGCTCCGGGGGGCTCTCTGGTTCCAGCGGAAGCTGCTTGGGGCTAGTGGTGTTCTTCATGGCGGGAGGCGTGTCTGGGGGAGTGTCGGGCACCAGGGTTGACATCGGTGGTGGTGGCGGCGGTGGAGAGGGGTCACCTTCTGGGGAGGGTCTTGGCTCTGGAGGGGTCCTGGCTGCCATAGCTGGAAGTAAAACACAAGAGAGGAGAGAAAGTGAGACAGAACCTCTGTTACCATCAGTTCAACATGTAGCTCCTTCCCTTGTCCAGTTGATATTCATTTATTCGTACGTGTTTATCAAGTTCCTTCTATATGCCAGGCCCTGTTCCAGACACTAATGATGTAATGGTGAGAAAATGGCCACAGTCCCTGCCTCTGTGGAGCCCACACTCTGGCAGGGCAGACAGACAGACAGTGAGGCAATTACAGTATAGAGTAAGTACTATGTCTGGAGTAACAAAGCAGATGGCTAACCTATACTGAGGGGGCTTCCTGCAGAAGTAGGAGCCAAGCTGAGGTCTAGGATGAGCTGGAGTGAGCAAACCAAGCCAGAGAGGGTTCTGGCAAAGAGAAGAGCATTTGCAAAGGGGCAGAGGGAGCAGGGTGTATCGGTAAAACTGAGACCTTGGGGGTAATTAGTGGACCAAACGGTGAAGGTTGGTTTCCACGTCACCTTTCTGCTTTTCCTGGGCTCACAGGACCCATCCCAATGCCCAGTGCTCAGTAGGTGCCTGGGACTGCCAGAAGGAAAGACATAAGCTTGGGCACAGTGGGATGCCCAGGTGGGATCCCCAACAGGGTAGGCAGCTGGCTGCATCCATTTTGTCATTTGTTTTTTTTCCCAACCACCTGCAGATTTCTTCTTGTTAGACATTAGTATTTCAGGGTCCCTGTAAGAGACACCAAAGTGCTAAGTGAGGAAGCCACATGATTTGATGTACACATGTCCACGCACACACGTGTGAGCAACTGAAAGACAGGCTTAGGGGTCACCCAGCCGAGGGCCCGATTCTGACTTCACCACTCCAAGATAGGAAGAGAGAGCCTTGGTAACCTAGGGCAAGCCACTCAACCTCTCTTAAGCCTCAGTTTTCACAGCTGTAAAATGGGGACTATAAAAGCCCAAGCTAGTAGGGATGTCAGTGAAGTGCCTGGAACAATTCACGTGCCAGGACACCACACTTCCCTCTCTCTTCCTGTTTGTCTTATGAAGCTGCCAAAAAGCAGCTTCTGCACATTGAGCCCTGGTGCCATTGACTGCTGCCGTCTAAGGAGCTTGAGGGGACAGATGGGGAACACACCCGCTGCCTGGGCTTAGGGATCAGGGCCACAGCCCATGGAATGGTCAATCGAAAGAAGCATTTTTCACTCTCACCAGGTGCCTCCATCATGCAGGGCCTTCTGCCCTAGGAACGTTGGTCCTCTCAGGAGGTGATAAATTCCCTTCCCTGTGGGTGACAATGTGTGAACAGGGAGAGGACACTTCGAAGGAGCTGACTTTGGAACTCTGGGGACCCTTTTCAGGGAGATGGGTGTCCAGTGGGCTCTGACGAAGGCAGACTATTTAGCTATCTGGCCTCCCCACTGACTGTGTGACCTTGGACTAGTTACGGGCCCTCTTTGTGCCACAGTTCCTCTTCTGTAAAATGCAGACAGTAGGCCTGTGATGAGCATTAGTAACAACAATAACCACTAACATTATATATTTCTTGAGAGCTTCCTATGGAGAGAGTATTTTACACGCACTAGTTTGAATCCTTACGACAATACTTCTAAAGGAGGCACTGTAAATATTTCTTTGAGACAGAGGCGGAGAGTGAAGTGAAAAGAAATTAAGTGAAGTCTGAGGCCACTCAGCTGGGAAGTGAGGGAGTTGGGACCTGAACCCGGCGTTGGTCCCTGGTGCCCTTGCTCTAACCCCCACACCCTCCGGCCTCTGCATAAGGCGGTGTGAGGCAACACGCATTACACAATGATACCGTCTGAGGCTCACACTATTTCCCCCTCACTCCTGCCCTTCTAGATTCCTGGGTTCCAGGCAAGAGTCCCAGCCAAGGCCCTGTCTCCCCAGTTGTCCCTCCCACTCGGCCAGCCCCTCCCCACATCAGCTCCAAAAGAACGCCTGGTCACTGCTAGTCTACTTCCGGGCCACCTAACCCCTCCCCAGTCCCGGTGGGCAAGAAAGCTAGTGGCCGCCTTTTAGTGACTGCTTCCTACACGCCGAGAGCTGAGCCAGGCCCTTTGTAGCCCCATCCTGCATCTCCATATGAACTCTGAGAGAGAGGCTTACCCTCGTTGCACAGAAGAGACCATCAGAACTTACCCCACTAAATGATTCATTCAGAGCCATAGAACTAGTATGTGGCAGAGGCAGGATTCGAAGGACCATCTGGGGCCAAAGGGCCTACGTACGTAAGCACGAAGCTCGAAGGCTGAGGGTGAGGCCTGTTTATCGCCATTCTCCTGGCACCTGTGCATGCTACAGGTGTTGCAAGGAAAACTGGTAGGCAGGTGTTTGTCTGCACCGAGGCCGATCACACCCACCAGGCAAGACAGTGAGTCTCTCCAGCTAGCTTCTGACCAGACCTGCCACCTGAAGGGGAGTCTGGGAGGAAGTGCAGGGATGAGGCCTGGAAGGGCCTGCATCTGGTGCTCAGGTGCGGCAGGGCACAAGGTGCCAGCTTCAGTCAGGCAGATCTGAGCTCCGGCTTTCTCAAGGTGGGGCCTATGGCGGTGGGGCCTATGGTGAGTAGGCACATCACCTCCGGTGCCTGGCAGGGGCTCAGCAAACAGCATCCCCGGAAGAACTGGTCTACTTCTCCCCATCTCTGCCATAAGAGCCCCCTGGGGCAGGCCTTCACCCCTACTGCTCCATGCCACTGCTCTTCTCAAGGTCGCCAGTGGCATCCACATTGCTGAGTCAGCAGCTACTTCCTGGGCCTCACCCCACTGACCTCTCAGCTGCATCTGACACGAGTGAGGCCTGGGTGCTCTTCCTTCAGTTACTGAAGACAACACACTCGCCCGGTTTTCCTTCCACTGGCTGGCTGTGACTTCTCGGGCTTCTTTGCCAGTCCCTCGTAAACTCCCTAGCCTCTTAGCACCGGAGCGCCTCAGGGCCCAGTGAAGACCTCGTCTCCCGTCAGCCTACACATACTCCCTTGATGACCTCATCCAGACTCACGGCTTTAAATACCACCGCTCTGCTGATGACAACCAAATTTGTATCTCCAGCCCAGACCTCGCCCTTGAGTACTGGTTTCGCTCATGCAGCTCCCTACCTGATACCCCTGGGTGTCTTCCTGAGGCCCCAAATTTAACATCCCAAACTCAGCTCCGGACCTTTCCTTGCCAGACCCTGCTCCTCCAGCTTTCCCTATCTCAGTCAATGGCAACCCAGTCCTTCCAGTTTCTCAGGCCCCAAATCTTCAGAGTCATTTTCGGATCTTTTCTAGTCTCATACCTCACATCTAAGGCCTCAGTAAATCCTTTTGGCTCCACATGCCCAGTACATTCTGAATCCAGTCACTTCTAGCTCCATTCTGTCATCTTGGTCCATCTCCATCTCTATCATCTCCTATCATCTCTCATGAAAGACTCCCCGCTGCCATCCTTTGTTCCCCTTGGGTCTTTTCTCACCAAAGCAGCAGAATGATTCTGTTTAAGAATCAGTCTGGGGAGGGGGGTTTGGGATGGGGCGGCGGGGGACACATGTATACCCGTGGCTGATTCATGTCAGTGTATGGCTAAAACCACCACAATATTGTAATTAGCCTCCAATTAAAATAAATAAAATTTTTTAAAAAGAGATTGAGAGTTCCCTGGTGGCCTAGCAGTTGGAATTCCAGGCTTTGACTGCTATGGCCGGGGTTCATTTCCTGGTTGGAGAGCTTGATGCCCCACACTTCAAGGGAGGAAAACCAAAGGCCTTCAGGGCCCTTCAGGACCCTTGCTCTGCGGCCCATTGCCTCTGGGTCTTCTCTCCTCCCCGTCTCCCCCTGCCCCGTCTCTTCCGGGACACTGTTCCTTATTTGTGCCAGGCACGCTCCTGCCTCTGGGCTCTACGCTCACTGTTTCCTCTGCCAGAATTCTCTGCCCCCGGATCCTGCATGTCTTACTTCCTCACCTCCTTCAGGTCTTTACCTGAGTGTCACTTCTCAGCCAAGCCTTCCCTGGCCCCCTCTAAAACTACAAACTGTAGGTGAAGTTTCCCTCCCCTTTCCAACTGAATTCTTTAAAAAAAAAAAAAAATCCCCCCCCCCCACCACATGCAACTCCCTACCTGACACCCCGGATGTCTTACTGATGCCTCAAATTTAACATCCCAAACTGAACTCCTGATCTTTCTCTCCAAAACCCTGCTCCTCCTCCAGTTTTCCCTATCTCAGTCAACTGCAACCCAGCCATTCCAGTTTCCAGATACATATATATCATCTATTTTTAAATTTTATTATATATGTTTTTTTTTATTTGGCTGCATCAGGTCTTAGTTGCGGCATGTAGGATCTTGTTCTCCAACCAGGGATCAAACCCTGGCCCCCTGCATTGGGAGCGCAGCCTCAGCTACTGGACCACCAGAAGTCCTCCAACTGTGATTGTTTTTCGTTCCAACTCTGTTATTCTCGGTAAGCATTAGCACCACTTTAACACTGTCTCCCACCTCCAGAAGGTAATCTCCATGAGGGCACACATTTTCACCTATACTTTGTTTAGCTGTTCTGTCTCTAACAGCAACAGAGCTTGGCACAGAGGTGGCTCCCCAGCTATTTGTTGAATGAATATATCAATGAACCCCTCCCTGGCAGATACCATCAGCACCTCTCTTCCCTGGATGACTGCAAACTTCCGTCATCATCCTACCCGCACCCATTCCAGCTCTGCTCTTTACTGAGCAGCCAAAGTAATTGTTTTCAAATGCAAATCTGGTCATGGTTCTCTTCCCCACTTGAAGCTCTCCAGTAACTTCTCATCGTTCTGAAGAGAAACCAAGATTCTTAAGCCCAGGATGCAAGTCCAACAGTCTGAAGTCCCTGCCTCCCTCTCCCACACCTCTTGAGGCCCCCTCTCTGCTCCCTACTTGCTGTCTATACTCCAGCCACACTGACCTTTTAGTTCTGGTGGCCTTGAACACTCCCTCTGCCCCAGGGCCTTTGCACAAGCTCTTCCCTCTCTCTCTTTTCTTACTTAACTCTCATTCATCCTTCAGATCTTTGCTGAGGCATCATTTCCTTGGGGAAGCTTTCCTGGGCCTCTCTGAACAGGATAAATTCCTTCACTATATGCAGTCATGACTTCATGCCTCTCGTTTGGAGCACTGTGACTTACAATTTTAAACTTCCTTGTTTGGTTTTCTCGTTATTGTCCTCCCCCTAAGGGCTGGGTTGCATCTGCTCTGCTTGCCACTGTAGCTTGCCACAGCAGCTACCACAGTGCCCAGTACGTGGAGACAGTCACGAAATGCTGCTATATAAGAATAAATCGCTGTACTAGGAAGCCACCCTCGCCTAAGCACACGCACAGAGGAGGAGATTTTCACCTAATAGTGAGCAGATCCGTGTGGCCATATATTGGAAAAGGACAAACACTTGAAGGCAGGCAAAACAATTCCATCTCAATTTGGGTAGCTTCCTGGACTAAGGTACTCAGGGAGAAGTTAATAAAAGTAATAATGAGTGTGGATTCCAGCAATTCAACAGGAAAAACCTCTCAGGAGGCAAATAGCACATTTGGAACTCTTCTTCTGACCTGGCGGACTACTGACCCTGAATACAAATACTTTTCTGAGAATTATGCCAACCCTGATGAAATGTCATCAGGACTGTGTTATTTGGAACAAATTATGTTAAGCCAAATGAATTCCTTGGTTAATTATCTAGGCATGGTTAACTCAATATCTGATTATTCCCATTTTCAATCATCAAATGCAATCCTTCAGCCACCTCACTTTATTTTGGTCTGTGTCAAATTGTGAGGTTTTATTTTGCGATACTGATATTGACCAGAAGTATTTGTTAAGAACTAGATAAACAACAGATAGTTTGCATTCATTTCTTGGCACAAAGAGCGTTGGCAAGGCAAAGGTGCAGGAGCTGGTTGCAGGATCAACTAGTTTTCTCCAAAAACCCAAGAGGGACTGCAGAGACATCAGGGCCCAGTCTCTCGGAGGGCCGGTCACATGTCTCAGGGTGCTTACTCCCTATCCCCACCATCTGGGTGCTGGCAGTCCTTGCCTCTCATCCCTCCCTCCTCCCACCCCAACAACTGCTCCTGGGCCAAAACTCCTCTCACAATACCCGTAACTCAGTCTGCCCTTTTAGTCTGCCTGCTGTCCCTGTGAGGGCTAGTGGACAGAATCCTTTTTGCAGCCTAGAGCCTTATACAGGATCTGCCCGGCAGAGAAGAAATTCTGTGACTGCTTAATGAACATATACATGGATGGATAGATGGATGGATGGAGGAATGGATGGATGGATGGATGGATGGATGAATGGGTGGATGGATGAATGAATGGGTGGATGGATGGATAAAACAGTAAAACCCCTAGCTGTTCCAACATCTAGCCTCTCTAACCGTAAATGTCTCTACCATGTAAGAGTTCTGTGTATGCCCGGCCAGCTCCTAAGTCCAGGAAGGGAAACAAAACTAATTTGCTGAAGCCCTACGGTAAACCAGGCACTCTCCCTTGTCTCCTCAAGTTCTTACTATAGCCCCCAAGGGAAAGTGCTATGGAAGGCCCGTTCCCCAGGTAAGAACACTTACTCAGACAGGTTAAGTAACTGCTCACGTCAGTGTCAGAAGTAGGACTGGGCCCAAGGCTGTCTGATGACAAAACGCTTACGTCACACTGTTTCTGGTGGGTGTCACATAACCCCTCCCCAAGGCTCCTGCCTATTCCCTGAAGAAGGAAGTGATTCAGTGGGTTTCCCCCCTGAAGATGAAGGGTGCAGGTGGGGCAGGCAGGCACTGAGCTCAGAGGGCAGGAATGCAGGGAAGGCAGGCTCCTGCCCAGGCTGGCCACCAGGAGTCAAGAACTGGGGCACCTGAGCAGGGGTGGGGGTGAATGGCCCTCGTCCAGGAGGCAGAGCAAGGGTGTGCCCAGGGAAGGGGGTGCCCAGACAGCAGAGGTCAGCACCTCTAGCCAGAGCCCTTCTGGCTCCAGCAGCAGCTCCTTAGGTGGCCGCAGACAAATGAAGAGCAGGGAGGCTGACGGAGGGGCAAAGACACACACACACACAGACAGAGAGTACACATTGCAGAGAGACGGCGGGAGACACCCAGACAATGTGGACAGGGCCCACACAATGGCGAGAGACAAGACGCGTTCTTTTCTCTCTCTCTCCCGTTTCATATGGAAAACAGACCTACTGCTGGGATTCAGAAATCTATACACACATACACACACACACACACACACACACAGGGAGTCAAGCACCTCCTTTGAGACACAAATGAAATTTCAGAGATGCATACAGCACTCAGAGACACCCTGTCACAGCAGCGTGTGTCATCCAGCTCACTTTGGCCCTGCCCCTCTAGGCACTCCTTTACCTGGGCCCAGGGAAAGCCCAGTTAACAGTAGCAACAGCTAATGCTGTGTCAGGTAAATCCCTTAACACTTCAGTCCTTTTCACCTTCACCACCATCCTATGGGGTTGATGTTATTACCCTATTTGACAAATGAGGAAATAGATTCAGAGGGATCAAGTCACACAGCTGGTGAGTAGCAAAGCTGGGTTTGGAACTTGAATCAGGCTGAGAGTCTATACCGTCACTCTGTGACCCAAAGGGGGCGGCCTCCTGGGTTTCCTCTCCTAGAGAGAGCCGGGGGCTGGGAGGATGGGGGTGGGCAGGAAGGACAAACCCTAGGAGATGTCTGACGGTGAGGCTGGGACAGAGGGCACCCTTAGGGGGCAGCACCACTCCCGGCTGGGACAGAGCTGAGCCAGCTCTGAGAGGGAGGGCACCAGCAGAGGGGCAACCTGCACCAGCACCCCTCAGACCCTGGGCCATAGGCCCTTCGCTGCAGGGCGCTGGGCAGGCCGCGGGCCTCCGTGGGTGATAAGGCTGGGATCCCGTTGGAGACTGCAGATCTGAGGAGCTCTCTGGCCCGGTTGGCGGCCATTGTTCCCAGCCTCCAATCAGGAGCACCCACTTCCTGTTATTTTAGGCGGCAGGAAATGACCCCATCCCGCAGCCCGGCCCTCCCTCAGCCCCAGCAGGGCTGCCCACGCTAGGGCCTAGGAGCTGAGGGCAGAGGCCCGGCCTTAAGCCAAGGCCTGAGGATGGCCCGCTGGCTGAACTGTCACCACTGCCTGAGTCCAGGGCCTCCTTCTGGTCTGACTTGCTCAGATTCCAACCTGGCAGGATGGATAGGGGATGCAGGGCCCTGCTGTTCTACTTCTGCCTCCCAGAGAAAAGATTACAGGGTCCCTGAGACCACAATGCCCAGAGGAGACCAGTCACTGCAAGGAAAGTGAAGTCAGACTCTATCACCAGCTGGCTTGGCCATGATTAATTCAGCATAGAGGTTTGGCATACAGGCTTCAGAGTTGGACAGACCTGGGTTCAAATCCTTCCTCTGCCAGCGCCTAGCTGTGTGACTTTAAAGCAAGTTACCACCTTCTCTGAGCCTCATCTATAAAATGAGGATATGGGACTTCCCTGGTGGTTGGGTGGTTAAGACTCGGTGCTTCCACTGCAGGGGGTCCAGGGGTACAGGTTCAGTTCCTCTTTAGGGATGTCGCATAGTGCAGCCAAAAATAAAAAAGAAAATTTGAAAAAGTAAATAAAATGGGGATAATACTAGTCCATACCGGATAGTTTTGAGAGCCAAATGAGACAATGCACAGGACATGCTAAGCACTATGCCTGGCACACAGAAGGTCCTTGATAAATAAGAGGAGGTCAGTAGGATCACCAGGGGGTCTATTTCCTCTTGTCATTGGTAAGGAGCAGGAAATGGCAATCCACTCCAGTATTCTTACCTGGAAAATTCCATGGACAGGGAGCCTGGCAGGCTACAGCCCTTGGGGTCACAGAGAGTGGGACACGACTGAGCAGACACGCACTACGTACCAGGTGCTCTCTGCTTCCCTTGGGGGGAAAAGCTGCAGCTGAGAGGTGATGGAGGAGGCACCGAAGGCTGTGCCCCGGAGTGCCAGGCAGAGCTGCCACCGCCAACAAAGCTGCATTATCTGAGCCTGGCTTGCTGGCTGCTTCACTGGCCCCAAGGCCCAGTGGGGACCCAAGGACATGGTTCCCAGCTGCTTGTGGCCAAACTCCCAACCTTGGTCAGGCCTGAGAACTGGCCTGATGGCTCTCAAGTGCCATCACCCCAGGCTGGGCCCTTCTTTCAGCTCCTTCCCCACTCCCTGAGCTCTGCCCGCCACCAGCTGATGCCCATCCCTGGAGAAGGGGGAGTGAACTGGCCTGGTGCCCCTTCTTCCTTATTTGCATATGCGTGACTGCACATTAGGGGCTCATTAAGGCCTCATTACTGGGCCCACCAGCCCCAGGAGGGACAGAAGCTATCAGTGGGAGCTGCCAGCCACACTGGCTGCTATATGTGGAGAGGTGCAGAGGCGACCCATCTTTTTCTCATCAGTTCAGGTCCACCTCAAACACCTCCTCTGTGAAGTCTTCCACAAGCAGATTCCACCAACCACTGCATCACCGGGAGTTCCCGGAGGGTGGTGACTGGGATTCACTTCCCTGTCCTGTCGTCTGTACAGCCAGGACTGAGCTGGCACACAGTGGGCATCAATATAGGTGCGCTGGATGGCTGCACCTACCCCCGGGTCTCTCTCCTATTTCCAAATGCCCCACTTCAAGTATGGGGCCCTCTGTTCCCGATACACCCTGTTTCATGTCTGTCTAGAACTCATCTCTACCTTGTTCTCTGGCCTACATTTACCTCCTGAAGTTATAATTAATCCCATCTCCTCCTCAGGCCTCCAAAGGAATTAAAAATAATAACAACAAAAATGAATAGCATTTACTGATCATTAACTATTTACCAGGGCTTCTCCTAAATGTCTTATGTATTTCTCTAATTTAGTGATCCCAATGTCTCTATGAGATTATTTCCAGCATTATTATCATTTTACAGATGGGAAAATTTAAGACTTCGGCAACTTATATAAGTCATACAGTAGTAAGTTATGAAGGGGAGACTTAAACTGATTCCAGAGTATACTCTCAAGCAAACTAAATCCCAACTCCTGCCCCTACTTTCCCCATATTTTGTACCTCCCTGCTGGCACCACTTCCGATGAGCACAACCACAGTAATGGTAATAACACTGTATTGCGGGCATCCATGTGCCAGGTTCCTTTAGGTACATCGTCTCTAACCTCTAACGTTAACCCCACAAGGCTGATAACACTACCTCCATTTTCCAGGGGTATGAACTCTGTCTGGAGAGGGTAGGTCACTTGCTACAGGCCACACCTATCCCCTACTCCATGCTGCCTCCTGTTAATGCTCAGTGTGCAAAGGGAGCTCAGAGAGGGCAGGGAGCACGTCAGATGTATTCAGCGTCTCAGACCCATGCCTCAGACTCTCACAGGGCACATGCAGTGGGCATCACCGTTACTCCCTGAAGGCTCCTGACTCACAGGGCCCTTGTCACCTTTAACTGAAACTGGTACAGACCAGCCACCATCCTGACCCCAGTTCTCATGTAACTCCATCTAGGTTGTCCCTGTGTGTAGAAGCCTTCCCAATCCAGGACTTGGTGTGCAGGACCCAGTCAGGTGCCCCTGGCACACCCAACCATCCCACCCATGCCCTCACATTCAATCCAGATGTCCCATTCAAGTGACCTGCTTATAAACCGGCCACTCACTCCAGCCCTCATCTCTGGCCCAGTAATCACCACCACTCAGGCCCTGATGTACACACCGGTGCCAAAGACCCTCAGCTGTAGAGGGCCAGGAAGCGGATGGAATGGACATGGGCGAGGCCTCCCTGGGGGTCCCCTCTTAGGCTCAGCAGAGCCAAGACAGACCAAAGTGCCATTGTTCCGGCACAGCCTACAGAACTCCTGAACCACGCGGGTCTGCTGGCCTCCCCTCTGCATCCTCCAGCTCCCACACCCACAGGGTCCCCTCCAAACACCCATGAGGGCATGGGGTGGAGCCCACCCACAACCAAGCGGCTCCACCTTGTCCTGGGCGCTCTGCACCCACAGACACAGTTTCATCCTGGGCCCACGCCCCAGGGGGTAGGGAGGTGACAGGGATTAGGCTCTAGGACTCTATGGAGGTGTGGGGTTGGGGCCACCTCCCCCCTGAGTCAGTGAAGAGAGCTTGGGTCCTCAGTAATCATGCTCCTCCCTCCCTTTCCAGGAAGAAAGAGAAAGAGAAATCCCTCCCTCCAACCCCAGGCCCAACCAGAAACCTGTCCCCACCCCCTCATCAGCTGCTCCCGGATCCGAATGGGATTTGCAGAAGTCCTGGGCACTGTGGTGGCTGGTGGAGTGAGGGGGGAGAGGGCTTTGATGGTCAGGGGCCTGAAGAGAGAAAGAGGGAGGGAGGGAGTGTGTGTGTGTGTAAGGGTGGGGGGGGTGGGTATCAGAAGCCTCAAGCTGAGGAATGATGTGGCAGGTCCCTGGAGTACCGGCCTCGAGCCTTCACCCCATTCTCTGCGAAACACTCAGGCCCTGAGATATATACTTCTGTCCCCTTTCTCCCCCGATCGGACTGGGTGGGCTCCAGAGTAGGCCAGGCTGCAGGGGAATCGGCCCACTCCCCAGCTCCCGCCCTCTGCCCAAACAATGCTGCCTCCCCCTCCCCCTGCCTTTATCCGGCGGGTTACTTGGCAGCCGCCACTAGAGACCGCCCCCTCCCCTCCCTCCTCTCCCTCCCCTCCCGGCCGGCGGGCAGCAGCAACAGGCCCTTTGCGCGGCAGCTGGAGGGATGGGGTGGGGGCGAGGTCTAGGCCAGGGCCTGGGCGTGGGGAGGCGGGGGGCGCCAGGGCCTAGGCTTCGGTATGCAAGGTTTCAGGCCTGATAATCTGAACCCCCGACACACACGTTCAGGCTGGGGTTAAATGTGCCCACCAGGAATGGGAGGGGGACAGACGCCCCAGCTCAGTAGATGAGGCCTGGGGTGGATCGGGGAGGACGGTAGGGGCTGGGCAGCCGAGGTGGCACTGGGTTGGGGCGGAGGGGTCACCATCAACTCTACAATGGGGCCCCCGGGGATCCCGGCGCCCAGGACGTCCTGGCGCCCGGGGTGGGGGAAGGGCAGCTGTCAGAAGATGCGCCGGTGGCCCAGAGCCGCCGACGCCGCTGTAGCCTTTATTTTTAAACTTCCAAGTGGTCAGAGGGCGCGGCGGGGGAGGGGTCCCCGCCGGGCGGGCCGGCTTCATCCTCGCCCTTTCCGAGGCCCCCCATCCCCTTCTCTCATCTCGCCTCCGGCATACCTGGGGCTGCGCCCGTACCCGGCTCCGAACGTGAGCCGCTCTCCATGGCTGCGACGTCACTGGGGGTGCGGGGGTGTCTTGGGGGGTCTCAGCGGCGACGGCGGCGGCGGCCAGCGGCCAGGATAGGGGTCCCGCGGCGCATCACGCCCGGCCCGGCCCGGCGGGCAACGACTCGAAGGCTAGGGGAGCTCTGGCGAAGGTCGAGGCTGGCTCGGCTGGTAGCCTGCGGGCTCGCAGTAGCCGGCCGCCCAGTGTCTGTCGGCTCCGGCCTCGATCCTTCTGCCTGCCCGGCGCCGGCCCAGTCGCGGCCACTGCCCAACCCTATTGTACGGCCCGGGCTGGGCCTGGCCTCGCGGCTGGCGCGTACCAAGTGCGACGCGGGGAGGGCCACCCCTGCAGCGCCCGGGGACCGCGCTCCTGCCCCGCCCGCCGCGCCCCCGCCCTGGGGCCCGGGGCCTGGAGCCTGGGACGCCTCTCCTGCAGTCGCGGCGGAGGGGACGCTACAGCTCTCGGAGGACGCCCGTCGAGCTGCCTCCCCCTGCGGCCGCGCGTTGGTACGCGCCGCAGCGCGAGGCGACTATGTAGGGAGCGCTCGGGTGACTCACGCGCCGCTAGGACTGGGGGGAGCAGTGGGGTAGCGGGGATGGGAGCCCCCAATCCCACCCTGGACCCTGCGAGCTCCGGCTCTGGGGCCTTGGCGGCAGCTTCAGATCGGCAGTCTTTCCCAAACCCACCTCAAATAAAATCAGCCCGAGGGACGTCGGGAGCCTTGGAGGGTCACAAGGAGACCCCCTAAAAGGGCTATGCTCTCTCTCCCCTGGTGATGGCTGGGGTGGGGAGAGACCCGGCCTGGGAGCCTTGCTGCGGCCCTTCCTGCATCTTCCTACGGTTGGGGCTGTGTCTTCTCTGCTCCTCTGGGAGTAATTACAGGCCTGCACCACCGCCTTATCCAGGTCTCTAATCTGCTCCGGGTCTCTCCCGGCTCCGAACTGGGTGGTCCTGCCCCTAAACCTCCCCTAGACTCATCAGATGACCCCCCTCATCTACCCAGGAAGGATTTTCTCCCCTGTGTTCCGTCCAAGGAGGGAGTGAGTTCCTTCTGACCCCCCTCCCCCAAGTAGTTCTGCTTCCCAGCCCCGGGAAGTAGATCCCCCAATCCCCTTGTTAGTGCCAGCTGAGGTGGGCCTCAAGCCAAGTCAGGCTCAGCCTGGGCAGAGAGGGGGGAGCTTGCTGGGAAGGTGGATCGATGCTGCTGCTGCAGGGACTGACGGGGCGGAAGGAGCAGGCGCAGCTGGGCCCTGCGCACCCCATCTCTGCCCTTTGTCCTGACCTCCAGAAGGTCAGTTGTCTAGTTCTCCATCGCCCAGAGATGAGGCCCAGTGACCTGTTGTCCTCCTGCCCCCCTTTCCTGCCAGTGTCTTCTTCCTTTGAGCAACTCCAGAAAGCAGTCATTTATTTTTTATTTTGACTTTATTTATTTTGGCTGCACTGGGTCTTGGTTGCTGTGGGTGGGCTTTCTCTACTTGCGGCAAGTGGGGACTACTCTTCATGGCAGGGCATGGGCTTCTCACTGCAGTGCCTTCTCTTGATTTGGAGCTTGGGCTTTAGAGTGGGGGCTCAGGAGTTGTGGCACATGGGCTTTGTTGCCCCACGGCATGTAGAATCCTCCCAGACCAGGGACTAAACCCATGTCCCCTGCATTGGCAGGCTAACTCTACCACTGGACTAAACCAGTGAACTCCCAGAAAGCAGTCATTTAAGGGGAGAAGGTTGGAAACAAAAGGGTCTGGGTCTCAGGCAACCTGGGAGCAAACAGTCCTGGGAGGAGTGAGTAGCTGAAGGTCTGAACCCTCTTCCAGAGTCAAGGAGGGCCTTCCCCAGTCCAAAAACATTAGAAAAGGATAATGCTAGAAGACCTACAACTAGAGCTGGTGACCTTAAGCTACTGTCTTAACTTTTCTGAAACCCAGTTTGCTCACCTAAACAATTAGGAAAATAGTAATACCATGAGCTATCATGGGTTTGCTGTAAAGGTTAAATAATGCAACATGGATGAAATGCTTAGCACTGAGCCTGGCACGTACAAAGTGCTTAATAAATAAGTATGATGGTGGGCATTCAGAAGTAAAAGCAGATTAGGATGAGGAGCAGAGCCCCATCTTTGTTGTCAGTCATTCTATCTGCAGGGTGAGGGGACCATGTGGATGGCAGAGTCCAGGCAGAGTCCTTTGTGAGGTCAGAGACCTCTGGGCCTGCATCTTCTAGAGCTTACCAGGCCCACACTGAGCCAGGCAGTGATTAGACCGAGAATTCATGAACAGAACCCAATATGGGAGAGCCATCTGGGTTCTGTACCCACAATCTTGAGAGTGCAGTAGGAACAAAGACATACATAAGTGGGAATTGTGAGATACCTTCAATACCTGGAGCTCAATCATAGTAGAGGGGCAAACAGTAACTGAAGATGAAGAGATAGGCCAGGGATGGCAACTACATGATGTAGATACTGGGGAGCTGTTGAAGGTTCTTCAGAAGGAGAAGGGTGAGCAATGCTTCAGAACTGGAAATCTTCCATTGTGTCTAATGATCTAGGATTGACTTTGAGGAGTGCCTGCAAGGAGTCAGCATTAGCCTACTCAGTGGTTCTCAATCAGAGGCAGTTTTCCACCCCAGGGGACATTTGGCAATGTTTAGAGGCATTTGTGGTTGTCACAACTAGGGATGCTACTGGCATCTAGTACTTAGACACCAGGATGTTGTTTAACATCTTGCAACGCACAAGAGCACCTCCTGAACAGTCATCAGGCCTGGAATGTCAATGGTACTGAGGTTGAGGAACCCTTCCCTGGACTGAGGGTGGAGGCACCTGCACTTCCCAGTTGTTAGTCAACTTGATGGTCAGTTCTCCTGGCCAGCCCCAGGAGGCTTCCTACACACTTGGTGGGTCCACAGGAAGTCCTGAGAGCACTGATGTCCTGTGATTGATGCAGTTGGAAGAGAAAGATGGAGTGGACTCCTCTCCATTATGCCCCCTAATGGATCAGGATCCTTGGTGCATCCCAGGCCCTGGCAATTGATCAGATTTAGAGTGGGTATCTCTGAGTTTGGGGCTGGGTGCAAGTGTTCCATGTTGCCCCCTAAGCATTAGACATCCCAGAGAAGGAGCAAGCAGGGCACTTGCAACATCATTGGCGACTGAGAATGCCCTGCCTTCTTCCAGTGAGGGGCCAGGGAACTCTGTGGTCTCCCAAGTTCCTCCCCTACACCCAGGGCAGTCCCCTCCCCCTTCAGGAAACAGGCTTGAATGACCTGTCAGTCTTACCGTGACGCTGGGCTGCGGCTAGGAGTCAGGTCACTGAAATATGTCCCCCTCCTGATCCCACTAGGGGGAGAGCAGGAGCAAGAGCATTTACCAACCTCCTAGGTTAGGTGCGGGAGGGTCCAAAGTGGATCATCCAAGAGATGAAGGAAATCACTGGGTGACTTGACAAAGAGATATGAATTGGGACCAAGGCCCTGGAGGCTGTCTCCACTCCTACACAAGTAGGAAGTAGGAGGGGCCTCATGGTGGGTGCAATTTGAGAGACCAGACATCAGATTCTCACATCCACCCTACCCCCAAGGCACAACAGCAAGAAGGGGTCTCTAACCCAGACCACTCTGCTAGGGAACTGTAACCTCCAGGGCTCACTCCCTGGGACTGGAGGTGGGGAATGTCCTCAAAGGCCAATGTTGACACCAGCTGCAATACGGCTTCCCTCCCTCCAGATCTTGCAGAGGGGAAGTAACAGAGAGGGATTGGTGGGAGAAGGAACTCAGATTCGGGATTAAATAGGTTCAACCTTTTGGGTTCTTGGAGCGGGGGCTCTAGTGCTCCTGTTAGGGAAGGGGGGCTATCCCTGCTGCATTAGTTTCCTGGAGCCCTGAGCACCCAAGGAGCCAGGGTGAAGCTGGGGAGGAGGGTGCCTGTTGTTCTTAAATGTCCTGGCCCCCAAGAGGTGATGGAGAGGGACTGGTAGTTGGGACTGAGAGCCCTTGAAGAAGTTACTAAGGAGCCAGGAGATCTTTTAGACTAGCCTGGAAAGGACCCCGCCCCCACCCTTGATTCAGGACTGCTGACTCTCCCTTGGAGGAGGAGTCCCAAAGAAAAAGAAGCCAAAAGGAGGAATCACAGGCAGAGAGGGGAAGAATCTCAAGAGGCTGTAAGATGGGCAGGGAGAGGCTCCGCCTGGCCTGACAGCAGGCTGGGTGGGGTCGAGCGGCTGGCTGTGACTGTGACTCAGGTTTCTGTGGGCAGCCAAGGGCAGCCGGCAGGGAGGAGCCCAGACCAACAGACAGGCCAGCCAACTGCAGCTTTCACCTCAGCTGTCCTCTCTCCTGGGAATGCAGGAGGTTCTTCTCTAACTTTGCTGGCCTCTGAGGGCTAGCCCACCCCTGCTCTCTCATCCCCACCCCCAACTGACCCTCATGTTCCTTCCCAGAGCCCTCAGCCCAGGCACTGACACAGGACAGAGTCAAAGGTCACTGCCTCTAGAGAGTCCCCAGCATGTCTGTGCCACAGGAGAAGAGTAAAATAATAATTGGTTCTGCACCGAGAGGGACAGACTGGGGGAATCTTGGGTACTGGTTTTCAGGCTGAGCAGCTTGGGCCCCCCAGCCTTCCCCAGCCAGGATGGCTCAAGTCTGGTCGGGCTGGTTGTCATGGTGAAGACTAGGGGCTAGAATGCAGCTGCCAGAGTCAGGCTACCAGGCCTAAATCAGAAGACGGGGCTCAGGGACTCAGCACAGTCCTCTCAGAACTGACTAGCCAGGCAGGGATGGTTGGAGCTGAAACCAAAGAACTATGGTCAGGGACGGTAGGACTTCCCTTTGGTGATGGGTGAGGGTGTGGCCCGCTCATTCCCCTCGTATTTCTGGGGCCTGTTTGCAGGGCTGTGCTTTCAGAGTGGCTGAAAGAAAGGGAATGCACGTTTACTTTGTGCCAAGTGCTCTGCATACATGTCTCACCGACCTTCACAACAACCAAGAGAGCCAGCAATTTGCCTAAAATGGCAAAGCTAGGATTAAAATCCAGAACCGGCTGCTACCAACGTGATCTTTCTTTTCTGGGAACCAGTCTTGTTCTAGGGAAGAGAGAGGGAGAAATTGACCTGAACTTTATCAGACTGGATATTTCATCAGGAAGCCACGGTGGTAGGATGCAGGTGCTCGCTGCCTTTGGGGTTTGGGGACAGATGACGGTTCGAAGAGAAAGTCACTGGTGAAATACTTGTCACATAGTAGGTGGTCATCAAATATTTTTGTAAAGCAGCAGCCAGATCTGTGTAGGAGCCATGGCCAATTTTCTGGGACATCCTGGGAGCTTCTGCCTCTGAATTGCAGCAACAGCGGAAGAAGCTAGTTTGAAAGAGGGACTTTCCAAGACCATCCCTGGCGGGAGGAATTTGCGGAGCATCAGAGTGACGATTAGGCAGGGTGGGAAAGAACTGTGTGGATGATACAGGATTACTGCAAGCTGCGGACGCCACCCAGCGGCCATAAACCAGGCGATAGGGAGCCATGTTACAAGAGTCCTCTGTGCGCGGAGCATTCTGGGAGTTGTAGTCGGGCTGCACTAAGGGGCGGTGTTGCCAGTGGGGCTGTTGGGTGCTGTGGTCCGGCGTTTATTGGGCGGGAAGAACCCTCGTCTGCCGGACTACGAATCCCGTGGTGCCCCGCGGCCAGCTGCGCAGGCGCGGTGAGTCGGTGCCGGTCAATCCTTAACGCTGAGGGGGCAGCGAGCTGGGTCGAGCAGTGTTGGGAGGGGTTGCCGAGTGGGTCTGTGGCGAGGCAGGGTAAGGCGGCTGGCACCATGTCGAGGCAGGCGAACCGTGGCACCGAGAGCAAGAAAATGGTAACCGGAGCGTGTGACCTCGGCGGGTGGGGCGGAATGGAGGTGTTCTGGGGAAGGGGCCCAGCGCGGGGTGCAAGTCTCAACTGGAAAGGCGCCTTCTACCAGCCCTGGGAGGGAGTGGTTCCGCTGGAGGGAAGAAAGGGGCTCATTGGTGGGTCGAGAGCGGAGACTAGCTCTGGGAGCGTGCCGGGTGCGGGGCAGGTTGGAGGGCCGCTGGAGGAGCTCGAAGACCTCTTCCCCCGCCACCTGAGTGCGATTGGGTACGAGACCAACAACGACGGCGACGATAATAGTAGCTCCCACTGTTGCTCTCTTGCTGCATTAGGCGCTGGGCCAAGCACTTTACGTCTATTATCTCATTTAACCAGCAAAATAACTCGTCAGGTGGATGATAAAATCGCCGTTTCAAAACTCAGAGGTTGCATAACTTGCCCCTATTTACAGCTAAGACGAGTTAGGATTTGAACCCGTGTCTCTCTGACTTCAAAGCTAATGCTTCAGACTACTGGACTATAATGTCTCCCACATTGTGCCGTGGGCATTGTGAGATGCTCAGGTACTGATTTAACCAGAAAGCAAGAGAGTAAGGGGGTGGGCCAGAGTAGACCGTAAGTGGTCCCCCTCTGGTGAAGGTGGACAGGCTCCTTTCTTGTCCTGGAAATAGTAGGACACCATCTATCCTAGAAAGTTTGGCTGCCGATGGGGGCTGGCCTGGAAAGTAAAGTGGATGATGTTTTTCTCCAAACTAAGGGGATTTCTTGACAGGTGTTTCTTTTCTTTGGCATCTTCTTACTTCCTCTAGAATTGCCCATTTGTCTTTATTTTCTGATTTACAAACTGAGTTATTGAAGGTCGCATGCAGGGCAGATCTGCGGCCTTTTGTTGACACTCAGCTCTACAAAAGATGACAACTTCCATTACACCTTTGTATCTTATACCAGGAACAGCCACCAAATATGGGCAGCAGGAGGCCCTGTTACTCCAGAGTAGTACTGTACTTTTCCTCTGTCGGATCTCTTTGAAAAGTAGATAATAGCTGTGGACCTCCCCAGGAATAGTAAATAGACAAACATAAACAGACATTTACTTACATTTAGGGGGAACTTGTGGGCCCCCGAAAATACTCTGTGAATCATAGGTTAAGAATTCCTGTTTTGGAGGAAATAAGAAGAAAAAGGAAGAAGAGTGTTTTGCTAGGCAGCAGTGTCATGCAGGTTAGCGGTCCCCAACCTTTTTGGAGTTAGGAACCAGTTTCATGGAGGCCAGTTTTCCATGGGGCGTGGGGTGCAGGTGATTTGGGGATGGTTCAAGCGCGTTACATAATTGTGCACTTTATTTCTGTTACTACATCAGCTCCACCTCAGATCATCAGGCCTTAGATCCCAGAGGTTGGTGACCCCTGATGTATTGTAAAAAGCATGGATATTTGTTGGAATCCTGATTGGTCCTCAGTTTACTTATCTATACAATGGGGAAATAATGCCTTTCTAGGATTAAGTGAGATAACAGTGTAAAATGCAAGGGACATCATATATGTTTATTTTCCTCTCCTTTTCCTCTGTGAGCAGATATCAGAAGTTTTCCTGTTTAGTTTTCATATCTAACTCTTTTTCGTATCTTTTTTAAAAACTTGAAACCAACATTGAAACTTTTAATACAAGTTTAGCAGGAACCTTCAGTCCCCACCCGGCATCCCTCAGTATTCACTTAGTTTTGGCAACCCTCAGTATTCACTTAGTTTTGGTGAATTGAGGGAATTAGGGACTGGCATCAGTGCACTCCTGCTTCAAGAGTTTTGCTACTGCTGTGGTCTCTGCTTGGAACCTTTCCCCCAGAGAGTAGCTCCTCCTCACCTCATTTACAGGTACTCACCTCCACCTGACTAGTTCTCAATCCTCTTACTCTGTTTCTCTTCAAGCACTGTCTATTTCATTTAAAATGCTTCATTATAAATTATGTATTTACTTGTTTGTTTATAGTCGCCCCATGAGAATAACTCTACGAAAGCAAGGGTTGATTTGTTAACTGCTGTACTTCCAGCACCTAAAATGATGCTTGGCACTAGGCAATCTGTATTAAGTGAGTGACATGAAGGTTTGGTGCATCCTGTCATTCAGTTCCTATTGGTACCCACCTGAGGCTTGTCACGTGATCCTCTTTGTAGCCACCTGGTTTTGACATGCTCCCCTTCTTTCCTGTCTGCCTGGGGAGCTTCTGCCTCTAGCAGTCCACTTCCCAATCAGCCCAGCCTTCTGCTAATTGCTGTGTTCCCAGTTAACCCTTCCGAAACGTAAATGGTGAATATGGCCAAGTAATTAGATCTCTGCTTTTAATCTGTGCAAAGAGAAACAACCCATTTGTCTAGCAAACTTTTCCTGGGGCCCAGCTCTGTGTAAAGCATTGTGGGAAATGCAGAGTTGAAGTCCTAGTCCCTAACCCTGAGAAGCAGTCCTCTATGAGAGAGGTTGAAAAATATACAATGCCAGGAGCATAGAAGTGTCTGGGATTGAGCCCTGGCTTCACTGCTTACTTGTGTGACCTTGGGCAAGTGTCTTCATTGCTATCAACATCAGTTTCACTATCTTTATTTATTTATTTTTGGCCACAGCAAGCAGCTTGAGGAATCTCAGTTTCCCCTACCTGGTATTGAACCCATGCCCTCTACAGTGAAGCATGGAGTCCTGAGCACGGGACCACCAGGGAAGTCCCAGCAACCTTTTTCTTTTTACATTAAAGTTTATCTACAACACTATGCTAGTTCCATGTGCATATAGTGATTCAATGTTATTAGGTTGGTGCAAACATGATTTTTTGTTTGGACTGTGGTTTTGGACTGTGAATTTTAAATCATTATAACTAGGCTCAAACACATCTTTATTAATCAAAATAGGAACCAACACATTTTTTTGGTTGTACAAACAACACATTGTTGCCAACAAGAAATAAGCGTGTTCATTTCTATAGTGTAAAAATCTGTGATTTGGGATTCGACGAACTCTTGGAAAGCATTTTCTGCCTGCTGCTGGTTGTGGAAGCATTTTCCCTGCAAAAAGTTGTCAAGATGCTTGAAGAAGTGGTAGTCGGTTAAATGAGGTCAGGTGAATGTGGCAGATGAGGCAAAACTTTGTTGCCCAATTCGTTCAGCTTTTGAAGCGCTGGTTGTTCGACCTGTGGTCAGCCGTTGTCTTGGAGCAGAATTGGGCCCTTTTTTGTTGACCAATGCTGGCTGCAGGCGTTGCAGTTTTCAGTGCATCTCATCGATTTGCTGAGCATACTTCTCAGATATAATGGTTTCGCCAAGATTCAGAAAGCTGTAGTGGAAGAGACAGGCAGAAGACCCCCAAACAGTGACTGTGACCGTTTTTTGGTGCAATTTTGGCTTTGGGCAGTGGTTTGGAACTTCTTGGTCCAGTCACTGAGCTGGCTGTTACTGGTTGTCACATAAAATCCACTTTTCGTCATATATCATAATCTGATTGAGAAATGGTTCGTTGTTGCATAGCATAAGAGAAGATGACACTTCAGAATGATGATATTTTTGATTTTCAGCTCATGAGGCACCCACTTATTGAGCTTTCTCACCTTTCCAGTTTGCCTCAAGTGCTGAACCGTAGAATGGTTGACATTGAGGTCTTTGGCCAATTCTCGTGTAGTTATAACAGGATGAGCCTTGATGAGCCTCTCAATTGGCCATTGTCGTTGCATGCTTGTCACCTTCCGATGGCCGGCCACTGCGCTCCTCATCTTCGAGGCTCTTGTCTCCTTTGCAAAACTTCTTGAACCACCACTGCACTGTACATTTATTAGCAGTTCCTGGGTCAAATGCATTGTTGATGTTGCGAGTTGTATCTGCTGTTTTATGACCCATTTTGAACTTGAATAAGAAAATCGCTCAAATTTGCTTTCTGTGTAACATCATTTCCCTAGTCTAAAATAAACATAAGGGACTTTCCTGGTGGTCCAGTGGTTAAGATTCTGAGCTTCCAGTGCAGAGGGCCCAGGTTCGATCCCTGGTCAGGGAACTAGATCCCACATGCTGCAACCAAGAGCTCACATGTTATAACTAAGACCCGGCACGGCCAAATAAATATTTTTTAAAAATAACAAAATAGAATAAACATAAAATAAACAGCAAGTAGTGTCATTAGCAAAAAATCATACAGTGAGACATACACATTAAAATGATGTATAACATGACCACATTTATTTAAGAATGTATTCCAGTATCAAACAGCAGAGTTCAACAATGTAAAACCACAATTATGTTTGCACCAACCTAACACTATACACAGAGAAGGCAATGGCACCCCGCTCCAATACTCTTGCTTGGAAAATCCCATGGGCGGAGGAGCCTGGTGGGCTGCAGTCCATGGGGTTGCTAAAGTTGGACACGACTGAGTGACTTGACTTTCACCTTGCACTTTCCTGCATTGGAGAAGGAAATGGCAACCCACTCCAGTGTTCTTGCCTGGAGAATCCCAGGGACGGCGGAGCCTGGTGGGCTGCTGTCTATGGGGTCGCACAGAGTCGGACACGACTGAAGCGACTTAGCAGCAGCAGCAGCAACACTGTACACTACAAAATGGTCACCACACAGGCATTCTTGTTAGTAAAGATGTTAACTAACCTTTGTGTGTTTAGGCCTGCCCTTTTTTTGTGTTGTGACTATTCTCCAGAGCTCAGATGAGTTACTACTTAAGTAGCAGCCCTCAGAATCTCCCTTGACAGAAGGCTGGAGAGTGACGAAGAGGGAGGGACTCAGTCCTGTTACTGACCTTCCTTCCCTAGCATCTTGCGGGGCAGTCACACTGGATTATTTGTGTTGACAAAAATAGTAAGTATGACTCTTAATAAGTATCTTGGAACTTTAGCTCCAAAGGTTAGCCCCCTAAGGAGTTTGGATGTTTTGTTTGGTGCACTGACTACAAAGCTGCCTGAAAACCATCAAGTGCAGGAGCTTACCTGAGTGTAGGGCTTGGCTTAACTTACTCTGCACAGGGTGCCTGAAGTACTTGACTTTGCCAGCATGAACTCACTCCTGTGGTTTCTTGGTCTGCAAAGCATCTTTAAGTCCATTATCTCATTAGACCCTCCCCTTCCATCAACCCTGTGATTGGCACAACAGATTTCACTGTTACTTTTTTTGTTGGGAAAAGATTGAAGTTCAGCAGAGTGAAGTGACTTAGCTAAAGTCTTTCAGCCAGTGACAAGTCTATACTTAGAATCAGGTCTTCTGACTATAAACCCTGTATCCTTCTATATGCCTTACTAATTGCTTTAAAGTTCTTTATAGTGATTCAGAATCTCCCTCTTTGAACCTAGTTCAGAGTGCTTTCTGGCACCACGCCACAGAGAAGCAGTTTAAGAACAAAAATAACATCTACTCTTTTTCTTTTTTTTGGCCTTATGTGGGATCGAACCCATGCCCCTGCAGTGGAAGTGTGGAGTCTTAACCCCTGGACTGCCGGGGGAGTCCTACCGTACCTACTTCTTGAGTAGGTGCTATGCTGCAGGCACTCTACACACGTCGTCTCACTGATAATCCTGAAGGGCACATAATGTTGCCACCACTGTACAACTGGGAAAAGCTGATATTCAGGGAGATTAAGCAGTGACTTAGGAAGACTTAACTTTTTACAGGACAGTGCTCAGCACTAAGAAGAATGAGTCTGTTACTTAACCTATCACCTATAAAATGGGGATAACTAGTGTTTATTTTGCTGACCTCTCATGGTTGTTGTGAAGATCAATAAGTAACTGTGAAGATACTCTAAAAGTTTTATAAATGTTAATGATCGTTATTATTAAACATACTTAAAGCAGTCTGAAAGTAGAAGTTTTGCGAAGAGATTCCTGTTTCTGTTGGGAGGAAGAGTGTGCTTATGTTCAGTGACAGGATGGGGCTGGTTGAATGATGTGACCTTGATGGTACCGTGGAACCTTAAGTTATAAGGGTCTTCAGAGTGCAGCCTCTTGTTACTTCTCTGAGTTCCTCTTCTGTTCTCTCTTGGGTTTACTCATCTCTGGTCACACTGCTCTCCTAGCTGTGTCTCACACATAGCAGACACACACCCCCCCTCAGGGCCTTACACTTGCTGCCTCCAATTTTTTCCCCTACATATCTTCGTGGCTTTCCCTTATTACCTTCGGGTCTTTGTACAACCGTCATCTTAATGAGGCCTTTTCTAACTACCCTATCTAAAATTGACACCCCCCCCCATATACATATTGGTGAACATAAATACTCACTAATCTTTTACACTCATTTTCCTCCGTGGCTCTTATACTGTCTGGCAAACCATTTATTTATTCAGTTTGTTGCTTGTTTCCCTCCTGTTAGGTAGTTTCTGGTACATAGTAAACCTTGAATGAAAGGTTTTTCCTACACTACAGCTCATTTCCTTTTCCGTTGTCGTGCACTATTTATGTCATGAGCTATTATTCCACATAGGCTTGGTTCATAATTGAGTGGAGATAAACTTAGAAATTAAGAGAGGCTGTGGAGAGTCTGGGTCATATTCCATTCCCAGATTCCAGGCTTATTGATTCCGTGAGCACCAACAGATCTCTTTAGGGCCTTGAGTTTTCTTATTGATAAATTGGGGGCTGCTGCATGTGTGAAGTGCTTAATAACATCGTGATATGTATGTTACTTGGCATCATGGTGGGCAAGGCTCTTGGACTCTCAGTTCTAGGACTCATTAATAATGCAAGGAAAGCTCTTCTGATTTAATGCAGTGGCGCCAACTCTATGGACTGGTTACTGCTGGACTGTCTCCATCTATTCATGCCCAGGCCACTCTAATGCCAAACCCTTAACTTTACTAAAAATCATTCTTCTCCTTAATAGCTCCCCTTTAACTGCCATACTTGGTAATATACCCTGATCTTGGAGATACCCTGACCTGTTTTAGTTGAATTCAGAGAGCTTACTTATTCAGAAGCTGATTCTTTTTGACTCCGTAGTATAGCTATCTTTTGTTTTTTTGTGGGGGGGAGGTGATTAATACTGCAGTTGTTGGGCACAGTGAACAGAATGAACAGTGGCTTAGAAACTTCTGGTTTCAGTCCCCCCAATTACTTTTGTCAATAGTTATCTGTCCTTGGACAAATTACTGAAGTTTTCTCATCTCTAAAACCAGATTAGTTCCTGCCCTTTATGCTTTACAGAGTTAGTGTGGAGTGGAAACTGAGATAATGAAAAATAGAATGCAGTATGTAAGCAAAAGGCATTCGCATTACTATTCTTGCAGTGACCTCATCGCCAGGCCCTGAGGATGAGGTGAGGAATGATGGGTCCTGGGAGCCTGGGCTTTGACTTGAGTTATACTTTCTTCCCCAGAAGACTTGCAGACAGAAGGGTGCTCTTCTGCAAGTCTGACAAGCCTCCATGCAGAAGGCACTGGTTGGGTGGCACTTGATTTTCAGCCTTATTTCTATGTAAGTACGTTGACCCAGATGTTAACACGTTTCTCACTTTGTTTAACTTTGATAATGCCTTTGCTCCAACCTGCTGCTTTTATTCTGTAGTCTTGGTATTTGCTGTTCCTTTCACCTTCCCATCTCTCTGTTTTTTGGTAGGTAGGTGACAGGATTCTTTATCTGAGAAAGAGATTCTGTGGTTCTAACTGTGGTTGTAATAGAAGCCAGTCCAGGTCAATATTGTGTTCCAGGCACAGAAAAGATTGTATTTCCTTCAGTTACCCCTTTCCTACAAACACTTCAGCTGTGTCAAGAGGAACATTATTTTTCCCCCTGTTGGTGACTTGGAGGGCTCTTCACTAGTGCACTGGACTTCATCTGGTACTTCCTTCCTCCCCACTCCTCTGCTGCTCCTAGATGGGGCCTTAGGAGTGCAGTTCGGCTTGGCAGCTGTGGTGGGGTCCTGGGTCAGCAGAAGTCACCTCGGTGTGTTGGAAGGGTAACTGCTCAGTGGATGAGGCACCTTTCCCAGCCCATTTTCGAGTGGGTCTGGTTGCAGCCCTGTCGCATGGACCCTAGGGAGCCAGATTCTTTGGTTACTCCACAGAGGATGATGCTCTTTCCCACGGGACACCATAGCCTTCCATTGAATTCTGCCAGTTGCATTGAGGCTGATCTAGACTCTCACCAAACCTTCTCTTTTGTGTGGCTTGCTCCTGACTGCCTTTTCAATCTCTTTTAGAGCTCTGAGCTCTTCACCCTGACCTACGGGGCTCTAGTTACCCAGCTCTGCAAGGACTATGAAAATGATGAAGATGTGAATAAACAGCTGGACAAAATGTGAGTGGGCTCCTCTGTGGGAGAGACAGGAATGGGACTCCTGAGCACGCCGAGTCTACATGGTCCCTTAGAGCCCAGAACAAGGTCCTCTGTCAGAGCCAAGCCTTCGGGTGCTGTTTCCACTGCTTATTTATTGGGAGGTTTGGGGACTGTCCTCATTGTCCCTGTACTACCAACAGCATTACATTCAGACATAAGACATTCAGACCCCATAACATAGTCGGTTCTCTCATTTCAGGGGCTATAACATTGGAGTCCGACTGATTGAAGATTTCTTGGCACGGTCAAACGTCGGGAGGTGCCATGACTTTCGGGAAACTGCAGATGTCATTGCCAAGGTCATTATCCTGGGCCACCAGGCCATGCTGAAGAATTATCATTGGAAGGCACTGCTTACCACCCTCTCCCTTAGAGAGGCCCTTAGTATTCCAGAAGAATAGCTAGGCAGCTGTCTGGGCCAAAGAAGCCTTGCTGGTGGTTTAAGAATAGTACAGATGATGAAAAAGGGAAGAATGGTTGGGAGCATCCCTGTGGATTAAAGCCCCACTGGAAGGAGAGGGGTGTGGAGTTGTGCACAGTTGCTTTTCCTTCTTTGCCCTGAATACCTGAGGCTTCGGTGTCTTGCGGAGGCCCTAGTTTTTTTCCAGAGCCATTTAAGTCCCCTTTCTGGTCCCATCACATCACCTTCCCTGGTGCACAGCCCCTCCTGCTCTTCCCATAGTGCCATTGTGTGTCTCCTGACAGGTGGCGTTCAAGATGTACTTGGGCATCACTCCAAGCATCACCAATTGGAGCCCAGCTGGTGACGAATTCTCCCTCATTTTGGAAAATAATCCCTTGGTGGACTTCGTGGAACTTCCTGATAACCACTCATCCCTTATTTATTCCAATCTCTTGTGTGGGGTGTTGCGAGGAGCCTTGGAGATGGTGAGTGCAGCTCTTTTCCTTCTGAGACACCTGAAGGGTAGTAGGGTCTTAATAAATGTTTGAATGAATGAATGAGAGTGAAAAGAAGGGTTTAGAGCTCACCTGGAGATGACGAGGCTGCCAGGCATAGGATCCAAGTTGGAGATCTCTACGTGGTGTTGATCCTCGTTGCTTAGGCTGAGAGGTGGTGCTGTCAGCCCCCAAAGCCTGGGAGCATCCATTCCCAGATTGGCTTATCTGGTGACAGTTTAATTTGTGAATGTTCTTTGCTTAGTCTCTCCTGTTGGGTTGGGGCCACTGCCTTTTTTCACAGGAACTAGCAACCTTGTCCTTGTGGAAACCAACCCCCTTGTTTAGGCTGCTCTAGGTGAGGCAGTTGTAGCTGCATGCCCAGTGATTTCACAGAGGCCATGGCCAGGCAGCTGCCCCTTCATTTTCACACTGTCCCTCAGGTCCAGATGGCTGTGGAGGCCAAATTTGTCCAGGACACCCTGAAAGGAGACGGTGTGACAGAAATCCGGATGAGGTTCATCAGGCGGATTGAGGACAACCTCCCAGCCGGAGAGGAATGACCACCCCAGGACTCCAGGGCAGCCAGCAGGAGCACTTGTTGGATCAGAAAGCCTCAGTGCTCCTCCTGCCGTTGAGAATTCAGTGACTCTTTAACGGATGTTATATATTCTTCTAACCTTGTTTCCGTTCTCCGTGTTAATAAAGAGCAGACTGTGATATAGTCCATTTACCCTCAAGTATGCGCATTCAGGAGCGAAATTCTGTGCTCCCTATCCCTTCACAGGGGCTGGATGTAGTCATCCTTGGTTGGACTAGAAGGAGCTCAAACCATTTTACATTCCTGTTTGAATTTTCCAAAGCAGAACCCACTTTGACCCCATTAAGAGGTAAACCTCGCGCACCTATACCTGGGTCTTCAGAAAGTCATTGGTGAGTGACTGTAGGGAGTCCAGGACTCACTGGACAGGGAGATGATGGGAGGGGTGGGGCGGATTTGCTGGCTGGAGTGTGATACCCTCTAGTGCTTGCCAGGAAAGGGGAGCCAGTCATGCCGGAAACATTGACTTCTGGGAAACCACCCAGGTCTCTCATTCCTCCCTGCTGTTTGGAGGCAACATCTCCTCTTTTTGCAGAGGGTCCATCTTTTTTTCTTACAGATTCTTCAATAAAGACACATTCTTGAGTGAAATCCCAATCATGTCCTGTTTTCTTTCTGCTCGGCCCTGGGAATTTTGTTACAATGGGATGTGCAGACCTGCTGGGTCCTGTGCCCTACCTTGATTTTATCTAATCCAGAAATACTTCTCCCTGTGGACCAGAGAGTCTGGGAAGCCTGGGAGCCAAGGAGGCTCCTTCAGAGTCATTATTGAGTCTACCGTCTATAGCAAAATCTAGAAGCAGACCAGTATCCCAGATCTTCCTAAAATGGACTAGCCTGGGCTCTTGGCCACCACGTTGGAGGATTTGGCTAGAAAGACCATGTAAACCTTGTTAGGGTGCCATTCAATGAGTGTTTACCAAGTGCCACCACTGCACTGAACGCTTCGTATGCATTATCTAATTCACAGTAATACCATTTTTAGAAGGCCACAGGTTGCCACGGTCATACAGCTAGTAAGTGGAGAAGCTAGGGTTCAAAGCCCCAGCCAGACTCCATAAGCCCATGTCTTTTTTTTTTCCTGCTCTGGGTCTTGGTTGTGGTACATGGGATCTAGTTCCCTGACCAGGGATAGAACCTGTGCCCCCTGCAGAGGAAGGTGGATCCTCAACCTCTGGGCCGCCAGGGAAGTCCATATTCTTAACCATGATGCCTGCTTCACACTGTGGGATGGTGGAGGAGCAGGCCCGCGGATCCCTCTCAGTCTCACAGAGCTTAGTGTAGCTTTTAAACAGGGGTCAGAGGTCATCAGGCCATATTTGGTAGCACTCTTCTTGGGGAGAGCCTCGGACCTTGAGGTCCAGATGCTCAGGTTGTTGGGGTGAAACAGAGCCCCAGACCTTCCCCAAGGTTAGTGGACGAGCCTGAGGTGAGGGGAACATTGTGCTTGAAGTGTGTCTGGTCGTAAAGTTCTAGGGCGCTGGAACACCCGACGTGCCTCTTCCAGCTGGGTTAAGCTGCTGACGAGGAGGAAAGATCACTTCTGGGGCCCATAAAGAAGGCCGAGCGCTGAAGAACTGATGCTTTTGAACTGTTGTGCTGGAGAAGACTCTTGAGAGACCCATGGACTGCAAGTAGATCAATCAATCCTAAAGGAAATCAGTCCTGAATATTCGTTGGAAGGACTGATGCTTAAGCTGAGGCTCCAATACTTTGGCCACCTCATGTGAGGAAATGACACATTAGAAAAGACCCTGATGCTGCGAAGATTGAAGGTGGGAGGATAAGGGGATGACAGAGGATGAGATCACTGACTCATGGACATGAGTTTGAGCAAGCTCCAGGAGTTGGTGATGGACAGGAAAGCCTGGTGTGCTGCTGCAGTCCATGGGGTCGCAGAGTTGGACATGACTGAGGGACTGAACTGAACTGATGCTTCCTCTAGGATCCCCTTCTCCGAACCTCTTTACCTCCCCCTCCAGAGACATACAGTTTGGGGCCCCAGTGCAGGCACCCCATTTTGGCCAGCTGCATCCTCAGCACCCAGCATGGGGTTGGGTGCAGTCACACCAGAGTGTGAGTGAATGAGAGCACGGCTGATGGAGTGAATGCTGGGGCCCGATGTGGAAAGCGTGTGGTATCTGGACCTGCCAAGAAAAGTGCGCTGCGCCACCCTTTCTCTCTCCAGGGGGGCCCTCGCCCTTCCTCTCCTCCTAGTACCACAGCCTACTTTCCAGCAGCTGTTTGTATGGCGTGAGGTTTTGGGTATTTCCTTTCCCAGAATTTAACTTGGGCAGCGTTACAGGGTCGGCAAGCTGTGGAAACAAAGTCCCCTTAGTAAGTTCTCCCAATTACAACTCCACAGTTGTGTGATGTGCACTCAGGGGCTGAGGGAAGGGAAAGGGCTGAGGACTATGAGCTATTCGGAACATCACCTCATTCTCTCCCCAGATGAGCCAACCATACAAAGCCCAGCTACCCAACAGCTGCGCCCCCCACCTCTGAAATTAATTAGCTGTAGATTACATACCCCTTTGCTTTACTGTGGCTGAGGGTGGACTACCCCCTGCCCCACAACCCACAGGCTAGGCCATTCCCCATCCATGATGTACTGGCACAGCCTCCCGACAAGAAGGGGCAGGGTTGCCTCGCTATATGGGAATGGCTGACTAACCAGGTGGGCTTCCCAAAGAGCCTGGGTGGCTGGAGAAGTCCATGCTGGTGGCTTTGGGGCTTGGCGCTGGCTGGGCAGAGTGCTAAGGAAAGGCCCTGTCTGCAGCCTTTGGCCACCAGGGGTCTCCAGATCACTGTAACATCCCGAGAGAGTAACCATGGGATCCCTGGTTCTCAGAATTTGCCAGAAGATGCACCTGATGGAGCAAATCTCAGAGGCTGGTCAGAGCCTGAAAGTGCCCCCTTCCTTTAGTCACAACCATTTGAAAACAAAGCTCCATGGCTGCCCAGGGCGTTGGAAAAAGCACACTGGCAAAGAAGTCTCTGGCTTCCATTCACACTCCATACTCATACTCCTGAGTATGAGACGTGCAGCCTCCTGAGTTGGATGCGCTAGCTCTGAGCTCTTATCTAACCAACCCCCTCACCTCCTGAGTGGAGACCAGAGTACTAGCCCTCTTCCCCTGATGTAAGAGGGTCCTGTCCCTGCCCCAGCCCCCAACCAGTGACATTTCGAGATTCAGGGCACCCCTTTCTCTGGCAGATTGGCTGCCCCTACATTTGTCCTGGGCATCCAGGTCTGAGAAGGTGGCCACAGAGGCCCAGGAGCAGAAATTGCATTAAGTAAAATTAAAACAGTTTCTTAACAAGTAGTCCATTGTGGCTGCTAGGGGGTGGTGGTGCAAGAAAGGCATCCTCCATTCTCCTGGAGCTTAAGTGCCACCATGTGCTGTTCCCTGGAAGCCAGAGGGCCAGAGGGAGGGCGGGGAGAGTGGCGGTGAGGAGCCTCACTGTTACCAATCCCCAGCCTTTGATGTCGGGCCAGGTCTGACCCCAGGACGGCAGCTGGCCACTGCCAGGGGAGCTGTGGGATGCAGCGCATTCCTGGGGGCAATTTGCACTTCTGGCAGAAGGAGAGGAAAGTTTCTACTGTGGGGAAGGGGGTGGAGAGAGGGCGCTGCAGCAGAGTTGAGGGGGTGGGTGCTGTGAGGAATAATGGAGGGAGTCAAGGCACAGGGCAGCAGCCTCCTGACTCAACCTGGCTCACTTAGACTGTGAGCTCGAAGCCTCCTCCAGGAAGGCTTCTCTGATGGACCCCAAACAGATGAGAAGCAGTACCCTCACCCCTCAACACACAGGTATAGTCCTGGGAGATGCTGAGAGAAGCAGCTGCTTGTCCCTTCTGGCTCTGGAGGCCTGGACCATCAGTCATGGGGGCATCTAGGACAAAGCCAGGCTGGAGGAGGGCTGGGAAGATGGCGTGATGAGCATGGCAGCTTGTGAGTGAATGCAGACCAATGTTATTCATAGCAACAGCTAATATTTATTGCAGAGTGACTCTGCCAGTGCTAGTCTAAGCACTTCACATGCATCTCTCGTTGAGCATTCACAATACTCCTAGCACTATTCCCATTTTGCAGATAAGAAGACCGAGATACACAGCTAACACATATTAGATTCAGGACTTGAACCAAAACAGCCCAGTATTGGACACTAAGCTCTTCTCCAGTATGTTCTGGGTTGCATATGTGTGTTTTTGTATTTCACTGAGTGACTATTTGCCTGTGTTCCTTGAAGAGTGTGTCTGTTATGTGAATTCTTTCATTTAATGAAAATGTGGCCCCAAGTTGAGGGCTGGAGACACGATGCTGGGAGATTTTATCCATGGGGAAGCAGCTGAAGGCATGTATGGTGATGGGGAGGACAGGTTGAAAATGGAGAGCCAAGGGTGAGCCCCAGCTCTGCCACTTATCGGTTATGTGACTCTGGACAAAGAATTGGATCTCTGGTCCTCAGTTTTTTCATCTGGAAAATGGGGATAATAATGCCTACCTTGCTGACTGTTTTGAGGATAAAACAAAATGAAGTATGTGTATTTCCTGGCCTAGGCTGAGTGTTCCCTAATTGGCAGTTATGATGAACATGATATTTGGGGGAATTATCTTGCAGAATTGCTGTGTGTGGATATATGAGTGTCTGCAGATGGTAATTTTGCAAAATCAGGGCCATGCCTCTATTGTTCATTGCTGTATTCCCAAGCGTCTAGCATCATTTTCAGCACAAAGCAGGTACTCAATAAATTTTTATTCACTGTTGACTAAGTGTAAGAATGGAGTAAGGCGGGCCCATAGAGGGTGGGTGGGTGGTGTGAACTCGGGGCAAAACGAAAATGCAGAGCCCCTGGTTCAGAAAAGATGACCCAAAAGAGCCTTAAACCAAGTCCTTCTGAGCTGCAAGCCCATGAAGCCAGCCCCAGCCTCCCCTTGCCTTTGAGCATCACCAGCCCCCAGCCCTCCCCCAGCCCAGCTAGGAGGGAGTATAAGGAGACTCTGCCCAGGCCTGCGCTTCCCAGGCAGCCTGAGGATTGCTCAGTGTGAGCAGGCCAGGAAGGGACTCAGTGACCTGCAGACCTCTCCCCCAGGGAGCCCCTCCTGAGCCAGACCATTCCTGAGAGCAGCCCTCTTGCCCTCCATCTGTCTAGAAACTTACCCCCCACCCCAAACCACCAACCAGGCCTCTGGGTGGTCTGGGCACATGTGGTCACATTTAGATGTTGATTGAAGCAAAATTGTTATAAGATTAGAATATTTAAGGTAACTTCAATTTCCATGGCATTACTGGGATTTTTGAGGATAGGGCTGAGAGGTCCCTGGGGGTGGAAGTGAGGAGAATGGTGGGGGCTGCAGGAGGGGTCTTCATTACCCTAGTTCTGTAAGAGAGGCCTCTGGTGGCTGGAAAGAAAGAAGGGCTCAAGAGAGGGAAGGGCTTCCCAGGAATTGTAGAAGCAAGAGTCCAGTCCCCTAGGGTGTGGGGTGGGCATGAGGGTGTGCAGAATCACCAAGGCCCTGGGAGAGCAGGGACAGCTACCAACACCCACCCCCTCCCCAGACGACTTGCACACCCCAGGCCACACATCCCTGCGAACGTCCCTCTCTCCCCTCAGTTTTCCTGGCAGATGGAAAGAGGAAGATTCCATTCAGGCCCTCCGCAGTCTCCAACCTAGAGCGGTTGGAGCCCAGAGAGTTTTCTTACTGACTTGTCAAGACAGAAGTCTAGAAGGAATGGGAGAATCACGGTGACAGGAATAACAGTTGCTAACATTAATTAAGTCATTACTCTGTGCCAGGCTTGGGTTAAGCCCTTTAAATTCACTGTTTCTAAGAGGCCCGATAGCATGGTGGGAAAGGGGGGAGACTGGGGAGCCAGCCTGCATGGAGTCACTTCCCAGCTCACCCACTTCCTAGCCAGGTGACCATGGGTGAGTCAGTTAACCCCTCTGTGCCTCTGTTTTCCCATCTACACAGTGGGGACAATACTCTTATCCATCTCAAAGGACTGGTGTGAGGATTCAACGAGTTAATCCATGATAAGTGCTTAGAACAGTGCTTGGTATGGAGTAAGAGCCCCGCAAGGGTTAGCTGTTGTCATCAGGGACTATCATTATCCCCCTTTTAAAGAGGAGGAGTTTGAGGTTTGAAGAAATGAGGTCACTTGCCCACAGTCACCAAGAGGCAGAACTGCGATCCCAGCCCAGGTCTGCGTGACTCTTCAGCCCATGCTCTAAATGGGGCAGGAGAGGCCACCATCAGCTCCGCCAGGGCTGTGCTAAGCAGGTTACGGGCCTCGTCTGGTTCAGTTTAACCAACCACACATTTCCTACCCTCACTCAGGCCTAGAACAGTCCTTGAATCCTCTTTTTTTGGCCTCGGATTCTTGTGGCTGAGGGAGATGAAGTCCAGAGACGGGCAGCAACTTGTTCAAGGCCACACAGCCGGCAACAGCAGGCAATCACAGGCAGAGCTGACCCCCTGATATCTAGGCACCATCAGAGCCAGACCAAGGCTGAAAGCCCTTGGCAGGTGGGATGGAGGACCGGCCAGGTGTCTGTCCTGGCTTAGCCCAGAGGTGAGCCTTGGCAGGAAAGTCTGCGACCTATGGTACACAGACATTCATTTCCTGCCTTGAAGTTTGCTGGGCCAAGAACTGGTAGAACAGCAGGTGGCTATGGAGGGTCATGGCAAGACTGTCTCAGCCTTGCTTTGGGGAGGGGCAACTGAGGCCCACCTTAAGGGTCCAGTGAAGACCAGGGACCACAGGACCATGGGACAGGGCCAGACTTGGCCTCCTAGGACCGGCTGAAAGGTGCAGGGGCTGGAGCCCTCTCTGCCTGCAGGGCCTTCAGCAGGGGGAGAACAAGAGAGGCTGGGGATGTACGAGGCACATAGAACCAGGCTGACGGGGGGCTCAGGAAAGTTTAAGGGGTAAGTCAGAAGAATCAGTGGAGAAAGTGATGGCCCCCTACTACAGTACTCTTGCCTGGAAAATCCCATGGATAGAGGAGCCTGGTGGGCTGAAGTCCATGGGGTAGCGAAGGGTTGGACACAACTGAGCGACTTCACTTTGACTTTTCACTTTCATGCATTGGAGAAGGAAATGGCAACCCACTCCAGTGTTCTTGCCTGGGGAATCTCAGGAACGGGGGAGCCTGGTGGGCTGCTGTCTATGGGGTCACACAGAGTCGGACACGACTGGAGCGACTTAGCAGCAGCAGCAGCAGAAGAATCAGAGGTAGGATCATGTGGGGGACTAAGTGTGTATTGCAGCAACTGTGCGCGTGGAGCCCATGGGAACCCCTTCCCCAGCACAAGAGGTACCTTGACTGCTGGCTTCACCAGCACCCCCATCACTGAACTCCCTCCCCCCCCCCCCACCCTGGAACAGCTCACACTCAGAGCTAAAAACTCTACATGGACTAATGGATTTAATCCTCACAACAAGCCTATGAGAGCTTTTCAGATGAGGAAACTGAGGCTTCAGAGGTTAGGCAACTTGCTCAAGACACGCATTTGATGAGTGGTGGCTCTTGGACTTGAACCCAGGCAGTCTGACTGCAGAGTCCCTGCTGCTTAGCTTCCACCCCCTCCCTGGCCAGTCAGGCCCATCTGATCCCCATCAAGGGCCTGGTTTTCACACCAGCTTGGGGAAGGGCCGCAGCTCTCCACCCCAGCCAGTCTCCTCTTAGGTATCCTGCCACCCAGGCCCCTCCCCTTTCGCTGGGCAGTGCCCGAGGCTGGCTCCCCTGCAGTCCCTCTGCGCTGGCTCAGGCCAGGAGGCCAGGCCCAAAGACCCCGTGCAACCCCGCCCCACTCTGAGGGCCAGGATAGGAGTGGGCCCAGACTCTAGAGGTGGGTGAGGGTGAGAGGCCCCGTCTAGGAGTGGCGGGACTGGTGTGTACCTTGGCAGGGGGACAGCAAAGTGGGAGGCCCTTGGAGGGCAAGCGGTGGGAGAAGGAGGGGGCCATGGAGGTGGGCCCAGACCCAGAGACAGACAGCAGTAGGCCCTTCCTGCTTCTCTGCTGGACCTGTGGATGGTCTTTCCTACTTAGACCAGACAGACAGACATACGCACCCCCTCACCCCAACGTGCCTTCTAGAACTCCTCCTGCACTCACCGCCTCTGCTTCCTCCCCAGTGCCCACTCCTTTGGCCTCTGCCGCCTGACTCCTGTTCCTTCAAACTCAGCCACCAGCCCCTGCCAGTCCCAAAGGACTGTGACGTCTGATCCTGGGCCTCCTTGGCCTTCTAGAAACACCCTGCCTTTGCTTTCTGAGTCACTGCCCTCTTGGCTTCCCCCCAACTCCCATCCCACCTTCCAAATCTCCTTTGCAGACCTCTCTTCCCCATGCATGTCCTCTTACTGTTAATGGCCCTGGCCTGAGCACTTCTTCCCTGAACATCACTCCCATGGCCTCAGTTACCATCTGTACACCACGGGCTCCTAATCTCTAGCTCAGAACTCTGCTGGATACATGGAAGCCCACAGGGGTGTGCAGCTAAGTGCATCTGGCCATCTTCCTTCCGAACCACCAGCTCCCCACTGCCCAACCAGAAACCTAGACTCTGTCCTCATTTCTAGGTCTAGGTCCTTTGCCCCCACCTCTGAATCCTGCCTATCCCACCTCCTTGACTCCTCTTGCTGTTGTTTCATTGTTTGTTTTGGGGAGCTGCATGCTGGGCATGTGGGATCTTAGTTCCTGAGCAGTAGCCTCCTCCAGCGTCCCTGCCTCTGTTTTTCTCCGCAGAGAAGTCAGGGGACTCTTTCCAAAGTGCAGCTCTGACCACCTCACTGCACTGCTCCAGAGCCTTCAGTGGCTCCCCATTTCCTTGAAGTGAAGTCTAACCAGCTTCTGCATGGCTTAGGCAGGCTCACCTCCCTAAACCCAGAATGTGCAGATCACCAGCGCCCCTCCTCCCGCCACCCCCCTAAGTCCTGGCCCTCGGGCTAGGTCACCACCGCCAGGAAGCCTTCCGACAACTCCTCATGTATGGCCCACCATCCCTGTGCTGGGCTTCCCAGGTGGCCCCATGCTAAAGAACCCGCCTGCCAATGCAGGAGACACAGAGACCGCGATTGTATTCTTGCCGTGGACAGAGGACCCTGGTGGGCTTCAGTTCCTGGGGGCACAAAGAGTGGGGCATGGCTGAGCCACTAAACAACAATCTCGGTGTTGCCCCTTCCCCGCGCTGAGCACACCATGCCCTCCTGGGCACCAGGTCTGGGTCTGGGTCCCCTTTCGACGGGTGGCCCCAGAGGGCAGGGGGCCCCAGACGCTGGCACAGTGTGCGATGCAGGAGGGTGCACGGGGGCCGCGCTGCCCCGGGTGTCGCGGGGTGGGGGTTTCCGAGTGGGTCGCGGGAGGGAGGCGGCTGTCGAGGCCGGGCTGGGCGCGCGCTCGGCCGGGCGGGGCGCGGGCCTTGGCGGCGGCTGTGGAAAGAGGGTGGAGGCCCCGCCCCGCCGCGCCCCTCCCGCCGCCCCGGCCCCCCCGCGCCGCCCGCCCGCCCACTCCGGCAGCCGCGAGGGGCGGCCGGCAGAGCGACGCGGAGCCCCGCCGGCGCGGACCCCGACGACGCCCCTGCCTGGAGCCCGCGCGCCCCGGGCCGCCCTCGAGGGCCAGGAGCGGCGCCCGGCGGCCGCCCCTGCAGGTAACCGGGAGGAGGCGGCGCGGCTGCCGGGCTTGGGGGTTCCGAGGGCAAGACCCGGCCTGCGCTTCTCCTGAGACTGTCGGGGACACCTGGGCCGGCGCCTAGGACTCCGGGGTGAGGACGGGATGGGGGACTCGGGCCGGGGGTCGGCGCTGGCACGAGGGAGCCCCTCTTCCCTCCCTTCCCAGAAGCGGGGGCTCCAGCTTCAGACAGGCCCGGGTGGAATCCCTGGCCATGTGGCTCGGAGCAGTCATTTCACCTCCGGGAGTCTCCCTTCCCACCTGCGAAATGGGATGACAACGCTTCCATCGCAGGGTCAGGAGGGAGCAGGGGCCTTAGACTCCCCCCGACCCTTGTAGACCCCAGGCTCTCCTCTCCCCGTCTCTCTGCTGGTTCTAGTTAGCTGGCCAGCTCCTGGTTTCCCATTGTTTTTTTTTTTTTTCTGCTTCTGCCCCCAAGTCCCTCCTATTCGGGGTGTTCTAACAGCATCCCCCAAACCTGAGACTGAGGTTTTGAGGGCTGTCTCTGCCAGAGGCTCAGCACCTTGCTGCAGCTCAGGTTTGAGACCTGCAGAGGGGTGAGGGGGGCTGGTGCCTGACTCAGAGGAGCTGGGATCTGGGGGGCCCAGAACTGCCTCCCCAGTGTCTGTCCTGGGGCTGGAGACATAGTGACCATGGGGTTCCCCTGGGGTTGTTGGGGCATGTGGGGAGACACTGTTCAGCCAGAGGAGCCTGGGAGTTACGAGCTTTGAAGGGCAGACCCTCGGAGTCTGCTTGCTGTGTGTGTGCAGTGTGAGCCTCTCAGTGTGTGCCTTTGTGAGGCACACATTCACGTGCGTGTCGATCAGTGTGTGCTTATGTGAGGTCCTCGGTGTGCGTGAGAACGTGCTAGGCTTTTGATACAGAAATACCACTGACCTCCCTCAGGGGACCCTGGCAGCCCAGAAGCCCTTCCTCCTGTCTGCCGTCAGCGTCTCTTGCTAAGGTCTGTGCCCTTGTCTGGTGGTAGGGTTCACCCCTTCCTTGAAGCGCCCTTAGTGAAGGCAACCTCCCAGGGAGCGGCCTTGGGTGTCTGGAAGACCTGGGGGCACTGGAGGGTTAGGCAGTGTGGGGTTCCTCTCAGGGGAGTGACGCTCACTGCCCTGAGCAGATGGGGAGCCCTCAGAGAGCCCACTCTAGATCCCAAAAGAGGAGATACAGAAGGCAGCAACTCTGCGTGGGGAGTTGGTGGCCTCGGTTAGTGCATAGCTGTCCCCACTGGCCTCTTGCTGGGTTGGTGAACACAGATAGGCCCTCGGACACGCAGTCACCCCAAAACAATAATGAGGACACACTGCAGACATACAGAGTCACGCACAGCTGCATAGCTACACTCCCTCCCACTGACAGTCACACACAATCACACACCAGAACATGCTCTACTGAAACATACACCACGACAGATGCTGAAACAACAGACAGGGCATGTGCACGCATGCACACGCGCACACCCACACGGACTCCTGCAGACACATGGCAGGCCCCACATGGCCCAGCCAGATGCACTCAGACAGGACAACACACGCACACGTGTGCACACACAGACACACACTCTCTCAGTAGGGTCTCTCCAGTTTCACTCTATCACAGTGAAAATTAGTTTCCGCTTATTCTCTGGCTCAGAGGAGGAGGAGAGAAAAGTGGAGGTGAAAATATCTCCTAGCAAGAATGGGGCAGGCAGACAGCCAACAGGGCTGTCCGCCTGAGCACCCCACCTCCTCCCCTGCTCCGGGTCTGAGCCAAACTGAAGGCTGGTTGCCCTACTGGTCCCCTAGCCCACTCCAGGCCCCCCAGTGGCAGGCATGGGGCTCCCCTTGTAGGAGAGTGGGGCCTCAGATGAAACCAGTCCCATCTGTGGCCTGAGGCACTTACAGAGGCGCAGCAGCCTCTCATATGGGGTGCAGCTGTGTCTCAGGGTGCCCACTGAAGTACGTGTAGGGAGGCACCTTGTAAGCCAAAGTGTGTGTGGAGGAGCCATCAGAAGAGGCAGCGAAGAGGTGACTCTAGCTGACAGGTGCAGAGGGAGGAAAGGGTAAATGAGGACATTGCAGTCAGAAGGAACAGCATATGCGAAGGTGTGGAGGTGGGAAGCTGCAGAGTTCTCTCAGAGGGTGGTGAGTACTTGCTGGCTCACGGCTCACAGCTCACACAGCGGGGGAGTGAGTGGAGGGACTGACAACTACTTTGAGGTCAGATTTCCTAGGACCTTGTTCAGAGAAAGGGTGTGAGCTGCAGAGTGGTGCCAATTGGGGATCACTCTGGTTGCTCTTGGGGGCAAGGAGGCCACTTAGGAGGCTGGACAAGAGTTTGAGGAGGAAGATGACAGAGGCTGAGGTGAGTGGTTGCCATGGGGATAAGAGGAAGGTATAGATGGAGAGGAATAAGGAGAGAGACTGGACAGACCTCAGTGATGCTTGACTGTGGGGGTGAGGAGAGGGTGGGCCAGGAACCGTGCTCTGAATGGCTGTGGTCTGACCCCAGAGGAGGCAGATCAAGGGGAGGTGTGGGTTTGAACCCCAGGGTCTGGTATGCTTAGGTGCAGGGGGCTGACTGTTGAGTGTGGCCATGTGGCTGGGGGCTAGTTAGTGTCTGTGAAGCCTGTATGTTTAGAAGCGTAAGTGGGTATGTGAGGCCATGTGTGTGCACAACTGTGCCCAGACATCAGCTAGGGAAGTCATGGTCCCAGAAAGGGCATTTCAGGCCTGCTGTGTTCTGTGGACGTTTCCAGGGTGGTGGGATGTGGACAGTGGGTCTTAAGGGAAAGCAGCATGTGCAGTGAGGGGAAGAGCTGATCGGGGTTATTTTCCACGTGACTCTGACCTTGGGAGTCAGATCGAGGTTACTTTCCATGTGACTCTGAGTAATGGTCTTCCCATTTCTGTGCCTCAGTTTCCTCATCTATAAAATGGGAATGCTAATGCTGGTCTCCAGGGTCCTTTTGCCTGCAGAGAGGTGAGGAGTAATCCCAGGTCACACATGATCAGGGTGCAGAGCCAAGAACTTTCACCCAGACTTCTGATCAGAGTCTGTTCCACCCCTCTGGTTGGATCCTGGGAAGGGACGGGGGAGGGCCTGGCCCTGCTTCCATTCAGATTCTTGGAAAGTTTTGAACTAAGAGGTGACTGTCCCCATGCAGGCTGAGATTTCTGGCTCTTAGAGGGCAGAAGAAGCGGGTGGCAGAGGGTTACTGCCTCCTGGAGAGAGCCATGCCAGCACTGCTGGCTCATCTCCTGGACGGGATTACAGAGACTCAGAGAGGAACTCGCCTAGGGTCACACAGCAGCCAGTGGAGGAATTGAGCCCTGAGGATGGGACCCTGGGCACTGGCTTCCCTTCCCTCTGGAGGCTGTGCTCCCCTCACAGGGGCCATCCGGAACCTGGGATGGAGGGGACCTTGTCATCAGAGGTTCTCTAACTTCAATTCTTTCTGTCCCCTTGGGGGAGAGTAACAGTAAGAGTTTACTGGGCAGCCACTATGCACCAGGACCTGTGTTTGCATATCTCATTTAGTCCTTATTACTCTGCTGCAAGGCAAAGGTCGGTAGCCGATTTAACAGAGGGAGAAGTGGAGGGCTCAGAGAGGCCCGTAACCTGGCCAAGCGTCCCCCTTAGGAGTGTCAAGCTGGGATTTGCTCCCAGGTCCATAAGGATGTACAGCTCATGTTCCTCCCCTGCTGACCTCCCAGGCTCCTGCCCTCTCCAGGGCTTGGTTTGTTGGGGGAAGGGAATGGAAACTTAATTGTTTCTCATCAGTCTGCCGTGGGCCAGGCACTGTCATACACAAGGTGCTTTTTTGAGGGTCAGGGAACGTGGGGAGCAGTAATCATGAGAAGTTCAGGCGGAAGTACAGCGAGGACTGAGAGGGCTGGCATTGTGTTTTCTGATATCTCAAGATGCGCTGTGGACCCGGTGGGCCCCGTGAGGGTGGGTGGTTTCTGGGAGGAAGGGGTCCGGGCCTCGGGTCTCAATTCTGCCATGGCAGTGAGCTTCCCCCTGGGTCTCCATAAGCCCATCCATGAGATGGGCCAGTAATGCCTCCTCGGATCTCCTTGGAGCCTGTGATGAGGAGCAGTGTCGCTTGTGTGTGGGGAGGGGTCCTTTCTCTTCTCCTGAAAGGCCCCCGGAGGCTGACTCTCCGGTCCCCCCCCGCAGCGTCCACTGCCCTCGCTAACCAGAAGCTCTCTCCCGTCTAGCCTGCTTCCCTCCCACCGCAGCGGCTCCTGGCCGCCACTCAGCTCTGCGTGGGCCCTCCAGGCCACGCTCCCTCTGACAGGCGACCACGGCTCAGCTCGTGGCAAACATTCTTTTCATAGTTCCCGGAGCACAGCAAATCCGGCTGCTTAGCCAGGAATGCACAGCCCCCTCCTGCAGCGGCGGCAGGGGCTTGGGCAGCGGAGCCCCTGGAGGTCAGGCAGGAGGGGCTGAGGGGCTGTGGAGGACCCCCATCCCCGCCCCAAACCCAACACACGCACGCATGCATGCACGCTGGCCCTCCACCCCAGGGAGCCGCAAGGCGTCATCATTATCTGTGAACTCACTGGGCTTGGGTCCCAATTCTGGCATCATTCACCACGGGCTGGCTGGCAGACCTGGGCGAGTGACTTGTCTCTGAGCCTCCAGTTCTTCATCTGTAAAATAGGGTTTCTAATTTAATCTCATAGGGCTTTGGGGGAGGCCAATCATGGCGATGGAGACAATGATAATAGCAAACATATACTGAATGTTCCCTTAATGCCCAGCGCTGCTGGAAGTCGGCTACGTGAAACCAATGCCCTTCATTCGCTCCAGCGCTCTGCAAAGTAGGAATTGCTCCCACGTTCCTGACGAAGAAGCTGAGGCACAAATGAATGAGGTCACTGCTAGTAAGAGGCAGGGCTGAGAGAGGAATGTGAGCAGCTGGGCTCCAGAGTGGTTCATACCCTGTTATGATTTTTTAAGCAGAACTCTTAGCCGAGGGCCAGCTCCCGGTAAGGGCTCAGAAAATGGAGACTTGTCCCATGAGCCCTGCTCTGGGAGGAGTCGATTCTTCGCCTCCTGGCCATCAATCCGCACCTCTGTTTGGAAAGTTGGGATGGGGAAGCGGGCCTGGGGCCCTGGCCAGTGTCCTTAGGGAGCCTGAGCTCTCAGAAGATGGTGGGGGACGAGGGGGTGCAGACTGTCCCACCCACCTCTGGTCTGGGATTTAGCTGGAGGCAGGCACTGTGCAAGGAGGCGATGTCGCCAGTGGAGGGGCTCAGGAGATTAGGGAAGGCAGCAGAGAGTGCAGGTTAAGAACAGAGTCCCATTGAAGCGGGCTTAGGCCCTGCCCTGGCACACCCACCCTCCGCACTTTCCTATTTAGTAGGACTGAAGGAGCCTTGGTCAGTTGGAGTGGGCTCCTGAGGCCCAGGATAGGAGGGGCCCACTCTGTTGCCAGCCTTGCTGGTCTCTCTTGCCATCTGGGTTGAGGCAGCACAGGTTGGGGTGGAGAAGTGGGGAGCATTACCGTGGCAGCAGCCTCCAGGAAGCCCACATGAACCGGGGTTTGGCCATTTGAGGGCTGGCAAGCCCCAAGGTTCAGATCCTAGCCCTGGTGTTTCACCATGGAGAATGGATGTCACCTCTCTGGGCCTCAACCCTTCTCAAAAAAGCGATTGAATTCCCGCCTTACAGGGTTACAGGAGAGCATGATAAAAACGCCTGGAACATGCCTAGTGCTGTGTCTGGTACATAAAGTATGCTTGGGATTTTTATTTTTCACTTTTTACTTTTTGGCCACACTGTGCATTTCACGGGATCTTAGTTCCCTGACTGCGGGTCGAACCCATGGCACAGCAATGGAAGCAGAGTCCTAACCACTGGATTGACAGGGAATTCCTTATACTTGGGATTTCTAGAGACCATTATTATTAGGGGCTAATGTGTGAAGGGCATGGAGAGCCAGCTTTAAGCTGCGCTCGGGGTCTCTGTTGCTGCTGTTGTTGTTTAGTTGCTAAGTCCTGTCTGACTCTTTGTGACCCCATGTCCTTCACCATCTCCAGAGTTTGCTTAAATTCAGGTCATCAGTGATGCTGTCTAACCTTCTCATCCTCTGCCACCCCTTCTCCTTTTGCCTTCAGTCTTTCCCAGTATCAGTCTTTGATTCTGCTATTCAAGGCATTTCTCAGGCTGACCTCAGCCAGTTCTTGTCATCTCAAACCATCTGCATTTAGAGAGGTTAGGAGCCCAAGCTTTGGCGCCAACAGCCTAGGCTTTACCTATTGTGAGCTGTGTGACCTTTGACCAATTACTTAACCTCTCTGTCCCTTGGTTTCCCACTCTGTAAAAAGACAAAGAAGACATACTTCATTGGGTTGGTCTGAGGACTAAATGAGACAGTTCACGAGAAGAGCCAGGAGAGAGCCTGGCACAGAGTAGGTGCATAGTAAGTGTTAGCTATGATTAGTTAGTTCGCTTATTTATTTTAATTACGTTCATAACATTCATGCCTCCTGCACACATGCTGCTACTTTAGCCTGGACTGATTGCTTCTCCCCACCACCACCCAGTTAAATCTATGTTCATCTTTCAAAAGCCCAGATCCAATATAAGTCACTTCCTCTTCCTGAGCCTCATGGTGAGGGTGGGGACTGGGGCCAGATAGCCAGGGTCAAGTTGGGCAGTGAGAACCTCCCACCCATGCTCCGTCAGCTAGGCTGGGCCCTCAGAGAGAGCGGCCTCATGACCCATCTCTGGGGTCACGGTGTCAGAGTGGCTTGGATGGGGGCAGGGCTCAGCTGAGCTGGAGAGAGGGCTTAGGAGCCGCTGGCTCCAGCAGCTGGCTGCTTGTGCAGGGAGAGGGTTGGGATGTCAGAGTTTCCATGGGAGCGGGCAGAGGCGAGCACGCAGCTGGGGGAGAGAGTGACGCGGTCGGCAGGCCTCCCTGCCAGGGGGGCTGGCTAGGCATCCCCTCCCTATCCACCAGGGATTCATGTCTGGGCTTGGACTACGGCCCCAGCTCTGCTGTGTGACCTGGGCTAGGGCTTACAACAGTCAGGTATCATGGTTGATTGAGCCACCAATGGGGAGTTGGCTATCGAGGGCTGTAACCACATCATATTCCCTGCTCAACAACCATCCGTGGCTCCCCATTGCCTCACAGAGAAACACATAGCATAGCATTTAAGGCTCTCCACTAAATTGGCCCAGCCCTCTCAGCTCTCGCTCATCCTCTCAACCTCATGGCACTCTGGACCTTCCCTGTGTCTGCCCAGCAGCTTCCTACTGCCTGAGATTCCTTTTCTTACTTTGCCTGCCTGTCAGACTGCTACTCACCCTTCAGGATCCAGCCCCTTCCTGCATGAAGTCTTTTAGGGAAACTCAAGGGAGGGCAGTATTCCCTGCTGTGTACCCCCATGGCCCAGAGACCTTGGGCAACTGTGTGATGGCCACTTGTCTGATGCCTCCGGCTAGTTCAGGGCAGGGCAGGGCGCTGAGCCTAGTTCATACCCAGTAGGAAGTAGAGACCACCCCAGCCTAGGGTCTGGCAGGCTGTAGGGACTTCTTCAGACTGGACCCTGGCACACAGAAGGGGCCTCCTCAGCCTAGGCCCTAGGACAGGAAAAATCCAGGCAGCTCAGGACCGGGTCCTCTGTGGGCATTGCTGAGTGTGCATGGAATGAATGAATTCAGTGGTCGGGGTGGGGTGGGGTGGGGGAGCACACATCTTGGCTCCCTGAGCAGAGACTGAGGTTGGAGTCAGTGTTCAGCAGGGGCTCCTGGTAAAAAGCCCATGGCAGGCCCTAGGGTGGCTGTGAGTCAGGGCAGGAGGCTTCCCCAGCTCCTGATATCTTCCTCAGTTTCCCTCTTTCAATTCTCAGGCCTTGTCTCTGCTGGGACCTTCAGAGGCCCCTCCGACCTGAAAGGTAAGCTAGATTTGGGGGCAGGGGTTCTCCAGTATCCCAGGCTGCATGAGGCCTGTGCTTGCTGCCTTCTGCCCTTGCTCCCCCTAGCTGCCTCGGAAGCCCCTCCCCAATTCAGGGTGTCCTAGCGGGCAGCCCCTCTTGCAGGTGACCTCAGCTCCCTCCGGCCCAACTCGGAAGCAGCTTTTTCTCATTTGTGAACTATTTCGCCCCAGCTCCTTGGCGCGGCCGTGTTTGCTTGGCCTGCCTGGGTGCAGTGGCCTGGCCAGGCTCCCGCCGGGCCCCCTCCCTGCCCAACCCAGCCTCTCCTGCCGACGCTGAAGCTGCCGCCACCACGCAGGGAAGCCGCGAAGGCCCAGGAATCTTGGCAGGCGTGCAGAGGCAGCGGGCGGCGGGTGGCGCTCCGGAAAAGGCTGCAAATGTGAACCAGAAGGCGGTAGGGTGGGGATGGGGGACTGGCGGCTGAGAAGGCGGGGCCCAGCCTAGGGCCTGGGGGTGCCTGGGTCTGGTGGCCCTCCAATGTCCAGTCTTGCTCAAAAGCTCAAGGCCTCTTCTGGGAAGTGAGAATGGCACCAGCTGAGGCCTGAGCCCCTGGCGAGGAAGGGCCAGTCCCCTGGCCACCTGCCTGAGGATACACGGCTGCCCTGGCTCCTGTCTGCTGCCCAGCTTCTTCTGGTTCATCTGCCCCCACCTGGCTGTTCCTAGCTCCCTGGACACTTGGTTGCCCCCCAGGATGCTCCTCCCCAGGGTAGTAGTGGGCTGGCTAGCCTCAGAGATGAGCAGAGATTGGTGGCCTGGGAAGTGGGCCTAGTCGCCTTCAGGAAGGGAGGTCAGCCCAAGCCCCTCCAGCCCAGAGCTGAGAAGGACTCTGGAAGAGCGACCAAGGAAAAGGGACCCTATGAGAGGCCATCTTGCATGCTGGCAGGAGGTTGGAGGTGGGGTTGTCAGAGGCCAGGAGTTAGAGCACCCGGGCTGCAGACTGTACTGAGCACCTACTATATGCTGAGCCCCAGCTAAGGATGAGATGGGTGTCGGAGAAGACAGGCCCTGGAGGAGGAGCTGTTCTGCCTGAGGGAGGCAGAGAAGGCTGCTTGGAGGAGGAGGCATTTAACTGGGTCTTAAATGAGGAATGACATGTTTGCCTGGAGAAAGGAAATGGTAACCCACTCCAGTATTCTTGCTTGGGAAATCCCATGGACAGAAGAGCCTGGCGGGCTACAGTCCATGGGGTTGCAAGAGTCGGACATGACTTAGTGACCAAAACCACCACCACCTGGAGGAGAAAGAAAGGGGCAATTCAGGCAAACAGGATTGTGCAGGCAAACAGGATTGTGTAGGCAAAGGTAGGCAGTGGGTACAGGGAAACATCAAGAAGTTTGGGGTGTCTGGATTCAGGATGCTGGTGCTCCTCTCACCCCTAAACATAGGTGCTTTCCCTAAGGGTGAGCCCATGGCCCTCATCCAGGCTGCAGCAACACCACCAATGAAGCCCTATTTTTATCTCCAGGCTATATCACTCCCTCTAAAGTTTCAGACCCACAGGTTCTCTGCCTCTTAGATACAACCCATCCTAGAAGCCCCTCAGTCTTTTTCACTCACTCAGTTTGGAGTATTCCACCATCTCTTGCCTTTATGGGCATGTTGAACTCTGATCTGTCCTTAAAACTTCCTTCCAATGCTGTTTTGCAAGTTGAGGTCCCCTGTGGTCTAAGGTCCTCACCTGCAGGGGTGAGGGGTGTTGGGACTCTTGGTGGAACTGAAACTTTGTTGTAAAGACAAGGTGGGCAGAGGTGACACTCCTGTCCTGCCATCAGTCTGGATGATAAGGTGTTCTCCAGGCAGCCCTGTCCCAGCCTAGCCTCCTCCCTCCATCCCCCAACTCTCAGATTCCAGATAGCTCTTTAGCTTCGAAACAGTCCTCACGCTTGCACATTTAAATTTGAGAGGTTCAGAGTCTCAGTGACCTGCAGGACAGTGAGGTCATGGGAACTGAACCCCTCAAGTCTCCACCCAGACCTTGTGGGGCTGCTCATGGATCATCTAGGGATGTCAGCCCCAGACCTGATGTTAGCATTAAGGCCACAAATGCTGACCTTCAGGAGGCTCCCATCAAGTGACCAGTAGCTAGAGATTTCAGAGCCTGGAACTGTAACAGGATCTAGGTATAAGGCATGAGAGAGCAGAGGAAGACAAACGGGGTGGGCAAATGGGATGGTGACACAGAGACAGAAGAGAGACCTACCAGGAGATGCCTCAGATACACAGGCAGGTGAGGATCTGGATTCAGAGATACAGACGTGGCAGAAGGGTCACAGGTGGGCATGTCAATCACCCACATGGTTCCCACAACAAGCTGGTTCCCAACCTCCTCCTCACATACATAACTCTTAGACCCGGAGTGTGTCTCCCCACCAGCTGTGGTCTCAGGGGTTTGCCAGCTTCACTGTGATCTTGCCATCCTCTCTGCTTTCTTTATCCACATTACCACTGAGTCTAAAGTACAGTCAGCCCTCTATATCCACACGTTCCACATCCATCCTCAAATTTGCCCAACTGTGAATCAAAAATACTTGAAAACCAATGCCCCAAATTTCCAAAAAGCAAAATTTAAGTTTACCTTGTGTCCCAGCAACTACTTACGTAGTATTTACATTATATTCGGTATTACAAATGGTTTAAAGTACATGTGAGGATGTGCGTTGGTTCTATGCGGATATCACACCATTTTATACAAAAGACTCGAGCATTCATGGATTTTGGTATCCACGGGGGGTCTTGGAACCAATCACCCGTGGATTCAAAGGGATGACTATATACCTTCTCCAGTAAGCCACATGGACTGCAGAATAACATGGGATTTATCACGTTGGTACTAGGGAGTCATTGGAGAATCCAGGGTGGGGAGGGCCGTGGCAGAGCTGTGCCAAAGTGTGGTTCACATATAGGCAGCATTAGCATCACCTGGGAGGTTGTTAGAGCTGCAGATGCTGGGCCCTGCTCCACATGTACTGAATCGGGATCCCTGAGGGTATGGGCTAGGAGCCTGTGTTTTTAAAATCATGTGACGCACACTGAAGTTTGAGAAGCACTGTTGGAATATCTGTAGGATGTTCTGAGGAAGACAGAGAAGCTGAGGTTGAGGGGTGGGAGAGAACAGTCATAATAATCCAGGTGAGGATCTGGCAATTTAACAAACCTTTACTGAATGGCTGGAATGTGCCAGGCTCTGGGCTGTGTGTTGGGCGAGTACAAGGTCTCTATTAGGACAGAGAGAACGGGGGAGGAGGGGAAGGAAGAGAAGTGACAGAAATAGAGGAGACAGAGTCTGCAAGATTGGATTGGGGGTTTGAGGGCAAAGGAACAGGGCTGTCATGTACAGTTGTGCAGGTTGGTTACTGTTCAAGGACGCTGGGGAAAGTCAATGAGGAAAGCCCGAGTTGGCTGGATGGAGGGGTAGCCTTTCCTACTTATGCTAAGGCAGTGTATAGGATAGAGAGATTACATGTAAGGAAGAAGGGTCAGAAGTGTCAGGAGTGATGTCCTGATTTCTGGCCTGGGCACCAGGGAGTTGGGGAGAAGCACGTAATAGGGGAGAAGATAATGACAGCAGTTTGGGTGGAGGTGTCTGAGGGACAGCCAGGAGGAAATGCTTGGCTCATAGTCGAACTCAAGAGTCTGGGGCTCGGGGGAGTGGTAGCTGGAAACAGACATGGGAGTCCTTGGTGCTGGGATTGGAACCATGGGAGCTGGGGAGAGCTGGAAACTGCAGGAGAAACATCCAGAGAGAAGAGAAGAGCTCTGAGCCAGCTCCTTGGGGCAAGCCTGGGTCTGCAAAGTGGGCAGAGGGAAGGAGCAGAGAAGAATCTGAGGAGGAGCCTTTCCAGGAAGGAGGAAAGCAGGGTCACAAGGCGGGAGGCAGTGCTGGTGAGAAGGAAACACTCGAGGTGAGAGGGTGAGGGGTAGAGAGAGTTCTTTCAAGAAGCTTGGCTGAGAAGGGCTGGAGAAAAGATGAGGCTGGCCAGGGGCAGGGGTGAAGCCTGTACAGACTTGGATGCAGAGGCTGGGACTGGGGAGGCAGCCACAGACAGTGAGCCCCCCCCCCCCCCAGCCCCGAGGAAGAGATGCGGAGAGGCTGGGGGGACCTTGAGTAGGAGACAGGACCCCTTTCATCCGAGGCTCAGGAAAGGGGGATGGGAAAGGGTTCCTGATCTCTGCAAGCTGGGAGAGAGGTGGGGGGTGGGGGGCTCAGGAACCCTGGAGAAATGGAGTCACGGGGGCGGGGGGTGGGCATCATGCCCAGTGGGTGAGGAGGGCAGTTCCTCTGCTTCTTTCCAAGATCCATAACTCCGTCCTTGCCCTGAGCAGGCTGTGTGACCCCTAGTCAGCAGCATCTCAAGAGCAGTCAGAGAAAAGGCTGAGAAGCCCAGATAATTGACTTTTAGGGAATTTCACAAGGTCCTGGCCTTTGGCAGCAAGTCACCTGAGGTTTTCAAAGGTTGGTGGAGATGGTGCTTTGCAGCAGGAGGCACTAAGGTTAGACTGAAGGGAGGACTTTCTGGCCATCAGGGTAAAAGAACAGGGCAGCATGAAGGGGTCAATGGCTTAGACCATGTCAGTAACCCTTTCACAAGTGAAGACACTGAGGTTCAGATTATGTTACCACAAAGCTGGAAAGTAGCTGTGCTGGAATGAAAGTTCAGGGGCAGTTAGAATGTGAAGGGCCTTAGGGCCCCCCCACCCCGCCCAGAGCTGGACCCCCGATAGGGAGAGCCTCAGAAAGAGGCTCACCTGTTGAAGTGGCAGAGACTGGGCTTAGAGAGAGAGAAAGAGAGACCAAGAGAAATGGGTCAGGGCCAGAGACCCAGGGAGAGAACAAAGCGCGGCCGGGCTGGTGGGGAGACAGGAGCAAGCGGGGCAGCCGATCCCGCAGAAATGTCTCCACAACAGGAAGCGTCTCATAACATACCTGTGGTTTGGCCAGGCCCCGGGGCTGCCTGAGCTCCCCGCGGCTCCCTCAGCTGCAGCCGCCCTTCTGGGGTAGGGGGCTTGGAGCAGCAGGAGCCTGCGCAGAGCCGCGTTCCATCCACCCACCGGGGGTGGTGAGGGGAGGCAGGGGTCGGCCAGGGCTGCACTGGCCACACCCCTGCACGCTCCGCCGGGAACCTGCGCCCCGCGCTCAGGCCCCCCTTTGCATCGCGACCTCTGAGAGCTCACGTGTGCAATGGGATGGGGAGGGGGCAGGCCCTTAAATTCCACAGGATCACCTGCCTACGCCCCCCCCCCCCGACCCACACACCCCCCCACCCCAGCTGCTGAGCTGCTGATCGTCTCTGGGACGGGACCTTTGGAGAGAGGACTGGTGGGAGGGGTCACTTAATGCTGAGGCCCCTCTGCTCCTGAAGCCCTGTCCAGGGAGAGAGGGGTCTGTTGTATTCATGCCGCTTCTTCCTGCTGGGGTCCCTTCCCTTTTCCCCTCTCATTGGTCCGAAGGACCCTGGAACGCTACCCGCTCTCAGCCAACGTCCTCTGCCGCCCCCGGAGGAGGCCCAGGCTGCCACAAAACGCTGACTTGGACAAAATGCTGTTTTACGGGGATTTGTTGAAAAGGGGGGAAATCCCCGTTAAGGACTTGCAGCTGTCCAAACACCGCGTCTACCCTGCTGCCGCCACCGCTCCATCCCTGAATCAGCGTCTTCTTATGCATCCCACCTCCTGCCCCTGTCAGCCCCGCCCCTTCCCGGTTGCCTCGGCTCCTGCCTTCCTTCCTAAAAGGTTACCAGAGAGGGTGACGGTCTGCCCAAGGTCACACAGCAGAGCCACGCTTAAGCCACAGGGCTCTCGCCAACCAATTCCATGAGGGGAGACCAGGAGCAAGCAAGTGGATCGGCTGTTCCTCCCTGTGTGCCCCTATTCCCCAAGCGGCAGCTCTCAGCTGAAGTTTCTTGATCGAGGCCACGTGAATGTCCCACCTGTTCCCTTTCTAGCTGACACATAAGGCCCTCTGAGGGGCTGAAGAGGGGGCTTCCAGGGCCGTGTGATACTTGTCTGTGCAAAGTCTGAGTGAGTTATTCGTGTGATCTTTAAATCTGACAGCAAATTGAGTACATCGTACATTTATCTCTGTACCAGCCAAGTCCTGTGCTGGGCATGGAGGGGAGGGGAGGAGCGGGGAGAGAACAGGAAAGCCAAAGAGGGAGAGGAAGCTGTGAGGGGCCCTACGGGTGTCAGTGGAGCCCAGGGGAGGCATCCAGTAGACTTCCCGGACGTCTAAGAATGGGGAGGGGCAGGAGGTGGGGACGCAGTAGGGGGAACCGAGGGAAGGAACACGTGCAGAGCCTGGGGAGCCTGCGGCGGGCCAGGCGCGGGTGGGGGGCGGCGAGAAAGGGATGACAGTGAACAGGAGGCAGGGGCGCCCAGGCAACCTCGGCTCTGCTGGTGGCTGGCATGGGGGGCGACAGTCCCTCCCACCTGGGCAGCCATGTGGCACCATGCCAGCGCCATCGTTCTTTTTGCAGCCCCCTTCTCCTGTGATGTGCATACTTCCGCTCCCAGCCCCTCTCTCCCCACCCCTCGCCCCCAACCTGGACTGGCATGGCCGCCTCCCCTTGAAGAGCTGGAGTAAGTTTTCCCTCCTCAAACCCACAGGCAGCTTGGAGTTGGAAGAGAGCTTCCCTTTCTCAGTCTGCTTGCCTCTCTGTCTAGCTTGTGCTCTCTGGCACGTTCTCCCTGGAGGCAGTCTGTCCCAGCGGTTAAGAGCTCAGGTTCTTAACAGACTTCCGCTCAGACCCTGGCTGCCAGGGGGCGGCGCCTCACTCCCGCTTGTCTTCAGCCTCAGACGCCTCGTCTATAGGAAGAGGAAGCACCATAGTTCCCCTTTCCCGGGGATCTGGTGGCGATTACATCAATCGCGAACTGTGAGGCAGCACTTAGGCGGTGCCCCAGCGAAGGTGTGAGCTGTCATCCTCACTCAGACACGCCTCCCTCCAGAAGAAACAACCTGCCCCGGGGTCCTGCCCCACCTCCATGGAGCAGGAGGTGCCAGGATGGGGCAAGTTCAGGGAGCCACGGGGGCGTAGGGCGGGGACGCTTCCTGGAGACCTGCCTTGCCAAGGAGGAGTGAGAAGTGGGGAGCTGGAAGGGGGCCCTGCCTGGGCTCCTGCCTGGACTCGCGGGGGCCCTTCCTCTGGTGCCCTGTGCCCCTCTACAGTTCTCCCCATCCCAGACACCCTCCCAGCTGAGCCTCCATCAGCCCCTGCCTCCATGAGGCCTCACCCAGCTCAGCAAGTGGACCAAGGCTCCCCAGCAGTAGCAGTTAGTCGCTCAGTCGTGTCCGACTCTTTGCGACCCCATGGACTATAGCTCCTCAGGCTTCTCTGTCCATAAGATTCGCCAGGCAAGAATACTGGAGTGGGTTGCCATTCCCTTCTCCAGAGGATCTTCCTGATCCAGGGATCGAACCCAGGTCTCCTGCACTGTAGGCAGATCCTTTACCGTATGAGTTACAGGGAAGTCCCCCCTGGAGCCAGGGCTGTCTTGAGTCCTCCTGGGGGTGCCGTGATTTCGGCCTCTGGCCCACTCAGACCAGAACTGCTCACTCCCCTCCTCCTGCTTCCTACTGCAGGGTCTGCCCCTCTGCCCAAGCCCCTGCTACCCTTCTAGGCAGAACATTCTGGCTCTGTGATGTATGAGGATCCCCCATCCCCCCAGCTCAGGTGGCCAGTGCAGGAGAGTCTTTATCCCGTTCTCGAGAGGCCTCATGGTACGGTGGTTAGCGTCTGGGGCTTATGAGTCAGACTGTCTGGGTTTAGGCCCTGACTGCACTCCGGTTTCCTCACCTGTAAAACAGGGCTGATGAGCCTTGCAGGGCTGAATGTGGATAGCAAGTCAAACTTTGGGGCAGTGCCTGGCCGGGGCCTCTGTCATCAGTTAACTGAGGGCTAGGCCTACACAGTAGGAGGCCTAGCACCAGGCATGGTGCAGACAGCAGGTGGCCTGTGTTGAGGGCAGGTGTTCTGGGCAAGATTCTTAGTCTAAGCTTCAGTTTCTATATCCATAAAATAGGGGACAACAATTGCATGAGCTGGTCGGGGGTCGTTGAGAGGGTTAGTGATGTGAAGCCAGGGAGCCCTTAGGTGGCAGGTGTTAATATTACGCTCGGGCTCAGGGAGGCTGAAGACCTGCCCAAGGTGACAGGGAGGTTGATGGCAGAGCTGGGTTGGCAGCTTCACCATCCTGTCCCAACGCCCCACGTTCATTCCTGCAAAGCCCGCATGATACTGAGTTTGGAAGAATACTACACTGCAGCTCCAGACTCAGCCCCAAGTGCCTCCCTGGATGTGAACAGCCCACTGCCACACCTGCCTGCAGCCACACACAGGTGTGGAGAGCCCCTGGGTGGGGTGAGGGGAGCCCAGAGCAGGGATGCCAGGGCAAGTGGGACCTTCCTGGGGTGTATGAAATGTCAGGCTAGTCCCCCATGCAGATATTAATGGGTACCCGCCCTGGGGTACCAAGATATCTCTGATCATCACAGCAATCCTGAGAAGCAGGTTGTTAGCCTAGCTTGAAAAGAAAATTCTTTTTTTTTTTTTTGCCACATCTCCAGGCTTGCGAGATCTTAGTACCCCAAACAGGGATCAAAACTGGACCCCCAGCACTGGAAACTCAGAGTCCTAACCACTGGACCAACAGGAAATCTCTTAGCCTAGCTTTTAATGAATTATTATTATTATTTTTTCCCACACCTTGCAGCATGCAGAACTTCCCTGATCAGGGATCAAACCTGGCCCCGTGCAGTGGAAGCACAGAATCTTACACACTGGACACCAAGGAAGTCCTAGTCTAGTTTTTTTAAAAAGAACTTAATTGAGATACAGTTCACATAGCATGCAATTGGCTTATTTAAAATACAAGAATCCACAGTTTTTTAAGGTACTCACAGAATTATGCAACCATCATCACAATCAATTTAGAACATTTTCATCACCCCTAATAGGAAACCCTGTGTGTTATTCACCCAGTCATGTCCGACTCTTTGCCACCCCATGGACTACTGCCTGCCAGGCTCCTCTGTCCATGGAATTCTCCAGGCAAGAATACTGGAATGCATAGCCATTCCCTTCTCCAGGGGATCTTTCTGACCCAGGGATGGAACCTGGGGCTTCTGCATTCCAGGCAAATTCTTTACTGTCTGAGCCACCGGGGGTCTCAATAGAAACCCTGTGATTAACAATCACTCCCCACGTCTACCTGCCTCAGCCCTAGGCAACCACTCAGCTAACTACTTTCTCTAGATTTACCTATTCCAAACACATCCTACAAACAGAATTATATGATTTTGTGCCTGGCTTCTTCAGTTGGTGATGTTTTCAAGATTCATCTGTATTGCAGCATTTATCAGTACTTCACTTCTTTTTATTGCTGAGTAATATTCCACATCCTGAATATTCCACACCATCCATTCGTCAGTTGATGTACACTTATCGTCTCTACTTTCTGGCTGCTATGAATAATGCCAATCTGAACATTCACGTACATGTTTCAGTGTGGACATGTTATTCCATTTTACAGATGAGGAAACTGAGTTCACGGAGTGGACACTGCTTGCTCAGGCTCCCCCACCTGGTGAATGGAAGATTTAGGCTGGCAATCCAAATCTGGAGCCTGTTTTTCTTCCTAACTCAGTCCTTGTTCTCAGAGCTGAGCTGAATGCTGAGACAGGGCTAAGTCAGGACACTGGAGTGAGGGCTTAATTCTGTAGAGGAAGGAGTGACAGCTTCCCTGGGTCTTGAAGGACGAGTGAGGGGAAGAACACTGCAGGCAGAGGAACAGCAGGTGCAAAGGCCCAGAAGTGTGAGGCTGCCTGGTGACTGGGGCAAAGGTATGGGGCAGGGGAGCGGCAGAGAAAGGGGCAATAGATGGTAGAGCTGGAGACACAGATACTGATTAGATGATTAGAACACCAAGTTGGGAACCAAGGACTTTTACAAAAATTATTGTTTAATTTACAATTTTTTAAAACTTTTTATTTTGTATTGGGGTATGCCTGTAAGTCACTTCAGTTGTGTCCGAGTCTTTGCGAGCCTGTGGACTGTAGCCCACCAGGCTCCTCTGTCCATGGGATTCTCCTGGCAAAAATAGTGGAGTGGGTTGCCGTGCCCTCCTCCAGGGGATCTTTCTGACCCAGGGATGGAACCTGTGTCTCTTATCTCTCCTGCATTTTCAGGCAGGTTCTTTACCACTAGCACCACCTGGGAAGTATTGGGGATAGCCAATTAACAAAGTGTGATAGTTTCAGGTGAACAGCAAGGGGACTCAGTCATACATATGCATGTGAAGTCACAGTCAGTCGTGTCCGACTCTTTGCGACCCCATGGACTATACAGTCCATGGAATTCTCCACGCCAGAATACTGGAGTGGGTAGCCTTTCCCTTCTCCAGGGGATCTTCCCAACCCAGGGATCGAACCCAGGTCTCCAGCACTGCGAGCAGATTCTTTACCAGCTGAGCTATAGGGGAAGCCCATACATATATGGGAAGTCATACATATATATATATGTAATTAATGGTCTCGAGGCTTGTGGGATCTTAGTTCCCCAACCAGGGATTGAACCTGGGCCACTGGCCGTGAGAGCCTTCAGTCCTAACCACTGGATAGCCAGGGAATTCCCACAAAGGACTCGATCCAGAAGATGGTGGGGAACCCAGAAAAGCCTGGACTTAATGTGAGGTCAGACAGACCTTAGGCAAATCCCAGTGCTGCTTCCTAGAGACGTTTGCTTTAGTTTTGTCATCTGGAAAATGTGGATGACAGTAACAATACCTCGTTAAAGTGCTGGGAGGATTAAGTGAGCTCCCATGCTGGAGAGCTTAGCCTCATGCCTGGCAGAGCGCCAGTCCAGCACGTGGTAGTGGGTGTGTAATCATCAAACAGTGTCTGGCAGGGCTGTGCCAAGGTTAGAGGTGTCCTGGAAGGGCATCTGGCTGCCAAGTGGATGGTTTGGGAGGCTGTTGTCCAGGAACCTCACCCCCACCCCTGCCTGTACAGAGAGCTATGGGCAGGGTTAGGAGAGGTTTAGTAGTAACTTCTGCAGACTCTGAGACTTTGAGAATTGCTTGTGAATAATAACTAAATTTTCATCTTTTTTTGTGAGCTCCTGGGCCTGGTGCCAAACCACCCATGAGCTGGCTTGACGGCCTCTCTCCTTCCTCCCCGCAGCACGCCCGCGGACGCCATGCAGGGGGCTCTGACGCCCCTGTCTTCGCTGCCACCACCTCTGCTAATGCTGCTGCTGCTGGGGTGCGGGCCGAGGGCGGCTGCCAGCGGTGGGGCCGCCGGGGCAGCGGGCTACCCGCCGGTGCAGTACGTGCAGCCCATGCACAAAGGACCCGTGGGGCCGCCCTTCCGCGAGGGCAAGGGCCAGTACCTGGGTGAGCATCGCCCCGCCCCGCCTCGGCCTGTCCTGACCCCCAACTCCCTGTCTCCTGACCGCCACCGGCTCTTCCCAGGCCCTCTCTCAGCTACAGCCCGTCCACCCCACAAAGACCTTCCCACCTCCACTAGCTTCTTGATGCGGGTCCAGGGGCTCCCGCCCCAAAAGGGCCCGGAAGTGGGGTGGGGCTGGCTGGCGGAGGTGGTCTTTGGGTAGGGGAGGGGCGGGAAGGTTTGGGGGGAAGTAGGAAGGGGTTGACGCCGATTGGCTCTAAGGAGGCGTGCTGTGCCGCCTGCTGGCCATTCCACCACAGTTCCGCAGGGATGAGAGGCTGCTGGGGAAGGGAGGCCCAGCCTGCGTAGGTTGGGAACTAGGAGCCCGGCTGTGGATACCCTGCAGCTCCCAAGACCGCCACCAGACCACCCCCAAATTGCATCTTTCATGAGAGAAGGGAGGGAGGGCCAGGGTGGTCTTCATGAGCAGGTACAGAACCCTAACTTCTCAAGTTGCACCCCATGCTGGCTAGGGAGTGGGAAGATGGGTCCCCTGGCCCCACTGCCCAGGCCCCTGACTGCCTCTTCTCTTTTTCTCTCAGAAATGCCTCTACCACTGTTGCCGATGGACCTGAAAGGAGAGCCCGGACCCCCTGGAAAGCCTGGGCCACGGGGTCCCCCTGGCCCTCCTGGCTTCCCAGGAAAACCAGGCACCGGAAAACCTGGGCTCCACGGGCAACCTGGCCCCGCCGGCCCCCCCGGCTTCTCCCGGATGGGCAAGGCTGGTCCCCCAGGGCTCCCAGGCAAGGTTGGACCACCAGGGCAGCCGGGACTTCGGGGGGAGCCAGGGATTCGAGGGGACCAGGGCCTCCGGGGGCCCCCAGGGCCCCCTGGCCTCCCTGGGCCCTCAGGCATTGCTGTCCCTGGAAAACCAGGCCCCCAGGGGGTGCCGGGGCCCCCAGGATTTGGGGGGGAGCCAGGACCCCAGGGAGAGCCTGGGCCCCCAGGTGATCGAGGCCTCAAGGGTGAAAATGGAGTGGGCCAGCCAGGGCTACCTGGAGCCCCAGGGCAGGGGGGAGCCCCGGGGCCCCCGGGTCTCCCGGGTCCGGCTGGTTTAGGCAAACCAGGTTTGGATGGGCTTCCTGGGGCCCCTGGAGATAAGGGTGACACTGGACCTCCTGGGGTGCCAGGACCTAGGGGGGAGCCTGGGGCTCTGGGCCCAAAGGGGCCCCCTGGGGTGGATGGGGTGGGGGCACCGGGGCCAGCAGGGTTGCCAGGGCCACAGGGCCCGCCAGGAGCCAAAGGGGAACCAGGGACCCGGGGCCCCCCTGGCCTGATAGGCCCTACTGGTTATGGGATGCCAGGCCTGCCAGGTCCCAAGGGGGACAGGGGCCCAGCTGGGGTCCCAGGGCTCTTGGGGGACAGGGGCGAGCCAGGTGAGGATGGGGAGCCAGGGGAACAGGGCCCACAGGGCCCCGGGGGGCCCCCTGGACTTCCGGGATCTGCAGGGCTCCCTGGCAGACGTGGGGTCCCTGGGCCTAAGGGGGAGACAGGGCCTATAGGACCCCCAGGAGTGCCTGGCATTCGGGGTGATCAAGGGCCTAGTGGCCTGGCTGGGAAACCTGGGCTCCCAGGAGAGAGGGGGCTTCCAGGGGCTCATGGACCTCCTGGACCGACTGGGCCCAAAGGTGAGCCAGGTTTCACAGGCCGCCCTGGAGGACCAGGGGCAGCAGGAGCCCTGGGGCAGAAAGGTGACCTGGGACTCCCTGGACAGCCCGGCCTGAGGGGCCCTTCAGGAATCCCAGGACTTCAGGGTCCGGCTGGCCCTATCGGGCCCCAGGGTCTGCCAGGCCTGAAGGGCGAACCAGGCCTGCCGGGGCCCCCTGGAGAGGGGAAAGTGGGGGAACCTGGCGTGGCTGGGCCGACAGGGCCTCCTGGGGTGCCAGGTTCCCCAGGACTCACGGGCCCTCCTGGGCCTCCTGGTCCCCCCGGCCCCCCCGGAGCCCCAGGGGCCTTCGACGAGACTGGCATTGCTGGCTTGCAGCTGCCCAACGGTGGTGTGGAGGGAGCTGTGCTGGGCAAGGGGGTGAAGCCACAGTTGGGGCTGGGGGAGCTGTCGGCCCATGCCACGCCCGCCTTCACCGCTGTGCTCACCTCGCCCTTCCCCGCCTCAGGCATGCCCGTCAAGTTTGACCGGACTCTCTACAACGGCCACAGTGGCTACAACCCGGCCACGGGCATCTTCACCTGCCCCGTGGGCGGGGTCTACTATTTTGCCTACCACGTGCATGTCAAGGGCACCAACGTGTGGGTGGCCCTCTATAAGAACAACGTGCCGGCCACGTACACCTACGACGAGTACAAGAAGGGCTACCTGGACCAGGCATCTGGCGGGGCCGTGCTGCAGCTGCGGCCCAACGACCAGGTCTGGGTGCAGATGCCCTCGGACCAGGCCAACGGCCTCTACTCCACCGAGTACATCCACTCTTCCTTTTCGGGATTCTTGCTGTGTCCCACATAACCTGTGCTGCCTGGCCTCCTCCTCTTTAGCGGTAGAGAGACCTTCTCACTTACCAAGAACCTCCATTTAAAGGAAAAAACCAAAGACTGAGACAGAGGCGGGCACAAGGCGGCCGCAGCCTCGGCCTGGGGAGACCGGCTTGGATTGTCTCCACGCAGGCTGAGGTTTCTTCCCGGAAGAAGCTGGCCTGAGTTCCTCTGCCCCACGTGTCTGTGCAGTGGTGGGGGTTGTGCTCCCATTCCTGCCCTGCCTGGCCCCCTGGCAGGGCTCCAGGATGCTCCGCCCGGCTGGTGGAGACCCCTGCCCGCTTGTGAGTCCTGGGCTCTGCCAGGTGGTGAAGGAGGCTGCTTCTCAGTGAGTCAGCAGTGAGAGGGGGCTGAGCACCGCCCCCCATTCCCCTGGGGAGACATATTTCCAAGCCCTGCCCAGCCTGCTGGCCCTCAGAGGGCACCTGCTCAAGGGATGGGGCACGGCTTCCCTCAGTTCTTGGCTGGGGCTCTTCCAGCGGCCCTGGGACCTCCAGCTTAAGGTGATGGATCTCCCAAAGAGCTTTTGTTTCTCTCCAGGGGAAGGGAGAGGAGGGGGACCATGGCGGTGGCCAGTGTGGACACCTTGTCAGGACTGCGACCCTAGCGGTGGGGCTGTGGCTGCAGGCCTGTCCCCGGTGGGTATGGGTGCGTGACCGCCCCTGCTGGCTCCTGGGCAGTGCCGACCCCCACTCACTGCTCAGGCTGCAGCCATGGAGAACGGTGGCTTGTGAGGGGCAGGGGTGTGGGCCTGGTGCAGGATGCCGTTCTTCACATTCATCTCCATCCCCAAGGCTGCCCCCACCAGCTTTGGCTTTGCTCAGCGTGAGGGCAGCCGCCCAGGCCCCTAAGGACTGCCACAGGTGGCACGAGGCAGGGCCGGCAATCAGCAAGTCTTGAGTATTCCTCCTCTCTCCTTTCACCTGCTGAGGGAGAGCGCTTTACTCAGACAAAACTGTAAGGGGTGCCTGCCGGCCCCACCCCCAGTAGCCCCATGGCAGAGAGCTTCCTGTTCACCGCAGAGGGAGGTGCACGCAAGCTCGTGGATGAAGGCGGCTGCCTGCTTCTCCTTAGGAAGAGCCAGATGGTGGGTGTGCGTGACTCCAGGGGTTAACCTGCAGGGTCTTCCTCTCCTTCCACTCTCTGGTTCCAGTTTCCTGTCCAAGGCAGGATTAGGGCCCAGGAGACTGAAGCCCTGAGAAAAAGGGTTTCAACAGGCCCCTTTGGGATGAGGTGGACATTACTGCCATTTTCCCCAATCAGAGCTCCCCTCTGCAGGAAAAAGGCAAGACCTCCTTCCCTCCCCTCGGCCCCTAGTTCAAGCTGAGTGGATACTGCTGAGATGAGGACCCAGCGTGGACGTGCTGCAGCTCTGGCCCTCACCCCGCCTGTCGATGTTGAGGAAGGAGGTTGATCACCGACTTCTGACGTGTTAGGCTGTGGCTCCCTCAGGCCCCTGGGCTGGCCTCCTCCCCACCCACAACTTCTCCAAATCAAGCAGACCCTTTGACTGCTCGTTTTAACTTTCAAAAGAAAAGAAAACCCAAATCTGCCCAAGTGGCACTTCAAGAGCAGGTTGGGCTAGGGTTCCTGGTGGGTTTTTTATCCATCAGCACCATGGGAACTAAGTCTTAAGTCATACCTCATGGGGCCACCTGCTCAGCATCCTGAGTCAAAGCCACTGCCATTTGACCTGTTAGGAAGGGTTCTGATGGGTGGAAAGGCACCAGCTCCCAGTGAAGTCCAGGGCCCTGAGGGTATGGGGAGCCAAAAAACAGAACAGAACAAAGGAGCTGTTTTACAGAACTGAGTTTCTGCTAAGTGTCATTCCTGAAGCCTTTGGGGAGAGGTAGGTGGTTTCCAAAATGTTTATGGGACTTCAGTTCCAGGTGTCCACTTAACTGACTAGCTTTGATAAACTGTGTTGGGTTTTAACAATGAAAACTACATTACCTTGTGCATTTTTGTATTCTAATTCCTCATTTTTTTTTAAGATTAAAGTTTAAGTGTTCTCCATTAGTAATTTCTTTCTAACCTGGTATAGGAAGCTTAGTTCCCTACATACCTATTATGTGGCCTGTGTCACAGGAGATTCAGGAAAAATGCACTTGGGAATCAAAGAAAATGGAGCTTCTTTTTGAAAAGAAAAAAGTATTGACTGTATTGATACAATCTCAATAAAGCCTGTTGTATAAACAGCACTGTGCTGAAACTGGCCTTGATGCAGAGGTGTCTTGAGCCTCTGGATTTCATAAAGCACCTGGGGAGCTCTCTGGGACTCTTGTTCTGCACCTTCTCAAAGAGCATGCATTCTTCCCCAGCCCCCAGCCAGGGGTTCTATCACCACTGCGTCAGAAATGCTCTATTCTCCAAAGCTGCCTGGGCTCTGCACCAAGTAAATGCCAGGAGGCATTTTCAGAAACCAAACTAAGGCAGTGGCTGGAGCTGGGGGAGATGGGTCAAGCTTCCCTGGAACATTCCTAAAGCTCTCAGGGGTAGTGGAGCATGACAGCTGGCTCAGGATCCCGAGGGCGAAGTTTCAACATCTGATACACATTATGAATGAAATCAGGGATCTCTGCTCCTGTGGGCGGGGCTGGTGCCAGGCCCAAGGCAGCAGGCAGGGCTTGGGGAGCAGTCCTGGGAGAAAGCACCTGCCCCACAGCCTGCCACACGCTGAGGATCTGGACCGCAGACCTAAGGCCAGTCCAGGCCCTGAAAAATCCCGGAGGAACCCCGTCCCGACTGAAGGCAGACCTGCCCAGCAATCCTAAAATCTCAGGTGAGCTGCAGGCTGGGCAGAGATCCCCACCGAGGCTGGAAGAGCCCTCACGTTTAAGGTGGGGGGGGGGGGGTGCCCTCTCCATTTCCATTTTCCTTTCTTCAAAATGGATGGTGTGTAGAACTTCCTGGCAGGCCAAGGCCCTTGACGGAGGCTCAAGATGCAGAGGGAGGGCCCCCCTCGCTAAAGGTCAGCAATCTGGTAACCCAAAATTCCCCTCACACCCTTCCACAGGGTTCTGGTTCCTGGCCCAGCGGGGCCTAGGTCCTACCTGGGGGGCAACCTATTAAGTTGTCAGGTACTCTAAGAGCAGTAATATCTGACTTCTTCCTGCCCACTGCCTGGGCCACTGAGAGATCTCCAACAGGAAAAAGCACCAAACTATGCCTGCTCTCTTCCTGGATGGACAACTGGAGGAATTTGCCTCCACCACCCAGCAGGTGGATCCCTGGCTCCTACGAGTGAGGCTCAGATAGAGAGGTGCTAGGCACAGAAGATCAAGGTAAGGGGAAGAATCCACCCATTGTGGAGGAGAAACACAAGAAACAGTGGTGGGACTTACCAAAAACTGTTTATTGCTCTGGGATTTTCTCTGGAAGCTGTTCACAAGACCCACGACGGCCAAGGGCCAGGTGTGCGTCTCGACTGGCTAGATCCACGTGCCCCCTCCCAATCCACATAAACTGAGCACTCAGGGCTCAAAGACAGGCTTCTGGCAAACTGGCTAAATCCCAACAAGGAGAAATGATGCCGCAGATCATTTCCACCTCCTCAGATCCCACATCCTAGATAATCAAGGAAAATGCCACAAATACTGCTCCAAAATAAAAGCTGCCCTGGTCCCTCATGTCTGACTGAGGAGCCAAGAGCACCGAGGCTCTGCAGAAGGCAGGAACCCAGCACCAGAAGGCACCCATCCCTCCCCAGACTAGACGCTGGCCCCAAGGTGCACTCTGCTCATGTGGCAGGAAGACAGAAGCAGGGAGCTGCACCGGAGGATGCCTGGGGTTTCCAATGTAAGCTGTAGCTGGTCCTGCTGCACGTGGCAGGGCCTTAGCAGCTGAGGCCCTCACAGACTCTTCTGGAAGACCCGGTGCAGGCTCTGGGCCAGGACGTCAGTCTCCTCATAGCCTTCACAGCTTTGCTGCCAGCTCTCTGGCACCTGTTCCATCCCATAGTAGGCGCCAGCGATGGCCCCGGCCATGGTGGCAATGGTGTCCGTGTCCCCACCGAGCGAGATGGAATAGACAAGAGTCCTTTGGAGGCTGTTGAAGGCAGAGGGGATCTCGGGGTCGGGCTCCATGCAGCGCAGGAAGCAATAGATGGCGGTGGGAACAGATTCAAAAGCAGCAATGCCGTTTCCTGTGGGGAGGCCACAATATGGGAACTTGACCCGTGTTCCTGGGCCCCATGATGTCCCCAGGTTTCCTGCCACTTGTCACAAGTCAACTCTCTAGGCTTCAAGTTAAGCTGGGATTAACATCACAGCCTGGGTTTAAATCTCAGCTTGCCCTCCTATTGACTGTGTGATTCCTGTATCTTGGCTTTAGCTCCATGTGCAGAGAGGAAATAAAGTTAGGAACTTTTGCAGGGCTGGTGTGTGAGGGTGAAATGAAATCCTAGAGAGAAAGCACTCTGCAGAGTGCCCAAAACACAGTAAAAATGCTGTGTGAATAAACAGCAGTTATCACCATCAGCTGTGAAAACTAACGGCCAGCTGCCGTTTCTGGATGTTGCAGGTTGAGGGCACTGCTGCCCTAGAGAGGAAGGCACTGTGCCCACAGCCTGCCAAGGAGCCTCCACAGTATGGTGCTCCTGTTACAGCAGCCCCAGCAAAAGTGTGATGGTGGCAGCAGTGACTGCAGGTACCTCTCCCATCCCATGCACGAGCCCAGGATGAACCCTGAAGGGTGACAGGTGGGGGCAGGGGGCTACCCACCTAGCTCGGACACCACCTCCTCTCTGGTCACTGAGTCCTGCTCTAGAAGCTCCCCGATCTTCTTCAGTCGGCTGGAGTATGGACGCTCCTCCATGCCCAACCTGTGGATGGGGGCGAGATTGCAGGGAGATCGGAGCCAGCAGGGTGGAGACAGCAGGATGGGGAAGGGTGGGGCAGGGATGTGGTCAGGCTGATACCCAGGCACAGGTGCCAGGGCAAGAAGTGGGAAGGGCTCGGTGGGAGCTGGCTGGTTTGTTCTCTGGGACCCAGAGAGCCCTGAAGCACAGCCTAAGCACAGGGCTCTCCCCAACTCTCCTTAGGACGTGCAATTAAAGAAGGAAGGTTTCAGAGACTTCCCAGGTAGTCCAGCGGCTAAGACTCCATACTCTCAATGCAGGGGACCTAGGTTCAATCCTTGGTCAGCGAACTGGATCTCACATGCCATTAACTAAGAGTTCAGATGCTGCAACTAAAGATCCCACATGCCACAGGGAAGATCGAAGATCCCTCATGCCGCCACTAAGACCTGGCGTGTATAATATTATTAACATTCAAATTAATAATATTTAATATTATTAAGTGGGCTTCCCTGGTGGCTCAGAGGTTAAAGCGTCTGCCTGCAATGTGGGAGACCTGGGTTCGATCTCCGGGTTGGGAAGATCCCCTGGAGAAGGAAATGGCAACCCACTCCAGTATTCTTGCCTGGAGAATCCCATGGATGGAAACAGAAACATTTGTATTCATTAAATATGTATAAAATAAGTAGTAATATGTATTAAATAAGTAGTAATACATATTTAACAAATACATATTTTAAAAAAGGTTTTTGCTTGAGGCAATGCCACCCCACCAGCATACACGTGCACAACAGACGTGCCCCCAGCCCGCCTACTCACTCCCTGGCATCCAGCACGGACTGGGCATCACTCTCCAGCTCTTCCATGTGGCCCAGGAGCTGCTCGAGGAAGTGCTCACTGGACGACTCACCCTGCAAAGCCAGGTGCACAGCCAGGGCCTGCAGGATGGCTCCATTGTAACCCAGGGAGGAGGCGTGTGTCAGCTGGGCCGAGAGCCGGGCAAACTAGGGCAAAGGCAAGGGAGGCGAATACCTGTGGTCACGGCACTCAGGTGTGCAGGAGGGAGATCAGAGGGCCCAGAAGCCAGCCCACCTGGACTATACCTTCTGCACATCCTGGATGCTGCTATAGGCCAGGGAGATGCCAGCCACCCGCATGGCACCCCCGTTGCCATAGGAACCTTTGCCATTAAACTGGGCGCGGGCAGGCTCAAAGACATCCCGGCATTTGGGGCTTAGGAGCTTCCTGAAGACAGTGATCACTCCAGCACCATAACCCCGGTCAGGGTCCTTCTTGTACTCCTGAGCAAACCTAGGGGCGAGAAGGCCACAGGATCACAATTTAAGAGATGCCTGCCATGGCTGGGAGAGAAGAAACCTGGCTGGTTTGGGAAAAGAGGAATCCTGGAGCTGTCACTTCTAGTTTGGGAAGCTGCAGCAGCCCAAGAGACGGTGTCCTGCTGCGCAGTCTGGGGGGAGGGTGTCCTGGCATGCACGGACACCGCTGCGCTGGTCAAGGGGTGCGATAACTCCGCCCACCCGCTTGGCCTCACCCTGGGACCACTGCCCTCACCTGTGAGCCATGTCCACCTCGTCGAAGGCCTCCTTGGCTAGCAGGGACTGCACCAGCGCCCTGGCCATGGCTGTGTCGTCTGTGTAGCACAATGCTTCTGCAGGGAGGGCAGGGGGCAGAGATGGAGCTGCAGGGCTCGAGAGTGGCGGCTGCAGCCTCCTGCTCACGCTTTTTATCTACTACTTCCAGAAGGCCTCAAGTCAGCCTCTCACTCTCATCCAGTTTCCCGAGCTCTTAGCCATGGGATTTTCAACAGTTACATATTCTGAGTTGGTCACGTGTCCTGCTGATTTTAGATCTCCCGTGTCTTCCCCACCCTCCAACCTGGCCTGTATGTGCCGCCAGAAAATTCTTCCTAAGAGTAGAGCATCACTTTCGTCATCACACTCTCCCGCTCAGATGGCTGGCTCTCACCTTCAGGATGAGGTCCAAATTCACTGTCATGGCCATTTGAAGCCCCTCCTTCCTTACCCATCTTATATCCCGCTGTTCCCCTCCGCTTCCTCAGAACCAATCCTGGAGCCTGGGTCACGTCCTTCCCCGCTGGGGCTGCTCGTCTCCCTCCACCCACCTCCTCTTCTTCCTCTAGGTGCCCAGGTCTTCTGCCTTGGCACTTGTAACACACATCACTGGTTTTGGTAGCTTCTCAGGCTATAAGCCAGTTAGGGACAAGGACTTGCTTTTATCTGAAGAAGACACAGCTGTAGAGAGCAAAGCACACCCCCTAATGAACCCCTTATTCCTCACATCTAATATCTGCCCTCAGCCCCCAGCCCCACCCTGCTCTGTGTATCCCAAGCCCCAACCCTGCCGTCTGTTTCCCTTTCACTCCCAGAAGGCCCCCACTCTCTACTTTGCCAGCAAGAGAGGCCTACAGGCTCCTACCCGCAGCCACACGCTCTAGTCTCCCCTCAGAGGGACCGAGTCTCTCCTGCAGTCTGGCCCCGGCCTAGTTCCGGGGGGCCTTGCCTCTCCTTTGTCTCCTCAGCTTCTCCCTCTGTGATGAGCAGAACCCAGGCTCCATTCAGCTGGTCCCTGGCACCCAGCTTCCCCACAGGGAACCACATCTCGCCCCCTCCCAGCCCAGATGATCGGAGATGGAGCCAATGCCACCTCCAGCCCAGCCAAAAGCACATCCCGTGCCCCCATTCAGGGATGAATGGGTGACCTAAGCCAGGCCAGTGAGACCATCAGAGACTTCTGCTGGGGCTTCTGTAAAGAGAAACTTCCTCTGCTGGACATGCTGAGCTAGGAGCTGCTGAGAGCTACCCCATGGGAAGGGTCTGCCAGGCTGAAGCCCACCCAAAAGAACGCAGATCTGAATCAGGAGAGGAACTGAGTCTTGAGGACTCCTTTTTCATTCCCTCCTGAACCCACTGAAATGTAACTTCAAGGGTTCAACCTTCTACTGACAATGCTTTCCTAAATCTAGACTTCCCCCTACTTAACTTCTCTGTGGCCTCACATCAGTAACCAGTGTCTTCATCTTGAAATTCCTGAGTTTTATTGTTACACACCTCCCCTGCTTCTCCTCCAATAAACTTTTTCCTTCTGTAGCTCCTTTTCTTTCTCCAGGTTTCTGGGTGTGGCTCCTTTTTCTTACTATTCTACGTGATCTCCCAGAAGAATCGTCCTCAGCCGTGACACTGCACTGAGTTCTGAGTGATGAGTTGACCGCCCAGGGGAGGGAGAGGCTGAGGGAACAGGGACCGCAGTACATGCAAAGGGGCTAGAGGCGGCACGAAGCGCCAAGAAGCGCAGCACAGAATGTAAAGCCAACGGTGCTATAAGATGGAACTGGAACCGCAGGCGAGGGCACGCCAAGTAGGTCCTTTAAGGAGTGTGGCTCTGTCCTAGGGGTAATGGGCAACTACTGCAGAGATTCAGGCGCGGGGAGGCCTCCCTAAGATCTGTTCCTCAGAAGCGCACTCCAGCTGCATGGAGATGGACTGGTGGTGCAATGTTCTGAGACTAGGGTAAAACGGGTGAAACTCGCAGAGGTGTTAAGGACTGGAGTAGGCGCAATCTAGGCGTGGCGTGCCCCGAGACGGCGAACGTTCGGGGCGAGATACGTGAACACGGGGCTCGGATCCTGGACACGCTGAGGCCGAGGTATCCCCGCGTCGTGCAGGCCCCTCCGGCCGCGGTCCCCTCCCTGCCCGCGTCCCTCGTCGAGCCCCGGGCGCCCCCGGCACCCGGCCCCGCCCACCTGTCCGCGCGCTCCCGGGCGAGCCGGGGTCCGGCTCCAAATCCTGGACCTGACGCAGGACTGACGTCAGGTCGACGGTGTCGCGCGCCTCGTAGACGGCGCCTACGCAGTCCCCGAGCAGCGCGCCCGCCAGGCAGCCTCGGAAGCGGGAGAGGGAGCGTGCCGCTCCAGCCCCGCCGCAGCCCGCCGCCGTCATCGCTGCCGCCGCCGCCGCCATCCGCGCGGACTCGCCGCCACTTCCGGCGTGGCGGGCGCGCGCCCCCACTGCGCGGCGTCCCCGGCCCCACAGCGCCGCCCCGCGGCCCGGAGTCGCAGCGCACCCCCGCGGGAGACCAGGGGCGGCCCCCAAGCCCTGGTCAGATAGGGCCCGGCCTCTCAGGCCGCATTTCCCCTACTTGTAAGAGCTTCCCTGGTGCCTCAGATGGTAAGGAATCCACCTGCATTCTTTACCATCTGAGCGGGAAGATCCCCAGGTGAAGGAAATGGCAACCCACGCCAGTATCCTTGCCTGGAGATTCCATGGACAGAGGAGTGTGTGTGTGTGTGTATGTGTGTGAATTCCATGGACAAAGGAGTGTGTGTGTTAGTCAACTCAGTCGTGTCCGACTCTTTGCGACCCCATGAACTAGCCACCAGGCTCCTCTGTCCAAGGGATTCTCCAGGCAAGAATACTGGAGTGGATTGCCATTCCCTTCTCCAGAGAAGGTGCTTACGGGGAACAACTTAACAGAGGAGCCTGGTGGACTACAATTCCTGTGGTTGCAGAATCGCACACAACTGAGCAACTGACACTCTCACTTTTCCCCTGAGTTGTAAAGGGCGTCACAGCTGGCTGGTCGGCCACTGAAGGGTCCTGGAGAGCTGGGCAATGAGCCAGATCTTTGGGTCACTGCCCCCCTCCCCCACATGGTCGGCCATCTGTCCTCTGGTGGCCCCTATTCAGGCCTGGGTGCCCACTTCCAAGCCCTCCCCATCACCCTAGCCCGCTCTGGGCCTCCTCTAGGTATGGAGAGGGGGCAGAGCTGGTTAGAGGTCACACCGCTGGAGTCCAAGGGTGCTGGCTTTAGAGATGGTGTTTCTCATCTTTGCACCTCCACGCACAGGAGGGTCAAGAGCCCTCTCCCCCGCTGGCTACATACAGGGGGAACAGAGAACCCTCTAGACTGAGAACCCCGACTTTTATTAGATTCGTTCTCTCCGCTCCCCTCATCCCTTCCATTTTCAACCAGCCTTCCTCTCCTCCCTCAGCCCCTGCCTAGGCCAGCTCCAGCTGGCAGGTTTTTAGTGGACTCAGGGTGCGGTTTGTGGTGCGGGTGAAGGTGTCCACCTCGGGCACGAACTTCTCAGCAGGCACGGTCAGCTTCCGACGGGTGTCCATGCACTTGGTGTCCAACAGCATAGAGTTGGCCTTGCAGGCTATGTCAGCCTGCAGCCGGGCCAGATGCTTGTACAGGGCATCCAGAGCGTCCCTGGGGAGCAGGCATTACCAGCCCACTGCCCCCAGCATGAGGCTGAGAACTCAGGGCTGACCGAGCTCACCAGCCTTGAGCCAGGAAGCCAGCAGGGAAGCCTGCTGGCAGCCAGGGACCCCAGTGGTGGGAGGTATCTTCCCACCCCTCCTGCCCACTCCCTAGACCTACTGTGCCTGCGCCAGCTTCTGCTTCAGGGCGGCAATGGTTGCCTCTAACTGGTGAACCTCGTCGGTGAGGCCGTACTGTGCCTGGAGGCAAAGGGGCAGGTTGGGAGTCCTAGGTCAGCCATACCAGCCTTCTGCCCACAGGCCTGGGGGGTGGTTGCCCTACACCAGCACTCCTGCTCTGCCAGAGAGTGAGTCATCCTGAGGAATCTTAGCAGGGGCCTGTGCCCTGCTGGGGTGCCCTCACACCTGGTCCCTGCAGAGTTCCACGTTGGGCCGGTAGGTCCTGGCTTCTAGCCTTGTGTGGCACAGCTTCAGGTTCTGTAACTTTCTGCGCAGGTCTTCCTCCAGGCGCCGAATGTCCTCCTGCAGCTCGGCAATCTCCTCCAAGGTCTGCGGGGACAGAGCACCCAGTCTCCACCTGCTCACCTAGTCCAGGGCTTCCTGGCGGGGCTCATCTCACAGCCGAAAGTCCACGCCCCAGGAGACCACGTAGAGAAGGCTCACATTCTTCTCTTGCCACTTGAGCTCACTGTACAGTTTCTCCATCTCCCGCAGCCGCTTCCTGAAGGCAAATTCCGTGGCAACCCTCTGGGCTTCCAGCTCGTTGTTGGTCTGAGGACAGGAAGTAGGCAGGGCAAAGGGAGGGAATAAGCTCTGGCCACCTGAGGGTGTGGCTCAGGTGCAGGGAGGGATGCCATAAGGCAGGGACTTGTGAGTGCCCGCTGGGGCCAGCTCTTCGCCGTGGAGAATCGAGGTGGTGGTGGCGGGGGACTCACCTCGGCAATAGTGAGGGCGATGGCCTCCCTCAGCTCGATGGCCCTCTTCATCTCAGCCTCTCCGCGGTCCTTATTGAACTGACTGAAGTCATCCCACTGCTGGAGTGTGGTGGAGCTGCAGGCGGCAGGAAACAGTAAGAGCATGGCCTCTGCGGGGAGGAAGGGAGAGGGAGTGAAGCGTCCTTCTTACCCACTGGGCACACGTGTGGGATTGATCTTCAGAGAGATGTTCGGGGACTTGAGGTTGAGAGAGAGGCAGCCTCTGTCAATGTCCAGTGTTTCCATTTTGCCACGATGGTCAGAGCTGAGCTGCTGTCGGGCTTCCTGCAGGAGGCTGGGGGGCACGGAAGAGACTGGATCAGTGAACCATCCCTCCAAGGCAGCCCCGGAACGCAGTCCCCTACCCTGGTGCTGAAGGGACAGGGAGGGATGGGAAAGCTGAGGTGACAGAGGAGCTGCTGCTGCAGTTGAGACAAAGATGGGCACAGCTGGATGAGCCCCCTACAGACAAAATTAGGGCACCCAAATGCTTGTACACACCCACAGGGCATACACCCACATGGCTCACGTGCCCAGAAAGTCAGGGATGATGGCAAATGGACTCATCCCTCATGTTTCCAATCAATAGATAACAGCTGCCGGGAGCAGTGTCACGAGAAGTATTCTGAGACCATGTCCAGGAGGTGCAAAAAGTGCTAGCCTCCCAGGGCAGGGGAACATGAGAATGCCGTCTTTCTCTTACAAGAGCTTCTCAAAGGCCTGGCTGATCTTCTGTTGCAAGGCCTTCTTGGTGGCCTCAATGACCTCCACCTCTTTGTGCAGCTCCTCCTCCACAGGGTCCTTCACCACATCAATGTCACGCCGACTCTCCCGCAGGGTCAGGCATTCAATTGCCACATCCAGAGGCAGGTTCTTGGCCTGCAGGTTTTGCTCCGCTGACTCTTTCATCTAGAAGAGAGAGGGGACAGGGGGCTGGGGGGCCATCCTACTGGGAAGCAGCTCTCATCACCACTTTAGCCGAGGGGACAGTGAGTGACTCAGATGGACAAGCCACCAAATACCCAGACCCGAAAGAGGGGAAGGAGAGGAGGTCGTCCTTGAGCAGGGTCTCCTGGCACCCTGCCCTGGCTCCCTGCCTGTGCCAGGGCGTCGATCTCAGCATCTAAATCTGTCAGACACTTGTCCAGCATCTCCTTCCATCGGTTGACAGTATCGATCCTCTCTGCCAGCCGCGTCCTATTATCGTGTTCATCCCAAATGGTCTGGAAGAGACAGACACAGATAAAAAGGCTGTCGAGGGCTGGGAGCTATCCCTCCACCAACCCAGCTGGGCTCCGGACCCCCAACCTGGTTGTTGGTCTCGTTGCGGAGGACCCGGGCCTCCTGGCGGATCTGGTGTGAGGCATCTCGCTGGCGCTCGGCGTTGGTGGACAACAGGTAGCTGTTGGTCTGCCAGTCTGGCAACCGGAAGCGTGGACTGGGCTTGACACTCAGCGTGGCCATGGTGCAGGTCCTGAAGGGTCAGGCCCCCAGGCCTGTTCCAGGACACCTAACTCTGCAGGAGGGGGCAAACAGGTGGCAGGAAACCATGCAGCAGAGCCTCTCCTGGGCTGTAGCCCCTCTAAAGGACATGCTCCTGTCCATTTTTCGTCAGTTCCCTTCCTTCCGGAAGCCTGCTTGGGAACAGCTCTCCCTACATTCAACTTTGAGGCATTAACTAAGTCTCCTCCCACCCATCCAGCCACAGACACAAGCTGTGGCACCTTTACCTTACTGAGGCACCTTCACCCTGGAGTAGGTGAAAGGGGATAATGAGGTCCCTCTGGGTGTGTATGTTAGACCAAGTGCTTAGTAGGGCTGGCAGAGTGGGTGGGTAGCAGGAATCCTTGTTGTTTAGCAGGAATTGTTGCTGTTTAGTCGCTAAGTCTGGTTTGACTCTTTGCAACCCCATGGACTGTAGCCCTCTGTCCATGGGATTTCCCAGGCAAGAATACTGGAATGGGTTGCCATTTCCTTCTCCAGGGGCTCTTCCCAACCCAGGAATTGAACTTGCCTCTCCTGCACTGGAAGGCTGATTCTTTACCGCTCAACCACCAGGGAAGCCCTTGTGTTAGTCGCTCAGTCATGTCCGACTCTTTGCGACCCCGTGCACTGTAGCCTGCCACGGAAGGGAAGGGCGCTCGCCGGGCCGGGAGACCCGACCGCCCCGGTCCCGCCCGCGGCGAGGATGCCCGACCGCGCGACGCGCCCTCGGGTCCGCGAGGGTCGCGGCGCGCCGCCGCCACCGCGCGGGAGGCACGAGGGGGAGGGGCGGGGTGGTGCGGCGGGGAGGAGGGCGGCGGGCCACCCTCCTTTCTCCCTCCTCCACCCCGCCCGGCCCGGGCCACCACACCGGGGACGGGTGTTCTGTCCACGGAATTCTCCAGACAATGATACTGGAGTGGGTAACCATTCCCTCTCCAGGGGATCTTCCCCACCCAGGCGTTGAACCGGGTCTCCTGCACTGCAGGCGGATTCTTTACCGTCTGAGCCACCCTGGGAAGCCCAGGGAAGCCCTGGGTAGCAGGAAAAATAGACCTTAATCCAATTTTCACCCCTACTTGCAGGAACCAAGTCCTGTCGATTTTCTTTTCTTTCCCTGCCCTAGCTTTGGGACAAGATCCGGAGGGATCGAAGAGAAGGTGCCCTGTTCTCCGCCTGGAAAAGACAGGCTAGTCTCCCAAGTTGGCTCTGGGGAATTAGGGGTGGGGGCGCTGTCACGTTCCCTCTCTCCGCCCTCTACTGGAGGAGGAGGAGGAGGAGGAGGAGGAGGAGAGGGGGGCAGTGAGGGATCCCCACTGGGAGGAGCCGGGCTTTGTCTGGTTCCCAGCCCAGCCCCTCCCATTCTCCCGGGGTAGTCTTCTTTAGTTTATATTACTACCCCGGCACGAAGAAAGGAGCGGGAGGGAGTTCGACCTTAGGTGTCAGCACCCCGCCCCCGCCAGCCCGGTCCCCTCGTCCTCTCACCTCCTTCCGCGCTCGCACTTCCGCCTCCCTTGGCCAGCTCCTCTGTTAAGCGCCCCCGGTTGCTAGGCACCCCGGTTGCTAGGCACCCCGTTCTCCGCGCGCCGTTCACCTCTGCCAGCCTCTTTAGCTTGGCCGCCGCTGGGGCGGCGCCGGCGGCTTTGGGGCGCAGAGGCCTTCCGGGTAGGAAAGGGCCGGTGGCTGGGCTAGTGCTGCGGAAAGTGCAGCGAGGATGGGGAGGGAGTCAGGATACGGCACTCACTTCATTGAAAGTTAACCATTTTTATTTTGATAAAGGTCACCCACCAACATGGCAAAAGAAAAAAAAAAAAGGTACCAAAGTCATCCTCAGGCTCACTCCCCAGTGGGTATCCTTCCAGAATGTGTATATATTTAACACTATTTACACACATTCTTTTGATCCTATCTTTCCCAACAATTTCATCATCTACTTGACGTCATAAAAGGAATGATCATCGTATTTGGAGAGAGCACGTCCCTGGGAGAGGTCACTGAGGTTTTGGAAGTAGTAATGCTCACAATTCAACCGTTTCTTTAAAAAGGAGAAGGGGAAAAAAAATTCAACCGTGCCAGGACCGTTTTAGGCATTGGAAAATGTTGATCGTTAATGTACATAACTGATAGGTGAGGCAGGCATGACCCCCATTTTTGCCAGCAACTAAAGAGCCTGGCGAGGATGGAAAGTTTGGTCCCTAGGTCTATCTTCTCTCAATTACGACTCCACACTGCCTCTAGTGGTGGCGCTGGGCAAGAGGGTGGCAGGGATGCCAGCCTCAGCTTGCCGGCCAGCTGCTCTTCGGAGGGCTGCGCAGAAAGATCCTAGGAGGTGGGTGCTCTGACCACCACCGTCTTACCGGCGAGAAAACAGGCTCAGAGAAGTGAGGAACCCTGTGCCCAGGGTCACATGATAAGCGGTAGAGCCTGGATCCAAACTCAGGCCGTCTGCTCCAGAGGCTGAGTTTAGGTTTTTTTAGATGGAGGATAAGAGAAGAGTCCAACGGGACTCCTCAGTTTTAAAACAGCAGTGAGTGCGGGGTGGGGTGGGGTGGGGGAGGTGGGGGTGCGGGGTTGGGGTGGGGTGGGGTGGGGGGGGGGGGCTGGTGGGGAGCGCGTCACAGAGAGAAGAGAGGTTAGAGAACCCAGGGCTTGGTAGGCAAGGGGATGCTGAGGTTGGTTTTTGAGTAGTTTGAGGTAATTGTCGTGGATCCGGTACTGCAGTCTAGCCGACAGAAATGTGAGTCTGGAACTCTGCAGAGAGACTGAGGTTGGAAACATTTCCAAGACTTCTTTAATCACAAAATTTTTTTTTCCACAGAATATTTTCTAAACTCTAATACGTGGCTCATAAGCCAGACATGCATGGAAATTTGTGATATAGCTCTTTATACTAGGATTAGTGAAGACAGAAAAATATAAACCCCTGGAAAAATTGTTAGAAAAAATGATCGGATTTTGGCATAGATATTTGGAAACGTAACCAGAAGAAGTCAACAAATATGGAAGAATGGTGGTGGCTTTGGCACGCATCTCTGACTGTGGTGGCCTTGATGTTCATGACTCCTGAGGCTTCGGCACATCCTGACCAGGGACAGAAGGCATTAGAAGAAAAGGTCAGACAGCTGATGGACTGGACTAAGAGAGACAGGGTGATGAGGATGAACACTGCTGCCTTCAACCACTTTGTATTAGAAAAGCCAAGAAACTACTCCGTTATTGCAATGTTTACTGCTCTCCAGAGATTTAGATCATGTGTACCATGCAAACTTGCTGTTGAAGAATTTCAGATCTTGGCAGGTTCCTGGCAGTTCTCCAGTGCATTCAGCAACAAGGTATTTTTTGCTATGCTGGATTTGGATGAAAGCCCTGAGGTCTTTAAAACGCTCCAGGTGGAGGAAGGTCCAGTTGTCCTCCATCTTCCTGCTAAAAGTAAATTCACGGCAGCTGACATTTATAATTTCCAAGTCAGGGATATCGCTGCGCAGCATATGTTCACATGGGCAGACGACAGAACTGGGAGATGGATAGGCAATTTCACAACCAGACAGCCTATACATTTTCACTATCCCTTCAAGTTAGGGATATCTTTGGCTCTCATCGGTGGACTTGTGTATGTATTGAAATGGAAGAGGACATTTATTTTTAGCAAAAATTTTTGGGCGGTTTTAGCTCTGTGTTTTGTAATCTTGATGTCATCTGGTCGAATGTGGATTCATATACAAGGAGCCCCGTTTGCTGAAAGCAAAACTCACACAGGACAGATACATTATATTCAAGACATGTATTTCTTTCAGTATGTAGCAGAAATGTACATCATTTCTCTGTTTTATATGTGCATTACCCTGGGAATGGTGCTGTTAAATACAGCTGCCACCTCTCGTATGAACATGATAAGGAGGAAGATAATGTCCGTGACTGGTATGTGTCTAGTCGTCATCTTCTTCAGTTGGCTGCTTTCTTTCGTCAGAATTAAGTATCATGTCTATCCATTCAGAATTCTCATGAATTAAAAAGGATCCTAGAGATGTTAAACAAGGAAGCAAGAAGCTTTTTTTTTTTTTTTTAATGTGGAGGCAAAAACATGAAGCGGAAGAATATGAACTCATAGCTTCTTTAAGTGATTGAGATTTAGCCAAAGGAGACATGTGGTGCTTTGGTAATAACAAGCTGTTTTTTTTTCTCAACATCTGTTATGGTATGTATCTTCTCTGTTCTTCTCAATTTTCTCCTCCCAGTAAATGTCATATATTACCTTACTTAGTGAATTCCAATGACTAAGACCCTCAGAGTGTATACTTTTTCTCAGAAGAGGACCATGTTTGAAAGTCCCTTAATTAATACTTTGTCAGCTGATCTTATTCTAATATGAAAAATGTCTTGATAAGGTGTCAATCCCCGCATCTAGCTACTGAAGTTATGCCTGTATTGCCTTTCTTGGAGGCGTGTATTTGCACAGCTTACTAAGCGTGCTGCTCCCTGAGCCTTCCCTTTCTGTAGAGTGCACTTCCACTGTCTAGAGGCAGACAGAGTATCCTTGGTGCTGCATCTCCCAAGTCTTTCCTGCTGAAATACGTTATTGTGCTGCTCAGTGGCTGTAGATATTACAAACGAACTAAACACTGGATTATGTCTCCATGACTATTAATTACTTTTTAACTGGAAAGAGTTCAGATAAATTTTTTAAATTTTTCTTTCAAGAGGACAATTTCTAACAAAATAGTAGTTCCTCTTTTGGTCTTGCTGTGAGGTTGTTTTCAATTAAATTTAAATCCAAGGTGAAAATAAAGATAATTGAGGATGAATGATGATTTTATTCATCCTTTTCTGTTTGGAGGCATGCTAAAATATCAGCTTATTTCCAATATGCAGAAAGGTAAAATGGAACATCTTAAAGGTGGTTCTATTTCAGCCTTTTTACCCTCTTAAGTGGAAAAACAAAGTACAGATTTGGAGATCCCCCTCCCCCACTGTTTAACTGTTTACTATTCTTCTATTTTATATAGACAATCAAAGTTAAGTTCTAAATAGTTTATTAATCTTGGCAAATGACAGCAGAGTTGTATTTTACTATTACACTCTCGTCATCCCTCTGGAAATTTCTATTTTAGAAAAGTTAGAACTTTGTGAAAATGTTTTTCAAGCAACAACAATTTACTGTTACATGAGAAGACTTCTGCAGATTTTCAAATTAATACCAAAAGGGTCTTTTTTTGGAGTACAATAAATTTTTATTATACAGCAATTTTTTAAAAAAGACCTTATCATCGTAGAATTCATCTTCACATTAGAGATTCCCACAGTGAGGGAACAACTTATTACTTATAATTTTATATTTGTGGACAGATTATTTTAGGGCAAGTAAACACATTTGAGGATTAAGTCTTAGTTTAGCATCTGTAACAATTTGAAACCTATCTGAAGGGACCTCTTCCCTACAGGAAACTTCTGTATATTCAGAGTATTCAGAAAATCTCCAGGCTCTTCTTCCTAGGATTTAGAAATCAGTAATGTGAAATATCAGCATTTCTAATTTTAAAATTTCCCTCGGACATGTAACTATCAGTAACTAGTATCAGCTGAACAGGGCTGGGAAGTTTGCAAAAACTAAACACTGCCTAACTTTTTGCAAAGTCTTTACTCTTGAATTAACAGTTTTTCCCTTTCTCTACCATCCTGGGACAAGTATTGAAGTCTGATCAGATACTGAATTCCCTTTCAAAGTTTGATAAATTAAAAGGCAAAGGCTCATATGTAACCTTTAGTTATACTGTGAGTCTTAAGAGAAGCTGAGAGATGCCCCAATAACTCTCCAGCATGCAGAACTCAGTCTGACAACTTCTTGGTTACAATTCCTCTCAAATCTTTCTTCAAAGATTATATTCTAAAAATAAGCAGGGGGACCTCTGTGATGGTCCAGTGGTAAAGAATTTGTCTTGCAATGCAGGGGATACGGGTTCAGTCCCTGATTGGGGAACTAAGACCCTACAGGCCTCAGGCAACTGAGCCCACACACCATGATTGCTAAGCCCATGTGCCATAACTAGAGAGTCCACACACCACAACAAAAGATTCCGCATGAGGCAACAAAGATTCTGTGTTCTGCAACTAAGACCCGATGTGGCCAAATAAATTTTTTTTAAAAGAGATACTTAAAAAAAATCACCAGGTTTTGGTCCAGTGGTTAATAATCTGCCTGCCAAAGCAGGGGACACAGGTTCAATTCCTGGTCTGGGTAGATCCCACATGCCACAGAGTGAGTAAGCCCATGTGCCACTGCTGAGCCCACACTCCACAAGAGAAGCCGCTGGAATCAGAAGCTCATGCAGTGTAACTAGAGAAAGCCTGATCACAGCAACAAAGACCCAGTGCTGCCAATAAATGAATAATACATTTTTTAAAGTTACAAAATAACCAGGTTGAAAAAAAAATCAAGTGATAAAGAGAAGAGATTTGTCTCACCAATGGACTTTTACCTGTTATTGCCTTCTTACTGTGAGTTGAAGAGCATGACAGAGCAGAGGCAAGGAGGTGTACAATCAGTTCTCAAGGTATTAAGTCTAGAAGGTCAGGGGTTCCGTAGCATAGCCATGACTTTATAGATACCCACATCATGATGGTTGAAATAACAAAGCCCCGCAAATGTGAAAGTTGAGAGCCAAAAAGCCCACTGTGGCAGCTTTCAGTGATGCCTCCGCTGGAACATAGTCACAACTTGTCCAGTGTGCCAGTGACTGTGAAGAGAGAGCTGCAGCCAGTCCATCCCAGAGCAAGGATTCAAACATGCTGCTGGAAGTAGGCCTTGGGGCAAAACACTGACAACCCTCTCACCAGTCTAGTGGAGAGCTGCAACTTTGAATCCAGAATGGTGGCTGCATGTTGGGTGAATAGCCTGTATCCCACACGCCACACTCAGGGTATATCATACACTGAGATATGCCTGGGTCTGAACACTGGTGTTTGGAGGAACAGAGCCTGTACTCCTCAGGCACCATAGAGGACACTCAGCCACCAGAGAGTCGCTCCGTCACTCCTTTAAAGGGTCTTAACGTAGATACTAGTAATACTTTTTAATTAAAGATTTAAAACCCATCTTCCAATATAGTAAAAAAAAAAAAAAAAAAAGACTATTCAAGGGAATACCACAAATGGCAAATTTTTATAACCTAAAATCTTTGTAAGAGGGACAAAAACAAATTAGAAAAATTGAACTAATAAAACGGTTTGGCAACCTTAATTTTACATTTGTATAAAAATATTGCAAGTGGGGCTTCCCTGGTGGTTCAGTGGTAAAGAATCCACCTGCCAATGCAGGAGACATGGGTTTGGTCCCTGGTCTGGGAAGATCCCACGTGCCTCAGAGCAACTAAGTACCTGCGCCAGAACCGCTGAGCCTGTGCTCCAGAGCCAGGGAGCCATGACTACTGAACCTCTGTGCTACAACTATTGAAGCACATACACCCTAGAGCCTGCGCCACAGTAAGAGAAGCCTCCTCAGTGAGAAGCTCTTGCAATGCAACTAGAGAAAAGCGTATGCAGCAACAGAGACCCAGCACAGCCAAAGCAAAATTACAAACGAAGACCATCCGAATGACGTTGTGACTGAAATCCTGTTTACTAAAGCATCGACACTATTCCGATATTTTTGGTTTCGGTTTTTGCAACATAATGTGCAAATTCCATCTAGCAGCAAAGAGTACTTTATGCTGCAGTAAAGAGTAATACTGTACAGTTAGCAGTTGCAAGTATCCTTGAACTGGGCTGTTTCTGAGGTCAGTTAGTGAAAAAGTCTATTAATATAATTTGTTTCAGCTGAGAATCAGACATCATATAAAGTTTCATAATTCATAAGCCATGAATATGTCTGCTTTTCTTTTTAAATAAGTGAACCCAAGCATTATTCTTAAAGGAAAATATTTTAATGGAGAATAGGATGAGAAAAGTGCTGCTCTATAAAGGCATTGCAAAGGTCTTTATAGATTGTAGAAATTATAGAAGTAACAAAAGTGACAAGGTAGGAAAATAGCCATCGTTTTTCAACAGATAAAAACTAAAGCTTCCTGTCCTTTATGATAGAAACATTTTATCAAACATTGTAAAAATGATCCTGTCCTCTCTTGGCACTGACAGATTAACCTAATTAATGTCCTCAAAGCAGCTGCAAGCTGTGCAAGTCTCAGCAGCCAAAGAATTTGTCAAATGATCAAAGGACTGAAACATGGAAACTATGAGAACTTAAGAGTTCAAGATGTACGGCCCCCCCAAAAAATGAAAAACCACCTTGGAATTTTCCTTAGATGACCACCTCACTTCTGTAGGTCTTACTGTAGTGCTCTGAGCACCCTTTTCTCTGAAGAAAGTTTCAAGCAGCTGGATTTTAATAGAATTGGTGACTTGGTCTGTCCAGTTCAGCCTGTCTTATTAATCAGTCAGAGCAGTTGGTTGATTACTGTCTGCTGAGATAACCGTCATGATTTTCTGGTACACTTGTGTACGCTACCAGGCTTCTCTGGTGGCTCGGATGGTAAAGAATCTGCATCTGCCCGCAAGGCAGGAGACTCGGGTTCAATCCCTGGGTCAGGAAGATGCCCTGGAGAAGGGGAAGGCTACCCACTCCAGTATTCTTGCCTGGAGAATTCCATGGACAGAGGAGCCTGGAGGGCTACAGCCCATGAGGTCGCAAAGAGTTGGACACGACTGAGTGACTACACTATCACTTTTTCACTATGTTTACTACAGCCTGACTTATCAGAGCATGCCTTCGCATCACTGTTACACATATTTCCCCCATTTAGGTGTATGAATCTGGGTATAGTTATTGATGTTTTCTGAACTTATATCAGTGGGTTTGGGGCAAGACTGACATTAGAGTGATTTTCTTCTATTTGTCAAATTTAACAGCTGACACATGTAGTTAAAGAAACTCAACCCATCAGCATTTGTTAGTTAAGGTAACCAGTGCTTCTTCAGCATCAGTAACAAGATCCTTCAAGAACACAAACTGTACTGTTAGGGTTGCACCGAGTCTGGGGACATGGAGGTGGGGTAAGCCTGGGGTGCAGGATACATAATAGCAAGATGGCATCAGACTGAATTCTCTGATGTTGTGGAGAACAGAAATAGGGAAAACATATAAAGAAGGAACAAGTGTCTAATATTTAGGTTGGAATCCTTCAAAGTAGTTGAGTTCCTCCTAGGTAAGGAGCTCATTCTTATAGGTCATTCCTGCTTGGCTGGAGGCCTCAGGTCCTGCTAGGGTTCCTTTGAGTCACACATTTGCAAACTGGGCAAAGAGCGATGGGGGCTGTGGAGTCAGCTCCATCCAAAGGGGACAGCCACTCCTGAGCTTCCCCTTGTGGCAGCTGTGAAAGGGCTCTGAAGCAGTAGTGAAACTGATGAATCGCTTTATGTTGGAAGGGATTTTTATGTGAGATCTTCTGATTTTTTAAATGTTGAGTCAGTTCAGTTCAGTAGCCCAGTCATGTCCGACTCTTTGCGACCCCATGGACTGCAGCACACAGGCTTCTCTGTCCATCGCCAGCTTTTAAATGTTAGCAACCAATAAAAATATTTTCAACACCGAACAAAAATTATTTGCAGACCGAAACTGGCGGCCAACTTGAGACCTCTGAGTTTAGTCTATTAACTTCAATTATGAAATGAAAAGTAATACAGCTGAGGTCGTGCGGTCGTGACTGTTGAGAGCTGTTTTCAAAATTTCAGTCCAGTGTTGTCTCGCGTATCGTCCCTGGGCTGTGTATCCAATACTTCTGGGCCTGTGAAGATTTCTCCAATTCATTTCTGTTTCTCTTACCTATTAAGTTCCTTCACCGCTTGGCAGTTTGCAAGCTTGACTTCTTCCTTACTCCTCTTTCCACCCCACCCAGTGTCTGTTATTTAAATAAAGGAAGGAGAGTCTAAGAGACTCAATGTCTTATTTAGATGGGTGAGAAAGTTTTTAAATTGTATTTTACATCTCTTTATTTCCCCCCTATGGAGCTCCAGACCCATCAGAGTTGGGTTTTTTTTTGACATGCATAACTTCCCTGACCAGGGGTCAAACCTGAGTGCCCCTTGCTGTGGAAACACAGTCTTAGCCACTGGACCATTGGGAAAGTCCCAGGGAGAACCTCTTTAACCCCTGAGTTCTATCTGCATGCCCAGCACTATTAAGTACTTTCCAACTATTAACTCATTGAATATCCCAACAGCCCTACTATTATTTAGAAGCATCAAGGAACTTGTCTAGAATCCAGGACTTTATGATTCTTAAAGCCTAAATTCTTTCTACTCTTTCACACTAACTCCCTTTACCTAAGCCTGAAGTGCAGTAATGATGAACACACACCAACAGAAAGTTTGGAGCAAAGCTTTTCTTTTTATTGCAGTTATTAGTGAAAGTTACACTTCAAACTGATGCTAAGCAACACTAAAACCATTAATATTTTAAAATCAAGGATTAAAAACAAATACAACATAGAACTCTTCCAATACACAGAATGGCAGAAAAAAGAGGAGTGGTTCTGTCACAGGACACTTTAGTGACAGTTTGGCTCAGAAAGAATTATGACAATTTCTTTAACATAAAATATTGTAAGTGACTGAACTGCTTAAAAAGCGGCTTGAAGCGTCTCAATCTCAACCCTAGGTTTTTTGTAGTAAAGATTTTTTTGGGGGAACATAATTTAAATACCCCCCCAAAGCATTTTTGTTTAAAAACTTTATTTGCCTTCTGCTCGTCTTAATGACATACAGTTTTCAAGGAATTAAAATGAAAACCATATCCAAAGCCTGGCCCCCAAGTACACAGTGATAGGACTCAACATTTGGTGTTTCTAATTATACAGTGATTACATATATATCATAGATTAGCTCCCACCCACCATGTAATCCAATTTCCTCTTAATAATATGCAGCCGTCAAGTTTAATATCAGTCAAGATTTTATCTTACAGCATATTACGGACTCAGACTCACCCCACTGACTCCACTGTTTTAACTAATATGACTGTGTAGCTGAACATTAACAAAGGAAGGCTTATAGATAAACATTTTGAAATTCTGCAGTCTCTAAACTACAGTAAATTGTTCTTACTTATGAAAAGCCAACAAAAAAATATAAGGCCAGACCGGGTGTAAGACAGGATAGGGAAGATGAAGAAGGAGGTTTGAGTGTCCATCGTTTTACCATGCTGAAACTTGGTTTCGGTAGAAATATTTGGCAAGAATAGTCAGTGTGGAAAAGGAGGATGGAGAAAGAGGTTACTCTGATTTTATGTAATAATTCAGTTTCAAAACATACTGATATTAACCCCCCCAAATATTTCACATCTGCAGTACAAATAGGCACACACGGTTAAGATGGTTAAAAAGTAAAATTTAAAAGGCTATTTGTCCATCTGCAGGCAGATGGCCCCACCCTCCCCACATGTCCTATATTTACATTTTACTTTTCAGAAAAGCCCCTTTAAAAAGAGTGCTATTTCCTCCTCCATTATTTTGGGTTTAAAAAAAAGCAGCAATTATCTAAAGTGGGAGCAGTTAGCCACGCTTTAGGGGTGTGTATCTGTGTGTAGTATAAATGTTCTCTAGAGTGAGTGGTCAGATTACACTGGAATGGTTATATCACAATTTTAGTCCCCCAAAACATTAAAGAAACACATTTTTTCTATATAAACTTATGTAATACACAGTGTTATAAACATAGAATATTTACACACACACGGACACACACACACCACTGCTTCCCACAGCCTATGAATGCATCCATATAGTTCACAAGAATGATCTTTATTCACAAGATACAGTAATACTTTCATGGGTCTATAACTGAAGACAGATATTAAAGCTACACATTATAGCAAAAACTGTTTAAAAGTATTCCTGAAATATCCAATGTTCTCAGCTATCTGACCCAGCAAGGTGGGTTTTTTTTGTTCATTTTCCAAGCATGAACCTCCCCAACTTTATCCTATAAAACTAAGGCAGATATCACCCATGTTAGTGATGAGCTAAAAGCTCAAACTGCCTGCAAGAAGGGGAGATCAGCATCTATAGAAATAAAAAATAAATGTTGAATGCATTCATACCCTGTGTACCTCAAATGCATCCTTTATTTCTTAACAAAACAAACAAGCAAAGGAATTGCTTATACAACCTGTGGTGATGTGCCCTTTGTTTTTTTCCTAGAAACAGGAGCCCCTTACCCCCAGGAAAGTGGGTAAGTCTGTAAAAATGTAAGGTTCCGCCCACAATCCATAAAGATAACTGGGTCAGACACCAACAGGCTGCCTAAAATCACCTGCAGATGCTCCGAACTGAATTTAAATGAAGAAGAAAACCCTTTTAATATGATTTTTTACAGGTACATGGTGATTGGAAAGCAAGGTCAACTCTGTGAAGTGTTAAGTGAAAGAAGCACACTTTCCTTCTTAAAACCTAACCCCGTACTCCAAAAAAAGGTACAGAAAAATCTGCAAGAAACAAAGGGATAACAAATGGATAACTATCTGGTTGTGCAACAGCCTCTGATGCCGATCCACAGCAAAAATGCCTGAAGGCAAAAGGCAAAGTTAGTTAAGTTTTGATTATCTGATGGTTTCATCACATTGATCTAACTCGAAATACAATCACAGCTGCCATAGCACCACTAAAAGGAGTTTGGTTTTTGGAGTTGCACTTTTTCCAAAAATGATTACAAAGAAAAATTCAACCTGTGTGATAGCTAGCAGGGGAGAAATGGAACAGAATACGTTTGTAGGCGAACGCCATACCATGATAAAGCCTCAGTTTCTCTTACATTTGTTTGATAAAATGATCCAGGGTGGTAACTAAAGATACTTTCATAGGGACAAACTGGAAATGAATACTTCATACAACAATATTCTTTTATCTTGAACCTCTGAATCGCTTTTCTTTTGGAGAACTCAAGCACTGTCACAAACATCATCCTAATCTTAGAACTACTTTGTGAGGGAGATGAGGGCAGGTATTATCAATACCATTTTACAAGAACCTAGGCATGAAGAGATTAAGGACACAGAGCAAATTAGTGGTAGAGCTAAACTCCAAGTCTTAGCTCAAGTTTTAGAGGTCTTTAAGATCCCCTGGGGAAGGGAATGGCTACCAACTCCAGTATTCTTTCCTGGAGAATTCCATGGACAGAGGAGGCTGGTGGGCTACAGTCCATGGGGGTGCAAAGAGTCGGACCTGACTGAGCGACTAACACTTTCACTACCCTCAAAGGCAACAAGCTCTCAACCATCTTTTTCCAGTTGTGATCTTCTAAAAGTTCTGGTATTTGAAACTTATTTTGCTTTCTCCTTTATAGTTCAGGTTTGACTACAAAATAAATTTAAAAAAAATTTAATATGGAACTTTGCACACACTAAGAGGCATATAGGTGAGAGATATATCTACAGAACTAAGGTCTGAAATAATATGTAAATTAAGAGGACATAATAGTCTTAAGTATTCATTTAATATAATTTTTATATATTTAAGGTGACATGTCAGAATCAGTTACAAATCATCTGATGTTTAAATCAGAGTCTGATTCATTAAAACCAGAAGATACATTAATTTTTCCTTAAGAATATGGGCATCACTGTTGCAAAAAACTGAAATGTTACTTTCAGGAGTAATTTTCTCTATTACTTTGCTATAACATCCTATTTCAGATACATATTCTGTACACGTTATCACTCTACAGGTAGCAAAAACCTTTACGGACAGAGAATAGCTGCAGCACTAACACTTTCAATCTTAATTCTCATTTAACCAACTCAGGATTTCTATCATTATTAACTAAAGTTACATTCTAATGATTCTTATTATCTTTTCTCTTTTATCCCTCCCCCTTTTAATAGTGTGTGTGTTTGTGTGTGTCTGTAAGGGGGAGGAGAGAGAAGAACTGCACGATTCATAAATGGGATAAGACACTGACAACATCCCAAAACAGAATGATGGCACTCAAGTAAATCAAAGAATGGTATGTCAAAGAAAAAGCTTTAGAACCCAAACATGAAAACAGTATTCAGAGAGCCTCTCAATCAAGCCATAACTTGTGGTATGTGATCTTTCTTTCCAAAGCATTTTAAAGACATTTGCTCAAAGCAGAATTCTATATAAATTGTCTCTAAATCTTTATTCTTTCTTTTCTAAAGAGGAGAATGGTTGTACTCTGGGCTAAGAAATGAGAAAGCTCCTGGAAATCTTTTTCAGAATCTTACGGGGACAAAGTATTAGATTTTGGTTAGTGCTTGCTAGACCTGATTTCTGAATTAGAAAAACAGCACATGCAGGATCATCAATCAACACTATGAGATCATTCCCTTTCCTTTCTATGAAACAGGGAGATATTCGCAGTTAGTCACCACCAGAGATCCAAGCCTGTTGCTACCAAAACCAAATGTTTACCTGCTACCAAAGGTTCCTCTTGTTAAACTCCCTGGGATCAAACTGTATCCATTAACCTGGCTGGACTATCTATGTTAGGCAAACTTCCCTCTTCATCACAGCCTACCAGTGTTTTCCCCAAATCTTTTATCAAAAAATATATATATTTTTTTACAGGAAAAACTACCTTGTCTGGGAAGGTTCTGTTTTATGTTTTCTATATAAAGGGAAAAGCTGGAGAAGCTTTGTTGATAGCAATGTCGTGGCTCTATTTAAGAAAAATACTTCATTTTAAAATTACAATTCAGAAGCAACGTCTCTAATGAAGATAGATATACCTTTAGATCTGGGACAACAAACAACATAAAATACATTTAGTTTACAGTGACACTTTCTTAGGTTCAAATAACAAGAGTTCTTCTTTTACAATGTGACTATGAGAAATAGGTAAGTATCAAACAATTTAAGGTTTCTGTCCAAAAGGATTCCAGCAAAGAAACCTTTTCCTTTTCCTCATTTCCCCCCTTACTACATACTCTTACAAACCCACTAGTCCATTTCTTCACAAAGATCTCCTATCACACCTGCAACATTTTTTTGTAGAAAAGTTCCCCCTTCTTTGGTTCTAAAAATAAAGGGCCAAATTAAAGGATTTTTGTTTGTCCTTCCAACTAAAGCCATGAAGTAAATAAAGCTGGAAAGTTTTAGGCATTAAATACCAGAGTAATCTCCCTCTCTAGTCTCTGGCACAAGCCTTTTAAACTTAAAACATAACATTGTAGATTTGCATATAATCAATTTTTAGAAATAAAACATCACACAAAAAAGCAAAGTTCTAATGATCAATATTCCTATCTGTTTCCTACTCACGTAAGACTATTCATGACAGCTCTAAGAGGTGACTCTAAGCTTGAGCACGTCACCCAGTACTTCAGCATGGTAATTCAGCACTGATGCTAGGTACCCTGATTTATGGAGCCAATCATAAAGAGCGAAATAAGCTCTATATGTCAGGTTCCTAAGAGCTTTTGGAAGGAAAAAAAGAAAACAAAGGAGGACTTCTACTTAAAGCTGCCTTAAAATACTGGCCTACAAGAATCATATGCCTGCCAACCTAGGGCAATGTTGAAGCATAATGAATAAAACTATTAAAATTATGACCACAATAAATATCCTTAAGAGGGGAGCATATACTTGCAACAAAAATATATCTGACTGCTCAAAACATATTTAGTTTTTTTGTATCAACAAATTCCTATAATCAGAATCAGTTCAGTTCAGTTCAGTTCAGTCTCGTCCAACTCTTTTCGACCCCATGAACCGCAGCACGCCAGGACTCCCTGCCTGTCACCAACTCCCGGATACCAACCTTCAATTACTACTTGATATCAGGGTAAAGGAAGTAGCTTAGTGTATTATGAATATTTGAAAACCCACTGAAACTGGCAAAAATGTGGGGGAAAAGTGATAATAACTAACATCTATATGAAATCACAGGCTGATTCATTTTAAATTGTTGTTTCACATAATATAAAAATAACATTTTTCTGATTATAATTACTTGAAACTTTCTCATTTACCCTTCTCAGTGAAAGAATATAGTATGGCAAAATGTCATACATTAAACCCTGATAAATTAGAATTTAAAGCTCAGAGGGTGGGATCAAGTTTATCTTTTAATCTCTTACAGAAAAAAATTGGCTTACCAAGAAAATTCACTGTGTAAAAATACAATGGAAATGTTTTACCTGTTTAAGAGAATTCACTTTTTTCATGTACCTTTATAAAAAGTTAATGTCAATACAAATAATCTTGATCTCTTCGTCCATGGGGTCACCAAGAGTTGGACACGACTGAGCGACTGAACTGAACTGATTCACTAGGAAACTAAAGTGACTATATTACACTTGAAATTAATATTATATAATGATACTTTTAACTGTCCTCCAATTAATTCAAATTCATAATTATTACTTAAATGTTTAACTAGCTGAAATACAGTATTAATCAGTCTTTATCTTAAGTTTAGCTATTTAAACTCTGTGAAACAACTTTAAAAGTATGGTAGGGTTAAAACAATTTTAAAAGCACAGTAGGAAAAAGATCAGGGTAGCAAACCTTCCATATAATATAATTATGGCAGGGGAGGGGACACCCCATTTCAAAGTCAATTATCACTGACTTCTGAATCATTTGCTATTTGTTTTCCAGGTCTATAATGGTATCATAATCCTAATGCTGAATGATGTAACCATTTAAGCAGTTTCAACTGTAGCTGAAGTTAGAAAAAGAAGTGTAACAAGCTGGCACCAATCTGCAGATCAGATGAAATCAATCCAGTCTGTTAGTTAGATACTTAAGGGAAGGAAATCTAACTTATAGGAAAGTTCCACTTCCCCTCCACATTTAGGAATCTGTCTAAAGACTGTCTTTTTTAATGCCCACTATATAAACAACATTAAATATTCTAAGTTAGAAAATAGTGTTAATGGTTTATTGGTAAACATCCAAACTCTAGAGTTTATGGAATTAGTAGTTTGGTTGGTATGTTAACATTCCATCTTATCTTAGCTGATATTACAAAGAAAGAGGAAAAGCTAGAAATATCTATAAAAATAAAATACCTTAAAACCAATATCTAAGCAAAATATAAAAGTTGCACACAAATTGTCAATAAATACAAACATCACAATAGAAAAATTAATATTAAAAAAATAAACCCATAATTGCTATTATGACATTATAAAAAATGAAAAAGTTTACTGTGCATGTATATTTGCAGACAGACATAGTACACTCCAAACAATCAATATGATTTCACTATCATTACATAATGCAGCATACAAGGTTACTGAGGTGTGGTGTTCTTTTGTCTGGTTTTTAAGTCTGTTCTTTTCTGGAAGAGTGCTCACCAAGTTCACAAGCAAGAACTGGTTAGGTGATCATTAACTGCTGTTTACTACTTCTAGTTCAGGGGAAAATTGCTTTCTGATAGATTACTAAATTTCCAACCAGTAGGAATAATTCTGCTATTATCCTTCCTTTTACTTATTTCCTCCAAAGCCATGTTCTATTTCTAATTAACCAATTGTACAGATGCACTGCCATCATTTTTTATCTATGCTAGAAAAAAAGAGGGAGACATTTAGAATATATCCTGCTGCCTGAAAGAGAAAAAATTTCCCTAAAGATAGAGAAATAATCATTTTACTTTTCCTATTTCCTTGGTGAGTTGGCTCTATCTTTATATGCAGTCTTCTTTAATGAGGAGTAATTAGAAAAGGCCACCAATAGATATTTACATAAGGGTGAATATGCTGGAGGGGGGAGAGGGTAGCCTATCACATAATTTCTGGCAAATTACCATTGACTTTGGGGGTTTACTACCATACTCGTACCCTTGCTAAAAAGTTAAGCAAACTCGCTGTTTTATGTGCCATATAGATTACCTTCAACACAGCTGAGAACTGAAAGGGTTAATTCTGTTAAAAACTGTTTTTAAACCTACAAAACCTACATTTGGTGAGCATTTACTTAGATACTTTACTGAATAAAAGCTATATTTGGTTCCCTTGGACCAGATTCAGGACAACAAATAACATTATTTGTATGAAACGGTCATACTCTTGGAGTTCTAAAATAATTTATCTTTTAAATTTTTAGCCTCATGCTATTTGAAAAATAAAAGTCTACAGCACCATCTTCTGAAAAGGCACTTTCTAAGAACCTCCTTGCTTTAAAAAATGATTTAAAAATTTAATTCAGCGTTTACCCTGAAGAACATCTTTGCTTTAATGATACGCTAACATAGATACAACATTAGAGTTTGGTTACCTCAGATATTGATTTCAAAAAGGAAGGGAAGCCAATGGCTGGATGGATGATTCGAGAGCATCTTAATTTTGTCATTCTGTTGGCTACCTGATACTTCAAGAGGGCTTCTCATTGGTAAATCTTAACCCTCCATATGAAATTTATTAACCTTCTATCTTTAATTCAAATTAAAATCTTTAGTTTCCATACTTCAAGAGCAAAATATTCTTACAACAATGTAAAAATATAGAGCACTATCTTTGATGGGTAAAGAAAAATAAAATTCAACTAGTAGATAATATTAGCACAAGCTTTGACCACTGTATCTCAGTTAAAATAAATTATTTTGATCAACATGGAAAACTATAAACTGAAATGTACCACTTTTAAAAGCAGGAAAAAGTAAAAAATATTTTTCCCTTTGAGGCTATATATATATATATAGAGAGAGAGAGAGAGAGAGAGAGACTGAGTTTTTCTTTCTGTGAGTCAGCTTAGGTTTCACTAATCACAGTATCATTTCTAGTATTGCCACTGATCAAAAATGTTCTTAGTATAAGTAGGAATTTTTTTAAATGATTTTTTTTGAGAAAATTCTCACTTTCCCATCTATGTACTGATTTTACACATTATTCTTTGCTTTTCAACTCCTAGAGAATCACAAAGTGCTTTATATGATCAAATGAGAGGAGAAAAGGAAAATACAGACAGACTCTAGAGTCACGGTTATACTGCTACTCACAAAGGTCTCATTTGGTATAAAGTCTCGCAAGTATTATTATTGAAGCTTTAGGATATCCACGAATTCTCAAAAGGAATGAAAAGGATTAAAAAAGCCAACATAAAGATACCAGTCCAATGGTGTCTTTTTACATCTTGACTGATAACTCATAAAAGATAATTCAAGTACCAAGTTACTGTTAGTGGCAACTTGTCTTTAAAAAGTATTCAACAGGAAAACATCTAAGAGGATGAATTAAAATAACTATTTAAACCAGGTTTAATGACACTGAATAAAATTTACACAGACCTGTCAGTTAAGCCTCTTGGAAAAACATCACTATCAAGTTTTAATAGCAAGACTACAAAATATTCTAGCTGCATCCAAGTGGCTAGCTTCATGAATTTCATAAAAATCACTACCTATGGTAAATTCATGTTGGCCTCTGAATCAAATACCCACAAAATTTCTTGGATAAGAGTCTCTAATTCCTAGTCTATAATTCATCAGAAATAGATCCTTCAGATTTATTACTGGGATTCTTTTCCTTAAACACTGAGATCCTCTGCCAATCATTTCTAAGGAATGGCAACTCAGCTTTTATTTTCCTAGACATAGCTTAAGTCTGTCATGACTAAGCCTGTCATGAGGTCTGTCATACTAAAATCCATTAGAGAATATATAAGTAAACTTTAGGCAGTGGTGGGTCATTAGAGAACCTATTATAGTTTGGAAAACTAGTATAGGTGTTTAGAAGGCTGGGAGTCTCCATGCTAGAAAGAAGAGATGAATCTTTATCAAGTGCCTTCTAAAACACCTAGTATACTCCTACTAGAATCCCACCTAGACTCTCTTCAAGGAAGATAAATAAATTAATAGGTTATAACCAGGAAGATTTTCATAGACAAATACTTTTTCTGAGAAATGTGTTAAAAGGTAAATATTAAGAAAAAAATAAAGGGCATCTGTATGTCTGTGAAAATAAGCCAAAAACCAGTACTAAGGAGGCTGAGGTACCCTTTTTCAAAACTCTTAAAGTAAAAATCCATATTTTCTAAAACAAAGAAAGAGTATCCTGACATTAAATTGAACCTAAATTGGCAGCACCCTTTGTTATCTTGCTATTTCATGTTCTTAAGTCTTATTTAGGAAAAAAAAAAAAGTTTAACACCAGCCTTGAATCCTGCTCATCTCCTTACTGTTTAGTGCAGTAACTGTCAGACTCTACTTCATTAAATAAATATAGCAGCTACAGTATTATAGATGCCTGGTCCTCAAGGCCATTGACTTGATACTGTGATATAAACACGCATCAGCACTTTACATATTTGCCATCCAGAATATACATTAAGCTCCCAATTCTTCACAAGGAAATCTATCACACCAGTTGCTGGGACTGACATTTTAAAGTCACTCATATATCACAGAAAACAGCAGAGAGAAATTTAGCATTCACTGTATGTGTAGTCAGTGAGCAAGGGCAGGAACAGAAAGGTCACTGTTGAGTTTCATGACCATTTAAACTCAAAACAATCTTTTTTTTCTCCTTTTTTTTAAATAAAAAAGATCAGTGATTCTACACCAGAAGTACAACAATTAAAACAAATTTCAAAAAATATGTGCCATTTAGTCTTTTATCTTAAAATTCTAAGCACAAAGTTTCTTATAATCAAGTTTGATACACCAATTTGTTAGTAAGCAAAATAGAAATATACTATACATATTCTTTCAAGTTAACCAACTTTAAACTAGCAATGTTGAAACTCTAAGAGCACCCTATAAAGAACTCATTTCAAAGGTAAAGCTTTATGTTAAAAAAATTTTTTTTCCTCTGTAAAAGTCCTTCTAAATAGATTTAAATTGTGGGCTTTACTTTAGCACATGTGAGATTAGGTGACTGAAATTAGGTAAAGCAGGTAAACGGGAAAATTATCTACAGTTCTTCCCTAGGCCCTAAAGTCTCCCACATGAATCTGTGAAACTCTCACTGATTAAGGACGATGTTTTACTCATACTGAGCAAACATACACCATCAGGTTTTTACCATCTAAGATATACTATTTCCTTCTCCTGTCTATGTCCTGGATTATATTCAGTGAAATTTCAATGTAAAAAAAAAAATACAACCTTTATAGACATTTTTTGGAAGAGGAGAGGCGGTTGGGAGAAAAATGTATATACTATACAAATATTACGTTATGTAAAGAGCTTTGAAACAGTGTTGTAAATTGCATCTCAGCAACTTCAATATAATAAACATACAAAATACAGTACTTTCTTAATTTTCTGGCAGGGGGACAAAAGATTTCATACCTGTTGGAGGACATGGGCTCAGATTTTAGGCTCAAAATACAGTAAATTGGCATTACGTGGATAATAGGTAAGAGAGAAACTAAAGAGCTAATCCATTTGTTTTCATGTGCAGATGGAATTCTGAAAGGTTAACAACAATGCCCACTGGAAACAATCTGTAATATCTACACTCTGAACCAGTGCAAAAAAAAAAAAAATTTAAATGCAATTTTCATGAGTTACAAAGTGCAAAGCTCCCTTGAATCCAAGGTTACTGATAAACTCGGTTTTGACAGCTTTATAGTATTTTTTAAGATCTTAAAGTGAAGTTAATAAAACAAAAGTTCTGCAAAAAAGTTTTTCAACATTTCAGTGATTTAACTCATTTCAAATGATCAAAATCCTAACTTCCTTTGTCACCATCTCCCTAATTTTAAAAGGAAAGTTACACTAGTGATGAATTAGCAAATAAAGTTTTAAAAATATCATTTTATATTTTCCTGACTCGTTTTAGTAGATGAAAACTGGCAGCTTACCAGTATGATTCTTCAACAAACACGAGCTCTTTTCAAAAATTTAAATGTCTTCTATATCTTAAGCTAGTCATTGTCATTAATTAAATCAAAGTTCTTCAACTTTATTTCTAATATTCAAGGTCAAGACTCATTTAGGAAATTTAACTTCCTTCATTTTCATAATGATTTTTATAAGACATGCTTTAAACTTGAAAATTATAAAACTTTCCTTCTGAAATTAAGGCTATATTACTTTGCCCTTTTAAAATTATGGAGGTGCCTGTTTCTCCCACGATTTGTGGTAAAGATGTAAAACAGACACAGCTTTCTTTTAAAACTGCTTATTGCACTAAAAGAGAGCAAAAACAAATCGTCAGTTCTTAAAATAAACATGATTATATTCCTATAAAAGATGTTGCCAATACGATTCTATAATTATTAAAGCACTACTCTAATAAATATAAAAGAAAAGGAAGCTATACTTCAAAACACATACATATATGTTTATATATACAACACATATATATAAAAATATATATATGAAAATCACATTAAGGTATGAGAGGCAGCAAGTAAACTAGCAAAAAAAGTTAAAAGAAACCTCAACAACCCCTTCTCTCTACCCAATTTCAGAGACCTCAACCCTACACGATTCCAATCATGTAAAACATTTACCCTTTATAAAAGCTTTAAGGGATTTCCATGTATAACACATAGAAACAGAAGACTTTAGAATAGTAGCATCAGTTATAGAGGAGTTACAACTTTTGACAAGTTTTTTTTTTTTTTTTTTGATAGCAGCTTTAACAAATTCACTAAAGAAAAAGAACAGTTTAGGTGCTACTGCTTATATACACATTGCACAAATGGCAAATGTAAGCTGAGGGCTGGAGGGGGCAGACATTCACTCTCACAAAACCATATTTTATATATATATATATATATATGTATATATAAAATAATTTTGTTTCTTAGGAAAGCAATACCAAGAGTTGAGGACTCCAAATTGTGTATGAGACAAGAGATAGGAGTAGGGTGTGCAAAATAAAAATCTAGTTTGCCATGCTTCATATTCAAATGAACCAGATACATGAATATTTGAATGTCACTGGTAGCATCAGGGGAAAAAAATGCGGCAAGGGAGGTAGAGAGAAAAATGAAAGTGGCGGTGGGAGAATAATAAAAGGGAAAGACGGTTCCCCGATGGAATGAACTGTAAAATATATACAGAGATACATATATATCCACTGTCAGTGTAGATCCAGATATATATGCATATGCGGTATGCATGTATATATGTAAAATACACAGATAACTTTTACAAGAATACATGAATGCACATTAATTTTTTTGCACACATCATTGTGAACAATCACTTTGATTATTCATATAGGTGTAGTTTTTTTAAAAAAAAAACCTTCATTTACTTTTTCTTTACTTTTTTTTTTTTTTTTTGCAAAGAGTTGTGCTGCCAAGCAACTTGAGGTAAAGGCATTAAAAGGGTTAGACTACAAGAAAGTGAAAACAAAACAACCGCGATACTTCCTACAGGAGACCGCACAAAAAAGCAGTTGGCTGGTTTCATATTGCATAATGGTGCTGTGTTCCTCGACGAAGTAGACAATCTTCCTGCATCAACATGAAATCAGACCCTGGCCCCCACGCAGTGTTGGTTTCTGTATGGCTGGAGGCATCCTCACCCAGCTGACTCCACTGGAAACATAAGTTGTATGTCGATTCATCTTCCAGTTCTTCCTCTCAGAGAATATCCTTAGACTTTTTAAGCAAAGTACATTGTGCGTAAGGTATCTTGGTGAATCTGTACAGCCTTGGCAAGAGCTTGTGGATCTCGTCCATTGCTCTGTCCTGAAACGTGACTTCCTTCAGCACTGTAAGGAAAGTGGCAATGAGCACAAAACCAATCCCATATTCTGATGTAATAATTCTGAAGAATATTATTTATAGAAAATTTTTTTAAATTAAAAACAAAGAGGCCAGTATAGTGAACTCTGACATGTCTGTCATCTAGTTTCAATAATTATGAACTCGACGCCAATTCTGGCTTACTTTTCTCACCTCCCCAGGATTATTTAGAAGCAAATCCAAGACATCCTACAATTTTGTCTGAATATATCACTTTTATTACTGATAATCTCTCCCCTGAACTAATGGTAAAGCAACAAAATCACTACCTCACACTATTGCCAATAAGCCTAGACTGTACATCTTAATAGGAACCCTCACCTTGGACAATTAGTTCTATCAGTGCTTTTTATTTGGCTCCTTGACTCTTTTCATAGCCTGTGGAATGTTAATTCTAAGTGGCAGTACTTTATGGCAAATAGAGAGGCACATATATGCTCACTTACACATAAACACTTAAAAGACATTTCCCAAGAAAATCCTAACACCCAGAGCATATTTGGATTTGGGTGAGAACCTGTACTTGTTACGCGTCTATATTACCTGTCATGTTCTTTGTCCACGAGATGGTATCTGGCTCTAAACGCCACCAGGTGAGCATAATACGCTGGTGCAGGTATAGAAACAGATCGTGTGCAGCGCACGTAAGTGTGGCAGAGCTGGTAGGTCAGCAGCTGAAGTTCATCTGCAGTAAAGCAGTTATCATCCCACAAAACATGATAGTGTGAAGGTCGGCTGGTACCCTATAGGAGGCAATGGAATATTCTGCTGATTTCTAAACTTCTAAATAAATATTTACCACAGCTTTGTACATTAACAAAATACATCTTAGTTTAATAATCCAGTGGGGGCGGGGGGGAAACACAACATTTAGCTGATGCTGGGTATATATCCAAAAGAAGTAAAAACAGGGACTTGAACAGATCTTTGCACACCTGGGTTCAAAGCAGCATCATTCACAATAGCTAGGAGGTAGACACAATTCAAGTATGCACTGATGGCTGAATGTATAATAAAGGGTAGTGCGTGTGTGCGTGTGTGTTTGTGTATATATAACGGAATACTATTCAGTCTGGAAAAGGAAGACAAATCTGCCACATACTGCAACATGGATGAAACCTGATGTTTCCAAGGCACAGTCCTTTATATTTAAGTGATAAAGGACAACTTTTCTGTTTCTAAAGCTTATGTTCTTAACATGCGCGTATGTATGCTCAGTCCTGTCCCAATCTTTGTGACCCCAATGACGTGCCAGACTCCTCTGTCCATGGGATTTTCCAGGCAAGAATACTGGAATGGGTTGCCATTTCCTTCTCCAGGGGAATCTTCCAGATCCAGGGATTGAACCGGCATCTCTTGTGTCTCTTGCACTGGTAGGCTAATTCTTTACCACTGTTTACCACTGTGCCACCTGGGAAGCCTTAAATTTTCATGATGTTATGCTAAAACCAGTCACAAAAGTACAAATATTGTGCAATTCATTTATATGAGGTACCTGAAATAGTGAAATTCACAGGAGACAGAAAGTAGAATGGTGATCACCATGGGTTGGAGGGAGGCGGGAATGGGGAAAAGTGAACGTGAAAGTTGCTCAGTCGTGTCTGACTCTTTGCGACCCCATGGACCATATAGTCCATGGAATTCTCCAGTAGAATTCCTCTATGGAGTGGGTAGCCTTTCCATTCTCCAGGGGATTTTTCCAACCCAGGGATTGAAGCCAGGTCTCCCACATTGCAGGCGGATTCTTTACCAGCTGAGTCACCAGGGAAGCCCAAGAATACTGGAGTGGAGAGCTTATCCCTCCTCCAGGGGATGTTCCTGACTTAGGAATCAAACCAGGGTGTCCTACAATGCAGGCGGATTCTTTACCAGGGAGTTAGTATTTAATGAGAACAGAGTGTCTGGAAAGATGAAAAAGTTCCCGAGACAGAAGGTGGTGTGGCTGGACAATAATGTGAATTACTTAATGCCACAGAACTATACACTTGAAAAATAGCTACAATGGTGCACTGTATGTTATGTGTTTTTTAAAACCCAGAACATGTAACTGAGTGCCTATATATTAGTTACTATGCTACAGACTGTGAATTGCAAAGAAAAACCAAGCAAACAAGTAAAAAGTTTGTCCTCTCTTGGAAACATAATTCAGTAGAGGAGTAAAGGAAACAGAGCATCTATGATTATAGAACTACCAGTAAGTGGTTCCAGTATTACTGGTACTTAGTCCTGTATAAGAATACCAAAGGAAGTAACTATGAGAGTGAGCCCTGAGGGTCCTTCACCAAGAGAGCAAAGAGGGATATTTGGCCTTTTGGGGGTGGGTGGGGTGAGCAGACACTAGAGACAATGAATGGCCTTAACAAAACACAGGGGGCATAAAACTCCATGGCAGATTTAGGGAACAGTTAATTGACTAAGATGAAGAGAATATGGAGCCTACGGAGAAAAAAATGAAATTGAAATGAACATCTGGAATGAGACTGAATGATATGCTTAGGGATTTGAACTTTTATCTGTAGGCAGCAGGGAAAGCACTGCACAGCTTTGTTTAACAGGAAAGATTTTAGGTGTGATAAGACTGGCGGTTTATAAAGTATCAATAACGTCAGTAGTAATATGGAGGATGGTTTAGAAACAGAATCAGGATGGAGCAGAAAATAGAAAATCTGAACAGATTGATTACTAGTGATTGAATCAAATTGATTTTGATGACGAGTAATCAAAAATCTCCCAACAAATAAAAGTTTCCAGGACCAGATAGTTTTCCTGGTGAATTTTACTAAACATTCAAGGAAGAATTAACACCAATCCTCCTCAACTTCCAAAAAATAAAAGAGGAGGAAACTCTTCTAAACTCATTTTACAGGGTTAGCTAGCATCACCCTTGTACCAAAACCAGACAAGGATGTCTCAAGAAAAGAATTACAAGTCAATATCCCTGATGAACACAGACACAAAAATCCTCAACAAAATATTAGCAAATCAAATTCAACAATACATTAAAAGGATCATACACCATGACTGAAAGTGAAAGTCACTCAGTCGTGTTCAACTCTTTGCTACCCTATGGACTGTAGCCTGCCAGGCTCCAGCTCTGTCCATGGAATTCTCCAGGCAAGAACACTGGAGTGGGTAGCTGTTCCCTTCTCCAGGAGATCTCCTCAGCCCGGGGATTGAACCTAGGTCTCCCACATTGTGGGAAGATTTTTTACAGTCTGAGTCACCAGGGAAGCCCAGATTTATTCTAGGTTGTGAGGATGGGTCAATATCTGCAAATCAGTCAATGTGATTTGACCATATTAACAAAATTAAGGATAAAAATCATATGATCATTTCAATAGAGGCAGAAAAAGCATTTGACAAAATTCAACATCCATTTATAATGAAAACTCTCAACAATGTGGGTATGGAGGAAACATACTTCCTTTTCTTCGTGGACATGCTTTGCAGCATGGGGGTCCTTAGTTCCCCAACCAGGGATCAGATCTGTACCCACTGCAGAGGAAGCATGGAGTCTTAACCACTGGACTTCCAAGGAAGTCCCAAGACTTCTCTTTTTCATTTCAGAGAAGTTTGAAATTATAATAAATCTGGGAAGACATATAAAGAATGATCTTTGGTCCCTGTGAAATATTCCTGGTTATTTGCTGACTAGAGTGAATTTTCAATTTGGTGTACCCCCAAAATACTGGTCCCTAAAGTTTCTGGTTAAATACATTGGAGAAATAGTCCTGTCTTGAAAATTCATAATAACCACTTGCATGTGAATAGCATCGAAAAGTTCTAAAGTAAAAAAAAAAAACAAAAAAACCCCACCTGTTTAATCAGCATTTCTAAAATTTACATGAACAGAGAATCTTTTTCTCCCCTGTGTTATATTTATTAAGAAGTTACAGCAGTAGTGTTCGGATACATGGAGGGAAACCTAAGGTTAAAATATGTACTCAAATGATACAGATTTTAGCTCAGAAGGTACTTTTAACTTTGTTTTGTTGACTGTTACCACCCACCATAAAAATGTACCACACTGATTGTAAAGAGAAGCAGATACAAGAACATATATAGATGAATAGGACAATAATTTTAAAGCCCTAAGAGTGAAACCGGGGTTAGTGTATGTGGAACATATAAAGCTTTAAGATACACAGTTAGGTGCACCTTCCTGGAGTTTCTATTTTAATCAACAGCAAGTAAACTAACATAGTTTAGGGCTACAGATGTCTCTCAGACCTCATGGGAATGTGGATTCACTCTCTGTTGCTGAGCAGTTTGAGAAGCATTAAATTACAGCTTATGTGCTACCAAGCATAGCTAACAAATTGACAAGAAGATTTTCTGAAAATAAGACAAGACTTAAAAAGTTATGTAACTGAAACTTAAAGTTTGTAATTCTACAACTAAACTCACATGCTCAATACCTGCCAATAAATGACAAAGTTTTCTATGAAGTATTATTATCAAAAAGAATATGTCAAAGGGACAGTCAGGTTACATTAAATTGAAGACCCAGCTTCAGGAGATGACTTCTATTAAACTACTTATATTCTGGTATTTTCTAGAAATAAGTCCTTCTCAGTGTGAAAAAGGGGATACGATTTAGTTACTGAGAGTTTCATCTAACTTCAGATGTAAACAATCTGAAGTGTGGAAAAGCATATTTTTTTTTCCTTTTTCTGAGATGCAGAAGGATGGAAGTTCCTGAATTGAATCACTTCACCCAAAGTCTGGGCTTACCTGTATCCCAGCATGACTACAGAGGTAAAAATCAAACTCATACGGGTGGGTAATGTCTGTGTCGACCGTTGTTCCAGCTGGGATATTGCCACTTCTTCCGACCTAGATTCATTTGGTCAAGATTTAAACAAACAAGTCAAAGGTAAAGAATGCATCTGAAAGCACTTGAAAAAGATATAAAAAATAAATAAATAAAAATAAAAAGATATAAATACACAGGCTGATCCCATGCTTCACTACTTCCAACTTGAAATAATACTTGAGAGGGCATTAAGAGCAGACCTCATTCTAGTCCTAGTTCTATTCTTAAAAGTTGCTAAAAGTGAGAGCTGATCAACAAAGTTTTATTCATCTCCATGGATGCTTAGCTGGTAGTTGATCCCAATATGGGTTGAACACTTAAAAAAAATTTTTAAGAAGTAACTTTAAGTGCTCCAATTTATAACATCCGTGCATGGCAGGTTCTCTGAATGTGTAATTCTTATGAAAATTAGCATTTTGCTCAGAGAACCCTATATTTTTAGAGTGAAAGGATGCTGACAACAACATAAGCTAGAGTCACCATTTGGTAGCTATATGTCAGGATTTTACATACATTATTTCTAATTCTGATAATCCTGCAAGTTAAGCATTCCCATTTTGGGGCAAACTATGGCTCAGGAATATAAAATAACTTGCCCAGTAGCATACAGTAAACGCCAGGACAGACAGTCAAACATGGAAATGACTACAAAGGCCCTATTTCTTTTATTTCATATTAGCAGGTTCAACATCTTATAAGGAAATAGACACCATGGTTGTCTCTAAGTAATGCATGATGTGAACGAAACAGAAGTTCCTGATAATGAAAGGCTCCTAACAAAACAATTTAAAATGCATATATATATATATGTATATATATATATATATATATATATACTTACCTCTAGCTCCTTATCCTTAACACATTTAAAATCAAGTCGAGGTTTATAAGGCTAACAAATCAGAAACTATCCTACTGACTCAGATATTCTTTCTGCCGTGTGAGGGAACACCACCAGATGTGGGCTTCAGTTACAGCCTTGCAAGGCAGCCAGCTAGCCTTCCCCAAGTCACAAAACAAAGAAAATAGTCCACAGTCTTACTAAATTATGCCTATTTTTAACACACAGATCTCCTTTTAATACATATATAAACAGTTTCACTCTGTACAGGGGCAGCAGAATGCCTGGGTTCATATCACAGCGCCACCGAGTCTCTAGTCATGAAATCTAGGACACACTGCTTTCCTTGCTGTGCCTATTTCCTCATTTATAATGCTCTCTCATCTATTATGATTAGGAGGTATTGAGAGCAAAGGTGAAAGAGAAGCAAATAAATGAAGGAAAGGCACAATTAAACACCAGTTGCAAGAAATAATTAAATCTAACTTAGAATCCAACTTCTGAAGAAAGCTTTGGTTTCCTAGGTATAGAAATGTAGCTAGTAATTTGGGGCAAAGGACTTTAACAACATGGAGGCCAGAATAAAACTACCATTACTGCTATGAGAGGTGTGGTAAAGGACAGTATTAAGAGCACCCTGGAGTAAGACTGCCTAATAAGCTTGCCTAATTTGAGTCCCAGCTCTGCCCAGCACTAGCTTTGTAACCTGGGGAGGTTATTTAACCTCCATGTGGCACAGTTTCCTCCTGTGAAAAATGGGGATAATAATAATAAAGTACCTCATAGTGTTGTTTGTGAGGACTAAATGAGTTAAACTTATAAAAAAGACCCAGAACAGTGCCTGTCATCATGCCCTCTTTCTCTATCACAAAACCATTACCACCATCCTACAACCAGTTAATTTCCACCGAGTGCTCAGCATGTGCTAAGCACCATTCTAAGTATATTAACATGTTTTAATTTTAAAAAATTCTTTCAAAAACCCAAAATAAGGCAAATATTAATGCTATCCAAACCTTGTTTAGAAAAAAAATAGGCTCAGAGATTTTAAGTTATTTGCTCAAAGTTATACAATGAGTGCAATCAAAGACCTGGTATCAAAATATATACCAAAGATAAGACACACTCTTCTCTTTCTCAGTCTTTTCTAATGATCCCCCTTCCCAAGAGGACACTAACCCTTGCAATCCTCAGATTTCTCTGCTCTAAGGTGTGCAACATGGAGGCAGAGCACTGGGAATGAAAGTTAGCGTGCATGAATTTTCACTAATCACTCTAGAATGTCCCTTATTTGTAAAATTAATTTTTACAAGAGATTTTGAAACTAGGACGTAACTTTTTCCTTCTGAACATTGAAAGAAAATATGAATAAAAAGAATAATTTTAAAACTCTAAATTTCTTCACAACAACAAAAAAGTATGATGGGATTCTGAACATTTGGAGTGCTCCCAGAAATTCTAGGAGGTTAAAAAAATTATCCTGTTTTGATGCCTCTATACTCATAATCAAGCTGTTTTGCTGTAACCTACTACCATATGTTAGAAATCCTGCTGTTGGCAGAGAGCCTTTGTTAAGTGCTCTATGAACTATATGATATAACCTTTGCTTGGGACAATAAGTGTTACAACAGATGCAAGATTACCCTTTCAGTTCTATCAGCACAAAACAGTCGAGTGTGGTGTCTCTTCTGAACTACAATGTAGGTTATTCCAGGTTGATAGTCTTTCTCCAAACTGATGCAGGCTTCTCGAATTGCTAGGAGTTCATAATATAATACCTAAAGAAGATCAAATGGGAATATTTGATAGAGTCAGTTCTACACATACTTCAAAGCAAGATACTGATTTAGACTCAGTTTCTTAACTTATTAATTTATAGGTTTACACATCCACAATAAACACTTTAAAAGGGAAAATCTAAGGAAGGGTCAAAATTTGACTGTAGGAGCTCTCAACTTAATTAAGGCTTCTAACTTCAGAACTAGACACCACATTATAAATACAGTACCTGATATAACCATAGTATGGGAGAATCCCGGGCAACCAACCTGCCTGAACTGCCCCTCTGAAACACCATCCCGATAGAAGATGATACGAGTAGGCTTGAACCGAGTTGACTTATAAAACTGAATGAGAAGTTCTCGGACCATGGAAGCAAGGTCCTGGATGATCTCCTGTCGGGGTCTCTGAACTCTTACGGTAGCACAGTATCTGCTTGGGTGGGCATCCATACTACCTACAACCTAGGTTGGAAGAAGTAAAGAAAAAAATTAGAAATTAAGGTAATCAAAAGTGTATGAAGATGAATTTTACCACTAAAAATTGGAAAAAAAGTACCTAGATTACATTTAAATGTGTATTTTACTATAACCTTAACAATCACTGTTCATTCTGAAAGTAATGAAAACAGACAATTCCAGTGAAGAACAGAATAAAAGACCCAGTCTAGGGTCAAAAACTATTTTCCTCTAAGTAGGCTGCACTTTACATTTAACAATTTGATTCTAGTTTACAGGTGTTGCTGGTAAACCTAAATATTGGTAAAGATAGACAAAAAGATGTGTATAAAGAGAACAAGAGGAAGAAAAGTGAAAAAGAAGATCCATTCAAACACCTGTGCTTCCCTGATAGCTCAGCTGGTAAAGAACCCTTCTGCAAAGCAGGAGACCCAGGTCTGATCCCTGGATGGGGAAGATCCCCTGAAGAAGGAAATGGCAACCCACTCGAGTATTCTTGCCTAGAAAATTTCATGGACAGAGAAGTCTGGCAGGCTACAGTCCATGGGGTCTCCAAGAGTCAAACACGATTTAACAACTAAATCACAACCATTCAAACACCTGATTTCTCTTACAGTTTAGCAAACCACCCCAGAAGTCATGATTTTGGCATCCTCTTTTGAGGGCTTCCCTGATAGCTCAGTTGGTAAAGAATCCGCCTGCAATGCAGGAGACCCTGTTTCGATTCTCGGTCGGGAAGATCCCCTGAAGAAGGGTAGGCTAGCCACTCCAGCATTCTCGGGCTTCCCTGGTGGCTCAGCTGGTAAAGAATCCACCGGCAATGTGGGAGACCTGGGTTCGATCCCTGAGTTGGGAAGATCACCTGGAGAAGGGAATGGCTACCCACTCCAGTATTCTGGCCTGGAGAATTCCATGGACTGTATAGTCCATGGGGCTGCAGAGTCAGACATGACTAAGTGACTTCCACTTTCTTTCACTTTAAGAACTGTTATGCTTTCTAAATTTTAAAATAATTTTTCCTGTTTTATTGCAATGCCCTAGATAAAGAGTCCTGACTCTATACTCAGTCTTATTGTGTTGTATTTATGCTTTGTATCTGGTCACTGGAGAAGTTAATATTGGTTTTGAGAGTAGCTATTTTAATTTTTTCTTTCTGTGTCTTAATATTGTTGTGTTTGCAGCCCATGCATTTGCAATTAGTGAGTAGCCCCCACTTACTGTAACTAGAGAAAAGCCTTTGCAACCACGAAGACCCAGAACAGCCAAAAATGAAAATTAAGAAATAAATAAAGGTAGGCAAGAGATAGAAGAGGCAGATGTTAAGAGAAGCAGTATTAAAGAATTCAAGTGCAAAGTATTAAACTGGACAAAGGTGAAGATATTTTATACTGAAAAAAAGCAATGCACCAAACTTGTATGTGATACATCTTTCTGTAACAATGACATGACTGAAATACATCAACTCTTTGAATTATAAAAAGTAACTGAAAATATGCAATTATGGAGAGGCCAAACAGACAAATTTCTGTGTAGGACACAGAAGAGCTGAGTAATACAATTAACATACTTGATCTAACAGATATATATGGAACCTGTAGCCTCTGAACTAGAGAATAATCATTCTTTTAAAAAATCCAAATAACATTTGAAGTTGGCTCTGGATAGATCTATATAAAGATACATAATCTGTAAAACTTCACAAATGTATTTTTAAAAGTTTATATATATTTACAAAAGTTTATTTCAAAGAAAATGTCATTGAAATTCAGAAAGTTAAAATCAAAATGTTGATCTTCATGTAAACTGGAGATAAGATAAACCTGCCTGATACTCACAGCAGCAATAGAAGGCTTCTTCCCATCACCAGCGGGCGGATGAGTGACATCTGCTCCCAAAAAGATCACTGGTTGCTGGAACACAGAAGGTCTTAAACACATTTTTAACAAGAGTTAGATACATTTTTTCATTATGCTTGCATCTGTCTCACACTAGGGCAGCACAATTCCAAGTTGTTGGTATAGAACAGAGAAGATCCTTTTCAGACAGTTTCTGCCTTAAGCAGCTGTGCTGATGGTTGTAAAGGGCAGTTGCTGCTAGCATTCTTCATAATAGGCATAAAATGATAAAATTTCCTCATATTAACCCATCAATTTATATCAACCTTTCTTTAATCTACTTACATTTTAAGCCAATGGAATCTTGAAAGGAGATAAAGAATCATTAAATCACACTGGAAGGGATTAAGGGAGTCTACTACTTCCCTGCCCGTGAACAAAAGTGTAAAATTTGAGTACCATATATTTAATAGTCATAAAGTAGCTAGTGGTTTATTTTATTTTAAAATTGTATTCTTGAGAGTCAAATGACTATTTCTCTTAGTTCTTGGGCTTGATACAATTCTATATTCATCTCATTTATGAATCTCATATATATTTAATAGGGATGGGAAATAGAGGCAGTATGGAAAAACAGGAAAAAAAGAGCTTTTGTGTCAACAAGACATTTAAGATTTTAGAGCCCTAGTTGCTTCAACTGTTAAAAGGAAACCTATTGTTTGATTCTCCAAATAACATTATGCCTCTTCCCCAGCACCCTATTTCTAGGTCATCATGTCTCATACACCCTAAGAGCTTTTAGACATGACGGCAATGTAACAGTAACATCTGTTGTCCCACTGACCCCAGCAACTGATATGACTTATTTAACTGATTTACTTAATTGACATGCCCCCTCTGGTGGCTCAGACGGTAAAGCGTCTGTCTACAATGTGGGAGACCTGGGATTGATTCCTGGGTCGGGAAGTTCCCTGGAGAAGGAAATGGCAACTGACTCCAGTACTCTTGCCTAGAAAATCCCATGGATGGAGGAGCCTGGTGTCCATGGGGTCGCAAAGAGTCGGACATGACTGAGCGACTTCACTTTCACTTCCTCCCCTAATTCCTGGGCTTCCCTGGTGGCTCAGCTGGTAAAGAATTCACTTGCAATGTGGGAGGACCCCTGAGTTGGGAAGATCCTCTGGAGAAGGGAACGGCTACCCACTCCAGTACTCTGGCCTGGAGAATTCCGTGGACTGTATAGTCCCACGGGGTCGCAAAGAGTCGGACATGACTGGGCGACTTTCACTTCACTTCACTTCTCCCCTAACCCCACCATTAAGTCCCTAAAGGAGGAAGAAAGGCTTCCCTCACTTTCTAGGTGAGTAGCCTCATGACACCTGCTTGAAGATGACTGCTGGACTTCCCTGGCGGCGCACTGGATAAGAATCCACCTGCCAATGCAGGGGACATGGGTTTGAAAATTCCACAACGTTGCAGAGCAACGAAGCCCGTGTGCAACAACTGCTGAGACTTCGCTCTAGAGCTCCGCAACCACAGAGCCCACGTGCTGCAGCTACTGAAGCCCGTGCACACAGGGCCTGTGCCCTGCAGCAAGAGGAGCCACCGCAGGGAGAAGCCCAAGCCCCACAACAAAGAGTAGCCCCCATTCGATGCAACTAGAGAAAGCCTGCCTAAAAGCAACAAAGACCCAGCGCAGCCGAAACAACAACAACAACAACAAGGTGACCACCAACAATGAAAAGGTTTTACAAGCTGGATGCATCTGAAAAATAAAGTTCTCAATACTTTCTAGTGAGAGCTGAGGAACTTTGCACACTAAATGAAAATGGGATTTTTCATAAAGCAGTCTCTTAAATTTTGCCAATCAAAACTCTTTACTTTTTGCCAAAATTTCTACTTATCTCCTATGGCAGGAATCACCAAAGTTGTCTCTTACATAGGTCTTAGGTATGGCTGCTGCTGCTGCTGCTACTACTAAGTTACTTCAGTCGTGTCCGACTCTGTGCGACCCCATAGACGGCAGCCCACCAGGCTCCGGAGTTCCTGGGATTCTCCAGGCAAGAACACTGGAGTGGGTTGCCGTTTCCTTCTCCAATGCATGAAAATGAAAAGTGAAAGTAAAGTTGCTCAGTCGTGTCCGACTCTTAGTGACCCCATGGACTGCAGCCTACCAGGCTCCTCTGTCCATGGGATTTTCCAGGCAAGAGTACTGGAGTGGGTTGCCACTGCCTTCTCCTAGGTATGGCAATACATAGAAAAATTAAGGTATGAAAACTAATGGAAAAAAATGAATATCTTATTAGGTGATTAGCTTATCTTACCTTTGATGAGGTACAAGAATATTATTGATCCCTCCAAGTTTAACATTTATCTTCAGGCACAGGTTTGAGAGAGTTTGAGGGGATGTTTTTATTACATTCTTGACTTGAACACATTGTGTAGCCATACCCAAAAGTGTATCTCCGACACGTTTCACCTCAGCTAGGAAACAAATACAAACATCTCTAGTTAAAAAGGTCAAATTTTACTGACCATTAAGCTGCTTTGTATGTTTCCCCCTGTGAAATATATCACTGTATTACAAGATACCCCAAATTATACCAATACTAAAACAATGTTATTAAAATTTATAGCATACTGTCTTTTTTTGGGCAACACAGCGTGGCTTGTGGAATTTTAGTTCCCCTACCAGGGACTGAACCTGGGCCTGTGGTAATGAGAGCCAACTAATCCTAGCTACTGGACTGCCAGGGAATTCCCTATACTGCCTTATTTGATTATATAAATGTGTAATGTCTTGAGGTCATTCAAGAGTGCAATTAGTAGTATAATTTCTATCTTAAATGTTTTAAACTGATGTCTAGCCAATTAAAATAAACTGGATCTTTCAAATTAACTGTTTCCAGGATTTCTGAAAACTCTGTTCTAAAATAGACAATTATAAAATATGAAAAATTATCCTAAAATACAAAGTATACTGCCTTGAAGATCAGCTTAAGCATTTAGTGATAATTTTTCCAGTTGTTTTCTTCATATATAAGAAAGTATATTTTTGTCTTCATGAAAATACTATAACCACAACTGAAAAACCACAGAGAAAAATATCATACATAAACCCTTATTAGTATTTAATTGTACTTTCTTCCAGTAATATTCTCATCTGTATTACTTTAATGCAAATATAATCACAGTATACTTATAGCTTTCAACTCTATTCTCCAAAGTTTAATTTAGAAATATAGAGGTATTACAGTATACAGGCTTTTATCCTGTCCCTTTCTTTATCCTGTTTCCTTTTCCTATCTAACAATTCACACAATGACATATTTTTGAACTGAATATAGGTTTCTATTATTTCATCAATAATATATCAAATAAATTTCTATTATTTCAAAGAACACTATGAATAACATCTTTGTATATTTACTTTTGTTTGGTTGTGTCACTATAGCTTCAGGATAAATTTCTATAGGTAGAATTTTTATAGATACTGAAAAATCACCCTCCAAAAAGATTTATTAATTCATTTAACAAATATTTATTGAGTCATTTGATACATGCTAGCACTGTGTGAAGCTCTGGGGATATAATGCTAAGTCAAGAGAGACACTGTTTTTGCCCTCATAGAATTTATAGTCTAGTCACAGAAATAGGCATCAGTTAAATAATTTTAAATTTAACATCACAACTGTGAAACAACATAAAGGAGTGGTAACAAGGTGCTAAAAGACAATAATGTTGGAGAATTTGACCTTGTTAGGGAGGTCAGGAAGGGATATCTGAACTAAAAAAGAATGTGTGTTTACTTGGTGAAGGGTGGAAAAGAGTTATGAGAAGCAATACAGGTAGAAGGAAGAGGGTAATCAAAGAGTTCCTGTGGGAAAAAAGCATAAAGCAAGAAGATGAATTCTGAAGAGGTAAGAAGACATGTTCATGGATTAGAACATGCAAACCCTTGGAAGATAATCTTAAATGTCAATTTTATCAATTGCATAGTGAAAAACTACTGAAGTGGGGGTGATTGCTGCTGCTGCTGCTGCTAAGTCGCTTCAGTCATGTCCGACTCTGTGTGACCCCATAGATGGCAGCCCACTAGGCTCCCCCATCCCTGAGATTCTCCAGGCGGGAACACTGGAGTGGGTTGCCATTTCCTTCTCCAATGGGCGAAAGTGAAAAGTGAAAGTGAAGTCGCTCAGTCGTGTCTGACTCTTTGCGACCCCATGGACTGCAGCCTACCAGGCTCCTCCGTCCATGGGATTTTCCAGGAAAGAACACTGGAGTGGGTTGCCATTTCCTTCTCCAATGTGTGAAAGTGAAAAGTGAAAGTGAAGTCGCTCAGTCGTGTCCGACTCTTTGCGACCCCCTGGACTACAGCCCACCAGCCTCCCCCGTCCATGGGATTTTCCAGGCAAGAGTACTGGAGTGGGTTGCCATTGCCTTCTCCTGGGAAGGTGGTAAAATCAGATCTGTACTTTAAATCCTTCAGAGAAATGAGGTAACAAAGCAAACTGTCAGCCCGAAACAGGTGAATACAACAAATCACAGTCAAGATCAGCTTATTAGAAGCAGAAACTGATGAAGCCATTAACTGCAGGAACAATTAAACACTAACTCCTGGGAATTCTATGGCAGCCCAGCAGTTAGGACTCCCAAGCTCTCACTGCCAAGGACCAGGGTTCAGTTCCTGGTCGGGTCGGGGAACTAAGATTCTACAAGCTGTGCAGTGAGGCCAATAACAAACAAAACAAAACACACACACAAAACCACACACACTGACTCCTATATCTCAAGTAGAAAACCCAAGCAATCCAAATAAAAATGAGCAAAGGATTTGAATAGACATTTTTCCAAAGAAGACCTACAATTGGTCAACAAACACAGGAAAAGATACTCCACATCACTAGTCATTAAAGAATGCAAATCAAAACCACGATGAGATACTACCCCACACCCAACAGGATGGCTAAAATAAATGACAAGTACTGGCAGGAATGTGGAGAAACTGAAATCTTGCCCATTGCTGATAGGAACGTAAAATTGTGCAGATTCCGTGGAAAACAGCAAGGCAGTTGCTCAAGAAACTAAAACAGAATTACTATATAATCCAACAATTTCATTTCTGGGAATAGATCCAAAAGAAGGGAAAGGAAGGACTGGAACAGAGAGCTGTATGCTCATGTTCAAAGCAGCATTACGGTGGAAGTAATCCAAGTGCTCACTGATAGACGAATAGATAGTGTGGATATACATGCAATGGAATATCATTCAGCTTTAAAAAAGGAAGAAAATTCTGATATGTACTCTAGCATGGATTAACCTAAGGGACATTATACTAAATGAAATAAACAGTCACAAAAGGACAAATACTATTATGACCCATTTATACGCGGTAACTAGAATAGTCAAATTCATACAATCAGAAAGTAGAATACATGTTTCTAGGAGTTGGGAAGGAGAGATGGGGAGTTCATGCTGAGTTTCAATTAGGGATGATGAGAAAGCTCTGGAGATGGATGGTGGTGATGGCTGTACAACATGAATGTACTTGATGTCACTGAACTGCATACTTGTTAAAATGGTAAATTTTATGTTTTATATATATTTTACCACAAAAAAAGGGGGAATAAAATTCTTATACATACTACAACATAGATGAACCTCCAGGACATTACCCTAAGTAAAATAAGCCAATTCATAGAGCCAGAAAGTAGAATAGAAGCTACCAGGGGTTGGTGGGTAGGGGAATGGGGAGTTATTGTTTAACAGGTACAGAATTCTGTTTGAGATGATGAAAAAGTTCTGGAAATGAAGAGTAGTGATAGTTTCACAGTGCTGTGAATATACGCCACTGAACCGTGTACTCTAAGATGGTTAAAAAGGTAAATTTTATGTTATGTATATTTTACCATGCATACACATCAAAACTTGTTAAAAAAATAGTTAATTCAAGAAGATCCTATGAAAACAGTATATCAGAAAGAATGAAAACTACAATCAAAATTTGACACCAGGGCCTTTCTTGGTGGTCCAAAGATTCCAGTGCAGGGGGCACCGGTTCCATCCCTGGTAAGGGAACTAACTGCCCACATGCTGCACAGCAGGGCCAAAAACAAAACTGACACCAAGCAACTGATTGATAGAAGGAATCACCTATACCAACATGAGATAAATGTAGAGATTCCAGGGTTCTGGCCAAAGAGGGAGGGCTACAGTGGAGGCTGAAATACCGGCATCAGCACGCAAGAAACTAATATTAAAAGTGGCAAATCGATGAGCTTTTCTATGAGAAAAACAAACAGGATGAAGGCTATGAAGGTGCTGAAAGACAAGAATTTGAAAGATAAGAATTCCAGAACAATTTAACAGTTTAAACTGTCAGTGGATAAACTGATTTATAAGTAAATGTAAGAAAAAATATATATATTTAAAGTGAAGGGGGCTTTCCTGGTGGCTGAGCGGTAAAGAATTTGCCTGCCAGCGCAGGAGACATGGGTTTGATCTCTGGTCTGGAAGAATCCTACGTTCTGCAGAGCAAGCAAGCCTGTGAGCCACAACTACTGAGCCCATGCCCTGCAACAAGGGAAGCCTCTGCAGTAAGAAGACTGCACGCCTCTAGAGAGTGGCTCCCGCTCGCCGGAACTGGAGAAGAGCCCACCTAGCAACGAAGACCCAGCACGGCTGAAAATGAATAAACACATTTTTTTCATAAAGAGGAAATATGACAAATAAGAACTAAGGGAACCTATTGACAGTAGACCTGCCTTGAAAGAAATGATAAAAGTATGTTTTCTAGAGAGAAGGAAAATTATATAGGTTGGAAGTCCAGACCTATACATACAAAAAAAGGTCAGAGAAGGAATAAATAAACAATAAAATCTTTTATATTCTTATTCTTTATTGAACTAATAGTTGTTCAAAATAATAACAGCAACAGTGTATTATATGGAAACGAATGACAGCAATACTGGAAGGGAGAGGAGGGAGAAATTGGGAATATTGATACTTTATTATAAGGTATCTACACTATCTGTGAAGAGGTACAGAATTATTGAAAGCGAACTTAGATTACTAGTAAAAGTATACTGTAAAATTTAGGGAAACCACTAACATTTTTCAAAAAAGGATAATTCATAGAAGAAAACAGAATAATACAAAATGCTCATTTAAAAAAATAAAAGGGAGAAAAAAGGGAGAAGAGTGAAAAAACAACCAAAACTAAGACCCAAACTACATGTTGCCTGCGTGCTCAGTCATTTCAGTCATGCCCAACTCTTTGTGACCCCATGGACTATAGCCTGCCAGGCTCCTCTGTCCATGGTTTCCCAAGGCAAGAATACTGGAGTGGGTTGCCATGCCCTCCTTCAGGTGATCTTTCCAACTCAGAGGTGAAACCGAGGTTTCCCACATTGTAGGTGGATGGTGTCAGGGGTCTTACCCTACTGTCGTGGAAAAGCGGCATGTCCTCATGGTTATGGCTAAGGAGTAGCAGAAACGTCTGCTCTAGTAGGCAGAGATCCAGTTTGTGATCTCTTTTACATGGAGTGTTACATGGAATGTACTACCAAAAAACTGAGCAGATAGCAGGATTTGTTGAGTCATCCCAACACACACAGGTCAAACCTATGGTCAGCCAGGTTCAACATGTGAAAATCAATTAAAGTAACTGATCCCATTTATATGCAACCAGTCAAGCCTAAAGGAAATCAACCCTGACTATTCACTGGAAGGAATGAAGCTGAAGCTCCAACACTTTGGCCATCTGATGCGAAGGGCCAGCTCATTGGAAAAGACCCTGATGCTAGGAAAAGATTGAAGGCAGGAGAAGAAGTCGACAGAGGACAAGCTGTTTGGATGGCATCACCAACTCAATGGACATGAGTTTGAGCAAGCTCCAGGAGATGGTGAAAGACAGGGGAGTTTGGCATGCTGCAATCCATGGGGTCCCAAAGAGTCGGACACGACTGAATGACTGAACAAACAGACTGATCATATTAAGAGAAAAAACTGAAAAATCATATGGTCATATCAAAACATGTAGGAAAAAATCCATCATCCATTCATAATACAAACTCTCAGCAAACTAGGATTAGAGGGAACTTCCTTAACTTCATAAAAAAACAACTAGAAGGTTTACAGCTTTCATGTTTATTGCTGAGAAACTAGATGTTTCCCCCCTAAAGTCAGGAACAATGTAAGGACGTCTCATCTTACCACTGCTATTCAACATCATACTGGAAGTCCAAGCTAACGCAAGGAAAGGGATATAAAAGTAGACTGGGAAGGAAAGAATAAAACTGCCTTTGTTCACAGAGAACATGACTGTCTATGCAGAAAACCCCCCAAACTGACAAAAGCTTCTTGGAACAAGGAAGTGACTTAGCAAGGTGTTTACAGGATACAAAGTGAATATACAAAAAATCAACTGCTTTCCTAAGTACTAAAAATGAAAAACTAAAATTTAAAATTAAAAGTGCAATACCATTTATACTAGCAACAAAACAAAAAATATGTATGTCAATATAAATCTAAATGAGGAAAACTATAAAACTCTGATAAAAGAAATCAAAGAAGCTTTGAACAAAGATATTCCTTGTTCAAAGATAGAAGATATCAATTCTAAGATGTCAATTCTTCCCAGTTTGATCTACAGACTCAATGTAATCCCAGTAAGTCTCAGCAAGTTATTTTGGGATTACTGACAAACTGATTCTAAAGTGTATGCAGTGAAGTGAAGTGAAGTCGCTCAGTCATGTCCGACTCCTTGCGACCCCAAGGACTGTAGCCTACTGTGCTCCTCTGTCCATGGGATTTTCCAGTACTGGACTGGGTTGCCATTTCCTTCTCCAGAGGATCTTCCTGACCCAGGGATCGAACCCAGGTCTCCCACACTGTAGGCAGACGCTTTACCATCTGAGCCACCAGGGAATTAAAGTGCATACAGAGAGGCAAAAGATTTATCAGCTAATACAACAAGGAAGAAGAAGAATAAAGTCAGAGAACTGATACTACCTGACTTCAAGACTTCTCACAAAGCTAAATTAATCAAGACAATGAGGTGTTAGCAAATGAATGCACACACAGACGGAGGAAACAAAACAGAGTCCAGAAACAGACTCACAAATATAGTCAATCTTTGACAAAGCAGCAAAGACAATTTAATGGAGAAAGATAATCTTTCCAACAAATGGTGCTGAAACCACTGGAATCCACGTGCAAAAAAAAAAGAAATCTAGATATGACCTTCTACCTTTCATAAAAATTAAGGAAAAATGGATTATAAACCTATATGTAAAAAAGAATACTATAAAGCTACTAAAAGATTATACAAAGTAAAACTTAGAATATAACACTAAAAATAATATGTGAAAGAATATATTGATGACATTATTTAAATTTGGACTTCATTAAAATTTTAAACTTGTGCTTTATGAAAGACACGCTTAAAAGAAGATAAGCCAGAGCCTGGGAGAAAATATTGGCCAAGTAGGTATCTGATAAAGAACTTGTATCCAAACATACAAAGAACTCTTAAAACCGAACAATAAGAGAACAAACATATCAATTAAAAAATGAGCAGAAGACTGGCACAGACATTTCATCAAAGATATACAGATGGCAAAGAAACACATGAAAAGGTGCTTTCTCTCTCTCTCTCTCTATATATATATATATATATATGTATACACACACACACACACACACACACACACACACACACACGTGTTTTGGCCATGCCACGCATATGCAGTATCTTAGTTCCTTAACCAGGGACTGAACTCACGCCCCTGCAGTAGAAGTGCAGAATGTTAGCCGAAGGTCTGCCAGGGAAGTCCTGGTGCTCAATAATATGTGTTATTGTCATTGTTCAGTTGCTAAGTCGTGTCTGAGGTTGTTGCTATTTCTCCCAGCAATCTTGATTCCATCTTGTGAGTCATCCAGGCCGGCATTCTGCATGATGCATTCTGCATATAAGTTAAATAAGCAGGGTGACAGTATACAGCCTTGACATATTCCTTTCTCAATTGGGAAACAGTCCGTTGTTCCATGTCCAGTTCTGTTTCTCCTTGTCCTGCATACAGGTTTCTAAGGAGACAGGTAAGGTGGTCTGGAATTCCCATCTTCTTGAAGAATTTTTCACAGTTTGCTGTGATCCACATAGTCAAAGGCTTTTGCATAGTCAATGAAGCAGTAGTGGCTGTTTTCCTGGAATTCCTTTGCTTTTTCTATGATCCAAGAGATGTTGGCAATTTGATCTCTGGCTCCTCTGTCTTTTCTAAATCCCTCTTGTACATCAGGAAGTTCTCAGTTCACATACTGTTGAAGCCCTGCTTGAAGGATTTTGAGCATTACCTTGCTAGCATGTGAAATGAAGACAACTGAATGTGTTCAAGTATGTATTATTAACAAACTTCAAACTAAAATTACAAGATACTACTACATGCCTATTAGAATTGCTAAAATCCAAAAAATTGTCAGATACTGAATGCTGAATGAATAGGCACTCTCATTAATTGCTGATGGGAAAATAAAATGGTACGTCGCTTTGGAAGACAATTTGACAGTCTTATTGTTGTTCAGTCACTAAGTCGTGTCTGACCCTTTGCAAGCCTACGGACTGCAGTAACACCAGGCCTCCCTGTCCCTCACTATCTCCTGAAGTTTGCCCAAGTTCATGTCTATTGAGTCAGTGATGCTATCCAACTTCTGCCACCCTCTTCTTTTGCCTTCAATCTTTCTTAACATCAGGGTCTTTCCCAATGATTTGGCTATTGTATCAGGTGGCCAAAGTATTGGAGTTGCAGCTTCAGCATTAGTCCTTCCAATGAGTATTCAAGGTTGATTTCCTTTAGGATTGACTGGTTTGATCTCCATGCTGTCCAAGGGACTCTCAAAGACTCTTCTCCAGTATCACAATTCAAAAGCATCAATTCTTCAGCACTCAGCCTTCTTTATGGTCCAACTCTCACACCTGTACATGACTACTGGAAAAACCATAGCTTTGACTACATGGACCTTTATTGGCAATGATGGCTCTGCTTTAATTAATAAGCTGTCCAGGTATATCATAGCTTTCCTTCCAAGTGTCTTCTAATTTCAAGGCTGCAGTTGCCATCTTCAGTGATTTGGGGGCCCAAGAAGAGAAAATCTGTCACTGCTTCCACTTTTCCCCATATATTTGCCATGAAGTGATGGGACTGGATGCCATGATCTTAGTTATCTGAATGTTGAGTTTTAAGTTAGATTTTTCACTCTCCTCTTTCACCCTCTTCAAGAGGCAATTTAGTTCCTCTTTGCTTTCTGCCATTAGAGGGTATCATCTGCATATCTGAGGTGGTTGGTATTTCTCTTGGCAATCTTGATTACAGCTTGTAACTCATCCAGCCCAGCATTTTTCATGATGTACTCTGTATATAAGTTAAATAAACAGGGTGACAATATATAGCTTTGTTGTACTCCTTTCCCAGTTTTGAACCAGTCAGTCAGTCAGCTGTTACACGTAAGGCTCTAATTGCTGTTTCTTGATTCAAATACAGGTTTCTCAAGAGACAGGTAAGATGGACTGGTATTTCCATCTCTTTAAGAATTTTCCACAGGTTGTTGTGATCCACACAGTCAAAGGCTCTCGCATAGTCCATGAAGCAGAAGTAGATGTTTTTCCAGAATTCCCTTTCTTTCTCTATGATCCAGCAAATGTTGGCAATTTGATGTCTGGTTCCTCTGCCTTTTCTAAACCCAGCTTGTATATCTGGAAGTTCTTGATTCAAGTACTGCTGAAGTCTAGCTTGAAGGATTTTGAGCATAACCTTACTAGCATGGGAAGTGAGCACAATTGTTCGGCAGTGTGAACATTCTTTAACACTGTCCTTCTTTGGGACTGGGATGAAAACTGACCTTTTCCAGTCCTGTTGCCACTGCTGGGTTTTCCAAATTTGCTGACATACTGGGTGCAATACTTTAACAGGATTATCTTTTAGGATTTTAAGGTAGGAATGCTTCCTAAGGCCCACTTGACTTCACACTCCAGGATGTCTGGCTCTAGGTGAGTGACCACAACATTGTGGTTATCCCGGTCGATAAGACCTTTTTTAAATAGGTCTTCTGTGTGTTCTTGCACCTCTGTTGCCTCTGTTAGGTCTTTACTGTTTTTGTTCTTGGCAGTCTTATCATTTGATAAAGCAATTGTGCTCCTGCTTATTTACTAAATTGAGTTAGAAACTTCTGTCCACACAAAAACCTCATGTGAATGTTTGCAGCAGCATTAAATTGCCAAAGATTGTTAAGAAATCAAGATATCCTCCAATAAGTAAATGTAGAACAAACTGTAGTACTCACACAATTAATAGTCAACATTAAGAAGAAACGACTTGTAAGCCACAAAAAGACAAGATAGAATCTTAAATATTGCTAACTGAAAGAAGCCAGTTCAGAACAGGTTACATACCATGTAATTTCAACTATACAACATTTTAGAAAAGGCAAAACTATAGAGACTTAAAAAGACCAGTGATTGTCAGGGGATGGAGGAGACTGAAGGAGAGATGAGTAAGCAGAGCACAGGAGATTTTTAGGATAGTGAAACTACTCTTTGATACTGTCATAGTAGACAATGACATTGTGTATTTGTCAAAACTCACAGACCTGTACAAAGAGTAAACTTTAATGTAAACTGTGGATAATATGTAATAACAATTTATCAATACTGGTTCATTAAATGTGCCACTCTAATATAAGATGGTAAAAATAGGGAAAGCTGTGTACAGGGGAAAGAAGGTATATAAGCACTTTCTATATTATCTGCTGAATTTTTCTGTAAATCTAAAACTGTTCTAAAAAGTAAAACCTATTAGCTAGAAAAATCACTCACTGAATCCACTGAGTGCAGTGGTGTAGAAAATGGACTGAACGTGAACTAAAGAGAATGCAGGCAAGAAGATCAGTGTGGAGGAGGCTATGATAATATCAACTTTCTCTCCCAGCAACAGTGTATGAGAGTGTATACTTACATCTTTGTCAAAAGTAGCTATCATTGTTGGTGAAAAATAATTTATTCTAATTCACATTTCTTTAATGTCTAACGAGGCCCAGCATCTTTTCATAGATAACTGACCATTTGTATTTCTTTTATGTCCTTGGTCTTTTTTAGTTATTTGTTCTTTCCTTGATTTACAAATTCTTTAACACCTTCTGTATTTTTTTCTTTCTCTTTTATTTTTTAAGTTATGAAACTATGATAGCACATTTACAGGAGAGTTGAAAAACACAGAACAAAGTTACATATAGTTCCACTACATATTACAATTATTTTCTAAGTAGATAAATTAAGATTTTTAGTTGGAGTTGCAATATCAAACTCTCAAGATTTAACAGAATGAATATACAGAAAAGTAAAAGGATACAGTAGACCGGAAAAGCATCATGATCCAATTGAACACAAGGAAGACTTATACAATTTTCACACAACAGTAGGGTATAAATTCTATTCAAGTTCCCATAGACTATAAACTAGGAGACACTGGAACATATCCGGGGACACAAAACAAGGTAATCCTTTCTGTATTTTATCACAACGTAAAAAATATCTTTTGACTTTTATAACCATCATTTTTAATCACTACATATTATTTCACCACCAGAAACTTACTATTTAAAACCAGTTCTTAGATTTTTAATGTCACAGATATCACTATGAAAATTTTGTGCACAGTTTTTTTACATTATGAATTCTTTCCTTTGAACATATTTTTGGAATAAGAAATACTTAATTTGTGACTGAAAACACATTTTTATACTTTCGATGAAAGGATATTATCAATTTGTACTGTCATCAGCAATATGTTAAATACTAGATTCACTGCATATTACAATCACTAGGTATTACAGTATTTTAATATATTTGCTAATTTAGTAGCATAAAAATGTCATTTTATCAATTTGTGCTTTTCTTTATTTCTTTATTGGTGTAAACCAGCATATTCTCAAATATTTACTTGTTTTTTCTTGAGAAATTTTGGTTTATTTTCTTCATTTATTAATCTAAGAGAACATAAAAATTTTTTCCTTTGACTACAATAACAGATCCATATGAATACTTTAATAATAAACTATAGCCTTAAAAAAAAAAACTATAGCCTTTTGTTGTTTCAGTTTGCTGCAAACATTTTTGATGTTCTATGGTTTCCTTTTAATTTTAGTTATACCTCTGTGATATACAGAAAATTTAATTTTTATGCAGTCAAATAAATTTTCTTATGTTAATTCTATTATCCTAAGTTTAAATGATTATAGTCCATTCAGGAATTTGAAAATTATACTTTCTTTGTATTTTTCCATGTTTAAATGATTTATTTTTAACTTATTACTCTCATAAACTTTTGCTTGTTTACACTAATAATAGCTAACATTTACTGAGCATTCACTACACCACAGGTGCTATCATAAACCTGTTTACATAAAAGTGTTGTGATCCCACAGACTGTAGCCCATCAGGCTCCTCTGTCCATGGAATTCTCCAGGCAAAAATACTAGAGTGGGTAGCCATTCACTTCTCCAGGGGATCTTCCTGACCCAGGGATGGAACCTGGGTCTCCTGCACTACAGGTAGATTTTTTATACTATTTTAGCCACCAGGGAAGCCCTGTTTACATATGTGAATTTATTTAACCCTTACAACTACCTTCTAAGGATTAAATATTTGTAGTACCCCAATTTCACAGATGAGGAAACCCAGGCTTTGTGTAGTTAAGTAATTCAGGTAGTATCACACAAGTAGCACACCTGGCAATACCTGGGTATTAAGCAGCAGAGTCTGACTCTACAGCCTGTGCTTTTAACATTACATTATACTGATACTCAAGTTATTTCAATGACATTTTTAATATACGATTCTTCTCTTGATCATTGTTTTGTAATGCCTTCTTCACTGAAATTCTTTTCATAGAGTCTTAGACTATTTAGTTTGCTCTCCTGATTTCTCTTTTTATAGTAACAATACATGGTTTTAAAGACTATAGTTATAAAATGTATTTTTATGTTTGAAAGTTTTAGGATTTGTGTTAGTATAATTTTAAAAGGAATTTTTTTTTTTTGGCAAGCAGGATCTTAGATCTCTGACTAGGGATCAGACCCACGTCCCCTGCCTTGGGAGCTTGAAGTTTTAACCACTGGATCGCCAGGCAAGTCCCTGAAAGGAATAGAAAGTACCTGAGGAAAAATGCAATCTTAATACGGTATCTTTACCATACACTGGTGTCTTCCCGGGCAGGATAACAATAATGAGCTGCAGCCCTGAGTAGGTGTTCTTGAGATGCCGGAACATGGGCTCCACGCTGTCTGCCCCTTGCGCGTATTTGCAGAAGCAAGGCTGACCCTGGATGGGCATCCCTGCGTCCTTGGAAATCTTCCGCAGCTGGTCCGTGAAACCCCTGGAAGGAGAAATCACTAAAAATAAAGCTTTTGTCTAGTTATCAACATCTAAAAAGTAGTAATGGAAAGTTTGGGAAGGGAATGGAAAACAAAGCAAAGATTTGTGTGCTCCATATAGCAAGAGGTCACCAGACTAGTGATGTGAAAGGCCAGCAACTGGTCAGTAATCTATTTTGCAAACTAAGAACACTATTTTATGGCTATGTGACATTTTGTAGTTTACAAAGGATATCAGTAATAGAGTGTGCTGGTTAAGAGCTCAGCTCTAGAATTAGCATGACAGGTTCCAGTTCTAATTCTGTTACTTGCTAGCTATAGAATTTCAGGCACATTTTTTCAGTTTCTCTCATCTGTAAAATGACTACTTCCAATATAGGGTTGATGTGAAGATTAAATGAGATAATACACATTAAGCACTTAGTGCACTGCCCAAGACCTGGTGTAAAAGCTTGATAAATTTAAGCTATTATACATTTTCTAATTTGATCCTGACAAGATTCATAAGAAGGTGGTAGGGTAAGGTGTTATCACCATTTTACAGATCTGAAAATAGCTTCAGGGACATTAAGTATTAGATCAAAATCAAATGCTTAGATAAGTGGCAAGACCCAGAACTATGACCTAGTTCAGAATTTCTTTCTACAATAATACCTATTTGAAACTAGGATAGCAGGAAAGATTCTGTCCTCAGAAAAGATTTAGGAAAAAAAAAAAAGAAAACATTAAAAAAAAAAAAGAGGTAGACAGCACTTTAATAATTCTGCACTTAGCCTAGGATAAATAAGTAATAATGTTGAGGTTTAACAATCACTTTACTTGTTTTTAAAACAAATACATCCCTAAGTCAAGGATCTGAATGGTCTTTGCTCAAAAACTCTGATTCCCTCAGGACAGAGATGAAGTTTGTAGGAATTCCCTCCTCCTCCTTTTCCTTATTAGTATCTAATTCAAGAAAGTATGAAGTTGAATATCTTCACTTAGCCTGAACAAGAGCCGTAAGCCCAATGATTATGAGACTTCTATCAAGCCACGAATAACAAATGTAAAATGAAAAGAGTACCTCAAAGCTTGAAAAACAACTGGAGGTGATTTCTTTAGTCTCTGGAGGTCAAGAAAGATAATCGCAGCATTGTACTTAACTGTGCTCCAGACATTTTACTTGAAAGTCAGGGGATAACAAGTTTGGAGAAAGAATATACTACGTGAACCTCAAGACATACATTTAGAGATTTGGAGCTAATAAAAAGGAGGTGGCACTAGTGGTAACCTGCCTGCCAATGCAGGAGATGTAAGAGACGCAGGTTCGATCTCTGGGTTGGGAAGTTCCCCTGGAGTAAGGCATGGCAACCTACTCCAGTGTTCTTGCCTGGAGAATCCTGTGGACAGAGGAGCCTGACGAGCTATAGTCCATAGAGTCGCCAGGAGTTAGACATGGCTTAGCATGCACACATGCATGAACAGAATTAAATAGGAAAAAAAACTTTTTTCACATGAGGGAGGCAAAACAAATTCTGAATTGATCCTGGGGTAAACTGATCTCTATGTCACTCAAGAACTATTCATTACAGGCATATAAGGTCTGTTAGTGGACTTAGACAATAACAATTTTTCTTAGGATTAGATTCTAGAGAGGAGATAAGAACTTTACACAAATATTATAACTTTATTTTACACAGGCAGTGACAAGTACAAATGGAGAGGATACTGACAAACTACTAACTTTACTATTATGGATTATTTCCACATTGCAAATCACAGAAGATTGAGTATCATTTAGAGGAGTAGAGATAAAATAGAGGCATTTCAGTAAAGAGCGGCATGAGTGTAAATGGAAAAAAACACCAGAGAGTTTGAGGGCATACAGTGTTCAGTTTCTTTGTCCAAAATATATGAACATGGAGAAAGGATTTAAAGAGGCAAATGGAAAAACTTTAAAAATGTTATTCTTCGTTAATCAGAAGCCTAAAGTTTTAGAATGGAGCTCATCACAAGTGGAGTTGGTACTCTTTTCACGATAGCACAACTCCTCAAACAACAGTAACAGCAGAAGTCCTCAAGAGGGCCACAGCCCCAAAGATTGGTTTTCCAAAGGAGAGGAGACAGAGGAGAAAGGAAACCTAAGTGATAAAAAGAAACCAGGAAGGCAAGAATGGAGAGACTGTCAGTAAGGCAGTCAACTGTATCTAATGCTGCACAAATTTTGAAAAAATAATGGGTCAGAATCAGTTCAGTTGCTCAGTCGTGTCCGACTCTTTGCAGCCCCATGGACTGCAGCACACCAGGCTTCCCTGTCCATCATCAATTCCCGGAGACTACTCAAATTCATGTCCATCGAGTCGGTGATGCCATCTAACCATCTCATTCTCTGTCATCTCCTCCTCCTCCTGTCTTCAATCTTTCCCAGCATCAGGGTCTTTTCAAATGAGTCAGTTCTTCTAATTAGGTGGCCAAAGTATTGGAGTTTCAGCTTCAGCATCAGTCCTTCTAATGAATATTCAGGACTGATTTCCTTTAGGATGGACTGGTTGGATCTCCTTGCAGTCCAAGGGACTCTCAAGAGTCTTCTCCAACACCACAGTTCAAAAGTATCAATTCTTCGGTGCTCAGCTTTTTTCACAGTCCAACTCTCACACCCATACATGACTAATGGAAAAACCATAGCCTTGACTAGAAGGACCTTTGTGAGCAAAGTAATGTCTCTGCTTTTCAATATGCTGTCTAGGTTGGTCATAACTTTTTTTCCAAGGAGCAAGCATGTTTTAATTTCATGGCTGCAGTCACCATCTGCAGAGATTTCGGAGCCCCCAAAAATCAAGTCTCTCATTGTTTCCATTGTTTCCCCATCTATTTCCATGAAGTCATGGGACCAGATGCTATCTATGATCTTAGTTTTCCGAATGTTGAGTTTTAAGCCAACTTTTTCACTCCTCTCTTTCTCTTTCATCAAGAGGCTCTTTAGTTCTTTTTCCCTTTCTGCCATAAGGGTGGGGTCATCTGCATATCTGAGGTTATTGATATTTCTCCTGGCAATCTTGATTCTGGCTTGTGTTTCATTCATCTCAACATTTGGCATGATGTACTCTGCATAGACGTTAAATAAGCAGGGTGACAATATACAGCCTTGATGTACTCCTTTCCAGATTTGGAACCAGTATGTTGTTCTATGTCCAGTTCTAACTGTTGCTTCTTGACCTGCATACATATTTCTTAGGAGGCAGGTCAGGTGGTCTGGTATTCCCATCTCCTGAAGAGTTTTCCAGAGTTTGTTGTGGTCCACACAGTCAAAGTCTTTGGCATAGTCAATAAAGCAGAAATAGGTGTTTTCCGGAATTCTCTTGCTTTCTTTAATGATTCAGTGGATGTTAGCAGTTTGATCTCTGATTCCTCTGCCTTTTCTAAATCTGGCTTGAACATCTGGGAGTTCACGGTTCATGTACTATTGAAGCCTGGCATGGAGAATTTTGAGCATTACTTTGCTAGACTGTGAGATGAGTGCAGTTGTGTGGTAGTTTAAGCATTCTTTGGCATTGCCTTTCTTAGGGATTGGAATGAAAACTGACCTTTTCCAGTCCTGTGGCCACTGCTGAGTTTTCCAAATTTGCTGGCATATTGAGTGTAGCACTTTCACAGTATCATCTTTCAGGATTTGAAATAGCTCAACTGGAATTCCATCACCTCCACTAGCTTTGTTCGTAGTGATGCTTCTTAAAGCCCACTTGACTTCACATTCCAGGATGTATGGCTCTAGGTGAGTGATCACACCATCATGGTTATCTGGGTCATGAAGTTCTTTTTTGTATAGTTCTTCTGTGTATTCTTGCCACCTCTTCTTAATATCTTCTGCTTCTATTAAGTCCATACTATTTCTGTCCTTTATTGTGCCTATCTTTGCATTTTCCCTTGGTATCTCTAATTTTCTTGAAGAGATCTCTAGTCTTTCCCATTATATTGTTTTCCTCTATTTTTTCACACTGATCACTGAGGAAGGCTTTCTTATCTCTCCTTGCTATTCTTTGGAACTCTGCATTCAAATGGGTATATCTTTCCTTTTCTCCTCTGCCTTTAGCTTCCCTTCTTTTCTCAGCTATTGAGAATAGACCATTAGAACTGATAAGCACAAAGATACTTTTGTGCTTGAAATTGATTCCAGGAATCAATTTTAGTAGAGCACTAAAACTTCAAGGAAAGAGACTGAGTGGAAGCCTGGAATCCTGAGAGTGTCGAGGCAAAATGAAGACTTGTTTTAAACTTAAACAGAAGATTGATGAGGGAAAGAATCTGGAGAAGACGAAAAGTAGTGGAGATGGAGGCCAAATTTTGGAAAGTGAAAATGAGAAGTTAAATGACTGTTTTAAGGAACTCAATTGAGAAACAAGGATGTTATTTAATTCTCATTCAGTAAATAAGTACTATTATCTCTATTTTTAAAAGGTAAAAACAGAAGCATAATAAGATTAAATAAATTATTCATGGTAATAAAGTTAGGAAGTGGCAAACCTGGGAATTAAATCTAACCTATTTGCCATCAAAAGTCAATGGTACTTCTGCTATATCATATAAGCTAGTCTATTAGAATGCCTATAAGAATCAATCAGTGACTTGGATATGACCAAAAAATTCAGAATCTTCATCAAGGTACTGAGAAGAAACATTTTTAAAGGTTCATTGATTAAATATACTTCATATTGAGGCAATGTTGGTTAGATTATTAGCTGAATAATTTAAAACTGAAATACAAAATTTAAACACAAAATGGTCCCAAAGTGAAACTAATGACAAGCCTTACTTCAATATTTCTTCTCTACATTGCCTCTGTGTGGCAAAACAAGCTATAGCCCACATTTTGATTTCAACTCCTGTGTGGAACTGTTTCCCTCGCATGTCCCATACTCCGTGGCTTGGTGTTGCTACAGTCCGGTTCTACAGAGAAAGAGAAATAATAAGGCAAAAAAGAGCAAAACATTTACTATATAACTTATTTGAATGAGGTGAAAATAAGCATTTCAAATTGCTGGAATACGCTTTTTTAAATCAATATTTTATATTTTTATCACAAAAAAACAAAAGTTCCACTAATTTCAAGCAAAGATACTCATCTTGAAACAAAAAAACTGTTGGAATGTAAAATACTTTCTAAATTCCAGACTCAGCTAGGATGTCCTTCTCTCCAAACACAGAAACTGTATGTTTATAATTTAAACATGATATCAAGAGGTTTTACCCGGCCTCCATATTGGAGCATAGGTGCTGGAAGTACGCGTCCGGTTACATGAGCCATTTCATCTCGAACTTTAAATTGAAACTCTTGAACAAATGGATCTGTTTCATAATTTGCACTTCTTACCTAACAACAGAAAAGGTTTGTAGTTACTTTCAAAATTCCCCTAATTTCCCTTTAGAGCCCTCTAATTTTTTTCTTCACTGTGTCAATAATATTTTATAATAGGTCTAGATAATGGTACCCAAAACCCAAAATATAGAGCAGATTCTTTACCTGGGGACTACAGACCATAAGTGGACAGTAAGAGGTCTGTGAACTTCCTGTTCATTTGTAGAATATTTAATTGTATTAGGTTGGGTAATAAGAAATTTCAACTATTTATGACTCATGAAAATGGTAATTTTATATGGTTAAGCCTAATACATTTTGGGGAGGGTGGTCAAGAGATTGCAAGAGAAATACCTGACCTAAAAATGGTTAATGACTTCTAATTAGAGGATCTGGACATATACTATTAAAATTTTATGTAGAGCTTGATAGCAAATATCAATAATCCTAAGCTTTTTTCCCTAATTGATAACAAATTATATAAAATCTACTTGAATATTTTCCAATAAAACACAGCAGAAGATAAAATTTACTTAAAGAGATACACTTGAGACAGACAAGAAAGCCAAGATGAGATGCAGATTATAATTTTTACATAATATACCAATATATGCAAAGAATTTATTGTAATCTCAGAAGTGTAATTCATGCTTATAGTGTGCTATAATGTGTTTTTCAAAACATATTTTTTTAGTCTCAGGGTAAAGGTCAGATAAGGTTACAAAAAGGGCAATGTTCAAGTCTTTGAGTAAAAAATCTAGTAAAAACACTATGTAAATCTACATATATAACCCCACAATAAGCAGGAAAAGTTTTCTAAATTATGCGCTAATGATTTTTTCCTTCAAGCTTAAATGCCATTCATTTCTGTAAGATTATTAAGAATGACAACTATTTACCAAGACTTGCTTGATGATGTGCTTGGTGTGAAATGTTTTATGATTTTTACAATAACCTTAATTACAAATAAGTCTTTTATACTTTTTATTTTACAGAGGATAAAACTAAAGCTTAGTAAAGTGAAATGATTGGTCTAAACCATATAGCTAAGCAAGTGACATATAATCTGAAATCTGTACATTCTGATTCTAGAGTTCCTACTCTCAGTCACTGTTCTAGCCTACTGGATGCTATAATTATAAATATAGTAAGGGACGGAGGAGCCTGGTGGGTTGCCGTCTATGGGGTCGCAGAGAGTCGGACATGACTGAAGCAACTTAGCAGCAGCAGCAGCAACAGTAACCGTGAGTAAAGAAGTCAGACTGTGAACCTGGAGCTGTTAAGATTCCAAGCGCTAGCCTGGCAGGCTACAGCCCATGGGGTAGCAAAAAGTCAGACACAACTAACTTTCAAGATAAGATCCAGGTGCCTTTATTTTTCACTTCGCCCTAATTCTGTCAGTTTTATAATGTATTAATATCTCTTTTCTCCCCATTTAGAATAAGGAGAGCTTAGAGACTCCATAAGGCAGGAGCTGTCTTATACTTCTTTATTCATCCTATACAGCTACCAGTGTTGATACTGGGGCTAAGCAATCCTACTTTGTGTGTTTAGCTTCTCACTATTGCTAGTCATAAAACCTGGACTTTCGTTTCCTATTTTAGGTAGGAGGTGATCAAAGTTCAGTTCACTAAACTGAAACATTAGTTCTGAGATTATCTGTTCTGAATCTAACTAAAGAGCTTGGGGTTAAATTAGAAAGCTCTAACCTTCTTCATAGAATTCACTAAGATTTACCCCTAGACTACCGCTAGAATACTTCCATAATCTCTTTTAATTCTGACAGCCCATGAAATGATAATGAGCTGATATGGTAGCTATTCTTCTTTAGTAGCTCACCCTAATATGTTTTAAATTTCTATTTCTGGGGTAAGTACTAACCAATCTGCTAATTTCCTCTTGTCTATCTGGTGCAGATCTTGCTGTGGCTTTGATCATAGTGGAGGTTTGATTGTCCGTTAGCTTCTTGATACATCGTTGCCCTGCCACAATATTACAGACCTACAAATGGAAAAAAAGTTTTGTACTAGATATATATATCTTTCTTAAAATTGAGTGCAATTAAATGTGACATTTTAAATCTTAATTTAACTTAAAATTTAAAATCTACTCCATTAAGCCACTTATGTTTAATATCATGTCAAGTAGAAAAGCAGTAAATAATACTGCTTCACAGTATGATTATAATCAGGTAAAATGTACACTGGATGAAAAGGCTGAAAAGAAGTGTACCAAAATGTTAACAGCAGTTATGTTTAGAGGGGCAGGACTGTGGATGAATTTTTTCCCGTATTATTTCATAACTGAAAATTCAGAATAAATAAGGAAATTTAAAGACAGTTCAATTTAAAAATAAATGTGAGTATGAAGTAAGTTACAGGACATTAAAAATCTTAACAGAATGATGAATAAGAGGATATTAATAAGCAGCCTAAACACATTACTTCTAGTGGCAGATAGGTATGTTTCTGTTCCTGCCCCACTTGCAGACAGGGAAGGTGTGGGTACTTCAGCTGAAGAGTATACTTTTCTCTGAAATACTGTGCTACTGTTCTCTCCACAGTTTGGCCATTTTCTAACTGTAAAGGAAAGCTGGAAAAAAAAAAAATTACACATTAACAATTCATCCCATTAGGAACAAGCAAAACACCCAATCTACCAACTAGAGTAAGCTGCCTCACATCATCTCTGTTCTGACAAACACCAGCTTTTCTTACGTTTGATGACTGGCAGGCCTTCTTGTTACATTACAAACACGGTATTTCCGTCTCATTGTTCCACAATGAGTCACTTCAACCTTCAGACCTGTTCCCAACAAGAAAAACTGAGGTTACAGAACTGTCACAAGTGACATATTCATAACTCTAAAGCCTGTTCACCACTATAAGAACTCAAAATTCTAAACAGACAGAAAATCTGTGAAATAGGCGATATGATTAACAAAGGATTATATATATATATAACACATAGTTAATAATGGGTACAATCATGATAGACCTAACTCCAAACCATTTCCCTATTCTATCAAGCTATTAAAAAATAGCATAAAATTTGCAAAGCCTTTAGATCAAGGGATAAAGTTCTTCATTAATTTTATAAAAAAGCTCTGCTTATATTGCAGGTTTATATGCTGGGAGAGGGAAGCAGCAATGGAAAGGAGTTACCATAACTCTCAAAACATTCTGTAACCTTCAAAGTATGTGATATCTCAACTCCCCAGGCATCACATACTGACTGAAGATCATAATTTCATAAAGCTCATGAAGAAAGTCCTTCACAGATTTTTAAACAAGGAAGAAAAAAAAAAAAAAATCCCAGGCCCTTTTAACAGAAGTGGAGTGACAACTCTGTTAAAGGATAATATAGTGACACAGTTCTTTCACTACTGACCATTAGAAATCAGGGCAAAATAGCGAATGCAACCAAACTAATTCCTGCAGCAAGTAATCCAGACGTTCTCATGGAATCAATGACCTCTTTGGGAATCTGACAAAAGCAATAAATTCTCAAAAAAATGCAACATACACTTAATGCAGCATATGAATTTAGATGTTAGTGGATCCATGAGTCTGTCTGTGGACCCTAGGGGTTTGAGGATCCCAGGTCTGCTTTAGAAGGTGAAGCTGTGGGCTTTTAAACCATTGGCTGAAATTCTCTGGGATGAATTTTCCTAAGCAATGGTGTCCAAAAGGATTTTCTGAGATGATATGATTTCTACACCTGTACTAAAATCACTACTAATGTTCCTGAGCACAAGAAATGTAGCTACTGTGACTGAAATTTTTTTTTTCTTTTGTACCTATGTATCCCATAGTGCAGATGTTCTCAACCTGAGGTGACTCTGACCTCCAGGGGAGATTTGGTAATGTCTGGAGACATTTTTGGGGGCTTCCCTGATTGTTAAAACTGGGGGTGCTATTGGCATCTGGTGGATGCTAGATTTAGGAATGGGTGGACCCAGGGATGCTGCTAAATTATATTGCAACGCACAGAACAGCACTACCTCCCATCCCCGACTGCAACAAAGAATTATCCAGCCCAAAATATCAATTGTGCCAAGGTTGAGAAACCCTGCTACAGTATAACTTATTTTCCTATCTACTAACTGCAGAACCAAACACAAAGTTCAATCACAGTAATATTTTCTTATGACATATCAGCACAAATTAAGATGTTAAATGGACACAGTGCCACTACACCAGACTGGTATGAGGTTTTTTGAGAAGTACTCTTAACTGAGTCAGTGAGAAATAGTTTTTGTTAGTAACTATCTTTATAAAACTAAACTTTCACGTCAATTAGAGCATTTATTATGCTTCTATATTATAAATGAAAATAGAAAATATTACCAAGAGAAGATCTTTCAAGAAGGAAATACCAACTATATGAAGTAAACAAGATGTAAAAATACTGTTTGGGGGAAAACATGATGGAAAAATTTAAAACAAATTTCCATTATCTATACCACTTAGCAATTTGTTTTCAAATCTCCCCTTTGAATTAAAAAAAAAATTATCAGTAAGGTTCTACAAGCCTAGTAAATAAGTTTTTATCAAAAATAAAACCGACACTCGTACATACGTATGGTACTTTTACCATAAACTTCCTCCAGTATTTCTGCTATTTAACTATGATGAATTATTGTACAAAGAAACCACCCTAAAGTAATTATTAATTATTTAGGAAAAAGTTCAACTGGAATGAAATGAGTATTGTACTAGGAAGTGTATTCATTATACCATAGTTTATACCATTATTAAACAGTTTTCATCAAATTTCTCATGCTGACTAAAAATTAAACTCAAATATATAGTTTAAAACATGTAACTTTGATTCTGTGTTACTGAGATAGGAATACATGATGTACTTTAAAGAGCTCTCTCTTTTTTAAAAGCCTTCTTGGCTTTGAATGGAGGAAAAAATCATCAGTTTGTCAATTAGATCTAACTCATACTTTTCTACCCCAAATCTACAGTCATAGGTGCCTAAGGGTGAGATTCAAATTCAGGGGTTAGCAAAGAATTGAAATTTTTTAAAAAAATGGACTAGATAATTCTCTGCCCAGGTCCCTCCCCAAACCCTCCATCCAACCGAAAAATGTTTTTGGCTTTAATAAATCAAATATTGAACCTATAAACTTGGCTTTACCTTCACTATAACATCAACTTTATAATGCTTTCTAGTCATTTTTTCAGTCATTTCTTTGGCCCCCTGAGCAGTTGAAGTTAAGATCGAGTCCATGCTCTTCGGGCAGCAGTTGAATCCTTGTTCTGTACATCTTGTATTTTCTGTGATAGAGTGGTGATATGAGTTGATTGCATAGTTACCGCAAAATAATGTAAGTGACTTCATGATATCAGAGGTGGTAACTAAGCAGCAACTCCACTGGAAACCATGGCATTTAGATGATCACATATTAATGGTGGGTAATGCACTACCTTCCAACAAAGCTGACTGTGCAGTTAATACAGATTATGACAGGACAATGGTATGGCTGCAATACAAGAATATATAACACTTTCTTATTCTGACAAAAGTCTTGAGATAAATAGATGCTCATCTTCAAAGCAGGAGGGAAATTCCTTTAAATGTTTTACTACAATGACTATTTCTCTCTCTTGGTTACTGAATGGCACAGAATAAATGATTACCGGAGCTAGCAGGATGTATTCAACTATACTAACTGATTTGGGGGACTGAAAGATGTTCAGAAAACAAACTTCAAATTACCTGCAACAAATAGGTAAAACCTTAAAATTAAACAACATAATTATTTCTGACTATTTAAGATGTAACACTTATTACAAACAGAATTAGTATTCATTCTAATTAGAGAATATCGAATTTCTCTTTGTGCCTAAATAATAAAGAACTAAATACAGTGGAGTCACATCTTACATGAGGACTAAGTTCCAAAGTGAGGAACAAGGCAAGAATCTTACATAATCAAAATTATTCTTGAAAAATCCCTTAAACTGCTGATAAAGTACACTGATTAAATTAAATTGCTGCTAAACCCATTATATATGGGTTTGCACATAAAACTGTATATTTACATAGAAAGCTACAATTATATAAAGAATAAATGTATACAAAATATAAATTTTAGACTATAACTGAAATTAATTTTTAATTTTTCCCTTTGGAAGACCATGTAGAAATGAATTTACATTAGTAAAATATATATATGATGTAAGACCTCTGTATAAATTTTAGCCACTAACTATAAAGCAGACAAGATCAACGGTCAACTAATGTACATGAAGTTACTAAGTTTCAGCTCTAGAACAACACATGAAACAGGCTAGCCCCACATCTATAAATTTACAAAGAAATAAAATATTCTGCTATCATTTCAGAAAAATAAAGAAGTCACTATATTAAAATATGTTCAAAGAATGGCTCCAGTCCCGAAGTGTCAATGTTTTGGGAATAAATTTCCTATTTTAGACAGTATCATAGGAGCATTTTTCTATGAGAATACCTCTTTATGCCTTCAGCTAGTAAGGGAAAGTATCAACAAAAAATTAGCTAGTATTAATTCCATTACTTGGTATTTCTTTCATTGAAACACTACCTAAGATGTTATGACAATGAATTTAATGCAGCATTTTAAAATTAATCCATATTTTTACTGGTGATTTTACATGAACAGATTTAAATCTTAAAACAATTTCCATGAAAGTTTACTATATTCATGCATTTTACAGTTAAGTTGTTCCAAATGCTAATGAACTCACCTTTTATCTCTTTGGTGAATTTTACCCTATGAGAATCAGTCAGAGGTCTTGGTTGCTCATCAATATTATGTATATCAAGAACTTCACACATGAACTGAATTACAGGTTGTGCTTTGTAGAAGGCAGTGGCAGAAACTAAGAAGAAAAACACAAAGGGTACAAATTAATGTTTCCTTAAAAAAACTCAATCTAAGGCTCCATGATAACTAATTATAGAGTTAAAATTACCCTCTTACATATACCTATATATCAATACATATAAAAAAATTTCCAAAATTAAGCAGTTTCAACTTGACCTGTTTGACTACAAGACAAGCACAACAACAGAAAAACCTAATATTACAGTTTTTATAATCTTTTTCATTATGGGTAACTGAATCTTTCCATTCCCTAATACATGTACAGAGCAGTGTTCTGGCTATGAGACAAGGCCTATAAAGGGACAAAGAAGGCCAGAATGCCTCAGAAGACAAGGTTAGGTATTATTTCTTAAACATAGCCTTTCGTGCCACCCCAGATTGCTTATCTGTTCTAAGGCGAGCTTTCCCTGTCTTGCACAGATTTGAGAAGACAATGGTATTAAATGTTACTAGTGCTAATCCAAGCTACAGGTAGTAACAACATCTGCCCAATGTTATCTAGCTACAATAAGCAGTCTTCGAGGAGCCAACTAGTATGACTTCTTAATCCTGGATTTTGGAACTGGAAGAGAGCTTCACCAATAGTTAGCAGATCACCATCATTCATTTCTTAAATACTTACGGGCTGCTATTATGTGCTAAAAGATACTGGGGGTACAGTGAAAAGTAAAACTAGAACAGACAGTAGGCTGAAAAGTGAAAAGTGCTAGTCGCTCAGTCGTTTCTGACTCCTTGAGATCCCATGGACTGTAGCCCATCAGGCTCCTCTGTCCATGGAATTCTCCAGGCAAGAATACTGGAGTAGGTTGCCATTCCCTTCTCCAAGGGATCTCCCCAATCCAGGGATCGAACCCAGGTCTCCTGCATTGTAGGAAGATTCTTTACCACCCGGGTCAACATGCTATCATATTATTTCCCTACCTAAAAAACATGTCCACAGTGGTGCCCTTTCTCTTATTCTCCTTGGTTTAGGTTTAAGTGTCTTTCATAAAATGTCCCTCATCCCTGGAAGGATATTTAATAAGACTTTAAGTAGTTAGATGGTGAGACTATTGCGGATATTTTTTATTTTTTTTAAACCTTTATTTTTTAATAGTGAGCACATATTACATTTTCATTTCAATATATATTGAATATATATTATTATTTCAATATATATGTATATATATACATATATATAAACAATATATATGTTATTTCAATAATATATGAATGAAGTCTCAGCACAAAAAATTTAAATAACATAAACAGTAAAGACATCTGGTCTCCAAGTATCTTTTAAGAAGTAACCATTATTTGTAGCTAATACCTAACTACTACATGTACTAATTATGGACATGGACCTACTACATGTCCCTAACAATAGATAGCTCTGTTGGTTTTGTACTTCCATATCTTGTTCTTTTAATATACACTTAGAGATAAAAATGGATATATAAATCTTAAAAACATGAGATCAGATAATAAATGTTTTATGACTTGCTTTATTGTTTTATTATTATTTTAAAACTAACAATGTCTTAGAGAACTTTCCATGTCAATAATTTCTTTTTAATGGCTTCATATTATTCTGTAGTTTGGGTGCATGGTAATTAAGTGAATATATATCTCATTCCTTTCTTAATGAAAAAGAACACAAATGATAAAAAATTAGAAACACTATTTTGGGCTTTGATTTCTTTTTCTCATTATGTTTCTTGCAGATAGATCTTATACGTACTAATAAGGAATTATATCATTCTTTTTCACATTGCAGGATATCTCACTACCTGGATCTACTACATGTCCCTAGTGATGGATAGTTATGTTGGTTTTGTATTTCCACCCAAATAAGCTTTAGAAATACCTTTATAATTTCAAGCTAACTAAAAAAAGAGAGACTGATAAGACTGTATCAGCATTCTGGGTATCTTATTTAAATCTTATACATTAAAAAACTGTATACCTACATTCTTCTATTAAAAATGTGAGAATACTGTTGTACATTAAAATGAGACTGGCAGGAAATATATCAAATAAACATATACTGCTTCTGTGTTAAATAAAAAAAATTAAATGGATAAAGGAAAATAAATATATGGTCATTGACATGCTTATTTTGTCTTTCCTTTAATTCTACAGGTAAACTTTCTTCACTGGATTATTATAATACTAGCACTCACAATTAATTCGTCTTATCTCACAGAGCTGAAACTACTAAACAAATATTATCCTGTTTAATATTCTATTAATTTTCCTTAGTGTTTATAATTTTAATCATTTTACTATTTACCATCTTCCCTACAGCAATGTAGGCATTTGAGATGAAGGAAAGCTCTTACACAAGATGGGATAAAATCAGTGAATACAGCTGAATTAGGCATGGGTTTCAAAGAGCAAGGATCTGTCTCTCTATCCCTAACATTTTATAAACCTACATATACATGCATTTTTCCCTTCATCCCCTTTCACAAATCAACTCAGTTTAACTGAACAAGTAATATTTACATTTAATATTTTTAAAACCTATTAACAAAATATATGACATTAAAACACTAAGGGGAATAAATGTACAATCATTTCTATAGACAACTGCTCTGAAAAAAGCATCAGATAAAATTCAGCACCATAACTAAAATTTTCACAGTACCAAGACTAGAAAGGAGCTTCCTTAATTTGATAAAAGTTATTCATCAAAATCTATGGTAAATTCAACCTAAGTTAATAGAAAGTGCTAGCTGGCATAGGAATCCAAGTTAAGAGAAATAAAAGATAAAAGGATTGGAAAGGAAGAAACAAAATTATTATTCTTCACAGTACGAATGTTGAGAGAGAAAACCCTCTAATCCATAGATAAATTATAGAATAAGAGAGTTCAGTAAGGCTACTAGATTTAAGGTCAACAGATACAAATAAATTATACTCTTATATACTAGCAACCAACTTAAAATGTAATTTAAAAAAAGATACCATTAAAAAAAAAGATACCACTTAACATCACAACAAAAAGTGTAAGATACTTGGGATAAAATCTAAACAAAAGATGTAAAGACTCACTGAAATAATAGGTATCTTTACTACTATAGAAGATCTAAATATTAATAAATGGAGCAGCATACCTTAGTGGTAGAAATTATTTATAAATTAATCTGTTAATTCAAAGCAATTTCAATCAAATACCAATAAGATATAATCCTCTTGACCTCTGGAAATTAAGAAGCTGATACTAAAATTAAGATGAAAGAGAAATGAAACCAGAACAGCTAAGAGAGTTTCTAAGAATAAGGTCTGCCCTAACATTCATCAAGATTTGTTATAATCCTATTCAAGTCAAGAGACTGTGGGGACAAACACAGAGACCAGCAGAGTATCCTTCAAAGTCTAAATTATACAGCATAGGAAATAAATTCCTATTTAGAGAACTGAACATGAAAAGAAAAATAGACATTTAAAGGAAAAGATAGAACATCCTTATGATCTTGAAAGCAGGAAAGAATTTCTTAAGATACAAAAACGATTAAAAACATGGTACCATAAACAAAGCTAAAAAACAACAGGCAAATGGATATGTATAATACACACAACAAATGATTACTATCCAGAATATGTAATGAGTACCTATAAATCAAGCTTAAAACAGTACAGTGCCAAAAGAGACATGGCTAGGTATTTCACAGAAGAGAAAACCGAAATGTCAAAAAACAAATTTTTACTATTTTATTTGTAATAAAGGAAATACATATAAAAACTCTATTGAGCTATCATTTTATACCAATCAAAATGGGCCAAAAACATTACAATGGACAATACAAGCTGACAATAAGCCAAAGGAAGAATGAAGAATGAAAATTCTCATACAGTATGTATGAATATAAACTGATATAGTCAGGAGCAAATGGTAATTTGTAGTAAGTTTGAAGATGAGCATAATTTCCAACTCAACAATTCCACTCTACTAGAATATATGCTCTACAAAAATCCTGTATCTGTGGAGGGCAACATGAATAAGAATGCTCACTGTAGTACAGTTTATAATGATAAAAAGAATGGACACAACCTAAATAACCATCAGTCAGATGGATACATTTGTACCACATTCATATAAACAAAATAAATGAGCAGGTGCTGGAATGCAGATAAATAAAATTGAGAAATAAAAAACTTGAGGAATTTGTACAAAATGAGATATTACCAACTACTTAGATTGCTAGTATCTATATATGTACAGGTGATACACAACTTTGGCAAAAATCATTCTTATTAAGGTTTTGTGATACTTTATAACTCACTTATTGATAATTGATAAAAAATTGTTTCACTGTTGGAAATGTATCCTTTAAAAAAAATTTTTTTTTAATTTATTTGGCTGCTCCAGGTCTTAGTCGTGGCATGCAGGTTCTTTTTTTTTTTTTTGCTGTTGCAACATGTGGGATGCAGCTCTCTGAGCAGGGATTGAGCCCATGCCCCCTGCATTGGGAGCTTAGAGTCTTAGAAACTGGACCACCAGGAAAGTCCCTATCCTTATTTTTAAAATTAGGTTTATTTTCTTCTTTTCATGGGTAGCAGCATTAGAATAACAACAACAAAAAAATAAGCTTGGAAATGAAACAGATTTTAATTCTATATCCAGACTAATTATCATTTTTCAGAATTTCCACTCATTTTTATGGAAAATTAGCAAAACACCCATTACTTACAGCATTAGTGTGAAGATTCAGTGTAAGATACCTACTTGTGAACGGAACATGGCAGAAACTCATCAGAAGTCTTTTTCTCATTTTTTGAAGAATTGTCTACTCATGTCTTTTGCTCTCTGATTTACTGAGCTTTTAATTCTAGGCAAAATCATTCTGTCAATGTACACTAACTCCTTGAAGAAGCTGAATGGAAGAATGTTCTATGAAGAAGTGATTAGGATTCTTTAGTTTGTACTTTACTGTGTCAAAACTGAAATTTTCTGTTAGGATGCAGCTAAAATACAGATGTGAAAAAATAAAAAATATTTACCATATTTAAGGTAATAAGGACTACATGTTCCAAATTAGTCCAAGTCCAAATGAAGAGTATAAAATAAAGCAGTAAATAATGTTGGATCCACGTAAAAACTTAACTACAATTATACTTCAACCTCCTAAGAGATTATGTGCCTCAATTTTATACATTTACTTTCATGGCTCTGAAAGTATAAGAACAGCAATTAAGATCACTTATTATACAATGCCTTTTTATGGTAATAGTGAGCAATTTAGAGGCCATGTTAGACATCTTGCATGCCTATCATTAACTAGCAAAGTATTACTGACAATAGTACTCAGGAGATATTGATAAATCAAAGGGTTGGGTTTTTCTGTTTTTAATAAAAAATATATTTACTAAAGGGTCACTAAAAGGTCACTAAATTATAAAGTGAATACAAATATTCACATAACCAACACTCAGATCAAGAACTAAATATTGGTAGTATTCTCGAAACCGCTTCCCTATCCCATTCCCAACCTTAACTTACACTTCAACCCTCAAATCCTGGTTCTTATGGTAGTCACTTTGTTTTCTTTTCAGAATTACAACATAGGTACAGATCACTAAGGACAATTTATTTTTTCCAGTTCTTCAATTTTATCTAACTGGAAACATAAAACATATAATCTTTTTGAGACTTGCTAAACATGTTTCTAACTCATTTAAACTAATAACTATTTTCTTCATTTCCATTGCTTTGCCTAACACTCCACTGAAGAAATACAGTTTATCCACTTTAATGTTGGTGGACAGTGGATAGAACTTTGTGCTTTCACTGCCAGGGGCCCAAGTTCAACCCCTGGCCAGGCAACTAAGATCCCACAAGGTGTCCTACGGCAAAAACCAAACAAACAAAAGTCTGATTATTAATGGTGGTGGACTCTTTATGCTGGCACTTTCATTTGGTTATTAGAATAATGTTATGAATATCTTATAGATGGCCTTTTTGATATACATACACATGTATATTTCTCTAATAGAAAAGGTGGTATCTCAGTAGAACTGTTGAGTCTAAAGAAAGCTGAGCGTTGAAGAATTGATGCTTTTGAACTGCAGTGTTAAAGACTATTCAGAGTCCCTCATACTGCAAGGAGATCAAACCTGCCAATCCTCAAGGAAATCAGTTCTGAATAGTCACTGACTGATGCTGAAGCTGAAGCTCCAATCCTTTGGCCACCTTATGCGAAGAACTGACTTATTAGAAAAGACCCTGACTGGGAAAGATTGAAGGCAGGAGGAGAAGGGGAGACAGAGGATGAGATGGTTGGATGGCATCACTGAATCAATGGACATGAGTCCACTGATTTGAGCAAGCTCCGCGAGTTGGTGATGGACAGAGAAGCCTGGTGTGCTGCAGTCCAAGGGGATGAACGACTGAACTGAACTAAGGATGTGTATCTCCAACTTTCCTGGATAATGCCAAAATCTTCCAAAGTGGTCTTAACAACTAACTCTCTCACAAGCAGAGTTTAAGAGTTTAATGTTAGCCTTTCTGGGGATGTGACGTCTCATTAAAAAAAAACTATTTGAGGTATAACTTACATACAATAAAATGCATTTTAACTGTATAGCTCAATGATTTTGACAAACGTATACCTCAATGCTATTTGTTGTTCTTGTTCAGTTGTTCAGTCGTGTCCAACTCTTTCCGACCCCATGGACTGCAGCATGCCAGGACTCCCTGTCCTTAACCATCTCTTGGAGCTTGCTCAAACTCATGTCCATTGAGTCAGTGATGCCATCCAACCATCTCATCCTCTATGCTATTATCACTCCAATTAAGACAAAATATGTCATCACCCCCGAAAGTATTTTCCTGCCCCTCTTTAATCAGCTTCCATCACATCTGCTTCAGGCAACCACTGATCTGATTCCTTTCATAATAAATTTGTTTCAGAATTTCACATAAATGGAATTATATGGTATACAACATTTTGTTTGGCTTTTTTGCACATCTTACTTGAGATTCATCCATACCATTTTATAAATTAGTTTTTTTAAATTGCTGGATAGTATTTCATTGTGTAAATAAATCACAATTTGTTTCTCAGTTTACTTGTTGCTGGGCATTTGGGTTGTTTCCAGATCCTAGTTATTATGAACATGTACAAACCTTTGTATGGACCTATTTTTTTTTTTTCATTTCTCTTGGGAAAAGACCTAAGAATAGTTAGGACATATGACAAGAAAATATTTAAATTTTTAAAAATATGCCAAAATATTTTTCAAAGTGGTTGTACTGTTTTATACTCCTACCGTTTCTAATTGTTCCACATTCTTGCCAACACTTAGCATTGCTGGGTTTTTTACTTTAGCAAGTCTAGCAAGAGTGAAGTGATATCTCATTGTGGTTTTTATCTGCATTTTCCTGATGAGCAATGATGTTTAATATCTTCTCAGGTGCTATTGACCATTCCCATAATCTTTTGTGTAGTGTATTTTTTTGACCATTGTTAAAAATAGTTTGAGTTATGTAAGCTTTTCATATATTCTAGACACAAATCTTTTGTTCAGGATATATTATGCAAATATTTGAAACTTTTTCAAATTTCAGTAGCTTGCCTTTTCATCTTCTTAACAGTGTTCTTAAGAGATGGTTTTCACTTAGATTAGGTTTCCAACATACAAAGAAATCTTTGCTTACTCCAAGGGCATGAATATTTTTCCTCTTTTCTTAGAAGTTTCTCAGTTTTAATGTTTATTTTTTGTACAAATACCCAACTGTTCTGGTATCATTGAGAAGACTATTCTTTCCCCATTGAATTTGGCCCCTCTGTCAAATATCAATCAACCACATAGATGTTTATAGCTATTCTAATTATTTTTTAGCTTTTTGGCTAAGATCAAGTGTAGTATCTGTAGCCATTTCGTAACTTGATTTATATGTCCATCTTTAAAACCTCAGTATCACAGTTTTCCTTACTGTAGCTTTATAGCATGTCTTGAAATCAGGGATTATAAATCCTCCAACTCTGATCTTCTTCAAAATGGTTTTAACTGTTCTAGATTCTCTGCATTTTCAAGTAAATCTTAAAATCAGCTTGTCAATTTATTTTTTTTTTTTTTAAGTGAGATTTTTGGTGAGATTCTGGGACTGTGTTGAGTCTACAGATCAATTTGGGAATGATGAGCATCCTAACTATTTCAGTCTTCTGCGGCAAGAACATGGTCTGCGTGTCTGACTCTTTGTGATCTCATGAACTGCAAGCTGCCAAGTTCCTCTGTTCATGGGATTTTTCAGGCAAGAATACTAGAGTGGGTTGCCATGCCCTTCTCCAGGGGATCTTCCTATCCCAGGGATCAAACCTGAGCCTCCTGCACCGTAGGCAGATTCTTTATCATCTGAGCCACCAGGGACATGGTATCTCTGTTTATTTATCTTTCTTATTTTTCTCAGGAAAGTTTTATAGGCTTTCAGTGTAGAGGGTTTGTGTACACATCTCTTTTAAAATCTATCTAGTGCTCGCTTTGGTACTACCTGTACTAAAATTGGAATGATAGAGAGATTAGCATGATCCCTGTGCAAAAGATGAAAAAAAATCTATTCCTAAATATTTCAAAAATATTATTCTGAATAGTACATGTGTTTTTCATTTTCCCAACTGCTGAATGCCGGTATTATTTATTATACTGCTAGTATTATTATGCAACTAGTGTCTTGTGATCTGGCAAAATGCATCTATTAATTCTAGTAGGATTTTTTGGGGGGAGTAGATTTCTTCAGATTTTTTTATGTAGACAATTATGTCTTTTGCAAACAGCGATAGTTGTATTACTTCCTTTACAATATTACACTTTCACTTTTCTTGGACCACCAGCACAATGTTAGATAGAAGTAGTGAGAGAAAGCATCCTCCTCTTAATCTTATGGCAAAGTCGTTCACTCTTTGATACTGAGTATGATGATGCCTGTGTGCTTTTCTAGATTCTTTGATCAGGTTGGAGAAGTTTCCTTTTACTGCTACTGTGTTACAAATTTTTATCATGATAACATTAAAATGTGTCAAATGATTCTTCTGTCTGTTGAGAAGATTACATTTTTTTGGTCAGGTGTCAGATTCAGAGGAATACGAGCCTCATAAAATTGAGTGGAAACGCCTTTTTTCTTCTGTTTTCTGAAATAATCTGTGTAAGACTGGTATCATTTTTTCTTAAATGTCAGATAAATTTCAGCAACGAAATCAACTGGGACTGGAGTTTTGTTAGAAAGGATTATGAATTCAATTTCTTAACAGATACCAGACTACTCCAGTTTTCTTTGAGCTAACTTTTTAACATTGTGCGTAAGTTATCAAATTAATTAGTATATAACTGTTCCCTTATCAACCTTTCACTTCTGAAAGATCTTTAATGATAAACCCTTCTTTAATTTTTGACACTAATAATCTGTTTGGTTATTTCTTTTCTTTTTTTTTGATTAGCCTTCCTAGGAGTTTAAAATTTTTAACTTTTTTAAAGGAATCAACTTTTGGTTTCATTCATCTTCTATACTGTTTGTTTTCTATTTAATTAACTTTTGCTCAAGTTTTATTATTTCTTACTTTCTATTTAATTTTTTCTTCTATTTGAAGATAGAAATATCATGTGGTAGTCTGCCTCCAACATGATCCCTACTAAGTCTTTCCTCATGGGATTTTGCACCTTTGTGTAAGTCTCTCCTACACTGAATATAACTGGTTTATGTAACTAATAAGACATTACAAAACTGGCAGAATATAGCTTTCAATACTAGGCCTTAATGTCATTACAGCATCTGCCTTGCTCTCTCATGGACTGCTTGCTCCAAAGAAGCCAGCCACAATATCACGAGGACACTTAACCAACCCTGCCTGTTGAGAGGTCCAGGTGGCAAGAAACTAGGTCTCTAGCCCAAACTTACCAACTGAGTTTTACAGATAATAAAACAAGACTTACTCATCCCTTTAAACATTCAAGTATCTACTATATAAGGGACTCCTTTGTGGGTTAGAATTTAAAGATAACCAGACAAAGCCTCTCCATTTTAACAATAGATTCTGGTCAAGCAACTCAGTTCATTCCTTCCCCAAACTCCACTAAAACTCTGGTAAGGAATTAAGGAGAAAAAAAAAAAAAAAAAAGCATAACTCTAGAAGGAAGGGAGGATCGAAAATAGAAAATGTACCATTTTCGAAGATGGAAAACAAGTAGATAAGCTGTAACTGACACAGCAGATGGGATTCTCAAAAGGTGTGAGAAACGGTAGCATCAGGTGCCTCTGAAACTGGTGATAGAAGAACAGAGGCGGTGCAGAAAAATAAAGAGAGAAGCTGTTTAAGAAGCAGGTAAAGTCCTAGATGCCTGTCTAGCTCCATTCACATTGTGGAACAACTGCCTCATCTTTATCCTGGCATAATCTGTAAGTGTATTCTCTGGAAAAAGTAAAAGACTTTTTGGAGGGAAGATGTCAGGCACAGCTGAGGGCACAAGACTGTACCCAAAACAAATAATTAAGTGACCATAAATACTAATTCCTGAATGCAGACACTCCCCAAGCCAAAATCCCCAACTTGGCTTCCAGAATGCATATAACAAGACTATTACCCTTCAGGCAGGAGTCTGAAGTCTGGGTAATTGACTAGCTAAGAGGAAAGACCTAACTAAGGTCACTAACATTATAGGTTCCCTAGGATCAGCCCAATTAAACCACTCTATGATAAAGCTCAAAGTCAACTAGTCCCACTAATGAATTCAAAGCATCGAGTCAATGTTTTAGATTCCCACTGCATCATGAATAAATAATCAAGGACACCACATACTTGAAGGAAGCTTCTGAAATGGAGGACAGTGATCAAAACAAACAAACAAAACAGAATTTGGAGGAACAAGAAGCATGCGCAAGAAAAAGAAAACTCAACAGACTGGTTCCAAATAGGAAAAGGAGTACGTCAAGGCTGTATATTGTCACCCTGCTTATTTAACTTTTATGCAGTGTACATCATGAGAAACGCTGGACTGGAAGAAACACAAGCTGGAATCAAGATTGCCGGGAGAAATATCAATAACCTCAGATATGCAGATGACACCACTCTTATGGCAGAAAGTGAAGAGGAACTAAAAAGCCTCTTGATGAAAGTGAAAGAGGAGAGTGGAAAAAGTTGGCTTAAAGCTCAACATTCAGAAAACGAAGATCATGGCATCTGGCCCCATTGCTTCATGGGAAATAGATGGGAAACAGTGGAAACAGTGTCAGACTTTATTTTGTGGGACTCCAAAATCACTGCAGATGGTGACTGCAGCCATGAAATTAAAAGACGCTTACTCCTTGGAAGAAAAGTTATGACCAACCTAGATAATATATTCAAAAGCAGAGACATTACTTTGCCGACTAAGGTCCGTCTAGTCAAGGTTATGGTTTTTCCAGTAGTCATGTATGGATGTGAGAGTTGGACTGTGAAGAAGGCTGAGTGCCGAAGAATTGATGTTTTTGAATTGTGGTATTGGAGAAGACTCTTGAGAATCCCTTGGACTGCAAGGAGATCCAACCAGTCCATTCTGAAGATCAAACCCTGGGATTTCTTTGGAAGGAATTATGCTAAAGCTGAAACTCCAGTACTTTGGCCACCTCATGCGAAGAGTTGACTCACTGGAAAAGACTGATGCTGGGCGAGATTGAGGGCAGGAGGAGAAGGGGACGACAGAGGATGAGATGGCTGGATGGCATCAGTGACTCGATGGACATGAATCTGAGTGAACTCCGGGAGATGGTGATGGACAGGGAGGCCTGGCGTGCTGCGATTCATGGGGTTGCAAAGAGTCGGACACGACTGAGTGACTGAACTGAACTGAAGGTAAATTATCTTCAGTGAGCACAGAGAAGATAAGATACTACCATATGTGAAACAAGAATAGTATGCTATTATAAAATAACATTCAAGAAATAAAAAATGATTAGAAATTAAAAGCATAATAGCAAAAATGAAAAAGTGAAGAGGTTTAGAGGATAAAGGTAAGTAAATTTTCGAGAAAGCAAAGTAATATAAGGGAAACAAAACTTCACCAAAGCTATTTAAAAAGTTGGAACATCACTGATAAATTTATGAAGGAAAAATTATTTCCAACACAGAAACCCAGCTAAACTTTCATTTAGGTTTGTTGATACATTTTCCAATGTGTAAGACATCAAAATTTTTGCTTCTTGTGTACCCTTTTCTCCTGAAACTTCTAAATATTAAAAAATGAGGGGTAGGGAGAGAAATGGATACAGAGAATGATGTTTGATCCCAAGACGACAGCTGTGCATCAAATATGAAGAACATATTCAATTAGCCTGAAGCAGTGTAAATCAAGAAACAGATTTGTTGGAAACTGTCACTGAAATTCCTGCTGGAAAATACTTTTTCTAATGTGAGGTTAGACTAAATAAAGCCTGATACAGGTATCTTTACTTGGCTGAGTTTGATCAGTGTTGATAAACCTGCTGCTTGCCTGTTTCACCCTAAAGAAAGGTTCTGCTTTGTTCTGCTTCTGAGGACTAATTTGAATACTATAAAAATCAAATTGTTGACTTTCACTTTCATTGAGGGATCGTATACCTGAACTTAAGGCAATCATATGAAGCAAGTGACACTAATATTGTGATTAATAAATTATTTATTGGAAATCTGTTTTCCTTGCAAGAAAGCATATTCAGTGTGAACTTCTGACTCAAGCAGAATAAATAATTATCAAATTCTGCTTATATATTCTGACCATTTTCTTCTAGCAGCAAAACAGTGAATATGCTATAGAAAGCTACATTTTACTGAAAAGCACAAAGAAGCAAATAAAGTATATAAAAATAAAAAAACAATTCTAACTCAGATGTCCTGGGTCAGAAATTTGTCCTGTCAGGAAACTTGCTTCTTAAAGGATACAGGAAAAAGCTGTGAATATTAAAAGCATAAACTTTGGAAACAGAAAAGTTAACCTCTATCACTTAAATGTAAATGACTGTGCCTCTACACTTAATAGGTTACATTACATATAAAGTAATATAAATATAAAATACAAACTATGTGATCTTTAGAGGGAGAAACTCACTTTAGAGAGAGAAAATTTAGAGATTGTGTCTCTAAACTTCAGTTGGAGGTATCACCTAACTCATACAACAATGATGATGTTCAGATGAGATACAGTTGTCTCTTGGTTCCTACAGAAGATTGGTTCTGGAACTCCCTTTGTACATCAAAAAGCGGTGGAAGTTCAAGTCCCTTGTAGAAAATGATGCATTACAGTCAGCCCTCAGAATCCATGGTACCCAGGTAATGAGGGCTGACCGTAATTAATGTAAAATGTTTAGCATTCTATCTGTGACAGGTATCTTCAGGGAGATACAACTAATAAATATTAATTCTTTTTGTTCTTTTGGCTGTACTGTGACTTGTAGGCTCTTAGTTTCCTGACCAGAGATTGAAACCGTGCCCTTGGCAGTGAAAGCATGGAATCCTAACCACTGGACTGCCAGGGAATTCCTATAGTTACTCTGGTACTCTTAAAATGCGTACTTAGAAAAACAAAATGCAAACTGCAACTGAGTCTGGCCTAACAAGTATACTGTATTTCACTGACTCTAAAAGCCCAATTATGGTAAGGTACATCAGTACTGTAGTTGCCAAATTTTCCAATTAAATTGTGACAAGCCATACACTGCAAGACATCTCCCAATTTCAGAGATGATGAAATGTGAAGAAAAAAATTTTTTTTCTTTCTTAGATTGGTAAAATTCATTAAATTTAGTTATATAGTTGAGAGTTAAGATACTATATACCATGAAAACAATCATTTTGAAAACAAGATGAAGTCACTATTACAATTAAATTGCTTGCTTTCTTAAAGTACTTTTCCATGTTTATCATCACCACAAATTTTACCTAAGCTCCCATTTGTCACTTCCTCAGAGAAAAATTCCTTCATCACTGAGACTAGAATGGATTCCTTTGTTGCACAGTCCCACTGTATTTATTCAGTTCAGTTCAGTCTTCTCTGCAATACTCATCATATATTGCTCAATAAAATAATCTTCTCCAGTTGATCTCAAGTTCAATAAAGACTATTTTGTTCAGTAAAATATACCAAGTGCAAAGGTTGCAAAATCATACAAACGAGAAAGGAAATATAAGCAAGTAAGGTGGTCAGTGCAATACTTTCCCTCATTATTTTTCACAGCACCAGTACATATTATTACAGTTTCAAAATAAACCCATTTAAAATTTTAGGCTTTATTTCATTTCATTAAGATAAGAGAGAACTTTAAGAAAAATCCATGTTGATATATGTATATTTAGTTCATTCATTTAACTTACATATAATAGTGTATACCACAATATGACAATATTCATGTACTCATTCCAATATTTGCTTATCCTATTATTCACAGGAATCAGGATGTTTCTAATTTTCTGCTACAGCAAAAAATATCTCAGTATGCAAGATACCTCTATGGTACATTAAGGGTTTTAAGATATGTTCAATTTCATTTTCACTTCATCTTTTCTAGATATTGAAAACTGCTCTCCAAAGCTGTATCAAATCATACTCCTATAAAGAGTGCACAAGATATTTCCTTATACTTTATCCTCACCAACATCTGTTAAAATTTTATAAATTTGATAGGTGTCAAATGGTACCGATCTCACTTGTATTTTCTTGACTAATAATGAATTTGAGAATTTGATTTTCATGGGTTTATTGACCATCTGTGTTTCCTCTTTTGCGAATTAGCTATTTTTTTTTTTTAAACTGATCTCCCTGTAAAGTTTTTGGTTATATATGCTGTAAATACTCTCTTAGCATTTTAACTTTGTTTATGATTCATCTGTAACAAATAAGCTTTAAATTTTTGATGCAGCCAAGCTTATCAGTATTTTCTTGAAAGAATTTTAAAGCTTTGCTTTTCAAATTTTAGATTATAATCTACCTAGAAATAAATCTGGGATATGATATGAGATGGGTTTAATTATTTTTTTCTTATAGTTAACAACTGTATAAATACCATTTATTAAATATTTCACTCTTTCCTCAGTGATCCAAAATGCCAACTTAATTGTAAATTACATTGATTCATCACAGTCACTTATTTTTCCATATAAATCTTAATACAGACTTCTCAAGTTTCACTATATGCCCTATTGGGATTTTACTTAAAATTCATTTACAGATTAATTTTTGGAGAACTGATACCTTATCAAACAGAGTCTTCTCAATAAGCTTAATATATTTCTTTCATTCAGATTTTTGCTTATATCTTTCCATAAATTTTTTTACTTAGGAGACCTCTCAGAAATTTTTCATTCCTGTGTATCCCCTTTTTGACCCAAACTCCTGATGCCATCACACTGACAAAAGCCCAGCTAAGACATCATTTACTTCTACAAATATTTTCCTAACTTTCCAGATTCAATTAGACACTCCTCCTCCATGTTCTTAGTTTTATTTATTCATTCTTTGCTTAGTATGCCCAGGAGTTGTGTCAGGCACAGAGGTTATATATATACACTGGTGAATAAGGTGGACAGTCCCTAGCTTCACAGAGCTTTCATTATAACAGGAGACAAAGAATAATAAACACATTCAAGGTGACACATGGTATTACTGGGGAAGTATACTGTGCTATAAGAATACTTGAGAGAAATGTGTAACTCTTGGGGGATGGTTGGATGCGGGGGAGATGGCTGGATTGGGGGAGAAGGTGTCAGTTACTGCTTTTCAAGGAAGTAACATGCAGACTGAAGCCTGTAAGAAGAACAGAAGTTAGCAAACACAGTAGTGACTAAATACCATAGCACTGACATCCCTGTCTTACTGCTGATTTTACTGGAAGAGCTCCACTGCTTAACTGTGAAATCATCTATTCTCTGAATATGTTTCCTCCCTTGACACCATTTCTTGGCTCTAATACTGCCTATAACAATTATTAATTGCTCTCTGGTTCTTCTTTCTTCCTTAAATGCTAGTATTCTCCATGGCTCTCTCCTTTTCATTTCTTTTTTCAACCTAAATATTATTTCTAAAGGAAATTCTCCATTTTCAGAGTTTCAAATATGGATATATGTACTAAGGACTCCCAAAACTTTTACCTTTTCCTCACTCCACTACAGATTTTCACATCTGCATTTCCAACTACATACTAGATGACTCTCTGTATGTTCCACAGAATCCTCAAGTGTTAAACATATTAACATTTGATCTTTTTATACATGGTATAAACTGCCAACTAACCAGTGAAAGCAGATCTCCCTCCCATATTCAGAATCATCGTTCATAATGATATGAATGAGTCACTATTCTGAATGTATGTTGGTGAGTATGCACTTCTCGAAAGCCAGTTTATAAAATAAATGCAGTTACTAAAGGTTTGGGAATATGAAGGTTGTTTCAAAGACTGAATAATCACAGAATTTTAAAATTATTATTATATTTTTAATCATAGAATTTTATAGGCCAGGTACGAGTTTATTTTTAAAATTTTAAATATATAAATATCGCTAGGCTACAAGTTGCCATTCAATCAAACACAAATCTAGATATTGTGGTGAAGGTATTTTATAGATATAATTAAATTCCATGATCAGTTGACTTTAAGTAAAGGAGATTATCCTGGATAATGTGGGTGGACCTCATTCAGTTAGTTGAAAGGCCTTAAAAATGGGGCTGAGGTGTCACTAAGAGAGAAAAGAAATTCCACTTATGGACAGCAGCTTCAGCCCACACCCGTTCGTTCTAGCCTGCCCTTCCTGATAGCCTACACTAAGAACTTCAGACTTGACTAGGTTGCCCCTACAACTGTGTAAACCCAATCTCTCTATATATATTTTCTTACGTCCAAAAACCAATTCCTTCAAAAATCTAGTTAACCTTCTGGTCTATTTATTTTCAATCAGTTCCATGTACCAGTGACTACACCCAAACTTTTTTTCTGGACATGGTTTTTAAACCTATTTTTTCAATTTAATCTTGTAATATGTTCCTTCCTCTCCATCCCACATTATACCATCACCATCTCTTACCTGAACTAGTGATTGAAAAAGCCTCCTAACTGGCTTCTCAGATTAGTTTTTTTCTCCTCTATCTATTCTCCACACTGCTGCCAGAGGTCTCTTTCTGGAAAACAAATATGATCATGTCACTATCCTTCTTTAAAATTTTTGAAGTCTTCCTACATACAGGATAGAGGTAAATTTGTTTTCTATTTCATTAATTTTTTTAAACTCTTATTTCCTTCTATTTTTCTCTGCATTTAATTATGTTATTTTTCTAACTTATTAAGATGAATATATAGGTCATTGATGCTTTTCTCCCTTTCTAATAGGCATTTAAGGTTTTAAATTCTCTCTAAGAATTGCGTTAGCTAGTCATACCAATTCTTGTATGTACTATTTTCATTACCCTTTAGTTTAAAATATTTAAAATTTTCTTTGACCAATGAGTTATTTAGAAATTTTTGTAATATCCAAAGCAGAACTTTGTAAGTTCCAATAGGAAAATAGCAGCAGTTTATTTCCAAAATTTCCCACTTTCCCCCTAGAACTCATTACAGAGCAACAAAGATAATCTGAAAAGAGAGAGAGAGAAAAGAAAAGAGAAGAAACCCTATATCTTCAATGAACCTAGGAGACAATTAAAATCTGAAAGTGCCAAATTGTAAGTAAATATGGCCCCAAATACTTGGGAACCTCTGCAAAGGAGAAAGTCATGAAAGATGAAAGACACTCTAGTGGGGCAACAGCAGCAAATTTTTACTCCAGAAAGAGAGGGTCTTATCCTAAATGGGAACTGCAATGCTTAGTACTGAAACTGAATGGGGGGCTCTCAGAAGGAAGTAGAGAAAGGAGTGTAGAAAGTGTCATGAGAGTCAATTGAGGGTGAACCAGAAGTGACAGGTCTCAGATAGGACTCCCTTTTAAAACCAAGGCTGCACTGTCCTTCTGTAATTTAAAACTTGAAGAAAAGTTAAATGAATAGTACAATGAACTACCATATACCCTTCACAGATTCTCTAACTGTTAACATTTGAGCATGTACTTTAAAAGGCGAGAGCTGAATTCCTTGGTAGCAGAAAGTCCTTAAACATTTATTACTGAGAGGCAAAGGAGATGTGGCTTTATTCTGAAGAAAGAATCCATCAGAACAGAAGAGAATAGGTCTTGAGCAGAGAAACCTGGAAAACCACCTTGCTCCTAATGTCCTGTCCCACCTCCTTCTCCCACTCCAGTCTCTTCTAATAGGTGGTTTGAGAAAACTTATCTCACTCAAATACGAGTAACGAAAGGGGCAAGTATCTATACAAAAATACCATTTAAAAAATGTAAAAAAGCAGCACAACATCCCGGACAAAGAAAACTCAACAAAATACACCACTACAAAATAGATAAAACTATAACACTACTTTTCAATATGAATCCGAAATTTCTTAATGCAGCTATGAAGAAAGAGCTCAGAGCAGAAATTTAAGAACTCAGGGAAAGACAAACAGGTAAGAGGAGAAAATGAAATAAGCACTGCAGAACTCATGAAAGAAATGGAAGAAAAAGACTTTTCAAATTAAAAAAATGAAGACAAAACTACAATGAGCAAATGGTAAAAATTATACCATAAAAGAAACAGTAAAGAACAAGCAGGATAGAATTTTTTAAAAAGAAAATAAAATGACAGATTAAAAAAAAAAAAGATAAAAGAGTTGAACCTACATCCTCAAAGGGGATCCCATGTTTTAAATAAAACTGACTCAAAATAGTCAACACTGAAGAAAAAAATCTAGCAAAATAATTATAAAAAATATTTTCAGCAACCAGACAAAAAAAGAAGGTACTTATAAGGGACAAGAAAATCAGCTGACATCCTAATTCTCTACTGAAAATTCAGTGTCAGAAGACAGTGGGAAAGTATCTATCAGAAACTCAAGAAAGTATAATTCAGATAAGCCATAATGGAAAAGAATATAAAAAAAAAAAAAGAATGTATATACATCTATAGCTGAGTAACTATGCTGTGCAGTAGATACTGGCACAATTTGTATATCAACTATACTTCAATAAAAAAACAGAATTAGAAAAAAAAAGTGTGATTCAATCATTTTATGTCTAATCAAGCAGTCCCCTTTAGGAATAAGGCTATAGACAAATGGTTTTCAATATGCAAAAAACCTCAGTTCTTACTCATATGAGTCAGGAAGTTACTTCAGGAAGGCCTGAAGTAACTTGAGGACAAACTGCAACCAAGAGATGCCCAGAAACAGTCTAGCAAAAGGACTTGCAATTAGCACCAAGACATACAACTGTATAAGATGAGCACAGATGGAATGTAGCTGTGACATGCTCAAAACCATGGGAATAACAGTGTATGCAAATACATGGAGAACAGAACAATCATAAAAAGCAGGATAAACTAACTGAGGGCACACTTTACAGCAACAGAGTCAAAGCTGAGAGTCAAGTAGTAGAAATTTAAGTAAAATCATAATAAACAATATAATAATGCTATGTTGGCTAAAACTAGTTAATAAAGGAGAGGAGGGGAAGGAAGAGAATAAAGTTAACATAAAAGTTACTTATTAAGGAAAGCAAAAGATACTGCTTTGAAGAGGGAGAAAGATGAGTATTAAATGAGAGTATGAAGGTAACCACTGATAGGGTTCCTAATAACAGAACTAGCATTTAAAAAGCACAGAAAACAGACCACATGGATTGTAATCCTTCTGTCAGATAATGTAGATTTTTGGCCCAAAAGTACACTTTATCATTGTAAAGGTATAAATTACAACAAAGAATAAAAACAGGTATACATATGCTCCTAATACTATGGTAGCAAATTAAGAAAGTGGAAGTATAAAAAGAAATAGAAACATGATAGGAAGCTTAAATTTATTTCTCCCATTCTGAGACAAGTAAACAGAAATAAGGAAATAGACGATGTAAACAACATAATCAAAACTGAAGAGCTAAAGGATATTCATTTAACTCTATCCTAAAAAATGATTGTATCTTATTCTCAAAGAGCTATTGAACTTTCATTTCATAAATTCTGATGATGTTAGGTTACTAAAAAAAAGACCTCAATAAATTCTAAAAACAGAAATACAAACTATATTCTCTGATAAACACAATGAAACTAGAAATTTACAACACAATCTGAAAATAAAAAGATCTTCAATATGAAAATTTAAAAAGTTATCTCAAACAACACTGGATAATAGAGGAAATACAAATGAAATCTGTGGTGTTTTGAGAAAATAATATAATCCTGTGGGATGCTAGTTCCTTGACCAGGGACAAAACCCAGACCCTAAGCATGAAAGCATGGAGTTCTAACCACTGAATGGCTAGGGAATTTCCAAAATAATCATTTTAAATTCTTTTTTTAATGAGAAAAATGAAATTAACTGAGTTACGACTATAGTTCAAAAAGTTAGGAAAGGGACTTCCCTGGTAGTCTGGTGGTAAAGAATCCGCCTTCCAATGTAGGGGATGCTAGTTTGATCCCTGGTCTGAGAACTGAGATCCCATGCCAAGAGGCAAATAAGCCCACACACACGTGGCAACCAGAGAGGCCTGCTGAGCCTCTGAGCCTCAGTCAGTGCGCTCTAGAGCCCACATGCTACAGCTAGAGAAAGCTGGCGGGCCACAAGGAAGACCCAGTGTAGGAGGGAAAAAAGAAGTTGGGGAAACAACTAAGGTAACTGAAGAAAAGTAGAGGGAAAAATTTATTAGGCTAAAAAAGAAACTGAGGAGTCAGAAGACAAGGCCAGAGAGCTCAGAAAAAATTCCAAAACCTCTTTGGTGGAGGCAGGTGGCAGAGTGAGGAGCAGAAAACAGGGTGATTAAAGTACTGCTGCTGCTGCTGCTAAGTCACTTCAGTCGTGTCCGACTCTGTGCGACCCCATAGACGGCAGCCCACCAGCTCCCCTGTCCCTGGGATTCTCCAGGCAAGAACACTGGAGTGGGTTGCCATTTCCTTCTCCAATGCATGAAAGTGAAAAATGAAAGTGAAGTCATTCAGTCATGTCTGACTCCTAGTGACCTCATGGACTGTAGCCTACCAGGCTCCTCTGTCCATGGGATTTGCAAGGCAAGAGTACTGGAGTGGGGTGCCATTGAGTACTACCTCTCCTAATTAAGAGTAAAAAGGAGAAAGCACAAAGATTAAAAAAGAATTAATGGGGATAAACGACAGAAATAGATAAAATTAAAAAAAAAAAGAGACCACTTAGTAAATAATTTTCTAGTATATAATTTTCTAATTAGATATAACTAGCAAAACTGAATACAGAGAGCCTAAACAGACTGATTTTCACAAAATAAATGAAAGCTTTAAAAGAACTATTCACTGAACAAAATGTAACAAACCAGGCTACAAAATTTTACATGGGAATTTCATGAAATCTTAAAAGAGCTGATAATTTTAACACTATTTAAAAACTGTCATACATTTTAGAGCACAGGCAACTTCCAAATTTTTTGTGAAATTAAAGATTAATACCAAAACTTGAAAAAGACTGCATTAAAAAAGAGAAGATTGCAGATCAGATCAATCTTGCTTTTTTTTTTTGCAACTTGATTAAAAAGGTAAAGTGTTAAAAAACAGAATTCAGCACCACATTAAAAGAATCTAGAAACACAAATTTAGTTCAGTGTTTTTTAAAAGGGGAGAAAACAGCATATAAAGAACTCCCCAGATACTAAAAAGACATCTGACAAAAAACATACATTATTGATTGAAAGTACTCAATAAAATGGAAACCAACAGAGGCTTCTAAGCATATACATATATACATGCACTCATCATACTTAATGCAGAAATACTGCAGCATTCCTTCTAAAGTAAGGAATACAAAGAGGATGCCCACTACTCTCTAACAGTTAACACTGTTCTAATTAGTCAATATAACCTGATAAAAAATATTAGAGGTGTAAAAATCCAAAGAGGTAAAACTATCACTATTGCAGATAAAATGATGATAACCTAGAAACTGCAAGGAAATAACTTGAAAAGTTAATGGAATTCAATAAGGCAGAGAGAAAAAAGTTACTATATAGCAATTAAAAGACTTCATGTATATAAAAAATAACTAGTTGGAATATAAGTTCATTTAACAAGAAAAAAGAGAAAGAGAGAGAAAATATCCAGGAATGATAATACGAAACGGCAAATTTTATGTGAAAGTGGTAGTCACTCAATCGTGTCCAACTCTTTGCAACCCTATGGACTATAGCCCGCCAGGTTCCTTTGTCTACGGGATTCTAGAGGCAAGAATAATGGAGTGGGTCCCCATTCCCTTCTCCAGGGAATCTTGCCAACCTATGGATTGAACCCAGGTCTCCTGTATTGCAGGCAGGCTCTTTACTGTCTGAGTCACTAGGAAAGAAAATTTTAAAACACTCCAGAAGGAAAAAAAAGTAATCCTGAACAAATGGAAAGGCATAGCATTTTCTTGGACAGAAAGATTCAGTGTTTAAGACTCAATAACTTAATTTAAAAATATAATGGAGTCACAGTCAAAGTAACAGCTCATCCTCCCACACCCACTAGATCTGACAAGGTGTTTCTAAAGCTATATAACGATATACATAAGAAGAGCCTAGAAATCTTGGAAGAGAAAAATGACACCAGCCCTAGTTAATATTAAAAGTTACAAAAGAAAGGATTGACTGAGACACACACCTGTCACCAAAAGAAAAATTTCTACAGGATAAAAAGCAAAAATAATATCAAAGATCAAAGACAAATAACAACCCAGGGATAATATCTGCAATTCATACCACAGAGGGCTAATTTCCTTGATTTAGAAAGCTCTCTCAGTAAATAAGACCAATAATCCAACAGAAAAAAAGGAGCAAAGGACATAAAAAATTAATTTTTTAAAAAAGAAATATGGTGACCCATACATATGAGAAAGGATGGCCAAATGCAAAATGGTACATAAGGAAACTATTTCTTCCAAATTTGACTGACAAAAATCTAGAGTTTGACACATCTAGTGGCAACGGTACAGGGAAACAGGTAACCTCATTTACTGATGCAAACTGTTTACAATCTCATTGGAGGGCAATCTAGCAATAATAATCAAAATTAAAAACATATCTGCCTTTGACCCATCAATCTCATCTCTTGGAATCTATCTTAAAAATAGAAATACATGAATGATGTTCTGAAATGGAAAAAAAATAAAAACATCCCTAGTATACATCTAAATAAAAATAAAATGTTGGTTGCTCAGTTGTGTTCGATTCCACGATCCCATGGACTGTAGACCTCCAGGTTCCTCTGTCCATGGGATTTTCCAGGTAGGAATACTGGAGTGGGTTGCCATGCCCTTCTCCAGGGGATCTTCTTGATCCAGGGATTGAACCCTGGTCTCCTGCATTGCAGGCAAACTCTTTACCATCTGAGTCACCAGGGAAGCAGTCAGTATATACCTAAAGACGACTTAAAAAAAATATCTTCTCAATACATCTTTACAATGGTAGATGCAGCTGAAAATGATGATGAGACTATGCACTGATCTGGAAAGATCCAGGGATCCTTGAAGGAATGGCTGACGCCAGGTACAGAGGAAGAAATATAGGTTGAATCTGGAACATTCTACTGTGCCAAAAAGCAAGAAAGCTATCAAAGACAATGAATTACCAACACAACAATGCACTTTTCCATATAGGAATTCCATCTAATGCAAAAGGAATATCAGAATAAGAAAAAATTTTAATTGGTAATCCACACTGAAATAAATGATTCAGGTGACAATGGTCAATGAATGGAATATCAGTAACTGAAAGATTGATTGGGAAATATACAATGGAGAGCTCTGGCATACTGATCTCTGAACATACTGATCAATCTTAGTTATCACTGAAGTTGGGTCTACTATATACTGGGTGCCTCCTAACACAATACACGATGGAGCACTTATGAATCAGAAGTGAATCAAGCTTCCAGGACCAACTTCCATTTCCAGGGAATATAGGAGATAAAGGAACAAGAGAATGACACTACAAGAAAACAAAAGATAAATCCAGATTTTTGGATATTCTAGAGGAAAAGCGAAAGTTTCTGCAACAGGTCAATGACATAAAATAGGAAAAAAAAAAAAACAAGAGAAAAGGAAATGGGACTACTACATTTTTAAAAGGCAAAGTAGCCAAATGTGATGTGTGGATTTTGCTTGGATCCTGATTTGAACCAACTAACTACAGAAAGATAACCTTTGAGACTATCAGGGAAATCTGTGGACAGGGAATAAGAAGCTACAAAAAAATGATCAGATTTTCTTAGATACGATGGTGGCACTGTGACTGTGTAGGAAAACATCCATATTTTCAGAGGTACATACTGTAGTAGGGACAAAATAACATGCTGTATGGGATCTGATTTAAAATTACTGCAGTAGAGGGAGAAATGTGTATAGTTTACGCAAAGGTAGAAAAATCAGGGCAATCTGAGTAATGGATACACAGATAGCAGTTTATCATACTACTATCTCTACTTCTAATATGCGCTTAAAAATAATCTTTAAAAAAAAAACCCTAAAAATGAGAATGCGACTAGCACAACATTAAACCTCAGCGGCAGGCATACTCTGCAGGTCACCAAGACCAGCAGTCTTCTTCTCTTCCTTTAAAATATGCATTTCATAATGGAATACTGACTTATCTAGTTAAGGACAAAAATGAGTTATAATAAATAGCTCAGGTGATCATGTCACGGCTTTTATATTTGTTTTCATTTGTTTACTTCATGTTTAATAGCATTCCAGGAGAAGTTCTGTATAAATGTTTTCTAAATGAAATGTAATAAAAAAAAAGGTTTTTCTTAATACATGTTTGTCTTCATGTATGTCCAAATATTAATTCAAGACACCAGTATGTATAATTATATATAAAATGTATACACACACACACACACAGAGGTCATGCAGAAATCAACTACCCAACACAGAATATGGTTTAAATTCCCTTACCATCAATATTAAGCATCATTTTCCACATGGCAGGCCGAACAGACTGATGAAATCCAAACCAAACTTCCCTGCCCCCTCCCAGAGGGTGGTCGTATCCTTCTGGAGCTGAGAAAAACGAACGCCCCACAGGTGTATATCTACAAGAATTAAAATGGTATAGTCAATCTTTTCCTTCCCATTTAATATTTAAATCTGAAGAACAGGTAAGTCTAGAGTACATAATCTTAACTTATCATAGTAAAATGCCAATCATTATGAATATATGAAACTAAAAGCTTTCCAAATTTGTGAAAGCAAAAAGCAGCTATTCTAAATGAAAAAAATCCCTCACTATACTTAAATTCTCTATACTTAAAACTAACATTAGTTTGAGTAAGGCTTAATTTTATTTAAAAAGTTTTAAAAAATAGTTCTTACCTTAAAAAATGCTACAGAATAAACAATCACTAACCAAAAAGCTACTTCGATAAATGTGTTTGTAAGACAGTATTTTTCTTCTTTGGCCACACTGTGCAGCATGTGGGATCTTATTTCCCTGACCTGGGATTGAACCCATGTCCCCTGAATTGAAAGCGCAGAGTCTGACTGGACTGCCAAGAAGTCTCAAGACAATATTTTTATTTAAAAAGACACACTGATCCTTTACATATACACAAAGATACATATATACATGTGTGAGATGCTAATATGATTAAAAGAGTAATAATTTCAACATAATTTGATACTATTATAAAAATAATGAAATCACCTTTAAGACAAAGTGATTTAACTAAAATACTAAAACTGAAAATGTATCAGTTACTCAAGATGGATAGCTCCTAAGAAAAAGGGTTAGACATTTTTTTTCTGAAAAATACCCAACAGAATAGCTAAGTAATGATGTACACTTACTTTCTTAAGTCAGAAAATTTTATGTAACTTACTTCTGTCATTGAATTGGTATGGATGCTATTCCTCAACTGAGATAATCAAAATATACAACATCTGAAGGTTAGCCAAGGAAAGACTACAAGACCTATTCTTCAGAAGACAGCTTTCCTACTTAAAATCTAAAAAGGAAAAAAAAAAAAAGCCAGAAGCACCCACTTCATGGAGGGCAGATGTCGTAGCACCACGTCAACGGCATGGACAGGGTTAGTGCTGATTGGCTTGTCTAATTCCAGTGGTTCGGGCAAGGTCCGTCCTGTCAGTACTTCATGGAGTAGGTGCCAACTCACCCGAGAGACAAATTTGATTGACACTTTGAAAGGTCGGTCTTTTCCACCTTCTCCAGGTAAAGTAACATCTAAATCCACCTGTTGATGGGAAAAGAGTCAATTGGTAAAAGTTTAAAAGATAAATACAACTGTTTTTAAGTTTAAATATTTAAGAGAAAGACAAATACAAAAAAATAACCAATCTCAATGTCAAATCAATAGACTAAAATGTCAGTAAGTCATTTGCGCTAGCACTCTTTGTCACTGAAAAACATGGAAATGACTTAAATGCCCATTTAGGCACTATAAAAAAAAAAGGATGAGGAAGACCGGTTGGAACTGCTATGGAATAACTTCTAAGCAATATTGGTAAAAAAGCAAGTATTATTTTTGTAAAAAGAAACAGCAAGCATGAATCAGAAACAAGAAAAAGCAGCTAACTTTCAAAGGATAGGAAGGAAAAGACTGGAAGAAATAAGTGAGAGATTAACAATTCTGAGCATATTTTCCAGTGTAGTTTTGATTTTTGGAAGCATGTTAAATTAAGTCCTACAACAACAACAAAAAGACAAAGATGGAGAGGAAAAGCTAAAATTGAATAGATACAAAATCAAATGAAACCAAATGCAATTCAAACAAATAACAGCCAGATTGAAAGAATATTAAAAAAAAAACACTAATGCAAAACTTCTGAACATAACAATATATGTTGACTACACTTTCAGTTAGAGGTGTGGGAGAGGGGTGAGCGGGAAAGAACTGCATACAAAATAAAGCCTTAAGTTCCCACTATCAGATTTGTTTTCTATAGTGGCTGCTGCTGCTAAGTCGCTTCAGTCGTGTCCAACTCTGTGCAACCCCACAGATGGCAGCCCACCAGGCTCCCCCGTCCCTGGAATTCCCCAGGCAAGAACACTGGAGTGGGTTGCCATTTCCTTCTCCAATGCATGAAAGTGAAAAGTGAAAGTGAAGTCGCTCAGTCGTGTCTGACTCTTAGTGACCCCATGGACTGTAGCCCACCAGGCTCCTCCGTCCATGGGATTTTCCAGGCAAGAGTACTGGAGTGGGGTGCCATTGCCTTCTCTTCTACAGTGACATCATGTAGTAATTCAGAAACTATTTTATATGTACTGTATGACTCAATAAACACATAAAAGTGGTGATATTTTGTGGAGTCAGGGGTTTAAGGGAAAAGAAAGTTACAAATATGCAACATAGGGAGTAAAGGAAGAATCCAGTGGGGATAGACTAGAACTAGTAGAATCAGTTTGAACTCAGCAATGAGCATATCCAGTGACAAGACTTTGGTTTCTAAATTGTATTCCTCAACTAAAAGAAACCAGCGTACCTTTGAGATATGGCTAGTTGCAGGACTATCAGAGGGAAAACATAAGATGAACCTGGAATATCTTGGGTCCAAAAATAAGGAAGTACTCAAGAAAAAAAAGCTGTATCATGACAGCACACAAATTTAAACGGGCTCCTGCAGGCCAAACCTGGGACAATCGGGGCAAATAAATAAGGATAAATACACAGAAGAGGAGAGAATGTGCTCCCTTACAGTAGAATACCAATTATTAATGTAGAAGGAATGACAGAATTAGAAAAACAACCATTGTTATATAATAATCATCCTTCCAAGCAAGAATCATCAGTTAATAAAAGTCTAGTGAGAATCAGGATTCTTAAAAGTATCTCCTTTATTAACTATCTTTGTAAGTTTAAAGATAATCAAAAGAAACAAGCTTTGAGCACTTCAAGCACTTTCTATAAGTGCTTAAAAGTATCTCCCTTTCTTAAAACTTTGGTGCAAAGAATAAAATCAACATAGTGGAAAAATAACCTATGGAATATGAGAAAATATTTTAAAACATATATCCCATAGGAATACATACAGAGTTCCTAAGACTCAACAACAACAAAACCAAATAACCCAATTAAAAAATAGGCAAAAGAGTTGAATACACATTTCTCCAAAGAAGATACAGAAAAGGCCGATAAGCATAGGAAAGGGTGTTCTTCATTAGTCATTCAGTTCAGTTGCTCAGCAGTCATTAGGTAAATTCAAATCAAAACCATAATGAGATATTACCTCACACTCATTAGAATGACAACTATCAAAAACTGATAAACAAACAAATGTTGGCAAAGGTGTCAAGTATTTGGAACCCTTGTACACTGCTGATGGAAACGTAAAATGGTACAGTTTGTACGACATTATGCTAAGTAAAAGAAGCCAGAGACAAAGGACAAATACTGTATGGCTCCACTTATATGAGGTCCCTAGAGTAAAGGACGGAGAAGGCAATGGCACCCCACTCCAGCACTCTTGCCTGGAAAATCCCATGGATGGAGGAGCCTGGTGGGCCACAGTCCATGGGGTCGCTAAGAGTCGGACATGACTGAGTGACTTCACTTTCACTTTTCACTTTCATGCATTGGAGAAGGAAATGGCAACCCACTCCAGTGTTCTTGCCTGGAGAATCCCAGGGAAGGGGGAGCCTCATGGGCTGCCATCTATGGGGTCGCACAGAGTGGGACACAACTGAAGCGACTTAGCAGCAGAGTAAAGATCAGCCCTGGGTGTTCTTTGGAGGGAATGATGCTAAAGCTGAAGCTCCAGTACTTTGGCCACCTCATGCGAAGAGCTGACTCATTGGAAAAGACTCTGATGCTGGGAGGGATTGGGTGCAGGAGGAGAAGGGGACGACAGAGGATGAGATGGCTGGATGGCATCACCGACTCGACGGACTTGAGTTTGAGTGAACTCCGGGAGATGGTGATGGACAGGGAGGCCTGGCGTGCTGCGATTCATGGGGTCACAAAGAGTCGGACACGACTGAGCGACTGAACTGAACTGAACTGACAGTAAACTCACATTCAAATGGGAAAGCAACCAAATGTCCATCAACAGATGAATGGATAAGTAAAATGTGGTATATACATACAATGGGATACAATTCAGCCTTAAAAAGGAGGAAATTCTGACACAACAACATGGATGAACCCTGAGAATATTACGCTAAGTGAAATAAACCAATCACAAAACACAAAATACTGTATGATTCCACTTAAATGAGGTACTGAGAGAGGTCAAATTCATAAAGCCAGTAAGTAGAATGATGGTTGCCAGGGACTGAGGGAGGGAAAATGGATAGTTAAGTGTCTCACGGGTACAGAGTTTCAGTTTTATAAGATGGAGATTTACGCTGGCAATGGTTGTGAATGTACTTTGCCATTGAACCATATCTTAAAATTTATTGCTCAGATGATAATATTATTTGTGTGTACATGCGTGCTAAGTCGCTTCATTTGTGTCCAACTCTGCGATCCCATGGACTGTTGCCCACCAGATTCCTCTGTCCATGGGATTCTCCAGGCAAGAATACTGGAGTGGGTTGCCATGTCCTCCTCCAGGGGAGCTTCCGACCCAGGGATCAAATCCACAGCTCCTGCAGCTCCTGCACTGCGGGCAGATTCTTTACCACCGAGCCACGAGGGAAGCCCAACGTTATATATGTTCAAAGTTCAGTCGCTCAGTTGCGTCCAACTCTTTGAGACCCCATGAATCACAGCACGCCAGGCCTCCCTGTCCATCACCAACTCCTGGAGTTTACCCAAACTCATGTCCATCGAGTCAGTGATGCCATCCAGCCATCTCATCCTCTGTCGTCCCCTTCTCCTCCTGCCCCAATCCCTCCTAGCATCAGAGTCTTTTCCAATGAGGCAATTCTTTGCATGAGGTGGCCAAAGTATTGCAGTTTCAGCTTTAGCATCATTCCTTTCAATGAACACCTAGGACTGATCTCCTTTAGGATGGACTGGTTGGATCTCCTTGCAGTCCAAGGGACTCTCAAGAGTCTTCCCCAACACCACAGTTCAAAAGCATCAATTCCTCAGTGCTCAGCTTTCTTCACAGTCCAACTCTCACATCCATACATGACCACAGGAAAAACCACAGTCTTGACTAGACGGACCTCTGTTGGCAAAGTAATGTCTCTGCTTTTGAATATACTATCTAGGTTGGTCATAACTTTCCTTCCAAGGAGTAAGCGTCTTTTAATTTTATGGCTGCAATAACCATCTGCAGTGATTTTGGAGCCCAAAAAAATAAAGTCTGACACTGTTTCCACTGTTTCCCCATCTATTTTCCATGAAGTGATGGGGCCAGATGCCATGATCTTCATTTTCTGAATGTTGAGCTTTAAGCCGACTTTTTCACTCTCCACTTTTACTGTCATCAAGAGGCTTTTTAGTTCTTCTTCACTTTCTGCCATAAGGGTAGTGTCATCTGCATATCTGAGGTTATTGATATTTCTCCTGGCAATCTTGATTCCAGCTTGTGCTTCTTCCAGCCCAGCATTTCTCATGATGTCCTCTGCATAGAAGTTAAATAAGCAGGGTGACAATATACAGCCTTGACGTACTCCTTTTCCTATTTGGAACCAGTCTGTTGTTCCATGTCCAGTTCTAACTGTTGCTTCCTGACCTGCTATTAGGTTTCTCAAGAGGTAGGTCAGGTGCTCTGGTATTCCCATCTCTTTCAGAATTTTCCACAGTTTATTGTGATCCACACAGTCAAAGGTTTTGGCATAGTCAATAAAGCAGAAATAGATATTTTTCTGGAGCTCTCTTGCTTTTTCGATGATCTAGCAGATGTTGGGAATTTGATCTCTGGTTCCTCTGCCTTTTCTAAAACCAGCTTAAACATATACTTTACCACAATTATAATTTAAAAAAAAAAAACTAAACTAAACTCTATTCCCCACATAAGGAAGAATAACTTGAAAGGAGAAACATGGCAGATACCAGCTTTACCAAGTGATCAAAGTTAACCTCACCATTAGTGAAACAAATACATATTATGTGCCTCCTGATATGATACACTATAAGGAAAGAACACTTATGCAATTTTCCTGCCCAAAAACCTCAATCAGAATCTAATCAAGAAGAAGCTCCAGAAAAACACAGAGGGACATCCTACAAAATAACTTGGCTATAATCTTCAACCATGCTAATTTCATAAAAGAAAAAAAAAAAAAAAGGCTGGTAAATTTTCCAGAACAAAGAAGACATGACATTTAAATACATTCAGGTATGGCAGAAACCAACACAACATTGTAATTATCCTCAATTAAAAATAAATAAGTTAAGAAAAAAGTAAATACATTCAGGAACTTGGATTAGATTCTATACTAAAGGGAAAAAAGTGCTAAAGGACATCACTGGAACAAATGAGAAAACTGGACTAAGGGCAGATCAGACAAAAATTTACCGACATAAAATGTAGGGAAGTTGGTAACTGTACTATGGTTTTTATGCTTGTTCTTAGGAAAAACACACTAAAGGGTATAATGTACGAAACCTACTCTTGAATGGTTCAAGAAGAAATAAGTATGTATATGTATCTTTATATATAGCTGTCTCTATAGACACAAAGAGAGCAAAAGAAAAAAAGAGAATGATAAAACAAACGGTAAACTTTAAGAATGCTAATGAATTTGGGTATACATGAGTTCTCTGCATGAATCTTACAACTTTAAGTTTGAAATTATTTAAAAATAACATGTTAAAACTGATAAATGATACATACAGACCATAATAAAATGGTCATAAATGCATTTAAAAGACACTGCAAATGTATAGTTTTCTGATAAAGGAACGCATCTTAGCATCTTACCCCTGTAGTTGCCACAGGAAGTGGATTGGCTGTGTAAAGGCTTCTTTTTCCATCATAAACTGGTCTACGGTCCCCAAATATAGTCACTTTAAAATGCTGAACCATTGAGTCAACCACCTCCCTAAGAAAGGGAAAAAATGCATAAATATAATCCTCTGCATGATGAAATACAAAAATCTTAACTAAAGTAGTTTCTTACACTATTTAAAGCTGTCACAAAATTCTAAAAGATCATTATACATGACAAAGATTTTCCCTTCTGGATTATAGTTTAGGATACCAGAAAGACTGATTTCTGGAAATGACTCCAGTGAATCACTTAATTATTCTGGGACACAGGTGACCTGCAAAATATTATCCTTATAGATGATCTAAAATCCCTTTCACCATCTAAGCACTAACTGACACATTTATCAAAGAATATGGTGCTCTTTCCTTCGTGCTCAAACAGCACCTAGTACATATATCTATTAGAACACTTACTTCACTGTAGTATTAGTATTATATACTTGTACTAGACTGTGAGATTTTAAGAGCAATAAACACACCTGTACTCTGTACCCCTCCATCCCATTCCAATGGTATCTAGCCAATAAAAAGGTTTTGAAACCTCTGTTTTTTACCCAGCGAATATTTTTATCCCATATACTTACATGGAAAGATACTTTAAAAGTTTTTTAGACATTAAAAAAATTGCAGATTATAGAGAGAATAACACCAAATATCCACAAATCAAATTTATTTTTACACGCACATAATCTGTAAAAGCAGGAGAAAAATATCTAGAAGGGTATGTACCACACAGATACAATGGTTAGTTACCTCTGGAGAAAGAAGTGAAGAAAAGAATGATTTTTTATTTTGTTTATATAATCTAAATATATTACAATGACAGTATATTCACATAGTACTAAATATAATTTATAGTACATTTAAAAGGATGAGAAAAAAATTTTCAATTCTAGCCCAGTCAAATAGAAGAGAAAGGAGAAAGAAGCATTTTCTAGAACAAAATTAAGCTGATTTGACACCCAGAGAAACTTTCCAAACGCTCAAAGTTTCTATTTCCCTCAACTTTGAATTTTATTTTGCAAGTATTTCTTGCACCACTCTTTTCCTTTCTATTCCAATTACCGCCAACGTAAAACCTCATGTCCTACTACCTGGATTATTTTAATTTTTAGGCCTCTAGTTTTTTCTTCTCTGGCCCAACTTTTATACCACTGCCACATGAGCCTCCAAACCTCACTTTTACTCTCCAGATACAAAAGGTTAAGTTAATCACACTCCTCGGTTCATTGCCACATTATCATCATTCATCCATTAAGACCCCTAACTGACTCTTTTCCTTCCATATCCATTTCCCTATCCCCATTCTTCTCAATAAATTATTTTCTCTAATATGTTTGATGAACATCCTTCTGTTTGTACACCATTCCAGCTTTACCCTCTGCATAAGGTTTTTAAAATCTATTTACATTGCTGTGGGACACTTAGTTCATTGTTTCTGATTGATGCTCTTGAGGGTTCCTTGGACAGCAAGGAGATCCAACCAGTCCATCCTAAAGAAAATCAGTCCTGAATATTCATTAGAAGGACTGATGCTGAAGCTGAAACTCCAATACTTTGGACACCTAATGCAAAGAACTGACTCATTTGAAAAGACCCTGATGCTGGGAAAGACTGAAGGCAGGAGGAGAAGGGGACAACAGAGGATAATATGGCTGGATGGCATCACCGACTCGATGGACATGAGTTTGAGTAAGCTCCAAGAGTTGGTGATGGACAGAGAAGCCTGGCGTGCTGCAGTCCAAGGGGGTCACAAAGTCAGACACAACTGAGCGACTGAACTGAACTGAACTCTACATGTTGTCTATCTGGTCCCCCAGCAATACAGACTCAGTATCTTTAACAGTCAGCTACCAAGACACTGCTGCAAGGCATTATCTCCTTCTATGTCCCTTTATGAACTTGTGAGAATAATCTGTGGCTATATACACTGAGGAACAGAACTGCTAGGTCCAAGAGAATTTTATCAACTAAATGATGAAGAATTGCCAAACTGCTCTTCAGAATGCCTGCACTAAACCATCCTCCTGGAGGGTCCTATTTCTCTACTTCTGTGGACTCCCTGTTTATTTCCTCTGCTCATTTTCTATTGGGGTGCCAGTCTTCTCATTGAACTGAAGGAGTTTCTTTGCTATTCTAATATTGTTTCATTAACAGGTTTAGTTGTTGCAAATATCTTCCCCTCAAATGTTATCTGCTATTAACAATGTCCATGTATTTACTGAACTGAAAACGTTAATGATGTATCATCAAATGACTCGATTTCTTCAACTTATGATTTCATTTTTTAAGGTTTTAAGAAATACTTTGCTAATATTAAGTCACAAAGATACATTATGCTTTATTAATTTTATTTATCTTATGTTGGTCACTAATCCATCTTAGGTTCTTCTTTATAAATAGTATTATGTAAGAATTCAATTTTTTCTCCATACGGTGAATCAGTTTTCCCACACTGTCTACTAAACAGTCTATACTTAACTGATCAATTTATAAGAACAGTTGATCTTAAGTTCTGAACTGAGTTTTCTATGTTGTCCCCGTGGTCTACTTGTCTGTTCCTGGACCAGTATCGTACGATTCCATGATTACTGGGTGTTTTATTAAATTATAATATGGGGCAGGGCAAGTTCCTTTTCTCTCTCTAAGTTAACTTGGATATTCATGGAAACATTTATCAAAATAAATCTGTAAAGTTCTCCCCCACACCCAAACTATTAATACAATAAGCAAAAGAAACATATCTAGTGCCCTATAATAAGTAATCAAAAAATATCTGTTGGTTAAGAAACTCTCAAATGATACAAACACAAGAAAGGCTAGTATGCCAAAAACAAATTAGTAATGTTAAAAGCTACAGACAAATTGCAACATAAACTAAATAAATGAAGGTGAAATATAATAACGATAACTGTAAAGTCCAAACACTTATGTTTGAAAAGTTCAATGGCAATAAAAGTAAATGAAAGGATCTGAACTTATCCACTGCTTTCATGCAAAAGGGCTTTGTGTTCTGCTTAGTCAGTCAGTTGTGTCTGACTTTTTGTGACCCCATGGACTACAGCCCGCCAGGCTCCTCTGTCCATGGGATTCTCCAGGCAAGAGTACTGGAGTTTGTTGCCATGCCCTCCTCCAGGAGGTGTTTCCAATCCAGGGATAGAACCCAGGTATCCTGCACTGCATGCAGATTTTTTTACCATCTGAGCCACCAAGGAAGCTTTAGATGACTATAATCCCCAAATGAACTAATATTGTGATGCAGTTTCTTCAAAATTAAAGAACTCAGGTTGCATATATTTAAATAGCCAGTATAAGGCAGGTAACCTTCCCACCATCTATTACACAGGTCATTTCAAATTCTGGAGTACTCTGTTCAATTTGGAAAAAAACTTAAGACCCTAACAGATGAAACACAAGCAGAAGAAGATAATTCTGACCGAACCTCACATAATATAAATAAAAGTAAATCAAAGTAAAGACTCTTAGTCTGGAAATAGGAAGGAGTCAAAGGAAATTAGAGAAGTCTTCAGTTATTTTGACAGACTGTCATGTGAAAACCTGAGTATCTTCCTTGTATGGGAGGACAGAAATCAGACAAATAGTTGGAAAGTATAAGAAGCAGTATTTTGCAACAAAAATTTCCAACATTTTCTAACCACCAGAGTTATTCACAAGTGGTTTACACTATCTCATAAAGTACCTGAGTTCATCCTTGCTAGAAATGTTCAAGGAGCAGTTATGTAAGGGAAGATACCAACTAGAAGATAGAAATGTATAATGTCTACAATCCCCTCTAACAGTAAAATTTAATTAAGAGAATATCAAATATGAAATTGTAGATTTTATCATAATATAACATACAGAGACTCCTTTGTGATTAATTACACCAAAAACTGATTTGAACTCAAGACTTCAGAGTCTTTACAGAATGGTATTAGAATTATAGACACATTGAGCAATTTTAACTTTAACCTCTCACTAATACAATGTAATTAAATGATGTATTTGACTTTTAATGGAATTTTATTATTCAAGTTAACAAACTGACAAATCCAGGGACTGCAACTTTTCGCTTTTTATCTCAAATGATACAGTGGCAACGGGTAGTTTATCAGAATGTCCATCCGGAAGGGATGTAAAACTAGAGGAAAAGCTCTCCAAAATACTAATTTATCTCGTCATCTAGTCAGCTAGAGCAGCAGAAGTACTCACTGAATTATGAAGAAAGTCTGAACTGAGAAATGGCCAATCTGAAAAATCTTTATAATATGTGGTAACATAACTACTGGAGAAAAAATAAGCAGACAAGAGGTTTTAGTCTCATTCTGCCACTAAATTGTTAGGAAATTTACTTCGCCTCTCTAAATTTAGTTCCTTTACCAATAAAACTGAGGTAATAGTCTTGGACTGTTATAGGGATGATGTGCGATATCAGTGAAAGTACCCTGGGGGAAAAAAGTAAATGTGAATGGTATTATTTTTATATAAAAATTTAAGCATAGTTATCTCAAACACGTGCTTCAAGAATTATACTGATATACTGAACTCTTCCAAACAACTAATGGATACATTATAATGTACCAGCATCAAATACTGTAAATAATACAAAGAATGAATGCTGGTGATTAACAGAAACTGTGAATGGAATTTTCTCCATACTGTAGTTGGGGAGCATTAGCCTTTTATTATAACAATCGGGGGCGGGGGGGGGGTCTTTTGTTCAAATGTAGAAATTTCAGAACAACATTTTAAGTGTGTATTGTTAAGCCAGCTTCTTAGCTTACAATAAAAAGTAAAGCTACAATAACCAAAATATATAAAATATTTTAACTTCTAAAAAAGCATGCAGGAAAGAAAATCTAAATAATTGGGAGTAAGAACTTCTCACCACTTTTCAGTGGCTTCCTTTTACTAATAACCTTAGTCTGAAGAAGGAAGAATTCTTGCAAAGAATAATATGATGCATTTCTGAGGAACCTCGGGATACAATTTTTAAATTCTGAAGAATATCTGGCAATCACTACAAAAAATGGAACCTACCTGAGTACATTAGGTCTTACAAAGGGCTACAGCCTACCTTCCCACTCTTACCTCAACCACCACTTCCTACATTCTGGTACCAAGTCTTTTGATTCCATCATGCTCTGGTGCACAGACTGTAAAGTAAAATTTAATATTGGTTTCAGTAAGTTCCACTTTATCACCTGACTCATACAACAGAAAAATGGTAGGAGAGGGAAATTTTAACATAAAAAGGAGGAGAGGAAATTATTTTCCTTTCCTGTTAATTGTTACTATAAACTCACAGACACCCATCTTCATTCATCTCATTTTTAAGTACCTCTTAATTTTCTACTCCCTAAAGGTAGAATGTGAAATATTACATTAGTCTTTAGGAGAGATAAATATTACATTTAGTCTTTAGGCATGAAATAATATATTCCTCTAAAGTGACTTTTCACCTTAATTTAGTATTCCCAGCTAATAAATTTATCTGTGACTATAGCACAGACAGAATAAAGGAAGATGGCTAAAGTATGCGCTGTGCTGAGTCACTCAGTCGTGTCCGACTATGTGACCCCATGGACTGTAGCCCCAGGCTCCTCTGTCCATGAGGATTCTACAGGCAAGAATACTGGAGAGGGTATAACAATACTGTCAAGATATAACAAGATGCTAAAATCACCCAGTGGTTTATAAAACACAATGAAAACAGCTGATAGCCTCTCTTAGTATCCTTCCAACTTCTAATTTAGCTCATACCTCTGTGCTAAGTAGCAGAGAGGGTAGCCAATAAATACTTTTGCATCAAGATAAAGTTTAAAGATACAGAGTTATACTTTAGATCAAATTTTTAATATTTTACAAAATTCATACTACATCAGAGCATTTCACCATAAACTATCTTTACTGCCAGTTCACATGGGTGTGAATTCTTTCATAACCTTATATAACCACAATAGTTAATCTAGTAAACACTTCTAGTATTCATAAACGACAGACAGACTAGATTGAGTAACAGATTTTAAACTCAAGGTGGCTTAACTAACAATTCTCCTCTACAACACTCTCCTTCAGACCACCATTGACTTCTTCAAACATAGCCTCTTTTCAGTCTCTATATTCCTGGCTTCTTTGAGCATCTGCAACTGTGATCTAGCCTTGAAAATCATGATACTCGACTGACGTTCTCTGAAACACCTTCTACTTTGTCCTGGTTTTCCTACCTTTCCAATCTCCTGAGTGTCTTCATTGACAAACCTGAGTCTTATCCCAGGAATCTATTCTCAGTCTTCTTATCTTGACTCTATGCACTCTCCCTAGCTTTTAACTACCACCTCTTCCCTGGTGGCTCAGTGGTAAAGAATCTGCCTGCAGTGCAGGAGATGTGCGTTTGATCCCTGGGTTGGGAAGATCCCCTGGAAAAGGAAATGGCAAGCCACTACAGTAGTCTCACCTGGGAAATCCCATGGACAGAGGAACCTAGTTGGCTATAGTCCATGGGGTCACAAAAAGTTGGACACAAATTAGTGAGTAAACAGCTGCAGCAGCAGCATAAAATATTAAACAGATCAGCATGAGGACAGCACAGGGAATTATAACCATTATCTTTTAATAAACTATAATGACATATAATTGCAAAAAATACTGAATCACTAAGCTATACACCTGAAACTCATGTTATAAATCAACTATACTTCAAATTTAAAAAAGCAAGTACTAGAGGTGCTAGGGGGTATGCTGGAGTATGAGAAAAAATCGTTAGGAGTATTTATATTTAATTTTCATCTAACAATTACTAATCAAGGTGGACTAATATTCACAAACAGAGATTGACACTGGTGCCCTCAGTCCACATGAGATGGCCAGGTGTAACAGCACAGGTAGGTACACAGGAAATCCTAAGGGAATAATGGGATTTCTTTAATATGAGTTAACAGTGAAACTCTCACTCATTCATGCATTTTCAGCAAGCTGTAACTTTTTTCTGTTCAAGTGTGTAGCACATATTCTATCAGATTTCTGGTACAGAAATCAGAACATTTCAAATTACTATAGTCTTAGTTTATTTCAAATACTGTTTTCCACCTTTAATTTTTTCATAGTTACACAAAGTTAAAATAGTAGTATAATTTTTAATTATTAAAAATTAAATTCTGTGTATAAGTAAATATGTTTATTTATTGCTGAATGAGTGTGTGAAGTCACTCAATCGTGGCTGACTCTTTGCAACCCCATGGACTGTTGCCCACCAGGCTCCTCTATCCATGGGAATATGGCTCTCTACTCTTTCTGAATTCACAAGCCTTAGGCAACCCACTCCAGTGTTCTTGCCTGGAGAATCCCAGGGACGGGGGAGCCTGGTGGGCTGCCGTCTATGGGGTCGCACAGAGTCAGACACGACTGAAGCGACTCAGCAGCAGCAGCACCATGGATTTAAGATCCTTTAGAACCTATTCCCTGGCCAACTTTTCAAACTCTATCTACTCTATTTATACTGGCCAATTTCTGTTACATAAACATGTCATACCTTTACTCATGTTCTCTATACGGAATATTCTTTCCCTGCTCCACCAGGTAACTATTCAGCTCAGATAGCATGTCATCTGCTCTATTTACCTCCATAACCAAAATTGGGAATCAGTACTCCACACATCTCACAGAACTTGTCACTCTACACAGACTACAAAATCCTTGGCAGGAATCATGTCTTATTTATCTTATTATCCCCAGAGCTTAGCACAGTGCCTGACACAAAACAGATGCATAATAAATTCAACAGTTAAGAAAACATAGGGAAGATTTTAAAAACGATCTTTAAGTTTTTTAAAGTTACTGTAGGATTTAGAATTATAGTTCTAGTCAGATCCATAAATGTTGAAATCTAGTACCAATAGCATTCTTAATTGGTACAGTGATATAGCACATTCAGATAACTGCTTTAAATTAACTCAGTCTAAGAAAAAAAAAAGGAGCAGGCTAGAAGTAAACAATCAAGGCACATCCTACAATGGAATACTATACAGCTGTTATTGTAATTTAAATCTACTCAAACGGATAGATGTTAAAAACAAACCCTACCTACTAGTCCCTATGTTTAGACATATCTTTATTACAACAGTATCTTTGAAAAATACCTTTGAATTTCAAATATATTGTAGGAATATCAGCCAAAAGATTAGTGAGTAATTTATTTAGATGCTACTTACAAGTGACTAACAACTAACAAGGCGAATAAAACTTGCTTTCTAAAAGTGATGCATTTTGCATGGTATAGTTTCCCAAGACAGCTGAACATGCAAAACTAAACCATTTACTTTTCACTGGCAGTGTTTTTTTGGGTATGTCTTCTAAATCATTTTAATCAGAAGTATACCCCTCAAAACACACCAAAAGAACAGCTGACAAAAGAAAAAATAATGATTTCATCAAAATAAAAATGTGTTTCAAAGAAAGTGAAAATGCAAAAGGAATACAGCCAATATTTTATATAATAACTTTATATGGAATATAATCTATTAAATGTCTAATCATTATGTAGTACATCTGAAACTAATATAGTATTGTAAATCAACTATATCTCAATTGCAAGAAAAATAAAAAATTTTAAAAGGAAGTAAAAGAGGCAAGGTGCACAAAAGGAGAAACTTTTGCAAATCATCTTATCTGATAAGGTATAAAGAATTCCTACAACTTAGTAACAAAATAGGCAAATGATTTAATTTAAAAATAGGCAAAAGACTTAGACAGACATTTCTCTAAAAATACACAAATAGCCAATAAGTACACAAAAAGATGCCTAACATCATTAGCCATCAGGGAAATGTAAATCAAAGTAACAACGCGATACTACTCAAGACTTACTAAGATAGCTAGTGAAAAAGACAGATAACATGTTAATGAGGATATAGAGAAACTGGAATCACCACACACTGCTATCAGGAATGTAAAGTGATGCATCTGCTTTGGAAGATTCTGGCAGTTCCTCAAAAGATTAAACACTGAGTTACTACTTGATTCCACTCTTGGGTATACACTCAAGAGAAATGAAAACATGAATGTAAACAGCAACATAAATCTTAAGAGCCAAAAAGTGCAAACAACTCACATGTCCACCAACAAGTGAACAGAAACACAAAATATCCATACAATGGAATCTGACTGAGTAATAAAAAGTAATGAAATACTAATAGATACTACAACATTAAGGGACTTCCCTGGTAACTCAGACTCTGCCTGCAATTCAGGTAGACAAGGATCCAGTCCCTGGGTTAGGAAGATCCCCAGAGAAGGAAGTGGCTACCCAACTCCAGTATTCTTGCCTGGAGAATCCCATGGACAGAGGAGACTAGGGGACTACAGTCTGTGGGGTTGCATAGAGTCAGACACGACTGGGCAACTCACACTTTCACTTCTTTCTGTTACAACATTATGTGAAAACGTGTGAAATGAAAGAGGTCAGTCACACAAAAGGCCACATACTGTATGATTCCATTTATACTGAAATGTCCAGAAAAGGCAAATCTACAGAGCCAGAGAGTAGGCTAGTGTTGCGCAGGGATGCAGGGAGGGAGGGATGCACGGAGGGAGGAAATGGGGAGTAGCTGCTAATGAGTACAAGATTTCTTTGGCAGAGGAGAAAATGTTCTAAATAAAGTATGACTGGGGTGATGGTTGTACACTATCACTGTAAACATACTAAATAACACTGAATTGTACATTTTAAATGAGTGAACTGTGTACTGTGTGAATTGTATATCAATAAAATTGCTATTTAAAAAAAGAATGTCCCTTTCTTGGAACACTACCCTAGTAATAACACTGTCAATAATATTCCTAATAACAAAAGAGAGTTTCTTCAAACACTCTGACTTGTGATGATTTCTACATAAAAGCCAAAATCTTTTCAATACAGATTTATTTTTTCCTTCTAAAATTCAACCATCAGAATTATATTACATCCGCATGCGATATGCACAAATATTCAGCACTATGTCATTAATCGTAATAGATTAGTAACAGGTAAAGAATCCGCCTGCAATGCAGCAGACATAGGAGACGCAGGTTCAATTCCTGGGTCAGGAAGATCCTGTGGAGAAGGAAATGGCAACCCATTCCAGGATTCCTGCCTGAAAACTCCCATGGACAGATGAGACTGACAGGCTACAGTCCAAAGGGTGGCAGAGTCACAACTGACACGACTGAGTAAGTAAGCACAATCATCCTAATATAATGACTGGAAGATAATGTTTAATTTATGAAAGAAAATTAAATCAAAAATTTGATCACTCTATTACCATTTCAAGATTCCTTCAAATCTTTATACAAGTAGATCTTGCCTTTATAATCATGCTGTCTATACAATTTTCACATCTATTTCACTATTTAACAACTTTGAGTAAGTACGTTAACAGCCTACTGAAGATTTACCCTGATATATATTTAGTAGTTGGACAAACGAGCATAAAAATCTCAAGTTACAGATTTTACACTCTAGGTCATAATACTTCTAAAAATTAACTTTTAGTTATTAATACATTCACTTGTAAAAAAGCACCTAGAAACATCTGAAACCTGCTTTTAACTAATGATGATTTTAAAATCAAAACATTAAATAGGGAAAAAAAGAAACACATAGATACACACTCCTGAAAAGAAGTGAGGAAAGGACGAAAAAAGCAACAGAAGGAAAATCTAAGGTAGAAAAACTGACTCACAAGATGATTCACAAGCATTTCCTACATATTCTGTCCAAGAAAACTCTTCTGACTAAAGTGGAAAGTTGCTTGGCTGCAATACATCATTCTACTAGTATGATTAATGTCATAGTTCCAAATATTTGAGCATGTGGCATATGGACAAGAGAAACCTCATATGTGTTGATTTAAATACTGCTATATTTTGGCTCATAACTATTTAGTTAATATTGAAAAGGCATTGTAAAGTTCTATTGAGTTTCTTCTAACTTTTGGAATTCTAGTTTTTGAAGTGTAAGAACTGAACCAATTTAGGAAGCCCATCAACAGTTTTAAATGACTAGTTGTATGTAATACGGCAAAAAGTGAAGGCAAGAACTAGTATTCTGCAGAAAACAAAAGGAATAAGTTTCGTGGATGCTGACATAAAATTAAGTCAATGTTATTAACAAAGTATAAAGTTGGTTAATGCCAATTTTAGAGTCCCAAAGAAATCCTCTAGCTCCTGTCAAAACTCAAATAAAAGGTACATGATTAAAAAATTTCCATTTGGAAACATCTTAAATTACAGATCCTTTACTTCTACTGACAAATAACATAGAAGACAAAGCAACATAAAGATGAAATGCAATTAGGGATGTCAACAGGGCCGTAAATTAAAACCAGAATGTACCACACTAATTTATTATATATATGTTCCTCTCAAATTTAACCAACATGTTGAAACTCTGTGGTACACAGCTTCATATACACACAGATAATGTGTGATTATTCCTTTACCAAAATCTAATATAAATAATTTTGGTCTTTTTTACCCAACATTACTGCTACTGCCTCAGTCTCTTATGAGAGACTCATCTGAAATACTAAAAAAAAAAACCACCTTAACTGACATAGCTCTAAGTCCCAAGCCTCCAACTCCTATCATTCCCTCAATTCCAACCCATTTTGTCTTCAAGTGATTTTGTTGCTCTAACACTGTTGTTGTTCAGTCACATAGTTACATAGTCACTTCCGACTCTTTGCTACCCCGTGGACTGCAGCATGCCAGGCCTCTCTGTCCCTCACCATCTCCTGAAGTTTGCCCAAATTCACGTCCACTGCATTGGTGATGCCATCCAGCTATCTCATCCTATGACGCCCTCTTGTCCTTCTGCCCTTAATCTTTCCCAGCATCAGGGACTTTTCCAGTGAGTCAGCTGTTTACATCAAATGATTAAAATACTGCAGTTTCAGCTACAGCATCAGTCCTTCCAATGAGTATTCAGGGTTGATCTCCTTTAAGATTGACTGGTTTGATCTCCTTGCTGTCCAAGGGACTCTCAGGAGTCTTCTCCAGTACCACAGTTTGAAGGTGCTCTGCCTTCTTTACAGTCCAACTCTCACAACCGTATGTGACCACTGGGAAGACTATAGCCTTGACTATACGGACCTCTGTCGGTAGAGTAATGTCTCTGCTTTGCAACACACTGTCTAGGTTTGTCATAGCTTTCCTGCCAAGAAGCAATCATCTTCTGATTTCATGGCTGCAATCACCATCCACAGTGATTTCAGAGCCCAGGACGAGGAAATCTGTCACTGCTTCCACCTTTTCCCCTTCTATTTGCCATGAAGTGATAGGGCCGGATGCTGTGATCTTAGTTTTTTTAATATTTAGTTTTAAGCCTGCTCTTTCACTTTCCTCCTTTACCCTCATCAAGACGTTCTTCAGTTCCTCATAGCTTGCTGCCATTAGAGTGGTATCATCCAAATATCTAAGGCTGTCGATGTTTCTCCCACTATCTTGATTCCAGCTTGGATGAGTTCATCCAGCCAGGCATTTTTCATGATGTGCATGGTGTACAGGTTAAACAAACAGGGTGGCAGCAGACAACCTTGTCCATACAGGGTTCTAACTGTTGCTTCTTGACCTGCAAACAGATTTCTCAGGAGACAGGTAAGATGGTCTGGTATTTCCACCTCTTTAAGAGCTTTCCACAGTTTATTATGATCCACACAAAGTCTTTGGCAGAGTCAATGAAACAGAGGCAAATTTTTTTGGAATTCCCTAGCTTTCTCCATAACCCAGCAAATGTTGGCAATTTGATCTCTGTTTCTAACGTTATCATTATATAATTTTCCTATTCAATAAATAACATATAAGAATTCTCCACTATATAGTGCTAAAGTTTAGGACAATTCTTTCAGGCAGGGCAAGCTGGAGAGATGATAAGAAGAAACTCAGCTAAGAAATATCTGCCTTAGACATTCTATCAGTTAAGAGATTTCTTCAGATTAATAAATGCCTTTAAAAAATGTAAACATCTACCAGAAAGGTAAGAATTATCCTTTGTTCAAATTTACACATTAACACCCTAGTTTCGAGAAACAAGAAAAAGAGAATTTTGAGAGTGCAGCATGAGATGGGTGATCACTGTAAGCACAAAGACAGACAAAAGAAAAGGATACTATGATAAAGACTAACCTGCATATGCTAGGAGAGAGGATAGGGCACTGAACATCCATATCTAGGCATACGAAGCCCTCTGTAATGTACAGTTCTCTTTCCTGTCTCTCATCATTACACTCATCCTCTCTTAGTTTTATAAGCATTTCGTTCATTTTATTTATTCTGTGCCAATCACTGAGCTAAGATCAAGGCTACACAGATGATGATAAAGAATATAACTTCTCATGAAGAGGTTATGCTGAGAGAAGAAGGTAGCAACAAATACTGTACTAAAAATATTATAACAAAAGTGCATACCAATCAAGTACTACAAGGTCATAGTAGAATGAGCTGGCCTTTCGGCTGGAACCGCCATCCTCCAGCATTTTTCCAAAATGACCAACACGAAGGGAGAGAGGAGGGGTACTCGCTGTGTGTTCTCTAGCCCTTTCAGGAAACATGGAGTTGCTCCTGTGGCCACATATATCACAGACATCAACAAGAGAGGTGGTATTGTAGATACAAGGGGAGGGCACCATTCTTGACAAGGAATGCCCCATAAATGTTACTGTGGCAAAACTGGAAGAGTCTACAGTGCTACCTCGCGTGCTGTTGGCATCCGTGTAAACAAACAAGTTAAGGGCAAGGTTCTTGCCAAGAGAATTAATGTGCACATGGAGCACACTAAGCAGTCTAAGAGCCAAGACAGCTTCCTGAAATGTGTAAAGGAAAATGATTAGAAAAAGAAGGGAGCCAAAAAGAAAAGTATTTGGGTTCAGCTGAAGCTCCAGCTTGCTCCACCTAGAGACGCACACTCTGTGAGAACCAGTGGGAAGGAGCCTGAACTGCTGAGCCCATTCTGCATGAATTCATGTCACAACGGCTATAAAGAAAATAAAAGACCTGGACTGTAGGTTTCTCCTGAGTAGAAGTGTTGTGTCCCTTTTCCCAAAGAAATATTTAAAGCACATTTTAACGATGTCCAAATTCAGTGGTTGATGTCTTTATTCTTCAAATATAACGGGTTTTCTTCCTGAAAGATGTGAGGGAATTTGTTGTGCGATATACTCCATCGATTAATAAACTGCCAGTTATTATTTATTTTAAAAAGTGAACTACATCTGACTATGGAGTTCAAAAGGTTCGTCTTGAAAAATAATAGAAGTTTGCCAGATAGATAAAGGCAGAGAAGGCATTCCAGGTAGGAGCTGCAGAATATGAAAAAAGATGAAGGTTAGAGCCAAACTAAGAAGGGCATACTATACTAAACTTGGGATGCTATACTGTAGGCAGTAGGCAGCTGAACACGTTTAAAAGTAGGGGAGTGAAATAATCAGATTTTTTACTTAAAAGGATAACTATGCCAAAAGTGTAGATATGTAAGGAGAACAGAGAGAGAAAGAGATGTTAGGGCAGACAAGGTCATTACAATAGTCAAGGCAACAAATAAGGGTCTGAAACCAAGGTGGCAGTAATACGGATAGAGGGGGCCAGATTAGGTAATAATTTCTGAAAAAGAAGCAATAGGACATGATCACCAATAGGAGGAAAAGGAAGTTCTAGTTTGGGAATTTAGGTAGAGAAAAAGAATATAGCAACATGAGCAGAGTGTGGGGAGGAGGATTCAGAGAATAAGCTCTTTGGAGTCCTTTATAGATAGTAAGGTGTCAGTCCAAAGCTCAGGAAGAGGTGGAGGCTACAGCAAGATTAGGTAATCATCCACTCATAGATGGCAAGCACTGCAGTGACTGACTAGAACCTCCCCTCTAAGCCTGGCTTAGGTCAGTACACCTGGTTCTCCTCAACTGCCATACCTTTGTTGTTGTTCAGTCGCTAAGTCATGTCCGACTCTTTGCGACCCCATGGACTGCAGCACGCCAGGCTTCCCTGTCCTTCACTATCTCCTGGAGTTTGTATCTTTGTTACTGCTGCCTTATCTTAAAAAAAAAAACAAAAAGTGCTTTCTTTACTACAGCTATCTGCAATTCTACCAACTCTTTAGATTAATTCAATTCCTTTCCTTCTTGCTTTAGAAATTGTTTCTTAACAACTATCAAGTCAGGATTCTGGAGTTCTGGTCTCACATTTGCTACTAGCAAGCGTTGCTGAATAAGCCTCTCAACCTTTCTGGATTTCAGCTATAAAGAAGGTATCGGGGGGAAAAAAAGGTATCAGATTAGTTGATACCTTAGGTTTCTCCACTTGAAATACTCTACAACTTGCCTCCTGACCTCAGAAAGAACTCCGTATTACATGTTAATTATAACACTCATATGATAGGGGTTTTCTGTTACATGTTATTACAAAGTTTCTTAGTACTAATTTATTTCATATTTCTTATGGATCTTATCTCACAGGAGGGGCCAAGAAGAGGGTGGTACAAATCGAGAGAGTAGCACTGACATATGTCCACTACTGTGTGTCAAACAGACAGCTCAGGAAGCTGCTATACAGCACAGGGGGCCCAGCTCAGCACTCTGTGACGACCTGGAGGGAGCGGGAACGAGGCTCAGGAGGGAGGGAGTACATGCGTACTTACAGAAGATTCATGCTATTGTACAGCAGAAACTAACACAACACTGTAAAAAACCAATTAAAAAACCTCGTTTGTGGTGTACATCATGTCACAAATTCCTTTCACATTTCCTGTATTACCTAAACCATATCCACATCCATAGTATTTGGAGGGAGTGAGAGAAGCTTATTAGGAGCAGACTGAGAATCTTTATATATCATATATACTTGTTCCTATATAAGAGTCAGGAACAGTTAGAGGAGTTGAGGATGGGAAGGCATAAAACCATGACAATCACCATCGTCTCAAACGGAACATTACAGAAGGGCCAAATCAGGTCAAGGTGGGTGGGAAGAGAAAAGAAAGCACAGATAGACATTACCTAATAGCAAAGGAAAAAAATGCTCAGTCTGATTTAAGAGCACGTAACAATGAGTTGGACCTTTTCTATTATCACAGAGAAAACATATGAGGTTACTATAACAGAAAAATTTCAAGACTATTTGTAGATTTCCCCCATTATCACAGCTCTGAAATACAATCAATTTCAAAGAAAATTACCATGTGTTCTTGCTCAAACTGTTAGACATTAAACACTGCTATTTAGACATACAAGATAAACATAATTTCTAAAGCAAAGACAAAAACCAACAGCAAAAGATCTCTGTGACTTCTTGATTCTTACCTGTTCACTCTCCTAGGACACTTGTCTGGTTTAATATCTACCTCATAGAGGTAGACATCAATCTTTGGAATTTCAACTTGAAAACAGTTGGCCAGCAATTTAATGGGTTTGCCCATGGTGCCATAGCCAGGTCTTCTGGGCACCATGAGTAGGGGCTGGGCCCCAACGGGTCCTGCCAGGGAAGGGGAAAAAAAGAGAGACAGAAACACTGTTACAAGCTGCGTTTGATAATCTTGTCAACCAGAGCAGGTTAGAATTTTAAGTACGGCCGATAATGATTAAAGCCTAGTGCTGAAAAATGATGTCAATTCTAAGACCCCTTTCTTTCACTCCAATTTACTTTCTTCATTAAAACATACAGAGAAAAAAACAGGGTACCTCTGAAAATTTGTTTTGGAAGGGGTGGAAAAAACAATCACACAAACCCAGGTAAGCATAAGCAAACCACAAATCCACAAACCACTCGGATCCAAAGAGTGTGTGACCAACAGCAGAATAATCTTATAGAAGGGTAAGAGCAAATGAACAAAATAAACAAGCAAACAAAAAGAAGATCAACAAAGCTCAAATCAATTACTTGAAAAGATAAATAAAGTGATAAATTCCAGACAACACAAACTTTTATAACATGAGAAAAAAGGTTGAAGTAACCAATATAAATGGAACAAATGTATTACTACAAATACCAAAGACATTACAAACACTGTTAATAAATTTGAAAGTTTGATGAATTAGACAAAGTCCTAGAAAAATACAGTTTACTGGTACACAAAAGCAGATAAAATTTGAAAAATTGCTGATAAAATGTAAAATGGTACAGCTGCTTTAGAAAACAGTAGAGTGGTTCCTCAAAACATTAAAAGCAGAATTATCGTATGATCCAATAGATCTATTATCTACTTCTGGGTATAAACCCAAAAGAACTGAAAGCGGGCTATTGATAATTATATACCTACGCTCACAGCAGTACTATTCACAATAAACAAAAGTGTGTTAGTCACTCAGTCATGTCTGACTCTTTGCGGCCCCATGGACTGCAGCCTGCCAGGCTCCTCTGTCCATGGGATTCACCAGGCAAGAATACTGGAGTTACCATTTCCTACTCCAAGGGATCTTCTTGGCTTGTTCTTCTTGAATCAGCCTCTCTTGCACTGGCAGGCAGGTTCTTAGCACCACCAGGGAAGCCCCTAACCACTTGCTGTTTGTTACATAGTAATAGCCCTTAAATTCTATTTCCTGATCTATAAAACAGAAATAATACCTAATCTGCCTCTTTTTCATGAATCTTGTCAGGATCAAATCAGAACATAAACAACAGATAAATTTACCAAGCTCTTACTACATCTTATAATAATTATTTTTATTTTTTAAACATTACTGAAGTACAGTTGATTTACAATGTTGTGTTTAATTTCTGCTTTATATATCCGTTTTCATAGTCTTTTCCATTTTGGTTTATCACAGGATACTGAATATAGTTCCTTGTGCCATACCGTAGGACCTTGTTGTTTATCCATCCTACATGTAATAGTTCCCATCTGCTACCAAACTCCAGTCCTTCCCGCCTCCAACCTGCTTCTTGCTTGGCAACCACAAGTCTGTTCTCTATGTCTGTAAGTCTGTTTCTGTTTTCTAGACATGTTCATTTGTGTTGTATTTTAGATTCCACATATAAGTGATATCATATGGTATTTGTCTCTTTAAAAAAAAATTATTTATTTGGCTGTGCCTGGTCTTCACTGTAGCATGCAGGATTCTTTTAGTTGAGTTATGTGAACTCTCAGTTGCAGCATGTGGGATTCAGTTCCCTAACCAGGGATTAAACTCAAGCGATCTGCATTGGGAGAATGGAGTCTTAGCCGTTGGATCACCAGGGAAGTCCCTGTCTTTTTCTGACTTACTTTGCGTAATATGATAATCTCTAGGTCCATCCATATTGCTGCAAATGGCATTATTTTGCTCTTTTTAATGGCTGAGTAATAACAGAATATTATGTTACATATATGTAGCATATCTTCTTTATCCATATACATATATATATTTATACACACACACACATATATATATAATGGTTGAGTAATATTCCATGTATGAAGAAGTGAAGTGAAGAGAAAGTCACTCAGTTGTGTCCGACCCTTTGCGAACCCATGGGCTATACAGTCCATGGAATTCTCCAGGCCAGAATCCTGGAGTGGGTAGCCTTTCCCTTCTCCAGGGGGATCTTCCCAACCCAGGGATGGAACCCAGGTCTCCTGCACTGCAGGCGGATTCTTTACCAGCTGACCACCAGGGAAGCCCTTATATGTAACTCACGTCTTCTTTATCCATTCATCTGCTGATGGACACTTAGGTTGTTTCCATGCCTTGGATATTGTAAACAGTGCCACTATGGATTAGGGGTTCATGTATCTCTTTGAATTATACTTTTGTGAGGGTATCCGCCCAGGACTGGGATTGCTAGATTATATGATAACTCTATTTTTAGTTTTTGAGGAACCTCCATACTGTTTTCCATAGTGGCTGCAACAATTTACATTCCCAATGCTGTAGGGGGGTTCCTTTTTCTCCACACCCTCTCCAACAATGTGTAGGATGGCCATTTTGATGATGGCCATTCTGACTGGTGTGAGGTGATACCTCATTATAGTTCTGACTTGCATTTTTAATTAGTGATGTGGAGCATGTTTTCATGTGCCTGTTAGCCATCTGTATGTCTGCTTTGGAAAAATGTCTATTTAGGTATTCTGTCTGTTTTTTTGAGTGGGTTTTTTTTTTTTTGGTTATGGAATTGTAGGAGCTGTTTGTATATTATATTTTGTAAATTATGCCCCTGTTGGTTGAATCATTTGCAAATATTTTCTTCCAGTCTGTAGGATGTCTTTTTGTTTTAGTAGCAGAACTGGGATTGGAACTCACCCTGCTGCGCTGGATCATGGAAAAAGCAAGAGAGTTCCAGAAAAACATCTATTTCTGCTTTCTTGACTATGCCAAAGCCTTTGACTGTGTGGATCACAATCAACTGTGGAAAATTCTGAAAGAGATGGGAATACCAGACCATCTGACCTGCCTCTTGAGAAATCTATATGCAGGTTAGGAAGCAACAGTTAGAACTGGACATGGAACAACAGACTGGTTCCAAATAGGAAAAGGAGTACGTCAAGGCTGTATATTGTCACCCTGCTTATTTAACTTCTATGCAGAGTACATCATGAGAAACGCTGGACTGGAAGAAACACAAGCTGGAATCAAGGCTGCCGGGAGAAATATCAATAACCTCAGATATGCAGATGACACTACCCTTATGGCAGAAAGTGAAGAAGAACTAAAAGCCTCTTGATGAAAGTAAAAGAGGAGAGTGAAAAAGTTGGCTTAAAACTCAACATTCAGAAAACGAAGATCATGGCATCCAGTCCCATCACTCCATGGGAAATAGATGGGAAAACAGTGGAAACAGTGTCAGACTTTATTTTTGGGGGCTCCAAAATCACTGCAGATGGTGACTGCAGCCATGAAATTAAAAGACGCTTACTCCTTGGAAGAAAAGTTATGACCAACCTAGATAATATATTCAAAAGCAGAGACTTTACTTTGCCGACTGAGGTCTGTCTAGTCAAGGCTATGGTTTTCCAGTAGTCATGTATGGATATGAGAATTGGACTGTGAAGGCTGAGCACTGAAGAACTGATGCTTTTGAACTGTGGTGTTGGAGAAGACTCTTGAGAGTCCCTCGGATTGCAAGGAGATTCAACCAGTCCATATTGAAGGAGATCAACCCTGGGATTTCTTTGGAAGGAATGATGCTAAAGCTGAAACTCCAGTACTTTGGCCACCTCATGCGAAGAGTTGACTCATTGGAAAAGACTTTGATGCTGGGAGGGATTGGGGGCAGGAGAAGAAGGGGACGACAGAGGATGAGATGGCTGGATGGCATCACTGACTTGATGGACGTGAGTCTGAGTGAACTCCGGGAGATGGTGATGGACAAGGAGGCCTGGTGTGCTGCGATTCATGGGGTCGCAAAGAGTCGGACACGACTGAGCAACTGAACTGAACTGAACTGCTGTGCTATTCTGTTTCGCTGACATATCTATCCTTTTGTCAATAACACATACTGTCTTGATTACAATATTTTATGGTAAGCTTTGAAATCAGGTACTGTCAATCAGTTCTATGACTTTAATCTCCTTTAATATCATGTAGTTCTTCTGGGTATTTTTGTCTTTCCATATAAACTTCACAATCAGTTTGTCAATGTCCATAAAATAACTTGCTGAGATTTTGTTTGGAATTGTGCTAACTACATAAATCAAGTTGAGAAGAACTAAGACCTTTATGATAATGAGTCTTCCTACCCATGTATAATAGAATATCTCTATTTAGATTTTCTTTTGGAGAAGGAAATGGCAACCCATTCCAGTATTCTTGCCTGGGAAATCCCATGGACAGAAGAGCCTTGCAGGCTATATAGTCCATGGGTCACAAGAGTCAGACACAACTTAGAGACTATACCACCAAACCACAGATTTTCTTTTTTTTTTTTTTAATCAAAGTTTTACAGCTTCCTTCACATACATCTTATACATATTTTGTTAGATTCATACCTAAGTATTTCTCTTTTTTTGGTGCTAATATATAAGACTACAATAATAGAAATAGTGTGGTTTTCATTAAAAAATAGATCTGAAGAACAGAACTGATAGCCCCAAAACTGAACCACACAGTCAACTCATGTTTGACAGAGGAGCAAAGGCAATTCAATGGGAAAAGGACATTTTAAAAATAGGGTGCTGTTAAACAAATGGATATCCACATGCTAAAGAAAAAAAGAAAAAAAGAATCTGGACACAGATCTAAAACTTGTTTCAAAAACTAACTCAGGGTATTCCCTGGTGGTCCAGCGGTTAGGGCTCTACACTATCACTGCTGAGGGCACAGGTTCAATCCCTGGTCAGGGAACTAAGATCCCACTAGACACACAGTATGGTCAAAATCCCCAAACAAAACAAACTCAAATGGCTCGTGAACCTCAATGTAAAATGCAAAGCTACTGAACTCCTAGTTCAAAACATCAGTGACTGATGATGATTTTTTTTAATTTATTTATTTTTAATTGGAGGATAATTGCTTTACAATGTTGTGTTGATCTCTGATATACAACGATGTGAATACATATGTATACATAAGTATACATATGTCCCCTCCCACTTGAACTTCCCTCCTACACCCTATCCCATCCCAGCGCTCTAGGTTGTCATGGAGCACTGCACTGAGCTCCCTGTGTGATACAACAACTTCCCATTAGCTGTCTATTTTACATATGGTAATATATATTTAAAAAGACACATGTACCCCAGTGTTCACTGGTGATGACTTCTTAGAAGAAGCACATAGATACCAAAAGCACAACATATTAAATAAAAAATTGATGTTTTCATTAAAAATAAAAACCTGTTCTACAAGAGAATGAATACACAAGCCATAGACTGAGAAAATATATTTGCAAAACATATTTGATAAGGGGCTAATACTTAAAGTAGATAAAGAACTCTTACAACTCAGTAGGGAAAAAAAAATCCAATTAAAAAAATGGGCAGAAGATCTGAACAGATATTTTTTTCCCAAAGAAGACATGCAGATGGACTACAAGCACATGAAAAGACACTCAACATCATTAATCACCAGCAAAATACAAGTCAAAACCACAATAAGACATCACCTCACATCTTAGAATGGCTATTATCAAAACACAAGAAATAACAAGTGTTGGCAAGAATGTGAAGAAAGGAAACCCTTGTGCACTATCAGTAGGAATGTAAACTGGTACATGTACCATGAAAAACAGAATGAAGATTCCTTTAAAAATTAAAACTAGAAGAACCACATAATCCAGCAATTCCACTACTGGATATTTATCTAAAGAAAAGGAAAACACTAACCTAAAAAGACATATCCACTCTCACGTTCATTGCAGTATTCCGTACAACAGGCAAGATATGGAAACAACCTAGGTGTCTATTGGATGAATGGATACACAAAATGTGCTCTATACACAAAATGGAAATTTAGTCATAAAAAGGGAAATCTTGCCATCTGACACACGGATGGACCTTGAAAACATTATGCTAAGTGAAAAAATCAGACAGAGAAAGAAAAAGGCCACATGACCTCATCTATGTGTGGAACCTAAGAGAGAGAAAGGAAAAAAAACAAAACCTAAGCTCATAGACAACAGAGAAGAGACTGGTGGTTGCCAGAGGTGCATGCATGCTCAGTTATGTCCGACTCTGTGACCCCATGGACCACAGCCTGTCAGGCTTCTCTATCCATGGAATTTTGTAGGCAAGAATACCAGAGTGGGTTGCCATTCCCTTCTCCAGGGGATCTTCCTGTCCAAGAAATCAAACCCAAGTCTCTTGCCTCTCACGCACTGGCAGGCAGATTCCTTATCAACATGTGTGTGCTCGGTCGCTCAGTTGCATCTGACCCTTTGCAGTTCCATGTAGCCTGCCACTCCTCTGTCCACGGAATTTTCCAGGCAAGAATAATGGAGTGGTTGCCATTTCCTACTTCAGGGGATCTTCCCAACACAGGGGTCGAATCTGAGTCTCTTGCCTCTCATGCACTAGTAGGCAGACTCTTCATCACTAGCGCCACCTGAGAAGCCCTCTTTACCACTATGGGAGTAGGCAAAATGAGCGAAGGGGATCAAAAGTACAAACTTTCAGTTCCAAAATAAGTAAGTCTTGGGATGTAATGTACGACATGATGACTATAGTTTATAATACTGTACTGCAAACTTGAAAGTAGAAAAAAATAGCTCTTAAACATTCTCATCACAAAAAATTTCTAACTAAGTATGTTCACAGATGTTATTACCTCTTTATTGTGGAGGTAATATTTACAAATACTGAATCATGTTGTACATCTGAAACTTATATCAATTATATTTCAATTTAAGGAAAGAATGCAGTAAAATGATAAATTTTAAAAAGCTCATCTATTTGTCACGTACTACTCACAAAACAACTGTTTATAACCAACCATATTAACTATCATGATCAGGAAAGATGTTCCTAAGCATTTTACATCCTAACATGACACTGATCGATGTACAGATATGTTAATGCACTTTAGTTAGTTGTTACTGTTCAGTTGCTAAGTCGTGTCCAACTCTTTGAGACCCCATGGATTGCAGTACACTAGCTCCTCTGTCTGCCTCCCGGAGTTTGCTCAAATTCATGTCCATTGAGTTAGTAATGCTATCTGACCATCTCATCCTCTGCCATCCCCTTCTCCTTTTGCCTTCAATCCTTCCCAGCATCAATTTCTCATTTGGAAAAATCAGTTGAGGTTAGGCCAATATCTAACACATTATACTTTCTCCCATTTAACATAATGGCAAACAGTCTCCCAACTACTGGTTGTGATGAAGAATGTCTGATTTTCAGCAACCTATTCTTAATCATTCCATGCTTTTAAGAAGACATTTTGTTCTACTTCATTCAGATATTTTAGTTTTCTTTAGTGGGAGTTCTGAGCCTAATAAAATAGCCTGTCTACTCTATATAGAGAAAATTCTATAGCTATTTAACACCTGTATTTTCATATAAACTGAGTGATCTGAGGACAGAGTTTGTGAGTGAGTGATAGTTCTATCCCTAATACTTATGAGTGCCTCATATTAAGCCCCTTTTCCTGATTCCACAATTTCAGAGAAATCTTCTAATTATTGTCTGGATGCCTATACAGACCACTGGAGGGAGAGGTTTGCTGCCTCATGACTAGTCAATATGAATCTGCTTGATGCTCTGGAAATAGTATTTTTCTTTGCAAATGATTGACTTAACATTATGATTTATGTATCAGTTTCCTGTGAACTTTGATTAGTATCAGTCAGTTCCTCATGGTGATGATGGTTTCTGGATGCCTGGCAAGATGAAGGATCAGGATCTACAAAGTTAGGGACCAGACTTTGGACCACAGTGACCCTCTGTCAACGCCGCTGTTGTTTAGTCTCCAAGTTGTGTTTGACTCTTTGAGACCCCATGGACTGTAGCCCACCAGGCTCCTCTGCCCATGGGATTTCCCAGGCAAGAATACTGGAACAGGTTGCCATTTCCTTCTCTAGGGATCTTTCTGACCCAGGGATCAAACCCATGTCTCCTGCTTGAAACCTGATCCTGTCATATTACCTTGTAAATTTGTTTCAGTAATCTGAATTTTCGAGTTTCACAGTAGCAAACACACTGTATATAAAATGTTATATCCTGTTCCCATTTAATGTAGCATCATGAGCGTATCTTCCTATGTTATTGTGTAGTAGCTAAGTTGTGTCTGACTCTTTTGGGACCCCATGGACTGTAGCCTGCCAGATTCCTCTGTCCTCAGAATTTCCCAGGCAAGGATACTGGAGTGGGGTGCCATTTCCTTCTACAGGGGATCTTCCCGACACAGGGACTGAACCTGTCTCTTACATCGGCAGGCAGAGATTCTTTACCACTGAGCCATCAGGGAAGCCCAAGGTTTTAATAACCATAATTTTAACAGCTATTTAATGATCCATTAAGTTGATGAACTACAACTGACCAAGCTTCACTCCAGGATATTTAGCTTGCTTCCAATTTTTCACTATCATAAACAGTGAAACAAGCAACTATAGTGGATATTCACAGGACTGTATGGCAAGCACACCACCATCCTTTTCCTCTACCTCATGGCTACACTCTTGAATACTGTACACTTTCCCAAGTACTACAGAATACCTGCAGTTGATATGTTCTTACATGAACTTGCCCCACAATTGACTGGTCCAGGGACAGACACCAGAACCAAGAAAAACTAATAAGTAGTCCTTCCCCTGGGACTTTTTTTTAACTTGGGACCTAAACAACCATCAGGCATTTCCTCTTCAGGGACTAAGGCTGTGAGATATAGCAGCCAACGGAGATGAAATGTTCTGATGTGTAGAAAAAGCCAATCAACAGCAGGATAAAATGGAAACTACGTATAGTAGAGCTGCATGTACAGTGAAGTCAAAACACGAGATGGGGTAGTCAAGCTCATGGGGTACCATGAGCTTCCAGTTCCAACTGCTCCAGGTGTGAGTTCAGCTGCACATCTGTTCTTCCTATTGCTACTCAACCTTCCTTAGATTCCATGAGTCAATAAACCCCTTTTGCTTTAATTAGTTTCAGTTTGATTTCTGTTATTTGCATGGATAAGCCTGGAGGACAGTAGGCTAAACTCTTAACATATAAAGAGAATATGGTCTCAGATCTGAGTTCAAATTTCAGATCTAACAATCAGGGAAAAGGCACAACTTCTGACTCACTTGCCTATTAATTTTCTAAATGATATTCACAGCATACAACATGATAGCTTGATAGACCTGTGCACTGTGAACAGATTCTTCCTACCAAGTTAATTAACATATCCATCACCTCACATAGTCACCTTTTTGCAAGGAGGGGAGGATTTAAAACACTGAAGTTCTATACTGTTAGCAAATTCCAATTACACAACACAGTATAATGAATTCTAGTCACTATGGTATACATTAGATCTGCAGATCTTACTCATAGTACAATCTTATTCATTTTAAAGTATGTACACTTGTACCAGCCTTTCCCTATTTCCCTGACAACCATTTTTCTACTTTTTAAGACTCCACATGTAAGTGATACCAATCAGTGTCTTTGTCTTATTATACTTAGCTCATTGACCTCCAGACTCATCCATGGTCAGAAATAAAAGGATTTCCTTCTTTTTCAAAGGTTGAACAATATTCCACTGTGTATGTGTGTACACACATACCACATTTTGTTTCAATTCATCCACTGATGGACATTTAAGATAGTTTCCATACCTTGGCTACTGTGAATGCTGCAATGAACAGTCAAGTACAGATATTGCTTCAAGATAATGGTTTCATTTCCTTCAGATATATACTCAGAAGTGGGATTGCTAGGGCACATGGCAGCTCTATTCTTTGTTTCTTAATATTGGAATATAGTTGATTAGCAATGTTCTGTTAGTTTCAGATGCACAGCAAAGTGATTCAGTTATACATATACATCCATCTATTATTTCTTAAATTCCTCCCCCATTTAGAATATTGCAGAGTTCCCTGTGCTATACAATAGGTCCTTGTTAGCTATTTTAAATATAGCAGCGTGTACATGTCAATCCCAAACTCCCAATTTATCCCTCCCCCTACTCTTCCCTCGCTGGTAAAGGAGCATATGGTAGCTCTAGTTTAAGTTTCTTGAGGAACCTCCACAGTTTTCCACAGTGGCTGCACCAGTTTATGTTACCACTGGCAGTGTATAAGGGTTCTCTTTTCTCCACACTCACATTTGCATTTATCATCTTGTCTTTTTGATAAACTGTCATCCCAATAGGTATGAGGTTACATCTCACTGTGGTTTTGATTTGCATTTCCATGATAACTGGTAATGCTGAGCACCTTTTATGTACTGGTTGGCCATTTGCATGTCTTCTTTGGAAAAATGTCTATTCCAAGTCCTTTGCTCATTTTTCAATCAAGTTATTTTCTGCTATTGAGTTGTAAGAGCTTCTTGTATATACTGGATATTAACTCTTTATCAGATACGTGGTTTGCAAATATTTTCTCTCATTCTATAAAGTTTCCTTTTGTTAATGATTTTCTTTGCTGAGCAGAGACTTATTTTGATTTAGTCTCACCCACTTATTCTTGCTTTTGTTGCCTTAACTTTGTTTTTGGTATTAAACTAAAAAAGAATCACTGTCAAGACCAATGTCAAGAAGCTTAGGTGCTATGGAGTAAAACTTCTAAGAGTTTTATGGTTTCAGGTATTCTGTTAGTCTTTGGTCCATTTTAATTTCTATATATGGTATAAGCTAGGGTCTAGTTTCATTCTTTTGCATATGGCTATCCAGTTTTCCCAACACCATTTGTTGTACAGACTATCCTTTCCCCGCTGTGTACTTTTTGCTCCTTTGTCAAAAGCTGAGTAGATATGCATGGGTTTATTTTTAGGTTCACATTGATCTACATGCCTATTTTTATGCCAATACCACACTATTATGATACTGCTTTGTAATATAGTTTGAAATCACGAAGTGTGATGCCTCCAGCTTTGCTCATCTTTCTCAAGATTGTTTTAGCTATTGGGGATCTTCTGTGGTATTGCTTTTTCTATTTCTGTAGAAAATCTCCTGCAATTTATTTTTTTGCCATTGCAATTTTGATATGGACTGCACTGAATCTGTAGATAACTTTGAATAGTGTGGGCATTTAAACAATATTAATTCTTCCAATCCATGACCATAGAGTATCTTTCCATAAGCATTTTATTGTTTTTGATACTACTGTAAATGGGATTTTTAAAAATTCTATCTTTTTGATAGTTGTTAGTATATAGAAGTATACTAGGCTTTGTATATTGATTTTGTATCACGCAACTCTACTAAATTCAATTATTATTTCCAACAGGTTTTCACAATTTAGAGTTTTCTATATATAACAGCACGTCCTCTGCAAATACAGTTTTACTCCTTCCAATCCAGTAAGAATACCTTTTCTACTCTTTTTCTTACTTAATTGTTCTGGCTAGGTTGTCCAGCACTGTTGTTGTTTTTAAAGGTATAAAAGTCAATTTTCTCTTTTACTTATTTATCTGTGGCTACGCAGGGTCTTTGTTGCTTTGCTTGGGCTTTCTTTCATTGCGGTGAGCAGAGGCTCCTTTTCATGGTGTGTGGGCTCCTCACTGTGGTGGCTTCTTTTGTGGCAAGCATAGGCACTAGCCACTCCGGCTTCGGCAGTGGCAGCACACAGGCTCAGGAGCTGCGGCTTGAAGGCCCTAGAGTGTACGGGCTTCAGTAGTTGTGGCATGTGGGCTTAGATGCTCTGCAGCACGTGGAATCGTCCAAGACCAGGGATCGAACCCATGTCCCCTGCACTGGCAGGCGGATTCTTATCCACTGTGCCATCAGGTAAGTCCCCAGCAATAAGTTGAAAAAAAGTGTTGACAGTAGGCATTCTTGTCTTGTTCCTGATCTTAAAAGAAAAGATTTCAGTTTTTCATGTTGACTATGATACTAGCTGTGGATTTCGGCAAATATGGCCTTTATTATGCTGCGGTACATTCAGTTACTTTATTTTAAAAATGAGATAAAATGATCTATATATTCTAGATGTGCCAGGCACAGAAGTCATTAAAAAAAGCAGTAGTTCTTCAATAAATATTAATAAACTCCTACAATATGTCATATAAATATGCTAAGGAAATTTTTCTGCATCAAACAGCTACCGTTTTGTTTGGGAGAACTAGAGAAGGAAACTGGTATACAGAAATTTTCACTCAGACAAATGTCAGAAATAGACCTACCACCAGGTCAAAGGACAGGAACAGAAACATATTTCTGACTTGGTATTTTCTGCCAAACTGGCATATGAACACATTACTATCACTAGATTTCTTTCTCTCCTATGCCCTCTCTAGCATTAGGCATTACAACCCTTGAAAATCTTTTATACGTTACAAAAAAAAATGCCTTCTGCTGTTTTATTTACATGTGATAACCATCAAGATAGGCTTAAAAATGTTTTATTATTCTATATTCATTATTCTCTCATGAAACTCATTGCACCCATAATTTTTTTAAAAAATCAGAATATAAAAGGTCATTTGTCTATTCTATTTATTGAACAAGTATTATGTTTGAGGTTTTATAGATACATGAATTAATAAGTCACAATTACTTTACTGAAGTAGTTCATAATATAATGGGGGATTATCCCCAAATTACAACAATAACAGAAACATATACAGAGCATTATATATGTGATACACATTTGGTGACTTCTCACTACATAACTTTTGAATCAGGTACTATATTACAATGAGGAAACTGAAGCACAAGGAGCACATGTTTAAAAAAACATGCTCACAGGAAGAAAATAGCAAAGCCAGGATTTGCAAATAAGTAGTCTGATTTCTGGAGAAGGCAATGGCACCCCACTCTAGTATTCTTGCCTGGAAAATCCCATGGGCGGAGGAGCCTGGTAGGCTGCAGTCCATGGGGCCGCTGAGGGTCGGACACGACTGAGCGACTTGACTTTCACTTTTCACTTTCATGCACTAGAGAAGGAAATGGCAACCCACTCCAGTGTTCTTGCCTGGAGAATCCCAGGGAAGGGGGAGCCTGGTGGGCTGCCATCTCTGGGGTCGCACAGAGTCAGACACAACTGAAGCGACTTAGCAGCAGTCTGCTCTCAGAGCCTGCAATTCTCATCAGTACATTACACTACAAACTAACATTTGCTGAAAGTCTATCACTCATCAAGTCATTTGTTTCCTGACTCATAAATGTGTTCAACAAATATTTACTGTATATTAAGTGCCAGGCATTATTCAGGTGAATAGTAATTTTAATAAATACAGTAAAGACCTGATCCTCATGAAGATTTTACAGGGGTGGGAGGATATATTATACTATATTTCTTTTTTGCCAGTTAGGTAATAATAACTGCTTTAAAAAATGTGTGTGTGTACTCAATTGTTCAGTTGTGTCTGACTCTTTACAGCCCCATGGACTGTAGCCCACCAGGCTCCTCTGCCCATGGAAGCTATACAAAATAAGATGGGTTAAAAGGATAGACAGTACGTGTGTGGTAGTGGGTAGCTAGCCATATTAGGTTTGTCAAAAAAGTCCTCTTTGAAAAGGCGACAAGTAGGCAGAAAACCAGACAGTCAATACCAAAATCAAACTGATTATATTCTTTGCAGCCTCAGATGGAGAAGCTCTATACAATCAGCAAAAACAAGGCCAGGAGCTGACTGTGGCTCAGATCATAAACTTATTGCCAAATTCAGACTTAAATTGAAGAAAGTAGGGAAAACCACTAGACCATCCAGGTATGACCTAAATCAAATCCCTTATGATTATACAGTGGAAGTGACAAACAGATTCAAGGGATTAGATCTGACAGACAAAATGCCTGAAGAACTATGGATGGAGGTTTGTAACACTGGATAGGCGGTGATCTAAACAATCCCCAAGAAAAAGAAATGCAAAATGGCTGTCTGAGGAGGCCTTACAAATAGCTGAGAAATGAAGAGAAGAGAAAAGCAAAGAAGAAAAGGAAGCATAAATCCATCTGAATGCAGAGTTCCAAAGAATAGCAAGGAGAGATAAGTAAGCCTTCCTCAGTGATCAATGCAAAGAAACAGAGGAAAACAATAGAATAGAAAAGACTAGAATGGCACCCCACTCCAGTACTCTTGCCTGGAAAATCCCATGGATGGAGGTGCCTGGTAGGCTGTAGTCCATGGGGTCGCAAAGAGTCAGACACAACTGAGCGACTTCACTTTCACTTTTCACTTTCATGCATTGGAGAAGGAAATGGCAACCCATTCCAACGTTCTTGCCTAGAGAACCCCAGGGATGGGGGAGCCTGTTGGGCTGCCGTCTATGGGGTCGCACAGTCAGACACGACTAAAGTGACTTAGCAGCACCAGCAGCAGAGATCTCTTCAAGAAAATTAGAGATACCAAGGGAACATTTAATGCAAAGATGGGCACAATAAAGGACAGAAATAGTATGGACCTAACGGAAGCAAAAGATATTAAGAAGAGGTGGCAAGAATACACAGAAGAACTGACCTAGATAAGCAGGATGGTGTGATCACTCACCTAGAGCCAGACATCCTGGAATGTGAAGTCAAGTGGGCTTTAGGAAGCATCACTACGAACAAAGCTAGTGGAGGTGATGGAATTCCAGTTGAGCTATTTCAAACCCTACAAGATGATGCTGTGAAAGTGCTGCACTCAATATGCATGCAAATTTGGAAAACTCAGCAGTGGCCACAGGACTGGAAAAGGTCAGTTTTCATTCCAATCCCTAAGAAAGGCAATGCCAAAGAATGCTTAAACTACCACACAACTGCACTTATCTCACAGTCTAGCAAAGTAATGCTCAAAATTCTCCATGCCAGGCTTCAACAGTACGTGAACCGTGAACTTCCAGATGTTCAAGCCAGATTTACAAAAGGCAGAGGAATCAGAGATCAAACTGCTAACATCCACTGGATCATTAAAAAAAGCAAGAGAATTCCAGAAAACATCTATTTCTGTTTCATTGACTACACTAAAGGCTTTGACTGTGTGGATCACAACAAACTATGGAAAATTCTGAAAGAGATGGGAATACCAGACCACCTGACCTGCCTCCTGAGAAACCTGTATGCAGGTCAAGAAGCAACAGTTAGAACTGGACATGGAACAACGGACTGGTTCAAAATTGGGAAAGGAGTACGTCAAGGCTATATACTGCCACCCTGCTTATTTAACTTATATGCAGAGTACATTATGCCAAATGCTGAAGTGGATGAAGCACAAGCCAGAATCAAGATTGCTGGGAGAAATACCAATTACCTCAGATATGCAGATGACACCACTCTTATGGCAGAAAGCAAAAACGAACTAAAGAGCCTCTTGATGAAAGTGAAAGAGGAGAGTGAAAAAGCTGGCTTAAAACTCAACATTCAAAAAACTAAGATCATGGCATCTGGTCCCATCACTTCATGGCAAATAGATGGGAAAACAATGGAAACAGTGACAGACTTTATTTTCTTGGGCTCCAAAATCACTGCAGATGGTAACTGCAGCCATGAAATTTAAAAATGCTTGCTCCTTGGAAGAAAAGCTATGACAAACTGAGACAGCGTATTAAAAAGCAGAGATATTACTTTACCAACAAAGGTCTATCTAGTCAAAGCTATGGTTTTTCCAGTAGTCATGTATGGATGTGAGAGTTGAACTATAAAGAAGCTCAGTGCTGAAGAATTGATGCTTTAGAACTGTAATGTTGGAAAAGACTCTTGAGATTCCCTTAGACTGCAAGATCAAACCAGTCAATCCTCAAGTAAATCAGTTCTGAATATTCATTGGAAGGACTAATGCTGAAACTAAAGCTCCAATACTTTGGCCACCTGATGCGAAGAACTGACTCACTGGAAAAGACCCTGATGCTGGGAAAGATGGAAGGCAGGAGAAGGGGGTGACAGAGAATGAGATGGTTGGAAGACATCACTGACTTGATGGACATGAGTTTGAGCAAGCTCTGGAAGTTCGTGATGGATAGGGAGGCTTGGGGTTCCGCAGTCAATGGGATTGCAAAGAGTCAGACATGACTGTGTGACTGAACTGAACTGAAGCAGAAAACAGAAGTGAGAGAAAAAGTCATGTATTATAGATAGCTGAAAGAGTAGTCCAGGCAAAGGAAAAATCAAGTATAAAGCACAAAGCTTGCCTGGTATTCAATGAACAGCAAATAGACCATTCTGCCTGGAGCAAAATGAACAAGAGAGAATAGTAGGAGATGAGGTCGGAAAGATAATGGGAGATCAGATCACCCGGGATTTGCAAGCCATGATGAGGTCTTTGGATCTGATTATGATTTATGAGAAATCAACAATGGGTTCCGAATCTAGAAGCATTATGATCTGACTTAAACTTTTCTAAACAATCACTCTAACTGCTGTCTGAAAAATTATGTGTATAAGCACAAGGAGACCAGTTAGTAGGCCAGTCAACTTTCCAGGCAAAAGATAATGTTGGCTAGGGCAGCAGTGGTAGCAGCTATGGGAATGATGTCAATGTGGAAAATATTTAGACAAGAGACCTAGTGGGAACTGCTAATGGATTAGGTGTGGGGTATGAAAGAAAAGAGCTCTAAAAGCTTTTTGGTCTAAGCAACTAAAAGAATTTGAAATGTCACATACTGATAGGAAAGACTCTGGAATAATACAAAATTTTGAGAAGAAATCAAGAGGATTTTTAGGACACTTTAAGAGGTATAGGCTAGAGACGTAGATATGACAGTCCTTGGCATGTTAGTGGCTTTTGAAACCACTGAACCAGAGGCGATCACCCAAACTGTGGCAGGATACAGAAGAATATTAATAAATCCTGAGAAACTCCCAATGTTTAGAGACTGGGGAGATGAAGATGAAACAGCAAAGGAAGAAGAAAAGTGATAGCCAATAAGGTTGGAGAAGGACCTAGAGAATGTGGTAGCCAGGAAGACAAGAGGAAAAGCAGTGTTTCAAGAAGGAAGCAATGTAATCAAACATGGTTAAGATTTGGGAACTGACTAGTGGATATAACTGGCTTCCCTGGTGGCTTAGAAGGTAAAGAATCCACCTGCAATGCAGGAGACCTGGGTTCAATCCCTCAGTTGGGAAGATACCCTGGAGAAGTGAAGGGGAGACAGCTACCCACTTCAGTATTCTGGTCTAGAAAATTCCACAGACAGAGGAGCCTGGCAGGTTACAGTCCATGGAGTTTCAAAGAGTCAGACACGACTGAGCGACTTTCATTGGATTTACCAAATAATTTGTTGACTCTGATAAGAGCAATTTTAGCAAAGTGCTAGGAACAAAAACCTGACTACAGTTAAGCTCAAAAAGAATGCTCTGGGGGTACTTCCCCAGTGGTCCAGTGTTTAAGATTCCGTGTTCCACTGCGTGGAGGTTCAATCCCTGGTCAAGGAACTAAGATCTCACATGCCACAAAGTGTGGGCAGAAAGAAAGAAGAAAAAAAAAAGATGCCCTGAATCTGATCAAGCTTTTAGGTCCTGGTTAAAAATTGAGAAAGGAGTATGTCAAGGCTGTATACTGTCACCCTGCTTATTTAACTTAAATGCAGCGTACATCATGCGAAATGTCGGGCTAGATGAATCACCAGCTGGAATCAAGACTGCCAGGGAGAACTATCAATAATCTCAGATATGCAGATGACACCATTCTATGACAGAAATCAAAGAGGAACTAAAAAGCCTCTTGATGAAGGTGGAAGAGGAGAGCAAAAAAACTGGCTTAAAAGTCAACATTCAAAAAACAAAGATCATGGCATTTGGTCCCATCACTTTATGGCAAATAATGGGGAAACAATGGAAACAGTAGCAGATTTTATTTTTGGAGGGCTCCAGAATCACTGTGGACAGTGACTGCGGCCACAAAACTGAACGATGCTTACCCTCCGCAAGAAAAGCTATGAAAAACCTAGACAGCATTTTAAAAAGCAGACACGTCACTTGCCAACAAAGGTCCGTATAGTCAAAGCTATGGCCTTTCCAGTAGTCATGTATGGATGTGAGAGGTGGACCATAAAGAAGGCTGAATGTCAAAGAACTGATGCTTTTGAACTGTAGTGTTGGAGCAGACTCTTGAGAGTCCCTTGGATAGCAAGGAGATCAAACCAGTCAATCCTAAAGGAAATCAACCCTGAATACTCATCCAAAGAACTGATGCTGAAGCTGAAGCTCCAATACTTTGGCCACCTGATGCGAAGAGCTGACCCATTCTTAAAGACCCTGATGCTGGGAAAGATTGAGGGCAGGAGAAGAAGGGAGCAACAGAGGATGAGATGACTGGGTGGCATCACTGACTCAATGGACACGAGTTTGAGCAAACTCTGGGAGATACTGAAGGACAGGGGAGTCTGGCATGCTGTCGCAAAGAGTTGGACTCGCTTAGTGACTGAACAACAACAAAATTTACAGTAAACTTGAAGAAACATGTTAAATTATACCATGAAGACAGAACAAGCCAAATCCAGACTGTGAGTAAGTCTAAAAGAACAAACTATCTATAAACTGTAAAGGGGGAAAGGGTAGAAACCTTACAAATTAAGAGATACTTAAAACATGTATCAATCATTTACAATGTGGGGAATTTATTTGGATCCTGATTCAAAAATGAAATATATTTTAAAAAGGCAAACTGTTAAGAAAAAAAAGTACAACATCTGAGACAAGCTAAAATTTGAACACCGACTGGATATTTGATATAAATGATTACGCTGTTATTATTCTGCCGTAATAACGGTACTGTGGCTTATTTAAAGAGTACATATCCATCATTTTTTAGGCTGCATCTCACAGCTTGTAGGATCTTAGTTCCCCAACCAGGTATTGAACCCACGCCCCCCACAGTGGAAGCCCAGAATCTTAATCACTGTGGAAGTTCCCTCTCTCTCTCTTTAAAAGTATATATATATATTCATTTATTTTTGGCTGTGTTGGGTCTTCACTGCTCTGTCCTGGCTTTCTCCAGTTGGGCGAGCAGAAGCTGTTCGTAGTTGCAGTGCCCGGGTTTCTCATTTTGTTGGTTTCTCTTGTTGCAGGGCACGGGCTCTCAGCATGCAGGTTTCAGCAGTGGCAGGTCTTGGGCTCCAGAGCACGGGCTCAGTAGTTGCTCTGCAGCATGTAGAATCTTCCCATAACAGGATTTGAACCTGGGTCCCTTGCACTGGCAGGCAGATTCTTTACCACTGAGCCACCAGGGAAGTCCCCTATATCTCTTATACTTAGTAGATATTTATAAATGAAATATTATGCCCAGAATACACTTCAAAAAATACAGGAAAGAGGAGAGTAGAATGGACATGATTGGATACGGGTTGATGAATGTTGGGTTTGGGAGATGTGTATATGGGAGTTTATTACAGCTCTGCCTATACACCCTCAATCTTCTATAGTAAAATGTCTTACAAATTAGGAAGTGAAGAATGTTATTTCCTTTGTATACTGAATCTCTTTACTATGCTATTATACAGATAAGGAAATTAAGGTTAAGGAAGATTAAATGTACTACCTAAAATCACAGTTAATTCCTTTTAACATTTTATTTTTTTAGAGTGGGTTCACAGTAAAACTGAGCAGAAGGCAGAGATGGCCTATATGCCTCCTACCCACACCTATGCACAGCCTCCCCAACTATCAATATCCCCACACCAGAGTGTTACATTTGTTAAAACAGATGAACCTGCAATGGCACATCATTATTATGTTAATTTGAGAACCAGGATTTGTCTCCAAAACCCATGCTTTCTACACTATATTACACTGTCAATTTTATTCTGTTATCATTATTTTGCTTGATACTTTTTATACACACTGGTAAAAATAAAAATTCCGTTTCATGAATAAGCAATGTAACAGAACTCTATTGACTATAAAATCATCAAATCAAAGTATTTTTTTAAAAAAGTTAATGTATATTAATGGAAGAAGTAATTCTGTCCATACAATAAATTAAACTTCCCCTGAAGCATATTTTAGTTATTTAACAAATACATATACTGTCCACTACAGTTGAAAATGTGATTACATAGAAATAAAGAGCACTATCAGGAATTTCTACCCCAAACTTTTCTTTTGGTAACTATATCAAGTATTGGCTAAATAACAACTAACCACATAAACCTCAAACTATACATTTTCAAAGCATATGTATGTGGTGTTCACTGACCTAAGAATTTAACATGTTCTACTTATGAATCCAAAGCTAAATTAAAGCCTACAGCAAATGTGACTGATGCAAAATAAGCAATGAACAACAACAAAAAAATAAAAATAAGCAATGAACAAATCAGAATCAACTAAAGCCTATTATCAAATTATGGATTTTCACTGGGAACTTTTACTTCCATATTCATGGGATACTTCATTTTACCAATTCTACTTCTAGGAATTTATCCTAAAGCAATCAATGGATCACCATACAAAGATGTATATATTAGGATACTTACCAAAGTTTCAGTTAAAATTTTATTTAAAAAATAGAAAAAATCTAAACGCCATCAGTTAAGACTGACTAATAAAATTAAATGCTAGAATTCCTTGGTGGTCCATTGGTTAAGACTCTGTGCTTTTATTGCCAAAGGTCCAATAACTGGTCCAGGAACTATGAACCCATAAGCCAAATGACATGGCAAAAAATAATAATAAAAATTTAAAAATTAAATGCTATACATTAGTAAAAATTATATTGCTACATAGATATAAGTAATGATAAGGAAAAAATAACCATGATACATAACTGAGTAGAAAAAGCAGGTTAAAAACAATTAATATGACGATGGATAGACATATAAGAAAATATACAAGAAAAAATTAACAATGGTTTTCTCTGGATTATAAGATCGTATTATTTTCATTTCTATTCTATATTTTCCTATACTGTTTGCTTTTAAAAAAACAATAAACATATATTTTTACAATCAGGAAAAATTTTCTATTTTTGTTTTGAAAAAATAAATCTATTGTGTTGACTTCAAAACTTGACATAGTTAAATGTCTGTTTTCTAGTTAAACCCACAAGGCATGAGATTTTAGTAACTTCCTATCTACTAATTCTACCTATTTTTTCAATGAACCTGTACAAACACAGTGTACTCATATCAGATTACATTTATTATATTCACTGTAGCTAAATCAGCACTCTAGAACATTCAGACTGTTCAGGGTTAAATTTCTCAGATGCCATATGGGGAACTATTTTTCAAAGACATTCCCCCACCATGCCCCTCCCCTCTTTCAGAAAACAAACAGTCCATGTACTATGGGAATGCCTTGAGATTTATTTTATAATTAAAGTTGGGGAACTTTTGAAAAACTTATTATCACCCAAGCAAAAATTTAGAAAAATCTGAGTAATTTTATATCAAATATACAGATAGATAACAAGTCCCAATTCAGAAGCTAGAAGTTTCTTCAAACAAAAGGACTTCACTGCTATTTTGCAATCTATTCTTCAACTTTTTTAAAGTTGACAGATACACTACCGAACTTTTGCTGTTAGATTTAGAAATCAGTTAAAACATCAAATATTGGTAATGACTCAAAAGGAGCATTATGTAAGCCTACAATTGAGAACATTTTCTTGCAAAAATGAAAAATATAAAATATCTCATGTCTATATTCTATAGATATATTCTGATTTCTCAAGAACTCAATAATTTAGAAATAATGTAGGAAAAACTGGCTGATATAAAACAAAGAATTCTTCCCTATGATTTCATTAAACTAGCATTCTAGATTAATGTATATAATATTTTATTGCAACCAAATCACAAAGAGCCCATATTTAAGATATAAAAGAAAGCATCAGTTGTGTGACAAGATTTTGCTAAATCTCAAGTCTTTTTTTTTTTTTTTTCAAAGCAATGGGTAGCCAAGGAAAGTCATTAATATTAAAAACACAGATAATGGCAGAAAACTACAGAAACTCCAAACACAGAAAGGGTGTTCATGTATCCTAACAGCATAACCACTATGGTTGAAACACCACACAATATTCTTTCTCACATCTGTTTTGTTAATGAGCCAAGAATGAGGGTCTATTGAGTATCCCAGACAACTGAATGAGAAGCAGGAATGTCTGGTGAATGCTGTTCATCCCAACAAACCAAGACTAAACAGGTTTGGAAAGAATACTTTTCTTATATAAATAATCTTTTTAGTTTTACCTTCCTGAAAACAGATCACTCGTCTTTTCTTCCCAATCCATTAAAACAAAACTACACATAAATTAGTTAAGATCCTAGTTTTAAGTATTATAAGCGAAAACATGTTACTTTATTTTTCCAGATTCATATAATTATTTATTAACTTTCAACTATGTAACATGACAAGGCAGCAGCCCTCTTTTTTTTTCTTTTTAAAAAAATTTTACTGGGGTATATTTGCTTTACAAGACTACAACTTTGTTTTAGATTATGAAATATTTAATTCACCTTTCAGGGAGATCCTCAAATATTTTATTTAAGATTATGAAAACCAATGTGAAGAAAGATGGCTGTGATATAAAATAACATAGTATTCAATTAGAACCCAAGATTATGACAATTTGGCAAGAATTTTATCCTGAGGCAGGGTTTTTCCATATACAACAGAGAACTTTTCCAGAAATGTTCACTTTACAGGGCCTCTGGCCTCTCTGCATACTATCGGACCAGGCATACAGAAACAAACAAATGTAATGTTCCCACTGGAAAATAATAAATTAAGTCTGAATTATCAAATTATTACATACAATTCTCTGAAGGAGCAAAAATAGCATTTAGAAACTATTTTATTTATTCCAACCACTTTCCTAAATTACTTAGCTAAAAAAAAATCCTTAACACATTTATTAACTTGGAATTTGGTTTAAAACTTTAAAGAGTGATTATACCAAGGTGATGAAATCAGGATAATTTTTTAAAGTCTTATCATTTGAAGATTGACATTTGAAGATTTCATGTTTCCCACCCCCCTTTACTTTTAAGTCTTTGTTTAGAAGAAAACAGTTGTTTCTTGTTTCCTTTTCAGTTTTCCCTCAGGGTGTTCCATCACTGTCAGAGGAATTAAATTGTAAAACAAAAATCAAAATAATGTACATTTTTATAAGCCCCAATACCAGTCAAGAGCAGCAAAACTAGGGAAAAAACATTACAATGGCCACTTCAGAGCAGCACGAGCTAAACTTTTCAGTGTTTCCTCTAGACAGAGCAGCATCTAATCTTCTTCAAGACAAAACTCTACAAGTGAGAAAATCCATATAACAATAAAAACATTTCCCAAGCAATTAAAGAAATACTAAACTGAGAACCTAATGGCATTACATACTTCAGTACTTTGAATCCACAACTTTTGTTCATCTTACTCAAACTTAGCTTCCATACATCCTTTGAAATTTGTTCTCAAATGACTTTTCTTGATTTTTATTGCATAAGAAACGTAGAGTCCTTAAAAAACTACATTCAAACAGGAAATCAAGAATATAACTAAGAAACACAGTCTATTCACTTTTGCAAGACTGTATAAGACAACTACCAAACAAACTACTTTGTACTACCATTCATTTAACAGAAAATGTTTTTCTTTCATTGGGAGGTAAATACAACTCTCTGCCTTCAACACTAGTCTGATTTTACCTAAAAATACAGACTAGAATAGTGCAGTCCTAAAAAACAGCTACCCAGGAGAACTGTTATCTCAATAAACATTTCTACTTCTTTTATTCCCACTTCGTTTGGAATGAAAATACAACATACATAATCTTAGACCAGCTGTAATTAAAGCATAAAAGTGTTTCATCGTAAGTTCCCCTAACTAAGGAGTCCTAGGCACAGATGCCAAACTATTGATTATCATTATTTAAAAACCAATTGTGCCTGGCAGCTTTTTGGTTAAATCATAGAGTTCACACAGCACTAAGTCAGTACACTGTACAGGACACCCTTTAACAAAAATCACTTAAAATATTATATGCCTAAAAGAAGAATAGACAAATATTAACTGTTAGTGAAGAATGAATGATTTGCTAAGCAACACATATATAGAATTTGTATCTGAAGTCCTCTAATGTAAATAAATTTAAGTTTTCTATGTATCCACCTAACAACTAGAATTTAATACATTTTGCCATAAGCCGATTCCTGAGAATTACCACGAAAAAGAACAGAATTGGAGAGCCAAGATCCAACATTGACTCAATAGACTATCAGAGAACATATGCATCTAAGATTTTCAAAAAATATACATCTGTCAAACTCTTGATTTTAAACTCAGTTGCACATTTTTCCCAACTATGCTTTTAATTTTATTTGCAGCATAACAATTACATGAAAAAAGTCTCAGGAAGAATGAAAATTCTGTTTTTGATGATGACACTCTTAAGCCAAATTATACTTTATCTTATTAAATTACACTCAATCACGTATAAGCTGCACTGAAGAATAAACTTTGTGTTCGAAGATGTCCAACCATATGGTTGATAAATCTAACTATACCTCCACAGATGTGAAGACAGTTAAATGGGTATATATTTCAGCAATGGCCCATGCAAGAAGAGGTAAAACTTATCTATAGCTCAAGAATTCATAGGAGAATTTACTGAATCATACTTGGCAAGTTGGATCCGTTGGCTAGGTCATTTGTCTTCAGAAGTATTTTCTAAAATGTTGTTCGTGTATTTGGGAGTAATTTCATATGAAAACTCCAAAGATGAAAAAGGAAAATCTTAAATTTTTTTTTTTTTTGGAAATTTAGGATAATTAGGAAAGTATTTAAATTCCATGCTTGTTTTCCGGGCTTAACAATGAACAATTATGTAAAAATTACGTATATCTCCCAAATCATCACATTCTCTAAATATTGTATTAGAAAACTGAAAAACAAAGAGAGGACAGTTTCAGAAATATACTAATCACTGATAAACCAGAGTAAAACTCTTCACAGTCTAGACAAACTTTCCCTTTTCAAGAAGACATGAAAAGGCAAAAAAAAAAAAAGATGAAGCATGCAAAAGAGAAATGGTAGATATTGATTAGAGAAAATTCCATAAAATAGAAATTGTAATAAACCCTTCTCCCCAGCCCATCTCTACAACTTGTGTTTTTCACATCTACTTGACAATTATACTCCTTAATATAGTCAACAAAATCTTTATTATCATTATGTCACTGGTTTCTCATGTAAGTTTTTCTTATCTCATATTCAGTTGCCTCACCAATTGACAAAATGAGATGTGAAATTCGGGGACTTTTGGTATTATTAGTAAGAAGACACCAACCACTTAATATTTTCAAAATTACTTTATAAATCTGTGACTGGATGAAGCATACTTCCAAATTTAACATACCAAATATGATCATTTGGAAAGCAAACTGTTATGTAACACCTACTTATGTCCTTCAACTAATTACAGACCACAAAGAGTGCTTTTTCTTTTTTAAATATAAGCATTGCTCATGTTGCAATTTTTTTCTCAAGACTATCATTTTTTCCCAAAGAGAGAAGCAGTTCTTAATCCTAAATTTCCAAGAATATGACAGCTGATTCTCTAGGGAATAAAGAATGAACAAATACATATATAGTCAGCAATTTTAAGATCTACCTCCTCACATAAGCAGTGATCCAAGCTGATATGACATTTCCAAGATCCTCAGGAACTGTATACCAAGCTGCCACGAACATCAGACGAGAACTCAGGGATGGGAGAAATGCCATCTTGCATTTGACGTTGCACTAACATCTATTTCAAACTCAATTCTCATCTGCTATCTTAATGTATCTTCACAACTACCTTAAGAGATAAATAAGGGAGAAGGCTGGCCACCCACTGTCTCTGCGGGACACACACCCCATTATAGCTTCAACTCGAATAACGAAAACGATGGCAACCCTGCTAGACTCCGAAGGAACCCCAAACTTCCATCGCTAGAGCAGCGCCCCCTCCCCGCAGTGTCGCCTACTCCGTGGCCCCGGGGAACTGCGGCGGGGCTGCGGGGAGGCGGAGGAAGGGCTGGGCGCGGGGCGGAGCGGGGACGGCGCAGACCTCGCGCACCTGGGCCGGGGCGCCGGGGGCGAGGATGCTCTGGGGCTACCTACCCCCACCGAACGGACCAGCAGCTCTGACTCACTCACCTGCGGAGCCGATTTCCATTCATGGAGCTGGGGGGAGTGCTTCGAGCGAGAAGGGCGCCCGCCACTGAGGGCAAGGAGGCGGCGCAGGGGGCGACGCGGCGCGACAGGAACCCTGACTCGGCCCCGAGGCGGGGTGGTGACGGCTGCTCCTCAGCCACCGCACTCCGAAAGCTCTGGTCAGGACGAGCGGCCGTCGGGAGGCAGCACGCGACTAGGAGAGAGGAAGAAGTGTGAGGCGAGAAGGGAAGAGCTCTGTGCGGAACTTGCGTCGCCCACGGCCGCTTACGCTCCCACTGCCCCTCCACGACTGCGGCGCCGCCGCCGACCTCCCCGGGGGCCACCCCCGGAAGCCCGCTGGCGTCAGTTCCGCCGCCCGGGCTCGCCAGACGTCCAGGCCTCGCCTCTCCGCCCTCACCGTTCGGGCGCGACGTCGGTGCGGGCGCGGCCGGCGCGGTGGACGCAGGGGAGGCGTCGCGCCGCGGGCGCCGAGCCTGGGCGGAGTCTGAGGCGAGCGCGACGGCGTGCGACCCGGGACAGGGAACGGGACCGGGCCGTGCCGGCCGGAGACAACCCCGAGGGGGTGGACCCCTCCCGCCACCCTGGTGTGGGGCCGTGCCGGCCCGAGGCGCAGGCGTGGAGGGCGGCCTCGCTAACCTGGAAGAGAGCCTCCTTGGAGTTTGGCTGGTGTGAGGTGCAGGAGCTGTGAGGGCCCCAGACTGATCTTGTCTTGGGGAAAGGTCCCCCTTTCTTCTTGAGGCCCTCCCGCCACGCCCAGTTGGGACCACCCCACGTGCCTCCTCCCCTGCAGGCGGTCGAGTGACCATCACGGTTTATCACTCCAAATTTGTAGAGTTGTTTTGACAATTTCTGGGGAGAATATTTCTCGTACAATCTAACTTGGGGAAAGATGACTTGACAAAAACGTCAGATCGAATAATTTCCATGTTAAGAACTCTTTGATAACGCCTGGTCACTCTAAGGCCCAAACTCCACTCCGGGGCCAAGCTAGAGGCATAAAGGGAGGTCCCTGCCTTTCCCTTCAAGCGAGACTCTTCATCATTATGCTACAGCTACAATGGTCTGCTTACCCAGCACTGGGCAAAGCGCTTCTCTATTACACTTGCATTTTCTTGACCAGGAGCCCTCCTTTCTCACGCTCACACCATCCTCTGTGCCCGCCAATCGCTCTTCATACCTCAACTTAAAGGAGTCATTTCAGATGCCTTTCCTGGACCTATGGTGAGGCATTCCTGTATCCTATTACGGTATTTCCTTAACAAACCCTCTATCTGCAAGTTTTGTTTACTATTGTGTAGCCCATTAGTGTTTGTTGCCTTACAGAAATGATAACTGTTTCATTCAGGCTGAGAAATGATTAATGATTTTTTCCCTGTCCCTAGTATCAGCAACGTTTAGAATGTTAATAATCAAAATACATTTTTTTAAAAAACCCTAGGACAAAGAAGAAAAGGAAAAAAATATCCTGAAGAAGGGAAAGGCTACCCATTCCAGTATTCTGGCCTGGAGAATTCCATGGACTGGACAGGCTGTGGGGTCACAGAGTCCAACAGGACTGAGCAACTTTCACTTTCATCATATCATTAGTACCCTTCCAATCACTATGGGGCTTCAGATCAGTCACTTGAGCCTCTGGGCTTCAGTGTCCTCAGTTGTGAAGTTAGGGAATGGGCATAAAGCACTGAGAAAATCCTCCCTAAATGTTAGTGAAGGTATTTATTAGTTATTTCAAAGCACGTATTAGATGCTTCTACTATACAGCAAACAATAAATGGATAGGACTTAAGCCCACATCTGACTCCAATTCTGCCTCACATCTTCCTTCTCATCCTTAGCCCTTTTTCTGAAAATTCCCTCAATTTTACAGTATCAGATGTCACTAGATGAAACACTGTATCCTAATATTTTCAATCCTAAACTATACGCAATCCAAGTCCTTAGCAACATTTAACAGAGATGAATACCAACTCTTTTGCAACAGCCTTTTACACCCTCAAATCACTACAACTGGCTCCCTAAATGACTGCAGGTTTCTTGGGTGTCTCCTAGAATAAACATGGTGATGAACGCTGGAGGTGGGCCACTGTATTCTTTGTTGACATGGATGTAACAGGATCTGGACCTTCTAATTCAGTCCAATGTAATAAATGTCAATAATGCTTTCCCATCTACTGTTATCTAGGGACTTCACATGTGAGTTCATAGGAAAGGCTCATGAACTATAATATCAGGATGTAGGAAGGCAAAAAGTTTGACTGACTATGCCAAAAGCCAAGTTGTATGAGGCTCTCCCAACCACATGCATTTCCTAGTTCTGGGATAACCTTATTCCCAAATGAGTCTCTTAAGGGCATAGTACAGGTTTTTGTGTATCCTAATTATCATAGCTCTAGTGCCTAGAACAGTGCCAGTGCCTGGTACATAGCATCATCTCATCAATATTTGTTGGGCAGGTGGACAAAGAGATAAATAAGTGAGCTTCAAGAATGGTAACTCTGCCCTCATCCCTTGTAGTACTGGCTCTCAGAGGAAGAACTATAAAATAGTACAGAAATCTTGGGGGCAAAGTAATCAGTGCCCTCTGAAAGTTGCTAGAAAAAAAAAAATCACTGAATGAGGAAAAAACTGGATAGCATCCTTTCCCTTGAATGGGCTTGACACTTGGAATCTCTTCTAAATAAGCAGTTTTTACACAGCACAAAGTAAGTTACTCTGTACTGCGGCAGAACACAGTATAAAACATATTGGTTTTAGGGACAGTCAGAACTGACACTGAAGGCTTTTGCTAGTCACCCTCTCTGAATATCACATTCCTCATCTGTAAAAACAGATCACCTACACACAACACACTGCTGGATGCCTAACCAATAGTCCTTATCCCTTCTGGCCTAGCAAACATAACTTGTCTTTTTAATTCACATGATTCATAAGATAACTTGTAATTAATCTAAGCCACTCATGATGGATGATCTCATTTGCTTTGCCAATGATAGAATAGTGGAAAGATGACCCATTTCTAGCAAATGAGACATTAGGCCAGATCTGTTGGGGCTTCCAGGGATTTCCTTCTTTAAAATGAAACACTGGGAAAAATTAGTCCCTCTTCTGCTAGACTTTGTTCTGTTAGCATTTCCTTCCTGTAATTATACAAGCAGTCTTGGGATTCTGAGGTGAACAAGCATGAGGATAAGATAACACAAAGGATAGCAGAGCAAGAATCTGTTATGTTGGTATTATTACTGAGCCACTGAATTATCCAACCTTAGAGCCACATAAATCAGCATTTGTCATGTGATAGTTGCCTTATGTAAACCAATTTAATCAGGCTTTGTTACATGCAGTTGAAGGTAATGGATTAACTACTTCACGTGAATGCTGTGAAGATGCCACCAAATTATAAAGGATACTGTACAAAACACCTGACCAAGTACTTCAAAGTACCCACTTCCTATTCCTTTTCCAATTCACCTCCATTCAACAACGCCCAAAACTGCCTTTTTTATAAGGAAAGTTTCTTGCCTATATAAGGTGAGGAAAGTTCCTAGAAAGGTTCCTCAAAATTTCTTTGTCCCAAAAAGACACTGCCAAGAGGATATTGGTGAAGCTGCTACAGTCCAGAGTAAAAGGACAGTGGGTTCCTGCAGGGTAAGCCACGATAGCCTGAAAGTCTTGATCTGGTATCCTGGGAAGGTAGTTATGGTACTTAAATGGAGAGCTTCGAAATGCACCTCATCCTCAGCAAGTCCACTTATCCAGCTTCTTGACATTGCTGCTTTAAGAGTGCTTCTGCCATGCTCTGTGCACTTTCTGAGCCTGCGAGGTTTCCTCAGCTTACAGCCAAAGGAATAAATACCTTGAAAGCTAGGATCGAAAACAGAGCTGATTTTCCAATTCAAAGCTACTTCACATTCAAGCAGTAGAGCCAGCAGTCTGAGGATGCCCCAGGCTCAGAACTTGAAAATATTCTTCTTTTACACTATAAAACCCTTTCCTTTAGCTGCCAAACCTACTCTATGATTCTGGGGTCTGTTAAGCTAAGTGATACCCAATGAACATACCACCTCATTCTATCTTAAAGGCACTTGACTGTAGTGACAAAAATGTGCTACAGTATATTCTGCCAACTGAAAGGACAGAGAGAAGGCTGCTCAACTGCTCCTGAAAAGGGATATCCATGGGTGCTAGCAACACCTGAGTAGCAACCATCAGCCAAATCCTGAAATTTTTTTCAACATCAATCATTTATAGCAATGAAATTTATGGTTAAAATGTGGTATAATGATCATCTTCCCATTTGCTCTGCTAAACACTTTCTACTTCATTAATGGTCTTAAGTTTAAGTCTTGTTTCAACTGGGAAAAATTTCCTACATGTTCCAATTTGCTCTTCAACTCCAACCAACCTCATTACTCCATGCTGCAGAAAAGCATGGTTTTGGCTGGCTTGGTTCCAAGAGAATCTGGCAGGGGTAGCCACAGGTTAGCACTACAGTTTGACGTCCACAACACTTGGCCTCCAGAGGAACGCGAGGCCTGCTTTTGTACATTCTACCTGCCACTGAAATTTCTCACTGGGCCCTGTGCCAGGATTCTTCCCTGTGCCATCTTCTCTCAGCACACAGAAATAACCAATGCTCTGGGAGCACCAGGGAGGAATGCTGAACTTACATGCTTGATAACTGCACCAAGAGCTTAAGGCACAAAATCATAGACCCTCAAGGCTGGAGTGAGTGAGAAAAGGTGATGACAATCTGGTTCAAAGTTTCTGCTTACCTGAAGATTCAGGAATGCTGAGTTCATCCTGCAGACTCAATATCACTTCTTGAGTCTCCCCTCTGTACTCAAGAACCACAGATTTCTAGCTCATTTCAATCCTAGTCATAAACACTGACCCCTCCTGATATACACTATGGATGGCCCTGAGAGAAAAAAAATGAGTAGCAGTTTCTGCGGCTAGGAGTTCACAGGCTCTGGGGAAAACAAGTCCTAAGAGAAAATAGAGCAAGCTGCTAAGTGCTACCAAGTGCACTGGAATACGATCTAGGACACTGGATAGGAACAAAATTAGGTTTGTTTATTTTATTGTTTCACAAGTATCTCCTGAGGATAGGAGGAAGCTGGAGGTGGAGGTAGTGGTGGTGGTGGCTGTGAATGACTTGGAAGTCTCCGTCTTAGCCTGATTTAAGTTAGGTTTTTCCAATGCTCATTTTCAAGAAAAACTGGAGAATGACCATATAGTTACAAGATGCCAGAGAAGATGGAGTGAAGGATGGTAAAGTAAGTAGAAAATAACACCCCCCGCCTCACCGCAGCAGTTTTCCTGCTGTTAATCATGTCGTTGTTGAATCCTATTCCACTCTCCTCACTATTCTCCCACCTCATTAAATCAGTCAAAACCATACAAGCTCTCTAGGAGTGATGCGACAGTCATCTTAGGTTCTATTTCCTGATCTCTTGTTTCCTAGAGTTGTACACTAGGTTTCTCTTGCCCTACTCTTTCCTAAGCCATCCTATTCATTCCTATGGCTTTAACTACAATCTCTATGATTATGAATCTCATATCTGTAACTGCAGTTTTGGAGTCTTCCCTGAGGACCAAAATATAAATGTTTACTGGAAACCTGGGAACCTCAAAACTCAGTCTATAAAAGCCTAATGGTCTTTCTTCACAAAATTTACCACCTTCTTTCTACAGTCTCCCTTCCCGCAATCTTGGCTTAGAGGAACGTCCCAACATACTCACTTGCTCAAGCAAAGTGGATGTTAGCCTCTACTTCGTTCTTTCTATTCCATCATCCATTGAGTCCTATTAATTTTACTTCCTGAGTGTCTCTCCGTTTGCTCTTTCCTTTCGATCTTCATTGCTGCAGCGTTATAGCCTTTTTCCCAGTCCTCATAATCTCTCTAAATGGTGCCAAAGAACCACTGGGCTACTCACATCCCCAACCAAACTTTTTAAGCTCCTTAAGGAGAGAAACACTGTTTTCCTCATTTTTGAATTGTGCCAACAAAAACTGCTAGACACAGTGCTTTACATGTTTGCTGAATGAAGAATAAATGGAAACCCTGTGAAATGATTACATATAATTGGCAGTTTCAACACTCTGGAATTTGTTTTACCCACTTTACTCCTTTAGAAAGTGATGATTCTGCTCTTCTCACAATCTATTATTCTGATGTAAAATCTATCAGAGATATAATTAATCCCAACAGTTTGCTTTGCTAAGAAAAAAGAGAGAGAGAGACCGCACTTTAGAAATAGAAGCCACTGTTGTCTTTATAAAACACAGAATTGTGCTGCTGCTGTTGCTTGCTTCAGAAGAAACTATACATTACAGCTGCTGGGATAATTTTACAATGGACTGGACAAGGTACAGCTCAAAGCAGGACACAAACACAAGTCTCATAGGGAAACAAATGCAAACAAGTACACAGCTGTGGGGCTCCAGGGACATTTCCCCATCCATGCTGGACTTGAGAGGATAAAAAGTTTAGAAACTAAAGTAAAACCCAGAGTAGTCACACATGCCCACCAGATGGCTGCTAAGTGCAACATCACACACCAATCAGGTTGGACTGTGTGCACAGGAAAGTCATTTCATTTTTCCTTATTGCTACTACACCAGGGGAGTCAGTGCATTTGACACATTGTCTTTATTTGCACAATCCTTGGAGGGTTTCCTATTTTCCTTTTAAAGAAGGAAATCTGCCTTTCCTCACCTTTCTCTGTCTTGTTGTTGTTGTTGTTTTGAGCCCACTGCCTCCACCACCTTTCTTGGGCTCCCAAACAGCAGCCAGAGGTTCTAAGTCAGTAGGAGTAGAGTAAGGGGAGAGCACCAACCTAGCCTCTCTCCCTGCCCAGGGAGAAGGCAAGTCCTAATAAATGGGAGAGAAGAAAAAACCAGAGAATCCCTTCTCCCTGATCAGCTTAGAAGGCCAAAGAGGAAAGAGTGCCCTGCATAACCCTGCCATGATCAGACTTTTAAGAAGGAAGGCATCCCAGCTACCATCCAGGATTGGCCGTGGCCCAGCAAATATAAATAAAAATAACTTCCCCCTGATGTAGTTTCCAAAACTGCATCTTAGTCAGTTTGAGATGACTTTCTACCCTGAAGGGGAAGGACCATTTACCTTTCTTTGTTACACATAATGCCAAGTCTAAAACATTGTCCCACTAGCCTTGCAGATATCCTATGGGTCAGGTGAGAAATCATTGCGTCCCCTTGGCTGCCCATCGTGCTGGCCTCATTTACAGAATTCTGGACAGAAAAAGAAAACTATCCAAAAACATCACTGCTTAGCCAAAGAGGAGGCTATAGAGGAGCTACTGAGTAGATGGGAACCAGGAGCTTTTCAGGGAGGTTTCACACTTTGTTACCTTCTTTTTCAACATTAATTTAATCCTAAGTTCCTAGCAACAACAGCCTCATGCTTATCCCCAGAGGCCAGCAGTAGCACCTCGGCCCCAATGAGTCAGGCTGGACTGGAAAAGTGATCAGTGAGCAGGGCTCTCCTTTCCCATGTTTTAGCCAAATTCTCTCCATTCTCTTCCCATCCCTCCTTCCCCCACGTCTATCCCCTAACCCTTCAACCCTGGATAGCCAAAAAGGTCAATGCTAGGACACCCTCAGAAAAGGGAAGCCCCAGGTAGAGAGAAATGAAACCAGATCTAGAAAAAGCAACAAGAGAAACCAACTCCAAAGAGTGGACAGATGTGGAAGTTGCCAGAAGCCTTCCTGATTTCATGCCAGATGGGCAGGCCTTCTGCTACACCTTCACGTAAGTTTGAGGGTGGTCCAACCCAGGAAGGACATCACTAGGCTTGGGAAGCAGATTCTTGGTCTTCTGCAGCCAAGGAGCTAAGCCTGACCTTGCCAGCTAACAGTGGGATCATTGTAGCCATGCAGAGAATTCATCATCACATAGGCAGATAGGCAGGCAGGCCAGCAAGCAAGCTGAATGAACAGAAAAAAACAGAACAAGGCCAGGGAAAGAGAGAGGAGGAAAAGGAAGGCAAAAGAGTAGAACAATGGGACCAGGAGACTTGTCTAAGAGGATGAGGCTGGGGTCTCCCCAGCACTTCCTCTGAGCCTAAGGACAAAGCACCACTTTAACCAAATCAAAGAAAGCCAAGCTTGTTGCCAACACCACTTCTCAATCTGCATGCACCACCTTTCGAAGAAGAAGAATCCTCAAGGTTAAGGGTGTTTTTCAAGTCTCAAAGATAAAAAGAAAGAAAGAAAGAAAATCACAGCAAGATGTCATGTTCTTGCCATTGCCCAAGCTGTTTCTTTTATTTATTAAATGGCATGTAAATGCCTAAGGGCTAAAAAATGCCAAGCCTCAGCTCAAGACCCAACTGGAGAGAGTGAGGCAAAGAGAGAAAAAGGAAAGAACACAAACTTGTTGCTGAGAGTAGGTGGCTACCACCAGCTCTCAATGGACATTTGCAAATGCTGGTGAATGACTGGACCTTCCAGGAATACTGCCCTGATCCCAGCCCCAAAACGCACCGGAGAAGAGAACCCTCAGAGCCCACTGTCCCAAGAAAGCTCCCCTCCCTGAAGGGTGACTAAACACGAAGTAGACAATATATGAAGGCGATGGACAGGGCAGATGGGAGTGTTGGCATCACTCTCTTAGGCACTTGTGTAAGGAATGTAGGCTCTCCAGTGAGCTGCCTCCTCCCAGAGCCCTCCATTCAGTTTTCAGCTGGGCTGTGCCCACAGGGCACCCCATACTGTTGCCAGTAGGAAAGAAGTATAGGAAGAGTTACTCAACAGTCCTGATGCCTTCTCTATAATCAATGTTTGTGCTACGTTTTGTGAAGTTGCTGAACAAAGTAGCCAACCAGAACAGAACCTGGGATAGACTGTTTTGCATAGCAAATCTGGGTCTGTACAAGCGCTGCTGGGGAGGGGAAATGGTAGCTCTACTGCATAGGCCCATATTCAGACCAACCTTCTGCTGGCTGGCCTTGAGCCTGAGCTAGGTCTAAAGAGTCATGGCTTCATCACCAGATTGGGGGAAACCCAAGCCCAGGCTCCTCAAAAAGAGGAATTTCCACACTGAAGCTGCAACTCCTCATCCCAAGCAGTGGGACAGGAAAAAAGGAACAGTCGAGGAAAGAGGAAGCCTTGCTTCAAGGCCAACAGGCCCCAAGCTAGAACCCCCTACTTTTCCAGTTCTGCAAGACAGCCAAACCCCATCTCTACCCAGGAAGACAGGAAAAAAAGAGGAAAAAAAAGCCCATGCCATCCACTCACATGCCCTAGTGGGAAATCAGGAAAAAGTCATTTGTGTAAACAGAAGCAATAGGGAGCAGCAAAATCCCCCAGCCTATCCACAGGACACGCTGAAATCTGGGATAAGCCAAGCATCAGAAGATAGTCCAGAGAAGGAGACGCACTTGCAGGAAGAGTGCAGGGCAGTGCAGCAGAGGTGCCTGCAGCAAGAGAAAGGTATTATTTGCACAAAGGGTGGAGCCTGAGCCCCACATGTGGAGATAACCACACCCTACAGAGCCAAGCCAAAGCAGGCCAAAGAACAAGTCAGGTACATAGTTCCTTTGATGGCTCAATGTTTCTGGGATGTAAACTCACTGGGCATGGGAGGGATTTATTTCCAGATTTTGGCAATAGACTCAGGTTATGGTATAAAAATAACATTTAGTTTTTGCTTTTTTTCCCCCCTTATTTTAGACCTAAAGATCATCTGTTGTAAGTCACCCCAGTTAAAAAATATTGAAACATAAAGAGGCTTGACCATCAGGGAAAAGAAGCCAAGAGTGAGAAATGCTATGAAAGTTAACTCCAGACCCAGGCAGGTGGGGAGAAAGCGGGGACAAGAAGAAAGGAGACATAAGTGGAAAGGCCAGGGGCCAGTCATCTCAGCAGCTCCTAGACTTGTCATGTCTGAAAGTGCAAATGTCAATGGATTTTAACCATCTTGAGGTCGTGATCTTTTTAAAAGCTCAATGAATATGGAAGTCAATTCCTTCAAATGCAAAATAGCTGGCGCTCTGGCTGGAGGCATGTTGGGTACAGGGTATTTCATCCCAACCTACCTCCTCTCCCACCCCCACCCCGCCCCCACCCCCCAAAAGGTACAAAAGGTTGCAGTTCTGCAGCATTACCATTACAGGGAAGGCACTGGTTACCCACCAGCAGGCGGAAGGAAGACAGGGTCGTGTCACTTCAGAGCTAAGTGCCATAGTGCCTTAAGTCTTACTAGGGGCTGGATGTCTGTCAGGTGTAAGGTGGGGTAGAAAAAGTGGAGAAAGAGGAATAAGGGAAAGGGGAGTGGCAGCTGGGGGAGGGGCAACCAAAATCATTAGCATTAAAAATCTTCCTACAGGCTGGATTCTCAACCCATTAAAACATCTAGTATCCTAAAATATTGATCTGCATCTGATTTCGTTTTTCTTCTTAAACAAATCTAGACCTTTTCTGATTAAGGCTCCTAAAAAATCCTTCCCTCCTCCCACCCACTTTCTCAAGCCCCTCACTCTTCCATCTAAAGTATCAAACCCAAACCTACCAGCTTTTGTCCGCAGGGCTGCAGAGCTGACCTTACCAAGCTGTCAGGCATGAGTCTTTAGCACTGTGAGTCACATGGGACACTGTGTGTATGGTGGGCACCGCTGCTGCCTCTCTTGGTCCAGTGGGTTCAGGGCCAGATGGGACAAGATGGGGTGAGGGGTTGAGGGCATGAGGTGAATATCAGAGATTTCTGGCTGGTGGTCTGGCTTACTGGCCCTGTTCCCCACCCTTTTGCCCCCTCTGCGGAAGGAAACAGGGCCTTCTGCATTCCTCCCTACCCCACCTCCCTCCTCCCTGCTTCCTCTGGATTTGGGCGGCACAGCTCTTGGGGCTTGGAAAGCTTTCTTCTATCCAGTGAGGTAACAGCGTTCTGCCTTCAAGCGAAGTACATGGTGCGCAGAGTATCCTGGTGAACCTGCACGGCTTTGGCCAGGGCCTGGGGGTCCCGCCCATTGCTCTGCCCCGATATGTGGCTCCCCTCTCCACTGAAAAGGAAAAATGAAAGAAGTCCTTCCTGGTGAACTGAGCTGCCACTAACCCTTCCCCCACCCCTAGGGTACCAGTTCCCATACCAATTAAGAGAAAACCCCAACCCAGATTTGGGCTGACAAGCCCCAGGACACCAAATTGGACAATCCTCGTTTCCTTCTACCCACGGAAAGTTGAGAGGGTCTGGTACCAGAGGCTGAAGCAAAAAGGAAGCCAGCCTGATTCCAGGCCTCACCTGTCATGCTCTTTGTCCACTAGGTGGTATCGTGCCCGGAAAGCCACCAAGCGGGCATAGTAGGCAGGTGCTGGAATTGAGACGGAGCGTGTGCATCGTACATAAGTGTGGCACAGCTGGTACGTCAAGATCTGGAGCTCATCCGCTGTGAAACGGTTGTCATCCCAAAGGACATAGTAATGGGATGGTCGGCTGGTGCCCTGGGAAGATAGGAAGGTGAGGGGCCCCAGGTTGAGCAGACGGGATGGCTGACAGTAAGGAATAGGATCACCATTATGAGTATGGCTGGGTTGGAAGGCCCACCCATGAAAAGGCAGACACAAAGCCACCTCTGTCATAAAGCACCCACTGTATGAGCAACCTGACTAAGATGTTGAAAGTACACTTACGTTCAAGTGCACAAAGGGCTTATTAAGAGAACAATCCTGATTTGAATGCCCCTCAGTAATGAATGATATATTCTAAAGGCAATGGGAATGATCAATTATCTTTGACCCACTGGATACCCCAGGACATAGCCCAGCTACCTGGATGCCTGCGTGGCTGCACAGATAGAAGTCAAACTCAAATGGGTGGGTGATGTTGGTGTCCACAGTGGTCCCAGCTGGGATGTTACCACTCTTCCCAATCTGTATAGAAACAAAGACAACCAAGATCCCAAGACCTGCCTGGCCCTAACTAGGGCCTCAACTCAATTCTAACCTGACTCCATCAGAATCCCAAAAGTAAGGCAGAAGTTGCTGTTCCCAGAGAGAGTACTGGGCGCTGAAATAACAGGCTTCTAAAGTTACACAGACCTGTGTTTAAGTGCTGCTTTCACCATTTATTAGCTGTGTGATCTTAGCAAGTTATTTAACCTTTCTGAGGTTAAACTGGAGATAATAACAGTACCTACCTCACAGGGCTGCTGTGAGGAAGACGCCTTGCACAGTGTCTGGCACATAGAAGTTCAATAAATGGAAGTTCCCTTTCCCATCTCTGGGAGCTGGTCTATATATGGGGTCTATAGGCCAGGGAGCTAGGAGGAGGGAGATCAAGTTTAAGGGAAGAAGGGAAGGAGGGGAGAGGGGGAAACAAAGGAAAGGAAGCAGCAGAGGAAGGACCCCAAGAGTCAGGGGGAAGAAAGGTGCCAGGGGCGATGGACAGGCCAAGGAGTAACCCCCAGATTTCATTTCCACAGCTCCTTTCATACTCAGAGAAGGGAGACATGACCAGGGAACAGTGACTTCCTCAATCCCTCACTCACTCGCTCATTCTTGTCAGCACAAAAAAGGCGGGTGTGATGGCGTTTCTGCACCACAATATAAGTGATTCCGGGCTGGTAGTCCTTTTCCAGTTTGATGCAGGCATCGCGAATGGCCAGCAGCTCATAGTGGAGGATCTAGGCACAGGGTGAGGAGGGAGACAAAGAGACATACAGCTCCTCTTGAGTTCATTCATCTTTCTGAACTAAGGGTTTGCCACTTGTTATACAGCTTTTTGTTCAGCCTCCCTTTATAAGCTGACACCCAACCATCAGAGAGGATAAGCCCTTCCTACCAAAAATCAGCCTTACAGAAGCATACCTCAGAAATATTGCATGTTCAATTCCAGACCACTACAATAAAGTCAGTCACACAAATTTTCTGTTTCCCAATGCATACAAAAGTTATGTTTATACTACACTGTAGTGTATTAAGTGTGCAGGAGCATTATGTCTTAAAAAAAAATGAAAACAATGTACATACCTTAATTTTAAAAATACTTTATGGCTAAAAAATACTAACCATGACCTGAGCCTTCAGTGAGTCACAGCAGTAACATCAAAGATCACTGACCACAGATCACCATAACAAATATAATAATGAAAAGTCTGAAACATTGCAAGAATTACCAAAGTGTAACACAGAGACATGAAGTAAGCAAATGCTCTTGGAAAAATGGTGCCGACAGACCTGCTGGCCGCAGGGTTGCCACAAACCTTCAATTTGTGAAAAATACAGTATCCGTGAAGCACAATAAAGCGAAGCGCAGTAAGACGAGGTGTGCCTGTAGACAGTTCACCTGCTCTGTTCCTATAAAACCTAGCTGCGGGGCTTAGTATCCGCAGAGAGCACTCACCTGGTTCCTACGCATAGTGAGACCTAACATCAAGACACAGAATCAAGGTTCACAGAAAAATCACCATGTCCAGAGTAAGGACAATTTTAGGATCAGGAGGAAAATGGGCGTTTCCCCATGGGAGCAGACAGGGTTGGGACCACCACCAAAGAGTAGACACAGAGTTCAGGAATGGCTGTAGAGGGAGTAGATAAATTCAGTTCTATAAAAAAAGCAGTATCATAAGAAAACAGACTAGCTAAAGAAGCCACAGGTGAAAAAGCACAGGCAGTAGCTGCCTTGTTGCCTTGGATGTCAGATATAGGGAGTAAAAACTATCTGGTAGAAGTAAATAGAATTTAGAATCAATCAGAACTAAGTTTTTAAACCCCAAGCTTTATCTAATTTTATTACTTTGAGCAAGTTACTTAACCCCTTTAATAAAGTCTCATTTTCTAGTTACTAATAAGATCATCCTCACAAAACTGTCTGTGAAGACTAAAACAAATAATTAAGTGGAAGCATAAAAAACCTAACAGGGGCTTAATGACTGCTGACTGCTTTGCATAAGCACTTTGAATTTTAACCCTAGGCTACATGAAGCCACAGGACATCTCTGAACAGATACATGTTATAAATTTACCTGGTACTTTAGGAAACATTGTATGACTCAGAGGAAATTGAGCATAATAGTTAAGAGCATGAACTCTGGAATCTGAACAACTTGTCTGAATCCTAGCTTCACTGCTTATTAGCTTGGATGACACTGAAGAAATCATTTAACATTTTCAAGCCTCAGTTTCATCATCTCTCAGGTGGAATAATAATTACTTCATAGGATTCTTATAAGCACTGAATAGAGCACATACAAAGCGGTTAGCACAGTTCATGGCACGTAAGATACCCAGTAAATGGTAGTTATACTACTTATTATTAAATGGTCGAAAAGGAGATCAGTTGAAGATACTAGTCTAAACAATAAGCTATGAAGGCTTAGCAGGGAGACAGAATGTTAAGAACACTGTAAAGGTCAATAGCAGTGTGGCCACCAGATCAGCACGATCACTAAGAACCTATCAGAGCTACAAATTTTAATACCCCATCCTAGATTCAATGAAGCAGAAATTTTAAGAGTGGAGCTCTGCAAACTGCTTTAGTAAGCCCTTCAAAAGATTCTGATGGATGCTAAAGCTGGACAGTGAAGTGAAAGTCGCTCAGCTGTGTCCAACTCTGTGCAACACCATGGACTATACAGTCCATGGAATTCTCCGGCCCAGAATACTGGAGTGGGTAGCCATTCCCTTCTTCAGGGGATCTTCCCAACCCAGGGATCAAACCCAGGTCTCCCGCATTGCAGGTGGATTCTTTACTAGCTGAGCCATCAGGAAAGCCCAAAGCTGGAGAACCACTGGTCTAAAGAATCAGTCTTCACCATGAATTAACTAGTAAATAGGCACTGAGAGTCTTTTATTACAAGAAGGAAGGTCTATCAATGACTCTACACACCATCTCTCAGTTGGAATCTCTGCTCCCAAGCCAATTCCATTTAGCAAACCTCCGTAAGTAGAAGCACCTCCCAGTGTCAACAGCTTAAGAAAGGGAGCAGTACTCTCTCTGCTACCATTAGGCCCTACGGCCTCAATGTGAAGGTTTTCTTGACTTATTGTGGGCCCTACCTGGGGAAGCTGGCCTTCAGGAACCCCATCTCGGTAGAAGATGATGCGGGTAGGCTTGAAGCGTGTGGACTTGTAGAACTGGATGAGCAGCTCACGTACCATGTAGGATAAGTCTTCAATGATCTCCTGCCGTGGTCTCTGCACTCGCACAGTAGCACAGTAACGGCTGGGGTGGGCATCCATGCTGCCTACCACCTGATAATCAAAGAGGCAGGATCAGCTCCTAAAACCTCCACCCTCCCAACACTGGTGGTTCTGGGTTTGGGGAAAGATCTCTTAGAGGGAATAAAAAAAAAACCAACCTAAGAAATCAAACATGTAGGTTTTTTGGATTCAATAGCCCTGGTTTCAATCTCTGTTCTCTCACACACACGGAAGTGATTTAACCCACCTGATCTTCTTGTTCCTCTTCTCAAATGGCAAAAAGAGTAACACCTGCCTGCAGTACTGCTGTGGCACATGTAAGTCACCACGCACAGGACCTCACTCACAGTAGGTACTTGCTAACTTTGATTTTCCCACCCCTTACAGAGGGGCATGTGATGGTTCAGCACTGTGAGCTCAAAGAGTGACTTCATCCGAAAAACAAGCTAATCTTTTCTTCAAGTGCTAATCTACCCCAGGAACTACAGTGAACAGTGCTCTTGTGGATGGTAGGAACAACATTATTCTCTACGGGGACAGAGGCCAGAGACTAGGATGGATGGCCACAAGGAAAATAAAGATAAGCATAGTATAGGGTTTCCCCACATTTACTGAGATAGGCCCAGTCTGCCTAGAGAAACATGAAGGTTCAAGAAAAAGAAATGAGAAAGAAGGCCTGGTCCCATCAGTCAACTGAGAAGCCCTGTGAGACAGAGCAGAGCTGTCAGGAGAGGGATTAGAGAGCCATCTAATCTACTAGATGAGTCAGGGTACAGATAGGAAAGAGTAAAAGACAATCCCAGTAACTAAGGAATTCACTTAAAAGCGACTTCGGAGAGGAGATATGGTCCTTCCCACATCCCAAAAGTGGGCACAGGGAGACAGAGGGAAATTCAAACACAGAACAAAAGTGATGGAGACATAACCAAGTCTCTGGCCCCACTCTACTCTCTCACTGCTCTCTCTGAAAAGAAGATGTCATACAGTTAGCTTTATTAGAAAACCAAGGGCCTGGTTAATGGGGATGATCAGCTGCAATAAAAAGATCTTGTGACGGGTCAAGCACCAGAGTTGAGGGAAGGAAATCAGGTGTAGTCTTGGGGGCTCAGAAGAGAACCTTACGAGCAAGTTGGAAAGTATCACTCACTGCTGTGATGGAAGGTTTTTTCCCATCCCCTGCTGGTGGGTGTGTAACATCTGCTCCCAGGAATATCACTGGTTGTTGAAAGACTGCAGAGCTAAACAAGGAAGAGAAAACAAAGGGTGAGGAGTTGGGTCTTCTTTTCCTGGCACCATCTAGCTCCCACTTTGGTCCCCTCTCCCTTGTGACTCACTCTGCCTGGACAGTGTCCTATCTTTTCATCAATCTCCAGTATATTACCTTGCTTGACAAGGGCAAGTAAGCAATAGCATTCATACCGCTGGTGTGGGACTAGGATGTTGTTAATGCCACCAAGTTTGACATTGATCTTCAGGCAAAGGTTAGACAGAGTCTGAGGCGAGGTCTTGACCACGTTCTTCACTTGCACACACTGTGTAGCCATTCCCAACAGAGTATCTCCAACACGTTTCACTTCAGCTATGATCAGGGAGAGAATTGATTAGTGCATTCAGCAAATTTTTACTGAATGTCTACTTGATTCCAGGAAGTATAGGAGGTGCTAGGGAACACAATGGTGATCAGAAACACATAGGGTCCCTACTCTTATAGTGCTTACTATCTAGTGACTAATTTTAAAAATCATAAAAAGCGTAACAATGATAAATGCTACAACAGGAAACTTCACAGAGCTATGACACAGAGAGCATATGATATAGTGTAATAACCTAGCCAGGAAAGGATTCTTCACTGAACTGAAATTTAAAGGTAGAAAAGAACTTACAAGGGAGAGAGAATGTGGAAGAGAGCATTCCAGGCCAAGGGAAGAGCAGGCAAAACGCACTGATAGGGGACAGAGCCACGAACTGAAGAAGCTCAAAGGGCAAACCAGATATAAAGGAGAGCAAGGGAACTGCCGTGTGAGAGAAAGAAAGTGGTGATCAGAACAACCTAGGAAAGACATGAGGGTAGTTCAAGAAGGCAGTTGTCAGGATGGAGAGAAGCAGATTCAAGAGGCTATGTAAGGGAAAATAATTTTATGGATAACTTATGAGTTTCTAGACTTTTGTAATAGAATAGACAGATCTTAAGTTCTTTTTGAAACGTTTTGAGTTTGAAGAGCTTTTTGGTCATCCCATTGAGGATATCAATCAGGCAACTGAGTACAGCAATTGGAAGTTCAAGAATAGTCTGAAATGGAGATGTAAAATATGACATATTTAGGTACAGGTAGTAATTGAAGACATGCTCTTGAGATCAACAAGGAAGTGAATGGAGTGAGAGGAGAGCGCTTAAACTCAATTCTTGAGGAGCTCACAATACTTGTAGAACAGGAAGAAGATGAATCTGCAAAGGACAAAAATCCAGATATCTAGGAGGAAGATCAAGACAGGGTTGCAGCATGAATGCCAGGGAAGAAAGAGCATTTCAGGAAGGAGTAAGTGTTCAACCAAGTCAAATGCTGCTAAGAGGTAAAACGAGGACCAGAATTTTGTGACAGCAAGGCAAAAATTAATGAACAGAGGCAATAACTGTTTTTGGTAATATCAAATACCATGGAGGAAACATGGGGTCAATAAACAGTACGATATATTTTCAATGGGAGAAATTTGAGACTGTTTAAAAAGCTAAGGGATCATTTCTATCTCCAAGAGATATGGTTAGAAGGAAACCAGTGTCTGTTGAGAACATTCAAGAAAACCAAATACAATTCATAACTCATCTTTCTGAAGGCAGTAGAGAGGTGCTAAGACAAAAGAACTGCAAGAGCTAACACTCCAGAGAGGAAGAGAATCTCACAGAGGTGAGCCATCTGCTGCAGCTGCTCTGCCCTGGGTACATTTGCTGATTCTAGATGTGGGCAAGAGGCTGAGATTCTAGGCTTTGCACCAAAAGAGGAACCACTGCCAAGAGACAGAGAAAGCAACAGCCATTTCTGGCAAACACAAGCTAGTTCTAAATGTGAAAGGTTAAAAAAAACATTTAAAAGAAAACACAGACTAGTATCTTCGTGACCTTAGGATTTCTTAAACAGGACTCAGAAAGTACTAGCCATAAAGGAAAAATACTGATAGACAGGACTACATTAAAATTCTAAAGTTCTGTTCAACAAAAGAACCCATTAAGAAAGTAAAAAGGCAAGCTACAGATATGTGTAGTACACATCATATTTAATAAAGGAATTATAAAGAACATCTAAGCCAATAAAAAAAGAGAAAGACATGAGCAGGCACCTGTCAAGAGGCCAATGAAACAGCCAATAAAAATATAAAAAGATACTCAACCTTATCAATCACCAGAGAAATCAAATTAAAAAGCACAATGCAGTATTAACAAACACCCGTATAAGTGGCTAAGATGAAAATGACAATACCAAGTCTGATAAGGATGTAGATGACTAGAACTCTCATTTTGCTGCTGATGGAAGTATACGTCTGTACACTTAAAAGCCCTCCTAGTTACACACCCAATAGAAATGGGCACATATATTCAAAGGACATGTACAAGAATGTTCACTGAAGCATTATTTATAACAGTAAAAGCCTAAAACAACCCAATTATGTCCATTAACAGTAGAATGGATAAATACATGTAAATTGTGTTAAAATCATATAACGGAAAAACTGTAACAAACTACAATTAAACAAACACGGACAAATCTAACAAACATAATGTTGAGTGAAAGAAGACAGACATGTAAAAAGGTACATGATATATGACTCCATCCATATGAAGTTCAAAGACAGTCAAAACCAATCTATGGTGTTAGAAGCCAAAAGAACAGTGGTTATCACTGTTAGGAAGTTGTAGTAATCAGTAGCCTGGGATTGTGGTAATGTTTTACTATCAGAACTAGGTACCCCTGCTGTGACACTGAGAATTCACTGAATTGACCACAAAAGATCTTTGTATGTATATCATACTTCAATTTAAAAATTACATTAAATAATTATATCAATTTAGTGGAGAGGAAGGAGTTAAAAATACTAAGGACAGGATGAGGCATGTTAGCAGATTAGAACTGGAAATGTGACACTGTCCTTTTATACTTTGGGGGCAATTATAACGCATGGGGACCTTGTTTTGACTATCACTTGGCCTCTCAGGAAGGATGGTGAAGGATCTTTCAAAGAATCTGACTGCTCCTCCTATGTGCATGCTTAATTCCTAGTCAAATGCCCCCATTACCTAAGTGGTATAATCAAAGAAGAACATGTAAGTGAAAGAAACCCAAGGTCATGATCAAGGTATGAAGCTGGAGAGAGGTATAACATGACTGAGCCCAGGGTAGGGAAAACTCTCTGAGTAACACCTGACTTCTTCAAGCATGCCACACCACACCACACAGGGAGGCCAAAAATATTGGATTCTCCCTTTATGGAGGGAACCAGAAACATGGCTAATTATGCAAGGCAATTCTCCTAAAAAGCATCCTTATTTTCTAAACAAGGGACATTAATTTAAGGCCCAAGAGAGATGTGGATTGGAGATCAACCAACTTTCATAAGTACTGAGTATCATGTCAGTGGAAGGCTCCTCCTTGGGTATGTATGTACAGAGGGAATACGATTTTGAGCAGAATCAGATCCACTCCATGCTCAAAACAATTAATTGATCAGCAAACTGACGCAATTTCTGGATGAATCCAGAAAGGTAGGATGATAAGAGAAAGCTTCCAGGAATAAGTACATTTAAATTAGAATGTGAAGGATAGAATTTTAAGGGCAAGGTGGGGCATAAAAAGAGTAGACAGTCTAACCTAAAATCAGTCTATCTCTATCACCTTATCCTTCCTTTACTTTCTTTACATCTTTACTCTTTCTTCATAGCACTTCTTATCTTGCTCCTCAGCTGCAATGTAAGCTCCTCAGGGCACAACTTTGTCTTGCTGCTGAAGTCCTAGCACCAAGAAATGGCCAATACACGGTAGGCTCTCAATAAATACCTGCTTGGGAGGAAAAAAAGACTAAACAATTAAGAGCTTCTGATTTCCAGGCGTTGGAAGTTGTGCTTGCTTGCTTCTATTTTGCGGTTAATCTGTTATCACATTGAGACCAATGACATGATGATTTGTTTGTGAGGAAATTGGGATTACTCCTTGCAAGGTGACATTACCCAGAATGAAACCCAACCAAAATGCTGTCCTACTAGAAAAATACAGATACTACTAAGAGCATATAAAGCAAAAATAGTATTTAGATATTTCAGGCAAAGGCAAATGATGTTAAGCAAAACCAGAGACTGGAAAGCACACAAAGAATGCGCATTTAGAGAGCATCTACTAGGTCACAGGCCCTGTGTTAGATGCTGTCTTTTATATAATTAATTAATGAGGCTGAGAAAGGTTAGGTAACCTAAGACAGTAAACTGGCATAGTCAGGATTAAAATCCAGCTCTATCTAATTCTAGAACAAGTGACCTTTCTGGTATATGTAGCAAAGACATGTACAATATGAAGCTGAAAAGGTTAAACTAAGATCAGGGGCCCCCAAAAGTTCTATTTTGTGAATGGGGACTAATGAAGTTTTTTTTTTTTTTTTTTGAGAGTACCAATCACAAAAAGTCTCATCCAAGAAAGACTTATGAAGAAATGTTAGCATTAAATTCAGAAGAATGGGTGGTGAACAGGGAATACATTTAACACTGTATAAAAAAAATAGCATTAGAGGTAAGCAAAGAGAAGACAGACTGCCCCCAAAGTTTGGATAAAGGAGTGCTGAAGAATTGATACTTTCGAATTGTGGTGTTGGAGAAGACTCTTGAGAGTCCCTTGGACTGCAAGGAGATCCAACCAGTCCATTATGAAGGAGATCAGCCCTGGGATTTCTTTGGAAGGAATGATGCTAAAGCTGAAACTCCAGTACTTTGGACACCTCATGCAAAGAGCTGACTCATTGGAAAAGACTCTGATGCTGGGAGGGATTGGGAGCAGGAGAAGGGGACGACAGAGGATGAGATGGCTGGATGGCATCACGGACTCAATGGACTTGAGTCTGAGTGAACTCCGGGAGTTGGTGATGGACAGGAAGGCCTGGCGTGCTGCAATTCATGGGGTCTCAAAGAGTCAGACACGACTGAGCGACTGCACTGAACTGAACCCAGAAGCAATTGTGATACCAACACAGAAGAGAAAAGTAAAGAGAAGGGCTTACTGGTAGACAGAGAAGACAAGCTACTAAAGAGACAGTTCACCAAAACACTTTATAAAAGCAAAGGGCACAACTGTTTTATCCACAAATGTGTTCAGGATCTATCAGCGTTTCTTTTCATATACAGTAGATGATCAATGAACTCTTGTGGAAGGAAGAAAAGTCAAAGGAAGAAACAGGAACTGCAGAGAGGTCAAGTGTTGAATGAAGATTTTAATAATACAGGATAACATCTAACAATAGTTGATGACCAAAACAACTGAGATGTATGAGAATTTCGCTAGAATGAAAAGAGAGAAAAAGAGGGCAGGGTACAGTATTCTGGAAAATGCCAGGCATTCCTGGTAATGACAAAAACAGTTAAGGAGAGACAGGAGAAAGTATCAAGAAGTCAAGAGGAGAAAGGTCATTGGTGACCCTCTGCAGAGGAGGGTTAGGAGACTGGAAGAGTAAGATAAATGAAAAAAGCTAAGCAGTAAGTGGTTGGTGAGGAAGTGGGGGTAGAAAATGTACAGAACACATTTAAAAACTCTTCAAGTTTTTTTTATTTTTCTTGAAGAAAAGCAAGAAAATAGGGGGAAAAAAACTAAAGGAGATGGCATGACTGTGGTAATGTACTCTCAAGATGTTTTAGGGTTAAAGTGTCCCAAAGGTAGCAGGATAAAAGAGAAACAAAGAGTACACGTGGGTTGAATAAGATCAGAGGAGAGACACCTCTTCATCTGAAGACGAGAGCTGGAGAAGGAAAAAAACAGTGAGAGAAAAACACTGAGTCAGAGATGGATATAGTCATTTCCATTCTTAAAAGAGAGGAAAACTTCTCAAAAAGTCTAAGTCATTCCCAGCAATGGAACACCAACAGAAGCCCCACAAACTGTGCTTGTGTGTGCTGCCCTGTGGCCTGACAGGCAACGCACTCCTACGGTTAGGTACCTGGCCTGACCTGTCTCTGCATCTGGCTAAGCTCAGCCTGGCATAAACACCAGCACACAGAGGACTGCAGTAAATGCTACTGAAAGGGAGGGTGAGCAGGTAAACAGGACCAGAGGTGACTGACTGGCTCATACAAGTTGATATTTCTCCTCTGAGAGGAGCACTGACACTAAGGAACAGCTCTGGCTAGGGCCAAGCACCCATACTGAGTCACCCCTAGGATCTTCCAGGGAGCCACCCTGAGAAGAGTCCCATCACTGTAGTCACTACTGTAAGAGAACTGTACCATACACTGGCGTCTTCCCGGGCAGGATGACGATAATGAGCTGCAGCCCTGAGTAGGTGTTCTTGAGATGCCGGAACATGGGCTCCACACTGTCTGCCCCCTGCGCGTATTTGCAGAAGCAAGGCTGGCCCTGGATGGGCATCCCTGCGTCCTTGGAAATCTTCCGCAGCTGGTCCGTGAAGTTCCTGCAGCACAAGCATGGTCACGACAAGAGGCAGTGAGTCCCACTGGAATACTTCTAACTGAGCGCCTCCATCTTAGGTCCCCAGCACTATGACAAGCACTAACAGAGTCTAAGAGGAAGGAGACATCATCACATCTAGTGTAAAAACCACATTTATAGTTGGGTAGAACAACGTAGGACTTGCTAAGTGTTCAATGGTATAAGCAGAGAGCTGAGGGAGCCCAGAAGAACGGGAATTCTCAAAGTCTCGCACCTGTCCCACTCAAGCAGCTGGCTCCTGTGCTCTAAGTCTACAGCAATAGGAAGATGTCCAAGAGGAAGGCCTCTTGGCTCAAATTAAACAAATGAGCTTCCAACAGTGATCAGAGCACAAGAGATGCTTGGGAAAAAGTGTGCTCCCTCCTCCGCTATGGGTTGTTTGAAGCCTGAGAGCAAATAATTAAACAAGCTTCTTTCTTTGGGCTTTAGAGCTTTACCCTAAGAAAGGGAGACAAAGTTGGAAAAGAGGGTACACATGCAATAGATTTAAAAAAAAATCAAGCTACATAAAGACGACAGAATGAAAGGAGCAGCAGGAAATTCAATTTGTGAAAAGCCCGCATTTAGATTAAAAAGCAACAATGCACAAATAGAGAATAAAAGCAATTGTTTAAGGGATGTTATTATATAGCACACAAGTATCAATAAGATGGGTTCAAAAACCTATGCAGTGAGAAACTAAATGTTTACAATCAGTTTAAAAAAAAAACATGAGATTAATACAGTACAACACAGTTGTGTAAAATTTTAAACCACTTATATAGGTATATAAAATATATAAATTGGATAGAAAGGTTACAGTAATTCAAGAAAGGGACTGCATCAGAAAGGAGAAATGAGACTATAATGGAGGATAGAAAGGACTGTCAAATTTATCTGAAATATTTCATTTACTTTTTAAAAAGGATAAAATAAACATGACGATACTCTGGATGATAGACACATGGATGTTTTCCATATTACGCTATTTTTTTAAGTTTTTCAAACAAACATTAGAGTAAAAAATACAATCTATTATTTCACGTAACTATGGCGTGCTGCGATTCATGGGGTCGCAAGAGTCGGACACGACTGAGCGACTGGACTGAACTGAACTGAACTGAACTGAACTGAAGTGCCAGGACTCTCAAGGACTACTAAGAGTGTTTCTTCCACTTCTCTGCTTGGCATACAACTACAGCATAGCTGTTAAAAAAACCCAATGTGTTAACTAGCTTCCATTAATAAGTGGGACTCTACTTCAAGGAAAGTGGTATTCCCTATCTTCTATTACCAGATCGCACTTGGGGTATTATGTCCAGTGCTGGGGGCCACAAAGTGTTGAGAGAACTCTAGGATGGGGACTGTCTTAAAATCTTGTCCTAAAAGTGACACAGCTGAGGTAACAGGGCCTCTTTAGCCAGAAGGAAAATTCTGAGGGTTGACCCTAGGACTCCCTTATCCGTCCCCAATCACCAATTTCTCTCGCTCCATGGCCATCTTCATCTCTTCCCCTTATGTCCCAGTGGAAATGACGGTTTTTCCTGTGCTCTGGATCCCATTCCTTCATATACATGTAGGAACTTTGTCCTATTTCCTTTCTAGTTTTTCTGGATTCTGTTTTCAGCCTCTGTTCACTATGCACATTTTCCGTAGACAATCTCATCCACTGCCATAGCCGAGAACTCCCAAATCTTGAATCTTTAGCCCAGGACTATACAAGCAACTGGCCCAGGTATACAAGTCACATATTACCCCCTGCATCCAGAGATCACTGCAAGAAGGTTGTTGTCTGATGAACTGACTACTTCCTAATCAAAGATTCTAGGTTTATCAGGTTCCATGCCCCAAAATATCTGAACAACAAGTTGCTCCTCAAAAGGACAGGACGGGGGCAAGACATGAGAATGAGAGAGAGACATACCCAGCACAGAACAACCAACAAGGTGACACAGAGTTGAGAGCCTTTCTAATACTGGTTAAGAAATCAGCCCTCCAAAGCCTGGCCAAGGCTAAGAGCAGGCCTGCTCCTGCTGCTAAGCCACTTCAGTCGTGTCCGACTCTGTGCAACCCCAGAGACAGCAGCCCACCAGGCTCCCCCGTCCCTGGGATTCTCCAGGCAAGAACACGGGAGTGGATTGCCATTTCCTTCTCCAGTGCATGAAAGTGAAAAGTGAAAGTGAGGTCGCTCAGTCGTGTCTGACTCTGTGCGACCCCATGGACCCCATGGAGCCTACCAGGCTCCTCCGTCCATAGGATTTTCCAGGCAAGAGTACTGGAGTGGGGTGCCATTGCCTTCTCCTAGAGCAGGCCTAAATAGGGCCAAAATCCCAAGAACTCAGGACAGGAGATAAGAGATACTCATTTAAGAGAACTATAATTGTGACAGAGGTAGCTGTGCATCTGTGAGGGGAGAAGGAGGGCCACAGTCTCCACATTCATCAGGGGCTGCTGTGACCCACTCTTATGAAAATCCCAAGGTCAGGTGCACCCACCAGGGCACACATCTCTACTGATTCCCATCACTGCCCAAAGTGGTCAGCTGCACTGGTTCTTTCCCAGCTCCACAACGCACTGACCGTACTCCAGATCCAAAGAGAACAGAGAGCCAGCTTCAAAGGGCAGCAGGAACTGAACTGCATACTTCTAATGGGTAAATTTTGTGGTATTCGAAAAATAAAAAAGAAGACTGCAGGGGGAGGGTCAATGATTTCTTCACTTATTCACTCACTCATTCAAGACCATTATTCCCCTAACCGATTCCTTCAAGCCTCTTGGCTATGTCACTTTCTTCTTTGCTGTCATCTACTCCCAGCTACTCAGCCACAGGTGGCTCAGAGTCCCTTACAACTCATGTTCACCTAACTCGGACCCAACTGAACAAATTCTGTCCATAGGACAGGACAGCTCAGAGTACCAGCTGAACTTTTATTTCTAATCAGGAATATAAGCTCTGAAACTTCAGATCTGATTTGCCCCCAATTTGACACCTTCTTGATAATGCAAACCTTGTACAAGTTACTTAACCTCTTTGAGCCTCAGTCTGCTGAAAATGGAAATACGACCACTACTCACTGTGAAGATGAAATAAGAGAACATAAAATTAGGTACAACGTCAGCATAAATATTATAGTCATCACTACTACTATTTACCACCCATGTTAAATATTCCAACAATAAAACAATTCAGGTCTCCCTTAGGAGGTTCACGTCCTGAAATTATCATCTCTGACACAGATATGGCTCCTTATCAAGACTCCTGACCACAGAGGGACAGAAGAAACGAAGCAGGAAGAAGTTTAAGCCAGACAGCACAGGGGGCAGAGTCAAAAGTCAGAAAAAACAGACTACAGAGCAAATCTTGGCCCCTTGGGAGTAGAGGAATTTAGGCAACTCTACGGTCCTTCCCACCTTTCCACCCACACACTCAACCTCCTTACTTGAGCACTTCTTCTCGACACTGTTTTTGGGGTGCGAAGCAGGCGATGGCCCAGACTTTGATCTCAATGCCATTGTAGAACTGTTTCCCCCGCATGTCCCAGACACCCTGATTGGGTGTGGCAATGGCCCGGTTCTGGGGATAGGCAGAGGGGGTGCCCAGGTGAGCTTCAATAGAGCCAGGTGGGTAGGGGAGCAAAAGCCACCGGCTATAACAACCCAACCTCCCCCCATAAGCCCCAGAGACGTTGTCTGGCCCTGACCCTGCTCACCCGGCCGCCATACTGCAAGATGGGCGCCGGCAGCACTCGTCCCGTCACCTCCGTCATGTCATCCTTCACCTTGATCCCAAATTCCTGGATGTACGGATCTAGGTTGTAGCTGGCATTCTTCATCTGCAAGACAAAAGAAGGGGATCTCAGGACAGCAGTAGCTTGGCAACACTGCTCACCCTCCGGGTCCCAAGCAGAAAGCCCTGAAGAGCAGCTGAGGCTGGTAAGGAATACCCCTAGAAAGGGGGAGAAAGTTGAAGATGAGGTAAGTGGGAGCAGATGACATAGGGAAGTAATACAGGAGAAAAGAAGAGATAGGAAGCAAAGCAGCTACAGGGTCAAGAAGGAAGAGCAGTCCCAGGTAACCAATCCAGACTTGTTTTCCTAAGAGTCCTGCCAAGGCAGAGAAGCATCTACTTGCTACCAGGGACCTCCATGACTGAGCACCAAGCATACGTTTCTCTGCATCCTCACTGACCAGGCGGCTAATCTCCTCTTGTCTGTCTGGGGCCGATCTAGCTGTAGCCTTTATCATGGTTGAAGTCTGGTTGTCAGTCAGCTTCTTAATGCAGCGCTGCCCAGCCACAATGTTACAGACCTAAGGAAACGAGAAGAACAGGTAGCGCTGGCTTGAGTAGAGTCTATCCTGTACCCAGAGCCCCACAGAAAGGCCCTGGCTGCCAGTCCTGAGAAATGAACTACAAAATCTCTTGTTCACAGACAGGTCAGTTAGAAAACATTCATGTGCAATACAAAAGTCTATAGAGCCACTCTGTGATTAAGGGCTTAGGATCCAGAGCCAGATGTGGGTTCAGGACTCATATGTTAAATACAGAGAACAGTAACAATTGTTTGGAGACTAAATAAAATAAAACGCTTAAAGAATCAAGTACAGTTCTGAACACAGTAAGCACTCAGTGGTGGTGGTTTAGTCACTAAGTCGTGTACGACTTTTGCAACCCCATGGACTGTAGCCTGCCAGGTTCCTCTGTCCATGGGATTCTCCAGGCAAGAATACTGGAGTGGGTTGCCATCCCCAAACACTTGGTAAGTTGTAGCATAAATTATTATTTACCAAAGGACCCGACCTAGAACTTTTCTGAATACTAAGAAAACTCAATATACACAAACTGGATTCTTAGTAGGCAGCTGTCCAATGGTAGCAGGCAGCAGGTTGTTCCATCCTGCAACACACCAGGAGAACTAGACCTGGTTAGTTCTTAAGCCCCAGTACACAGGTGATCGCTGAGCCCTTGGACTATAGAAATCACTGTCTCTGTTGACTGACGGTGTCCTCTCCTGGTATGAGGAACATCTTACCACATGGTTCCTCTGTACTGGGCCTAAGAGAACACAGTGGAGGCCAGTAAAGACTTTCTAGTGACATATAAGATTTCCATTCTATTGCTTCCTGAACACATACGATATTCAGGAAGCCGTGAACAGGAAGCCTTTTGGCAGAGGAGAGAGAAACAACAGGTTTGGAAGACTTGAGTTTGAAGTCCAGCTTTGCCAATTCTAGATGACGTTACCTTGGGCAGGACTCTTAACCACTCTAAGACTCTGCTTCTTTAATTTTAGTCATAGGAAAAAAACACTAGCTGTCTCTTAAAGCTGTTGTGAGGACTGAGATGAAATGAAATGTAAAACTTGCTCCCATAGGGCCAATACTCTAAGTACTGATTCTCTGCCTAATTTCCAGAGTTCATGGTGAACAATGGTAGGGAAAACCAGGACAAGGTCATCTACCCTTAAACTCTGTATTTCAAAGAATACACATTAGTCAATTTACTTAATGAAAACCCAGAATTGTTAAAATTTGTAAGGTTGCTCTCTTGAAGGCAATTTAAAGGTGCAGATAATTTCAATTACAGAATCAACACAAGGCAAAAAAAAAGCAGAGATGTGGAGAAACTGGATCCCTTGTGCACTGCTGGTAGGAATGTAAAACGGTACACCTGTGTGGAAAACAGTATGGTGAGTCCTCAAAAAATTAAACACAGAATTACCATATGATCCAGTAATTCCACTTCTGGGTATGTACTCAAAAGAAACGAAAGCAGGGACTAGAACAAATATTTGTACATCTATCTTCACAGCAGCATTATTCATAATAGCTAGAAGGTGAAAGCAACCCAAGTATCCATCAATAAATGTGTTACATACATACATGGAAATATTATTCAACCTTAAAAAGGGAGTTCTGACATACTCTACAATGTAGATGAACCTTGAAGACATTATGCTAAGTGAAACTGGCCAGTTTAAAAAGGCCATGTATTACATAATTTCATTTGTATGAAATGTCCAGGACAGACAAATCCATAGAGACAGAAGCAGATTAGAGATTAGTAGGGGCTAGTGTGGAGGACAGAAGGAATGCTAAGTGACTATTAATGGGTTTGGTCTTTCTTTGGGGGAAGGATGATGAAAATGCTTTAGAATCACACGATGGTAATGATTATGTAACTCTGTAAATACACTGAAAACCACTGAAGTGTACATTTTAAGAGGGCAAACTTTATGGGATGCGAATTACGTCTCAATAAAGCTATTCTGAAAAAAATATATCACCTACAATAGCCTGTATGATTTGACCCTGTACCTCTCTCCAAAATCATCTCCTACTTTTCTCCTCATAAACTACATGCCAGTCACTATGTCCTTCTATCTCTCTCAAGAATATCCAAGCTCTCTGCTGCTTACGTACTTGCTATTAAACTCATGCCTGAAAGGTTCTTCCTTCAGGTTGTTAAAAGATTGGTTCTATCTCATAATTTGGGATTCAGCTCAAATGTCTCCTAAAAGAAGCCTTCCCTGACCACAAAAACTAAAGTGAATCTCCAACCCCCTCCACTTTATGACTGTCCCCAGTATTCTTACCTGGAGAATCCCACGGACGGAGGAGCCCGGTAGGCTACAGCCCATGGGGTCGCAAAGAATCGGACACGACTGAGCGACTTCACCTCACCTCACCTTAACCTTATGGTACTTATCACCATCTGAAACTATCTTATTTGTCTATTTCCCCCTTCTAGATTTTAAGCTCCATGACAGTAAGAGCCCTGCTTCTCTTGTTGCCTTCCTGGCACCTCGGAGTATATGACTTTAACAGGAGCTCAATAAATATTTGTTAAATAAATAAGCAACAGTAAAAATCAAAATATGTCATTATATAAGTTATTCACCATGGAAACTATTGTTTAAACAGAAATCATGTCAATTTGCTAACAGATCTCAGCTTGCAATAGCTATTACCTAAAGCCTATCTACTTAGCTGAAACTGCCCCTAAAGACTTCTGCTTCCATCTCAGAGAACATGCTGTCCTCACCTCATTTTCTATGCATCAGCAGCTATTAACTATGTCAGCGTTCTTAGGTTTGGGGATCTCTTCTTTCTCCCTCAGCCAAACTTCCTCTGGTTAGTTCTGAAATCCCAAAAGCTCACAGAAGGCTTAGGTCCCAGATATCTGACCCCCAGTGCTAGAAGAGAATAAGACAGTACTCTAGGCTAGTGCTTCGTCAACATAAACATTCATATTTGACAGAATCTTTGGATTCTGTAAAAAGAGATACTGATACAGCAAGCCTAGGTGGAACCTGAGATTCTGCATTTCAAACAAGCTCTCAGGTAATAACTATGCTCTTGGTCTGCTGACCACACTCTGAGAGGCACTGGACTAGACAATGAAGCAGTCAGAGGTAGGTTCTCAGTAGACATTCTGGCTGCCAACAGGGAACACCTAAACATTATGGCTGCTGCTGCTGCTGAGTCGCTTCAGTCGTGTCCGACTCTGTGCGACCCCATAGACCGGAGCCCACCAGGCTCCCGTCCCTGGGATTCTCCAGGCAAGAACACTGGAGTGGGTTGCCATTTCCCTCTCCAATGCATGAAAGTGAAAAGTGAAAGGGAAGTCGCTCAGTCGTGTCTGACTCTTCGCGATCCCATGGACTGCAGCCCACCAGGCTCCTCCGTCCATGGGATTTTCTAGGCAAGAGTACTGGAGTGGGGTGCCATTGCCTTCTCCGAAACATTATGGCTAGTATATAACAAACCAAATGCAGACTAGTGGTTCTTCATTTGCATTCTATGACTAGAGCATTACTATTCTTTCTTTAATTGCAGAATTTCAAAGGTTGGCTGAAGCATAAAAATATGACAAATCTTGGTTAAAACTTTTTCAAAGGGAACACATTGATGACTGGGGAAATAGGATTTCCATTACAGGTAACATTCACCTCCAATATCTGTAAAATAAAGTACATTTGTATCTTTAGGTTATTTAGGATTCCCAGCTCCAGATAGGGAAAGAGAAATTAAGAGGACATGAGTGTATCTTAGAGTGTTCATTATCTTTATTGTAGGGATGTCAAAACGCATCAAATGGTACACTTGAAATGTGCAGTTTATTGTATGTCAACTATAAATAAAGCCATACAGAAATCAAAAAATAAATAAATAAATAAAGGACACGTGTGCAGGTATCTGAAATCTCTGTCCTGAATGACTAATTACTTATTAAACAGTAAATACATATAGCTTCGCCTCTGTCTGGAAGTCCTGAAAAACCATGAGAGCAGGATGAGGATAAGTAAAGAATTCAGCAGTTTAGAATGATGACTGCATTTCACAGAATGACCTCTCAGAATATCACTTTTCCAAGCCTTAAAATGATGAGACTATAAATGGAAGAACAGACCTCTGACGATCTGTGTGCAGGTACAATGCTTGTTCCCCAGCCCGGCCATTACTTGGCAGCCTCACCTCTAGGGGCAGGTAGGTATGCTTTTGTTCCTGGCCAACTTGCAGGCAAGGCAGGTGGGGATACTTGAGCTGCAGGTTATATTTCTGCTTGAAATACTGGGCCACTGTGCACTCCACAGTCTGTCCACTCTCTAGCTGCAGAGGAAACCTGTTTGGGGGAAGGGAAAGAGGTGTCATAGTCCAGCATTCAATAACACCTTTCTAGACCTATAACCATGCACAAGGCCAGACTTGACTTCATTCCTTTCCAGCCTCTGTGAACACTCCTGCCACTCACGGGAAAGCAGAGGCAACACAGGGCTCAAGAGTGAAGCCAAAGATTTGAAAAACAAGTTATACAATGGTCAGATCATATCTGATTCATCTGTATTTCTAATGTTGAACATGAAGTCCGACACACAGTAGTCACTCATGGTCCAGCACAGTCTGAAGTGGAAGATTTTAGATGATATCAGTGACAACTTTCCCCAAGGTCTAACCCAGGATCTCAGCTGTTTCAGGAGTAAGTTCAGAGAGATTCTAACATTTATAGAACTGATAAAGAAGCCAGGGAGACACTTGCTCTACAGTAAAAGTCCAAGAAGGAAAGGTAGAGACCAAGAAGGTAAAAATGGTAGGGACAGTCTCTATCAATGGATCTGGGAATGTTAGGGGAGGGATGCCAAATTCCTATAGTTTATCTTCAAACACAGAGCTCATCCTCAGGGCCAGGTGGGGGGATGGAGAGTGTGAACGGAGTATGTTGAAATATCTTCCTGGTGGCCCTCTTCCACCAGTGGTATGGCTTAGCAGCCCCATCAACTTACGTCTGATGGCTTGCAGGACGGCGGGTAACATTACACACGCGGTATTTCCTCTTCATTTGTCCACAGTGGGTCACTTCCACCTTCAGGCCTGGGACACACACACTGCTTGTCAGAGTTGGAAAAGGTTGCTCATGTGCCCAGGCTTGGCCTCTCGCCTGAATATATCCCAAGGGGATTTCCTTTTAGAACTAAAGAGAAAGGAGCACTGATTCCCCTCCCCACCTGGTTGGGTCCTCACCCTTGATCTCCTTGGTGAAGCGCACACGAGAAAGGAGCACTGATTCCCCTCCCCACCTGGCTGGGTCCTCACCCTTGATCTCCTTGGTGAAGCGCACACGCTGAGAGTCCGTGAGGGCTTTGGGCTGCTCATCTATGTTCCTGATGTCGAGCACCTCACACATGAACTCAATCACTGGCTGTGCCTTGTAGAAGGCAGTGGCTGAGACTGTGGGGACAGGGTAGGTACAGCTCAACTCAGATTCTGTCTTCCAGAATAAAGGGAGGCACTGCTCTTTACACCCTCTTCCTCATAGGGTATAGGGATGGGGGAGGGCTCCCAGGGCTGCAGGGATTAGACTAGGAGTGTGGTTACAGAGCTGGGAGGGATGAGGCTGGGAGTGTGGTCACTGGACTCAGGGTGCCCCTGGCTCCATAGCTCTCCCCACTCACCATCAATGTTGAGCATCATCTTCCACATGGCAGGGCGCACAGACTGGTGAAAGCCGAACCAGACCTCGCGCCCACCCCCCAGCGGGTGGTAGTAGCCCTCAGGCGGTGAGAAGAAGGAGCGGCCCACAGGGGTGTACCTGGCAGGGACAGGCAGAGAACTGGTCCCTCGGGCACAGGCCCCCACCCTGTGAGGCATCCTGGGCACGGAGGAGCCCTGGCCTGGAAGGCAGGACACCAGGGCTTTAATTCCAGCTCTCATCTTTTACTAGTTGTGTGACTGACCTTGTACAAGACTCTACCCTTTTTCTGCCCTGCAGAGACAGATGGGGTGAGGTCCAAAAATAACTAAAAGGGACAGGGCCAAAGCTTTGTACCACCTCACTGTATATGCACACTTGCCTGGCATACGGTAGGGTTTCAAAGAATTTTTTATTTGAAAGGCATACTGCGGGACCTTAAAATATATGCTCATTTCCCTCCTCCTCCCGTACACTTCTGCCACCACTAGTAGCCCAGATATTAACCACACCAAGTACCTCATGGATGCCAGATGCCTCATGGCTACATCCAGGGCTTGCACAGACTCCAGGGGAACAGGGATCTGGCCACTGACCAAGGCTTCATGCAGCATGCGCCAGCTCACAATGGCCAGCCACTTGATGGAGACCTTGAAGATTCGATCCTTCCCTTCCCCAGGGATTGTCACCTCAAAGTCAACCTTCAGGAAAGAGAAAGGAGTGAAAGATTTCCAGTGCTTTCCCACAATTCAATGTTCCTTGCCCTGTCCCTAACCCCTAAGATTTGCCAAGAATCAGCTTCTTAGGCTGATAAGGACTCACAATGAAGACTTCTGAGTAAATCCAGCCCCTAAGTCTCCAGCTACCTTGGCTCAGTGCATCTCTCTGCCCCTCTCAAACACACTTAGTAGGAAGTCCTTCAGGTCTATTTTAAGTCTAATCTCAGTCTGTTTGGGACACAGACAGACATACAGTAGGCTAAACATAAGCACCTATCCATCCCTCAACCTAAACCACACTTTCTCAGCACAAACAATGAAAGGGATGTCCGGACACCAGACTCCAAATAGGCCTACTTGAGCTCTGTCCCTCCCCAGACCCTTGACAGAGGTCCAGCGTGACTCCCAGCCATACCCGTTCATTGCCAATGGGCAGTGCTGTGACAGTGTAAATGTTCTTCTTTCCATCATACACGGGCTTGCGGTCACCAAATATCTGAGGCTTGAAATGCTGGACCATGTATTCCACCACTTCCCTGTGGAGAATGGGAAAGGCCAGAGGAAGCTGAAAGACTACTATTTCAAACTTCTGGAACTAATTTTAAGTCCAGGCAATGTCCCATCTACCTACCAGCCACTAACTCTGTCCTACCAGCTACTAATCACTATAACAGTGCTTCTCAAGCTGCATATGAATCACCTGGAGATACAAAAGGCAGATTCTGATTCAGCAGATTTAGAGCTAAGTCTGATGCTCTCCATCTCTAACGTGCTGTCAGGTGGTATTCTTGGTCCTTGGATCACCAAGGCTCCAAAGGACCCAAAAGGGTGACTGCGAGTGCCTTCTGGACAGAAGAGGAAGCTGAGGGGAGAAGGGCTTAATCTCAGAGTCTATCCAGAATCAGGAACAAAAATCCAGGCTGCTCCAATCCCCAGGATGATAATCAAAAAAGGTAGAGGAAGAAGCCTGAATTGGAATAGGAATAAAGTGTGGAAGAACCTCATCTCTTCCATCTCTCTCTGAAGCCTTTAGTTCTACCATCCTGTTTTCTCTCCATTATTATCTCTTTCTTGATTTCACTTCCTGTCCTCTGCTATTTAGACTCCAGAGTATCCATCTATCCTTCAAAATCCCAACCCATCTGACCCCTTCACTTTCAAAATCAAACATCTTGAACACTACTGGATAAAAAGACTGAGAATATACATTGGAAGCCAACTGTAAACACATGCTTTCAATGTCAATTAGGCCTCAGTGCCGCCCAGCAATCTTTTTCCTAACTCTGATCATTTCCATCCTCGTAGGTTGTGTCAAACCTTCTCCACTACCCCCGTAATGGGTTCCACAGAACCCATTCCTACCTCAGATCAAAAAGCATCTTTAATAATTTTGAAAAGAGTACAGTGTAGAAGGCAAGGCCACCCTCAAGTTTCCAGACATATAAACAAACACATTTATATACACAAGCCTTTCCTTTTTCTTTCCTCTCACACTTGAAATATCCCTTCTATGTATAAATTTTTAAGTATCTGAAAATATGTTCAACATCACTCATTAGAGAAATACAATTTAAAATCAGGCTAAGATATAATTCTCTACTTACCAGAATGCCAATGATTAAAAAATCCAATGTATTGAATTTGTGCAGATATGGGGGGACATCTTACTAATGGGGATATAAATTGGTACAACTTACCTTAAAAAAAACAAACAAACTGGCACTACCTCAAAAACTGTAAATGTACTATGCCAGCAATTCTAGTCCTAGGACTTTATCCTACAGATACATTCATACTTGAGAGCAAAAATATCTCTATTAATATTCTACACAGTTTCATTTTATAGCAAAAGTTTAGATTTGACCTAAATGCTCCTGAATAGATTTATTATTAAATATCTTATAATAAAGAATGAGGAACCTGTAGGTACTGATATGTATCACTTTCCAAAATATGTTGCTCAGTGGAAAAAGCAAGGTGCAGAGAAAGATGTATAAGATTCTATATTCCGTGTGTTTTAAAATGTTTGTATACAAATATGCTTGTATATGTATAGAAAAATATCTGGAAGTATATGAAGGGTAATAATGAATGCATCTAGGGAAAGGGACTAGGGGACTGGAGGTCAGGGTAATAGGAGACATTTTTCACTGTTACTCTTTCTGTAATATTAAAAACTTTTTTTTATATTGTGCATGAATAGTTTTCAAATAATAACAAAATAAATTAATTTTGAGAAGAACTATTACTTCTTCTAAGGCTAATTCCTCAAACTGTGTATCCTGTGTGTCTTCCTGCCTTAGCCAGAACATCCCACTCATTCCTTTCCTCCCTGTCCTGTACCTTTAACTTCTCCTACACTAGCTCCTTCTTGGTTTATAAACATATCCACATCTCATTCTTAAAAAATTTTCATTTATTCATTTCCACAAATAATGAAATGCAGCAGGCTTGAGCCCTAGAATCTTCTCAAGCCAACACATTCCTTCTCTCCCATGCTTCACTATCAACTTATCTAGCAAAAAGCTATCTGCTCTCACTATCCCTACCACATCACCTTCCACTTATTTCTTAACTCACTCTTACCAACTGAGCCACCAGGGAAGCCCCTATTCCTTAACTTACTCTTAGATTACTAGCCCAACTCCTCCACTGGAACAGCTGTAGCAAAAGGTTATCAATAGTCTCCATAGAGCCAAATCCAGTGATCTATTTCAACATTTACCTTAAGTTAGAATCTCTTCCTTGAAAATGTTCTTGAATTTGGTGATATCACCTTCAATGAGTTTTTCTTTTACCTCTCTGGATTCTTTGAAGGCTATGAGACTTAGGAAAATAAGGACTACCTGACTTAATGGCTTCTGTGCATCACTTACCGGTTGACTCTGCGAGGACACTTATCTGGCTTGATATCCACTTCGTAGTGATAGACGTCAATCTTAGGGATGTCCACTTCAAAGTAATTGGCCAGGAGCTTGATTGGTTTCCCCACAGTGCCAATGCCAGGCCGGCGAGGTGCCTGGAACACCTGCTGCAGGGGGGGCAGGTAGGCACCTGCAGCTGCAAGACAGAGAGCCTGGTGAGGGTACAGTCTGGTAATCTCCTTACCACTCTGATCAGAGACAGCACAAGGCCTCCTAGAATGAGAACAGCAGAGTGTAGGGGAAGCCTCTTTCCTGTCTACCCAACCTAAATGAGGACTTCCACTGGTTGAAACCCAGGCCATTTTTTTTTTTTTTCCAGTTAGGAAAATTACCCTTGTTATCTATCTTAAATTCATCAAGTGAGTACATAATAACTTCCTATTACAGGTTAAATAAAGGGACTAAATTTGGCTCTTTCTTTCCTCTACTAGATTGAGACATCTGCCTCCACCAGGTATCCAGCAGACCTTATTATCTGTCAGCTAGATGCTCACTTCACTCATCACCATCCTGAACACACAAAAAAGCTCCTGAACACACCTTAAAGCTCCTCCAACTGCAGGCAGGAGGAAGACCTAAAGAAGGCCAAGTGCCAGGGCAACAAGCAAGGAAGAAGGCCAATGTCTGGGAAAAGATTAAGGCAACAGAATGGCTGAGGTTGGAAAAGGAGAAAAGGTTAACAGGACAGATTCTGGAGACCAAGGAAAGGAGGCTGAAACAGGGAGCTGCTAAAGGCGCTAGAACTGGAGGTCACAGCAGAAAAATGCTTGAATTGGGAAGGAGGAAAGGCTGGAATAGGGGCTGGGGCAAGATAGGTTAGAGCTGACAGCCTAGGCAGGTACTTCCTGCAAGTGGGGAGAGAATGAAGCACAATTTCAAAAGAAGAAAAATCTAGGGAATGAAGGTAGGCTAAACATAGGTGACTAAGGCAAGAGCAGGCTAGAGTAGAGGATTTAGGAAGGAGGGGCAGCAATTATCATGCTGGAGAAGATGAGATTACTGGCTCTGGGAAGAATACAAAATTCTCTCCAGGCCCACATCTCCTTCCACACAGAGGGCCCCAACAGTTGCAGTAGGGATCAATTTTAAGACACTGGAGGCCCCTGAGAAAGGGCTAGGGCTGGGCCAACTCCCACTACGTTCTCCTCTAATGCCAGCAGCCTGATTGCTGCCCTTGGTTTTATTTTCTAGCTTGAGGGGAAAGGGAAGACAAAAGGAAAACTGCCTAAGAGAACCCTTTGTCCACATCAACTATTGTCCTGGCCAATAGAGGACCAACCCAGTTGGGAGGAGAGAGGGATAAAACAGCCGAGAACCTCCCATTATCAGAGATCTGCTTTCACAGTTGGCCAGGCTGGGGGGAAGGGGCATATCCTCAGCTGGGGGGGTCAGGAAGAGGTCAGAACCCTTCAAGGGAGGGGCATGCTTCCCAGAGCTAACTGCTATGTCTCCTTCTAACCACCTGTCAAGCCTACCCTACAGGGAAACAGGGAAATGGAGGCCCAGCCTGAGGAGAAAAGGCCTTCAGAACTCGGCTACCTGGGGGAGTAAAAGCTTAACTACTAGCACCTGGCCACCTACTGTAGAAAGAGCTGGACAGAAATTATATACAAGCCATAGTCAGACATACACATCCAAACACATACTTAGAACAGGACAGTTTACCTTCGTATACATAGCCCTCACCAACCTAGATTGTGAGTTCTTCAAAGATACAAAGACTGTATCTGCCTTGGTCACTGCTGAATCTCCAGTGTCGGGCATAGAGGAGGTGTTCAACACACAGAGAAGAAACGAATTAACAAACAGAACTGTAGACATCCCACAAAGAACACACAAGCACAAGCACACACACACGCACACACACCTGCAAACTGCTCAGAAACAATTATAAATCCAGCTCAAACAAGACCCTAGAGGAAGTAGCTGGTAAGAGATACCCTTCCCCTCCCCACGTTCTTACATTCCATTCACCTCCTTAGCCTCCCAGGCTGCATAATTGCTTGGAGTCTTGGGAGAAAGACATCCCCTAGAGCTAGGGGCTGGGTAGAAATGATGGGGGATGGGACAGACACTCTAGCCTCAGAGTCTTCTCTTCCTCAGAAATAGGACTACACACCAGGCTTAGCCTTAGGCACCCTCCATTCCTAGGAGGCTCTGGGAAAACAGGGAGGCCCCCACGCTCCCCTTCATACCCAAACTAGGGAAGGCAGGAGGAAGAGAGAACCTCTCTCCCACCCCATCCTCCTGCAAGTCTTACGGCAGTACAAAGTTCCCCCAACCCCACCCTGCCCCCAGCTTTTAGTCTGAGAAAGGGAGACACTTCCCTTCAGACCCAGACAGGGACAGACGGCCACTTTGTGATGCAGATGAGGGCCCCAGCACAGAGGACAAAGCTTGGGCCTTGAGGGAAGGGGGCGGGGCCGTCCTCTGCAGACAAAAGCAAGGAGGGAGGGGCTCTGAAAAGGACACTCCCCCTCCCCCATCCCCAGCCAGCCCTGGGAAGGAAAAGTAACAGCCTAAAGGCCTGGCTCAGGGACCCCTTCCCTGCAGTTCTGAGGCCCACATACCTACCAATAGGCTAGACTGCCCATTCAAAACACAAACTCAAGACTAGGTTAGCTGTCCAGTAAGCAAAGAAGAGCCGCCCAATCTCTCCAAAAAGAATTTATCCACACACGAAGTACACACAAATTATTAGATATCCATACAATGTACTTAACCATTTATGCTCACAATGGAATGTGACTCAATTGAAAAAACAAAGATGTACTTGTGTCAAGGCCTAGCCATTAGTTGGTTCCACAGATAAATCAGACACCAACTCCACCCTCTAGGAGCTCCCAGTCCAGTACATGTGCTTGAAACACACCTAAGCACAGATGGCACATCTGGCCTTGAGCCCAGTGAAGCCAGAGACAACACACTGCTTTGTGTACTGTGTCCTCCAACCTCCAAGAAAACAGTCCTAGCCTAGGAAGGAGGCAGTTATGGGATCCCTCTACTCACAGCTTCCAGAATGAATTTCAATCACACCCGCTGATGAGGTAAAGGCTGCCCCATTAGGCTACAGCCAACTCCAGATACCAGGCTCTAGTTCCTTCCCTAGAAGCTTATTTATTGTAACAACAACCAAAAACAAAAAGTCAATTTTTTCATCACTCTCGAGACCACACGGAATTCATCAGAATAAAACCATAAGCAGTCTGGTATGGGTGCCAGCTCCCACCAATCCGTCTGGACTTCCGTGTCCTACTACTCTAGTCCCAGGGGTTGCTGCAAGTAGTCTCCAGCCCAGAAAACCAAGAGAGTTCATGGAAGGGAGAGAGGAGCCTAAGGGAAAAAGGAAGCATTAATAGTTTTCTGAAGTCAGTTGACCCCTGCATTCCACCTTAAGGCTTATACAGCCTTTACAAGGTTGTTTCCATCTTGGTGAAAGTAGTCGCTAAGTACTTAAAGATCACTGAATGAATGACTTGAATGAAGTGGCAGGAGTTATTTCCTTAAGAGTATAAGATCTGGTATAAAAGACAAAGATGCTTGCTTCAACCAGAAATGAAATCCATGTCCCAAATGAAATAAAATTCATGTCCCAAATAGAAATTCTATTCTCCCCTCCAGATCAAACGGAAGTAGTGAGACAGATCTAAAAGATTCCAGACTGCTCCTCCCACCAAAAAGATAAGACGCCTAGGACACAGGAGGTGCCACCACCCTCACCCCATCCAGGAACTCTGGCCTTCTCGGGACAGTCTTGCCTCAGTTTCCCCTCTAATCTCCTTTTCTCCTGATGGTGAATAAGAAGTTAAGGCTATCACCTGGGACACACTATGGTGAAGGCTATAAACTTCCCCCTATCCCATACAACTTATATATGACAAAAGGCTCGCCTGACAACGCTGGGTCTAATAACATGGCTCTGACAATTTCTGGGGGAGTAGAGAGAGCAAAAAGAAAAGATACCCAGTAGGGGAAAGCAACCATAAAAACATTAAGGCATAGAAAGATTAGGCTGTCAACTCAGGAAACATTCAATAGAGAGGTCATTATCCTTGGATTAAAAGATCCCAACTCTGCTCACCATTGAACCAGAAACATGCAAACCAGGCAAACAATCCCTTCTACGGAAACCAGGTCCTGGCCTTGGTCCCTCAGCAACCAATACATTCTCTAAGGCCTGTCTTCAAGGAGGACCTGTCCCTAACCTAAAACATTGCTCCCATCCGTCTTTCCTCATCCTAGTGGCGGAATAAGAAACTTGTCCATCTCCCTCAACCTAGTCTTGGCAAATTGAGACTGAAGGTTTCAGAGTCAAGCCTAAGACCCCCAAGATGGGGAAGGGACCCATTTCCATTTGTGTCCTGCCAGCATAACCTAAGAGAGACTACAAGCCATCAGCGCTCCCCTTTTACCAAGTCAACCTGGCGGGGCTAAGGGTAGGGGGGTTCGGGCGGCCACGCCCCCACCACATCGGGCAGCCCCTTCCAGCTGCCACCTACGCGCATGCTCCGGCGCCTCCACTCCAGCTCCCAGACTTAAGGGGGGGAATCCCAGGGCTGGATCCCCACCCACTGCCCCCTGACCCTCGCCCCCGCGTCAGGCCCGGCTGGGGCGGAGCTCACAGCCCAGCTCTGGCGCCTTCTCCCAAAAGACATCAACCCAGCCCAACCCATACCGGCTGAGCCCCCGCCCAGGGCATGCGGCAGCTCTGGGCCCATTTGTGTCGACCTCCCTCTCCTGGACACCTGGAGCCCGCCCCCTGCCACCTGCCGGGCCTCTCCCTAGGCCTCCTGGTACCTCCAGGAGTCCTCCTGTGCGTTCAGGCCCTTCTTCCAAAGCACTTCCTACCTCCACGAGTGCATACAGGCTCCTTTGATAAATGGCCCCCGTCTCAGAGCTTCCCTTCGCAAGGTTTCCCCCGGAACTGCACACAACCCCCTTCAAACTGGGCCCCCCATCTCAGAAGAGCCCCGTTCCCCACTCAGGAAACCCTTCCTCACTCCGAAACCCTGCTCTTCACGCGAGAGTCCCCTAGTCCTTGGAGCATGCACCGTCCCCGCTCCTGGGGGCCCTTACCTGCTCCCGAGGGTCCCGCTTCCATCCCATATACCCGTGCGGAGATCAGGCGGCCCGGAGACTGTGGAGTCCAGCGTGAGGGGCCTAGGTACCCCGCACGTTTGCTGCCTGGGCTCCCGGGCCGGGCTCGGCTGCCCCCCCAAGCCCGGCCGCTCGCGCCGCCGCCCCCGCAGCCTCCGTTGCCGCCGCCGCCGCGGAGCCTGCAGCAGCTCCCCCTGCGAGCGCCCGGCCAGCTGCCAGTGCGCAGGCGCGACCGCCAGGCCCAGGGGGCGGACGGGAACGAGTCAAACGGGGCGCTCCGACGGCAACAAAGGCCAATGGAGAGGGGCGGGGGCACCGGGGACCGGAGGCAGCGGCCCCTGGCGGTCACCCATCGCCATGCAGCCCGGCGGGAGGGCTCCGGTAAAGGCGCCGCGGAACCGCGCAGTGGCGTAAGTGGGGCGGGGCGGGAGGACAACACACCCCCAACCCCCACCCCGCAGCAGCCTCCGGCCTTGTCTTTTCCCCAAACACGTTCCTCCAAGCCTACACACAACCTCCCCCCATTCGCACAGGGCCACGCGCATATTGCCACCTCATTCCCAGGCCACCCTCACACACTCCGAGAGCCCCATCACCCAGGGGCCCTGCCTCCCACCTCTCCTCCCAATCACCCTCATCCTTCAAGCCTCGGCTGCAAAGCGACTGCCTCCGCGAAGCCTTTCTCCGTCCCTAGTCACTGAACTCACTGACGCCACCCTCTCTTCCAGGCCGAGTACTGGGCGCTGAGACCAGAGATATGAAAGAGACCCTGCCTACCCTGGAAGATGTCACCGTCTCAACTTAAGTGCATCTACTGAGCTCTACCTACGGGCTGGGAAGCACCTCTCCACTTTCTTACAGCCCACGCTTGAATTCAGTCAATCCACTTCTGACCTCACCACCTCACTTAAAACACTTTTTGTGTCAAAATTCAAAGGATAATTTTCAATTCTTATTTTGCTGCAGCATCTGACACTGTGCCTCTCCTTCCTTTTTGAGTCTTTTATTTGGCTTCAGCATTTTCTGAGGTCTCCTATTGCCTAAGTCCTTTTCGGTTTTCTTCAAGAGCCCCCCCTCTTGTTTTTGATCCATTAAAAAAAGTGTTCACCTTGTTTTCAAACCTAGCTGTCTTCTCATTCTAATCTCCACTTTTTTGCTTCAAGGTCTCATCCATTCTTATGGCTTAACTATCCTTCCAAATCTCTATTTCCAACCATGTCTCAGACTCATATTTCCAAGTGTCTGCTGGACAGCTCCACCTGGATCTACCAGCACTTCAAATTTTAAGAGTTCAAAACCAAACTCTTATCTTTGCTCCCACAAAAGTGCTTGCCCTATACCTCCTGTCTCTACAAAGGGCACCTTCATCCCAGAAATGACCGCTTCTCTCTCTCCCTTGCTTCTAACCCTATACAGCAGTTCACAAAGTCCTGACCTGTTTACCTGCTCATATGGTCTCCTGACATGCTTGTGAAGGCTCCCTGTGCTGATGCAGGCCCTTATCATATCTTGACAAAAGTATCACAGTCACCTCCTTGTTAGTCTCAGTTTCTAGGAACATTTCTCCTATTCACTCTGCATCAACTGATAGGTGCTGAGAGACCCAGCTCAAACATCACTTTTCCATATATTCATTCATATATATTAATCCATCTGTATTTTTGATGCCTACTTTACACCAGATGCTAGGAACTCAAGAGAAGCCATACCCAGTCGCTACCCACTAGAAAGATTAATTTCTGACACTTTTCAGAGTATGCTTTTTGCTTTTCTCTAGGAGAGGTTCTGCAACAACAGGTACCACCTGGAGGGCTTGTTTAAACACTGATTGCTAAGCACCACCTCCAGAATTTGTGATTCAGTAGCTCTTGCTGCTGCTGTTGCTGCTACTAAGTCGCTTCAGTCATGTCTGACTCTTAGCGACTCCATGGACTGCAGCCCACCAGGCTCCTCCACCCATGGGATTTTCCAGGCAAGAGTATTGGAGCGGGGTGCCATTGCCTTCTCCGAGTAGCTCGTGAGTGGGATCCAAAGAATACATGTTTTTAATAAGTTTCCAGATGAAGCTGATGCTGCTGACCTAGGGGACCACACTTTGAGAACTACTGCTCTACAAGAGGAGAAGGCAATGGCACCCCACTCCAGTGTTCTTGCCTGGAGAATCCCAGGGACGGGGGAGCCTGGTGGGCTGCCGTCTATGGGGTCGTCGCACAGAGTCAGACACGACTGAAGCAACTTAGCAGCAGCAGCAGCTCTACAAGATAAAGTTAAGAACAAAGACTCCAGAGCCACAGTGTTTTGCTTCCAACCCTGATGCGGTCATTTACTTCAGTATTCTTGCCTGGAGAATCCTATGGACAGAGGAGCCTGGCAGGCTATGGCCCCATAGGGTCATAAAGAGTCAAACACAATTGAAGTGACTTAGCACACACGCATGTGTCACGATTTCCTCCTCCTCCATTTTAGAGGGTGAAAATAGTACCTACCTCATTGGACTATTACTAATGCATATAAAAGCTTAGGACATTACCTAAAAGAATGCAGGCAAAGTATTGGCTGCTCCCATAATTACTGTCTGCTTCTTGCACTACAGTCTAAATTCTTTAAGAACAGGGACTATGTCAAGATGCACTTCAGTCTCCCTTTAGGGCTTCGCACAAGCAGTGCCCAGAATGATTACTAAATCTAGATAGATCTGAATCAAGGCATCAAAACATCCTCAGAAACAGCAAGGTCTTTGCCTTGGTGTAACTAAGCTGGAAGCTCAGCATTCTTTAAGAAGAGTTTGAATCTCCTGTCCTAAATGCCAAGCCTCACTCTGTGAAAGGCACCTTAACTTTGTGGAAAGGCACTGGTCACTATTCTGATCCACCTCCAAAGTGGCTAGTGGAGTCAAGCCTGGCTCTGGACTGCGGGTCTTAATGCAGAGTGTCTTCATCATCAAGGATTTCACTCTTGGTAGGCAAAGTAGTAGAGTATAAAGGAATTCCAGACAGCATCTTGTTTTTTTTTAACGCAGACAACTTCTTCCAGTAATTCCTGATGTACCTTCCCAGAAAGCTACTGGCTCCTTCTGTCTCCAGTTTAATCCCTGCATCTCAATTCATAGCTAATTCACACACAAACACGTCTACTATGTGGGCCAAAACTCAGGTCTTTCCCACTTACACACCTTCTCTAAACCTAGAGTTTCTGGCCCCCAAACAATAAGAATGGCTTAAGAAAAAAAAAAAAAAAACCTGTATCTCCACCAGTGCTTTCTTTTTAAAAATACTTATATAACAGCCTCTGTGTGACCCCATAGATGGCAGCCCACCAGGCTCCCCTGTCCCTGGGATTCTCCAGGCAAGAACACTGGAGTGGGCTGCCATTTCCTTCTCCAATGCATGAAAGTGAAAAGTGAAAGGGAAGTCGCTCAGTCATGTCCGACTCTTCGTGACCCCATGGACTGCAGCCCACCGGGCTCCTCCGTCCATGGGATTTTCCAGACAAGAGTACTGGAGTTGGGGTGCCATTGCCTTCTCCTATAACACTCTAGGGACAATGAAATCAAGATAGTATAATAAACATAAAATCATATACCCTTCTATCAGGAAATGAATCACCAACACTTCCAGCATACACCATTTCTTTTTATCAATAATAAAATGTATTTCTTATTTCAGGAGAAATTTTTAAAAATCAGAAATCATGAACAATGGAATTAATAAATGTCAGCTTGTACTTTGGAAAGATGAAACTGGCAGACTTTTAAAAATTAGGGTATCATTCACATAGGTAAACTACACATATACAAAATATAAAATTTAACCAAACCTAATATATGTATCATCTTTCAGTGGCCCATCTTTTTGCCTTTTCATACTGTTCATGGGGTTCACTTTCATACTGTTCATGGGGTGGTAGAATTCCAGTTGAGCTATTTCAAATCCTAAAACATGACGCTGTGAAAGTGCTGTACTCAATATGCCAGCAAATTTGGAAAACTCAGCAGTGGCCACAGGACTGGAAAAGGGCAGTTTTCATTCCAATCCCAAAGAAAGGCAATGCCAAAGAACGCTCAGACTACTGCACAATTGCACTCATCTCACATGCTAGCAAAGTAATGCTCAAAATTCTCCAAGCCAGGCTTCAACAGTACATGAACCGTGAACTTCCAGATGTTCAAGCCGGATTTAGAAAAGGCATACGAACCAGAGATCAAGTTGCCAACATCTGCTGGATCATCAAAAGAGAAAGAGAGTTCCAGAAAAACATCTACTTCTGCTTTACTGAATATGCCAAAGCCTTTGGCTGTGTGGATCACAACAAACTGTGGAAAAGTCTTCAAGAGAGGGGAATACCAGACCACCTGACCTGCCTCTTGAGAAATCTGTATGCAGGTCAGGAAGCAACAGTTAGAACTAGACACAGAACAACAGATGGGTTCCAAACAGGGAAAGGAGGACATCAAGGCTCTATACTGTCACCCTACTTTATTTAACTTATATGCAGAGTACATCATGAGAAATGCTGGGCTGGATGAAGCACAAGCTGGAATCAAGATTGCCTGGAGAAATATCAATAACGTCACATATGCACATGACACCACCCTTACGGCAAAAAGCAAAGAAAAACTAAAGAGCCTCTTGATCAAAGTGAAAAAGGAGAGTGAAAAAGTTGGCTTAAAGCTCAACATTCAGATAATGAAGATCATGGCATCTGGTCCTATCACTTCATGGCAAATAAATGGGGAAACAGTGGAAACAGTGACAGACTATCTTTTTGGACTCCAAAATCACTGCAGGTGGTGACTGCAGCCATGAAATTAAAAGACACTTGCTCTTTGGAAGAAAAGTTACGACCAACCTAGACAGCACATTAAAAAGCAGAGACATTACTTTGCCAACAAAGGTCCGTCTAGTCAAAGCCATGGTTTTTCCAGTAGTCACGTATGAATGTGAGAGTTGGACTATAAAGAAAGCTGAACGCCGAAGAATTGATGTTTTTGAACTGTGGTGTTGGAGAAGACTCGTGAGAGTCCCTTGGACTGCAAGGAGATCCAACCAGTCCATCCTAAAGGAAATCAGTCCTCAATATTCACTGAAAGGACTGATGCTGACGCTGAAACTCCAATACTTTGGCCACCTGATGCAAAGAACTGACTCATTGGCAAAGACCTTGATGCTGGGAAAGATTGAAGACAGGAGCAGAAGGGGATAACAGAGGATGAGATGGTTGGATGGTGTCACCAACTCAATGGATTTGAGTTTGGGTAAACTCCAGGAGTTGGTGATGGACAGAGAGGCCTGGCATGCTGCAGTCCATCAGGTCACAAGGAGTCGGACACAACTGAGCGACTGAACTGAACTGGACTGAACATGTGTATCAACCTGTGAAACCATCATCACAATGAAAACAGTGAACATATTTATAGCCCTCCAATTTTAAAACTCATGATAGAGATTTAATAAATATAAGGGAATTAATTATTCACTCCAGTGGGCTTCCCTCATAGCTCAGCTGGTAAAGAATCTGCCTGCAATGCAGGAGACCCCGGTTTGATCCCTGGGTCGGGAAGATCCCCTGGAGAAGGGGTAGGCTACCCACTCTGGTATTCTTGGGCTTCCCTAGTGGCTCAGACAGTAAAGAATCTGCCTGCAATGTGGGAGACCTGGATTCAATCCCTGGGTTGGAAAGAGTCCCTGGAGGAGGGCATGGCAACCCACTCCAGTATTCTTGCCAGGAGAATCCTCATGGACAGAGGAGCCTGGTGGGCTACAGTCCACGGTGTCACAAAGAGTCAGACACGATTGAGTAACTAAGCACAGCACCCACTCCAGTATTCTTGCCTGGGAAATCCCATGAACAGGGGAGGCTGGCGGGCTACAGTCCATGAGGGCACAAGAGTCAGACACCACTGAGCGACTAACAGTTTCAAGGGAATTTTTTACATAACTATAGACTAATGAATTTAATACTTGATCAAACTTTTAAACTACATGCAACTTTTTTCTTTAAAAACTGCAAAGAAAGGAATAAAAAGCAAGAATTAAGCAACAATTAAAGAGAACACTGAGGAAGTTATCAAAAATTGCCAAAGAATTTCTGGCCCAGATGGTTTACTGTGTAATGCGTCCAACCATTCCTTAAAGAGGTAATTCTGCTCCACGTTATATGAATGGTTCCAGAACATGAAAAAAGGGGGAATTTCCCCAATTTGTTCACAACAGCAGATAAAGATCCGCATCTCTTATCATACAATGATATTACAAAAAGAGATCTCAGGAATATGGATGTGATAACGACAAAGCAAATACTAACCTACAGAATTCTGTAACAGATTTATTAAAATTATGATAATATGACACCTAACATTATTAAACATTTCCTTAATATTAAGTGCCAGATACTGTTCCAACACTTTACATAAGTTAACTCACATAATCCTCACAAAACTCCTGGGATATCACAGAACATACAGGTGAGTTTGGGCTAAGGAGCACATGCAGGATATTTTATTATCTTTAAAAATAAAGACACAGAGAGGCTAAGAAGCTTGACCAAGATCACACAGTTTGCAACTAGCAGAGGTAGAACACGAACCCATGCTGGATGGTTCCAAAATCAACATTTTTAACCACAACATTATATGATATTATTATTAAAAGAACAGCATATCACACACATAAGGGTAATTCAGAAGTGGTTCAAAAATAAATATATACCATATATGTAGATTAATAAAAAATAAACCTGATAATTGTAATAGAAACGCTGGACTGGAAGAAACACAAGCTGGAATCAAGATTGCCGGGAGAAATATCAATAACCTCACATATGCACATGACACCACCCTTATAGCAGAAAGTGAAGAGGAGCTAAAAAGCCTCTTGATGAAAGCGAAAGAGGAGAGTGAAAAAGTTGGCTTAAAGCTCAACATTAAGAAAACGAAGATCATGGCATCCGGTCCCATCACTTCATGGGAAATAGATGGGAAACAGTAGAAACAGTGTCAGACTTTATTTTTTGGGGGCTCCAAAATCACTGCAGATGGTGACTGCAGACACTTACTCCTTGGAAGAAAAGTTATGACCAACCTAGATAGTATATTCAAAAGCAGAGACATTACTTTGCCGACTAAGGTCCATCTAGTCAAGGCTATGGTTTTTGCAGTAGTCATGTATGGATGTGAGAGTTGGACTGTGAAGAAGGCTGAGCGCCGAAGAATTGATGAGTTTGAACTATGGTGTTGGAGAAGACTCTCGAAGGTCCCTTGGACTGCAAGGAGATCCAACCAGTCCATTCTGAAGGAGATCAACCTTGGGATTTCCTTGGAAGGAATGATGCTAAAGCTGAAGCTCCAGTACTTTGGCCACCTCATGCGAAGAGTTGACTCATTGGAAAAGACTCTGATGCTGGGAGGGATTGGGGGCAGGAGGAGAAGGGGACGACCCAGGATAAGATGGCTGGATGTCATCACGGACTCGATGGACGTGAGTCTGAGTGAACTCCAGGAGATGGTGATGGACACGGAGGCCTGGCGTGCTGCGATTCATGGGGTCGCAAAGAGTCGGACTCGACTGAGTGACTGAACTGAACTGAACAATATTTGATAAATTTTAATCCCATTCTTGGGCTTCCCTGGTGGCTCAGCTGGTAAAGAATCCTCCTGCAATGCAGAAGACCTGGGTTCAGTCCCTGGGTTGGAAGACCCCCTGGAGAAGGGAAAGGCTACCTACTCCGGTATTCTGGCTTGGAGAATTCCATGGACTCTACAGTCCATGGGGTCACAAAGAGTCAGACATGACTGAGTGACTTTCACTTTCTTTCAATCCCAACTTAATAAAAATAATTAAAATCAATCACCTTAACAAGATAATAGAATATCTATCTTTAGCTAGTAGAGAAGCAGAGATGCTTTCCTGTTTTTAAGAAATAAATGAGGTCACTCTTTACTACTATTTTAATACTAGTTTGGATATTCTAGCCAGAACAGAGAGAGAAATAAACACATAATAAAAAAATCTTTATTCTAGCTGCAATTATATAATAAGAAAATATGCAGTCTCACTAATTTTAAAATTAGTAAGACTAAGTGGAAAGATTAGAGAAAATAACAAAAATCTACAGCATTCACTCCTAGAACAAGCATTAATTAATTAGAAACTGTAATGGAAAAATAGCTAATTTAAAACCTTAGGAATAAATTTAATGAGAGATGCTTGTGATCTAAGAGAAAATTTGTAAGAATCAATAAGAAGACATATTTTAAAAAGCCTGGGTTAAGTAGAGAGAAAGGCCAAGTTCCTGGATGGGAAAACCAAACCATGAGATGTCTGCTGGACAGACCCTTGCTATTTCAGGCCCAAGTTCTGAGGACTAGCATCAGGTATTCCCATCATTCCCTATATATTGTGCTTTAGAAATACAAAGGGATAAGTATGTATTTGAGTCAGTCCTTACCCTTAAGAAGAGACAAACATACAGATGAGTGCTAGCCAATATAAATATCATGTGAGATACATATGTAATTTTAGATTTCTAGTGGTCACATTATAAAAAGTAAAAAGTAATATGTTTTATTTAATTTCCAAATATCATTTCAACATATCACCAGTGTAAAAATATTAATATTTTACATTTTAAAAATATGTCTTTGAAATCTATTGCACATTTTATACTTATAGCACATCCTAAAGGAAATCAGTCCCAAATATTCATTGTAAGGACTGATGCTGAAGTTGAAACTCCAATACTTTGGCCACCTGATGCAAAGAACTGACTCATCTGAAAAGACCCCGATGCTGGGAAACACTGAAGGCAGGAGGAGAAGGGGACAATAGAGGATGAGAAGGTGGGATGGCATCACCAACTCAATGGACATGAGTTTGAGTAAACTCTGGGAGTTAGTGATGGACAGGGAGGCCCAGCATGCTGCAGTCCAGGGGTCGCAAAGAGTTGGACACAACTGAGCGACTGAACTGATCTGAGCACATCTTAATTCAGACTAGCCATGCATTTCAAGTGCTTAAGACATGTGGCCAATGCCTACTGTACTGGACAGCACAGATGGTCATTTCAATGCGATTCTGAGTATGACAAAGGCAAGCATAGGTGCCATGGGAACTAAGAGGAGATAGTCTAACTCAGCCTCAGATAATCAGGGTAGGTTTCCTAGAAGATATACCTACTTAAACAGGCCTAGGAGGATTAGCCAGGGAAAGGAAGGATGGGAGAAAGACATTCTAAGCAGCATCAGCTGAAAGCATGAAGGTGAGAAACAGCACTTAGACCAGGAACTCTCAATATTGCTATCCTAGCATAAAGAAGGAAGCAAGAAACATTGAGAAGAAGCTAGAGAAGTTCACCATTCCAAAATGTGCCCATTCTCTCCCCAGCCTAAGCCAGGGGAGGGGCCGCTGGGGGAGGGATAGAAGGAGCTGTCCCTGGTTCTGACATCCAAGGCAGATTTGCAGTGTAGTGCCACCCAAGCTGGAACTGACAGAGATTAAGCCTATTTCTTTGGGTCTTCTGAAGCACACATGGAAGCCCCCAAACCCTACACCTGGCCTGGTAGAACAGGAGAGTCCTTTGAACAGGCTAGCCCGTAGTGGGTTAGAGAATTTTAGGAACACCCAAGTCTAGGAACAAAACTCTGGGGTACTGAAGTTTAGGGTCAGGTATGTCCAAGAAAGGCATCCTCTTTAAAACAAAATAGATGCAGATCTACCATACCAAATGAACTTCAAAGATGGCAGTCACCCGGTGTTGTCTTATTTTAATCCCTTAGTGAATGTAAACTACAGCTCAACATTCCACTCAGAATCTATCTGGTTCTGTTCTGATTCTCGGAATCTATCAGTTACCAAGCTGCTGATACCAAGTTCTACCAGGGGCAGAACTCATTCTTGTTTTCTTCCTTCATTAATGTATGAGGGGGCTCAATGAAAAAGTATTTATAATAAATATGGCCTCAGTGTATCAACGGGCCAAGGAAAAGGACAGTCTGCACAAACACAACTATATAATTTTCATTCATAACAAAGTCAATATAAAATAATAATCCTATATCCATTAATTCAAAAAATTTTTATACATACTCATTGAGCAAGATACTGTTAAGGAATTGGTACACTGGCATTTTATACCAGTAGGATCCTTTGGAAAGCAATGTGGCAATATTTATCAACAGCTATAACAATGTTTCTGCTCTGTGACTTACAATATGCCACCCAGTTACATACTGAAACACTTAGTATCAGACAAACCTGGGTCAAAGCTCTACCACATGTAAACATCTGACCTCAAAAAAAGGCATAGTCCCATTATTAACTGTAATTTCCTCATCTGTAAAAATTTCATAGAGTTGTGGGAGGATTTAATTAATGAATTGAATTCATTTGTGACCCATGGGGTCACAAAGAGTCAGACACAACTAAGCAACTTTCACTTTCACATTAGGCTTCCCTGATAGCTCAGTTGGTCAAGAATCCGCCTGTAATGTAGGAGACCTTGGTTCAATTGGGAAGATCCCCTGGACAAGGGAACAGCTACCCACTCCAGTATTCTGGCCTGGAGAATTCCATGGACTGTATAGTCCATGGGGTCTCAAAGAGTCAGACACGACTGAGTGACTTTCACTTTCACTCTGCTTTCAACTAACTAATGAATGTCAAAAGCTAAGTAGAGAGCTTAGTATTCACACATGCTGAATAGCTGATAATTCCCACGGCCCTCTGCTTTGTTCCTGGGGCAGGTCCTTACTTTTCTTTCTACCTCATCACAATCATTTTCATGGCTTTACTTTCTTTTATTCTTTTAGAAACAGTAAATAAAAACAGAAAATTAAGAGGAAAGAAAATTAATCACACCATTTAAAGGACAGTTTCTTATATCCCTATTCCCTCCTAGGTTGGGCTCCAAAAGAACCCTTATTACAGGCTGAGCAAGTAGAAGGTTGGTGGTGCTGAATCCTAAAACACCAGAGGACTGAAAACACTAGAGAAGCAGGTTTAGAAAGAAAGATAATGAGTGTAGTGTCTGACAAGTTTGAGTGCCTTAAGGCTATCCTTCATGGTTAAAAACATGGTGTGGAACCCCAAAATGTTACACTTAAAGATCCATATTTAAAGTTACAGGCATATAGAGAGTATCTGAAGCCACAAGCATCAACAAGAACTTTCAAGAGGGGATGTTCCACAAAGATAGAAAAGAGCAAAGATAAAACCCTAATAAACAAAACACTGAATGCATGCCCCCCTATCAAAATGGTAATAAAATCCAGTAGATTCTACCTCCTAATATCTTTCAGTCCTCTCTATTTTTCTAATCCCTACCACTATTTATCCAAGTCCAGGTTACCATAGCTCTTACCTGGATCAGTGCAACAGACTCTTAATTCTCTGTATCTAGTCTTGTACCCTCAGATCCATTCTCTAATTGCATATAGGGTGATCTTTCAAAAATAAAAATACATACTCAATCATTCAGTAAACATTTACTAAATGCCTCCAAAGCAGTGAATAAAGCAGACATGTAGTTCCCAGTTCTCACAAAGTTACAGTGACATAGATAATCAACAAGTAAGAAAAATAAAATTTATTTCAAGATAAATACTTGGAAGGAAAACAAAAGATTGATGTAAGGCAGAAAAAGAAAATAATCAGAGATGGCAACTACTTGACATCAGTTGTCAATAAAGATGGAGGTATTTCACAAGTAGGATAGAACTAAAATACTGATCATCAACATAACTTGGGAGGTGGAGTGATCAGGGTTAAAGTGTTCTAAAGGTCCCTGTATTGTTTAGGACAAGGATAAAGGTGTTGATTCATTTCAGAATTTGGTAAGCATACATGATGAAACTTCAAAAAGCTATTAAAAGAATAGAGACAGAATATAAAAGAACAGAAACTAAATCTAGTATTTTTAATATTTTATATATGTGTGCATACATGCTAAGTCGCTTCAGTCATGTCTGACTCTTTGCAACCCTATGGACTGTAGCCTGCTGGGCTTCTCTGTTCATGGGATTCTCCAGGCAAGAATAGTGGAATGGGTTGCCATGCCTTCCTCCAGGGGATCTTCCTGACCCAGGGATTGAACTCGCATCTCCTGCGGCTCCTACACTGCAGGTGGATTTTTTACCTCTGAGCCACCAAGGAGGCTCTATATTTATATACAGATACACAGATATGTATATCATGGCCATATTGTACATATTTCTAGGAAGCAAGGTGTTTAACATTTGAAAATACGTAAATGTCAGATTAAAGAAGAAAAAGCAATATGACCAGCCAACAGATGAAGGGGAAAAAATCACTTACTAAAACACAACACCCATTCACGATTGAGGAAAAAAAAAAAAAAACTCTTAGCAAACTAAGAAAAAGGGAATTTCTCAAACTATTAAAATGTATCTACCAAAACCCTGTAACAAACACTGTTTTAATTACTATTATATTGTGAAAATGTTCAAACATACACAAAATTAGAGTGATTGGCATAATGAACTCCCATGTACAATGATATTTTACCTTTTTTTTTTGGCCATGCCATGCAGGATATGGGATCTTAGTTCCCTGATCAGGGATCAAACTCATGCCCCCTGCAGTGGAAGCTCAGAGTCTTAACCAGGGAAGTCCCCAGAAAACAGGATTATAAGATGCAAACTCTATTCTTAACAGTAAAACAACAGAAGCATTCTCTTCAAAATCAAGAATAAAACAAACAGACCCTTACTTCTTTCAGCACTATACTGGAAGTTCAGCCAACACAACAGGACGAAAAGAAAAAAGACTAGAAGGAAAGAAATAAAATGGTTATTATTTTCATATAATACACCTGTCAAAAATGAAAACTCCAAATACTCTATAGAAAAATTATTATATAAGAAATAAGAGTTTTTAGGAAAACTGATGAATAAGAGATTAATATTCTTTAAAATCTACTGTATTAAAAAGATGATAATTTACAATAGTAATAGAAATAACACAGCACTGAAGAATAAATGTGGAAAAAGCCTAGACAGAAAAAAGTTATAAAAATTCTATTGAAAAATATTTTAAGAGACTTAAAATGGAGAGAAAGGAGAGAGAAACTGCTCCCAGATAGAAGCAGATGTATTGGACAGGAACAGACCTAGATGTATTCTCAAATTCATCTATAGATTTGGTGTAATCATAATAAAGGTTTCACCAGGTTTGTGTGAGTTTGTGTGTATATAACTAGATAAGCTTAGTTTAAGGTGTTTATAGATGAACAAACACCCAAAGAATAGCAAAGATACTTACAAAGAAAAACCAAGTGGAAGAATTTGTCTTACTAGATATAAATCTTATACTCAACTGTGGTAATAAAGACAGTGAAGTAGTGGCCTTGGATTAAACAAATCAACTAGTGTAACAGATTACAGAGTCTGGAAACAAACCCATGCATGTGTGGAAGCAATGCAGGTATGATAGCGGCGGCACTGCAAACCGCTAGGCAAAGAACAAACTAATCAATAACGGAACTGGGACAACAAATTATCTACATGGAGAAATATAAAACTGGAGACCTGCCTCACTCCACACACAAAAATCAACTCCTGTGAAAAGGCAAGTCTTGAAAAATGTGTAGGAAAAAAATATAAGCTACCTGAGATTGACAAGAATTTCTTCTTTTTTTAATAAAAAAATTTTTTTTTCAATTTTTGCCACACACTGCATGGCATGCGGGATCTTGGATCCCTGACTTGGGATCAAACCCCCACCCCCTGCGCTGGGAGCCAGTCTTAACCACTGGACCACCACAGAAGTCCTAAGATGGGGAAGAACTTCTTAAGTATAACCTACTAACCAAAAATATACTAGCTATTTAAAAAAAAAGACTATGAATTCATCTAGATTAAAATTAAGAAGTTCATCAAAAGACATATAAATAAAGTGAATACAAGGCAAAACAAGTATATATAACCAGCAAATTATAGTACACAATACATATTAAGAACTCCTACAGGAAGTACCTGGCAGTCCAATTGTTAGGACTCGGCCCTTCCACTGCCATGGCCTGGGTTCAATCCTGGGCCAGGAACTAAGATCTCATAATCCAGGCAGCATTGCTAAATTAAAAAAAACAAAACAAAACTACAAATCCATAAGAAACAGACAATTTTTTAAAAGGGGGAACATGAAGAATGAAAAAAGGTATTTAAAAAGTTCAATCTCACTATAACATATAGAATGGATATGCAACAAGGGTCTACTGTATATAGCACAGAGTACTACATTCAATATCCTGTGATAAACCATAATGAAAAAGAATGTTTATATATGTTTCATGTTTACATATGATTCAGTTTATATAACTGAATCACTATGCTGTACAGCAGAAATTAATACATTATAAATCAACTGTATTTCAATAAAATACTTTTTTTGAAAGTTCAGTCTTACTACTTATAAGGAAAATAAAAGATAACATCACAGTGAGACAATTTCATCCACCAAGTTCGATAAAAATTCAGGATGTAGAATGATGAGAACTTTTAAGATACTGTTGGTGAGAGGGTAAATCGGTCCAATGAACAAACTGTTTTGTAAAATTGAAAATGTGCATACCCTACAATCCAGCAACTGTGGTCCAGAGAAATTTCTGCTTTTGCGAAGAGGAGATATGTATAAGAATGCTCTGAGTAGCACTGTTTGTAATAGCAAAATATTGAAAAATATACCAACACCATTAATAATAGAATAGGTAAATAAATTATGACACACAGACCTCAGAAATCTGAGACTGAGTGACAAAACCAGCTGCAGAAGATTGCATACAACGTACCTCTAATTATATAAAATTCAAAAATAAACAAAAGTAACATGTACGGTTTAAAGATGAAATATGGCAGAACAGAAGAGCAAGGGAACAGTAAACCCAAACTTCAAGACGGTAGTTACATCTGAGAAGGAAAAAATTGGAACTGGATTTCAAAGGAACACACACAATTCAACAGGTAAACCTTCACAAAAACCTACAATGATAAAAGTAATATTCTCTCTCTTTTTTAGTAAACTGAATGGTTGGATATTGGGTTATAGGTATCTGTTACAGCATTCTTCTTTATACTATATATATATATATATATATATATGTTATATTCTTTTGTAAATATCTATGCTATATGATACAATTAATTTAGTCTTACTGTGCCTCAGTTTTCTTCTCTGTAAATCAGGGAAAAGCAGTAATGCCCACACCTACACAGCTGTTGGGAGAATTTTACTGTTTAATACATATTCAAGTGCCTCAATTTACTATGTAAACATTCACTTACTCTCTGTTTTCAATGTGGTACTCTAGGCTCTTATATACTAAGAGTGTTTTATCCTCTCTAGAGAATAAACTTTCAATCTTCTGTCAGGTTGAATATAGCAGAGATGGGCTGTCATTTGACGACTAAGTTAGAGAAGCTCTGGGAGCCTAACAGATTTTTAATATTCTTCCAACTTACCTTCCTATTTTCTGCCCTACCTTCAACCCCATGTCCAGAGATTCCTGCTGTCTCCAATTTATAATCTGTGTGTGTGTATCTGCGTGCGTGTATGAGAGAGAGAGAGGGGGAAAGCTTGAGAGAGAAAAATGAAGGTGGACTGCAGGAAAAACTAGTTTGCCTTTTGGTTTTCTCCCACATCGAGGGTTTCCCTCGTAGCTCTGTTGTTAAAGAATCTGCCTGCAATACAGAAGACCTGAGTTCGATGCCTGGGTTGGGGAGATCCCCTGGAGAAGGAAATGGCAACCCACTCCAGTATTCTTGCCTGGAGAATCCCATGGACAGAGGAACCTGGCAGGCTACAGTTGATGGGGTCGCAATAGTTGGACAAAACTTAGCAACTAAACCACCATCACTATCCACATCACTTTACCTTTCTGGGACATGCAAATTCAGCTGCCATTCGTCCACAGGATTTCTAACTTCCAAAATTTTATTTCTTTTCTCTCCTTTCCTTTTCTATGCGGGTCATTATGGATTTGTATCTCTTTTTCCAATGTATTATTTATTTACTTATTATTTTATTCATTTATTCTTGTTTTGAGGGGTTAGTGGAAGAAACAGGTAAATATGGGTGCATGACCCACCCCCTTTAATCAGAAGCAAGTTTTCATTCTTAAATATGAGGCAGTGTAAGCAAAGGAAATCAGAAACAAACAGCTCCAACAGCTCAATATTTGTTTTAAAAAAAGCAAAACCAAACAACCCAATTAAAAAATAAGCAGACAACTTAAACATTCTTCAAAGAAGACACAAAGATGGGCAACAGTCACATGAAAAGATGCTCATCATTGCTAATTATCAGAGAAATGAAAATCAAAACTACAGCGAGTTATCACCTCATACCAGTGAGAATGGCCATCGTCAAAAAGTATACAAATAATAAATGCTGCAGAGGGTGTAGAGAAAAGGGAACTCTTCTACCCTGTTGGTGGGAACAACAACTGGTGCAGCCACCATGAAACACAGTATGGAGATTCCTTAGAAAATTAAAAACAGTACCTAGCAATCCTGCTTCTGGGCACATATTCCAATAAAACTCTAATTTGAAAAGATACATGCACCCCAATGTTCACAGAAGCACTATTTACAATAGCCACCTAAGTGTCCATCAACAGATGAATGGATAAAGAAGATGTGATACGTGTGTGTGTGTGTGTGTGTGTGTGTGTGTGTGTGGAATGTTGAAAGTTAAAGTCAGTCAGTCATATATGACTCTTTGCAAGCCCATGGACTGGAGCCCGCCAGGTTCCTCTGTCCATGGAATTCTCTAAGCAAGAATACTGGAACAGGTAGCCATTCCCCTCTCTAGGGAATCTTCCCTAACCCAGGAATTGAACCTGCGTGGCAGGCAGATTTTTTACCATGTGAGCCACCAGGGAAGCCCAAATGGAATATTGCTCAGCCATCAAAAAATGAATGGACTAATATCATTTGCCTCAGATGTGCAGATGACACCACCCTTATGGCAGAAAGTGAAGAGGAACTAAAAAGCCTCTTGATGAAAGTGAAGAAGGAGAGTGAAAAAGCTGGCTTAAAGCTTAACATTCAGAAAACTAAGATCATGGCATCTGGTCCCATCACTTCATGACAAATAGATGGGGAAACAATGGAAACAGTGGCTGACTTTATTTTTCTGGGCTCCAAAATCACTGCAGATGGGCCATGAAATTAACAGATGCTTACTTCTTGGAAGGAAAGTTACGACCAACCTAGACAGCATATTAAAAAGCAGAGACAGTACTTTGCCAACAAAGGTCCGTCTAGTCAAGGCTATGGTTTTTCCAGTGGTCATGTATGGATATGAGAGTTGGACTATAAAGAAAGCTGAGTGCAGAAAAAGTGATGCTTTTGAACTGTGGTGTTGGAGAAGACTCTTGAGAGTTCCTTGGACTGCAAGAAGATCCAACCAGTCCTTCCTAAAGGAGATCAGTCCTGGGTATTCATTGGAAAGACTGATGTTGAAGCTGAAATTTCAATACTTTGGCCACCTGATGCGAAGAGCTGATTCATTTGAAAAGACCCTGATGCTGGGAGGGATTGAGGGCAGGAGAAGGAGGGGACAACAGAGGATGAGATGGTTGGATGGCATCACTGACTAAATGGACACGGGTTTGGGTGGACTCCGGGCGTTGGCAATGCACAGGGAGGCCTGGCGTGCTGTGGTTCATGGGGTCACAAAGGGTCGGACACGACTGAGTGACTGAACTGAACTGAATGTCATTTGCATCAGCATGGATGGACCTAGATATTATCATACTAACTGAAGAAAGTCAGATAAAGACAGATATGGTATCACTTACATAACGAATCTAAAAAAAGATACAAATGAACTTATTTACAAACAGACTAAGAGATACAGAAAACAAACTATGGTTACCAAAGGGGAAGGAAAGGGGAGGAGGGATAAATGAGGAGTTTGGGATCAACAGATACACTATATATAGATAAAATAGATAAACACAAGATTCTACTACATAGCACAGGGAACTATATTCAACATCTTATAATAATCTACAATAGAAACAATTTGAAAAAAATTATATATATATGTGTATATATATATACACACACACACATATATGTAACCGAATTACTTTGTTGTATACCAGAAACTAACACAATACTGTAAATCAACTATACTTCAATTCAATAAATAAGGAGGCAATGTAGAATAGAGCTTAGAACACACAACCTAGACTACCTAGATTATGTTGGCTCCACCACTTTTAAACTATGTCAGCTTTGTTAAATTACTCAAGCTCTCATTTCCTTCATTTTAGCCTTTATAAACTGCAGGTAGTAGCACCTACTTCATTAGTTACTGTGATGATTAAATAAATTAGTATCTGTAAGAGCTTAGAACTTTGCCCACAACACTGTAAGTGCTCAATAAATGTTAGCTAATATTTTTTGAGGAAAGTCTGCAACCTGAAAGTCAGAGAACAAAACAAACTGCAAACACAACTGAAAGGAAATAGAGAACATGCAAATGCAACACGAGAAAACTTCCCCCAAACCATTTTACATTCTCAGAAAGATAGAAGATACTTCACTCACTAAACAAGAGACTGTAACAAAAAGAACGATTTAAAACAAAGTAAAATATTAAAATAGCTAACACTGTAAATTCATACATGAAAAACAAAGTTGAGAAAATTATCCCAGGAAAGTAAAACCGAAAGCAGAGGTGGAAAACAGACGAGAAAATGAAATAAAATTAGAGGTGCCACCCATTAGGTTCCACAGTTGAACAACAGAAGTTCCAATTCAGGAGAGAGAAAGGGAAAAAAATGGAAAAGAAGAAATTATCAAAGATCTCATACAAAAAAACTTTCTCAGACCTAATAGGCTGAGGTCCCCAATGGGGAACCATTCTGTGCTCAACACACTGGGAAAAGGGGGGGGTGGCGTGAAAAACTCACACAAGAGCAGATCACAGTAAAATTTCAAATTTCAAAGGGAAAATAAAAAGAGATCTTAGATCACTTACCACACTTCCCTATTAATTATTTTGTCTGTTTTCAGTTCCCTTCAGTCACTCAGTCATGTCAACTCTGTGACCCCAGGAATTGTAGCATGCCAGGCCTCCTTGTCCATCATCAACTCCCGGAGTTCACACAGACTCACGTCCATCGAGTCAGTGATGCTATCTAGCCACCTCATCCTCTGTCGGTCCCCTTCTCCTCCTGCCCCCAATCCCTCCCAGCGTCAGAGTCTTTTCCAATGAGTCAACTCTTTGCATGAAGTGGCCAAGGTACTGGAGTTTCAGCTTTAGCATCATTCCTTCCAAAGAACACCCAGGAACGGTCTCCTTTAGAATGGACTGGTTGGGTCTCCTTGCAGTCCAAGGCACTCTCAAGAGTCTTCTCTCACACCACAGTTCAAAAGCATCAATTCTTCGGCGCTCAGCTTTCTTCACAGTCCAACTCTCACATCCAGACGTGACCACTGGAAAAGCCATAGTCTTGACTAGATGGACCTTTGTTGGCAAAGTAATGTCTCTGCTTTTCAATATGCTGTCTAGGTTGGTCATAACTTTTCTTCCAAGGAGTAAGAGTCTTTTAATTTCATGGCTGCAATCACCATCTGCAGCGATTTTGAAGTCCCCCAAAATAAAGTCTGACACTGTTTTCCCCATCTATTTCCCATGAAGTGATGGGACAAGATGCCATGATCTTAGTTTTCTGAATGTTGAGCTTTAAGCCAACTTTTTCACTCTCCTCTTTCATCAGGAGGCTTTTTAGTTCCTCTTCACTTTCTGCCATAAGGGTGGTGTCATCTGCATATCTGAAGTTATTGATATTTCTCCTGGCAGTCTGGATTCCAGCTTGTGCTTCTTCCAGCCCAGAGTTTCTCATGATGTACTCTGCATATAAGTTAAATAAACAGGATGACAATACACAGCCTTGTCTGTTTTATGTGAGGGCAAAGACAATGTCCATCCTCCTCACTGATACATCCAGAGCCAAATGAGCTGCCTGGAGAAGAGTAAGTGCATAATATTTATTAAATCAATCTTGCCTAATATTTAAAAACTCAAATCTCTCCACTCACCTTCGGAAACCCCTTATTACTGATGGCAGACATTTCAAGGCTGGCAAAGTCATTGTACTGATTAGACTGCTGAATCCCAAAATGAACGTTCAGTACTTTTTACATTTTCATTTTGCTTGGAAGAGAAGAGCTCAGGGTTTGGAGTCAAAAGCGGTAAATACGAATCCTGCTCTTACTTAGGTACAAGCTTGTGTGACCTGAGATTACTCAACCCCTTCAACAAAAATTTTCTGACCACCAGCCACTGGGCAAGAGTACTTTGGTGATAAGTACGATAGTCCTATCCCTCCAAGAATGCACGGTTGAACAAGGAGCCAATGAGAGAGAAAAAAATTACCACAGCCTTTCGACGGCTCACTCCCTACCGCCTTGAGCATATTTTCCATACACTTTCAAAATACTGTTTCAAAATGAACGCCAGTTTAAGCCTCTTACCTGCTTAGAGTCCTTCCCTGGTGCTTCTGTACGCTCAGGATAGAAAGCCACCGAGTTCTGGAAGGCCTCAGGCAGCCCTGCCACGCGCTTCTTGAGTGACTCCATCTCATCATGGCGGCCTCTGAGGACCACTGGCCTCAGTGAGCCAGGTCGAGCTGGGATCTGATTGGTGAGCATGAAGAAAGAACTGAGCATGCGCAACCTGGTGCTGCGCATCACCCCTAATTTCAGTCTCTGGGCTGCAGAAAGCTTGCAACTGCTCCCTTTCCATTGTACTGATGCTTAATTGGCATTCAATAAATGGGAAATATGATGAGTTTTGACATAAAGTATGCAGGTCAGGAAGCAACAGTTAGAACTGGACATGGAACAACAGACTGGTTCCAAATAGGAAAAGGAGTACGTCAAGGCTGTATATTGTCACCCTGCTTATTTAACTTCTATGCAGAGGACATCATGAGAAATGCTGGGCTGGAAGAAGCACAAGCTGGAATCAAGATTGCCGGGAGAAATATCAATAACCTCACATATGCAGATGACACCACTCTTATGGCAGACAGTGAAGAGGAGCTAAAAAGCCTCTTGATGAAAGTGAAAGAGGAGAGTGAAAAAGTTGGCTTAAAGCTCAACATTCAGAAAACGAAGATCATGGCATCTGGTCCCATCACTTCATGGGAAACAGACGGGGAAACAGTGGAAACAGTGTCAGACTTTATTTTTGGGGGCTCCAAAATCACTGCAGATGGTGACTGCAGCCATGAAATTAAAAGACACATACTCCTTGGAAGAAAAGTTATGACCAACCTAGATAGTATATTCAAAAGCAGAGACATTACTTTGCCAACAAAGGTCTGTCTAGTCAAGGCTATGGTTTTTCCTGTGGTCATGTATGAATGTGAGAGTTGGATTGTGAAGAAAGCTGAGCGCCGAAGAATTGATGCTTTTGAACTGTGGTGTTGGAGAAGACTCTCGAGGGTCCCTTGGACTGCAAGGAGATCCAACCAGTCCATTCTGAAGGAGATCAACCCTGGGATTTCTTTGGAGGGAATGATGCTGAAGCTGAAACTCCAGTACTTTGGCCACCTCATGCAAAGAGTTGACTCATTGGAAAGGACTCTGATGCTGGGTGAGATTGGGGGCAGGAGGAAAAGGGGATGACAGAGGATGAGATGGCTGGATGGCATCACTGACTCGATGGACGTGAGTCTGAGTGAACTCCGGGAGTTGGTGATGGACAGGAAGGCCTGGCGTGCTGAGATTCATGGGGTTGCAAAGAGTCAGACACAACTGAGCAACTGAACTGAACTGATACGTGTATGACCCCATCACCACAATTAAGAAAACAAACATATCCATCACCTTCAAAACTTTCCTACCACCCCAGGTAATCCTACCTCTTGTCTCTTCTTGCCTTCCACTCTACCACTGGTCTGCTTTCATAATAGATCAGTTTTAATTTTCTAGTATTTTATATAACCAGAATAGATTCTTCTTTTGGCTGCTTCTTTCTCTCAATATTATTATTTTGAGATTCACCCAAGTTGCTCTGTGTGTGTGTGTGTGTGTGTGTGTGTTAGTCACTCAGTGGTGTCTAACACTTTGCGATGCCGTCGTGGACCATAGCCAGTCTCCTCTGTCCGTAGAATTCTCCAGGCAAGAATACTGGAGTGGGTTGCCATTCCCTTCTCCAGGGGATCTTCCTGACCCAGGGATCAAACCCAGGTTTCTCACACTGAGGGCAGATTCTTTACCGTCTAAGCCAACAGGGAAACACCTTGTGTGTATGAGTCAATTACTTTTCAATGCTGAATAGTTCTCCATTATGTGGCTATAGGACTATTTGTTTATTCATTCACATGTTTATGGGCATTTGGGTTGTTTTCAATTTGAGGCCATTACAAATAAAACATGAATATTTGTCTACAAGTCTTAGGGACAGTTGTTTGTGTAAACACCTAGGAGTCAAGTGGCCAGGATTTAGGGTAGGTGTGCAACTTTAAAAGAACTTAGTATGGCAAAACCAATACAATATTTTAAAGTAAGAAATAAATAATTAATTCACACACACACACACACACACACACACACACACACACATATAAAAGAACTTAAAGAACTTTTTAAAAGTAGCCAAACTGTTTTCCAAAGTGACTACCTCATTTTACATTCTCAGAAGTGTATGAGAATTTCAGGTATCCCTGGTGGCTCAGATGGTAAAGAATCTGCCTGCAATGCAGAGACCTGGGTTCCATCTCTTGGTTGGGAAAATACCCTGGAGAAAGGAAAGGCTATCCACTGCAGTATTCTTGCCTAGAGAATCCTCATGGACAGAGAAGCCTGACGGGCTACAGTCCATAGGGTCGCAAACAGTGACTTGGCATATACAATGACAAATTATATTAAGTATCTTTTCAAGTGTTTATTTGCCATTTGTTTATTTTCTTAGGTGAAATGTCTGTTCAAATCTACCAATCTTTTTTAAACGTTTTTTGACTGCAGTACCTCCATGTGAGATCTTAGTTCCCCAAGCAGGGATGGAACCTGCAGCCTCTGCAATGGAAGTGTGGAGTCTAAACTCCTGGACAGACAAGGATGTCCTTGTCAATCATTTCAATATGATTACTTGTCTTAAGTTGTAGGAACTCATTTATTCTAGATAAAGCCTTTTATCCAATATATATTTTGCAAATATTTTCTTTCAGGTTGTGGCTTGCCTCTTCTTTTTCATTGCAGTATGTTATGAAGAGTCAAATTTTTCATTTTCATGAAATCCAGTTTATTGATATTTTTGCTTTGTAGTTGACTTTTGTGTTTCAAAAATATTTACAAACTCAAGATCACTAAGATTTTCTTCCATGTTTTCTTCTAAAAGTTTTATAGCTTTAGCTTTCATATTTAGTTCTAGCATCCATTTTGAGCTACTTTTTATATATGGTGAGAGGTAAAAGTCAGGTTCTTTTTTTTTTTTGCACAAGTCTATCCAGTTGTTGAAAAGATTCCTCCCATTAATGTGCCCTGGCACTTGTGTTGAAAATGAACTAGCCATTTATATATGGGTCTATTTCTTGACTCTTTATTCTGTTTCATATATGTATATCTTTATGCCAACAACACACTGTCTTGATTATTGTAGCTTTATAATAAATCTCGAAATGAGGTAGCATATTTTTACGCTGCTGCATAACAAATTACCACAAATTTGGAGGCTTAAAGCAATATACATTTATTATCTCACAGTTGCTGTGGGTTAAGGATCCAAGCATGGCTTGTTAGATCATGTACCTAGTATCTGAAAGTACAGGCCATGCTGGGTTCACATCTGGAGGCTTGACTAGGAAAAAAAGTCCATTTTCCAGCTCCTATGCTTGTCATTTGGTTCACTGCAACTGTATAACCAAGAGCTTCTGTTTTTCTTGGCTGGCAGCAGACAACTGCCCTCAGTGCCTAGAGGCCGCTCCCAGTTCCTTGCCACCTTGGCATCCCACACAGTTAGAAGGGAGGGGAGGGGAGAGAAGGACTTTCTAGTGAGTCTGCTAGCAAACAGAATCAGACATAATGTAATCACAAAAATCCCATCCCATCATTTTTGCCAGACTGGTTAGAACCAAGTCATAGGCCCTGTCCACACTTAGGAGGACCCTTTACACCAGGAGGTGGGGACATGGGGCCATCTTAGACTGCATCTTCCACAGATAAGTTCCAAGTATGTTTTTCTTTTCAAAGTTGTTTTTGTCTATTCTAGGTCCTTTGAATTTCTGTATAAACTTTAGAATTAGCAATAAATTTTGATGAAAAATGTCTGCTGAAGTTTTTATTGGAATTCATCTATAGGTCAATTTGGGTAACACTATTGAGTCTTCTTTTTTTGGCTTTTTTTAAAGTTTAAATTTATTTTTAATTGGAGGATAATTGCTTTAATTTCTGCCATATATCAACATGAATTAGCCATAAGTACATGTATGTCCCCTCCCTCTTGAACTTCCCTCCCACTTGCCACCTATTATTGAGTCTTCTGATCCATGATCATAGTGCATCTCTTCATTTACGTAGGTGTTTAATTTCTATAGTTTTCAATGCACAGATCTTGCACATTTTTTTCAAATTTGTTCCTAAACACTTTTATTCTTGATGCTATTTAAATGGGATTTAATTATTTTTCCATTTTATTTTAAATTGCTTAATCAGTAAATTTGGAAAAGTAGACTCTTCACTTTGTGGAAAACCAAGCTTTTCCTGTGCTCACTGTGACTAGGAAGGCAAATATGTTAAGTAAGTGTGTTAATACTTCTGTCTTGCCCCACTTTTTAGGACCTCATGGTTTGTTCATGAAATTCTCCAGGCAAAAGTACTGGAGTGGGTTGCCATTCTCTTCTCCAGGGAATCTTCCCAACTCAGGGACTGAAGCCAGGTTTCCTGCATTGCAGGCAGATTCTTTAGCATCTGAGCTATTAGGGGAATGTTATACTCTCTTTTGCCCTCACTTCTAAGCAAGTCCTCTTATCTAAGTCTTATCAGCAATAAAGGTGACATCTGGCTGTTTGCCCCACCATCTGATCTCTATGGCTATTTTTCAGTTGGTTCTGAACTGTTGTAGGGGAAGGGGAATGATTTATTAACCGCCTAAAACCTCAACATCTACTCCATCTGACTGGTGAAATCTACTTGTATGTAAAAACTCAGCTCAAGGCTTCCTGTGTTCGTGACAACTTCCTGATGTTCCCTCCCACGTGTCCCTGCTTGCACTTCCTGTGGTGCATGTGGTAACACTTAGCTGCTCTCCTTTATTGATATAACCTTCTTCCTCCTCCTCCCTTTAAATGTGTAAAAGTCTCAAAAGCATGAAGAAAAACCATACTTTACTGATCTTTGTAGCCTCAGTGCTTAGCACAATGCCAAGCTGGCAATAGGTATTCAATAAATGGTTGCCTAACCCACAAAATGACATGACTTCAGTCTTGAAAAAGGGTAACTGTTCATTATGTAATAGTTAATGAAATAACATAATGCAGAATCCTGTACGTATATGAGTGCTCATTGAAAGGTGATATATAAAATAAATTGCCGTTGTGTTTGGTATCTTTTTTTACAAAAACTGTTTTTGGCTATGCTGGGACTGCAAGGAGATCAAACCAGTCCATTCAGAAGGAGATCAGCCCTGGGATTTCTTTGGAGGGAATGATGCTAAAGCTGAAATTCCAGTACTTTGGCCACCTCATGCGAAGAGTTGACTCATTGGAAAAGACTCTGATGCTGGGAGGGGTTGGGAGCAGGAGGAGAAGGGGATGACAGAGGATGAGATGGCTGGATGGCATCACTAACTTGATAGACGTGAGTCTGAGTGAACTCCGGGAGTTGGTGATGGACAGGGAGGCCTGGTATGCTGCGATTCATGGGGTCGCAAAGAGTCGGACACGACTGAGCGACTGAACTGAACCGAACTGATGCTGGGTCTTCATTGCGGTGTGTGGGATTTCTCTAGCTGTGGCAAGTGGAGGCTACTCTTCTTTGCGGTGAGCTGGCTTCTGTTCTTGAAGAGCACAGGCTCTGGGCATTTAGGCTCAGTAATTGTGGTGCATGGGCTCAGCTGCTCTGTGACATACAGAATCTTCCTAGACCAGGGATGGAAACTGTCCCTTGCATTGGCAGGTGGACTCTCAACCACTGGACCACCTGGGAAGTCCCTGTGTTTGGAATCCTTTTAACAATAATTTTTTCAACTTTTCACTACTGCTAAAGTCTGAATTGCCTACCCTCCAACACCTCTCCCCCCATGCATATGGGTTGTGGGAGAGTAGTTAATGTCACATGGGACACTGAGACTCTAAGGGCAGCCAAGTGAAGGAAGCTGGAAAAAACAGGATTAAAACCAAGACAAACCAAGTCCAAATGCCAATCAAGTTCAGGGGCCAGGAGCAGGGGCAAGGAAAGAGATCACAGAGATTGGAGTGCAGAATTAGAAGAGAGGATCACTAGTGAGCAAAGGTTAGAATGGAGGGGAGTTCAAGCATGACTTTCTTAAATATTTGCGGGAGGCTATGGATTTCATTTGTTTCATGAATGAATTTACAATTTTTGCTATTTTATTATTTTCCCTCAAGTTGTTCCTACTGTTACAGTCTCTTCTTGTTGAATGAATATGGTATCTTCTTTTATCTTTCTGAGAATATAAAATACAATTTGGATTGGGGGGAGCTTTCTTGTGCTCCCTTTGCATGCTCTATTTTCTTTGAGTTGCCTTTACTTTTTGTCTTCTGACTTTTGTGTTGAGGAATTTCCTCAAATAATAATTAGCTAACATTTGTTGAGCATTTACTATATGCCAGACACTGCATGCTGGTTTCGCAAAGGTGAATAAGACAAAGCTCTAAGCAGGATAAGTACAAAGATGCCTAGGCCTATTAAAGTCAATGTGTAGAAAATCAAAAATAAAGAAAAGATACTAACAGTGTTACCAAAAGGCTTGGGGTCTGGCTGCTTGCCACTCAAAATCCAATAAACAGGCCAGATTGGTGAAAAGGAAAGCGTTAGTTGCTCAGTCATGTCTAACTCTTTGTGACCCCATGGACTGTAGCCCATCAGGCTCCTCTGTCCATGGAATTCTCCAACCAAGAATACTGGAGTGGACTATCATTCCCTTCTCCAGGGGATCTTCCTGACCCAGGGATTGAACCCTCATCTCCTGCATTGGCAAGAAGATTATTTACCATCTGAGCCACACAGGTTTTAGGGGGGAAAAGGAAAGTTTCCTTTATTTTGGATGCTGGCAACTGGGGCAGGGAGGGATGTTGGCCATCTATCCAGAGGCTGTCTCCCACCACCACTCGCACTGGCAAACAATGGGGCAAGAGTTTTTATAGACAGAAAGAGGGGCCTACATGCAGAGACAGCACAGTAAGCTCTGACAGTCATCTTCAGATTGGTCATCAGTGGTCTGACCAGTGTCATCTTGATTGTCTGAGGTACAGTTAATCTTCAGTTCCAGGGTTGGCGTGTTTCCATTTTTTTGAGGACAATTCTGGGAATTGTGGCAGCTCATGTCGTGGGTACAGTCTGGCCATCATGCAGTTAACTTCTCCACCTGGTGAGGGTTTCGGTATCTTTAAGACAGCTCACAGGGAATGGCTCAGAATATTATCTATAGCCACTAAAGGCTTTTGGCTACGCTTAATGAGTACATTGTTATTATTTGGTCTCCTCTGACTGTTTTCCTTTGTTTCTGTATGTTCTCATTTCTCTGATTAAACTTATTCTTTGACTAAAGTTTTCCACAGGCAAAAGGCAGGCAGAGGACATAGGTGGCGCAAGAGGAGGGGTGGTGCAAGGAACATAGGATCCTGCAGGTTCAAGAGCAGCCTATCCGAATCAGTGTTCCCTAGAGAAACAGAACCAGTAGAGTACGGATGTGCATAGAGATAGATAAGGCATTCCAGGTGGTTCAGTAGTAAAGGATTCTCTTGCTGAAGGAGACGCAGGAGACTCAGGTTCAATCCCTGGGTCAGAAAGATTCCCTGCAGGAAGAAATAGCAACCCACTCTGGTATTTTTGCCGAAATAATTCCATGGACACAGGAGCCTGGTGGGCTATAGTCCATAGGGTTGCAGAGTCAAAGATGACTGAGCAACTGAGCATGCACGCACACACACATAGATATATAGATAGATATACTCATGCCTGTCTCCTTCTCACAAATTTACTTCTGTGCTTACTCTCTCAGTGGCCCTATTAGCTACCCAGCTACCCAAGCCAGAAAACTGGGAGCCTTTCTAACGAGTCTACTTCCTCCTCCATACTCTCCAAATCCGCTTTCCCAAAGTTCCGCTGCTTCTACTTCCTTTCTTTTCTGGCCGTCCTGGGTCTTAGTTGCAGCAAAGGGGCTTCTCCTCTAGTTGAGGCTCCCAGGCTTAGTTGCTCCAGGGCATGACGGACCTTAGTTCCCCAGCCAGGGACTGAACCTGCAACCCCTGCACTGGAAGTCAGATTCTTAACCACTGGACCACCAGGGAAGCCCCCTGCTTCTTGTACCTTCTGAATAACTCTTGTGTTCAGTCCTTCTCTCCAACTGCACCATCACTGTTCAAGTTCATGCCTTATCATCTTTAGCTGAGTTACCACAATAAAACTCTAACTTCCCTTCAACAGAACTTCAGCTTCAAACTACCCACTACACTACCGACAGCATAAGTAACGCAAATCAGACTGTTCTATTCCCTTGTACCTGTGGACAAACTCTAAACTCCTTAGAATGCCATTCAAGTCCTGTCCTGCCAGGAACTGGTGCTTGCCTCTGTGATCCAGTTCTAACACATCACTTCTCCCTACACACCCCTTACAATCTAAGAGTATTGAAATTACTTGTAATTCATCCAAACAAGTAATGATCTTTGTTTTCGCCTCTGTGTCTTTGCCCATGACAAGAATTCCTACTTCCACCTTGTAAAACTCATTTATTCTTCATAAGACTCAGTGGTAAAGAATCCAGCTGCAACACAGGAGACCCAAGAGACGCAGGTTCGATCCCTCAGTCAGGAAGATCCCCCGGAGGAGGAAATGGCAGCTCACTTCAGTATTCAAGCCTGGAAAATCCCACAGACAGGGGAGTTTGGCAAGCTACAGTCCACAAGGTTGCAAAGAATCAGATATGACTGAGCATGCACGCATTATTTGTAAGACAGCTCAGTCATGTCATCTAAGAAGCCTTCCTTAATCTCGCCAAACTGGGTTAGTGACTGAAGGGGTCCCATGGTTTCACGTAAATATTTCTCATAGTACTTAACCCTCAAAGCTACCTCGTGACATATACGGCTCCCAAGTGAACTTTTCAATGACCAGAACTTTGTCTTTCATCCTTGTATTCCCCGGCACAAAATAGGAGCTTTAGAAATGTTTGTTAAACTAAAATAATTTCTCTCCTTCTCCAGTCAACTTGTAATATAGTTGCTGGTTTCCCCACCTGATTTTTTTCTTCTCCTTAAAGACATGCCAATAGCTTCTGGAGAATAAAGACAACGGCTTTGAGCCAAGAGACCGAAGAGGCACATACCTTGTAACGATGTTGTGACTCCCCTGCTTGCTGGCCACACTGCACCCCCGCCCCCAACAGTGGGCACACGATCCATTGTAGCTATTGTAACACATCCCGCATGGATGTACATGACTGTAACACAAATGGTAGGGGATGAAGCAGGAGGAAGGCCATTTGGACTCACTTGAAACACACAAAATAATGGGGTTCCCATAGGAAAGAGGGATTCTATTACCTAAAGAAGTAATAAGTGAAAGAATTGGGGTAGATAAAAATTATAGCTACTATAACCTACTGTAAGGAACTTGAATGTCTAGAATCCCCTGGTTCCCTTCTTATTCACCTGGCAAAGTCTCATGCTTCATGAACTACCCCAAAATTCATGACTCTGTAGAGTCTTTCCTGACGTCCCATGACAAAAAGTTGTTGCCCTTTTCAAGTTCCTATAGCTTCATGCTCAGTAGCAGGTATAATGAAGTTAGAGAGGCCTGGATTCAGATTCTAGCTTTGACTCCTCATCTTTAAAATGAGGCTACCACTATCGACCTCAAAGGATTGTTTTGGGGATGTCAATATAAAGTGACTGCATACACTGGGCACTCAGATAATGTTAATCTTGCTGCCTCCTCCTCCCCACATTATGCTGTATTAAAATGAATTCTTTGAAGAATTAAGTTTTTACTTTTCTGTGTTGCAACCTAGGCAGAGCTTGGCATATTCTGGGCTCATGATAAATGATTGATAACAAATATGGAGAAGAGGATACTGTACTGATGGGAAAAAATAACTACCTGTAGTAAAGTTGGCTATTAGCAGGACTTGGTCCTTTGGTAAACTATAAATTACCTGAGTATAAGTGCCACATTGTATAAATCTCTGCATTATCCTTGCCATAACTTAACAAAAGAGCTTTGCTGTTAAAAATTAAAAGACAGGAGATTGGATAGCCCCAGGATGGGTGAATTCGGGCAGCTCCTCCTCTCAAGAAGTCAGTCTTATAAAGTATGTGGCCATACTGCCCTCTGGAGCCTGCAGATTTTTCTCAGAAAATCACTGAAATAGATCTTCCTGTTAAGAGCTATACCCAGAACCCGGATGAAGCTTGTCCGTTTTCACACGTGAAATGTTCCGAGAAACTCTTCTAAATTTCCCAAATGCCAATTTCTAAAAATAGGGAGACCCAGGAGTCACAAACATGAAGTTTCCCATTGTTCTTCCTTCTCAAACTTCTTTTTAAAAAGTAACCATGTGTATTGCTATGATAGTATAATCTATATTTTTTAGGCAGTTGACAAAAACAAAACAAAACAATATTTGGCAAAACAATGCCAATTTATTCATTTTTGGACACATGAACACAAAATATCCCTGCAGGCCAAAAAAAAAATTTGCAAATTTAAACAACCATCATCTTATCTCAACATGGGGATATCACCCCTCCCTTAATAGTTTAAAAAGTACCTCGTATTGCTAGAGACATACATCCAGTCCAAATTTAATAAAAATACATTTTAAAACATTACAAGTCTAACAATATCGAAACAAAAATGACACCATTAGTCAAATGAACAAATGCAAACATTTTTTTCAGTCACTAGACATAGAAAGAGCATGAATATGTCAATAGCAAGGGATAAGAGAATGGTTAATCAATAACAAGATCTTCCCTTTAATTTTGCAAGGAAAAGTCCTTGGAGTTGAAGCAGTATTGATACAATGCCCTCAGCCTCCACTTTCTTAAAATGAAAGCAGAGCTACCACCTTGCTATTGAGCAAGAAAATCTTACAGCACATCCACAAAGGGTCGCTAGGGCAGGGTGGAGAGGGTGGGCCCGGTTAAACAGTGGATTACCTTTTCATACAGGTAGCTGAGCCAGTTAGGTAAGCTCTGATATAGACTGGGCACCAGATCCTAAAACACAGACTGTATAGAATATGTCTGCTTGTAAATCGTCACCTTTGGAAGCAGCAAATAGAAATTATAGTACGCGTGAATATGTTCTGCCTGCCAGAGTACTGGCTGTGTTCAGCCAGTGAGTTCACTTGGCAGCTAACCACCACAACAAAACATCATGGGTTCAACATTTGGATCTTCACCACTCTTTGAAGGTCCCTGTGCCTTCTCCCCAAATTGTTACTCTTTAGCATTGCTACATTTAAATCTTTCACACCACATGACAGTGCCTAAACAGGCGGCATTAAAAAAAAACAACCCAACAGTCTAAACCTACTCCTAGAGAATGCACACTTCCCATTGATTGACACATGCATAATGATTCAGTCAGTCCCGGGGTGCACTGTGTTCCAACTGTCACGCCAAATTAAAACTATGTTTTCAGACCTGCATGCAAGAGTATTGCTGCGGCTCTGATTCTGCAGTGATTACCTCTTAAAGACTCACCCCTCAGCAAGTTTTTCTCCCCAACAGTCTCAATTCTCTGTCCTTCCTTTTGTCTAAAACCATAGCATTGCACCCTTCAAGGTACTGTTTTCCTATAAAAATAGGCCTCCCGGCTTTTCCTCCACCACTACACTGATTTGCCCCAGTGTACTAGGACTGACTGAGGTCTTACGAACTATAGTTCAAGGTCGAGCATATAGCCCAACAGCAGGCAGGCGAGTCAGGGTTTCCTGGCACTCTGCCTCGCTCCCTGCTTCATACATGCCAGGAGGTGGTGAGAAGGGACGCTTCTTCTGTGCGTTATTAACAAGCAAGTCCGAGGCACTCAAGTCCAAATGTGGTGCCCATCAGCCAGCCAGCTACCAAGAGTTCTTCACATCCTGGACACCAGCAAGTCCTCCATCTCCTAAGAAAACTTTTGTTTTTCCTCCTCTTGGGTCAAGGGTAGCCAAGCTGAAGGATATTTTCTGTGCTCTCCCTGAACAAGTGTGAATAAAAAGCAGCAGCCAGCGAGCGCCTCACCAACGTGTGCTGATTTGTAGTGCCCAAGTGAGGTATTTGCAAAAAAGGAAAATCTTAAGAAACTAACATCTGCCATCTTCTTCACTCCTGCCCATGTTGTGCCTCAATTACAGAGCTTGCTTTCATCCCCCTCTATGCAGAGAACAAGGATGTCTGCACTCGTATCTTAATGAGCTTTTAGGATTCGATATACATTATAAAACTCTCGGAGACCAGTCTCAGCAAACACTGGTGGCATTGCTGATCAACAGCACATGGAAATGTAAACTTTAATGTATTTACAAGCTTGTTTAAAAGACTGAAGGAAAACAGTGCTTTATATTGCTGGGGTTTTGAGAAGGCTAGTTTAAGAGATTTGGATCAGCTAATGAGTTCAAGCAACATCCTTCACTGTTAGATCCAGTGTTTCCCCCACCAGCAGTTTCTAGACAGAGGTGGCAAAATTGTTTTACCACATTGTATGTGTCTCCTCCCCCGGCACCTTCCTCAACCATATGGAGGGGCTCTGGGCCTTTTATCCCTCCTTCCAGCTCTCACTCCCAAGGTTCCAGGACAGAGAATTACAAGTCAGTAAAAGGTGGGCTGGGAAACACTGCCTGGAACTATCAAGACTCTATGTAACTGTTGTCCATTCACAAAGTATTATCTACACTAAATACAAAATACATTTTCCCCCACATTGTAACTGATGCTTGCTTTAGATCAACTCCCTTTGTTTGAACAAGAAAGGAATCCTGTCTCCCTGTGAACAGAATCCAGAATCTATTAAGAAAAATCGACCTTTACTATGCAGCTTTAGTTTAATAAAAGGAAGGAAACCCCACCAAGTGTATTTCAGGTTGAAAGAGAAGCAAAACATTTGCGCTACAAGTAATTGTGAGTGACCTTGATTCCCAGGGAAAAAAAGTTTTAAATGCTGGTACATTTTTGCAAGATGCAGCATCGCTCAAGGTACCCTAAGGACTGGCAAAGCCTATCCAATAAGGAAGCATCCTGGTTCTAGCTTATTTTAAAACAAAGTGATAGGACACCAACTGTGACTATAAAACAGATTAAAAATAATTCTTTAAAAAGGCATGGAAATATATGTCTTTTCTGATCAGCTTCAGAAATTGCCAGATTATGATCTATAAGAAACAGCTGATAAAAATCATACCGAAATCTCATCTAAAAAAGTACATTGTCAGGGGGAGGAAGAGGAGGGACCTTAAAAAAATGCTTATTGCCAAAGATAACTTTCTATGAGAAAAGTTTAAAAATCATTTAGATCTAACAAATCACAGCAGCATAAAATGGGCACTTTTGAGAACTCTGAAAAATACTAAAAGCTAATATTTTTTTTTTCCAAAGAGGGGGAAACATGAGTATTTTTGCCATGGCAGTGTTATCTGTCATCACGGCATGCATCACGTTTGTCTGTGTTACACATTCACAAAAGTCAACCAAATAAGAGAACTGCCTGTCTGAATCTGCAGCCGAATATAGTGCAATTGCCTGGCAGCCTGTACTTGCACCAGCACCAGTCTGTAGAGATCAACAGAGAAAAGTAGTAAAAACTCATAAAATTCTGTAAAACTTACAAAAAAATTAATGCTCGTTCAAGGCATTTACAGTGGCGAAGTCAGAAATCTCCATTAAAAAGCCTATGGACCCACACAATTAAATAGTTACACTGAACTAAAGTAGATTGTTTGGTTTTTCTCTCCCATTTATGCACACGCCCCACTCAATGAATACAGAAAAAAGGAAAAAAATCATCTCTGGGAAGACTAGAGGGATGCGGTGAACACCACAGCTAGCAAAATAGTCCATAGAAACCTTTCTCATAAAGTCCTTTAGAAAGTTCAGGCTGATCAGCCTTTGCATGATGAGGTAAAAATTCAGTCCAGTGCATCAGAAAAGATAATCTATGAGTATCTATTACTTTTTAAAAATGGCTCAATTTTGTTGATGCATCAGACAGTGCTGTGAAGTATAGATTCAGTGCAACTATTCCGAGTTGCTGGTAGAAGACCACCTGAAGTCAACTTGGCTCTCTCTAGAAGCAGTAGGCATTTGAAACATTTTGAGGCTGCGTGGGATAACACACTGGTTGAGTTCTTTTTCTGAGACTCTCAGGCAAAATACATGGTGTGCTGGGTATCATGGTGGATTTGCACAGCTTTAGCCAAGGCCTGAGGATCTCGGCCATTGCTCTGTCCTGACACATGACTGCCTTCCGCACTGTAAAGAAAAGAAAGTAAAAAAAAAAAAAAAAAAAGGAAAGAAAAAAACAGTGTAACAAAAGACCACTTCAAACTTCAGGTTTCAAATAGCATGAATAGTACTGGATTTGAGATCCTGAGCTCAAACAGTGACTCCTTAGATAATCTGTAATGTCTCTCTAAACATCAGTTTGCTCAATTGAAAAATACAACTTATTTAGACTGTTGCAATAATTAAATAGAATAGTGTCTGCAAAGACCCAGATCTTTATCAGTGCCTAAGCAAGGACTTCCCTGTCTTTTAAGTCTGGTTAATGCCCACGTGTTCCTTAGTTTTCAGTTAAATGTCATTTCCCCCAAAGAAATCTTCCCTGATTCTGAAGTTCAGGTCAGAGCCACATGAACTATACTTTCATGAAATCCTCTACTTTTATTTCACTTGAAAGATCATTATTTGGATAATTATTTATTCCTCCACCAGGATAGAATCTCCAAGAAACTAGTAAATTTGTCTGTCTTACCACTAAATCCTTAGTGCCTGGTATATAACAGTGTCTCAGTAACCATTTGATGAATCAGTGAATGTGCTGAGCACAGTGCTGGAACATAATAGATACTCAGCAATTGTTACTATGCCACCAGCCTCTCTTGTCTTCCCCTTACTAGCTATAGGACCCTGGACAAGTAACAACCCCTCTGAACTTGATCTTTTAGAATAACAATAACTTCTGAACATACCTCTTAAGGGCACCATGTGATACAAAGGGCTTAGTAAATGGGAAATTATCATCTCTCCTGAGTTCTCTACTTAAATTATTATTACCCCCTATCATCTAGGCTCAAAGTCTTGGTCATCTTTTACTTCATCCTCTTCTCTGTGACGCACATCCAACTGACTGTTGAATAATATCTATTTTATCCTTTATGATTATACAGTGGAAGTGAGAAATAGATTTAAGGGCCTAGATCTGATAGATAGAGTGCCTGATGAACTATGGAATGAGGTTCGTGACATTGTACAGAAGACAGGGATCAAGACCACCCCCATGGAAAAGAAATGCAAAAAAGCAAAATGGCTGTCTGGGGAGGCCTTACAAATAGCTATGAAAAGAAGAGAGGCGAAAAGCAAAGGAGAAAAGGAAAGATATAAGCATCTGAATGCAGAGTTCCAAAGAATAGCAAGAAGAGATAAGAAAGACTTCTTCAGCGATCAGTGTGCAAAGAAATAGAGGAAAACAACAGAATGGGAAAGACTAGAGATCTCTTCAAGAAAATTAGAGATATCAAGGGAACATTTCATGCAAAGATGGGCTCGATAAAGGTCAGAATGGTATGGACCTAACAGAAGCAGAAGATATTAAGGAGAGGTGGCAAGAATACACGGAAGAACTGTACAAAAAGATCTTCACGACCCAGATAATCATGATGATGTGATCACTAATCTAGAGCCAGACATCTTGGAATGTGAAGTCGAGTGGGCCTTAGAAAGCATCACTACGAAGAAAGCTAGTGGAGGTGATGGAATTCCAGTGGAGCTGTTTCAAATTCTGAAAGATGATGCTGTGAAAGTGCTGCACTCAATATGCCAGCAAAAACCCAGCAGTGGCCACTGGACTGGAAAAGGTCAGTTTTCATTCCAATTCCAAAGAAAGGCAATGCCAAAGAATGCTCAAACTACCGCACAACTGCACTCATCTCACATGCTAGTAAAGTAATGCTCAAAATTCTCCAACACAGGCTTCAGCAATACGTGAACCATGAACTCCCTGATGTTCAAGCTGGTTTTAGAAAAGGCAGAGGAACCAGAGATCAAATTGCCAACATCCGCTGGATCATGGAAAAAGCAAGAGAGTTCCAGAAAAACATCTACTTCTGCTTTATGGACTATGCCAAAGCCTTTGACTGTGTGGATCACAATCAACTGTGGAAAATTCTGAAAGAGATGGGAATACCAGACCACCTAACCTGCCTCTTGAGAAATCTGTATGCAGGTCAGGAAGCAGCAGTTAGAACTGGACATGGAACAACAGATTGGTTCCAAATAGGAAAAGGAGTATGTCAAGGCTGTATATTGTCACCCTACTTATTTAACTTCTATGCAGAGTACATCATGAGAAATGCTGGGCTGGAAGAAACACTAGCTGGAATCAAGATTGCCGGGAGAAATATCAATAACCTCAGATATGCAGATGACACCACTCTTATGGCAGAAAGTGAAGAGGAGCTAAAAAGCCTCTTGATGAAAGTGAAAGAGGAGAGTGAAAAAGTTGGCTTAAAGCTCAACATTCAGAAAACGAAGATCATGGCATCTGGTCCCATCACTTCACGGGAAATAGATGGGGAAACAGTGGAAACAGTGTCAGACTTTATTTTTTGGGGCTCCAGAATCACTGTAGATGGTGACTGCAACCATGAAATTAAAAGACGCTTACTCCTTGGAAGAAAAGTTATGACCAACCTAGATAGTATATTCAAAAGCAGAGACATTACTTTGCCGACTAAGGTCCGTCTAGTCAAGGCTATGATTTTTCCTGTGGTCATGTATGGATGTGAGAGTTGGACTGTGAAGAAGGCTGAGCGCCGAAGAATTGATGCTTTTGAACTGTGGTGTTGGAGAAGACTCTCGAGAGTCCCTTGGACTGCAAGGAGATCCAACCAGTCCATTCTGAAGGAGATCAACCTTGGGATTTCTTTGGAAGGAATGATGCTAAAGCTGAAGCTCCAGTACTTTGGCCACCTCATGCGAAGAGTTGACTCATTGGAAAAGACTCTGATGCTGGGAGGGATTGAGGGCAGGAGAAGAAGGGGACGACCGAGGATGAGATGGCTGGACAGCATCACGGACTCGATGGACGTGAGTCTGAGTGGACTCTGGGAGATGGTGATGGACAGTGAGGCCTGGCGTGCTGCGATTCATGGGGTCGCAAAGAGTCGGACATGACTGAGCGACTGAACTGAACTGAACTATCCCATGAGTAGCCTTTTACTTTTAACAAAGATAATCTTGCTCTAACATACTTTTCCAGCTTCATGCCTGCTATTCTCTATTCAAATGCTCCAGTCAAAGAAAACTTGCTACTGTCCAAACACGTCACTTGTCTTCTTTGTGTCCGTTATTCCCTCTGCCTGGAAAATTCTTTTCTCTTCTTTATAGAGCCAAATCTTACCTATCCAGCTATGAAATCTCTAACAGACTTTCCTCTGATGTTCAACTGCACTTTCATCTCTACTGCTTTGAGCTAATCGTCCATTTTATGTTTGCCTGTATTGTCTACCATACTGAAACATAAAATCCCAGGAGACATGTCTTCCTCAACTTACTGTTTATAGTACCTAGCACAGTCCTGGGTACACAGTGAATACCTAATAAATATGTTGAATGAATACGTATATTACAGAATGAAAGGTACAAAGCCACAGCTGGGCATTTTCCATAATAGTGTACTTTCAACCCGTACAGAAATAGACTCGCAGTGGAATGTCTACTATTTACCAGCTGAATTCAGACTTGGGGAAGAGCCCAGAAACTGCTACACTTCACAGATGGTCATTTGAAAAGAAAAATTAATGGAGAGAACTTGTTTAGCTACTCAATAGAAGCTCAGTAACAGGTCAATATGTCTGATTCTTTTGAGATCTTTATTTAGGGGCTGAGAATGGTCTGGTACCCCAGGTCTTCTCAACACAAACCCAGGTTCCTTCTGATGCATTCTCCAAGACTGTACTAAAAGTAAAGTGACCTGGTCAGGACCTCCCCCTTGCATGAACCGAATCCACAGGCCTGTAATTGCTCTGACTGGAGCCAGGGCACTGGGCTGGACGTCTTGCGAGGCTGCTTAGTACTTGAGCAGAACTGAAATGCATTTGGCTCTAAGGGAAAACCACAGGCAGTTCCAAATGGGATTCCTTTTTAAGGGGGACAGACATACCATACAAGTGTGAACAAGCCTGGGCACTTTTTTTGGACCAAAAGTCACAGTATCAGCTTTTTGGACCAAAAGTCGGAACATGTAACTTTATTTGCTCCATGAAATGTAAACCCTAGAAGGAAGTTTAGTTCTTCCTAAAAGTTTTCAATGGTAGCTCATTTTTAAAAAGAAACATGCTGCCAACACAAACAGAAAGATTTTATTTGCCTGAGAAACTTGCCTGTCATGATCCTTATCCACCAGATGATACCTTGCCCTGAAGGCTACGAGCCGGGCATAATAGGCAGGGGCTGGAATGGAGACTGAGCGTGTGCACCGCACATAGGTGTGGCATAGCTGGTAAGTCAACAACTGGAGCTCATCTGCCGTGAAGCAGTTGTCATCCCACAAGACCTGGTAATGTGAAGGGCGGCTGGTTCCCTGGAGAAAGAATCGTATGATCAAGGTCTGACATGGGTTTACTACCTGAGAGGAGAATGGAAACCTACCTAAATTCAGAAATAGTCCTGCCTAGCACACCTACGAGGAGACACTTAGACCAAAAGATCACAGTTTTAGGACACAAATATTAACAAAGTGATGTACAGTGTTTAATAACAAGTCTACTTAAGCTAGTTTCTGAATTTTCAAACACCTCCCAGCTTCCAAATTACCTGAATTCCCGCATGACTACAGAGGTAAAAGTCAAACTCGGATGGATGTGTGATGGTGCTATCCACAGTAGTGCCTGCTGGTACATTGCCACTTTTCCCTACCTACCAAAAAAAGAGGGTATAATTAGTCATCAAAGAGCTAAACTGGGTTCAGGCCATTAGTAACAAGTAAGTAAACTGCTCTTAAGTGAACTCTCAAAAATCGGTTTAATTCAAGATGTTGAATTTTCTGTAAATTTCCCTTGGCCCAACTATTTCATCCTTAAATATTTTCACACACAAATATACTCCACGGTTTCACTAAGGGAATGCAGACAATGAATTATTCTACCTGTGGCTTTGGGCTGCATTATTGTCATCAGTTTTATAGATGACACGCTGGTATGTTCACAGAGGGGAAAAAAAGACATTTAAGATGGACAAGTTTCCTGAGGGGAAAAAATCAGTTTTATTCTTTATTTGGAGTTTAAAAAAAAAAAACTCAACTTCCAGTAAAAGTTAAGATGAAGGAATCTTCGAACTGGTTCACCAGGTTCAACAAAACTAATACTTGTACAGGATCAATAAAAAAATTCACTGGTGCATGCATTATCAGGAGGAGTGTACTGAAACGAGAATCAGGAAAACCAAAGTTTCAGTTCTAGGCCCTTCCTTGCAACTACATACATTGAACAAAGCATAGTATCTTTGGGCCTCAATCTAACCATCCACAAAATTAGGAGATGATTGCTTACATTTTAAAAATTCTCAAGTTCTTCTATAATCAAACTCTAAAATCAAACTTCCAGAAAAGCAGAAATATAGAACAATCTTGCTATTTGGTCAATTTCCATCCACTTCAGCTGCACAGAAAGATTCCATATAGGAAGTATATTTAGCATAGTGGCACAAATTTGATGGGAATTTATTTGACTCCGTTTTAACTATTGTTAACTTCAGTTGAATATCATATGCTATTCATATAAAAAAATACATGAGTATAGAAAAGTCTCATTCCATCAAATTCATATGTGACCTTGGGTACCTATCTAGACAAGAGAAAATGTAACTGAGTTGTAATCATTCTAGTATCCTTCCCCAAACTGTATGCTTTAGGAATGTTAGTTCTGCAGGATGTGTTTAGGTGTTTTATGGTCAAAGAAATCTGACGGACATTGGTTTAAACCAAAGTTAAAAGGCCTTTCTATTGCATGACTTCTCAGAATCTTTATCTAGTAATGCATAACCCTTAAGAGGGAGGAGTAAACAGCACTTCCTGAACTTATTTGACCATAGAATCCTCTTTTTAAAAATCTCTTGGAATCAACAGATGAGAACCTAAAGAGGTGCTGCTCTGGGGGAAAAGGGTCCAGTCATGTTCATTTTAATAATTATTGCTTGAGCACCATGTGCAAGGCTCTGCAGCAGGTGCTGGGGATGGAGACAGAGGCACAGAGAGAACTAATAACCCTGCCCTCCTCCTCTCCGTCAAAGTCATATGCAGTGGACAGCAACACAATGTAGTAAGGGCCTTATGGAAGGCAGGGGGAAAAGTTGGTAGGAGGAAACCGTTGAGCCATGCTTTATGGCAGTGGTCCCCAGCCGTTTTGGAGCCCAGGGAGTAGTTTCGAGGAAGACAATTTTTCCACAGACTGGGGGGAGGAGGAAGCTGGTTCATGCAGTTATGTGAGCAATGGGGAGTGATGGGGAGTGGCCGATGGAGCTTCACTTGCTTGCCCACTGCTCATCTGCTATACAGCCCAGTTTCTAACAGGCCTCGGACTGGTACTGGTCTGTGGTCCATGGGTTGGGGACCCCTGCCTTATAGGATACATAGAGATTGAATGGAGGGGGGATGAAATGGAAATGAAGACATTCCAATATCTTTAAAGTCAGGAATCGGTAAACAAACTGTGGTTCATCTGTATCGCAAAATACTACCCACCAACAAAAAAGGAACAAGCTATTAATACACGTAAAAACTTGGTTGAATCTCAAATGCACTATGCTAAGTAAAAGAAGCCAGACCAACGGCTATGACTTCTTTTCATATGACATCCTGACAAAGACAAAACTCTAGGGACAGAATATATATCAGCGGTTGTCAGCAGCTATAGGTGAGGAAAAAGGTTAACTACAAATGAGCACAAGACAAGCGCGTGTGATGGAATCATTTTACATATTAAGGTGTAGATACACAACTATATGGATTTGTCAAAATTTGTACAACAGTACAATAAAAATGGTGAATTTTACCGTGTCTACATTATATCTTATTATAAAAATGAGGGGGGAAACAGGTGGGATGGATGTGGTCATTCCAGGGATAAAAATATACAATGTGCATAGGAAATGGAAATAGTCACATCAGTAATAGAAGGTGTATGAGTACATGTTGAAAAAGCAAACTGAAATATTATGCTTTGGCTACCTCGGGAAGACACTGAACACCATAAGAAAGCACTTTGCACCCTCAAGCATAGGCAATGGGGAAAACGTGAGGACTTTTGAGCAGTGGAGTGGCAGGATAAGATCTGTATTTTAAAAACCTAGCCCTGACAGCAGGTGGAGGATGCATCTGTGAAAGAGGAATGGAGACAAGGAGACCTCTACGAGCCTTCTGCAACCCTAAAGAGTTCTGCCTCGGGCAGATGGAGCACACAAGAGGAAGAGTTGAGACGAGAGATTTCAGGACAGAACACAGGCGACAGTTTGACCAACTGAACACAGGAAGGGGGGAGGGAAACAGAGGAGAAGAATTTAAAGACAACGCTTAAGAATTGTCTAGCTTGGCTAACTAACACAGTGATACCAAGCAACAGAAGAACAGAGAATCAGGGGACGAAGAGCTTTCGGATGAGGAGAATCCTATTGTTTTGGATTATCCTAAAACAATCAGGAAAAGGTTTACATGTGTTTTGCTTGAAAGGCCTGTGGTAGATTGGATCACTGGGGCCAAATACTCTAGAGACCCTCTGGCGGGGGGAGGGGGCGCGGGGGGTGGGGGTAGATTATACATCCCTACCCAATTAACTCACAAGTGGCCATGTAACTTCCTTTGACTGATAAAATGTGGCCCGAAGTGCGCCACTTCTAGGCAGAAGCTTTAAGAGCCAGCATATGGCTTGTCGTATATCTTTTTTCTCCTCTGCTACAATGACTGGCCAAGTTCCAGACAGATGCTTCTCCATCATCCTAGGTTTCAAATGGAGCACAGCAAGGTCACAGCTGCAGGAGGGCTGCAGTGAATGTGTAATGTGAGCAAGATATACATCTTTGTAAGCCACTGAGACTTTGGCGTCTTCTGTCACCAAGCACAGCCTAGCCTCTTTTGACTGACACAATGCCTAGAGAGCATCTAAGTAAACTGATAGACAATGAGAAGCACAGATCAGGAGCTGCACAGAAAATCTGGGGCTGGAAATACTGATTTGGTAATCAATAAGCAAATCAGGGAAGCCAGAAAAGTAGGTGAGACTAAAAGAGAGTTGAAATTCAGAAGAGAGATATGAAATGCCAGGAAGCATTAGAGTTTAATGGAGAGAGGAAGAAGAAGAGTCAAAGAAAGCCTAATTATAGAGGTGGGTAGTGAACCTGAAAAATCATATTTCTAAGTCCAAAGAAGGCAACCATCCCTAAGTGCTGCAGAGAGGTCAGCGTGGGAATTTGACAAGCTGTCATTGGATTCAAAATGAGCAAGTCATTGAGAGAACAACCTGGCTGGAGTCAAAGAAGTCAAAGTCAGGCAACAGAGAACTGAAACGTTATGTGAGAAGGCACAGAAAGAAAGTCAAGTCTTTTTTTCCCTGTAAGTTTGGTCATTAAAGGGAGGAAAGAAAAAAAAAGGCAGATAGACTGAGAGAGAAAGGAAGTTTTAGCGAAGCCCGAGGAAAAGTTAAGAAACTTTAGAGGATGAGGAGAAGGAGGCAATGGAATGGAGAAAATTGAAATTTTGAAAAATAATGGATAATTAATGAAGTGAGCCTCTGGAGAAGGCAGAAAGGATTCAAACCAAAAGCACAGGCTGGAGTGGGGAAGCATAAGTGGGAGAGGTTAGCGTTCAAGATTCGAGGAACAGGGTAAGAAAACACAAGATTTAGCTAAATTTGAAAGCAGAGGAGAGGAAGCTGAGAAAATTCATGTCTTCACAATTTTGTTTTCTGGAGGAAACAGAAGGTTGCTCTATTGCTGGCAATGTAAGTTGTTGGCAATGAAGGTGTCATGGTTAGGGTTGGGGACTTGAGAAGAGTATAAAGGATTGGAACAGATGCTACGGAGAATAGGAAAAATGGAAAAAAAAAAATTGCAGCATCAAAGGCCTGGTTGAGACTTGCTATCAAGAACTTGTAAAAAAAAAAAAAAAAAAGAACTTGTAACATGGTTCATTATCGAATAAATGACTTTTTTCCTCAGCAACTTCAACCAGTCTAAGAGTAGAAGCAAAGGAAACAGGCAAGCGCATTAATTCAGAGCTGGGGACTGGCAAGAGGCATATTTAGAGGACTGAAGATGTTGGTAAGTGTTGTTAGGGGTGCAAAGTAGACCAAGGATTGGGACTGTCAGTCTTCAAAGGCCAGGAGTAACACCGGACGGTCAAAAATAAAGCTATGAGATAGACTGGGATTTTAGAAAAATGATCTAGGTCTTAAGTTACAGAAATAGCAAGTTGACAGAGGGATGGAGAGTGACAATGAAGGAGGGAATAGCAGGATACTTTGTGCCTAGAGCTCAGGCAAGAGTTCAGGGAAGGTGAATTAGCAGAATCTAAGAAGTACTACCAAGTCAGAGTCTGGGCAATTTGGAAGACAATATTTTGAATCTGTGCTGATTGATGAACCTATGGCCCAAGAATAAAACCTTAGTTCTCTAATGATTCAGAAAATGAGAAGAAACGGCTCAGTTTTGGATTAGAGACAAAAAGTAAGCAAGCACTAGAAAACAGTGAGAATCACCCACAAGACCACAAGATTAGGCAATGGAAAGAACTGGCCTCTCTGGGAGTCAGTCAGAGGGGACCTGAAAAAGATAAAGTAATGTCACAGGAAAGACCACAGGAGTAAAGTCACTCAGTACTATGTGCCTATAATTTACCAGTTTGTACATTAATATCAGATTATAAATAGGCTACACAAAATGTTTTTTTTAATCAAATGTTGGAAATTGTACCCAAAATTAACATTCATTTACTAAATTAACCCTTAATAACCATGGAAGCTAGGTATTATATTTACCACACTTTATAGTTAGAACCATTATAGCTTAGAGAACTTAACTTGCCCATGATTAGTAAGTGTGACATCATAAGTATTCAAAGGGCATACCCTAAAAATCCTCTGCACTGAGGTAAAATTATTTGGAAAAGAAATGCTTCTTTATACCCTAGACCCACGCCTTAGACATTGATAACAAAAAGTAGCAAATGGCAATAAAGTCCAAATAAATAACCCCTCTCTTTGGAGCTTGTCTATATCACCATAGTGTACCTGGCATGCTTTTTATTCCCTTTCTAAAAACTCTAGAAACCAGTATTACTGTCACATAAGAGAAATATTCAGTCTTGAAACTTGTGTCATTCAGAATTGCTCATCTAAGCTCAATCGGATTTAGTATGTTTACTAAATTATTACTAAGCACTTCTGCTTCTAGAAAAAAATTGTACGTATGCCTACTCAAAAACACATTCACTTGCATCAGGTAATAAATCTTATCCTATGTGTTCTTACCCTTTCTGTTTTATCTGCACAGAAGAGTCGTGTGTGATGTCTTTTCTGCACCACAATATAGGTTATTCCTGGCCGGTAATCTTCTTCCAAGCTAATACATGCCTTTCGAATTGCTATTAGTTCTGGCCAAGCTACCTAGGAGTTAGAAATGGAATGATGTTTAATTGCGAACTTGCCTGTCTCTTAGGTATCTCTCAGATCTGATTTACCCAGAGTGGTAGATTGGAGGAAGTTCCATCAGACACTGAGAAGCCCCAGAGGGAATTTTCCTGGTGGCCCACTGGTTCAGACTCCATGCTTCTAATGCAGGGGGCATAGGTTTCATCCCTGGTCAGGGAACTAAGATCCCAGACGCCACATGGTGTGACCAAAAAAGAAAAAAAATGTAGATGCCCCAGAGGGAAGCTAGAGGATAAAGAGATTACCTGTTTCATCTGTCCCTCGGACACCCCTCCACGGTAATAGATGATCCGGGTAGGTTTGAAGCGTGTGGATTTGTAGAACTGGATCAGCAGCTCTCGAACCATGTTGGTAAGATCCTGGATTACCTCCTGACTATAGAGGAGCTCCTGGGAGATCTCCTGGCGAGAGGTCTGCACGCGAACCGTGGCACAGTACCGGCTGGGGTGGCCATCCATACTGCCAACCACAGCTGCGATGGATGGCTTCTTCCCATCGCCTGCTGGGGGGTGCGTGACATCTGCTCCCAGGAAGATGACAGGCTGCTGGAACACTGAGGGCCTGCTCAGATTTAAGGAGACGTTGCCACTCAGACATATGGATGAAAATGCTTTCATTTAGCAAGCTCACCAGATACAATCACAGACACAATCTTACGAGAGAGAATAAAGGTGTGCCCACTGGGAGAGACTTATAAGGCCCACCAAGTGCCTGCCACCCAGTATCATGAATCTGAATTGACTAAAGCAGCCAACATGGTTCTCCTGCAATAATAGCAGGAAGGAAAGAGTCAAGTGAAAGTGAAAGTTGCTCAGTCGTGTTCAACTCTTTGCAACCCCATGGATAGTCCATGGAATTCTCCAGGTCAGAATATTGGAGTGGGTAGCCATTCCCTTCTCCAGGGGATCTTCCCAACCCAGGGATAGAACCCAGGTCTCCTGCATTGCAGGTGGATTCTTTACCAGCTGAGCCACCAGGGAAGCCCAACATGGTTCTTCTGCAATAGCAGGAAGGAAAGAGTCAAGAAAAGAACCTAACCCAAATTTAACAAAATCTCTGTGTGTAAAAGGGAAACTTGGGCTTCCCTCATAGCTCAGCCAGTAAAGAATTTGCCTGCAATGCAGGACATCCAGGTTTGATTCCTGGTTGGGAAGATCCCCCGGAGAAGGAAATGGCAACCCACTCCAGCATTCTTGCCTGGAGAATCCCCTGGGCAGAGGAGCCTGGCAGGCTACAGTCCACGGGGTTGCAAGAGTCAGACACAACTTAGCGACTAAACCACCACCAAAGGAAGAACTTGCGCAGAACAGTCTCTCTTAGGATCCTGGGGTTTCTACAATGGAGACTGAATTGCAGAATGCACATGAAACGAGGACCAAAACCCCAAGATGTGAGACTTAAGGGAGAGAATAAAGCTCGTCTCCTTCCCTATTCTGTTTTTCTCCATAGTATTTATCACTTTGACCACGTAATTTACATTTATTTTACTTGTTGTGTATACATACACACACGTGGTGGGCCAGGCCCGCCAGGCTCCTGTGAGCCATCAATCAGGGAAGTCTAGCGGTACCTTCAGGGGTTATCTACTGAGAGGGGCCACAAGGAAGCCTGGTGAAGAGCCAGACATGTTCTATATTTAACCTGGATGAGGGTTACAGGAGTGCATATGTGTATCAGATCTGTTTTATTGTAAATTATGTAAGTTAGATTTTAAAAAACAAATGGAAAACACAGAGTTCAGGATCTTACCTTTGATGAGGTACAAGCACGTTGTTAATTCCTCCAAGCTTTGCGTTTATCTTCAGGCAAAGGTTGGAAAGGGTTTGAGGTGAGGTCTTCACTACATTTTTTACCTGGACACATTGTGTAGCCATTCCTAGAAGCGTATCTCCAACACGCTTCACCTCCGCTACAAAAATAAGTTTATTAATTCATTGTAAATGTTGATATATTCGCCAAAATACTAGAAGTAAAGGGGGAAAACTCCTACATGTTAACTTTCACAGAGTGCCTACCATATATTGTACATTGTGCTACCAGCTATTCATATGTGGTCCTTTTATCTGCTAAACCCTGAGGGCAATTTTTTTTTTTTTTTTTTGAAAGGTCCTCTCCCTTCCCTTCTCTCCTGCAGGCCTGGAAGCCAGCTCACTTCCTCTGTTCCACCATGCTGCCTGCCACCACTCACTCAAAAGTCTCGAGGTTCCTTTTCTCACAGGACTGGTCTGGGCAAAGAAATTAAGCTCCCCAGCTTCCCTTCCTTAGTACACACACCAGCCCTTTGAATTGTAAGGGATTCTTTTCCTTCCTCCAACTCCCTTCCTGCTCTAAACACGATAGAAAAAGAGAAACTAACAAAAGATACAAATATACAGAGAACTGAAGACATTTTATAAAGTTCAAATCGTTGGTCTATGTAGTCTCCAAAGCCTTTGCTTAGATGATAACCAAAAGAAATTTGTATCATTCCTCTTATAAGAGATACACACTAAGCAGTTCCTGTTCTGGAAGTGGTAGGCTCCCCCTTCCTGATACTCCTAAGTACTTCTCACCAGACATTCTAGTTCTCCCTACTTTGGGGGCTATGGTAGAATTGCACTGCCCTCATTTCCACTGCATCTCCTGCCCCCTATCCCAGGTTGGGTGGGCCATATAGTTGTCTGTGGCCAAGAAATTACAGAAGCTAAGAACCCTCCAGAGACTTCTCTGTTGGTTGAATGGTTGACTCCACCCTTCCAATGCAGGGAGCGTGGGTCTGAACCCTGGTCGAACACAGACCACAAATGCCTCGGGGTGTGGCCAAAACAACTCCCCCACAAAAAAACACAAAATAAATAAAAACCTCCCCAGGCTTTCTGTGTTAAAAAAAAAAAAAAAAGCAACTCTCCAGAGTTGTTTTCTCTCTGCCTTGGGGCCAGCAACGTTCCAAACAGTGACTGGGTTCCGGAGTGAAAATGATATGATGACATGGCACAGAGGCTGCAATTTACCTTCAATGGGCACATAGCAAGAGCAAAAAAAACACCTTTGTTGTTTTGAGCCACTGAGAGTTCTGGGTTGGTTTTGACTGCAGCATAAGCTAGTTTATCCTGAATGCTACACCAATTACTTGAAATCATCCCTCATTCAACATGAAAGGGGTCCATACCATATACTGGCGTCTTCCCAGGCAAGATAACCACTATAAGCTGCAGGCCCACGTATGTCATTTTCAGGTGTTTAAACATGGGCTCCACGCTGTCAGCACCTTGTGCGTATTTGCAGAAACATGGCTGACCCTGGATGGGCATTCCTGCATCCTTAGAGATTTTACGGAGCTGGTCCGTGAAACTCCTGTTAAAATAGAATCGGTGGCACAGTGCTCTCATTTCAGGGCACATTCTTGGCATTTAGCTCCCTCTAAGATATTTCTTTCAGTTTTGTACATTTTTAGCCAAAATTATTAACAAACAAACAAAAAAAGCCCATCTTTAACTGGTTGCCAAAAACAGCCTAGAAGTTCTATCACTGCAATTATAATGCAGAAGATTCTGTATTACTAAACTATCAGATTATAATTTGGAATTAAAAAAAAAAAGTTATGCCTCAGCTGGGCCTCAGGGCCTAGAATAGCATTCCTGTTCAAAGAATTTCTTTAAACATTCAAGTCAGTGATTCAGGACTGAAGATAAAAGCAAGGTCAAAATTTCAGGTAACGTGTATTTTGGCAAGCCAGGTACAAGAATAGGTGGGTAACACTCTGTCACAAAATCACCATATTTGGGATTATATTCAAACTCGTAACAGATTTGATTCCATAACAATGCCAAAGAAACCATCATTTTAAGAAAAAGCAAAATTCACAGTCAAGGTTTAAATTTTGGATTTGAGAAGTTACTCCAGTCTATGTATAAAGTTTTCAGGATAACTTCTTTGGTGCATTTGCCAATATTTTGTAGGATTCCTTTCTTTCACCCTAGTTCCCTTTTCCTGTGTTAATTTTTCCACCCTGCTCACTAACCTCATTTATATAGATAACCGCATCTGTAAGATGTGAACCGAAGATCTGAATCAGTGACCTTGCAGTCAGACAAGCTCCCTAGTTAATTACAATAATTAAAAATGAACTAGTTTTTATCTTATCTGGAAAGGTACAATTAACCCCAAAGGAAGCATCTCTAAGAACTCAAGAAATTGCCAATCAGCACCACTTCAACCTTGTTAGTCACAGATTTCTGCTCTAAAATGTCGGCATCTGAGTCAGATTCTTAAGCTAATTCCCAGGTTTGCAATTCATTATAAGAACAGGGTCTTTTTCCTATAGCCAGATGGTGTCACTATAGGAGTCAGGGATTCAGTGCCAGTGTACACAGCACATTCACATAAAGATGGTATTTTCATATCTGCAAGGGATATTACTAAGTCGAAAATATGAAGATACTCACTTTAGTAAATCTTCCCTACATTGTTTCTGAGGCGCAAAACAAGCAACTGCCCAAACTTTAATTTCAATGCCAGCATAAAACTGCTTTCCTCGCATGTCCCAGACACCCTGGTTGGGTGTGGCTACCGTTTTATTCTTTAAAACAAACAAACAAAAGAAACAGAGAAAAGACATTACAATCTAAGTCCATTTTAAAGTTGATGAGAGGATACATAAAACTCTATTTGATATTAGTCAAAAGACAAAAAGCAACAATGAGCAAAGCAATGGGTAAATTTAGTGTGGTATTGTTGGAAGAAACTTGTTGAATAAAATAAAAGGCTTACCCGGCCCCCGTACTGCAGCATTGGTGCTGGAAGAACCCTGCCTGTGAGCTCTGTCATTTCATTGTGGACAACAATACCAAATTCTTTAAGGTATGGGTCAGGTCCACCCACCATGCTGTTACTCTTCACCTAAAGAACAGGAAAGCCTGCATATATAAAAACCAAAGAGTAACTGTGTCCCATCCGGCATTTTCTATTGTCTCTTTTTTTAATCTGAAAGCTAGCTTATCTTAAAGACCATGCCTTACTGACCAGTCTACTGATTTCTTCTTGTCGGTCAGGAGCAGATCTTGCTGTGGCCTTGATCATCGTGGAAGTCTGATTGTCTGTGAGCTTCTTTATACATCGCTGTCCTGCCACTATATTACAAACCTATCAAGAGGCAAAGAGGAATTAGTTTGTGTCTTGGGCTTCTGTATCTTAAGATTTGCTGAAGTGCAGCTTACATCTTCCATTTCCAAACAAATGAAAATTCTGCTATAAGGTGAAGTTACCCATCCAAAATATTTCAGAGATTAATATTAAATTCTATCACTAGTTTAGAACATGAATTTAAAACACACAAACACACATTCAAGAGACTGGCAGACTGGAAAAGAAAATTTAGTTTAGCTTACCTCAAGTGGCAAGTATGTATGCTTTTGTTCTTGTCCCACTTGGAGACAGGGAAGATGGGGGTATTTCAGCTGCAGATTGTACTTTTGCTTAAAATATTGAGCTACTGTACATTCCATAGCTTGACCATTTTCTAACTGTAAGGGAAACCTATAAGAGAGAATATCTTTTTAGAAATTTCTTCAAGCTCTTTTTTTTTTTAAGCAAGCAAACAAAAGCCTACTAACATTGTCTACTTTGACCAATCACTTAAAAAACAAAGGTCAATCTTTATTTAGCCATTTTCGCTTAAGCCATCTTAGTCTTTAATCAAGACAGCGACTGTCTTGGAATTTTCCATGTTTGTTTGTTGAAGCTAGGATGAGAAAAAAATTTAATTAAAAGGGAAAAAGAACTTAAATTGAGAAGCTGCAGAACCAGAAAATACACAGATTCACTAAAGATCAGTTAACATTTATCAATATAAACACAATCTCTTGCTGGCTTTTTTTTTTTTTTTTTTTGCTGCACGGGTCTTAGTTGCAGCATGCAGTTCCCTGACCAGGCATCAAACCTGGGCCCCCTGTATTGGGAGCATGGAGTCTTAACCACTGGACCACCAGCAAGTCCCTCTTGCTGACTTCTTAGAGATGAGTTAATGCAAATACAGTCCTGGACCATCCACTTATGAGTTTTAATTGCTTAAGAGAACTGGTAAAATGAGTGCAGCATAGTTACTGGGGCCACATTTTCAGATCCCCAAACCAGGACAAATATATGTCGATTCGGAGTCCACAAAACCAAATACATGAACTTGAGACCATGTCAAGATACTTGATACAAACTGGAGAATGTGATTTAAAAGACTTTTTATTTGGCTCTTCCACGAGACAAATTATCTCAAACAACTTGGCACAGTTATAACTTAAATCTTGTTTTTTAACTGTTAATGCCCCACAAAGTAATAATGCAGTGAGGATCATCTATGTGATATTTAAATCTATGTGCTTTCAGTTTTTAAGCAAACATTATATAGTTCTATAAGTTTAATTATTCTTAGAGGGTGTGCTGTGCTGTGCTTAGTCACTCAGTTGTGTCTGACTCTTTGCGATCACATGGACTGCAGCCCAGCAGGCTGCTCTGTCCATGAAATTCTCCAGGCAAGAATACTGGAGTGGGTGGAAAACCCTCCTCCAGGGGATCTTCCCAACCCAGGGATCAAACCCAGGTCTCCTGTATTGCAACCAGATTCTTTACCGCTGAGCCACCAGGGAAGCCCATCCTTATAGGGTAACATGCAGTAAATAAATAATGAAAAAAGACAGGATTTTTTAAAAAATGCTATAAATCTTTCACTATAACAAATGCTATAGTGACTTTTATTTTCCCTAGAGAATGCATTCAATGGTATAACACAAAGAATAAATAGAATATCACTTTATAACAAGAAATTCATGTGACATGTACATGAGTTCATACTGAAGAACATGTTCAAATCAGACTGAATTGATATACTACATTTATCCAGAGGCCACTCTAAAATTTCAGTTATCTAGAGCAAAGTCATGTAGGTGATTTTGATTACACTTGTTTGAAAAAGTCTTCTTAGTAAGTATGTAAAATAATGTAAAGTTAACATAGTTAAGTTCATGCTCTTAGAAAAGCCAACATTTATATTTATGCCAGACATGAGTTTAATGATCTTGATTACAAGAATAAAACTTACATATATGGTAATTTAAAAAGCACTTTCATATATATTTTCTCGTTAGGCACAGTTCACAGTGGATTAGAAGTTAGGTGATTAGAAAAATGAAATTGAGGAAGTATAAATGAATCTGCTGCTGGAGGCATGCCATACACACTGACAGCCAGAAGAAATGACAGTTAGCTACAAAAGAGGGGAGAAAAATCCACATAAAACTCAAAGCAATATATATCTTCCCATGACAGCTTTTATGACATATAGCTCTTTAGATCCTTTTGGGCCATGCACTGAGAATTACAACCCTAGAATAAATGATGTTTATAACGATGACCCTGCACCATTATATGAAAGTTGATCTATGTTCAGCATATTTTAAAGGCAAGAAATACATTTTATTAGTATTTCTATCAAAAACATTTAAAAGCTTTTTAAAAGCTTTGGTGTTTAAAATGAAGATCTGGGTGAGTTTTTTTAATTATAATGTGTGCGTGCCTGCTAAGTCACTTCAGCTGTGTCCGACTCTTTGTGACACTTTGGATTGTAGCCCTCCAGGCTCCTCTGTCCATGGAATTCTTCTGGAGTGGGCTGCCACGCCCTCCTTCAAGGGATCTTCCTGGCCCAGGGATTGAACCCATGTCTCTTGTGTCTCCTGCATTGGCAGGTGGGTTCTTTACCACTAGTGCTAAAATGGGACACCAATTTCTCAAATTATTATAGTAGCTTCCTTCGATACAAAAAATGTAATGGTACAATTTTAGATGTGGTTAACATACGTTTGATGACTGGCTGGCCGTCTGGTCACATTACACACTCGATATTTTCGTTTCATCTGTCCACAATGGGTCACCTCAACTTTCAGACCTGAAGTTAAAAAAAAAAAATCAAAACATCAGTATTAATTAAAATCATAGTGACCACACACAAAAAAAGATTTGAAGGTTTTCTTTAGAAAGGCATGACATTGTACAAGACAAAGTTTGCAAACATGGGAACAATTTCATCATGCATGTGCAAAAAAGCCTCAGCCAAGCAGAAAAAATTAGAACCCAGATGAGTGAAGACTAGCAACCTACTTTAGTGTATTACTTCATTCAATAAATATATATCATGCATCAATCATGGTTTAGTGCTGACTTAAGTCTTAGACCTAGAGGTAGCCCTAATGAAGCTTATGGCATAATGAGAAGAGATAGCTAACAAGTAAAGCTAAGAAATTCTGAGAATAAACAAACTTGTATTATTGTATTAATCTGAGAAATCTTAGAAATCTGAGACTCTCTCATCCTGATCCTTCTCTCGGCTTCTCCAGGAAGCCAGGAGGAGGGCCACCCTGAACCCCAGAGGGCAGAGGAAGACACAGGGGAATGCAAGGAGATGAGGGATGGGGGAAGGGGAGCAAGAACAGCATGTGAAGTTAGACACCTAGGGAAACACACACACTCCCACACACACACATACAGGCGAACACCAGGGGTATCCATCTCTGCCCCAGTCAGAGAACACTGGGGGAACATCACAGAAGGAGTGGGCACCCATGAGACATTTCAGTCCTTCCATTTTATTAAAATGGAGATTTTCAAGTGAATAAAAGTAACAGTTACTAAGTGCCTGATGGGTGCTAGAAGTTTATACACCCAGTTGCATTTAATTCTCACAGCAACCTTACAAGATTCATATCATTATTTTTACCTTAGACATGAATACACTAAGGCTTACAGTGGTTAAGTAACTTGCCCAAAGCCCCAGTGATAGAACTGGAAGGAATGGGATGGAAGCCCTAGGGTGTCTGACTATGAGACAATGCTCCTTGGACCACACTGAGCTGCCTAACCAAGATCACAATGATGCAAATACCTACCTCTGATTTCTTTGGTAAACTTGACACGCTGGGAGTCTGTTAGAGGTTTGGTTTGTTCATTGATGTTCTGAATGTCTAAAACTTCACACATGAACTCAATGATAGGCTGAGCCCGGTAGAAAGCAGTTGCAGATACTAAAACAGAGAAGGATACTTAGCTTCAGGGAAAGGGAAAAGACCAAAAACCAGCCCAAAGAGTAAACGGTAACGGAGTTCCATCCTACCATCAATATTGAGCATCATATTCCACATGGCAGGTCTCACAGACTGATGAAAGCCAAACCAAACCTCCCTGCCCCCTCCCAGAGGGTGGTAGTAACCTTCAGGAGGTGAGAAAAAGGAGCGACCCACCGGAGTGTACCTGAAGAAACAAGAATTTGCATGTTTCACAATAAAAACTTGAAAGGATCTTTCATTTCACTCTTAACTTTGCAAACTAGGTTCAAGTTTGAGCTGTGATTTATGCATGGGCATAAAGTCATGGGCACCGATGCAACCTACCAACAAAAGTCTGACATTTGTGGCAGAGAATTCAGACTGACCTCATGGAGGGAAGGTGTCTTGTGATAACATCAAGTGCTTGAACTGAGTCATCTGGGACTTCATTCAAGTGTCCGGCCAAAGCTTCTAAAAGTAACTGAAGGCTCACAACTGACACCCACTGAACAGACACTTTAAAGGTTTGGTCTTTACCCTCACCTGGAAGGGTCACTTCCATATCAACCTAAGGAAAAATACATACACAGACACATTTACAAAGGCTGAGAGACTCCAGGAATAGTCAATATAGTATACCTATAAGCAGATCTAACACTTCCTGTAATTGCTAAACATTGGAAACAACCTATGCTCCATCAGTAGGGGGATAATTTAATATTGAATATTATGTAATAGTTAAAAATAAAGTAGATGCTATAACATAGATGAACCTTAAAAACATTATGCTATGTGAAATAGCCAGACGTAAAATGACAAACATTGTATGATTCCTCTTACATGAGGTACCTAGAAAAAATTCATAAAGACTGGAAGTAGAAGAGTGGTTACCAGAGTGGATAGTGGTCATGGTTGCATAACAATATGAATATATTTAATGCCACTGAATTGTACACTTAAAATAGTAAATTTTATGTTCTATATTATTTAACCACAATAAAAAAATTTTTTTAAGTATGATAGATAGGTGTAAATGTACAGAGATGGAAAGATCGCCCAGATATATTGTTAAGTGAAAAATGAAAAAATAAATCACAGAACAATACGCAAACAAATAATAATATATATAAACATGCAGAAATGGGCTTCCCTGGTGGCTCGGTGGTAAAGAATCCACCTGCAATGCAGGAAACACAGGTCTGATCCCTGGCCGGGACTATCCCCTGGAGAAGGAAATGGCAACCTACTCCAGTATTCTTGCCTGGGAAATCCCACGGACAGAGGAGCCTGGCGGGCTACAGCCCTTGCGGTAGCAAAAGAGTGAGACACCTCTTAGCGACTAAACAACAACAACAAACATGTATAAATAGCTAACGCACATAAAAATACCCGAAAGGACACATACTGGACTATGACAGTAGTTTCCTTTGAAAATGAAAATGGGATTGAGGATGCGAGCAGGTGGGGAAGCAGGAAACCATAACATTTCCAGATTGTCTGAATAAGTTTATAACGAGTATATAATTATGTATTGCTTTTAAATTTTAAGAGCAAATGTCTTAAAAGTTTATGTGGTATTATAAATATTTTCATAAGTGAGTGTTACACAATATTTTACAAGTAATAAAAATTCTACTGTTCAGATTCAGGTGGCACTTTCACACTGTGAGAAAGTTGGAACATGTGTAAAGATGAAATTAGTTCAGTTCAGTCACTCAGTCGTGTCTGACTCTTTGCGACCCCACGGACTGCAGCACGCCAGGCTTTCCTGTCCATTAGCAGTTCCAGGAGCTTATTCAAACTCATGTCCATCAAGTCGGTGATGCCATCCAACCATCTCCTTCTGTCGTCCCCTTCTCCTCCCACCTTCAATCTTTCCCAGCATCAGGGTCTTTTCAAATGAGTCGGTTCTTCGCATCAGGTGGCCAAAGTATTGGAGTTTCACCTTCAACATCAGTCTTTCCAATGAATACCCAGGACTGATTTCCTTTAGGATGGACTGGTTGGATCTCCTTGCAGTCCAAGGGACTCTCAAGAGTCTTCTCCAAGACCACAGTTCAAAACCATCAATTCTTCGGCACTCAGATTTCTTTATAGTCCAACTCTCACATCCATACATGACTACTGGAAAATCCATAGCTTTGACTAGATGGACCTTTGTCGGCAAAGTTATGTCTCTGCTTTTTAATACGCTGTCTAGGTTGGTCATAATGTTTCTTCCAAGGAGTAAGCATCTTTTAATTTCATGGCTGCAGTCACCATCTGCAGTGATTTTGGAGCCCCCCCTACCCGCCCCACCTCAACGCCGCCCAAAAAAACACAAAGTCTGTCATTGTTTCCATTGTTTCCCCATCTATTTGCCATAGAGTGATGGGACCGGATGCCATGATCTTCGTTTTCTGAATGTTGAACTTTAAGCCAACTTTTTCACTCTCCTCTTTCACTTTCATCAAGAGGCTCTTTAGTTCTTCTTCGCTTTCTGCCATAAGGGTGGTGTCATCTGCAAATCTGAGGTTATTGATATTTCTCCCAGCAATCTTGATTCCAGCTTGTGCTTCTTCCAGCCCAGCGTTTCTCATGATGTACTCTGCATATAAGTTAAATAAGTAGGGTGACAATATACAGCCTTGACATACTCCTTTCCCGATTTGGAACCAGTCTGTTATTCTATGTCTAGGTTCTAACTGTTGCTTCTTGACCTGTATACAGATTTTTCAGGAGGCAGGTCAGGTGGTCTGGTATTCCCATCTCTTGAAGAATTTTCCACAGTTTATGGAAATAATCAACCTAAATTCTAACAGTCAATTATTGATTAATTTAAAAACAAGAGAATATGTACAGAATAACAAATCTATCATCACCATGAGAAATAGCTTTAAGAATTGAATTATCATTAGAAAGGGAAACATCTTTGCCCTATGTAATTACTACTAAATGACCTAAGTTTAATAAATGTTTCTTGCTGTTAACACTTACCCTATCCCGTCCAATTGGCAGTGGATGTGCTGTGTACATGTTTCTTTTGCCATCATAGCCAGGCTGCCGATCACCAAATATTTGCATCTTGAAGTGCCGCACCATTGTATCTACTACCTCCCTTAACAGTAATGGAGACAGTGGAGGTTAGCTCTGAGAAATGGTGGTGAACAGGAAACTGTCACTATAACTTAATTATCTAAATTCAGGTCAAAACTTCTTGGAGGACCTCCCTGGTAGTCCAGCAGTTAAGACTTCCTGGAGAAGTCTTGAGACTTGGGTTCCTGGAGAACCCAACCCAGAGGGTATGGGTTCGATTCCTAGTTGGGGAGCTAAGATGCCAGCAATACTGTAACAAAGTCAATAAAGAGTTTAAAAATGGCTCAGAGCAAAAAAAGAAAAAGATGACCCAGGCCAGTTCTGCCTGGAATATGAGGATCAAAATTCTTTGGAAAAAGCAAGAGTTAAAGTTACAGATTCAAGTAATTCAAAGAAAACAAAACAAAACAGCAAGTGAACAAAAGCAATCACAGGATGACAACAAAAAAGGAGGGAATAAAAGGAAAGAGAAGAAAATTTGCAGCACCTTCTCAAATTCTTGCTTTCGAAAATCCTCTCTTATGATAAGTAGAACTTTATAAGAGTAGCCTATCTTAGGTATCTAAATTTGGCATGTTCATAACTGAACGATTATAAGTTTGTTATCAAATATGCATCCTTATGCAAGTACACTGGTTTTGGAAAAGAGAGTGGGCAGACATCTGAGGATCAATAAATCTAAGATGCATCATAGTCAACAGACTAAGGCAACTCCTTTGACTAATGCTAGTAATTTATTATTCTGCCCCGTTGTTGTTCAGTCACTCAGTCATGTCCGACTCTTTGCGACCCCATGACTGCAGCACACTAGGCTTCCCTGTCCTTTTCTATCTCCTGCAGCTTGCTCAAACTCATGTCCATTGAGTCGGTGATGCCATCCAACCATCTCATCCTCTGTCGTCCCCTTCTCCTCCTGCCCTCAATCATTCCCAGCATCAGGGTCTTTTCCAATGAGCTGGCTCTTTGCATCAGGTGGCCAAAGTAGTGGAGCTTCAGCTTGAGTCCTTCTAATGTCGTATTATATGCCAAACTGCTTCCAAGTAGTATAAAGAAGGGAGCATCATAAAATCTCCTCCTCGCATAAAATATCCCCATTCCATTACTAGTGTAGTTCCTTTCTTTTTAGAATGAAAGCCTTTCTCTCAACCAAACATGAACAGTGTTTTGTCATATACACCAGATCACACTGTCTGCAGGATCTAAGATGAATGCAAATGTGGGGAAACTAGAATCTACTGTTTAAGATGGATAGAATTGAATCTGTGAGACTCTGGAATGCTAAAGTCAATGAAAAATCAGGTGCTATGTCTCACCAACATTGGTGAGCCCATGTGTGTGAACTGTATCTTAAAAGTCAAAATAAATCACAATAGCTAAGGCACTGGGGCTTCCCTAGTGGCTTAGCAGTAAAGAACCCACCTGCCAATGCAAGAGACACAGGTTAGATCACTGGGATGGAGAAGATGCCCTGCAGAAGGAAATGGCAACCCTCTCCAGTATTCTCGCCTGGGACATCCCACGGACAGAGGAGCCTGGTAGGCTACAGTCTGTGTGGTCACTAAGAATCTGACACAACTTAGCAACTAAACAACAACACACAAAAAGCTAAGGCATTAACACTATCACAAATGAAATCCGTGGGAAAGTCACATGTTTTCAAACTAAGTCATGCAATTGCAAAAAACTGATGGAGAAATAGAGTTTCATACATTCCCAGTTATAAAAAGTTGACTTAAGAATAGTATATTTTCAGACTAAGAAGGCAATTTCTTATCTTACATTCTTAAAATATAACCATAAAATTTTACAGTAAGAAAACATACTTTCACCTCTATTCTCACTTAATCTTCACAACAACCTGTGAGACAAGCAGCGCAATAATTTTTCTCAAAGAGAAAAAAATAAAAATTCAGAATGGCAAGTAAGTTGCCCCTGGTCACACAAGAATTAAATGGCAGAGTTGTGCGACCTTAGACAAGTTACTTACTCTCTCACATCTATTTCTTCATTTGTAGGGTTTTACAATCATAAAACCCACCACAAAAACCATCATATTAAGTGAATAAGTACACACAGACTATTTAGAACAGTGCTTGTCATGCAATAAGCCTACTCCTTGCAGGACATTTGGTCCTGTCCAAAACATCCATGAAACATTTGGTCCACACCAAGAGGGCCTTGATATTTAGCTCTGTCTGAAACAAAAATCTGGCATGGGCTGAATATGTTCACAGACGTTTTGAACAGGACCAAATTTCAGGGACCTTTTGACATGGACCAAATATGTGATGGATGTTTTGGACGAGACTATATGGCTGCGGGACTTCCCTGGTGGTCCAGTGGCTAAGACTTAGCGTTCCCAAAGCAGGGGGCCTGGGTTCAATCCGTGATCAGGGAACTAGATTCCACGTTCACAACTAAGAGTTTGCACAACTAAGAGTGAGCCTGCTGCAATGAAGATCTCACATGCCACAATTACGACCCGGTGCAGCCAAATAAATAAATAAAAATAAGTGTTTTTTTAAAGGGGGGCTTCCCTGGTGGCTCAGTTGGTAAAGAATCTGCCTGCAATGTGGGAGACCTGGGTTCGATCCCTGGGCCAGGGAAGATCCCCTGGAGAAGGAAATGGCAACCCTCTCCAGTACCCTTGCCTGGAGAATTCCATGGACAGAGGAGCCTGACAGGCTACAGTCCATGGGGTCACAAAAGAGTTGGACACAACAAGTTGGTGATGGACAGGCGTGCTGCAATTCATGGGGTCGCAAAGAGTCGGACACGACTGAGCGCCTGAACTGAGCAACTAACACAAACATTTTTTTTTTTAAAGGATTTTCTTTAAAAAAAAAAAAAAGACTAAATGGCTGCTAACCAGCCTATTTACTCTGGTATGCTCAAGGATATAACTCCAGGAATCTTCATTTCTCTTGAATCATCAAAATTTTCCACTCTACTGAATTATTCTCTTAAGCATAAAAATACCTATAATTTCTCTCATCTTAAAAACACTGAAATTTGACCCTTCCTCCTCATCTGAGCAGTCCATTTCTCTGCTTACCACTGCATCAATCTCTTAACAAAGTTGTCTCTAACTGCTCCTCTCCATTCTCTCTTCAATCTTCTCTCATGAGGCTTTTTCTCCTTCAAAAGTACTCTTATCAAGGTCCCCAGTGAGCCCCACATTGCAAAATTCAATGCTCCTTGAACATTAGATGATCAATTCTTTCAGCTTAAAATAGGTTCTTCCCTTGCCTCCTCACTCTGCCCTGGTTTTCTTTCATCCCAGTGGCCTCTCTCCATGCCACCAGTCTCCTTGCTGATTCTTCCTCATCTCCCCAGTTTGCAGGCACTGTTACCTCAAGACTCAATCTGGGAGTCTCACTTTCTTTAACCACACTCACTTCCTACATGATCTCACCCAGTCTCATGGTTTTACAATCAATATACTGATGACTCTCAAATGTCTGTCTCCAGCCTATAACCTGGCCCCTGAGCCCAACCTCATGTATTCAACTTCCTGCCTGAGGTCTCCACTGGGATGTCTAGCAGACATCTCAATCATAGCATTTCAAAAACTACAGCTCTCCTGACCTGCCACCCCTGTTGCCTCTCCCACAGTTTTCTCCATTTCGATACATGGTAACTCCATCTTTCCCTCTGCTCAGGACAAAAACCCTGGAATCAGCCATGATTCATTTCTTTCATACCTCACCTTTAATCCATCAACAGATCTTGCTGACACCACCTTTAAAATATTTGTAGACTCTGACCGCTTCTTATCACTAGCTCTTTTACAACCCAGGTTCAAGTCACCATCCCTTTTCACTTGAATCATTACAAGAGCTTCCTAATTGATTTCTCGGCTTTTCAGCCTTAACTGCCAGGCTTCATCTTCAACACAGCAGCCAGAACGATCCATTCAAAATCTAAGTTAGTCATATCAAATGTCTACTCAAAACCCATCTAATCAGAGTAAGCACTAAAGTCCTAGGACGACCTACAAGACTGCTTGATAAGGCCCTTAGGAGTTTCTCCATCACTCTCCCCCTCACTTACTCCAACAATACAGGCTTTATCTGCTATTCCTTGAATACACCATGCAAGCTGCTACCTCTGCCTGGGGTTCTCTTCAAGGAGCTTTCCTTCACCTCTTCCAGGTTTCTCCTCAAATGTCACTTTCCAGTGAGACTTTCCTTAACTACACTATTATAGCACACACACACACATACACGTATTATGTGTATATTACATGTATATATAATATGCACACACATGCACGCATGCACACATCTTACATAATATATGTGCAACACATATACACGCTTACTCACTCAGTCATGTCCAACTCTTTGAGACCCCATGGACTGTACCCTGCCAGGCTACTCTGTCCATGGGGATTCTCCAGGCAAGAATACTGGAGTAGGTTGCCATGCCTGCCTCCAGGGGATCTTCCTGACCCAGGTATTGAACCCAGGTCTCCCGCATTGCAGGTAGATTCTTTACCGTCTTAAGAGATACATATTTACAATATACATATATACCATATGCATGTATCTATACATACACACACACACATAAAATCAATGGCCCATCCTCAATCTGTATCTTCCATCCTTGTTTTATTTTTCTTCATAGAAGTTATCATCAACTAGCAAATAATATGTTTTGTTCATTCATTTATTTTTGGACTCTTCCCCCGTTATAGCATAAGTTCCTCAAGGGTAGGAACTTTTGCCTGTTTTTTCATGTTATATTCCCAGAACACAGAACAATGCCTGACACACAATGAGCACTATATGTTGAATGCATCAATATTAGCCATTACCATCACTTCTATTACATTTGGTTTCATTATACAACAGTCAAACAGTTAAAGGCTTACATGAGACTGAACTATACCAGAAAGCCAAAAAAATTGATCTACAATGAGAAAAAAATTGAGCCACAAAAAAAATTTCACTTGACAGTAAAAGTATTCTTGAAAAGGCAAGAACTATAATATTAATGACTGAATATCAGTGAAGAAACAGAGACAAGGAAAGTGAGTGATCTCAGCACACTAGAAGAAGATCTGTTATAGGGCTATATCTTCACCCTTGGTAAATTCCAGTCGTGCTCAACTCTTAACGACCCCATGGACTGCAGCCTACCAGGCTCCTCCATCCATGGGATTTTCCAGGCAAGAATACTGGAGTGGGGTGCCATTGCCTTCTCCGTTATACAGACCACAATACTTAAATCATCCTATCTAGACCCCTCTTGGATAATGCTAGAATTAAACAGAGCTTCTCTCTGAGTTTAATTTCTTCAATACCCCAAGATGATTCTTCTGTCTTTACACTGACATTTTTCTCATGTCCGATACCAACAATTAATAATAAAATTTGAATTTCCAGATAGTTCTATTTTCCATAGATTTCAAGGGTTTCATCTATTTCTTTTAAATTTCTGCTACCTTTGGACAGTGAAAGAGGGACCATTCTTCATTCATTATTTACTGACTGAAGGATGATGTAGCCAGTACTCTGCTAGCATCTCTGAAGGAGAACCAAGTATGAGATAGCATATCTGCTATCAAGAAACTCACCATCTTAGAGAAAAACAAAGCCTACAATGTTAAAAGAGTTTAGAGAACAAGATGATTCATAATAAATAAACCATGTGTATTTAAATACATATAGAAGTCTATTCCTTTCCTTACCTGTTGACTCTACGAGGCCGTTTTTCTGGTTTAATATCCACATCATAGTGATATACATCTATTTTGGGAATCTGAACCTGAAAATGGTTGGCTAACAGTCGAATTGGTTTTCCGACAGTTCCAAGGCCAGGACGACGAGGGGGCTGAAACAGGCTGGCTGGAGGTCCTGGAGAGATTGAAAGATTATTTGATGTGCTATTGTTTGTGAAGGATAATATTCCCTTCATGATGATAATGATGATAGCTACAGTTGGGAATTCCCTGGCAGTCCAGTGGTTAGGACTCTGCACTGTCAATGCCAAAGGACCCAGGTTCAGTCCCTGGTCAGGGAACTAAATTCCCACAAGCTGTGCAGCCTAGCCAAAACAAAACAAATACAGCTACAGTTATTGCGATCTTATCATTCGCTGAACATACTCCGATATAAAAAGTTATGTCAAAAGCTTTTTGGCCTAAGATTCTCTAGATTTCTAAATATTTTTTCCATGCTGCTGTTATTTTGAATATGGGGAATGTTAACAGCAGATACAATATCATGAACTCTCAGATGCACTCTACTGTCTAAAACCTTTTATCAGTATCCGTAGATCTACAGCCAGGCTTACAAAATTGTATGCATTTTAAAATAAAATCATCTCTAAACTCTGGAGGCCATCATCAGTTCAGGCTGGAGATGATCCATTAATCCTCCACAAATTAGCTTGATTATTACAGTTTTGTACAGCTGTCAAAGATTAAATAGCAGCTATCTTTATCAATTTAATTGCTAATTTAGAAAGTGAAACAATACCAATGAGGCTAGACTTTCTTCCTTAGAACCTGATATTTTAAAAATCTGGACAATCTGATATTTCCTGACCATAAGATTTAGTTTATTTCTTCAATAAACATTTATTCACTTATCCCATGTCTAAGCTGTACTTTAGATTCAAGAAAAAGATAGAACCCCTGCCTTCAAGGAACTGACAGTCTAGACCAGCAGTTCTCAACCTGGGGGAGCTTTTGTCCCCCAGTAAACATTTGCCAAATTATATGGAGACCTTCTTGGTTGTCACAAATTGGGGGGTGATATTGACAGTGCACACAACAGCCCCCCACAATATATAAGTATTCAGTCCAAAGTATCGAATAGTACTGAGGCTGAGAAACCCTGGTCTAGATAGAGCAGTGATTCCAAATTATCCTATTGATGGTTTACAAGATATTCTATAAAACAGAAAGGTTTCCATAAGCTAAAAAAAACCCCTGCATATTCTCTTCCCTTCTTAAAACTCCAATATATATTATCACATTAAATTTTCTAACAAGTCATGTAATAAATAAGCTTGTTTAACTCATTTACCTGACTTATTTTTCCTCAGAACACACACACATGCACACACACACTAACTTTTTCTCTGTTTTTGAAATCAAACATCTATCAATAGTGAGTAAATTAGGGTTTAAGGAAACAGTCTGGGAAATATCTGTCTACAGAAAACCACCTTATTCCTTTCTGATGATATTGTCAAATAGACACTGGTCCAAAAAATAAACATTTTTTCTGCTATGAATAGGTGTTGAGTAAAGTGAGCTGTATTTACAAAGGAAAGTCACAACAGGTTCTCTTGTTGCAATGGTATTTCACCAAGAACAAAGACGATTCACCAAGGAGAGAACACTTTGAAGTAAGAAGCTGTTCTGGTCCAATATCACTTAGGAAAATCAGAGCAAACACTTCAATGAAATTTGTGTTGACAGATCACCACACACTAATTCCTAAAATATTGAAAATCTTTTCGTGTATTAAATTCACTGTTCATTCTTCCCCTGAATTACACTTGTCCTTCAAAACTCTGGTCAAGTGCAACCTCCTTGAAAAGCTTTTCCAGACTCTCCTAGGCTAGAGTATGCATCTTCTGTGTCCCCAAGATCTTTTGCATAGGGAACACGTAGGACAAGTATCTAGAAACAACTTGTTAAATTACTGTTTCCTTCACTAGACTGTAAACTCTTAGAAGAAATAGACTTCCAGTTCAAAGTTATCTTAAAACCTAATTCAATGATGAGCACATTGTAGGAATTCAATAAATGCTGAACTGAACAGTACTAATAATCTCTGTAGCAGTTTCAGATAGAAACTAAACAGAAATCTAGTCATTTCTAAAATTAAAGAATTGATCATTTTTCATTAAAACAAAAGCACATAATTTATACTAAAAAATATTTCTTGGAGTTGAGTTCCATTTCTGGTGAACAAGGGGATCTACTCTAGGTGTGATAAGGCATTTATAAACAATGTAAAAAGTAGATAATAAATAACATCACAGGTGACAGGTATACTGAATTCACCCAACTAAATCATACAGATAAGTCAGCCTTGCATATTCCAAGATACACTTGAGCAATCACTGTATCACAAATCCAGCTTTATGATAGACATTTGCAAACAAAAATCTGGATCAAATGAGTTGCCCAAGGACATACGACTTCGATTTTAAATCACGACTAGAATCTAGGTCTCCTAACTCTCAGTTCAGGGCTTTTTCTGCTTCAGTATATTTCACAATCCCATGGCATCTATACCTATCAGAAGTACTTGATGCTCTTTAAAGAGACAAAGGCAGAGTAAATGAAGGAAAGGAATTAAGAAGCTGAGAAAAGCAAATAGTGGGTTTCTTTTCCATGGCAAGAGAGAAAAGTTAGAAAGTGAGTATCATTCCTTTCAATAAGTTTAGAAGATTTATTTAGAAAAATATATTCTAAACTTTTCCATCCCCAAAGCTGGTTTCTTTGAATTTATCAAGCAACTTCAGAAGAAATAAAAGTCTGGAACTAAACTGCCTGGGTTTCAACCCTGGTTTTACCACTCCCTAACTGCATGACCCAGGGCCAGTTTCTTAGCCAATTAGTTTCCTTATCTATAAAATGGAAGAGTTTTGATAATAATAGCACCTATCTCTTACGGCTATTGTGAGGCTCTCATGAGGTGATATATATGAAAGGCTTGATGTGCCATGCTGCATGGACTGTCGCCTGCCAGGTTCCTCTGTCCTTGGGATTCTCCAGGCAAGAATACTGGAGGGGGCTGCCACGCCCTCCTCTGGGGATCTTCAACCCAGCATCGAAGAACCCACATCTCTTTAGGCTCCTGCATTGGCAGATGGGTTCTTTACCCCGAGCACCACATGGGAAGCCCAAAAGGCTTAACGCGGTGCCTCATAATGGTAAGCACTCGATACGTGTTAGCTATTATGATCACACTTGTATATAAACATTACAGTTATTTCGCAAAGGTCCTCCTGTTGGGAGCATCTCGGGAACTCAGTGACAAAGTCTGAGAATTACATCTTCCAAAAAGGTAACAACTATGACTCAATGCAGACTGGATGAAGTCAGCTTAACAGAAGAGGAGGGCATTAGACTAGGAGTCAGGTGATTCAGACTCATCCTCATCATTTAGCCTTGAGCCCTCGATATAGTCACTTATGCTCTCAGAACCTCATCTGTAAAATGGGGATAATACCTTCCTTACCTACCTCACAGAGGATCAAATGAACTAACAGCTAAGAAAGCACTTTCCAAACTGTAGAGCACTGTAAAAAATAAATGTTAGCACATTGGTAAAGAATCCACCTGCCAATGCAGGAGACGTGAGAAATGTGGTTCAATTGCACACTGGGTTCAATCCCTGGGTGGGGAAGATCCCCCGGAGTAGGAAATGGCAACCCATTTCGGTATCTTTGTCGCAAGAATTCCATGGACAGTCCATGGTGTTGCAGAGTCGGATACAAGTGAGCACGCGTGCACTATTATTATGACAATGTTAGTTACTCATCATGTCCGACTCTTTTGTGACCCCATGGACTGTAGCCCGCCAGGCTCCTCTGTCCACGGGATTCTCCAGGAAAGAATACTGGAGTGGGTTGCCATTTCATCCTCCAGGGGATCTTCCCAACCCAGGGATCAAACATGGGTCTCCTGCATTGCAGGCAGATTCTTTACCACCGAGGCACCAGGGAAGCCCTACTATTAATATAAACAAAATAAATGGTAATCTAATCTAAAACTTCCTAGTTGTTGTTAGAAATTGAAACTGAGTGAGACAGAGCAGAGCAAGACTAAACATGCCTCAGTGATTGTTCAAGTGAGGAGGGAACAGCGCAATAGATCTATGCGCTTCAACAAAGAAGCAAGAAAGCTTCTCCAGGTTCTTGGCCTGAATGAAATATCCCACAAGACTAGCAACTCCCTTTGCTCTGATTCTATGCTCAACAAGCAGCTTCTTGTTATTTATTGGGTTTCCAAGGTACTGTGACACCAAAAATGGAGTTTGCTAGACAGCAGGCAAGAAAACATTCCAACCAACAGAAAAGATCTGTGTTGGCTCTGTCAGTAGTATCATGTAAATGTGGTTAGTGAGACTTAATTTTCCATAATTCTGGGTGAACTGATAAGCCCTCAAACCCGAAAAAGCTAAAAAAAAAAAAAAGAAAAAAAGTCCCTGGGATGTTCCTAACACCACCAGATTGATCTTTTCCGTGAAATTTAGTTTGTATACAGTTACAAAGCCTCTTTCAATATCAGCTCATAAAGCCAACAGTTGATTCAATTATGACCTACTAACAGGGAGGGAAGAAACATTTGTTGAGTATTTTCAATGCATTACTATCTACAACAAGACTTCTCACATACTTTACCTTATTTCACTCTCACAGCAATCTTGCAGGACATAATTATTACTACCCTCATTTTATAGATGAGGAAATGAAAGTTTAAAGGAATTAAATAATTTGCCCAAGGTTATACAACTATTAAATTACTAGATTGGATTTGAACAGAAGTCTGTTACATTCCTAAAGACCAGATCCTGCTTTTAGCTGGGGGATGTAGCTGAAGTAACCCAGTATAATACTCACACTGAGATTTATCAAATAATATTAATGTGACAAAACCAATTTATTTTTAAGAGGCATATGAAATTTTACTATGAAGTCCTTTAAAAAATACTCTAAGTAGCAAATAAAGGTGGAGTTGGATCATTCAGCCATGTAAACAAGTTTTAGGTAAACACACCTTCAAAGTTTCCAAACCCAAATGGTAGACTGAGTTTTCTATGCACTAAAAAAATGAAATGCTCTACAACTAAGTCAACTATGTAGATAAGGCATAATATTAAAGTTAATTCTAACACAGACCCCCTAAACCCTGACCTACATTAGAAACGGGATTCCAAGTGGGAGCGCCAGATTTCAACCTGCAGGGCATTTGTTACAACCTGGAATGGTTCTAGTTTGGGCAAAGTTGGGGAGATAACCAGAGGCCATTCATAACGATGAGGAATTACAGTTTCCAAAGCACTTTCTCCTTCATTTGATCCTCACAACTACTTCTAACCCAATTAGAAGATACTCAGGGTATTAAAGCTTGAGCTGGAGTCGCCGGTGGGTAACTCGCCTGTCACGGAGGCGCTAGGACAGACCACTGCGAGTCTGCTGCGCAGAATGACAGGTAGACACAGGTATAAGAACATATTCCTCGAGACTTCAGGGCCTTTGAGAAAGGGTGGGCACTTTGCCCCTTGCCTTCAGGGCAAAGGAGAAGTGTTTAGGGGAAGTTCTTCTTCCTTATCTGACGGCTCTGGACTGTCTGCCAGCGCAAAGAAAAATAGGGGTGCGGCCCCAAGCCAAAATATCCCTGGTGGTGGAGTCCTTCCCGGTCCGGTCCGGGCCAGGCCCCCGCTGCGTACCTGGCACAGTCGTTCTTCTGTGACCCAGTCTGGCCTCGCCTCCACCCTGGAGCACAAACCACCTCCCTGAGGTTGGGTCAGCTCTCCCCTCTACCTAGGGACGTGGGTCACCTTCCCGGGCCTCCCCCTCCTTAGACCTAGAGAACTGGCTCATCTTTCCAGGCTGGGGCGCGGAACCCGGCCCCCCGCCGCCCGCCTCCCGAGGCCGGGGTCAGCTCCCTCCGCCTCGTGCAGTGAGGCACGGCCCCGTTCCCCCAGGCCTGACGGCCCAACCCAGGTACGCACGAGCCGATCCAGGCCACCGGGAGCCGCCAGCCCTCCCGCGCACCCAGGCTTCCCGGGGTCCGGTCCGGGTCCCGGCTCGAGCGCGCTCCTCACCCGGTCCCAGCGCTTCCATGGCGGCGGCGGGGGCCGCCTCGCCCCGGTCCCCGGCGCCTCCCGCTCCGGGCCCCGCCGCCGCCGCCGCCGCCGCGTAACGCTTGATCTCCGGAATATTGGCGCTCGGGGTGCGCCGCGAAGACGCGGGCACTGGGCAAGGGGCGGCGGCGGCGCCCGGGCCGGGGACAGGGACCCGGCTCCCGAGGCTCTTCCGGCCTCAGCGACAACAAAAACAATCCCCGCCGCAGCCGCGGCTGCCAGCGGGAGCGGGCGCGGGAGCCAGCGCGCGCGCCCGCCGGGCGGGGAGGGGGCACGGGGCGCGGGGCGCGCGCCGCCCGGGGTCCCGGCTCGCGGAGGGGGCGTGCGCGGCCCGGGACGCCGGGTCCACCCAGCCCGGCGTGGGGCAGGGGCGGGGTGGGGAGGGCGCGGGCGCGCGCCCGAGGAGGGCAGAGCCCCGAGGACTTGTCGGGGGCGCGCGCGCCCGCCCGCACAGCCTTGTGGCCCCGGGCGGCCTTCTCCCGCGGGGCTCCGGGGGTGCCTACGCACTATCCACCCAGACTCTCCCAACACCCGGTGGCCGGAGAAAGGTCGCCATTCCAGACTCCGCTGATCAGGACACAGCTCTGCACTTCCGTCGGTGGAAAGTGCCTTGAGATTCACGTCGGACACCTCTCCTCCTTCCTCCCACCTCGGACCACTTCTGTCTCCTCTTTCTCCTCTGTCCTGGGACTGAGAACACCGGGGTCACACGGACGCAGCATTTCCCTTCCATATCTTCGTCCAAGAGTGTACTCCTAGGTGCCCTTCCCGACCCTTGTAGCCGAAAGTACCACCGGAATGGACTATGATAATGATGCATTCTCTCGTTGACTATGCCCTCTGCTCAACAAGTCACCAGTCACTTCAGAGAGAAAAGTTTTGCTTGCTTGGATGACTTCACGGTAGCAGCCAAGAGTCAAAGGAGCAATTCCCAGCTCCATGGTCAGCCCAGTAGACCCCGCATCCCTGGAACTTTCAGCTGGACTTTGAGTTGGAGAACATAGGAAAAAAGCAGTTTCTCAGTTCAGTTCAGTTCGGTCGCTCAGTCCTGTCCGACTCTTTGTGAATAAGGCAGCTCTCCCACTACCAGTTAAAAAGGTACAATGTGTATATCTTGTACTCCTTTGCTAGAGCTGCCATTACAAAGTATCAAAGACTGAGTGTTTTAAACAACCAAAAGTAATTTTATTACAGTTATAGAGGCTAAACGTCCAAGATCCATTGGTTTCTTCTGAGAGCTCACCCTTTTGCATATAGATGATGTCTTCTCCCTGTGCTTTCTCATGGTTTTTGCTCTGTATACAGTCTATGTCCAAATGTCCTCTTCTTGTAAGGACGTCAGTCACACTGGATTAAGGCACACCTTACAGATTTCATTATACTTTAACTACTTCTCTCTCTAAAGACCCTCTCTCCAAATACAGTAAATTCTGAAATAATGGGACTTAGGATTTTAATGGTGTGCGGATTCTTTGGGGGCACAATCCATCCCATAACATGTGTAGTGAGATAGTCATTTGAGCATCTACAATGTGCAGCCATAGAGCCAAGAAATTTTTGTATGATAAAAATGATTTAAACAGATAGTCAGGGCACACCATGGCCAGGCACTGTGTTATGGGGTTTACATGTCATTTAGTCTTCTCAACCACATGTAAAGTAGGTATTATTAAGGAAAGTATTTGTACAGATGGGGAAACTGTACCTCAGGGAAGCTAAGAAAGTCAGGCTCTACAATACATGATACAGCTGAGAAGCATGGAAAAATTGGAGTTCTAAATCCTGAGTTCTGGTGCTGGCTGATTCCATCCCCGGTTGGCTATAGAACTGAGACTTTAAATCAAGTCACTACGACCCTGTATGCAAGACAGGAAAAAAGACACAGATGTGTATAACGGACTTTTGGACTCAGAGGGAGAGGGAGAGGGTGGGATGATTTGGGAGAATGGCATTCTAACATGTATACTATCATGTAAGAATTGAATCGCAAGTCTATGTCTGACGCAGGATACAGCATGCTTGGGGCTGGTGTATGGGGATGACCCAGAGAGATGTTATGGGGAGGGAGGTGGGAGGGGGGTTCATGTTTGGGAACGCATGTAAGAATTAAGGATTTAAAATTAAAAATAAAGAAAGAAAGAAAGAAAATAAATAAATAAATAAAGTCACTAGACGCTAGTCTGTTGATACCATACTCCAAGTTCTTTCCATAGCACCATGCTGCTTCTCTGTTAAGCCAGGTATTAACTGAAAACTATGATAGGGGTCAGAAAGTTTGAAGGGGAATAAGTACTCACTAAATGAACAGAGTAGTAGACAGTTAAGAGGATAAGGAAAACCGACTAAAGGTCAAGTTTTGAGTTAAATCTAATAGCCACCTCCCTTCTCCACTCCAGGCTAAATTCTTCCCTTTCACACAGTGCTGGTAGCTTCCAGCCTGGTTTGAGACTGACTTTCCCCCTCTCACTTCCTAACAAATTTCCCCCCATATTCTATTTCGTATGCTGAGCAGAGAACATAGCTTGTTTCCTGTACTTTAAATAGCCTCAGAAACCTCAGAGTATGACATGTGCTTGGGCCATAGTCTGGACCACAGTGCCTGGGTCCCTCAGTCTCTCACTCCTGTCATTCTTGACTGCTGTGAGGATCTACATTCTTCCCAAAGTCACTCCCTTTCAGGCAACTACTGCCCCCTTTCTGAAGACCCTTCTGATGGAACCCCCCAAACCAGAGTTCTATAGTCAATAAACTCCCCTAAACCTCAGTATGTTTGACAAGCTCTCCTTCCACTTCCTGCTGTGGCTGAGAAGCTGTGCCCCAGAATACCACTTCCCCCTCAGCTCTTTCTGATGGTGCCTGCTCATTCTCCCACACCACACACATTTACAGGACAGGGTGGGGGATGAGTATAGAATTGACAATCTATTTGCCACGTCCCCACTTATCCACACCCCCCCTGCCCCTCCCTGCCCCCCCCAACCCCCCGCATGTCACCAAAGCTTGACTTCTCATTCTCGTGTTAAAACCACTTACCATCTTATCAGACTGCTACCACAGGGTTTCCCTTGGTAGTATAATTAGCTCAGCTCTTGGTCTTATGTCTCAATTCAAGACTGGTTCCCATTACATTATAAATCCTTGAGAGCAGGACTTATGCCTTATTTGGCTATTTGGGTTTGTGTTTCTCTTGCCTAACATGTTGTTGTGTTGTTGTTGTGAAAGTTGCTCAGTTGTATCTGACTCTTTGTGACCCCATGGACTGTAGCCTGCTAGGCTCCTCTGTCCATGAAATTCTCCAGGCCAGAATACTAGAGTGGGTAGCTGTTCCATTCTCTAGGGGAGTTTCCCAACCCAGAGATCGAACCCAGGTCTCCTACATTACACGCAGATTCTTTACTGTCTGAGCCATCACCTAACATGTTGCTGCTGCTGCTAAGTCGCTTCAGTCATGTCCGACCCTGTGCGACTGTATAGACGGCAGCCCACCAGGCTCCACCATCCCTGGGATTCTCCAGGCAAGAACACTGGAGTGGGCTGCCATTTCCTTCTCCAAGGCATGAAAGTGAAAATGAAGTCACTCAGTCATGTCTGACTCTTTGCCACCCCATGGACTACAGCCTACCAGGCCCCTCTGTCCATGGGATTTTCCAGGCAAGAGTACTGGAGTGGGGTGCCATTGCCTTCTCCACCTAACATGTTACTTGGCACCAAATGCCTATTTGGGGAAATGTATAAAATAAATAAATGAATGAATAAGTAGTGTGTAAACTGTGGGAGCTAGAAATGGTCCAGCAGAGGGGCTTAGGTGGAAAGCTCTGGGTGAATTCCCAGCTTCTCCAGAAAGCAGACTTTCCAATCTGGGTTCACATTCTAGTTCCACAGCATACTAGCTCTAAGAACCTGGGACAAGCCCCTTCACCTACTGCTGAAGGATGTTGTGAGGAAGAAGTTAAACCATAGATGTGCATGTTCCTGGGTGTCTGGAACAGAATGAGTGCCCAGTAGTAACCAATTCTCCTCCTTGCCCTCCTTTCCCACAGCTAAAACCTGCTCCCCGGCTGCTATCTTGCTGTCCCCTGAGAGACAGTGAGCTTATGATCTCAGCTCCATCCTAGAGAGGGGAGCAGAGCCATCAGCGACTGAGCGTGTTTACACATCCTATGTCTGAGCCGTCTGAGGACGGGCACTTGGCAAACCTGTCTGAGAGTGAGAGCCAGAACTTGCTCAGTCAAGGTTTATGAATGGCAGTGGACTTCTCGAATGTATCAGTGCTCCCCCCCCCGAGACCAGATGCTGCTAGAGGGAGCCTTGCTGGTGGACGCTGTGCCAGATGGCAGGGCTCCAGCCACCCGTGCTGCTCGTGACGCTCCAGGCCTGGTCTGGGCTGCTGGTCTCCGGTGGGGTTTTGGCTTCCCAGCCTCTCCTCATTCAATCTTTCCACAAGTCTAGGGCTTAGAAGTTGAGGAGGAACTTCTTCACAGTAGATTAATTGGGCTAAGGGCTTTCACTCTTCTTGAGTTGGGGACCGCTTGTTCAAACAAAATTCTTCAGAGGGAGCTGAAGTATAACCACTCTATCTGAGGATGGAGACCTGCATTGCACGTTACTGAACTAGGCTAGCTGGCCAAGAGACACTGCCTGGTATCTCCACAGAATTTCTGCCCACCTGCTCCTACTCCATCAGCAGACTTGGTCTTCTGCATTAAAAAAAATTGAGGTATAGTTCATATAGTATAAAATTCACCATTTTAAAGTGTAAAATCCAGTGGTTTTTAGTGTATTCTCAAAGTTGTGCCATCATCCCTACCATCTAATTTCAGAACACGTTCATCACCCCAACAAAATGCTCTAGCAGTTCCTCCCCTCAGTCCCTGGAAACCATTCATTTATTTCTGCCCTTATGGATTTGCTTATTCTGACTATTTCATATAAATGGAGTCATACAACATGTGGTCTTTTATAGCTAGTTTCTTTCACTTAGCATAGTGTTTCCAAAGTTCATCCCTTATCAAATATATGACTTGTAAAACTTTTCTTCCATATTGTAGGATGTCATTTCACTTTTTTTTTTTCCCCCCATGTGATCCAACTTGAGGGATTTTAGTTACCCTACCAGGGATTGAATTCAGGCCCTGGGTAGTGAAAGCATGGAGGCCTAACCACTGGACCGCCAGGGAATTCCCCATTTCACTTTCTTTATGGTGTCCTTTGAAACTCGAAAGGTTTTAATTTAAAAGTCCAATTTTCCTTTCATTGCTTGTGCTTCTTTGTCATCGTATCTAAGAAACCTAATTCAAGGTTATGGAGTCTTATTTCTAACTTGTTAAGAGTTTTATAATTTTAGCTCTTAGAGTTCTTTGATCTATTTTGAGTTAACTTATGTATAGGATGCGAGGTGGAGATTCAGATTCATTCCTTTGCATGTGGATACCAAGTTGTCCAGCACCATTTGTTGAAGATTATTCTTTCTCCCAATGAGTCGTCTAGCATCGTTGTCAAAATTAATTGATTGCCTGTAAGGGTTTATTTCTGAACTGTTAATTCCATTCCATAAATCTTATGTCTATTGTTATACTATTGTAGCTTTGTAATAAGTTTTGAAATCGGAAAGTAAAAGTCTTCCTATTTTTTTCTAAGATAAACATTTTTTTTGCTCATGAGACTATGAATTGACTTACGGGCTCTGCAGATCTGGGCTGGGCTTGATGGAGCTCACTTACAGGTCTGGTCAACTATAGTCCAGCAGGGTGGCTTTGCTAATGTTGGTGATCTCTCTCACTGTCTGGGGCCTGGTGGGGAGAAGTCAGCTGACTTGTCTCTGCTCTGTGTGGCCTCTCATTATACAGCAACCTAGCCTGGCCATGTTTTCAGGGAGCCTTTTCCAAACAGATTTCCAAGAGAGCAAGTGGAAGTCCCTGAGTCTTCTTGAAACCACTACTTAAGACTCGCACCCCATCTAAGTCCTTCAACTTTGTTCTTCTTTTTCAAGATTGTTTCAGCTATTCTGAGCCTCTTGCATTTCCATATGGATTTTAGGATCAACTTGTCCATTTGCAGACGTGCACACAAAAAAAGGCAGTTGACTTTTCATAGGGATTGCATTTAATCTGTAAATCAATCTGAGGAGTAGTGCCGTCTTAACAGTATTGAATATTTCAATCCATGAACACAGGCTATCTTCCCATTTATTTAGGTCTTTAATTTCTTTCAACAATGTTTTGTAATTTTCAGGGTACAAACCTTACATTTCTTTGGTTAAATTTGTTGCTAAGTATTTTTTGGGGGGGTGCTATTGTAAATGGAATTGTTTTCTTAATTTCATTTTTCAGTTTTTCATTGCTCATGTATAGAAATACAATAGACTTTGTATATTAATCTTGTGTCCACAACTTTACTGAATTTGCTCATTACTTCTAATAGTCTTGTGTATGTTTTTTTTTTTTTTTTTACTGTTTTCTATATATAAGATCATGCTATCTGCACATAAAGATTGGTTTTACTTCTTTTCCAATATGCAGGCTTTAAAGAGCTCCAGAGCATGTGGTTTTAGTAGTCGTGGCACTCAAGACTTAGTTGCCTCCGTGGCACGTGAGACTTATTTCCCCGACCAGGGATGGAACCCATGCCCCCTGCATTGGAAGGTGGATTCTTAACCACTGGACCACCAGGGAAGTCCCTATGCTTTTTCTTTTATGTTCTTGCCTAATTGCCCTGAGTAGAACCTCCAGTACAATATTGAATAGAAATGACCCTTTTGTTCTGTTTTACAGACAGCTTTCTACTTGTTCATGGTTTAAGGGCAAGAAATAGAGAGACTTGGCGACTATATTTGATTTCCCCATCTCTGTCAATGAGATGCCTTGGTTAGCAAGGAAGGCAATGCATGAGGCTTTCACAAACAAATCAATTTTTCTGTCCGCCTTTATTTCTACTACACTTTTTAACAAGGATGATTGATTTTTATTTCTCTTTAAGACAAAGTTAAGAGGATGAATTAGGGCATTCCCTAATTCAAAAACCTGGACTCAAAGTCCAGTTCTATATTGTAATCCTCAAAATTCAGTTCTGTAGACCATGTGACATTGGTAAGTCACCTCATCTCTCTGCACTTCGGCTTTCCTCATCTGTAAAGTGGATGCTTTATGGGTTATTGAGAGAATCAAAGAAGATAATGAGTGGAAAGCACTTCGCATAGTGCTGACACTTAGGTTGGGCTCAAAAAATGCCCAGTCCCTTTGATTTCTGAACAAGCCTCATTCATCTATAGGTTGGGGAAAAGAACTAATTTTTAACAAATTTTTTCTAATACCCAGAGTGGTCCAAAGAAGGTAGCTGCTGCTGCTGCTGCTAAGTTGCTTCAGTCGTGTCCAACCCTGTGCAACCCCATAGATGGCAGCCCACCAGGCTCCCCCATCCCTGGGATTCTCTAGGCAAGAATACTGGAGTGGGTTGCCATTTCCTTCTCCAATGCATGAAAGTGAGAAGTCAAAGTGAAGTTACTCAGTTGTGTCCGACTCTTAGCGGCCCCATGGACTGCAGCCTACCAGGCTCCTCCGTCCATGGGATTTTCCAGGCAAGAGTACTGGAGTGGGGTGCCATTGCCTTCTCCAAAAGAAGGAAGGGTTCTCATGAAATAGTGAGCTCCAGGCTTTGGGGGAGTGTGTTTGTTCAAGCGTGTTCACGCTTTGTTCAAGCATGTTTGAGATGATGAAAGGATAAGAGTTTATTCAGTTTTGTGAAAATATTTATCGACATATGTTATTTTGTTTTCTCAGTAACTCTTTATTGAATACTTGCCATGTGTCAGACCCTGTTCTGGGTCATGGGAATACAGGGGTGAGCCAGAGAAGCAGGATTCCTGTCCTTATGGAGTCCACAGTCTGGAAGTGAGACTAACAAGAAAAAGAAAACAAACCACAAACTAATGAAGAGATAATTACAAATTGTGAGGACAGCTGTAGAATAAGTTCACAAGATTGAGTGCCTAGGAGACGCAAGTTTAGAAAAGGTGGGAGGGGATAGCCTCTCTGATAGAGTGACGTTGGAGCTGCGTACTAGTGGTGGTTTTAAAACATGGCCGCAGATTCTTTACCATTTCACTCATTAAGGGGTGGGTCTATGTCTGCAGGACGTGGGATTTTTAGTTCTCCAATCAGGGACTAAACCTGCATTCCTTGGATTGTAAGGTGGATTCTTAACCACTGGTCCACCAGGGAAGTCCCTATGGCCCCTCTCTCTGAATATAAGTGGGCTTATGACCACTTTTTTACCAACAAAGAACTGCAGAATTGATGCCACATGACTTCCGTGGCTAAGTTATAAAAGGTCATGCAGTTTTTCCTTGCTTGCTGGTGCTTTCTTTCTGGGAGTCCAGAGCTGCCGTGTAACTCTGACTACTCTGAGGCCACCACCTTGGAGAGGCCGTGTGTAGATTCTCTAGCTGGCCGTCCCAGCTAAGACCAGCTTTCTGGCTCTTCCTGCTGGACAAATGAGTACAAAGCCTCCAGATGATTCCAACCACCAGCCATTTGAGTCACCCTCATCTATTTGAGTCTTGCTAGCTAAGACTCCAGGCATTGCAGAGCAGAGACAAACCATTTCCACTATCATTTTCTGAATTCCTGACCAACAGAATCCATGAGCATAATAAAATGGTTGTTGATTTTTTTATTGATATATAATTGACATACATTATATCAGTTTCAAATATATAACGTGATGATTTGGTATTTGTCTATATTGCAAAATGATTACCCCAGTGAGTTTTGTTAACATTTGTCACCATATAATAAACATTGTTTTCCTTGTGATGAGCACTTTTAAGATTTACTCTCTTAGCAATTTTTAAATATGCAATTATAAAGTATAGTCAACATGTACATTATATCCCCAGGACATATTTATTTTATAATTGGAAGTTTGTACCTTTTTAATATATATTTAATTTGTTATTCATTTTTGCTAGGCAGGATCTTAGTTCCTGGGCCAGACATCAAACTCATTGCCCTGCAGTGGAAGTGCAGATGCCTAACCTCTGGACTGCCAGAGAATTTGTAGTTGCTTAGTTTTTGACCCTCTTCACGCATTTCCCATCCCCAGCTCCTGCCTCTAGCAAACATCAATCTGTTCTCTCTATCTATGACTTTGGTTATTTGTTTGTTTTTGTATTTTACATATAAGTGAGATCATAAGATCTGTCTGACTTACTTCACTTAGCATGATGCCCTCAAGATTCCATCCATGTTGTCACAAATGGCAAGATTTCCTTCTTTCTTGTGAGCTGAATAATCCTGTTGTTTATATGTATGTATATACGTTATATATCTGCACATTTTATATGTATGCTGCTGCTTAGTCGCTTCAGTCGTGTCTGACTCTGCGCAACCCTATGGACTGCAGCCTGCCAGGCTCCTCTGTACAGGGAATTCTCCAGGCAAGAGTACTGGAGTGGGCTGGTATATATATATCATGTTTTCTTTATCCATGCATTCATTGATGAGGACTTAGTTGGCTTCCATGTCTTGACTATTACAAGTAATGCTGCAATGAATCTGGGGGAGTGAATGTATTTTTTGGAATGCTTTTGTCTCTTTGGATAAATACCCAGAACTGGAATTGCTGGATCATATGGTATTTCTATTTTTAATTTTTTGAGGAACCTCTATATTGTCTTGCATAGTGGTTATACCAATTTATATGCCCAGCAACTATGCACAAGGATTCTCTTTTATCCTTGCCAGAACCTGTTCTAAATGGTTGTTTCTTTATGCCAATAGTTTTGGGGATAATTTGATATCCTGAAATAGATAGCCACAACCATGCTATTATTATTATAACCATGCTATCTTTCTGTAATGTTTTACTTGTGGTGGGAGTTCCCCATAAAGGGATACCCACACTATGACCCCCCATGAAGGAAATCATCCAGAGCAAAATAAGTATGTAAATATTATATACAGATGTATTCTATTAAATTAAATAACTTATATTAAATACAGATGTATCCTGTAAAGTTGAACATATTACTGTAATATGCACAAGCTGTGTTACCCTTGCAAGGAACAGATGTAAAGAGTTACTGGAAAAGTATTTGGGCAGCAACTTAGTCTCCAGGAAACCCACCTCACATCAATTGTTAACACATTGTCCCCTAGTCAGGACATTTCTATGGGACCAAGGGAGGTCAGTTATAGAATCTCTTCCATGATGTCTGCTGTCTGCTGAATGAAGCTATTCCAAGTAAACAATTTGTTTAAATAATACATTCATGCTTCTGTTAATTGATGGTCCATGCCCAAAATTATCTCTTAGAAAAAAATGGTGAACCACAAACCTCACTAAAATAAACAAGAAAAGCATGCCCGTTAACACCTCTGCTAGGCAACATCATATTAGAGTACTTTACTATCACTGTGTGTATGTTAATCAGTCAGTCGTGTCTGACTCTTTGCAACCCTGTGGACTGTAGCCCACCAGGCTCCTCTGTCCATGGGATTCTCCAAACAAGAATACTGGAGTGGGTTGCCATTCCCTTCTCCAGGGGATCTTCTACACCCAGGGATCAAACCCAGGTCTACTGCATTGCAGGGAGATTCTTTACCATCTGAGCCACCAGGGAAGCCCCAACTATTTCTGAGAGACTAGAAAAAAGAATGGAAGAAAGGTACAAGTATTATTTGAAAATGAAAGATTTTTCATTTGAATTTTAAAAATCTAGATTTTGAAATCAAGATTTGAAATAGAAAATATAAGTAGACCACCAAAAAAAATTATTAGCATGGATGAGTGTTAATAAAATAATTGTATATAAAATTACTGTAGAGAAATCAATAGCTTTCCTATATAGACTAGTGATAACTTACTAGAATATGTCATGGAAAAGAATCAATTCACAGCTGCTGCAAAACCTATGAAGACCCAAGAAATAAACTCAGAAAGAAATGTGAAAGTTCAATATCAATAAAATTATGAAGTTTTACTGTAAGATATAAAAGAAGTTCCAAATATATAGTCATATGGGAAATTGCTTATTTTAAAGATATCATTTCTACTCAAAGTTATCTATTTTTAAAATGAAATTTGTCAGGTTGACAAAAAAAAAAAAAAAAAGGCAGAATAGTCAAAAATGTTGACCAAGTAGGAAGAGGGATTTACTCTCATGCTTGAGCTCATGCTCAGTCATGTCCAACCCTTTGCAACCCTGTGGACTGTAGCCCGCCAGGCTTCTCTGTCCATGGGATTTTCTAGGCAAGAATATTGGAGTAGGTTGCCATTTCCTACTCCAGGAGATCTTCAGGACTTACCCTATTAGATATCAAAATGTGCTATGAAGTTATAATTATTAAAATAAACTTTATTGGCCCCAAAAAAGATTAACATTAAAAAGTAAACAAACAAAAAAACAGAATACAAGGTCCAACACCAGGTATGTCCCCCCTCATCTATCTATTTCTCTTGGAATTTAGTACATAAAAAAGAAGGCATTTCAAATTGGAGGGGAAATTAATGTCTACAACAAATGTTGGGACAACTGGGTATCCATTTGGGAATAATAATATGTTCCAACAATGTATCATGCCATACGCAAAACTAAATTTCAGTTTGATTAAAACAGATAAACTATAAAAACAAAGTAATAGTGGATAAGCTAGAATATTTCCAAATTGTGAGAGGGAGTGTAGGAAAGGCATTCTTAATGGTACATCAAATTTAGAAACTACATGGGACTTCCCTGGTGGCCCCGTAGGTAAGATTCTGCACCTCCAATGCAAGGGCCATGGGTTTGATCCCTGGTTAGGGAACTAAGATCCCACATGTTGTGAGGTGTACCCAAATTAAACCAAAAAAATTTTTTAAATAAAGTAACAGGAATTTAAAAAATTTTACTATGACTAATTCACGTTGTGGTTCATGGGGTCGCAAAGAGTTGGACACGACTGAGTGACTGAACTGAACTGAACTGAATTCATGTTGAGGTTTGATAGAAAATAGCAAAATTCTGTAAAGCAGTTATCCTTCAATAAAAAATAAATTTAAAAACATTTTAGAAACCACAAAGAAAAAGACTGATAGATTTAATTACATGAAAAATGAACACTCACAAAACCACCGTAAAACTAATTATAAAGAGTTCCCACAAATTCAGAAGTAGAAAAATCGGCAATTCACAGAAGAAACACAAATGCTAACAAAGATTAAAAAAACTGTGCAATCCTGAGCAATCAGAAAAGCAAAGAACAAAATGAGCTTTTTTATTATTTTTAAAATACAGTGCTTGAAAAATATTTTTGTATGATTAAATCCAATTGGTAAGAGTGAGGGAAATTAATACTCTCAAACAGCATTGGTGGGATTGTAAATTAGGATAACTGTTTTGGAAAATAGTCTGTCAGTGTCTATCAAAAATTTAACTGTGCCTCCCCTCAAATCCCTAATTCCATTCTTGGTTTCTGTTCTTGAGAAACTTGAACTTCTGTACACACATAACAAGGATGTTTGTTCATTATAGAGTCGATTACAATAGGAAGAAATAGAAACGACCTTAGCATTCATCAAAGGGAATGGTTTAAAAAGTAGATTACATTCATATTGTGAAATAATAAGTAAAATGTATGAGATCCTTCTATATGTACTGACATAGAAGGAGTTCTAAACTACACTGTTAAATTGAAAAAAATCCAGTTGTAGAGTTAAGATGCACAATGATATTGTATATCATAAATATAAAACGTATAGCTCCCTTTAGCTATCTCCCAATTCCCTCAAAGAGGTGACTACTTTTAATATTCTATGTGTATAATCCCAAATCTTTTCTGTGCATTTATAGTTGCACAGATGCAAGTCCGCACCATACGACCTCACCCAGACATGCACAGAGGAAAGACTGTGTAAACTGATACAGCAAAACCACCATGGAAAGCTGGAGGCTGGAGTGTTGTATCCGTAAGCCAAAGGACACTGAAGATTGTCCACAAACCGCCTGAAGCTAGGAGGAGGCAATGATGGATTTCCACCACAGGTTTCAGAGGGAGCAGAGCCCTGAGAAATGATACATTTCTATTGTTTTAATTATCCAGTTTTTGGCATTTTGTTATAATTGCTCTAGGAAACTAAAATAGGCAGAAAAGGTGGAAATAGGGAGACCAAGAAGTGAGCTGTTCCAATGATCCAGGTGAATGGGGGTGGTGGCTTAAGTCAAGGTGGTAGCTGTGGATTCTGGATATGTTTTGAAGACAGAATTTGCTAATGGACTGGGTATAGGGTTAAAAAAAGAGAGAGAGAGAGAAGCATTATGGATAATTCTTAAGTTTCAGTGCTGTTAGTGTCCCAGGCGTCTGCATCTTTGTGCCTGAGTGCAAAAGGAAAACCATTCTAACAATTTCTACCTTAGACTGGAAGTGCTGGAAATTAATCCCACCTTAGGGGAAGCCCTCAACCAGTGATTCTCAGGAGTTCATATATAAATATCCCAGCTCCTTCTTCTCAGATGGGATAATTCTGACACATGTGTTTGATGCTATTCCCCACAAGATTAAACTTCAGTCAATCAGTGGCAGCTGGCTTACCAACACATCTTTATTGGCTGCTTTCTCTTCCATGCATCTCTTCCCTCATCTCCTACGAGTGACCATTGCTTCTCTAAAATGAACTATTTGTACTTGACTCTTTATCTCAGAGTCTGCTCTTGGGGAAACTTGTACTAATACACAAGATTTTCAGCTTGAGCAGTTGGAAAGGTATTTATTAATATATATTAACTAATAAATTGGCATTTATGAAGATGGAGAAGACTTTGGCAGGTACAGATTCTTGGAGAGGGAAAGATCAGTAGAACATTTCGAACACAATAATTTTGAGGTGCTTGTTAGGTCACCAAGTGGAGAGGTTGAATAGGCTTAGAGTGGAGTCAGGGGACAGATTGGTCTAAAGATATACATTTGGGAATCAACAATATACAGATAAAGAAAGCCATGAGGCTGGATGAGATCACTAAAGGAGTTACTGAAGATGGAGAAGAAAAGAGGTCCTGGAATTAGTAGGGTCTTGGGCACTGTAACATTCAAAGCTCAAGAAAATCAGGAAGCTCCTGCAAAGGAAATTGAGGAGGGATGGCCAATGAGGTTGGAGGAAAGAAGAATGCATGAAATCTCAGAAACTAAGGGAAGCAAGTGTTGTTGTTCCTTCTCTTTTAGTTGCTTTCATTTATTTTGGAGTTTTTTTCCTCAAATGTCCAGTGGTCATATTTTGTCCATTTACATCAAACAGTCAGGTATTAAAAGGCTGATTTGAATCCTGTATCCATGTATGGGTTTTGTCATTTGGTAGCTTTCACAGCAGAAGCTAAACTCCAGATCATTTCTCTGAGGCTGTTCAGTTTCTCCAGAGAAGAATTCCTTATTTTCAAGCCTCTGGAGGAAATAGCCTAGTCAACCAAATAAGGAGACTGTGGGGGTACGGGTGGGGTGAAAGGGGACAGAGAAGTGTGTGGTTTCTCCATTCAGTATGTAGACTTCCACTGACTCTCTATTCTTCTAGTAAGGCACCTCTCTGTTTCAATCACTCCCCAGTCTAAGCCTCCAGATTCCTGCCAGGGAGAAGTAGTCATCTGACAGGTCCAAGATGGTAGAAGCGATCTGAAGGCTAACGGATCCTTACTGAGACTTAGATCTGATAGATGGAGTGCCTGATGAACTATGGAATGAGGTTTCTGACATTGTACAGGAGACAGGGATCAAGACCATCCCCATGGAAAAGAAATGCAAGAAAGCGAAAAGGCTGTCTGGGGAGGCCTTACAAATACCTGTGAAAAGAAGAGAGGTGAAAAGCAAAGGAGAAAAGGAAAGATACAAGCATCTGAATAGCAAGAAGAGATAAGAAAGCCTTCTTCAGCGATCAATGCAAAGAAATAGAGGAAAACAACAGAATGGGAAAGACTAGAGATCTCTTTAAGAAAATTAGAGATACCAAGGGAACATTTCATGCAAAGATGGGCTCGATAAAGGACAGAAATGGTATGGACCTAACAGAAGCAGAAGATATTAAGGAGATGTGGCAAGAATACATGGAAGAACTGTACAAAAAAGATCTTCACGACCCAGATAATCATGATGATGTGATCACTAATCTAGAGCCAGACATCCTGGAATGTGAAGTCAAGTGGGCCTTAGAAAGCATCACTATGAACAAAGCTAGTGGAAGTGATGGAATTCCAGTGGAGCTGTTTCAAATCCTGAAAGTGATGCTGTGAATGTGCTGCACTCAATATGCCAGCAAGTTTGGAAAATTCAGCCAAGGCCACAGGACTGGAAAAGGTCAGTTTTCATTCCAATTCCAAAGAAAGGCAATGCCAAAGAATGCTCAAACTACCGCACAACTGCACTCATCTCACATGCTAGTAAAGTAATGCTCAAAATTCTCCAAGCCAGGCTTCAGCAATACGTGAACCGTGAACTCCCTGATGTTCAAGCTGGTTTTAGAAAAGGCAGAGGAACCACAGGTCAAATTGCCAACATCCGCTGGATCATGGAAAAGCAAGAGAGTTCCAGAAAAACATCTATTTCTGCTTTATGGACTATGCCAAAGCCTTTGACTGTGTGGATCACAATCAACTGTGGAAAATTCTGAAAGAGATGGGAATACCAGACCACCTAACCTGCCTCTTGAGAAATCTGTATGCAGGTCAGGAAGCAACAGTTAGAACTGGACATGGAACAGACTGGTTCCAAATAGGAAAAGGAGTACATCAAGGCTGTAAATTGTCACCCTGCTTATTTAACTTCTATGCAGAGTACATCATGAGAAACACTGGACTGGAAGAAACACAAGCTGGAATCAAGATTGCCGGGGGAAATATTAACAACCTCAGATATGCAGATGACACCACCATTATGGCAGAAAGTGAAGAGGAACTAAAAAGCCTCTTGATGAAAGTGAAAGAGGAGAGTGAAAAAGTTGGCTTAAAGCTCAACATTCAGAAAACGAAGATCATGGCATCTGGTCCCATCACTTCATGGAAATAGATGGGGAAACAGTAGAAACAGTGTCAGACTTTATTTTTGGGGGCTCCAAAATCACTGCAGATGGTGACTGCAGCCATAAATTAAAAGACACTTACTCCTTGGAAGAAAAGTTATGACCAACCTAGATAGCATATTCAAAAGCAGAGACATTACTTTGCCAACTAAGGTCCATCTAGTCAAGGCTATGGTTTTTCCAGTAGTCATGCATGGATGTGAGAGTTGGACTGTGAAGAAGGCTGAGCACCAAAGATTGATGCTTTTGAACTGTGGTGTTGGAGGAGACTCTTGAGAGTCCCTTGGACTGCAAGGAGATCCAACCAGTCCATTCTGAAGGAGATCAGCCCTGGGATTTTTTTGGAAGGAATGATGCTAAAGCTGAAGCTCCAGTACTTTGGCCACCTCATGCAAAGGGTTGACTCATTGGAAAGGACTCTGATGCTGGGAGGGATTGGGGGCAGGAGGAGAAGGGGACAACCGAGGATGAGATGGCTTGATGGCATCACTGACTAGATGGACGTGAGTCTGAGTGAACTCTGGGAGATGGTGATGGATAGGGAGGCCTGGCGTGCTGTGATTCATGGGGTCGCAAAGAGTCGGACACGACTGAGCGACTGAACTGAACTGAACTGAACTGGTATTTGAGCTCAGCTGGAGCTTTGTGGCAGGAAATGGCTTGCTTCTCATTAGTACCACCTCTGCAGACACTCGGTATGCCGTTTTCTCAGCCTTGCTAATTTTTCCACTTCGCTTTTCAGCTTCTCATCCTCTCATGTCTCCTCTCCCACTCTTTTTATCCTTGTGTGTTTATTTTGGTCTTATTCACTTGCTTTCATTTTTTTTGTGTGGAGCTCCAAGAAGACAAGACAGGCACATGTGTTCAAACCACCATTTTTCCTTCTCAACAACAGTATTTTGAGGTCACCAAATGTACAGCAATTTTCTAGGATCTGGGGCCAGAATTTCATGAGTTCTTCCCTGGAGAAGCCACATTCCTTGAATTTGTAGTGCCTCTGCTGTTCCAGAGTATCTCTTGTTTTCTTTTTCCAAGAGGCTAGAACTGGGCCAGAAGTATTTTTGCCTGGTCAATTCATCGGTTTTCCAGTTAACTGACCGTGGAGGCATATACTGCTTGCCAAGGAGCCAACTCAGGCTGCCTCTTCCCCTTTCTCCATTCTTTTATGTCCATGATATTCACACAGGAGGAGTACATATGTGCAACTCTGCTAAGTCTGGAAAATGATAGTAAGTAATGAAAGGGAATCTCTAAGTTATATGGGGAAAATATTTGGAAACTTCAGGCTGAGGGTTTTATATGGAATGAGTGGGTAGGGGTAATTTGGTCCATAAATTTTATATCATTATCTGCACATCCTTGTGTTTCTGAATCTGCTGAAGTTAGTACTAGTAATAACTGGAAAATTTCTATATGCTTGTTAAATGCTGATTTATTAACTTATAAAAAACCATCATGTATTAACTACATGATTCTCAGCAACCCAATGAGGTAGGTACTACCATTATCTCCAGTTTACCACTAAAGAAACAAAAGCACACAAATGTTAAATAAAAGGCTAAGGTGAAGAAATTGAATCTACACATTCAAACTCCAGAGCTCAGATGTTTAACCACTAGCCTAGGCTGCCTCTTATCTTAGGACTAGATCACATTTTGCTTTCTTTAACTCATTAGATGAAAATTTTAAGATACCAGAAATTCCCTGGTGGCTCAGAAGTTAAAGCATCTGCCTGCAATGCAGGAGACCTGGGTTCTATCCCTGGGTCAGGAAGATCCCCTGGAGATGGAAATGGCAACCCACTCCAGTGTTCTTGCCTGGAGAATCCCATGGATGGAGGAGCCTGGTGGGCTACAGTCCATGGGATCGCAAAGAGTTGGACACGACTGAGCGAATAATCTTGTTTTAAGATACCAAGTCTCAGGGACTTCCCTGGTGGGCCAGTGGTTAAGACTCCAAGTTCCCGATGCAGGGGGCCCAAGTTCAATTCCTGGTCAGGGAACTAGATCCCACATGCCGCCATAACTAAGACTCCGTGCAGCCAAACAAATACATATAAATAAAATTCTTTAAAAAAAAAAAAAAAAAAAGATACCAAGTCTCAGAAACCAATCAAAAATTTCCCACAGTACTTATTTATTATTATATTTAAGACAGAGATCACATCTTGATGATATCCTCACTGATTTAGCCTTCTGTTTCAACTGGGATTCTTTAACTATCTGAATAAGCCTGGCCCCCAAAGTTGGTATTGCTTCCCTGTAGTTGGAGCCAGTGATGGCACGGACAACAGAGTCTCTGAGTACTTAAGCACTTGGTTTGGGTTGCAGTTCCAGCAAGAATGAGGAGTCATTCTGATCATTTTCATTATTTTCCTAGGGTCAGATTAGGTGAGCTCATACTAAAATTCAGTTTCAATTCCCTTTTTTCTTATTTGAGATATAAAAGAAAAAAATATTTTCTTCATCTATTTATGGATGCACCCACTAGGGGAGGAGGAAGGATGAGCCAGGGGTACTACAGACTCAACCAAAGATACTACAGTCATTTTACAAAAGCTGGAAGCGAAGAACGGAGATTTCCCACGTTCCCCTGCTCTCATACATACGTGGCCTCCCCCATTATCCGTCTCCAGAGTGATACATCTGTCACAACTGATGAACCTACATCATTATTGCTCAGAGTCCCTGGTTTAGTTAAAGTTCACTCTTGCTGTTGTATATTTTATGGGTTTGGACAAAAGTATCAATCATTATGGTATCACATATTTTCATGGCTCTAAAAACATACATTTTCACTGGACTGATATTTTTATTGCTGTAGTCAAGGTTATGGTTTTACCAGTAGTCATGTATGGATGTGAGAGTTGGACTATAAAGAAAGCTGAGTGCTAAAGAATTGATGCTTTTGAAGTGTGGTGTTGGAGAAGACTCTTGAGAGTCCCTTGGACTGCAAGGAGATCCAACCAGTCCATCCTAAAGGGGATCAGTCCTGGGTGTTCATTGGAAAGACTGATATTGAAGCTGAAACTCCCAATACTTTGGCCACCTGATGCAAAGAGCTAACTCATTTGGAAAGACCTTGATGCTGGGGAGGATTGAGGGCAGGAGAAGGGGACGACAGAAGGTGGGATGGTTGGATGGCATCACTGACTCAATGGACATGAGTTTGGGTAAACTCCAGGAGTTGGTGCTGGACAGGGAGGCCTGGCGTGCTTCGGTTCATGGGGTCACAAAGAGTCGGACATGACTGAGCGACTGAACTGAACTGAAAATCATAATATCAGTATTTTGGATTCATCTGTATTGTTGTGTGTATCAGCATTTCTTTCCTTTTTATTGCTAGGTACAATACATTGTATGAATTGCATGAATTTATGTATGAATTCACAATATGAATATAACAGTTTATTTAGCCATTCCTCTGTTGATGAATACTTGAGCTATTTCAAGTTTCAGTTCAGTTCAGTCACCCAGTCATGTCAGACTCTTTGCAACCCCATGGACTGCAGCACGCCAGGCTTCTCTGTCCATCACCAACTCCTGGAGCTTGCTCAAATTCATGTCCATCACATCGGTGATGCCATCCAACCATTTCATCCTCTGTTGTCTCCTTCTCCTCCTGCCTTCAATCTTGCCCAGCATCAGGGTCTTTTCAAATGAGTCAGTTCTTCGCATCAGGTGGCCAAAGTATTGGAGCTTCAACTTCAGCGTAAGTCCTTCCGATGAATAGGATTGACTGGTTTGATCTCCTTGCAGTCCAAGGGACTCGCAAGAGTTGTGGGTTAATATAAATAAAGCTGCCCTAGACATTCTTTTGCAAGTCTGTTATAGACCTGTGCTATTCTTTCTCTTGGGTAAATACCTAAGAGTGGAACTGTTACGTAATTTTTTTTTTAAAGAAACTACTTGGCTTTTTTTCCAGAGTGGTTGTGCCATTTTACATTCTCATCAACAGTGTATGAGAGTTGCAATTGCTTCACGTCCTTGCCAATGCTTGTTGGTTGTTAGTCCTTTTTCATTTTTGCCATTCTGGTTGATATGTTATGGTAGATCACTGTGGTTTTAATTTGCACTTCCCTGATCAATTATTTTGAACTTTTTCATGTGATTATTGACAATTAATATATCTACCTTTGTGAAGTTTATGTTCAATATTTGCCTAGTTTTAAATCTTTTTTTTGGGTTTAATTACTGATTTGTAGTTCTGTATATATATTCTGCATTCAAGTCTTTTGTCATATACATGCAAAGTGCATTGGAGGAATATTTTTTGCTGGCTCTCTGACTTGCCTAATTCATTGTTTAATAAGTGTCTCTTGAGCAGAGTTTTAATTTTTGATGAAATGTAATTTTCAAGGTTTTCTTTTGTAACTACTTCTTTCTGTGATCTAAGAAGATGACTAGGTTTTGGTTTGTTTGTTGGATGTTTAAAAAAAGGGCGGGGGGAGAAAACATCTCTATTGTTTGCTTCCTAAAGAGTCTGAGTTAGCTTTTTCGTCTGTCTAAAGCAGAAATTCTTAACCTTGTATTTTGTGTGCTAAGGATTCCTTTGGGACTCTGGTAAAGCCTATGAACCTTTTCTTGGAAAGTTTTCAGCACTTTGGTTTTAATATGCCTTGATGTCCTTTCTTCATGCTATTTGGGCTTGGAACACCTTAAGGCTTTTAGGTGTGTTTATACATACATACATATATATATACACACACACACACACACACACACATATATAATATTTATATAGGTATATAATGTGGGTATAATATATATTGTGGGATTTATAAATATGCAATGATTCAAAGTATACTACTGTAAGATTTCTTATGCTATTCGTAAAATAGTACAATATCATTTGAAGGTAGATTGTGTACTCTTGCCTGGAAAATCCCATGGATGGAGGAGCCTGGAAGGCTGCAGTCCACGGGGTCGCCAAGAGTCGGACACGACTGAGCGACTTCCCTTTCACTTTTCACTTTCATGCATCATTCGAGAAGGAAATGGCAACCCACTCCAGTGTTCTTGCCTGGAGAATCCCAGGGACAGGGGAGCCTGGTGGGCTGCCGTCTCTGGGGTCCCAGAGAGTCAGGCATGACTGAAGTGACTTAGCAGCAGCAGCAGCAGCAGTGTTAAGTTAAAAATGCATATTAGGGCTTCACTGGTGACTCCGAGGTAAAGAATCCGCCTGCCAATGCAAGAGTCACGAGTTCAATTCCTGATCCGAGAAGATCACACATGCCACAGAGCAACTAAGTCTAGCGACTCTAGAGCCCAGGAGCTGCAGCCACTGAGCCCGTGTGTCACAGCCACTGAAGCCTGCACACCCCAGAGCCCATGCTCTGCAAAAAGAGAAGCCACAGCAACGAGAAGCCCAAGCACCCCAACTAGAGAGTTATCCCCTGCTTACCTCAACTAGGGAAAAGCCCACGCAGCAAGGGAGGCTCAGCACAGCCAAGAATAAATAAATAAAACTATTAAAAATATTTTTTAAGGGTGTTTTGAGAAGTATAGCAAACAGTAGAGGAAATACATGGGATAATTCACCCAAGAAAAAGCAGGACATGAGGAACAAATGAGACCGAGAGGAAACAAATACCAGCATGATAGACTTAAACCCCAGCACATAATAATTATATTAAATATGAATGGATCAAGCACTCCAATTTAAAAAATTTGCCATACTGAAAAAAAAAAATTAGCAAGCAGGGAATTCCCTGGTGGTCCAGCGGTTAGGACTTAGCCCTCTCACGCAGAGGGCTTGGGTTCAGTCCCTGGTGGACACTAAGTTTCTGCAAGCCACTCGGCATGGCCAGTGAACAACAACAAAGCAAGGATGTCTAAATAAAGGCGCTTTAAGAAGGGCATTTGCATTTGTTCATCTTCTTCTCTTAATTCAAACCTGCAACTTTCTTGTAAGTAAAGGCAGAGGGGGTGTGATAGCCAAATCCTGATTAATGATCATAATGTGTAAGTCTCATTTGTTTCCACATGAAGAAAAACTTATAGCATTGCTGTGCTGGACATCTCATTTGGTGATTTAGTTAAGTGTTACTGGTAATATCTGCGTTTATTAATCAAATACATATCCTTATATTAGAAACATATCCAACAGGCTCTTAAAAACTTGGCATTTCTAACAGAGTTGATATCTGACTTTTAATAAGATATCAAGATCAAGCCTGTGCAAATACAAGAAAGAAACATCCTGGAGCTGTGAGGAAAGCAATGGACTTGGAATTAGAGGGACTAGAGTCAAATTCTAGCAATGCTGTTAAATAACTATGTGATCCTGCATAAGCCCTCTTTCCTTCTCTGGGTCTTCGTTTCCATCTATAAAAATAGGGATGATAATAATACCAGCATTGTAGGTTTGTTTGTTGATTAAACAGTGCACAGGAAGGGTCTAGACTAGTGCCTGGCACATCAGTTCTTCCTAAAAAAATAGTAGTTGAATCTAGTATCACAATATTTGGAGAGCTAGTGGTAGTTGAAAGGGGAGAAGCTAAAGCATTAATAGACAGAAAGAGAATACTGACTCTTTGAAAGCAGACATCTTTTTTTTTTTTTAGTTTTTATTTTGTATTGGGGTATAGCCTACTAACAATGTTGTGACAGTTTCAGGTGAATGACGAAGAAACCCAGCCATACACGTATCCATTCTCCCCTAACTCCCCTCCAGGCTGCCACAGAACATTGAGCAGAGTTCCACGTGCTCTACAGTCGGTCCTCATTGGTTACCCATTTAAATACAGCAGTGTGTACATGTCCATCCCAAACTCCCTAACTATACCGTCCCGCTATCCTTTTCCCTGGCAACCATAAATTTGTTATCTATGTCTGCAGTCTGAAAGCAGACATCTTCTTTATTTCTTTAGGAAGTAAAATATTTCTTTCTTTCTCAGGAATTTCTAGTCCCAATTTTACATCTAATGTTTGGTGGCAGGCAAGCGGTTAAGCACTTGTTTTAGGCTTAGACGAGTCTTTCTGCAGTTATTCTATCATTCCACTCCACGGTTTACTGATGGTGAAAGGAATTAGTGTTTATTTAATTCCTACTACGTGCCAGTCTGTGAGTTAGGGGTCTTACGATATACTATCTCATTTTAATGGAGTTTGTTTGGGCAAAATTGAACCTGAGAAAAAAGAAGTGACTTCCACACAGTTACACGGCCAATAAGTGGCAGGGCCAGCCTTGTGAACAAAGATCTCTCTGATGCCAGAGTCTGGGCTTGTTCCATGGCCCCTTGTTGCACCTCTGGCTCCTGCCTCACCTGGGCTATAACAACAGTCTCACTGGTGCTGTTGTTTCTCTCCCCAGTCTATTCTCCCGATGGCAACAAGCTGACCTTCCTAAAAACCCTGCATGGTCTTCCTTGACTCAACATGTGTTGGCTTCTCTTTGGTACTGTGTGGTTTTGTTTGGCATTTCATGGTGGAAGAATCAGTTTGCTATGTGACCTTAGGTAAATCATCTGTCACAAACTGATCCAAGCCAACATGCTCATTTATTAATTTTATTATATCAATGAACATTTCTTTACTAATTATTGAGTGGCATTTTGGATTGTTGTTATTGCAGGGGTGAGGGGCAGATATCAATAGCCTCCAACAGTGAGAGATGGGCCACATGCTCTTTCTCAAAACCTTACTACCAAGTGGTGTGTTACAGTGAAATCAAGTCTCAGATGGAAATCTGCCACACGCTCAAAATATTTCTTAACAGGCAGGCAAAACCAGTCATACAACTTGCAAGCTCAGTGAGGTCCCAGCTCTTGATCTTTTTATACATTTTGCCGAGTACCTTGAATGAAAGGTTAACTGTAAGTAAATAAGACAACATTTTATCAGCAGGATTCATCTAGACTGCTAGTCAGATGCAGGTAACAGGATCCTTCACTAATGGGGAGAAAAAGACAAACTAGGTCCTAGCCCATAACATCACTCTGCAGAAGCTAGTTGCTGGGATTACTAGATTCTTATATGTTGGTCAAGCAAGGGTGGAGGTGCCTATGTAACACAATACATGCCTGCATGCTCAGTCACTTCAGTCCTGTCTGATTCTTTGCAGCCCTATGGATTGTACCCTGCCAGGCTCCTCTGTCCATGGGATTTCCCAGGCAAGAATCCTGGGGTGGGTTGCCATGCCCTCCTCCAGCGGACCTCCCTGATCCAGGGATCAAACCTGTCACCTGTATTGCAGGTGGATTCTTTACCTCCTGAGCCACCTGGAAAGTGCATATAATACAATGCTTCTAGCCAAATCACTTGACACCATTTATTTCACCCATAAAAAACCACATTTAACAGTTAACCCTATTTAACAGCCTTCTAATGTTGATTAAAGATAAAGATAGTCGAAGTTCTTATTGTAAACTGCTACTGGAATATGGACTATTGATTAGAATTTCAGATACTAATTAACCATTCCAATGTTTTCTTCTAGGAAGTTTAAGGTTTCATGTCTTATGATCAAGTTTTTGATTCATTTTGAATTAACTTTTAATGTATGGTGTAAGATAGTGGACCAGTTTTGTTCCTTTTCGTGTGTGTCTAGTTTTACCAGCACCATTTATTGAAGAGACTGTCCTTTCCACATTGGGTATTTGCAGATCTTTTGTTGTAAATTAATTGACCATATATGTGTGGGTTTATTTCTGGGCTTACCATTCTGTTTCAATGACCTAAATGTCTGTTTTTATGGAAATAACATACAGTTTTGATTGTCATAGCTTTGTATTATAGTTTTAAATCTGAAAGTGTGATGTTTTAAGCTTTTTCCTTCTTTCTCAAGAGTGCTTTGGCTATTTGGGATCCAAAATAGCTGGCTTAAAGTTCAACATTCAGAAAATTAAGATCATGGCATCTGGTCCCACCACTTCATGAGAAATAGATGGGGAAACAGTGGAAACGGTATCAGACTTTATTTTGGAGGGCTCCAAAATCACTGCAGATGGTGATTGCAGCCATGAAATTAAAAGACGCTTACTCCTTGGAAGGAAAGTTATGACCAACCTAGATAGCATATTCAAAAGCAGAGACATTACTTTGCCACCAAAGGTCCATCTAGTCAAGGCTATGGTTTTCCAGTGTATAAATGTATGGTTTTCCATACATTCACATGTATGGATGTGAAAGTTGGACTGTGAAGAAAGCTGAGTGCCAAAGAATTGATGCTTTTGAACTGTGGTGTTGGAGAAGACTCTTGAGGGTCCCTTGGACTGCAAGGAGATCCAACCAGTCCATCCTAAAGGGGATCAGTCCTGGGTGTTCATTGGAAGGACTGATGCTAAAGCTGAAACTCCAATACTTTGGCCACCTCATGCGAAGAGTTGCCTCATTGGAAAAGACTCTGATGCTGGGAAGGATTGGGGGCAGGAGGAGAAGGGGACGACAGAGGATGAGATGGCTGGATGGCATCACTGACTCGATGGACATGAGTTTGGGTGAACTCCGGGGGTTGGTGACGGACTGGGAGGCCTGGTGTGCTGCGATTCATGGGGTCGCAAAGAGTCAAACACAACTGAGTGACTGAACTGAACTGAACTGAACTATAATTTCTTATGTCTTTATTTTTTCCAAAACCTTATCACTTTCTGGCATTATATATGTATTTACTTATTTGCTAGTGTCTATCTTCATCTATAAGAATATAATCTCTGTAAGACAAGAAACCACAGCCATGAAATTAAAAGATGCTTGCTCCTTGGAAGAAAAGCTATGACCAACCTAGACAGTGTATTAAAAAGCAAAGAGATTAGTTTACCAACAAAGGTCCACTGAGTCAAAGGTATGGTGTTTCCAGTAGTCATGTATGGATGTGAGAGTTGGTCTATAATGAAACCTGAGCAATGAAGAATTGATGCTTTTGAACTGTGGTGTTGGAGAAGACTCTTGAGAGTCCCTTGGACTGCAAGGAAATCCAACTAGTCAATCCTAAAGGAAATCAGTCCTGAATATTCATTGGAAGGACTGATACTGAGGCTGAAACTGCAATACTTTGGCCACCTGATGCAAAGAACTGACTCATTGGAAAAGACCCTGATGCTGGGAAAGATAGGTGGGAGAAGGGGATGACAGAAGATGAGATGGTTGGATGGCATCACTGACATGATGGACATGAGTTTGAATAAGCTCTGGGAGTTGGTGATGGACAGGGAAGCCTGGCATGCTGCAGTCCATGGGGTTGCAGAGTCAGACATGACTAAGTGACTAAACTGATACTCTCTATGCCTGACCTATGGTAAAAGCTTGTTTTATCTTCTGCTGCGTAGCAAACCATACTAAAATGTAGTGACTTGTTTATTTGCCTATTATTCTGTAATTTCGCTGGACTTTAGTTGGCCAGTTCTTCTGTTCATCTAACCTTTGGTCACTCACATGGTTGCCTTCATCTGGAAGTTCCATGGTACTGGGTGGCCCAAGATGGCAAATCTAGTGGTTAGCTGTTTGCTGAAGTTCCTTGATTCTCCTCTATGTGGCACATAACAAGATATCGTGTGTTTTTTAAATGGCGGCAGCAGTGTTCTAAGACAGGGGTCCCCAAAGCCCCAGGCCACAGACTGGTACTGGTTTGTGGCCTGATAGGAAGTAAGCCACACAGCAGGAGGTAAGTGGAGGCCCAGTGTATGAAGATTTATCTGTATTTACCGCTGCTCCCCGTCACTCACATTACGTGAGCTCCACCTCCAGTCGGATTAGTGGTGGCGATAGATTCTCATCGGAATGCAAACCCTACTGTGAACTGCACCTGTGCGGGATCTAGGTTGCATGCTCCTTATAAGAAGCTAATGCCTGATGATCTGAAGCGAAGCTGAGACAGTGATGCTAGCATTCGGAGCAGCTGCAAATGCAGGTTATCATCAGGTCCCACTGACTCTGCATTATGGTGAGTTGTATAATTATTTCATCATATATCACAATGTAATGTTGGACAGTAAGGAGATCCAACGGGTCAGTCCTAAAGGAAATCAACTCTGAATATTCATTGGAAGGACTGACGCTGAAGCTGAAGCTCCAACACTTTGGCCAGCTGATGTGAAGAGCTGACTCATTGGAAAAGACTCTGATGCTGGAAAAGATTAAAGGCAGGGGAAGCAGGCGACAGAGATGAGACAGTTGGATGGCATCACTGACTCGATGGACATGAGTCTGAGGAAACTCTGGAAGATGGTGAAGGACAAGGAAGCCTAGCATGCTGCAGTCCATGGGGTCGCGAAGAGCTGGACATGGCTGACCAACTGAACAATAATAATTAAAATAAAGTACACAATAAATGTACTACACTTGAATCATCTCGAAACCATCCCCTGCCCTCCATCTGTGGAAAAATGTCTTCCACAAAACCATTCCCTGGTGCCAAAAAGGTTGGAGACCACTGTCCTAATATTATAAAAGTGAAAACTGTAAAGTTTCTCAAGGTTTAGCCTCAGACGCTATCTATATAATGTTACTTTCACTAGATTCTTTTGATCAAAGCAGGTAATAAGGACATCTCAGGTTCAAGAGATCAAGAATTAGAAGAAAGGTTCAGGAAAATCACACTGAAAAAGAGAAAGCACAAAGAGCTGTGGTTATTCTAACAGTCTCACAGAGTTCAGTAAGTTTGTGGAGCGAAGAATGCATTATATCATGTCTAAAGTTCCATGCTTCATATTCAAGGTCTGCTGTGATCTTGCTTCCAGAGCACAAATATCATGTCTTTCCTGAGATAGGAAAAACTCATCACAATCTGCTCTATTATTTATTTATTCATGTATGTGTTTTATCCTCAAAGGATGAACCTTATCTTGTTCTCTCTGAATATCCCATGTATCTAGTAGATACCCAAGCTCCAAAGAGATGCTCTGTAACTCTTTAATGAATTTAACAACTTTGACATTTTATTCCCCACCTTCCATTCCATCATCATGAAGTCACTAGTGGAATCATTCTCTGAAAATCCTATCATCACTTCTGTCTCCATGCCTTTATCTATTTCATTTTCCCCACCTAAAATGCTCTCCTCCTTCTTCTTGGCTTGTTTCAATGTTTCTCACTGACATTCAGCAACTTTGGCCCTACTCACTGAATTCCAGTAGAGGCAGGGTCCTTATGACAACCATGATCAATCCTCTGGTTGAATATCAATAGTAAAACCATCCTTTGGGTTTACAGTGGGCCAATATTGTTTTGTCTGTCCAGTACAACCTCTTGTCTTAGGAAGTGTTCTTCCCCACTCCAACTATGTTGTTCTTGAAGAAGTTACTATATTCCTATAAGACTGTGCCCTTCTAGGTACCCTTGAATTATCTGGAATGTTGGAAGAAGGTCAGGCACTATCCTGCCCATAAGCTAGTGCTGAAATTTAATAGGAAGCAGCAGTGGAGCAGACCCCTTTTGTCCTTCTTTGATGGAATCCTCTTCCTCCAAATCTACGTTGATGGGTTGACTAAATGCTGAGGATGCTAGTATCTAAACAAGCACTACTCACACCACAGGCCATTGAGTCTCTCTAAAGCTTATAGGAGGGTTGGGTTGTAAAAATTCTTGGGTTTTTACAAAAACTGAAGCATAAAAGCAGTGGGGGCGGGGGTGTGGATGGAGTTGAACAAAACAGGGTGGAGGAATTTCTCATATATTTTTCCTGGTTCAGCAGCTAGAAAGGAAAAGGAAACTGAAGAGGAGAAATATATGAATGGAATACTAAAAGCTACTGAGTTAAGGTTTCGGAAGCTGCACAGATAGGAGTTTAAAACCAGAAAGCAGATAAGGACCTATGCCAGGGGAATACCTCTTAAGGCACCAGAAGAGCCGAGACGGAGGCCCAGTTTGAACAAACGGTAGGCCGGGGTGAGCTAGGAAGGGGGAGTCTTTTCTTCTATATGTTAACTTGTGCCAAGGTAAAGTGAATGTCCTGTTGCAGTCAGTGACCTACATTCTCAGCTCTGGCGACTGGCACCCTATTCCGTCACTCAGCAATCCGGAAACCTGAGTCACTAGTTTTAAACTGACTCTACCGTCCCTCGCCCCTCAGTGTTAATCATCAACAAGCCCTGTCAAATTTGCCTTTTTCTCTCAATCCATCTCCTCCTCTCAATTGTTACTACCATTGACCTAGTTCAGGTCCCTATAATCTCCCACCTAGACAACTGGTCTTCCCGCCTACAGTTTAATCCTCTTCCAATCCATCCTTCATATGCTGCCAGAATAATCTTTCTCAAGCATGTATCTAACCATGTTGCACTCTTTCTTAACAATCCCCACCCTCACCAGCTGCCCAGTTCATACAGTCTAAAAGCTGAACTCTAAGCACAGCACTCCAGCCTTTTTATTCCCCGTTTAACTTTCTGCCTTCCTTTCCAGCCATCCCTCCCCCTCCCTCAAACACACACCCTGTGCTCTAGTTGCACTGACCTACTTTCAGTTCCCCAACACAACATGCTTTATCAAGCCCCTACACATACCTGGAATGCCTTCTCCTCCCTGTGCCAGCCAGGAGAATTCCAATCCATCTTCGAAACTCAGTTCAGGAGTCATCTACCCCTGAATTGCCCCAGACAAAATCGGGCCCCCACAGCTACTTGTCTTACACATCCCTATTTACTTCTATTATTATTTTATTACACATACCTATTTTTTTTGCTTGTCTTCCATCAGCAATGGGAAGCTCTCTGAGAACAAGACTGTATTTTATTTATCTTTATATTTTCTGTATCTAGCATAGGCTTAAATAGGGGCTTAAGATTTGTTGAAGGAGTGGATGAATATTTGATAGGTATTTTAGCTCGCCAAAAGTTACAGTAAAGAAACGTCCACATATAAAATAGCTGATGTTGTGTATGCTGTTATGCTTTGGAAAGAGGCCCTGGTATTTTTCAGTTTTTGTTTATTTAGATGTATTTTAATCATTCAATCAACAATGATTTATTAAGCATTCACTATGTGTTAGGTCTTGTGCCATTTGTAAAGGTCAAGGTACACGACGTTAAGCAAGAAAAACAGCCTTGGCCTTCAAGCAGGTACTCTCCAAGAGAAGCTTTTAACTATATGGAATTATAGTACAAAATTATTTTTTAAAGCAGATTTTTGGAGTTCTAATTATTTCACTATTCCAAAGGAAAGTATAATAATTATACGTTGAATAATTATAAAATGAAAACAATGGCATGGTTAGGATAAAGTGCCTACAGGTCATAGATGGGCGGTCATGACCAATCCCTGCCACATGGTGGCAGTACATCTCCAGGGATGAAGATTTTCTAGAGCCCTAGGACTTCAGAAAAGCGGTTCTCACACTTTTAACTCCAAAGCAAGAGTACTAAAAACTTAGCATGGTAGACTCAATTTGCAGAAAAGATGAAGTAAAGATATAATTTAATTAACTTTCTCCTCCAAACTTTTGTGAGTCTTTGGAATCTGCATTTGTTTGTCTGAGTGCGTGCTAAGTCACTTCAGTTGTGTCCAACTCTTTGTGATCCGATGGATTGTAGCCCACCAGGTACCTCTGTCCATGGGATACTTGGTTTTGTGGGTTGCCATTTCCTACTCCAGGGATCTTCCTGACCCAGGGATCGAAGCAGCATTCCCTTATGTCTCCTGCATTGGCAAGCAGGTTCTTTACAACTAGCGCCACCTAGGAAGCCCATACATAAATGGAACTTTGGAATAGGCTGCATCACTGACTCGATGGACGTGAGTCTGAGTGAACTCCAGGAGTTGGTGATGGACAGGCAGGCCTGGCGTGCTGCGATTCACGGGGTCGCAAAGAGTCGGACACAACTGAGCGACTGAACTGAACTGAACTGAACAGTGGTAAATTACATGGCTTATTTTTTCATAATTACTGTTTATATTGATTTTGTGTGATATAATTATAGATCCTACTAGTGAAAAATTTCCCAATTTATACAACCAAAATAAGTGTCAGTATAGCAAAGTATTTCCTGTAGAGTACCTTACTTCTAGGTGCCCTACCAATGAAACTCATTTAAGAATAATGATCTAATCCAATGTTTTCTAATTACAAATAAGGAAAACAAGGCTCCAAGAAGCTAAATGAATTACCTAAGATCACAAAGCCATTTATAGGATTTGTTGTTGTTCAGTTGCTCAGTCGTGTCAGACTCTCTACAACCCCATGGACTGCCAGGCTTCTCTCTCCATCATCATCTCCCAGATATTCCTCAATTATGTCCATTGAGTCAGTGATGCTATCCAACTATCTCATCCTCTGCTGTCCCCTTCTCCTCCTGCCTTCAATCTTCCCCAGCATCAGGGTCTTTTCCAATGAGTCGGCTCTTCACATCACATGGCCAAAGTATTGGAACTGCAGCTTCAGCGTTAGTCCTTCCAGTGAATATTCAGGCTTGATTTCCTTTAGGATTGACTGGTTTGATCTCCTTCAGTCCAAGAGACTCTCAAGTGTCCTCTCCAGCACCACAGTTCAAAAGCATCGATTCTTTGGCGCTCAGTCTTTTTTATTGTCCAGCTCTCACATCCGTACATGACTACTGGAAAAGCCATAGCTTTGACTATATAGACCTTTGTTGGCAAAGTAATGTCTCTGATTTTTAATACACTGTCTAGGTTTGTCATTGCTTTTCTTCCAAGGAGCAAGCATCTTTTAATTTCATGGCTGCAGTCACCATGCACAGTGATTTGGGAGCCCAAGAAAATAAAGTCTGTCACTGTTTACATTGTTTCCCCATCTATTTTCTGTAAAGTGATGGGATGGATGCCATGATCTTAGTTTTTTGAATGTTGAGTTTTAAGCCAGTTTTTTCACTGTCCTCTTTCACTTTCATCAAGAGGCTTTTTTGTTCCTCCTCGCTTTCTGCCATAAGGGTGGTGTCATTTGTATATCTGAGGTTATTGATATTTCTCCTGGCAATCTTAATTCCACCTTGTGCTTCATCCAGCCTGGCATTTCGCATGATGTACTCTGCATATAAGTTAAATAAGCAGGGTGACAAATTTCTGGGATAGGTTCAGTCTAATCCCTGCAAAGTTAACACAGAGCCTGTTGGATGGTTAACCCTGAGACTCAAGAGACAGAGAAGAGTCTAGGTGACTTTCAGATTTCTGAATTGGTGACTTGGATTATGGTGGTACAGTCCCACCAAAATTGGGAATATAGATGCTAATTTCAAATACAGAGCTTTAGCTTGGCACAAGTTAATATACAGAATAAAAACTTTCCCCTAGCTACCTCAATCCTTCCACCTCTTTTCCAAACCAGAGCTCTCTTAGTTTCCAGGTGACTGATGATGTGTTCCCCAAAGAAAGGAAAAATGCTAATTTGTTCTGAAAATGGTAATATCAGGAGTATCATCCCATTTATTCACTCCCCAGAGGGAGTTCAAGAATAATACAACACTTCCCTGGTGGTCCAGTCATTAAGAATCTGCCTGCCAAGGCAGGGGACACAGGCTCAGTCCCTGGTCCAAGAAGATTCCACATGCCACAGGGCAACTAAGCCCATGCACCGCAACTACTGAACTTGAGCCCCAGAGCCCATGCTCTGCAACAAGAGAAACCGCTGCAGTGAGAAGATGGCACTCCATAACTAGAGTAGCCCCTGCTCACGGCAACTAAAAGTAAGTCCTTGAGCAGCAGCAAAGATCCAGTGCAGCCAAAAAAAAAAAAAAAAGAATATAGTTGTCAAGGGACTGAGTTAATTAGTTTAATAAATATTGATTGATTTCTCTACCATGATTCAGGTATGTTCTAAGCCATTGGTTCTCAAAGTATGGTCGCCATACCAGCTGAATTAGCATTACCTGGGAACTTGTTAGAAATGCAAATTCTTGGGCCTCACATCAGACATCCTAAATCAGAAATTCTGGGACTGGAGTCCAAAAGTCTGCTTTTAGGGGCCCTTCAGGTCGTTTTGACACATGCTCAAGTTTGAGAATGACTATTTTAGAACAGAGAATGCGGTGTTAAGAAAAGAGTGCTTGTCCCCTTGAAGTGACAATATACAAACAGACAAAAAGAAAACTTCCGGCAGAGGTAAGTGCTGTCCAGGAAGCCAGTATAGCGGATGGTGGGAGAACCTAGAGGGTGTGCAAGCAAGGTCCCTCTGAGGAGTATGAGCTCTGCAGCCAGACTGAGCAGGATGTGAATGTTGATTTCAGCAGTTACTAACCTTTCAAAGGTTTAGTTTCCTCATCTGCTAAAATGGAAATATATTATTATCTCACATTACTCTAAAGATTAAGTAAGATAATATTTGCAAAATTCTTGTAACTTTCTGTCTCAAGTAAACCCCCAATAAATGTTAGCCCTCCATATATGAGGAAAGAGTGTGTAGATATATATTTGTTGTTTAATTGCTAAGTTGTATCCAACTCCTTGAGACCCCACAGACTGGAGTCCACTCTGTTCCTTTGTCCATGGGATTTGCCAGGCAAGAACACTGGGCGGAGTTGCCATTTCCTTCTCCAGGGTGTCTTCCAGATCCAGGGATTGAACCTGCATCTCCTGCTTGGTAGGCGATTCTTTAACACTGAGCACCAGGAAAGCCAGAGGTATATTTGGGAATCATCAGTGTAAATGTTAATAGTAAGGTGCATGAAAAGGTGGCTAGACTGAGATGTCAGAAAAGAGAATGGATGATGGGATCTTATTGGTGGGAGCAGAAATGGGCTGGAAACTGGTGAGGAGGTGATGAAATAGGATGAACATTTATCTGAACCCAGCTACAGCTGGAAATTTGGAGGAGAAGGCCAGTGGATACGGTGAGTAACTATCCTGGTTTGCCTGAGACTGAGGAGGTGGTACTTTCAATGCTAAAACTGTGATAGTCCTGGGAAAATAGAAACAAGTTGTTCATCCTGTCAGTGGATAGGACCATCATTGGCGAAGTCAGGAGGGTAACTGTGACCTTTCTTTTTTGGTGCACTGATGTCTTCCTTACAGTAATCTTGTAAATATCTTGTAGAAGCGAGACTCAACAAGAATCTGGAGAGAAAGGAAGCTCGAACAATGCAGTGGGGAGAAGTCAGTCTTGCCTGGATAGGGCAGGATAACAAAAGAGACAGAATGGACCTGAAGGGGCAAATAGTAACCAGCACAATGGCAAGGAATTAGAACTGTCTGGGATTAGTCTGACTCCAGACATTTTTTTTTTTTTTTAACCTGCCTTGTTCAACGAGTATGGGAGTGGGATGGGTGGGTGTTTTCTGCATACTCGGATTAAACTTAAATAAAATTACAAACCTTATCCAAGGATATTCTTTGGTATCTGAGCAGCCACAAAACTTTTCTGATGTCCAGTGGCGTGAGTGCCAAGTACAAGAAGGAGCAGGTAGGATCCAGCTGCTCCAAGAAAGGAAGTCCTGGAGGAAATCGCCACTGAGGACGACCTCAGATGCCCAGGTATCTGCTTCCGGCTCACTTCCTGCCGGCAGGGCTCACTCCTCAAATTGCGCTTGATGGGAACTGTCTCGCTACGGTAAAGGTCAAATGTAAAAGACCACCACTCGCACAGTACCTTCTTGCAAGGCCAAAGGATCTGGCCGCAAGTAAGGCAGGACACCTCCAGCCTCCCCCAGCCTGAATTGACAAGAGGAGCCGCAAACCGCCAACCTCACCCAAATTACATTCAACGGGCTGGCCGAAGGCGTTCCGTGATTGGCAGGACAGCATGGGGGCGTGGTCTCACGTAGAAAGTCTCCTCCGGATTGGTGCAAATCATCGAGGGCGAGGCCTCCACTCCGGCTGGGCGCGAAAGCTCGAACGCCGCTGCCTGACTGGAGACGGCGGGAGCGGCTGAGTCCCGACGGGTAGGGGAACTGGGGACCTGTTTCCTCCCGAGTGGCGCGCTGAGGAGGCCCTGGTCATGACGGGTGAAGTGGTTTCCGAGGTGAGTTCGTGCCCTTGCCTGCATCCGTAGCTGCGGGGGCCCGGCGCCGAGGGATTGGGGGCGGGGGAGGGGGGTAGCAGGGGTCGAGCCGGCCGAGCGGGTCGCGGAGGCGGGAGGACTACAGTTCCCGGCCCGCACCGCGGCGGCTCGGCTTCTGTACTCGCGCGGAGACAAATCCGCGGGCCCCGCGCGCACGGGAGCCAGCGGTCCGCCCCGGCTCTGGGTCCTTCTCGCCTCAGTCCCTCGGCCGGGTTGTACCCGGTCTTTGCGTCGCGCTCAGCCGGCCGCCGGCCCCAGCTCAGCCTGCTCCGCCCGCCCCTTTGGCGCGTTTCCGGTGGCGGGAGCGCTTCCTACAACAGCGCCCCCCAAAGAGGAAGGACCCAGCCGAACCGGACCGCTAGGGTGCTGTGCATGCGTAATCGCTAAGTCGTGTCCGACTCTGCGACCCCATGGACCGTAACCCGCCAGGCTCCTCTGTCAGGGCAGCATAAGGAAGGGAAAGTGAAGTCGCTCAGTCGTGTCCGACTCTTTGCGACCCCATGGACTGTAGCCCACCAGACTCCTCCGTCCCTGGGATTTTCCAGGCAAGATACTGGAGTGGGGTGCCATTTCCTTCTCCAGGAGACTTTCCCGACCCAGGGATTGAACCCGGGTCTCCCGTATTGAAAGCAGACGCTTTACCGTCTGAGCCACCAGGGAAGTCGCGGCAGCATAATTCTCTGTAAATGGACGGCGGGAGTCTGAGGGAGTTCCAAACTGGGTCTGGAAGAGGCCTCTGAAGTCATCGCCCTGGGTCCCGAGAAGGGAAGGTACCACCAGTCTTGGAAGACTTCCGGGCGGTGACTCGCTGATCGTTCTCGGAACTGGCATAGAGGCATCTTTCCAAATCTGTGTTCTTTTTTGGAGCTGGGGCTGGAGTGAGACAGTATGGGGCAAAATTTAACGGGGCGCTAAAATACTCAGTAATCAAGATAATTTTTTAAACTTTTTTTATTGAAGCATAGTTGAATGACCATGTTTTGTTAATTACTACTGTTCAGCAAAGTGACTCAGTTACACTTATATACACATTCTCTTTCATATCCTTTTCCGCTATAGTTTATCACAGGATGTTAAACAGAGTTCCCTGTGCTATACAGTAGGACTTTGTTGTTCAAGATAATATTTTATGTAGTTTTTTAAAAATAAAAATTAATGCAAAAAGAATTCCATAATTTGGTTTTGAACAAGATATCAAACTGAAATGAAGACACAATCCAACCCTGTATCTAGACTACACTGCCTTACTCACCTGACTCAGCCTGGCCCAGATTCCAAAAAACTTTATAAAAGCAGGCAGCTGACCTCATGGGCCATAATTTACCCACTGCTTTTTTAAATTTTAATTTTGCACAAAAATCCTTTTGATTACTAAGTGTTTGAGACCTCCTAACCTCCCCGTGTTCCTGGCCCTGATTATTGCTGGTTCTGCTCCAAATTGCCTAGAGTAGAGTGATGAGGAGCATCACCTTGGAGTGAGCCATGTGGTTGTCTAAACTCAGTTTCCATAGCCACAAGTACTATTACTGCTTTGAGTTGTTGGGAGAATCAACAGCATACATCATGATCCTCAGTGATTCCTCTGTTTGTATTATTTTTTATTATTTTAATAATTGCACTAAATATTCAGATCAACTTAGCAGTTGTCTCAAACTGTTCGAGTGTGGTCTTGTGCCCCATTACATTACATATGTATTTTCCCCCTTATTAATAAGTTGATTCAGAGTCCTGCGAACACCAAGGTTGTGGGGGAACTGGCATCTAGGGTTAGCTTGATCATTAACTATAGTCAAGTCATCAAACTACCTCCCTTCTCCTTAGATTTTTCACTTGTGACTTAAAAAATTGGAGGGGGGTAGTTTGGGGCTGAATTTTAGACATAAACAAACAGAAAAGCTGTTAAAATGAACCCATCATCTAACTTCTACAGTTATCAAGTCATGCCAATCTTGTTTCATTTACACCCCCATGCACTTCCCCCCCTTACTGGATTACTTGACAGCAAATTTCCACACATACTTCATCCCCAAATATGTCATTATACATATCTAAAAGGTAAATGCATTCCAAAAAAGATAACTATAATATTACTACCATACCTAAAAAATTTAGAATTATTACTTGATATTAAATGATCAGAGTTCAGATTTCTTTGACTCTTACATATACTTTCAGTTTGTTTGAATTAGGATTAAGACAAAGCCTGCATATTGCAGGTATTGCTGTATCTCTGTATGTATGTGTGAATATCTTAACTCTTTTTATAAGTCCCCCTCCCTCTTTTTATTCTTGCAATTTATTGTTAAAGAAACGACATAGTTTGTCCTATAGAGCGTCCCATATCTGGATTGCCTCTGTGTGATGATATTTGACATGTCATGTGGATACACTGAGAAATAGTTCACACAGAAAAACACAATAATGCTTGATTCTCATTTACCATAACTCAAAGCGTTGCCTCTGTAATATCCTTCAAAGATGAACAATGAGTTTTAGTTTGTTTTTTCTAGCCAGTAATGTTTAATGTCATCCTTTTGTTAAACCATTGTATTGTTTTTTTCCCTTTATTTCAGACTGATGATCCCATGATGATTTATGTATCTTTATGTACTTAGAGTGTTCTGTCACTTGCTGGTTAATGCAAAGTATATTCTCATTTTCTAGGTTCACCTAGAAATCAATGATTCAAAACTCATTTCACAAGAGGAAACAGACAGTCCTTCAGACAGTGGACAGGGCAGCTGTGAAACAATTGGGCCCTTGAGTGAACAAGGTTTGTAACAGTCAGTACTTTTATTACTTTTATTTTTAGGAATAGAATGTGGGAGCGTGGGTTGTAAGTGGACTGGATTAATTAAAGTATTCTCTTGATTTTTAAAATTATTAATGCCTCACCTTGTTGTTTGTTCTGTTTATTATAAAAGCAAAATAATAGTGCATGTACTCTTTTGAAAATAACCACTTCTATTATATTATTGAATGTATAAAGTATCTGAAAGCTAGCACATTGCCTGGTTAAATGTATTCATTCTGTAATAAAAGGATTTTTAACACCTGCCAGAAGGATCAGAACAGCTTTACGCTTTGTAAATATATATAATTACATTTCTCAGTAAGAGATATTTTTCCAGGGAAAATGTTTTTCAAAATGTATGTTTAGATTTGCTTTGCTACAATTAGTTCTTAGTTACATAATTTCACAAGGTGATATACCACTTGGATAATTGGATATGATTTTTAGGAGTGGTGGGACTAGGAGAAAGGCCAAATGACAGTAGACCTCTAAAAAAAGAACTGTGTTTCCTCCAGATTCAGATGAAGAGATATTTGTCAGCAGGAAATTGAAAAGTAGGAAGGTGCTGCAAGAGAGTGATTCTGAAAGAGAAGACCCAAATGTGTCTCCAGAGAAAACTACCTATGACGATGCTGAAGAGGAGGATAAAGAGAACCTGTGTGCTGGAAAGAATGGAGAAGCCAGAAGGATCTATAAAACTCTGGCAGACAGTGACGAAAGTGACATTGAGGAGTCTTTATGTCAGGAGAATTCTGAAACCCAAGTGACACCTTGCTTAGCGATGAGTCTCCAGTCTGAAAACTCTATGGACTTTACAGTTGACAGAAAGATTTCCAAAAAGCCCATTTGTGGTAAAGAAGGAATTGGAGGAAAAGCAAAAGTAAAATCAAAGCGAAGACTTGAGAAAGAAGAGCGAAAGATGGAAAAAATTAGGCAGCTGAAAAAGAAGGAAACAAAAAATGAGGTACATTTGAAAGAATAATTTGCTGTTTCCAGGGCAGATTCACGTTTTAGGAAAAGAGAGTTGCTTTTAGTTCTTGGAGGTTGTTTTTGCACTCAGAATATAGCTTTGAGTTGATTGTTTTGCAGTGAGGTATGTAATTTCAAATCTATTGTTTGTTGGTCTCATTCTCCATTTTGGATACAATAGGACATTTCTAAAAATAGGTGTCTGATTTTCTTTGTGAGCACACAGAGTTACTCTTTGCTGTTTCTGATCTGATGAAAATTAGCTTTCATAGGAGGAATTTTCATGCATCCATCAATCGGAAGTCTTTGCTAACTAGAACTGTCCTCAAATTTTATAAACTAGTTGCTTAATGAACTGTTAATTGACTTTTCAAAAACAAAGGTACTATTGATTAAGTTAGTTTTGGACGATTGCTTTGGATCACAGCATGGATTTCAAAGGATGACAAAGGAACCAGTGATAATGTTCTAGGATGCCATATACTTGTCTGCTCATGAAATGTGAACTTTTCTGTCCTGATGCAAATTGCTGTATTTGATGTAGTAAAATACTGGATTTAAAATGATTGCATCTTGTTTTTTCCTTATGTGTTATCCAGGAAGATGATGTGAAACAGCCATTTAATGACAGTGGCTGTCTACTTGTGGATAAAGACCTTTTTGAAACTGGGTTGGAGGAGGAAAATCACTCTCCATTAGAAGATGAAGAGTCATTAGAATCAATAAGGGCGGCTGTGAAAAGCAAAGTAAAAAAGCACAAGGCAAGTAAACAATGATTCCAGTAAGAGTGAACCCACGGCTTCAAACCTTTGCTTTGTGCTCTGATTTACTGATGGAACCTTAATTTTTTTTTTAACTGAAGAAAAACACATGTCAACACATGATATAAATTTTTCAGCTGTTAATTTTGGAACCATGCAGTACAAGTAATAGACATGCTAACTTGTTTGGAAACTAGTGTTTTCATTGTCCTGACCAACTCAAAGCTATATTCTGAGTGCAAAAACAACCTCCAAGAACCAAAAGCAGCTCTCTTTTCCTAAAACGTGAATCTGCCCTGGAAACAGCAAATTATTCTTTCAAATGTACCTCATTTTTTGTTTCCTTCTTTTTCATCTGCCTAATTTTTTCCATCTTTCGCTCTTCTTTCTCACGTTTTCGCTTTGATTTTACTTCTGCTCTTCCTCCAATCCCTTATTTATCCCAAACTAGTATTCTCATTACTTTTTGAGGCAAAAAGTAAGGTGCTTTGGTTCATTTACTTAGTGGGCCGCGCTGGGTCTCCGTTGCTGCGCGTGCATTTTTGCTGACTGCGCTGGCCGGGGGCGCCTCTGGCTGCAGTGCGTGGCTTCTCATTGTGGTGGCTTCTCTCGTTGCAGGGCACAGGCTCTAGGCCTGTGGGCTTGGGAGCTGCTGCTCGAGGGCTCTGGAGCACGGGCTCAGTAGTTGTACTGTGAGGGTTAGTTGCTCTGTGGCACCAGACCAGGGATCAAACCCATGTCAGCTGCTTTGGCAGGTGGATTCTTAACACCAGACCACCAGGGAAGTCCCATAAGATACTTTATGTTGTATAAGAAACAGGTGAAAAAGGGGAAGAGATGTAAATTTTATAATTTAATGGCCTCTAGGAAATGAACCTATAGGGTTTCCAGAAGGCTATGAAAGAGAAGCATCAGTCAAAGCCTCCTTGTCCTGAGTGTTTGAAAGCATAATTGTTCTTCCTAAGATTATCTTTTTAGCTCCCCGAGGGGTCATTGTCCCTCTTTAGGGAAATACAGAGGTGTAAGAAATGAGGCCCCAAGCTCCACTGGAGACATCTAATTTATTTTCTAGGCATTATAGGATGTTGTGTGTCTAACATTTTGTGTTTAATAATTATTGATTTATTATTAATGTAGCATGATGTGATATTGGAGTGCAAAAATAGTCTTTGCATAAGCCACATCCTCTTGTGTCGGTTTAATTTTTGTCTCTTAATCCATTTGCAACCTTCTCTTTTAGAAAAAAGAACTGTCTTTGGAGAGTAGGGTCTATTCATTTGAAGAAGAAACTGAGTTGTCAAAAGGCACCACGAGGAAGGTGAGGTAGAGCCCTATATATTAATATTTGTCATGCTGAGCTCTTTTCCCAGGAGATTGTGGATTTCTCAGGAATTTTATTGTGTCTGTTGTATTTTCCTGATTCCCAGGATATTGCTTTGTACATAGTAGGAACACAGATATGAATTAGGTTGAATCAGTTTTAAGAGACTTGCAAATAAGTGAGCTCTTGACGTGTATATTGTATTGAGTTTATTAGAGATGATTGTTTCTTCTCTATCTTTTCTTGGGAAGAGCAGACTCTTAAGGGATGTCTGTCTTTCTTGGTAAAAGCATTAATATAGTCTCACATTTTGTTTTCTTTAAGGAAAGAAAGGCAGCCAAGTTAAGTAAGGAAGCATTAAAAAAATTGCATAGTGAGACTCAGCGCCTTATTCGAGGTAAAGAAGCCTATACGGTAAACATTGAAGTTTAGAATTGATCTTGATGAATGGCCTTTGTTCTAAAGCCTCTGAAACATTAATATAAACTAAGAAAATTTACAGAACTAGTGGTGGTAAGAAGGGAATTTTTCATTTAAAAAATTTATTTAAAACTTTAAAAAAATGTTTTGGCCACGTAGCACGTGGGATCTTAGTTCCTCAACCAGGAATCGGATCCAACCCCCCTGCTTTAGCAGTGCAGAGTTTTAACCAATGGACCACCAGGGAAGTCCTGGGAGGGAATATTTTAAAGGGTTGTCTATAGTCTGGTTGCATCAGGATCTCTTTTACAAACCAAATTTATAAATTCTTAGGCCCACGGAAATTCTGACGCAATAGACTTGAAATGGGGTTCGAGAATTTGTATTTTTAAAAAACTTCTTGGATCAGTTGATTTCACAGCTAGCTTTAAAAGCCACTGGTCTTTATGGAATTCTTTTGTATTTAGATCCTATTTTATGTTAAAGGCAGGATTGTTTTCTATTTCTGGTGATAGCTTTGGTTGTATTGTTTAATTAACTGAATGTAAAGCAACATTTCAGACTATATAGTATATGCATTTGCTTGTTCTGTTCCATTTTATAGAGTCTGCACTTAATCTTCCATATCACATGCCTAAGAATAAAACCGTTCATGAGTTCTTCAAACGTAAACCCCGGCCCACTTGCCAGGGAAATGCCATGGCGCTCCTGAAGTAAGAACCTTCTTTCCTTGTGATTATAATTTTCATAAACATTCAGTTTTGAGGCAAACGCCTGGTGTAAAAAGTTCAGATTCCTCGGTCCTGTAAAACTGATCTAACCAATTCATTATGTGCAAAGGGTTGGGAATGTTTCTCATTTAGGAGAATGTTTAACTCCAGCTTGTTTTCTCTTCTCTAGGTCCACTAAGTATCAGGCAAGCCATCACGAAGAAACCATAGTCACTGAAAACACGACTGAGATGAATGGCGACCACCACAGCAAAGACTCTGCGCAGACAACAGGTGCAGGATGTGCAGCGGAAATTAATGCGCTTCCTGCAGTTTCAAAGGAGCCCCAGAGCACTGCTGGATCCGATGAGCCTTGCGGGAAAGATTTGACAGGAAGCGAAGAGCTAGAAGTTCCCGAGAAACAGGAGCAAAGTGATGCTAGACCTTCACCTGGGGGCGTCTCGGTGGCACATCGAGAATGCAGTGTCCTGGGGAACAAGGACAATGAAGAGCATCAGACTGAAGGGCTTGTGGCACCTGAACCTCATGCCCTTGAGGAAGAAAAAGGCCTGAGAAAAACAGAAGCAGCAGATGAGAAGGTGGAAGAGCCCAGCCAGCAAAATGAATCAACAGCAGCGGTGCCACCTGAAAAAGCAAGGAGGTTCACTGTGGATAGACTTAAGCAACTGGGAGTAGATGTTTTCGGTAAACCTCAGCTGGGTGCTGACAGAGATTCCTTTGTGATACTTGAAGAAGCTGAAACCAACAGAGGTAATTCTTTGAATTGTGGGGAGCTTCTCTAGAATGATTTGTTCTGGCAGCTTCTGTTATTTGCCAGTGTGGAGGACAGGGAGCACAGGGGAAACAAACAACCACACGTGGTCTTAATACTGATGTACCGGATATGGATAAAAATCATCGTGTACATTTGGCAAGGTATCAGGACATTCTGAACCTCGTTTAGAAGGGAAACCTGTTGCTAGTTAATGTACAGAGGAGGGTACATTGCTGTTTTGTGGTATGACATTGATAAAAGCATTATTCAATTCAGTTTTTCACAGAAACATCAGCAAATTGCCTGCAAAACTGAATTTCTTTTCTTTCTTTTTTTTTCACTTATTCAACAAATATTAAACTACCCACTTCATGTAAGATGCTGTAGGGCATACTTGAGAAATCTGACATTTATCCTACGCTTAAGCTGCTTAGACTCTAGCAGGGGAGATAAGTAGGCAAATAGCAGTAATACAGGAAAGTGGCATCTTCTATCAGGAACATGTGTCACTAATAATTGGAAAAAATTAACATGGGAAAAAAGGTAGTGTATTCTTTGCTGAAAGAAATATTTAGAATAAAGCATGGAAGTTCAGAGAAGGGATGTTTCTTACAATAGGTGGTTAAAGGAAGGCTTGAAGAATAATCATATGTAATTGTTCACTTCTTCCCCTTCATACTTCAGTGAGGATCTTCTGGCTTGTTCCTCCTCTATCCCCTGTGCTTCCATAGTCGATGACACGTTGGGCAGCCATGTTTACTGAATGAATTAAAGAGTGAATGAATGATTCTTCAAGAGAGAGCCCAAGGGACTTACCTGGAGGTCCAGTGCTTAAGATTCCACACTTCCACCTCAGGGGGCATGGGTTCTATTCCTAGTCAGGGAACTGAAATCCCGCATGCTGCGTGGTGCGGCCAGAAATATTCCCTACTTTGGGTAGATTTCCTGATTTGTAGGTAAAATTGGGTTTCCCTCCTCTACTTCAAGGCAGTGTCGTTTGATAATTAAGAGCTTAGGCTTGGTAGCAAGATCAGAATTTGAATCTGGACATTACTCACTGTTTAAACTTGAGTATGCTATTTGACCTCTCCAAGGCAACTTTAAAAAAAAAGAAATAACACTTCTGGTTCACAGTGCAGCACTATAGTAAATCTGTTAATAATGCATACAAATGGAAAGCATAAAGAAACACTTGAATGGTAGCTGTTCTTTTTATTATTAGTGAAATTATTTACATCGAGATGCTGCTTCGTTAAATAGCATATGGTTGGCAGGTGCTAGGTCAGCCACAGTATCAGTTAAGTCATTGATTGAATGGGTGGATTTTGTGGAAGTGGAGAGAAGGATATTCTTGGGAGGGACAGAAAGAGCTCTATGTGGTACATATTGGGAGGACGTGTAAGTCGGTTTAACCAGAGCAGGTGGTGGGATGGAAGAGCTGTGTAATAGAACTAGCATAGCTCTATTAGCAAAGAAGCCTGGGAATAAGCTGGTGCCCAGAGCAGGGAGAGAAAGTTTTGTTGTGTGGGACTAGATGTTATCTAAATAGCCTCAGACTAACATGAGAAAGAAACTTATACTAGACACTATGAAATTTTGTTACATGGGAGTAGAAGTTTTCTTTATCATCTCAGACTGAGAAACAGGAAAGGGAAGAAACCTCCTTTTTGCAACTGTGGAAGCAGTGTCAGACTTTATTTTGGGGGCCTCCAAAATCACTGCCAATGGTGATTGCAGCCATGAAATTAAAAGACACTTTCTCCTTGGAAGGAAAGTTATGACCAACCTAGATAGCATATTCAAAAGCAGAGACATTACTTTGCCAACAAAGGTCCGTCTAGTCAAGGCTATGGTTTTTCCAGTGGTCATGTATGGATGTGAGAGTTGGAGTGTGAAGAAAGCTGAGCGCCAAAGAATTGATGCTTTTGAACTGTGGTGTTGGAGAAGACTCTTGAGAGTGCCTTGGACTGCAAGGAGATCCAACCAGGCCATTCTAAAGGAGATCAGCCCTGGGTATTCATTTGAAGGACTGATGCTAAAGCTGAAACTCCAATACTTTGGCCACCTGATGCGAAGAGTTGACTCACTGGAAAAGACCCTGATGCTGGGAGGGATTGGGGGCAGGAGGAGAAGGGGACGACAGAGGATGAGATGGCTGGATGGCATCACCGACTCGATGGACATGAGTTTGGGTAAACTCCGGAGTTGGTGATGGACAGGGAGGCCTGGCGTGCTGCGATTCATGGGGTCGCAAAGAGTCGAACACGACTGAGCGACTGAACTGAACTGAATGTATTAGATACTGATTGATTTTTTTTTTTTTAGTAGTTATCTTTAATTCTCATAACCCCAGGTATTACTTTGCAAATGAAGAAAATGAGGTTTGGAGAGATTGGGTAATTTTTCCAACATTGCAATTGCTTATACAGGGAGCCAGCACAATGCCTGGCTCATAATAGGCACTTATTTTTAACTCAGGATATGTTTTCCTTCAGAACTAATATTTGACATGAATGTTGGGTTTCCAGATCACTCTGTTTCATAATATATATGAAGTTAGGGTCAGCATTCATTCACTTTTACTTAGCATGGTGTTTGGTGTTGCTTGCTGTATGTACCAGTAAGATGCAGTCCCTGCTCTCAAAGAATTTTAAATCTAATAGGAGTTAGAGGCAGGAAAATTGGATATTAAGTGCTATGCATACTTTGAGCCTAGAAAGAGTTCCTCACATGGAGTCAGGGAAATTTCTAGAAGGAGTTGATACCTGAGCTGAGTCCCAAAGTCTGAGTAGGAGATACAAGGCAGAGAGGTGAGAGAGGGCTTTCTTGGTGAAGGGGACAGACCTGCAAAAGACACAGAGACAAGAGAAAGCAGAGGATGCTCTGGTTAGCTGAAGTGAAGATTGCAAGGTGGTTGGTGACCAGAGGCCAGAGGGTGCAGAGATTTTAGGTAGAGACATGAGCTGGAGCGGAGATGTTTCACTTAAAGAGGAGATGAAAGCTAGGAGAAGACTGAAGGAGGTAGAGGAGCTTGAACAGGGGCTCTGTGATGAGGAGGGTGGTGGTAGAGTTGCGTAGCAAAGGATAAGGGAAGTGGGTGCTCCAGTGGGTTGGGGGATGAAGGGTTTTGAGGAGCCTGGCTTTCTCCAGAAGAATGAAAGCTACTCCTGCCTCACTCTTATTTTAGGTCCTGAGTAATCTTCCTCCCCTTCCATTTGTTTTATTCTCTTGGCTCCAGTGATGACCTTCCTACTTCTGTTCCCTTCCCACTGCTACTGCCTGCTGTTTCCAACTTACTGAACTAATAAGAAATGGGATGCAGACTTATAGCTTCTCTCCCTACTCTTTGGTTTGTAGTGTAGACATGCCACCCCTTTGGAGTTGGATTTTTGCAACTAAATAAATGATGTTGTTGTTGTTTAGTCACTAAGTCGTGTCTGACTCTTTGTGACGCCATGGACTGTAGCCCACCAGGCTCCTCTGTCCATGGAATTTCCCAGGCAAGAGTCCTGGAGTGGGTTGCCATTTCATTTATCCAGGGGATCTTCCTGACGCAGGGGTTGAACTCACTTCTGCATCTCCTCCATTACAGGTGGATTCTTTACCACTGTGCCACTTGGGAAGCCCAGTAAATAATGTCAGGGACTCATTAAAAAAGGTTTCTTTCCAGTTCTCTTTTTCTACTAAGACCCTTTAGGGAGGGAGAAACCACATCTGGATGCTAACCACAAAACTACCGAAGTATGAGTTGAGTGAATTTTAGGAAAAAGAACCAAACTTGGAGTACCCTGGACACATTATCATGGAAGAGAAGGCATATGAGAATAGCCCGAACCCAAAGAAACTGTTCTTCTTTTCCTTTCTTTTCTCTTTATAACTGTCAGCTCTCTTACAACAGATCCCATTATGGTATGATTGGCTTGTTATACAGTGAGTAGGGGATGGTACCAGGTGACAGCTGGCTGAGGGAGAATGAAAAGAAAGTTCTGAGCAAAAGCGGTGGGGAAAGGGAAAGGCCATATTGCGGTTAGACCACTGCACTCACTACCTGTGTGTGTTCCCACTTGTATATAAGTTGATGTGTGGGGAAAGTCGCTCAGTCGTGTCTGACTCTTTACAGCCACATGAACTGTAGCCCACCAGGCTCCTTGGTCCATGGAATTCTCCAGGCAAGAATATTGGAGTGGGTAGCCATTCCCTTCTCCAGATCTTCCCAACCCAGGGATCGAACCCAGGGCTCCCACACTGCAGTTGGATTCTTTACCATCTGAGCCACCAGGGAAGCCCAGGCACCACCTCTCAATGGGATTTCCTTTCTCAGTGTACTGATTTATATCCGTGTAAAAGTTTCATGAAGAAGCTTCCAGCCCTGCCACCAAGTTACATCCCTAATTGCATTGATTATTATTTTCCTTTTTTTGGCCGCACCGCATGGCTTTGGGATCTTAGTTCCCCCCACCCAGAGATTGAACCTGGGCCCTCAGCAATGAAAGCTCAGAGTCTTAACCACTGGCTTACCGGGAATTCCCTCTTTTTCCATTTTTAAAATAGACTTTGCTTGTATTTGGAGAGATGCTAATAAACAGTGAGATGTTCAAAATAGGGAATATTTTAAAAGGAGACTGAAACCTGTGACAAATTAAGCCCTTGCATAATTAAGGAGTATGGTATTTTTCTACCGGCTTAATGCTTTTTTAAAAAGAATTGCACATATTTAGAAACTTCAGTTGTAAATATCTACCCTAAATGGAGTTTTAAGGAACTCATTGAGGAAGAACAGTTACAGTAGTCCTTTAGTTTGGGTTAAGTTACATGAATTGAACACAGGTGTTGGTAGCAAAGGAGTTTTTGGTGTCTCTCTGTACTTTTTTTTCCTTACAAGTTTGTTGAACCTAGCTTGTATTTCTTAACTGGACTCTAAAAGGCAAACTGACATACTGGTTGGTGCTTGGTTTAGAACTGGAAGCCTTGAAGCAGCGTTTCTGGAAGCATGCTAATCCAGCAGCCAAAGCCAGGGCTGGTCAGAAGGTGAACGTGAACATCATAGTGAAAGATGTGGGCACTGACGGGAAGGAAGAGCTCAAGGCAGACGTGGTGCCCGTGACTTTGGCAGCTGAGAAGCTGGATGGGGCAAGCCACACAAAACCAGGTATGTGAGGTTCATGGAGCTGTTTTATTTGTATGTTTTTACTGGCCATGAGTCGGGTGGGGTGCCTGACTGTTGAACTCAGGCTGGTCTTTATGGCTGCTGAAGACCCTATAGTGAGACATTATAGAATCTTTTTCCCTGGAGACTCCAGAGATTGGATATGGCCTAGTTGTATGAGGTGGGTAAGATGACTTTATTTCTTAAAATAGTTTTTGTCTTATTGTTTAAAAAAATACCCATTGTAGAAAATAAATGGAATAAACAACAAATTTCTGCAGTAAACAAAATTTCTGGAGTAAACAAAAAGATTTTTCTGTCAGAGACATCTTCTGTAACCATGTTGTATGGCCCTTTAAAGTTTTTGCATGCAGGTACATGTCTGTTTGAAAAATAAAATAATAATGCAGTCATACATCATACAATCTGCTTTGTAATCTGTATTAGGGACAGGTCTGTTGTTCCCACTCCCACTTTGAAAATACGAGCAATTTATCACATAGAAAAAAATTAAACACTTAGGAAAAGGTATAAAATGAAAAATTAAGGAGGGGTCATATGTATACCTATGGCTGATTCATGTTGATGTTTGGCAGAAAGCAATAAAATTTTGTAAAGCGATTATCCTTCAATTAAAAGACAAATTAAAAAAAAAAAATTAGTCTTCCCAGAGGCAGCTTAGCAATTTCTTGTGTGTCCTAGGAAAATTCATATGCATTTACTATTGTGTAAGTGTGTGAGAGAGAGACACTGAACACTTCCTCTCTGCCAGACTCGGCTCTAGGTGCTTTACAGTAAATAACATCAGCGTCCTTATTTTATATGTGAGGAAACTGATAAACAGAGCATTTAAACAACTTGCTCAAATTTATATAACTAGTAAGAGAATTAGTAGCCTAATCCAGACCATCTAACTCAAGAGTTCAGGTATACATACTGCTTTTGAGTTTTTTTTAACATCACGTGATATTCCATTGTGCAGGTACAACACAGTTTGTTTAAGCATACTTCTGTTAAGGGACATCATGTTTGTTTCCGTCTTAGTATTTCACACAATATTGCATCCTAATATCACATATATGTTAGTAAATGCTGATGCAAAATTACGTACAGTGGAATCACTGAGTCCTAGTCACAGTTTCCATCAAAATAAGTTGTACCAATTTTTACTCTGAATGACAGTGTGTAAGAGTTCCTGTTTCTTCCTGTTAATGGATATAACAAATGTTTGCCAAATATATAAAAAATGGTATCATTATTTTGATTTGTATTGCTAGTAAGAAGTGAGGTTAAGCATTATTTTTAATACCAGTTGATATCTTTTGCTTATATTTACTTTGAGTTGTTTCTCTTTTTCTTCAATGTGGGTACAGTTATCAGTATTTTCCTTCATGGCTTCTGAACCAGAGATTTTCGAAGGTCCACTTGCCCCTGTTCCTCTTTTTTTTTTTTTTTTTGCTTTTTTAAATAATAATTTTATAATATCTGTAATATCCCAATTATGGGAGTTATCTCCTACACTCAATTCCTAATATCCCCCCCTTTGTTAAGATAACAAAAGCCTAAAATACGAAGGTCTCTGATTTTCCTTTTGTGATGTGCCTAGAACACCTCTGGAGTTGCCTAAAATGGACGCTTGTGTTGTTGTGTGTAGTCGGTCATTGCATCTAAAACATCTCTTCATACTTTTGCTCAGGGGAAAAGCTTCAGGTGCTGAAAGCTAAACTTCAAGAAGCAATGAAACTCCGAAGGTTGGAGGAGCGTCAGAAACGCCAAGCATTACTCAAGTTAGATAATGAGGATGGATTTGAGGAAGAGGAGGAGGAGGAGGAAGAAATGACAGATGAGTCTGAGGAAGATGGAGAAGAGGAGGGAGAGGAAGCCTTGGAGGAAGAAGAGGGAGAGGAGGAAGAAGGCAATGAGGAGGTTGCTGGCAATTACGTGGTTTTGTTACTAGGTCGCAATGAATACGGGAAAGAGAAAATCAGATCTGAGTAAGAGGATGATGAGCATTTTCGACTGTAGAAGAGATTTCAGGGTCAGAGATGAAGGTAGCTCATGTGTGCTAAATCTTAGTGCATTCAATCCCTTCAGCCCCATGGAACACCTGCAGTTCACAGTCATGCCCTGGCTTTTACCTGTTGGTTTACATATTGTACTATAATGCTGATATCGAAATGGCTTTCTATTAAAGACTTTTATCTTTGTTGTTCATTTAGATTTCTCTGTTTAGGAAAAAAAAAAAGAACTTTTAACCTTGGCCAAGTTGAGGTCTGGAATAAATTCTCAGGCCAAGACCTTCCCAAGTTAATTGTTGAAGAAGGTATTTGTAGATGGGCCTCTTGCCCTCGTTCTAAGGTATTATTTTCCACCTAGAGAAGACAGGTGATGATAGGATTTTTGGTATTAGGGAAAAGAAAAGTGTCCTTGTTTGAACAGTGGAGTCATTTGAAAGAGCTGGTTAATGTTTAGCCCTGGGTAAAGGAAGAGGAAAGCCGTGGCTGAACCGAGCAGGGTGTCACAGTCTGGTTGAAGGCCAGGAGTTGTCCTGCAATCTCAGGCTAATCATGCAGTCTCTCATTGACTCAGTTAAATGATAATCCAGTTCATTCAGAATCTCGTAGCAGTTTTGAAAGGGTAAAAGGTAAAGTAACAAAGTGTAAAAGAGCTCTAGAAGTGTCTACAACTAATAAGTTGTATTAATGATGGTGGCTGGACTGAGCTTCCTTCGGGTTTACCTGTTCAGATTTAAGACGTGACTTGTAACTAAGCAGCCAGATTTCAGGCTAGTATGTTTGCTTTAAAAATGTTTGACTTGTACTATTTTGTTTTTGGGTGGCGTGATTGGTAAAGACTGCAGAATTCCTTCTCGGTGGTGAAGAAGTAGAAACCAAAGATGAGAAAGAAATAGATAAAGAAAACAATGATGATGGCAGTGGTGAAATTGGCAAGTCAGTTGGCCTCTCTGTCCCCAAGCCTCTCTCATCTGATTCTACCTTCCTTCTATTCAAGGACAGCTCTTCCAAGATGGGGTAAGTAATTCTCTCTAAGGAAATATAAGATTCCCTGGTAAATACCAGGGAATTTGCCCCTCTTGGAAGAAGTAGAAACAGATATTCAATTTACCTACTTATTTTGTAGTTACTCTCCTAGTGAAGAAAAATCAGAAATAGATGAAAACTCAGGCAAAAGACCTAGCAAATTAGGTAAGTAGTGACTCTTAATGTAGAACTTGACACTTGATTTTTCTCTGATCCTCCAGCTTTAACATTTAAGGACTACAGTTCCTTAAGGTTCCATTTTTCTGAACCTTGGTAAACTTTTCCCAGTCTTAACCTGTGACAGTGATAGGAATTTATGAACTGTATTGTTTTTCTTGGGAATTCCCTTGTGGTCCAGTGGTAAGGACTCCATGCTTTCACGGTTGAGGGCCCAGGTTCAATTCCTGGTTGGGGAACTAAGATCTCACAAGTTGCATGGTGCAGCCAATAAACAAACAAAAAATCCCAAATATTTTTCTTGGTCCAGTTTTTGAAATCTTACATGCAGCTTCTTTCCAGTTGACCCTGAGCATTTAATAGGTCATTAGTGAATATGTGTTGATTGAGTGAAACATGAAACATTTCTATCCATGTAGATCAAAGGAAGATGTATAAGTAATTAGATAATGCAAAGGGTAATCATAGGCATTAGGGAAGATGAGAAAAAGATAGGAACTTTGAGGTGTCACTTAGCTCAGAGTGATAAACCCTGATTGTATGATGCTATCTTAGTACCATAATTGACCTTTAATGTAATGTTTTGGAACATGGAACTTGAGACGTTTACCAGTGGGTCTTACCAGACAGTTTCATTCTCAACTCTTTTTCCTAAACAAATCTGACTTATTTCTGGGAATCATGCACTTAAAATTTGTCTTTCTTTAGATGAAGATGATTCATGCTCATTACTGACAAAGGAGAGCAGCCACAATAGCAGCTTTGAGCTGATAGGCTCCACACTTCCATCCTATCAGCCTTGTAACAGACAAACAGGCCGCGGGACCAGTCTTTTCCCTACAGCAGGAGGATTCAGATCTCCTTCCCCAGGGCTATTTCGAGCCAGTTTGGTCAGTTCAGCCTCTAAGGTGAGATGGTAATGGTTTTCTAATCTCCTCCCCCTTTTGCTTCCCACATTGCTAAATAAAGTGTGTCCAAGCCAAAAACTCCCACCACATTATGTATGTTCAGTTTTAAAAATCCACCCCCTTTGTGTATTAAAAACAAGCCTCATCCAGGGTTCTTTCTTTCTTGAGGATGTTTTTTTTTTATGCTTCCCTTGGCTATGCATTGTCCTCCCCAACTGCAATTGCCTGAGAGTAGATTAGATTTTACAAATAGCAGCTTCTGTTGTTGTCATGACAGTGAATGACATTTGTAAAATGTTTTGTTTTTGTTTGGTTTTGTTTTGGTGCCAGAGTTCAGGAAAGCTGTCTGAGCCTTCACTTCCCATAGAGGATTCCCAAGATCTGTATAACGCCTCCCCAGAACCTAAGACACTTTTCCTAGGAGCAGGAGACTTCCAGTTCTGCTTAGAAGATGACACTCAGAGCCAACTGTTGGATGCAGATGGGTAGGTAGCTTTATGTTTCTGTGGGTGGGATTGTGCTGGGTACTGCTTAATTTTGTTTAAAAATAAAGCGAGCTTCTGTCACTCCATCTGTGCTTTCCCTTCTGAGAAAGAGAGGTGTGCAGACCATTAGTATTATATTCTACAAGTCTGAACAAAGTCTGTCTAGAAAATAAAAAGTAAATAGCCTTGCTAGTGTTCTGATCCTTCAATTTCTACCTTATTAGACCTGCATAACTCTTATAAGGTCATCAAATTTCCCTGTATCCATATCCCTGGGGGCTCAAGTGGTAAAGAATCTGCCTGCAGTGCGGGAGACCTGGGTTTGATCCCTGGGTCGGGAAGATCCCCTGGAGAAAGAAACGGCAACCTGCTCCAGTATTCTTGCCTGGAGAATTCCATGGACGGAGGAGCCTGGAGGGCCCCAGTCCATGGCATCGCAGAGAGTCGGACACGACTGAGTGACTAACACTTTGACCTTTGTCCCACTACAGTAGGAATTTTGGGTGGCATTGAGAATTGACACCTCTGTGGCACATTACATGGCCATAACACCAGGCCCTACTCTAGCACCATCTGAAGCCCCAAATTAGCCTTTACCCTTTGTCTTTTGAATAGCCTTCTTTCATAAACATCCCCCTCCCTCTTAAGGTTATCACAGGCTAAAATCTGACACTCTTATCTTCTGGTTCAGAATTCAGCTTCTAACTTTTCTTTTGGAAATGAGTTCAGGCTTTTCCCCCACTACTTTTTTTTTTTTCCTGAAGCATTTCTTACACTCTTCATTGGGCTTGTAGGTTCTTAAATGTTAGAAACCACAGGAATCAATACCAAGATTTGAAGCCTCGGTTGCCGTTGGCCAGTATGGATGAGAACGCCATGGATGCCAACATGGATGAACTGTTGGATTTGTGTACTGGGAAATTTGCATCTCAGGCTGAAAAGCCTCTGCCTGGGAAGAGTGACAAGAAAGAGAACATGGAGGAACTTCTGGATCTTTGTTCAGGAAAATTTACTTCTCAGGGTAATTATCCAACAAAGCAGCAAGGCTCACCCGCCCAAATACCGTCAGTGTCCATGTGAAGAAGTCCCTTAATCTCAGGTGAAATGTTCACAGAAAACAGCCATGGTGGATTCTTGAACCTAGGTTGAATTCACTGCTTAGCTCCTAACATTTAGAGCTCTTCCTTTTTTAGGATGGTGAAGTATCACCTTAAGACTGCTTTAACTTTGGCCATATGACTTGTCATTTATGGCTAGAATATGTGCAAAGCTTAGAGCGGCGTCTGCTGCAGAGTAAACTTCATATAAATGCTAAGTTATTACTTCCACCTGTGCACCCCTTTCTCCTTCTCACACCTCTGCTAGAATGTAAGCTCTTTGGGAGCTGGGATCTTTGTTTTATTCACTGATGTCTCCCTGGTGCCTGGCACATAGTAAGCACTAAATAGGGATTTGCTGAATGAGTGGATGGTGAGCTCTTTTTGGCAAGCTTACCTTAGAACTGTGTTGAGCTGGCATGTCTTCAGATGGCTGGGGAAAGAGGATAAAGCTGTCAGTTCTCGGTGACAAATCTTTTTCTTTGTTGTAATGTAGATGTCTCTACTTTGGATCCATCAGAGTTAAATAAGCAGGAGAAGGAGAGCAGCCTGGGTGATCCAATGGAAGAAGCACTCGCTCTTTGTTCAGGCTCTTTCCCAACAGACCGGTGAGTCCCAGTGATCTGAGGGAATTTGGCAAGTTCCACCTTCTGATAAAGTACAGGGGTAGCTTCTCTGGGCTTAGCAGTAAATGGTCATCTTAGGGGCTTCATATCCTGTCTGAGAGTCTTGCAATGGGTTTGAGTCTCATATTTGAACAGTGAAATTATTTATTCTAATGCTTTCATTTAGTTGATTGTGAACAGGATAAAAAAGGCAAGAAAAGGCACATGGAAGCTCTCACCATCACTAGTGATTAAGGAAATACAAACCAAAACCCCATTTTTTAAATACTTCCTCACTCCCAGCAGTTATTCCACGTTTGGGTATATACACAAAAGAACTGAGAACACGGTTTCTTAGTAGATATTTGCACACCCATGTTCCTAGCAGCATTATTCATAATAGTTACAAGGTGGAAGCATCCCAAGTGGGTGCATGCATAGTGGAATATTATTCAGCCTTTAAAAGGAAAGGAGGTTCTGATACATGCTGAGACATGGGTGAACTGTGAGGAGATTATGCTAAGTGAAGTGAGCCATTCACAAATATGCAGATACTGTATGATTTATATGAGGTCTTAGTGTAGTCAAATTCATACAGACAGGAAGTAGGAAGGTGGTTGCCAGGGGCTGTGCGGCGGTAAGAATGAGGAGTTGGTATTGAAAGGGTATAGAGTTTTAGTTTTTTAAGATGAAAAGTGTTCTAGAGGTTGGTTGGATAACACTGTGAATGTACTTAACACTAATGAACTGTACACTTAAAATGGTTAAGATAGCAAACTTTGTGTTGTATGTATTTTATCACAGTTTGGAAAAAAAATTTTTTTTGAAAGGCAAGATATCTTGTTTCCTGTTTTTGAAGAGATTCTTGGGGCTATAAGATATTTTCGGTCCCTAAGTTGGCTGACTGCTTATAGTTGGCTTTCAACAACTTGTGTATGGATTTGTTGATTTGCATCTTAGGGAAGAAGAAGGTGAAGAGGAGGAATTTGGAGACTTTCGGCTTGTCCCAAATGATAATGAGTTTGATAGTGATGAGGTGAGTTTGAAGGGAACAAAGTAATCATAACTGAACTCCGTGTATAGCTGCTGGGGAGTTTTGTTTGTTTTGTAGTTTGAATTCTTGAGAAGTCTGTTTGGCATGTCATCAAAAGCAATTTCCTAGACTGAAATGTTTGGGCAGAAGTTTCTGAATCCTGTCTTAGCTGAGGACGCATTTTATGCTGTGTAGCTTTGCCTGTGATGCTGTATGATTTTGCAGGATGAGCACAGTGATTCTGACAAGGAGGATCTGACCCCAGAAGACCGTGAAGATGAGGATGAGGAAGACCTCCTGCAGCAGTCGGAGAAGTCAAAACGGCAAATGTAGGTGTTACAGCCCTTCCTTTCGTTGCAAGAAAGTTCTCCTGACAGTTGAGCTGTAGCTTGCCACCACCATTTTACCTACATTTACTGGTTCTATTTTTGCTTTTTGTGGTTAACACAGATTGAATAACATCCATTTACATGATATCTTTTGAGTATTCAAAGACAGTCACATCCTCTTCAAGTGATTTCTGTACTAAACATCCCTAGTTCTTCAGCTGTTTCTCACATGACGTTGCTTCCAGACTCTTCACATATGTGGATTCTCTCTTTATCTTCAGGTGTGGTCTGACTACTGCCCTGTGTGGTGGTGCAACCACATCCCTTGCTCTGGTTGCCTGCTACTTATAAAGTAACCAGTAAGCATAAGAACTAAGTCACTGGAGAGCCTGAGGATCCAGTAGATGGTTAAAATTCCGCATGTCTTTTTTCCTTTGAATTACCAGCATTCCAGGTCTTCCTCATCCTAGTTTCAGGCAAATGACCCACCGTTAATTTTTTTTAATATTTTGTTGTTTTGATTATGAAAGTAAGCCATTTATTTTAGAATATTTAAAAGAATACAGAAAGATAAGGCACCCATGTCCACCATTCAGAGTATTTGTGAAAGCAGTGGTAGTGGTTATTATTGCCTTTGTTAGGACATATATTTTCACATGGTTGAGATCTGTAAAGCTTTTTTTATATATACAGTTTTGCATCTTACTTTTTTCACCACTTACTATATCTGTAAATATTTTTCCATGATATTGAAAATTGTATAAAAACTGTTTTAATAGATATTTCACGTTTTATTGTATGTGGATGACTTTTAGATTTCAAATATAGGACTTCATATTGATCCTTATTAGATTTATTTTGTTGTGTTTAGCCCATCATTCCATTCTGCTGAGATCAGTTTTGGATTCTAATTTGTCACCTGTCAAATTAACCATCTCATACAGCTTTGGGTCATCTATAGATTTTTTTCTAAGGCAGTGGTTCTTAAACCTGGTTTAACTATAGTGTCCTTTGTTCAAATGAAGTCTTATGAAGAATGGCAGCTAAAAGTTGAGCTGCTCAAAGAGGGTTAGATAGGAAGATTGAGGAGCTTGGTGGCTTTTAGCCCCTGAAGGAATTCCTCAGGAACCCTAGGATTTAGAGGAACTCAGCTTTAAAATAATAATGCAAGTCTTTGATAAAAGTCACCTTTCAGAAAGCCATCAAGCTTCTGCCATTCCCGACCATAGATAACAGCAATTTGAACTCAAGGTGACAGTAGATTTGTTTTCAGTATGACCTGAAGTCAGAAAAACTAACCTGTGGTGGTTCTGATTACCACTAACTGAAACTAAAGGATGCTTACTCCTTGGAAGGAAAGTGATGACCAACCTAGACAGCATATTCAAAAGCAGAGACATTACTTTGCCAACTAAGGTCCGTCTAGTCAAGGCTATGGTTTTTCCAGTGGTCCTGTATGGATGTGAGAGTTGGACTGTGAAGAAGGCTGAGTGCCGAAGAATTGATGCTTTTGAACTGTGGTGTTGGAGAAGACTCCTGAGAGTCCCTTGGACTGCAAGGAGATCCAACCAGTCCATTCCAAAGGCGATCAGTCCTGGGTGTTCTTTGGAAGGACTGATGCTAAAGCTGAAACTCCAGTACTTTGGCCACCTTATGCGAAGAGCTGACTCATTGGAAAAGACTCTAATGCTGGGAGGGATTGAGGGGCGGAGGAAAAGGGGACGACAGAGAATGAGATGGCTGGATGGCATCACCGACTCAATGGACATGAGTTTGAGTGAACTCCGAGAGTTGGTGATGGACAGGGAGGCCTGGCGTGCTGTGATTCATGGGGTCGCAAAGAGTCAGACACGACTGAGTGACTGAACTGAACTGACTGAACTGAGCCTAAATAGTCACTGGAAGGACTGATGCTAAAGCTGAAGCTCCAATACTTTGGCCACTTGAGGGGAGCAGCTGACTCATTGGAAAAGACCTTGACCCTGGGAAAGATTGAGGGCAAGAAGAGGAGGGAGCGACAGGATGAGATGGTTGGATGACATCACTGACTCAGTGGACATGAGTCGGAGCAATCCCCCAGAGACAGTGAAGAACAGGGAAGCCTGGTGCACTGCAGTCCATGGGGTCACAAAGAGTTGGACACAACTGAGTGACTAAACAGCAACAAATGAGCCTCAGTCACACCTGTAACTTGTGGGTCAAGATTTGGCAGGCTGTAGGAAGACCCCCCATGGACGGAGGAGCCTGGTGGGCTGCCGTCTATGGGGTCGCACAGAGTCGGACACGACTGAAGCGACTTAGCAGCAGCGGCAGCAGGAAGACCCCAGTCTATTACCTTTCCATACCATACTATCTCTAGTCTATCTCCTGAAGCTGGTAAGCTTAAATGCAAAACAAAATAGTATGAACCTTCTGACAGGTATGTCTCAAATATATAGAGGAGATTGAGAGTTCTGGCTTTAGAGTCACCAGCCTAGGTTGAATCCAGACTCTGCTGCCTCGCAGCTGTGTAGCCATCAGTAAGTTGTTTACTCTCTGAGTTTTAGTTCCTTCAACTGTAAATCAAAAGGAACAATAATAATACCCCCTCCCTGAGATAATGCAGTAATGCCCCAAAGCACAGTTATTGGCACAAAGTAGATATTAAATAACAGGCTTTTAAGTATTATACAAATGTATTATTATTATTAATTTATGCTTGTTATTAGAGGTGGCTGTGTGTTCTGCTTTTGTCATTACTGTGCATATATTCATTGTTGTATTTTCCAATTTTCACTGTTGTTTTCCAGGAGATTAAAGAAATACCTGGAGGACGAGGCAGAGGTGTCAGGCAGTGACGTGGGAAGCGAAGACGAGTATGATGGGGAAGAGCTTGATGAATATGAAGAGGATGTGATTGATGAAGTACTTCCTTCTGATGAGGAACTGCAGAGTCAAGTCAAGAAAATACACATGTCAGTATCCCAACAAACTCTTCTGAGCAGTGGACTGCATCTTAAGGCAGGCCCTATAACCAGCCAGAGTGGCCCTGGCTTTGAACACCATATTTCTCCTGTCGTAGGAAAACAATGTTAGATGATGATAAGCGCCAGCTACGTTTGTACCAAGAAAGGTACCTTGCTGATGGGGACCTGCACAGCGATGGTCCTGGACGAATGAGGAGATTCCGATGGAAAAACATAGGTATCTTGATCATTGCCTTTAGAAGCAAATGGTACAAGGTCCACATTTGTCCAATTTAAGCCGGCAAGAGGAGGTCAAAACTATAGCAGACAGTTGTGGAGGACCTGGCCTTGACCTTTATTTTCCATTAGTGGATGGGAAAAGCTGTGTCAGTATACTGTAAATGAACAGGGTTCACTAGTGTCTGTCCAGACACCCTCTCTTGTGGGGATTGCAGAATGCTAATTGCCTTAACTCTTTGCTTTAGATGATGCTTCCCAGATGGACTTGTTCCACAGAGACTCTGATGATGATCAGATTGAAGAACAGCTTGACGAGACGGAAGCCAGATGGAGAAAGGAGCGAATTGAACGAGAGCAGTGGCTTCGGGACCATGTAGGAAGCCTGCAAGAGATTCGCCTATTCCAACCCTAGATAGGAGGGTCATCTCAGTCACCTAGCTTGTCATGATAGTTGTCAAAACCTTGGGCAGTGTATTGCTGTCTCTTTTAATCCTTGAATTTTCTTTTGTGCTTTGAAAAGATTACCACGGGCAGTTGTATTCATGTTTTTGTCCAAAATACTTTTTTTTTTAAATTATTTGTCTGAAGCAACAGAGGGTAGCAAAAAGGAAAACAAATGTTATCCCAAGTACTCTAGCTTCCAGGCTATGCTAATTCTTTGGGTCTTTGGTGGAAGCATGGGCTTCTGTTAATGCTGTCTGATTTTTATTTTCAGGCACAGCAGGGGAAAATTGCAGCTGAAGATGAAGAAGAGATTGGGGAAGACAGTCAGTTTATGATGCTGGCCAAGAAGGTTACAGCCAAAGCTCTGCAGAAGAATGGTGAGCTCTTAGCCCTTCACAGGGGCTGTCCCCCTGGATTGTTGGTGCTGGAGCCTTGGAGGTGACTCCAGCCTTCAGAGGCTGTTGCAGCTTAGTCATGGACCTGTGTCTAATATTATCTTAAAGGGGCCCCTTGGATGGGGAGAGACAATGTTCTTTCAATCTAATTCTATTGGACAGTAGATATTGTAGTAGAGAGTGTATATAGCTGGTTTTGCTCTATGTTCTAAGGCAGCTCGTGCATGTGTGCATGCTAAGTTGCTTCATTCGTGTCTAGCTCTTTGTGACCCCATTGACTGTAGCCTGCCAGGCTCCTCTGTCCATGGTATTCTCCAGGCAAGAATACTGGAGTGGGTTCCCATACCCTCCTCCAGAGGATCTTCCCAATGCAGGGATCAAACCCGCATCTCTTAAGTCTCCTGCATGGGCAGGCGGGTTCTTTACCACTAGCACCACCTGGGAAGCCCTGTAAGGCAGCTCAGAGGAGTGAATTCTGGCTTCTTTGTTTAGTCGCTCAGGATTACATACCTAAGTGTTAGAGCTGGAATTTGTCGTACCACTGTTGTTTTTTCTTATTATTACTGATAATTAGACAATAAGTTTAGCTGAATTGTCTGTCTTAACCACTTACTATACTTTCAAATCATGATTATAAAATAATCAGAGTTCCTCTGGCCTCAGTTTATTATAGTTAAGGGCCTGTTAGTTTGTCTAGATTTAAAAGTAATTCTACCCAGTTTTGCCCAGAGCAGGCCTCTCTCTGTCTTTTCTTTTCAGTCAGTCACACTGTGGTTATTCAAGAATCAAAGTCTCTATTCAGAAATCCTTTTGAAGCCATCAAACCGGGAAGTGACAGCCAGGTTGGTTGGGGACCTTGTTTGCCTGAAGCCATGATTTGCAATGTTAAACGGCCTCAGTCAGGTTAAGGGAATGCTCCGTCGTTAGGGGAGGGAGGTGGCTGTGGGAAATGGAAGTAGGTGTCAAAGGAGCCTGCTATCTCTTTTGTATTTGAGCAGGGTGGAAATGTGTCCCCTCCATACCTGGCGGGTGCAGGGAGGAGCTGGCTTCTCCTTTCTTGGAACTTGGAATTTGATACCAGATGACTTTTCTTTCCTCAGCTGAAGACAGGCTCCCTGCTCAACCAGCCCAAAGCTGTGCTTCAGAAACTGGCTGCCCTCTCTGACCTCAACCCCAGTGCTCCCCGAAATTCTAGAAACTTTGTCTTCCATACACTTTCTCCTGTCAAGGCTGAGGCAGCAAAGGAATCATCTAAGCCTCGGGTAGGGAATTTGAGAACTGATTTGGTGACTCTCCAAAGCGGAGTGAATGAATGAGTGAATTGAATTGAATTGAAAATATATATGTATTTCTGGCTTAAAGATTTATGCTATAGTGTTAATCTTGCATTCCCAGTAAGGTACAAGGAGATTGCTACCCCCAGTAAGTATAATCAGCTGTGAGACTTGCCTGGAAATTTTCAGTTTCTTTTTTTCCTAATTATCCATGATTTAACTATGAGCTGCTTAAGAGCTAATTGAAGCTTAAGTATGAGTGAACCACAGCCTGTACAAAGGTCTTGAGTTGATTCTTATCTCTTTTCTCTGCTCTGTAGGTACGAAGAAGGGGTCCGTCTTTAATGACATCGACTTCACCTAAGCGCCTCAAAACAGATGATAGCACTTCAGAATCGAAGCAAAGCATCTTCCGTTACTTGGAAAGCTAGCTCTGTGAGGGCGCCAGCCCTTCTGTGGGGACTCCGTTGAGAGTATCTGGCACTGAAGGCTGGAATTGATGCTCACGCGGATGATCCCCTCCTCCTTCACGATCAGTGCATTAAGATTGAGGACGGAGATTCCAGTTCTTTCCACTGTGTGGCTCTGGACATCTCTTTCCTAGTATTACTTCCTGGGTTGGCCACTAACAATTCTGTAGTGTTTACAACAGCAACGTATGGGATACCTGGGTGTCCTCCATTAAATATTTGACATTTTACCCTAGCAACTTCCTGGATTGATTCCTTTTGGTGAAAGGGGTAGTTGGAGGAAGAAAAAGTGTGACAGGACAGAAAATTACAGAAAGCAGTGAATATTGAAACTGAGATGATGCCTTCACACCCCTACGATGTGCAGGATGGTGACCAGGACTCAGTGAAAGAGAGACTTCTTAGAGGAGCTAAGGATCAACAGATGGGCTATTTCATAAGTCATGCCCCTTCCGTTTTCCTTTCTGGCCCTTCCCAAGACAGTCTCAAATCTCCAGATCACCTTTGCTTCCTGTATAATGAGGACTCAAACTGGTACCCAAGTCAGAAAGAGCAAATTTTCTGGAGTATGAGGATGAAGATAGAAGTTTACACCCGGTGGCCACCCACATTAGATATTCCGTGGAGCAGAGACCTCTCTTCTAGGACTTCAATTTTCGATTTGAAACACTGTCGTTCAAGGACCTTCCTTCTCATTCTGACCGAAGAATTATATATAATCATTATTTATTGCATTCAGCTGGGTTGAGTATGTTGCCCTGACCTGTCAGAGGACAATGAAGTAACATCGTCATTACTTATTTTGAGAGAAGACCATCAAGGAGCTTCATCAAGATGCTGTTAAGAGGATTGCCACCAGTCCCAGTTTTCGCTGAACCACCATGAGGCTCTCAGAATTTTAAACAGACAGTTTTTCCCTCCCTCGGAACCAAACGTCACTGCTTCCTTGGAAAAGCGTACCATGTAAACACTCTGCTTTCACTGTTGTGAGCTGGACTTGGGAAGCTGGGTGAGCTGTGCCAGTTTTTTTTAACTGGCAATTGAGGAATACCAGCTTAACTGATGGAATTAGGATATAGGTTTTCTGCAGTTGTTTCTAATGTACAAGATGCTGACTTTGATGGAATTTGCATTTGTATATTTGTAATCTTGTAACAGAAAATGTACATAAAGATGTTTTAATATGTATGTAGTTTTTCAATAAATCCAGTGCCTTGAAGGCACGATTTGGTGTCCAGACTAAACGCTCATGCTTGGGTCAGAACCTGTCTAATGTTGAGCATTGTGTTTTGGGGTGTCTCTCTCCCAGGGGAGGCCTCTCTGGGCCTGGTGTGAGAGGCACTGCTGTTGTCCCCTCAGTGTCGTCTCAACTCCAGTGGATTGATCACGTAAACGTACCAAGTGGTCTGGGTGTGCAGGGAGAAGAGTTCACATGTATATTCTAGTCCTTTGATTGACAACTGTGGGTCCAAGGTGATCATCATTGCCCCTCCCTTTGAGTGCGCCAAACAGTGCCCAAGGCTTGGCAGCCCTTGCTGGGCAACACAGAACTAGGGGAAAGGGCTGGATATTTCTCCCCTCTTCCTTTCCCATATCCTTTTTTGAGGGGGAGAGATGGAGAAGAGGATTTTGGAGTTGACCACTAAGGATAAGAAAATCAGTGCCTGGGAAATCTAGGGAGCAAAGGGTTTCTATTCTAAGCTCCAAAAAGAAAGCACTCTTTTGGAGACAGAAAGTTGAAGCTTCAGTTCTGCGTTACTTTTCTCCTTGCCAGTACAGCTGTCAGAAGGCAAGCTAAGCTTAGACCCTGGTATGAGTAAAGTAGAGAGTGGTGACCTGACCACATGCCCTGTGCCCAGAGCACTGAGCCATCAGCTTCAGCTCTCTTCTAACGAAACCGCACAGCCCAGGGCCTGTGCTGTGCTCCTGCTAGGACTCAGCTTCACTAGCTTGGAGATTACATGCTTGGAGAGATGAGAGCCTGTGAGTCTGGGAGATTGGGATGCTCAGTGTCTTACTTCGTGTTCCACACACTAGGGTAGGAACACATGGTACTTACTTGATTTAAACAGCATTAATTCTAATATTAATTCAGTCCACAGCCGCACAAACCATTCTTGAGTCTCTTCCATAAAGCATCAGGTTATACTCACGTGAGTGCTGTGGAGACAAAGTGTTCAGAATTTCTTGTGCAAATCCTCAACTGCCTCTCTACAAACTTCACCCTGCTTGAAGAATCTCTAATGGCTCAGAGCGGGTGTCTCAGGGTTTTATCTCCCAGAGGTCTATCTAATCACTTTTGGGGCTTCCTCTCCTGAGGTCTGTACACTGAAGAACAGGGTAAGTATTTGGGGGGGGGTATATTGGGGAGGGAGGAATTTTGTGATCTCAGCTCAGCTGGTAAATCCACCTACAATGCAGCAGACCTGGGTTCAGTCCCTGAGTTGGGAAGATCCCCAGGAGAAGAATGATTCCCCACTCCAGTATTCTGGCCTGGAGAGTTCCACAGACTGTACAGTCCATGGTGTCACAAAGAGCTGGACACAACTGAGCGACTTTCAGTTCACTGTGATACTCTGACTGTAGCATTCCTGAGACGGACTATCTCTTCTACCTGCTCACTGCCTGGCATGGGGCCTGGAATGCGGTATTGCCCAGTAAATGTTGAATGAAAAAGACTACCCCTTCCAGAGCCGCCATTTATGTCTGTCAAATGAAAATAGTCATTCACGCCTGTCTCAGAGTTGCTGTGAGGCTTGTTGGAAGATGTATGTGGATGCATTGTGTCTGGTGCTACTCTTCAAGCATATAGATTTGCCAGTATCACAGCTGCATCATGTTTTGTGGACCACTCATAGGCCTGTGGTCTCATAAGCATCTCAAACTCAACATCTTTAAAAATGTGATCTCCTAAAAACCTGCTCTTCCCCCTATGTTTTCCATTTCAGTGAAGGAGACCTCCACATACCCAGTCACTCAGGCTGAAGGTCATTCTCAACCCCTGCTTCCTTACTCCCATAATCAAACTATAAGTCCCGTTATTTCTACTTTCACACTACATCTGGAGTCACCTCTATAGCCAATGCCCCGATCCAAGATTCCATAATTTCTTACCAGCTGTTGGCAGCAGCCTCCTGATCTCCCCACTCATATTTTTGCCTCCTTTCCATCCAATCTGCACAGCAGCCAAAGGGCAACATGTATATAATTAAATTAGAGGATGCCAATCCCTCACTCAAAACCTTCGTGTGTCTTCCAATGCATTCAGAATTAAGTTCAAGCTCCCCATAGCCTACAAGACTCTCCATGACATAACCATGCCTCCCACCCTCCAGTCACATTACACTCAGCTTCAGGGGCTTCCCAAGTATCCTTCCCTTTTCCTGGAATGATCTTTTCTCCACTGTCTTTTTTTTTTTACTTTTTATCTTGCATTGGGGTATAGCTGATGAACAATGTTTGTGGTAGTTTCAAGTGAACAGCAAATGGACTCAGGTGTCACTAGTAAAGAACCCACCTGCCAATGCAGGAGACTTGAGACACCAGTTCGATCCCTGGGTTGGGAAGGAGGACATGGCAACCCACTCCAGTATTCTTGCCTGGAGAATCCCCATGGACAGAGGAGCCTGGCAGCTACGACCCATGGGGTTGCAAAGAGCTGGACATCACTGAAGTGACTGAGCATGCACGCATGCAAAGGGACTCAGCCAAACATACATGTATCCATTCTCCCCCACACCCCCTTCCCATCCAGGCTGCCACATAGCATTGAGCAGAAGTCCATGTGCTGTACAATAGGTCCTTGCTTCCACCCTCCTTTGTCCACTGTTAGCTTAAATCTAACTTCTTCAGAGATGCTTCCATTACCACCTCTTTCTTAATACCTCTGTTTCCTGTTTTGTTTTTTTTTTCTTTTGGGTCTTTTATCACAGTTTACCACTTTAATGTTTGTTTAGATCTGCTTTCTGCATTAGACTAAATTCTGTGAAATCTGAGATCATATATATTGTGTTTTTAAAAAATGTATGTTTCAGGTAGCACCATGCCTGGCACATAGCATAAAAATGTATTGAGCAATGAATGATCTGAAGGCTGGAAGAGCTCGTGGTGAAGAGCCAGGAGCTGAATGGCCTGCAAGGTTGTTTTCTAATGTGGGGTAGAACAGATAGAGGTGGTTGCTATGTGAGATCTTAAGCCCTTCCTCTGCAGCTTACACATGGCCTGACCCTGGAATAAGTCATTCTGAATTTTCCTCAGCTGGAAAATGAAGCTAAAGTGAACTGGCCTGGTTTAGCTCCCAGGGTTATGGTTGGGATCATAGGTACAATTAATGTGAGATGAGTGAGCACGTTTAAGAGGCTGTGCTCATGCTGACTGACCCACCGCTGAGGGGAAGGTGGGGCTCATTACCGTCCAGCTGAGTGGGAAGGAGAAGCCAAGTCTTGCCAAAGCTCTGTAGCTGCCAGCCCACGGGCCTCGCCCAGGGCCCAGTGGTGCCTCGCTCTGCGCTGGGGCTTCTGAGAGGGGTCGGGCTGGAGGTCTGCTTGTGTGCCTGGAGTCTCCGTGAGCTGGGGAAACAGGCGCAGCTTTGTGTACAGCCCGTGCCACCTCAGGGTCTGCCTTTTGCGACCTGGTTGTATCATCCTGGTCTGTACTACCCATGTCCTTCCATCCCCTCATTCTCTCTGCTCTTCTCTCACCTGAAAGGTTTTTCATTTTCAGTTTATTGATCCAGTTCTTCCCTGGGGTGGGATACATAATGGGAAAACGGGGTTTGAAGCAGCTTCAGCCTAAGGGTGATTGGAGGAAGCTGTGGGGCTGGACACTGGGGTTCTTTCCCTTCGCTTTAGAAGGAACCACAATCTGGTATTCTTGATGGCTGGTGGGGTAGAGGTGGGGGTGAAGAGGCAGCTCTGAGCTCCTGGCTGGAGAGTCACTGGGCCCAGTCCGAGGGGTGGAAGGTGCGGCAGCAGGACTGAGAGAGTCCTGTGGCTTTTTCAGTCCTCATCTCTTTTTTTCCTCAGTGACTGAAGGAAGGAAAATAACTGACTGCCCACCCCTCTCTTTGTCTTGTCTAATTTAACTTATGTTATTTATCAAAAAGACAGGTTATTTGGAAAACCAGATGGACCCAGGCAAAAATCATCTGGGTTTTCCAAACGTGAAAAATTAGGTTCTGGGGGCCCAGGAGGAAAGGCGTATGAATGTATGTGTGTGTATGTGTGTGTGTGTGTGTTTGGGAGGGGGTGAGGAGTATTGAGAGTACTTTATGTCTGTGCAGTCAGACCTAGAAATTGCTCCATCACATCCAAGCTCTCCTCCTCCCTCTTTTTTCTTCAAGTTCTTTATGATTACAAATTAAATGAGAAAACTGAAATCTTGACGTTGGTGGCTGGGAGTGTGGAAAGGTTTAATTGGCCAAGGATGAGAACATGTCAGGGCTGGAGCAGAACAGCGGCTGACAGCTTTCTGCTCTCCTGCCCTCGCCTCCTCCCACAGATCCACTGGGTTAGTCAGAGTTTCAGGTACAGAGCGGTTTCTGGAGCGGAAACCTGGTCTACCTCTTGTCCCTTCAGTGTTAGCATCCCAAAACGATCATAGCAGGGATGGAAGTTAGACATTAGGGGAAGAGCTTACCCTTTCATAACTTTCTGACGATGATAAGAACACTAGAGGGGGACTTCCCTGGTGATCCAGTGGCTTAAGACTCGGCACTCCCAATTCAGGGGGCCTGGGTTTGATTCCTGTTCAGGGAGCTAGAGCCCACATGTCCAAACTAAAAGCATGCCACAACTAAGGACCCAGTGCAGCCAAATAAATAAATATTTTTTTAAAAAAGAATCCGCCTTGCAATGCAGGGGATGTGGGTTTCCTCTCTGATCATGGAACTAAGAGCCCAGTGCCAAAATTAGAGAGTCCATGGGCTGCAACGAGAGAGCCTGCATGACGCAATGAAGACCCTGCGTGCCACAACTAAGACCCAAAGCAGCCAAATAAATAAATATTTAAAAAATATATGGAGAAGGAAATGGCAGCCCACTCCAGTACCCTTGCCTGGAGAATCCCATGGACAGAGGAGCCTGGTAGGCTACAGTCCATGGAGTCGCAGAGTAGGACACGACCGAGTGACGTCACTTTCGCTTTCACTTTCCTCACTTCCTACTCTTCTGTCTATAAAAGAAACTGGCATTCAGACCTAGATAAGATGATACGCTGGGGCACTAGCCTGCCATCTTCTAGGACACCTAGCTTTCCAAATAAAGTTGTATTCCTTGCTTCAGCAAAATATATATATATATATACATATATATATATATATATACACATATATAAAGGACACTAGGAGTTGAGGCTTGTCTGTCCATTAAATGTCCCGGGATGGAACTAGTTCTGTAGCTGCAGCTAGGAATTTTTAAAGATTTTTTCTGTTACGAGCAACAGTATAGGGCAGTATTATCAGGAAGGAGCTGAAGTAGGAGGCTCTGGAGGCATGACTCCAGGCTACAACAGAGGAAATGTCCTGTCTGAAAGCACAGAGTCCTCTCTCTGCATGCACACGTGCACACACAACAGCCAAGATCCTTTCTGGCCTGAAGAACCTTTGGCAGCAGCAAGAGCACTTGTCCCATTGTGAGGGTCATTTTTCAAAGCGTCACTGGACTGTGAAAGCCACTTAACAACTTGATCTGTATAATCTGAGTTAATACTAGCTCTGCAGTTGTGAGGATTAAAATTTGAGAAATTTGTAAAGCGTCTGCCTCCAAGCCCGGCACCTAGGAATCCTCAATGAGTGCTTGAATCCATGAAGCAGAGCATTAAGGCTCCCTTGACCATTTCCAAAGGTCAGTGTGTAAGAGCTTGAATAACAGGCTTGGGGGGCTGTCCTGTGGAGCCTGCAGCCTGAGGCATGATCTAACCCTGCCATTCATTCAACACGTATTTACTGAGTTTCTGTAATATGTGGAGTAGACCCCGTGATGTACCATCCCATCCCCTTTAGTGAAGGCCTTGCTGGCCTGGCTGCAGACAGCCTTTAGTCAGAAGAACGCCTCAGAGTTTCAGAGGACACCTCACCCAACACTCACATCCCTCTCCCGCACAGCCCACATCCAGCGATGACAGAAGTGTAAAGCCCTGGCCACGTTGGCTCATTTCAGGACAATTCTAAAGGGCCCATTCTTGCTTCAGAGCTCCCTGAAGGGTCTACCTCAGGTGCATGAGCCTCTATCATGCACCTGTATGGTAGCTCAGCTGCTGGCCCCTCCCTTCCACAGACCTTGATCCCAAGGGCACTTCTTAGTAACTATCTGCATCCTAAACTGTCCAAGTCTGTCTTCTGAGGAATCCAGCCTATGACTGTGCTAGTCCTGTGGCCAAGGCTTTCAGTTCAGTTCATTTCAGTCGCTCAGTCGTGTCCGACTTTGCAACCCCATGAATCGCAGCACGCCAGGCCTCCCTGTCCATTACCAACTCCTGGAGTTCACTCAAACTCATGTCCATTGAGTTGGTGATGTCATCCAGCCATCTCATCCTCTGTTCCCTTCTCCTCCTGCTCCCAATCCCTGCCAGCATCAGAGTCTTTTCCAATGAGTCAACTCTTCGCATGAGGTGGCCAAAGTACTGGAGTTTCAGCTTTAGCATCATTCCTTCCAAAGAACACCCAGGACTGATCTCCTTTAGAATGGACTGGTTGGATCTCCTTGCAGTCCAAGGGACTCTCAAGAGTCTTCTCCAACACCACAGTTCAAAAGCATCAATTCTTTGGCGCTCAGCTTTCTTCACAGTCCAACTCTCACATCCATACATGACCACTGGAAAAATAGCCTTGACTAGACGGACCTTAGTTGGCAAAGTAATGTCTCTGCTTTTGAATATGCTATCTAGGTTGGTCCTAACCTTCCCTCCAAGGAGTAAGCGTCTTTTAATTTCATGGCTGCAATCACCATCTACAGTGATTTTGGAGCCCCCCAAAATAAAGTCTGACACTGTTTCCACTGTTTCCCCATCTAAAGCCAAGGGTTTAGGACAGGAAAAGACAGACTCCATTGCAGTTTCCAGCATCTATTTCCACCGTTGGAGGTGTCCCTGCAGGCTTTTTATGAATATATCCACCAGAGGGCAGCAGCAGCATAGCAACCTGTCCTCCTGAGGCTCAGTGAAGTGGGCTTGGGGTCTTCCCCCCATCTCCCTCCAACTACACCCCCTCCCCACCCCCCATTCAGTATAGGGCAGGATGACCTCCCTCCATATGCCCACCTTGCTAAGGGAAGACAACTTTGGGAAACTGTCTAAGCCTTACTTTTGTCAGTCTCAGCACGAGCCCCTCCCACCCCGGTGCCAAGGCAAATTTGTCTTCATAGTGTGGACCCTCCCCTGCAGCTGACAACCGCCTTGTCCAAGATTTCCCACCTCTCCACACTCACCATCCACAATAGATTCATTTTCTGTGTGACAAGGTAATTATGAGCTTGGGGCCAGGGGGCCCAGGGGCCAGTCTGAAGATGGTCACTTCAATCTGGTTCTCCCTGTTCTGCTAACATTATTGATTTTTTTTTGTTTTATTTATTATGATGATTTTTCTGTGTGAACTGGCTCTGGGGACATGAGCTATGGAGGTGAGAGGGCAAAAGCAAATTTATTCTCGTCACAATTTAGCTTCTTGAAACCACCCACTTGACTTTTTTTTTTTTAAATGTGCTAGTTTTAGCATCTTTGCTTACCTGCCTTCATTCAGTTCCCTATTCCCCAAAGTTCTTCCAAAGATTCTTCCAGGAATTGGAGCCAGATGTGGCTAGAGGGTGCCATTATATACCAGCAAGCTTTTATTGCATTCCCATTATTGGGCAGTTATTTCCCAGGCTGAGCTCCCCAACTTCCTGCTTCTTTCTCAGCCCTTCCCCTGGGGCAGTTCTGAGACAGGTCAAGCTATGAAGAAAACCTGACAAGGAAGTTATCAGAGAGTGAGTTTGAGTGGAACCTATTCCAAAAACACATCTGCCTGACCTTCAGGCTACTAATGGCCCATCCAGGCTACTTCCAGACTTTAGACTACAAGTGGGAGGGGCACAGTGCTTGCCTGAGTGCAGCGGGAGTCAGCTGAGGCCAAGGGCGATTTGTGGGGCCACGTTTCCCCTAGCCTGTTTTCTCTGTGTGTGCCAGGAGAATGAATAAATCATTGTTCAAGGGCGGGATGCAGCTGCCGGGCTCCTCCCCTCGGCACATGCCCTGACTCCAGCCTCTCCATTGAGGGCTGCTGGGGCAGAGCGCTTTATACACCCAGCTCCCCAAATCCTATTGAGGCCCTCCCCCTTTGCACGAGCCACCGGCTCCAGGCCCATTCAACCTAGCCCTTTGTGCTGGAGGTTAAGTGGTTACATGTGGGGGACACCCAGAAAGGACCTGTCAGGCCCTGAAAGGCTGTGCTGATACTCTGCCCTCCTACTGATGAATGGGTGGGTAGAGGAGAGGTGGGCGGCCAGAGGCTGGGGTGGGGGAGAGGGCTGGGGATTATGGAGGCAGCTGCTAGGAAGGAGGTGGAACAGACACTCCCTTCTCTCATTCCCCCTTCAGATCAGCTTTTCTTCCTCACTCTCTCTGCTGTGGGCTCTGGGACCTTGGGTTTGGCCTCTCTGGGCTCCTGGTGGAAAAGAGGCCACTTACCACTTGGGTGGATAGGGGAGAAAGCATCTATACTACCTTTCATGCTTCCAGCACCTCCAAAACACCCCTAAGTTTCTCCTTTGTCCCTTCAGGGTCAGAAGAGAGAATGTGGGTGGTGGGGATGGTCGACAAATCCATCTGCTACCTTTCTGGGGAGCGCTGGATTTGGAATTGCCCCGCTGAGATCAACTCTGAATATTCACTTGAAGGACTGATGCTGAAGCTGAAACTCCCATATTTTGGTCATCTAATGTGAACAGACAACTCATTGGAAAAGTCCCTGATACTGGCAAAGATCAAGGGCAGAAGAAGAGGGCTTCAGAGGATAGGACAGCTGGATGGCATCACCAATGCAATGAACATGAACTTGGGCAGACTCTGGGAGACAGTGGGGGACAGGGAGGCTTGGCGTGCTGCAGTCCATGGGGTTGTAAAGAGCCGGATACAACTGGGCAACTGAGCAACAACGACAACAACAACGCTGAGCTTTAAAAGCTTCCTGGCAGGCCTCTCAGGAGCTGCGCAGGGTAGAGGGTTCAGGGTAGGAGAGATCTGGAACTGGGTATACAACAAAGATTTTGTTGGAAAAGGATGATTCTAAGACTTTTTTAAAAAAGCCTCAAAACTTCGTATTTGAAGTACTACTTCCTCATGTTACAGCTGAGAAAACAGCCATGAGGGGTTGGAGACTGGACTTGCCTTGTGCCGTATGCTCAGTTATTCAGTCGTGCCCAGCTCTTTGCGACCCCAGGGACCTCATGGACCTCCTCTGTGCATGGAATTCTCCAGGCAACAATACTGGAGTGGGTTGCCATTTCCTCCTTCAGGGGATCTTTCCAAACCTGGGATCAAGCCCATGTCTCCTGTGTCTTCTTTACTGACTGAGGCACCAGGGAAGCCTCTGGACATGTCTTACCTAAGGTGATCACACAGCAGTTTTTGGCTTGACTAGAATGGCACTTTGCCTTTAAGAGGTGGTGGAGAAATGAATGAATAAAACAACTAGGTCACCGGCTTCCTAGGCCTCTCTTTCCTGAGATGAGCTAATTCTGAGGAACGGTTTTTCTTCCTGCCTTAAGTGCTCTTTCGTACTTCAGAGGTCCTTCAGGGCTGTGCCTGGCCTTAGGAGCCCAAGTAACAATGTTCATAATCTTAATGTTATTTAACAATGTTCAAGGCATCTTATCTTTATTTACCCTAAAAAGGTTAAAATGCTTTGATTTGCCCAAGTTCCCAAAGCCATATGGAAAGCTAACAGAGAATATGAGCTCAGAAAAAAGAAGAAAACAGGTCACAGTATATTGGGTTGGCCAAAAAGTTCGTTCAGGCTTTTCCACACAGTGTAATAGAAAACCCTGGACAAACTCTTTGGCCAGCCTAATAGCTTGTCCCCCAAGATCAGATGCCAGTGCTTTGCTTTGCTGTGGAATCTTTGGGAGCTTCCTCATCTACCTTCCTGCCATCCACAAGATGAAGCCCAAGGTCCATGGAATGGTGGTCAAAGCCTTTCACAAATGGGCCAGATTTATCCTGCAGCCTGGTCTCCCATCTCCATTTGCCCCTCAAGCTCCAGCCATACTGGCCTCCTCTGTGTTATCCGAACACACACTCTGCATTCGGTTTCTTCTGCCTTCACTTGCTTTCTCTCGGTGAGCTTTGAGTCATTCTTCAAGGCCTTCAAATATTCCCTCTGTGAAGCCTTTCCTTACCCTCTTTTGGGCTCATTAATTTTGTCTTCAAGCTCTGTTGCAGAATCTGTCACCTTGTATAGCCCACTCTTTTCTATTTCCCTTTCTAAACACAGTGCTGTCCACCAGTCCTGATTCTGTGCTGATTCATTCCCTGGCACAAAGCAGGTAATCGGGTGCTGAATGTGAATGAATGGATGGGAAGGGGCAAGGTCCTTGAGACCGAAACACTTTGATCCTACCCATCTCTTTCTCCCAGGAGTACTGACACTGAGAAATTATCCACCTAGAGAGGAGCTCATGTTGATTCTATTACCTGAAGTAGAAATTTCTCTCATGTTCCCTTGTCTCCTTGTCTGACATCCCCAGCCCGTTGGACCTGGATCTGGTTACTCCTTGCTAGCCAATCTTAGCTCTGATATCTGTCTGCTCACCAAGATATCAGTTCACTGCCACATGATGGGCTGGCCTGCTACAGAGCCCTGTTCAGGCTGGTTCTGTCCATCTCGGGTGATTTCTGTGTCCCTGCCAGTTAAGTCCCTTTGTAGCTGGGTGGACACAGCCACAGACCCCCCCTTCACCTGGGGAGACTGATTGCCTGGCAGCCTGACTAAGGAAGCCTCTGGTGGCTGAAGAACAGACAACTGGTGGTGGTAGTTCAGACGCTCAGTCGTGTCCAACTCTTGCAACTTCATGGACTGTAGCCCACCAGGCTCGTCTGTCCATGGGATTTCCCAGGCAAGAATACTGGAGTGGGTTGCCATTTCCTTCTCCAGGGCATCCTCCCCACCCAGGGATTGAACCCACATCTCCTGCATTTCAGGCGGATTCTTTACTACTAAGCGACCAGGGAAGCCCATATCAGACATCTACGTTTCTGCTTTTCTGTAGTCATGGACTCCCCTTCCCTCCTGGAGGGATTTTTATCCTCTAGGCTTCCAGCTGTCTGAAAATCCTGGAATTGCCAGGACCACTGTCAGAGCACTTACTTCGTTAATTATACAGTGTTAGAGTACCCCACCCAACATGATCCTTGGCTAAGGAAAGAGATGCCCTTGGAATTCACTTGTCAGGTATTGTTATTTAGAAATAACCAGCTTTATAGAACAGTGGAGTGACCAACTGATGACTCAGCTCTGTCAGGTTATTGCACACCGACTGTAATAGAGGTTTTAAATAAACAATCGGTTTATAGTTGTTTTTATTATTTTTTGTAGCCAGAATACACAGGAAGGGGTAGAGGCAGGTGTAGCGTGTTATGCGATTGTACCTAATGACTTTCTCAGAGTCTGCCTCCTGTCTCTGACATTCTACATCCTGCAGTTCAGGAGGTTTTAGCATCTAGGGAAGAATGTTTCTAACCAGGCAATGCAAAGATGATTCCGCTGTATTCTGGGCTCCTCATAATACTACAGGAATAGGAGAAAGGAGGTCACACTGTAGGCTGGACTGATAAGGACTATTAAGGGGAAATAGAATTGCTACTACTTAATGAGGGCTGGGAGGTACCTGAGTGGGACCCAGGGGACCACTCTGTACTCTTGTATTAATCAAGATTCTTCAATTGCCAGTCAGAGAAAATCCCCTCGAGTCGGGCTTGAAAAAATAAGGGCCTTGTTGCAAGGTATACCAAGGCCTCAGGAAACAAGGACAGGACTATTCGCAGGACTTTTGTCTTTCTGTGTCTGCCTGTCACAGACATGCAGACTACTTTCTCCTACAAATAGGCTGACTTCTATTTGGCAAAGAATGTGACTGTTGTGGCCCTAGGCTCACATCTTCCTTGCCTTGCCTTCCTTTAATTTTATTTCAGAAATTCCCAGAGAAGGACTCTGACTCACCTAGAGTGGGAGTCGTAATCTTAGGCTCCTCAAACTTCCATGAGATCCACCCAGTTAGAGCTAGGAGAGACCAGGCCCAAAGGAGAGGCAAGAGGAGCTTTTCAGGACTCACCAAATAATTAGATCAGGCTGTGACTATATGACACAGGAGACCTGCATCATTGCAGACCACCAAAGCTCAGAGACTTTACAAGTGAGGATTTGGGTCACATCAGAAGGAAGGAAACTCCAGTTGAAGGGGAACTTTCAGGAGAGAAGGGAAAGGGGCGCTAGTTAGGCCTCAGTACCTGATGCGGAAATGGAGCTGAGGCCTCTGCGTGTGTATTTTTAGCTGGAGGAGTGTCCAAAGCTTGAGTTACTTCTGCCTTTCCTTTTTATTTCCTCTTCCCTCTTAAAATACGAATTTTCATAATTATATATTTTTTCTTTTCTATTTCCCTTATTTTATATACAGGATTTGTTGTGATTTAATTTGCTATTTACTCTCTAGTCACTCAGTTGTGACTGACTCTTTGCCACCCCCATGGACTATATAGCCTGCTAGGCTCCTCTGTCCATGGGATCCTCCAGGCAAGAATACTGGAGTGGGTTGCTATTTCCTTCTCCAGGGGATCTTCCCGATCCAAAGACTAAACCCAGATCTCCTGCATAGCAGGCAGATTCTTTACCATCTGAGCCACGAGGGAACTCTCTAGGTTGCAGAATGGTAAATTGGAATTAAGTTGGAAATGGAAGAGGATGGCTTATCATGGAGATCAGAAACAAATTCTTCCTCTTTAAACAAACAAACAAAAAAAAGCAAAAGAAAGGGAAGAGGGAAAGACAAGGGTACTTTTTTGGCCTCCAGGCACAGCTTGTGGGATTTTAGTTCTCCAACCAGGGATGGAATCCAAACCCTTGGCAGTGAAAGCACAGATCCTAACCACTGGTTGTCGTTGTTCAGTCACCCAGTCATGTCTGACTCTTTGCAACCCCATGGACTGCAGCACGCCAGGCTTCCCTGTCCCTCACCATCTCCTGAAATTTGCCCAAGTTTAAGTCCATTGCATCAGTGAGGCCATCCAGCCATCTCATCCTCTGACACCCTCTTCCCCTTCCTGCCTTCAATCTTTCCCACCATCAGGGACTTTTCCAACAAATCTGATGCTGTTCTCATCAGATGACCAAAATACTGGAGCTTCAGCTTCAGCATCGGTTCTTCCAATGAGTATTCAGGGTTGATTTCCCTTAAGATTGATTGGTTTGATCTCCTTGCTGTACAGGGACTTTCAAGAGTCTTCCCTAGCACCACAGTTCGAAGCCATCAATTCTTTGGAGCTCTGCCTTCTTTATGGTCCAGCTCTCAGAACCATACAAGACCACCAGGAAGACCACAGCCTTGACTATTCGAATCTTTGTTGGTAGAGTAATGTCTCTGCTTTCCAACACACTGTCTAGGTTTGCCATAGCATTGCTGCCAAGAAGCAATCATCTTCTGATTTCATGGCTGCAGTCACCATCCATAGCGACGTTAGAGCCCAAGAAGAGGAAATCTGTCACTACTTCCACATTTTCCCCTTCTATTTGTCATGAAGTAATGGGGCTGGATGCCATGATCTTAGTTTTTTTAATATTTAGTTTTAAGCCGGCTCTTTCTCTCTCCTCCTTTACCGTCATCCAGAGTCTCCTCAGTACCTCATCACTTTCTGCCATTAGAGTGGTATCATCTGTATATCTGAGTTGTTGATATTTCTCCCACCTATCTTGATTCCAGCTCATAACTCATCCAGCCTGGCATTTCCCATGATGTGCTCAGTATATAAATTAAACAGAATGACAGCAGACAGCCCTGCTGTGCTGATTTCTCCATCTTGAGTCAATCAGTTGTTCCATACAGGGTTCTAACTGTCACTTCTTGACCCACATAAAGGTTTCTCAGGAGACACTTAAGACGTCTGGTGTTCCGGTCTCTTTAAGAGCTTTCCACAGTTTGTTATGATCCACACAGTCAAAGGCTTTAGCATAGTCAATGAAACAGAAGTAGATGTTTTTCTGGAATTCCTTTGCTTTCTCTATGATCCAGTGAATGCTGGCAATTTGATCTCTGGTTCCTCTGCCTTTCCAGGGTTTTTAAACGTATTATGATTGAAAGATGAATCATATTTAATTGGTGGCATGGAGGGGGTAGCATGAGAAAGGTATAAGCAAATTGCTGGGTTTACTCAGTAAAGCTGTGGGTATGGAAGGGACCTCCTGGAAGCTCACTTGCCCTAAAGGCTAAATTTGTCACAGACGTCTTTCCGGGGCTGCCTCTCCCTGAGGGCAGCCAGTGCTTTTTGGTTTTATCATTAGAGTCGGCAATTATTCTGTTAATTAAGTGACTTTAATGAAATAAGCACAAAACGAACATATAATTTCAAATTGTGGAAAAAAAAAAAAAAAGCCTTGGGATAATATAATAAGGGGAACTGTCTGCTTAGGAGGTCAGAGAAGGTTTACCTGAGAAGAGATCTGAGATTTGAGAGGAGAGAGAATTTTAAGCAGAGGGAACAGTGCGGCAGAAAGGAGCGCGAGGCTGCTCAGCTGCAGAACCCAAGGGCAAAGGCTGAAGCCGGAGAGCAAGATGCTGAGCCCCACTGCGGCTTGCCTTAAGGATTTAAGCGGTAATGCGGAAGCCACTGATGGCTTTTAGGCTGGAGGGTGGTGATGACACGATCAGATTTTCATTCTGAAAATGTCACTGTGAGGCAAACCGATCGGGGAGACACAGTGAATGCAGTTAAGAAATTAAACAGGACCTGCAAGTCTCAGTCCAGGCTGCCGGAGGCGGGGGAGGAGGTTCCGGCGCTCGGACCTGCGAGCGGCTTCGCAGAAAACCGAACCGGCCCACGTGGGCCAGGCCGCCCCGCCCCGCCGCGCTGACGCCGCCCGACTCCGCAGTCCAGGCCTGGGCTGGGCGCAGCGCCCGGGAACCCGCACCCCACGCCCCGACCCGCGGGGACGCCCAGGCCGAGGGACCACCTCCCCAGCCCCGAGGGAGCAGTTCCTGCCGCGGGGACCGAGCCACCGGAGCCAGCCGGGCGGGGCGGCGCCTCCAGGCCGTGAGTCGGGGCCGGAGCGGGAGGGTTTAGACCCCAGCCGCAAGGGGCGGGGGTCGTTGCCTCTGCCCAGCTGCTTTTTGCTGGTCGGGGGGGTTGGGGGGAGGATTAGGGAAGGATGGTCTGGATCCTCTGTCTCCTGGGGATGGTATCCCTTTCCCGCAAGTCTAGGCAGGAACGGAAGCCGCCTTCGCTCATCCCTACCACCACCCCCCAGCCCCCCCACCTCCCACCTTCACCATCCCCGCCCCACCGCACCCACCCCCGACAAATTGCGGATTAGCTTGGCGAGAAGCCTGATGCCAGGGTCTCTCGGCTCCCATTTTACCTTCCCTGAGAACCCCTTGATCTTTAGCACCGCCCCCACCTCCTTCCAGCTTGCTTCACGGCCCCGCCCAAGTTTAGAAAAAAAGAAAACATTTGGGCGGGACCATCTCCTGGCACCTCGCTTAGCGGGATGGAGTCTGTAGGTTTCCAAGGGACTGTCCCTACACCGTTGCCCCCAGGACTTCTTGCCAGTACTGTGCTGGATGTGGGGAGGGGCCCTGCCACATTCACTGACACTCCCCCTTACTCTTACTGATTCCGTTTTTCTAATCCTAGTAATTTACAGTCAGGAGAAACTTCTTGTCAATTTAAATTCAGATCTGGGGAGAAGTCGGTTATTGGGAAGGAAAGAATAATGTGGTGTGTCCTCTCTCCATGGCCTCAGGATGGAGCAAGATAGAGGCAGGGACCCGGGATAGTAATAAACATGGAAGGAAGGGGTGAAGCCAGAAGAGAGGCTTGTCAGTGGGAGAAGGGCTTCCTCACTGGGCAGTGGAGGGAACCCAACCCAGCTCTCCCAGCCCTGAGCTGTCAGCAGCCCGGATCCAACTGCCCTATTCACTCACTCAGCAAGGAGGTACTGCCACCTGCTCAGTGCCAGGTTCTGTGCTGGGTCCTGAACATGGTAGAGGTTATAGAGAGGAATTCCATGTCCAGTAGTGGGGCCAGGAGGCTGCTATGACAAGATAGAGGAAAGTTTATAGACATTTACTGACCATCAACTATGTGCCAGGGACAAGAAACGAACAGGCATAAGACTGCATGTATCCAAGCAGTGAGGACCCAGAGGAAGGCACAGTTGGCTGTGTGTTTGTGTATACAGGATACAGGAGCAGCGGGGAGAACGTCAGGATGGTTTCAGGAAGGTGGGGATTTTAGAGCCGAATCTTAGCATACAAAGACTTCCCTGTGGCTCTGCTCTGTAAAGAATCTGCCTGCAGTGCGGGAGACCTGGGTTCCATCCCTGGGCTGGGAAGATCCCCTGAAGAAGGGAAAGGCTGCCCACTCCAGTATTCTGGCCTGGAGAATTCTGTGGACTGTATAGTCCATAGGGCCGGCTTTCACTTCACTTAGTGTATGAAAAAGAATCTGCCGGTGGAAAAGGGAAGAGCTGGGAGGGAAGGGGAGAGGAAGTATATGTTGGGCCAAGGGGATTGTGGAAGGAGAATAATGGTGTGTTCTGAGATCTCTGAGCAGTTTGGGATGGTGGGAGGGGCTGAGAGTGGTAAGAGACAGGTCTGAAGCAGTGAGCAGGAGCCAGAAGAAACACAGCCTCTTAGGCCAGGAAGAGGTTTAGCAGGAGGTTAGGGCAGGAGCCATGACAAATTTACATTTTAAATTAGAGGCAGAGAGGTCAGTGAAAAGTCATAGCAGTCAGTAATCCAGTTTAGAGGTGGCCCACACCAAGAGAAAGGGGAGATGTTTGCACACGAGCGTGCACGTGTGAATGCCTGCAGTTTCCGGTTGCTGTGACAGGAGAGTGGGCCTGCTTGGCTAAGGACACTGAACAGGGAGCAGGGCAGGCCGTGCAGACTCTGAGGAGCCTGTGGTTGGTTGCAGAATTCAGCAGCAGTTGGATCTGACTCCCTGTCAGATCCGAGAGCCACCAACACATGGAAGTTCTCGAACCTCCAGCAGAAGATGAGGTCATCTGGGGAGAAGTGCCTACAAGGAGAGGACAGCTTGCCTCAGGGCCGAGGGAGAACCCTGTGAGGAGACTGAGAATCGGCAGAGAGGGAAGAGGACAGCCACCAAGGGAGGTGTTAGCAGAGTCAAGGCAAAGGGGTGTCTGTTGCTAGGTTCTCTCGACTTCAGGCGCCCTACCCTCGCCTGCTCTGACTCATTCTTCTGCTTCCCCCTTACAGACCAGATGTTCGCCATCCAGCCAGGGGTAGCTGAGGGGGGTCAGTTCCTGGGGGGCCCGCCTCCTGGAGTATGTCCACCCGAACTTCAACCAGACAGCAACTCCAACTTCATGAGTGCCAAGGACGCCAATGAGAATTGGCACGGGCTGCCAGGCCAAGTGGAGCCCGTACTATTGAGGAGCTCCTCCGAGTTGCCCTCTGACAACCAGGATTTCCAGGCTCCTGGACTCCCTGAGGGGGAGATCCGCAGCCCACCGGAGGGGGCAGAGATTCCTGGAGCTGGGTCTGAGAAGACGGGTGGTGCCAGCACAGTCTGCTCCCCGCTGGAGGACAATGGCTATGCCAGCAGCTCCCTGAGCGTTGACAGCCCTAGCCGCAGCCCTGAGTCTGCCTGTGGGACGCCTCCTGGCCCTCCAGGCCACCTTCTGCCCTCGGTGGCCCAGGCCGTGCAGCAGCTGCAGGCTCAGGAGCGCTACAAAGAGCAGGAGAAGGAGAAGCACCACGCGCACTTGGTGATGTACCGCCGCCTGGCCCTGCTCCAGTGGATCCGGGGCCTGCAGCACCAGTTGGTCGACCAGCAGGCCCGTCTGCAGGAGAGCTTTGACACCATTCTAGATAACCGGAAGGAGCTTATCCGCTGTCTCCAACAGAGGGCAGTACCATCCAGGCGCCAGGACCAAGACTAAGGGTGTCTCTGTACAGGGGTGCAAGGGTTTCTGTATATATTTGCAGACATGTGTGTGGTTATGCACAAACAAGTACAGATCATTTGCTGATACAAGTGCAGGGAAGCATAAATGAGTGTGTCAGTGCTAACATGTAGGCAGGTGTGCACAGGCCACGTGTGAATCTGCACCTGTGCATCAGTATGTGTGCGGTGTGGACACAGAAGCCTATGTGTGCCTATGTACATATGTGTATGTATAGTATGTATGGTGTTGTTGTTTAGTTGCTAAGTCGTGTCCTGCTTTTTTGTGACCCTGTGGACTGTAGCATACCAGGTTCCTGTGTCCATGGGATTTCCCAGGTAAGAATACTGGAGTGGGTTGCCATCTCCTTCTCCAAGGGATCTTCCTAACCCAGGGATTGAGCCTATGTCTCCTGTATTGGCAGGTGGATTCTTTACCATATGAGCTAGCAGGGAAGCCCATAGTATATATGTAGGAGGAAGTAAATTTGTATATGTATGCATGGGTGGGTACCCCATGGTGTGTATCTATGTGCATGAGTGAAGATAGATATGCAAAAGATGTGTGTTTACATATGAGTGAGTTTGAGTGTGCAGATTTCTGGTGGGTATTTGTGATTGAGCCCTCGTGTGTACAGCCTATGTGTAGGGGTACATGTGTGCATGGGATATGCATATTAGGAGCATGTATGTTCAATTGTATATGTAAGGCATCCATCCGTACCTTATGTTACCCGTGGTCTACACTAGCCTTTTGTCTCCACAGGGTCCCACTGCTCCCTGGAGAAAAGGCTAGCCTGCTCTCATTTATCTGAAGGTTGTGGTTGATCCATTCTCTTGGAATTTCTCAGGCTAACTCTCTTGATCCCTCACTTTCACTCCTCCTAGACCTCGCTCTGCTAAGGCTATTGTCCCTGATGGTGGATTTGCTGCTCTGGCCTACCATGGCTTTTTGGCTGCAATTTTGCCAGGGTAATTGGTGGAGAACTGATATCAGGGAAGAGAGCTAGCATGGTGATTGACACCATGGCAGGCATGGGGGCGAGATCAGAGGAGAAGATAGGGGACTGTCCTGCTTGAATTCTGCCATTGGGCGCATGGGAGATGGAGATGGAGGAGATGCCAATGGCAGAACCCTGAGAAGACTGGGAGAATAGGAATTCTAAAACACCAGTTCCAAACGAATCACACCCCTCCACTGCAGAGCAACTGTTACAAACTTTATTGACTTAAACTTCTGATGAAAAGGAATCTGTGTTGATATAATGTCATATGTCAATTACACCTCAATAAAAAATAGAAAAGGAAGGTGTGCTTTCTAAGCTTGCAAGGAATGGACAGGTGTTCTAAGGCTGTTGGGGAAAACCTTACTTCCTTCTCTTTGTTTCTGCTTGCTGTGCCTTTCTTGCTTTCACAACACTGGATGTCAAATTAATTTGGTCTATGTCCCTGAAATCAGACTGTCTGGGCCAGGAGGAACCACAGTTCAGCCTTCCACAGTAGGCAGTGGGCAGTGTCAGTCCAGCTCCTGGAAGCTCTTAGGATGTTGGGCCATACCCTGTTATGTCACTGCATGGGGCTGATGGGCTCCAGCGGAGGCTCTGTGAGGTGGAGAGAAGGTGAGTTCTAGGGAGAACCAAGGACTAAGGTAGCTGAGCTCCCTGCTTTGCTTTTGTGAGCCAAGAGGATACAAGATCCTGATGGGTGAGCAGAGACCTGGAGATCACTGACATTGCCTCTGGCCCTGTCTCCCTATCTGCAAAATGTGAGTGAGCAGGTGAAAGGTATAGGGAGAGAGGCTGAAGCAATGGCCCTGGGGACTCTTGTGTGGTGAGTATGAACCTGGCCTCTGGACCAAAACCAGGACAAATAAACTGAGGCAAAGAAGTGCATTTCTTGGGTTTGTGTTTCTGCTCTACCTGTTATCAGGTGGCCTCTTTTCCACACTGTCTTGAGCTCCCCTTTTGAGCAGGGTTCTGAGCTTGGAGCTGGGGTGGGTAGATGGAAGGAAGACACTGGGAGGAATTCAGTCTGCTGTGACTGGCAGTCTCATGGGGGGTTATAGGGAGGTGGGCATGCGGGATCTCTCCTCAGGGGCCTCTCAGTCCAACAGGGGAGACTCTGGCTTCTGCCCAAGGGATTGTCCTTGTCCTGAGGCACCTTTAGGCCTAAAAGGGAGGGGTGTCAATTGTGAGGGACACATGCTCACCCCACATTCATATAAGCATGCTCACATATTCAAATCTGCCCTAGAGACACCACTTCCCTGAAGGAGGTGGAAGCCTGACTGTAAAAGATTAAGTTAGGGTCCTTAGATGGTTCTGACACAGATGTAATTATAAAACATGTACATGATTTCATATTATTCATATATTGCAGTTGACCCCTGAACAATGCAGGGGTTGGGAGCACCAAACCTCCGCACTGTTGAAACTCTGTGTGTAACTTAGAGTCAGCTCTCCATGTTTGTGGTCCCTTCATATTCATGGTTCTGCATCCTTGGATTCAACCAACTGTGAATCACGTAGTACTGTAATATTTACTACTGAAAAAAATCTACATTTAAGTGGATCCATGCAGTTCAAACCTGTGTTGTTGAAGAGTCACCTGTAGTTATCTACTGCATAACAGATTACCCTAAAACTCGGTGACTTCAAACAATGCACATTTGTTATCTCACCATTTCTGTAGTTCAGGACTCTCTCACCCGGCTACAGTCAAGATATCAGTCCAAGGTCCACGGCGGGGGCGGGGGGCGGTGGTGAGTGCGGGGGGGAGGGGGAGGAGGAAGGGGGGGGGAAGGGGTGGGAATTCTGCACCGGTCAGACCTCCGATTCTCCCAGCCCCAGCAAGGGACAGCCAAAAATGTGTCTGCTCCTCTTCTCTAGGCCAGAAGGCTTCTCTAGCCAAATCTTATCCTTCCGCGATCCTCCCCTAAACCGCGAGGCTCAGAAGCAGGGGGTCCTCTAATAGCTCCGTTCCCTTTGGTCACCTGTAAATTTGAGATGAGACGGGCCAGCGGGAGGAGGGAGGTGGCTCTTGGAAAAGGGGGGTCGTTGTACGAAGGTCAGGGCCGGGGGAGGGGCCAGGTCCCCCAAGGACCTGCATCCGCCGCGCGCACACACACACACACACACACACACACACACACACACACACACGCACACACCGCGGATGAAAATGGGTCCGGGCCGTGGGAGGGGGCGGTCTTAGGGACTCCCGCCATGGGGCGCCAAGACCCTGCCCTACAATGGGGCGCGAGGTGGAGCTCGAGAGCCCCGCGCTGGGCGGGGAGGGTGAGGGCCGGAGGACTGCGTTCAGCGGGTGTTCAGCGGTCCCCGGGCGGGGCTCAGCCCCCGAAAGGCACAGACAAAGAGGCAGCCTCCCCGGACCCCCGCGCCGCCTCGAGCCGGGGACTCAGCACAAAGCGGGGGGCGGGTGGAACCGAGTACACCCCACGCGCCGGCGCGCACGGAACTGTTGATCCGCACGATTGGGAGCGACGTTTCCTGCGCCTAATCCCAACAAGCATGAAAACGGCTCGAGCGGCCCGCCAGCAGGCCCTTTGTCCCGGCCCCTCGAGGGGCAGCTGCAGTCGGGATCCCGCCCCCCTTTTGTGTCTCCTCCCCTGCGACCCTCTCCGCCCTCCCCACCTCAGCTGCCCAGAGGGCCGCAAGCCTCCCAGGGCTCTCGCCTCGGGCACTTGGGCTGCACAAAGAGGGGCAGCGCCCCTAATCTGGGGAAGGAGGAGGATTAACCCTAGGGTCTGCAGGGAGGGGAGGGACTGCGGAGAGAAGAGAGAGAGGGGGCGGCGGTGTGTCGGTGATGTGGCCTGCAAGTGAGAGTTTAGATGTGGGACTGGAGCCGCGAGTGACACGTTTGAACGAGTGCAAGTTAGCCGGCGGGAGGGGCCCGGGTTGTTACTCCTGCTTCTTGGACTCCTCTGGCCAGCCTCCAACATTCAGCGTTCAGACAACTCTCAGGGCAAGAAACTCCCTAGACCTTGAAGGGTTGCCCTGGGACCTCCTGTCTCTGCACTCCTCCCAGGATCGCCTCGGCTCTGTGCCTTGGCCTCTGCTTTGGCCTCTGCGCATCGTCTGGACTCCAGCAGGGCCTCTGCCTCCAACTGCCCCCTGGACAGCTCCACCCAGAGGACCCACACCCCCTCAAACCTCCCATGTCCAAAACTGAGTTCATCTACCCCTTCCCACCAACGTGCTCACCCCACTCAGTCGTCTGGGGTGTGAGCCTTGGTCCTCCTGGTCACTCCTCACACCCATCACCAGGTCCTGGCCCTTCCTCCTCACAAATACTTCTCCAGCCTATGCCTTCCTGTCCGCTCCAACTTTCCCACCTTGGTTCAGACCACTGTCATCTCAGGTGGCACTAATGGTAAAGAACCGGCTTGCCAATGCAGGAGACATAAGAGATGTGGGTTTGATCCCTGGGTTTGGAAGATCCCCTGGAGAAAGGCATGGCAACCCCGGTATTCTTGCCTGGAGAATCCCATGGACAGAGGAGCCTGGTGGGCTACAGTCCATGGGGTCACGCTGAGTTGGACACAACTGAAGCGACTTAGCATGCACGCACCTATCTCTCACCTGGACAACTGGAAGGGCTCCTGGTCTTCTCCCTCTGTTCCCTTCACACTGCTCTAGAGTGGGGCTTCCATCTGATTCCTTAAAATTACAACCTTTCCAAGGCTCTCCAATGGCTCAGCTTGCTTAGCTGGAAATGCGAGGCCTTCTCTGACTGCTTCCTATATCCCCACTGGCCTGATCTTTCCCCAGGGTCTAGAGTTCTCAAGTTACTTTCTAGTCCACAAAGACCTTCCTCAAGAGCCTTCCTGGAGATTATTCCCATGAAATCTCTGAGTAGCCTTGTCCCTCACAGAACCATCTTTCAGAGCTCCAAGGTCCAGGGAACTACAGGGCAGTGGGAAGGCAGATCTTCCAGAGGCGGTGCATGTTGGCCCAGCCTTGCCCACAATATGCCTGCCCCATGCAGGACAGCAGGTCTCCTCCCTGGTGGACGTGGTCCCGCCCTTCCATGGGCTTCCCCAGGTCTTTGTGGCCTCTGAGGCCACTCCAGGTGCATGAATCTTCAGAGCTGCTAGCCACTTTTGTCCTGGATGTCTCAGGATGGACCACATTCTGAGGGCTCAGAACCCCACACTTTGCAAGCATGTCTGAGTCACACTGTTCCTGTCACCACTGTCACTGGACACCTCCTCCTAGGAATCTGCTTCCAAGATGCTCTTCAATCCTTGTCTTAGTCATAGACAGGAAAACCCTATATCCAACAGATGTTTGTTACTATGTACCATGTGCCAGACCTTCTGGTAGGCAGTGGTCACCTAGATGAATCGGACGCAGTCCCCGCCCATTGGAACTTCACAGTCAGTTTCTGGAGACCCAGACATGGGTAATAAGAATGCAGTGTGATAAATGCTAATACAAGTCTGTCCATGGTGCTACGGAGGCACTTTCTAAAACGTGTTCCAATGGGTAGGAAGTAAAAGATTTCCAGGTTCAAAGGGGATGATCAGGAGAGCGTTCAAGGAGGAGCTGATGTGGGGGATGTGACCAGGAGGATAAGTAAAAGCAGATGAGGAAGACAGCATCCTAGGCAAAGTGAAAGAGGACTTGCCCCGGGGAGCCGAGAACCAGGAGCCTCCAAGAGTTCAGACGCCGGGCACTGTCCCAGAAACAATCTCTCTGAGCCAGCAACCACAATGAGGAGTGAGGCTTTACCTGTACAACTGTTATGAATGCTTGCTCTCATGGGGTTTGGCCTGAGACATCACATCACTCCCTGGGGTGCTGGGGAGTATAATAAAGTCAGTAAAGTATCCCACTTATCTGTGAACCATGCGAGCCTCTGTCTCCAGGTACACCCAGAACCATCACAGTTTGAGAGAGTCTAAAGGTGGAATGAGTACAGGCTGCGAGTCCCAGAACCCAGTCCTCTGAAGAAAGGGCTTCTGCTCCAGGTCATTGGGTTTCATTATGGGAGCCAACAAGACTTCCTTAAAAGACCCTCCCTGATTAATATCAACTAAACTTGTTACTGTGGGAACCATGCAGCATGGGGTCAGTCCAGAACATGCAGGTGTACACAGACGTATATGTGTGTGCCAAAACCCTGTGAAGAAGACCGCATCGTCTTTCCTCTGGTGCATCTGGTGGGTTTCAATGCCATGCTCCATTCCCCTCCCTCGATTTTATTCCTACTTGCATCTCTGTGTTATTCTTGTCCCTGTAGCCAGCTCTGCTTCTTCCCATTCTCAACATCATCTTTTCTAACTCACTTCTCTCTTTCAGCCCAAATGATCTTCCCAACAACATCAGCAATAAGAGAAGAAAGAAGGAAGAGAAGGCAGAGGGTAGTAGGAGGAGAAGGGTGTCCTCTGAGATTGCTAACTTTGCGTCAGGGCAGCCACTGTTCTTGGTGCTTTATCTGTGTTAACTCACCGAATCCTCAGAAGAAAGATACTATGATCATCCTCCAGTTTGTTGTGCAACTTGCCTAAATTCACATAATTGGCAGGAGGCAGAGCCAGGATTCAAGCCTAGGCAGTCTGGCTGCAGAATCCACTCTCTAACCACCTCACAGTCCACAACCATTCCCTACCTGCCTTTATAAGCATCTTCATTTCCTCCTACCCTACCCTATTCCATCCCAGTCTCATTCTCATTACCGTCCTTTCCTGCACATATTACCTCCTTCCCACTTACTCCATGCCCAATTTCATCCCCATTTGTTACCACCGTCACCACCACCCAGCCTTTGAATCTTCCCCATTCCTATGCCCTGCCTCTTCCTTCCACCCCTTATAAAATTGGCTTTAGATTCTTTTTTATTTTTAATATTTATTTGGCTGTGTCAAGTCTTAGTTGTGGCACACATCACGTGTGGTCTTTCATTGTGGCACGCAGGCTCAGTATTTGCTCTACAGCACGTGGGCTCAGTAGTTGAGGCTGGGGAATGAACCTGCGTCTCTGGCATCGCAAGGCACATTCTTAACCACTGCACCATCAAGGAAGTCACTAAATTCTTTTTCAAGTTCACTAGCCTTATGAACAAGAGATAAATTCACTTAAATTTTTGGAGCCCTAGTTTCCTCTTCTGTTCAAGGTAAGAAAGCAAGTACCATCTACTTTATAGGCTTGCTGTGAATATTAAATAATGCTCTTGAAATTGCCTTGTAAATTGCCAAATACTTTATAGCCCAGTGTGTTGTCGTTCTGTTAATTTGCTTTGGTATTATTTTTTGCCCCTTCTAGAAGCAAATGTTTTAATTTCAGTAATTGACCATTTGTTTTCTAAACAATGAAATTTTTATGCTGTTTTGAAACTAATTTTAATGGAGGCTACTGAAATGGTAATCTTTATTGTTTGTGATTATTAATAATTTAAGGAAAATAAAAGTAAATGTTGCTTTATTAACCAGGTTAGGAATATGTTCCATGGGACGTCCTACAAATGAAATGGTTGTGAATGAGGGTGCTGTAGAACTCAGTGGGAAGGAGGGGAGATGGGAATAAAGAATGGGAAAGAAGATGGAGAAGTAGATGTGAACGAGGTAGAGATAAAGAGCCTAGAAAGGATACAGATGAGAAAAGAATGATTAAGCTGTGCTGAAACTTCCTATGTGCCATTTTACTCTCAGTATAACCCTGGGAAGCAGTTTCTCTATTATCCTATTTTATAGGTGAAAAAAAACACAAAGTTTCTTCAGGTGGGTTCCATTTCTGGCAGGACAGATATAATTTTCTCTCTTCTCACATTCCACCTCATAGCTTGGGCCAGAAAGAAACATGTTTTTTTTTTTCAGAGACTCCTTGCCTGAGAAACAGGTTTATCTGTGCCCAGAAAGGGTCGTCTAAGCCAGGGAGCATCCCCATGACCCACCTAAGAGTAAGTTCAGTGGAACTAAGCAAGAGGTGGGAATTTGCCATTGGGATGGAAAGGGGAGGAGGCATGAGAGCAGGTGTCTGCTTCATGCTGCAGCTTTACAGGTGAGATGTCTGCTTCCTCCTTCATATGGGAAAACCAAGGCAAGAGAAGGTTCTACTTCTTCCGATTCCTTGTGCCGAGAGTGCCTGAAATCCTCATACAGCCTGCCAGGACTTGCAAATCCCCTCACCTCTGAATTCATTCCTACTCCCAAAACTCACCCAGATAGGAGCAAAATCTTCTAGGTTGCTTTCCTGATTTCCCACCCCAACCTGTCTCAGGTACAACCACCACATTGATCTCCTTTTATATGGGAAACTCCTTTTATATGAGACACTCAGATACTCCCCTAATTATTACCGAGCTCTAGTTTGTGTGTGTGCATGTGTGCACATACATGTGCATTTTGGGACTAGGGGTCAGAATGGCTACATGCTCATCTAACAGACGAGGAGCCTGAGGCAGGGAAATGAGAAGGGAGATGTTGCTGACTCATCTAGAAATGAGTCAGTTATCCAATTATCTTGTGGAGTCTTCTAGTACCTTGTTTCTTCACAATATTTAGCATTTTTCAAATCAATTCCAGTTCTGTTATTTGGCTATAGAGTAGGTGCAGCCAACCCTACCTTTTAGTGGATAACCTATAGTCAAAGTCAAGCAGCATAAACTAACCTTGGGAGTTATCTGAGTACTTTACTTAGTGAGGCAAGAATGACTAGAGTCACCTTGCCTTATGAACTTTGCCCAGAGAAGGATAATTACCCTCAGGTGTCCCTTACTAAATTAGCAACCTATGGCTCTGCTCCCCACTGTAATACTATCCCCTTATATGTGATCAGAGTTTGATAGTTTACAGAACTTTTCCCTCTATTTTCCCGTAGCTTTCTCATGACTACGATGGGAGGTAAGCGATGGCAAGCCTTTTTATAGAAGAGGAAATAGGCACTCACAGAGGTTAAGCGACTTGCACAGAGTTGACCAGCTTGCAGTGGAGCCAGGACCCTACTCTTTCAACCAACACTCAACTGCCCAGCTCTCACCCAGGTCTGCTTTGATTCCCAGGGCAGCAATGTGACAGGACTTAAAGAAAAGGGATGAATGTGCGCAGGGAGGGTTGCTGGCTCAGTGGGAATGCCTTGGCATTTGGATAATTCTTTGAGTCAGAAAATGCACGGTCCTAGGCAACGCAGGGTCCCAATTTAGCATCCTTGTTCCTGAGGCATGAGATACCAGTAGGACTGCCTACCTAATTATTGGGTCAAAGGTTAATCAGTGGTAAAGAATTCGCCTACCAATGCAGGAGATACAGGTTTGATCCCTGGGTAGAGAAGATTCCCTGGAGGAGGAAATGGCAATCCACTCTAGTATTCTTGCCTGGAAAATTCCATGGTCTGAGAAGCCTCACGGGCTACAGTCCATGGGGTTGTGAAGAGTCGACACAGCTAAGCACATACATACACATATTTTTAAAGCCCTCCCACTCCTCTCTCCTCCCTGCCACTGAGAACCACAGGTCTGTGGTCTCAGCTTTCTCAGTTTCGGACACCGGTCCTCTTTCTTTTGTCCACCCCCTGCCATTCTTCTTTTCTCCCAGGGCAGTTTCAGGACATGCTTCTCTTGGACCCTATCAGCTAGAAAGCATCAAGAGTTACTGAAGCTTGAGCCCCCAAGCCTCTGAGGCTTAAGGAGTGAAGTGAAAGTCTCAGTCACGTCAGAGTCTTTGCAACCCCATGGACTGTAGACTGCCATGCTCCTCTGTCCGTGGGATTCTCCAGGCAAGAATACTGGAGTGGGTTGACATTTCCTTCGCCTAGGGATCTTTCCAACCCAGGGTTCAAACCCGGATCTCCTGCATTGCAGGCAGACTCTTTATGGACTGAACCGCCAGGGAAGCTGAGGCTTAAGGAGGCTGTTCCTTTAAGAAGGCTGGTTCCCAGGACTAACAGGGGAGGGGGTACTAGGAGGGACCAGGCAGATGGGGCAGGGCAGTTGGTAGAGTGGGGAGAGGACCCCACCCCCGCCCCCTGCAGGCCTCACCTAATCACCACTCTCTGCGTTATTACCCGCCTAACGCAGCGTGCTTTTAAATAAAATATGCAAAGATTTCTCTCTCAAATTATCTCCCCGGGCAAGCTAGCTCAACTCTAGCTTGTTAATAGAAAAAATGCAAATAGGTTCCTGCACCTCGCTCCCTCAGCCCCTAGGCCCTGGACAGCTCGTGTGATTCCTCCTTTCGGGGAATTTCTGTTTCCATTGAAACCAATATTTAGGAGAAAGGGAGAGCTTTTCCCAGGTGCCCTTCAGGGAGAATCTTGGAGGGGAGGGAACAGCTCAGGTAGGAGTCTGAGGAAATCACTGTGTTATGGGGCTTTCCTCTTTCTGAGCCTCCTTTTCCTCATCTGAGATCTCAGTTAGTCCTTCACTGGGCTGCTGGTGAGGCTGAACGGAGGCAAAGCCAGTGGGCTGGTGCAGGGTAGGTACACCTTTCCAGTTTAAACCTGCTGTGCTTGGAGGATACCGAGGTGGAGAAGACAGGCTCAGCTTCTGTCCTCAAGAAGTTTACAGTCTAGCAGGAAAAAAAAACAAAACAAAACACTCAGACCACTTAAAATTTGAAAAGCAATTATAAGACATCTTAATCAAGCAATCAAAATCAGTGTCAAAGTAGGGAGACAAATGGATATCCACCTCCTAATATGGACCCAATCCTAGGAAGCATTCCTGCCTAAGACGCAGGATCCGAGGGATGAAGAACCAAGGAGGAAACCATCAGACAAACCTAAATTCAAGGTCAGGCTCAGCTGGCAGGGACTTCTTAGAAATAGCAATGTTACGAAAGAAGAATGAACTGTTCCAGGTTAAATGGGCTAAAGAGACAAGACAACTAAATGGGGAGTATCATCCTGGGTCATTTACTGGCTTTAGAGGACAGTGTCTGTGAAGCACATCATTGGGACATTTAGCAAAATGTGAATATGGATTGTCTTATACACATTTTATTGTATTTATTTACATTTCCTGAAATGGTCATCAAATTAGCATTGCATAGAAGAGTATCCTTGTTTGGGGGAAATATATGTAGAAATGTATATGGGAAAAAGCTTGTATTTAAAACTTAATGTCAGATGGTTCAGCGACTACTGTGGCAAAATGTTAACGACTGGGGAATCAGGTGAGAAATTTAGGGTTGTTCATTGACTTATTCTTGCAACTTTTCTGTAGGTTTGAAAAATTTCAAAATAAAACATTGAAAAAAGAAAAAATATAATTGGCTTTTTAAAAGTATGATAATGATATTGTAGCTATGATTTTTAAAGTCCTTATCTTTTAGGGACATTTGATACATAAAACATTTTCAGATGCAATAAAATGATCTGTATTATTTGCTTAACAATAATACAGGAGGAGGGATATAGTTGGGAGTTCAGGTGAAACCAGATCCTTGTGCACTGATAACTGAAGTTGTGTGATGGGGAAGTTCTCTCTTTTTTTCTCGCATTTGAATTTTCTATAATTAAAAAAGTGTTGTTTTTGAGAGAAGCAGTTACAAGAAATAATGATGAGTGTCAGAAGGAAAGTATGGGTCTGGCAGGGGAATGTAGTCGAGTCTGAGGGGTTTGAAAAGTGAAAGCTGCTCAGTCGTGTCTGATTCTTTGTGACCCCATGGAATTCTCCAGAACAGAATTCTGGAGTGGGTAGCCATTCCCTTCTCCAGGGGATCTTCCCAACCCAGGGATCAAACCTAGGTCTCCCACATTGCAGGCAAATTCTTCACCAGCTGAGCCACCAAGGAAGCCCAGTTTGGAGAGTTTTGGAGCAGGTTTTCTAGAAGAAAAGAATGTTTAAGCAGAGATTTAGAATGAGTGGGGCCAAAGTAAAGAAGAGCTCTCTAGGCCAATAGTCCAAAAGGTAGGAGAGTGAGATGCAGTGTGGTGGAGTTCATAAGATCTAGGAGGAGATGGGAAGCCAGCTGGGGAGTGGAGCTGGAGCTAATGAGGACCTTGCCAGTCCACCTAAGGCATAATTTTATCCTGAGAGCAATGGAGTGCTTTCAGCAGGGAAGTGACAGGGTCAGATTTGCATCTGAGAAAGGCCACTCTGGTGCTTTGTGGGCTAATAGGAAGGTGCCAGGCTGGGGACTGCTGTAAACTCCTGTCCTGTGAATAACATCCGAATCACTTCCCTCCCCTGAGCCTGCCTGACCCTCCCTTCCCAACTAAGCGATGGAAGTTCTGTGCCAGGTTTCAAATCTGGGACTAGCCCGTCCCCAAAGCCCTACAGCTCTCATCTCATCTCCAATTCCCATTCCCTCCATCATCATAGGGAAGCTGTATGGCTGATGCTTAAGGCTTCAGATTCTGGAGCTGAGCTCCCGGGAGTCAAATTCCACCTCTGCCCCTTACTAACTGATGACCTTGGACAGACTTCTTTAACTTCCTCATGTATAAAATAGGGATGATAATATTATCACTTACATCACAAGGAAGTTGTGAGGATTCAATACATTGATATATATCAAGTGCTTAGAACAGTGCCTGACCTGTAATAAGGACTCAATAAGTCTACTCTGAAATAGGTGAGGGATATTAAGAGGCAGAAACTTCCAGTCATAAGATAAATGAGTCATGAGTATGAACTGTACATGGTGCAGAATACAGTCAATAATTATGTGATATCTTTGTATGGTTACAGATGGTAACTAGACTTATCATGGTGATCATTTTTGAAATGTATAGAAACAGCAAATGACTATGGTATGTACCAGGAGCCAACACTGTTGTAGGTCAATTATCCTTTGAAAACAAACTAACTAATAGGAAAAGATCAGGTTTGTCGTTACCAGAGGAGAGGGAGTGAGAACTGGATGAAGGTAGTCAAAACGTTAAAGTTATAAGATAAATAAATACCAGGGATGTAAAGAACAACATGACAAATATAGTTAACACCGCTGTATGAAGTTTATTGAGAGAGTAAGTCCTAAGAGTTCTCATAACCAAGACTTTTTTTCTGTTTCTTTTATTGTATCTATGTGAAATGATGGATCATGTGTGGATCATGACATACTGTGGAAAGCTCTTAGACAGATGGCAATACCAGTCTTATCTGCTTCCTGAGAAACCTGTATGCGGGTCAAGAAGCATCAGTTAGAAGGCTGTATGGAACAACTGATCAGTTCAAGATGGAGAAAGGAGTACAACAGGGCTGTCTGCTGTCACTCTGATTGTTTAATTTATATGCTGAGCATATCATGAGAAATGCCGGGCTGGATGAGTTACAAGCTGAAATCAAGATAGGTGGGAGAAACATCAACAACCTCAGATAGGTAGATGATACCAACCACTCTAATGGGAGAAAGCAACGACGAACTAAAGAGCCTCTTGATGCAGGTGAAGGAAGAGAGTGAAAGAGCTGGCTTAAGACTGAATATTAAAAAAAAAACAAAACTAAGATCATGGCATCAGGCCCCATTATTGTATGGCAAATAGAAGGGGAAAATGTGGAAATAGTGACAGATTTCTTCTTCTTGGGCTCTAAAGTCACTGCAGATGGTGACTGCAGCCATGAAATCAGAAGACAGTTGCTTCTTGGCAGACAAGTTATGACAAACCTCGACAGTGTGTTGAAAAGCAGAGACATTACTCTGCCAACAAAGGTCTGCATAGTCAAGGCTGTGGCCTTCCCGATGGTCGAGTTTGGTTGTGAGAGCTGGACCATAGAGAAAGTAGAGTGCTGGAGAATTGATGCCTTCAAACTGTGGTCCTGGAGCAGACTCTTAAGAGTCCCTTGGACGGCAAGGAGATCAAACCAGTCAACCTTAAGGGAAATCAACCCTGAATATTCACTGGAAAGCCTGATGCTGAAGCTGAAGCTCCAGTATTTTGGTCATTTGATGCAAACAGCCTACTCATTGGAAAAGTCCCTGATGCTAGGATAGATTGAAGGCAGAAGGGGAAGAGGGTGTCAGAAGATGAGACGGCAGGATGGTATCACCCATGCAATGAACATGAACTTGGGCAAACTCCAGGAGGTGGGGAGGGACAGGGAGGCCTGCTGTGTTGCAGTCCATGGGGCCACAAAGAGTCGGACACAACTGGGCAACTGAACAACAACAAAGAGATGATGAATGTTTAATGAACTTATTGGGATAATCAGTTCACAATGTCTGCAAGCCAAATCATTATGCTGTACACTGTAAACTTATACAGTGTTGTATGTCAATTATCTCTCAAAAGTCTGGAAGGAAAAAAGTCTGCTTTGTACCAAGTATTGTCCTGGAAGGATGTGGATGTGAAAGGGAAGAGAAGAACTGAAAGAGAAAAGAAAGATCTCAGCTTTATTGGACAGATGGAACACAGGTCACAAACAGCAGTATCAAAGCTCTCTCTCTCTTTTTTTTTTTAATTTTATGACATTAAGTACACTTGGAAACAACCAAGGTCCATCAGTGGGGGAATGGCTAAGGACATCCTAACATCTAGTAATATTTAGAAAGAGGTTGGAAAAATTCCCATTTTATCATATTAGGTGAAAAAGTCAGAGGTAAAATTGCAACCATTATATGACTTTAACCATATTCTGCAAAGAATAGAAAAAGAAATTCAAAGGAAATACATTGAAATATTTACAGTGGTTACCTCTAGATGGTGCTATTTGGGTGTGGTTTAATTTTTCAAAAAATCTGTTTTTGAAATATCTAATAATGTACATGAATTACTTGTATAATGGTAGGGTTTCAACCTTATTTTGTTGAAAATAAGAACATTGCTTTTGGTTACAAATGACTAATAATGAACATCATTAGCCAGCAGAGAAATGCAAATCAAACCACAATGAGATAATCACTTCACACCCACAAGGATGGTTATAACCAAAACAACAGATAACAACAAGTGTTGATGAAGATGTGGAGAAATTGGAACTCCCATCACCAGCTGGTGGGAATGGAAAACAAGGTAGACACTTGGAAAACAGTCTGGCAGTTCCTCAAAAGGTTAACGTAGAGTTACCCACGTTTCTACAAGCCAGTATAAATGTGGTATACTCATGCAGTGGACTGCTGCTGCTAAGTCACTTCAGTCGTGTCTGACTCTGTGCAACCCAGTGGACCATAGCTGGCCAGGTTCCTCTGTCCATGGGATTCTCCAGGTAAGAATAATGGGGTGGATGGTCATCCCCACCTCCAGGGGATCTTCCTGACCCAGGGACTGGACCCACATCTCTAACGCTCCTGCAATGGCAGCCAGGTTCTTTACCACTAGCACCACCTGGGAAGCCCACAGTGGGCTATTACCTAGCGATAAAAATAAAGAGGTAGTACTGATGCATTTTTTACATTATATTTATATTTCATTATATATCATATTTTGAAAGTAATAAGGCCACCAACTACAAGTTTGAAAAGTAGGGTTGTGGAATTATAGCTGACTCCATATGGATGGCTTGAAATTGCATTTCTATGGCAACCCACTCTAGTATTTTTGACTGGAGAATTCCATGGACAGGAGCCTGGCGAGTCACCATCCATGGGGTTGCAAAAAGTCATATATGACTGAGTGACTAACACTTTCTTATATACCAAGAAAACAATTTGGTCAATATTTAAGAATAAGGGGGAGATTATGGTGAGGGGAGAGGGGCTAAAGATATCAGCCATGACTTTTTTCTGATACAAGAACTCTTAGCATGCTGGTATGTTTTCTTTCAGATTGTTTTCTCTGATCATATATTTTTTTTACCAGCAATCATAATGGGTGTTCATGATGAACCTTAATTTTTTTACTTAACCTTTCAGTAATCATTTTCCATGCTGTTATACAGACTTTTTGACCATTACTTTTAATGATTATATGATGTTATGTGCTTCCCTGACTCAGACCTGTAAAGAATCCTCCTGCCAATGCAGGAGACAGGTTCAGTCTCTGGGTCAGGAAGATCCCCTGGAGAAGGAAATGGCAATCTGCTCCAGTATTCTTGCCAGGGAAAGCCTGTGGACAGAGGAGCTGGTGGGCTATAGTCCACAGGGTTGCAAAAGAGTCAGACATGACTTAGTGACACAATAACAATAACAGCATTACATAGAACAAACCACAACTGACTTAACTCATTCCCTCTTAGATGTTGAAGTTGATTCCAACTTTTTACTGTAATGAACCATGCTTATAATTAACATCTTTGTTCATATTTTCCATCATATTTTGGACTACAATTGACTGTTGAACAAAACAGATTTGAATTGCACAGGTGCACTGAAGTGCAGATTTTTTTCAGTAGTAAATGAACCCTTTCATGAGGAACTGCAGGGGCGAACCATGAGCAGGAAGGGGTGACCATATGTTAGAAGTGCATCTTCTACTGCTCAGAGGGTCAGCACCTCTAAACCTCTCTGCGTCCTGGATCAAAGTATCTTTATTGTTCTTGAGAAACATTATGAAGTCATTTCCTTTCTTCCTGATTCCTAATGAGGCTGAGTATCTCTCTCTTTTTTACAGTATCCCAATGAGCCTTTCATGTAACACCTATTGTGCGCTAAATGGCTCTTTCCACTGAACCTGTTGTTGGAAGGTAATTGAAGCCATAGAAAGATTGATGAGGGCCTGAGCTAGGCCAGTGGTAGTGGGAAAGGAGGAGATGGGGATGAATTCAAGAGATTTTAGGCAAAGACTGATACCCTCTGTAGGATGAAGTACCAGTTGAAGGAAGGGTAACGGAGAGGGAAGATAACTGACTCAGACTTGACAAGCCTAGAAGTTTTGGTCTCTGGTTCTGAGAGAACCCAGAAAAGAAGCAGGTTCAGTTCAATCTGGAGTCTGTAGATTCTGAGATGCCCAAGGATGTCCAAGTGGTGACTGGTGTCATGGATGTTGTGGTACATTGCCCAGATCCCTCTTTCAGGGCTGAAATGCTCGTTCCCCCATTTCTGGACATGTTGGTGGCTGAGGGTTCTTAGTTGAGTCCCTCTCTGTATTTGCCCTCAGCTGAAAAGAGCCACCTGGCCCAAGGTCAGACTGCCTTCTCCGGCAGCCAACATCAACGACTGACCGGTGTGGAGATACAAAGGCCAGCACCTTTGCTCAAGGCAGGACCACATTCCAGAGCTCATTTTAGGACTGGTTGCAGCTTTTTGAAATTAATTAATTGATTAGTTATTTTTTGTTGTGCTGGGTCTTTGTTGCTGCATGGAGTTTTCTCTGCTTGCACCGAGGGGGGGCTACTGTCTAATTGTTGTGCACGGACTTCTCATTATGATGGCTTCTCTTGTTGTGGAGCACAGGCTCTAGGGATCTGGGCTACAAACAGTAGCTGTGGCACGCAGGCTTAGTTGCCCCAAGGCATGTGGGATCTTCCTGGACCAGGGAGCATTCGCTCTGGAGCTTAATGCTCTAATTAGCATTAGCATTAGGACCATCCCCTGCATTAGCAGGTGGATTTTAACCACTGGACCACCAGGGAAGTCCTGTATCTTTTGTTGTGACCGTTTAGTTCTTTCATCTGCCCAACTCTCCTTCCTCCCCTGCCCTACTGATGTTGACCCCCAAGAATTCTCAATTCACTTCCTGCTTGCAGATCTCCACCCCAGAGTCTGTCTTCAGGGAACAAACTTTAGACAGTTGGAAATACCGATCTGGCTTGGGAGGAAAATTTGTTTGAGGGATGGAGATTTGGGGACCATTAGTTAGAGCAAGGATGGTGGACATGGGGCAGTGGGCAACATGATGGGAGATGAGGGCCCAGAGAGCAGAGACTTCATCTTAAGGAATAAAGGCTTACATGGAAGGGGTGGAAAATGAATAGACAGAGAAGGGGGCAGAGGCATGCCCATGCAGGGTTGAGACTGGTCTTTTCTAAAGGGGCCACCAGTCTGAGCCTTTCCAGGGTGACTGAGCCCAGACCACTTTTGATTTTTTTCCCCAAAGGTTTATTTATTTATTTTTGGCCATGCCATGCAGATTGTGGGGTCTCAGTTCCCCACTAGGGATTGAACCTGGGGCCATGGCAGTAAAAGCATAAAGTCCTAACCACTAGGCCAACAGGGAACTCCCACAATGTGATCATTACAAATACTTCCACTAATTAATTATTTTAACAGTGATAGGAAAAAATTCAATCTATATATAATCTCATTGGAAACAGAATTAAAAGTATAACATTTAGGCCCTTCATGAATATGAAGCCTGCTCCAAAAGTCTTTCCAGGTCACTGGTTTTCCTACCTTTCCCTGTAGCAAGCCCAACAATCATTGACCTGATCAGAATTTGGAAAACAAAACCAGAAAAGAACAAATGTTGGTGAGGATGTATAGAAATGAGAGCCTCTGTATATCACTGATGGGAATACAAAATGGTACAGCTGTCGTGGAACACAATGTGGCAATTCCTCAAAAAGAAAAAGTAGTATTACCATATGATTCAGAAAATGTTGCCTCTGGGTAAATTCCTCAAAAAATTGAAAGCAGGGTCTCAAAGATGTTTATAGCAGTGATACAATAACCAAAAGGTGGAAGCAACTCAAGTGTCCATCAATGGCTGAATGGATAAACAATATGGTCTATACATACAATGGATATATTTTGAGTATAGCAGCAATGAATATAATTGAGCATAAAGAAGAAAGTAATTTTGATACATGCAAAAACAGGGAGGAAAGCAGAGAATAGTTTGCTAAGAGAAATAAGCTAGTCACTAAAGGGCAAATACAATTCCACTTATATTAGATAATATAGAATAACCAAATTCAGAAAGACAGAAAGTAGAATGGTGGTTAGCAGGGCCCAAGGAACAAGAGGAAAAGAGAGTTAATGTGTAGTGGGTAGGGGGTTTCAGTTTTTCAAGACGAAAAGAAAGTTCTAGAGATGGACAGTGGTTTTAATTATACAACAATCAATGTATTTAATGCCACAGAACTGTACACTAAAAAGTGATTAAGATAAAAAAATGATGAAGATGGTACATTTTATGTTATTATTATTTTTTTTGGCCTTACTGTGTGGCCAACCAGGGATCAAATCCAGGCCTTGGCAGTGAGAGCATGAAGTCCTAACCACTGAACCGCTGGGGAATTCCCGTGTTATTTGTATTTTACCACACACACACACAAACCAAAAATGTGATTGCCACAAGTTCCAGTCTTGTGAGAGGGCATCCGTTTCTGACTTGCCTGGACCAGTCAGACCTAAGTGATTTGAGTAATCCACACTCAGCAGCACCGCAAGCTGGAAGCAAGGAGCACATAAGGTACATCCGCCATCTGAGCTTCGGAACCAAAAAATGCTATAGGTGATCTGGCACTTTATAGGTCATAATTGAAAAATGAATTACTTGAGGCTTGTGACTAACAAAATAATTAGCTTATATCCACTACCAAAAACAAGTTTGCAAATAAAAAGAGTAGACAGCTTGAATCAGGTATTACAAAATCTCAGGTTCTGATTTTGGAAGGATTAGCCTCTTTGACTTGGATAATCAGTGCCTTTTGGGAAAAAAAAGAGAGAGCGAGAAGAACCTGAATTGGTGTCAGTGGGCTTGACAGCCAGTGGTGCCTGGAAGAAAGTACGAAGATAGTTATATGAGCATCGTGGTGGTTCAGTCTCTAAGTCATTCCTATTCTTGTGACTCCATGGACTGTAGCCTCCCAGGCTCCTCTGTCTGTGGGGTTTTCCAGGCAAGAGTACTGGAGTGGGTTGCCGTTATGTGAATGCTACCTTACAGTTGTACAGTCTACAACCTGTACAACCGCACTAAGCTCTGTGAGTAGTTAGCAATGAGTTAGAGGAACATGTAATCACCTCCCAGAGTGCTCAGAAATACAAGAGAGAAGGGATGGACTTCCTTGTTACCCAGGATAGGGACTAAGAGTTTTGTTATTTGAAGATAGCCTCACAGCTAGTTACATGAGGGAGTCTCCAGCTGATATGTGGCCAAATGTATATTTGCTGGTGTGTGTGCATTTGTGAAGCAAAGGCAAACGTTTATTTGTTGGACCTGTCCACAGTAGGTGGGAGCAGAGGGAAAAGCTTTGTCCCTAGGACCAGGAACTACGTGTGACACCCTTGGCTGTTAGAATGGTGTTCGTACAACTGCCATAGATTAGGGAGTTGTACAACACTCTTCCACAACAGATGTGAATGACTGCGGGCTGTGAGGGTTGGAGCTGGATCCTGAGAAGCCGACCTCAGAGGCAGACGAGCCCAGCCCTTGTGCAGTGGTTTAGCTTGGTCCTGTCCCCACTGTCGCAGTTTCAGGAGAGCCCAGAGCAGGAGTTAAGGGCTCTGGGATCTGTGGGTTCCCTGGGTTCCCTTGTGTGTTGGGGTTGGGGGGCACTGAGGAGCCTTCTCGGGCTGCAGTTAGGCCTCCTCTGAGGGGCTGAGCTGGGGTCCAGAGGCTTGGGTTCTGGCCAAATGCCTGCTCCAGTGCTGACCAGTCAGCCTCCCAGCCTGGCTCTTGGTTCTCTAAGCCTCCCCTACCCCACCCCAGCTCTCCAGGGACCTGTCTAGCTAGGGCTTTCCCAGGCAGGTGCATAGACCGGCAGAACCCAGGGGAGAAAGCAGCTCCATTCCCTCCCCATGACCCTCTTTGCCCCTTTTTACAGCCTCTTTCCCAGGGGATCCTTTGTGGAAATGGAGTGAGAATAGAGTAAGCCTCTGGCTCTTTATTAAAGATGTGTGTGTGTCTGTGTGTAAGGAGAGGGAGAGAATGACGCTGAAAAATGAACGTGTCCCTTTTCCAATTTCCCCACAGCTCCCACCTCCCAGCCCCACTCATCTGTGCAGGTGGACCTCGGGCTTGTCATTAAGTCTCATCTCTGACACCTCAGCAGCTTCCATGCCGAGGGCACCTGTCTCCCCTTTCCCTCCCCCACCCCATTTCAGCTGCCTCTGCCGTCCAGCGTCCCTGAAGCTGTTCCCTCCCACCCCAGCGCTGGCCCTGAGAACCAGCCCTTCACAAAGTAGCCCCCCAGCCCCACTCCAGTCTGGGCGCTGTGCTCCTAGAGAATAGGAGGAGACAGAGGAGGGAAACAGAAGAGGAGTGCAGAGAGTGTAACTGAGTCTAAAAATATCAAGTTTAGGGAGGAGACAGTCTGTCTGTCCAGCTATTTCGTACTCATCTATTCTCTCACCCACTTGCCCATCAGCCTGTCTCTCTGTGTGTGTTTTTCTCTGATCTATTATTTTTTGTTCATCCATTCATTCTTCATTTACTGATCAAACCCCAGTCAAACAGAACTGCAGAACAATTTACACACAAAAAACTTTTCCGAGCTCCGGTTTTGGAAACTTCAATTTTCAGCTAATACTCTCATTCTTGTTTCCTTTCTCTGTCCAGGGATGGTTTATACCATCTGCTTGACTAATACCCACACCAGGCTGCCCACTGCGAACTGTGGGAGGGATTCCCATGGTTTCTCTGCTCTTGAGGGGCCCTCAGTAATGCTTCCTTTCCTACTCCCACACCATCCACATGCTCAGACCTTCCCCACTTTTCCTCCCCTGAGCTCCTACCTATTCTGCTCCTCCTGTCCCCAGACCCGCCCAACCAGCCAAGCTCCTACTCCACCCAACCCCCTTGATTTCCGCCGCCCCTCCCCCCCATGATCTTCGTGCTCTCCTCACTTCTTTCCCTCTGGATTCTGATTTCTCCTTCCCGGGAAGGCCACCAACAACTTTGGATTTGACCCCTGCCTTCTCTAGCCTATATGGGCTTCTCTCTTTCCTGCATCTGCCGTCTCTTCTGCTTCCACCATTTCCTTCCCTTAGCCCACAAACACCTTCCCTACTCCCCCTCTTCCTACCCCTACCAGCCCAGGCTCCTCTCTGCAAAGCCCCATTTCAGGAGGATCTTTTTTCTCCCTCTCTCTATGCCTCCTTTTCACTTCCTGAGTGCGTGAAGCTGCTTCCGTCACGATGGATTCTTTGTTACCATGTGGACTGGAGCCTGCCAGGCTCCTCTGTCCATGGGATTCTCTAGGCAAAAATACTGGAGTAGGGTGGCTATTTTTTCCTCCAGGAGATCTTCCCGACCCAAGTGTGAACTCGCATCTCCTGTCTCCTAGTACTGGCACGTGCTAAGTAGCTTCAGTCGTGTCCGACTCTGTGCGACCCTGTGGACTGTAGCCCACCAGGCTCCTCTGTCCATAGCATTCTTCAGGCAAGAATACTGGAATGGATTGCCATGCCCTCCTCCAAGGGATCTTCCCGATCCAAGGATCAAACCCGCATCTCTTAAGTCTCCTGCATTGGCAAGCGGGCTCTTTACCACTAGCGCCACCTGTTGGCCTGCAGGTTCTTTGCCACTAGCGCCACCTTTCACTTCACTTCAGTTCAGTTCAGTCGCTCAGTCCTGTCCTACTCTTTGCGACCGCATGAATCGCAGCATGCCAGGCCTCTCTGTCCATCACCACCTCCCGGAGTTTACTCAAACTCATGTCCATCTAGTTGGTGATGCCATCCAGCCATCTCATCCTCCGTCGTCCCCTTCTTCTCCTGCCCCCAATCCCTCCCAGCATCAGAGTCTTTTCCAATAAGTCAACTCTTCGCATGAGGTGGCCAACGTATTGGAGTTTCAGCTTCAACATCAGTCATTCCAATGAACACCCAGGGCTGATCTCCTTTAGAATGGACTGGTTGGATCTCCTTGCAGTCCAAGGGACTCTCAAGAGTCTTCTCTAACACCACAGTTCAAAAGCATCAATTCTTCAACGCTCAGCTTTCTTCACAGCCCAACTCTCACATCCGTGCATCAGTTCAGTTCAGTTCAGTCGCTCAGTCGTGTCCGACTCTTCACGACCCCATGAATCACAGCATGCCAGGCCTCCCTGTCCATCACCAACTCCAGGAGTTCACCTAGACTCACTTGCATAACCGCTGGAAAAACCATAGCCTTGGCTAGACAGACCTCTGTTGGCAAAGTAATATTTCTGCTTTTGAATATGCTATCTAGGTTGGTCATAACTTTCCTTCCAAGGAGTAAGCATCTTTTAATTTCATGGCTGCAATCACCATCTGCCGTGATTTTGAAGCCCCAAAAAATAAAGTCAGCCACTGTTTCCACTGTTTCCTCATTTATTTCCCTTGAAGTGATGGGACCAGATGCCATGATCTTCGTTTTCTGAATGTTGAGTTTTAAGCCAACTTTTTCACTCTCCTCTTTCACTTTTAAGAAGAGGCTTTTTAGTTCTTCGTCACTTTCTGCCATAAGGGTGGTGTCATCTGCACATCTGAGGTTATTGATCTTTCTCCCGGCAATCGCTTGTGCTTCTTCCAGCCCAGCTTTTCTCGTGATGTACAAATGGCAACCCGCTCCAGTATTCTTGCCTGGAGAATCCTATGGATGGAGGAGCTTGGTAGGCTACAGTCCACAGGGTCGCAAAGAGTCGAACACGACTGAGCGACTTCACTTCACTCTGCATATAAGTTAAATAAGCAGGGTGACAATATACAGCCTTGACGTACTCCTTTCCTATTTGGAACTAGTCTGTTGTTTCGTATCCAGTTCTAACTGTTGCTTCCTGACCTGCATACAGGTTTCTCAAGAGGCAGGTCACTTCTTAGATCACTACAATTAATTAGGATTTTGTCTCCCCCTATTCCATGAAATGGTTCTCACTAGGGTAATCAATAAACGTTATGTCTTCAAATTTAATGCTTTTCAGTCAGCTCTTATTTCACTTGTCTACAATGCAATATTTGATATAATACACTTGATTCCTTTTCTTGAAACCTGTTTCTCTATTGTCTTTGAGACATCTTTGTCTCTGTGTTCTTATACATTTGTAATAATGTCTTCCTAGCATTTCTACTTAAGAAGTCAGATTGACCTGGCATTCTGCTCTAAAACCATAGAAATGTGGGATAGAAGGCTTTAGGTTTTTTCATTCCAATTATAAAAAGGTGTGTAGCTGAGCTTGAAAGCAACAAAGATAAATTTTCAAATATCAAAACAACACTACAAAGTACTTCAGTGATGAGTTGGAGTCAAAGTTCTGTTGCCCATGAAGACGTCGAAATCTAGGCTTTGGGGCTGGACTTACAACATTAGGTGTTGGGGCAAAAGTCAAGACCACAGGCTAGGATTGGGCTCTCTGCATAAAGCTGAGGGAAGGAAAAAGCTATTTTGTCTGGTAATTTGGGCTTATAGAGCTCTACCTGCCCATTGCTTGGAGGATACGGACAGAAGTGGAAATGGGCCACTTAGTCCAGCTTAAGAGAAATATTCATTTCAACTGTGAGAAATCTGAAACCTGGCCTGAGCAATATGCGCTTAGAGAACTAAAATTCTGCGTTCTCAATACAGAAACCCTAAAGTCAAAATATTCTCAGTCTAAGAAAAAAATTGGTCCAGATCCAATGGACTACAATGGTCATAGGCAATCCGCAACATAGTACATGACCCAGGTTGTTTTTAGATACCTAAGGGAGAAAATTTCCCAGATGTCACAGATAAACATCACAAAGCAACTAAGAGAATCAAATATCATAAGAGACAGTCTTCTATACTTCCTGCTCAGTTGCTCAGTAGTGTCCAACTCTTTGCAATCCCCTGGATTGTAGCCTGCCAGGCTCCTCTGTCCATGGAATTTTCCAGGCTAGACTACTGGAGCAGGTTGCCATTTCCTATTCCAGTGGATCTTCCTGACCCAGGGATCGGATTCACATCTCCTGCTTGACAGGCAGATTCTTTACCATTGTGCCACTTGAAAGCCCAATATATATATACACTATTATGTATGAAATAGGTAACTAATGAGAACTGACTGTATAGCTCAGAGAATTCCACTCAGTGTTCTTGGTGACCTAAATGGGAAGGAAAGCCAAAAAAGAAGGGATATATGTATATATGTAGCTGATTCACTTTGCTGTACAGCAGCAACTAACATGACATTGTAAAGCAGCTATACTCCACCAAAAAAAAAAAAAAAAACAAATGGAAAAAGAGAGAGAGGGGGGGAGGGACTCTGCAAAGCAGAGATAATAGAATAATCAAATAGGATTTTTAAATGCTCAAAGAGAGAAAGAAGCTAAAATATAAGAGGCATAAGTAAGACATTATTTAAAAATTAACTGTGAATTTAAAATAAGTTCTAAAACTAGAAATTGTTGTCTTTGAAAAAAATAATTCAGTAGCTGAGTTAAACAGTTGAGTAGATTTAACTGAGGAGAGAATTGTTGAATTCTAACACATAACACATAGATCAGTGGGGAATTAAAAAAAAACAAGATTTAGGGCAACAAAATAAGTATCTGGGAAAAAAAGTTAAAAGATTCAGATAATAGGATGGTAAGCTTCAAAACACATCTAATAAGAATTCCAGAAGGAGAGGACAGAGAGAATGAGAGAAAGACAGGAGGAGAGATAATGGAGAGATAATGGCTAATAATTCTCAGAATTGGATGAATGATATGAATTATCAGATTGAAGTTAAATATTGTGTCTCAAGCAAGATTAATTAATTAAATTAATTAAATAAATAAATTAAATTAATAAATCGCACCCAATACATCACAGTGAAACTAGAGAACATGAAGGAAAAATAGAAAATCTTAAAAGCTACCAAAAAGAGAAGATAAGCTATATCAGCAGGAATGGCAATTAGACCAATAGTAGACTTTTCAACAGGGTTTTCCCTGGTGGCTCAGATGGTAAAGAATCTGCCTGCAATGTGGGAGACCCAGGTTCGATCCCTGGGTCAGGAAGATCCCTTGGAGAAGGGCATGCTACCCATTCCAGTATTCCTGCCTGGAGAATTCCATGAGCAGAGGAGACTGGTGGGCTACAGTCCATGGGGTCACAAAGAGTCAGACACGACTAGGCGACTAACACAAACTTCTCAACAGCAACAGTAGATGCCAGAAGACAATGGAATAATATCAAAATGCTGAGAGAAAATAACTGTCTACTTAGAGTTCTATAGCTGGCTGACCCCTTACAAAACAAAAGTTATTTCAGTCACATGAAGACAAAAACAGCTCTTGCTAAAATAATTATCAAAGGATATTCATTAGCAAGAAAGACATTAAATCCAGAAGGAAAGTGTAGGATATAAGAAAAAATAAAGTTAAAAATGTTTGCATTGAGTTGGCCATGCCATCCAATCATCTCATCCTCTGTCGTCTCCTTCTCCTCCCGCCTTCAAATATTGTGGTCCCTTCTAATTCTGTCTCCTTCTTCATCATCTTCTTTTTTGATTCTACTTGGGAAGTCATATCTATACAAATGGTTTCAACTATCATCTATAAACAGATGCTTCAAAGCGCTGTATCTCTATTCTTGACCTGGACCCGTATATACAACTGTCTGAAGGACTCCCTATTTGCATGTCCCCAAGACTCCTTCAATGCACCATGCTCAAACAGAATTCACTACCATCTCCAAACCTGCTCCTCCTCCAGGTTCCTTCTCACAATAAGTGGCACCACTGTCTACTCAGGGGCCCAGGCTACATATCTCGACATCATGCTCAATTCCCTGTCCCTAAATCCAATAGGTTACTTACTTATAAAATGTTTTTAAATTTTTTATTACTATTATTTTTTAGTTTTAGGTGTTTTATGTTTTCTTTTATTTATTTTTAATTGGAGGATAATTGCTTTACAATGTTATGTTGGTTTCTGCCATACATCAACATGAATCATCCATAGATATATATCCACATGTGGTCCAGTGGTTAAGACTTCACCTTCCAATGAAGTGAAAGTGAAGTCGCTCAGTCGTGTCCGACTCTTTGCGACCCCATGGATTGTAGCCTACCAGGCTCCTCTGTCCATGGGATTTTCCAGGCAATAGTCCTGGAGTGGATTGCCATTTCCTTCTCCAGGGGATCTTCCCAACCCAGGGATCGAACCTGGGTCTCCCGCATTGTAGACAGACGCTTTACCGTCTGAGCCACCAGGGAAGTCTCCATATATCCTTAGGTATACATATGTTTCCTCCTTCTTGAACAAAATGGTTTTTAAATCCATCTTTCCTTCCCCAAATCATTCTTTGATTCAGGCCACCCTCTTCTTCATCTTTGACTGTAAAGGCAAGTAAGTTTTTATTTGTAAGCCTTGACTTAAAAAAAGGCGAAACAATTGGCATAGTGCCTGGCATATAGTAACTACTTCATAAATGATAGGTATTGATTTTTTAAATTAAATGATTATAAACACTTTATGAAGTGGGTCCTACTATTCTGCTTTTTGAGTTAAGAGAGCTGATGCTCATGGACACTAATATCACTAACCCCAAGTCACACAGCTTTCTGATTAAAGACTTCAAGCACTTAACCACTGTGCTACACTGCTTCACTTACTAACAGCTATTATAATCATAAGCAGAGGTGTCTAATTCTCCCAAAAGACCAAGAGCTGTTCAAGGTCAGGGACTGGATTGGAATTGTTTCTATGTTATCAGTAAATATTTGCTCCATTGAATCTGATTGAGAGCATTAAGGATAGAGTTGATACTGGGAGGGTGCCCACAAGGATTAATAGAATTAGTGAAGAAATTAGCAGGAAAGGCAGTGCTTGTGGGCAAGAGGTACATCTGTGGGCTTATAGAAAGAGGAACTTGATGAGTGGGATACCTGAAGGACACTGTCTGTGAGTTTGAGCCTCTGACCCTGGAGCTGTTCTTCCTTGGATGGTCTGTCTGGTTTATTCTGGGGGTGGTGGTGGTGGTTTGGGCAGAGTAGGGGACTATGCAGGAGAACTATGGTGTCACTGAAGAGGCCAATTGCAAGCATCCCTTGGACTGCAAGGAGATCCAACCAGTCCATCCTAAAGGAAATTAGTCCTGAATGTTCATTGGAAGGACTGATGCTGAAGCTGAAACTCCAATACTCTGGCCACCTGATGCAAAGAGCTGACTCATTTGAATAGACCCTGATGCTGGGCAAGATTGAAGGCGAGAGGAGAAGGGGACGACAGAGGATGAGATGGTTGGATGGCATCACGGACTCAATGGACATGAATTTGAGTAATTTCCGGTAGTTGGTGATGGACAGGGAGGCCTGGCGTGCTGCGGGCCATGGGGTTGCAAAGAGTCAGACACGACTGAGCAATTGAACTGAACTGAACATTCTTCACTGGATCTCTGGATAGAGAAGAGAGAAACTTAGAGTTCATCTCTAAGGGAGATTTTTTTTTTTTTAAAGAACAGAAAAACAGTTTATTAACACATTCCATTCACTTTACATGGGAGAAAACTTAGTGATAAGTAACTCAAAGGGATTGCCAGAATTTGGACTTAGATGGCATCCTATCAAAGCAAAATAATTTTGCGGAGAAGGGAGAAGACAAAGGAAAAAGCCTTTGAACTTCTAGGAGGGGCAAACTGAAGGGAGACAAATTTATGCGGAAGCTCATGATAGATAAGTCTAGTTAGTAAGATGCGTTTGTGTAGACTCTTCAGTGTGATCTTATCTCCAGTGATACAATTAGTATTCCCTTCCTGGTGTGAGAAGTAGGGAGGTGACATCTTCACCAGAGGAGTGCATATTCTGCTTTCAGGTGGGTAAGGGGAAAACAGAGAACTTCTCTTCTTCAGCTCAACATAAGCTGTATGCAAAGTGGCATTTTATAGGGTGGCATGTTCTTCTGCTCTTCAGCGGAAATGCTTCTAGGTCAATTGGTAAACCTCTAATGCACTCTCTGTAATAGCTGAATAATATCCCGTTGTGTGATATGTCATCATCCACTCAGCCATTCCCCTACATACGGGTGCTCATTTAACAAAGCTTCTATTGTTTGTTTCTGTGTTTATTTCTGGTCAGAGTGAACAAAAGAGCAATAATCATCCCATTGTGGTGGCAGTTTAGTTGCTAAGTTGTGTCCGACTCTTTGGGACTGAAGCCTGCCAGGCTCCTCTGTCCATGGCATTTCCCAGGCAAGAATACTGGAGTGGGTTGCCATTTCCTTCTCCATAAGGGAGATTTTTTTAAAAAGCCTGATTAAAGCCAGGTATACAGCATCAGTTTCTTGGTTTTGACAGATACAGCTGGCAATATAAAATGTAATAATGGGGAAACTGAGTAAGGAGTATACAGGAACGCCCAGTACTCTCTTTTGCAACTGTTCTGTAATTCTAAAGTTATTAAAAATAAAGTTTGTTAAAAAAAAAAAACAACAGAAAAACAAGATATAGCTGAACCAATGGCTGGAATCCCAGAAAAGTGCACCCTTAGAGCAAAGAAAGGAAAACTTCTCTTGCCCTTGGACAGATACCTTGCTACTTCTCACTTCATCTATGTAATGGAGAAATATTCTTTTGCTGTGTACCTCCTGGGAATATGCAGATAATGAGATGAGAGAAAGGACAGGAAGGAGGTCAGGAGCCCAGAGCAGTGAGATTCAGGACCAGGCTGTTGGTTCCGTAGAGAAGCAAGCCCAAACTCTGGGCAGAGGCAGTGGTGAGAATGGGTTCACTTCTTTCCAATACAGTGTATACAGAAGCAGGCTGACTCAAGACCCCTGCCCTGGGAGATAAGGCAGGGATCAGCTTGATGGGGCAGGCCTGGCAAAGACTAATACTTCCTCACAGATGATGCCCCGAACTCCTAGGCTGTGGCTGGCTTATCTCTGGCTCACCCTGGCTTCTGGATCTCCTGGAGACATGGACAGTTAAGAGGAGGTTGAGGGACTTCCCTGGTGGTCCAGTGGTTAAGAATTTGCCTGGCAATGCAGGAGACCCTAGAGACTTGGGTTCGATCCCTGGGTCGGGAAGATTCCCTTTAGGAGGAAATGGCAACCCAGTCCAATATTCTTGCCTGAAAAATTCCATGGTCAGAGGAGCTGGCTGGCTACTTTCAAGAGTTGAGTTGCAAAGAGTCAGACATGACTGAGCATACATACATGCCTTAGAGCAACTAAACCCATGTACACCACAACCAAGAGCCCACGGGCTGCGACTAAAGCTCCACAGCATGCGATGAAGATCCCAAGTGCAGCAAGTGATACCTCATAAACTAAACCCATGTACACCACAACCAAGAGCCCACGGGCTGCGACTAAAGCTCCACAGCATGTGATGAAGATCCCAAGTGCAGCAAGTAAGACCTCATACCGCCAAATAAATATATTTTAAAACACTGTGCTTCTACTGCAAAAAGCATGGGTTTGATCTTTGGTGGAGGAACTAAGATCCCACATGCTGTACAGTGTGGCCAAAACATTAAAAAAAAAGAGAGAGAGAGAGAGAATGGAAGTTGAGTGGTCAGAGTCCAGTAAGAGTGGTAGCCCAGGTTCTGGCCCCAGAGGACAGGTCCTCCCTTTCCCATCCATGGAGGTAGGCAGATGGGAGACAGCTCGTGGCCAGAGGGACAAAGTGGCAACTCTGGGCTGGGAGTATGAGTGAAGCTGGGTTCTGACAGGTAGAGGCTGAGCATTTGTGTGCGCCTGGGCTCTCCTTTGTATTAATTACCTGCTGACACGGTTTGTGCGCCTCTCTCCCTTTGTGCTATTTTAATTAAAGGGATCTCCTCCGAGCAAACCAGCTGCTGTGTAAGTTGTCAACCCATCAGCACACGCAGGATGGGTACCATGGAGACATTAAGTGTGGGAACTACCAATGGCCTCCCCATCTCCTTGGCACATTTGCACCTCCCTCCGAACCCACCCTAGTAGTAATTGCGGGCAGAAGAATGTCAAGATCGAGAGCTTGACTTTGGGTTCAGACAGGCTTACATGTGAACTTTGAGTCTGCCACTCAGCCACTAATTCACTATGAGAATTTGTCCAAACCACTTAACCTTCTAAATCTTGTTTCCTTCTCTGCAAAATGAGACTAGTAACATTGGGTTGGCCATAAAGTTCATTCGGGTTTTCTTGCATGACATTACAGAAAAACTTGAACGAACTTTTTGGGCAGCCCGACACTTTTTCTTTTTGACACACAAGGATTGTTAGATAATATATATACCTGCTTCATCTAGTGCCTCTAGTGCCCAATAACTGTGACTTGTTATTAAGTCTGCTCTCCTGGGCAGCGTAGGATTCCCTCCAGGCCCTTTGTAAATTCACTACGGCCAGAGGAGAACCTCTAACTAAAACATGCATGGCAGGAATCCCATAGCTCTTCTTGACTTTCTATTATTCTATGTAGCATTTTCTAGTGTATTATTCTAGGGGCATCTGAGGTGGCCCTAGTGGTAAAAAAAAAAAAAAATGCTGCCTGCCAGTGCCGGAGAGGTCAGAGATGTGGGTTCAGTCCCAGGGTTGGGAAGATCCTCTGGAGGAGGGCATGGCAACCCACTTCAGTATTCTTGCCTGGAGAATCTCATGGACAGAGGAACCTGGCAGGCTACAGTCCACGGGGTTGCATGGAGTCAGACATGACTGAAACGGCTTAGAACACACACATTGTCATTCTTGGCTCAGTGAATCCTTGTTTTCTCAGGAGCTTTCAGTTCAGTTCAGTCGCTAAGTCGCGTCCGACTCTTTGCGACCCCATGAATCGCAGCACGCCAGGCCTCCCTGTCCATTACCAACTCCTGGAGTACACTCAAACTCACGTCCATAGAGTCAGTGATGCCATCCAGCCATCTCATCCTCTGTCATCCCCTTCTCCTCCTGCCCCCAATCCCTCCCAGTATCAGAGTCTTTTCCAATGAGTCAACTCTTCATGTGAGGTGGCCAGAGTACTGGAGTTTCAGCTTTAGCATCAGTCCTTCCAAAGAAATCCCAGGGCTGATCTCCTTCAGAATGGGCTGGTTGGATCTCCTTGCAGCCCAAGGGACTCTCAAGAGTCTTCTCCAACACCACAGTTCAAAACCATTAATTTTTCGGCGCTCAGCCTTCTTCACAGTCCAACTCTCACATCCATACATAACCACAGGAAAAACCATAGCCTTGACTAGACGGACCTTAGTTGGCAAAGTAATGTCTCTGCTTTTGAATATGCTATCTAGGTTGGTCATAACTTTTCTTCCAAGGAGTAAGCGTCTTTTAATTTCATGGCTGCAATCACCATCTGCAGTGATTTTGGTGATGGTGAAGTCGCTCAGTCGTGTCCGACTCTTTGCAACCCTATGGACTGTAACCTACTAGGCTTCTCCATCCATGGGATTCTCCAGGCAAGAATACTGGAGTGGATTGCCATTTTGGAGCCCCCCAAAATAAAGTCTGACACTGCTTCCACTGTTTCCCCATCTATTTCCCATGAAGTGATGGGACCAGATGCCATGATCTTCGTTTTCTGAATGTTGAGCTTTAAGCCAACCTTTTCACTCTCCTCTTTCACTTTCATCAAGAGGCTTTTTAGTTCCTCTTCACTTTCTGCCATAAGGGTGGTGTCATCTGCATATCTGAGGTTATTGATATTTCTCCCGGCAATCTTGATTCCAGCTATTGTTTCTTCCAGCCCAGTGTTTCTCATGATGTACTCTGCATATAAGTTAAATAAGCAGGGTGACAATATATAGCCTTGACGTACTCCTTTTCCTATTTGAAACCAGTCTGTTGTTCCATGTCTAGTTCTAACTGCTGCTTCCTGACCTGCATACAGGTTTCTCAAGAGGCAGGTCAGGTGGTCTGGTATTCCCTTCTCTTTCAGAATTTTCCACAGTTTATTGTGATCCGCACAGTCAAAGGCTTTGGCATAGTCGATAAAGCAGAAATAGATGTTTTTCTGGAACTCTCTTGCTTTTTCCATGCTCCAGTGGGTGTTGGCAATTCGATCTCTGGTTCCTCTGCCTTTTCTAAAACCAGCTTGAACATCAGTAGCTTTGACTCTCATTAAATCATTAGGACCCTGCAGTTCTCTTTCCCCACTTTCCTCCCTTCCCTAGAGGATTCATGGGTGGACTGAGCATTCTTCTTGAGGTTGTTAAAATTTACAAGTGGCCACCCTCACTGAATAAATGGACAAATGAATAAATGGATGGATGGGGAGTGGGTTTAAGGAGAAACCGATGGCTGAGTTGAGCTCAGAAGGACAATACTTAGGTAAAGAGAGGAAGTGAGGGTAGGGGAGAGTGTCCTAGGCAGACAGAGTACCATGCTTAAATGCTCAAAGATGTTTAAATGCCCTAATCCTGCTGTATTTGAGGAGGTTAAACAGCTCAACTGAACAGAGAGAGCATGCGGAAGGCAAAGGGGTAGGTTTGAGGGAAGAGGTACAGGGGACAGTGGGATCCGAGCACAGAGGACCCCCTTGAGCACTCTTTCAGAATTTAGGTTTTATCTTTATGGACAAGGAGAGGCCAACGAATAATTTTATGCAGCAAAAGAATGTAGTCAGATTTTTGGACTTTCCTGGTGGTCCAGTGGTGAAGAATCTGGCTTGCAATGCAGGGGACAGAGGTTCGATCCCTGGTCAGGGGACTAAGATCCCACATGATTCAGAGCAATTAAGTCTGAGTCACAACCACTGAAGCCCACGAACCAAACTAAAGAGCCACGATGAAGAATCCTGCAGGACTCAGTGAAGATCCCACAGGCTGCAACCAAGACCTGACGCAGCTCTCGACTGAAAAGTATAGTCACAACCTGAAAGCAGAGAGTTATTTATTTGGTGGGAAAGTTTAGGACTCTGAGCCTGGGAGACAGCATCTCAGTAGCTCAGAGAAAACTGCTCCAAGGAGGCAGGAGGGGAAGTCAGGCAATATACAAGTATGCAACAAAGAGAGCAGGCAGTCTGAACACCAAAGGTCAGGTATCAAGGTAAGGAATTCAGCATTCTGTGTATGGGAAGGTGCAGGTCTCTGGGCTCACTGAATGCATTCCTTTCATAGGCTCCTCAGCTATCTGGGGCCAATCCTGTTTCTTTGCTCACTTTGCTTCTTGCATCTTCCCAGCTCCTCAGCAATCATGGGGTGGGGATGGCAGCATCCTCTGAATCCCAGTTTGTGGAGCCCTCCTTCACATTTGAAGGCCAGAAATCACTGATGGCTGTGACATTTCTTGTTTATTGATATGGCAGGAGATATTTTCATTTCACACAGCCAAATTAATTAATTAATTAATATAGTTTTACAAAGGATATAGTCAGATTTGGGCTTTCCTGGTGGCTCAGCAGTAAAGAACTCACCTGTCAGTGTAGGAGACTTAAGAGACACGGGTTCGATCCCTGGGTTAAGAAGATCCCTTGGAGGAGGGCATTGCAACCCATTCCAGTATTCTTGTCTGGAGAATCCCAAGGACAGAGGGGCCTGCTGGGCTTCAATCCATAGGGTTGCAAAGAGTCGGACACAACTGAAGCTACTTAGCACGCACACACGCATCGTCAGATTTTCATTTTAAAAAGATCACTTAGGGAGTTCCCTGGTGGCCTAGTGGTTGGGATTCCAGGCTTTCAGTGCTGTGGCCTGGAGTTCAACCCCTAGTCAGAGAACTGAGATTCTGCAAGCATAAGTTAGAACAGATCAGAGTGAGCCCAAGGAACCTGTTAGGGAGGTGTTGTTTGAATTTAGATTAAAGCTGAATGTCTGTTAGGAAGAAGAGGAGTGGAGTTCTTTTAGAAATCTTTAGGAGGTAGAAGCTACAGAATTAATATTGATCAGACATGGAAAGTTTAAGAATACAGGAAGAAGAGGCCAATAATGGGTGGTCAGAGAGGTAAGAAGATGGTGAAAGAGAGTCAATACTTGCAAAGATGACCAGGGAGAGAGCATTCCAAGAATTAGAGAAGGTGAACAATATCCCATGCTGCCAAAAGGTTCCAACTCTAGGGACTGGGAAGTGGACACTGGGTCTAACTCAAAAACAGTGGCTGGTACCCCTGATGGGCGGTTGTTTGTGGGTGGAAAAAGCATGAGATCTTATGCAGAAGACAGCAGTGATATGGGAAATGAAGGGGTGTAGTAAGAGGAGGAGATGTGAGTGGAGACAATTCAAGAACATTGGCTAATGAATAAGAGAGAGACAGGGTGGCAGATAGAAGAAAATGCTGTATAGAAGAATAACTTATTTCTTAGGATGAAAGAAATATGAGCATATTTCTACATGAAGAGAAGAATCAAGTAAAGAGCAAGGGATTGATGATGCAGGAGATGGGGGGATAGTTGATGGAGAAAGTTTCTGGAAGAGGTGGGAGTGAGAATCAGTCAGCAATTAGCTGTGGACACTGCTAAGATGGGAGGAAGTAAGGATGAGAACAAATGTGAGTAGGTTTCTACTGGCAGGGGTTTAGGAAGTTGAAAGTTTTGCTTCTGGTGGTCCCTCATCTATTTGTGTTCTCTGCAAAGAGGTGAAATGATGTTCTGAGAGTAAAGCCAGGGGCTGGTGGAGACATGGACAAGAAGGTTGAAGCAGCTGTTATGGAGAATGACTGGAAACTGACTGGGGGCTTGTGAAAGGCTTGTGCAAGGCTGAGGCCCAGATGACAGCTTACCAAACATGCACTCCCAGGGTAAAGTCCTTCCTCTCCCCAAATGCACTGTTTTTATCACCCACATGGGGACCCACTACATACCGCTCACTTGCAGGGCGTGCAGCAGTGAAACCAGGAAAGGAGAATGGGGCCTGGGGCAGCTGAGTTTGCACAGACGTCCTATGAGATGTTTTTTTTTTTTTAAATATTTATTTATTTGTCTGCGTCAGGTCTTAGTTGCAGCAGCTAGGACCTTGCGTTGTGGGTATGGACTCTCCAGTCACAACGCGCAGGCTTAGTTCCTCTGAGGCATGTGGGATCTAGTTCCCTGGTCAGAAATCGAACTTGCATCTTCTGCATTACGACGATTCTTAACTACTGGACCACCAGGGAAGTCCCCCTATGAGATGTTTTTGATGACTATGGCATTGGCCTGAGGGCTGAAGGCTCTCTGAGGACAGGAACTGTGGTTCAGAGGATCCTCAGCTTCTGCTCAGGGACGCGGGAGTGCAAACCCCTGGGCATCTAGAGAGAGACAGACAAGGAAGGAGAGGAAAGAGGTCTGTTCTTTCAAACCTGCTTCTGTCTCTCTGCCTCCCTGCCTTGGTCCCAGACAGATTGATTCTCTGCTGACAGCAATGCCTTGGACCAAAGCAGCAGATTGGTGAAATCATTTACTAACTGAGAAGTCCTCCTTTGGCCCTTGGATGCTGACTGAACTCAACCCCCCTCAAGCAAGAGGGTTCTTTCTTTCAGCAGACATGCGTGCCTCTGTGTGTGTGTGTGTGTACTTGCACATATGTGAGCCTAAGTGGGCATATGTGAGTGTGCTTGTATGTGACAGCGTGCTTGTCTGTGATAGCGTTCTTATGAACTTGGGTGTGTGTGAGTCTGTAGAGCAATGTGGCAAACTGTGTGTGTGAGCCCAGATATATCTGTGTAGGCCTACAGGGGAGTGTGTGAGTGTGTCTTAGTGGATTTGTGGACCCACGTGAGCATACATACCATTGCTAAACAGTGTGAACTTATGAGTCTGGGTGTGCAAGGCTGAAGTATGAGAACCTCAGTGTGTCTTCATAGACTTACGTACATGCATAAGCTTGTTTCTCGATAATAATGACTGCTAATATTTGTATAGGGCTTCCCAGGTGGGAAGTCACTAGTGGTAAAGAATTTGCCTACCAGTGCAGGATGCAAGCGATGCTAGTTTGATCTCTGGATTGGGAAGATGCCCTGGAGGAGGAAATGACAGCCCATTCCAGTATTCTTGCCTGGAGAGTTCCATGGACAGAGAGAGGAGCCTGGTGGGCTACAGTCCATGGAGCTGCAAAGAGCTGGACAAGCCTGAGTGACTGAGCACACACACACACACAATAATTGTATTGTTCATAGTTTTATATCACATTTACTTGATCCTCACCACCTTTTGAAGAACATAAAATGGAATATTCAACAAAAATCCCAGATACAAGAGTTATATCTATTGTGTACCGGCCTTCCCAGGTGGCGCTAGTGGTAAGAACCCACCTGCCAATGCAGGAGACGTAAGAGATGCAGGTTTGATCCCTGGGTTGGGAAGATCCCCTGGAGGAGGGCATGCACCCCACTCCAGCATTCTTGCCTGGAGAACCCCATGGGCAGAGGAGCCTGGCGGGCTACAGTCCATGGTATCACAAAGAGTTGGACACGACTGAAGCGACTGAGCACGCACGCGTACTAGTAGAGTGTTGGGAAGGTATATGCAAGTCTGAGTGTGGGAGTGAGGGTGTATGTGGTCAGCCACATGTGTAGCCATGGACACAACCACACCCTTTCACAGTCTTGACACAATTGCATCTGTTCATGTCGAAGAACAAAGGGGTACCCTCTGGTCAGCACGGGTGGAGCTTGAATTGGTCTTGACTCTCTCACTGCACACAAAGGGTGGGCGGGGGATGTTCCCAGGAAGTCTGGACATATCTGGTCCTAGGTCAGTCCTTTACCTTTCTGTTCCTTAGATCTGCGTCTTCACTTTCTACTGCCCCTTCTTTAGCCTATAAACTTGCCTAGGTTTTCTCCATTGCCAAACAGGCTTATCTCTCCTCCAGCTGTCATCCAAATCCCTCCTTCCTTTTGCTTCCAAAATTCTTGCAAGAATAGTTGAGGTCAGTGGATACTCTCTCGCCTTCCATTCTGCCTTCCACGCCTGGCTACCAGGCTTCTGCCGTGCCACGCCCGGGCCTCTGTTGCAGCACGCACGCCACTCCTGGGCCTCTGTGGCAGTGTGCAGCCTTTCCCTAGTTGCGGTGAGTAGGCCTCTCTTGTTGTGCACACAGGCTTAGTGGTTTCCCCTGGGGCATGCGGGATCTCAGTTCCCCATCAAGGATCGAAGCCGCATTCCCTGCATTGGAAGGGGGATTCTTAACCACCGGACCACCAGGGAAGCCCCCGGCCCACCACTCTTGACAGAGTTACCAGTAAGTATAAATGTCAGTTCCAACGGCCTTTCTCACCACTTGTCTGAAACATTTGACACTGTGGACACTGTGTTTCTCCTGAGACCCTCTCCTCCCTTAGCTTCTATGACAAGGCTTTGTGCTCATTCCCTTCCTCCTTTGTGAGGTCTCATTCTTGGTCCTGTTCTCCACTTCCTCCACCCACCCTTCAAATGCTGGGGCAGGCTCCAATCTGCTTCTCCTTTAATCTATAAATCTCATCTGTGTCCAAGTCATGTTCTTCCAACTCACCAGTCTGTCTCCTGCCCAGATGTCTCACTTGCAACTCCCACACTTTTATCCTTTCCTATTGGACTCCCTTCCCTCTTCTCACACTCACATTGTCACGTAACCATCACCACTAACCAGCTCCAGAACTCTTTTCATGTTGCTTAAAAACCTCTGTTCCCATCAACCATAACTCCGCACCCTCCTCAGCCCCTGACAGCCACCATTCAACATTGTCTCCATGGATTTGCCTACTTCATATAACTGACTTGTTTCACTTAGGTGAACTATCCTTAAGGTTTATTCACGCTGTTACATGTGTCAAAATTTCCTTCCTGGGACTTCCTTTCTGGTCCAGTGGTTAATAATCCACCTGCCAATGCAGGAGACACAGGTTTGATCCCTAGTCCGAGAAGATCCCACAGGCCACAGAACCACTAAGCCTGTGAGCCGAACTGTTGAGCCCGTGGCCACAACTCCTGAAGCCTGAGTCCCTCGAGCCTGTGTTCCAACCCACAACAAGAGAAGACACCGCTGCTACTAGAGAGTAGTCCCTGCTTGCTGCAACTCAAGGAAGCCCACTCGAAGCAACGGAGACCCAGCGCAGCCAAAGATAAAGTAGAATTTTTAAAGACATTAAAACAATTTCCTTCCTTCTTAAGACTGAATAACAGTCTAGAGTATGTATATACCACATGGAATGTATATTTTATATACTTACTTAGGGCTTTCCTTGTGGCTCAGCTGGTAAAGAATCCGCCTGCAATGCAGGAGACCTGGGTTCCATCCCTGGGTTGGGAAGATCCCCTGGAGAAGGGAAAGGCTACCCACGCCAGTATTCTGGCCTGGAGAATTACATGGACTGTATAGTTCATGGGGTTGCAAAGAGTCGGACACAAGTGAATGACTTTTCTTCTATACTTACTTAATCTTCACAGTCCTGTAAGATAGAGATTATTGTCCTAATTTTTCAGATGAAACTTAGAAGTCAGTTGAGACTTAGGAGCATAGTGGCTTTCCCTAAAAGCAGAACCAGGACTAGAACTCAGCTTCCTTCCTGTTTCTCTCCTCCCTGTTCACTTCATTTATAAGGCCCCAGGCACAGGCCTCATGCTCACCTGTGATTGAGATTCTAAGACAGCTCATGGTGGGGGTTTGCCCCACATCCCCCCATCATGTAAATCATAAGCTAGGTTGAGTTATAGGAGACCCAGACTGAAACAGGTACACAGACCCCATCCAGACCTGCAGGGACAGAATAAGGGAGCCCCCAGCTGAAGGTAAGGAGGGAGCTTGTTGGGCAGAGTCTCTGGCTCTGGTAAAAGGCAGTGACACCTGGTTCTGACCTTAGGGGTGAGCAGTGGGGGGATTTCCAGTATGAAAGAGCAGGGAAAGAGGGTGCAGGATTGGGGCAGGAAGCTCCCTATGCATTTGCCAGACAGGCTAGCAAGTTACTCAGTTAACATTTCTATGAAGCTAACTGTTCCAGATGGGACTTCAGAGGTGGGTGGGAGCGGGAGGAGGGCAGCACGTACAGAATGCCTTTGCCAGGGCTGGCGCGGCGGCAGGCAGATGTGTACGAGGGTGGATTCAGGTATGAGATGTGTCAGAAAGCGTGATGCTGTGCAGAGTGCTCAGTCATGTTCGACTCTTTGTGACCCCATGGACTGTAGCCAGCTAGGCTCCTCTGTCCGTGGGATTGGACATGGCAAGAATACTGGAGTGGATTACCATTTCCTCCTCCAGGGGATCTTTCTAATCCAGGGATCAAACCCACATCTCCTGCATTGCTGCGGATTCTTTACCGCTGAGCTACTGAGCCCTGCTGTGCAGAGGGTCAGGCCCCAAATCCAGAGAAGGGGCAGGAGTCCCAAGCCACTTGGACTTTGTGGGTCCACTTCCATCCCCATTCTGGGCCTGCGGAAGGAAGGCATCAAGAGGACAGATCCCATCACATCAGAACCCGCATGGCCTGGCTCCTCATGGCACCCTTCAGCTTGTCTTGCCCTGGTGTAAGCCATCACAGAAGCCCCCTGGATGTTGCCTGGTGTCTCATTAATGGTATTACTGATCTCATTAAGTTGATCTTTCTCCCCTCTTCAGCCTCCTAACTCTGAACTGTCGCCTCAGTGATTCTCAGCCTGAGGCTGGGTTAACCCTTGGTGGCTCCAGCCCAGAAGAGCCTGCAAAGGTGGCTGTTGGTCCCATGAAACAGATTCAGAAAAACCAATCAGAGCTTCCTTTGGGGGTAGATTAGCTCACTAGAACCACCTTCACAAAGCATCACAGACCAAGTGGCTTCAACAACAAAATTTATGATTGCAGAGTCCTGGAGTCTAGCAGTCTGAGATCAGGGTGTAGGCAGGATTGTTCCTTCTGAGCGCTCATGAGGGAAAATCTGTTTCATGCCTCTTACCCAGCCTCTGATGGTTTGCTGGCAATCTCTGGCATTCCTTGGCTTGTAGAAATATCACCTCATCTCTGTTTTCAGCTTCACGTGGCATTCTCCCTGTGCCTGTCTGTGTCCAGATTTTCCCTCTATATAAGGACACCTACCCTAATGACCTCGTTCTAACTTGGTCACCTCTGTTGAAGACCCTACCTCCAGACGATTTGGATATACTGGGGGCTCCAGTCACATTCTGATATTCTGAGGGCTAGGACTTCAATAGTCCTCTTTTGGAGGACAGAATCCAGCTTATAACAGGGGACCATCTTTTGCCCTTCTTAATCCCCCTCTGAACACCACATGTCTTTAGGAAACATATTTGCATCTCGAATAGCATGAACTAAAGCTCAGAAATGACTTCCTAATAGAACATGGTGCCAGACATGTTAATGGCCAGAGAGGAGAAAAAGGAGAGGAGGAGAAAGAGAAAGGAGAGGAGGAGAAAGAGAGGGAAGAAGAGGAAGTAGAGAAGGAGAGGAATGGGGGAGAAAAATCACATCCAAACTCATTTTCAGGACCATGTAGTAAGCAAGAAGACCAAAGCAAAGTCTCTCTAAGGACTTGGGCTGAATCTCTTAGCTGGACCCAAACCAAAACCTTGGTCAGGAAGATGATTTACATTTATACATAAATTTATAATATAAGTTATATTACATTTATGTATAATTTATATTAAATAACCTTTCCTTTTACAGACAAAATGTCTAGTGGAAGGAATCACACATAAAAGAGGACATACCATATAATTCCATTTATATGAAAGTGAAGATTAGGGAAAAAAATCTATAGTGAAAGAAGTCAGAAGTGCTTACCTTTGGGAGGTCTTGATTGGGAGGAGGCATGAGGGAGACTCTCCCGTACCTTATCTGGCGGTGGGGTGGGTGTGTACACATATGTGACACCACTGAGCTTTATTTTATATTTAAATAATCTCACTTTATTATAATTAAATTAGGCCACTGACAAACTAGTAAATAAACCCGTTCCATACTTTTCTTCTCATCTGTGATCGTCCCATACCACTTTGCCCACCTCTCAGGCTGTTTTCATACTCTCTGTGCTCACAAATGCTCTCACGTGTGAAATAATAGACATATCTAGCATGGTGTCCAGCACACGATAGCAACTCAGAAAATTCAAATTCCCATTATGCTCCTGTGCACATCATGTTCTAGGGCTACAGAATGGGCGGTGTTCAGAGAGGATCTGGGCTCCCTCTTCCCTCCCACCCAAGGAGCATGACTCCAGGGTCTGAGGGTAGAAGGTGTACAGGCCCTGGTGGAAGACTAGTGAAAAAAAAAAAACATGATATCCCCTATCCCCAGGAACAGCACATAGCCCAGCAGAAACCCCAAATCATAATTAAAAGATGCCCTGCAACTCTCTTGGCAGCATAAATTTTGAAGATGAAAGTAAATGATTAAAATAATTAAACACTTCAAGCTGACAAGCTGGAGCAGAATCTTGCCAGCGGACGTTTGTCAGTAATTAGCTAATTAATCCTGGCGCAGATTATAAGCCATAACAAACCAGTCAGGCTGAACAGAGCCGGCTGCTCTAATTCTTTAAAAAGAATTAGACTTTTTAAAAAGAGAAGGTTGGGAGGAGGAGGGGGGAGCAAGACAGAGGAAAGTAGGAAAAATAAGAAAAAGACATGGCTTTTCTGGCCACCTATCCTAGCCCTAGCAAATCGTGTGGCTCCAGCCTGTAGGAGGCTTCCTGGAGAGTTCCGGACCTGTGTCTAGGCCAATGACCCTGTATCTTTGGGGACTTCAACAGAATAGATACTGAGGAGGAGGGGAGGGAGTGTTCTGGTCCCCAAACCAGAAGGAACAGTGGGAAGGAGTCCAGGTAGGAGATGATGTCATACCAAGTGGGTACAGAATTATTCCATTTATTTTTCAGCAGAGGACCCCAACAGTGACAAGGTTCCCATTTGTGTGGAAAGGAATAAGATCCAAATAGGGGATCAGGATCCAGCCAAGCAGTCTGGGATCAGGACAGGCTGGAGACTAGTGCTTTCAACAGAAATGTAATGCAAACTACAAATGTAATTAAATAAAATAAAAGAAACAGATGGAATTAACTTTAACAATATATTTTATTTGACCCAAAAGGCTATCATTCAGCATAAAATTAATATAAAACATTTTTTAATGAGATATTTTACTTTTTCTCCGACTAAGCCTTTAAATTCTGGTATGTGTTTTACACTTAATAGCCCATTTCAATTCGGACTAGGACCACCAGGCACTTGAAATATGATTAGAGAGGCTTCCCTGGTGGTCCACTGGTTAAGACTCTGCACTTCCAATGCAGAGGGTACAGGTTTGATCTCTGGGCAGGGAAGTTCCACGTGCTGAGTACAGCCAAAAAACAAACAAAAGCTATGACTAGTCCGAATTGAAATGGGCTGTTAAGTGTAAAACACATGCCAGAATTTAAAGGCTTAGTCGGAGAAAAAGTATGTTTTATATTTATGTTTTATACATAAAGAATGTAAATTGGTACAGCCACTATGGAGAACACTACAGTGTTTTTTTAAAAAAACTAAAAATAGAATTACCATATGATCCAGCAATTCTACTCCTAGGCATATACCTGGAGAAACAATAATTCAGAAAGATACATACATCCAAATATTCATCGCAGCACTATTTACCGTAGCCATGACATGGAAGCAACCTAAGGGTCCATCAGCAGAGGAACGGATAAAGATGCGGTATGGATACACAAAGGAATACTACTCAGTCATAAAAAGAAATGAAATAGTGCCATTTGTAGAGATGCGGATAGACCTAGAGACTGTCATAGAGAGGGAAGTTAGGAAGAGAAAAACAAATATCGTATCACTTATATGCAGAATCTAGAAAAATGGTACAGATTAACTTATCTGCAAAGCAGAAATAGAGATAGATGTAGAGCAATGAACTTAAGGATGCCAAGGGGGGAAGGAGGGGTGGGATGAATTGGGAGAATGGGATTGACACATATACGCTACTAGGTATATAACAGATAACTAATGAGGACCTACTGCATACCACAGGGAACTCTACTCAGTGCTCTGTGGGGCCTAAGTGGGGAGGAAACCCAAAAAGAGGGGCTATACGCATATGCATAACTGATGCGCTTTGCTATACAGCGGAAACTAACACAATGTTATAAAGCAACTACACTCCAATAACTTAAAAAAAAAAAAAAAAGATGAGGGTCTGGGAAGGACAGAGGAGAATCCAGAGGGACTGGTCTTCTGCCCTGCTGCATACACACGGGGGAGGGCAGCGCTTCTGCTGCACACAGAGTTGTGACTTGTTGTCTGGGAGCGAGTGGGCATCTGTGTGCTCCAGAGATGCTCCAGGACATGAGCACTGACCCTCAGAGAGCTTCCTGCAGCTGCAGTCCCTGTGGAAGGCTCGAGCTCCTTCATAATAATCACATCAGGCAATGGACACGAGATGGCACATTCCACTCCAGTGGAATGTTCTGTTAGGACTGTCAGATGGAATCTATCTCTTAGAAAATAATCAGGATCTTTTCTCTTTCCAATTATTTTATTGTGTAAAAATATATAACATAAAATTTACCATTGTAACCATTTAAATGTACAGTTAAGTGGTATTAAGTACATTTACACCATTGGGCAACCATCACTATCAATCATCTGCAGAACATTTTCATCTCGCAAACTGTTTGTGAAGTGAACGTGTTAATTGCTCAGTTGTGTCCAACTCTTTGTGACCCCATGGACTGTAGCCTGCCAACCTCCTCTGTCCACTGAATTCTCCAGGCAAGAAAACTGGAGTAGGCAGCCATTCCCTCCTCAGAAAGGACAGGGTACATACAAAGCATGACACAGACCCAGGAATGGCAACGGATTCTCAACAGCCACCCCAGAGCAAAGCTTTCAAAATTCTAAAGGATTCTGATAGCAGCCTAGCTATGAATCAACTGTGAGGGAAAATAAAGAATTTTCTGAAATTCAAGATTTCAGAAGTTTTACTTCTCATATATTCTTTCTTAGGAAGCTACTGAAGGATGTGGTCCATCAAAACGAAGGACTAAACCAAGAAAGAAAAAAGATGTGGGTCCCAGAAAAGGGGATACAGTCCAGAAAAATTGCAAAGACAATTCCCTGATTCAGATGGCTGTGCAAAAGTCCCACTGAGTATTGCCAACAATTCGTATCTATGTATTCCACATCTGTGGATTCAACCAACTGCAGACAAAAAATATTTGAAAAAAAAAAACTTCCAAAAAGCAAAACTTGAATAGCGTTTACACTGTGTTTACAACTATTTACTTAGTATTTACGTTGTATTAGGTATTATAAGTAATCTAGAGATGATTTAAAGTATGTGGAAGAGTGTGTGTAGGTTAAATGCAAATACTGTGCCATTTCATACAATACCATTTATTGAGCATTGGTGGTTTTCAGTATTTGTGGGGGTCGTTAAACTAATCCCTCAAGAATAACAAGGGAAAACTGTATACATGGGGGAGATGGAAGACTCCAGGAAGGATGCCTCTAGGAAAAACAAAAAGGTGAAATTAATAGATTACCTGATGTGTGTCACCATGTGGAAATTAGCATTTAGAAGGTTTTTCACATTCTGTTAAAGAGTTTCAGAAGAATTCATGATAAGAATATAGGAAACAGAAAATGGGAGAAAGAAAAAAATAACAAAGCCATTAACACAAGGGAAGACAAAAAAATCTGTACAAGAGGTGATATAATATTAGTTTTGGCACTGAACCATGAAAATCAAACTCATTAGTCTATTGAATCGGTGATGCCATCCAACCATCTCATCCTCTGTTGTCCCCTTCTCTTCCCACCTTCAATCTTGTCCAGTATCAGGGTCTTTTCAAATGAGTTAGCTCTTCACATCAGGTAGCCAAAGTATTGGAGTTTCAGCGTTAGCATCAGTCTTTCCAATGAATATTCAGGACTGATTTCTTTTAGGATGGCCTGGTTGGATCTCCTTGCAGTCCAAGGGACTCTCAAGAGTCTTCTCCAACACCACAGCTCAAAAGCATCCATTCTTTGGTGCTCAGCTTTCTTTATAGTCCAACTCTCACATTTGTACATGACTACTGGAAAAACCATAGCTTTGACTAGATGGACCTTTGTTGGCAAAGTAATGTCTCTGCTTTTTACTATGTTGTCTAGGTTTGTTATAACTTTTCTTCCAAGGAGCAAGCGTCTTTTAATTTCATGGCTGCAATCTCCATCTGCAGTGATTTTGGAGCCCCCCAAAATAAAGTCTGTCACTGTTTCCACTGTTTCCCCATCTATTTCCCTTGAAGTGATGGGACCAGATGCCATGATCTTAGTTTTATGAATGTTGAGTTTTTTTTTTTTGAATGTTGAGTTTTAAGCCAACTTTTTCACTCTCCTCTTTCACTTTCACCAAGAGGTTCTTTAGTTCTTCTTCACTTTCTGCCATAAGGGTGGTGTCATCTGCATATCTGAGGTTATTGATATTTCTTCCGGCAACCTTGTTCCAGCTTGTGCTTCTTCCAGTCCAGCGTTTCTCATGATGTACTCTGCATAGAAGTTAAATAAGCAGGGTGACGATATACAGCTTTGACGTACTCCTTTCCCTATTTGGAACCAGTCTGTTGTTCCATGTCCAATTCTACCTGTTGCTTCCTGACCTGCATACAGATTTCTCAGGAGGCAGATCAGGTGGTCTGGTATTTCCATCTCTTTCAGAATTTTCCAGAGTTTGTTGTCGTCCACACAGTCAAAGGCTTTGGCATAGTCAATAATGCAGAAGTGTACTTTACCACAACGAAAATGTTTTTAATTAAAAAAATGCAGCCTTTGATTCAGATTTCTAAAAGATTAGGTGTAGGATTAGAATGTAGGGATTAAATGTAAACTCCAAGAGGACAGGGAGTTTTGTCTGTTGCTCACTGCTATATCCTTGGAATCTAGTACAATAATCACTCAACAAACAAATATACTGACCACTCAATAAATGCTACCTATCTTTATTCTTTATATTTGTCTTCAGGACACACCCCTTCATGCTGGAGCAACAGCATTGCTTCTCATCATGTATGTACAACATGTGCATACCGACGCACACAAACGTGCAGGAAGTCTCAGAGCATATTTCTCCAAGTACTTGATGAACAAATTAGGAATGACCCTGCAACAAGCATTATTACGCCATTTTTCAGATGAAGAAATTGATTTCAACCTTGGTCTTCAGACTCCAGGTCTGGTGTTCTTCCTTCAGCAGGCAGCAGTTGAAGAGTCGTAGAAGCACAGAGCTGAGAAATCACCTGTAGTTAACAGGAATGACAAATAGATGTGTTTGGCTGGAAAAGAGGAGGACTCATGCAGGGGAGGAGTGGGCAACAACTCTGGTGATTTGAATGCTTGTCAGATGGTGGCGGAGAGCCTTGAATGTCAAGTGAGGGGGCCTGGAAATTATTCAAAAGCAATGTAGAGCTGTTAAAAGTCTTCATAGGAAAGACCTTTTAGGATGCTTCATTTGGCAGCACTATACAGATTGTGCTGGAGTGGGAGGCTAGGGCATAAACACTTCTTATGAGGCTGCCACGTTGAAATGATAATGTTCTAAACTGGCACAACATAGACAGCAGCAGGAATAATGAAAAAAATGGATGGAATTTACAAACCTCTAGTCAGACAAATGAAAAATAGAAGTGGTGGTTTAGTCGCTAGGTTGTATCCAACTCTTGCAACCCCATGGACTGTAGCCTGCCAGGCTCCTCTGTCCATGGGATTCTACAGGCAAGAATACTGGAGTGGGCTGCCTTGAAATGGAGAGAAGATACAAATTACCAGTACCAGGAAACAGAGAAAGGTTATCACTATAAATCCTAGAAAAATTAAAAGAATAATAAGAGGGTACCACAAACAATCTCTAATAAATTTGACAACTTGGATAAAAATGTGATTTCTTTGAATTACTCAAGAAGAAAGAGATAACTTGAATAGCCTCATGTCTGTTAAAGAAACCACATCTTGTTTTAAGGTAAAGGGGGATGTGCCTATTACTTCCCACTGATTGTTTCATCAAGTCTCAGCATTCAGTACAACCATCTCACTCATCTGGGTCATTCAAAGACTAGCTTAAGCTAGTTTGAAGTAGGCTTCCATTTTTTGTGGTTGGAAGAATCATGAATAATCCAGGTCTTAAACACTATTTCCAAGACAACGGAGCCAGTGGCATCTGTCCATGGTGCTAACAGTGTGCCCCTCCCTATTCACTGCTTCGGCAAGAAATCAGGGCCACTGAACTCATTCTCAACCCCAGGCACCCTGTACCCTGTTGATTCTATCCATGGTTTTGACCACAATGTTTATCTGCCACCACAGCCCTTGTAATCAATATCAGAGCTTAGTCACATTTTCCAAATTTGGGAACTCAAGAAGATGCTTGCTCCCCTTCTGGATGTAGCTTCAGAGACCTTTGGTGGTCCTGGAGCATAAAACTCAAGCAAAACTGAGGCCAAGCTCTGTAACAGAAGGCATAAACAACTTGAGACAGAAGGCCAGCCATCAGTAGACAAGTCCTAGCCCCTAAAGAGAAGTCTGGCAAAATCAAGCAGAAAGTCAAGGCCGCTACCAACGGGGCAGAGCTCCAGCCTTGGAAGAACAGGGGAGAAAACTAAAGAAGGAATTCTGCCATGTGGACCATGTATAATTTGAAGCAGTGGAAGAAGCCACAGCCTGGCAGGTGTAAGAATGCCAAGGGCATCCTTAGATACCAGGTGACAAGCTTACATAGAACCTCTAAGTCCAGATGGACCTTGTTGCTGGGGGGAGATGAATCAGCCTGTCTGGTTCCCTTCATGGAACTCTACAGTTTACTTACCCAAAGGGAATCCAATACTATGGGCTGAGTTTTCTTGGAGGCAGAACTTCTCCAGGTCAGGGAAAATACTTAGGCACTTGCTGTCACTTAAACATGACCCTAAAGAGATGAAAAGAGAGACAGGAGTTGGATCAGCCAGAGAGGGCTTCCCAGAGTGGGTGCCTCTTAGGGAGAGTGGAGAGTCAATTTTCAAATAACATTTTTTTTTTAGTTTCTAGTATGTGTCAGGGTTTGCAAAATGCTTTTTCGCACACTTCCTTTTTTAACTCAAACAATCCAGTGAGAAGGCTATTTTTATCCCGTACTGTATTTTTCAGGGTGCTCCAGAGAACAGAATCAATAGGATATATATAGACATATATGAGGAGATTTATTATAGTAATTAGCTCACATGGTTATGGAGGCTGAGAAGTCTCACAGTAAGCTGTTAGCAAGCTGAAGCACCAGGAACGTTGGTAGTATAATTCAGCCTGAGACCAAAAACCTGACCACCAGAAGCTCTGATGTTTAAGCGCAGGGTAAAATGGATGTCTCAGCTCAAGAAGAGAGTAAGAGAACTTACCCTTCCTTTGTCTTTTTATTCAATTTGGGCCCATCAACAGATTGGATGATGGCCATCTATGCTGGTAAAGGAAAATCTTCTTTACTCAGTCTACTGATTTAAATGCCAATCTCTCCTGTAAACACCCTCACAGACTCACTCAGAAATGTTTGCCAGTTATCTGGGCATCTCTTAGCTCAGTTAAGTTGACACACAAAATTAACCATCACACACACACACACACACACACACACACACACACACACGCACACACACACAGAAACCAGAGCCCAGAAGGATAAATGATTTGCCCAAGGCCATATGGTCAAATATGTGGCAAAGTCCTTGCTTTTTCTATTGCATGATGTAAGCTACAACTTGAATCCTGCACCTACTCACTCACACTGGATCCTCCAAGCAGGAAGTGCATTTAGGAAAAGTTGTTCAGGGTCCCTGACCATCTGCCTTTCTATCCGCTAGCTGCACCTACCATAGCTGAATGAGGTAAGTACCAGCCATGCTTCTTTTGGTCAAAAGAAGCTAGAGGTGCTTTGAGCACACATTAGGCCTGGCAGCTGGTGGAGATTTGGAGACTTCAGGTAGCAGGGAGGGGGAGGAAACCTCTGTAGAGGGAGGAAGCTGGTGGGGATGGAGGTGGGAGAGGGCTGGTTCCCTGCTGCTCCCAGAATGATTCTCACCTGTCAATCGAAGGCAGGAGACTCACGCAAGTGCTAATCAGCTCCATTGACACACACAGGTTGGGGCTACAATCCATTTTCACATGAAATGGCAGATCGATTCCTCATTCTCTACAATCCCTGACCAGTTTCATCAAGCCATCCATCCTTGAGGGGCTGAGATGCTGAGTTAATTCTCCACATCTCCAGCTACCTGCAAGCTTTGGCCTTCTGTATTCTCCCCAGAAACAATCTCACTCTCCAAACCATTGCCAGGTAGAGCGGTGCAGTGGAACTCTGGGCTGGGCCTCTAACAGACCTTGGTTCCAGTCTCAGATCACAGTCTACCAGTACGACTTTGGACAAGTCACCTCACCTCTTCCAACTTCAATATTTCTCATCTGTGTAACAGGAATAAAAATTTCAGATCTGCAGGGTCACTGTGATACAGTTGTATCTACTGAATGTAAAGTTGGGAAACACTGCAAAGTGCAGCTAATACAAAGAACAGGCCAGAAGAATAGGCTATTTCCCCAAACCTGGCCCTCCCACTTCACCTCAAGCCCTATCCTCGCGATCTGACAATTTTGGGAGGGAAGGTCTGTTCACATAGGTCTAGGAGAGGTTTATCTCCTCTCTTGGGTTAAGAAGTCAAAATCAGCTCTGGTCTTTGTTCTCCTGGCATGGTCAGACATTGTGGTAAGGGCAACTGGATTCTGGAAACTGAGCTTAGATGTAGCAGAAACCAGGCTGGCAGCAGCTGAACTCAGCCAAGCCAGGTGGAGTGCCTGGGCAAGGGACATGTCTTGGATTCTAGGAACATTTCTGGGCTTATCTCTTACTCTCAAAAAAGAAATCTCACCTATAACCACAGATACTTTGTCAGTTGCTGCTACTGCTGCTGCTGCTGCTAAGTCGCTTCAGTCGTGTCCGACTCTGTGCGACCCCATAGACGGCAGCCCACCAGGCTCCCCCGTCCCTGGGATTCTCCAGGCAAGAACACTACTTATCATTAATTTCAGGGAAAGGAGATGAACTCATATTCTTTTCATGTGTATCCTCTTCCAAAAGGAGAATTCCTCTGAATCTCTCAGTCCTACCGACTGATCATAGATGATTAGATGGAAGTAGGGAACATTTGCTTAAAGCTGGGCCAGTCAGATTCTTTCTCACTTCACATGTATTGGGGCATCGTAGTGTGTATGTGGAAACAGAGGAAACAAGTTCTCTGAGAGAAGAATGGAGCTGCTGCTGCTGCTAAGTCGCTTCAGTCGTGTCCGACTCTGTGCGACCCCATAGACGGCAGCCCACCAGGCTCCCCCATCCCTGGGACTCTCCAGGCAAGAACACTGGAGTGGGTTGCCATTTCCTTCTCCAATGCATGAAAGTGGAAAGTGAAAGTGAAGTCGCTCAGTCGTGTCCGACTCTTAGCAACCCCATGGACTGCAGCCTACCAAGCTCCTCCATCCAGGCAAGAGCCTGGAAAATCCCATGGATGGAGGAACCTAGTGGGCTGCAGTCCATGGGGTTGCTAAGAGTCGGACACAACTGAGCAACTTCACTTTCACTTTCCACTGGTGGTTAAGTGGGACAGTTACAAACACTGAAATGAAAGTTGTTTGGCCATGGAAAAGGTCTACTGAAGTGCTTCTGAATTAGCATCTGTACACAGCACATACCCTGCAGGTGAAGTGTCACTCACTCACTCATTCAAAAGTGTTTGGAAAATGTCACGTAATACAGATACCTTTAATATGTACTGAGGATACAGGGGGAGCGATACAAACTCTCTGTGCATATGAAGCTGTGTTCTGTTCAATTTTTCTCATATAGAAAATGCAAACAGTAGCAGTATTAAATAACCAAAACACATTTAATTTAAACACAATAATCAAACAATTTAAATATACACATAGGATTTAATGCGTCTTAAAAGCTGTTATATATTCTCTTCATATGTAAATTAATTCATTTAATTCTTATACCATTTTTATAGGCAGATGTTATTATTACATATGTTTTACAGATTAGAAAATTGAGGCACAGAGAAGTCAACTAATCTACCTAAGGTTATAGAGTTAAGTGTTGAATCTGAGATTTGAACCCAGTCTGCTTGGTAAAAATCACCCATGGACTTAACCATTACATCAAACTATCAGTACAAATGAATAACATCCTAAATCAGACATGAACCTTCATCAGTTCCCTCGTCTCATCTAGGCTCAAATGAAGGCCAGGAAGTGGAGCAGATCTAACAGGTCGTGAAGAAAGGAGAGCCTCATTAGCTACGGCTGGAGCCAGAGCAGTGCACAAAACTTGGGCCCAGGGTATTGGAAAGGAGCCCTGGCCACTGCTCGTCCTACCCTGGGCTCCACACAGCCACTGGAACTCCCCAGACCTGCCAGCCTGCTGACCTCTCCAGGGAGGTTCCTGGTAGAGATGCTAAGTTACTCACATGGATAGCAGCTTGCCTCAAAGATCAGACCACCCAACCCAGGGCCTGCATCTTCTGACTCTGCTCTCACTTCTTTCTCTTCCAGAACATTTATAGCCAGCTGCTCTGATTCAGAAGTTTTCTCACATCCATGCCTTCCTTAGCAGCCCCTGTCCTGACTGTGTTATTCCCTACCAGATGATGCTAACAGCCTCTTCATTGGTCTTCCGGGGTCAAGTCTCTCCCTCCAATTCCTCCTCTTCACAATGGTTACAACAACTTTTCTCCAATGTATCACGGACTAAGTCGTGCTCTTGCTTTAAAAGCAGTGGCTCCCTTTAGGGTGTTCCCATTTGGGGAAACTAAGCGAAGGATGTCTTGGAACATTCAGCACTATTTTGCAAGTGTTCTGTAAATCTAAAATTTATTCCAAAGCAAAAAGTTTATTTTAAAGCACAATGGTCCACCATGCCCCTTACCCTGATGTTCAAGATTCCCTGGCACACCCCTACCCCCAGCTGTCTTCCCAGCATTTCTCGAAGATGCCATCTTCGGGGAACCCCAATATCATTACTTTGTTTGGAATGCTCTTCTTTCCATCCTTGACTTTCTTCCCTGTTAGCCTGATGAGTTCTCAGTCGGTTGTTTTTATTTATGACACACTTATGTAGTATTGTGTGCTACTATTTATGCAGTAATAGTTCTATGTCCTAAGCATCTTAAAAATATTAATTAATGTAATCTTTACAATAACCCCATAAGGAAGGTAAACATTTTACAGATAGGGGAATGAAGGCGCAGAGAAGTCAAGTAACCTACCCCAAATCACACAGAATTGGTGTTCAAACCCAAGCACTCTGAATCTAGACTCCATGGTCTTAACTAGTACACTGCTGCCTTTTCAGCTTTCAAAATTCACCTTGAACATCATCCCTTCTGGAACCTTCCTTGATGTCTTTGCAATAAAGTTACTCTTTTCCCCACCCTCAGGTTCCAAAGCTCTTTGTATATTAATTAGTTCACTAAAAATTAACCAAACAATCCATCCATTCACTCATTCATTCAATATGCATTGATACATATTTGTGGAGCACTCACTATATGGCCAATCATTCTTCTAGGCACTGAGAATCCATCCACCTAAAAGCAGTCTGTGCAATCCTATATTGGAATTATTTGTTGATGTCTCTCTTTCTCCCTGGGGACTCCCCCTTGAAACTGTTAATCTTTGTAACTCCTTTAGAATCTTGCACTGTACCTGGCATGCAGTTTGTCCTCAGTGAATGTGTTTTGCAGGAATAAATGAATAGTTAATCAAGAATGGTGGTGACAGTAATGATAGTGTCTACCATTCAGATGAATCTGATGTGCGACTGTGACAGTGTGGGCCAGGGGCCAGGAACATTGTCGCAGTCAAGCCCCAGGCCAGGAGGCTCCTGGGGAGATGACAAGTACCTTCTGTATGTAGACCAAGCCGTTGTTGTCACTATGATTATTTCTGCCATTGGTGCTGGTGTAATGCTACAGCGTAGCAGATGCCAGCAGCAAGCTGGCCTGCCACACTTCCTCATGGCAGAAGCCTCGGGGAAGCAAATGCTTTCAGAGGATGAGCAGCGAGGACCAGACTGGGGATGGGCTTTCAGCCCGGACTCTTAGCAATCCAAACATCAGTTCTGGGCGGCTGGAGTCAGGTCATGTTTGTTTATTGTCTTGTCTCTGCAGTCCAAAGCCCCAGATATATCAAGGAGTGGGGATATAGAAGAGGGGTCCTTTGGAGCAGGAATCATCAGATTAAAGAGCCCCAAGCAAGAGAGCTCATCAACTTTCATTGGCTCAGAGGCTTACTGTGTGATGGGAAAATTAGGGGTGGGCTCCAGGTGGAATATGGGTTTGCAGTGAAAATGGGAGGGGGACAGATAAGGCAGAGCTTAACAACCCTGAATTCCTTTACTTTTCCAAGCCCTGGGAGGAGGTACACCAGGCTTCCTGGTTCTATTTAATCTCCTTGAGGACCAAAGGTTAAACGGCACAAATGATACTTCCGATGTTTGTGCAGAAATCTCATAAGTCCTTTTTGACTTTTCCTAAAGGATACAAGAATCACTGTGTTTAATGATTACAGGCTTCTTGGGCCACTGGAATTCTCTAAAAGTCATTAGGTCCATGCCCCTGCCTCTGGGCAGGAGGATGAAATAGTTATAGGTGGTAAATAGCAATTACGTGCCAGTGACATTCCTGGGGCTGTCAGTTTCAGACAGTTCAAGGTAGCAACAGGTCTCTAATTATGGACCACTTCAATTTTACTGTGGCTGCATCAGCTCCTGTGGGACCTGCAAGAAGGGTTGTGTTTTGGCCATCAGCAGATGTGACCACTTTGGTCCCTGGGGCTAATGCAAGGAAGAGAGAGGTGTCATTTGTCTGACAGCTCCCAGGATGCTGGAACCTACTGCTAAAAACACCAGCCAGCTCTGGTGTTTGTGTTTTAGGCCAATCCCACAACCCAGGGATGGAGGGTGGGGAGATTTTCCAAGGACAAGTCTTTCTTTCCAGATGGAGAAACTAAGGCTTGGAGCACAATATGTAGTCATAGACTCCTCTGTCCAGTCTCTAGGTTCCTGATTATTAACTTAACCTCTTCCCTAGGACTGGTTCGATCTCAAAACCTTCTAACTGAAAGCCAAACTTCTTTTTCCCAGATCAGTGGTGGGGAAGCATAAAAGAGAATTTGAAAGTTGCAAAGGTTTTTTATCCATCCTGGCTCTTTTCCTCTAACACTGCTTCTATCACCTCAGGGTACCTTGGCCAGGAAAGATACTGCTTTTGTGGGTTTCCATTCTGAATCCGTGCAGTTCATCCATCTGTACTTTTTTTTTGTTTTTTTTTTTTTTTTTTTTAGTATTCTCTAACTTGTTTTACTTTTTTTTTTAATTTATTTTTTAATCTTTAATTCTTATATGCGTTCCCAAACATGAACCCCCCTGCCACCTCCCTCCCCATAACATCTCTCTGGGTCATCCCCATGCACCAGCCCCAAGCATGCTGCATCCTGCGTCAGACATAGACTGGCGATTCAATTCTTACATGATAGTATACATGTTAGAATGTCATTCTCCCAAATCATCCCACCCTCTCCCTCTCCCTCTGAGTCCAAAAGTCCGTTATACACATCTGTGTCTCTTTCCCTGTCTTGCATACAGGGTCGTCATTGCCATCTTCCCATCTGCACTTTAATCTTTCTGTGGCTATCCCAGACATAACATCATCCATCCCCGGCCTTCTCCCCTGTCCTGCCTCTCCAGCTGAGACTTGGATGGGTTGCCTTGCCACTTCTATGCTTTGGTTTGTACCCTGCATTCTGTCTGGCCTCACTTCCCTCTGACCCAGCCTCTCCTGTAATGAACTTCCTTCTGATACATCCTTGGTACACCCATGCCCACAGTGGTGGACAGCTCTCATGGACATTTCTTACTATGCATTGATTGGTCCTTTGCATAACTGACAGATAACTCTGGAAGTTGAAGAACTGCCTTTGAAGATGGTGAATGCATATTAGTAATATCACTTATTAAATGCATACTGTATACCAGGCATTAGGCTAAGCACTTTGTTTTATCTCATTTCATCCTCACAACTCCCTGAGGTTAAGTGCTATTATTTCCCATTTTGTAGATAATGAAATGAAGACTCAAAAACATTGAGCATCTTGGTCATGGTCTTCCAGCTTGTCAGTGGTAGAACCAGGATTGAAACTTTCACTTGTTTTATGTCCAAATACAGGATTTTAACCACTATTTCCATTGTGTCTCCAAGTTGGAGGCACTGAATTTTCTGAAACATAACAAGCATCACTGGTAAGCACAGAGATAATTTTATGGACATCCAAGAAACATGTGTTTGGAAGAAAGCTTCCTGACCTGACATAGAAGGTGCTAAATAGAAATGTGATGAGGGAATCACCTGGCAGAACAGCAGTTAGGACTCCCTGCTTTCACCACCAAGAGCACTGGTTTGATCCCTGCTCAGGAAACTAAGATCCTGCAAGCTGTATGGTGTGGTCAAAAAAAAAAAGAAAAGAAAAGAAAAGAAAAGAATAGAGGAAAGATAAACATCCAGGCTGAAGTAAAAGTAGGTGCTATGAAGGCCAAAGATGTGATATAGAAAGATGCTTTGTACAAAAGGATGAGGATTTAGAAATGCTGCTTATGACTTCAAGTGTCTAACCATCAGTTAAATATGGAAGACAGAAAAAGGAACTGTTTAAATGATGTATTTGCCCAGCTTGGATGAACAGCTTCAGAAGTACCACCAAGGCTGAGAATAATGGGACTGGAATGTGGAAGAGAGTGTTTTACACAATGTGGGCCTAATAAGACCAAAACCTGGGGACTATCAGGGCCTGTTCCAGATGGGCAGGTAGCATATTTCAGATGTAATCAAGGAGGCAAGGGCAACTTTGAGAGATGAAACCAAGGACCTCTAATAAATAGCAGTGGTTGAATGTCACAACCAGCCTATGAGGAAAAGACAGGGCCAAAGGGGAAGCTATAGTCAGTGAAGGTCCATCAGAGTGTCCCAGGCGAATGGGTTCTGACTGGCAGAAGCAAATGAAACTGGAGACATGGGTTACCCATTGAGGCAAAAGAACCAGTCTTTTGTATCCCTGTGTCAATGAGTTATTGCTCAAGGTGGGGTGCAGCCTTTCAGGTGAGGGGTTGATAATTCTCTAGAAAAGAGGTAGCTGTTCTGGGCTGACTGCTTCTGTCCTCTACCCAAATTCATATATTGAATCCCTAACCACCAGTATGATTATACATGGAGACAGGGCCTTTGGGAGATAATTAGGATTAGATTAGGTCACGAGGGTTTGCCTTCATGAGGGGATGAGAGGCCTTATAAGAGAAAAGGAAGATATAACTCTCTCCCTCTCTCCATCTTTCTTTCTCTCTTTCCACATACTGAGGAAAGGCCAAGTAAGGAGATAGTGACAAGTCAGCCATCTGTAACCCTGGGAAAGAGCTCTCACCAGGAACTGAACTTGTTGGCACCTTGATCTTTAGTCTATAGAACTGAGAAAATAAATTTCTACTGTGTAAGCCACTCAGGCTGTAATCTTTTGTATGGTAGCCCAAGCAGACTAATATAGCAATTGTAAGTTGTTATCCAACTATGTTAACCAACATAGCTGAGGGGGTGTTTACACAGATAGAGTGTCTACAGTCCACCCTTTGCCCCAGTCAGCTCTACTTTCTTCTCATATTAAATTCACTCTCCTAGGCATAGCTTCTTCAGGACCGTGGTTGGTCACCATTCTGACCAACCAATTCTAAACTTACAAGAGTAGGGTATAGTGGAGCAAACTATAGCCTCTCTTGCTACATTTTGTCTATGAGCTGTAATTGACATTCACCATCTTCCTCTACCACCACTCACTTTATTTTTTAATTTTTTGGGTCAAACCATGTGGCCTATGGGCTGGGCCAGAGACCTCTTAGTTCCTGGACCAGAGATTGAACCTGTACCCCCTGCAATGGAAGCTCTGAGTCTTAACCACTGGACTGCCAGGGAAACCCCACTACCACCACTCATTTTATTATTTATTTTTTATTCTATTTATTTATTTATTTTTGGCTGTGCTGTTACCGTGTGCTGGCTTCTCATTGCGTTGGCTTCTTTTGCTATGGAGTACAGGTTCTAGGCTTCCCTGGTGGCTAAGATGGTAAAGTGTCTGTCCACGATGCAGGAGACCTGGGTTCGATCCCTGGGTTGGGAAGATCCCCTGGAGAAGGAAATGGGAGCCCACTCCAGTACTCTCGCATGGAAAATCACATGGATGGAGGCGCCTGGTAGGCTACGGTCCATGAGGTCCCAAAGAGTTGGACTCGACGGAATGACTTCACTTTCACTTTTTCACAGGTTCTAGGGCATGTGGACTTCAGTCTTGGCGACATGTCAGCTCAGGAGGTGTGGGCATGGGCTTAGTTGTCCCGTGGCATGTGGAATCTTCCTGGACCCGGGATTGAACCCATGTCCCCTGCACTGGCAGGCAGATTCTCAACCACTGGACCAGCAGGGAAGTCCCTGCCACCCATTTTAGACCTCTCTCCCCTTTGGCTTACCTGGTAAATTGACCCACTTCCTAATTTCTTTTGCCCTTCAGCTTCATTGAGATATATTTGACATATAATACTGTGCATTAATAAGTTCAAGGTGTACAATGTGATAATTTGATACACATTCACACCCTCATTTCTAAGGTGTCCAGTCTTGACACTTGGTCACCAGATCCTTACCAGGCCATGGTTGCTATACTTATAGTTCAGCTGGGTATAAGAGTACCAAGAGATGCCCCAGTAGATCAGCCGGGTGCCAGATATATTCCTTTATGTCCTCATTATGTAGCACAGCCCTCTCTCCTCATAATGATTAGCATCAATTATCCCTGCCAAACTCTTTGTGCAGTTTACTTGTGCTCTCTGGACTTGCTCAGACTTGATCCTAGATGTCTCACTTTCGCTTTATGATGTATTACTGCTGGGCCCACTTCACCTTATAATCTGGTAGGTTAGATAGAACTCAGCTCACAATGAGAAATTCAAACTACACAGTCATTCAACATTCTATGGTCAGACACTTCTATCCAGATGGTATACCCTTCCTCTAGAGTCAGAAATCTGAGCTACAACTCTCCCATTGTGGATTAACAGAAGTTTCATATGGCATATTTCTTTACCAAAGACACCTGTAGTAATACACAGTCAGCTGGGGCAAGGGGCCCAAGTAGCCAGGCGGCTTATATTGTAGCCCGACACTGCTGAAGCACTTTCTTATTCTGAACCCGCTCAGAGCTAGAGACCCTCAATGCGTCAATAGACAAGACCACCAGGCCACCACTCAGCCTCTAAAACAAAAAATACAAAGCTTAATTTATTGCTTACTTACATACATGCTGATTAGGCTTAGTTTCTCCCAGAAAAGCAGACTGTTCATCTTAGAGTTTGGGGAGAGCATGGAATTCAGAGACTGTAGATTTTCAGAGGCATAAGGGGTTGATATAATCTTAATAAGCGTGGTTTCTTGGGTGAAACCCAAGAAACACTTGGTTCATTGGTTGGCATTCAGAAGTATGTTTGTTGGAATGGGTCAAGTCTTGACTGGCTGACTTAGAAATAAGGAGCTGTCACTGAGTGATTGGCTTGCAAAAAAAGCATGTTCATTATGTCATTGACTGATGTATCAATATTGATTGAGTAAAAGTATTTAAACCTGTTCTGGTGATTTGTTACCAAGGGTATAGAACTCTCATTTATCGATTAGGCAGGTTTAAAACAGATTGTTGATTGGTACCATGACTTCAAAAAACAGTCAGTCTTTCATAATAACGTGGAAACTTTTTTAAAAAGTATTTATTTTTGGCTGCATCAGGTCTTAGTTGCAGTATGTGGGATATTTTTTGTGGGCGCAAGGGTTCAGTAGGTGCGGTGTGCCTTCTTAGCTGCCCTGCAGCAGCTGTGGAATCTTAGTTCCCAGCCAGGGATGGAATCTATGTGGCCTGCGTTGGAAGGCAGATTCTTAACCCCTGGACCACCACGGAAGTCCAGTAATATGGAAATTTTTAAAAATTTTGTTTTCCCTTTTGATTTTTCATTCAGCCAAAACTCATAAAAAGAGTTTTGAAGCCATTCGAGAAATATGACCCAAGCTTTCTCAGGCCTGACCAAGAAAACAAGCTCAAACAACTTCTTGAGTCTACTACCTAGGACAGCCAGGCTGTTTTCTTCTAGCTTAGATGTAAACTGTTCCGTTTCCCTGCAATGTTGATTGATATAAAATATGAAGTTGGGGGCCAGATTGTGTACCTATGATGTAATATGTGAATCCCTCCATAATTTTGTTTTTCTGTTCTGTAAAAGGTTCTTACCTAAGGACTTTAGACCCAGCAGCTTGTTAGCATGAAGTGAAAGTGAAAGTCGCTCAGTTGTGTCCAACTCTTTGGGACCCCATGGACTACACAGTCCGTGGTCAGAATACTGAAGTGAGTAGCCTTTCCCTTCTCCAGGGGATCTTTCCAACCCAGGAATCGAGCTGGGGTCTCCTGCATTGCAGGCGAATTCTTTACCAGCTGAGCCACAAGGGAAGTCCAAGAATACTAGAGTAGGTAGCCTATCCCTTCTCCAGCAGATCTTTCAAACCCAGGAATCAAACCAGGGTCTCCTACATTGCACGCAGATTCTTTACCAACTGAGCTTTCAGGGAAGCCCATTAGCATGCATACCTGCTAAAGAATTGCCTTTAGCTTCTGAAGTAGGAAAAAGGGAGTAACAGAAGCCAGATAGGGCAGGGATAAAGTTAAGCAAGAATGTGTCTTGGTTGGAGTCTAGCTTTAATCTGAAACTCTGGAGGACAAACTATATTCTGCATTAAGTTAAGGGAATTGATCTTTTATCCCTGTGTCGGTAAGTCAATGATTGGGGAGTGGGAATTGGTTCATAGCCTCCCAGGCAAAAATGCTTCTCTTAGGGTTGATGGAAGTTCTCCAAAGAAAGGCAAAGTTGTGAGTTGTTATTAATCAAGATTTATGGAAGCTAGGGTATGGCAGCTACTACAAGTAGGTAAAGGGATATGGGCAGGGCATCAACATTATCTATTAATATCTGTGAATATTTAGGGTTAGGCCACTGATTTCCAGTCTTGGTCCCAACCTTACTATCTAAGCTCACAGAGTCTTTTGAGTATGGGCTAAACTGATGCTTCCATGTCAAGCTTGGGAGTCTTGGCAAAGCTGGTAGCCTCCCGTATGACCACATTCCCTAGGTACACTGCAGTCATTCTTCTTTATGATCCTGCCAAACTTCCCAGAGTTCATGAAGGAACAGGATATGACTTCTTATACTCATGGAGCCAAACAAGCCTGCATCTCCTTCCTATCTCAAGAAAAACAAAAAGCAAATCTCTCTTCTGAATGTCCCTTTAAGTAAAGAAATTCAGGCTCAATGAATTTTGCACCAAAGTTGGAAGAGGTAGACCTGGGACCAGAGTTAGGTGCCGATTCACAGGCCTCCCACTACTTTGGGGGTCTGCAAACTGTTTCATGAGCCAAATCCACCTCTCCCTTTCACTTGTGTTTTGTAAATAAAGTTTTATTGGGACATTGCCATGTTCACTGATTTATATGTTCACTGATTTATATATTTGCTATGGCTGCTTTTGCACTACAATGGCATCACTGAGTAGTTATGGCAGATACTTGATAGCCTATAAAGCCAAAAATACTATCTGGTTCTTTACAGAAAAATTGACTATATCATGCCATTTCTGGAACCTCTGCAGGCACTTTTTCTAATTCTAACATTCAGTTATTCTAAGACTTTAATGAAGGAGGGATTCTCCCTAATTCTTAGTGAAATAGAACAAGTTATATCTTGAAAATCGACTTTCTTCTATTATAATGAGAAGTTAGAGAATCTAGTTTGGCTTAGCTAGAGGGGATTTCCTGGGGAGGAGGATGAATGGCCAGCTTATAAGATGCTTGGGGGTCCTTTCTTTTTAAGGTCCTTTTAAAAAATTGGGTTTTCCAATTCAAATTCTGCAGCCTTTATGAATGAATGAATGAACAGATAAATATTGGTATATGCAAAGGTAAAAAGTTCTGGAAGGATACAGACATCTGGTAAGTATTTACCTCTGGTGGGATGAGGACAGAGAGTTAACTTCACTTCTGTGTTATTTGTGTATGTATAGTATAACTATGTAATTTTTGCAATTGTAAAACACAAACAAAATGACAGAAAGGGAGAGAGGCTTAAGAGACTGCTTCCCCAGTGGTGTTTAAGAAAGGATCTTTCCAGGATGATGGATGCATCTGTGTTCATAGTGAGATGGTCGACTTAATGACCTCACTTGCCTCTGGCATAATCCCATGGTAGACTGGCTGCCCCAAGCTCCTCAGGCTCTGTGTTCCTGCTTGGGCAGAGAGCTGGAAGAAACATTCAGAAGGGAGTAGGGACTACACATTTTTGCAGAAGCGAGAGAATTGCATAGTTGTGTTTAGAGATACAATTGCAACCAGTTTTCCATTTCTGAATAAGCTAGTATGTTTAGTATGAAGACTCAATTATCAAACCATTCAAATATCAGAAACTAATCATGGAATATATTAGCTTTCCCCAGAATGGCTGAAACATGTAAAGGGATGGCTGTACTTTTTCCTATTAACATACGAGCAATACCTGAGCACTGTGAAACATTCAAATAATATAGATGTGTATAAAATAAAAAGTGAAAGTACTCCCTTTAAATCACTGTTATCAGAGGTAGCAACTACATATAATTTGAGGTTGGAAGAACATAAACACACCTTTTATTATTTGTCTTCATATTTAGATCTTTAATTCAGTCATATTTTACAATTATGAAACCTGTAAAAAGGGCTCCTTTCAAATTTCAAGTTTATTTTTCTCTAATCTAGCTTGCAGGAAAGGGGTTTCAGGAGATATTTTGCCGAGAACCGAAGGGAAATTGCCAGCTAAAGACGCACACCTTTTGGCAGACGTATGTGCTCGGCACTTTGTATACAGCGCGTGATTTCCTCCTCAAGCGAGTTTTAAACTCCCAATTATAAATAAAGAAACTGGGTATTACGTAAGATTACGTAAGGCAAGTACCCGGTACTGCCGGGATCGCAAGAGACCTGAACAGGCCAGAAGCCGAGAACAGCGTTTAACGCACCAACCACCACCCCCACTTTCCAAACTCTCGCGACAGTTGTGCGTCATACGGGAGCGCCGGTAGCCGGGACTGTCGCGGGGCCTGCGACGCGCGGAGCTCTGCTCGGAGGTGCTGTCTCACCCGTGAGGCAGAGAAGCCGGCCAGCCCCGCGCTCGATTGAACCTGCAGTCCCCGGCCTCCTGCTACCATGGAGTACCTCATCGGCATCCAGGGTCCCGACTATGTCCTTGTCGCCTCCGACCGGGTGGCTGCTAGCAATATTGTCCAGATGAAGGATGGTGAGAGGAAGCAGGGGAGGCCAGGCCGGGCCTGGGTATAGGGACAGCCGGGAGGAGTTCGTGGGAGGTTGGGTGAGTACCGGGGAGGTCTTGGGCCTGGAACCGCGACTGCCCTGGTCAGCTCTTGCGTAGTTTTAGAATTAGGAGACAGGCAGACAGGCTTAGGGCCTTGACTTTGGCTCCTCCCAGGGTTCCTGGGTCAGTACTGTGCTTCAGCTTTAGCTGAATACTTGCTAGGCGAGAGTTGCTTAAGGGAACTCAGTTTAAGTGTTGAAGTGCCAGGCCGCCTCCAGGATTCCTAGACCCCCTAGTTTCTGATAAATTTCTTCTTGTCAGTGCTGAAGAGGTTAGATTGTGACAGCATAAGGTGGGATCCTGGGGAGAGATTGTGGGACTAGAAACCTGCCATTTCCCTTCCACTGCCTGTATCTTCCCTAGTCTTAGCTCTGATCCTTCTTTTTCAGGGCACTGGCTTCCTAGTTTTCCTTGTATTTAAGTAGCTAGTGGAGTTAGGAAACTGGAGCCCCGTCACTCATTTGCTTTATGACTTTGCACAAGTTATTTCTCAGTGCCCAAGTTTCCTCATCTGCTAAATCAGGGTTAGTAACACCAACCTCAAAACTTGTTGAGAGGATTGAGTTGATAAAGTTTTGTGCAGATGTTTAACACTATGACAGATACCTGGTAGTAAACATACTGAGCGCTTGTATATGTGTTATTTTAAGCAGTTTACATTAATTCATTTAACCTTTTGAAATGGATGCTGTCACATTGACAGTTCGGAGGCATAGAGGTTAAGAAACTTGCTTAAGGCCTCAGCTGACAGAACCCAGGTTCAGACGTGTGCAGTTTGACTCCATATTTTTAAAAGATTTTGGTTGCTTGTCTGCGGAATCTTAAGAGTGTGTTTTCACGATTCATAGATATCCTACTTTTGAAAAAGTATTATCTGTTGGCCCAGATGATTTAATGTTCATTTGACAAATAGTTTGGGACACCTATATGTCTGTTATAGTGCTAGGTGCTGAAGGGATGCAGAGAAAAATAAGATGTGGCCCTTATCTTAGAAGTTGCAGTTTAATAAGGGATTCAGATATATGTACAAAGAATTATAACACAAGCTAGAAAATGATGCTGCATATGAAAAGTACATTCAAACTTCTCAGGTAGTGCAGAGAAAGCAGAGATTGTTTTTATCTACTCCAGAGGAAGAAGAGATCTACGAGATCTCTATGCTTTGAGGGCAGGTAACAGTTCATTCTTGGCTTAAGGAAAGGAAAATTATCAAACTGTTAAACATTTATGGTGTGGATTGTGTTCCTTAAGTCAAATTACTTTATGAAATTCCATGATTAGTTTGTAGAAGTTTTACTTGTAAACCATGTTTTCCAAAGGAGTCAATTTGTTTTTTAAGGGTAAATCTGTTCATTATTTTGAATACTAAGGCCTTTGACATGCAGGTGAGTTTAGCATGAAGTACTTTAGCAGTAACAAATTCAGTACATTTATAGGTGTTCTGTTTCTTCACAATAATATATATGAAGCCACTTCAAAAAATAGAATGTGTTTTAAGCCTACTTACATACACAGTGCTTTTAGGTGTTACAGGGTATGCAGTGTATTTGGTATAATCCATAAAGGGGTCTAAGACATTAAGAAAACCAGGAAATAAATATCACAAGATGATTTTGTATGATAAAAAGAAGTATCACCAGTGAGTATTAGGTTAGCTTTTAAATTAATGGTTTCAAAATAAATCCTTATGGTATTCAGAGAAATCACTGTGGTATAGAAGGAAGATGAATTTGAATTAGTTCTTTAAAAATGGTTGAAAATAATTGTATTTAGCTCTAATTTTCCCTATAGTGTTTTCAGATATAAAAATGTTTATGATAGAAGCTTTGGAATTGTATAAGGACCTTTTCCTTCCTTTCATTTCATAAAGAAACTATATAGGGTAGGCTGAAAATGAATTAACCTTTTGAGATTCATTATTCTTCTGGTATAAAATGAGAGTGACGCTTCCAATCAGTTTTTAGGTTTGTTGCTGTAAGATATTTTGATACTATAGAGAAGATGTTTCCCAGAGATTGCTTGCTTGTTAAAGTGGCACAATATTTCAGTCTGGTTATATGCCCCATTTCATTTCTCTTATCTTCTGGCCTGTGTAGAATTGCTTTTAAATTTCTCACAGTGTCTCAGCTCACACAGATTGCTCTTTTTACCCCCCAAATTCCTGTAGCATGTGTAAGCTGAACCACATCGTCTCACACTGAGTATGATAATGTTGTACAGTTTTCCCCACCTATGAGTTAGGCAGGGGTAGGTGACAGTATCTTCATCTTACATACCGGAAACTGGCTTAGAAAGGGCAGATAATTTGCTCAGACTTGAGCTCAACTAGGCTTGCTCAGCCCAGACTCCGAAAATCTCCTGGGTTCCGTCTAGAGTATTGTATGCTTACCTTGCTTATTTTGTTGTCCACTTGTTTCCTGCATGTGGGTCTTGTATGTTCTTTTTTAAGGATGAGAAATTGCCTTGAGCTACATAGCCCGTCCTGCATGATTTAGGGAGTCATTAGCATCTTGCTTTCTTTTTGATACCCCCTTCACCAATCACTATACAATGCATGTTTAAAAAACACAATTTTGGCCTTGAATTAAGTTTATTTCAAAATTGAACAGTTGAAGAGTTTACTGTTAAAATTTAGCATTTCTTCTAAGTATAACATAAATTCTTTGTAAACAGGCCTCCCCCCGCCCTGATATGAAGCTTTTTTTCTCATTATGACAATAAACATATTAAGTAGTATTTTCTTACAAAAATGATGCATATGAAGTATAAATATTATAGGAAATATTCATAAGCATAATGAAAGAAATAAAAATTGCCCATACTTCTGCAACTGCAGGAACTCAGATGCTAGCGGCATCTAATACTCTTTTGGTTCTTTTTCTTTGCATAGATGATTTATCTATATGTGAATTTTTTCTTTCATAAACAGTCTTTAAATCTTTAAAGTCATAGTCTTTAAATCTCCTGTAGCCTTTAACAAATAAAAGTGTTTGAATCTAGAAGTTTCAAGGCAGCTTGATACTACAGGCACATTTTGTGTGCACTTCCCCTCTAAAGTCTAGGAATCCTTATTACTGGTATCTCCAGTTCTCAAATACTTGTAAAGTATTTGACTATAGCATTTGTTTTTTAAATCCTGTTAAGAGATTTGACGTTTCAAAAGCTTTCAAACAGGAAGCATGTCTCCCAGCGAAGATTATTCAGCACTATTTGAAAAATGAAAAGTGAAAGTGAGAGTAAGATAGGGAGATTTAGCTTTTTTCTGAAGCTACGGACTGAATATAGAGTTTTCTTCCTTGGGCACTAATTTCTATCTGAGTATTTATTTATCTGTTTAATCTGAATGTGTCTGGTTCAGCTAGATAAGATTAGAGTATTGGGATTTTTGAGGTATTTTTAAATAGCTTAGTGCAATATTTGTTAGGATTTTTGCTTTGGCACTCATTGTAACTTTCTCTTTGCTTTGTAAATGGAGTTGGTTTACTTTTTTAGGTGATTTATAGCCTTAGTTGATTTTTTGTTTTTCCTTGAGATGGTTTCTTAATTGCAGCATTGATTCTTTTCATATATGCTTTTGTTTATATAATAATTTACATTCATATTTCTAGAGACATTTCAGGGCTTTGGAATCCTGAGCCTAAAGACAATGGCCACTGGCTTGATTCCTTCAGTTTTTTCAGTTGTTCATTGCATTTCAAGTGCCTTAATGTTTTTATGTGTATTTTCAGTTACCAACTTTTACACATATTCTCCACCTGAAATTGATATTAATAAAATATGCAAATGAATTTAACCTGGCAAGTGAAAGAAAGTAATTGATACAGTTGCCCATCAAAGTCTTCATAAAAGTTATTCATAAAATTCAATATGGTAATTGATAAACCTGTTTGTAGTTGCCATGTAATAAGAATAATTTTCTGCTAAGGTAATTTCTAACACTGTGTGTTTTTTCTTTGAGCAGATCATGACAAGATGTTTAAGATGAGTGAAAAAATCTTACTCCTGTGTGTTGGAGAGGCTGGAGACACTGTACAGTTTGCAGAATATATTCAGAAAAATGTGCAGCTCTATAAGATGCGAAATGGTGGGTAATACTTAGAATGTGGCTCTGGTGGTTTTGTCTTTAAAGTGTACTGAAAGAATATTCTATACTGGCAGTTCTGTACATGCGCTCTTATTTTTATTTGAGTCTTACTATTTTTAAAGCCTTAGTTAGATCTTCCTTCTGGTCCTAAGGATTTTCTACAAAAATCCCAGAGCATAAAAGAGAACTATTATAACACTGATACATGGGAGATAAAAATAACCCCATCTTGAAAAATGAGCATGATGATATAAGATTTTTAAGTGTTAGAGAATGTGACTTGAGCTACAGTATGTACGAAATCTCAGAACTAAAAGACCTAAGTTAAACTTGGTTATACTGTTTTTTTATGTGACAAATCACTTAGCCTCTCTGGACCTTTACTTTCCTTATCGCTAAAATGGCATTATTGGGAATTCCCTGGCAGTCCGGTGGTTGGGATTCTGTACTTCATTGTAGAGGGGATTGGTTTGATCCCTTGTTGGGGAACTAAGATCCCACAAGCTGTGCAGCGTAGTCAAAAAGCAAATAAATGGTATTGTTATACTAATATTAATGAATAGTATGTATGAAAATGCTTTGTAAACTTTAGACTCTGTGTAATTATAGGAGATTTACTGTGTCATAAAAGACTTCTGCCTTGCCTCTCTGGTAGGTTCTTGTCTAGGGAGATAATTAGAATTTTTGTGAGATATTTCGTGAACTCTCTGGGGCTAATAAACTCTTATCCACTGGGAAAGCCTTCCTGTGAAATAGTACTAGCCACTAGCCCTTTGATCCAGGGAAGTTTATAGTGATGCTTCAGCAGAAAAGAACCTTCCTTCCAGTTACTTACTTCACAGTGTAATAATACTGTTATACATAGAACTAGTATAAATTAAGGAGCTTAATTTTAATATAATTGTATGTGTAAAATGGCTGGGTATGATCCATTTGTATAGTTTTTTAGGTGGTAAGCGTAGCATCATGCATTCAGTTCTATTACATGTTTTTGAGGGCCTCATCCACGTTAAGCCTTCTGCCTAGTATCACAGAGAATTCAAAGATGAATAAGGCTCAGTTCCTGCTGTTAAGAAACCTAAAGTACGTAGTATTTAGGCTTAAGCAAGTTTAGAATCCTTTTTTTTTAAACTTTTTATTTCCTAATGGGATATAACCAGCTAACAATATTGTGATAGTTTCAGGTGCAACAGTGGAGGGCTTCAGCGATACGTGTACATGTATCTTTTCTCCCCCAAATTCCCCTCCTATTCAGGCTGCCACATAACACTGAGCACAGTGCCATGTGTAAAATACTTTAGTAATTATTTTTAATGACTACTTGTTGTCTACATGGCCCCCATGAAGGATCCCAGTATTTCTGAAGTACAGTTGATAGAGCAATACTTCCCTCTCCTGGCCCAGGAGAGGGCGGAGTGATAAACAAGAGAGTTTCTGTTACATAACTCTCAGGGTCTAAAGTCAATGCATAAAACACAAATTGTATATGGTTAAAATTGCCCTTAAAACTCCTTAAGTTACCTATCGAATGTATTTTGTGTATGTAACCCTACACAATAGAGCTTGTGCATTTAAAATTCAGTCAGTTCAGTTCAGTAGCTCAGTCGTGTCTGACTCTTTGCGACCCCATGGACTGCAGCACGCCAGGCCTCTCTGTCCACCAACTCCCGGAGTTTACTCAAACTCATGTCAATTGAGTCGGTGATGCCATCCAGCCATCTCTTCCTCTGTCGTTCCCTTCTCCTCCTGCCCTCAATCCCTCCCAGCATCAGGGTCTTTTCAAATGAGTCATCTCTTCACATCAGGTGGCCAAAGTATTGGAGTCTCAGCTTCAACATCAGTCCTTCCAATGAACACCCAGGACTGATCTCCTTTAGGATGGACTGGTTGGATCTCCTTCAGTCCAAGGGACTCAATAACTGAGCCAAAATAAGGGAAAGAAAGAAAATCTATATGCACATGGTCAGGCATCAGACTTTTCTGCCTTTTAAGATAATGGTGAAATCCTTAGCACTGTTTAGAGAGTTAGATAGATAATTGACAAGTATTCCTGCTTGTTCAGAGTTGTTTTCATTATAGTTTAACATGAACTAATAGACTTGTAAGGATGAAATTCAGTAATATATGTGAAAGCACCTAGTGTAAGCTCTGAAACATAATCGCTGTTCAATAAATATTTGTTAGAATTTTAATCTACATCTTACCTGATGTGACGCTGGTATCGTGAGTGTTGTAGGAAATAATCACATGCAATCTCTCCAAACTGGCATTTTCTTGTGGGTCTGCTGAGTTGGGGTCATTCTCGTGATTGTTGACACTAGCCCCATTTTATGCTGGAGTGTTGATGTCCAGAGTGTGTTACTAAGGCACATCTGATGCCATTCCTCTGGGCTGTACTTTGCTTGGCATTACAACTTTATTTAGAGGTTTTATGCTGGAAGCCTCTGTTTTTAAAATGTTACAGACAGCGATAGAACCAATTTTTTCCCTGTGGCTTGTGCTTTTGAAAATCATATTACACTTCTTAATAAAATTACTTCACTTTAAAAAAAGAAAACCTTATAAAGTATGACTGAGGCTATTCTAATTTCCAGCCTCTCTTTCCCACTATCTTTTTAAAGTAAACTAAAAACATTATCATCTCAAGACCTCTTTCATATATATACATATATATATATATATAAAACATCTGTGTATATGTGTACCTCTTTCCTTCTGTAGAGGAAACCACAGTCTGTTGCTGAATGAATAGCTTAATCAGGAGGATGAATTCAGTCTCACTGTAGAATAGTTACCTTGGTTCTGTTTTATGCCCAGCAATCACTGCTGGTACTAACTAGCTATTTCCCAACTGTTGACAAAGGCTACCCACTCCAGTAGTCTTTCCCTTCTCCAGGGGATCTTCCCAAGCCAGGGATCAAACCCAGGTCTCCCACATTGCAGTATTCTGGCCTGGAGAATTCCAAGGACTGTATAGTCCATGGGGTTGCAAAGAATCGGACACGACTGAGCAACTTTCAGTTTCACTTTTGAACTGTTGACAACAAGTATGTATCTCTTGTACCAGGTTATGAACTGTCTCCCACGGCAGCAGCTAATTTCACTCGCCGAAACCTGGCTGACTATCTTCGGAGTCGGGTAAGCAATACAGCAAGCAGCCTTAGGAACAGAGAAATCTATGCTTCTTTTCTATTGCTATTACACACGAGTAGTATTTTTGCCCTTATTTGGCCTTCTTGAGCCCTTCCTATTGCTACTTGTTATTCTTCAGTCTTGTGGGATTTGTTTTTTCTTTCTGCATAGTTGCTAATTAAAGCCCAGAGGGTGAACATACAGTTGCAGAGAATTTGGAGGGGGCACACCAACAGGAAGGTCTGGCAGTGGCCTTTTAATTTTCAGTGTTTTCACAGCAAACCTTGTTTCTTAATTCCTGTGGTTGGATTATGTGGTGGTGGACATGAAACCTTAAAATACTATTATATACAGATTTTATTTTGAGAGTAACGGTATCTTTCTGTGACTCTTCTTGCCAGTGCACACAGAACTATTGCTCTTCACTTAGTCTGGCCTTGTTGTTACCTTAGAACTGTCTTTGTTCCATTGACAGCATGTTAACAGATGCAACATCTTAAAGATACAAAGAAAAAAGAAAGGGGGAAAAGAGGATTGAACGTATTAAAGATTGTGTAGGATGTGCCAAGAAAGTTTATGATTGCTAAAGGTGTCTATTATTCCCTTCCCACAGGGACTAAGTAAGTAGAGCTCTGCCATGTGACTTTACCCCTGTGCCTGTTTACTCATCTATGAAATCGTGATAACTTCCTAAACCCCACAGGAGTGCTAGGATAATGAGTGCTTGTAAATCAGAATATTTAACATTCATATGACTTTTGCCCGAAGCGTTTTGCTTAATAATTTAATCTACTCACTAGTCTGCTGAGATATATAGTAGTTAATTCTCTATCACTGATAGGAATGAAAAGCATAAAGTGGCAAAGAGATTAGCTCCAGGTCACACAGCAGGTCAGGCAAAAGCTACACTAATGGTACCATAATTACTTGCCTATTCTGCCTTGACAGCTACTTGGTTTATCAGTAGTGTTTCTAGAACATAATTTTTTTTTAAATCTGTACTTATTTAAGCTGATTTATGACAAATCAAAACAAGTACAGGTTTTGATTTGTTACTTATTATAGATTTTAAAGCAGTTTATTTTCTAGTGTCTAATACTGAATTGAGAACTTCTCAGTAAATAGAATCTCTCTTTGCTAGCTTCGACCAAGGAGTTTGTGCAATATGAAAAATTGTGAAGTTTAAATAGAAGTTAAAAACAGGTTGAATTGGGTAGAGGGGATAAATTTGTATACATTGTTTTAATCTGGGTGAAAGATCAGTGGCCTTTCTTATTTACTCTTCCCCAAGAGAGGTAAATGGATCAGAGACAACCTTTCCTGCTTCTTAGAAGTTCCTGTGGTATTCAGTAGAGAGTATACTGTGGCTTGCTGTGTAAAATATCCCTCTGACTTGCCAGGCAGAATTGGAATAAGAATTCCAGCTTTGGGCACAGTAAACACTTTGTCTTAAATGCTACAGACATTAAGTGAGTTAAGCTCCTTTTAGAATTGAGATAAGAGTGGCAGTGTGCTTTATGCAAATATAGTGAATCCGGTTAATCTCCTAGCAGAAATGTTTGATGTCTTAACAAATAAATATCCCTTGTAGACAATGACATGGGGCTCTAGTAAACATTGGCTACCTCTGCCTTGCGCTTCTAGATCCAGTCCCTGCTCTGCCACCTTCCAATCAAATGAGATTGTTCTAAAATACTAATTCATATTTCAGGCATTTTTTTATGAGGAGAAAGGTGATGGTGGTTTTTCAGTCTTCCCAATAAGTACAAAATCACTAGATTTGGCATTTTTATATAGTCACACCATTTGGCACATGATACTTATTTGAGTCAGCCAGTTACCATGCATAATTTCATGTCTGTAGCTCAGATTGTTTGATCTCCAGTTTGCTATGTGCTGTGTTGTTTGCCAATCTTATATAAATTGGTTCTTTAAGATACAGACAGTTTAGTTTGTTGGTTAAACACAGTTTCTGGAATTACATTGCCTGGGTTTAAATCTTTGCCCATTGACTTGCTAGTTGTGTCTTTGAACAAAGTCTTAGCTTAATTTTCCTACTTATAAAATAATGGTACCTAATTCATGGAGTTATTATGAAGATTAAATGAGGTAATCATACAAAGCTGTTAACACAGTGTATGACACATAAACCTAATAAATACATTCATTTAGTAAATAAATTAATAAACTTTCATTTTTATGGTATATTACTGTTAAATTGCTGTTACAGAAGCAATTTAATAGTTAGTTTCCTATGGGAGATTGTTTTTTGTGCTATTTTGTATTTTAGTTCAACAATCTGCTAGTAAAGAGTGCTATTAATAAGGAAAATAGAATTAAACCAACATCCATCATATATTATGTGCTCAGCTTTTTTCTAGATTGACATAGTCCAGCATGGTAGCTACTAGTCATATATGGCTATTTAAATTTAAAATAATTAAAATTATGTATCAATAGATGAATGGATTAAAAAGATGTGGGGTGTGTACACGTACACACACACACACGCACACACATGCACACAGTAGAATATTACTCAGCCATAAAAAAGAATGGAATCCTGCAATTTGCAACAATGTGGATGGACCTAGAGCATACTATGCTTAATGAAAATAGTCAAACAAAGACAAATACTCTGTTACCATTTGTATGTGAAATCTAAAAAACAGAATAAATGTATATAGCAAAACAGAAGCAGATTTACAGATACAGAGAACAAACTATTGCTTACCAGTGAGGATAGGAAAGAGAGGAGAGGCAAGATAGGGGCATGGGATTAAGAAGTACAGACTACTGTGTATAAAATAAATAAGCAACAAGGATATGTTGTAAAACAGGGAAATGTAGCTATTTTATAACTTTAAATGGAGTATAATGTATAAAAATATTGAATCCCTATACTAGACACCTGAGACTGATATAATATTGTAAATCAACTGTGTTTTAATTAGAAAAACTTACTTCAATTTTATTTAAAATTCATTTCCTATGTGAGAGTCTCTTGAACATTGAAAGAGAAATAAACTTTTATTTCTTTAAAGAAAAGACTTTGGTTCCTCAGTCACATTAGTCACATTTTAAGTGCTCAGTGGCCACTTGTGGCTAATGGCTATCATATTGGAAATTATAGATATAAAGTTTGAAAACTAGTGTAATTGAATGATTCCTGATACAGGAGGTATAGCACCAGCTCTCCCATGAGCTAGATGAAAAACCTTTGGAGAAAGAACATATGGGTAATTTTTATAGTTTCTTTCAGCTCCCAGAGAGCATGATTTAAAGATCTAATGTCAAATACTACAAAACTATAGTAATTAAAACAAGGTGATATTGGCACAAAAACAGACATATAGGTCACTGGAATGGAAGAGAGAGCCCAGAAATAAACCACATACTTGCGGTCAGTTAATTTACAACAAAAGTGAGAATATCCAATAAAGAAAAGACAATCTTTAGCAAGTGATATTGGAAAAGCTGGACAGTTAAATGTAAATCAGTGAAATTAGAACACTTTCTCACACCACATACAAAAGTAAACTCAAAATGGCTAAAGACCCAAATATGCAACATGACACCATAAAACTCCTATAAGAGAATAGATGCAAAACATTCTTTGATATAAATTATGGCAGTGTTTTCTTAGATCAGTCTCCCAAGGCAAAAGAAATAAAAGCAAAAATAAAGAAATAGAACCTAATCAAAATAAAAGCTTTTGCACAGTGAAGGAAATCATCAGCAAAATAAAAGGCAACCTACGGAATGGGAGAAAATATTTGCAAATGGTGTTACTGACAAGGGGTTAATATCCAAAATATATTAACAGCTCATAAAACTCAGTATCAAAAAAAAAATTTAAAAAGTGGGAAGAAGATTTAAATACACATTTCTCCAGAGAAGATAGATAGGTGACCAACGGACACATGAAAAGATGCTCAGCATCATTCAGTTCAGTTCAGTTCAGCTGCTCAGTCGTGTTCGACTCTTCGCAACCCCATGAATAGCAGTACGCCAGGCCTCCCTGTCCATCATCAACTCCCAGAGTTCACTCAGACTCACATCCATCGAGTCAGTGATGCCATCCAGCCATCTCATCCTCGGTCGTCCCCTTCTCCTCCTGCCCCCAATCCCTCCCAGCATCAGAGTCTTTTCCAATGAGTCAACATCATTAATTATTAGAAAGTGAAAGTCTCTCAGTCATGTCTGACTCTTTGTGACCTCATGGACTATATAGTCTGTGGAATTCTCCAGGCAAGAATACTGGAGTGGGTAGCCATTCCCTTCTCTAAGGGATCTTCCCGACCCAGGAATCAAACCCAGATCTCCCACATTGCAGGCAGATTGTTTACCAGCTGAGCCATGAGGGAAGCCCAAGAATACTGGAGTGGGTAGTCTTTCCCTTCTCCAGCGAGTCTTCCTGACCCAGGAATCAAATGGGGGTCTCCTGCATTGCAGGTGGATTCTTTTAATTATTAGAGAAATGAGAAAGGCAAATCAAAACTGCATTGAGGTATCACCTCATACCAGTCAGAATGGTTATTATCAAAAAGTCTAAAAACAATAGGGATTTCCCTGACGGTCCAGTGTTAGGGCTCTGTGCTCCCAGTGCAGGGGGCACAGGTTTGATTCCCCTTGGGGAACTAAGATCCCATGTGCTGCATAGAACCGTCAGAAAAAGTAAAAAGTCTACAAATAATAAATGATGGAGAACATTGGAGAAAAAGGAAATCTTGTACATATTGGTGGGGATGCAAATTGGTGCAGCTACTATGGAAAACAGTATCCCTAAAAAATTAAAAGTTGCCATATGATCCAGCAACCCCACTCCTGAGTATACAGCCAGAAAAGACAAAAGCTCTAATTCGAAAAGATACATGTACCCCAGTGTTCATAGTAGCACTATTTACAACAGCCAAGACGTGGAAACAGCCCGAGTACCCATCAACAGATGACTGGTTTAAAAAGATGTGGTATGTATACACAGTGGACTATTACTCAACTGTAAAAGAGAATGAAATAATGCCATTTGCAGCAACAAGGATGGACATAGAGAATATCACATTAAGTGAAATAAGTCAGGTAGAGAAAGACAAATATTTTATTGTGTCACTTATATGTGGAATCTATATACAAAACAGAAATGGACTCACAGACATGGAAGACAGACATATGGTTGCCAAAGGAGAAAGGGAGGAGTAGGGGTTAAATTAGAAGTACGGGATGAACAGAAACAGACTACATAGAATAGATAAGAAACAAGGGTTTTGGAAGAAAAGCTATGAAAAGCCTAGACAGAGTATTCAAAAGCAGAGACATCACTTTGCTGACAAAGGTCTGTATAGTCAAAGCTATGATTTTTCCGGTAGTTATGTATGGATGTGAGAATTGGACCATAAAGAAGGTAGAGTGCCAAAGATTGATGCTTTTGATCTGTGGTGTTGGAGTACAAGGAGATCAAAGCAGTCAATCCTAAAGAAAATCAATCCCGAATATTCACTGAAAGAACTGATACTGAAGCTGAAGCTCCCGTACTTTGGCCGCCTGATGTGAAGCATTGGCTCATTGGAAAAGACCCTGATGCTGGGTAAAACTGGGGGCAGGAGGAAGAGGGAGGCGACAGAGGATGAGATGGTTGAATGGCATCACCAACTCAATGGACATGAATCAGCAAACTCTGGGAGATAGTGAAGGATAGCGAAGCCTGGCATTCTGTAGTCCATGGGGTCGTAAAGAGTTGGACACAACTTAGTGACTGGACAACAACAGCAAACTATTTTCAATGTCTTAAAATAACCTGTAATGGAAAATAGTCTGAAAAAGACTGAAGTCTTTTATATAACTGAAGTCACTTTGCTGTACACCTGAAAAAAGCACAAGATTGTAAATTAAAACTATACATCAGTTTAAAAAAAAATCTGACATCAAGACCATAACTAGGACTTCCCTGATGGTCCAGTGGTTAAGAATCCGCCTGCCAGTGCAGGGGACATGGATATGATTCCTGGTCCAAGAAGATCTCACATGTCGGGCAACTAAGCCCATATACCACAATTACTAAGCCCACACTCTGTAGCCTAAGAGCTGCAACTGTTGAGCCCATGTGCCACAACTCGTGAAGCCTATGTGCCCCAGAGGCCGTGTTCCACAAGAGAAGCCCCTGCACCACAATTAGAGAGTAGCCCTCACTCACTACAACTCGAGAAAGCCTGACTGCAGCAACCAAGACCCAGTGCAGCCAAAAATAAATTCATTTTTTAAAACGACCATAGCTAGACTTGAATTTATTTATTTTTTTTAAGTGAAAGGGAAAGAATATATAGGAAAGAATTTTAGGTATCAATCATTTCTAAAAGTGACTTGTCTCAGCACTCTGGCCTGAATTTGAGTATGTTCAGTCTGGTTAATGGTAGGCAGGTATTGTACGCTCCTGTTCTAGAAAAACCCTGTTGCCTTGAGCCTTCTATTCAAAGGACAATATTGTCCTCTTGCCTTTGGTGGCTGACACAAAGACATCATCTGTTTATTGGTATTGGTGAGGTCATGTGATCTTGTGAACAGATGGCCCAGGTGAAACCTTGGCTTTGCAGGTCTTGTCCCCTAAACACAACCAACCATTTGTTACTTGTGATTAAAATATCACTAACAAGGGTAATTTCACAAGCTTTTTGGCAAATGTGGTTAGCAGGATGTGACATGACACCGCACTGCTTTCTTCCTGCACGTGCCTTCTCCCTTGAGGCCTCGTCTCCCTGCTCGCCCATCTCACCCATGCCCAGGCTTGCCTTCTAGCTCACCTGCTCCAGATGGGCGACACAGTGGGAGGACGCTGGCAAAGGCAGATGTGTTTATTTTCCGGAGACAAAATGTTGTGTTGCTGCAGATGGCAGTGCCTTGGAGCAAATGGCAGCCTTTGACACTGCTGCCACGCAGCCTGGGCATCTTGACAGACAGAGCTGGCTCACTCTTGGTGATGGGGAAATTGAAGAAGAAAAAAAAAACCAAGACGTTCCTCATGGAACTCATGGAGTTCAGTGCAGTCAATGGTTTTTAAGACCTGGAGAGCTGTTTTCTTCCCTGCCAGACCTCAGTTAGCTAGTCAGCTAGCTGGATTTTCACTATGGGCCAAGAGTTATATCTGTTAATTACTTCTGTCTACTAGCTTTAATAGAACATAGAGTAAAAACTTAAATGGCTACATATAGATGGACATTCAGTGGTATTGCAAAACGTGCATTTCAAGTCACATCTCACTGGAATCTCTCAGGGTTGGAAGTCACTCATGTCTGCCCCATTGGAGATACCACCATTCTATTTTTAGTGGTCTTTTTGATTATCCAAAGGCCTAGGGACAGATGTGCCCTGAAGTTCAAATGCCTTAATTAATATGACAACACTTTGTGCTTATAATGTTTTTCTGCCAAGAAGAATAAGAATTCTGACAGCTGCCCTTTTAAGCAGTTTATTTATACAGTCATTAGGGCTTGACTCAGTCCATTAAGGAGACAAAGACTTGGATGTTGAATCATTGCGCCCACTAGTTTCCTAGGAAAAAAATGACTTAAGAACATCCTTCTCTGAAAGTTACTAGCTTTATTAGGAAACCTTTTTTCTTTTTCTTTTTTTTAAAAAATGTGCTGTTTTTCCCAGTCCTGGCGCTGATAGAGTTAGGAGTTTGCAGGTGTAAAGTCCTCCCCCCTCGCCTTCCCCATCTCTCTCCAGGGGGTTGTATGTGAGAAGGTGTTGCTTTCTCGCTCAGAGAGCATATATGTGCTACTCTGTTGTATGCCTGCTGTGAGCATAGAGAACCCCTGTTCTCCGCTGAGTGGAATGAGCCTGTTGGGTGGCTGGGATTGTGTAGCCTCATAATGCCAACTTTTCACTTAGAGCATCTTTCCTGTCCACAATGGGGGTGAAGCAGTATAAGTAATTTGCCTTAAATTTGTATTGTTTTGAAACTTTTATCTTGAAAATTATGTGGTTTCCTGTTAGGATTTGGTTTAAACCATAAGCAGTAGAATACTGTTTTACTAAGCAGCAGAGTGTTTACCATTAGAAATACAGATTTACCCCACCTTTTAAGATTGCTTTAAACCAGTGCCTTGGCCTGTGTGGGCATGCCCTCACACACATTCACAGATACAAACACACATGTACCCTGGCATCTTAGTGCTTCTCTGTACCTGCCATGGACCAGGATCATGCAGAGATACGAATTTAGGGGCTGATCCCCACAGGGGAATACAAAGCCTTTGAAGGGAGAAATAGTTGACTGTTCTATTTCTTGACTTTGGTTGTAGTTAAATGTATGTTCACTTTATTCACTAAACCATATGTGTATATTTTATGCATTTTTATGTGAGTGTATTATTTCACCAAAAAAGTTTAATAGCATAAAAAGGAAGAGTAAAGGGTTAGCAAAGCATAACACATTTTTTTTAAAGCTAAAAATGGAAAAAAAGTTTCAGACTTACCATTACTTTTGACTGTAGACAATAAAGCAGATAGCATGAAGTAGATAGGAAAGAAAAAGGGAAGGGAGAGGAAGTAATCTGAATCTATATTAACTGAAATACTTGGCCAGAATTTCACATTTCCTTTTCTGATGCCTCCTAATTTGTACAGTATAATATAGCTAAGAAGTTCCATAGGTGCTGCTAGCCATCCATTCAACAAATCTATAGGCTGCACTGTCCTTGGGAGCTGAAGAAATGTGCAAAGCTTAGGATGTGCCTTCAGATGGGGTGGTGGAGAAATAAACAGCTATACTGCAGAGTGACAGGTACCACAATAGCCTTACAGGTAGTTGCTCTGTAAACTGAGCCTAACTTGAGTGTTGAAGGACCAGCTGTCATTAGGCTAAGATGAAGCAGAAAGGAACACTGATAGTGCAGACCTAGAGGAGTGTGAGAGAGGGTTAGGTTGGTGGTGGTGGTGGTTTAGTTGCTAAGTCATGTCTGACTCTTGCGACCCCATGGGCTGTAGCCTGCCAGGCTCCCCCAGCCATGGGATTCTCCAGACAAGAAAATGGGAGTGGGTTGCCATTTCCTTTGGCACAGTCATTGTCTAATGATGTTTGGGGCAGGCACAGATAGTTTTCTTGAGCCTCCTACTCCTCATTTTTTACCTGTTTTAACCAGTGGGGCACTGGATACGAATTAGGACTCTTCTGATGGAAAAACAAATAGAAATACATAACTTCATATAGTTTTTACTCTAAACACGATATATTACAAAATCTGTAATCTAAAGTAGTTTGTTAAATATGGCTCAGAGTTTTAGGGGAATGGTAAAAGATTGAAACTAGAGAGTTAGTCCATGTCATGAAGACTGATTTAAAAAAAAAAAAAAAAAAGCTCTTGTGCTAAAAGCAGTGGGCCTCTCTGGAAGCTTGTTGGCTAAGAGGAGGTTAGCATGATCAGATGAGGTTTCGTTAGACCATTGGCCACTCTTTGGTAGATCATTTGGGGAAAGTAGACGGCAGCAGTGGCTCAGTGGTAGAGGATCCACCTGCAGTGCAGGAGACTCAGGAGACGCAGGTTTGATCCCTGGGTTGGAAAGACCTCCTGGAGGATGAAATAGCAACCCACTTAGGGTTGTAATACTCAGGCAAGTATTCTTGCCTGAAAAATCCCATGGACAGAGGAGCCTGGCAGGCTAGATGAGCACAGCACACAGCGCAGAAGGAAGCCCGAAGACTAACGAGGAGCTTTCATGTCCATTGTGCTGGGCCTAGGCTGCTATTGGGGAGCACTGTGTTCTAGTTCAAGGGCTTCTTAATAGTCTTTTCCCCAGGATTTTCTAGTTGCTATGGGCATCTGAAAACATACAATTCTGTGTAGCCCTAAGTAGTTTTTTTTTCCAGCGACTTACTTATTAATTCAGGGAGATGAATTAGGACACATGCTCAACATTCAAAGATACTCATGGGTGAGAGTTGCCTGGTGGCCTAGTGGTTAGGATCCTGGGCTTTCACTACCGCAAACCAGGTTCAGTCCCTGGTTGGGAACTGATACACCACAGCTGAGCAGTGTAGCAAAACAAAACAACAACCCCAAGCAAAGATATTCATGGGCACGTTCACCATATGCAACTTAATATATATCTGCCTTGCGGTGTACAGAGTGTGACTTCGGCCCTCGAATTTTTTGGGAACCAATGAAGGTATACGGAGTCTTATATTGGGTTGACTAAAAAGTTCATTTGGGTATTTCTGTAAGCTATTATGGAAAAACCCAAACAACCTTTTTGTCCAACCCATAATTTTCCTTGGAAACTGCCAGCTCATGAAAAAAACAGTTCAAGTGACCTTGTTGCAGATATGGTGTTGTTAGTTTTACCATTGCACAATCAGCAATTTTATTTTGATGTTATTTGGGAGAAAGCAGTATTTTTGATTAGCAAGTAAAATTAATGTAGAAAACAAATACTGTGTTAACTAGTTGGTATAATAAGGCAGCTGTGCCATGTTACATTTCAACTCATTAAATTTCTGAACTTCTAATTACGATGAGATTACAACTTTAATAGAAGAACCACTCAAATTTGGGGTTAGTGATGGTTTTAGAGAGGTGAAATTTACAGAAATTTCATAATTATTGAATATAATTTCACTAAAAATTGAAATATACACACTATTTAATTTTTTGCTTGTAAAATTCAGATTCAGTTGACATTTATTAGGCACCTATTACTTACTGGGCCTTATTCTAGAAACTTTTAACACAGATGAGTACTTTTCATTCCTTGCAGCTATCAGGCAAGCAGGACTGTCCCCATATTCAGATGGGGCACTTGAAACTTCAAGGCCAAGTGGACTGTCTTTTGTAACACAACTGTAAAGTGCTAAAGCCACATTTGACCTCGAGTCCTTATTTTTCACAAAAACACGTGCCTAACTTTTGGCATATGTCATTTTAAAAATATCATTTTCCAGGGAAACTCTGTATTTCCCCATATATGTTCGTTACTCACGAGAGCTTCTTTGTGCTCTCATGATGACCTAAGGAGAATATCTCTGCCATGGTGTGTCCTGTAGTAATTGTTTCCTCTGGTGTCTTCCACATGTGAACATAGGAATGTGTGTTTGTGTAAATAAAACCCTCCAATTGGCTGACTCCTCCTTCCGTCTTCCTTCATAGCTCAGTCAGTAAAGAATCTGCCTGCAGTGCAGGAGACCTGGGTTTGATTCCTGGAACCGGGAAGATCCCCTGGAGAAGGAAATGGCAACCCACTCCAGTGTTCTTGCCTGGAGAATCCCATGGACAAACCATGGGGTTGCGAAGAGTTGGACACGACTGAGCAGCAGCTAACACTGACACTTTCATTCAGTCTCATGATTTCAGCTGTACGTTATTTTTTCTTTCCAGTTGCTTCTGAACAGCTCAATTTAAGTCTCATTGGGTCTAAATTGAGTTTTTCACATTTGCTCTATCACCTTTCCCTTTTTTGAGCATCCTCTTAACTCCTCTTTCTCTTTCACCTTCTATTTCACTATTCATTAATTCCTATCTATTCTGCCTTCTAAATCTATTTTATATTCCACATGTCTCCCTCCATCCCTACTGCTTGTGCAGTGTTCTAAGACATGAAAAAGGCTTATACTGGCATGGGAACGGGGGTAGTTTTCACTGGTTCCTCCATAGTTTATGTACGGAAGCTCTTTTTTTTTTTGGCTCAGCTGCATGGCTTGCAGGATCTCAGTTCCCCAGACAGGGATTGGACCCAGGCCACAGCAATGAAAGCCTGGAATCCTAACCACTAGGAAACCAGGGAACTCCCCTTAAGTTCATATTTCATAGTCTAGGAAGCCAACGACAGTATCTTTCCAATTCCTGTTATCTCAGTTCCTCTCTGCTTTCTACTGAAATCACCTGCTTCACTAAGTATGCATGTCCCATATTCCCCAGTACCCAAGTATTCCCCGTTCCTTTGTGTCTTTACCTTCACAAATGCTGTTTCCTCCATCTGAAATCTTTGCTACTCCAGTCTGTCTTGTCAGCTCCTTCCAGATCCAGGTTTCTATCCTCATCACCGAGCATAATGCTTCTCACATAATAAGTGCTCAGTAATACTTATTGAATTTATAATATATTCACATTCCACATGCAAAAGTGAAGTTGGTTAGGGCATTCCCTCCTTTCATAATTATTCTGTGCAGCCTCAGAGAATTCTCTCAGGATTTAGTTGAAGCCTTTTATAAACTCTGTATGGTTTTACTTAAAGTGTAGTCACCCCTGTTATTAGAAAGAAGAGACTGATGGTTTTCCTTAAAAGAGATTCTTGTCAAAGAGGATTAAAGTCAAGGTGCAAGTGATTCTGTATTGCTTAGGCGTCACGGATAAGGAGTTCTTCCTCAGCTCCAGTACTATCCCCATCCATAATCTTTTAGAGCTGGGAAAGCTACTTGGTCACAAGAACAGCTGGAAGCTGCTAAAATCTTTTAGATTTTCTAGAAGTGTTTGAAGTAGTGAACATTGCAATTCCAGTATACATATAAAGTCTTTCTTTAATTAAAGTGGCAAAATTAACATTGAAATTTTAAAGTTATACCACCTAATCTAGCCAAAGCAGATAGCTGATAAAATCTGTTGGTTATTGGAAACAAGCTCCTGATTCAGAGTTCAGAGCACCAGCGTAAGAAAATAACAATGGATCCATTTTATTTACTAACAAAGTTGAAAAACTGAGCATTGGCAAAGCAGTTAAGGTGTTAGCATGTATTTATATTTATTTAGTATATCTTGCATAGTTGTAGACCCTTTAGAGAAGTCATACTGGTCTGACATTAAACCTGTCCTTTTAAAACTTAAAATATTATTGGTCATATAAGAGGTAATACATGAAACAGAGAACAATAGATGCTGGTATGCAAAACAGTACATTCTGAACTTTTTGAGTGTGAAACTGACATTTACATATTGAATCATATTTTCACACTAATTTCCATTTTGTGGAGGCAGCATCGTTTCCTAGAAAAGCACACAAGACTTGAGATTAGAAAGCCTGAATTCTGGTCCTGACTCTAATTAGCTGTATAATTTAGAGTAAGTCACTGTCCCCTCTTTGAACCCGAGTCCCCACATTTATGGGAGGGACATTGGATAAACTAGATGAGCTCTTAGATCCCTTCTAACTGTAAACTGCACTTTTGTGAAATATTCTTGGTGCCAAAGATGTAATTTTAGGCAGCTTTGACAAGTGACTGGACTAAATGAGATAGCAGGCACTGTTCCCTTCAAAGCCCAGTCTCTGTTTGGAAGCTGCTTTATTGAAACACTGGCATCATTAGCCAAATCCCTTGTCCCGGTGGTGGTTCTGCCTCTCCTACCAAAGTACTGGCCCACGAGGAATGGAAGTATACTTCACATGCCGTTAGTTCCAAGGTGTGCCGCACATTGCAAAGGAAACTGCATCGTTCTCCAAGGTACCTCACTTGGAGCGACGTCGTCCTGTTCAATTAGAGGTGGGAAACGCTGGCCTGGCTCCAAACGAAGACTGTCAGTTCCTCTCCTTTTCTGTGTCCACGCTCGGCAGGATGCTTCCTCACGCCCACCTCTCTCCCCCTTGCTGTGACTTTGGCTTCCGCCAGATGTCACACCGCTGCTTGTCACCGCCCAGACTCTCGTTGCTGATTTTGTTGTTTCAATGTATTTATCACAACTGTTCTCTTTAGCTGTAAAATTTATGGAATTTCACACTCTTCTTAATCACTACAGTGTTTCTTTTTCATGAGAGAGGGAATATACAAGGAGTTGTATGCACAAGAGTTAGAGGGAAATGCTCCAAGAGTTAGAAGGAAAGTTTGCATGTGTGTGCCATGTATACCTCCCACTTTCAAACGTACAAGGGAATTGAGCTCAGAGGTACAAAGTGAAACTGAACTCAGTTCTGCAGGGCTCACAGGTACTTAGGAAGTCCATTTCAATCCCAAGGAGAGGGACATAAGAGATGTGCTTATTGGCTAATTCCCCTGGCTTTAATTGTATTCCTTTTAGCAACAGAAAACGGTGGGTAATTTTCTTAGCATTCTGTGGTACTTGTTTTTTTGAGCTGCGCTGTGTCACTTGTGGGATCTTAGTATCCTGACCAAGGATTGAACCCAAGTCCTCAGCAGTGAAAGCTTGGAGTCTTAACCACTAGACCACCAGGGAATTCGCTGGTACATCTTCTTGATCTTATTATTATCTAGTTAGATCTGTTAATAATGCGATCAAATCCTAAAAGCGGTGGTGGTGATGACGGTGTTATAGACCATCTGTGTTATTACTGTGTAACAGCAGTCACTCAGTAGTGTTTGACCATTTATGACCCCATGGACTGCACCACACCAGGCTTCCCTGTCCTTTGCCGTCTCCCGGAGCTTGCTCAAACTCATGTCTATTGAGTTGGTGATGCCATCCAACCATCACATCCTCTGTCGTCTCCTTCTCCTTCTGCCTTCAGTCTTGCCCAGCATCAGGGTCTTTTCTAATGAGTCAGCACTTCGCATCAGATGGCCAAAGTATTGGAGCATCAGCTTCAGCGTTAGAACTTCCAGTGAATATTCAGGCTTGATTTCCTTTAGGATTGACTGGTTTGATCTCTTGCAGTTTAAGGGACTCTCAAGAATCTTCTCCAGCACCACAGTTCAAAATCATCAATTCTGATGTGTTCAGCCTTTTTTATTGTCCAGCTCTCAAATTTGTACATGACTACTGGAAAAACCATAGCTTTTACAAGACGGGCCTTTGTAGGCAGAGTTATGTCTGCTTTTTTTAATACACTGTCTAGGTTTGTCATTACTTTTATTCCAAGGCGCAAGTGTCTTCATTTCATGGCTATAGTCACCTTCCACAGTGATTTTGGAGCCCAAGAAAATAAAGTCTGTCACCATTTCCGCTGTTTCCCCATCTATTTGCCATGAAGTGATGGGACCAGATGCCATTTTCTTAGTTTTTTGAATGTTGAGTTTTAAGCCAACTTTTTCACTCTCCTCTTTCATCTTCATCAAGAGACTCTTTAATTCCTCTAGTTAAAGCACATTACATTTGTTTACTTAAACCTTGCCATAACCTTATAATGATAGATACTCTTATTATCCCTAATTGTATAGATGAGGAAATCTCAAAATGACTTAAAGATTTCCATTTAAAAAATAAGCTTATATCCTGTATTTTTTTAAGGTGGGAAAAGATATCAATTTATCGGTTTTGTTTTTTTCTTTCCCTGCTTATAAAAAGAGGCAAAATTTTGGTTGTACTTTATTTTAGAAACTAAAGTTCATTTTGAGTTCCAGGGTGGTTCATTTAAATTTGAGTGTGTCAGTTAGATGCAAGTTCATTTTTTAACTTTTAAAAAGTATCTGTTTGCTTAGCGTCAGGTCTTGGTTGCAGCACGTGGGATCTTCATTGTGTCATGCTTGGATCTTTCATTGCGGCACATGGCTCAGTAGTTCTGGTGCCTGAGCTTAGTTGCTCCACAGTATGTGGGATCTTAGTCCCCTGACCAGGGATCAAACCTGTGTCCCCTCCATTGCAAGGCAGGTTCTTAACTGCTGGACCACCAGAGAAGTCCTTGAATACAACTTTAAACCTAAACATGTTGGCATTTGCCCTGCAAACTGTTGCTGGTGATCCTTGTGGTCATTGGACAGTGTCTCAGCTAAATGTTTATTTTTTTATTTTTATTTTTTTATTTTATTTTACTTTACAGTACTGTATTGGTTTTGCCATACATTGACATGAATCCAGCACGGGTGTACATGCGTTCCCAAACATGAACCCCCCTCCCACCTCCCTCCCCATAACATCTCTCTGGGTCATCACCGTGCACCAGCCCCAAGCATTCAAGTAAATGTTTAGATTAGTTTATTGGTCACTTGGATGTTTAGGTTAGTTAAGAATTATGTGTAATATTTAATGCTAGCCTTTGCTGTGGAAGATGCCTAGAGATAGAAGATACTGTTCCCTCCGTTGGGGACTTCATAACTTTGCTTATTACCTAGACTTGCTACCTAAATAATTAGAATAGTGGAGGCAACCAAAGACTTAGATTATGTCGTGCACGGGATAAAGATTACCTTGTTAAAGACAGAGGATTCCTGGCAGTTTTATCCTGATTGATTAGTGTTGCCATTTCTTCAGGATAATTGGCAATTGTTCACATGTAATACTGATCATGGGAAAGACGGGAACTGATGAAAAGGTAGACAGAAAGTGAGGCTTACCACTCAGAATGGACATATCTGTAAGGGTAGAAATAGTATGAAGGTACTTAATAAGTGGTAATTTGCTCTCTCTCCAAATCTGGATGTAGGGATTGTTGTTTTTGTTTTTTCAGGCTTCCGGAAAAATGTCTCTATGCCTGTATCAATTTCAAGATAGGTTAGGGTGTGTGTACTGTGAAGCAGATATGCTCGAAGTGTCAATGCTTGTGAATGTTTGTGACAGTGAATACTATCACCTTAGGGCTCCTGCCAAGAGTCCAGGACGGAGAGAGGAGGAAGCTATCATACATTTCTACCATGTGTCAGGCAGTGTGCTGGGCACTTTTATAAAAAGCCCACCATATCCCTTTAGGAAGATGTATATGGGCTATTTATTTCTTTTCCTTTAAATTTTTATTTTCCTTTAACAATTAAAAAAAATTACTAAGGTATAGTTCATTTATAGTGTTTCGGGTGTATAGCGGAGTGAATCAGTTATACATATATATATCCTTTTTCAGACTCTTTCCACTACAGGTTACTATAAGATACTGAATATAGTTTCCTGTGCCATACAGTAGGTCTTTGTTGTTTATCTATTTTACATACAATGGTCTATATCTGTTAATCCCAAATTCCAAATATATCCTCCCTCCTTCCTTTTTGGTAACCAAAAGTTTCTTGTATATGTCTGTGGATCTGTTTCAGTTTTGTAAGCTCATTTGCATTTTTTTAGAGTCCACATACCTGTGACACTTGGCGTTTTCTGTCTGACTGACTTCACTTAGTATGCTAATCCCTGGGTCCATCCGTGTTGCTGCAGATGGCCTTATTGCATTCTTTTATGGCCTATTAGTTACCAGTTGCGTATGTGTGAATACGTGTACCACATCTTCTTTACCCGGTCATCTGTTGAGGGACACTTAGTTTGCTTCCATATCTGGCTATTGTAAACAGGCCTGCTATGATCTTTGGGGTGCATGTGTCTTTTCAAGTTAGAGCTTTATTCAACTGTATGCCCAGGAGTGGGGTTGCTGGATCATATGGTAGCTCTGTTTTTAGTTTTTTATGGACCCTTCCTACTGTTCTCCATAATCACTGCACCAGTTTACATTCCCACCAATAGTGTGGGAGGGTTCCTTTTCCTATTATTTTGATCCTGCAGCACAGCATGTGGGCTGTTAGTTCCTTGGCCAGGGATTAAACCCATGTCCCCTGCATTGGAAGAACAGAGAGAGTCTTAATCACTGGACTGCCAAGGAAGTCCCTATTTATAGGTTTTTTAAATGATGGCCATTCAGACTGATAAGAGGTGGTACCTTATTATAGTTTTGATTTGCATTTCTCTAATAATTAGTAATGTTGAGCATTTCTTCATGTGCTTTTTGGCTACCTGTATGTCTTTGGAGAAATGTCTAGATCTGCCCATTTTTTGTTGAGCTGTGTGAGCTGTTTGTGTATTTTGGAAATTAATCCCCTCTTGGTTGCATCTTCTTTTTAAAAAAATGCTGTGCGTTTATTTATTTTTGGCTGTGCTGGGTCTTTGTTGCTGTGTGCGGGCTTTCTCTTGTTGTGGTGCATGGGCTTCTCATTGCGGTGGCTTCTCTTGTGGAGCATGGCCTCTAGGGTGTGTGGGCTTCAGTACCTGTGGCTCCCAGGCTCCAGAGCACAGACTCAGTAGTTGTGGCGCATGGGCTTAGTTGCTCCTCAGCATGTGGGATCTCCCTGGACCAGGGATCAAACTCATGGCTTCCGCATTGGCAAATGGATTCTTTACCCCTGAGCCAGCAGTGTAGCCCCCTGGTTACATCTTCGGCAAATATCTTCTCCCATTCCACAAACTCTCTTCATTTTGCTTATGGTTTCCTTTGCTGTCTAGAAGCTTTTAAGTTTAATTAGGTCCCATTTGTTTATTTTAGTTTTTGTTTCCTTTACTCTAGAAGATGGATCCAAAAAGATAGTGCTGCAAGTTATGTCAGAATGTCCTGGGTCTTACATTTAGCTCTGTAATCTATTTTGAGTTTATTTTTGTAAATGGTATTGGAGAATGTTCTAATTTCATTCTTTTACATATAGCTGTCCAGTTTTCCCAGCACTACTTGTTGAAACGACTATCTTTTCTCCATTGTATATTCTTCCCTCCTTTGTCGTAGGTTAGTTGACCATATGTGCATTGGTTTATTTCTGGGCTTTCTCTTCTGTTCCATTAATTTGTGTGTCTATTCTTGTGTCAGTACCACACTGTTCTGATTGCTGTAGCTTTGTAATATAGTCTTAAGTCAGTGTGATTCCTCCAGCTGCATTCTTCTTTGTCAAGATTGTTTTGGCTGTTTAGGGTATATTTGACTATATGAGGAATTTATCTTGTATCTCATTTGCTAGGAGTGGATGGTCTTCTCTTGAGTGCTTGCCTTGTTTTTTCCATGGACACTGTGAACTTCATAAGTGACTATTTTCCCTAGTAATTATTTTAGCATTGATTGAGCCTTTACTAGGTTTCGGGCACTGTGCTTATTTTGCATGCATTATTTCTGTGAATGTTCACTGCAGTCTTTTTGTAGTAGGTAGCCCATGTTTGCAGTGAAGACACTTTCAGAGACATTAGGTTACTTACTTTTCTAAAGCCACATGTCTAATAATAAAGCTGGATTTCAAACTCAGGCCTAACTCTGTAGTGTAACCCATCTGTTTCTTCCTGACATGAGATGTTTATTTAAGCTATTGCTCTCCCCTTTATTTAATTTTAAATGCCTATAGTACAGTTTTTTTCTTTACTTAGCAACCTGTGTCTAAAGGAAAGTAGAAAGAGAAGGACCCAGGAACCTAGGAAAAAAATAGCAGTATATATGTAATTATAGTGATACTGGCATCAACTTAAACTTGAGCCAGTTCTCAGAAGTAGGACCTGTCACTTTCTGATATTTGTGTAGAGATTTTCTTCATCTTTCTTCTTGTGATTCTACACATTAGTCACCTATGTATGGAAAAATATATAAGGCTTTTTGGTATGATTGTTATTCACTCAGCAAATATTTATTGAATATGTACTATATGCTTATACATCATTGAACAAGCCAGACAGAGTCCTGCCTTCATGGAGTTTGTAATTGGTATAAATATTTGAATGGGTGGGTTGTGTCTTACACCTACTATGTATTTCCATAAATACACCACAGTCACACATGTATATGCCGTAGGAATTTCACAAAATTGAACGGCTTGCAATTTGTCTTATTCCAGGAAAACACTGTTGCATCAAGAATATGAGAAAATGTAAGAATCAAGAAACCCATCAGTATGGCTTTGTCACTTTGAATGCCATGATTCTTAGAGGAGTAAGGGAGTAGCAGTATATAAGATCTTATTTGAAATTAAAAAAAAAAAAAGCAAAAACTCATGTGAGCCAGAAATCTTTGATGGAGCATTGTCAGAAGAATTTCAGAAACTGCAAGTTGTTACACAGATGTAATGATTTAATTAGTCTAGATAACACCATTTATTTATGCTTAAGCATCTCACACATGCAAAAGTTGGTAATTCAAAGTCACACAATAATTTGTGAGTTGTCTTCTATACCACGTGTTACAGCTTCTGAATACCAACTTTGATGAGCCTGTGTGTCAGATGCTTAAGCATAAATAAATGATATTATATAGACCAATTAAGCAATACAGTTTGTTTCTGGAATTCTTGTGACATCTTCACATAAAAATTTTGTAGTGGCTTTTACAGATCACATTAATTGTTTTAAACACAGTTTAATCTCAGTGTGGACAAGATCCTCATTGGAGAGAGCATATATGGTTTCTGCTGGTTAGGTCTCTTTAGATATCTGGGTGGATTCTTAATATACAACTGGATAAAATAGCCATAAAAGGAATGTCCTCTAGTAAATGGAGAAGGTTTGTTATCCTCTTAGCAAAAAGATGAGCTTATTTTGTGATAGGTAAGTAACTACATTATTAAATCTCTTGGGGAAGGAAACCAGTTCGGATCTCCTTGCTGTATCTCTCTCTTTTTTTGCTTTTCGTTTTAATTTATTTATTTGGCTGCATTGGGTCTTAGTCATGGCACATGGGGTCTTCGCTGTGGCGAGTGGGCTCAGTAGTTGCCCTGTGGCATGTGGGATATAGTTCTCTGACCAGGGATTGAACCTTCGTCCCCTGCATTGGAAGGTGGATTCTTAACCACTGGACTACCAGGAAAGTACCTCTTTTTTGCTTTTCTAATTTTAACTATAAAAACACCATGGTATTCTTTGTCTCCCTGATGTTGTATTAGTGTTGTCATAGTGTTTTAAAAATACTGTTATATTTATTTTTATTTTTAGGTAATTCAGACAGTTTTGTTGTTGTTTAAAGTGGTAAGCTATCAAAAAGGAGATTGGGATATAGCTAATACACTAAGAATTTAGGTCACATTTTTTTCTTCCAGAGTTTGGGATGTCTCACCTCTATTATTTTTTTCTCACCATATTTCCTAGAAAATAGAAGGGGGAAGGATTAATTAACCTAGTTTTACACATAAGGAAGTATGTTCTTAGAGGTTAAGTGTCTTGCTTAAGGTCAGACTTATTAAGAATGTAGTCACAGAATATGGCAGAGAATTCCAGAGACTACTGGCAGAGGTTAGCATGATACTTACTGGGAAATGTAATAGGCAGTTAATTATTGTCTCAAAAGACTTAACTATTACTGGTTATTTCTTACTCCTCTGAGACTATTCACCGTTTTATCCGCAAGGCAGAAACTTGTTTGCAGGTTAGAGCTACTCTGTAATCTTTGGGAAATACTGCTTAGCACAGCTGGCTTGGAATTCCAAGTGTATAATGTTTTCATGTGTATAGTCTAACATGAGTTAGACTGTTTCTTCAAGCTGCCAAGTACCCATGCTGATCAGTGTTCAAAGAATACAAAACATCACTTTTAAGACCATTAGCTGTAATTACTTTATGCCCCATTATATGATGCATAAATGTATTTAGTTTCATTTAATGTCCTTTTGATTGAATTTGTAAGTTTAGGAATGGGCACCTAAGAGTGGGCAAGGCCTGCTCACTATCCACTGAGGCAAGGGCAAGAGGGAAAATGTACTTTGCAGAGAAAAAGGAAGTCATTTTTCATGGAAGTCACACCACGGATGCCTGGGAACACAGACAGTCTGAACTAACATGGTAAATGGCCCACCTGGTGTAGAAAAATAATCATCCATTTAGAGACGAAGATCTGTAGAAACTTACCTCGTTAAACTTGCAGGTAATACAAAAAAAGGATATCTATAAAATAGGTTATTATAATTACTTTTGTCTCATTGATAAAAATTACCTCTTAGTTATCTTAGCACAGCCTTGTTATATTAGAAAAATAATTAGCATTTCACCTAAATCTACAGTTCTAGAGTTACCACATTTCTTTGAACTTAGGAACTTCCATTATTACTGTCTGCATTAAAAGTGTAATGACTTGGGAATTCCCTGGTGGTCCAGTGGTTAGGACTTTGCCCTATCACAGCTTAGGGTGTGGGGTTCAGTCCCTGATCAGGGAGCTAAGATCCTGCAACTGTGTGGCGCGGCCAAAAAAAGATTAGTGATTTGATTTAAATATTTGAGACCTTCTACGCTTCCCTACCCCAAGACTTGTTTCTTTCTCTTTCTTTTATTCTTTTTTTGTAGTTGATACACAGTATTGTATTAATTCCAGATATACAGCAGAATGATTCTGTTTTATATATATACTTTTTTCAGATTATTTTCCATCATAGGTTATTATAAGATTTTGAATATGGTTCCCTATGCTATATAGTAAATCCTGTTACTTGCCTATTTTATGTATAGTAGTTTGTTGCTGTTAATCCCACGGTCCTAATTTATAACCCTCCTCCCTTTCCCTTTTTGTAACCATACATATATTTTCTATGTCTTTGAGTTAGTTTCTGTTTTGTGTGTAGATTCACTTGTATTATTTCTGGATTTCACATTTAAGTGATAGCATATAATGTTGTTTTTCTCTGACTTACTTCACTGTGTATGATGTTATCTAGGTCCATCCATGTTGCTGCAGATGGCAGCAGTTTATTCTTTCTATGGCTGAATGATATTCCCTGCATGTATGTACCACATCTGCTTAAGCCAGCCACCTGCTGGTGGGCACTTGGGTTGTTTCCATGTCTTGGCTGTTGAAAATAGTGGTGCTATGAACATTGGGGTGCATGTATTGAATTAGGGTTTTTGTTTTTTCTTGGGCATATACTCAGGAGTAGAACAGAAGGATCATATGGTAGCTCTGTTTTTAGTTTTTAAAGGAATTTCCGTATTGTTTTCTATAGAGGCTGCACCGGTTTACATTCCCAGCAACAATGTAGGCCTTTCCTTCACACCCTCTCCAGGATTTATTAAATGTAGCCCAAGACTTAGTTTCTTAATAGTGAGACATACAGTTTACTATTTGAGATTGTGGTCCAAATGCCCGTACTGAGCCTTTTTATTTTGGATGGTGTGGTTGGTGCTATAGCTTTCTTTAGCCTGTGGCCTGACACTCTCAGAATAGTGTGTTTTGGTTTCAGCTATTAGGAACAACACAAAAACACCTATGCTTTGCCTCTGAAATGCTTTTATAACAGATTGTGGTCCATGAGCTTTAAGAAGCAACTTTTTCAAATACCTCAAAGTGGTCCAAATGGTCTTTTGTTCAGAGAAAACAAGCTGGCCTCCTTTTACCTGTGACCACACTCTGGGTCCTTTAGATTTCTCTGAGTCTTTTCTTTCATCATCATTTACTCAGCTGCTGCTGTTATTCACCAACAGTTGGAATGTCCCTGTTTCCATGAGAGATGTTGGTGTTACTGCTTTGACCATCACGTTAATGTCTTTCTTTGCAGACCCCGTATCATGTCAACCTCCTCCTGGCCGGCTATGATGAGCACGAGGGTCCAGCGCTCTACTATATGGACTACCTGGCAGCCTTGGCAAAAGCCCCTTTTGCAGCCCACGGCTATGGTGCCTTCCTGACTCTCAGTATCCTGGACCGATATTACACGCCAAGTAAGTTTCCGCTCTCTAAGCTGGGAACAGTAGCAAAGCCCTGTCCTCAACTGCTTCCTGGCTTTATGTACAACCCCTTGGAGTTGGGTGGCCAAAGAAGGTGCCCTCAGGAAGCTTTTTTCTGTAGGTCGTTAGGGTTATGGAAAAGCTGATCCAAGTCCCTCTTCCACCAGGTAAAATGAGGTATTGCATATGTCCAGAGCTGGGTTTTGTTTTGAAGGGGGGTTGGAATAATGACTAAAACTATAATTCTTTGGTTATAGAAGTTCATGTTTTGCACTCATTTTGCCGCTACTTAGGAGCTCATTAGCTTCTCAGGTGTAGAGAATGCAAGTAAACCAAGTGGTTTGGGTATGTTTGTTTGGAGCTTGTGATGATGAACAGGACTCCAGCATGACAACTGAGGGTTTCTTTTCTTAAATGTCAAAGCTTTTTAAGGCCACAACCTGTATTCTTATCACATAATAGCGGCCCTCTTCTATATGAGAAAACTGGCTCTCTACTTGTCCGTGAACCGTCCACTTGGCAAACCTCTAGGCATGGGGGTGCTTCTGTGTTAAGTTCTATTTTCTGACCCCAACCCCAACCTCAGCTTCAGCCATGTGAGCAGTAGGCACTCGGGATTCACAGCTTTTGCACGCTGTAGATGCAGCACAGATAACCAGTTTTCGCCTTACATTCCGCTCTTCCCTGTTAGTGTAGTAAGAATCTGGCTGGTTCTTTCTTTTTATGGTGCTGCCCTCTCACTCAGCCTCAGCCATGCCGGAGCTCCAGGCCGCATCCTGAAAAGATTAGCCTGGCCTCCTAGTGACCATTGCTTGATTTGGCGTCTGTCAGTAATACAGTGATTTGCCCACTGAAATAACCACGAGCCACCCCTGAAGCCGAACTGCGTCATATGTCGTCCCAGTTTGCCATGCCTGTGGACAGTTCCTTTGGCTCCCATTTTACGAGAGACTCAGCCCCATCCTATGAATTCTGTTTCTATTGTTAAACTGGGGCCCAGCTGGCAAAGTGAGGCTGACACACTGGCCCTGCCCTCCCTTTCCCTGATTTGCAGCTGGCCAGGGCAGATGGAGCTGATTTAAGCCCTGGTCTAAAGGAGGGCTGGGGGTTGTTGAGGTGGGGGATGGGCTATAAAGGAGAGGCCGGCCGCTGGACTTCTCTGGAGGCAAGCACTGGCCATGGGAGGCAGATTCCGTCACGCTTACCCTTCTCTGTAGCAAATCAATTTTCAATGGCTTGTGGCTGCCTGAGCACTGGGCCTGGGACACTCAACTGCATATAGAGAAAGTTTGTTGTACATCAGAAGCCTTGGCTTTTTTTTTTTTTTTTTTTGCCTTATCTGTTTGTGTGTCATGTTGACCTGAGAAAGTTTGAAAACTATTTCAGAGTTGTGGCAGAGCGTTTTACTTAGTGTCAGCACCTTGAGTGCCTGACTTCCGTGTTCTCTTTCAGCTATCTCGCGTGAGAAGGCAGTGGAGCTTCTTAGGAAATGTCTGGAGGAGGTGAGTAGCTTTCATGGGGTCCTGAAAGGAATGTTTTGTCTCTCTGTTGGCCAATATTGTTTCCCTTACCCAGTTGCATTTTTTTCTGATCCTTGCCAGAAAGTGTAATATCCACTAACCATATGTGAAGTTCCTATCAGGGATACAGTTTGATGCATAACAAGCTGATTTTTTTTTTTTCTCCTGGGTCACCATCTCATCAATGTCAATTCTACAATCTAATTACTTTTATTTTTGGTTCTTCCAGACTAGTAATTCTCAAATTCTAGCATGTGTAAGAATCATCTGGGGAACTTGTTTCTTTAAAAAAGGCACATTCATGCTTTCCACCTCACCTTAATTCTGAATTAGTTGTCCTGGTGTAGCTCTTGAGACTGTCTTGGCCAGCAGTCCCAGGTGATTTTGCTGCAGGTGGTAACGGGGGTGGCGGGCAGGGGGGCCGTACTTTAAGAACTGTTGTGCTGGATTTTAGACCTGCTCCATTTTTATGCTACCTGGGGTTGCCATAAAGTCTGCTTCCTTAACAGTACGGGAGTCTGGGAGGGAAAGCCACCCCTGGGAATTCAGGAGGCCACAGAAGGTAACGAGCAGGCTTTGGGCAGATGGAGAGAGTAGCCTTAAGTTTATGAGGCTAGGAACATGGGCCCTTCCTCTTCCAATACTTCTGCTAGGAGTCTGAGGCTCTGGTGTGAAAGGAGGATGAGGAGGAAAAGAAAGCAGCTCCTTTAGGCTTTTTAAGTCTTTTGTTGTTCCTACAGCCTAAGGATGAACTTGAATTTGTACTCTAGTGAGAAGGGAGTAGGAGGTGGAGAGCAGCTGGTAGCATCAGTAATGTCAGTTTGCCTCTTACACAAGCCTGTCATTTTCAGTCTGCAGGGCCCCTTCTTCCTCTTGTTTGTAAATCTCCTTTCCAAAGCAGAAACTGAGAATAAACTCATGTGCTTTTCTTAAAAATTCAGCCAGGAGGCCGTGTTAGTCCAGCAGCTCTAAGTGTTGCAAGGGTCTGCCAGGAAGAAGCCATTGGAATGTGGAATGCTTTGAGACTTTATTCCCCATGGATCCTCCACATTTCCTTATTATTATCACCTTTTCTTGATCTTGGAACTTTTTTCTGGACATAGGAGTCATCAGCCAGGGAGGACTATGGAAATGGAAGTGGTGGTTGCTGCCCAGTCCTCATCTGTAAGGGAGATGGGAAACATCAAGGGAAGGGGGGCTTGGGCCAGGGGAGGGGCACATTTTCAGGATATGTCCCTAAGGGGGCAGGTAGAGCTTTGTGCCTTCTGTCCAGGGATTAAGTGAACTGTCCAGGAGGGGTCACCCACAGAAGCAAAGGTCTCCTCCAGCTGTGCCCTTGAGTGATCTCTAGCCAGGTTGACTGGGCTGTCTGCTTTTGTGTGCATAGACCACAGGTCCTTTGGAGCAGCCTGTCAAGCAGACAGTCACATGAGAGGCCAGAGAGGTTCCTTTAGTGACAGTTCAGCTTGGATTGAAGAAGGTAGAAGTAGGGGTTGTTCCAAGAGCAGTTCTGAGACCATCCTTGCCACCAGCCTCCAGCTCTACACACAGACACACTCACGTACACCTGGTCCGTATAATATGGGTGGGTGGCTGGAGCACACTGTTGGACCTAGGAACACATGGCTTTGGTCCAGAGCTTTTCCTAGGGCAGTAGCTCCTTAGTTGGCTTCTTGCCTTGAGATATTTTGAAAGAGAAGTCTGTGTTTACCAGGCCTGATTGGTGGCAGATTGTGAGGAATAGAACATTAGAGTGTCTCATTCTTCACCAGCTGACTGACCAGAGTCAAGCTCCTGCTCACTACCTTCCAGTCAGCCTCCACTGCAATTTGGGCTTTCCTCAGTATCTTGGTACCAGCTGTCCTCAGTAGGGTACCAAGTGCCCCCAACACAAAAATCACTATCTGCTTATATGTCCAGTGCCTCGAACAGAGCCTGGACCACAGTTCTCAATAAAAATTTGTTGCCTGATTTCCTTCATGTTTCTCTGCAGCTCCAGAAACGCTTCATCCTGAATCTGCCAACCTTCAGTGTTCGAATCATTGACAGAAATGGCATCCACGACCTGGACAACATTTCCTTCCCTAAACAGGGCTCCTAACGTCATGCCCTCCCTCCCACTTGCCGGGGAACTTTTTTTGATGAGCTCCTCTATTTTTTTCTACTCTTTTGATGTCTGCTCTCCACAGATGGTTAATTCAGAATAAAGCTGACTGTGGATCGATTGAGCCCTCTGGGTTGAGTCTGAGTTTACCTAACATCGCCTCAGGAAGGGGGTGGAGGGAGTATTACCTGCGTTGGACTTCCTGTGAGGATTATCTTTCCTCCTGCCCCTTTCCTTCATTGATGCTCTGATTGTCCTTCAGCAGCTGACAGTTTGCTTGCTAAAGTCTCATCCCCCTAAAGCAGTGGTTCTTTATTGCCCCTAAGCTTAAACACTTTTTTAAATTAATTAATTTGAATAGATAATACATACATGTAGAAAAAATGCAAACAGGGCGAAAACACACAGTGAAAATGTTTCTTCCATCCCTATAATTTATTCACCTTCTTCCCTTCCCAGAGGAAACTTCAGCTACTAATTTCTTATCTAACCTTTAGAGATACATTGTTCTTGTATAAAATATATACATGCACATGTCCCTTTTAAAAAATATTTTAAAATGTTCTGCATATTGCTTTTTTCGTTGAACACTATTGGAGATGGTTTTTATATCAGTACATAGCTACCTTACTCTTACTGACAGTTGCATAATATTCCATGAAATTGGTGTACTCTTAAGTGGTTAACCAGGTATTTATTTTACTTTCTGAATAGAGAAGGAAATGGCAACCCACTCCAGTGTTCTTGCCTGGAGAATCCCAGGGACAGGGGAGCCTGGTGGGCTGCCGTCTCTGGGGTCGCACGGAGTCGGACACAACTGAAGCAGCTTAGCAGCAGCAGCAATCTAGTTTTTTGGTAATGAGTAATGTAGATATTTTTCTGTTGGTGCCACTAAAACAGTAGTTCATAACCAGATGTATGTATCAGAATCACCTGGAGGGTTTTCTTTTTTAATCTACTTGATTAGCCTGCATTCACTCCCAGATTCTAACAAGTTTGGGGCCTAGACTAGGAATATTTTTTAAAGCTTCTACTCCTTAGTCACAGTAGAGAACCGCCAATTTGAAGCTTCTTTGGAGCGGTGATCCTCAAACTACAGCATGCATCTCAACTTCCTTATAGACACAGCTTGCTGGGTCCTACTCCAGTAGTTTGAGGGGGTGGCCTGAGATTTTAGATTTCTGATATTTCTGATTGATGTGATGCTGCTGGTCTGGGAACCATACTTTGAGCACCATTTGGTCCTAGACTAAGATAAGCCCAACTTTATCCCATTCTGTGCTGCTCAGGACTTCCCTGGTGGCTCAGACAGTAAAGCGTCTGTCTACAATGCGGGAGACCCGGGTTCGATCCCTGGGTTGGGAAGATCCCCTGGAGAAGGAAATGGCAATCCACTCCAGGATGTTGCCTGGAAAATCCCATGGACAGAGGAGCCTGGTAGGCTACAGTCCATGGGGTCACAGAGTCGGACACGACTGAGCAATGTCACTTCACTTCACTTAATACCACATACAATAGGTTTTTTTTGTTTATCTGGGGTGAAATATATCATCTGTCTAAGTTACTCCCTATAGATAGCACATTTGTGTTAACAGTATTGAATTACCATCAGATTTGAATGCCATACACTTTTTAGTACACCAGTGGTAAATGCTTTGTACCACCATAAGAAGCAAGCTAATCGTTGAATAAGTGGGAGAAAGAGGTGATTCACATGACCATGCCTAGTTCGTCATTAGTTTGACACCACCCTCGCTATGCATAGGTGTGAGCTTTGGGCTAGCTTCCTGACTCTCTAAGACATCTATTTTAAAGCTCCGCAGGTGATTCTGATGCTTGCCCCAGTTGAGTGCCACTACTAAAGCGTAAGCAGTCCTGCCTCATGGTTTTCCTATCTGTAGAATAGAATTGTATGAGGATTCCATGTGCTAACGTAAAGCGTTTGGAGCAGGGCCTGGCATGTGGTAAGTGCTCCGTGAACATATGCATGCCTGCTAAGTCACTTCAGTCATGTCCACCTCCTTGCAACCCTATGGACTTCTCCAGGCCAGAATATTGGAGTGGGGTGCTTTTCCTTCTCCAGGGGATCTTCCCGACCCAAGGATCGAACCTGCGTCTCTTGTGTCTGCTGCGTCGGTAGGCAGGTTCTTTACCACTGGCGCCACCTGGGAAGTCCCAATAAGTATGGGGTCATTGGTAGACTTACCATTCTGCATCCAGGCCTCACTAAGAATGAAATCGTTCTCTGCCTTTGAATATGTGTCCACAAGGCAGTCTCATAGGGAAGGCCACCAGCCCACCCTGACCTCCAGTCTGTTTTCTCCAATCCAGATCTCTTTCTTAGGCTCAATATACACTTAATGCTAGGTATCTCACCCTCTAGTCACAGGACATCAAACTCAGCATGTCTAAAGCTGAGCCTTACCACCAGGCCCTGGCTCCCAAGTACCCAAGCCAGAAACCTATGCATCATTTATCTTTGATAGACTTATTTTGGAATAAATTTAGTTAAGAAACATTGGTTGGCACATGAGTATTAACTAAACTCCAGCCTTTATTCAGATTTCACCAGTTTTTCCACTAATGTTTTTTTTCTATTCTAGGATATGATCCAACATGCCTCATTGCATCTAGCTGGGCATCATTTTTTTTTGCCCTCTTTATTTCCTGCCTTCACAGAGTTACCAAGTTCTTGCATTTGACTTCCTAAATCTTTTAATGAATTCTCCATCTCCAGTATTTCAGTTCCCCTACCAAGGATTGAACTACGGCAGGGAAAGCCCGAAATCCTAACCCCTAAGCCTAACTCCCTTTCTCAGACTACTTTAACAGCTTCCTAGCTTCTCCCTACTTTTAATCTCCTCCCTCTCCAGTTTTTTCTCTGTACTCTAAAAACTGGATCATCCATTCCTCTACTCACTTAACACTGATGGTTTCCATTGCTTATGGAACAAAATAACTTTATTCTATTCTATTTATATTCCCTGATAGCTCAGCTGGTAAAGAATCTGCCTGCAATGCAGGAGACCCTGGTTTGATTCCTGGGTCAGGAGGATGTGCTGGAGAAGGAAAGGAAATACTACCCACTCCAGTATTCTTGGGCTTCCCTTATGGTTCAGCTGGTAAAGAATCCGCCTGCAATGTGGGAGACTTGGGTTCGATCCCTGGGTGAGGAAGATCCCCTGAAAAAGGGAAAGGCTACCCACTCCAGTATTCTGGCCTAGAGAATGCCATGGACTATATAGTCCACGGGGTCTCAAACAGTCAGACACGACTGAGTGACTTTGAAAATGTCAAACCCAAGCTGGGTTTGACATGCTACGCATTTCATAATCTTCTCCCAACCTAGCTCCCCAATTTCCTTTCCTTCTTCTACACCTCATAAAGCCCATGGCCCATTGAATTGATACAGCCTCAGCATGTTTTTCACTTCATACCTACTGTATAAAGGGTAAGCATTGCTTCCTGAAATCTTTCTTACAGATACGTATATATGTATGATTGGGTTGTGGTGCAGTGTACCCTGATATTTCTAATCTGTTCTCTCTACTAGATTTTTTTTTTTTTTTTAATGCTAGCTTTATCCTTAATTTTCTGAAGTTGAAAAACACTGGGAGTGCACTGATGCTTTAACACTTCTGGCCAAACACTGCTTAGAATGGTCTCCCAATTGGTTCCCATCTGCTTTCAGGTGATTAATACACTGGAAACAATTTATTCCTTCCCATGCTTGGGGTGAGAGGGGATAGGTTGGAGCAGAGAGCAGCTGCTTTGCCTCAGGGTAGGGAAGCTTAGCTCTGACTAGTGAAGAGGTTGAGGAAGCTGACAAGGAACCCCTAAGAAATGGAAGGGGGTGCTGAGATAGTCCAAGTGCCATATGTCTTACTTTTAATTCCCTCAACTTCCTGTAGTCTAAAATAATTTGAGTAGTAGAACGTCTCTTGCCAGGTCCAGGTCTTTCATTAACACAGAACATACTTCCAGCCTTTCCTCCCATCCTTTCATATGTGTAGGTTGAAGCAGGGAACCTTCTTGGGAGAAGCACTCACATCTTTGGACCTTTCCCCTGGGAGATGATTCCTAAACCTTTCCTTTCCGTGAAACACCTGACCATCTGCCTTTGACAGCACACTTATGAGGAACTGGGGGAAGAGAATTCCAGGCAAAGAGAAAGGCGAATGCAGTGGCCCTGAGGCGTGAAAGTGGTGATCTGAGGAGCCGAGGGGGAGCCGTGTGGCTGGGGCAAGGAAGAGGAGGGAGAAGTCCAAGATGAGGTCGAAGAAGCAGGCAGTGTCTCTGTTGCTGGCAGGGCTTTAGTATGGTGTACCAGTGAGAACAGACCAGTTAGAAGGCTACTGTACCATTCCCAAGGAGCAGGGTGGCAGCAGAGGAGATTCTTCTATCTGAATGGACTTTGGGACGGATAGGGTGTAGGGAAAGGATCAAATACAGCTTCCTAGTCTCTGGCTTGAGGAACTGGGTATAGAGGGTGGCACCATTTACTGAGGTCAGGAAGGTGGCCAGGTCAAGATTTGAGTACTTGAGTAAAGTACTCCATTTTGGCCATGAGTAGGGAGTGTTTCAGAAGACAGCAAGTAGTCACCCATATCAAATGCTGCCAAGTCCAGAAGAGGGGACTTTGGACTTGTGGCCACTGATGACCTTGCTGAGTGGATTTCCATAGGCTGGTAGTGGTAGAAGCCAGAGAGTGGGTTGAGGAGTGAATTGGGGCTGGGGATGTGGAGGTAGAGGTGTCATGATCTTCTTAAGAACTCTTTAAAAGGAAAGGATTTATGTTTGGTAAGGTAAGAGAACCTAGAATGTGTCCTTAGGGAGTGATCTAGTAGATGACTTAGTAGGGACAGAGAGACTGAAGGTGCAGGCAAGAAAAATGGCTTGAAGAACGAAATCCTCAAGAAGACAAAGAAGCTAGACCTGAATGGGCCAGATAGTCATCAGCATTCATATTGACACGTATTTAGACCCACCACGAATGATCACAGTAACTCACCACACAGACCTATAGCCAGACCTTCACTCACAGGCTTAGTGAGTCACAATAACATACCCCCGTTCCCCCACCCAGGATTCACCTCTCTCTCTTACATACACAGAACTAATAGCCACATTGACAAGCCAGACAGCCCCACCGTCTGTATCCCCTCACACAGTGATGCCCACAGCCCCCTCCAAGATTTCCCCCTTATACACTCCACCCGCTTCCCCCAGTCCCCAGGCCCTGTCTCTCCCCTGTGACCTTGCCATCTGGGGAGGCAAATCCAGGCCTGGGCTGAAGAAAGACAGGGAGGGCTTCGTATCCAGTGAAAGGTTTTATTAAGAGAATGAGAACGCAGTCTGAGAGCTGGAGAGGTACACTGACTGCAGGGTCAAGAGAAACAACCGTAAATAACAAAATCTCAGCCACAACCTCAGAGTCCCTGACATCTTCCTTCCCTCCCAGCCCACCCGTAGCCCTTTGCGAGCAAAAAGACCCTCTCCATCCTAGTGTAGCTGCGTGTCTCGGTGCATGAGCAGAAGACAGTGAAACAAGAGTCCTCAGCTCACTGGGATAAATAAGCTGCACTGGACATTTTTAAACTTTAGTGATAAATAAATAGGACAGACAGCAACAGCACTGAAGTGCAGCCTGGACTCAAGTTACCCAATTTGTGCTTTATCTTCCCTGTTCCTTGAGGGCCCCTCCTGCCCACTTCTTTAGAAGAGTGGCAGCGATCCAAAGAATCCACTGGGGCCTTCTGCCAGCACCCCTTTTCTGGGGGTAGGAGACTGAGATGCACACCAGCTCCTCAGTAGCACCTCTGGTTGGTTCATTTCCCTCCTGGTCTCAGTAAAAACAGCAAGGCCTTGGCCCCTGGGGATACCCATCACTGCCCAGGCACCCTCATGGGCAGCGCTGGCCCCAAGAACCAGGCTTTTCTGTGCCAACCTCCTCTTCAAACCCTTCTCAGCAGTCAAGGGTCAGAAAATTGCACACAGGAGGCAAACACCAGGGTGCTTAACTTAACAACACAGAGGTCACTTCCCCTTACTCCAACCCAGATCCCTAACTCATGGGTTTCTGGAGGAATGTTCTTTTTCTGGTCTGACTCCAGCCCCACCTTTGAATGCTTTCAGGCCCACCCTCAGGAGGAGAGACCTTATTTCAGATCTTGGGAGCCCCTTAGGGATGGGGTGGGGCAAGCGGTTACTTCCGATGTTTGGCATCCTTCTCTGACGCCTTGCTGTCACTGTGCCCACTGCCCGCACTGCTTAGAAACATCTTGTCCAGCCCCTTGAGTGACTCCAGTAAGTAGTTCTGGAAGGCAGTGAGGGCAGCACAGATGGCGGGCCCGCCGAAACCATGGGTGATGAGGCTGAAGTGTGTCAGACAGCTCTGCACTCCCGGCTCCAGGATGAGCGCTGGGCGATTGTTGCCCAGCGGTGAGCGGTCCTGCGCCATCAAGTCTGCAAACTCCTTACAGATCTGCCTGGTTGGGGAAGGAGGGTCAGAGGTTAGAGACAGGTCTGAGTTCAGCTGGACATCATACATATTGCTGACCCAACAGTCGACAAATGATGGTCATACCCATGTTACCGAGAAGTAAACGAAGGTTCAGAGATGGAAACTGACTTGCCCAATATCACACAGCTAATAAACAGCACATTCCAATACCGTACGATTGCTTTTCCTGTGCATATTCTGCCCACATTCCAAGTCCAGCCCAACTCCTGCCTTGTCCAGGAAACTTTCCTTGATTCTCTCTCCTACCCACACCTGCACCTAAAACAGCCAATGCTTCAAGAGCTTTGTTTATGAAATTATTGGGGAACAATCCAGAGTCTGCCTTAAATAACTGAAATAATAGCTAGCAGTGAATATGAGTTGAGACCTGGATTCTGTGCCAAGCACACTGTCTGTATCAGCTCACTTAACCTCACAACAAATCGCTATTGTTATCCCTGTCACATGGAAGAGGAAACTCGTTAAGTTTCTGACGATTAGATTAGATGACCTGTCCAAGTGACTAGGCTGGAAGTTGAATCCAACTCCATTCTGCAGCCATCATTCATTTCTCTATGCATCCTGTGTCCACCTCAGGCAGGAGAACCACTTGTGTCCTCCCTTTGCATCACCAAGGAACCCAGTCAGCATCTTAGACGTGACTGGGACCCAGGAAGGGCTTGCTGAGTTAGCTGATTAATGAGTGAGGTAGGTCCTGCCCTAGACAGTCTCAAAGGCCCCATGAGTCATGGCAGTCCCATGAGTCTGTGAGTCCCTTTCTGCCTAGCACACTTGAGGGAACTGTGAAGAAGGCAGGATGGAGTTGTGATATGAACTGCCTCAGGTGGAAGGACTGAATGTCATTCTAAGCGGAAGAGCAAGCCCAAGAATGGGAGGGCAGGAGAGGGCAACAGGGTCAGGTGGAGTGGGTGGAGTTTGTGCTGACCACATTATGGGGGTCCTCAAAGGAGTCTGGATTTTATTTTGAATGGTGGTTTTCAAACTGCCCTGTGTCTGTCTCTTCTTGCAAGGGAACCCTTCCTAAAAGGTAAATCTTCGTCAAACATCAGTTCATTACACAGGCTCTGCAGCGTCCCAATAGAACCTAGTTTGAAAATCGATGCAGTACCAGTGGGAGCCTTTGAAGGCTCTTGGGTAGAGTAGTGCATGTGCGGGGCGGAAGGCTGGGGGAACAGAGGGGCGCTGGGGCAAATGTCCGGGAGTGAGACGAGGAGACCAGCATTGAACTGGCATGTGGGTAGGGTGAGGGAGGCATCCGTGAGACTTGTAGAGGGGTCAGGCGTGAAGTAAGGACAAAGTAGGGGCAACACAGGGGCCTGGCTGGGTGCCCTGATGGAGGCGCCAGGAGCAGAGGGGCTGATTGGCAAGGCCCAGGAATGGGGTGCAAGGCGAGAGACCCTCAGCCTTGCCATGGGTGCCATGGGGCCGTGGTACCCACACCTGGGCTTCTGTGTAAGCCTGTCCTGACACTGTGTTTGTGACATACAGAACTCAGCTATGCTCACATGTCCACGTGTGCCCTGTCACGTGCAGCGTGGAGCCTAGATGTGTGCAGTGGATCACGTACCGTGTGTCCATCACGGGTACACGTGGTGCCTACTGTGCCTGCGCTTGGCGCCCGTGTTCGTGCCCTGCACCCATAAGTGTCCGTGTAGGGCACCCACGGCAGCCTGTGCACGGCGCCCTCACTCACTTGGCAGCCAGCAGCATGCTCTTGCGGCCATGCAGCTCCCCGGGGTCAGCGTGTTGTCGGCACAGGTACTCGGCAGCTGCCTTGGCAGGGAACTCGGTCTCACAGACGTAGCCAAAGTCTCGGGCCAGGTGTACGGCCTCTCCTGAGGGAGGGGCGGCAGAGATGAGACATCACGACGCCAGGTGTACCTCTGAGCCTGGAGCACAGCCTGGACCCTCCAACCCCTGACCAGGGCCAGCCTCCATTCTGCTTCTGTTTCTCTCTTCTTCTCATTCCCCTCTCAGCCCTAGTTGCAACCCACTGCCCTCCCTTCTCGGAAGGCCTCTGAGCTCATGGGTGGGAGCTGAGCTTGAGAACTCAAGATGATTGAGCTCAGAGTCACCAGCCTGCAGGGAGGGGACTCTAACCCCCTCATCTCTACCACATTCAAACACTGGCCACTCTTACACACACACACACACACACACACACACACACACACACACACACACACACACACTCTACTTCACCAGCACATGCACCTGTGTGCTGTGTACACACGTAAAGACTGCACACATTTCACACACACCCCTTACATATGGGGCACAGAGAACACACATATGACTAAACACACCCTCCTGCATCTGAGACAGTCACACACAGTCACACTGGGTGGTGGCTCACGGCCCCTCGGGCCTCACCCTCTACTAGCGAAGTCAGCAGGGTCACGTTGGCGGCCTTGCGACGGCCAGCTGGCAGGTTGAGCCCAATCTTCTCCAGCCGCTCGCGCAGGCAGCGGCCTCCATTCTTGGACTTGGCCCTGGACGTGCACACAGAGAGACACACACTATGAAGAGAGAGTCGTGTGTGCTCAATGAGCCAACAGGGCCTTGCTGCCTCCACCAACCCTGCCAGGCCTGGGTCTGGTCCTGGGGACACGCTGGGGTCTCCACCTGCCTGATCCCAATCTCTTCGTAATCTCACTGGGTTTGCAGCCACGATGGGAAAGGGGGCCCTACATCCAGCTCCAGGAACCGCCTCATTTCTCCCTAATCCTCCCAATAGCAGGGACAGCCCAAGGTGGGGCAGGATGGACCAGCATCTCAGGGTTCTTTCTCCCACCTGTGTACATCAGCATAGCTACCCAGGGACATGCAGGCCCAGAGACAAACGGGAAACACAGAGAGATAAATGGGAGACATTGTTATACACACAGCTGCCCAGGGGCACATAGATACACACACAGATGAAACGCACTGAGGTCCAAGAACAGAGACATGCACACCAATAGAGACAGACACACAGTCTCAGAGGTCCAGGACACAGAAACACGTGTCCACACCAAGTCAGGAGCCCAGGGACATTTGTGCAGACACCCATGGACTCACACAAGCCGCTCTGGGATGCTCAGAGACCAGGCATAAGGGGACGCTCCCACACCCGCACAAATGCGGCTCCTACCCAAGGGTGCTGTGCTCAGTCACGCAGTCGTGCCTGACTTTGTGACCCCCATGCACTGGAGCCCACCAGGCTCCTCTGTCCATGGAATTTTCCAGGCAAGAATACTGGAGTGGGTTGCCATTTCCTAGTCCAGGGAATCTTCCTGACCCAGGGACTGAACCCTCCTGCTTTGCAGGGCAGCTCTTGACAACTGCACCACCTGGGAAGCCCCACACAAAGGTAAGCATATACTCACACAGACACACAGAGTAGAACATACTCTAACCAACACATCCCACTGAAAGTAACACAGGAAACTCACACTCATGGAAACATATACTCCTGATCCACTCCCTACACCACATACATATACAAACACACATGCACACAAACACTATCCTCAAATACATCAAAAGTCATAGTCCTGAAGCAGAAATACCTACCCAGGCACAAGGACATACGCAGAGACAGACCCAATTGTGAAGACAAACCATGGACCCCATGCTCCCTGCTCAGAACACACACACCAGAGAAGCCTATAACTGACACAGGGAATGGGCCTTAAGTCCTGGGGACCCTTTTTCCGGGTGGGGTGGGGGCTGTCCCTTCCCCTAACCCAGCCTTGTCCATCGTGCCCAATGTGGGTGAGTCCTGCATCCCTTCTCGGTACCCAGGCTCTCCGGCCTCCAGCCTGCAGACCCATGGGAGCTGCCAAGGACATAGGCCTGTCCAGAGAGCATACATAATCCTCCTGGGAGGCTGAGGTGGAGATGACCCTGTGTGTCCTGGGGTGGGGCCATCCCCTCTCCAAACCCCTGAGAAAGTCTGAAAGGAGCACAGGTTTTAGCCTTGACCTTGGGCAGGGAGCTGTGGGCTGGCCTTCCTACCTGCGAAGGACACCACCCAGGAGAGAGGCATTGAGGCACTCGGGAGGTGAGAGTCGCCGCTGGACCTCCCCCACCGTCACCTTGTACTTGGACGTCGAGCTGAGCAGAGAGAGCCGGCCGGGCACGGAGCAGAAGACCTCACTGGGGTTCGTGATGCCGCCAACCAAGCTGTCTTTGGCCATTGAGAGGGCTGAAAGGCTGCTGGCTTTGGAGGGGATGGGGACTGTGGAGCAGAAGCGAGAGCAAGGGAGAGAGACAACACTGAGCAGGGGGCCACGGGGCACTGGCCAGCTGGGCTACAAGCGCGCTGCTGAGGCGCCAGCTGCGCGTCGGCACCGTGCTCACATGCTGTGCACACACAGCTGCTTCTGCACGTCCCAGCACCTTCCAGAAGGATGTTCCACTAACCCTGCTTTACAAGAGAAGAGACTGAAGCATGAGGCTAACGTGACTCACTCATGTTCACTCAGCCAGTCGGTGGTGGAAATGAAACTCAAAGTTCTCTGGCTCTGGAACCCCGACTCCCCTCATTGAGTCAGGCTGATTCCCTGTTAAAAATCAAACAGCCTCAGCAGTCTTGGGAGTTTGGGCATGCATGATCACAGAGGGTGTTGGAAATAAGGAAACGGAATGTGAGCTGGAGACTGGATTCCTGGGTCACTGCAGCAGGGCCCAGCCAGATCTATGCAATCACAAGGAGGCCCCGACTCCCTGTTCCCACTCACCTGTGCTCCCCATGTCTCCCCACCATCTCAGGTCAGTGAAAGGCCAGGTGGCTTTGGACTCCCCCATTCCAGGGACAGGGAGGTTATGGCCCCATTAGGCCCCCAACCCTGGCCCCCTTCCCGCTAAATCGCTCTGGGACGTCAGGAGTCCAGGAATAAAGAGACATCCCCTATCGTTCCCTCCCCCAATACTCTCTAATTTTGTACTAATATCTATGAAGAGGAGGGAAGGGAATCTGAGAAGTTCATTCTGTAACACGCATTTGGACACTCTTGGCTCTAAAAGAAAGTTCTTCCTGCAGTCTAACCTCCATTCTCCTGCGAAGCCTCAGGGGGAAGGGAGAACGACTGAGGCACTTGTTTCCCCTTGGGCTTTTCCTCTTTAGAGGAAGCGAGAGACTTAGTAGAAAAGGCAGGCTTTCTGTGTTTGGGGAGAGGGATCAAGTGGAGATCCTGAGGCCAAGAGTCAATGAGCACTCACTATACTATATGCTATGTGCGACTTCACTTTCACTTTCTACCAATAACCTCACTGAATCCTCAGAACAAGAGGCTACGTTTATTATCCCCATTTTACAGATGAGAGACTGAAGCCCAGAGAGGTGAAATAATGTGCCTGAAATCATGTAGCTGATAGACTTAGTACCAGTAGTAAGCCCTGGGCTGTGGTCTCAAAGGTGGTGGCACTTGGCCCTCCAGTCATCTGGCAAAATGTTCGCTGAGCACCGGTGTGCGGGGAACTGTGCCTAGGGAAGGCACAGGCAAGCAAGGCTGGCCCAGTCCCTGGCCTGGCAGAGCCCCTCCAGCTTTCCCCTCTCTGAACGTGCATTGAAACCCTCCCTGCCTTCGCCCAGCCAGAAACCTCAGTGAGGCCCTCCACACCGCCCTCTCCCACCCCATCCCACCCATCACTGCGGCCTAGGACTTTCTTTTTTCCACATGCCTGGATGCAGCCACAGGTATGGAGGGACACTCACTCACTTCCCACCTGAATTTCTGCACAGCCCCTGCTCCAGAGGGATCTTTCTGAAACATCCATCACTCCCCAGCCTAGAACTCATCAGTGCCTGAGAATCAAATTCTAGCTCCATAGCTGAGCAGAATGATGCTGCCTACCCTCCAGTGAGTGCCAATCAAGGGCTTCACATTAACAGGTCTGTGGAGTAGATGGTATTTTCTATCCCCATTTCAAGATAAAGAAACTTAAAGTTCAAAGTATTAATAGTTAAGCTGGCTCAGCAATAAGGAACAGAGATGGGTCCTGGCCTTTGATGATGACCATAGCTGTCACAGCGCCCTTCTTGGGACTTCCTTGGGGGGAATGCAGGGGACACGGGTCCATCCCTGGTCAGGAAACTAAGATCCCACATGTTGCACAGTGTGGCCAAATTTTCTTTAAAAAGTGGGACCTAGCTTGTGGTCCAGCCCTCCCTACCTGTCCTGTCTGGTCCTCCATCCGCCCTTTAGGCTCTCGACCACACTGTCTAAGACCAATACACTCCGAGCCACATATATAAATTTATATTTTCCAGAAGTCCCATTTTTAAAAAGCGAGAAACACATTAAGACTAATTTTAATATATTTTACTTACCCCAATAAATAAAAACATTATTACTGAGTCATACAATCAATATTTTGAAAATTATGAATGAGCTATTTTACATTATTTTCTTGTACTTGGTCTTCAAAACTCAACACATATTTTATACTTACAACCCATCTTAATTTGGATTAGCCACATTTCAAGTGCTCTATAGCCACACGCGGCCGGTAGATCCTACAGTGGACAGCATAGTTGTAGACTTCAAAGTGGGGAGCGCAGCAGTTAATGGGAAAGTGTTACCATGTAGGACACACCAACACTGCCAGAACTCAGCTTGTTCAGGTTTTTGGTTTGTTTTTGCTGGTAAGACCAGATTTTGAGGTTTCTAGGTGATATCTCTGGATTATTTTTTTTCACTGCACTGTGCAGCTTATGGGAACTTAGTGCCCTGACCAGGGATTGAACCCACACCCCATGCAATGGAAGCATGAAATCCTAACCTCTGGACCATCAGGGAATTCCCTGGATTTTTAAACATTGGCAACTGATTCAAAAGTTTAGGGACGTCCTTGGTGGTACAGTGGCTAAGAACTAGATGTGGAATCTCATATGCTGCAACAAAGATCTAAGATTTCATGTCCCTCAACTAAGGCTCACCACAGTCAAATAAAAACTGAGTTAAAAAAAAATTCATAGAAATGCACATTTTAAAAGGGTGAACTGTACTATATGTAAATTATACCTCAAGCTTGACTTAAAAAAATAAAACTGTGAATTAATATATTAACAAGAAGGGTAAAGAGACTGTCCGGTCGCCCATGATTCCTAGGCAGGGGGAATGGTCAGAAGAATAGAAAATTCTTCTCTCCCCAGCAGCCTCCTCCATCCGGCTTTTATTAAAGTCTGGAGACCCCTGAGGCCAAGCTCTGTACCAGGAGAGAGACCAAAGCTGGGTGAAGCCGTTTGTGCATGTGCAAACAGGGACATACGTGAGCACACGTGTCACACAAATGTCTATACATAAAAACTACATGCCCTGCTACACAGCAACGAGGGTGATCCTGCGCATGCGTACACTTAACAACAGACAGTGAGCCCAGCTCTATACACACAGGCTCTGCCCTTCTCCAATGTTGCAGGAATGCAGCAACGTACATAAGGATATCTGCAGGTGCTTTTGCTACTGTTGATATATTTAAATATAGAGTATATGCCAGATTTATGCAGACATAGGTGCAGCTAGCATAGTGCAAGATAAGTGTTTGTCTATATGATTAAAGACTTTGCTGCTTCCCCCCACTTCCTCCCACTTATCTGTATCTTTCCCCTCGGAGCTTCTTCCTTCAAAAATGATGGGTGTGAAGCCAGGGTTAGGAAGGGAAGCAGATGGCCTGGGAAAAGAGCAGTCATAAAGGTGGGAATTAACTAGCACAGATTGCAAGGCAGGGACACTGGCGTCTGTCTCCCATACCACAGTGAGTCCTGAAGCTGAAGTGGTCTACTCATGGTGTCCCCCTGGTCACGCACGCAGAAGCCATTCACATGTACACACGCCTGCAGATAAGACCCCCACACACACACCACAAGTCTACACACTCTGTCCACAGGTGGGAGATACGTTCTGACCACTGATTCATAGATGCTCAGAAAGCTGGTTAACACTGCAATTCTTTCCAGCATAAAATACAGGAGAAAAGAAAGGTCTCCTGACCTTGGATTGGGCACAGAGTTCCTCATACAAAACCAAAACATGATCCACAAAAGAAAATCACGAAACTGGATTTCACCAAAATAAAAGACTTTTGCACGTGAAAAGACACTATTAAGAAAATGAGGGGCTTCCCTGGTGGTCCTGAGGTTGGGAATCTGCCTAGCAATGCAGGGGATGTGGGTTCCATACCTGGCTGGGGAGCTAGGATCCCCCATGCCGCAGAGCAGCTGGGCCCACGTACCACAACAGGCGAGCCTACGTGCTGCAGCTAGAGTCCACGCGCCACAACGAAAGACCCCGCACGACCCAGTGAAGACCCCGTGTGACTCAACCGAGACCCCTACGTGGCCAAATAAGTAAAAGCAAGAGTCTCTTCTAAAAAATGAACAAAATACTCCCGAATAAGATATCTGCAAATCCTATACCTTATCAAGGATATGGATCCAGAATATATGAATTCTTATAATTCAATAGTGAGATAAATAACCCAATTAGAGAATATTCAAAACATGTGAATAGATGTTTCACTGCAAATGAGATATGAGTGGCTAGTAAGCATATGAGAAAGAGCTCAACATCACTAGTGATTAAGGAAATGCAAATTAAAAATATACTGAGATATTCACCAGGAAGGCTATAATCAAACAGACAGACATATCAGGTGCAGATGACGATGTGAAGAAACTGGAATCCTCACATCTATTTGGTAGGAATGTAAAATAGTACAGCTGCTTTAGAAAACAGCTTGGGAGTTTCTTTAAAAAATTAAAGACAAACTCATAAAAATCCCACAATTCCCACTCCTAGGAATTTAAAAGCAGTGAAAACATGTCCACACAAAGATGCATTGTGAATGATCACAGCAGTATTATTCATGCTAGCCAAAAAGTGGAATCAAACCCAGAGTCTATCAGCTGATGAGGGAATAAATAAAATGTGCTCCATCCATACAATGGAGTACTACTAAGCAATAAAAAGGACGACCTACTAATAAAATCTACAACACAGATGAACCGCAAAAAGATTAAAAGTACAAGAAGCTAGGTGCAAAAGTTGGCATATTTATATATGTTTCATTTATATAATATGTCCAGTATATGCAAACATATAGACAGAAGGCAGATCAGTGGTTGCCTAAAGCTTGGAGTGGGAATTAATTACAAACGAGAATAGAGGAATTTGGGGGGAGGTATTGGAAATGTCTTAAAACAGACTGTGGTAATGGTTACACAATTCTATAAATATACTAAAAATCTTTGAATTGTACTCTTCCAATGGGTGAATTTCAGGTATGTAAATTTTACTTCAGTCAATCAGTTTTTAAAAAATGAAGTCCCAGGGCCATATTTCCAGGGATTCTCATTCAGTAGATGTGAGATGGTGCCCAGGAAATCTTCATTTTCTTAAACAAGCACCCACTGGGGATTTGATGCGTGTGGTTCCTTAGACCACACTTAGGGTTCCACCAACCCAAGGATGTGGGGAGAGGGAGGAGGAAAGCAGACAGGAGGGGTTCTGACCCTCCTCCCGGCCCACCTGCGTTCCCTTACCTTCCCCAGTGGGACCTGCGGGTTAAGTTTCCATCTCAACAACTGCTAGAGGGTTTCTTTTTTAAATTTTTTGATTTCTTGGCCGAGTCATGCGGCTTGTGTGATCTTAGCTCCCCAACCAGGGATCAAACTCATGCCTTCTGCATTGGGAGCTTGAAGTCTTAACTACTGGACCACCAGGGAAGTTCCTGGAGGGTTCCTTTTATTTCAAATTTTAATTTCTTTTAATTGAGCTATAGTTGATGTACAATATTACATAATATGCACGGATACAACATAACAATTCACAATTTTTAAAGATATATTCTATTTATAGTCATGATAAAATAACGGCTATGTCCCTTGTGTTGTATTGTCCTTGAAGCTTATTTTGTACCTCCTAATCCCCACCCTCTCACTCTCTCCTCCCTTTTTTTTAACTGTAACTCCTACCCTTCACTGCCCTGCAGGTGCTATGCTGCCCTCAGGCAGAGTCCACAGTTCATTGCACTGGTTTTTTAGTCTGTGCTGGTGGCTCAGATGGTGAAGCGTCTGTCTACAATGCGAAGGAAATGGCATCCACTCCAGCACTATTGCCTGGAAAATCCCATAGATAGAGGAGCCTGGTAGGCTATGGTCTATGGGGTCACAAAGAGTCGGACATGACTGAGCAACTTCACTATATATTAGTCTCATGCTGTGGCCTACGGTAGCCTGGGAGGCAAGTGAGGTAGGGTTGTAGAACTGAGAGTCAGATTCCATCTTTGTGTAAAATTCTGGTATCCTGTGTATTGTGGATATATTTTGCATTCAAAAATTTAAAAAATATTGCACTAAGATGCATTATCTATCTTGATTACTAAGCTCCCAATCTTGCTTCAAGTGAGTTCCTCACTTATTTCACCCCAATCCTGGCGCTGCTTTGAAGCCCAGAAACTCCCCATTCCCCTTTTCCTTCCCAGAGCCAGGGAGAGTGGAGGAAAGGGTGACTGCTCACATCATAGCCCCTGTCCTGAGGGTGGACAACAGAGCCCAGCAAGGGACTTCCCCGCCTGAAATTCTGCAACTACTCACTCTCCTGGGGGGAAGGAGGAACACCTCACTTCTCATCCCCAAACCACTTCCCTCCAGCCGTGACTGTGTGGTCAGAAACCCATAGAGATGTTTAACCTTTTTAAACCTGTTGGTCTTTCCAAAGAGAGGCCACATACACATGCCATGCCCGGTGGGGCGAGTGGAGCTCGGCCATTTGCACAGGACCTCTCCGAATGCACTCAGACTTCAAACCCGGTCACTCATTCATTCAACAAACCTCCGTACCACCTCCTGAGCCTCATGCTGATGTTTCAGCTTCAGGCACTCACCGCTTGTCTTTTGAGCTCCCGCTACGACCTGTACAAAACGGCTCACTGCCGACATTCGTGTCCCTGTCTGTCTCTCTGGCCAGTCCTGCCCCATTTCTGCGCCCGGAGGACAGGTCGCAAAACTGAAAGTGACAAATGTGGGTAGAAAATTGAGGGCTCCCCGCTTCCCGCCGGCTCAGCCTCAGCCCCATCCGCCATCGCCGCCGCACAGCTGTCCCGGCAGCCAGGGGCGGCCAACCTGCAGGTGTGCGGTGGGGCCTTGCCGCCCCTCCCCGGCCTGACCTTCTCTGACTCACGGTCAAGGCGGAGGCCCGAGGCCGCCTCCAAGTAGGAAGGCTGCTTCTGGGGTAAGGCTGGGCTGCCTCCCTTTCACATCCCGGACCCCCGCCGCCCCTCACACAGCTGCCCCTCCCGCCAGGGCCAGGAGGAGCTGGAGGAATGAAGTCCTTGCTGCAGCTAGCCAAGAACGAGTTTCTATAATTTCAGGGCTTTGCATAATTCTGTAACTCCAGGACTTTCTATAAATCCAGCAGTGGGACGGTCCTCCATCGCTCCTGGCAGGTACCAGAGGACTTCAGGACGGGACCGGGGCTCCCCAAACCTTCGGAAAGACACGAGGGCGAAGAAGGAAGCTAACCAACCGCGCCCACGTGGCTGGCGGCGTGGCGGGAGTCCCGCAGGGACTGCGGAGAGCGCAAACGAAAATCGCCCGCTGTGTGGGGCGAGGAGGCTTCAACTGGGCCACCTGCGTGGCCACGGCTATGTCGCCCGTGCGAGGGCTTTCCGAAGCCTGACCTTCGAGGATGGGCTCCGCCTGTCTGGTTGCAAAGCCGCAAAGTGCCGCACGAACTCCGTCTCCTCCCCGAAGGCTAGCCGCGCCCGCCGCCAGCCAAAGGCCAAGTTCGCCGCTTGGGAACCAGCTTCCTCCTTCATCTGGGAGATCCAGCTCTCGCCCCTCCCTCTTTGCGGCACTGCCCGGGGCTGTGACTCTCTGTCCAGGCTGGGGCTTCCAGCGTGCAGTCCCTAACTCAGGTCGCCGTCCCACCCACGGGCTGACACTGCAGTCGGGCCGGTGTGGGCGCCCGCGACGGCGACACCCCGCGCAGCACGGGCGCCCACATCCATCCCGCACCTGCCGGGGTCAGCGCGCAGCACTCGCGAATCCTGGCCCCACTCCCTGTGTTCTTGGGGCTGCTTTGGGGGATCCTCGCGCACCCCTAGGACCCAGAATTTATGGAAGTTTGGGGCTGGGAATTTTAGGCAGTTTTAGTTCCTCTTTGTAGCCAGTCTCTTGTCCTGGCTCTGAGCAGGGGACTGGGGTTTAAGGTACTCAGAGGCCCAGCTGGTTTTTCTACCCTTCCCCAAAGCAGAAATCCCCAGGTTCCTTGGGCTTCCCAGGTGGCCGTAGTGGTAAAGAACCCGCCTGCCAGTGTGGAAGATGTTAAGAGACATGGGTTTGATCCCTGGGTCAGGAAGATCCCCTGGAGAAGGGCACAGCAACCCACTCCAGTTTTCTTGGCTGGAGAATCCCATGGATAGAAGAGCGTGGTGGGCTACAGTCCATAGGGTTGTAAAGAGTTGGACATGACTGAATTGATTTAGCACGTGAGCACGTCCCCCAGGGAGTCAGTGAGTCTAGACCCCCCTAATCCACCGAGTCGGGGCAGGAGTCAGGAACTGGGAACTGAGACCATGGAGACCATCTCCAGGTGGGCGCAGCCCTGCAGCAGGCTCTTGCCACTGGAGACGAGTTCTTCCTTCCTTCGGTTTTGGAAAAATTCACTAAAGCAAGGCAGTGGCCTCTAGCAAAGAGCTGGCTCTGACTGCACACCTCTGCTGGGACTCCAGGCAGCCTCCCCAAACCTCTACCTCCAGGTAACACAGCCCCAGTACCTGGTGTCCCCTTCCCCCAGGTTCTGGGTGGGCTATCCCCTCATCTTTCCCCACACATACTCCAGGTGGTCCAGCTAACTCCCAGCCCCAAGTCTTGGAAATCCAAGTCCCGCCCCGTGCCCTGTCCCCCCCCCCCCCCCCAACCCAAATACTCTCTGGGAGGGCAGACTGAGCTCAGGCTTGAATTCACTGGTTTGAAAAACAGCTTGTGCCACTGCGGGCTTGTCTGTGCCCCCATATTCCTCTCTTCACCGTCCCCTGCCCAAATTCAAGGAGCCTGTTGGATGCCTGAGCTTCCTGAGTCTCTGTCTTTCTCACTTTTCTCTGTCACCGTCAGAACTCACAGGTCCCAAGATCCAGTGGAGGGCAGATCTCAAACCCCTGGATTTTACTAGGGCAGAGAAACACAAACACCCCGAAAATAATCAGGGAGCAACTCTCCATCCTTAGAGATCCTCAGTGCCAAAAATCAAGTTCCTGGACACAACAGGGACCCTGACCCCCCAAAGCATGGAAATTACACCAACATGATGGACACACATTACACACTCAACAGCAAGAGACACCAAGAAATACTAGAAAGACACCTAGGAAAGGAATATTTCAGACATGTACAGGACTGCAACACCAGGCCCTGACCCTCCTGCACATGGCCTGACACAGTATTCACAGACCCGCTCCCTCATCGTGAACACTGAAAGAGGCTCCCTAGTGGAGAAAAAATTCCCTAGGGAAACCACCAGGCTCCCAAGGACCTGCTGGGAAGGGAGGGGCAGAAAGAACCTGGCAGGCTAGGAAATCGTAAGACTCCGTAAAGTGGAAATCATTTAACGACATCCATGGGAATAGCACCCCTATTACCACCTCTTAGGAAACAGGGAAGTGGTTTAACTTGTTCCGCAAATTACTCCAGATCTAAAAGAGTGCCCTCCCCCTTGGTAGGGAGAGGCCAGGCCCCTGCACAGGCTTGGCCGCCAGGGTAGCTAAGTGAGCGTGGTCGGGCTCCCAGGGCACCTGGGCTGGTAGGCTCTGGGGCCAATTCACCAACCACCCTAGCTGTCCAGGCTTGCAGCCTCCGCAGCCCCTCTACTGGGCCGGAAAGAGTGACCGGTGGCCACCGAGCTCGGCGATGCACTTGAGGGACGCGCCGTAGGGAAGACGTTGGGTCTGTGTGCCAGGGCGTGCACCATCTCGCCCAGTTCTGCCCTGGCAGAGGCATGCCATTCTTCCTTACCTTTCTTGATCACCGACTGGTCCAGGAGGCTCATTCCCGGCTCGTCCATGGCCTGCAAATAGGACAGGGTAGTGGTAAGGGGGCTCGTAGACTAGTCTCTTGTCGCTTCCCAAGCCCTTGCTGTCTGCTCCGCCCAACGCGCACCTCCCGCCACCTGCGGCGGCCTCGAGCCGGACCAGGATTCACCCGCGCTCCAGCATTTGCGACCGAGTTGGAGCCCTGGGAACCTCGCCGTGCAGTTCAAAGAGGGAATTTTGAACCTCAGGCAATTCCTCCGCCTCTCTTCGCTCCAGGCACAGGCTGCCCCAGTAGACCAGAACTGGGCATAGATGCCCTACATTGCCCAGCGGAGAGGGACAAAGTGGTTCAGCCCCTGTCCATTTACTCGGCGAAGGGTCGCCGCCACCCAGACCCCAGGCTCACGGACTCAGAGCCAGGCCACCTGAAAGGCCAGGCAGCGTCCAACTCAGGACGTGGGGCGCATCCTCGGTAGGCTGGGAGAAAAGTCGGACCGACTTCTGCACTGACCACTCTTTGCCGCCCGCCAGGTCCTAGGTCACCGCAGCGGATGCTGGCCCATCCCGGACTGTTCGGGCCTTACCTGCAGGTCCTCCAGGCCCGGCGGGGCCGCCAGCCCGGGGAGGCCGAGGGGCGCGTCGGCCAGGCCGTGCGCGCCCTCGGTCAGGCCTTGCAGGAGCCGCGGCACAGCAGCGGCGGCGTAGTCGCGGCGCGGGTCGAGGCCCAGGGCGCGGGCGGGCGGCGCCAGCAGGCCGGGCGGCTCGTCGTGGGCGCGGGCGGCGGCGCGGGGCGCGGCCCAGGCGGCCTGCGGAGGCTGCGGCTGCGCCAGGGGCGCCAGGCCGCCGTACGGGTCCCCGGCCAGGTGCGGAAAGGCGGCGGCGGCGTCGGGCGCCTGGCCGTAGGGCAGCGGCGGCTGCGGGTAGGGCGGGGGGAAGTAGGGCGGCTGGAAGTCGGCGGCGGTGGGCGTGTGGCACAGCGGCGGCGCCGGCCCGTAGGCTGCCTGGGGCAGTGACGCCAGGCGGGCCCCGCCGGCCGCCGCGCCCAGCCCGTCGGGGCGCTCCTGGGGAAGGAAAGGGGCGCGTCAGGCGATCCAGCGGCAATTGAAAGGACCCTCCTCATCTCCCAAGGGGCCGGCTGCCGTCCTGCCCGCTCCCGAGGCCCGAGGTCTATCTCTGAACGACCCGTGGGCGCGGGAACCTTGGGCTGGGGACAGTCCCGTGCGCACGGTTCTCCGCGGGCGCAGTCGCTGTGGCCCCCTCCATCCGAGATTTCTTTGGAAATGGGAGGCTCGGAACGGAAGGTCCAGCACCCAGGCTGCCCGATCCCCGGCCGGGCACGCCCCGGTGCCCAAGACTACTCACCATGGCGGAGTAAGTGTGCACCAGCATGGGGCGGGCAGCGCGGGGCGCGAGGCGTGGCGGCGGCGGAGCCCTCGCCCGACGGCGAGCGCGGCTGGAAGAAGGGCGCGGAGCCTGCACGACCCGCGGGCGGTCACTGTGCGGTGGCAGGGTGCAACCCAGCGCGGAGCCCGCCAGGCATCTGCTCCTCAGCAGTGGGTGCCCCGGGGCAGGTCCATGGGGGCTGGATGTGGGTCGGACGGGAGCTGATCGCACTTGGAAAAGTCGGTCAACGAGTGCCCAGCGCCCGCCTTCTTCTGAAGGCAGCTTGCTCCATGCACTCCAGTTATAGTGGCGGGGGCGCGCGGGGCCTCCGGGGGCGCGCATTAAAGAGACACGCTAGGGCAGCTTTCTCCCCGCTCCCCAGTGACTTGCTCCAGAGGAGGCGTGGCTTTGGCGCGACCCCCCGGAGAGGATAGAGTCTTGGTTCCAGTCTGCGCTGGTCTGAGCGTCTTCTAGGCTTGAAGCTCCCAGCTACCTTGAAACAGAGAATTCGAGGTTGGGACACAAGGGCCTTGGTTTGCTTTGGCTCTGCCCCATCTTTGCCTTTGGAGCAAAGCACTACCCTTTCTCGGCCTTAGCTTGCTAGTCTGTAAGATGGGTATCAGTCCTTTCTCTAATCACCTCACCCCATGATGGTTGAAGTGGGCAGTACTGAAACTGGAAGAGGTTTCTGAGTTGCAGACTCAAGCCCACTGGCTCCTGTGCAAACATATGTTGGCGTATGGGTCTGTGTACGTGTGTGTGTGAGTTGGGGGCCATCCCAGCCTCTCTGCATGTTTCTGGATAAAAACCCCTCTGAGGGTGCTTACTTCACTCAGGCTTCCCCCAGCTGGTAACTCCCAATACCTAGCCCAGGTCTGAGGAAGCTGGAGACACAAACTGACTGTACAGAGAGAGTTGCCTGGCACTGGGATTGGGCATGAGTTCAGTCTGAGTAGGGTTCCAGGTATTTCTGAAGTCTTGAGGTCCTGGGCTGTTGAGCGTGGGTGGGTCATCCCCAAAGCCTGTTGTGTGACACCACGTGGACCGTGTGCTGTCATCGCATTTGCATGCATGACATGCACAGGCTGTGTGCGTACTACCAGAACAGGCACCGGCTGGCTGGCAAGCATGTTCCAGTCTCTGCAGTCACTTTTGCTTTACTTCAAATCCCAGCCTTTCCTTCCTGAGGAACAGGGACAAGAATTAAAGAAGGGGAAATGAGAAGGGGGCAGCAAACGATGAGATGGTTAGATAGCATCACCGACTCCATGGACGTGAGTGTGAGCAAACTCCAGGAGATATCCAAGGGCAGGGAATCTTGGTGTGCTACAGTCCATGGGGTCACAGAGTCAGACATGGCTTAGTGACTGAACAACAAAATGAGAGGAATAGTAAGGGGAATGAGAATTAAGAAAGCAGATGGAAGGTGTTGAAAAGAATAAGTTGGGATCTTCCCTGGCAGTTCAGTGGTTAAGACTTTGTGCTTCCATGGCAGGGGCTGTGGGTTAGATCCCTGGTTGGGGAACTTAAATCCCACATGACACGTGGCACTGCCAAAAATTTTCTTTAAAAAAGAAAAAAAAATGGCAAGAAGATACTCCAACCAGGGCAGAGTAGAAATGTTGTCCAGTTGCTAACTCATGTCCGACTCCCCAACTGCATGAACAGTAGCACACCAGATTTCCCTGTCTTTCACTATCTCCTGGAATTTGCTCAAACTCATGTCCATTGCGTGGATGATTCCATCCAACCATCTCATCCTCTGTTGCCCCCTTTTCCTCCTGCCCTCAATCTTTCCCAGCATCAGGGTCTTTTTCAATTAGTCGGCTCTTCACATCAGGAGGCCAGAATATTGGAGCTTCAGCATCAGTCCTCCCAATGAATATTCAGGGTTGATTTCCTTTAGGATTAACTGGATCTCCTTGCGGTCCAAGGACTCTCAAGAGTATTCTCCAGCACTGCTGTTTGAAAGCATTAATCTTCAGTGCTCAGCCTTCTTTATGGTCCAACTCTCATATCTGTACATGACTACAGGCAAAACCATAGCTTTGACTGTCTGGACCTTTGTAGGCAAAGTGATGTCTCTGCTTTTTAATATGCTGTCTAGGTTTGAATAGAAATAATCACAACTTATTACATACTATGTCAGACTCTATATTGAGTTATTTAATGCTCACAACAACCCTATGAGATAGAAACCCTTATCACCCCTATTCTCCGGTAAGAAAAGTGAGATACAAGGAAGCGACATGACTTGCCCAAGGTCAAGGAGCTATTAAGTGGCAGAGCTGGAGCAGTCTGCCTCTACTCTTTCTGTGTTCAGAATCACTATTCTGTACTGCCTCAGACTCAGGTGCCTAAAATTTAGTCTTGACTCTGATGAACTGTGTGATTCTGAGCGAACCCCCTTTCCTCTCTGATCTGTTTCTGCAACTTCAACAACAACAATATGGGAGGGAAGAGTGGACTAGATGTTTTCTTAGACCCCTTTCTAATGAAGCGGAGGATGAGAAAGTCAAGATTAAAATAGTGAGCTAGATTAGAGGAGAAAGGGAGATAGAAAATGGGAGGTGTGTGGAGGAGACTTGAGCGGTGTTTTGCAAAAGGCACACCTCGGGTACAGAGCTCAGGTCTGGGTCATCTCAGTCTGGGAGGCTTTAGGGGAAGGAGGAGGCTAGAAACAGCCAAAGTTTCATCACTAGGAACTTTCCAGAAGCTGAAATCACCAGTTAAGGTGGTAGAGAAAGCAAAATTGGGCAGCTTTGCAACCTCGTGCCCAGGGCATAAAAGAAGTCAGGAGTATGTATGTGTATATCTACATGGATGTGGGGGTCTGTGGTGAGACCCTTCTTCCCCACAGGACATTAGACATCAGGCTCCAAGACAGGTGTATGTGTGACAGCGTGTGCATGCAGGTTGGTGGACGCGTTTGGGAAATGTCCAGGAGAAGTGAGACTTATGATGCCTGTGCCAGCTCTGGGCTTCTCCCGCTCTCCCCAATAGGCTTAGGAAGGCCAGAATGACCAGAAAAGCTGCCTGCCCAGTGGCTTTCCTCACCCTACTTCCTTGCAGTTTAAGAAAACTCCTTCTAAAAAAAAAAAAGAAAAAAAGAAAACTCCTTCTTGCTTATTTCTCCTCTTTTCTGACCCTTTCTCAATCTTCTCTTCTATCTCCCCTCTTTTCATCCACACCCCTAAGGTCACCTATTCATCCTGAGTTGTAGCTTCTACCTTTTCTTCCTAGCTACACTCTTCACTAGTGAGTTCATCCCCTTTCGAGACTTTAATGACTCCTGGCCCATTGTTGTTATCTCCAGTCTGTATCTCTCACTAGAAATCCAGACCCACAGGTGTGATTGCCTACTGGATATATTCCCTCCAGACAACTTGTTGCAGCTGAGACCTTCCAAACCCCAAACTGAAGTCAAACATCTCCTCTACCGCCACCACCAACTCCAACCTGCTTCTCCTCCCATGCTCTAGAGTTCCGTAAATGGCACTGCCATCCTTCAAATTAGAAAGAGCCATGCCAGGCTATGTCCTTTGCCTCACCTCCATAAGTTACTGGGGTCGGTAGCCTTTCCCTTCTCCAGGGGATCTTCCCAACCCAGGGATCAAACTGAGGTCTCTCGCATTGCAGGCAGATTCTGTAAGAGCTGAGCCACAAGGGAGTCCCTAATCCTCATAGAGGATCATCATTTCTAATTCTTAAACATCTCTCTTCATCCTCTGTCAGCATCTTAAGCTGCCATGCTCTTCCTTTTAGACCAGTTATTCTCAAAGTGTGGTCTCTGACCCAGCATCACCTACAACTTCTGAAACTTGTTAGAAGTGTCAGTTCTTAGACCCCACCCAGACCTACTGAATCAGGAACTCTGGGCAAGGGGCCTAGCCATGAGCCTGTGAGGTGACTCAGCAGTTCAATAAAGCCTGGGAACCACTGCCTGGACCATTGCAACAACCCCCTACCTCAAACTGGTCTCCTGTCTTCTCTCATATCTCTTCTTCAACAAAAGTGACTGGACCATGTTACCTCCTGGCTGAAAACTCTCCTGGGGCTCCTCATGGCCCATCTTAAGGGAACAAAAAAAATTGAAACACCGTAATTGGCATTTTAGGCTCTTTGCAGCTGCAACTAATTTTCCTTTCCTGCCTCATGAACCAGTTTACAAGAAGAAGAAAGGTGAAACAGAAAATATGTCTAGTCTAGCGCTGGGTTTGGTACATAGCAGGTGGTCAGTAAAGGTTTGTTAAGTAAATGATGAATGAATGAGTTTATGAATTCCTCAGCCTATTCCTAAGCTCCTTTAGGAAGACTTCTAAATGAATATGTCTTCCCAGGTGGCTCAGGGGTAAAGAATCCTCCTGTCAATGCAGGACACGCAAAAGACACGGGTTCAATCCCTGGGTCGGGAAGATCCCCTGGAGCAGGAAATGGCAACTCGCTCAGTATCCTTACCTGGAAAATCCCATGGATCGAGGAGCCTGGCGGGCTGCAGTCTGTGGGGTCGCAAGAGAGTCAGACACGACTGAGCACGCACATGTGTGAACATGACTCAGGGTAACTAGACACAGAACCCAGGTAAAATGTGGAGAAGTCACATTACGATCAGTGAATGATTTTGCTTATGGCTTCTGAGGAGAGGGATGTTCTTCATGGTTTGCTCTTCAGGGGCTCCTCAAAGTTTCCTGGTTGCAGACTCTATCCCCTTTCTTGTCCGGGACCTCCTCACTTTCTGAGACATGGAGGTGGGCATTGCCAATTGCCCACTCTCTGCAACACATGCACACATGTGGGGGCCTGGAATGTGCACAGGGTCCATATGCAGACGCTCCTGGACACACAGGGCACACAGCATGACAGAGACACTTATGAGAAACATACACGTGGGGACACAGGATGTATATTGACACGTAGGTATGCATGTTCAAACAGACACAGACTCACATTTGGCGTACTAGCCCCATTGCTCTTCTCCCAGGCTCAAATCTTTCCCTCTCTTTTCAAAAAGTGAGTTTGCAATAGGAGTTTATGTTAAGAAAGGACTCAGGCCTGCCTCCCTTATTGTTAACACAGCCACCCTCCTGCCCACCTTTGACAGCCTTCTGCTCTTGGCCTGGTGGTTTGCAGGTTGGGGGAAATCAGGTCCAAGGAGATACTCAGGCTCCACCTGGTGGTCAGATCTCACAACTGCAGCTCACGTGCCCCCTTCTCCCTTGCTGCTGAATTGATTACCAGGAGCAAGCGGTGTTACTTGGCAGCCTAGCCCTCCTCGCATTCCAGAGTCAAGAACTCTCTGACCAACCCTCACCAAAGTACAGACTCCAGTCTGCCTTGCATTTTGAAGATTTCTGCAGGGTTTGTCTTCTCCACCACACGAGGGAGAGTATTTGGAGAGCAGGGAACAGGGGCAGTTGCCCTTGGCTTTGGGGTGCCCTTCCCTTCTCTTTTCACCTCCCCAGATGATCTCAGTCACTTCCGTCACTTTAAGGACTGCTGATCCCGCCAACTCCTGAATCTGTCACTTGCCCAGGCCTCTCACCAAGCTCCAGACTGCAGAGAGACACTTCCCCCTGGATATCAGCAGTGCAAATCCACCATTTACCAAGATGAGCTTACATTTTGCACAAACCTGTTTTTCTCCCCATGACAGTGAATGGCCCCATTAGTCACTCACTGGCCCAGAACAGGAACCTGGGAGTCATCCTTTCTCTTCATCCCTCTTCACTTCCAGTTAATCACCAAGCCAATTAACTAACGCTGACCACCCTTACTTTCTCCACCCTCACGGCCACTAGCTTAATTCAGACTTACTACCTCCTCTCCAAGTTCTCTGCCTCAGTCGTCCCTCTTGCAGCCAAAGTCATCTTTCTACAATGCAAACAGAATCACACTCAATCTGCTAAAAAAATCTACAACCTCAGCATGATCCCACATCTAAGCTCCTTGACACGGCACACCAGAATTTGTAAGATCTGGCCCTTGCCCATGGGTCCAACCTCATCATCCACCACTGCTCACTGTAGCAGTAATGACCTACTTGCAGTTCCCAAGCTCCTGTTCTTGTTTGTGCATCTGGCAAGCTCCTTCTCCCCTCAGGTCTTGCCACAGATAGCTCCTCTGAATTTTCCTGGACTCATTCAGCCAGGCTGAGGGGATCTCATATTCCAGCGGCACTATACAGACCCCCTCATAGAAGCAACTGCTTACGTCTTTAGGAGTTGCCCTTTGCCTTCTCCGTTTCCCCTCTAGACTGTAAGCTGCTTGGCGGACAGGGTCTGACTTCATACTTTTCAGGGATTTCAGGGACTCCATGCCAAGGACATGACTTTGAGTACATCCAGTAGATAAATCAGTTTGTTATCTATGCACAGCCAACCACAGGTAGGTACTTAGAAAATACTCAACGAATGCTTGTAGGCTTTAGGGCCTAGGTGGAGAAGGGTCTGTAGAGTGTGGACCTGGGACTGGTCTGGCTCCAGCCTTACAGCTTTGGTTCAGGCCTGGCGAGGCAGTGGGTGCTCCAGTCCAGTCCCCAGTGAACCTCTCAGATCTTTCCTTCTCACTTGGCATACAATGGAAATGAACAGCTGGCTGCCTGAAAGTCACATTTGGCCTGCAGATGTTCTGTTGGGGTAGTGATGATTTAATTAAAAATATCAACATTCAAAATCAGATTTCACATTAAAGACAGATTTTTGACTTCTTTTTAAACACTGGAGGAGGTGACAGCTAACAAGCTAACTTGGCAGCAACATGCTGGCCTGGAGGGGCAGCACTTCATTTGGACAAAAGAGCACAAGTTTCTGCTCGCCCATCCAGGCCTTACCACATCAACATGAGTTTGCCACCTGCTCTGCCACTGAAGGGTGCGGGCTGAGAAGTTGGATGGCCTGGATGGAGCCCTGGCTCTGGGACTTACTGGCTGCAACACTTTGAGCAAATCACCTCCCGGGCACCTGCTTTCTTAGAATCGGGATGACGCTTGCTTCATTGGATTCTTGGGGGATCTGAATGAGAGGACACTTATGAACTGTGATTAGCAGGGCATGTGTGTTGTGAGCTGCTGGGGCCCGGAGGGAAGAAGGTGCGGGACAGACCACACAGGAGCCGTCTTGTCACCAATGAACATTTATTGAGTGTCCACATTGCACAGCTTTGAACTTGGTGATCACAGAACTCACTGGGGAAGGGAAGAGGGAAGCAAGGGGTCAGGCTGGGGTGGGGGTCCCCTGGGTTCGTAAGAAAGGTAGTCCCTGCTGGAGCCGCCAGTCGCGTCTCTCGGCAGAGAGCAATCATCAGCAGGGGTGGGAGTGGAAGCCAGGCACCACGATGGCGATGGGGTGCAGTCACTAGGGGAACATGCTCATTCTGGGAAAGCATCCTTCTGGCTCCTGGCTCCAGCCAGGCCAGATGGCACCAAGGGGACAGGGATCAGGTGCTCGGGTGTCCAAGCAGGGATAAGGACAGGCAAAATAAATAACTCCCCAGCCCGCACTGTCACTCTGCTGCAGCACGACACAAAAGCTTAGAGACCAGGGCCCAAGGGCTCCCGGGTCTCCTCAAGGAAGCTCACGTGGAAGGAGGTTTCCCGACCCCCCACCAGGCCTGTCTGCCCCAGGTTTCCCCGGAAGGTTGGGGCAGTTCAGACCCTGGGTCACTGAAATTGACAGGAAGAACTGCGATGTCAATGGCATGAGCCTGCTCTCTGCCCAAGGGGGCCAAGGGCAAGAACCAAATGGCCAATTTAAAGGACGTGGACCTGGGAGGCCAGAGGGGCACCACAGTCTTGGGGAGCCCACGCCCTGGCCGGCAGGGCGCATGGGCCGAGGCAGCCAGCTCCTGCCAGCCCTGTCCCATTTGGGGGTCTCTCTCCTGCGAGGGAGCCAGACATCGGGCAAAATGACACCTAGTGCCCCCCCACTCTGGGGGCTGCTCCAACCTCCCCCGACCTGGCGGGGACAGCCACGCTGATTTCCAAGTCAATCCCTGCCCCGGAGTGGGCCCAGGGGGCGTGACGCAGGTTCCTTACACTTGAAGGGTGGGCGCCATGCCCTCACCCCTCGGAAAAGCCAGAAAGCTGGGGTGTTCGGGGGGGAAGTTTGGGGAGGGGGTCTAATTGGGGGGCTTCAGGGGAGATGCCTCCTCCCTCCTTCCCTCGCTGCCCACCCCCAGGTCTGTCCCCAGTGGATGCCCCCTCAGGGCTCAGCCAGGCACTGCTCCAGGGCGGCCATGCGGTAGTGGCTGGCAGTCTCCTCGCCGGCCTGCAGCCTCATGGCCTCCCGGCACAGCCGGTTGGCTCGTGCCAGCTCAACCAGGACTCCCTGATAGGCGGCCACCATCTCAGGCTTGACAGAGTTGGGGCTGACGCTGCCCAGCAGCTGCAGCAGCTCCTGGGGCCAGCGGGAGCGCAGGGCGGCAGGGGCCAGCCAGGGAAGCAGGGGCACACAGCCCGTGAAGGCCTGCATGCCCAGGAACCAGAGCTCCTGCAGATCCGCCCAGACGCCCTCGTAGTCAGGGGACAGGGCCAGCACTGCCTGCTCTGAGCCAGGCGTGGCCCGGGCCACGTGGGATTGCGACAGGAAGAGGATGGCGGCCGCGAAGAAACCTCGGGACGCGGGCGTCCCCTGCAGAGCTGGAAGGCAAGCAGGGAGGGGGGCATGAACCAGAGGAGCTGGCGGCCTCACCCAACCCCTCTGCCCTTCCCCCCTTCCCGGTGGGCACACTCAGGAACCTCCGAGGCGCAGCTTGGAGTCAGGCTGCCTGGGTTCAAACCCTACCTTCACGGTGGGACCTCAGGTAATTCACTTTCTGGGTCTGGTTTCTTCCCATGAGTAAAACGGGGCCAATCGTGCTAATCTTAGAACTCTTGTCATAAGAATGAAATGTAATAATCTTGGGACTCTACCTCGTGGTTGGACCCTGCTACAGTCTGAGTGGTGATGGGAGGTTCTGCTGGGCCTAGCCCTTCAGCAAATGAGGGGGGTGTGGCAATTTGATTCTTAGGCCAGAAGAAGGTGCCAGAGGGGACCACGGGCTTGGCTCACTGGCCCACAGGGCTACTATGCCCCTTGTACTGCAGGTGCTCTCCCGAGGCTGTCGGGCTAACCAGCACTGGGACTCTACTCAGGGGCTGTGGAGACGCAGCCTGGATCTGAGGGAGCTCCGGGCGAGAGGGTCGGGTGGGTTGGGGCGAGGCTCCTGATCCACTGGGACATGCCCCTCTTCCAGCTGCCAGGCACCCTACTGGGGTCCCCCCGCACAGGGAACAGAGGCTGCTGAGGGTATGGACTCATTACACTCTGTTCCCAGGCATCTGTGCAGCTCCTCCAACCTGACAGATGGGGAACAGGGAACAGGCGGGGACAGAGGGACCCAAGCAGACACCCACAGCCAAAGTGGGAGACACAGAGGGCTGGGAGGGGGCTGGAGCGGATGCCCCCCCAACCCGCACACAGCCAGAGTGAGGTGCAGGTGGGGAGGGAGGGACATGCTGAAAGAGCACTGAAGCCTGTCATGAGGGAGGTGAAGTGCTGAGCAGAGAAAAACCTCAATGGAGAGAAGTGGTGTTACTGACTCAGGGCCTGGGTGGGGGCGGCTCCACCTTGAAAACACGGAATTCAGATTCCTCAGGCTGCTGGGGGTTCCAGGTGCTTATGCCTTTGCCTGAGAGCAGGCCTGTACTTACACCCACCAGGCCTTGCCTTCAAAGTCTTTAGAAGGAAGAAGATGTTATTATCATTCGGGGAAGAAGGGTGGGGCGGGGCGGGGGATGGAGGTGCACTTCAGAGATTGATGGGAAAATTCTGTAAAACCATTTTCAAAAAATGACGACTTGTGCCCAGAACACAGTCTGGTCTTCTGCGTCCACCCAGGCCTTCCATCTGTTCGGACTGGGAACCCAGGGGCTTACCTGGAGAGGTGCTCAGGAGCCGGGCCATGAGGAGGCCCAGGGTAGCCACGTTGGCAGCCAGAAGCAGCCTCCCCTGCTGCTGAACTAGTGAAGGCAGCGACGCCATCAGGGTGTTCATCAGAGAAGTGAAGCAGGCATCCCGCCTGGGGAAAAAGGGAGGCAAAGACGGGAGGCAGGGGATGAGTGGACCTGGACCAAGCCCTGGGGCAACCTGAGCTCCCAGTTTCACCAGGCCAGGGTTTGGCAAGGAATTAGGCAGCATGGTGAACAGTTAACTGTGGGCCCCTTCTGCAGCATCTGGGCAGCAGAGACTGGGTTATGGCCGGAGCAGGTAGACATACACGCCCAGGGGGAGTTCCACACATGCCAAATCCCAGTATGGGGTGGCTCTCTCTATTCTGAGGCCCTTTCATTCTAACGTTAACAGGAACCCATGGGTCCAGGGAAGCAGAGGAGGCGACTGAGCCTGCAGGCAAGCCTGGGCAGGGTCCCTGCTGCCTCCAACCTCCTCCCCAGCCTCACTTGATCAGCCCTGGTGCAGTGACCACGAGGTTGAGGAAAATGTGGCAGCAAGTCTGCAGGCCGATCTCCACACTGTCAGGCAGCACTGAGGTGTCGTGGCCGGGGGAGGTCAGCTCCCACTGCTGCAGGAAGTACTTGCACAGAAGGGAGGGGGCCCCCTCCTTGATCAGGATCTCCCGGGGCCCATCCTCGACGGTCAGGTGGCACCAGCCGGGCAAGAGGAGCCTGGGGGTGCAGAAGGGACAGAAATGTGGGGGGTGAGATGAAGGCACCAGGGTTCCCTTCAGGGGGGGGCACCCCATCAAAGACAAACAGAAGTCGGGGAGAAGGAGAACACGTCCTTGTAGGCACTGTAGAAAGAACACAGACTTCGGAGTTGCACGGGCCTGGGCTCAAACCTGGGCTGTGAGTGTGGGCAAGTGACTGTAACCTCCGGGAATCTCAGTTTCCTCACCCTGAAGACGCGGATGAGACTCCTGGCCTAGGTGTGCTGGGAGGACCAAGTTTTGGTAAAGGGTGAAATAAAATGCCTGGCAGGCAGCGGATGCTTAATAAGCTGGAGTTCTCTCTCTACAGAACAATCTGGGCTTGGCAAGTGAGACTTAGGAAGCCCAGGTGTCCTGTGGGAACAATCCCCCTCTACTCTCCCCAAAAGAAATAATACCAAACCCCATGCCCCAGTCAGGAAGCCCAGTACAGCTGAGTTTGGGGAGAGAGGAGGTGTCCCTGTTACAACCCTTCCTTTAGAACATTCTGGCTCAACAGACGGTAAGCACAAACTTACCGGAGCGCATCCCCGGGCCAGGTGGGCCCCGGCGTGGTAGGGGAGATGGCCAGGGTGGCCACTTGCTGGGAAAGGTCGTTGGCTTCCTCGGCCTCCTCGTAGAGGGTCTTGGCATAGCGGACGAGGAAGGGCAGCAGCTGGCAGACCTCCTTGCGCAGGGACGAGGTCTCCTCGGCCAGCCAGGCACCCAGGATCCGCACGGAGGCAAACACAAAGGGCTCCTTCTGCTTCTCTGGCCCTACCTGTTACCAAAGGACCCCCCCTGAGATGGAGCAGAACCAGAGACCCTCCCCTGGCCAGCCAGCCTAGGAATAACACAACTAGAAGGAAATTCTGGCCTGCAAGCCCTGCAAAGGCCGGCCCTATGGGCCCAGAACACAGCACATGGTTGGGACACAGCACATGGTTCACTCAACAGGGGCCCGGCACAGAGCAGGCCCTCCGCGCAGGCCTGCTGAGCCAACTGGACTCCAGAGGACACGGCCCTGCACTCACTGGCACTCAACCTCAAGGCGAGGACACCCACGGGTCCACGGCTAGATAAACACTCCCTCTCGGTCAACAGCCTGCTCTGACCAGGGGTGATCGCACATACCTCGTGAGGTGGGAGGTATGAGGGGGGAGGCCAGGCCCCGGCTACTGTGGAAACTGGTGGCAGCGGTGCGAGTGGTGGGAGAGAAGCCCCGCTCTGGGCTAAGTCAGAAAGAATGGGGCCGTGAGGGAGCTTGGCGTGGTAGCTGGGAGGTCAGGGGGCTGGACTCTGGGACAGGAGCGGGGAGGGGCGTTGGGGGAGGTGATGGGACGGGAGTCGGGCAGGGAGGTCAGGAACTGGCAGCCGGGCTCCCGTTTGTATGTGTGCGTGTGTAAGACAACGCTGCAGCCTGAGCAGGACAGGCTGCTTCACTTGAGTGTGTGTGGATCGGGGGGAGGGTTGTGAGTGGGAGGCTTCTGTGTTGTGTGTGCGTGTGTGTACTGTGATGTGAGTGCACATATGGTGTGTGGTGTGGTGCTTGTGTGGAGGCTCAGGGAGGGAAGGAGGGAGGGAGAGGGAGGCTCGCTACACACTACTCCCTGGAGTGCTGCAGGATCAGCCACACACCCAGGGCCGGGGTTCACCTCCTGCTCTCCCTCTCCCTCGCTCTGGCTACCCGCTGCACAAGGCCCCCCTCCCCCTCCACGGCCCCCTCACCCCCGCCCTCACCTGCTGCAGGTAGTGGATGACAGCCCCGATGGCCTCCTTCATGATGCTCACAAGCTGCACTTTCTGAGGCTCCTTGAGCAGCGACTGCTCACAGCGGGTGCATTCCTGGATCCCCAGCTCCATGAGGGCATAGCAGGCGGTCACCACATCCTCTTTCACCTCTGTGCCCGTCTCCTCCAGTGCCAGCCGCACCTCCACGCATGCCAGGTTCACCAGCAGGGCCAGGAACTTGCTCCCGGAGCTGCCTGCTGGGATCCAGTCGGAGCCGCAGGCGTGTGCCAGGCGGGCGGCCAGCTTCAGTGCGGGGTTGCGCTGCCAGGAGCTCAGCTTGCTGCCCAGGATGCGTGCCAGCCCGGCCTGCAGATCCCGGAGGCACTCAGAGGGCACGGTTGTTGGGGGCAGAAAGAGGGGCAGCAGCTGGCAGAGCTCAAACTTGCTGGCATCCTCAGCTTTCTGGAAATCTTCGCTGAGGCCCCGCAAAACAGCCAGCAGGTCGGGCTCCGCCTCCTTCCAGCACTGTGTCTCAGCAGCAGCCAGCAGCCCCACCAGGAGTGCCAGGGCCTGGTCAAAGCCGTAGCCGTGCCCTAGGTACGCCTGACACAGGGCAGACACGGTGCCTCCAGCAATGAGGTGTCGCGGCCCACGGGGGGTGCCTGCCACGGCTGTCAGGCACTGGTAGGTGTCATCGACCATGGAACGGCGGGCAGCATCGTCAGGGTCCCCCCGGGCTGTGAGGAAGGTGCTAAGGATGGGGATCTTGTTCAGGACCTGGGGATGGGCGGCTAGTTCAGGGTCACTGCAGAAGCAGGCCAGCAGGGCCACGCCCAGGGCCCGGAGAACGTGGTCGGGGCAGCCATCCGGCGCCTCCTTGGTGGTCAGGAGTCGATTGGGGAAGGTGAAACCGACGGCATCAAAGATCCGCCGCCGAGTTTTGGCATCGATGTCACCTGCTTTCACTGCCTTGGTCACCTGAGGGAGGTATGTGCAATCAGCAGGATGGAAGGAAGGGCTGGCAAAGACTCTGCCCTGCACTCTGGGGGTGGACCATCAGCAGAACTAGGTTATGTAACAGGACTCACTCTGGGGTCAGGAAGCCTCCCAGAGATCACCTTATCCAGCTCCTTCCTTCTCCCCTGAGGCAGACAAGTGTGGCCTCTGGGATCCCTCCTCTAGGATCCTTGCAGAAGGAAGGTCCAGTCCTCCTCAACTGTTCTTTCTGCCATGTCGTTACCCTGTTAGCTGGAAAGTTCTTGATGTCTGAGCTAGAGGCCCAACATCTGAGTTGCAAGAGGTTGGAACTCAGTGTTTAAAATTCTCCAAGGACTTGGGGTCCCTCTCTAATCACTCCCTCGAGAAGTCTCTCATCCATTCCCGCCACCTTCTCAGGGGAAATGGCTCCTGTGTCTCGCCGCTCTGCCTGTCAAAACATTTCCCCTTACATTTCACCTAAACACCTCCTCTGCTGCAGTGTGAGCCCTTGACTCTGGAGCCGTCTCCCTGTTGCCATGGCAAACAAGCAGGCTGTACTCCCTCCTCCCTTCACCCCCCACACACCAGCCCCCCCTTCCCAGCACTGCAGCTCCTGTCCTGCTGTCCCCAGCTTGGGTTCTTCCAAGAGGGCTGAGCCCCAAACCAGCTCCTTCATCCCCAACCTACATACCCATTCTGGCCATCCCCAGGGACCCTTTCCCAGTCACTTCCAGTCCTGCGACTCTCTCCACCTCCAGAACATGCATCCCCAGCCATCAAGTATTCTGCACTGGTTACTACCTGCTGCTGTTACCCTATGAGTCAGCTCCCATCTGCTCTGGGACGCCCCAAAGGGCAGACCCAGGCAGCCTCCTCCAAGGCTCCTAACAGCCGCAAGCTTTCTTCACGCTTACTTCCCCCTTTGCTCCCACATGCAGCGGGAGCAAAAACGAGTCCACAGGTACGTGCCTTGGACCTTCTTTGGTGCCTCTAGGTTTACCAGCGGCACCTACATATCCTTGGGGACTTGTTGACCCCATTCCTAGAGGGCCCAACCACCCAGCCCTTCCCACCTCCCAGCTGTCAGTCAGTTCCTTACTAGCAGCAGGGCTGCAAACTGCTCGCTGTCATTCTTGGCCTCACGGAGGGCTCCCAGGTAGCGCTCCAGGGTGGGGTTTCGGCTCTCTGCCTGGTTCAGAGCTGGCTCGCAATCCGAGGCCATGATGCCCGCCTTGCCCAACTGTGAACACAAGAGGGACTGAGCATCCCTCTGCAGAGGAGGGGTGGGGGTGGGAGTGGAGGAGGGAGGGAGGGATTAGCACAGAGGGAGGGGAGGATCAGGAGGGATGGACTCCTCAGGACTGACCTCCCCTGGGGGAGCCCCTTTAAGGGGCTGGACCCTCAAGTCCTTAGGGATGAAGAAGGGACCCTGGTCCAAGGTCACCTCTGGAAAGTGGGAGAGAAGGACCATGCATCCTGCTGCTCAGTTGGACAGCTCTCCTCAACAGTCTCCTGGGGGCGGGAAAGGGCTGGCCCCACTGCTCCGCTGCCCCCTGCACCAAAGGCCAGGTTTTGTTTCCCTCCACCAGGCATACAAGGAAGGAGTGGTGAGGACGGACAGGGAGGAATGGAAACGTACATGGTGAAGTTCGATTATCCGGACTCAGGCTGACATGAGGGAAAAGGGCATGCTAGGTTTCCTTTCCCCTCCCTTCTTCAGAAGACACAGGACACAGGCTTCAGTAGAAGTGAGGGCGCAGGGCGCTGACCCAGGGAAGGCTCAGAGGCCCCTCTGGGGACGCCACCCCTCCAGCCAGGGCTCTCAGTCGCCCCCGCAGGCTCTGTGCCTCCTCTCCTTTCCCTCCCTCGGGCAGAAGCTGCAGCAGCAGCAGCAGCAGCAGCAGCAGCAGCAGCAGCAGCAGCAGCAGAATTAACCCCTTGCGCTCCCTCTCCTCACCCTCCCCATCCGGCTACCAGCCTGTGGATGCCTGCAGGGGCTGGAGAAGCAAGAAGGGGTCCCGGGTAGCTCCCAGGACAACGGATAATCCAAAAGCCGGATAATCGAAGCGGGGCCGCTGAGATGGGGAGATGAGAAGGGGAGGAGGGTTTCCGGCGGTCACCACCTGTCCCGCCGCAGCCAGGTCACAACACGACATTGATGAAGTCACGACAGGGCGGCGATGAGATCACACTTCACGATGGCGCGGTGATGTCACGGAGAGATCACGGCAATACCACGACATGGGACAGCCCCCAAAGATGACAGGGCAAATTTTTTTTAAAAAAAGATATAGCTATATGTTGAGAAGGGCTGCGACAAAATGGAGTCTCGACAGGGCACGGTGATGTCGCGATAGGGTCCCCGGGGTGTGTCGGCATCGATCCGCGCCGGCTCGGAGCGGCCCCGGCTGGGATGGAGGGGAGGGCCTGAAGGGGGCTGAGCTCACCAGGCTGCGGCCCCGAGCGGCGAAGTCTTCTCCGAGCGCGATGCTCCGGGAGCCTGGGGCCGCTGCTCACGCCGCGTTGCCCACTCCAGGCGCCGGGGTGCTGCAGCTCCACCCCTACCCCCGCAGCGCTCTCGACCAATCCGCGGCGGCCTCACTCCAGGCTCCAGCCAATAGCACGGCTGGGCGCTAAGCCGTAGGGGGTGCTGCCGCTGCCGCCATCTTGCTTGTGGGTATTGCCCGAGTCTGGGGCCTGGGGCTCGCGCCCGGCGGGCGAAGGTGCACACCGCCTCTGGAGAGCAGGAGGCGACAGCCTGGGGATCCAGGTTCCTTCGCTCGTGCGTAGTTCTACCCTCCAGCACTGCCCCTCCTCCCACGCGGGCTCGCGGCTAGAATTGAGCTTCCGGGGGGGTGGGGGCCGGGAGGGCTTGTTTAGCATGGAGAGTGTGTTTCCGGGTTGAGACCGGGAGGTGGGAGGGGGCGGCGTTTCCGGCCATCGTCGCGGTCCAGGGCAGCTGAGGCGAGAGCGAGCTGTCCGGGTGGGGAGCCCGCGTTCGCTTCTTCCTTTTCCTCCTCCTCCGGGTGAGGGGAGCGGAGGTTGGGGCCCCGACCCCATGGACCGGGAGGAGGCGGAGGCCGCCGAGAGCCGGGGTCCCGCTGTGTGGCCCTGAGCCCCGGTAGGTGGCCGGGGGCGGCTGGCTGCCGGGCCGAGGACCACGAGCCCATGGGAGGGGCGAGCGGGACGGGCTATTTCTGGGGGTGCGCTGGCCGGGTGTTGGGACCCGGAGGTGGCGCTCCTGGCCCGGCTAGGACAGCCAGCTGCTTCTGGCTTTGCAGGTGCCGAGCTGGAGTCCCAGGCTGAGCCCTTTTTTGGGGGGGCCCGGGCCTGGTCCTGCTATTCCCTCCATCCCCTGACAGACAGACAGACCGACCGGCCCCGAGACGCTACTGGTCTCTTTCCTTCCTCGCCCCTAGTTACTGTCTCTGGTGTGTGTTCTCCCCACCAAGACAGCACGTTGATGCTGAATAAGGGGGGCGGGGCTGAGCGCTACTTGTACATTACGTTGCGAAACCTGCCTTATTCAGGACACGGATAATTATGCCCCCCAGAGGGGTCCTATGGTGGTTGCAGTGAGCACAAATGAAGTGAAATGAAGGAAGTCGAGAGAAAAGCTTTGCTTCCGTTCACCTCACAGTGCTTGTGCCCAATTGACGACAGATGCAGTGGCGCCCTACTCCAGTACTCTCGCCTGGAAAATCCCATGGACGGAGGAGCCTGGAAGGCTGCAGTCCATGGGGTCGCTGAGGTCGGACACGACTGAGCGACTTCACTTTCACTTTTCACTTTCATGCATTGGAGAAGGAAATGGCAACCCACTCCAGTGTTCTTGCCTGGGGAATTCCAGGGACGGGGGAGCCTTTTGGGCCGCCGTCTATGGGGTCGCACAGAGTCGGACACGACTGAAGTGACTTAGCAGCAGCAGTTAGTGAAGAGTATTAACTGACTCTCCTTGTGCTTTCTGATCTGATTAACAGACTGGAAGCTAGGGAACAAGTTGGAAGGACGACCTCCCAGAACAATCTGTTCATTTTTCCAGCTATTTGGGAAACAATGTCTGCAAATATAAGCAAAGCTATTCATGGCAGTCTGTTCTGTAACTTTCCTGAATATCTGAGACTTTTTTTTTTAAAGAGCTTTATTCTTGATTACTCATACTAGCTGAATAGGCTGTTTCAGACGTGCTCTGTCGTTGTCCAAACATCTTATCGCTGGGTACATAAATGGAGTTCCACGTATGTAGCTGACAGACTGAACTATGATACATCCCCCATCAACCTGAAGTATTAAGTAAACATTACCCCCTGCTCTGTCTGAACAGCTGCTGCAACAGAGAGTGCTTTTATTTCGGGTGTACTTGTAACGCCCTAAATGCCAGAACTCTTGCTTGCTTTTCTAGATTTTCATTTGTCAAGTATTGTGGGGGTGTGTGTTCTCTCCCTGGGCTGTTTCCCTTTGATTCTGTAACAAGCCATTTGGATCTTGGTGTTGTGTTGTTGTTCCTGCCTCTGGTCAGCAAGGCTTTGACTGGACCCTAGCAGTGATTTGTGCCCTTAAGCAATTGTAGGTTTCAGAGGAAAGACTGATTGGGAGTTCACAAGAAAATAACCGCCCCTGTTTCCTGCACGGTTTGTGAGACCTTGCCCTTCCCTAATCAGCTTGCCAATCCAGTGGTGTTTATTACTCCCGTTTTTAAAACCTATTCATTTCTTTTATGCTTCTATCGCCCACCTGCCACGATATTGATGACAGGTGTTGAGTCACCTTGAATTTAAAATCCTTTTGTGGTAGGCAGTAACGTGTTGGGTGAGATTCATACATACACACTCACGTGCACATTCAGTCTTTCCATCTTGGGAGGCTAGGTTGCTGGATATACTTTCTAACTTAGGCTCCACTTCATAATCCTTGAGCATGTGTCTGGCCTGCACACCTTTCTGTCCCCTTCCCCCTAACATACAATGACAAACCACTGGAAATAGGAATGGACGGAAGTGAATGAGAAAGAGGATGTCCTTCAGGTGCTTAAGGCTCAGTGAACACTTTTTCTTGGGTGGGCTGTACCTTAGTTTTGCAGTTCTGTGTGTGTGTTTGTCTATTTCCTGATATGGATATCCAACCTAGACAGTGCTGGGCTAGGATTGGGGGTTGTCAGTCTGTGCCATTTTCTAGATGTGGATAACAGGTGCATATTTAGCACAGAAGATTTTTGAATTGCTTCTTCAGAACTCAGTCAACCCTCATAATGCTGCCGACATTTATATAATAATTGATACAATATAGGAAAGTTGTGTAAGAAGAAACTGATGGAAAGTCATTTTTTTTTTCTTCTGAAAGGGACCTGTCATTCAACCCGTAGATTCTGGATGTCTAGTACAAAATAGGGGTTGTGTAAATACTTGTTGAGTGGATATATGAATTTAAGTCAGGAATTGCTAATGATTCTGCGGATCCTGGAGGTGACATCAAAGCGTAAACTGGATAGATTTTAAAGATAAGAGTGCTGGGGACAATAGCAAAGTGGAGAATGCACGCCTTAGCTAATGACAGTCACACGGAAGCTTTCTAAACACATAGCTAGAAAAACCTCCGGATCAGTTCACCTGTGATGCGCCGAACTCTCCTCTTCACAGATAAGAAAACAGTATTTGGATGAAGTCACAAAGCTGTTAGCAGAGCTAGAACTGAAACTCAGATCTTTTTTTTCAGTCGGGCGCACTTTCCACTCTTCCACATAGAGGATTAACTGTCAGATTAGAAAATAATGGAATATAAAGTGTTGCAGCTTTACAGTGGATTCATTTCATATCCCTTGCTGTGTTTCTATCCTGATAATTACAGGCTATGTCAGAGCTCAGGTTTGAGGTTTATAGACAGGTATGAACAGTGAAAGACAACCCTGAGATTTCTCTTCTCCTTAATCTGTCACACTGTCTAGCACTCTGCATTTCGAGGAATCAATTATTAATTACTTGGCATATAATTTCTTCTTTTTCTGTCTTTCTAGTGGACTGGTTCTGCCTGTCTGGAAGGCCATGGAGAAGCTGGGAATCAAGCCAAGCCGTACTTCTTGGATTTTATCAAGATTTTGTTGGCAGACGTTTGTGAAGCAGTTGAAAAGCTTGTGCCTGCTTTATATTTGCTTCTGCTTCAGTGCCCTGTGGTTGTCAACAGGTACCATTTTCTTTAATATTTAAGATTTTTTTAAAAGGGTACTTTGTGTGAGTCTGTCAGTTCATTTTAAAGACTAGTAAGAGCCAGAAGAGCTAATTGATAGAAATGGTCACCCTTTTGGTGAACACTTAGTTTGTTGGGTTTATTTGTTTGTCTGTTTTGTTTTAGACCAAAATTTAAATTGGATTCTTTCTCTTTTTTTATTTTTTGGAAAAAAATTTTTTTTTTTTGTCTTGTTGCCACGTGGCATTCAGGATTCTTAGTTCCCCGACTGAAGATGGAACCTGCAATGGAAGCGCAGAGTCTTAACCACTGTACCGCCAGGGAAGTCCCTGGGTTCTTTCTCATAAAAGAGGATCGGCATGGTCATTTTGAGATTTCATGAAGATGTAATGAAAAGATAAAGGTTTCAAAGTTAGACCTGGGTCTGAGAGCTGGATGTTTCTTTCCACTTAATAACTACAAAACCTTGAGCAAGTTACCTATTGTCTATAAGGAAGGATAAGACCTACCTCACAACTTGATTTAAAAGATAAAGTAATTAAAGCGTGTAGTACAGTGCTATGAACATAAGTGATACTTTGCTTTCTTTCCTTTTCTGACAGAATCTACCCTCTATACTTAGAAGGAGAATGTACCTTTTTCCATAGAAAGGGGTTACACTGATAGATTTTTAAAGTATGGTTTCCTTCTAGAGATTATTTCACCAGTCTTATACCTCTTGCCAGGAAAAAGTGCCAAAAAGGCTAAATTTCAAAAAGTAGCCCTTTTTTTCCTGTCTTCTTTCCTTTGGTTCTTTGTTGACATTGTTCCTTTTAGAGTATGGAAGTGAGAATGACTTCTGCGCATGCTGCTGTTCTGGGCAATGACCAAAAGACTTCTGTTGTAGAAACCACTGTCTGGGGCAACTAATCAGTCTTTTGATCCTATAATTACCAAGATTTCTATTGCTTTCCAAAAGGAGTTGGTGGCCATGATCTTGAGACTCAAATAATTACTGTATTTAGCAATTTCAGTGACATCAACTTTGGGGTTTTTGTTGTCTTGCAATGATGGTTGATGATTGCATAATTATAGCAGTGGAAATTGCATTTGACAGAAAGCTGACCTAAATATTTTTTACCCAGATGATGCTTTGCTGGGACAGCTAGCTATTTCAGGTCAACATTTTATGTAAGATTATTTGAATTAAATAAGTAACTGATTTACCATCATCAGAGTAGGAAAATCACATTTTTTGAAGTGCACCTACTGTATACCAGACCCCAGGTTATAGACATTATGTATTTAATTTAATCTTTACAGTAACCCTAAAACAGATTTATTTTTGAAATTAGGAAATTGAGGCCCAGGGAAGCAAAATGACTTGACTAAGGTCACACGGCAAGAGCACAGCAGAGCCAGGAATCTAAATGCAGGCTTTTCCGCTCTAGAGCTTATACTCTTTTTCTTCTGCTTTGCTGCCTTCCTACCACAGGTGATCTTTTAGAGGACCAAAGGCAGCTTTTTTTGCCCTGAACCAGAATGAACAGCTTGTTATTTGAGGGATTCTGAGTATAGGGGTGGAAGAAGCTTTTCTGAGTGTTTTTTGTATTTTCCAAGCTAGTTAGTTAAACAGAGTGCTGTGGGTTCATTGGGCTAGTCTTTAGTATCCCTGGTGAGTCTGGTGCTTAAAAACAGCACCCTAAGGGACACATTGAGTATAAAGCTAAAGAGGTGGTACTTGGTAGGAGTGGCTCTGATGGGAATTAGATTGTACCAGTTCCATTTTAGAAAAGTTTGGAGCTCTTACCATGGAGGAACCAAGACCCATGTGTGTTCAAACTGAATGAACGTGCAGGCAGTACCTGACAGACAGGTTTGTTGTGTGTTTTAATTTATCAGAGCTCTTTTAGATCAATTTTTTTAAAAAGCACAATGTCCTAATAGTGAAAGTGAATAATAGACATAAATAAGAGTATCACAAATAAGGAATTAAAATGATTTTATAACATTAAAAAATGTTCATTCTCATTACTGACCAAAGAGCTGCAAAGTAAAATGAGAAATCCTTTTTAACCTATCGTATTGATGAAGATCAAAGTAGAAATATCTGGTGCTGCCAAGGGGTGATGTGGTTGCTCTCCTGTTGTGCTTTTGAATAGAGAACTTTTTGGCATAAATCAGGATCCTTAAAAAGTTCATGTTCTTTGACTTAGTAATTCCCCTTTTAGGAATTTACCTCAAGAACATATTTAGATGGTTGTGAATGAGAGCATCCATCCATACTCATTTATTCTGTGTTGGAAAACATTACTGCTACCTGCCCCACAATGGGAGTTTGGTGAAATTATGGCCTGTCCACATGGTGAAATATTATCTCACTTAAAAATTCACATTTTAAAAGAATGAGTACATGGAAAATGTTCCCGATGTTAAGCATGAAAAAACATGATACACAATTGCATATTCATGTTCAAAATTGCTGTCAGTTTTGTGAAAAGAAAAATATTTTTGTATAACAGAAAGTCTGAAATGATATATATATATATGTATATTTGAGTAGTGGAATTATTATCTCTCTCTCTCTCTTTTTTTTTTTTGACAGTGTAAACCCTAGCTTTATCGGTCCAGTTTTTCACAGTGAAGCCTCAGAACCAAAGGGCCAGCTAATGGTGAGGGAGAGTAGTATCTTGAGCCTTGCAGAGTCAGGGTTTGCAGGATACCCTCAGCCCAACACATGTTTGCTGCCCTGGCACCTGGGAGAAAAGAGGGAGGTGGCTCTCTGCAGGAGAGGTGGGGGTGTGGATACAGGGTCATGTAGTACAGGGCCCAGGGTCTGTTCTTCACAGTGGGCGATAGAAGGATCACATAAAGTTCTTTATTACAGACCTATGAAAAATGAGAGAATTATATATTTTATTCTCACTTGTTTGGGTTTCTTTTTCCTTCTTTGTCTTTTCACAAAACAGCAGCAGGAAAGGAAATGCAGGAGGCAAATGAGCCAGGCACCAGTATTCCGATCAGAAGGGAAGAGGGAGACAGGACTAAACCGTTATTGCAGGCTGGCCCCAGGGCTCTGTCCCAGCATCCTTAGCGCAGGGCCAAAAGCCCTGGAGGGAGCAGACAGAGCCAGGGTTGGGGGGCAGGGGGGACACGACTCTCTCAGCTGGGCAGCAGCCCTGTCTCTCAGGTGGCCACCCTGGCCTCTGTGTTTGGAGACTTGGTCTCCAAAGCTTGGGACCAGACAGAGGGAGGAGGCAGAAGGGCCAGCAAAGAAAGGCTGTGAGTTTTATCAGGGTTCCCTTGGGACCATGAGGCCCAGGTGGGCAGGGGCAGTCAGGATGCTTCCCTCTTGTCCGCTGGTCAGCTTCTTCAGGAGGGTCTCCAGCTCGTTCTCATCATTTGATGTCCACGAACTTGTCCACCACATCCCCATTCTTCCTGGCCAGGACGGTGGGCACAGCTGACACTGCCCATCGTGTTAGCCTACCCTACAGCGAGGTCTGTGTGGTCATCAGTATCCACCTAGGCCATCCCCTCCTTCCTCTGCTGCTGGGTCACCACTTTCTCTAACCTTGGACCCTGGATCTTACAGGGACCACACCACGGTACATGGCAGTCCACAACCAGTGGTGTCTCTGTGTTGACAACTTGGTCTTGAAGGTCAGGCCCATCCTGGATGTTAGAGTTTGTATAGACACTGGTGGTGTCTTGTCGACCAGGCATAGCTGGGTGTTACTGTCAGGTTACTGGGACTGTGCTGTTGGGGTCTACAGTGCCCTGGAGGTGAGGGCTGCCCACCCACCCTCAGAGGGCTTCCCGGAGATGACAGGTCAGGAACCTCCGTAGGAGAAGCTGCTGAGCCATCTCCCTGCAGTGAGAGTGAAGGGATGCACAGCATAGCCCTCGCCACTGGTTATTACTCTTTATATTGATTCTTTTCTGTGTTTTCCAGGGTACATGTTAACTCTTCTTATAAGGTGGGGGTAGACCCTATTTGAAAACGCAACAATGAAACAATAGTAGCAAAGTCCTGTTGTTGGTAGCCTGAATCAGTATTTATCTACTTAAGAATTTGTTTGGTTTTTACCTGAGCTATTAAGTTTTCTCTGATAAAATACATTCCTGATGGTTTGTTGTTGTCTTTAGTTCATGGATTATAGAAATTATTTTTGAAAAACTAACCAAAAGAAAGCAGCTCTGCAGTTACTCATCCCCGTTCCTGTTTATCACTTAGCAGTTCCTTCGTCTCTGGGAGAACCTCAGGTGTGCATTGACTTACGTATAATGGGCTTCTTTTTTGTTTCCGTTTTGGGTTCAGTGCCGGAACCCACTGCTAGGAAGCAGTGATAACAGTTTGATAAAAGATGCTCTGTGTTTTCCTCATGAGCCATTGAGTCACTATTTTTCTAATGTTACTGTTAAATGGCTTAAAATAGCATTTTGGACGCAGGGATTATCAATATCTGGAGACAAATGTGAAGTGACCCCAAGAATTTGCAAAGTCCTGCGATAGTTTGTCAGCTTCTTGAGAGCTGAGATTTTGCCTGTGTTGCTTATGCCAGCTATTGCTAGCAAGTACGAAGGGCTTGGCGTATCGTACATGCACCATAAGAATATTTGTTGACTGAATAATAAATTAGCAATAAGGGAATTGTCCCTTGAAAATTAAACATTAAAATCATTAAACATTAAACATAAAATCATTAAACATTAAAATCAAAGTCTATCATTGGAGAGTGAAAGCTTAGAATGAATACAATCAGAGCAGAGATATGTGAAGGCACTTTAAGGAGACATAATGCCTTTGAGAACATCATGATCTGATTAAGATATTGACAAATAGTGTGAGTGAGTGATAGTTGCTTAGTTGTGTCTGACTCTTTGCGACCCCATGGACTATGGCCTGCCAGGCGCTTTTGTGTGAAATTGTCCAAGCAAGAATACTGGAGTTGGTTGCCATTTCCTTCTCCAGGGGATCTTTCCCACCCAGGGATCGAACATGGGTCTCCTGCATTGCAGGCAGATTCTTAACCATCTGAGCCACCATTCTTTACCATCTGAGCTAAGCCTACTATTAAGAGACATTTCTAAATATAAAGATGGGTCAACTTAAAAAGTATCAGCAGATGCATACTTGACTTTATCTTATAATCTGTAGACAATACATTAGAGTATGTAATGAATCCATACACCTTTTCCAAAGGAATACCTGAGACAGAAGTAGCGGTACAGTTATAAATGACAGTCATCAATCAGATGAAATAATTTAACTGAAGCTTATCTCTCTCAAAGAGATGGGAACTGGCCCAGTGGTCAGAATGGAAATACAATGTGCTTTTAACTTTGTGTGAAAAATAATGTTCAGTTTCATGTTGCTGTTTTTGCCAAAGAAATCCTCTACTTCACATTACTGCCCGAATGCTTTATTAAAACTCCGCTTCTGGGCTTTGTTTTGGAATCTGTTACTTTTGTTGCCACCTCCCGATTGCTGTCCTCTGAAGCTTCTACTTTCCCGTCGTCCCCTGACACCTCGGCTGCCCTCGCGCTGTTCCCTGAAGCCTCTATTGCCTTCTCATTGTCCTCGGAAGTTGCAGTCTCCTTCCCGTGGTGCTTCTAGCTCTGGTTGCTCCGTGGCCTCCGAAAACTGCCAGGGGCATGAATCTTGCCACTCCTCCTCTGCCTCTGTTGCCGGTGCAGTAGGCGCATGAAAGCAAACACCCTACTTTCCTTTGAGAAAGACCGTCCCCTTCACTTTGAAATCAATATCCTCACCCAGTTGCTCTTTAAGTTCTTTCCAAGCATACCTAATGGTTGGCATTTCAACTCACAAACGTGTTAACCTTTTAACATATATAATAACAATTCAAAAATAGGTTAACATTTAAAGGGCCAGAACCAGCCTTGGAAAGCTAAACCAAGATGAGTCATTGAGGCTAATATACACCTGAAGCTAACAGTTGGTTGTGAAAATGTTTACTGTTGTTCCCTTGCATCTGGGAAATGGACTACAGAGTTAGTAAGTATTTAGAGTACAGACAAAAAAGATTCAATTCAGAACCAGTTTTTTAGAACTTAGTAGGATTATGGTCCTGGACGAAGCATGAGGTCAATAAAGATGAGTATGGTGCAGTTCCTGCCCTGGAAGAACGGCTCGTTTAACGAGGGGGATAGATGTATAAATGCTATGATGTGGCAAGTGAAACGATGGAGGGGTGCAGGGCCCAGAGTGCTTGCTGCAAGCAGAGACGCGTTCAGCTTGGAGAGGGGCGGCAGAACTGAAGCCTTCTCTCCAGGGAAGCTGATGCCTGATAGAATGTTGAAGGTTGAATTTGAAGGCGATTCCCAGGCAATGGGATCGAAAGAGCAAAAGCACAAAAGTGTGAAACAGCTTAGTAAACAAAGGAGACTCTGCACAGATTAGTGTTGCTGAAATAAAAAAGAGCAAAGCTGGAATGGTGACCTCTGAAGAGGTAGATGGTGGCCAGGTGATGAAGGATCTTATATACGATAGAAAGCGGCTTTGACTTTAATTGTTTAAGGCAGGTGGTCTACAAATTTTCTTGATTATGCACTCATATCCATAAAAAAGTTGAGAATGTGCTCCAATTTTTGTTTATACATTGTAAACAAGCACCATTGTGCTAAAGTCTTATGTTTATAAGAGATTCCAAAAGCAAAACCTTAATAAGATCAACTAAAAACAAATATTAATAGTTTTAATATTTTCTTTTCATAATTCCATAATTTGTCTTGTGTACCTCTGGTAAGCCAAAACTCTAGTTTGGAGAACATTGCCTTAGAAAATTGGGAGCTATTAAAACTTTGAACAGAAGAGTAATACTGGTACATTCCTGGAACATTTTTGCTAAAATATAGAAGAATGGTAATGATGCAGATGGGAGAAAGATGGCAAGGGGAGGAAGATGAGGGCTAGAGGTAAAGATATCTGTTAGGAAGCTAATAGACTAGTCCAGGAGAAAACTGTCTGTCTTCAAGGAACCTCGCTCTCACTGGAAAGAGCAGTTTTACTCAGTACAAATCAGTAGATATTGGGCTAAATAGATAGGTAAAATTTAGGAGTTCTGTAGTGAGAGATTAGAGGTACTTTTTAATTGAGGTATAATACCATTATTTAATTCCAGAACCTTTTACCTCCTAAAAGAAACCTCACACCTATTAGCAGCCATTCCCTATTTCCCCTCCTCTAACCTACTCTCCGACTCTAGGAGTTTGCCTTTTCTGGACATTTAATTAATTGGATTCAGACAGTAAATGGCCTTTTACGTCTAGCTTCTTTCACTTAGGGCCGTGTTTTCAAGATTCATGTTGTAACCTGTGTCGGTACCACTTTCCTTTTCACAGCTGAATAATATTTCAGGTATAGATTTTGTTTTATATAGTAGAGTTGCTGAATCATATGCTAACTGTTTAACTTTTTTTGTTTACTACGGCAGCTGCATCGTTTTACATTTCCACCAGCAGTATGTGAGGGTTCCAAAACGTTTCTCCATGTCCTCACCAACGCTTGTTATTCTGTTTTTTTGTTTGTTGTAGTGGAGGTTGTTGAAGGTGAGAAAAATCAGGGAAGGCTTTGTGGAGGAAATGGAACTTGGCTTGGGCCTAATACGTATCCAGTTTGCCAACAGACAAACCGACACAGTAACAAACAAGGGCTAGTCAAACAACCAGATGGGTGCAGATCATTTATTTGTTTTATTTTTTTAACGATTGCTTATTCATTGCGCAAATGTTTATTGAGCCGAGCATTGTTCTTTGTGAGGGATCTCTGGCCAGGTTCCTGGCTTCGTCTTTCCCAGCCAGGGAAGCTTTCGGAACAAGCACACCGCATTTGTTGTCTCTGTTTTCCCACCTCTGTCCTCTTCTGAACCAGTGAGGTCTGGCTTCTGCCTAAAGCCTAGCTTTTACCGAGGTAACCATGACCTCCCTAGCTTGACACCTTTACTTTTTACTTAACACCCCTGCTGCATTTGGCACCTTTGGCTGTTTTCTTGATGCCCTCTCCTCAGTTGCCCTAAGTTGCAACCATGCCTTTCTTTGTTCTCCTTTTAGCCGATGGATCGCTCTTTCTAATTATTCTTCCCTCAGTCTCTTCTCAGCTTGTCCCTTAAATGTTTTGTTCTTCAGGGTTCTGTTTCTGCTCTTTCTTGTGTGCCCACCCTGGACAATCTCATTTTTTCCCTTAGTTGTAACCTCTTTGCTCACTGCTCCCAAATCTATATGTGTTCATTCACTTCTCTGCTGGACCGCAGACCATGTAGCCACCTGTATGTCACATATCTCCAACTTAATGTATCAAGACTGAGCTCCTCATCTTTCACCCCTCTTCCTCCTTTATTCCCTGTAGCAGTACAAAGACCGTGTATGCCATGAAGCTCCTCCGTGAGATTTTCCTGGCAAGAACCCTGGAGTTGATTGCCGTTTCCTCCTGCAGGGTGTCTTCCTCGCCCAGGGATCAATCCGTGTCTCCTGCATCTCCTGCCTTGCAGGTGGGTTCTTTACCACTGAGCCACCAGGGAAGCCCCCAGTGCAAAGACCACCTCAGCTCGTTCTCCGAGGTATATGCGTCCCTGAGTCATTCTGTGCTCCCTTTTCTCCTCCACTTTCAACTCGCTGTTTGCAGAGTGCCATCTCGCGTTTCCACGTAGAGTGCTGTGTTCCTCTGCCTGTGCCGTTCCCATTCTGTCTGATGCGTTCTGATTCAGGTAAACATAAACTCCTCTCTGGTGCTTTCCCTGAGGCCTTTGATTTGAGCTTTCTCTTTAGTGTTCTCCTGTTCTCTATACATTGCTCTGTTTTTATGCCATATTGCACTGTGTGGTTTTAGGCTTTGAGAGGAGACGTTCAGAGTAGGTCTTGCCCTTGAATGTGGTCCTTCCTCCTAAAGACCTTTCTAGTGCCGACTGGTATGTGTTGCTAGTGTGATTTCTTTGCTTTGGCAGAGCCGGAGTTCTACAGCGCTCCTCATTCCTACCCCAGCACTGCGTGACCGCTAGTGTTTCTGTCTGCTCCTCATCGCCGCAGCACCTGCTATATGCAGGCCTTTGTGGGCCTTTGTGTCCCAGCCCTCAGCCTTTGGGATTTCCCTGTTTTCGCAGCTCCCTGTCCAGTGTCCCGCCACTCAGATCCCGGCCACACTCAGAGCTCGGCCGCTGGGCCTTGATGATACTCTGTACGGTTTGGGTCCCAGTTTTCTGTGCTGTGGTTGAGAAACTATTCCTTAAAAGAGAACTGGGCAACGTTGGGGCTCACTTGAAGTTTCCCTTCTCCCAGGGATTGCAACCTTACACTCTTATCTCCTGATGGAAAGCAATTGTCTTAAGTACTCTGTCCAGTTTTATAGTTATTTATATAGATGATGAGTCTTGTACCAGCATGCTCCATCATAGCCGGGAGCAGAAGTCTACTACACGTACTTATGTGTCTACTTCATGAAGCTGTCTTACTTATAATTACTTACTTGATAAATAACATGTAGTAGGTAGCAATAAAGGTTTGTTGGGTTAGCCTAAAGATAATGTTTGAGATAGGACCACTTTGGAATATATATGTTAAGGAGAATCAATCTTTCCTATGCTGTTTTTTCAGTCTTGGTCCATTAAGTGGACACTACACTTCCCAGGAAGATTATTTTTGTTCTTTTCCCCCGACCTTTTCTGATTCTCTCCAGGAATGGAAAAGTGATTTTTCTGATTAGTGATACTGGAAAAGAATTCTGTTGTAGGGAATGGCTAATCTTCAGAATTTTCATGTGTTCTCTCCCTGCCATGCTCTAACTGGTCTGCCCATCGCAGGGCAGCCTGTATTTGTCCAGTTGATAAGTTTTAATTCAGTGTAGGAAAGTATTAGGAAACGCGTTTGTGATTGTATATCTAAGCTATGTTCTCCAGGCACCTTATCCCTTATAAAGATATTTTGTTCTCCATGTACCTGTAACCGCCATGTTTTATTTTTTCAGTTAGTCCTAAACTCTGGGTGGGAGAGATTAATTATGACCCTCAACCCCCACAGAGGCTGCAGATGGGACTCAGGCAGCTTCTGGCTTAGCGAGAGGCCTTCCCCCACCGGTTGCCGTCCCCATTTTGCTCTCATACCTGCTTGCATTTGCCCTCGGCAGACAGAAGGCGCCCGAGCTCACTTCCTCCTCTGCCCCCACGTGTTCGTTGTGCTGTGCTTTGAGAGCTGTAGCTCCTGGTGCGCCAGTCAGACCAAGTGGTGTTTTTTTCCTTTAAGAGAATAATATATTTCTCTTTTTTATATTAGAGAAAAGCATTTTCAGGAGACTTTTTAGGTGGCACTATATTGCTGCTCTTCTTGTATCTACTGGGCACCTAATTTAAGGTGAATGACTAATGGACTATATACCTCATAGCAATGAGCCTTCAGCAGCAACTTTTTCCTGCCAAACTGTCCTATATTCTTAACTACATCGCAGTACAGGAAGATAGTAAATTATTAATCCTAAATCTGTCTCCTCAGATTGTGATAATGACTTGAGTACACGGTAGCTGGGGGAAGGTAGGGTTTTCTGGCTGTTAACATAAACCATAGAAGCTCTTTGATTCTAAAATTCAGCTAGCATTGAACAAGGCTGTGGCATCTTTTTACATCACAATTTAATTGACCTAAGACCAGTCAGAAATATCTTAAGTTAGCCTCTTTCCCCATGAAATGAAGTAATTGTCTCTTGCTTAAGTACTCCCCAGTAAAAGGTAATCATCTTTTTTGTCTTTCTCACCTTTTATTTTGTACTGGGGTGCAGCCAGTTAGCAATGCTGTGATAGTTGCAGGTGAACAGAAGATAGTCATCCTGAGTCCTTCTCTCTCACCCGGAAACCTGTAAACCTGGTGGGTTCTATTTGTGCTTTGTGCAGACACAAACTTACTTCCTAACTTGTATGACAAAGAGGGTTAAGAAAGTGGTATAATTAGGCAGTAAATCCACTTCAATTTAAAAACTGTTTTAAATTGACTCGCCTAGAAATTCCTCAGGGAGGAAATAATAAAATAGTGGAGGAATTTATAAAAACAGAATAACAAATACAGGACCAAAATATGGTCTTTTGGCTTATTTTGGAGGTTGTATAAAAGTCTTACTAATTGGAACAGCTTGCAGTTCAAAGCACTGTGTGGAATGAGCAGGAACGTGATCAAGACTCTGTGTGTGGTTACTCTTTGGACATCTATACTTCGGTGAGTAGCGTTGACTAAAAAAGATGCATGTGAGAATTGTGAGTTGTTTTATTTGGGGCAAAATGAAGACTGCCGCCTGGAAGGCAGCACGTCAGATAGGTCTGAGAGATTGCTCCAAAGAGGCATTGAGGGGAGAATCAATAATATATAAGATTTTGGTGAAGGGGGAGTTCAATGCAATCATGCAGTTAACTTTACAAAAGGTTTTCCGCTGGTCAGGAGGAGCTTATGTCACCATGAAGGGTGCTTTTCTAGATATGAAGAGATGGAAGGATTGGGATCATAAATCAGTTCCTGAAAATATCTAATTATCTAAAGACCTGTTCCCCCAGTTTCCCTGCAGAGAGCTTCCCTCTCCACCCTGAATTCCTCTCAGGGGTTGCTGGAAGTCAGCAGCTGCAGCAGCAACAGGACTCCTTCTCCACAGAGGCAGATGGCAAATGCCGCTGTTCAGCCTCTGGCACATGCTCTTGGCAAGTGCCAGCTGTAGCTGCCAGTAGTGAAGGGTTTGGGTTAAAATGCACAGCTCTTGGTTTGAGGTCCTGCCCTTTGAACTTTCTTTCTCATCCTCCATCCAGGAACTGCCTTGAGAAAAGTCAGCCCATGTTGTTGAGATCTTTTAGCCACTTTTGATTCCAGATAGTGCTGGATATGTTTTAGAGAGAAGTTGTAAGAATTGGTCTTGACCACCTACCTAGTTCATCCGCTGAGTAAGAATCAGGAGGCAGAGTGGTCAAGACCCTGGAGCATGGACTTGGGAGTCAGACAAGCCTGAATCTGAGTCCTGCTTCTCTTATATACTGGGTGGTATTACTGAAACTCACCTTTCATCAGGTTCTTCATCTACAAAACAAGAATGACAGTACCTCTGATACGGTTGTTAAGAAGATTAACTGAAATGTTCGTGCAAAGTGCTTAGCTTTCTCCCTGGTACATAAATAACAATTTAGCAAATGTTAGCAGTAGTCATTATGACATAATAAACCCTGACTAGTTGGATTCTTGTCTTATCCCGAGATGACCCAGTAGGCGGTGGATTTGAGGTTTCTGTTGGCTTCTTAAACCTCTAGTGGGACATCAGTCCCCACATTTTGTGAAGTATACTGTAGGCAGCTGGCCTTTCTGCATCGTCAGGAAAAGGAGGCCTCCATTCAGGCCTGAGGTTGGCTGAAGCCCATGACAGGTGAACTCTGTTTGTATTTCCTATAACATAACCCTAAGGAGCAAGACTGGCTACTTGTTTGGTCCTTCAGTCAGGGATCCTTTTCCTCTGGAAGAGGGCTCTGCTCTGCTGGTCCTCAGCCCTGGTTCACTTCCTCCAACACTGATGATCTGCCCATGTTTGGTAAACTCTTGTGCTAGGCCAGGTTGGTTCTTGTAGTCAGGGCAGTGTTTTGCCTGGGGCTACTCTAATAGCATTTTTGGATTTTATGTCAGAAGTAGCTTGCAGAGTTAGTTCCTTCCTTCAAAACGTATTTATTGGGTGCCTGCCATCCTAGACCTGAGAAATGCACTGGTGAGGAAGGCAGACATGGTCTCTGCCCTCTTGGAGTTTGCAGGCTAGTGATTCCTTGGCGATTACTAGGGAAAAGAAATTCTGTTCGACAGGGGTGATGTTACTGCTATCAAGGTTTCCTTCAAAGAGGCTGAGGTCTCCCTAGGGTCTCAAGGTAATTCAATGATAAGAGAGACCCAGTTTTACTTGCAGAATCCCAAGAGACTAGAGAATGTGATGTCTCAGGCTGGTCTTAGTAGAGGAACCTTCTGCTGAGAATTATGTAGGTGAAGCCCCTGTCTATTAATACAGTATATCCAGCTTTCCTTTCAACCCAGCCCACTCTCTCCACCATTAATAACCCACATCCCTGAATAAGCAGTGAGGGTAGTTATCTGGAGATTAGGAAAAAGTGTGACAGCTGCAGCCCTTGCTCCAATTTGGAAGTGTATGTATGTCTTCTGGTGATTTCATGGGTGTTAGATGTACCCAACCAGTCAGCTCTTGAAAATCCTTTTTGCATCAGGTTTGTTACTAGGCTTTCAGGTGAACAGTCGCTGTGCAAGGGAAATACCACATCTTATTTATTCCTAAGCTTGTCTGGTCAGTCACAAAAGAAAACTGTAAAATACCCAGGGATGATAAGGAATTATGAATGTCCCTGAATGATGAATTAATAGGCCTTGTTCTAGCAGAAACAGAAGCAGAGAGGAATGCTAGCCAAGGCCTATCCAACTCCACCAGCGGCAGACTCTGCCCCTAAAGATGGATGCCCTGTGTGGCTCATCCCATTTCCTTTTTTAACACTCTCCTGGCAAATGACAGGAGTTTAGGAATGCTTTCTTTCTTCCAACTGGCTTAACGTTATACTTTGATTCTGATCCAGCAGCAATTTAAAATAAATGCTTATGGATTCTCTCACTTTTACGTAATAAGGGGAATTACCAGTCCTGGAAGATGAGGAGCTTATACTGATTGGGTTTTACTTCTGTACTCTAATTTCAGATTTAGGCTTAAAACTTTGAAGGGACAGCCATTCTGCCTATTAAGAAAGAACTCTGTTTCTTCTTTTTTTTTTTTTGATACAATTCAGTGCTTATTGTCCTTAACTGAGGGCAACCTGAGTCAGCTGGAAGCTTATGGAAGTTGGCCTGGTAGAATGAGTGAGTGTTAATCAGAATAAATGAAGCAACCTTGTAGAGAGATGGTAAAGAGCCAGGTTCCACTTCAGAAAGTTGCATCCTGCTGGGTCAGTCTGGCTTTTGGCCTGAAGCAAAATAGCCCCCTGTGCTGAAGCACCGCCAAGCTGCTCTTCTAGCCATGCATTCCCCTTCATCAGTCTCTCTAGCTGCTTGGTTTCTGTTTGATTTCTTTACCTGTTTCTTTTTTGATTATAAAAGTCATGCATGCTTAATGTAGAAAGTTTAGGAAATTATTATTCCAGATAGAAATAACTACTACCTGTGAACCCCATCGTGAACCTGCAGATGTGGTTTCAGGGACATCGCAGAGGAAGTTCTGTCTGTGAGGGCCTTGTTCGCCTTGCCCAGTCCCCACTTACTGGAGGCCCCCGTGGCCCCAGCCACCCCTGGACCTGACGGAGGGGGATTTTCTGCCCTTGTGGAGACCCTGCCCCAGCCTGACAGAAGCTTCCGGCTCTTCCTTTCCTCCTCAGTTTTCAGAATTGCTCTCAGCTGTGCTCTCCAGAGTATGCTCGTAAGCTGCACCCTGATGTTTCTCATGATGCACTTTTCAGATAATGGGGTGAGTTTTCCTATGACCTCTTCTGTGAAAGGTTAAAGGGCGGGCTTGGTCTCTAAGCGCAGGTAGGTAGACCCAGAGCAGGCTGATTTGCCCAGGGTAGTCATGGCAGAAGGAAAAGGTTTCTGGCCTTTTCATGGGGAGTTTCGCTGACAAGCACACCCTCCTTTCCTTCCCCAAGCTGTCTGATTGAGCTGTTTCGCCCCCACTCCTTCATATTTCACGTGGGGGTTGCTGCCTTGGCAGCATGGCTGCCTCTGTCATCAGGGAGGAAGAGCAGAAGAGTGAAGGCCTCCACAGTGTGTTTTCAAGGGCTTTCTGTGTGTCTGTGGGGAGTGTGTGGATGTGAGAGAGAGCAGGAGGCCAAGGGCATTTGGATATCTTAATTGCCCTGCCTGGAATTAGTGTCACTTCGAAGCCACAGAGAAATATTGCCATTTTACAGATGAGCATAAGGAAAGGCTAGTTTCTCTGTGGTTAGATAGAGTCTGTACTAGATAATTGGGTAGGGAGGAATGTTGACCATTTTGCCCCAATGTTTATTTCTGTCTGTTGAATGTGAGAATTACAATCAACTTGAAAATGGAAGTATAGGAGAAAAATACCTATACATACACACACACACACACACACACGTTTTTATATATATATATATATATATATATATATATATATTTATGTGTGTATGTATGAAGGTATCATAAAAATGAAGTTATTGAGAGCCACACATCTGCAGTAAATAAAAACCAAACAATATCTGAATGTCAGTACTACATAATGTTAATGACTCTAACTAGATTACACTGTTCTAATATACTTTTCTAGTATTTGTGATATCTGGTGCTTTATATATATTGTTATACACTTACTGCATTTTTAATACTTCTCTAGGATGCTTAATTCAAATAATTAATGATAATATCTAGATGGTAAGTATATACTATAGATACATATAATTCATGTCAACAAGCGCTGTCCCTGGCTAAATAAAACCCACTTCCCTGCCATCGGAGTGTTCACACTATGGAGGCAAAGGAGGATGTAGAGACATAAAAAAGCATGATAAATTCCAGGATGTGTTGTGGGAGCACAAAGAGCAGAGCAGGGAAGAGCTGAACCCTGCTCTGTAGCGGGCTGGTGAGAGAAGCGATATTCTAATCCCTTTGACCTTCTCTTAGATTCATTTGACGTGGCTTTTAACCTACAGAGCTCTTTCACTTCTCTGTTGCAGAGGGAAGGGTAAAGGGAAGAATATGTACAGCTCTGTAAAGTCTAGAGAATAAGAGCCCTAGGAAGATTATTTTTATTTCTGTACAGACACAGATAAGCTTTGGTTTAATTTAAATAAGCTGGCTCTTAAAAATTCTAAGAATACTAACTACTCATACAGTTTTGCTTTCATTTACACACCGATGAGAAAGCATCTGTAGCTTTGCATTTTATTTGCTATAAGCAAAAAGTGGTTTGAGATATTTAAGAATCTGAAACTTGGTAGTATTGAGTCCTCACATGTCCCATTTCAGCCCACTGCAGTTTTTTTTTTTTTTTTATGAGACTTACATAATACTCCAAAAAGAGAGATTTTTTTAATAGATAAATTGACATAAAATTTTCCTCTATTGGCCATATCTGCTGAAGTAACACTTCATGGTTTGCTATATTATTTCCTTATTTCTTCTCACGCTTACTGCTGTTTTATTTAATTTACAAATCTCTGCTGCAACCCTCTAAATGACCTCTTTAGAAACAACAAAACCAGCCAGCAAAAAAAGAGAAAAAGGGAAAAAAAAGAAAAGAAAAGCAAAAAAAAAAAAAAAAAAAATCCCAAACCCACCAAAACCAAAAAAAACCTTCCCGTGAAACAAAACAGTGCTCTGATTCAGGGTTCATTGTGTGGGTTTCCAAAGAAGATTGGTATGATTGTGAATGCAAATAATTTATCAGCCCTGCAGTCAGAGACAGCAATCAGCTGCAGGTTCTTAATGATAACATCTACAAGTGGGCTGTATAGAGAATTGCTTGATTCTTGGCATCATATCCTGCAGCTTTTCTCTTTGGGAAAAAAAAGTGTTTCTTCTTAAGACCACTTTTATTCACAGGCCGAAGTTTGTCTGTTATCATTTGATACCTGTGCTTTTTGAGTATGAAGACAGTGTTACACAGAGAGATGTGGGCTCCTTCCCGCTGTGGCTTGGAGGCGTGCTCTCCTTGCTGACAGCATTCTCCAGAGTCTTTTAGTCATAAGGTGGTGGGAGAAAAAGCAAAGCAGGAGATTCTGAGTGTATGATACGCAGCAGTGTAACCCCCAGTTACAGTTTTTCTTAAATACATGGTTTAATCATCTGCCTGCAATCTGCCTTTAAATATTATAAAGCTCCTGATGACTGGCTCTTTTCTAAGCAGGTGACTTTATGGTAGGAGAGCTATTTTCATCTGTCCCAGGATTTAGATTCTTACTCTCACTTATGACTTGGTTGTGAAAATGGCTTTCAACTAAATCTTAACAGATACATCTTTTGAAACTTTATAGCAACCTTATCCAATTAATGCAAACTTTGATTTATTAAAAAATATCAGGTAGAAACTAAAAGTGATAGAATTATGGTAGACTGGTTTCCATTCATCTAGGTGACCAGAACTTAAATGTGTCCTTTTCTTTTTCTTTTCATCATTACTCAGGTGAAGGGAAATTGAATGGATCTAAATGTCATCGGTGATGGATGACTATTTGCCTAGTTGAACTGGGAAGCTATTCTCCACCGATGCTTTGTTCTGAAAGTTCCATGGTGAAAGCCTATCTTGCCTTTAAGTGAAGTGGAGTGGTCTGAAATAGATAACTCAGGGAACTGGAAATCGGTTGGTCCTTTCATGAGGAAAGATTGCTTTGTGATTTGAAAAGATTTTTCAGTTCACTGTTTAGGCAGGAAAGGCTGTATTCCTAGCTGGTTATGTTAGATTCCATTATCTCTTTTTTAATCCATTTGGCTTTTCTTTAGTTTTTCATTTTGCACGTCTCTCGTCATACCTGCTATTCATTGCTCTCCCCAATTTAATTCAAAAAGCTCTTTCTTATTTCTTAGTGAACTGAGAACGTTGGTTTTCTCTCCTATCCCTCCCTTCTTTTAGCTAAGGAAATGAAATAACATTAAGAATCTGACTAAAACGTAAGTAATTCCATATTAGAACTGACATCTTTTGACAGATATTGTTAGTTAAGAAAATAACATGATTTTAAAAGTTTATCCAATATTTAAATAACTTTAAAGATAATTCTTTGCCTACTGTGTGCCAAGCATTTTGCTCTGTCAACAAATACCGAGAACGCGCTACAAATACAGAGAATGTTCTGCAAGAGAACACGCTGGTCATAGCAAACACCCTCTTCCAACAACACAAGAGAAGACTCTACACATGGACATCACCAGATGGTCAGTACATGAACATCACCAGATGGTCAGTACTGAAATCAGATTATATTCTTTGTAACCAAAGATGGAGAGGCTCTATACAGTCAGCAGAACAAGACCAGGAGCTGACTGTGGCTCAGATCATGAACTCCTTACTGCAAAATTCAGACTTAAATTGAAGAACGTTGGGAAAACCCCTAGGCCATTCAGGTATGATCTAAATCAAATCCCTTATGATTATACTGTGGAAGTGTCAAATAGATTCAAGGGTTAGATCTGATAGAATGCCTGAAGAACTATGGACAGAGGTTTATAACATTGTACAGGAGGTGGTGATCAAAACCATCCCCAAGAAAAAGAAATGCAAAAAGGCAAAATGGTTGTCTGAGTAGGCCTTACAAATAGCTGAGAAAAAAGAAGTTAAAGGCAAAGGAGAAAAGGAAAGATACATGCATCTGAATGCAGAGTTCCAGAGAATAGCAAGGAGAGATAAGAAAGCCTTTTTAAGTGAACAATACAAAGAAATGTAGGAAAACAATAGAATGGGAAAGGCTAGAGATCTCTTCAAGAAAATTAGAGATACAAAGGGAACATTTTATGCAAAGATGGGTACAATAAAGGACAGAAACGGTATGGACCTAATAGAAGCTGAAGACATTAAGAAGAGGTGGTAAGAATACACAGAACTATACAAAAAGATATTAATGACCCAGATAACCATGATGGTGTGATCACTCACCTAGAGCCAGGCATCATGGAGTATGAAGTCAAGTGGGCCTTAGGAAGCATCACGAACAAGCTAGTGGAGGTGATGGAATTCCAGCTGAGCTGTTTCAAATCCTAAAAGATGCTGTTAAAGTGCTGCATTCAACATGCCAGCAAATTTGAAAAACTCAGCATTGGCCACAGGACTAGAAAAGGTGAGTTTTCATTGCAATCCCAAAGAAAGGCAATGCCAAAGAATGCTCAAACTACTGCACAATTGCACTCGTCTCACACGCTAGTAAAGTAATGCTCAAAATCCTTCAAACTAGGCTTCAACAGTATGTGAATGGAGAGCTTCCAGATGTACAAGCTGGATTTAGAAAAGGCAGAATAACCAGAGATCAAAATGCCAATATCCTTTGGATCATAGATAAAGCTAGAGAATTACAGAGAAATATCTACTTCTGCTTCATTGATTACAGTAAAGTCTTTGACTGTGTAGATCACAACACACTGGAAAATTCTTCAAGAGATGGGAATTACCAGACCACCTTACCGGCCTCCTGAGAAACCTGTATGCAGGTCAAGAAGCAACAATAGAACCAGACATGGAGCAAGAGCTTGGTTCAAAATTGGGAAAGGAGTACGTGTATTGTCACCCTGCTTGTTTAACTTAAGTGCAGGGTACCTCGTGAAATGCCAGACTGGATGAAGCACAAGCTGGAATCGGGATTGGAGGAGGAATATCAATAACTTCAGATTTGCAGATGACATCACCCTTATGGCAGAAAGCAAAGAGGAATTAAAGAGCCTCTAGATGAAGGTGAAAGAGGAGAGTGAAAAGGCTGGCTTAAGACTCAACATTCAAGAAACTAAGATCATGGCATCCAGTCCCATCACTTCATGGCAAATAGATGGGGAAACAATGGAAACAGTGACAGACTTTATGTTCCTGGGCCCCAAAATCACTAGGGACAGTGACTGCAGCCATGAAATTAAAAGACGCTTGTTCCTTGGAAGAAAAGCTACGACAAACCTAGACAGCGTATTAAAAAGCAGACATTACTTTGCCTCCAAAGGTCCATATAGTCAAAGCTATGGTTTTCCCAGTAGTCGTGTACAATGTAAGAGCTGGAAAATAAAAAAGGCTGAGTGCCAAAGAATGGATGCCTTTGAACTGTGGTTCTGGGGAAGTCTCTTGAGAGTCCCTTGGACTGCAAGGAGGTCATACCAGTCAATCCTAAAGGAAATCAGCCCCGAATATTCATTGGAAGGTCCAATACTTTGGCCACCTGATGGGAAGAGCCGACTCATTGGTGAAGACCCTGATGCTAGAAGAGATTGAGGGCAGGAGGAGACAGGGATGACCGAGGATGAGATGGTGGGATGGCATCACCGACTCGATGGGCATGGGTTCGAGTGGACTCCAGGAAGTGGTGAAGGACGGGGAGCCTGGTGTGCTGCTGTCCATGGGGTCGCAGAGTCAGGCATGACTGAGAGACTGGATAAGAAATACAGAGATAAAGGTGAAAATCCCAGCTCTTCAAGAGGGCAGAATGTTGAGGCAGACAAACAAATATGATCCAGTGAGAGAAATGCAATGGTAGAGATATATGCAGGCTATGCAGAAGAGAGGAATCTTCGGTGAAGATTTCTAGGAAGACTTTCTGGAAGAAGTGGTGCCTGAGCTGAAATGAAGTGTAATAACAACAAAAGTAGTGGCAACTGATCATTACTGAGCTTTAATTACATGCCAGGCATTGTGTTAAGTATTTTGCTTAGCTTATCTGCTTTTATGTCTGTATTATAGCCGTGTTACCATTTCTGTTTTTACACATGAAACCAGGAAACTTGACCCAAGTTGACACAGCTAGTAAGTTGACTGGTTTGGTATTAAAACTCAAGCAGTCTTATTTCAGAGACCAAAACCTTAAGAAGAATTGTGGGGTGGGGGTAAGAATATGGGTTAGATGGAACGAGGGTATTGATCTTGATAATAGGATTTTCAGTACGCCTTGGAGACTGGATGTATTTTATTAAACCAAGATTGAATGAGGCAGATTTTCATAATTCTTTTAGCCTGGTTAAAAGAACATTTCTCCCTTCTTTTGCCTGTAAATTTTCCCTCTTCTAAGGAGATGTTATGGTACTGTTTTTCTCTTCAGCAGTTTGCCACAATCTGGTACCTTTGAGCCTTCTTTATTGACAACCTTATAAAAGAGAATTTACTCTTCTAAGTATTCTTAACTAGGGAAGTGCTGAAAGGCTCTGGTTTTGTAATTGAGTCCTTGGAAGCTTGTTTTTCCTTCTAGCAGACTGTCTAGAGTTAATGTGAACAGTGGCTGGAAGGTACCTGGTGGGTAGCTAACTCCACGGAGAGTTTGTTTTTGATTATAATGGTCTTTGGGGAAAATGGAAACGTTCCAGTTAAGGGAAAGGAGTCAGAATAGAGACACAAAGCCTATTGATTCTTCTTTAGCAGTAGTTTAGTTCCAGCAAATCACCTAAACCATGACATTAACAAACTGTGCTCTTAACAGAGCTAGGCACACAGCAAAGGCAATGAATAGTAATTATTTTTCTTTTCTAAGGACTGCTTTGTGAAGCTACTGCTACCTTTCAATCTAACTGGTATGAATCGAGGAAAAAAGTATCGGCCCTTTTGAAAAGGAAGAGAGAGGGCAATGGTTATTACCCTGGCTTTTTCCAAACTTCACAATACCTGATTGCGCCCTTCAAAGGATTCAGTTACCTCCTCTGCCGTGCTTTCTGAATAAGTTAACCCCCCGCAGGAGAGAGCTGGTGTGCACAGTGACACTGAACCATTTTTGTGTTTGTTTATTAGTGGGTGCGCAGGTGACAGACATGCTGGCAGTCAAGAGGAAAGTGGGGGCTGCCCCCTGCGGTGGTTTGTTTTGAACAGTTCCTGTGAGTTGTTTTGGGGATTGATAATATGCCTGCTTGTCTCGTTTTCACATGGCAGCCATATTGGCTGAGACCCACTGCTTCTGGTGATAGCTTCAGGAAGACAGATGGTGTGAAGCCATAGCTCAGTCACTGCCTGAAGCCCCAGATTTAAAGCTTTTACCTTGCTGCTCGGTAATAGTTCATTGTAGGTATACTTATCAAAGGAAAGCATCGAATGGATTCTTGACCATATTATAAAATTGTGCGATTTCAAGAAAAGAATTTTAGTCTCAAAGGATGTTAAAAGTAAGTGCAAATTTTATCTATAAAATATGCTAATTATGTACAGTTTTCCACAGAAACTTGATTCCCCCTTAATTCCCCCCCACCCCTTAATTCTGTCTTTTTGCAGCCCCTTGGACGACTATATAGTCCATGGAATTCTCCAGGCTAGAGTACTGGAGTGGGTAGCCTTTCCCTTCTCCAGAGGATCTTCCCAACCCAAGAATCAAACCCATGTCTCCCGCATTGCAGGCAGATTCTTTACCAGCTGAGCCACAAAGGAAGCCCCCTTAGTTCCCAGGAGAATTTATCAGCTGCTCTTTTTTTTTCCTCAAATAAAACCAGTGGGGCATTCTCTTTACTCCCATCCCTACCATCTCAGCCCTTCCGTTGGGATACTATTTTGTGAATTTGGTTAAAGTATGAGCTTCCAAATGACCTTAACAGTATGCTTCCTGATATACCAGTATTCTGTCTCTACTTCCCTTCTTGGTTGCCAGCCAGCAGTTTCCCTGTTAGCTGGAGAAGTCAAGCTCAGTACCTGGGACTTAAGAATGCCAGAGGCAACAGCACTGTCTCTAAATATTTCCAGAGTTGTTCACAGTTTTCTAGAAGTATTTGATGAATTTCCTTCTGGCAATAATTCTTATATTCCGTAGACTTTTCTACTCTGCTGGCTTGGAGTTATGAAACCTGGTCTAGATTTTCCGCCAGATTTATTAGAATTCTGTCTTTTGAGAGGTGGTAACGTTAAATAAGCATTGTTAGTTCCAGAGCCGCCTCTTTCGGGGACCCTCTGGGTAATTCACATGAGAGCTCTGCAGTCTTCTACTTTGTCATAACCTTAGAAAGAATAAAGTGATGGCTCTGTTTTCACCTTGGGTAGGCTTTCTATGTACTCCTGCCAACAGTGAGTTCTAGACTTTCCCAAAGGGTTTTCAGTCTAAGGTTCTACCAACTGTAAGCCCTTTTCCGTAAGGATTTAATATTACTTTTGTTTAGGCCCTGGGAGCAGAGCCAGGCTATGGCGGCGTGGGCAGGAGAGGAACTGATCTAAAATTGGAGCTTATTTTCATCTTACCTTTTATTTTCATCTTACCTTTTATCCACGTTACTTCTAGAATCCAATATTGACACTACCAGTGCTTCCCTGCTTCCTCCCCTGATGAATCCTTTATCTCAAGAGTAACAATAATGAAAACAATGAAAATGAAATCTCAGAGAGGTTAAGTTTCATTTCAGAGGTTAATGAAAATTCATAAATGATGAATCTAGAGCTGAAACTAGAACCCTTGCCTTTTAACCGTGTAAGATGATTAACCATCTTTTAACCATCTAAGAGGAAGAATTACGATCCACTGAATGAGTGAAAAAGAAATTCTCCTCCATCCTTCATGTTGTTACTGAGCCTATAATAGATTGAGGTTGAATAACATTTAATAAAAAAAAAGACCCTCAAATTCCCACTAAGTGAACATATGAACTAACAGATCAGAGTACCTCCTCTTCTTTCTGGGAGCTATTGGGATTAATTGTTTTAGCAACACTGCAGCCAGCTCACTTCCCCCAGACCTCACCTGTCTGCAGTTCTTCCTGGTCACCATTGAAGATGTAAGTGCTTCTGACCATCTGGTCTCTCCCAGGTTCTATTCCTTTGAGTTAATACAGGGGATCAGTTTGTTAGATAAGACTCACAAGAATCAGAGACCTTACTACCCATTACTAAGTTTTAGTAATACTTTTTAAGATTACAGAAATCAAGGGGTTTAAGTGAAGTAGGGAGAGTCTGGAACATCCTCTACGATCCTGCACCAGGCTGCGCTTCCCTCATTGGACTTGTCCTCTCTAGCCCAGGGTAGTGGATGAGATCTCTAACTGAGGCTTCCGGTCACCTCACAAAGCAGGGGGAGTGTTTGGATTATGAAACGTTTCACTTTTATTCTACCAGATAGCATTATATAGCTTATGTGACATTCTTTGGGAACCCATGGAAGCAAAAGAAGGCCTTCGTAGGACAAACCAGTTTTGTATCCCCCTTACCCCCTGCTTTTATCTCCTCCTCTTTTAAGATCTCAGTTTAACCAGAGCTACGAGTGACAACCAGGGAATTAGAGTTTTTGCTACCTTCTCTTCGACCTTGTAGCCTCCGTAAATCCTCTTGGACCTGGAGTCTCAATGCGTTTCTGTCTCCCCTACCTTCCATTGGTAAGATGCCCTCTGTTACTTGCCTCCAAGCTTGCACTATTTTATCCTAAGGATGGATAGGCAGCCGTCCTGTCATCATCATCAGTTTCTTATCGTATTTTTCCATCTTCTTTTTTTCTCACTATGAAGTGCCTTAACAGTTATGATTTGTGTGAATCAGACTTGATATTTCCACATAAATTCATGCTTTTCAACTCACTGGCACTTAACCACCCCTCCCTTCCTAACTTTTTAACTGTGACAAGAAACCATTGAGTTACCAAACCCTGTCTATACTCTAGCTTGTTAGTCAGGATATCGGATAGAGAGGATGTTCTGAGATCTGGCTTTCTCTTGGAGAAATACATATTTCTCCCTCTACCCTGCAGGCAGGGGTTGCTTACTCTCCCATATCCCATGTACCTCTGAGTTTGGAGGTGGAGCTGACTCCTCACTGTCACTTCTTGAACATTACTCCTCCACTTCCGTGTAAAAACTTCTTCTCTTTGAGATTTATAACACTTCTTACCCCTAATCATTACTCATCTGTACCACCTGTCATTCACCCGCTTTCATTTATTGCGGCGTATGGGCCTCATCTTTTTTCAGAGTCTTGCCATCAGCCTGGATGTCTTCAGTATGACCCTCTCAGTACCTGATTACTTGGTTTCTTAACCTGGCCACTTGACAGTTCATTTATTTGTTCATTATTTCAATATTTCCGCCATGCATACATGCATTTGTTTATGCATTCATTCAAAAAGGGTCTTTGATCACCTGTTGTTGTTGCTGTTCAGTTGCTGAGTTGTGTCTGCCTCTTTGTGACCCCATGGACTGCTGCACGCCAGGCTTCCCTGTCCTTCACCATTTGCCAGAGTGTGCCCACACTCATGTCCATTGAGTTGGTGATGCCTTCCAACCATCTTGTCCTCTCTGGTTCCCTTCTCCTCCTTCCCTCAATCTTTCCTAGCGTCACGGTCTTTTCCATTGAGTCGGCTCTTTGCATCAGGTGGCCAAAGTATCGGAGCTTCCTGCAGCTTCAGCATCAGTCCTTCCAGTGAATATTCAGGGTTGATTTCCTTTAGGATTGACTGGTTTGGTCTCCTTGCAGTCCAAGGAAGTCTTAAGAGTCTTCTCCGACACCACAGTTTGAAAGCATCAGTTCTTTAGCACTTAGCCTTTTTTATTGTCCAGCTCTCACATCTGTACAAGACTACTGGAAAAACCATAGCTTTGACTATATGGACTTTTGGAGGCAAAGTAATGTCTGCTTTTTAATATACTATCTAGGTTTGTCATAGCTTTTCTTCCAAGGAACAAGCGTCTTTTAATTTAATGGCTGCCGTCACTGTCCCCAGTGATTTTGGAGCCCAGGAACATAAAATTTTTCACTGTTTCCATTGTTTCCCCATCTGTATGTCATGAAGTGATGGGACCAGATGTCATGATCTTAGTTTTTTGAATGTTGAGCTTTAAGCCAGCTTTTTCACTCTCCTCTTTCATCTTCATCAAAAGGCTCTTTATTTCCTCTTCGCTTTCTGCCATAAGGGTGATGTCATCTGCATATCTGAGGTTATTGCTATTTCTCCCAGCAATCTTGATTCTAGTTTGTGATTCATCCAGCCCAGCATTTTGCATGATGTACTCTGCATAGAAGTTAAATAAACAGGGTGACAATATACAGCCTTGACACACTCCTTTCCCAATTTGGAACCAGTCTGTTGTTCCACATCCAGTTCTAATTATTGGTTCCTGACCTGCATACAGGTTTCTCAGAAGGCAGGTTAGGTGGTCTGGTATTCCCATCTCTTTAAGAATTTTTCACAGTTTTTTCACCTACAAAGTAATTTTCTGAGTCCTCTGCTAGAATTGGAGACACAGTGGTGGGGGGTGGAGTGGTGGGGGTGGGAAGAAGCCAGACATGGTCCTCTCATTCTGGAGCTTACAGAGAAGTTGTGGGGGAAAGACATTGAACAGATGAAGACACAAATAAATATAACTTTATAAGTTTTATAATTACTTTGAGGCAAAGAGGCTACAGGGTCCAAAGGGTGTACTAGAGAGACTTGTCTTAGTGTGGGCGTGTCTCTGAGGAAATGATGGTTGAACTGCATCCTCATATGAGGAGTTAACTGGTTAAAGAAGGGAGGCAAGGAAATTCTAAATAGAGGTGGCAGCATGTACAAAGCCAAGTTAGGAGAGGGAGTGTGGTGCATTTGAGGAGTGAATGAAGGATGGTTGTGGAACATGATGAAGAGGAGGGAGAGAGCATGATGCAAGGTGGGCTAAAAGGTAGGCAGGGTTCAGATCATATGAGGTGTTTTTAGGTTATGTTAAGGATTTTGGTTCATTCAAAGGAGTGCAGCCATTAAAAATTTTATTTACTATTTTTAAATTTTATTTTCCCAAATATAGTACATATACATTGTAGACATTCTAAAGGTATATATTCATATTTAGTGAACAAACAAATTTCTCAGGTACCTAGTTTTCCCTCCTAAAAGCCACCATGCCAGTTTCTTGAATATTCTTCCAAAAATAGTCTATGCATGTATATGTGTGTATATATATACATACACATATAAGCTTTTTTTCCCCCCACACACAGATTGTGGCATACTATACACACTGCTCTACACCTTCTTTCTCCACATAATGTTCTAATGTTTCCTGGATATCATTTCATATCATGACTATAGAGAGTGGCCTTATCCCAGCAACTGCATAAATCTTCCTCAGTTTACTTAACCAGTTCTCTGTTGAGGGATGTAAGTTATTCCAGTGTTTTTCATTCCAGACATCATACAGTGACTGTTTTGATATCCTATCACATATTTGATAATATTTCTGATAAGTAAGCTCTAAAGTTAGCTACCTTTATTCTCGGAAGACTGAATTTCTTTCCTTCATAGCACTTATATTAGTTTGCAGTTCTGCATTTTTTATTATGTCTATTTAATCACTGTCTCCCCCATCTAAATTATAAGCTCCATCAAAGAAATGCCTAGCATGAAACGGACGCTCAATAATATTTGTTGAGGACTTCCTGGTGGTCCAGTGGGTAAGACTCTGAGCTTCCACTACAGAGGGTGCAGGTTCAATCCCTGGTCAGGGAACTAAGATCCCATATGCTGTGCAATGTGGAAAAGAAAAAAAAAAAATTGTTGAAGAGATGAAGGAATAAGAAGGTAAGGATAATAGCTAGATGGGAAGTAAGTGTGATTTTTTAGTTAAACCTTTTATACCAGACAGAAATAATTTGCATCTCTCTAAAAATCAGAGTCATTTGGAACTTATCAGTCTCCTATTGTTAACATCCAAATTTAGGCTCTCAGTTCAGTTCATTTCAGTCGCTCAGTCCTGTCCGACTCTTTGCGACCCCATGAATCACAGCATGCCAGGCCTCCCTGTCCATCACCAACTCCCGGAGTTCACTCAAACTCACATCCATCGAGTAGGTGATGCCATCCAGCCATCTCATCCTCTGTCGTCCCCTTTTCTACCTGCCCCCAATCCCTCCCAGCATCAGGGTCTTTTCCAATGAGTCAACTCTTCGCGTGAGGTGGCCAAAGTACTGGAGTTTCAGCTTTAGCATCATTCCTTCCAAAGAACGCCCAGGGCTGATCTCCTTTAGAATGGACTGGTTGGATCTCCTTGCAGTCCAAGGGTCTCTCAAGAGTCTTCTCCAACACCACAGTTCAAAAGCATCAATTCTTCGGCACTCAGCTTTCTTCACAGTCCAACTCTCACATCCATACATGACCACTGGAAAAACCATAGCCTTGACTAGACGGACCTTTGTTGGCAAAATAATGTCTCTGCTTTTCAATATGCTGTCTAGGTTGGTCATAACTTTTCTTCCAAGGAGTAAGCATCTTTCAGTAATAAATAGTAATTCGAAAAAAGTGTATTCTCATACACCTGGGGTTGGCAAACTTTCTTAAAGGGCCAAATAGTAAATATTTTAGGCTTTATTAATATTGAGATAACTCTGTTGCAGCTACTTAACTCTGCCATTAGAACAAAAGCAGCCATAGATAATAGATAAATAAATGAGTGTGAGTGACTATGTTCCAGTGAAAGTTTATTTACAATAATAGGCAGCAGCTAGAGTGGGCCCTTGGACCATAGTTGGTGCCACTCGTTTAATGAATCAGTAATGATAACCCTTCTTTAACTCCTGATGTTGTCAATTTGTGACTTCTCTCTTTTTTTGTCATCAGTCACGCTAGAGCTTTACCAGTTTTATTGACCTTTCAGACAACTAGATTTGTGTTTCGTTGATTTTTCTCTATTGTTTCTTGTTTGTTTTCTGTTTCATTGGTTACTCTTTATTTTTTCCTTTCTCTGCTTATTTTGGATATAATTTACTCTTTTTTTTTTTTTCTGTCTTTTATGATGAAAGCATAAGATCATTATTTTTCTCCCTGTTAAAGTTTGGCCTTTACTTTTCCAGATCTTTTTGAATGCATTTATCTACAAACAAAAAAGCTTCATTCTGAAGAATATAAGACCATAACACATAGGTTTTCTGCACCTTGCTATTTTAACTTAACAAGGTATCATGGGGATATTTCTTCGGCTACATAAGGAACTCGACCTAGTTCTTTTCACTTGCTGTTTAGTATTCTGCAGTAACTATTTCTATATTGATAGATGTTTAGGTTCTTCAAATATTTCACCAGTACAAACTACACTGAAATACTCACAAGTGGGAAATTCTCCAGGATAGAAGTACACAGAATACTTTTGTTAGATGTATAATTTATTGAATGTCTTCTCTTAACGCTCAGAAGGAATAAACTACTTCTGTGTGATTTACCACTTTAACTACATTTCATGATTCTTTCTTTGTTATAAATTTTCTTATGTTGTTTAAGGGCTGAACTTTGGGGGAAAAGTCTTTCCACGTTAATCTTGTTTCTCTGGTATTGTTCTCTGATGTCCAATAAGAATTGAGCTCTTCCTATGGAATTTTCCACAGTCATTACATCAGTAAGGTTTGTTTTCACTGTGAGTCTTCTGATGTCCAGCAAAGGTTGTATATCTGAAAGATTTTCCATGTTTACTGCAGTGATGGGGTTTCTTTCTTTTATGCATTCTTTGATGGTTAATAAGAGTTGAGTTCTTCCTAAAGACTTTTCCACATTGATTATACCAGTATGGTTTCTCTTCAGTGTGGATTTTCTTATGTTCCAACACAGTTGTTATCCCTGAAAACTTTACCGCCTTCATTATATATAAAAGGTCTTTCTCCACAACGTATTCTGTCACGGTGAGTAAGGGCTACCTTCTGAGCATAGACTTTCTCCCAGTCTTTACAGTAGTAAGGGTTTCTGGCTGGTCTGATTTCTCTGATGACTTAATAGAATAGAGTTCTTTCTGAAGCTTTTCCGCATTCATTGCCTTTATAGGGTTTCTCTCTGTAGTGAATTCCCTAATGATTAATCATGTTAAGTACATCTTTAAGAATTTCCCACACTCAGTACGTCTATAAGGTTGTTTTCTTATGTGAATTTTATGACGATTAAAAGAAACGAACTGCTCATAATGTCTGTCACGCATTCTTTGTTTATGAGCTTTTTCTGTCAGTATAATCTCTCTGGTGCTTAATAAAGGAGAATTTATGTTTGAAGACTTTCCTACATTATAGTACTCTTTTCTCTGTGGAACTTCTGTGCTTCTACTTCAAACCTATATCAATTGTGACAGTTTTGTTTGCCCTTTCGGAGCGGACCCTTCAGAAGTATTTATTTTGCTTTAGGTCTGACATCTTTGTTTCAAACCATTATGCTTGTACTGCATAGGTACCTGGTGGAGCTTCTCATATTTGCATCCAGGGCTTTACCCCTTGCTCTAGTTGGGCTGTTAATTTTGACTTGAGAGAGAGAGAAGCCCCACAACAACAGATTCCTGTAGTTTTCCAGCGTCATCTACCCCTGTCCATGTTCATCAAATAGCATCTGGGAATCTTCATTCAATCTAAGTAAAGGCCACAACCACATCTCCAAATGTCAGTGGCCCCTGGATCTAGGCCCTTGGTAGTCTTGGAGCCATCTGGCTTCTGAAGCACTCTTCCAGGCAAGGGGAGAAAGTTGTGCTTAGGCTGAAAGTTCTGGAGGTTAGAAGTCCTCAGTCAGGGTGTTGGCTGGGCTGGTTCCTTCTGAATCTTTGGGTAGAACCCTCCTGTAGCTCCTCCTAGCTCCCGGTGGTCACTGTCCGTCCTTGGCTTTTCTTGGCTTGCAGCTCTATCGTCCAGTCTCTGCTTCTGTCATCACAGTGCATTCTGCATGTGTGTCTTTCTAGATCATTGATTTTAGACTTTTCTTCTTTTCTAAAACAAGCATGTAAAGCTATAAATGTCCCTCTGAACATTGCTTTAACTGTATCCCACACATTTTAGTATGTTGTGTTTTCAGTTTTATTCAGTTCAAAATGCTTTCTAAACTTTCATGGTTTCAACCTACACTTGGTGTAAATTAGTATTACACCAAGGGGAGCCACTATCCAGATGTCTGGAGCTCATTCTCCATGTAGCTCCTTCTTTCTGGTAGTTTCTTGCTGCCACAGTCACCTTGAACTCTTGTTTCCTCAGCTGAGCAAGGCCTCTGTGCTCTGCTTAGGTTCTTCCCTGTTTCACAGTCTGCAGCATGCCTGGTCTGTAAACAGAAAGCCAGAGTGATCACAGGGCTCACCCTTGTTTATTTCCTTGTTTATTTTCTTTCTCTCAGACCACATTGTTGTTCAGTGCCCCAAGCCAATTGTTTTATATATATTTTTTGTCTAGTTTTCTAGTTTCTCAACAGTGGGAATGCAAATTCTGTGGCAGTTTCTCCTTCAAGGACAGAAGTGGAGGTCACAGCATGTTAAAAAAATACTGGCTTACAGAAAAGTGCAAGTTATTTTCATTTTTGTGGATCTTTTCAGTGTATTAAATACGAGAGACTTTTTGTGAGAAGAATGATGGAAAGTTGATCTAAAAGTAACTGACAGTAGTTACTGATGTAACAATTTACTGATTTCAATAAACTGTGCACTCAGCTGTTACTGAGTCATACCATTGGTTATTGTGTGAGAAGGTGGATGAAGAAATGAGGGGCGTTTCTGTAGCTCTTGGTAGCTTCATTTTTAAAATAGTTTCTATTTATTCATCTTTTCTTAAGGAAGTTCTGTTTTTTCTGGCCTCTAAGTTGCCTTATCTGACGTTAGGTTGGTGCCTGGGTTTCTTTTTTCAGAAGCACAGTGGTCGATTGGCTTCCGTAGTGACTGACTCCATAATCCACAAGCCTTCCTATTTTTCTCTTGTCTTTCAGTTGACTAGTATCCACATTTAGTAAGTGTTTCCTTTGGCTTTGGTGGATTATCCACTTGTTGCTTCAGCCAGTCGTAGCCCTTTTCCAGTTATGCGTGCCTGCAGACATGACTGTATATCACTTCAGTGGTTTGATTCTACTACGCATTTTCTATATGTGGTTCTACATTTTATGCTGTGACCCCAGGCTGGGACTAGGGTGAAGAAAGAGGTGCCTAAGGTATGAAATTTAAGGAGACATTCAGTCTCAGGGTGGGATAAGCCAGCCCTGCACTTACATGACTCTTAAGACTAAGCACTTCCTTAACACTTGTGCCCAAGGCATCTCCCTTGCCTCGCCTGGTTCTGGCCCTGTATAATCTTGACTTCTTAGAGGTGGCTCAGATGGTAAAGAATCTGCCTTTACCAGATTCGAGTAGTGCAGGAGTACTCCAGTGCACGAGACCCAGGTTCGATCCCTATGTTGGGAAGATGCCCTGGAGAAGTGCATGGCTACCCACTCCAGTATTCTTGCCTGGAAAATTCCATGGACAAAGAAGCCTGGTGGCTACAGTCCATGGGATTGCAAAGAGTCGAACACGACTGAATGACTAACATACACATTACCCTGACCATAGTTGGTTATAGACAACTGTATAAGACCTTAAAATGAACTCTGTGTAAAAACTATAATTTAGAACATGCTTTAACTATACCTAAGAAAATAGAAATGAGGTAATATTTCAGGAAAACCAGTACCATGCCTGAAAAAATTCAGTGGCTCAAAAGTTTATCCATTAGCAACGTTAGCCAGAATTTTGGACCATGTTATCTAGGTTAACCATAGTAGGCCACTGTTGTACTTCTATTCCTTTATTTCTTATTATGACATAGCTTCTCATCAGGAAGTTCATCTAGCAGAATAAAATTTTTGGTAAACTCTACTACTGCTCTGATTAATGCTGTGATGTGCAAAGCCACCTGACTATGACCAGCTGCTGATTAGGAAATGGATGAACCTGCAGCCTGCAAGAGGTTGAGAGAACTCAGTCTGTGTTACTACCAGTTCAGTGTAGGGGGAGTACCCCATCTTCTTCAGCTTCCTGCTCTTCTGGACTCATAATCTTCATACTGTCCCAGAGAAGGGCCTTGGGGGTGAGTGGGACCCTGCCCCCGTCCTTCAGCGCCTGGTCACCAGAAGAGCTCTGTTGTTTTTTTGTTTCATGAACTGGAGTTCTGTGTAAAAGGTCTACATGCAAGGACTTACTGAGGAGGGCCAGCGGTGAGTGTGGAGCAATACTTCTACCAGCTAAAATATCCTGAGCCAAAAAACCTTTCTCTTTTGTGTCTTCTTTTCCACTTACCAGACAGCTTTCCCACCCTCTTAAAAACCAATCTTCAAAATAGCCTCCAATGTTGGTGTTCAGGACTCTTAACAGAGCTGGAGTCTCTGTTTTTATTTCATTTTAAAATGTTTCCATTCTTTGTTTTTAGATGCCAAGGAGAGCAGGTGCCAGTGGGTGAAGACACAGTTTGGCGTTGGCCTGAGATCCAGGGGAGAAAATCACCTCCAACTTCTAGAAGGAACCCCCTCTCTCCAGTCATGTTGGGCTGCCTGCTGCCAGGACTCTGCCTGTCATGCCTTTTGGTGGTTAGAGGGGATGTGCATCCAGGCAGACTGCAGCAGGCCCCAGAGCTGCCAGGCTTTTAGGACAGACTCTTCCAACTCAATGCTGGTGTTTTTCCAAAAATTCCAAATTGAAGATGATTTGGACTTTCTGCCTGAGGATGATGTACCACATATTTTGGGGCTAGATTGGAGCAGGGCATCTTGGAGGAGGTGGAGCCCACCCAGAACTCCACTCAGACCCACTTTATCGAGTGACCAGTGGAGCTTAATCAGAAAGCTTCGGAAGAGAGAGAATCCCAGTGAAGAAGTAGCTGCGGTGACACAGCCTTCTAAAACGAACGAACTAGGTGATGTAAACAGCACCGGCTCTGCAGAGGTAAGCATATCATGAATGAGGAGTGACTAGAGAACTGGTCTAATCTGCTCTTGCATTTGGCACACACAAGCTTTGAAGCTGTGCTCGTGGGCAGCGCTCATAGGCTGAGGAGTGTATGGACGCAGCTGCTTAGTGTCATCTTAGTAGGGGCTGCCCAGATGTTCCAGGGTAATTTGATCTTTAGAGATGTACACTCCATGCAGGGCTGACCATTGTTTTGGTTAAAGCAGAAAGCTGCTCATTATCTTGGCTAAGCTGGTTCTTGGCTACAGGTAAGTGCGTTTGTGTGGGTGTTAGTCTCCACCAGCGATTCTGCAGTGTTTTCTGCCAGATTGCAAAACACTTGATTGATGCGGTTGCAGTCAAGTTCTCCTCCTCCTCTCCCATCTCCTGCTGGTAAACACTTTCCTTATGAGGTAATTTCTATTCCATTCTAAAGTAACCACCCTGGTGCTGCATAAGACCTGGACCTGCTGGTCTGGGGAGCCGGATGTGGCCATTAGCCAAGAGGCCTTGGATGAATTCTTACCAAGCTTTGTATGCCAAGGGAGATACTACCAGTAGAGTTTATTCTGCTTATTATGTTTCCTCATTGTTGATCTTCCTGGGCAAATGATTAAGAGGAATGACTCACCCTGTGCTCATTCTCCCTCAGTTGCTGTGACTTATTTTTGTCTGTGTTTTGTCCTGGTTGTCTCTATCAAGTTAAAGCCAGAGTGGGGAGGCTACTGCATGCCAGACACTGTGTGCTAATCGTTGTGTTATGTCATTTTGTTTAATTTTCATAGCAATATTTCCAAGTATGTGTTATTAACCCCGTTTTCCTAGTGAGGAAACTGAGGTCCAAATAGGTTAAACAATTTGATCATGCAGCTAATGAACAGCAAAGCCTTTCAGTGTGGTTTTAGAGCTACAGTGTTAGGTTCAATTTGCTCATAAACATTTATGGATTTTATTATCAGTGTCAGGCTTCCCTCATAGCTCAGTTGGTAAAGAATCCGCCTGCAGTGCAGGAGACCCCGGTTCGATTCCAGGGTCTGGAAGATCCTCTGGAGAAGGGATACTCTCGAGTATTCTTGGGCTTCCCTGGTGGCTCAGCTGGTAAAGAATCTGCCTGCAGTGAGGGAGACCAGGGCTTGATCCCTGGGTTGGGAAGATCCCCTGGAGAAGGGAAAGGCTACCTACTCCAGTATTCTGGCCTGGAGAATGCCACGAACTGTCCATGGGATCACAGAGAGTCAGACATGACTGAGCGACTTTCACTTATTATCAGTGTCAGGCACTTTGCTAAGCTCTAGAGGTAAACAAGACATGATCTGTGCTCTCAGGAGTTTATAGTCTAGTGGTAACTCAGGCACAAAGATGGTGTTTACAATAATGTATAATTTTTTTTTTTTTAAGAACCAACTTTTAAAATTTTATTATTATTTTCCTTTATTTGACTGCTGGGTCTTCATTGCTGCACATGGACTTTCTCTAGTTGCAGTGAGTGGGGGCTACTCTGTTTTTGTGGCGTGCAGGCTTCTCATTGCAGTGGTTTCTCTTGTTACAGAAGAATGGGTTCTAAGGCAAGTTGGCTCAGTAGCTGTGTCCCACAGGCCTCGTTGCCCTGTAGCAGGTGGGATCGTCCTAGACCAGGGATCAAACCCATGTCCCTGGCATTGGCTGGTGGATTCCTAACCACTGGACCACTCGGGAAGTCCCCCAGTAGTGTATAATTATTACATAGTAGATTTATCTATTGGGTTGACCAGAAAGTTTGTTTGGGTTTTTCTATAACATCTTATGGAAAAACCTGAATGAACTTTTGGCTAACCCAATACTACACAATAGGAACACAAAAGAAGAAGTGACCCTCTTGAGCAGGCAAGTGATGTGTATATTCAGGGAAGAGTTTACAGAGGTGTTTAACTTATTTCTTAATGGATGTGTAGAATTTCACTTGGGGTTTAAAGGTAAAAAAAAAAAAATTCTGGAGAGAGGTCCGGTGTGTGCAGAGGTTTAGTCAGCACATATTTACCGCACATTCACTGTCTGTAAGGTGGTGTACTAAAAGCAAGGCAGTGCAAGTGTTATATCAAATAAGATCCTGATTCCTGCCCTAATAGAGCTTACACTCTGGCAAGGAAAATAGGCATGACATTTATGACTATTAAATACTTATAACCTCAGTGTACATTATGAGAAGGTAAGTAGAGTACTGTAAGAACATCTGACAGGGACCTATTTAAGATTAAGGGGTAAAGTTAGGCCACCCTAAGTAAGGGAAGTTGAAGCTGAGATTGAAGTAGAAGTAGGAGTTAGGGGAAAAAAAAAAAAAAACAGGCAGAGTAATTCAGGCAGAAAGAATAACCATTTCAAAGTTTGTTAGATGCCTTAGAAGATGGCAAGATCAAAAAGTTGAGAGAGACTGGTCTTGTTTGGCAAACAGAGCAAGAGACCTTTAGAGAAACAAGAGGCTTCAGAGGTGTTCAGAGCCTTGTTGTTGTTCAGTTGCTAAGTCATGTCCAGCTCTTGTGACCCCATGGACTGCAGCACACCAGGCTTCCCTGTCCTATACTGTCTCCTAGAGTTTGCTCAAATTCACGTCCGTTGAGTCAGTGATGCCATCCAACCATCTCATCCCCTGCTGCCTCTTCTCCTGCCTTCAGTCACCGAGCACCAAAGCTTTTTCAATGAGTTGGCTCTTTGCATCAGGTGGTCTAAGTATTGGAGCTTCACAATCAGTCCTTCCAGTGAATATCCAGGGTTGATTTCTTTTAGGATTGACTGGTTTGATCTCCTTGCTGTCCAAGAGACTCTCAAGAGTCTTCTCTACCAGCACAATTCAAAAGCATCAGTTCTTTGGCACTCAGCCTTCTTTATGGTCCAGCTCTCACATCTGTACATGACTACTGTGAAAATCATAGCTTTGAGTGTATGCAACTTTGTTGGCAAAGTGATGTCTCTGCTTTTTAATATGCTGTCTAGGGTGGTCATAGCTTCCCTTCCAAGGAGTAAACATCTTTCAGTTTCATGGCTGCAGTCATTGTCAGCAGTGGTTTTTGGAGCCCAAGAAAATAAAGTGAAAGTGAAAGTTGCTCAGTTGTGTCTGACTCTTTGTGACCCCGTGAACTATACAGTCCATGGACTTCTCTGGGCCAGAATAGTGGAGTGGGTAGCCTTTCCCTTCTCCAGGGGATCTTCCCAACCCAGAGATCGAACCCAGTTGGTTCATTCTTTACCAACTGAACCACAAGGGAAGCAAGAAAATAAAATCTGTCACTGTTTCCACTTCTGTTTGACATGAAGTGATGGGACTGGATGCCATGATCTTCGTTTTTTGAATGTTGAGTTTTAAGCCAGCTTTTTCACTCTCCTCTTTCACCCTCATCAAGAGGCTCTTTAGTTCTTCTTCACTTCCTGCCATTAGCGTAGCATCATCTGGGTATCTGAGGTTGTTGGTATTTCTCCCAGCAGTCTTGATTCTAGTTCGTGATTCAGCCCGGCGTTTCTCATGATGTACCCTGTGTATAAGTTAAATAAGCAGGGGGACAGTACACAGCCTTGACGCACTCCTTTACCAGCTTTGTACCAGTTCTTTGCTCTATGTCCAGTTCTAACAGTTGCTTCTTGGCCTGCATACTCATTTCTCAGTAGACAGGTCAGGTGGTCTGGTATTCCCATCTCTTGAAGAATTTTCCACAGTTTGTTGTGATCCACACAGTCAAAGTCTTTAGTGTAGTCAGTGAAGCAGAAGTGATGTTTTCCTAGAATTTCCTTGCTTTCTCTATGATCCAATGAACGTTGGCAATTTGAACTCTGGTTCCTCTGCCCTTTCTAAATCCAGTTTGTACAGCTGGAAGTTCTCGGTTCACATACTGCTGAAGTCTCACTTGAAGGATTTTGAGCATAACCTTACTAGTGTGTGAAATGAATGCAGTTATATGGTAGTTTGATCATTCTTTGGCATTGCCCTTCTTTGGGATTGGAAGAGCCAGCCTTCAGGCCTTCTTAAAATATTAGTCTTTATCTTAACAGGGAATGAAATGGTCAGATGTGTTACTGTGTGATGAATAGAATGGAGAAGTGCAAGAAGGTCCATGGAGCAGTCAAGAAGGCGGCTCTTTGGGCAAGGGAACCATTGTCCTAAAGGAAGTTGAAGATATGGGAAAGAGGACAAAGACAGTTCTCCCTCAGGGCTGAGGATCTCAAACTTCCAACAGAATCGCTTGGAGGCCCTGTTAAAAACAGATTGCTGGGTCCCAGCTCCAAAGCTTCTGATTCACTTTGTTTAAAGTCGGGCCTGAGAATTTGCATTTCTACAGCTTCCCTGGTGCCTCAGATAGTAAAAAATCGGCCTGCACTATGGGAGACCTTGGTTCGATCCCTGGGTTGGGAAGATCCCCTGGAGGAGGGCATGGCAACCCACTCCAGTATTCTTGCCTGGAGAATCCCATGGACAGAGGAGTCCGGCGGACTACAGCCCATGGGGTCGCACAGAGTCGGACACCACTGAGTGACTAAGCACACGTTCCTCATGTGCCAGTGCTACTGGTCTGGGAACCACACTTTGAGAACCACTGCCTTGTAGGGCTTCCCAGGTGGTGCTAGTGGTAAAGAACTCGTCTGCCAGTGCAGGAGATCTAAGAGACGTGGGTTCGATCCCCGGGTCAGGAAGATCCCCTGGAGGAGGGCATGGCAACCCACTCCAGTATTTTTGCCTGGAGAATCCCATGGACAGAGGAGCCTGGTGGGCTGCAGTCTATGGGGTCACAAAGAGTTGGACACGACTGAAACGACTGAGCACAGCACAGCCTCATAGGGCAGGGGGTTAGAATACAGAGCACAGAGGACCAGATGAGCCTTACGCAAGAGGAGAGACGTCTCCTTCCCTGTGATAGGAGGAAGGAGTGAGTGGGCATGGGTGTGACTAAGGCGGACTGTTGGTTCGAGAGAAGGAAATTGTGGTAGTTCTAACCTCATTCTTGTTTTTTCCTGAAGTGGAATAAATCATTTACTGAAAGTAGAATCAGGTACATGGAGTGGGGATGGGTGGGTAGTAGGCAGGTGAATGAGAGATCTGGAGAGAGTGGTAAAGGTCTGAAATGACCATTGATCGGGATAGGAGATGGTAAACAAGCTTAGGAAATAGAAAGATGGCTGGGTAGCCTTGAAGATGGAGAGCATGCATTTACAATCATAGTTGTATGATTCTCCTCAGGACCTCTCAGCAACCCTGTCAAGGAAAGGTTGATGGTTTGATTCATCCAAGATTAGAACTTTGCCAGTTTTGTAGGGAAGGAAATTGAGGCATGGAAATGGAGGTCATTGTCAAGAGAGTGGATAGAAGAGAGATGTAAGAAGAAAGGAAGAGAGGCAAAGTTGGGAGGTGTTGACAGAGGTTCAGTACAGGAGTCTGGCATTCAGAGATTTTGGTGATGGGAAGCAGATACGGGGGACAGGTACATGTGCTGGAAGGACAGGAGGTAGTCCTGAGAATGGGGGATATTTGAATTTCAGATTTCAGAGGTGTAGAAGTTATGGTGATTACAAGGTCTAGGGTGAAGCTATGGAAGAGAGTTGTTGGGATAGAGCAGAGAAGAAATTTATTGGTGATAGGAGCTCAAAGAACATGTTGAATGAGTTATCCATGTAGACCTTGAGACCTTTAGTAAGGATGATGGGAATGATGATAACAGCAACAGTTAATGTTTACTGAGTACTTACTGTGTGTCAGGTACTATTCTGAGCCTTTTACATGAATTAACCGTTTTATCTATACAACAAATCCTATGACTTGCTGCTACCAATTTTTATTTTATAAATGAGGAAACTCGGGAAAAGAAGGTTAGGGAACATGGCCAAGGCAGCATAGCTACTCTGTGGTAGTACCAACACGTGAACACAGGCGGTCTCATTCTCTCCAGAGTCTGTCCTTTTACTCTTACTCTGGAGGCAAGGACTTGCAGTGAAGAGAAATTTTGAGAGCCAGATGTCAAAGCCATCAGTAATGTAGGAGTAATGAGTAACTTGAGAGATGACAGCTGCGATGAGAGTTGAAATGTAGTGCAGCAAGATAGCAGAGGGAAGAGGCTTTTACAGAGAAGATGAAAGAGTAATGATTTGCAAAGGGTGTTGAGAAGGGGAGCAAATAAAATAGCATCTCACCTTTAATCTTGAAGTATGGGAGAATAGGTAGCGATTGCATTGAAGATACATGGGAAACTGCATCCTTAGAGGCATGCAGACTTACTCTTAAGAATAGGTCAGAGGGGGCTTCCCTGGTGGTCCAGTGGGTAGGAAGGAAATCTGTCTTGCAATTCAGGGGACACCAGTTCGATCCCTGGTCTGGGAAGATCCCGCTTGCTGCGGAGTCTCTAAGCCTGTGTGCCGCAACTACTGAGCCAGTGCTCCACAACAAGAGAAACCACTGCAATGCGAAGCCTGGGCCCTGCAAGGAAGAATAACCCCCACTCGCTGCAACTAGAGAAAACTAAAAATTTAAAAAAGGAGGTCAGGGATCACTTTATGAGCATGCGGCCTCTGCAGCCCTCGCACTGAGAGAGGCCTCGTTCTTGATTTAGTGTTCTGCTCTCATTATCGTGAGATTCTTGATTTTTGAACAAGTAAGCCACATTTTCATTTTGTACCAGATCCTGAAAGCTTAAATGTAGCCTGTCTCGCGAGAGGTTAGGGAACAAACTATGAAGGTACTGAGCATACTGGTGACTTTCTGATCGTGGAATAGAAATTCCAGACAATTCAGTGGAATTTTTGAAGAGAAAAAGAAGTTGGTTTTTAAAGGAGAGGGAGTGTAGATCATTGTAGCAGTAACAGTCGTGGTCTGGTTAGTGTTCAACAACTAGGTCTTCCCCCATAAAACAAAGTCAAGTCCTGAGTTGTAGACTTTTGCTAATTTATGTGGTGTAAATACTACCACCATGACCAGTTTCAAACTAGAACATGAAGTCACTGAACACAGCATTGGCAGAGATGAACACAGTCAGCACACTACAGGATAACTATGATCCATAAAATTAGACAAGCAAAATTAGACTTATGGTAGATTTAGGCCTGACAGTCTACTGGAAGATGGTGAAAGCTCAAACTTAGGCCTTACAGAATTCAGGTATGTCGTTGGGGGGAGGATCCTGAAGTTGTGTTGGCTGGGGAGTTCTTTTTCTTATTGTTCACCAATCATAGACAGTGGCAATAAATTGCTGCTAGCCACCTGCCAGTGCAGGTAGACATAAGAGACGCAGGTTCAGGCCCTGGGTTGGGAAGATCCCCTGGAGGAGGGCACGGCAGCCCACTCCAGTATTCTTGCCCAGAGAATGCCATGGTCAGAGGAGCCTGGCGAGCTGTGGTCTACAGAGTGGCAAAGAGTCGGACACAGCTGAAGCGACTTAGCATGCATGCAAGCACAGACAGGATCTCAAGCTTTATGGTCTAACGTGGAGAGTGGGTGGACCTGGAAACCCTGGAAGTGGAAGTGGGCTTTGTGCAGTGTTACACAGAGACATTACATAGTTTGGCATTACATGTTGGGAACCGAAAGCATTGCGAAAACATGGGGAAAGTGAAGTCTTCAGATCCAGACAATGAGATTTGACCTTACACCATGCTTAGGAGTTTCAGTCTCATCCCGAAGGCCATGGATAGCTCTGGTGTAATATTGACTGCCTGGGGTGGTCTGATCACCTTGTGCATTCAGAATAGTTAAGTGCTAGGCCTTTCTTTCAGAAGAGGACTTGGAATTCAAACTTCTGTTTAACATACTAGAGAGAGTAAGAGAAATGTATGCACTGCAGATCTTCTAATTAGGGAAGACTGACTAGCAGCATTAGTTTTTAGTTTGTACTGTTTTCACTAGGGTAGGTCAAGCAAGTCTGCATCCAAAGGAGGAAGAAATTGTATGGTAAATTACTCTTTTCCTGAATGCGTACAGAATTGCAAAGGCCTGGGGTTGTCAATCGCATTTTTTCATTCTTTTGAAAATACGTACATATTGCCTCCGAGAGTAGATATTGTGAACTTTTAGCAATTCTAGAAGTGGAAAGGAATGCCATGAATTTATTCCCTTTTCAGCTTAGAGAAGGAGAAGCTTGTGCTTTTGGTGTAAGTACTTTATCCTTTCTGTGTAATGAACCTCTGAATTGTTGGTGGGAGGAGCATGGAAGCTTGCTGACTGGGTACAGGAACATTTGCAGTGCAAGGAGTTCAGTCATTGGCAATTAACTGCTGCCAATCCTGCTTTCTGAAAGGAGAGTGTTCTCTTTGAGCCCTGGAAATAAAGGCCCAATTAGGTATCCCCACATGTAAGCTTTGACTTCAGAAGATCTGAGGTGCTCCTTTCTCTCTACCAGCACCATCTCCCCGTTTGTAGTCAATATTACACCTTTTCAACCCCTACAAGCAAGTGGCTTTCTGAAGAACACATTCTGAGAAGGATAAGTGAGCCAAGCCCTTGGACACTTCTCTGCTGTCTTTTATCACCAAGGAAAGCTTGTGCTGACTCTACAGAAAGTCGGAACTTACCTCTTACCAGAAGATAGAGGCGTGGGGTGTGAGCAGCAGCAGCAGAGCCTTGCATAACCAAGGACAGAAACCCAAGCAGTTTTGTTTCCCCTCATCCATACTTTTGGTTTGGTTTGGTTTGTCTCTCAGGGTTTTCCACTTGGTTGCTTCCTCTTAGTTTTTGTTTTTAAATCTTTCCTTTAATCCTTTAGGCTTGTGAAATTTTTGCCAAGGGTTCTTTCATTCTTCTGGTTATTATTTCCTGACACATTTGGAATCTCTGAGGATCTAGTTTTCTCCAGCTCCTTATTCTCAGTTATCTGAGCAGCAGACACCAAAATTTTTATTAGCCCCAGCTGCCCTTCCTGGGGCTGGACCAGGGTTGTAGGTTTCTCACATCTTAGTGACCTAGGCCCTTCCCATGTTGTCTGTGTGTATATGTTCACTAAACACATCCTTAACACCCCCCACCCTCCACCTTTTTAACCTTACCTAAGTGCCTTGTTGTTTTGGGAGAAAAACTGGGCAGCCTGTTCCTTTGTTGTGAGTATCCAAGAATCCTCTTAGGGCCTCCCTGGTGGCTCAGTGGTAAAGAATCTGCCTGCCAGTGCAGGAGACACAGTTCAGTCCCTGGTCCAGGGAGATCCCATATGTCGAGGAGCAGCTAAGCCTGCACACTGCCGCTGTTGAACCTGTGCTCTGGAGTCCGGGAGCAGCAGCTCCTGAGCCCACGCGCTGCAGCTGCCGAAGCCTGTGCGCCCTAGGGCCTGTGCTGTGCGACAGGAGGGGCCCCCCTTCACTGCAGCCAGAGAAAAGCTCCCAAGCAACAAAGACCCACACAGCCAAAGATGAATACGTGACATTATTTTTAAAAAATCCCTGTTACTGTATTTTTCCTTTTTAAAGGTATTAGTGCCTGATCCATAATACCTTTTCCTTATTCTTTTTTCCGCTATAACTGTACCCTTTCTCCTCTAATCTAAGTTCTGGTTCTTTTATCCGATTATCTGTTGTTGTTTTTAATTGAAGTATGGTTGATTTATTGTTTTAGCTTCAGATGTACAGCAAAGTGAATTGGTTATGCATGTGTATGGATACATACTTTAAAGAATTCTTTTCCATTATAGTTTATTATAAGATATTGAATATAGTTCCCTGTGTTATACAGTGAATCCTTGTTGTTTGTCTCTTTTACACTGCCTCTTGAGAAATCTGTATGCAGGTCAGGAAGCAACAGTTAGAACTGGACATGGAACAACAGACTGGTTCCAAATAGGAAAAGGAGTACATCAAGGCTGTAAATTGTCGCCCTGCTTATTTAACTTATATGCAGAGTACATCATGAGAAACACTGGACTGGAAGAAACACAAGCTGGAATCAAGATTGCCAGGAGAAATATCAATAACCTCAGATATGCAGATGATACCACCCTTATGGTAGAAAGTGAAGAGGAGCTAAAAAACCTCCTGATGAAAGTGAAAGAGGAGAGCAAAAAAGCTGGCTTAAAGCTCAACATTCAGAAAACGAAGATCATGGCATCTGGTCCCACCACTTCATGGGAAATAGATGGGAAACAGTGGAAACAGTGTCAGACTTTATTTTGTGGGCTCCAAAATCACTGCAGATGGTAACTGCAGCCATGAAATTAAAAGACGCTTACTCCTTGGAAGAAAAGTTATGACCAACCTAGATAATATATTCAAAAGCAGAGACATTACTTTGCCGACTAAGGTCCGTCTAGTCAAGGCTATGGTTTTTCCAGTAGTCATGTATGGATGTGAGAGTTGGACTGTGAAGAAGGCTGAGTGCCGAAGAATTGATGCTTTTGAACTGTGGTGTTGGAGAAGACAGTTGAGAGTCCCTTGGACTGCAAGGAGATCTAACCAGTCCATTCTGAAGGAGATCAACCCTGGGATTTCTTTGGAAGGAATGATGCTGAAGCTGAAGCTCCAGTCCTTTGGCCACCTCATGCGAAGAGTTGACTCATTGGAAAAGACTCTGATGCTGGGAGGGATTGGGGGCAGGAGGAGAAAGGGACGACTGAGGATGAGATGGCTGGATGGCATCATGGACTCGATGGACGTGAGTCTGAGTGAACTCCGGGAGATGGTGATGGACAGGGAGGCCTGGCGTGCTGCGATTCATGGGGTCGCAAAGAGTCGGACACGACTGAGCGACTGAATTGAACTGAACTGGACTGAGTGTGCTTCTGTTAATCCCATACTCCTGATTTATCCTCCCCCACCCCCTTGCCACTTTCCTCTTTGGTAACCATAAATTTGTTTTCTATGTCTGTGAGTCTGTTTCTATTTTGTAAATAAGTTCATTTTTACTTTTTTTTTTGATTCCACATGTGAATGATATAATATTTGTTTTTCTGTGTCTGACTTACTTTACATAGTATAATAATCTCTAGGTTTCATCCATGTTGCTGCATATGGCATTGTTTCATTCTTTTTTATGGCTGAGTAATATCTCATTGCTTTCCCACTGGTAAAGAATCCGCCTGTCAATGCAGGAGCTGCAGGAGACACATGGGTTCAATCCCTGGGTTGGGAAGATCCCCTGGAGTAGGAAATAGCAAATGGCAACCCACTCCAGTACCCTTGCCTGGAAAATTCTATGGATGGAGAGGCCTGGTAGGCTACAGTCCGTGGGGTTGCAAACAGTCAGACATGACTGAGTAACTTCAATGTCAGTGTCAATATTCTTGCCAGGATAATCCCATGGACAGAGGAGCCTGGTGGACTACAATCCGTGGGATCGCGAAGAGCTGGACATCACTGAGCACACATGTATGCATCCAGTATTCCATTGTGTGCGTGTCTGTAAAGTGAAAGTGACAGTGAAGGCGCTCAGTCGTGTCCTACTCTTTGCGACCCCATGGACTGTAGCCTACCAGATTTACACACCACATGCTCATCCATTCATCTATTGCTTCATGTCTTGGCTGCTGTGAACAGTGCTGCTGTGAGCAGTTGGGGTGCGTGCATCTTTTCAATTAGCGCTTTTGTCTTTTGTAGATATATGGTATATATATAGATGTATATATTTCTAGATATATCATCCTGGATCTTACGGTAACTCTCTTTTTAATTTTTTGAGGAATCTGTTTTCCGTGGTTGCTGCACCAGTTTACATTCTCACCAACAGTTTCGGAAGGCTTCCTTTTCTCCATACCCTCCCAGGATTTATCGTTTTAGACTTTTTGATGATGTCTATTTTGACTGTTGTGAAGTGGTACCTTATTGTAGTTTTGATTTGCATTTCTCTAACAATTGACTATGTGGAGCATCTTTTCATGTGCCTGTTGGCCATCTCTATCTTCTTTAGAAAAACGTCTATTTAGGTCTTCTGTCCATTTTTTGATTGGGTTGTTTGTTTTTTTTGATATTTAGCTGTATAAACTGTTCATGTAGTTTGGAGATAAATCTCTTGTCAGTGGCTTCATTTGCAAGTATTTTGTCCTGTTCTGTGGGTTGTCTTTTCGTTTTGTTTATGGTTTCCTTGCTGTGCAAAAGCTTTTAAGTTTAATTAGTAGTATTTTTTTTTACTCTAGGAGGTGGATCCCAAAAGATCTTGCTGTGATTTACGTTAGAGTGTTCTGCCTATGCTTTCCTTTGAGAGTTTTATAGTATCCGGTCTTACATGATGTGATTTTTAAATGGAATTTTTTATATTTTCTGACATTTCATTATTAGTATAAGGAAATGCAACAGATTTCTACATAGTCTATATATCTTATATCCTGCTACCTTGCTGAATTCGTTCATCAGTTCTAATAGTTTTTGTGTGGAATCTTTATAGTTTTCTCAGCATATAGAGAGAGTATCATGTCCTCGGCATACAGTGATAATTTTACTTCTTCCCTACTAATTTGGATACGTTTTCTTTCTTTTTCTTGTTTGATTGCTGTGGCTAGAACTTCCAGTACTATTAGAAGTTCTTGTCTTGTACCAGAATTTATTGGGAAGGCTTTCAGCTTTTCACTGTTAAGTATTGGGTTGGCTGTGGGTTTGTCCTAAGTGGCTTTTATTATGTTAAGATATATTTTCTTTATACCCTCTTTGGTAATAGTTTCTTTTGTCATGAATGGATGTTGAGTTTTATCAAATGCTTTTTCTGCATCTATTGAGATGATCCTGTGGTTTTTGTCTTCGGTTGATGTGATTATCTGCTTTTTACTGTGTGAAATAAATTTGAAAATGTGTTTGTTGACTACTTTGTAAGTTAACTTATGAAGCAAGAAGTAAAGAGAGTTTTGTTGTGGCTCCATTATCAGCCTTTTGCTGATTGGCAGAACTTGAGCCATGGGGAAAACAGTCTCAAAACCAGCCATATCGAGAGATGATATGGGGTGGGAGATGGGATGGGGATTCAGGATTGGGAGCTTGTATACACACGTGGTGGATTCATGTCAATGTATGGCAAAACCAATACAGTATTGGAAAGTAAAATAAAGTTAAAAAAAAAAAAGTCATATCTTAGTTAACACTCCTATCATCCCTCCCCATTTCTCCTTTCATGGATGGTCTTAGTTTCTCAAGGAGATTTTGAGAGATATAACTTTGTAACTGACTATTAAGAAGATAAACCCTGCCGTGTTCTAATCTGAGCTTTTGCTGAGAATTGGGTTGGGGTGTGTCATTCAGCCCCCCTGGCTTTGCTACTGAGAGATATCTTTCGTCTGGTAGGAGTTTTGTTAGTGACCATGGTAGTTTTTGTTTTAATATAGTTGTGTCTCAACTAAAAATGTGTTGCGGGCTGAATTTTTGGAATCACTCTCTACTATTTAGTAGACATCAGTGTAGCATGTGTCTTATGAAGGAGAGCTCCTCCCTGGACTGTGGCGACACTACCTGGATAAGCATCAACATGCAGTGTATACCCTGCAGGCTCCTGCTCAGAACAATTCTGCTCAGCTTATGATGGAGGATAGTTTTGTCATTTTGAATTATGGTATTAATCAGTGGGTCTGGCTTGCCCTGTGTGTAGAAGGTTGGCCCAGAGTAGAGGTGGGGGAGAAGGAGGAGGGAGAAGGGGGAGAGAAATGAAGGGATGGAGAAGAAGAGTATGAATAGAAACCTTTCATTATTCTGAATAAAGCTTCCTTGAAGAAACAGCTGTTGACATCAGGGGCGTGATTTATGCAGTTGGGTTAGTTTCTATGATTTCTGTCGAGTACCAGAAAAAATTGCCCCAAGGAAACTGCCCCAGTCTCCCTGACCCTATATCATCCCTAAAAATCTTTTGGCATTACTTCATAGTTTCTGAAGTAAAATGATTTGTTCCCTATCTCCTTTTTCTGTTTCTTTAAAAATAAAAAATAATAATGATAATAAACTGTTTCTTTAAAAATGAAAATCTGCCTGCCTTACTGAGAAATACTTCTATGCTTCTACTTCTGGGAATCCCTTCTAAAGCAGTAATTCCTAGATAAAGAAAGAGCTTCACACTCAACGGTGAGATAGTATTTATTTAATAAAAACGTGGAAGCAGTCTCATGAGGGGAAAGGGATGTGCATCCAATAGTAATACATGTTTGGCCGGATGAATGACACTTCTGGTACTGCCTTCTATTTTCCACTCCAGCCACACTGAATAGAGTGTTTGCTCTTCTGTGGACACCATGCTACTGCAGCGAGCACGACACCATACTTTTTAAAAAAACAGCTTTATTGTCATATAATTGACACGTGATAAACTGTACATTCTTTTAATGGTTTGTTTATTTATTTATTGGCTGTGCTGCACAACTTGTGGGGTCTTAGTTCCCTGACCAGGGATTGAACCTATGCCCCTCTGCAGTGGAAGCATGGAGTCCTAACCCCTGGACCACCAGGGAATTCCCTAAACTGTGCATGTTAGACTGTGTAATTTGATTATTTTTAACATATATATATACCCATAAAACCATCATTATAAAAATAGGTCATGAATATATCTGTTACCCCAGAGTTTACTCCTGTCTTTCTTTTCCATTCCCTCCCTTATTCTAGGCAACCACTGATCTGCTTTAGGTTATAATAGATTTTCTAGAGTTTTTAAATAGAATCATACATTATATTCTCTTCTTTTATTGAGGTATAATTTACAATTTTATTGAGATATAATTTACATACCGTAAAGCTCATTCCTTGGAGAAGGAAATGGCAACCCACTCTGGTATTCTTGCCTGGAGAATCCCAGGGACAGAGGAGCCTGGTGGGCTGCCGTCTATGGGATCGCACAGAGTCGGACACGACTGAAGTGACTTAGCAGCAGCAGCAGCAGCTCATTCCTTTTAGGTGTACAATTCAGTGATTTTAGTAAATGTAGAGCTCCCTCTGTGGCTCAGTGGCTCAGTGGCTCAGTGGTAAGGAATCTGCCTGCTAATGCAAGAGACACAGGTTCGATTCCTGGGTTGGAAAGATTGCCTGGAGAAGGAGATGGCAACTCAGTCCAGTATTCTTGTCTGGGAAATCCCACGGACAGAGGAACCTGGAGACTACAGTCATGAGGTCCCAAAGAGTCGGACATAACTTAACAACTAAACCACAACAACATAGAGTTGTGCATGATCACCACAGCCAGTTAACATTTCCATGGCCCCAAAACTTCCCTGGTGCTCCTTTGCCCGAAACGAGCCACACTCCCTTGTGCGTCCCTGCTCCCTCTCCCAGCCCTGGCTGCCCACAGTTTGTGTAACTGCCTTTTCTGGGCTTCCGTGTGAACGGGGCCAGGCAACATGTGGTCCTTCGAGTCTCACTGTCTCCCTTGGCGCAATGTCTCGATGTCCATCCTTGTTGTTTGTGTCGGTATTTGGATTCTTTCTGTTTCTGTATAGTGTCCCACTGTGTGGACGTGTCATAATTTGTTTATCCACTTGTTGATGCACATTTGGGTTTTTCCAGATTTTGGCTATAGATAAAGCTGCTAGGAACATTTGTGTGGTCTTTGTATGAACATACGTTTAAATTTTTCTTGGGTAAACACCAGGGAGTGGAATAGCTGGGTCATATCATAGGTTCTGTATTTAATATTTTAAGAAAATTACCAAATTATTTCCCAAATAGTTGTACCATTTTACATTCCTATTAGTAATGTATGAAAGTTCTCATTCCTCTGCATTCTCACCATCACTTGGTATAAGTCTTTTTCATTTTAAATATGGTGAAAGAAAGTGAAGTCGCTCAGTCATGTCCGACTCTTTGCGACCCCATGGACTGTAGCCTACCAGTCTCCTCCATCCATGGGATTTTCCAGGCAAGAATACTGGAGTGGGTTGCCATTTAATAGATATATAATAGTATCTCATTATAGTTTTGTTTGCATTTCCCTAATTACTAATGGTGTTGAACATCTTTTCATGTTCATCTTTTCTTATTTGCTATCCATATGTTTTTGGTAAAGTGTTCATGTTTTCCCCCGTTTAAAAAATTGGATTGTTTTCATATGTATATGTATATATATATACACACACATATATATTTTGCATATAAGTAATTTATCAGATATGTGTTTTACAAATATTTTCTCAGTCTCTGGCTCGCTTTTCATTCTGTAAGCAGTGTTTTTAAAAAAATTTTTAAATTGAAATATCCGTGAACTGAAGAGCCTAGCGATTTTTTCAATGGATCATGCTTTTGATCTTCTAAGAGAGGTTTCTCCTAAGTTTTCTTTCAAAAGTTTTATAGTTTTAGATTTTAAATTTAGGGCTGGAAAAGGATAGGAAATGGTTTCCTTCCCTCCTTTTGATCAGTCTGGCTAGATTTTCTTGAAGACAATCCTTGGTTTCATTTCTTTTTCTCTATTGCTTTCTCTTGTCTCTCATTGATTTTTGTTCTAATTTTTATTATCTCATTTCATTTTGTTCTAATTTTTTACTATTTCATGGCTGTTTAATTTGGATTTCATTTGCTCTTTTTTTCTAGTTTTTTAAGGTATAATCTGAAGTTGTTTATTTGAGACTTGCTTCTTTTTAATAGGGCTCTTCCCTGGTGGCTCAGATGGTAAAGCGTCTGCCTACAATGTGGGAGACCTGGGTTCGATCCCTGGGTTGTGAAGATCTCCTGGAGAAGGAAATGGCAGCCCACTCCAGTACTCTTGCCTGGAAAATTCTATGGACAGAGGAGCCTGGTAGGCTACCGTCCATGGGGTCGCTAAGAGTCGGGCACGACTGAGTGACTTCACTCACTCTTTTTAATAGGGCTTCCCTGGTGGCTCAGACTGTAAAGCGTCTGCCTGCAATGCGGGAGACCCAGGTTCGATCCTCGGGTTGGGAAGATCCCCTGGAGAAGGAAATGGCAACCCACTCCAGTACTCTTGCCTAAAAAATTCCACGGATGGAGGAGTCTGATGGGCTACGGCAAAGAGTCGGACACGACTGAACGACTTCGTTTCGTTTTGTTTTCACTTCTTTTTAATATGGGCATTTTCGTGCTATAAATTTCCATCTAAGTACAGTTTTAGCCACATCCTACAGATTTTGGTATTTGTGTTTACAGTTTCATTCAGTTCAGAATACTTTCAAATTTCCATTTTGCTTATTCCTTTCACTTTTGGATTATCTAGAATAGTATTATGTAGTTCCCAAATGTTTGGGGGATTTTCCAGATATTGTTGTACTGTTGCTTGTAATTTAGTGCTGTTGTAGCTAGTTAATGCTGTATGACTTAAATCTTTTTAAATTTATTAAGATTCTGTTTCAGTGCTGAGAATACAGTCTATCTTGGTAAATGTTCCAAGTGCACTTGAAATGAATATGTATACTGCTGTTATTGTTGGGCAGCTGTTACATAAATGTCAGATCAAATTGGTTAGTGTGGTTCAGATCTCCTGTATCCTTATTTTCTATTAATTTCTATAAATTATTTAGAGAGAGAATGAAATATCACACTCCATTTTATAGACACATTTGTTTCTCCTAGTGTTAGGTGAGCTTCTTGTACGTTGAAGCTCTGTTATAGATAAATAAATGTTTAGGATTACTGTGTCTTCTTGATGAACTGACCCCTACCATGGTAACATTTATCCTCTTTATCTCTGTTAGTATTCTTTCCTCTTTTTTTGGTATAGTTTATCTGTGTATTCTTGCCACCTTGCCTGAATATCTTCTGCTTCTGTTAGGTCCTTACTATTTCTGTCCTTTACTGTGCTCATCTTTGCACGAAATGTTCCTTTTGTATCATTAATTTTCTTGAAGAGATCTCTAGCCTCTCTTTTTTTTTTTTGAAGAAAGCTGAGTGCTGAAGAATTGATGCTTTTGAACTGTGGTGTTGGAGAACACTCTTGAGAGTCCCTTGGACTGCAAGGAGATCCAACCAGTCCATCCTAAAGGAGATCAGTCCTGGGTGTGCTTTGGAAGGACTGATGCTAAAGCTGAAACTCCAGTGTTTTGGCCACCTCATGCGAAGAGTTGACTCATTGGAAAAGACTCTGATGCTAGGAGGGATTGGGGGCAGGAGGAGAAGGGGACAACAGAGGATGAGATGGCTGGATGGCATCACTGACTCGATGAACATGAGTTTGGGTGAACTCCGGGAATTGGTGATGGCCAGGGAGGCCTGGCGTGCTGCAATTCATGGTGTCGCAAAGAGTCGGACACTCTGAGTGACTGAACTGAACTGCCTATTGATGGAGAAGATAAGAGGGTTATGGAAGCTTCCACCATAGTTTCAGTTCAGTTCAGTTCAGTTCAGTCACTCAGTCGTGTCCGACTCTTTGCAACTCCATGAATCACAGCACGCCAGGCCTCCCTGTCCATCATCATCTCCCGGAATTCACTCAGACTCACGTCCATCGAGTCCGTGATGCCATCCAGCCATCTCATCCTCTGTCGTCCCCTTCTCCTCCTGCCCCCAATCCCTCCCAGCCTCAGAGTCTTTTCCAATGAGTCAACTCTTCTCATGAGGTGGCTAAAGTACTGGAGTTTCAGCTTTAGCATCATTTCTTCCAGTGAAATCCCAGGGTTGCTCCTTCAGAATGGACTGCTTGGATCTCCTTGCAGTCCAAGGGACTCTCAAGAGTCTTCTCCAACACCACGGTTCAAAAGCATCAGTTCTTCAGTGCTCAGCCTCCTTCACAGTCCAACTCTCACATCCATACATGACCACAGGAAAAACCATAGCCTTGACTAGACGGACCTTAGTCGGCAAAGTAATGTCTCTGCTTTTCAATATGCTATCTAGGTTGGTCATAACTTTTCTTCCAAGGAGTAAGCGTCTTTTAATTTCATGGCTGCAGTCACCATCTGCAGTGATTTTGGAGCCCAAAAAGATAAAGTCTGACACTGTTTCCACTGTTTCCCATCTATTTCCCATGAAGTGATGGGACCAGATGCCATGATCTTCGTTTTCTGAATGTTGAGCTTTAAGCCAACTTTTTGCTCTCCTCTTTCAGTTTCATCAAGAGGCTTTGTAGCTCCTCTTCACTTTCTGCCATAAGGGTGGTGTCATCTGCATATCTGAGGTTATTGACATTTCTCCCGGCAATCTTGATTCCAGCTTGTGTTTCTTCCAGTCCAGCGTTTTTCATGATGTACTCTGCATATAAGTTTAATAAGCAGGGTGACAATATACAGCCTTGATGTACTCCTTTTCCTATTTGGAACCAGTCTGTTGTTCATGTCCAGTTCTAACTGTTGCTTCCTGACCTGCATACAGATTTCTCAAGGGGCAGGTCAGCTGGTCTGGTATGCCCATCTCTTTCAGAATTTTCCACAGTTGATTGTGATCCACACAGTCAAAGGCTTTGGCATAGTCAATAAAGCAGAAATAGATGTTTTTCTGGAACTCTCTTGCTTTTTCCATGATCCAGCGGATGTTGGCAATTTGATCTCTGGTTCCTCTGCCTTTTCTAAACCCAGCTTGAACATCAGGGAGTTCACAGTTCATGTATTGCTGAAGCCTGGCTTGGAGAATTTTGAGCATTACTTTACTGGCATGTGAGATGAGTGCAATTGTGTGGTAGTTTGAGCATTCTTTTGTATTGCCTTTCTTTGGGATTGGAATTGAAACTGACCTTTTCCAGTCCTGTGACCACTACTGAGTTTTCCAAATTTGTTGGCATATTGAGTGCAGCACTTTCACAGCATCATCTTTCAGGATTTGGAATAGCTCCACTGGAATTCCATCATCTCCACTAGCTTTGTTCGTAGTGATGCTTTCTAAGGCCCACTTGACTTCACATTCCAAGATGTCTGGCTCTAGATTAGTGATCACATCATCATGATTATCTGGGTCATGAAGATCTTTTTTGTACAGTTCTGTGTATTCTTGCCACCCTAGTTTGGCCCCAGGTAAGTAACAGGGAGGGAACACAGCTCCACCCATCAACAGAAAATTGGATTAAAGATTTACAGAGCATGGCCTCACCCATCGGAAGAAGACCCAGTTTCCCTCTCAGTCAGTCTCTCCCAACAGGAAACTGGGGGGCTACAGTCCATGGGTTGCAAAAGGCGGACATGACTAAGTGACACCGTTAAAGGATTCTTATAATTAAGCATATATATAATTAGCAATAAATGTTTCTAAGTATTTACTCAAGGTAAATTAAAATGTGTTTACGGAAACATTTGTATTCTAATATTTATCAGTTGAATTCAGTTGCTCAGTTGTGTCTGACTCTCTGCAACCCCATGAATCGCAGCACGCAAGGCCTCCCTGTCCATCACCAACTCCTAGAGTTCACTCAGACTCATGTCCATTGAGTCAGTGATGCCACCCAGCCATCTCATCCTCTGTCGTCCCCCTCTCCTCCTGCCCCCAGTCCCTCCCAGCATCAGAGTCTTTTCCAGTGAGTCAACTCTTCGCGTGAGGTGGCCAAAGTATTGGAGTTTTAGCTTTAGCGTCATTTCTTCCAATGAACACCCAGGAGTGATCTCCTTTAGAATGGACTGGTTGGATTTCCTTGCAGTCCAAGGGACTCTCAAGTGTCTTCTCCAACACCACAGTTCAAAAGCATCAATTCTTCGGCGCTCAGCCTTCTTCACAGTCCAACTCTCACATCCACACATGACCACTGGAAAAACCATAGCCTTGACTAGATGGACCTTAGTTGGCAAAGTAATGTCTCTGCTTTTCAATATGCTATCTAGGTTGGTCATAACTTTTCTTCCAAGGAGTAAGCGTCTTTTAATTTCATGGCTGCAGTCACCATCTGCAGTGATTTTGGAGCCCAAAAAGATAAAGTCTGACACTGTTTCCACTGTTTCCCATCTATTTCCCATGAAGTGATGGGACCAGATGCCATGATCTTCATTTTCTGAATGTTGAGCTTTAAGCCAACTTTTTTGCTCTCCTCTTTCAGTTTCATCAAGAGGCTTTGTAGCTCCTCTTCACTTTCTGCCATAAGGGTGGTGTCATCTGCATATCTGAGGTTATTGATATTTCTCCTGGCAATCTTGATTCCAGCTTGTGTTTCTTCCAGTCCAGCGTTTTTCATGATGTACTCTGCATATAAGTTTAATAAGCAGGGTGACAATATACAGCCTTGATGTACTCCTTTTCCTATTTGGAACCAGTCTGTTGTTCATGTCCAGTTCTAACTGTTGCTTCCTGACCTGCATACAGATTTCTCAAGGGGCAGGTCAGCTGGTCTGGTATGCCCATCTCTTTCAGAATTTTCCACAGTTGATTGTGATCCACACAGTCAAAGGCTTTGGCATAGTCAATAAAGCAGAAATAGATGTTTTTCTGGAACTCTCTTGCTTTTTCCATGATCCAGCGGATGTTGGCAATTTGATCTCTGGTTCCTCTGCCTTTTCTAAAACCAGCTTGAACATCTGAAAGTTCACAGTTCATGTATTACTGAAGCCTGGCTTGGAGAATTTTGAGCATTACTTTACTAGCTTGTGAGATGAGTGCAATTGTGCGGTAGTTTGAGCATTCTTTGGCATTGCCTTTCTTTGGGATTGGAATGAAAACTGACCTTTTCCAGTCCTGTGGCCACTGCTGAGTTTTCCAAATTTGTTGGCATATTGAGTGCAGCACTTTCAGAGCATCATCTTTAGGATTTGGAATAGCTCCACTGGAATTCCATCACCTCCACTAGCTTTGTTCGTAGTGATGCTTTCTAAGGCCCACTTGACTTCACACTCTAGGATGTCTGGCTCTAGATGAGTGATCACACTATCATAATTATCTTGGTCGTGAAGATCTTTTTTGTACAGCTCTTCTGTGTATTCTTGCCACCTCTTCTTGATATCTTCTGCTTCTGTTAGGTCCGTACCATTTCTGTCCTTTTCGAGCCCATCTTTGCATGAAATGTTCCCTTGGTATCTCTAATTTTCTTGAATCGATCTCTAGTCTAACATTTAGACAGCTTTATTTATAAGAGCTGAGAACTGAAAACAACTGAAATCTCCCTCAGTAATGAATGGGTAACACATCTTGGTATTATCTCTGTATGGTGGACTGTGTGTGTGTGTGTGTGCGTGTGCATGCATGCGTGTGCTCAGTCGACTCTGACTCTTTGGAACGCTGTGGACTGTATTCTGCCAGGCTCCTCCGCCCATGAAATTTTCCAGGCAAGAATACTGCAGTGGTTGCCGTTTCCTGTTCCAAGGGACCTTCCTGACCCAGGGATTGAACCCTTGTCTTTTGCATCTCCTGCATTATTAGCAGGGGCATTCTTTACCACTGTGCCACCTGGGAAGTATGTTACTCGGTAATAAATAAAAAGAGTGATATGACATGATGTGAGTCTTAAAAATGTTCTGTTGAGGGGAAGCAGCCAGAAACTAAAATAGTTTGTATGTGATTCCTTTTATATGAAATTCTAAAAAAGCCCAAACTAGTTAATGGTGACAGAAACAAATCTGTGGTTGTCTGAGCCTAGAGATGGAGGCAGGAATTTACTGCAAAGGGCATGAACCAGCTTTTTAAAAAAAAATTTGGTTGAGATACAAAACTATGTTAGTTTCAGGGAGACCTGGGTTTAATCCCTGGTTTCAGAAGATTCCCTGGAGGAAGGCATGGCAACCTACTCTAGTATTCTTACCTGGCGTATCCCCATGGCCAGAGGAGTCTGGGGGGCTGTGGTCCATGGGGTCACAGTGACTGAATGATTAAGCACACCCACAGTCTCCTGTAGTGTGACCCTTGACTGTCTTTGCAGCCTACCTGCTGTCTCAACACCCTGCCTCTCACTTAGCTTATGACCCTTGCTGCCCAACACTAGCCGTGTTAATCGCATTTCTCTTGGCTGTTCACGTCTCTCCCTTCAGCCTCTTGTTTAGTTTACCCTTTAAAACTCATCTCAGGACTCTCTGCCTCCAGAAAGTCTTCCTTTATTTATTAAACCATCCTTCTTCACATGCTTCCTCTCCGAGAAAGAGAAGTACTCTGACGGTGTTTCTTGGGTTCAGTCATAGCTCTTAAAGGTATAGTTACCATTTTGGCTTGTGTTTCTAGTCCCACTAGATTGTGTACTTGTTGAGCACAGTGATTATATTTTATTTATGTTTTGGATCCACAGGCCTGCTTTATAATAAGTGCTTAATGTATATTTGTTGAAAGATTGAATATAAATGTTAAGTGACAAAAGGAAGCAAAAGTACACATGGAGCGATTATTACTAATTTGTTTTAAGCAAAACTTTTTGCATAGAAAGAAAAATACTGGGAAGATTTATATCAATATTTTTTAATACCAATTTAGGTGGTAAGATTAATCTCTTTAGTATTTTTGGCAGTTTTGAATTTTTCAAAAAAGCATTTAACTTGCACTTATTTCATGAGACATTATCTTAAAAACTGACTGTATAACTTTTGCCTGTTCAAATAAATTTTTGCATTTCTCTAGGTCCACAGCACAGACACAATTTTTAATCCCTTAACCACAGACCTGAGTGTGAAGATTCCTGGTTGGTCCGATGTATCAGTTCAGCGTGAGGCATCAGAGGATCCCAGTGCGACTCCTAGCATTCAGCAAGCAAAAAGCCCTGAGGAAGTCCTGATTGCTCACCCTCTGCCAGTGGCTCCCTCCTACAGTTATGCCACCCCTACCCCGCAGGCCTCTTTCCAGAGCACCTCCACACCACACCCAGGTGAGCCCTTTGCTTCTCTCCTTGGAGATACGATGGGGAGATAGAGATTTTGATCAAAGTGTTCCCTTTTAGTGGGAAGAAAGGACAGAGGCATGACTTTTATTAATAAATACTGTAGATTAAAGAAATAATCCTATTAGTTAGTATCCCTCTAATTATAGTACATGGTCTCTCAATCATTTTTTTCAGTAAGCTCCAACCTATGGGAATTTATGAGGCTCTGTCTAGAGTAGAATTCCACTGCCTAAGACTCAGTTAAATGATGATCAGGGAACCAAGCAGAGACACACTGGGAAGAAAGCTGGATGTGTACAACTGTTTGCCTTCTGAATGGCTGATCATAGGTCAGAATATTTGTGTCTCTGATTTTGATAGCATCTTTATTTTCTTTTTAAAAATGCTTATTTAGGCCATACCACGTGGCTTCTGGGATCTTAAGTTCCCTGACCAGGGATCATACCTGGGCCTCAGCAGTGAAAGTGCTAAGTCCTAACCAGTGGACTGCCAGACATTTCTGAATCTTTATTTTTAAAGCAGCTCATAGAGAGGAGATTTATACGGAGTGTTCCTTTAGCGGCAGGTCTGCTTCATAAAATCCATTCTGAGATATCAGGAGGAAATGGTAAATCAAGGAAACTAAGTTGATCTTTATCTCCTGAAAAAGTCAACAGGGTGAAGCAAAGCCAGTGAAAATGAATTTTTTTTGCCAGTTTTTAATTTCCTAAGGTTTCCTTTGGTGGTAATATAATGTGAAATCTAGGGTTTCAGTCCTGCGGCATTAAAATAATTTTTGTGTTTAGGCAGGAGGGTTGTGATTTTTGGTATAATTATGAAAGATTTGGGCTGCGCTGTATTTTTGTCCATTATACTTTCTCTGAGTATAGTGGTTTCTTTTCTTTTCCTTTTTCCTCTTTTGAAAAATTGCTTCAGCAGTTCTTATTCCACATCCTTGGGTGTCTAAGTGCTGAAGTTTCCATAATGGATGGTTTCATTTCTCCCTTAGTTCAGTATTCCCAAGCAGACAGATAAATCTCAAATTTCATATTTGTGTAGGAAACCCTTTTCACCTCCCAATCTTGGAATATGGATGAACCAGCCAGTTGTTTGCTTTAAGCTCTCTTAGTTCTTGGGTCTCATCCAAATGAACAATTATTGTTAGAGAAATAAGATTTATATAATCAGTGATTCTCAAAAGCCTGTAAACATTTTTGAATGTTACAGCTGTGGAGGAGGGGTGCTACTGACATCTAGTTAGTTGGTAGTGACTGGATATACTGTTAGGGCTTCCCTTGTGGCTCAGACGGTAAAGCGTCTGCCTGCACTGCGGGAGACCCAGGTTCGGTACTACTAAACATCTTACAGGGTGCAGGATACCCCCTCACCCTCAACACACACATGGATAATTGGTTTAAAATGTCATAGTTGAGAAACTTTGACTTGTATGAAGTAGCTGGTGAATAGCAGAAAGATAGTATCTAATTATTATCTGGTGTGGATGTTCCAAATGCAGAAGTAGTTAAGGAAGTAGATTAGTTTGAACTGAAATGGTCTGGAAAGATTTTTTTGGAAAGAAGACTGGCTTTTAAGCCAGAAACAAAGTACTGTACTTTGTTTGCTTGTAAGAATACACCCCAGTTGAAGAAAATAGTTTTAGCAAAGTCCCCTAGCATAGACCATGGTTTCCATGGAGCCCAAGAGGGAAAATGAATATAGCTAGAGGCAGAATCAGGGGTAGGAAGGATGAGACGATGTAATCCAGTGATGATGGATCTCTTATGGATCTCTAGGAGTTTGGACTGAAGCCTGAAGTGTGAGTGGGGGTCTTAAGTAGAAGAGTAAAATGGTGGGTGAGGATTTTAGAAAAATTTGGCAATAGGTGTTTTAGGAAGACAGAATGGACTAGAATAGGGAGAGCTAGCAGAGGAAAGACCAATTAAGATTCTTGGAATTATCTAAGTCTGCGGTTAGATCGGTTGAAATGGAAAGAAAATTAAGGCTGGCCCTGTGGTCAACATTTCTTTGAGGAGCTTTATGTATTTTATCACCATAAAGATGATGAAACAGAGCTAAATTCTATTTATTGAATTCTGTGAAAAGTACGATATAAGGAGGGCTTAGGGAAAGACCATAGTTAAAATACAGTGGAGAAAAACTCAGAGAGAAAGGAAGAAAGTGGAATAATATGGTATAATAACCAAGAGTTTTTTAAGATGGAGGCAGTCAGCAGTATTAGATGCTACAGAGGTGAAGGTTGAGGGTTGAGAAACAGCTATTAGATTTGCTAAAAGCACTTTGTTGATGACCTCTGAAGATTCTTTTCAGTGAAAAAGTGGGACAGAGTCACATTTCAAGGGATTAGAGAGTTGGTAAATAATGAAGAAATGAAGACAATAGCTGAAAATTGTTTATAGGAGAAATTTGACTACAAAAGAAAGGAGAGAAATAAGATAGTCTGGACCTAATATCTTATCCCATGTGTATTGACTTCCTTTCCAGTTATAAAGGAACTGGTGGTGTCTGCTGGAAACAGTGTTCAGATTACATTACCTAAGAATGAAGTTCAGTTAAATGCATTTGTTCTTCCAGAACCAGATGCAGGTAAAACATCCACTTAATTTGTATTGTGTTTTCATTTATAATGATATCTACATGCATTTATTTATTCTGAAAGTCCTATGAGGTTAGGATATAGCTTGCACATGTACAGATATTTATATGATATGCGAGGCAGTGTAATGTTTGGGATCATAAGCTTTGATATTAAGGCTGGATTCAAATCATAGCTCAGTCAGTCATTGCAGTCTCCAAGTTGCATCTGACTCTCTGCGACCCCATGGACTGCAGCACGCCAGGCCTCCCTGTCCCTCACCATCTCCTGAAGTTTGCCCAAGTTCATGTCCATTGAATCAGTGATGCCATCCAACCATTTCATCCTCTGTTGCCCTCTTCTGCCTTCAATCTTTCCTAGCATCAGGTTCTTTCTAAGGAGTCGGCTGTTTGCCTCATGTGGCCTAAGTATTGGAGCTTCAGCATCAATCCTTCCAATGAGTATTAAGGGTTGATTTCCTTTATGATTGACTAGTTTGATCTCCTTGCTGTCCAAGGGACTCTCAGGAGTCTTCTCCAGCACCGCAGGTCGAAAGTATCAATTCTTTGGCTTTCTGTCTTCTTTATAGTCCAACACTCAGATCTGTACATGACTACTGGAAAGACACAGACCTGACTCTATGGACCTTTGTTGGCAGAGTGATGCCTTTGCTTTTTAATACACGAAGTTTGTCATAGCTTTCCTGCCGAGAAGGAATCGTCTTCTAATTTCATGGCTGCAGTCATCATTTGCAGTGATTTTAGAGGCCAAGAAGAAAAAATCTGTCACTGCTTCCATCTTTTCACTTTCTGTTTGCCATGAAGTGATGGGACAGGATGCCATGACCTTAGTTTTTTAATATTGAGTTTTAAGCTGGCTTTTTCACTCTCCCCTTTCATGCTCATCAAAGGCTGTTTAGTTCCTTTTCACTTTCTGCCTTTAGAGTGGTGTCATCTGCATATCTCAGGTTGTTGATATTTCTCCCAGCAATCTTGATTCCAGCTTGTAACTTATGCAGTCTGGCATTTCTCATGATGTGAGTTAAATAAACAGGGTGACAGTAAACAGCCTTGTCATACTCTTCTCAATTTTGAATCAGTCAGTTGTTCCATATAAGGTTGGTTCTTGACCTGCGTACAGGTTTCTCAGTAGATAGGTAAGATGGTCTGGTGTTCCCATCCCTTTAAGTCATTAGCTGGATGATTTTAAGTCGATTATTTAACTTCTCTAAGTTTCCATTTCTTTATTAGTAGAATGAAGATAGTAATCTCTACTTCATAAGGTTACTTTAAGGGTAAAATGAAGTGGTATATAAGGTACCTATATACCTTAGTGCCTAGCACATAGTGGATGCTCTTTAAATGTAGATTTTATTATGTCCATTTAAAAGAGGAATAAACTGAGTCTCAGTTAACCTGTTTATTTTGGTCAAACAACTAGTAAGTAGCAGATACAGAACTTGTAGAGAAGTTATTCAAGAGTAGTGCTAAGATAAATGGCTGCGATCCAAAAATCTGCAAGCAATAAATGCTGGAGAGGGTGTGGAGAAAGGGAACCCTCCTACACTGTTGGTGGGAATGCAAACTAGTACAGCCACTATGGAAAACAGTGTGGAGATTCCTTAAAAAATTGCAAATAGAACTACCTTATGACCCAGCAATCCCACTTCTGGGCATACGCACCGAGGAAACCAGAATTGAAAGAGACACATGTACCCCAATGTTCATCGCAGCACTGTTTATAATAGCCAGGACATGGAAACAACCTAGATGTCCATCAGCAGATGAATGGATAAGAAAGCTGTGGTACATATACACAATGGAGTATTACTCAGCCGTTAAAAAGAATTCATTTGAATCAGTTCTGATGAGAAGGATGAAACTGGAGCCGATTATACAGAGTGAAGTAAGCCAGAAAGAAAAACACCAATACAGTATACTAACACATATATATGGAATTTAGGAAGATGGCAATGACGACCCTGTATGCAAGACAGGGAAAGAGACACAGATGTGTATAACGGACTTTTGGACTCTGAGGGAGAGGGAGAGGGTGGGATGATTTGGGAGAATGACATTCTAACATGTATACTATCATGTGAATTGAATCGCCAGTCTATGTCTGACGCAGGATGCAGCATGCTTGGGGCTGGTGCATGGGGATGACCCAGAAAGATGTTATGGGGAGGGAGGTGGGAGGGGGGTTCATGTTTGGGAATGCATGTAAGAATTAAAGATTTTAAAATTTAAAAAATAAAAAACTAAAAAAAAAAAAAAAAAAAGAGTAGTGCTAAGATAGATTTGTCACTTACAGAAAAAACTAAGCCCGATGTAATACACAATATTCAGATTTATAAAATTATAAATTAGGGGATTATTAACTTATTATTTAAGAAAACTTTTGTAATATGAGCATCCTTTCTCCTTTGAAGTATATGTTAGTATACCAAAGTTTGACTTACAAACACACATTTTCTCAAGACTGTCTGTGACATGAAGTGAAGCATACTTTGATGGAAAATGATTGCGTTGGGTTTGTGTTACTCTCATTATAGGGTAGGTCAAGTAGCTAGTTATAGAGCTAGTTAAAGACAGAATGCCATACTCTATTCAGGATGGGGTCCTTCCATTTTAGGAACACATTTCTGGTACAGTATCCTTACTTTCTGGGCCTATTTATGCAAAAAGTACTTTTCCAGAACCTAAATGCCCTCCCTTTCTGTTCTGTATTTCTGCCCTCAAATCGAGTTTTCCTTGTCAATTCGTTCTACCTTCCTATAGAGAAACATCTTCCTTTCCTATTCTGGTGATAAGGTGAATGGATTTGGTGGCCTTTGAAGATGCAAGTGAGGCAAGAACTGCTTTGAGCTACAGTTGCTTCCGCTCTTTTCTGAAAGATATCCCAGCTCTACTGTATTTTCTTTTCTTGCCCGTTTGCATAATGCCCTGTATGTGGGTGAGTTAACATCACTTTGTATAATCAGTCTTCCAAAACACATCAGTTCAAAAACAGATTCTTTCAACTCTCCTTTTCTCAGTTTCTTCAACCTTTATCTGGTGATACAGGAGATGGATGGTTTCAAGCTTTCAAAGGTTAGGGACAGTGAGGCATGACCAGCTCTGCCTGTTCTTCATCCCCCTCGTCTTCTTTGGCAACCCTGAAGCACCTCTCAGGATCCCTCTGGGTTCAGAGGCATGGGTTGAAAACCACTGCCCTAAATCATTAAAACCAGCATTCTGTCCAACAGACCTACAGTCCGTTGTTCCTACCCTTGGGCAAATTCCTGTCTGTAAGGTATAACTCATCCCCCTGAGCTTTTCTGTCCTAGGCATATTGTCATATTTTGACATCTGTGTTGCTAGCCTTAGATATGAGAAAATTGTCAGTTCCTAGTGTGAGTCTGTTTTCTGTGTGGAAAAATTCTTTCTAACTACAGTTCAAGAAATGTCATCTCTTAGCACCAGTCCTCCTTCTCCCACTTCTTTCCTGCTCCTCACCTCACCTGACTTTTCCATCTACATTTATTAGAGCTGCCTGGGGCTGACAATTGGCCAAAACAAAGCCAGTATTTTCTGGAGGAAGAAAGAGTAGAAGATCTTGTATCTCAGGCTTATAAAGTAAAATCTCATCTTGAGTCTGTCTGGAATTAAGTTCTATGTGTTAACTTTAACTTTTGAACTCATGAAATAAGAAAAAGATGACCATTCTCTGTAAGCATTTGAGGCTTTTTCTTTTTCCTTTTATTTTTCCCTTTTTGGGTAGTAACTTAAACCTTCCTATCAAATCTCACCCTTTCCTAGCCATTAAATGCATTTTGTTCCCAAAAATATTTAAGACCACTTGAGCTGGGGAGGAATTGCACTTAGATACAGGAGTCTATGGTCACTCTAGGTAGTCAGATAGTCTAAGCTGCAAATGAGGACCATTTAATGCTTCATTTGATCTTAATTAATTTCAGTGGGGCCTGTTTTAAATGGGCCATCCCCTACCACCTTCTGCAGTGTGTTATTTAGCTCAGCAGGAATGAAGTAGCTCGTCTAACTCACCAGGGTGTGATGACCTCAGTGAGACGAGCATTGTTAGCACTCTGTAAAAAGCTATTTTTGAACCATGTTATTTAGAAGTCATTGCTGTTCTTTGTTGCAAAAGAAGTTTTGCAAGAAAATGGCCTTTGTTCCCAATGAGTTCATCCATAGTGGTTGGTAGGGCATGTATTTTCACTGGATGCCACACCATGAGCACCTGGGTATATTAGGGGAGGATTGGTCCAAAGCAGGGTGCGTCTGGGGCAGGAATGCGCTTGGCTGCGGGGAGAGTGGAGGAAGCCCTAACAGGAGCCATCAGCAGAATCTACCCTTCCTTTCAACAGAATGTTTGGTTTCCCTTTGGCTTTAGGGTGAAATCTTGAATACTAAGATCTTATCAAGACTAGAAAAATTGTGTTATTGGCTGGCTATGTGGCTACCCTCTTCATGTGTAGGTTTGTGTTTTTATGATTTTTGTAACTGCCCTTCCATAGGAGAAACCTACACCTACGACTGGCAGTTGATTACTCATCCTAAAGACTATAGTGGAGAAATGGAAGGGGAACATTTCAAGATCCTGAAGCTGTCCAAGGTGAATTTGCCTCCTGTCATTTGCAGGGATGGGGTAGAGGTCTTGACCATTTTCTGAAATGTATAATATAGAACTTTCTGTCCACACTAAAGTTAGGAACAATCTTTTAGAAGTGAATCCTCCAAAAGCCTGGCTGGCTGACATCCAGTATTTGTTAGTGTATGATTCTCAATTTTTCATTTATGGTGAGAATATAAGCATAGTGGTGATAGCTGAAAATATACACTAAACAGCTTTTAAGGGTAACATAAGGATTTCAGAATTTGGGAGATAAGCTAGGTTATTTGTGGCCGTATGACTGTGTAAATTGGCTCAGTCTTTTTTGGGATTCTGTATAGTTATTAAGAGCCATAAAAATGTTCATATTCTTTGGCCAAGCAATTTCTCTTTCTATCTGTCTGTCTTTCTTTTAACAACTGTTCATTGTACATTAGTTATGTGGCAAGAACTGGGGATTTACTAGTTACCAGTGTGAGAGTTGGACTGTGAAGAAGGCTGAGCGCCGAAGAATTGATGCTTTTGAACTGTGGTATTGGAGAAGACTCTTGAGAGTCCCTTGGACTGCAAGAAGATCCAACCAGTCCATCCTAAAGGAGACCAGTCCTGGGTGTTCATTAGAAGGACTGATGCTGAGGCTGAAATTCCAATACTTTGGCCATCTCATGCGAAGAGTTGACTCATTGGAAAAGACCCTGATGCTGGGAGGGATTTGGGACAGGAGGAGAAGGGGATGACAGAGGATGAGATGGCTGGATGGCATCACCGACTCAATGCACATGAGTTTGGGTGAACTCCGGGAGTTGGTGATGGACAGGGAGACCTGGCGTGCTGCAATTCATGGGGTCGCAAAGAGTCGGACACGACTGAGTGACTGAACTGAACTGAATCATAATATTAACATTTATGGAAAGTAGAGTCGAGTAGGTGCTATTGACTGAAGCAGGTAAATAGAACAGGGATACGCTGGGTCAGTGTAGCGGGTATTGAAGCCCCAGGGAGTTAGAGTAGATTTCTTAAAAGAGTTGGCCTACTTGGGTCATGAAATGTGACTGGCTTACTGGATAAAGGGTGGAGTGGTAATATCCCAAACAGAGGAAGGAATGTGTCCACTGGGCCAAATGATAGAGAGAAATATGGGGAAAAGGGATTATATGTGGTTCATCCTGACTGGACCCCATGGTGTGAGAAGAGCAGGGGCACAAATGAGTTGGAGAGATGCAGGGGCCAGATTGCACAGAGCCTTGTGTGCAAGGAGGACTTTGATTCTTATCCAGAGGGAGCCTTTGAAAGGTTTTAAGCAGGTGAATGACATGTTCAGATTTTCAGTTTAGAGAAATCACCCTGACTGCAGATTGGAGGAGAGAAGACTGACACTAGGGACACGGTACGGAATCTGTTGAGACATGTAGGTATGAGATTGATAATAGTCTGAGTGAAAAAAAGCAAAACAAATAACATAAGCCTTGAGAGCCACCCATCGAGCGCTTTCCATGTGCTAGACACAGGGCTAATTGTTTTATGCAGTTATTTCATTTAATCTTCCTAACAACCCAAAGGCATAGATATTAATATTTAATATCAATTAAAGCTAAAAATTAGAAAAATAAAGTGGTTTGATCTCAGTGCACAAGGCTATTAAATGATAAATTTGAACTGGAATTTTCCATCTCTGAAGCCCATGCTCTTAACTGTGCTGTGATGATTTTTTAAAAACTAAGGTGATGAATAGTGTGAATAGAGAGAAGTGGGTGGATTTGAGGAATATTATGGAGGTCAATCTGGTGGTCCGTTAGTTAATTGGGTGGAGGTGTTGGGGAAGAGAGGTCTCGGATAATTTGAGCCTTTTGGCCTAGGAACTGGCTGGATGGTGGTGCATGTGTGACAGTATTCACCAAAGTGAGAAGTGTAGAAAGAGGAGCAGGTTTGGAGGAGATATGCAGACGATTAATTCATTTGGGGACAGAGTGAGTTTGAGGAACCTGGGAAACATTTGAGTGGAAGTGACCAGTAGGCAGCTGAGGGTAAGGGGCTAGAGATCAGGATGCAGGTCTGGGCTACAGAGATGGTACACCAGCATCAAATAGGTGACAGCCAAAGCCATGGTAATAGATAAATCATCCAGAGATTATAGAGAATGAAGAAGTAAATGGCTTGCAGTTGGGATCCTGGGGAACACAGTCATTAAAGGTATGGAAGGAAGAGGAAATGGGAGAAAATGAGGAGTAGGCATAGAAGTGAAAGTCAAGGAAGGGGAGCCTCACAGGAAGAAGAAAGTGGTCAGAAATGCTACATGCGTTCGATTAGCATGCACCCAAAGGCGATAATTCAAAAGAAAAAAATCATTTGCCTGAAAGATGTTCATCACAGCATTAGTTATAATATTTAAATTTGTGAAACAACTCAAATATCCAACAATGTGAAATGCTTATGTGAATTATGGCACATTTAGTCACGTACTATTCTGCAGCCATTAAAATGACTATTAAAGAGACTGTTCTAATGGGAAAAGTGTTCATGCTAAATGAATCGAAGAACAATAAAAAGTTTGATACATACTGCTGAAATAATGAGCTCCTTGAAGGTGGGGACTTTGCCTTATTCATCTCCAAACCCCAAGCCTAGAACAATGACCATATAGAATGGTTCTCAATAAATGTTTGCTGAACAAATGGACTGTTCCTAGCTCTTTTTTTGTGTGTGTGGTAAAAGATTAGAAGGATATAAGAAAAATATGATTAATTGGGGTATTAGGACAATGGGATTGTGGGATTTTGTTGTTGTTATGTTCATACAGTTAGTAGAAATCAGGAGGGGAAAATATTCAGATATTTGAGAGCTATTTGGTGTTTTTACAAAATGTTTTTCTTTGCAGAGTTGATTGTTTTAATTTCATAACTGAAGTAGGATGGTTGGGCCCTTAATGTTCTTCTGAAAAGAAAATGGGAGTACAGAGATACTGAAATCCCTTCTGTTGTTCAGAGTCAGCTAGTAATAAGATTCGCATTAAAAGCTATGGGTTTTCAGTTTCTAATTCATTGTTTCATCTCTTTAGCTAGTTACTTTCTCCATTTTGGAAATGGTGCAAGAACAGGAATATGCAAGAATCAGCACTGAAAAATTTAGAAATATATGTTATTTTAAATATAATTGCTGCTGTTTGTGGTTTTCTAAAAGATCTTCTCTCACTTCTGCAGCTCACTCCAGGTCTGTATGAATTCAAAGTGATTGTAGATGGTCAGAATGCTCACGGGGAAGGCTACGTGAATGTGACAGTGAAACCAGGTATGTTTCCCAGCCCCAGCCCTGTCTCCATTGCTCCCTCTGCAGGATTCTCAAGGAGATGGAGATTTACCTTTAAGGGTCTTAAATTCTCATTCCTTTTTGGTAATATGTTTACGTCTTGGGCAATTGCTAGTTCAGTGGAGTAAAAGGTTAGCCTGGCAAAGCGTATGTAGTTTGATTCTAATTGGCATACCTCGCTGGGCAGGATAAAGTTGGTCACATGGCCCACAGTGTTGTGTGGCCTATCTACTTGAGAATTACTTCTCCAAGTGGGTCATGCTGAGAGAGGACCATGTGTGGTAATTAAGAGACACAGGAAAGGCAGGGGCCTGGGAGAAGCAAGCATAAAGTGGCAGGCTCTGTCTGATCTCTTTCCAGAAATGTGGGCCTTTGCACGCACAATTCCTCCTTTAAACCCTGCCAGTCCTCTTTTACCTTGGAAGCCAAATCTCATCCTTCTTTTCAAGTGATTTGCTAGGGCTTGTCTTGTGGTTCAGCAGGTGAAGAATCTGCCTGCAGTGCGGGAGACCCGGGTTCAATCCCTGCATTGGGAAGATCCCCTGGAAAAGGGAAAGGCTGCCCACTCCAGTATTCTGGCCTGGAGAATTCCACGGACTGTATAGTCCATGGGGTTGCAAAGAGTCGGACCCGACTGAGTGACTTTCACTTTCATTGGTAGATTACAGTGCATTATCAAGGTATCTTGTTTCGCCTTTCCAGGAAAACTTGGGGGTAGTTGGAAAGTGTCATATACATTGGCACAGACTCTTGATACTGTTTTCTGTCTTTGTAGGTGAAGGGTGTCTTTTCCTTCCTTGAACTTTGTAGCCAAAGTAATCCCTTCACCTTCTTAAAAATGTGTTAAGCGTAAAGACCGTTTGGTCATTTCTCAAAGAGGAGGCTGCTGGGTTTGTAGCTCACATTCATGAGAGTGGACTGAAGTGTGTTACCTTCCCAGCACTCAGGCCTAATAATCTCACACACAGTCAGCTCAGGGATGGTGGAGAAATCACTCATTATTTTTTTCACATAGTCTGTGTGAGGAGATAGTTTGCTTGCCAAGTCCTTTATTGCACAAAGCTTGTTTGTTGTCCACCTCTATTCAGCTTGCCTGAAAGCAGTCAGTTGCTGCTATAGTCCTTACAATATACCAGTTAGTGCATGAGCATTGAAAGTATGCACAGGGCATGGCCTTAGCCATCGTGAGGTTTCCAAGAGGTTTTAACAATCCCAGGTGTCTTAGGTTAGAACGTCAGCTTGATCTTGTGACTTTCCCATTTGGCGGTGCTCAGCTATCCGTTATGTAATGGAAACTGACATATAGTGCACTCAGATATGACTTGCTTCTCCTATGATACAACTTATGAAGCCCTTCTTCCAGTTTCTTGTGGGTCGTGTTTTTGCAGAGCCCCGTAAGAATCGGCCTCCTGTTGCCATTGTGTCACCACAGTACCAGGAGATCTCTCTGCCGACCACTTCTACAGTCATTGACGGCAGCCGTGAGTACATGTCTCAGCATGATGTTTTAGAAGAGCATTCACTGTGTACTCTTGCAGCCAGCTGTGTCTGAATACTGTTTAGACCAGTCCTCTTGGCCATGCTAGGGAAGACCAACTATCTGAAGCAATCTATTAGGAAGTAAAAACTAGACAGGCCCTTTTTAAAATCCCCATGTGGCCCGACTAAAGTTATAGTTCTTCTCTGAGATGGTAAGAAAGTAGTGTTATTCATGCACTTAGCGTTATATTAATTGAAGCTTGCTGATTTTCAAATTTGCTTGCCTGGAGTTGCCATTCTTAGTTATGAAAACAAAGCTCCTTCCTGTCCGTCATGGCAAGATAAGTATCTGAGAGTCTTGACAAAGAGCTCTCACTTAGCCATCACTGCCTAACAAGATCCTTGTCAGTCTTCTGGAGGGACTCAGACTGTTCCCCCAACCTCTGCCTGGGCTCATTATTAACATTTTACCCTTCAGAGTAGTGTCACCCGATGGGTGACATGAGAGAATTTCTGGGTCTTGGCTGTGTGTGCACACAGGAGGTTCAGGCCTGTTACCTCGCCTGTCTTCGCCTGGCCTCTTTGAGACCCATCAGGGCCCAGTTACCCTGACTGTGTTGGCATCACCAGTGGTCTCTGGTGGAGGCAGTCCCTGCTTAACAGAGGAGTCTCTAGCAAGGTTAAACTTTTCATGTAGATGCTTCTGGCAAGCAGAGGAGGCTGGAAGAGTAGCAGGCCAAGAGGAAGAGACAGACCAGAATGAAACACTTGTGTGAGTGATAGAAAGAGTTCACGGAGTACCATTTATTTTATATTTTTGAATAGGTCAAAGTTAAATGATATGTAAAAGTATACAGTGAAAAGAACCATTATCATCCCTTTCTCCCAACTGTCTAGATTTCCTCCAGACAACCAATGGTATTATTTTATGCATCTTTCCAGAGATATTTTATGTGTTTATAAGAAAATATACAGTCTGTGACAACACATTACACACCCAGTTATGTACAATGCTTGTTTCTATATGTTAGAGAATTTTTCTGAATTAATACATGCAATACTTCTTCATTCTTTTTTTCTTTTAATGATTACGTAACCTTCCATTATATGAATGTATGATTTCATTGTATAAATATACACTTGTTTTCAGTCAGTCTCTATTGATGACCATTTAAATTATTTTTGATTTGCTTTTAAAATAATATTACCATGAATAATCTTATAAGCATGATAGTTAACAGAGACATTAAATGTTCTACAGATATATAACACAAGTGCAGGATTAAGTTCCTCGAAGAGGTATTGCAGGGGCAAAGATAAATTTTCCCAAATTGCTGTTTATAGAGGTTTCAATTTATGCTTCCACCATAATGTTATGAGGGGTCCTCCTCCCCCACACCTTTATCCATATAATCTGTTAGGACATTTTGGTGTTTACCAATTAGCTAGGTTAAAAAGTGCTGTGCTAAGTGTAAATTTCCTTTCCTTTTATTTTAAGTAGGTTGAGTATCACTTTTGATTTTACTTTTTATACAGTAGCATTTTAACCAGAGTTGCCTGTGTTGGAGTCGTTGGAAAACTACGCAGTGGAATATCCATAGAGAGGGAGAATGACCCAATAATCCTAGGAAAGAAACACTCGGGAGAGATAGTCTGTAATTTCATGAAGTTTTCCTAGTATTTGGCCTGGTTTGTGTAAGCTGGATAAGTGCTGAGACCCAGTGCTCTCATGTAACTGCTATTTCTTTATGACCAAGAAAGCACTGATGATGATAAAATCGTCCAGTACCACTGGGAAGAACTTAAGGGACCTCTGAGAGAAAAGAAGATTTCTGAAGATACCGCCATATTAAAATTAAGTAAGCTCGTTCCTGGGAACTACACTTTCAGGTAAATTTGGATCCTTCAAGCTTACCATAGGCCATTTTTCCCCCCTTGTGAGTTTTACGTTATTAAAAGAGTAACTCTGACAGATATCAAAATTCCCTATAGAGTTGATTGATAATATAGCCTTTGGTTCCATTGGTTCTTTAAGCCATGTGGTAATTGTGGTCAAAACAGTGATAACTTTTTAGGGCAAAGGTCCTTGCATAATAGATCAGGATCCACACGGCTAATCCTTGTCAGAGTCATACTTGGCGTATATCCAAACCTTTTTATGGAATTTCTGTCATAAACTAGAAGGACCCATCTTCCTTTGCCTTTTCTCAGGAAAATTCTATAAGGAATCTCCTCTCATCTCTTCCCTTTGGGAAATACTTCTTCAGCTTCTGATATCTCAGAATCCTTACTTTTGACTAATTATTCATTTGAATATAATTTGTAGGGTCTTTCTCTATTGGGGACTTTACAGAGAATATGATTCAAAGCCAGTTCTTTTGGGAACTAGCATTGACATACTAGATTGCGATTAGTGAGTATGAGGCTGATTCTAGAGTAATATTCCTTGTATTCTGCAAAGCACTTGTACTTGAGTGTCGCACAAACACCATATGTACACTATACTATCCTTATTTTACCGCTGAGAAAAATGAGGCTAACTACTGACTTCTCTGAGGTCACACAGCTAGAGCTGAAATGCAGATTTTCTAACCCCCAGGGTCAGGGCTCATTCTCTCTGCTCCTTGGCTTGACCTGTATGTGTTTTGTCTCTGCTTCCTTGAGTGCTCTTCTCAGTCTTTCAGGGCTCTGCCTCTCTTTAAGGACCTCCTCCATTTTTCAGCGAGGCTCTTGGAGATCCCTTCAGAGAGGAGCAGTCTCTATTCCCTGTTACACTCAGTATCTCGGTGTGGTGCTCGCCACGGTGCAGCAGCTTGTTCACAGGTGGCTGTCCTCCCCGCTGAACCTGAGATTAGTCACATTTGAGACACTACCAGAGATGCAGCAAGGACCTAGCACAGCACCTGCCATATAAATAAATAAACGAGTCTGACTTATCAGCACTCTCACTGACTCCAGACTTCAAGTGAGTGAAGGGTAGCTGCCATTGCAGCAACATAGGAGCCTTCTCATTGGCTTAAAATGGAAACACGAGTTGGTTTTTGCCTTGAATTTCTAATATAGAAACTTTAATATTTATGGAATTTAGCCTGGGCCATGTGATCCTTTTTGAAATAGTAACAAAAATAGCTACTGCTTTTTACACACTTACTGTGTCTTTAGTACTATTTGGAGCTCTTTGCACACAGTAGCTCATTTAATCCTTGTAACTGATATTATAATTATTCTTATTTTATGGATTAGGAAATACAGTCACAAAGAGGTTAAGTAACTTGCCCAAGGTCACATAGGCTGCTGACTCAAGTCTAAGCTTTTAACACAGCGTTATAACACTGTGTACCTGGAGCATTTCAGGAGAACGGGTTACTGGGTGCAATTCTGTTTTTCCAAGCCTCAGTCCGTAAAATGATGGGATTGGGTTTGACTAGCATTAAGGTCCAATTTGTTTGATTCCACTTGCCTTTTCTTGTCCCCTGCTTTTACGTGGTGGTGGCCTCTTTCCCTAGCCCTGTGGTCAGCTGCTGTTTAATTCCAGGATTTTTACACACAAGCCAGTCTAAGGTGAAAGTCAGAGTAATGGGCATTTGCCATTTTGCATCTGTCTATAACTTGCTTTTGTTCTGAAAGAGAAGACAAATAAGATGTTTTTAAAAAAAACAAACTGAAAACAGGGAAACTGGAAAAAGAGGACAACTTACGTGGGTTTTTCTTTTCCGAGTATTTGCTGATTTGTGTGTGATGTTTTTGTGCTCTTTTTCTCAAGGCTGTAATATCAGAAATCCCCTTAAGACCATAGGTAAAAAGTGAGATTGTGGGATTAAAAACCCACAGATGTCTGGCTCTTTCTGTGGCTGGTGGTGAGATTTAAACAAACGACATGTCTTTTATATGCTTTTCCTCTTTCTGTCAGCAAAATGGAAGGAGCCCAAACCTCCTTGCTTGCTTATGCTCACATTTTGAGGTGGCAAGAGAAGCTTTAGGCTGTTCAGCTGGAAGGCATCATTTAGGTAAAAGCCTGCTCTTATAAATGAACATTTTTTTTTTTTCTCTTGCAAATTCTCTTTCACACTGGCACAAACTGTGGGACTGTTGCGTAGGAGATTCATTTCCATCTCAGGCTCCCATCTTACTGGAGCCAGCCTTCCCGGTCCATCCTAGAGGCTGTCTGCCCAGGAAGTCCATTCTCGCGCTGTGTACACAGCCAAAACAGGATGATGGGAGGAGAGCCTGCTGCAGTCAGAGCTTGCTTTATTTAGTGTAGCATCTTTGAACCTCATAGGGATAGGGGCTGGGAATTACTGCTTCTTAAGGCTTGGTTCTGGGCTTTGGAGTCAGAGCACTGGGCTTGCACCTTGACTCACTATTTAGCTCTGGGCAGGTTTCTTAACCTCTTAAAGACTTGTATAATTGTGAGATTGATGATACCTCTTTCTGTATGGTTGTTGGGAGAGCCAGATCAGACAGTGCTTGGAAAGGTCCCAGCCATGGACACAGGTCGGCAGCAGAGTGAAACGGTGTAGAGATATATTGTCTAGATTTAGATCCTGACTCCACTGCTATCAAGCTTTCAAGCTTGGGCAAGTTACTTTACCTCTTTCTGCCTTGGTCTCCTCTTGTGTATAGGGGTGAAATAAGGACAGTACTTTATAGAGCTGTTGTGAGGATTAAGTGAGATACAAAGTGCTTAGAACAGTGCCTGCCACACAGTAAACTCTCAGTCAGTCTTAGCTTCTAGCATTGTCCTAACTCTCCACAAAGAGTGGGTTAGAATTGATTGCCACCTGGTAACCCTGCCACATTGCTGTTTCTTAGCCTTGAGTTCCAGTTCTTCGGTGTTTATCCCTCTCTCTTTAAGCCCATCCCTGACGGTACTTCTCTCTCTGTCCTGACAGCTTGACTGTAGTAGACTCTGATGGAGCTACCAACTCTACCACTGCAAGCCTGACTGTGAACAAGGCTGTGGACTACCCCCCTGTGGCCAATGCAGGCCCCAACCAAGTCATCACTCTGCCCCAGAACTCCATCACCCTCTTCGGGAACCAGAGCACTGATGATCATGGAATCACCAGCTATGAGTGGTCGCTCAGCCCGAACAGCAAGGGGAAGGTGATGGAGATGCAGGTAGGAAGGAAGAGCACCTGTCTTTTCTTGCCCAGGGAAATTAGAGCTGCTGGACTGGGTCACCCATCCAAGGCTTATTTTTCTCCATCTTAATAACGAAAGTCAGATTAGTATATAGAACATTGTTTTGTTTTGTTTTGTTTTGTTTTTAAGAAAGGTTACAGGGCCTTCAGTTAACCCATTAGCAAAAACTTTTATCTTAAATATTTAGTATTAGGGGAAAAGACTGATAGCTGTTCTTGGATAATTTCAGGGAGTCAAATTCTTTAGAAACTGCAAGGGTACAAACCATTTTTTTTAAATCAAATTTTTTTTGGCGTATAGTTGCTTAACAATGTTGGGTTAGTTTCTGCTGAAGAGTGCACATTTTGAAAGCGAAAGTAAAAGTCGCTCAGTCATGTCCAACTCTTTGCGACCCCATGGACTATACAGTCTACAGAATTCTCCAGGCCAGAATGCTGGAGTGGTTAGCCTTCCCCTTTTCCAGGGGATCTTCCCAACCCAGGGATTGAACCCCGGTCTGTCTGCAGGTCACACTGCCTGCCTGCGTTGTGGGAGACCTGGGTTTGATCTCTGGATTGGTAAGTTCCCCTGGAGGAGGGCATGGCAACCCACTCCAATATTCTTGCCTGGACAATTCCCATGAACAGAGGAGCCTGGTGGCTTACAGCCTGTGAGGTTGCAAAGAGTCAGACATGGCTGAGCGACTAAGCACGGCACAGCACATCTTAATGAGCTCTGTGAAAAACTGGAGTAGATTGCCTGACTGGATGGTGAGCATCTTCTCTCTGAAGATATTGAAGAAGAGGCTAGGTCAGTCAACAGGCAGGTGACTAAGTGAAGAAGAGTGGCTGTGGCAAACTGGACACCATAAGCCGCGACTGAGGGCTCAGCAGCCCCTCAAGTTGGACTGGTTGCTGCCACTTTGGGGTACGGTCCCAGGGTTGTCAGAGCCTCCAGCTTTTCAAGAGAAGACAAGTCTAGACTTTTACATGAAATTTTCCAACTTTTAAGACCCTAAGACCAAATAAAATGCCTGCAAGCTGGATTCAGCCCAGAGGCTGCTAGGTTTTGCCAACTGTTTTAGAAGTTCCTGCATTGGCAGTTGGCTCTAAATTATCTGTAATATCCCTTCTGACACTCAGGAGTCTTACGTTTTCATGTTTGAGGCATGACTTAAAGCTCACGTTTCATCCGGCTTTAGTTTAAGTGTTATATGAGGTTTCTCTGCTGTCGCAGAATCTGTTCAGACCTGTAAGGGGACAGCACAGCATTACAAAGTATCTTGAGTTGTTGCTGCCATGTTTTATTGAGGCAGCTTTGTTAAGCATCGCACTTTGTTAGAACATTGTTTTTTAAATTGTGTTGTTTTGTTATATGTTCATGGTCTTTTTTTTGGCTTGAGTCATAGAAATGGATCTTCGTTATCTCTGCACATTTTCCTGTACTCCCTTCCCTCATGAGCACTCTGACTTTATTTGAAACTGTTGCTATGTCAGAGGTTTATTCCCTTGAAGGGTCAAGCCTTTTTAACAAGACATTCCAAACTGTCTGGTTCAGTTCAGTTCAGTCGCTCAGTCGTGTCTGACTCTTTGTGACCCCATGAATCGCAGCACGCCAGGCCTCCCTGTCCATCATCATCTCCTGGAGTTCACTCAGACTCACGTCCATCGAGTCGGTGATGCCATCCAGCCATCTCATCCTCTGTCGTCCCCTTCTCCTCCTGCCCCCGATCCCTCCCAGCATCAAAGTCTTTTCCAATGAGTCAACTCTTCGCATGAGGTGGCTAAAGTACTGGAGCTTCAGCTTTAGCATCATTCCTTCCAAAAAAATCCCAGCGCTGATCTCCTTCAGAATGGACTGGTTGGATCTCCTTGCAGTCCAAGGGACTCTCAAGAGTCTTCTCCAACACCACACTTCAAAAGCATCAATTCTTCGGTGCTTAGCCTTCTTCACAGTCCAACTCTCACATCCATACATGACTACTGGAAAAACCATAGCCTTGACTAGGCGGACCTTAGTCGGCAAAGTAATACCTCTGCTTTTGAATATGCTATCTAGGTTGGTCATAACTTTTCTTCCAAGGAGTAAGTGTCTTCTAATTTCATGGCTGCAGTCATGATCCGCAGTGATTTTGGAGCCCAAAAACATAAAGTCTGACACTGTTTCCACTGTTTCCCATCTATTTCCCATGAAGTGATGGGACCGGATGCCATGATCTTTTCACTCTGCTCTTTCACTTTCATCAAGAGGCTTTGTAGCTCCTCTTCACTTTCTGCCATAAGGGTGGTGTCATCTGCATATCTGAGGTTATTGATATTTCTCCCGGCAATCTTGATTCCAGCTTGTGTTTCTTCCAGTCCAGCGTTTCTCATGATGTACTCTGCATATGGTAAAAATGAGCAGGGTGACAATTTACAGCCCTGACGCACTCCTTTTCCTATTTGGAACCAGTCTGTTGTTCATGTCCAGTTCTAACTGTTGCTTCCTGACCTGCAAACAGATTTCTCAAGAGGCAGGTCAGATGGTTTGGTATGCCCATCTCTTTCAGAATTTTCCACAGGTTATTGTGATCCACACAGTCAAAGGCTTTGGCATAGTCAATAAAGCAGAAATAGATGTTTTTCTGGAACTCTCTTTTTCGATGATTCAGTGGATGTTGGCAATTTGATCTCTGGTTCCTCTGCCTTTTCTAAAACCAGCTTGAACATCAGGAAGTTCACAGTTCACGTATTGCTGAAGCCTGGCTTGGAGAATTTTGAGCATTACTTTACTAGCATGTGAGATGAGTGCAATTGTGCGTTAGTTTGAGCCTTCTTTGGCATTGCCTTTCTTTGGGATTGGAATGAAGACTGACCTTTTCCAGTCCTGTGGCCGCTGCTGAGTTTTCCAAATTTGTTGGCATATTGAGTGCAGCACTTTCACAGTGTCTGGTTGAGTATTCACTAATTGGGAGGTGGTGGCCCAGTACCAACCTAGGTTTAAAAAACTGGGTAGATGATGTAGACCAGAGAAGGATGTACCATATGATGTGATTTTGAGAGTCCACTTCTCTGTATTTATTCATTCAGGGGGTTAGGACACCGACCCTGCAGCTCTCTGCCATGCAAGAGGGAGACTATACTTACCAGCTCACGGTGACTGATACAATAGGGCAGCAGGCCACCGCTCAGGTGACGGTTATTGTGCAGCCTGGTAAGTTCTGACCTTGCGGCAGGCTCTTCTGTTGGCTGGCCCTTTGACCGTTGGGTGAGAAGAGGGCTTGGGTTCTGAGCTATATGAGGGTAGAAATGGGAGTTACCAATCTACCATCCCCCTGGCAACTTCGACTGTCCATTCCCCTGGTGCTTTCTTCATGGGTACAGAGAAAGAGCATTTCACAGCCTCATTTGTGCCCTTGCTCTTGGCTGGTTACTGTGCCTTCATGGGGAGCCAGCAGATTGTCTCTGCCATCCCCAATCCTACCATATCCTTTTTTTTTTTGACCCACCTTAACAATTTGCAGGATCTCAGTTCCTCGACCAAGGACTGAACCCAGGCCACAGCAGTGAAATCCTAACAGACCTAGACCACTAGGGAACTCCTTCTACCATATTCTTTAAGGGCCAGCTTAAAGCCCGCTTCCTCAAAAAAGCCCTGCCTTATCCCTCAGGCCCTTTCATTTAAAACTCCTGTAGCATTATACTTCAAATTTAGCATGGCGCTGTAACTTCATTATGTTCTGCCATGTTCTTTCAGAGTTGTTTTATACATTTTGGTCTTATATTCTTCATCATGAGCTCCCTGACCATACCCTTACCTCCTACAGTATCTGAAAGTTCTGTGGCTGGAGAGGCAGAGTCCTTGAGGCTTCCAGAACATATGTCCCAGTTGGTTCCTCTGTTTTCCCAGCTGGACTGCCTGCTTTTGACCTCCAAGTCTCTGTCTTCTAGAAAACAACAAGCCTCCACAGGCAGATGCAGGCCCAGATAAAGAGCTGACTCTTCCCGTGGATAGCACAACCCTGGATGGCAGCAAAAGCTCTGATGACCAGAAAATTATCTCATATCTTTGGGAAAAAACACAGTGAGTACTGACATGAAACCCTTGTGTTTGCAAAGGCACCAGACCTTTGAAGAGCTAGGTTTTACTTCCCTTTAAGAGTTTACTTTCTTATTAGCTTATCCAAGGGGGAATACTGAGAAAGAAATGTTTGCAGTCCCAAACTTCAGCTGTAAGAAAATGATATAATTTTTATAAGAAAGAAAGAGAATGCTTACCATCAACTGTCCCCAGGTAGTACTTTGTGGTTCTGGTGCTTTTACAGGTGCAATCCGTCTGCTGAAATGCATAGTTTAATTACACTTGAGAGGCAGGATGGAAGGGGTAATGGAGCAGAAAAGTACTGTTGCTCAAAATTAACTGAGTAAGGCTGGCAGGGGGGATGGGGCAGAGCAGCTATTAAGGAGAATTGAAAATTCATCTACAAAATGAAAGCATTACTCTGTTATTGTTTCCTTGAAGACACTGGTTACCACTTAAGCTAGCCAGAGGCCAAAGGCAGTAACTAAAATACTACTAATTAAATTGGAATTTCCTAATCGAACCATTCCTGGTTCTCAGTTTGTTTCATTTCCTTTAAGCCATAACAAATGGAACTCAGATCATATGTAAGATCCCACAGGAAGCAAAAGAATTCCAAGAAGAGTTAAAAGCATCACTCTCAGTTTCCAGAGCTAGCAGCCAAAGGAGAGACTGGGTTCTGGTTCTGGTTCTGGTTCTGGTTCTGGCTGGGATTAGGGATGGGTGGGGAAGGGCTGTAATTTGACTTACAACGCGCTTGACTTATGATTGGTGAGTTGGAGTCTAGAAATTATTTTGCTTAGCTTTTGTTGTCTAGAAATTATTTTGCTTAGCTTTTGTTTCTTTCTTTTAGAGAACCTAATTTTCCTCAACCTAGAATGTTTTAATTATAACCGTCTGTTGAAGACACAGCAGATAAACCATTTATTTGAGTTTTATTGGTGTTTATAGCAGAAGTAATGCTTAGCATGGCTTCTTGGAGGAGAATCTGTTTTAAGAAGGGTGGCGGGGGTCAGGGTTACACATTTAAAACAAGAGCAAAACCCTGCGAGTGTGCGGATTTCTCTGGCTGCCCCTCGGTGTGAGGAAGCGCTGAGGCTTTTGGCCCTGGAGCAGCAGAGCTGTCTGCTGTGTGTAGTGAGTGTTGTGCCTGCATGTTGGCGCAGAGCTCACTCCCCTGCTGCAGGCTTCTTGTGAGGCCACCGGGGACAAGGACGATATGGGCTTCTGGGTCCTCTGTGGCCCTTGTTTAGGAGCGGGAGGGAGTTTTGCTTATGCAGCTGCTATGCTAAGAAGAGGATGGTTTTTCCCTGAGTACTGTCTGCAGCCTTGGCCTATTTCCTCTCCCTGACTTTTCAGCAGGAGGAAATCTGGCATGTGATTAAAAAATGCATTTTGCTTCTTTGCTGGCAAGAGCTGAACCAACTACTGGGCCAGAGATGCTTTTCAGAAACATGACTCTTAAATCATTCTTTTGATCAGAGACCTGCTCAGAGCACTTTCTTCCTTTTGCAAACTGGAACAGCACAAAGTTTGGATGTTCTAGAAGCTCTCATAAAGGATAAGGCTAAATGTGTCTGAAAGCAGGTGAATGGAATTTTCTGATCAGCAGGTAGCTTGTATTTTTGGGGCCAGATGACACTCTGTCCAAATGGAATATTTTTAAACATGCCCTCTTGAGGTGAAGGAAACAATAGTTCATGTCTTAGCTGAGGCAGTAATTCTCTGCTCCTGCTGAGTCGGGGACAGGAGAACAGTAGACAGGTGCAACTCCTCCCTCGGGTTTCTCTTTGTCTAGGGGACCTGACGGGGTACAGCTCGAGAATGCTAACAGCAGTGTCGCCACTGTGACTGGGCTGCAAGTGGGAACCTACGTGTTCACCTTGACCGTCAGAGATGAGAGGAACCTGCAAAGCCAGAGCTCTGTGAATGTCATTGTCAAAGAAGGTATATCTTGTCGCCTTGGGTTGGTACAGCTGCCTCTGGGTCAGATAAAGAATCCATCATCTCTTGTTTGTTTGAAGAATTGATTAGAGAAGAAAGTTAGGGGTAAGGGCAGCTGGTATTTGCTTTTCTAAAACAGTCTTTGATTGAGTGGCTTTTAAGGTAAATTTTAGCTCATTGTTTTCCCTCCCTCCCTTCTTCCCTCCTCAGGTGAATAGGAAGAGAATTAAGGATTTTTCCCTTTGCATTTTTATTTTATCTCTGCTGCTAAGTCCCCGGGTCTCTGTAACTCTCCTGCTAGCTACAGTGACACCTGCTGTCCAACCTTAGAATGACTGCCCTGCGCTGTTGCTTCCTATGCTCCTCCTGGGAGCCTGCACACTGAGGCCAGCTTAACAGGAGTGGCTTAGCCTTGCTGTGGTTTGCAGGCACGGTGATCAGTGATGGTCTTGGGAGAGGCCCATAAGCTGATGGTAGGAAAAACTATCAGATATGCAGATGACACCCCCCAATACAGTATTCTGAACTCAGTGAATAGAGAGCGCACACTGAGTAAACAAAGCTGCAGGTAGGGCTCCAGGTAAGAAAAGTGTCTCTCTCCTTTTCCTCTATTAAAGTGCTAAGGAAGGAATCAAAAAAAGATGTTCAGAGAATAACATTTTAAGCCGCATTTTGAAGATAATATGTAGTATCAGCTGATGAAACCTGAACTTCAGGGCTTTAACCACGTTAGGCCTTTGTTTCCAGTCATCTTATGTCACCAAAGCAGAGAAATGGATCCCTTCCAGGGAGGCTGCTGTGAGGATCTGGGAGGAAACTGCACTTGTCCCCTCTGCAGGGTCAGGGAACATTTCTCTGGGCGGGACTGGAGCCACGGCCCTGTAGCACCGGTGGTGGTAACTCGGCACTGTTAATTGCTGGCATGGATAAGCACTTAAAACACTGCTTCAGTTGGGATGTTTTAGATGTTTAATTTCCTCACAAGCACCATGAAGAAACATTTCTTTTTTTCTGAATCATACATTTTTTTCAATGGTTTCTCTTTGTTTAGAAATGAACAAAGCACCTGTAGCCAGGATAGCTGGGAATGTGGTGATTACCTTGCCCACGGACACAGCAGAGCTGGACGGCTCCAAGTCCTCAGATGACAAGGGAATAGTCAGCTACCTCTGGACTCGAGATGAGGGGAGCCCAGCAGCAGGGGTAAGTGCCAGGAGGCGGAGAGCTGCACAGCTCAGGTGGTGAGATGAGGAGAGGAGTCTGAGTCAAGCACTCCAGGACCCGTTTTAACCAAGTAGTCTCTTGTGTCAAACCTGAATTGCTCTGAAATCAGGGAGATTGAATGGCTTGCCTAGGGTCACCCCTCAGGCTTGTGTGGAACAGAACATGGTTCTGTTCTCTGATCCTCATCACTGCGGGTTGTGATGCCGTCACAGAACAGGAACTCAAAGCCGTCTACCCAGAGGGGGCTTAGCTATGACAGCGGCCGCTGACTCCCGTGAAAGGAGTGTGGCTTTGCTCTGCAGCACCGCCATGTCGTTCCACCCCACAGGAGGTGTTAAATCGCTCTGATCACCACCCTGTCCTTTTTCTTTCCAACCTGGTCGAGGGAACCTACACGTTTCACCTGAAGGTGACTGACGCGAAGGGTGAGAGTGACGTAGACCGGACCACGGTGGAGGTGAAACCTGGTGAGTTCATTTAGTGAGGAGCCAGGGCGGAACTGCTGGATCAGCCCAGCAGGGCCTGGATCCTGAGACCCTTCCCCCAGCACAGACAGAGCCAGATGGCATATCCAGCTTTAAAACAATCTAGAATCCCCAAGCTAAGAACTCTGTAGAGACTCTCTGTTCCAGCAAGACCTCTCCTACGCACACAGAAATATGGACCTCCCCCTACTTAACTCAGATGGAGAAACAGAAACTCAGAGAGGGCAGGGCTTGCTCAGCTTCACACAGCCGTTGTGTCAGAGCCAGGCCTTTGGGCCCCTGTGCCAGCACTTTCTCCTCTCTGTGTGACTGATGACAGAGGGCTCAGGGTGCTTTGGGAATCTGAGCACAGGAATAACTTGAGTCATGATGTCTCATCAGCACCCAGCTGCAGAAAACAATTTATTTCTGTAAGTTGAGCCTCAGGCTTTATCTGACAACCCCCAGGGAAGGTAAAGTAACTGGTGTCCTTTACATTTTTCAGATTTGCAGAAACAAAATTTCTTTCTTAAATAGAACCATGTTTTTGTTTTGTTTGGAGGCTAATTTGGTATTAGGGAGGAAATGAGTACAGGGTGGGATAGAGTGTTATAAATTCCTGAGCATCTGATGAGAAGGTATAAACTTTCAACCTACTCTTTATTAGGATTAAGGCCAAGCTTATGTACAGATGTCTTAGAAGGGAAGGGATCTTGGCAGGTCTTCCAGTCCTTGCCCTACCTCTCTGAAGGACAACAGCCAAGACACGGTGAAGTCTCCTCTGTGTTAAAAATCACATCACAGATAGTCTCTGATTATGTGAATGATACATCAGGACAGACAAATGATGCACCAAGTATGAAGAAGGTATTCTGAATAGTCACTTTTAACTTCCACATTTGGAACAGTCTTTACGGCATAATCAAAAGTAAGACATAATGGTCTCACAGTTCTAGAGTTGTGAAAACATTGTCCTGCTGTGATGCTGTTTTAAGGAAATCCGTGTTTCCTGGCTGCCTGGATTTCCTTCGTGTTTATGGTTTTCAAACCTGTAGGGCAAGTGCATTCCCGTTGGTAAGATTGTTGGCATGGAAAATTTCCTTCCCATTGTTGCATACAAAGTACAGCAGTCACTGAAAGTCAGATTGGATCAGGAGAGATTGCTGGGCACCCACCACTTGGTCTGGAGAGTTCCAGAAAGCCAGTTGGGCAGAGACTTTCTGAACAAACATTGAAGCATTCCTCTTTTCCCCACTTCCTTCACTAAACCCCATTGATTTGGACTGGGCCCCAGCACATGTGTGGTATTTCTCAGGTTAGTGGCGAGACCAGGAATGCTTCAGAAGCTCTCCAAGCCAGCCCCGGATTGCTGGGCTCAGGACAAAGCAATGGGGAGCTCACCGCGGGGCCTTTCCATTTTGAAGAAAGTCACTTGCGTTTCTGAATGCTCTCACCCCGTTCTCTCCTGGGCCAGAGCGCAGGCTCAGTGGCAGGTCTGTTAACTCTCCTGCTTCTGAAGCCATGACTGATCCCACGTGCTTTCCAGATCCCAGGAAAAACAGCCTGGTGGAGATCATCTTGGATGTCAACGTCAGTCAGCTAACTGAGAGGCTGAAGGGGATGTTCATCCGCCAGATTGGGGTCCTCCTGGGGGTGCTGGACTCCGACATCATTGTGCAAAAGATTCAGCCGTACACGGAGCAGAGGTAGCTGGGCATGAATGGGGGGAGACGAGGAAAGACCAGGGGTCCCCGGGCTTCTTGACTGAGCTGATAAAGTAGTGTGGGTAGATAGAGAAGAGTGGGCCCTCTGACCAGGAATCACTCATGGTGTTCATTTCTTTAACGAAGAGGAAAGGCACTCTTTTAGGACAGGCCATGTGCTCGGTGCTGGACACTGCATCAGGTTACAAGGTCAGAAGAGGGCCATGATGTTTGACGACCGTGTTCTAGGAGGGGAGATGATCAACTAAACATATAACATCAATACACAGTGGCTTTGACAGAAGGCCAGTTGGAAGCAGATAGGGTAGGGGGTCCCCAGAAAAAAAGAATCAGGCTTTTCTTAACTTAAGCCATTTTTGGCTTAAGCCATTTTGTGATGTAAACCTGGCTACAGTGCTTGCCCTTGAGGTCTCACTAATTAATGACCTTAAGGGAAGAAAGAAGGCAGGAATGGGGAGTTCCCTGCTGGCCTAGTGGTTAGGATTCTAGGCTTTCTCCACCATGGCCCAGGTTCAGTCCCTGGTTGGGGAACTGAGATCCCACAAGTCATGCCATGTGACAAAGCGGAGAAAGAATTCAGGACCCAGTGATTCTTCTCAGGCAAGAGAAGTAACAGTAGCAAAAATGATGAATCAGTTGTGAAGACTCCCAGTTCTGCTCCAGTGGTAAAGACAGCCTGAAGCCCTCATCCACCAGATCAACTGGAACCTAAGGAGAGATATTGACCTTTTCTGGGCCTCATGATTTCAATCAGCTAAAGCTTGGACTCTGTTGACCTGTGTCCCAATTCTGTGCTGAATTCTCTGCTCAAGCCCCTTCATGAATGTGCATGTTCCCTTGGCTTAAAACTTCCCCAATTTTGCCATCTAGGGAGACACTGCTTTGGGAAAGATCCCTGGTGTTCTCCTCACTTGCCGCAAGTGATAAATTCTTTCTTCTTCTCACCTTTGGCTTGGTTGTGTCTTTTGGCTTAATACCACCTAGAGGAAAACCCAGTTTTGGGGTAACGCTATCATGGAGACACAGGCAAGGGAGTGATTATTTTTTCAGGCAAATTGGGATTGAGGTAGTTCAAAGATTTTCCAGAAGTAAAACTTACACTGATCAAGCATAGAAGGACAAGGAGGAAATTCAGTATAGGGGAACAGCGTAAACAGTGTTCCTGTGATATGAATGTAGAGTTTGCTCTGGAAGAAGCCCATGGGTTCAGAGCACTTACCCGGCCCTAGGATACGGTGGACGGTAGGCTGGCTCTGTAGACTCAGGACAGTCATAAGCAGGCCAGGCAGGTCAGTTTGAATAGTTTGGGTGGGAGGACTCAGAAGTTAGTTTTGTATGTGAAGTTTTTGTTTATTTTTGAAACAAGGATATTCTTTTTTTGTTTGTTTTTTTAAGGGAGGTTGGTAGTATGGAGGCTAAAACTAAAATAGGAAGAGACCAAAGACTTGTAGACAAATCAGGAAGCTTTTGGACTAGTCTAGGAAAAGGGTGCTAACACCGAATGAGGTAGTGGCTGTGGAAATGGCAGGAGATATGAGGAAATTAAAAGAACGTCAGAGTAAATCAGTAGGGCTTGGTGACCCTTTTGGAATGAAACTGAATGAACCGTCAAATATGAGAATTTTCGTTGGCGTGCCTGGATAGATGGTAGGTGCTGAGACTAGGGATACAGAAAGAACCAGTTTCAAAGAAAAGATAACGAGTTCAGTTTTGACTGTTGAATTTGGGGTGTCTTGGGCTTCCCTGGTAGCTCAGATGGTAAAGAATCTTGCCTGCAATGCAGGAGACCTGGGTTCAATCCCTGGGTTGGGAAGATCCCCTGGAGAAGGGAATGGTTACCCACTCTAGTACTCTTGCTTGGGAAATCCCATGGACAGAGGAGCCTGGTGGGCTACAGTCCATGGTGTTGCAAAGAGCTGGACATGACTGAGCGACTAAAAAATACTTTCACGTGGGTTACATAGCGAGATGCTTCATCAGGTAGTAGGATGTAGAGGTGGGAACCTGAGGTGGAAGGAAAGGCCAGAGACCAGGAGTCACGGTACAGGCAGCGTTAAAGCCATGAGGATTGATGGGTCACGCTGGGAGAGTGTCAAGAGGCTGAGGACAGAGCTCTGGAGAACATCGGTATTCAACAGGAAGGCAAAGAAAGAAGGGCCAGCAGAGGAAACTAAGGAACAGCGGTCAGAGAAGTGGGGGGAGAGCCAGATGGGAGCCGCCTGCTGGGAGTTAAGAGACAGGCTGGCAGTGAGGGGTGGGCTGCTAGAGGATTCAGGTGCTGCAGAGACAGGTGCGGTGAGCACGCAGAACAGGCTTTTGAGTTTGTGATCAGTAGCTCATCAGAACTCTAGTGAGATCATTTCACTTAGAGGCTGGGAGCGAAGCTTTTTCATGGTTTGAGAATACAGAGATGGTGTAATGCCTCTTTGAAGAGGCTGGTATTGAAACCAATATGGGAGACAAGCTCAAAAGAACGCCTTTTAAAGGTAGGAAATACTTGAACATTTTTATAGACTGAGGGAAAGATGTAGAAGAGAAGTAGATGGGGGAGGTTGCCGGGGGAGGTAGTTCTGGGGGACTGGCTGTGGACAGAGCAGGAGCACCACTTCCTCTGGCGGTGGGAGGAGAGGAGGGAAGATGTGCTCTTACAGGTGAGTTTGGAAGCAGAGAAGGACGACATTTGAAAGGGTTTCTCTAGTACCAACGTCCAGTTTCTCTGAAGCTGGAGGTAAGGCTGTCTGCTTCGAGGAGGTAAGCGTGAGGTGGACAGTCTGAGGAAAGTGGTGAAGGTTGAGAACACCCACTCCAGGAAAGGATGCTGGCTTTGAGCAGTATTGGGGTCTCACCCAAGGTTAGAGACAGGAAGTGAGAGCAGCGATTCCAGCTGCACAGTAGTATCACTTAGAGCTTTTATGAACATACCATTACCCAAGCCTCACCCCCACAGATGATGGTTCTGTTGGTCTGGAGTAAGGTCTGGGCACCTAAATTTTTTAAAAAAACCCCCAGATGAATCTGATTTGCAGTCAGGGTTCACTGGATTGGAGACAGCATGATGATTAGGACTTTCTTTGTAAGCTGTGCTTGGCAGCCTGGGAATAGGAATAGGAAGGTGGCTGCTGGATCGATCGAGCTGGTGGGAATTGGCTGGGACACAGCAGTGGCAAGACTCCAGTGAGAGTGCGGGTGAGAGCGTTGTGGAAGGGGTTGCTTGCAGACTTGCATCACTGCATCTGAGGCACAAGGAAGAGAGACACATCTGGGTTTCTGGTTTGGCCTTGATGGGCTTTGCTGAGGAATTCAGGAGGAGGATATGATTGGAAGGGGAGAGAGAGTTATTACGATGGGAAAGAGCATGGGCCTCTCACCAGGTAGCCTGGCCTCTGTCAGTGGCAGCTTTGTGACAGTGGACAGGTGACTCTCCAAACTCATCCTTCACCTGTAAAAATTCTGGCAGCTATTTTGAAGGCTTGGTGAAGATTACGTAAGATAATGTTTATGTAGTCCCTAACACATAATGAGTTGATTAATGATTATCATCAGTCTGTTTTGAACCATGCTGGGTTTGAGATGTCTGTGGTAGGTCTGGTGTAGATATTCTAGCAAGCATCTGTAGGTATAGATTTGGTCACTCAAGAGGGCCATGGGGAGAGGAGATAAAGCTTTGAGGGTTATCTGTGTATAGACGAAAATGGAGACTAAGTGTGAATCATTAGGTAACTAGGAGAAAATATGAGAAATGACTGCGTCTTTTTAAATTAGTCTTTATGGAGTATAGTTGCCGTGCAGTGTTGTGTAAGTTTCTGCTGTGCAGCAAATGGAATCAATTATACATAAATCTGTATCCACTCTTCTTTCTCTTTTTTAACGGATTCATGTTTAATTTGAGGATAATTGTTTTACAGTGTTGTGTTGGTTTCTGCCATACATCAACATGAGTCAGCCACAGGCATACAGATGTTCCCTCCCTCCCACCTCATCCCACCCTCTAGGCACTCACAGTCCACTCTGTTTAGATTTCCATCCTGTTTAGGTCGCCAGAGAGCACTGAGTGGCGTTCCCTTGCTACACAGTAGGTTCTCGTTAGTTATCTATTTTACATGTAGTATGAGAAATGACCACAAATCTTATGGAAAAGATTTGTTTCTTGATTCTGGAGTTTATAATACCCCATTTTTAGCCTCACTACTCAGTGAACTTTTAAAAGTCTTTTAGGAAAGGACTTCCCAAACTTTCATGTCAGTCCACACATAGAAGATGATACTGTTTCTGTGACACTTTGAGATATATACACAGTTGGGATAAACAGACAATTATACTGAATGAAGCTGGTCCAGGCCCTCTGGGATACCTGGGTCCCACCCAGCCCCTGTGTGCAGTGGGGATCCTTACTGGGGGCGCACCTATGAACCCAGTGTGACCCACTGGTTGGGAGAGTTCAGTTTTGAGACTAACATGGAATCACAGAGCAGGTTGCCAAAAATGGAGGCCAAGGCTAGTGAATAGATTCCATGCCACCCAGAGGTGAGCTCAAACACTGGACAGAAGTTGACAGTCAGAAAGTAAACAGATCTGGACGGAGAGCAGCATGGTCTTGTGCCAGCCACACCGTCGCGTCAGGCTTTTCTTGTTGCTGCCACAGTAGTTGCCATTTTGGCCATGTGTTGGCCTGCGGATGCTCTGATGCCGTGCAACAGTACATTTCTGAAAACACTGTGCTTTGTCTTACAGAAAATCTAGGCACAGACCCAACATCACTACACTCTTGGCTGTTAAAAGGCTGAGAGCAGAATGTACCCAAAACTAAATCCCTGTGTTTCTGACCTCTGGTTACCTCTTGGAATAGGTCTTCTTGTTAATTAGGGCAGCTTAGGGCTTTTCTAAAAGCCTAGGCTTTGGAGTCAGGCATATCAGGGTTGGGATCTGGCTCTGCCATAATTACCTGTGTGACCTTGGGCAAGCTACTCAACCCCTCTGAGCCCCAGTGTTGTCCTCTGGAAAATGGAGATGGTGCTGGGCAGCCCCTCTCTCACTGACTTGCTGTGAGAGAAGGTGTGTAGTACTTAGCACAGTGTCTGGCACATACAGAAGGCACCTAGCAGGGGCAGCTCCATCCAGTTGACAGCGTCAGCTCATCCACACTGTTGCATGTCTCCGCAGCACCAAGATGGTATTTTTTGTTCAGAATGAGCCTCCTCACCAGATCTTCAAAGGCCATGAGGTGGCAGCGATGCTCAAGAGTGAGCTGCAGAAGCAAAAGACAGACTTTCTGATATTCAGAGCCCTGGAAATCAACACTGTCAGTGAGTAATTGTGGGGAGCTGGAAATGAAAGCCTGCCCAGTGCCCACAGCTCACGTGTCATCCCTGCTGTCCTTGGGCTACATTTCTGGTTCTCTGGGAATAAGGAAATAATCGCTTTCTTCCACGATCATTATCATGAGAGAGTCCCAGCTCATTGCAGAGCTTCTTCTCCTGGGTCCCTGGGCCCCTGAGACAGCGTTCAGAGGAGCTGTGAGTTCAAATGGGGGGAAAAATTAGTTACATCTTTGTTTTCATGAGCCTCTGACTGAGATTTACTCTTTTCCTCAGTCACAAAGTACTGTGGTTTTAACAGAACATGTGACTTTAAAGCAGTAGAAATTCAGATAGTTTTGTATCATACCACTTGATGAAATAGCATTTTTGTTCATCACTACTTCAAAATTATAACAGTTGTCAGACACTGTTATAATCTTATGACTTAATATTTTAATAAAGACATATACTATTATCTGTAAAGTTTTATATTCTTAAATTCTTCAAAAACATGTTTAGTATAATTGCCGTCCTCTATAATACTATGTCTTCTATCTTGGCAATTAAGTTATCCTGAGAAGAAGGTCTGTGGGACATGAAAGGTTAAGAACTGCTGATACGGAAAACAGCAAGGGAGAACAGTCTGGGGCCTCTCTGACTGCTCCAGTTGTATTCAGCCATGATGGGGATAACGGGAGTGGTGCCAGCTGTGAAGGCCCGCGGGGGCAGGCCTGGCGGACACGTCCCCGCAGGCGTGGGTCTGGGGGTGCCGTCCCGTCCTCGTGGGCCCCGGAAGGTGGTCGTCCCCGGCGCTGACTCCTGTGGCCCTGCGCCCCTCTCCTGCTTGCAGCGTGCCAGTTGGACTGCTCTGACCACGGCCACTGTGACTCCTTCACCAAACGCTGCATCTGTGACCCTTTTTGGATGGAGAATTTCATCAAGGTGCAGTTGAGGGATGGAGACAGCAACTGTGGTGAGTTTCCTGCTTTGACTGTGCCAGCTGGTTTGGCATTGACTGTGGCTCTGAGTTGAGTGGGTGGGTGTTGGTGTTTCCAAGGCAGATGAGCAAGCAAGGAGAAGAACTTTGTGTGTCTGCTGTTTGCCGAGGACTTAATCCTTCCTCCCTCCGCACTTGCTCAAGGTTAGAGGGAAGCTCTGAGGCAGTTTTTTGTGATTTTCTTTTTCTGTTGTTGTTTTTTGGCCATGCCTTGTGGCGTGTTGGATCTTTGTTTCTTAGTTCCCTGACCAGGGATTGAACCCAGGCCCCAGCAGTGAAAGTGGCAAGTCCTAACCGCCAGACCGCCAGGGAATTCCCCTGAGGCAGTTGCTTAAAACGAAACAAGCTTAAATCAGACCAACCACAAAATGCAGCATAAATCAGACCAGCTGTATGGCCTCCTGTCCTTTTGGAGTGCCTGTGTGCTCTCGCCCCATGGAAGCCCGTAGATTTCCATTCCCCTCTTTTCCTCTGTTGAAGCTCATTACAGCCTGCCCCACTGCCGCAGGGTCTCAGAGCCAAGCTCAGATTTCAGCTGCTTTTATCTCTAAGGTCTCATCTTCCCTGGGGAGCCCTGGGGACCATTTTGTTCACGGAGTGTTTCCTGTCCCAGCTGGGCAGCCCAGCCCTCTGTTCAGCCTCTCTCTCCACCGCCCTTACTATTCTGTTTTTCTTGGCAGAGTGGAGCGTGTTATATGTTATCATTGCTTCCTTTCTCATTGTCGTTGCCTTGGGGATCCTGTCCTGGACTGTAATCTGTTGTTGTAAGAGGTAAGATGCACTTGCCCTGTAAATTTGTTCAGGCTTCTAATTACATATTTGTTCATTGGAGAGGTATCTGGCACCTTCTACGTGGGGGCACTGAGTCCTGGGACTTTCCCCTTACCATCTCTGTTACATGGCCTACCCACAGCATGCCCAAAAAAAGGCCTCCTTAACTTCTCATGCTCCTGAGGGAGGGAGTGGCTGTCACTGCAGTGATTTGCAACCTGGAAATCGTGGCTGTGGCTGAGTGGGCATTGGGAGGGCCTGGGGCATGGACCTGGCTTACATCTATCTCTAGGGTGTGTGAGCTGTAGTACTCCACACCTCAGCCTCACCACTGTTCACCGTGGATTCCTAATTTGTCTGTCTCCCCTTCGATTTGAGATTCATGTGCCTATGTTTTCTTGTACTTATAGACTTAGGTTAGCCATGATTGTGTCTTTTGGGTTTTTTTCATTTAGTCTTCCTATCTAGTCTTATAATATTTGAGAGTAATATTTATTATGTTTCTCATTATTAGTAATAGGTGTCACTTCTGTGTTTACTCTGTGTCAAGTATCATGATGATATTTTATAGGTAATATCTTTTTTTTATAGGCATAAAGAGCATTTTCTCAGGAAAATAATGTCATCCATCCAAGGATACACAGTTAGTAAGTTGCAGAGCTGAAATGCAACCTGCGATATAACCTTACAATAAAACTTAGCAAAGTAAAAGAATTATAAAAAATTCCCACCAATTCGGGACAACCACCATTAACAACATTGCTTGTTTAAGCTTTCCTCCACCTTCCACCCTTCAAGGATAGGGGTTTTGTTTTATTTACATTTTTAATCAATCTGTCCAAGATAATGTTTCCTTTACCTTTTCCCAAGTTGATGAGGAGTATTTGAATAACAAATCACAGTTGCTGCCTTTCCCAGCTGAGGAGTAAGGAGAAGCAGCTCTTCCCTTAAGCAGCATCCCTGGATCCGGGTTCCACGTGCAGAGTCTGGCTGTCACCTGTGGGTAGCAACCTGAGTCTCACACAGACCCTCTTTCCTGAGCAGAGACAGGGATTGTGTTTTTCAGGCAAAAAGGAAAACCGAAGAGGAAAAGCAAGTACAAGATCCTGGATGCCACGGATCAGGAAAGCCTGGAACTGAAGCCAACGTCCCGAGCAGGTATGTCAGGAACCTCGGGAACTGGGTGCCGGGGCCACCCCGTAGTAGATGAAGGGCCGCCACCATCACCCTTCCCTCCCAACAGCTCTTTGTGCTGGAAAAGCACCTTGTCCCCTCCCTGATGAGGACCAGGGTCCGCTTTGCCCTGTGGGGGCAGAACCTGCCTGTTGGACAAGCTTGGGCTCCAGGGCTCACTTCTCAGCCGCCCTTTCCCTGTGCTGAGGGGGCTCACCCTCTTGCTCTCCTTTGCCTGCTCATTCCCCTTAGGGTTTCTGCTTGGAGTTCAGCTTTTCAAGCTGCCCCTTGAGGTTGAGTTCAAGGACCTTGGTCTCTTTCTCCTGGTCAGTCTGTCCTTTCTGAGCAGACAGGGTGAGGCTGTGAAGAAGTCAAAGCTAGTGTCTGCCTGCTGGCCCTCCTCTCCAGCCAGCCTTCCCCTCCTGCGTTCTCCTCTCCCGGGTTTGTTGGGCATATCCGCAGGCTCCGCGGCTGTCCTCGAGCCCGTGGAGGGCTGCTGCCTGCTGGCTCCAGGTGCACTGGGCTCGTCTGTCAGAGCATTTCCAGCTGCACAAGCACGGAGACAGTGTTCGGTGGTGGGGTTGGGAGGGCTGGGGCAGGTGCAGGGCTCGCCCTCCTGTCTGAGCTCGGTCACTGGTGAGCTTCCCTTTTACCATAGTGGCCCCAGGACAGGCCTTGTCCCCTTATGGGAGCTGGACTCTGTGTAGAGCAATTCCCAAACACTCTGAACGTAGACCCGGTTTCTTTTACAACATGTTTGTTTAACATTTCTCATACTTAAAGCTTGACATTAGGAAGGCTGTAAGGGGACTGTGAAGCGTTCTCGGACGCAGGCTCTGCCCTCGGAATCTCACTGTAGTGAGGGAGGAGAGACATGAGATGACAGTAAAGGCTCGTAGGCAGTCCGGGTTGTCGGCAGCTGGGCAGCTCAGTTCCGGAGCACAGTGTCTGGAGGTGGGGCTGGCGAACCGCAGAAGTACCACCAGGGCGCCCCAGAGATCCTGAGGGTGGCGGCCAGAGGGGAAAACGCCGCACAGCACCCTCCACGAGGTCACCAGGGTGTCTGTCGCTGTGGCCCGAATGCTCTACGCCATGAAGTCCTTCCGGGGCTTTGGTCTGTTAGATGGTGGCCTTGGTGAGCCTGCGTCTTTGTGTGTTTCTGAGATCCTCCTCCTTGCTGATGTCTCTCTTTTCTAAACCAAATTCGTTGGTTCGTGTTTCTGTCCAGAAAGTACTTTCTCATCCAGCCCTTAACCTGCCAGTTAAAAGTCACGCTCTTCTTTCTCCCACGTGTTTTGGCATTTCTCTCACTGTATTATGTCAGTTACCTTATTGTTTGTCCTTTGCTAGTCAGTAATACCCTTGAAGAAGGTAGGGACTGTATCTTATTCATCTGTGCATATGGATTAATACCACTGTGTACCAGGCCTAAGCCAGACATTGGTTATACTATGGTGAACTCAACAGATGATGCTTTTGTGTAGCTTATTATCACGCAGACATTAAACAAACACATTCACAAATACACAAAATGTGATAGTGGAAGGTATTTATAAAGAATAACATTGAAGCTGAGACCCCAGTGTCAACGAGAACGAGAATGAGGCACACACAGGCTCTGAGAAATAGGATTGCAGGCCAAGCCAGTTGATTGAAGGCCCAGCTGCCGGAAGGAGCAGGGGGCAATTGCGGAAGGTACAGTGAGTGGGGTGAGTGGCACAGGGCTGGACAGGTGAGCCGGGACGCTGCTGTGGGCTCCTCCTAGGAGTAGTCGGGAGAGTTAAGGAGGTGTGAATGGTGCAGTTAGATTTATTTACGTTATAAAAAGACAACTGGCTGCCATGTGAAGGAATTGGAGAGGAAACTGGATAGAACACTCTGGTGGTGGAGAGATGATGAGATAGAGAGGCGGAGTCCAGATACGCTTGAGGGGAAGACTTGCTGAGGTTCATGATATGTTTTCAGAGGGGTGTGAGAGAAAAGGAGACGCAAAGGATGGTCCCCAAGCATCTTCTTTGAATGAGAAAGACTGGAGAAGAAATGCAGGGGAAGGTTGTTTGGTTTAGAACGGTTGCGAATGGGGTTGAGAAGTGAGGCTGGAAGATGGGTGGGGATGAGTTTATGGGAAGTTTTGAATGTCAGCTTAAGGATTTAGGCATTTTTTCTGGTGGTGACAAAAGTGCTGGCTTAGGAAAATTAGTTTTGTGGTGTTTCATTCACTGAGGAGATTACAGGTGGAGGCCAGCAAGGAGGGTTTTGTGAGGAGGGGATGATGACGGCTTGAACAGCGTGGTGTCAGTGAACCGGAGGGGCAGGAAAGGTCCAGGCCGACTTCCAACCCGGGAGACAGACTGATAGCACTGAGGACAGAATTAGGACATTCGGTGCAGTTTCAGCAAGAGAAGAGGAGGATGGAGCGAAGCAGCGCAGGATTGGGTAGGAGTCTGCTGTGTACTGGAGGCCGGCACCGCTAAGGAGGGCCACATCCCTCAGTGGGGAGAGAGGGGAGGGTGCATAGGAGAGCGCCAGGCGAGGGGCTGAGAAGGAGGAGCGGGGTCCCCAGAGAGCGGTCAGGTGAGAATCGGTGACGGTGATGGCGGTGACAGTGCTGGAGAGGTTTCTGGGCACCTGAAGAGCTGGAGTAGATGGTGAGCGGACAGATGGCTGAAGAGGAAGCACGGTCTATTTAGGAAGTAGGTAGGTGGTGAGGAAACGGAGGCCCTGAAGAGTTAAAAGTCCTTCCGGAAGCTGGGTAACAATGAGCGGAGATTTAGGACTGTGTGGATGGGGTTTGGGAGCAGGTTTGCGGGCAGAGAGGCAGAAGATGGAGGTGAGGTTTCTGAGGGGGACGGCAGGCAGAGAGGACTTGAGATCCCTCTCCTGAGCAGGAGAGGGGAACAACCAGGAGGAAGAGGCAGTTTGGAAAGGCAGGCTTGTGGGGAGAGGTAGGGGGACGCAGGTGGCCAGCCGCTCCCGGGTAACCCAGAGGCGAGGACAGACACAGGCCCTTCGGTGTCTAGCCAGGGAGGCGGCTTGAGGTGAGAGGCCCTTGGGCCTGGCGTGGGTCCGACCAGGCCAGCAGGCCTGGCTCTCGTTCTGGGCTCTGCGGCGGGGGAGTGGTCGCAGGCCGGATCAGAGCCGCCAGTGGGATGCAGCCAGTGGCTTCAGGACCTAAAGGGGTGCGGTCTGGAATGGAAGTTCAGCTTGAGGAAGTCAGTCTGTGGAGCCTGGTGTGTGTGGAAGTGAGCTGAAGTGGACACCATGCCGGGGCGCGGTGAGGCCGGAGGAAGAGTGGCAGGACGGGAGGGGCCCCCGCCTGTGCCGGGCCGGGGCTCGGAGCCCAGCCGCAGGGCGTGCTCTGCGGTCAGCACCTGTGGGGTAGGGTGTGATTTGGTTTTGTTCTGTTGAGTTTTTTCACAACTTTCTATTGCTTTTGGTCGAACCATATAAAATAACTGATAATTTGACTTTTGACCTAGAAGATAGCAGTTTCCGGTGGTCAGCCTGATGTGTACAGAGAATGTGTTTCTTAAGTGAATGTGCAGCCACTGCCTCCCCTCAGTTGACATCTGGTGTCTTGGAGAAGCTGATATGAACAGAATCTTAGTGTGCGCCTCCTTTCACTCAGCATTGCATTTAGGACACTCACCCGTGTCCTTAGGGAGAGCCACAGCGTGCTCATTCCCATTGCTGTATAATTTCCTTTGTAGGAATACATTTGTCAGGCATGCTGTTGGGCATTTTGGCTGCCCTGGGGGCTGCTGCTGTAAACCTTCTGTGCCGGGGTCCAGCCCCCGCAGGATCCAGGGAAACCCGAAGAAGGAGCAGCATCGGCGATTGATTTAGAGAGAGATAAGGAAAGAATGTTGAAGATAAGAAAATAAAGGAGAGAAAGAGGCTGATATTCCTTGGTTTACCTAGAGAACCAATAAAACTCCGAGACAAGACGTTTGCCCTCTTCGCGGAGGCCACAGGTGCCCTCCCGGTCTCCCGAAGGAGTAAGACGCAGAACGTCTTCCCATTCAGGTCTTAAAAACCCGGGCAGATAAGTGAATGCAGGGAGCCCCTATGCTCCAAGGGATCAGCCTGAAAAAAAGAGGGAGAAGGAGAGAGGAAGAGAGAAAAAAAAGAGAAGAGAAAACATGGGGTGACCAAGCTGCTTTGGTGAGCGAGGCCCAAAAGCTTTATTTTTCAAAAGGTACTTTTATACCTTGCCTTATACACAGAGGGAAATGAAAGATGCAAGGTCATACAGAGTCAGCCCAAACATTCCAGCAGTTTTGCCCTTATCGAAACCAGGATTGTTCTGCATACCTTTCCCACAAATGATGTTGTGTACAGTGTCTTCTGGCCTTGGAGGCCTATGAACATTTTATGACCCTCTTTTTATAAAGGCTGCTCAACCAGAAAACTTATTTTCCCTCAAAGTGTTTTTTCTTTATATTTCTAATCTATGTCAGCCTCAGAAAATGCCAGAGTTAACGTTTTTCACAGAGCAAAGGTGCAGTGAGTTACAAGAAAGAACCAATTAGCTCAAAAGTCTAATATGGTTAAATTCAAGGCTACCCTTATTTTTCTTGCATTCTCACTATGTTAACTAATGCATTCCCAGGTGCACAGTGGATAAGAGATATGGGAACTTAGCAACAAGCATTGGCCCAATAATGAAATCCTACACCAGCACCAGCACTACTCTAATAACTTTTAACTCTTTCAAAGGCTCTATGTTTTAGGCTTTCCGTGCCTCTCACAGTTGGGAGGCTGTAAATAATCACATGCGTAGCTGTAAGAGTCTGGATATACCTGCTGAGCAAGCTAGAATGCTAACAGAGAGGGTTTGATTTGAAATATTCCTCTCATGTCCAGGAGATTTATTAGCTATAGCCCTAAGTTGATTTTCTCCGGAGAAAGGTGGTCAGGGTTAGCCCCCTGTTAATGTCAGAGGAGTTGGTGAAAGTCATGAAATGGTAAAACAGATTCTGGTTTTGGGGTAGATGCTCGAGAAAGCCTAGGGAGCCCCTTGAGTTCTGACGCCTTGCGTAACAGTTCTCTTCCACACGACCTTGTCATGGGTGGGATCTCCCGTGGCGACTCCTGGCACTTCTGGCCCGTGTCCTTTGGTGGACAGATGTATGGATTTCTGTTAGGTGTAGACCTAGGAATGGAATTGCTGAGTCAGAGATGCGAGTGGTCAGCACCCGTTGATAGGACCAGTGTCCTCACTTGTATTGCTTAGTGGATGAATTCCACTTAGTTCCCCAAGCAGAGCAGAGCTCACTCGTCATGAGAGGGCCTGGGGTGAGTGCTGTGTGCTGCGGACCCAGAAACCCATCTCCACCTCAGGCTCCTGTCCTCCACACCTATGGCCCAGAAGGGCTTCGGGGAAGAAGAGAAGCTTTGAGTGCTTGGGTGCTGGGGGGAGAAAGCCCCCAAAGGGATGCTTCATCTATAGGGCAAAGCAGAAGTTGTGAGACCCTTGACCCTCCCTGGTCTTGGTTCTTAGGTCAGCACTGTGCCCACCACACTGGAAAAGCCTGCAAAGCCGACCCTGCTTCTCTGCTGTCCTGAGAGTCAGCGGAAGGCGTGACTGTCTGCAGTCATGTGTCAGAACTGTGCCCCGAGATGGGCAAGCTGCATAAGCTTGCCTGCGCCCAGAGCACACTCATAGGCAGACGGCACGTGGGCAGGGTCTGCAGGCATGAGGTTCCTGAGTGCCGGGCATGGTCACAGTCTCCATGCCCTCATCATTCACAGCCTTACGGCCCATCTGGCCAGGAAGGTGCAGAGAGGCTGATGGTCATCTCTGGAGCCTCTTTCAATGTTTACTGGGGGTGGGACCTGGGAAGGGAGCGTGGTTGCGGGGAGTGAAGGTTCAAACGTGGCTCACCTGACTGGTCACCTTTTTAAGAAAGGAGGTAGGTTAGGTCCTGGGGGTGGACTGTGCCAGGCCCAGAGCACTGCCAAGCTGCACTCTCGACGCTGGTGACTTGTACTCTAGTTCTGCCATCTCAGCCCGCCTTTGCTTGGAGTGGTATTTGCACCAGCCAGAGGGCACCCGTCATGCTTCTGGGTGGGGTCTGCCCTGAAGTTATTACCCGACCTCGTGGTATGATCTGGCTTCTGCAGCCTTAAGGACGAGCAGAGAAGGTAACTATGGTGACTTAAAGAATCTCAGGCATCTTTTCTGACCTCAGGTGTTTCTTACGGGTCCTTATTTGTGTGCTCTGACCAACTGATGCCCTGGGACAGTCTGTCCTCTTGTCCCTGCTTGGAGAGGCCTCTCCAAGCCACACGCCTGCTCTCCCACCGCTTGTTGCCACTCAGCAAAGCCAGAGTAAACATCTGCGCGGAGCACGGTGGTGTCCTCGGCGCCAGCAGCTCTGCAGGCGCTTTCCATCCACGCTGAGCCAGGGTCCGCGAAGAAGCTCAGTCTCTAGAGCATCCGTGCCTGTTCCGTGTTTGCCTGCCTCCCACTGAACTCTGCCCTGTGCATGAAGGGACATGATAAAACACCCCACGTTTAGGAGAGAGAAAAGAGCATGTTGTTGGGTGGACTGACCGAAGCTAATAGATGCTGGAGGCAGAGAATCTGCAGTGGACGCTGATCTGTGGGTCTGCAGTGTGCTCCCTGAGGCCTCGCTGCTCTGTCTAGCCAGGCCTGGAGGACGCGGGTAGCCTCCTGCCCGCAGGAGAGGACCATCCCGTCGCTCTGCTCCTCTTCGGGCTGGGGTGGGGGGCGCGGGGGGCGGCTCCCGGCTCCTGACGCCCGGCTCCCTGACTCCCTCGCAGGCATCAAACAGAAGGGCCCGGCACTGAGCAGCAGCCTGATGCGCTCGGAGTCCGAGCTGGACAGCGACGACGCCATCTTCACGTGGCCAGACCGAGAGAAGGGCAAGCTCCTGCACGGTCAGAACGGCTCTGTGCCCAACGGGCAGACTCCGCTGAAGGCCCGGAGCCCCCGCGAGGAGATCTTGTAGCCGCCTGGTCTGTCTCCTCAGGGTGGGGATTGGCAGTGCCAGGGTCCAGAGCATCGCCAGGCTGGTTCTCCTACCTCCCACATCGGAGGGCAGCTGTTCTCCCAACCTCTGCTGGCCACTCCATCCCAAAACCCTCAACCAGAGCCGCTGGTACTTGAATCCAGAAACATTCTCCAGGAACCCCTGAATGAAGCTGTGAACGAAGAGGTTTCCTCTTTAAACCCGTCTGGTAGGTCCCTCAAAACGTCCTCACCTCAGGGCCTCCTTTTTTTGCACCCCTCTCTTGTTCCAAGGGTGGACACCGCAGCTCCTGGCTTCCTCTCCAGCTCCTTGTTGGCAGTACTGCTGCCGCCAGGGCACCTGCACAGCGAGGCCTGACTGCGTCCCCCACCCCTGGGAACAAAACCAAGCACCGCCAGCTCCTGGCCGCAGAAGCCTGCCTGCGGGCACATTCCTTGTTCTCTGCTTTGGGATGGAGCGTGCCCTCTCTCTCAGCCCGGAGGAAGTGGCGCCCACTCCTCACCCCTGATGGTGAGCTGGTAGTGCAGAAACAGTCTGCCGAGTAGGGGAGGGCTGGCTGCTTCCGGAAAGGAGAGGCGCCCAGGCCGCGGGGCTGTTGGGTCACAGTAGCCAGACTGGACACAGGCTGCCACCCTTCCTCCTCCTGGCCACCCTGGCTGCTTCCAGAATCAGGCCCACACTCCCTGTGCTGAGGAGGCAGCCACAGACAGACTGGACTGTGTGGCCTGAAAGCGCACGCATGTGGCTGCCCCAGCACGGCCTGCTCCGTGTCCGTCTGTCTGAGTGTCTTCTCTCTGTCCCTGCATGTGTGGGTGTGTGTGTGTTAGAGTGAGTGCGTGTGCATCAACTCCTCCTAGGGCTTTTGGCTACTCGAAAGGCAACCTTGACCTGGAAAGACTTTGAGCTTGGTGGAACAGAGACTCTGAATCCCTCTGGCCCTGTTCCTCAACCATGAGGAACCGGTCCCTCAGCTGTGATGTCTGGGTGTTGAGGCGTGGGAGCTTTGGGGACGTGATTTTTAAAAAGAAACTTCGGTTTATACTACTGCGCTACAGTCTGTTGTGAGATGATTAAACCTGCTGTTCAATTGCGTGCCTGCCTGCTGGGGGTTCTGCTTTGCGCTCGGGGCCCAGCCACCGTGCATTCCTGACGCCTCCGCCGGGCCGGTTGGGGCCTGGCATCTGCACGTGGCCGCAGTACTGGGCTTCTCTCTCAGTGGTGGCCTGGCCCCTCAGGCCAGCTGCTGCTCTTGTCTTTCAGGACGGGAGTTTTCTGCCGTTTCTTCAGCCTTTTGCGAACACAGAATTGATACATATATACACACAAACACCACCCCCCTCCTGCCCCTGTCTCTACCCCGTGGACCAGCTGGGGACACACAGGGTCCTGACACCAAGGTGGGCCTTCAGGGGCCCTGGTCTTCCGCTTGGGTTTCCAAAGCAGTAGGGCTCAGCCCCTGCCCCAGGACAGTGCCGAGCTGGAAGGACAGCTTGGTGAGCTCGGCAGGTGGATGGAGGCTGCTGTCCAGTCTCAGAGTCCCAGGAAAGGGAGGGGAGAGAAGGACCAGGGAGCTCTTTATCTCCCTGAGGCCCTGTGCACAGGTGAGGGTATTGGTGACGCCAGCTGAGGATACTGGTTCTGTTTTTACAGAAGCAGAGACGAGGCATCTGAGAAGTAACTCAGTCCACACACTGTCCGTGAATGGATTGGAGCTGAGGCCCAGCAGAGGCTGGGCTTGGTCTAGAGCAGAATCACCTTTAAAACACGGGTGGCTGGGCCCCACCACTGCATTTCTGACTGAGTGGGCCTGAGGGGAAACGAGAATCTGCCTTTCTAATGTGATCCCAGAGTGCTCTGCTGCTCGTCTGGGGACCACACTATGAGACCCGCTGGTCTAGAATTGCACACTCTGGGGCTGGAAGAGGGGGCGGCAGCTGACCTGTCCTGAGCGAGGGCGAAGGAAGCTCGGAGGAGTGGGTGCTCGAATCTGCAGGGGGTACTGGGGCTGGGATGTGCAGAGCCGACTGCACAGGAGCCGCTGGTGGGCGGGCGGGCGGTCAAGACTTGCTGAGGATGTTGTCCGAGAAGAGCTTTGAGGGATTCACAAAAGAGCTCCAGGACTTGATGACTTGCTGGCTTTTTCTGGTTTTCTTTGGGCCTCCTTTGCTACATCTTATTTATTTCACCCATGGCTCATTGAAGGATATATTTTTATCTCCGTTCCAGAGATGAATATAATAATTTTTCATTCATTCCCAACTCCCGCCAAAAAAGGGAACAAAACTGAGAAGCCAGTGCTGCTTTCCTGGCTTGGGATCTTGCGTTGAGAAGACTGCCATGCCCCGTTCTTGCCTGACTCAAGAAAGAGGCAGAAATCCTCGGGCTGGCTTAGGGAGAGCGAGGCTACTTCCACATAACCTGTCACTCCAAAGAAACCCTCCTGAAATAACTGAGTTTCAGGAGCCTGGTAGCCCCTGCCTTGACCAAACTAAATACTCCTCCACCCTCAAAGACCTTCATCTTCCATTTTCTACTTAGAATGGCCAGAGGGAGGCCAGTAGAGGGCATCGTCGCGTTTCTCAAAGCCCGCAGGTGCTGTGTGTGGAGACATCCTTAGTCACCAGGAAGCAACACTTCAAGAAAACTCCACCAGGCTGGAAGGCTGTGGCTCTGGCCTGCCTTCTAAGGGAGGAAAGTGGGGAAACTCTGGTTCTTCCAGCTTCCCTTCAGCCCATCTGCTCAGTGAAAGGAGCCAGAACAGGTGGTCACACACACTGAGAGTTGCTCTTTGAAGACAAATAGGTCTGGAAAGAAGCTGTGTGCCGTCAAAAGCCATGAGTCCTTGGGAAGGAGGGTTTGGGGAGCTTGGCTCAGGCCCGTGGCTCCTTTGCAGAATTTGTGTTGAGGTTCAGGGGTCCCTGTTTAGCCTCTGGTCAAACCCATGCCACCGCTGTAACCCCTTTCACCTACGTCACCCCCCAGTCTGTGGTTGGTGCTGATGGTGGCTACTTAATACCCAGTATCTCCAGTGCCAGAGCTGGGGCTGTCCACGCTCAGGCCTCCCACAGAGGCCCAGGTGGGGTGTGAGCCTCTGTGTCCAAGTGCTGCCAAACAGGTAAAGCCCCCTCCTCCATCCTGGGGAGCCCTCTGAGTTGTCAGGTTTGACACTGGAGGTTAATTCATCAGGCCTCTTTGGTCACAAGGAACAAAACTAAAGTTACCTTTCCTGAGGAGGCCAGCCTTCTATCCAGTTGTCAGCACAGATACGAAACTCTGGCTGGCAAGTTACGGCTGTGCCCTAGTCTAACCTTCCAAGCTACATTCTAGGTCCTCCTCATCCCCACACGTCTAACAATCACATTCCTGTGTATCGACACGAGTGGTTCTCACTGGCTGCACATTAGAATAACCTGGGCAACTTCTACCGATGCCTAGAACCCACACCTCACAAGCTACTGTGACTTAATTGATCTTTTATTAATTCTTCAGATAATTTGTGCATCCATACCATACCCTTGACAAGGGGGCAAACAGCCCTTAGCAGCGCAGCTCTAAAAGCTTTGCAAACCAGTTGGATGTGGTGACAAAGAAGGAAAGTACCCAGACACCCAGTTCCTCTTCATCCTCAGGGAGAAGCCCTTGAAGTGGCGTGTGGCGGAGGTCAGCAGTTTGCCACACTAGAGTCTGTTTCTGTGGCACATAGCTCACTCCATCTCCAGCCTTCTGCACAGCATGGGCAGAAGAGAGGTTCCGTCTTCCACCCTGACCCATTAGAAACTTCTTTGTGACTCTCACTCCCTTCCTCCACCTGCCGGCCGGACGCAGAGGAGCCCTCGGAGAACTCTGCAGCCACGTAGAGACATCCAAGGTGGAGGCAGCCGGTTCCTGAACCGCTGTCTAGCAGATAGCTGCTCTGCCAGAGTGGACATTGGGTGGTGCTGAGAGAAATGAACTGTATTGTGCTAGCCAAAGCATTTTTTTTTTAAAGTGATGGCTGGTGTTAAGATTGTGGGCCTGGGCTTTCCTCTGTGACAGGCCTCCCTGGGCCTGAGTAAGCCACCAGGGTTGACAAAGGTGCCTCAGCCTGGGGCTCCGCGGCAGCCGTGTGGGCTGCAGGAGGGGCAGCTGGAGAGAGCTAAGGCCTGCTGCAGTCTTGGCCATACAGGTCTAGGTCACATGCTCTGGTTTTTGTTTGGTTGTTTTCTGAAGAGCAGACACTAATACTTCAGGTCCTCCCTTAGGATAAGGGCAACATGCTTCGCAATCTGGAGTCAGAGGCACGATTTCCTATAGCGTGTAGTCTGGGAATTGGGGGGCATGGAGAGGAATAATCAGTAGCAGTCTGAAACTTAAACTTCCGGATCTGTATGCGGGGGAACTTCCAACCTGACTATTGACAAGAGGTATCTCCGTTGTTAACCATATCTTGAAGCCCAGAAAATGGAAGAGATTTTCAAACACTTATTTCTATGATCAAAAAAACTTGAAAAGCCAGGACAAATCCAGTGCAAAAAGTATTTAATTCAAACTTTGTGCTGGAAATGACTACAGCATTTTACTGTTCAACTGGAAATATGGTCATATGGAGGAAAGTTGTTATCTTTGTAATCTGCAGGTAACCACTCACCCTGAATCTCTGAAGGAGTCCAATACCTGTAAGAAAAACAATGTCAATATATACTTGGAATAAGACCTGGGCTCCCAGTTTGAACTGTAGGGCCCCAAATGGGGAATCAAATCATGGGAATACCTGAGTCACATGATTTTCTTGGCACTTATTCATTGGCTAAAGAAATTAAAGCATGAAAGCAGATTAAAGTGCCATCCCATTAGAGCAGTTTAAGCTTTTCCCCAGGCAGTGCCCTCCAGCCTTCAGGTAGGTCCAAGCAGCCTAATATCTCTCTCCCTCTAAAACCTGGGGTTACATCTGGGCCTGCAGGGACCCACATACCACTTACACGGGACAGCATTCAGCCATCTGTCTCCCACTCACTTAGAAGTTCGTGAGGCTGTGGGGCCACCTTATGTTTTATAACACTCTTCGTGGGCTGATTCTGTTACATGGAGACAGAACACAAGTCTCCATCACCTGTGCCTCAGACAGAGTCCCATGATCTGCATGGGCTCATCAGTGACTAACACCAACGACGGGCAGCCATGGAGAAATCTCAGCCCCGCTCTGTCCTTACCACAGTTCCAGAATCCCAGGCTATCTCTACCAAAAGCAGGAGTCGCTTTTAAACATGGTTCTCTTTGGAACTATTCCATGCCATATTCTTATTTGAAAAAGCAGTGTCCACTTCAGCACTCCAGAAGCACCCATGTCATCTTGCTCACTCATCTCTCTAGTTCCTAGCACAGTGGCTGGTGTGCCCTTGAAAGTGTACCTGTGATGAACACAGAGATGAGCACAGGCTGACTGAGCCAGGGATGTGGAAGGGGTGGCTTCTCAAAGAAAATGCCAGCTGAAGAGGGGAGGAGGATCTAGTCACTGCTGAGGTGCGCTGACACTCCAAGGGAATCTGGCCTCATAAGCTCTCAGGTAGTATTACTTGGGGGAAGAATAAAAATATGGAATTACTGAACAATTAATGACATTTAAGATAGGGGTAGGGTGGTAATTGAAAGTAATCTAAGGTCCTCTCATAGAAGGACAGTAAAAATGCCAATTAACTTTAGAGTTTAAGTTAGCTGTTCATGTTAAAAATACTGAGAAAGCCACTGAGAATTCAGAACTAGAATATGTAACATCTAAACAAGAGGAAAGAAAAAAAAAGGCCACACTTCAGTCAACCAAGCAGAAAGCAAGAATAGAGGCAAAACTGCAGCATTAAAGATCTGATCAGCTTTTCTCAAGAACCGGCAAGATGGCGGAAGTAGAACAAAAGAAGAAACGGACCTTCCGCAAGTTCACCTACCGCGGCGTAGACCTCGACCAGCTGCTGGACATGTCCTATGAGCAACTGATGCAGCTATACAGCGCGCGCCAGCGACGGCGGCTGAACCGCGGCCTGCGGAGGAAGCGGCACTCGCTGAAGCGGCTGCGCAAGGCCAAGAAAGATGCGCCGCCCATGGAGAAGCCCGAGGTGGTGAAGACGCACCTGCGCGACATGATCATTCTGCCCGAGATGGTGGGCAGCATGGTTGGCGTCTACAACGGCAAGACCTTCAACCAGGTGGAAATCAAGCCTGAGATGATTGGCCACTACCTAGGCGAGTTCTCCATCACCTACAAGCCCGTGAAGCACGGTCGGCCCGGTATCGGGGCCACCCATTCCTCCCGCTTCATCCCCCTCAAGTAACCTGCTGGCCAATAAAAGCAGAGATTTCTCTTAAAAAAAAAAAAAAAAAAGATCTGATCATTTAATACGCAGAAGTCAGATTGGATGTTAACCACCACTACCACCTCCAAACAACAGTTAACGGATTGGATATAACTGTAAAACTATATTCATAAAACACACCTAAAATATAGTGTGAAAGTGAAAGTCGCTCAGTCGTGTCCAGCTCTTTGTGACCCCATGGACTGTACAGTCTGTGGAGTTCTCCAGGCCAGAAGACTGGGGTGGGTAGCCTTTCTCTTCTCTAGGGATCTTCCCAACCCAGGGATCAAACCCAGGTCTCCCACATTGCAGGTGGATTCACACAAAGATTGAAAATAAAAGTCAGCAAAAATAATACTGGGGGCTTTGGTTCGTATGAAGACAATGAGGTAAAAACAGTACACATTAGAAAGGAGCATAAATCTGAGGGACCACCACCAAAAACCAAACCAAGAAATCTCCCCAGATCCCGTAAGAACCCTAGGACACCGAAGGTCATCAGAAACTGTAAAAGGACGTGGGACATCAGTGAGATGTCTACTCTTGGTGAACCTGAGACGCAGCCAAGTCACTGGTGTAAGAGGCACAACTGTTGAGTCAGCACAAAAGCTCTGCTGGGGTGAAGAGAGTGGGCTAGGCAGCTGCTCTTGGGATTAAAACTTTTTTCCCTCCAAAGCCCCACCATTGGGAAATGACAGTTAGGAACTGCTGCTTCTTCCCAAGGCTCTGAAAGGAATCTTAGAACAGTTGCTGGTGGAGTGGTTGACAGTGACCGTGAGGTACTCTTCCCTTCAAAATTGGAAGGGACAGAATTGGCCTTGCCCGTTCCCCCAGTAAATACTACCAGGCAGGAGAGCTAGTGCTGTGAAGGGACATGAGCTCATAGGCCAGAAATATCCAAACCCTGGCCCCCATAGACAGCAAACCACAGAAACTGATTAACCAAGAGTTGAAAATAAAGCAAAGGAAATATACAGGGAAATATTAGCAATATGAAGCAGGAACAAGAACCAAGTGGAAATAGTAAGTATGGAAAATATAATGAATGTGATAGACACACACAGGTCAAAACCCATTAGCTGGAGTGTCATCTCGGGGCCTTTACCAAAAGGAAGCAGGAAGGGGTTAGAGGAGATGGACACACACACAGCAGCACAATGGCAGAGTAGAAGTGCTGACCTCTGGATAAAGGGGAGTCTGAGAAGACAAGGAAATATTTGGAGAAATAATAATAGGTTGATGAGAATTAGAGATAAAGGAACTTATGGATGATTAAGAAAAATATGCCATAAACATTGTAGTAAGAGAATGAAGAGCATCTAAGAAAATGAAAAATTCTGAAAGCTCCCAGAGAGAAGTAGCAGATCAATGACAAAAGAACAAGAAACAGATTGACATCAGGTTTCTTAACAGTATCCTCAGGCGAAAAGACAAATCATGTTTCCAAAATGCTGAAGGAGAAGAATGCAGTGGAACTCAATTTATAGCAAGACAAACTTAAACATGAAAGCAGAATAAAAAATATTCTCAGAGATATAAGGCTTCAAATATTTTTTGCAATAGATCCACTTAAAATGTACTTAGAAGAAGTGGTTAGATACGAAAAAGAGAGACTTCCCTGGTGGCGCAGTGGTTAAGAATCTGCCTGCCTGGAAGAGCCCAGATGCCACAGAGCAGCCGAGCCTGTGCACCATAACCTCGAAAGCCCATGCGCCAGAGCCCATGGTCTGCAATGAGAAGCCTGCACACTGCAGTGAAGGGGAACCCCCACTCGCCATAACTAGAGAAAGCCCTTGCACAGCAAAGACCCAAAAGTAAATAATTTTTTAAATTCTACAAAATATGAAAAGTAAATTTAGACATGGAAAGATATATAGGAAGTAAGAATGAGCAAATAAATTATTTGGCACAGTTTGTACAGATGGTTTCCAACTTAAAATGGTTTAAGATTTTTCAACTTTATGATGATGTAAAAATGATACAGATTCAGTAGAAACTATCAAATTTTGCATTTTTAAAAATTTATTTTGAAGATTTTTTAAAAATGTGGACAATTTTTAAAGTCTTTAGACTCTTACCGTATTACTTGTTTTATGTTTTGGTTTTTTGGCCACAGAGTATGTGGGATCTTACCTCTCTGACCAGGGATTGATCCTGTACCCCATACTTTGGAAAGCGAAATCCTAGCCACTGGACCATCAAGGAAGTCATTCGAATTTTGAATTTTTATCTTTCCTGGGCTAGCAACATGTAGGATACCTGCTTGTGATGCTGGGCAGTGGCAGCAGCCGCAGCTCCCAGTTGCCACAGATCAGAAGGGTAAACAGCCGATACATTGTAACTATTCTATATCTATACAACCCATCTGTTTCTTGCTTTCAGTACAATATTAAATAAATTACATGAGATAGTCAGCACTTTATTATAGAAGAGGCTTTGTGTACAACCCACAATGGCAAAGCAGTGAAGAATCCACCTGCAATGAAGGAGAAAACAGTTCGATCCCTGGGTCAGAAAGATTCCCTGGGGAAGGAGATGGCAACTCACTCCAATATTCTTGCCTGGGAAATCCCACGGACAGAGGAGCCCAGCAGGCTACAGTCCGTGGGGTAGCAAAGAGTCAGACATGACTTAGCAACTAAACAAAAACGAGAAAATGGTATTGCCCAGTTAATGCAGGCTAATTTAAGTGTTCTGGGCACCTTTAAGGTAGCATTGCTAAGCTATGATGTTGAGGTTAGGCGTGATAAATGCTTTCTTGACTTAAAATATTTTCAACTTACTGGGTTTATTGGGACATAACACAAGTTGAGGAAGATTGAGATGACGGGAAAAGAGGAAGGAGAAGGAAAGGAAAACAATGAAGTATATTAACAACCCAGAGCCAACATTCTGAAAAGTATCAACATGGTAGGGTTGCAAAGACTAAATCTTATTAGAAGATTTAGATGACAGTCAAAGAAACCAAGGAGAAAAGAAGCATGTTTTAGTATCAAGTAACTCTTAAAGGGTTTATGGGTGTGAAAAAGGAGGCGGCTAGAAAGAGCCCTGAGGTATTGAACTCAAATTGGAAGAACTGATATGAACTCACAAGTTAAGAGAAATAGGTAGATGATAAATTGTTATATATGGTTATATAAGCGTATGTTGTTTCTACTGATTAAACCTAGGGAAATTTGAGTATCAAATTATAACTTAATAGGAATATATGAGACTATACTGATATACATAAATGAGTAAAAAATACAAAGGGCTCAATATGAAGTCTCTTTTCAAAACCCCAAAATTTAGGACTAAAGCAACAGAAAAAAGAATAAACAGCAAGGGAAAAAAACGGGAGAGGAAAAATAGTTATAAAATCAGAGATGGAAGAGAGAAGACTGACAAAACCAAGTGATGGTTCTTGGAAAAGATTTTTAAGATAGATAAGTCTGATCAAAAACAACAAATAGCATACAAGGGAGTCTCCATAAGGTTACCAGCTGATTTTCCAGCAGAAACTCTACAGGCCAAGAGAGACTGGCACAATATATTTAAAGTGATGAAGGGCAAAACCTACAACCAAGAGTAGTCTACCCAGCAGGGCTCTCATTCAGATTCAATGGAGAAATCAAAAGCTTTAAGAACAGCAAAAGCTAAAAGAATCCAGCACCAGCAAACCAACTTTACAACAAACACCAAAGGATCTTCTCTAGGCAGGAAAGAGACCATCAACTTAAAACAACTTTGTATACACACAGACTGCTGTATCAAAACCTTCCCAAACCAAAAACTACAACAGACACACACAGTGCCAAGGCAGTCACTCAAATCCCAAGAAAACAAGATGGGAAGAAAGAAGACCTACAGAAGCAAATCCAAAACAATTAAGAAAACGTCAGTAGGAACATGCATATCAATAATTACCTTAAATGTAAATGGATTAAATATTCCAACCGAAATATACAGGCTGGCTGAACATATACAAAAATAAGGCCCATATATATATGCTGTCTACAAGATGCCCACTTCAGAGCTAGGGACACATACAGGCTGAAAGTTAGGGGACAGAAAAAGGTATTCCATGAAAATAGAAACCAAAACAAAACGAGTAAGCAATACTCATTATGAGACAAAACAGATTAAAATCAACAGCGACTTTAACACCCCACTTACACCAATGGACAGGTCATCCAGATAGAAACTAAGGACACAGGCCTAGAGTGACACATTGGACCAGATGAACTTCATCGGTATTTTTAGAGCTCTCCATCCGAAGGCAGCAGAATATACTTTATTCTCAAGGGCACACTGGGACATTCTCCAGGACATACCACACATTAGCCACAGATTAAACCTTGGTAAATTTAAGAAAACCGAAGTCACACCAAGCATCTTTTCCAACCACAGTGCTATAAGATTACAAATAAATTACTGGGAAAAAAACCCTGAGACAACAATATGTTATTGAAAAACTAATGGATCGCCAAAGAAATTTTAAAAAATACCTGGAGACAAAGTGACAATGGAAACATGATGTTCGGAAACCTATGGGACACAGCAAAAGCAGCTGTAAGAGAGAAGTTCATAGCAATACAATCTTACTTCAGGATACAAGAGAAATCTCAAAGAACATGACCTTACACCTAAAGCAACTGGGAAGAGAAGAAACGAGCCCAAATTAGTAGCAGGAAAGAAATCATAAAGGTCAGAGCAGAAACAGATAAGAGATGAAGACGACAACAGAAGAGATCAATGAAAAGTTGGTTCTTTAAAAAGGTGAACAAAACTGATAAACTTTTAGCCAGATTCATCAAGAAAAAAAGGGAGAGGGTTCAAAGTCAATAAAATTAGAAATGAAAAAGAAGTTACAACCGACACCACAGAAGTATAAAGGATCATAAGAGCTACTACAAGCAACTATATGCCTATGAATCTGTGCATTTCTTCTAGGGGGACAAATTCATAGAAAGGTATAATCTTCCAAGACTAAACAAGAAATAAAATATATAAACAGACAAATAGGTACTGAAATTGAAACTGATTAAAATAGCTGCCAACAAACAAAAATTCAGGACCAGATGGCTTCACGGGCAAATTCTATAAACATTTAGTTGTGGCATGTGGGATCTAGTTCTCAGACCAGGGATCTAACCTGGGTTCTCCACATTGGGAGTTAATGGAGTCTTAGCCACTGGGCCACCAGGAAGTCCCTCTATCAAACATTTACAGAAGAGTTAACACCTGTCCTTCTGAAACTCTTCCAAAACACTGCACAGGAAGGAACACTCCCAAATTCATTCTGTGAGGCCAGCATCACCCTGGTAGCAAAACCAGACAAAGATAGCACAAAATAAGAAAATTACAGGCCATTATCACTGATGAACAGACACAAAAATCTTCAACAAAATACTAGCAAACCAAATCCAACAATACATTAAAAGGATCATACACCATGACCAAGTGGGATTTATCCCAAGGATGCAAAGGTGTTTCAGTATCCACAAATAATGTGATACACCACATTAACACACTGAAGAATAAAAACCATATGATCATCTCGAGAGTTGCAGAAAAGGTTTCTGATAAAAGTCAATATCGATTTATGATGAAAAACCCTCCAGAAATAAGGCATAAAGAGAACATAACATAATTAAGGTCACATGACAAACCCACAGCATATGTAGTTTGTCAAACCCAGTTTCTCAACAGCGAAAAACTGAAAGCATGCCCTCTAAGATCGGGAAGAAGACAAAGATGTCCCCTTTCACCACTTTTATCCAACACAGTTTTGCAGGTTCTAGCAAGGCAACTGAAACGGAAATAAAAGCAATCCAAAGTGAAAAGAAGTAAAAACTTTCACTATTTGCAGATGACCTGAGACTACACATAGGACATCCTAAACATACTACCGGAAAGCTGCTAGAGCTCATCACTGAGTTTGGTAGAGTCGCAAACTTTACAGCATACTCGTACACAGAAATAAAATTAACGCACAGAAATCCCTTGCATAACTACACATTAACAATAAAAGATGAGAAAGAGAAATTAATGAAACAATCTCATTTACCACTGCATCAAAAAGAATAAATACCTAGTAAAGACTTGTATTGAAAAAAACTATGATACTGATGAAAGAAATCAAAGATGGCACAAACAGTTGGAGAGAGATACCATGTTCTTGGATTGGAAGAACCAGTATCATCAAAACGACTATACTACCCAAAGCAATCTACAGATTCAATGTCAAACTGACATTTTCCACAGAATTAGAGCAAAAAATTTTACAATTTGTACAGAAACACAAAAGACCTGAAATAGCCAAAACCATCTTGAGAAAGAAAATTGGGGCTGGAGGAATCAGGTTCCCTGACTTCAGACTACGCTACAAAGCTACAGTAACCAGACAGCATGGGACTGACATAAAAACAGATATAGACCAACGGAACAGGGCAGCAAGGCCAGAGATAAACCCCCACACCTATGGTCTAGTCTCTGACAAAGGATGCAAGAATATACAGTGGAGGAAAGAGAGTCTTCAATAAATGGCGCTGGGAAAACTGGACAGCCACATGTGAAAGAATGAAATTAGAACACTCCCTAACACTGGAGACAAAAATAAACTCAAAATGGACTGAAGACTAAGTGTAAGGCTGAATACTATAAACCTCTTAGAGGAGAACATAGGCAGAACACTGACATAAACTGAAGCAAGATTTTTTTTGATTCATCTCATTATACTAATGAAATAAAAACTAAAACAAATGGGACATAATTAAACTTAAAAGCTTTGCACAGCAAAGGAAATCATAAATAAAACCAAAAAATAGCCCACAGAATGGGAGAAAATGCTTGCATTTTCTCCAACAAGGGATCAATCTCCAAAGTATACAAACAGCTCGTGTGGCTCAGTAACAAAAAACAAAAGCCCAGTCAAAAAATGGGTGGAAGATCTAAATACACGTTGCTTCGAAGCAGATATACAGATGTTTAAAAAGCATAAGATGCTCAACATCACTATTACATGAACAGAGCGAGAGACTGTCATACTGAGTGATGTAAGTCAGACAAAGACAAATATATCGCTTCTACATGGAATCTTTAGAAATGGTACAAATGAACTTATTTACAAAACAGGAACAGAGGCACTGATGTGTAAAACAATCTTATGGTTACAATGGGGGAAAGGATAAATTGGGATATTAGGATTGACATACACATAGTATATAAAATAGAAAACTAATAAGGACCTAGGGCATAGTGCAGGGAATTCTACTTAATACTCTGCAATAATTTACATGGGAAAAGAATCTAAAAAGAAGTAGCTATGTATGATTCACCTTGCTGTACAGCAGAGACTAAAACAGCACTGTAAATTGACTATACTCCAATAAATTTTAAAAAGGCGGCAGGTCAGGAAAAAACAAATGCAAACAAAATAAATATAGAATGGAAGAAGGAATTATGAGACAGATGCTCCTAAACCTGAACATACAGATCAAACTGAGAAAATCACCAAAAACCCAAACTGATGAGACATAACAACTTGAGTAGATGAATGAGCATTAAATAAACCAAAATGGCATTAAATCAAAATCCCTTTAGAGGAATTTAAAAAAACAATAAAATTCTATATGGACTTCCCTGGTGGTCCAATGGTTAATACATTGCACCTCCACTGCTGAGGGTGCAGGTTCCACCTGTGGTTGAGGAACTAAAATCCCGCATGTCACATGGCATGGCCAAAAAGTAGAAAAAAACTTTATTTATTTTATTTTTTGAAAAAACTTTTATAGTTTGACTACACTCTCAAGAATATAAGTTCTATATAAGTTGTTCCGCACACTGGAAAAATAAAACTTGCCTTTTTCTTTTTCTAACAGTGATTCCAAAATCAGATGAGAAATCAAAGAGAAAAATAGTCAAAAATAATTCAAAGAGAAAAGAATATAGTCACTTGTGACTACTGATGTAAAAACAGAACTGAATAAGATATTAGTTAGCCAAAACATGTAAACATAAGAGTTTATCCAAGGAATGTGCTTCACAACATTAATGAAGATAGAAAAGTAAGATGAGTATTTTAAAAATGCAAAATGAAAAAATGATGGCCTTTGGTAAGCTCAACGCTTATTTAAAATTTAAAGAAAAATTCAGGGCAAACTAGGAATGGAAGGTATTATCTTTACCTTGATAAAGGTTATATCTCTAATCCTGTATATAAATCACATTAGGATTTCACCAAGGAGTGCAGGGATGATGGTTCAACATTAGAAAAATCCATCAAGGTATTTTGGCAAATGAATAAAGACAAAAATTGCATGGACATATATAATGAAAAGCAAACACATTTAATAATAATCACTTATTTAACAAGAGGAAAGGGTAAACGTCTTTGTAAAATCTACCAAACTTCTTTGAGTTAATGTCCAAGATTGACTCCAGAGTGGGTATACACTTCTACATTTATTCTTGCAATATATAAGGGTTTTAATATCCCTATATCACCAGCACTAGTTGACATTATCCTTTTTTTTCCTTCTAATTTTGGCTAGTCTTAAAGATGTAAAGTGATAGTTCTTTAAAAAAAAAAATCTGTTGATTACTGATGAGTTTGAACACCTCTTCATGTATTTGCTTACCCTTTGGGGCTCCTCATCTATGAAATATGGGCAAGAATCCCTTAGAAGAAATGGATTAGACATCATAGTCAACAAAAGAGTCCAAACTACAGTACTTGGATGCAATCTCAAAAACAACATAGTGATCTCTGTTTGTTTCCAAGGCAAACCATTCAATATCACAGTATTCCAAGGCTATGCCCCGACCAGTAATGATGAAGAAGCTGAAGTTGAATAGTTCTTTGAAGACCTACAAGACCTTCTAGAGCTATCACCCCCAAAAACATGTCCTTTTCATTATAGGGGACTGGAATGCAAAAGTATAAGTCAAGAAATACCTGGAGTAACAGGCAAATTTGGCCTTGGAGTACAGAATGAAGCAGGGCCAAGAGAACGCACTGGTCATAGCAAACACCCTCTTCCAACAACACAAGAGTAGACTCTACACATGGACATCACCAGATGGTCAGTACCAAAGTCAGACTGATTATATTCTTTGCAGCCAAAGATGGAGAAGCTCTATACAGTCAGCAAAAACAAGACCAGGAGCTGACTGTGGCTCAGATCATGAACTCCTTCTTGCCAAATTCAGACTTAAATTGAAGAAAGTAGGGGAAACCACTAGACCACTCAGAGATGACCTAAATGAAATCCCTTACGATTATACAGTGCAAGTGAGAAATAGATTTAAGGGATTAGACCTGATAGACAGAGTGCCTGAAGAACTATGGACAGAGGTTCGTGACATTGTACAGGAGGCAGGGATCAAGACCATCCCCAAGTAAAAGAAATGCAAAAAGGCAAAATGGTTCTCTGAGGAGGCCTTACAAATAGCTGTGAAAAGAAGAGAAGTGAAAGGCAAGGGAGACAAGAAAAGATATACCCATTTGAATGCAGAGTTCCAAAGAATAGCAAAGAGATAAGAAAGCCATCATCAGTGATCAATGCAAAGAAAGAGAGGAAAACAATAGAATGGGAAAGACAAGAGATCTCTTCAAGAAAATTAAGAAATACTAAGGGAACATTTATGCAAAGATGGGCTCGATTAAGGACAGAAATGGTAGGGACCTAACAGAAGCAGAAGATACTAAGAAGGGGCAAAAATACAAAGAAGAACTGTACAAAAAAGAGCTTCATGACCCAGATAACCAAACCCAGATAACATGACCCAGATCACACCACGATGGTGTGATCACTCACCTAGAGCCAGACATCCTGGAATGCAAAGTCAAGTGGGCCTTAGGAGGCATCACTATAAAGCTAGTGGAGGTGATGGAATTCCAGTTGAGCTATTTCAAATCCTAAAAGATAATGCTGTGAAAGTGCTGCACTCAATATGCCAGCAAATTTGGAAAACTGAGCCAAGGCCACAGGACTGGAAAAGGTCAGTTTTCATTCCAATCCCAAAGAAAGGCAATGCCAAAGAATGCTCAAACTATCGCACAATTGCACTCATCTCACACACTAGTAAAGTAATGCTTAAAAGTTTCCAAGCCAGGCTTCAACAGTACGTGAACTGTGAACTTCCAGATGTTCAAGCTGGATTTAGAAAAGACAGAGGAACCAGAGATCAAATTGCCAAAATCTGTGGGTTCATTGAAAAACCAAGAGAGTTCCAGAAAAACATCTACTTCTGCTTTATTGACTATGCCAAAGCCTTTGACTGTGTGGATCACAACAAACTGTGAAAGTTCATCAAGACATGGGAATACCAGATCACCTGATCTGCCTCCTGAGAAATCTGTAGGCAGGTCAAGAAGCAACAGTTAGAACTGGACATGGAACAAATGACTGGTTCCAAATCGGGAAAGGAGTACATGAAGGCCGTATATTGTCACTCTGCTTGTTTAACTTATATGCAGAGTACATCATGAGAAGCGCTGGACTGGATGTAGCCCAAGCTGGAATCAAGACTGCCAGGAGAAATATCTATAACCTCAGATGTGCAGATGACATCACCCTTATGGCAGAAAGCGAAGAAGAACCAAAAAGCCTCTTGATGAAAGTGAAAGAGGAGAGCAAAAAAGTTGGTCTTAAAACTCAACATTCAGAAAACGAAGATTGCGGCATCCAGTCCCATTACTTCATGGTAAATAGACAGGGAAACAATGGGAACAGTGAGACACTTTATTCTGGGGGGCTCCAAAATCATTGCAGATGGTGAATGCCTCCATAAAATTAAAAGACACTTACTCCTTGGAAGAAAAGCTATGACCAGCCTGGACAGCATATTAAAAAGAAGAGATATTACTTTGCTGACAAAGGTCCATTTAGTCAAAGCTATGGATTTAGTCATGTATGGATGTGAGAGCTGGACTATATAAGAAAGCTGAGCACCGAAGAATTGATGCTTTATAACTGTTTTGTTGGAGGACTCTTGACAGACCCTGGGACTGCAACGAGATCCAACCAGTCCATCCGAAAGAGAATCAGTCCTGCGTATTCATTCCAAGGACTGATGCTGAAACTCCCAATACTTTGGCCACCTGATGTGAAGAACTGACTCATTTGAAAAGACCCTGATGCTGGGAAAGATTGAAGGCAGGAGAAGGGGATGACAGAGGATGAGATGGTTGGATGGCATCACCGACTCAACAGACGTTGAGTTTGAGTAAACTCTAGAAGTTGGTAACGGACAGGCAAGCCTGGTGTGCTTGGTCACAAAGAGTTGGACACAACTGAGCGACTGATCTATGAAATATCTTTGTTTAACTTTCTTTACAACTTAGCAGTTTTTCTATATTCTAGGAATAAATCCTTTGGTGGTCTTACACAAGTATCTTCTCTCAGACTGTCATGTTCGTCATCCTTTACAGATATGATTAGTAACTAAATCCTGTACAGTTTGCATTGTTACTGTGAAGTTATCTTTTTAAAAAATTAGTATCTTTTCTTTTTAATTACATTATCTAATTGGGTACTGCTCTTGTGGAAAAAATGCTTTTTTACAAGTTTATGGTTAGCAACCTTAAACTTAGGGCTTTAAAGGTGGTACAGTGGTAAAGAATCCAATGCAGGAGACACAAGAGATCTGGGTTTGATCCCTGGGTCGAAAATCCCCTGGTGTAGGAAATGGCAACCTGCTCCAGTGTTCTTCTTTGGAAAGTTCCATGGTCAGAGGAGCCTGGTAGGCTACAGTGCATGGCGCTGCAGAGTTGGACATGACTGAGCACAGCAGCAGCAGCCTTATTTTTAATGGTGTTTTTTCTCTTGGTTATTTTATTTTTCGGCGTCATGGCATGGCTTTTCCGATCTTAGTTTCCTGACCAGGAATTGAACCCAGGCCCACAGCAGTGAAAGCAAGCAGTCTTAACCACTGGACTGCCAGAGAATTCCCTCTCTTGGCTTTTTGCACAAATGATTCTACATCTGAAAATACGGACTTAAATATAATGGGTTTTCTCACTTGCCAATATTGAAAAGCTCTTTGTACTCTCGATCAGAACTTCCAGTTCTGTATTAAGCAGTAGCATGATATTGGGCACAGTAGGTCTGTTAGGATACTGGTTTGGCTACTTTCAGTTCAGTTCAGTTCAGTCACTCAGTCGTGTCTGACTCTTTGCGACCCCATGAATCACAGCACGCCAGGCCTCCCTGTCCATCACCAACTCCCGGAGTTCACTCAGATTCACGTCCATTGAGTCAGTGATGCCATCCAGCCATCTCATCCTCTGTCGTCCCCTTCTCCTCCTGCCCCCAATCCCTCCCAGCATCAGTCTTTTCCAATGAGTCAACTCTGCATGAGGTGGCCAAAGTACTGGAGTTTCAGCTTTATCATCATTCCTTCCAAAGAAATCCCAGGGCTGACCTCCTTCAGAATGGACTGGTTGGATCTCCTTGCAGTCCAAGGGACTCTCAAGAGTCTTCTCCAACACCACAGTTCAAAAGCATCAATTCTTCGGCGCTAAGCCTTCTTCACAGAAGAAGAAACCAAATAATGATGGCTTCACTAAGATGGAAGGTTTCTTTTTTTATGTGAAGGTCTGAGCTAGTAGGCAATTCAGGGGGTAAGTGGTTATCCCACATGGTTACCGTCCTCTCGCTGTAGCGCACGTTCCCACAGAAAAAAACTGGTTTGCCATCACCACTGACTGACTACATTCACATTCTGGTGCATGGGGAGAGGAAAATTAGAAAGGAGGGCAAACTCTTCCCTTTTAAGGATGTGGCCTGGTTGTTACGTACTTGTTTCCATCCCATTGGTCAAAACCTAGTCACTTGTTCACATCCAGTTGCAAGATAGGCTGGAAAATAGTCACTTACCAGGAAGCTACTGCCTACCCAAAACGTAGGGGATGCCGGTTCCGAAATGAGGAAGAAGTGTGAAGATGCAGACAGCACAGCAGCCTTCCTCCTCTATGGTGGTGCATAACTACTGTCAAATAAATGAAATCTCACAACAGATTCAGAATTTCCATTTAAAAAAAGGTAAACTATCACAGGCTCGTCTTGTATCCATTGATATACCATGCATTATTTACCTTTTCCGATGTAGTGAAGTGTATCAAAGGATTTCTGTAATGTTGATTACAATTTTTTTATTACAATTTATATGCATGTAAGCAAGCACATGAGTGAAGAATATGAGATTTAGTGTATATAGTCTTTAGTTATTCTAAATAGTTCATTCCAATATATTGAATTGATGATGCTGGGTATTATGTCTTACAGAATCTGAAACACTGAATTTAGTGAAAATTCAGGCTGTAGTGGGGGAATTAGCATTTATTTACAATCTTACTATATGCCTAGAATTTGCAGGTGTTATAGTAAAAAGGAGTTGACATTGAAAACCTAGCATGTTCCAAGCACAATTTACAGAAGTTGGTATTATTCCCAGTTTAAGAGAAAACTGAGGCACAGAGAGGTTAGGCAACTAACTTAAGGCTACACAAACAGTAAAGTAGAAAGGCTAGGCTCCAGAGCCTCTGATCTTCCCTCTCTGTAACAAAGGCTCACAATTATTTTTCAATGATGAAATAAAGTATGACGATGATAGACAGGAGGAATTGGGGGTACTGTTGCTTATTTCAACTCAGAATCACAAGAACTTTTTCTATTGCATAGAAAATTAAAATTTGAATTTAATAGAAAAACTAGGACTCACTTACATAATTTCAACTTAAAACTTTTCAGAAAACTTTGTTAAAAAAATAGGAATGCCACAAGGCAGGTAGGTAAAAACAATCTATGTGGAATCTGAAGGTATATCTGCACAATACGAAGATAACTAGAGTCTAAGGAAAATGCCACTTAGTCTTACATTCCCAAATTAACTATGTATTCATACTTAAGAATATATTCTTTATTCTAATCTCATGACTTCAAAATGATTCAAGCTGAACTAGGTAAGCTGCGTAAATCTAAAAAAAGTCTGCCTAAAATGAAATACAGATCAGGTTGATGCAAATATAACTGCGGCTTCAGATTATGAATTTTAAATATTATGAGTAGGATCAAGCCCATCTTTATTAATCAAAATAGGAATTACTGCAATCAACACATTTTTGCCAATGAGAAACAAGTTTTATTCCCATCACATTTAAGAATCTGTGCTTCAGGATTTGAAGAACTCCTGGAAAGCATTTTCTGCCTCCTGCTGGCTGTGGAATCATTTTCTCTATAAAAGGTTGTTGAGCTGCTTGAAGAAGTGATGGTTGGTGAGAGGCCAGGTCACTGTGACGGATGAGGCTTCATACCCAATTCGTTCAGCTTTTGAAGTGCTGGTTGTGTGATGTGCAGTCAGGCACTGTTATGCAGAATTGGGTCCTTGCTGGTGACCAGTGCTGGCCGCAGGCATTGCAATTTTTGGTGCATCTCATCGAACTGTTGAGCATATATCTCAGATGTAATGGTTTTGATGGGATTCAGAAAGCTACAGTGAATCAGATGGGCAGCAGACCACCACTGACCACAACCGTTTTTTGGTTCAAGTTTAGCTTTGGGAAGTGCTTTCCGGCTTCTTTTCAATCCAACCACTGAGCTGGTTGTTGCCTGGTATAAATCCACGTTTCATCACATGTCATAATCTGATCAAGAAATGATTTGTTGTAGTTGTGTAGAATTAAGATGACACTTCAAAATGATGATTTTTTTGATTTGCAGTCAGCCACAAGACAAGTGAGGTACCCACTTACCAAGCTTTTTCACTTTTCCAATTTGCTTCAAGTGCCGAATGACCATCAAGTGGTCCACACTGAGCTCTTCTGCATCTTCTTGTGTAGCTGTAAGAGGATCAGCTTCGATCATCCTCTCAATTTGCTGTTGTGAACTTCCCACAGCCGAGCACTGCACTCCTCATTGTCAAGGGTCTTGTTTCCTTTGCAAAACTTCTTGAATCACCAGTTCCTGGGCCAAGCGCATTGTTGACGTTGTGAGTTGTCTCTACTGCTTTACAACCCATTTTGAACTCAAATAAGAAAATTACTAGAACTTGCTTTTTATCTAACACCATCATTTCCCTAGTCTAAAATAAATATAAAATAAACAGCAAGTAATAAGTCATTAGCAAAAAATTAAAGAAATGTACATTAAAATAATGTATAATATAACCACATTTAAGAAATGTACTCATTAATATCAAATAGCAAAGTTCAATAATGCAAAACCGCAGTTACTTTTGCACCAACCTAATACTTGATGCTTCTAGCTTTCAGGGCTTTGAAAACAGTAATAAATTAAAAACCAGAACAAGTCTTTGATGGGGGAAAAAAAACAACTGAAAGATTTTGCAATGAAACAATGTTTTCTGGACTGAGTAAAAACCAAATAATTTATTTTCTGAAAACTGATCTCTTTCTTTGTAATATACCATCTGTGGGATCATACCAATAGGGTCAAACAGAAAAAAATATTTAAAATTCTTTCAAGACATAAAGAAACTGAATAATTCACCCATCAAATACAAATATACTATTTTATTCTAAGGGAATATTTCTGTGGTTTCTGCAAGGTGAAAACCCGAAAGTGTTTAAAAAACAAAGAAGAACAGATAATTTAATGTTTCTCTTGTTCGATATTTTTTCCTCCCCTGGGGGAAAAAAACACAATTTTACATAATTTTAATAAAATTTAAAAAAGCAAATAACTGGACACACACATCAACAGCTATGCTTATGAGGAATGACCAATAATGAATCAATATTTTCTTTTACAAATTATTCCAGGATCTGGACAACTCTGTGGACTAACATGCAATTGACATCTTGATACAGTTGTTTACCCGGATATTGGCTGTTCTCAATTAACAGATACAGAATTTTTTCCTCTCTCTCTAGTGTTTTATAATAGTTTATCTACTATGCCATAAATTTGCATTTCTACAGAAGGGGAAACATTAGTGTTTATATAAACCATAAAATTTCTTAGTGGGGACTATTACACCTGATGTTTCTGGATAGTTTATTGGCAGACTTATCAGACAATCCAATTGTTTTTCCTCCATATCAAATAAGGTCTGGAAGTAAGTTTTCCAGTCAGAAATGACAAACACAGATGGGATTAATCATACAGAACCGGGGCAGGTTTACTTCTTTCACATAGTCCTTGGTAACAAAAACAAGATTTGTTACAGGCAGAGGGACAGAACCGCAAGTACACAATGTCAAAAGGCCTACTTTAAAATTTTTATTGTATTTATTTATTAAAAAACAAAAAAAACCACCTGCCACTCCCATCTAAAAAATGGGACATATGGTAAAGTCTTTCAAGGTTAAAATTTCTAAGAGGCTTTTTAGACTTCTCTCATTTCTATTAAAGGATCAAATTAACCTCAGCTAAAGAAATTCTGTGATTGGCCAATATTATAGAAGCTTTGATTCAAAATTTTGTGGGGAAGAAACAGAATGGAGAAGAAGGAAATGGATCCATTTGCCAAACACTTCTATGACTTGATCCTCATCAAACTACTAAAACAGCTAGAGTTTGGAATAATGCTATAAGAAGACCTTGTGGATATATGCAAGACCGTCAGTGTCTTTGTATCCTAACCCCAGAATCCTATTTTTAAGTTTCTTAGGGTAACAAGGTCATCTTCCAATGCTTTATATAGGAAAATACTAGTTCTTCTTCTACCATAATTCTGATAGCTAAGTAACACTGTGTCTCTGTGGAATCACCCACAGGTTTGCCAGAGAAGGAGAGACTCTTCTTTTTGAAATGACAAGGGCCTCCAGAAACTGGTGCAAAAGACAAATTATTTGGGAAACGGGAAGATAAAACAACGGGAGGAAAGCTGCCATTTGGGGATAAAATAAAAACAAAAGAACCCCCACTTCTGCGTACCACAGCTCAGGCTGTGAGACAGCAGCAATAGAGGCTGACACCCAGAGAAGCGGGCATTTTAGTGGGTTTTCTACAAACATTTCAAGACACCTGGGGTCTAACAAGTGCCACAGGTTTTCTGTGTGCATAATTATTTTGCAGAGTTTCAGCCCCTTTAACTTAATTTACCCACATCCAGACCCACAGCTGAGAAGGCTAGACCCAGAAAGTGAAGGGGACACATGACTGTATGAACAGCAGGGAAGGCCTTTTCCCTGGATGTGAGGGACCCTATGGCAAAAGCACCAGAGGCTTCTATCCTTCACAGAATTGACTTGGCAGTGAAAATCAAAATCAAGACCACTTCACTCTCTACCTTAAAAAAGAAAAAAAAAGCTGAGTATTTTTATTGGGTCTTCAAGTCTGGGTCCCACAGTCCTCATCTGATGCCACTCTTAGCTCTGTACTGATTTCTGCCCTGACTTTTACAGACGGCTTGCCCAAGTAGCCTACTGCAGCCAAGGTTTCACTCCAAAGCTACCTCTCTAAGGTCTAAGGTTACTATGGTAGAATTTTATACAACAGTTTTCCTTAAAAATATTCCACAATTTGTTATTCCCAAACAAAATAAGATTATGCACCACTCAGAGAAATTGGTTAGTCATTCTGAAGATGTCTAAGAACTATATCACTGCCAAAGAACAAGGTTTCTCAGTTCATATTCTTTCCTTCAATTTTCATTTGTACATCCACACTGTGGTTCACGAGTTGTCTGTTTTCCATTATCTCATAATCAAGTCAAGAGGACCTGGGACTTATCGTTTTCCAAAGCTGGATGCATTCACAGTTTGGTGCATACCAACATGTATGAAAATAGGAACCCCACTTCCACTTTAATCTGATAATTCAACATCAGAGTCTTCTGATTTGGCTTTGGCAAGTTCTTCGTGTACCTCCCTCACCATGAGAATACGTGTTAACATGGTGTCCAGGGTCCCAGGGTCTATGGGAAATGTGGAGTACCACATGGGGCTATTTGGAACACAGGAGCGCTCAGGCTGAAGGTAAAACACATCATTCCTCTGCTTCACACTTTCAGAACTATCCACAGGAAAGAAAAGAGAGAGAAAGAAAATTGGGATCAGAGAGTACAGCACATATGTAATTACTCTTTGAGTATAATGGCCCGCAATCTTTCGTACTATGACTAACATTGCAAACAATGTACCCACAGAGATAAACAAGTTTACAGACATTTATGCTCCAGGAGCAACCTGTAACTGCATATTTTTCCCCCACACCCAAGAATCACACTGGATTTGAAGTAAGTATAATGTTAATAGATGACAAAATGTAAATCTGTCACAAGTGTTAGTACTTAAAACTTAACAGGAGCAAAAAGAAATTCAACTCACAAGTGACACTATGGCTGAGACTCAACCTCAGTACCCAATACCTTGTAATGAATCCCCAAAATACTCCATGCAACTCTACTAAAAAGCAAACCCAGTCACTGTATTTCTTTGGGAAAAAAAAATTGCTTTAGTGTGGATCTTGCAACTTTTTAAAATCATAAAGTTTCTGTAAGAAAAAGACCACTCAAAAAATATCAATTCTTTAAAAACTGTTTTCTCATTTATAGACTTAGTAGTACAGTCTTTCCCTAGTTTTCTATGTAAATAACAAATTCACAGCAGTTTAGATGTCACATAAAGTTAAGCAACAGTTGTAAAGATCAAACAATGACAGTGATTCTTGCTTTTTAAGAGATTTTTGGGGGAAAAATGCTTAAGATAAAGCAATTTTTTTCTTGGTTCAAAATCCAGGCAGATATGAAAGTGGGGAAAAAATGAAACTGTAAGTAAATTTTTGTTTAAAGTCACAGACCAGCTACATTTCTGGGATTTGAGCATCTGAAATCTAAAATACAATAATTACTTTTTGAAGTGTGCTATATCAAGTTCAGAGGACAATCACTTACCATTTGGACAGGTAAAACTCATAAAGTCGGACTGGGCATCTGAGGGGGTTATCAGTATTCTCTGCCATCTCCACACCCACTGGAACATCATCATCTTCATTTCGTTTCCTCTTGCCAACAGTTAGTTTATCTTGAGATAGAAAATTATAATCAAAGAATTAGAAAAGTCTTTCTTCAAGTCTTAAGACACCCACTATGTGGCTCCCTTTCCCTTCCTTTCACTTACTCACACGTTCAACAAACATCCATCGAGGATCTACGGAAGCACTAGACTAGTGCTGGGCTAATCAAGCAAAGTCCCTGTCCTGTAGCATTTATGTTTCTATCCTTACCCAAGTTGGGGCAGCATGACAAAAAGCATGATGCTCGAGAGTATGTCTCAATCCTGAGCCTGACTTTGTTAGGTGATTTCATTAGGCATAGGGTTCTTAATCCGTAGCAAAATAAAGAGAAAAAAGGGTTCTGCATGTTCTTCTCCTATAGTAGAGATCAAAACAGAAGTTGGCACCTCTTTCCCTGAAAATAGTTCTCCTGCGGGACACCAGTGTCCACTGGGCATTTAAATCTCTTTCATTTGTTACAATATTATGAGAAATGAAATCTTTTGTTAGAAAAAGAATTCTCAGTAAAGCTGACCATTTGATAAGGAAAGAACAATCAATTCCTTTTTCACCAACAGAGTTGTGCAGAGGCCAAGGGTTATCAGAAAGAAGCCAGGGTAAAGACATGGAAAGCAGGCTGTTTCCTTCCCACTTTCTCCTTTCAAACTTCAAGAGAATATTAGATGGATCTGGAAACCCTTAGGAAAAAGGTTTTCTTCTGCTTTTCTTATATCTACTTTTAACAAGCGATCCAAAAATTTCCCCAGCTTCCCGTATTAGTTCTGAATTAGGCATAAGTCATCCAGTTTTCTAAATAGAAAATGTGCTAGCTGCTCATTCATAAAAGAAGCTAAATTTATTACCAATCTGGTCAAGCACCTAATCAGAAAACAGGGAAATGTTGTCCCATTGTCTCTACCTCCCTGAATTAATATAAATTTTTAAGGTTATCTATTTTTATTTATTTGGCAGAACCAGGTCTTAGTTGCGACGTGTGGAATCTTTAGCTGTGGCACGTGAACTCTTTAGTCATGGCATGTGAGATCTAGTTCCCCAAGCAGGGATCACACCTGCAACCCCCACACTGGGAACATGGATTCTTAGGTACTGGACCACCAGGGAAGTCGCTGAATTAATATCAATTAAGAGCATAAAGTGGGCTATATATAAACAAAACATAAGAAAAAGGGTATGAATGCATGGTGGAAAACGCAAGATAATCTTAGTATTTTCCAAAGTAAATGAGCAACTGAGAAAGAATTAAACACAAAGATGAACATCACAATTACTCTTTACAGATTCTAGTTTCAGTAATTTAAAATTCTTACATTCAAAATATATAATTCACTCTTATCTCAAGGAAATAACAGCTTGGTTTTGGGAATTTCAGGACTTGCAATTCTGTTCATAATCAATAAATGTAATTTCCACTTCCATAATAACATTAATTTTTAAACATTAAAAACAAATTATTAACAGACTTTTTAGAATGCAAGATCATAAACCTTCTAATAAAACAGTCACTGCTGATATTTTTCTACTGTGTATGAAGGCAGCATACTCTAGGACAGGTTTAAGTTCCCTCAGAATTTTACAACGTTAACACATTATTGACTACAGACGTATCAACACATTTTTAGACAGTGATACAATTAACATCACCAGGTGAAGCTGTTAAGAGTTTAAAACTCATCAATATGTAACTTATGATTGTTATCATTCACATTTTGCTCCACTAGGTTTTTGTACCAGCCTTGTGTATATTAACATAAAATTTTCAAAACTGACTCAGAAAATTTTTGAGTAAAGAATAATTTTTTGGTGAATTTTATACAGGTACTTTCTCTGATTATCCAAGTGACATGTATACTAGTGTCCTGGAAGATGACAGTTCTTCAAAATATACCTCTGATTCAAACAATGCAAATATTAGGACAAAAATAAGACAGAAGGCTGTAGTAATTGCTTCTGATACATACAGGGAAGCTCATGGTGCTGGAGAAAGTACCTTTGCTTCTACAGAAGAGTGGACTAAAGACAACATTTCAAGAAAACGAGAAGACTTCACAGGTGTGTCACGTGTGACTGCTGAACGCAATACCCACGAAGTGTTGGTGAAACAACAGAGTTAGTTTCTGGCTGGTCAGAATAAAAGCCACCAGCCACAGGTGTTAGTCTCTACAGAAATCCTGTGGCCAATAATGAGTTAACTAAAACGGAGTACTCTGGTAAAAAAAAACCCAAACTTTTAGAAACACTGGATTTAAAAGTTATGCAGGTTCCTTTTAACTAGTAATTGACCCATCTGTTGCCTCTAAATCAATGATCCCCAATCTTGGCTGTATATTTCAATTCCTTACAAAGTTTTAAAATGAAGATTATCTGGGTTACATCCCTAACCAATTATATTAGAATTTCTAATTTAAATAAAAGAGGACAATAAAAGAGGACTTCTAAGTGATTAATACCCTGCACTGCAGGGGGCACAAGTTTGAACCCTGGTCAAGGAACTAGGATCCCACAAGCCATGCAGAGGGGCAACCACTGCCCCCCACCAATAAAAGCATACTGAAGCAACTGATTCTTCTAATTTTGAGTCAAGCCTTTAATATGACCCTAACAATAGAGTAAAGCATTTAAATATTAAACTAAAGCTGTACTCTTCCATGTCTAGAATTTGCAATTACTCAAGAGATGGTCAACACCAAAATCAGATTGATTATATTCTATGCAGCCAAAGATGGAAAAGCTCTATACAGTCAACAAAAACAAGACCAGGAGCTCTCTGTGGCTCAGATCATGAACTCCTTATTACCAAATTCAGACTTAAATTGAAGAAAGTAGGGAAAACCACTAGACCATTCAGGTATGACCTAAATCAAATCCCTTATGATTATACAGTGGAAGTGAGAAATAGATTTAAGGGCCTAGATCTGACAGACAGAGTACCTGATGAACTATGGAATGAGATTCGTGACATTGTACAGGAGACAGGGATCAAGACCATCCCCATGGAAAAGAAATGCAAAAAAGCAAAATGGCTGTCTGGGGAGGCCTTACAAATAGCTGTGAAAAGAAGAGAGGCAAAAAGCAAAGGAGAAAAGGAAAGATATAAGCATCTGAATGCAGAGTTCCAAAGAATAGCAAGAAGAGGTAAGAAAGCCTTCTTCAGTGATCAGTGCAAAGAAAGAGAGGAAAACAACAGAATGGGAAAGACTAGAGATCTCTTCTAGAAAATTGGAGATACCAAGGGAACATTTCATGCAAAGATGGGCTCAATAAAGGACAAAAATGGTCTGGACCTAACAGAAGCAGAAGATATTAAGAAGAGGTGACAAGAATACACGGAAGAACTGTACAAAAAGATCTTCACGACCCAGATGATCATGATGATGTGATCACTCATCTAGAGCCAGACATCTTGGAACGTGAAGTCAAGTGGGCCTTAGAAACCATCACTACAAACAAAGCTAGTGGAGGTGGTGGAATTCCAGTGGAGCTGTTTCAGATCCTGAAAGATGATGCTGTGAAAGTGCTGCACTCAATATGCCAGCAAATTTGGAAAACTCAGCAGTGGCCACAGGACTGGAAAAGGTCAGTTTTCACTCCAATCCCAAAGAAAGGCAATGCCAAAGAAGGCTCAAACTGCCGCACAATTGCACTCATCTCACATGCTAGTAAAGTAATGCTCAAAATTCTCCAAGCCAGGCTTCAGCAATACATGAACCGTGAACTCCCTGATGTTCAAGCTGGTTTTAGAAAAGGCAGAGGAACCAGAGATCAAATTGCGAACATCTGCTAGATCATGGAAAAAGCAAGAGAGTTCCAGAAAAACATCTATTTCTGCTTTATTGACTATGCCAAAGCCTTTGATTGTGTGGATCACAATCAACTGTGGAAAATTCTGAAAGAGATGGGAATACTAGACCACCTAACCTGCCTCTTGAGAAATTTGTATGCAGGTCAGGAAGCAACAGTTAGAACTGGATATGGAACAACAGACTGGTTCCAAATAGGAAAAGGAGTACATCAAGGCTGTATACTGCCTGCTTCTTTAACTTCTATGCAGAGTACATCATGAGAAACGCTGGACTGGAAGAAGCACAAGCTGGAAACAAGACTGCCGGGAGAAATATCAATAACCCTCAGATATGCAGATGACACCACCCTTATGGCACAAAGTGAAGAGCTAAAAAGCCTCTTGATGAAAGTGAAAGAGGAGAGCGAAAAAGTTGGCTTAAAGTTCAACATTCAGAAAACGAAGATCATGGCATCTGGTCCCATCAATTCATGGCAAATAGATGGGGAGACAGTGGAAACAGTGTCAGACTTTATTTTGGGGGGCTCCAAAATCACTGCAGATCATGACTACAGCCATGAAATTAAAAGACACTTACTCCTTGGAAGAAAAGTTATGACCAACCTAGATAGCATATTCAAAAGCAGAGACATTACTTTGCCGACTAAGGTCCGTCTCGTTAAGGTTATGGTTTTTCCAGTGGTCATGTATGGATGTGAGAGTTGGACTGTGAAGAAGGCTGAGTACCGAAGAATCGATGCTTTTGAACTGTGGTGTTGGAGAAGACACTTGAGAGTCCCTTGGACTGCGAGGAGATCCAACCAGTCCATTCTGAAGGAGATCAGCCCTGGGATTTCTTTGTAAGGAATGATGCTAAAGCTGAAACTCCAGTACTTTGGCCACCTCATGCAAAGAGTTGACTCATTGGAAAAGACTCTGATGCTGGGAGGGATTAGAGGCAGGAGGAGAAGGGGACAACCGAGGTGAGATGGCTGGATGGCATCACGGACTCGATGGACATGAGTCTGAGTGAACTCCGGGAGATGGTGATGGACAGGGAAGCCTGGCGTGCTGCGATTCATGGGGTCGCAAAGAGTCGGACACGACTGAGCGACTGAACTGAACTGAACTCTGAAAGTGTCTATCTGAATACTAATAAGATTTCAAAAAGAAATCTTATAAGGAGGGGACAAGATGCAAGAGTAGGAAGATCCTGGGCTCATCTCTTTCCATGAACACACCAAAACTACAACTATACACAGAGCAACTATCCTTGAGAAAGACCTGAAGACCAGCACAAAAGATTTCCCACAACTAAAGATAAAAAGAAAATCACCATTAAGATGGGTAAGAGAGGCAGAGACGGTATCTGGCCAGGACCCACAGGCAGAGAGGACATCACTGCTGCAGAGGTCCTCCTGAGGAGCAAAAGTGTCTAAACTCCACATCGAGCTCCTCAGCCCAGGGAGGACCAGCACCAGAAAGATAAACCGACAAACCCCTGTAACACCTGGATTTGAAAACCAGTGGGACTTACAACCAGAGGTCTGTAGGAAACTAAAATTTAAAGGGCACATGCAAAAACTCTCTTGCCCCAAGTCCCAGAGGTAGCAGTTTGAAGAGGACCTGGGCCATGTGTGAAGAATCACACTGACTGATCTTAGGGTGTGTGCAGCAGAGCCAGGGACTTTCATAATTTTCTCTGGTTCTGTAGCCACTGAGGAACACCAGGATCTTTGCTCACCTTCTACGCCTACTTGGTCCAGGGCTGGTGGGACCAGTTTGACTCTCCCCATCTCATCCCAGGCTCACCTGTAGACCCATCCAGGCTGGCGATGCTCCAAAGCTACCCTACTACACCTAGCAAGTGGCTCTGGCCAGCACTAGAGCCCCTCCAAAGCAGCTCCACCCTAGGAGGAGGCCCTACAAAGCATACTGCCCCCAACAGTCACAACTCACCATTATAGCCAGCTATCTCAGGGTCCAGTCCTGCATACTAGGAAACCTACAGCCATCATGGCCTAACCAGAGAGGGGTGCATGCAGCCCTTTTACATAAAGTCATCCATTTAAGGCTGGCAGATGTGGCTGAGCTATGTAGTACATAGAAACACAGAGAGCTAGGAAAACGGAAGAGACAAAGGAATTGTTTCAAACAAAATAGGCAAAAACTTTAAAAAAAGACCATTTGAAAGACTTCTGGGGACAACATCAAGCATAGTAACATATGCATTATAAGGATTCCCAAAGAAGGAAGAAAAGAAACAGAAAACCTATTTGAAGAAAAAACTGGCTGAAAACTTCACTAACTTGAAAAAGTAAAGTCATCCAATTCCAGGAAATGGAGAGTCCCAAACAAGATGAACGCAAAGAAACCTACACTGAGGCACATCATAACTAAAATGTCAAAAGTTAAAGATAGAGAATATTTAAAGCAGCAGGAGAAGAAAGGGGTGACAGAGGACGAGATGGCTGGATGGCATCACCGACTCAATGGACATGTGTTCAAGCAAGCTCTGGGAGATGGTGAAGGATAGGGAAGCCTGGTGTGCTGCAGTCCATGGAGTTACAAAGAGTCAGACATGACTGAACAAAAGAGAGAAATAACTAGTTACATACAGAGAATACTCTGTCAAGATTATCATTCACAACTAAAGGTGAAATAAAGTTTCCCAAACAAGAAGAAGTTAAAGGAGTTTATCATTACAAAACCGACCCTACAACAAATGTTCAAGGGACTTCTCTGAACATAAAAAGGCCATTACTTGAAATATGAAAATTATGGAAGAAAACAACTCAATATAAAGGCAAGCACATACGAAAGGTAGTGACTCAACCATCTATGTAGCTAGTATGAAGATGACAAAATTAGTAAGATCAAATAATCTATAATTATTAAAACACAACATTAAAAAAATAAAATTTGTCAGAAACATAAAAGATGGGGTGGGATGGTGAGAGTAAAAATGTAGTGCTTTTAGAATACACACAAACTTAAGCAACCATCAACTTAAAATAGACTGCTATATACATTAAGTTGTTATGTAAGAGCCTCATGATAACCAAAGCCGAACAACAGATACACACACGAAAAAGAAAAAAGAATACAAACAAAACTAAAAAGTAATCAAACTGCAAGGGAAGAGAGCAGGAAGAAAAGAAACGGACATGAATGATACAAACAATCATAAAACAATTTTTAAAATGGTAATAAATACATTTTTGTCGTTCAGTCATTAAGTAGTGTTGGACTCTGTGACCCCGTGTACTGCAGCATGCCAGGCTTCCCTGTCCTGTACATAGCAATAACTACTTTACATGTAAATCAACTAAACGCTGCCATCTGAAGACACAGGGTGCCTGAATGGATACCAAGGTAAGATCCATATATGTGCTGCATATCAGAGACTCACTCCAGACCTAAAGACACACACAGGCTGAAGGCAAGGGAAAAGAAAAAGATATTCCACGTAACTGGAAACAGAAAGCTGGGGTAGCAATACTCAGACTAAAAAGACTTTAAAACAAAGATGGAAGAAGGACACTGTGTAACGATAAAGGGACTATTCCAACAATAATACAAAACACTTGTATGTACGTATGTATGCATCCTACACAGAAGCACCTAAATACACTAGATAAGCCAATATTAACAAACACAAAGGGAGGCAGTGACAGCAATACCATAACAGTAGGGGGACTCTAACATCCCATTATATCAACAGACACATCAATAAGGAAACATTAGCCTTAAAGGACACATTAGACCAGATGAACTTAATAAACAGTATGTTACATCCCCAAACAAAATAATAATATTTTGAATATATTTGAATATTTTGAATAATATTTTGAACAAAAATATTCAAGTACACATGGAACATTCTCCAGGATACATCACGTCAGACCACAAAACAAATCTCAATAAGTTTGTTGTTATTCAGTTGCCAAGTCATGTCTGACTCTATGACCTTATGGACTGCAGCAAACCAAGATTCCCTGTCCTTCACTATCTCCTGGAGTTTGCTCAGACTCATGTCTACTGAGTCAGTGATGCCATCAAACCACCTCATCCTCTGTCACCCCAAAGTTGAAATCATACTAAGCATCTTTCCCAACCACAATGCTATCTCACTAGACAGCAATTATAAGGAAAACACTGGAAAAAACAAATATGTGGAGTCCAAACAACATGCTATTAAACAATCAATGGATCATTGAAGAAATCAACGAGGAAATTAAAAAAAAAAACACATACTTTGAGACAAAAATCTATCAGCTACAGCAAAAACAGTTCTAAGAGGGATGTTTATAGTGATATAGGTCTACCTTAGGAAACAAAGAAACTCAAATAATCTAACTTTATACCTAAAGGAAGTAGAACAGCCGAAAACTGAAGTTAGTAAAGGAAGTAATAATGAAGATCAAAAGTAAAAATACATAAAATAGAAACAAAAAAATAGAAGAGAACCTGTTCTTTGAAAAGATGAACAAAACTGACTAACGAGATTCATCAAAAACAAAAAGAGGGCTCAAATAAATAAAATGAAAATTGAAACAGAAGTTACAATTGACACCACAGAAATACAATGGATCACAAGAGATTACCGTGAACAGTTCTAGGCCAACAAATCTAGGGGAAAAAATGGATAAATTCTTAGAAACATACTATCTGACTAAATCAGATAAGAAATAGAAAACATGAACAGACCAATCACCAATAATAAAACTGAATCAGTAATCATAAAACTCAAAAAACAAAAGCTGGAGCCAGATGGCTTCACAGATGAGTTTTACCAAACATTTAGGTAAGAGTTAATACCTATCCTTCTCAAACTATTCCAAAACAGGAGAGGAAGGAATTCTTCCAAACTCATTCTACATGGCCAGCAGAACCTTGATACCAAAACCAGACAAAGACACCCCAATATCACTGATCCTCAAAAAGGTACTCGCAAACTGAATCCAACTGTACATTAAGAGGATCATATGCCATGAACAAATGGGATTTATCCCAGGGATACAAGAATGATTCAATATTCACAAATCAACAGAGTACACCACATTAAGAAAATGAAGGACAAAAAGCATAAGATAATCTCAGTAGATGCAGAAAAAGGTTTTGAAATAAAAAATCCATTTCTGATAAAAACTCAACAAAGCAGCTACAGAGGGAAGATACACACATAATAAATATCATATATGATACACTCACAACTAACATTATACCCAATGGTGAAAAGCTGAATAAATTTTCTCTAAGTTGGAGAAAAGACAAGATGCTGACTCCTGACAGTTTTATTCAACATAGTATTGGATGAAATTCAAGCCATGGCAATCCCACAAAGACTGAGGCAATCTACAAAGTCCTAGGCAATCCTATAAAGTCCTAAGCAATCAAACAAGAAAAGGAAATTTTAAAAATCAAGAACTTTGCTGGCGGTCCAGTGGCTAAGATTCCATGCTCCCAATGCAGGGGGCCCAGGTTCAATCCTTGGTCAGGGAATTAGATGCCACATTTGCAACAATTAAAGATCCCGCATGCCACAACGATGATCGAAGATGCCAGGTGCCACAACTAAGACCTGGAGGAGCCAAATAAATAAAATAAATAAATATTTTTAAAAATAATACTAAAAGACACGTCATAGGTTACAAGAAAATACTTTTAAAAATTCAAACTGGAAAAGAAGTAAAACCATCACTACCTGCAGATGACATGATACTATATATAGAATATTCTAAAGACACTAACAAAAATTGTAAGAATAAATCAATTCTGGTAAATACATTTTACAGGATACTGAACATGCAGAAATATTTCAGATTTCCATACACTCATAACAATCTATCAGAAACAGAAATTAAGAAAACAATCCCATTTACAACTGCATGAAAAATAATAAAATACTTAGGAAGAAATTTAACCAAAGAGGTGAAAGATCTATACTCTAAAAACTATAAAAAGATACAAATAAATTGGAAGATACACCATGCTCATAGACTGAAAGAATAGTGTTAAAATGTCTATTCCAAAATAACTGACAGATTCAATGCAATCCCTAACAAAATACTGGTTTTAGAAAAGGCAGAGGAACCAGAGATGAAATTGCCAACATGTGCTCCATCATCGAAAAAGGAAGAGTTCCAGAAAAACATCTATTTCTGCTTTACTGACTATGCCAAAGCCTCTGACTGTGTGGATCACCACAAACTGTGGAAAGTTCTGAAAGAGATGGGAATACCAGACCACCTGATCTGCCTCTTGAGAAACCTGTATGCAGGTCAGGAAGCAACAGTTAGAACTGGACATGGAACAACAGACTGGTTCCAAATAGGAAAAGGAGTACGTCAAGGGTGTATATTGTCACCCTGCTTATTTAACTTATATGCAGAGTAAGTACATCATGAGAAACCCTGGGCTAGAAGCAGCACAAGCTGGAATCAAATTTGCCGGGAAAAGTATCAATAACCTCAGATACCCAGATGACACCACCCTTATGACAGAAGGTGAAGAGGATCTAAAAAGCCTCTTGATGAAAGTGAAAGAGGAGAGTGAAAAGGTCGGCTTAACGTTCAACATTCAGAAAACGAAGATCATGGCACCTGGTCCCATCACTTCATGGCAAATAGTTGGGGAAACAGTGAAAACAGTGTCAGACTTTATTTTGGGGGGCTCCAAAATCACTGCAGATGGTGACTGCAGCCATGAAATTAAAAGACGCTTACTCCTTGGAAGGAAAGTTGTGACCAACCTAGATAGCATATTCAAAAGCAGGGACATTACTTTGCCAACAAAGGTCCGTCTAGTCAAGGCTATGGTTTTTCCATTGGTCATGTATGGATGTGAGAGTTGGACTGTAAAGAAAGCTGAGCGCCGAAGAACTGATGCTTTTGAACTGTGGTGTTGGAGAACTCTTGAGAGTCCCTTGGACTGCAAGGAGATCCAACCAGTCCATTCTAAAGGAGATCAGTCCTGGGTGTTCTTTGGAAGGACTGATGCTAAAGCTGAAACTCCAATACTTTGGCCACCTCATGCGAAGAGTTGACTCATTGGAAAGGACTCTGATGCTGGGAGGGATTGAGGGCAGGAGGAGAAGGGGACAACAGAGGATGAGATGGCTGAATGGCATCACCAACTCAATGGACATGAGTTTGAGTGAAGCCCAGGAGTTGGTGATGGACAAGGAGGCCTGGCGTGTTGTGACTCACGGGGTTGCAAAGAGTTGGACACGACTGAGCGACTGAACTGAACTGAAGAAAATACCATTTGCATTTTTCACAAAGATACCGCGAGTAATTCTAAAATTTATATCAACTCACAAAATACCACAAATGGCCAAAGGTATCTTGAGTAAGAAAAAAGCTGGAGGTTCACACTTCCTGACTTCAAACTACTGCTGATTCTTAAAAACACAAGTTTGAACTACATGGATCTACTCACACATCGATTTTTTTCAATAAATATATAGTACTATATAATACATGGCTTTTGAATCTGAAGACATGAAATGGTAAATGAGGAGGGCTGACTGTAAAGTTATATGCAGATTTTCAACTGGCTGGCTTAAGGTTCAACTGTATACCCAAAGCCACAGTGATCATAACAGTATGGTAATGGTGTGAAGACAGAGACACAAATCAGTGGGACAGAACAGACAGACCAGACACAAACCAATCCTTTTACGATCAATGTATGACAAAGAAAGCAAGAATACACCATGGGGAAGACAGACTCTAAAACAAATGGACTGGGAAACTGGACAGCTACATGGAAAAGAATGGAAGTGAACCACTTTTTCACACCACGTAGAAAATTAAACTCAAAATGGATTAAAGACTTACATGTAAGACCTGAAACCATAAGACTCCTAGAGGAAAACACAGGCAGAAAACTCTGACATTGGTGTTAATAATATTTTTTTGGATCTATCTCATCAGGTGAAGACAACAAAGCAAAAATAACCAACTGGGGCCAAATCAAACTTACAAGATTTTGCATAGCAAAGGAAACTCAACAAAATGAAAAGGCAACTTACTGAATGGGTAAAGGTATTTGCAAAGTATACAACTCAGAAAACTCAATAGAAAAATTACAATTAAAAAATAGGCAGAGGATCTAAATAGACATTTTTCCAAAAGGGACATACAAGCTGCCAACAGACACATGGAAAGATGCTCCACATCACTAGTCATCAGGAAAATGCAAGTCGAAACCCACAGCAAGGTATCATCTCAAATCTATCAGAATGACCATCACGACAGGGGCAAGGGAACCCCTGTGCACTGCTGGTGGGGCCACTGTGGAAAACAGTATGCAGCGTCCTCAAAAACTGACAACTGAACTACCATTTGATCCAGCAATTCTGCTTCTGGGTGTTTTTTACCCAAAGCAAACAAAAAACACTAATTCAAAAAGATATAAATGCACCCCTATATCCAATACAGGATTACTGACAATAGCCAAAATATAGAAGTGTCCATCAAGAGAAGGATTAATTCACTCAGCTATAAAAAAGAATATAATCTTGCCATTTGTGAAAACACAGAGTATGCTATGCTAAGTGAAAAAAGTCAGTGAGAAAAAGACAAATAGCGTATGATTTTATCTGTATGTATAATCTAAAAAAATAAACTAACAGACAAAACAGAAATAGACTCCAGCTACAGAGAACAAGTTCAGTTCAGTTGCTCAGTTGTGTCTGACTCTTTGCGACCCCATGAACTGCAGCACGCCAGGCCTTCCTGTCCATCACCAACTCCCGGAGTTCACTCAGACTCACGTCCATCGAGTCCGTGATGCCATCCAGCCATCTCATCCTCTGTCGTCCCCTTCTCCTCCTGCCCGTAATCCCTCCCAGCATCAGGGTCTTTGCTAATGAGTCAACTCTTCGCATGAGGTGGCCAAAGTACTGGAGTTTCAGCTTTAGCATCATTCCTTCCAAAGAATACCCAGGGCTGATCTCCTTTAGAATGAACTGGTTGGATCTCCTTGCAGTCCAAGGGACTCTCAAGAGTTTTCTCCAACACCACAGTTCAGAAGCATCAATTCTTCGGCACTCAAGCTTTCTTCACAGTCCAACTCTCACATCCATATATGACCACTGGAAAAACCATAGCCTTGACTAGATGGACCTTTGTTGGCAAAGTAATGTCTCTGCTTTTGAATATGCTATCTAGGTTGGTCATAACTTTTCTTCCAAGGAGTAAGCGTCTTTTAATTTCATGGCTGCAGTCATGATCTGCAGTGATTTTGGAGCCCATAAAGATAAAGTCTGACACTGTTTCCACTGTTTCCCCATCTATTTCCCATGAAGTGATGGGACCAGGTGCCATGATCTTCATTTTCTGAATGTTGAGGAAATTGGTGGATGCCAATGGCAAGAAGGGTGCAGGTAATTAGGTGAAAAGGATTAAGAGATACGAGATTTCAGTTATAAAATAAAGTCATGAGGAGGTAATATGCAGCATACAGAATATAGCCAATAATACTGTAAAAACTGTGTATGGTGACAGATGGTTACTAGAATTATAGTGATCATTTCATAATGTATTTAAATGTCAAGTCATTATGTTACGCACCTGAAACTAACATAACACTGTACATCAACTATATTTCAATTAGAAAAGAAAGGAATCTTAAAAACTCCACCACACCTGGTTCTGACTCTTGTTTTTGTGAAGGTGGGAAGAACCTCAGATAGGTCATCTTGGTACTGTACTTCAGAGTCCTCGTCCGTCTCATCACATGGGCAAAGGAAAGCTTCAAGTGCTCAGTAACATTCTTTAGTTGAAAGTATTTGGTATTGAAGAAAAGGAGGGTGTTCAAGAGGACAATTGGTGAGTAAGCGCCCAGCTGTTTGCACTCCCACAAATGCTCTTCTTCAATGCGAGAGAACATGTAACCTGAACAGAACAGGGAAAAAGAAACAGCACTAAGCTCCTGGTAAAAGGGACTACGTAATTTCTTTAATTCTCAGACAGGAGGATACTAAGGAAAACACTGATTGTTCCTCTCTTTGCCCCTCTTTCTCATACATAAAAATAGAAAAAGCACTGCAAAGAAAAGGCCAGATGATTCCAGTGAAACAGACACTGTGAGCACTCCCCTAAAACAGTTTTAATCTATTGTTATTTTAGACCAGGGCATGGTCAGTTTTTCCTGTTAAGAGCCAGATGATAAGTATATTAACCATTGTGGGCCATAAGGGCTCTAAACAACTTTGTTGTTGTGAAAGGTAAGGAAGTATACACAATACAGAAATAAATAGGTATGGCTATTTGTAAATTTTATTTATAGAAACAAATCTGAATCTCATGCAATTTTCCCATGTCACAAAATATAATTTAATTTCCCTCAACTATTTAGAAATGTAAAAAAATATTTTTAGCTCATAAACTATATAGAAACAGGCAAAAGGCTAGATCCAGCCATGAGGTGCAGTTAGCAGACTCTGGTTTGAGATCATTAACTGTTAATCATCAATACATCAATACTGTTAACTGCTTCAGTTTTATTTGGCTAAGAACATTAGAAGGAAGCTCCTATTTAAAACTTATATTAAGAGAAATTACTTCACAATAGTTTATCTGTATTTTTCCTGAAAAGCAGAGGTCAGAAGAATTAAAACTAGTCTATTTTTAAACACAGCTTTCTCATGATATCCTTAAACTCAGGTCTTTCCTAATGTTCTCTCCCCAATCTTCTTTGTTACCACCTCTCATTCTATTCTTGGGAGACTGCCCAGGAATACATTATTTGTTACTTCCAAATATAGCTTCTTAGCTCCTCCTTTGAAAGCTAAATGCATCATGCCACTGAATTTCTTTTAATGCTTCAAAGGTTCTTTGTAGCCCAAGAGAAGGGGACCACATTTCTGGGCATTACATTCAACCTCTCCATCCACAGGCAAGGAGCATGAGAGCAGGAGTGAATTAGGGGCTTGTCCAAAGACATAGGGTCATAGACAATTCAAGGATGAAGACTTAACTCTCTTAACAACCAGTTTAGGGTACTTCTTTCAAACTACTGAAAAAGATCCACTGCTAACAGAGTCTAAAAGTAGCATCTGTGGCAGCTACTGGTACAGGGTACAACTTTACCAATACGACCATATCAAAAATGGTTTCTAAAAAGTAAATGTAACCTTTAGTTGTTTTTTTATATCTAGTAGTCATTATCTATTCATGTACTATATGCAAGATATAGTTTTATTAAGTAACTGATAATAAACCAAAGATTTTCTCCTCAAAAGTCCAAATATAAGTCAAGACAAATATAAAATGAACAATTTACAAAAGACAACCATAAAAATTAAGCAATTTAAGAAGGCATATCATGAAAAGAATCAAAATATAATCATCCTACCATTAGGAAGTATTGTAGGTTCCCATATTTTCAAGAGTTTGGTAAGTTCAATCATAAATCTGGAATAGGGCTCAGTAAAAATGTTATCTATTCTACCATTTTCAAACAGGTACTACAAGAGAAAAAAATGGAAACATATATGTTGATACAAAGAAAACATAAAATTTTAAAAATATATGTTTAGGAATATAGTTTACCCTTAGTTTCTATCCTACCAATACTGTGAAATATTTTAAGGATACAGTCAAAACAGCAGAATTCAGGCTAAAGATCCTTTTCACATGAATTAACATTATCTTGACCACTGAGCTTGTAAGGTAAAGTTTTGTATTTCCTTTTAAAAACAATTATTTAAAATAATAATAATAAATCAGTACCTTTCAGTCACTTAATAAAACTGATATACTAAAAACTGGTCTTAATTCATATTTCTCAAATCATTTTTTAATTCTCAGCGTCTGAGATGTACTCTTAGAAGTTTGTTTGCTTTTTAATCTAGTTATAAGATCACTTCCTGAAAATAATACAGTTAGCTAGTGTCAGGTGACCCGAGGGTACTGAAATTGTAAAACTATTTATTTGGAGGCTTCTAACCACAGCTCTCAACTCTCTGCCCCACAAGCCAGCCTTCACAAAGTTCAAGACTAATTATAGGACATAAAAGTATGCTAATTATAACCATCAAGAATCATTTCAGAGAGGAAACAAGCAACAGCTTGAGTAAATTACTGTTAAATATTTTGAGGGTGCAGGTGAGGTCACATGAAGTCACTCAGAGAAATAAAATCAGTAGAATGTGAGAGGAACACAAAGTAGCATAATTATAAGCTAAAACTCTTGGTGTCTTAAAGATCTAGTATTTTAAACATTTATCTATGACTATGTTGGTTTCCTGCTTTCTTGATCTATATGACTTGCTGTAAATTTTCATTTCCACTGAAGCTTATTCTGGCTAATAAAGATTATATACCATTTAAATGTACACTTTTATAGGTCTCTTTAAAGGCAATTTATGATCATATTGCCAGATTACAGTTTTGCTGTTGAAAAGTATGCATTTCCTTTTTTATTTTAATAAAGTTATTTTTACAAGTTAAAAATATATCCTCATTATGAAAAGAGTTTAAAATATAGAAAAGGTGGAAGAAAAGTACATTCAGACTCATTACTCAAAAGCAACTACTATCAACAGTCAGGGGGTTATTTCAATCTTTAAAAAATTTTCCTTTATGAATACACAGAGTTGAGTTTTTATACAGTAACTCAAATATAAGTACATATAAAATACATGGTTAAAAAAAAAAAATCACAGGGCTTCCCTGGTGGTCCAGTGGCTAAGACTCCATGGTCCTAATGCGTGGGGCCTGGGTTCAATCTCTGGTCAGGGAATTATTTAGATCCTACATGCTGCAACTAGCAGCCAAATAAATATATCAATAAAATAAAGAGAAATATTTTAAAAAAATCACTTCTCCCTTAGATCCGGAACAAGATAAAAAGGCCACTTCTATTCAACACTGGATAGGAAATCCTAGCCAGAGTAACCAGGCAAGAAAAAGAAATAAAAAGCACTGAGATACAAAAAGAAGAAGGAAAACTATCTCTATTTGCAGTGACATGAACCTATATATAGAAAATTCTAGAGTCCCCAAAAATATGCTGCTGCTGCTGCTGCTAAGTCGCTTCAGTCGTGTCTGACTCTGTGCGACCCCACAGACGGCAGCCCACTAGGCTCCTCTGTCCCTGGGATTCTCCAGGCAAGAACACTGCAGTGGGTTACTATTTCCTTCTCCAATGCATGAAAGAGAAAAGTGAAAGTGAAGTCACTCAGTCGTGTCCAACTCTTAATGACCCCATGGACTGAAGCCTACCAGGCTCCTCCGTCCATGGATTTTCCAGGCAACAGTACTGGAGTGCGTTGCCATTGCCTTCTCCACCCCAAAAATATAATTAGAGCTAATAAATGAACTCAATAAAGCTGCAGAATACAAACAACATAAAATCAGTTGCAATCAATGATCCAAAGAGAATATTTAGAAAATTCCATTTACAACCTTATCAGAAATAAAATACTTGAGAAGAATAAATTTAACCAAGCAGATACACATTTACACACTTATAACTATATAAAACTTCTGAAATTAAAGAAGACCTAAGAAAAACATCTTGTATTTATGGATCTAGAGACAGTATTATTACACTACAGACAGTATTACTACCACACCAATACTTCCCAAAGTAAACTACAGATTCAATGCAATCCTATCAAAATTCCAAAGGTTCAGATTTTCTTTTTTGAAGAAATGGAAAAGTCAATCCTAAAACTGTTATGAAATTGTAAGGAATCTCAAATAGTCAAAAGAATCTTGAGAAATCACACTTCCCAATTTGCTACAAAGCTATAGCAATCAAAACAGTGTGTATTGCCACAAGAATACTCATATGACCAAGAAGTATTAAAGACTGAAAGTGCAAAATAAACACATACACATTTAGTCAAATGATTTCTGGAAAGGATGTCAAGACCAATGAATGAAGAAAGAGCGGACTCTTCAACAAATGATGCCAGGAGAACTGCATATCCACATATCCAGTTAGCCCTAATTCAATATATCCCTGCGTTAGTCCCTTAGTTGTGTCTGACTTTTTGTGACCCCATGGACTGTAGCCTGCCAGGCTCCTTTGTCATGGAATTTCCCAGGCAAGAATACTGGAATGGATTGCCATTTTCTTCTCCAGGGGATCTTCCTGACTCGGGGATTGAACCCAGGTCTCCTGCACTGCAGGCAGATTCTTTACCACCTGATATACCTCACCTGATAGAATAATCATTCAAAATGGATCGGTGATCTAAACACCGATCCACTGACTTATACATAAGCGCTAAGACCATAAAACTTTTAGAAGAAAACACAAGCAAATCTTCATGAACTTGAACTTGCCAATGGATTTCTTTAGATATATCACCAAAAGAACAAGCAACAACAACAAAAAACAGAACTTCATCAAAATTAAAAATGAAAGTATAAGAAAGTATATGAAACTGAAAAGAAAACCCAGAAAAAATATTTGACTCACAAATCTAATTCAAGTTTACTATCCAGACTATAAAAAGAGATTCTACAACTCAGTAACAAGCAAACTACTCAGTTTTAAAACAGGCAAAAGATTTGGACATTTCCCCTGAAGAGACTATACAAATGGCCTCATACATGAAAAAATGCTCAGTGTCATTAGTCATTAGGGAAAAGCAAAACAAAATCACGATAGGATACCACCTCACACCCATCAGATGGCTATTTCTTCTTAAGGATATTAACAAGGGTTGACAAGTATATGGAGATAATGTAACACTCAGAAATTGCTGCTGGCAATGTAAAATGGTGCAGTCATCTTGGAAAATGGTTTGGTGGTTCCTCAACAAGCTAAACAGTTACCATTTGACTCTAGAATTCCACTCCTAGGCATATAGTACCCCAAAGACATTAAAACAGGTGTTCAAACAAAAACTTATATTTGAATGTTCATAGCAGCACTCACTATTTAGAGCAGCCAAAAGGTGGACAGGACTCAAATGTCTATCAGCACTTTCCCAACCACAGAATAATTCAACCGTTTTAAACGGGAACAAAGTACTGATTCATATTACAAAATGGATGACCTCTGAAAATGTGTTAAGTGAAAGAAGCAAGGCATGAAAGTCCACAAACTGTAACTTTCCACTTATATGAAACATCTAGAATAGGCAAACCCACAGAGACAGAAAGCACATCTAAGGTTGCCAAGGGCTAGACGGAGGAGGTAAGAAGGGAAAGCATAATGGGTAAGAGGTTTCCCTTTAGAGAAATAAAATTTTAGAACAAGATAGTGATGATGGTTCCACAACATCGTGAATGTAATGAATTATATACTTTAAAATGGTAAATTTTATATTATACATATTGTACCATACTATCAATATTATATTCCATATAAAATTTTGTAAGTTACTTTTCAAAATGTATGTCTCCAAGAATTTTCCATGTCAAAACATATAGAAGTTATAGAACCAATTCATTCCTTTAAAACTACTGTTTGATATTTAATAGTATGGATGTACTATATTTGATTGAATCATTTCATGAACACTAAGGTGGTTTCTAGTTTTTTGCTGTTAAAAATGTTACAATGAAAACACCATTATGTGTTTTCCTAGGTAATTGTAGTAACTTCTTCGTGGGAAAGATACTGATCAATAGATTTGCTAGACTGAAGAATCTATATGCACTTCAAGTTTTAACAGCCACTGTCAACTTGCCCTCTGAAAAGGCCTCCAACAGTGCACATGTGTCTTCACTAATACTTAGCATTATCAAACTTCTCAATCTTTCAAGTTTTTTAATCCATCTGATAGGTGAAAAATTTCCCTGATTACAGCTGACCACTATTTTATATTAGAGAGGCAGCCCAACACAGTAATCATAACACGGACCCTAAAGCTGAGCTGCCTGCGTTCACTTTACAACTTGGCCCTGCCACTTACTACCTTTAAGACCTTAGGCAAGTTATTTAACTCACTGTGCCTCAGATTCTTCAGCAGAAAATGATATTAGTTCTTATACATCATAAGGGTGTACTAACAATTATGTAAGTTAATATATGAAATGGGCTTATATTAAAATATAACATACAAAGTAAATGATTATTAAATATTTCTGATACACTTTATCTATTAGAAATCTTTTGATTTTCTTCTGTTACTTGACTATTTCTTTTGCCAATTATCCCTCCTACAGAATGTTAACAGCGGTGGTCAAGGTATTGATATTAAAGCTGTTATTTAACTATACATTTTTATGTATTTTCAAAACTCTTTACAATTAGCATCAGTTCAGTTCAGTTCAGTTCAGTTGCTCAGTCATCTCTGACTCTGCGAACCCATGGACTGCAGCACACCAGGCTTCCCAGTTTATTACCAACTCCCGGAGCTTACTCAAACTCATGTCCATCAAGTTGGTGATGCCATCCAACCATCTCATCCCCTGTTGTCCCCTTCTCCAGCAACAGGGTCTTTTCCAATAAGTCAGTTCTTTGCATTAGGTGGCCAAAGTATTGGAGTTTCAGCTTCAGCAGCAGTCCTTCCAATGAATATTCAGGACTGATTTCCTTTAGGGTGGACTGGTGGGATCTCCTTGCAGTCCAAGGGACTTTCAACAGTCTTCTCCAAAACCACAGTTCAAAAGCATCAGTTCTTCAGAGCTCAGGTTTCTTTATAGTCCAACTCTTACCTCCATACACGACTACTGGAAAAACCATAGCTTTGACTAGATGGACCTTTGTTGGCAAAGTAATATGCTGCTTTTAATATGTTGTCTAGGTTTGTCATAGCTTTTCTTCCACGGAGCAAGTGTCTTCTAGATTCATGGTGGCAGGCTCCAAAGTCTATCACTCATTGTTTCCCCATCTATCTGCCATGAAGTGATGGGACCAGATGCCATGATCTTAGTTTTCTGAATGATGAGTTTTAAGCCAACTTTTAAGCATAACCGTATGTTTATAATGCCAACTTTTATAGTATAACCATATGTTTATAATGAGGAAAAAATTAAAAAGGGAACAAATTTGAGATGTAAACATAAGTAAACTTTTAAAATTCCCTAAAATGAATAAGTTATAGGTTAACAAAAGTTTATTTCTTGCCAAAATTGCTAACAAGTTTGTAATTACTTTCTGTAAGTCATCTGAGAATTCGCTAACCTATAGTATTGTTACAGAAAGTCATTTATTAATATAAACAAATAACAAGAGAAATATACTAGGAAAAAACTTTTAACAGGTTTATGATTCACCTCACCAATAGAATAGATACAGCAGAGTATCTACATGTAAAGTACTCAAATGTTTTTTATTGAAATTCCTAGCAATGAGCACGTTTTGATTATACTCATAATCATTAGATTATTAATAAATACCAAAAAACATCTTATTTCTTGATATATGTATTAATAAAATTAGGAAATGTTCTTTAGATTCTTCATATTATAAACTCCAAAGGAAGGAAGTGTGGTCAGAACGTTTGCAACTTTTACCTAAGCAAAACGCATGTTGACACACACAGAAGGTTCTCAAATTTTGCTGAAAGAATCCATAAAAATCCTCTTATATGCAACTTTTAAAAATATTTTTTACCATCTAGAAATCGGATCAAAACATAAGGGAAACTTATTAACAGGTGCCATTTTGATTCCATGAACAACCAACGCTGCTTGCATAACCAGCTACAATTCAGATATGTTATTCGTCAGCAACATACTTATTTCATACATAAAAATGAATTTCAGATATATTAACAATGTCGATCTAAAAAACTCCAAATACTTTAGAAATTGATGAGAATTTAAATATTTAAATACAAAGACCACTCTAAGCAACATGGAAAATATAGGAACTACAAAGGGAAATATATCCATACCGGACTATATAAAAATGAAAACTTTTTGAATAGTGTAACATACAGAAAGACCAAAAGACAAAAATACACTAGGAAAATTTAATCTCATATTAGAATCAATATCCCTAATATAAAAGAGACTCTACAGATCGGGAGGAAAAATCCAAATGACCAACATAAAAAGACATTTTACTTCACAAAAATTGGAAAAAACACATGCTGGATCCACAAGTTAACATTTTCAAAAATTCCATCAGAATAATAAACATTAGAAAGAGGACTAGTAAAGAGGATTCAAGAAACAGGCATCACACTGCTGGTAAAACCATAAGCTACCATAATTATCCTGGAAAGTAATCTGAAAATATCTTATAATTAGAAAAATATATGCTTTAACCTAGAAATAAAAGCACCAGATCATTAGGTATGCAAAAAAAAAATTTACTGAAGCACAGTTTGCAAGAGTAAGAGAAGAGGAGGGAGAAACTCCTGAATATATAAAAGAGGAAAGGCTGAATAAATGTTATGTTCATATTCTGCAATATTATGTGACTTTCTTTCTTAAAGCAAGGAATCTGATTTATATTCATGCAAGGGATACACAGACTGAGAATAGTAAGCTACAAAAACTGGGTATAGTATAGGCCCCATTTTGAAAAAAACGAAGCAAAATAAAAACTTAAACATCTACACACATGTATAAACATATATTGCACAGAAGATAATGAGATAAGTCAACAACACTACAATAAAAATTACCAAAAGAGAAGATATAGGTCACATATCACACTGCAAACACTGATTACCTCAGGGAGTGGAAATGGACAGATTAATTTTTCTTATTATGCCTTTGCTTACTGTTTTAACAGTTAACTGAGTCCATACTACTTGTATAATTAAAAAAGGAAACTTTAGCAACAAATAAATGACTAAATAATACCCCCTGAAATACAAAGGGAATAAAATTTGGCAAATAGAGAAAAAATAATCAATTACATTCAGAGTTCCATCATTCCAAAATAATAACCACTGTAAATACTTTTCATATATTTCATTTTACTATGTTATTTATGTGAATGGCTGATAAACCACTATGTTAAAATATAGTGATACACATACACTCTTACTTTGCTCATTAATGCTTTAGTATTAAGATTTTTATGTTATTAGAAGTCACTTTATAAGCCATTTTTATTGGAGGCATAATATATAACTTTATAAATATACTATACTTTACTTTGGTGGACACTGAAGTGATTTCCAGTTTTGGGCAATGATGTCTGAACTTGAGACTTTTGAGAGATTCCCAAAAAATGAATTATTGGTGAAATAATATGAACATTCAAAAGTATTCTTGAAACATACGCTCAAAACTGCTTTTTACAAACTATGTACTATTTATCATGAACTATGAAGGTGAACCTCCATCTCACAGAACTTGTATCAACGATGAGTATTTTAATTTTTCGACTTTTGCTAATGTGATAGATAAATATTGACATATCTATTCTAATGTGAATTTAAAGTTTAAATGAGACTACAAAATTCATATAAATACATACATATATACACAGAGTCACCTATCTCACTTCTTTTGTGAATTGCTATTGGGCCTATTTTTTTCCATTTAGCAATAAAATGAACCAACTTCAATTTCTGTTACTCTAACAGTCTTAATTAAACTTATAAAAGGTTTACGTGACTAAGACTTTTAAATCAGGGTCAGTGGTTCATTAAGAAGAGAGTACAGGAGCAATACCAAACACACAATATATACAATACTTTCTCAGCTTAATTTATAAGTTCTACCAGAATTATTAAAAATGCAATAGTTTACATAAGAACTGATTTCATACCTGCTGAATTCCAAGGCACAAGTATAAGATACTGTCTGGGTCATATTTTTCACCATTTGGTCTCCGCACTTCTTGAATAAACTGGCATAAGCCTAAACTCAACTCAGCAAAAGTGCAGGACAGAATATCTTCCTTCAGCTTGATAGAGCGGACTGTGGAAAGGTAGAAAACATCTGAAATACTAACTTATAAGAAAAATAATAACTTTACTCAATTCACTAAATAAACACTGACTACACTGCCCCAGGTATTGTGGTATACACTAGTGAATACATGGATTAAAGACAGATACTCATCTCAAGGCTTTTTTAGTTAAAGAAATAAAGATAATTTAGCACATATGATATAACATTTAAATAAAATGTCTTATTTAAGTAAAATTCTATGAAAACAAATAAAGGCCATCTAATAGTGAAGAGTCATGTTAGATTCCAGAGGATGTTAAAGGTGGAGAAGAATTAAACATGTAGATTAAGAATTTCAGCTTGAGGATATAAAAAGATTTCCCAAAGTATATTCCACAAAATACTAACCATGTGAAAGCTCAATAAAACTGAGTTTCTAAGATCTGATAAATTTGGAAAACAGCAGTATATTATATCTGCCTGTGAAGAATTCACAGTATGTTTTAATATATTAAAGGCTCAGAAGATATCTGTAAAAGGAATGCTATTTAACTTTAAGTCATATTTATTTGAATAAAGTACATTTCAGATTACATATTAACAACTTCATGCTTTTGAAAATGCTGGAAAATACAGTATGTGCTCAGCCACAAAACTGAAAGGGTTTGGAGACTCAGGAATATAGGAGAAAAGTAAAGAGGGCAGATCATGGTAAGCCTCATATATTTATATATAAAGATTTTGAAGACAACTAAGAATTGAACTGCTTCCCAGGTGTCTCAGGGGTAAAGGATCCTCCCACCAATTCAATAGACAGAGGAGATGTGGGTTTATTTCCTGGGTCAGGAAGATCTCTAGAGGAGGAAATGGCAACTCACTCCAGTATTCTTGCCAGGGAAATTCTACGGACAGAGGAGACTGGTGGCCTACAGTCCACAGTGTCACAAAGAGTTGGACATAGAGCAAAGGAGCACAAGCACATATGACCTGAATTAGTTTTAGGCATGAGAGTTATCTAATTTGATTTTTAGAGATCTTATGGGAACAGACTGGTCCACACTGTGGGATGAGTTAAAACACCCTTTCCAGTTCCTGCTTTTCCACATGTAAAAAAGACTACATGTTTCCAATGGTACACTTGAGCTTCCCTGAGTTGGTTTTGCAAATTTAAACAGGTCATTCATGAGGGCAAGGACCATGTTTGACCTTTTTACCTCAATATGTACCACCATGCTTGATACATGACAGATAAATACAGTAAGTATTTTTCTGGAAGAATGAGTAGTAGAAATGAGTAGGCATCCTGTGTGGCTACTGCATTTAGGCCTGGCAGTCTAATACAATATTACTTCTCCATTCTCACTACCCCTCCTTTCTCAAAACTGTTGTGGCTCAAAGTGCAAAGTGAAAGGCCTAGTAAAACCGTGAGCATTTTTGTATCACTCTGAAGCAGAGAGATTACACTTGATCTGTGGGAACTCAGTAAGTCAGTCACAGACCACAGCAGCAACTAACTGCTCCAATGAGGGTAAACTGAGGTGAAGCAAAGAATACATGCAATCACCCAGGTATCAGAGAGAAGGTACAGTTGGAAAGGGGTGAAAAATTTAGTTACACACTCATGCATTCCTGCCCTATCTCACTCCACAAAGACTTCATAAAATAATTTCTTTGTGATAAACAAATGATATATAAACAAAATTAAAAAGCAGAACAGAAACTGAAAAAATTTAGAACATAAAACAAAATCCTGGAAAGAAGAAATCTAATGATTAGGGTTCTAAACTAACACAGTGTTGCTTTGTTTGAACTGTTTATTGGGTTCCAAATTTCTTGGCACCAGAAGTGAAACCTGCAAACACGGTCAATCATATATAGCTCCTTGATGGGAGAAACTACAGAAACAGCAAGGCTTTCCCAGGTACTTTTCTTAACAACAACAATAAAGAAGTGTTCCACTGGTTTCCACATGGATTAGTCTACAGATACAGGACTCAAAAAAGAGAGAGATTTGAGTCACTTCCACAGTGTTAGAAAAAGACACAAAATTTCTTATATTTGTATAAGAAACTCATGTCGGAAGATAATAACCTTCCCTTAATAACAAGTTCTTGAAAACTGACAGTGGAGATTAATTTTGTTTTTTAAACATAAACTTCAAATTTTAAAGAATTTTAAATTTCCAATTATAAATTTAAAATCAACGATGATATTACAAGCAATTCAGATCATAAGGAGAGAAGCATTTTACCTTTACAGCCTGGCTCTGAAGATTCTTGAGAGAGTGCATGGTCTTGAGTACTTCCTAACGGCTCAGAACATGGGCTAGATGAGGCATGTTCAACTCCTGACATGAAAAGAAAAGTAAATGAGAAGTTTAAATAAAGATGGAAAAAAATTAAGCAAAGCCAAAAATCAAAGCTTTATGGGATTTTTGACTTAGTATTTCTCCCCTTTGAGTAGGTTTATGAATTTATTAATCCGTATTCCTCCCATCCCTAAATCAAGACACAAACTCATGCCATGTATTTACCGCCACATTTCAGATCCCCCTGCTCTTCCTTGGCATTTTTCCACTGAACCCAGTTCTTCCAGGCGTTTACCCCATACATGTATTTCAATGTCATCCCAGACACTGAGCACCCTTGAAAGGCTCCTTGAATAAGACTCCTGGGCTCCACAGATACTATAGACTTCTTCCGTCCCTGTAAGAATTTCCAAAAATTTACAGAATATAAATTTAGTTTTGGATCTTTAGGAATCATGGTTTGCAAAGATAGAATGGGCATAAATTTACAGAAAATGGAACTCAGTATTACATCCCTGAGATTCAGAGTTCTTATAGCTAGAGTTTTAGAAGTTGTCTACTCCTATCCACAGGAGAAAAAAAAAAAGAGAAAACTGAAGTGTAGAAAATAATACTGTAATAATCAATAATATTTGAGTATTTATTTACTATCTTCCAGATACTAGAATTACAAAATAAGGTATGAGGTATGAGTAACAGTTATTACACTCAGGTCTATTTAATGGAATAGATGAACAGATGGCTATAAAACAACCGTCAATCAACTCGCTAACTACACTGGAATTCAGCAATTAAAACAATAAAAAAATGTTAGCAAAATCCATTAAAGTCAGAATTAACCAACACATGTTAAGAAATCAAAAATGCAATTAGAGAATACTTTGAATTTAAGTAAAAATGAAAACAAAACATATCAAAATTTATGTAATAATGCTAAGCAGTGCCTATAAGGATATTTATATTTATTAAAATGCTTATATGAGAAGAAAGTCTGAAATCAATAAGCTAGCTCCTATGTTAAGAAACTAGATTAAAGACTACATTAAAACCCAAATTAGTAATAAAAATAACAGCAAAAATCAATTAAAAAATAGAGGAAAAGATTAGTAAGACAAAAAAGGTGGTAATTTTAAAAGGTTAAAAAAATTGGTAAATCTCTAGCCAGAAAGATTATAGAGATGAGAGAAGATACAAATTATCAACACCTGATTCCCCAGACAAAGGGTAACAAAAGAAAACTGTGAACATTCTGATGACAATAAACTAGATAGCTTAGAAAAACTGAACAAATTTCTTTAAAAATACAACCTAACAAAGCTTGCTCTAGAAGACATAGATAATGTAAACAGCCAGAGGAATTCAAATTGTATCTTAAAACATTCCCACAAAAAAATTCCAAATCCAGATGACTTCACTGCTGAAGTCTACTCAAGAATTAAAGTAACTATATAAATTGTATTTCAGAAGAGGAACAGTAAGTCACTTTACATCACTATTATCTTGCCCAAGGGCAGATAAAGTCATTACAAAAAAACTACACATCAATACCAGACCACCTGACCTGCCTCTTGAGAAACCTTTATGCAGGTCAGGAAGCAACAGTTAGAACTGGACATGGAACAACAGACTGGTTCCAAATAGGAAAAGGAGTCTGTCAAGGCTGTATATTGTCACCCCCTGCTTATTTAACTTCTATGCAGAGTACATCATGAGAAATGCTGGGCTGGAGGAAGCACAGGCTGGAATTAAAATTGCCAGGAGAAATATCAGTAACCTCAGATATGCAGATGACACTACCCTTATGGCAGAAAGTGAAGAGGAACTAAGAAGCCGCTTGATGAAAGTGAAAGTGGAGAGTGAAAAAGTTGGCTTAAAGCTCAACATTCAGAAAACGAAGATCATGGCATCTGGTCCGATCACTTCATGGGAAGTAGATGGGGAAACGGTGAAAACAGTGTCAGACTTTATTTTTGGGGGCTTCAAAATCACTGCAGATGGTGACTGCAACCACGGAATTAAAAGACGCTTACTCCTTGGAAGAAAAGTTATGACCAACCTAGATAGCATATTAAAAAGCAGAGACACTACTTTGCCAACACAGGTCCATCTAGTCAAGGCTATGGTTTTTCCAGTGGTCATGTATGGATGTGAGAGTTGGACTGTGAAGAAAGCTGGGCGCCGAAGAATTGATGCTTTCGAACTGTGGTGTTGGAGAAGACTCTTGAGAGTCCCTTGGACTGCAAGGAGATCCAACCAGTCCATTCTAAAGGAGATCAGTCCTGGGTGTTCACTGGCAGGAATGATGCCGAGGCTGAAACTTCAATACTTCCTCATGCGAAGAGTTGACTCACTGGAAAAGACCCTGATGCTGGGAGGGATTGAGGACAAGAGGAGAAGGGGACGACAGAGGATGAGATGGCTGGATGGCATCACTGACTCGATGCACATGAGTTTGGGTGAACTCGAGGAGTTGGTGCTGGACAGGGAGGCCTGGTGTGCTGTGATTCATGGGGTCGCAAAGAGTCAGACACGACTGAGCGACTGAACTGATTGACTGACACATCAATAGATCTTTTAAACTGACATACTTAAAAACTTATACTAGCAAACTCAATTCAGCAATATATATAAATATAAAGACATCAAAAAGAGAGTACTGTTCATCCCATAAATGCAACCGTTAGGTTTATCACTGAAAAAAAATCAATGTTTTTCACCATTTAAAAAGACTTACAAAAGAAAAATCAGACGATCATCTCAAGAGATCACCTGACTAAGTTCAAAACACGATCACAAAAGCTGAGTAAATCAGAAGAGAACTTTCTAACCTTGATAGAGGTCATCTATGAGAGAGACTGCCATCTACAAGAAACCTGTATGGAGGTCAAGAAGCAACAGTGAACCAGACATAGAACAGTGGACTGGTTCCAAACTGGGAAAGGAGCATGTCAAAGCTGTATACTGTCACCCAGCTTATTCAACTGATATGCAGAATGCTGGTCTGGATGTAGCACAAGCTACAATCAAGCTTGTGGGGAGAAATATCAGTAATTTCAGATATGCAGATGACATCACCCTTATGGCAGAAGGCAAAGAGGAATTAAAGAGCCTCTTGATAAAGGTGAAAGAGGAGAGTGAAAAAGCTGGCTTAAAACTCAACATTCAAAAACTAAGATCATGATATCTGGTCCATCACTTCATGGTAAATAGATGGGGAAACAAAGGAAACAGTGACAGACTTTATGTTCTTGGGCACCAAAATCACTGTGGACGGTGACTGAAGCCATGAAATTAAAAGACGTTTGCTCCTTGGGAGAAAAGCTATGACCACCTAGACAGCATATTAAAATGCAGAAACATTACTTTGCCTACAAAGGTCCGTCTCGTCAAAGCTGTGATTTTTTTAGTAGTCATGTATGAATGTGAGAGCTGGGCAATAAAAAAGGCTGAGTGCTGAAGAACTGATGCCTTCGAACTGTGGTGCTGGATAAGACTCTTGAGAGTTCTTTGAATAGCAAGGAGAGTAAACCAATCAATCCTAAAGGAAATCAACCCTGAATATTCACTGGAAGGACTGATGCTGAAGCTCCAGTACTCTGGCCACCTGATATGAAGAGCCGACCTATTTGAAAAAACTGATGCTGGGAAAGACTGAAGGCAGCAGGAGAAGCGGATGACAGAGGATGAGATGGTTGGATGGCATCACCAACTCAATGGACATGAGTCTGAGCAAACTCTTGACGGTGAAGGACAGGGAAGCCTGGTGTGCTGCAGTCCATAGGGTCGAAAAGAGTCAGACATGAGCAACTGAACAACAACAAGAAATATACAGGTAACACTGTATTTAACACTGCAAGGCTGAACTCTTTGTTAAAATTGGGAAGAGGCATGAAAGCCTACCCTCATATTAAACACTGATCCCAGTTAATGCAATAAATCAAAAAAAGAAAGAGGAGCTTCCTGGTGATCCAATGGTTAAGACTCTTGCTTCCACTGCAGGTGGCACAGACTCAATCCCTGTTTGGGGAACTATGATCCAACATGCCACATGGCATGGCCAAAAAAAAAAGGCAAAATAACTAATAATAATTTTTTTTAAAAAAAAGGAAGAAAATACCCTGAGATTGTAAAGGAAAAAATCTAAACTTTCTTAATTCACAGATAATACAACTGTGTAGGTAAAAAATCCCATAGATTTTAGTTGAGCAAAATCACCACATATAAAGTCAATATACAAATCCATCTCTATTTCTATGTCAATGAAGAACACTAGACAAGGAAATTTAAAAACAATGCTACCCACAACAGGATCAAAAATATATTAAAATATTTACTAAGTATAATTTAACAAAGTTTAAGACTTGTACAATGAAACATAAAAGTACTGTTGGGAGAAATTAAGATAATCTAAACAGAACAATCCAAATTGGAAAGGAAGAAGAAAAACTGTCAGTGCTTGCAGATAACACAATACTATACACAGAAAATCCTAAACACACCACTAAAAAGCTATGGGAAGTCACCAATGAACTCAATAAGGTTGTCTGATACAAAATCTAATGCATTTCTAGACACTAACAACAAACCGTCAGGGAAATTTTAAAAACAATCCCACTGACAACTGCATCAAAAAGAAGAAAATACCTAGGAATAAATCTAATAAAGAAGGCAAAAGACCTGACTCAGAAAACTGTAAGATGATAAAGGAAACTGAAGATTAAACAAGTAAATGGAAAAATATATCATCCTCATGAATTAGAATATTGCAAAAATAATGATACTACCCACAGAAAATGACAGATTCAATGCAAACAATTCAAAATACCAATGGCATGATCCACAGAACTAAAACAAACGATCAACTATATGGTCAATTAATCTATGACAAAAGAGGCAAGAATATATAATGGAGAAAAGACTGTTCCTTCAGTAAATGATATTAGGAAAACTGGAGAGCTACATGGAAAAAAATGAAACTGAACTACTTTCTCACACCATATACAAAATTAAACTCAAAATGGATTAGAGATGTAAATTTAAGACCTGAAACCATGAAACTCGTAGAAGAAAACACAGGCAGGAAACTCTAGCATTGGTTTTAGTAATATTTTTCTAGACCTGTCTCCTCAAGCAAAAGCAAAGTAAAACAAAACAAAAATAAATAAACAAGTGGAGACTCATCAAATAAAAAGATTTTGCATACCAAAGGAAACTCTTAACAAAATGAAAAGGCACCCTACTGAATAGGAGAGGATACTTGCCAAGTACGTATCTAGAAAGGAGTTAATATACAAAACATAAAAAGAACTTAGAGAACTCATAGAAAGAAAAAAATGCAGTTAAAAAATGGTCAGGGGAGCTGGACAGACTCTTTTCCAAACAGACTGCCAACCAACATTTGGAAAGATCCTCCACATCACTAATTATCAGGAAAATACAAGTCAAAACCAACACGACATATCACTTCACACCTTTCAGAATGACTATCATGAAAGGGACAATAAAGAACAAGTGTTGATGAAGATGTGTAAAAAGAGGAACCCTTGTGCACTCTTGGTGCAAATGTAAATTGGTTCCACCATTGGGGAAAGTGGCATGGAGCATTCTCAAAAATTAAAAATATTAATAAGACTGTCGTATGATCCAGAAATTCCACTTCTGGGTATTTTCTACCCAAAGAAAACAAAAACACAAGTTCAAAAAGATATATATGCACCCCTATGTCCACTGCAACATTACCAACAACAGCCAAAATACGGGAACAGCCAAGTGTCCTACATGAATGGATAAAGAAGATGTGGTGTGTATACACAACACACACACACAGTTGCATGCAAAGGAATTATTAATCAATCACAAAAAACGAATGAAATCTTGCCATCTGTGACAGCACAAACGGACCTAGAGAATATTAAGGTAAGAGAAAAAAATTGGACAGAATGTAAATACTACATTATTTCACTTATATCTGCAATCTAAAAAATAGGACAAATGAACAAAAACAAAACAGAAACAGAACCAAACATACAGGGAATAAACATGGGGTTGTCAGAGGGGAGGGTGCTGGGGAGATGAGAGACACAGGTGAGGGAGAGTAAGACGTACAAACTTCAGTCACAAAGCAAGTGAGTCATGGTCATGTTAGGACACGTACAGCGTGGGGAATACAGTCACACAATATTTATGTAATATCTCTGTATGTTGACATATTGTAACTAGACTTATCCTAGTGAACATTTTGAAATATGTACAAATGTCCAATCACTACGTCATACTCCAAGGACATAATGTTATGGGTCTATTATATTTCAAAACCAAACAAATTCTTAGAAAAAGAGATCAGATTTGTGGTTAGCAGAGGCACAAGGGAGAGGGAGGTGGAATTGGATGAAGGCAGTCAAAAGGCACAAATTTCCAATTTTAGGTAAGGAAGTACTAGGGATATAATGTGCAACATGATACATATAATGAACACTTCTCTATATTATATATGAAAGTTGTTAGGAGTAAACCCTAATAATTCTAATAATAAGGAAAAAACTTTTTTAAAAAATATCTTTAATTCTTTATCTATATGAGATGATGTGTGTTTACCATCTTATTCTTATATTCATTTCATGAAATGTAAGTCAGTCAAATCATTATGCTATATACCTTAAACTTATACAGTGCTGGATGCCGAATATATTTCAGTAAAACTGGAAGAAAATAAAATGAATCATGGAAATGGGGGGAAAAGTTGTTTTTCACTATTAAGCAAAGAAAAAGTCACAGAATAGGAGCAACTCATATTTGATTCAAGAATTATATCCATAAAAAAAAACAAAACACAACTCCATAAGACACCTAACACCCCCTCAATGCTCAACAGTTTTGAACACACACTTTATCAAAGATATACAAATACCAATATACATTTGAAAAGATGCCTACACATTAGCCATGAGGAAAATAAAAATTAAAGCCATAAATTAATATCACTACAAATTTACTAGAATAAAATTAAAAATTTATAATACCAGGTGATGATAATTGATTATAATTGATAACTGATAACAACTGATAATAATTGTTATTATCAATAAAAATTAATAATTGTTAGTAAAGTCATGGAGCAGACAGAATTCCCAGACTGCTGGTGGGAATTCAAGATGGTACACCCACTTTGGAACACACTTTGTCAGCTTTCTTACAAAGTTAAAAATACACATTAGACCTCACAATTCCATCCCTGGACATTTTTCCCCAAATGAAAACATATATTCTTCACAAAGATGTTTATATTAGAATGTTCACAGCAGCTTTATTTAAAAACACCCAAACATGAAATAACCCAAATTTCCATTAGCTATTAAACAATTATATAAACAATAGTTTATCCATAAAATGAAATACTCAGAAATGAAAAGGAATGAGCTAGTAATACATGAAACAATATGGATAACTCTCAAAAACATTATGCTAACTGAAAGAACCCAGATACAGAAGAATACAAATTATGTGACTGCATTTATATGAAATCTTAGAAAAAGTAAAGCAGTACCATTTTACAGCAATCCACAAAGCAGATAAGCCAGTGGATGTCAGGAGCTGGAGATGAAGACTGACTGGAAATGGTAACAAGGCAAATTTTTTGCACAAGGAAAGTATTGTCATTGTGGAGGTAGTTACGTACTATATACATTTATCAAAGCTCATCAAATTGTACACTTAAAATTTATGAATTTTTAAATGTAATTACAACTCAATGGAGTTTTTTTTAAAGGCTATTATTGTTTAAATTTTAGTATGAGAAACCCCAGTCACCATGAAAAAGTCTTTGTGTACTTCACTATTATAACTGTACTGAATAAAACAGCAAAACTCATTATTATATTTAAAAGCTAAATTTAGAGACTTTTAAAAAAAGAGGAAAGTCTATTAACAAGAATTATAAAAAACGAAACAGAAAAATCCTTCAATTGTGGAAAAAGTCCCTCTTAAAGAAATGTAAAATAAAAAGATATGGTTTTTTACTTCAAAAAGCAAAAACATTAAAATTCAAGATTGGGAAATAATAAATAAAATGCTAAAAAATTAAGCTACTGCTTACTCTTCGTCTGGGCTGGGGGAAGCCATCTCTGTGTCGTCTTCTTGTTCGGGAACGTACCTGGATTCCCTGTCCTTTGTTCAGTGGGTCAAAGGATTCTGTGATAACCAGGAGAAAGCATAATGTGAGATAAATAACTTTAGTTAAATAAAGTCTCAGACTAGAGGAGGAAATATCAGGTACTCATTTATATTGTTTTGATAAAATACAGATTTTACTTGTATATTTAAGGAAACAGAGGAGATATAGCATGAATAAAAGCTTTATTAACAATCCAGAAAATCTCCTATATGATTACTGTGGGAAAGTTAAAAATAACAACAAAAACAAACTAAACTTTTGTAAAGAAGAATATGGTATGAATCAATACCTTCAAAGTCAGGGACTATTTGTGCCTTTAAATAGTAATCACACATTATAACTGCTTCAAAATGTCGATTCAGAGTTGTACCAATCTTCTAAAAAAAGACTTTCAACAGTCAGGTTACAGTGAACAAACCTGAGGGGAAATCTGCTTCCAGATCTTGTTCAGTTTCCCCTTTTGAGAACTGCTTCACTTCTAAATCAGCCTCTTGCACAGTATTTGACTTTAAGGCATAATGATTTAATTCTTCCTCCCAGCTATGTGGAGTAGATACTGCCTCTGATTCAAGATCACCACTGTAAGTACTTCCTTGGTCTGAAATAATAAAAAACAAACAAGCCCTCAAAATGAAATGACTCCTGACATGCTCACACATCTCCCTGAAATCCTAAATAACAAAAAGTCAGGTATAGCTGCTGGACAATTCCGTAGTTACCCTCAAGAATGAAGCAACTTTTCACCAGAATCACAGAAATGGATTTATATCCTTGGTGTACACTTTAGTACACTAGTTCAGTTAATCCCTAAAACCAGTATCTGAGGTAGCTTTTATCAGTCTCTCTATAAATTAGCACAAATTCACAGTTCTCTGATGCCCCCAACAAATGGCTTAAATTATAAATATTAAATCCAAGGTTGCTAATACTTTATGGGTTTGCATCACTAACAGAGATACAATATTTCTAAGTTTCATAATATATTTACACTTACAAACCTTTTTCAAATATCTTGGTGTCTAAAAAGAGTTCCTGTTCAGAAGTTTGGGATTCTAAAGAAAAAGAAAAGCACATAATGTCAATTTATATGTATATGTGAACAAAGTGCATCTCAGATGAAATGACTGCAAAATACCCTGCATATGCAGAGTGAATGATTCATTAATAAAAATTAAGCATTAGCGATACAGTTAAATTACAACTGGGTAACAGTGGTTATATTTCCAAATAGCAGTATGAAAAAAGTCAAGACAAGAGATGTTTATTTTGGATTCTATGTTATCTGAAATTTCTTTTTTTCGCTTTTACTTTTTAAAATATATTAAAAAAAATTTTTATTTAAGGATAATTGCTTTACAGAATTTTTTTGTTTTCTGTCAAACCTCAACATGAATCAACCGTAGGTAAACATATCTCCCCTCCTTTTTGAAACTCCCTCCCATCTCCTGCCCCATCCCATCCCTCTAGATTGAACCCCTGTTTGAGTTTCCTGAGACATATAGCAAATTCCCATTGGCTATTTTACATATGGTAATGTAAGTTTCCATGTTACTCTTTCCGTACATCTCACCCTCTCATCCCCTCTCCCCATGTCCGTAAGTCTGTTTTCTATGTCTGTTTCTCCACTGCGGCCCTGTAAACAAATTCTTTAGTACCATTCTTCCAGATTCCTTATAAATGCGTTAGAATACAGTATTTAGCCTTCTCGTTCTGACTCACTTCACTCTGTATAATAGGTTCTAGGTTCATCCACCTCATCAGAACTGACTCAAATGCATTCCTTTCTATGACTAATATTCCATTGTGTATATGTACCTCAACTTCTTTATCCAGTCATCTGTCGATGGACATTTAGGTTGCTTCCATGTTCTAGCTATTGTAAATAGTGCTGCAATGAACAATGGGATACATTTTTGTCTTTTTCAATTTTGGTTTCCTCAGGGTATATGCCTAGGAGTGGGATTGCTCAGTCATATGGTGGTTTTATTCCTAGTTTTTTAAGGAATCTCCATACGGTCTCATACTGGCTGTATCAATTAACATTCCCACCAACAGTGCAAGAGTCTTCCCTTTTCTCCACACCATCTCCAGCATTTATGTTTGTAGACTTTTTGATAATGCCCACTGTGACTAGTGTGAGATGATATCTCATTGTAGTTCTGATTTGCATTTCTCCAATAATGAGCAATGTTGAGCATCTTTTCATGTGTTTGTTAGCCATCTGTATGTCTTCTCTGGAGAAATGTCTTTTTAAGTCTTTTTCCCACTTTTTGATTGGATTGTTTTACTGGCATTGAGTTGTATGAGCTGCTTGTATATTTTGGAAATTAATCCTTTGCAAGTTGTTTCACTTGCTATTATTTTCTCCCCCTTCTGAGGGTTGTCTTTTCACCTTGCTTATAGTTTCCTTTGCTGTGCAAAAGCTTTTAAGTTTAATCAGGTCCCACTTGTTTACTTTTGTTTTTCTTTCCGTTACTCTAGGAGGTGGGTCATAGAGGATCTTGCTCTGATTTATGTCATCAAGTGTTCTGACTATGAAATTTCCTTTTTTGATAACAAACACACACAATGTTTATTTACTCACAGGTTGAAAAATCTGCTTTACATTGCTTCCCCCCTGAAAAAAAAAGGCTTACCATGAAATGGAAAACGGAATATAAATACATTAGCAATCAGCACATGAAACTAAACAGAACAAAGTTCTATCAATTAAAAACCACCTTATTATTACTACCTTTTTTTTTTTTATTGTACCACACAGCATACAGGATCTCAGTTCCCCAACCAAAAATCGAACCTGTGTTCTCTTCAGTGGAAACAGAGTCTTAACCCCTGGACACCAGCAAAGTAAGTCCCTATAAACTACTTTAAAAGTAAACAGTTTAGGGCTTTCAGTTCAAGATGGTGAAGGAAGCATGCTCATCTCCTCCTATGACAGCACCAAAATTGCAACTACCTACTGAATAATCGACAGGACACAGGGATGCACCAAAAAAAGATAAGCCACATCCAAAGACAAAGAAGCTGCAGTGAGAAGGAGTGGCACAATCACAATAAAATAGATCCCATACCCAGCAGGGTATGACCCACAAACTGCAGAGTAACAGTACCAAAAGAAGTTCTCCCACTGCTGTGAAGGTTCTGAACCCCACATCTGGCTTCCCAGCCTGGAGCTCTGACGAAAGATCTGGGAATCTCCAGGGAATCTGGCCTTGAAGGAAAGCGAGATTTGATGAAAGGAATTTCCAGGACTGGGGGAAACAGTACTCCAGTCTTGGAGGATTTTGCATAAGCAAAATCTTGCACACACCAAGCCCTAGAGGGAAGGAGCAGTGACCTCACAGGAGCCTGAACCAAAAACTACCTGCTAGTGTTGGAGGGTCTCCTGTGGAGGGATGGGTCAGCAGGCGCTCCCCAAAGGTACAGGGCACTGGCTGCAGCAGTCCAGGAAGGTCTCCTTCGGCATAAGCCCCTTTAGAGGCCACCATTAACCTTACCATCGGGCCTGTGGACCCCAGGGTTGCATCAGTTAGTTCAGTTCAGTTGCTCAGTCGTGTCTGACTCTTTGCGACCCCATGAATCGCAGCACGCCAGGCCTCCCTGTCCATCACCAACTCTCGGAGGTCATTCAGACTCACGTCCATCGAGTCAGTGATGCCATCCAGCCATCTCATCCTCTGTCGTCCCCTTCTCCTCCTGCTCCCAATCCCTCCCAGCATCAGAGTCTTTTCCAATGAGTCAACTCTTTGCATGAGGTGTCCAAAGTACTGGAGTTTCAGCTTTAGCATCATTCCTTCCAAAGAAATCCCAGGGCTGATAACCTTCAGAATGGACTGGTTGGATCTCCTTGCAGTCCAAGGGACTCTCAAGAGTCTTCTCCAACACCACAGTTCAAAACCATCAATTCTTCCCAGGCCAAACAACTACCAAAGAGGAGGCACAACCCCACCCATCAGCAGATAATTGGATTAAAGCTTTACTGACCGAGGCCCTGCCCACCAGAGCGAAATCCAGTTTTTCCCACCACCAATCCCTTACATTAGGAAGTTTACACAAGCCTCTTAGCCTCCTCCATCAGAGGGCAGACAGAAGAAGCAAGAACTACAGCCCTACAGCAGCTAAAACAAAAACCACATTATAGAAAGTTAAACAAGATGAAAAAGCAGAAAGCTATGTCCCAGATAAAGGGACAAGATAAAACCCGAGAAAAACAACTAAGTGAAATGGAGCTAGGCAACCTCCCAGAAAAAGAATTCAGAATAATGACAGTGAAGATAATCCAGGATATTCAGAAAATAATGGAGAAGATGCAAGAAGTGTTTACCAAAGACCTAGAAGAACTAAAGAACAAACAAACAGAGATGAATAATACGCTAGAAGGAATAGCAGAGGCAGAAGAACAGATAATGAGCTAGAGGACAGAATGGTGGAAATCACTGCTGTAGAAGAGAATATAGAAAAAAGAATGAAAAGAAATGAGGACAGCCAAAGAGATCTCTGTGACAACATTAAACACACCAACATTTGCTTTAGAGGGGTACCAGAAGGAGAAGAGACAGGGACAGGATCTGAGAAAATATTAAGAAATAATAGATGAAACCTTCCTTAACAGGGTAAAGAAATAGTCATCCAAGTTCAAGAAGCACAGAGAGTTCCAGACAGGATAAACCCAAGGAGGAATACATCGAGATACACAGTACTCAAACTGACAAGAATTAAAGACAAAGATTAACATTAAAAACAACAAGGGAAAAACAACAAATAACAAACAAGGGAACTCCCATCAGGCTATCAGCTGATTTCTCAACAAAAACTCCACAAGCCAGAAGGAAATGGCATGGTATATTTAAAGTGATAAAAGGGAAGAACCTACAACCAAGGAAACTCTATCCAGTAAGACTTTCCTTTCAGATCTGATGGAGAAAGCAAAAGCTTTCCAGACAAGCAAAAGTTAAAGAGAATTCAGCACCATCAAACCAGCTTTACAACAAATGCTAAAGGAACTTCTCCAGACAGGAACACAAGAGAAGGCAAACATCTACAGAAAATAAACCCAAAATAAAGAAAATGGTAACAGGATCAAATGCACTAACCAAAAAAGAGACTGGCTGGCTGGATGAAAATATGTGTGTGTTTGCATTTCCACTTACTACATCACTCTGCTCAATGCCCCAAACTGCATGTAATTATTTTATACTGTTAGGTCAATCATGTTCCCATTATGGTTTGCAATTGTAATTATGTTCTATTTTTTGTCTGGATATTGATTGTGAAAACTGATAAACATCTTTCACTATTGTGATTATGTAACTATTACTCACTCAATACCACTGTATCATGATTGGTCAACAGAAAAATAACAGAACTCTGTATCATCATAACTACCATTTAATAGAAAAACCTGTAAACACTTTTGAAAATCCAGATGCTTATCAGAATCACTTTGGATTTTTAAAATATTTATTTACTGGCTGCAGCAGGTTTTAACTGCAGCATGTAGATCTTCAATCTTCTCTTGCATCAAGAAGATCTTTAGTTGTGGCATGGGAACTCTTGACTTGTGGCATGTGGGATCTAATTCCCTGACCATGGATTGAACCCAGGCCCCCTGCATCAGAAGCACAGAGTCTTGGCCACTGGACCACCAAGGATGTCCACTATCTTGGAATTTTTTGAAAAATACAAATGTACAGGTATTGCTTTTTTCCCTCCAGAGCTCCAGATATATTTCTAATGAGTAGCCATGTTTAAAAAGAACTGGATTGTAACTTTTGTTGTTGATGTTCAGTTCCTCAGTCGTGTCCAACTTTTTGTGACCCCATGAACTACAGCATGCCATGCTTCCCTGGCCTTCACCATCTCCTGGCGCTTGATCAAACTCACATCCATTGAGTCAATGATGCCATCCAACCATCTCATCCTCTGTTGCCCCCTTCCCTTGCCTTCAGTCTTTCCCAGGATCAGGGTCTTTTCCAGTGAGTCAGCTCTTCACATCAGGTGGCCATAGCACTGGCACTTCAGCATCAAGTCCTTCCAATGAATATTCAGAGTTGTTTATTTTAGGATTGACTGGTTTGATCTCCATGCAATCCAATGGACTCTCAAGGGTCTTTACACAGTACAAAGGCATCAATTCTTCAGTGCTCAGCCTTTTTTATTGTCCAGCTCTCACATCTACACATGACTACTAGAAAAACCACAGCTCTGACTACATGGACCTCTGTTGGCACAGTGATATCTCTTTTACTCTTATCTAGTTTGTTTCACCTTTTGTATTTCATATTCAGTGCTCCCATTTCATTTAGTTTATGTTTTCCAATTTCTCCACCTCTTCTGGGTTTTTTTTTGGACATTCTTTCTCAAGTGTAGTAGAAAAGCTTTTGTATACTTATACATAAATAATATGTACAATATATATATTTTAGAAAACTTAGGAATTTTCACCTAACTAAAAAATTATGACATTTTAATTCCACTTGTTTGACTTAGAATGAATAAATAGAATGCTAGATTTGTAACTAAAAACATAGGTATGCAACAAGAGAAGTTTTACTGTATAGAACAGTAAACTATAATCAACATCTTGTAATAACCTATAATGGATAATAATTTCAAAAATATTATACCTGTATATGTATAACTGAATCACCTTGCTATGTACCTGAAACACTGTAAGTCATATAAATGTTAATAAAATACATATATTAAAAATAAATATAAAAAGTTTAAAGATTCAGAGTATTAAAAAATCACATTATTTTAAAAACTAAGGAAAACTGTCTCTTCCCTGAAATCAAAGATAAATGAGCCAGATCCTTTTAGTTGGAATTAATTTTTCCCCCTGTTATATTTCTAGACCATTTGATTTTACTTATGCTATGATAATTAAAACTGGCTTAAAGCTTAAAGTTTTTATGTTTGACTCCATTGCAAGTTAAGGCAAACTCACAATATTTGTACAGAGGAAATATCTGATAAATGCCGACTATTAATGTGAATGAAGAAGCCAAGTTAAAATGAGGTTTATCATTAGAAATTGCCTTAACTTCCAAAATAAGTATCAGATATTAGAAGATCAAGTACAGGAGCAATATTCTAAGACATTAACATCCATATATAAATGGGTCACAACTATCAGATTATACACCAAAGAGCAAAATGAGACCAGAAATTTTGGAATAATGACAAAAAGCTTTTTCTCCATCTCATGTATTTTAAAATATATAGTGGCAACACAACCGAAAAGTTGACAGTAGTTTTTTCAAATGCTAAACTGTTGAAAATCTCTAGAATGTACTATACAAAATCAGAACCCAGTGGCTAGCTTTCTCTGACTCTTCACGACTCCATGGACCAGAGCATGCCAGGCCTCCCTGTCCATCACCAACTCCCAGAGTTTACTCAAACTCATCTCCATTGAGTTGGTGATACCATGCAACCATCTCATCCTCTGTTCCCTTCTCCTCCCACCTTCAATCTTTCCCAGCATCAGGGTCTTTTCAAATGAGTCAGACGGCCAAAGTATTGGAGTTTCCGCCTCTAGCATCAGTCCTTCCAATGAACACTCAGGACTGATCTCCTTTAGGATGGACTGGTTGGATCTCCTTGCAGTCCAAGGGACTCTCAAGAGTCTTCTCCAACACCACAGTTCAAAAGCATCAGTTCTTCGGCGCTCAGCTTTCTTTACAGTCCAACTCTCACATCCCTACATGACTACTGGAAAAACCATAGCCTTGACGAGACGGACCTTTGTTGGCAAAGTAATGTCTCTGCTTTTTTTGCTTTTACAAATATTCACCTGTACATTTCAACTACCTTAAACACTGTTTCCTCTATCTTTTCTTATGTTTGTATCTCTTCTTTCATCCATAAATCCCATAAATCAAGAAGGTGCTAATTAAGGCTGGAAACCATTCTGGCATACTAGAGAGTTCTAGTCAAAATCCTTTCTTTGGAGTGAGACGGACCTGGATTCAACTTCTGGTTTCATTATTTCCTGATTGTATAACTATGGCTAGCCTATTTTCCAAAAGAAGAATCTAAAGTAAACAATACCTTCCTCATGGAGTAGTTGTGAAGATTAAATGAGGTGATGTATACAAGTGCATTTAGGACAATGCCTAAGGTACAGCAAGGACATAAATCTTAACTACAGTTATTATCATTATTAAACACTCATAAAATGGGATTTATCTACAGGCTATTTTGAACTAAACGGTTTTCCATCCTAATATTCTATTTACCTTCTACCAACAAGCTGACTATTACACAACAGGAATTTTTATCTGTGGACCAGGGACTGCCCTGGTGGCTCAGTCACCAAAGAATCTGCCTGCAATGTAGGAGACTGCCTTCAATGCAAGAGACCCGGGTTCAGTCCCTGGGTTGGGAAGATCCCTGGAGAAGGAAATGCAAACGGCAACCCACTCTAGTATTCTTGCATGGGAAATCCCACGGACAGAGGAGCCTGGTGGGCTATATAGTCCATGGGGTTGCAACTGAACAACTGACCACACAGGCTTTGACAACAAGTATAAAACCAGAATATGATCAGGAAACAGGGATTTGTATGTTACTTTTCTGGAAACATTAAGAACCAGAAAGTTTATCAAAACTTAATTTTTTTCCTAAACTGCATAGAGTTTCAGAGTTAACAAGTTTAACAAGCCCACAGGCTTGGTATTTAAACACAAGCTTTTAGACTTAGTGGCTGAACAACAGCAAAGGCTTTTAGAAGCTTCCTGACTGGCTAACACTTAAAATTACTCTTTCACTTTCACTGACCAGAAAATCTGCAGATGTGCTTTTCTTTTTCTTTCCTTTAAAATCATACCAACCTCCCTGAGATAGAGTCTTCTCCTTCTCTTCATCTTCTGCAATCATTTCTGCCATTTCAAGGAGATCAGCTTCAAAAGGATGTGAGGGAAGCTTTTCCTTAATGTCCTCAATACTCTCGGTGACTTTATCTTCGTTACCCATTACGGATGGAATAAGCACAGGGACAGGCATCTGAAAGACCAAGGACAGACTGAAGAGTTTCTTGGGAAATAAGTCTATCATCAAAACTATTATTTGTGAGATCATTTAAATACAAAAATAATAAACAAATCCAAGATATTTTATGGCCAACAATTAAAACAGCCTTGCTAATTTTTTTTATAAGACTACAGTCTCTTAAATAAAAATTCAGTAAGTGCTTTTCGGACACTCAAAAAAAGTATCTCTGAATCCTTTAAAAGAATAATTAAGCAATTCATTTTTATTTTTGATTATATTTCTTGTTTAATATTTTCACACAAGTGTTTCTTGTAAGAATTCAGTACCAAGAAAACATGTATTTTCTGATAAAAAATGAATACATTTTTCTTTCATAAAAAGTCAGAATCCTGGAAATCACAGTACTCCTCTTTTCAGCCATGCTAGAATCTAAGATTCTAACACACACCATTTCCAATCTTTTTCTATGTTAGTGGTCTTACTGTGTTTAAAATATTTTTAAAAACACCATAATCTTATCTGAGAAGGCAGGGTACAATCAGAAGCTGTCCTTTATAAACTCCATGTTCAAGTAATTAAAGTAATATGATGATAGCCAACATGAGACAGGTATATTTTACCAACAGGTGAAAAGTTTCTATGGAGCTGCCGAATCTCAATTGAGAAAACTGTGCGCTAAATTAGCCCTAACCTCTAAATGGTTACTCACTGGAACTGGAATTCCAAATGGGACTGGCGCATACTGAGTATACAGATGAAGAGGCATAGGTACGAACACCGGCACTGGAACTGGCACCACAATCATTTGGGGCTGAGCTGCAGTGTCTTCTAATAAAAACAAAAACAAAAGCAAAAACCCACACAAAAACAAAGAGGGTTAGAAACAACAGTTTAATAAAAAAAATTTTTCGTACTTCAAAAGAAGTATCTATGATACTAGGGTGCTTCCCAGGTGACTCAGCGGGTAAAGAATCTGCCTGCAATGCAGGAGGCAGGTTCGATCTCTGGGTAGGGAAGATCCCCAGGAGGAGGGCATGGCAACCCACTCCAGTATTCTTGCACGGAGAATCCCATGGACAGAGGAGCCTGGTGGGCTACAGTCCATAGGGTGCAAAGAGTCAGACACGACTGAAGTGACTGAGCATGTACCCACAGACCCATGATACTAGGAGTTCACAGAAAGGAGATATTGTGAAGAAAGGCTTGAGTATAAAAGCACTAACAAAAAGTGGGCAACACAATAATTATCAATGACACAAGAATAAGATGAATGGTGGCTATAATCTCGATGAATAAATGGAACAGTGATCTTAGAAGGGAGGTATAGAAAACTTAACATGAATAGTAGTGAATGTTAAAGAGCAGACAGAATATACAGAAGGGCCCTTTTTATAAGGCTTTAATACATTTAAAATCATTTCTAGTAAACAGTGGGAAGTACTACAAATTGTTTAGCATAAAGTAATGGTATAAAAATTGCATTTTAAAAGATTAATTTTGCTGCCATCTTTGCATGGAATATAAAGTATACAAAGCAATTACAATAAATAGAGCTAAGACAATAAGGGCCTGAACTAGGGTTGTTATGACAGCTGTAGAAAAAGACTTAAGTATTCACAGCAGGCTTCCCTGGTGGCTCAGAGGGTAAAGCGTCTGCCTACAATGTGGGAGACCTTGGTTCAATCCCTGGGTCGGGAAGATCCCCTGGAGAAGGAAATGGCAACCCACTCCAGTACTCTTGCCTGGAAAACCCCATGGATGGAGAAGCCTGATATGCTACAGTCCATGGGGTTGCAAAGAGTCGGACACGACTGAGCAACTTCACTTTCACTTTCACTTCATTCACAGCAGAAGGTCTAAGATATTAAAAAATTAAACAGAACTTGGAAACTAACTTATACATGAGTAAGGAAAAAATGGGTAGGATGGAGGTAGGAGTCATTCAATTATTTAACAACCATCTACAGTCTTTTCTGTAGGCCAGAAACATGCTAGATAACTGTAAAATCATTACTATAAGAGAAAAGGGGAACTGAAAAGTTGACAATTTGGCTAGGGTTAGAAGTGGGGAATAATATGGGATCAATTTTACCATGGTACAGTGGACATAAAAAAAGTTATGATTAGAGATGTCTGATAACCACGCTGCTGTTGTTCAGTCACCCAGTTGCGTCCAACTCTTTGCAACCCCATGGATTGTAGCACACCAAGCCTCCTTGTCCCTCACCATCTCCTGGAGTTTGCCCAAGTTCATGCCAACTGCATCGGGGATGCCGACCAGCCAACTCATCCTCTGATGCCCTCCTCTCCTTCCATCTCATCCTCTGATGCCCTCTTCTCCTTCTGCCCTCGATCTTTCCCAGCACTGGGGACTTTTCCAATGAGTCGTCTGTTCGCATCACATGACCAAAATACTGAAGCTTCAGCTTTAGCATCACTCCTTCCAGTGAATACTCAGGGTTGATCTCCTTTAAGATTGACTGGTTTGATCTCCTTGCTCTCCAAGGGACTTTCAGGAGTCTTCTCCTGCACCATAGTTCGAAGGCAACAACTCTTTGGTGTTCTGCCTTCTTTATGGTCCAGCTCTCACAACCATATGTGACCACGGGGAATACCAGAGCCTTGATTATATGGACCTTTGTTGGCAGAGTAATGTCTCTGCTTTTCACCACACTGTCTAGGCTTATCATCTCTTTCCTGCCAAGAAGCAATCATCTTCTGATTTCATGGCTGCAGTCACCATCCGCAGTGATTTTGGAGCCCAAGAAAAGGAAGATCTGTCACTACTTCCACCTTTTCCCCTTCTATTTATCACACAGTAACCAAGCTACATGCTGCTAAACTAGGTCACTATTTTGGGATTGACGTGTACACACTGCTATATTTAAAATAAATATCCAACAAGGACCTACTGCAAAAAAATATTAAAAATAAGTTTTTTAAAAGCCACACAATAAAAATACAGGACTATCTTATCTATAGCCTTGCTATACAACATGGTTCATGAACCAGCAGCACTGACATTACTCAGGAACTTAAAAGATGCGGAACCTCAGCTCCACTAAATCATAATCTACAGAGCAACATTCCCAAGTAATTCATATGCATATTCATGTTTGAGAAGTACTGGCCTAGAGGATAACCTTCCAAATCTAAGAATCTAAGATTCCTTTCTATTTTAAAAATCCTGCGATTTTCGGATGGCAGCATGAGGAGCTTCAGAAATCCATTCCTTAGGGAAACAAGCAAAGCTGGTGAAAATCTAAAAAATAACCATTTAAATTCTTTCGAAATTGTCCAAAGGGTACACATCAAATGGAGAAATGTTTAAGAAAATCTACTAAATACAGTAAGAACAGTAGGAGTCTATGACATTTGATCTACCACCTGCTCCACATCCCTGCCTCACCCGGCTCAATGTGACAGAAACTCCACTCTGGAATGGATGTCACCAACAAGAATGGGCTCCTCTTCCTTCAGCTCCCAATTCAAGGTTACTATATCTCACCAGGAAGGGCAGGCCACAATTATTTCTTATTCCCTCAAACTCCAGGACAGAAAAGTTAATTTCCCAGTGAGTATCACTACCACCCATAAAGAGAAAACCTACTACAGGAATTAAAACTCAACATTCAAAAAACTAAGATCCTGGCATCCGGTCCCATCACTTCATGGCAAACAGATGCAGAAACAATGGAAACAGTGACAGATTTTATTTTCCTGGGCTCCACAATCACTGTGGACGGTGACTGCAGTCATTAAAATTAAAAGATGCTTGCTCCTTGGGAGAAAAGCTATGACAAACCTAGACAGCATATTCAAATGCAGTGACATTACTTTGCCGACAAATGTCCATAGAGTCAAAGCTATGGTTTTTCCAGTAGTCACAAACGGACGTGAGAAGTGGACCAAAAAAAAGGCTCAGTGCTGAAGAACTGATGCTTTTGAACTGCAGTGTTGGAGAAAACTCTTGAGAGTCCCTCAGAATGCAAAGAGATCCACCCAGTCAATCCTGAAGGAAATCAATCCTGAATATTCACTGGAAGGACTGATGCTGAAGCGCCAATACTTTGGCCACCTGATGTGAAGAACTGACTCATTGGAAAAGACTCTGATGCTGGGAAAGATTGAAGGCAGGAGGAGAAGGGGACAACCCAGGACAAGATAGTTGGATGTCATCACCGACTCAATGGACATGAGTTTGAGCAAACTCCAGGAGATGGTGAAGGACAGGGAAGCCTGGTGTGCTGCAGTCCATGGGGGTGCAAAGGGTCAGACATGACTGAGGAACTGAACATCAACAACTACAGGAATAGCAAGGCTATCAAAGCCGGGGTCCGAACTACCTTCATCCCAGTTCACTTGTAGGGCAGAGATTCCATGCTAGCAGAGGGAAGCTAAGAAGATCAGCTCACACTGTGTCTACAATCCAGAAAAGCAGTAGCTCAAAGAGGGAAGAGGCAGTTTATAACAAAAGAAAGCCCTAAAGCTCTTCCCAAAAGAACTCACTTTATTTGAAACAGAGTGTGGAAAAGTCCAAACCTAAGGGTGGTCTGGAAAATAATAGTTCCTCTTAACTAAGACCCTGTATATATAATTCCAAAAGCTATGGAATTTGGATATATTTCCCATAATATATCACTGTCATGAATAAGGAAATCAAATGAAGCATTCATGGCATGGTATTATCAACTACCTTTTCTTTGCCATAAGTAATTAAGTTAATGAAAACACCTAACCCACAGGGATACTGTAAGGATTCAATTGTGCAATGTATATGAACAATGAAATACATCATGTATGAAATAAAAGCCACTTAATTAATGCAAGCACATACCACATTTCCTTCCTTTAGCAAAAATTAAACAAAGAAAACACAAGGAACATACCTGTCTGGCATTCTTTGTTTTGTGTATGTGGTTTGCAAGAGGTGGCCTTGGTCTGTGTGATGGGTTTGCACAATAAAGCTTTATTTTTCAAAAGTCTTGGAGGCTGGGAAGGTGGCAGTTTCAGGACATCTGTTTGTGTACTTGCCTAGTAAAAAAATACATCAGAAATGAAAAGCTTACTAATTATGAGAAATACTGTATAATATTATTGGAGAAGGAAATAGCAACCCACTCCAGTATTCTTGCCTGGAGAATCCTATGGACAGAAGAGCCTGGTGAGCCCTAGTCCACGGGGTTGCACAGAGTCAGACACAACTGAGCGACTAACACTTCACTCTATAATGTTATAATTCAAAGCATTACAATTTCAAAAGAAATGCTATACTGGAATCACATTGAAGACACAGAATATAAATATTCAATTAAATATGTAAGAAATACAAAATTCCTGAAATATTAACAGCAACAAAGAAATACCCTGATAACTACATATTGACTCTGAATGTATCTAATTACCAGTTCTGTTAACCAAGAAAAATACCATTTGCATTTTATGAAATATTGTTGATCAGTAACAATGATGGTTGAGCTTAAAATCAGAACTGTTTTTTCTTGACTGAGTTAAATCTTAGAAGAACCAGTTTCAAGGTAACTAGAAATAATAACATCACTCATGATCCTGGAAGTAACTTGAGAAAAGATGATATGAAAATTGTCCCAGAGACTAGGAAATACTTTAGAAATGCCACTGTTCTAGTCCTACGTTAATTTTCTCATTGATTTTGTCCTTTTAAGAGACAAAAATATTTAGCTTTAAAAAATAAAAGAATGCTTATTTATGGCATAATCTGCACTGAATGGGAAACAAACTACTTTCTACAAATACTTCATCTACAATCTGACTACATTACAAAATGCCCCAAATCCTTGTATGTCTGAGTGCTATAAAATGTAATTCTATACAATTATAACAAAAATTTTCAGTAACTACATAAAGCAGTCCAAAAAACTGAAGTGCATAAAAGACCTAGTTAAATAACCAGGAAATCCTGTTCCTGAACAAGATTAAATGAACTCATGAAATTTATTTTATATAATAAATAAACAATAAATGAGGGCAAACCAGCTTAGACATATTCATTCTGCGTAAGATGGAAAAGACAGTGGCAATAACAGTAAAAATAATAAAACTTACATCCCCAATGATTTTTGCTGTTACTGTTGGAACTGCACCTGATATAAATAAAAATATAAAATTTAGGATCTTATTATTTAAACACTAGCATTAAAAGCTGATGTTTTAGAAAATAAACACAAAGTTTCATAATAAAAATATGTATTTTATTTTATACAGGGGAAGGGTAGAATCTAAAGTATTATACAAGAAAAAAAGATTTGGAAACTGTTACAAGAACACTGTTTAATGCCACAGTAGCACATACAGAACCACCGTTCCTAATATGAACGTGACAAACACATGAAAATTATTATAGATAGAAAAAAGGTAGAGGAGAGGACCACTGTCGTCAACCTCAAAAAGGCTAAATAACTGCTGTCAAATCAAGTCATACCTTGTAAGACACTGTTAGAATTCACTGTGGGCTGAGCAGCAGGAGCACTTGCTAATGATACTACATTAGCTATAACTGGAGTTGAATCTTTTCTTAGAGACGGGGGCCCTGCTGAAGCAGCTGGCACCATGGAAATACTTGCTGATTAAAATAAACAAAAATAAGAAAACCTCATGTAATTTATATGAACATACATAGAAACCAACATCTTAAGATGGTTAAACAATGCTTTTAGGTTACAGTAAAATGGATTAAAGAGTCATTTCAAGATTAACTGTATTTTTTTCTATTTTTAAATTACTGAACCTTAAAAGTATTCCATATACTTTCTCTTGCATAACTATGCATGTGGTATATAAAAAAGGCTATGTGGTTTAGATTCTATGTTCTTTGTTATAATCTTAAATGCTTTTCTAAAGAAGTCAAGATCTGTATCTTCAATTATAAAACGTTAACTGCCATTCTTTCCCATAAAGTTCCAACAGAGTTTATTTGACTAAATATGCTCACAGAAAACTGAAAGAATTTAGGGTATTAATCTAAGGTGTTAAACAAAAAGGGATCTAAATGTTAATGTGATTTGAACAGAATGAAATCTACAATTCATGAAATTATTTACAACTGTTTAAAATTCTCAATCTGTGGAACAGTAGTTAGTCCCTGGCATTGACCTAAGACTAAAGTTTAAATTTACCTGCATTGTTCTGTGAAGGTGGGTCACACATACTTTGCTGATTACAGAACATCAAAATACAAAGCAGGTTACAGAAATGTTTCATTTCTCCCCGCCATTTCAAGGACTCACTGAGCTTACCCTGTCGCTTACAACCATCACATTTTGCCATCTGAAAAAAGAAACAGAAGACAGTAAAGAAGTAAGAAACAAATTATCTATGGTCTGATGAAATAAAAGGTCCCAGGTAACGAGTGAGGAAATCTGCTTAGAATTTAGATCACTAAAAGGAAGGTTAACTATCCTGGAGGGAGGGGCAATATACAGTAGGGGACTAAGAGGTACAAACTACTATGCGGAAAATAAGCTATAAAGATATGGTACAACACAGGGAATATAGTCAATATTTTATAAGTGAAGTATAACATTTCCAAATTATTAATCACTATATTGCACACCTAATACTTTAATACTATAATTCATCTTTTTTTTAAATGAAGGTTAATGATTCTGAAATTGGAAATTATTTATCTGTCAACAATCTTATACATTAAAAAGTCACATTATAAAGATGCCAAAAACAGCAATTTTAAAAAAGCGATATGGAAATAGTCTCATCTTCCTTAAACCTGTCAGAAGACTATTTTAAAGAATAAGTGAATAATTATAATTTTAAATATTTTAATGTTTTAAGACATATGTCTTCTACAAGGAAATTAAAAAACAAAAGCAAGGTAACTTCAGCGACATTAAAGTCTTTTTAAATCCTATATTACACTTAACACTGAAAATCATTAATTGCCCTTTATACAATTTGAAAGAAAAAAAGAAGGGAAAAATGTGCCCTAACTTGAAAAATCCAGGAACGTGAATCATATTTACCTGACAGAGCAAAACTGTATATTTGGACATGCATTCTTCACAACAAAACTCTTCTACTTTCCCCCCTAAATTATTCTGTACCAATTTGGGAGATGTCTGTAAACAATAACTGCACATTTTACAGTGATTTCCCCAGCGTTTTGCCAAGTCATGTTTATAAAGCAATTTGCAACCTAAAAAAATCAGAGAAGGTAAAATTAACATTAGAGAGAATAATAAGTATTTACATCTTTAATTTAAATGCCCTATGATAAAGTTTGCACAGTTGGGTTCTCACCAATTAGTAGATCAAGAAATCAATTTAGAGGATTGATGCTACCATTTTCTCTTTTTATACAAAATAAGACAGCAGAGCAAATATTACAGTCCATCATATATAATAAAAGTCAGTTTTGTTTCATAAAACTTGTTTTCTTTGGGTATGTGATCATACACTGGGTCACAATGTAAAATGTATGTTTTCTGCATGTGGTCAAGAGGTTTGAAAGTCACTAGACTAGGAGGTTAATTCTGCATGGTTTTAGAGTAAAACCAAACATTCTAAACTTACAGTCATCTAAATAAGGAAGACACACTGATCTGCATATTCAGAAATATAATGGATGTTTAAAAAAAAAGTATCATCTTAGGATGCTACAAAAATTTAAGAAGTTCCCTTCAGAAATAAATATAAGAACTAAAAGATCCTCATCAATCTAATAACATTAAACGTTTTTCCCATCACCATCATCTTTTGCTATATACTTTGGGGATCTTTTCCTTCATTTTAACATCTTTACAATATGAAGGATTATACCAGAAAAGAGTGAACAAGTATAAACAAAACAAAAGGTTTTGGTGTTACACACAAATGATGAAATAGATAAAAGTTACACAGTGACAGCTTAAATTAGCAACTACTTTTGAAACAACCAACATGCTCGGTAGGGAAGATAAGCTTCTATCTTTACCTTCACTACAGAATGACTTGTCAGCACCTGAGAATCGCACAGTCTCCTTTACAATTTTCTCAATTTTACAATATTCACACATTGCCATTACATTATTTATTTTCTTATATTCATCAGAACAATTTTTGCCACAGAACTGAAACATTTTACCCTGGAAAGAAATAAGATTAAGTACTAATTAAACATTTGGCTTTTATCTTGGGGAAATCTTTCTCTTACTTTCAAGCAAATAGTGTAATTTTGAAAGGTGACAAGCCAGAAGTAAGTTTACAAATAGATCATTTTATACCCAAACTCTCTATCATGTTCCTATACTTTACCTTATAGTCAAGAAGTTCTGGTTTTGTGGCAAAAAGACGGTTACAGTGCTGACACTTGAGTTTTACAACACTTCGTGCAAACCCCACATGTTGGGATTGGGCAGCAAGACGCTGGAGACCAGCTGCAGCAGAGCTGCTGATGGAAGTGGGAGAAACAGCAGAGGTGTTACCCCCTCCTGCTGACACTGTTGAACCTGTAGGGATGCTTACAATTACTTGGCCCTGAGACAAGGGCACTACTGAAGAATTCATTCCTGCTGGTTTGTTGAACAAATTCTGAAAGAAGAAACAAATAAAAAGATCAATCTACTTACTTTTTCAAGTAAGAGGTCACTGAGTACCTACCTATATCAAGCACGGTTCTAGGCACCTAATATATATTTTGTGAACAGGCAAAAATCCCTGCCTTTCAGTAGCTTATAACTGAATGGGGGGAGTGTTATTTACATCCAAAAAATAAAATAATTTAACTAATCATAATCTTTAAAGATAATATCCTCCCAATAGATAATCTAGGTAATAACAGTATCATTTAATTTCACAGGAAGCAATTAAATAACATGCGTCCAAATAGAGAGTGGACCAAAGAACCCTAGTTTATTTACTAAAACTGAGACAGAAATGTAGGCAATCCAGGCAGTTAGCAAACACCTAATAAGTTTACTTCACTATTATAGGCTACTAACTGGCTGGAGAAAAGGAAGAGTCCTGAAGCCATACCTGGAAAGCTACCACACAACTGTAGCTGCAGAAGTTGCGTATACTTCCATCTGACATGGCTAGGTGATACTGAGGGATTGCTGAGGTTTTACAACTGTTACACTGAACTTGTACACCTTAGCAAATCAAAATAAAAGCTAATGAGTAATACATACAAATGTATACAAATGTATGAGAAAGTAAATAAGTATCATACAATACATGAAAATTCAAGGGCCAAGTCATGTTGCAGGAACTAAAATTAAACTTAGTTACCTCACATGTAGACAAAAACTAACAATGTTAAAAATATTTCACATAATTTAAAGTTGTCACAGTCTACACCCTAAAACTAAAAAATAACAAATCTTGAAATAAATCAGGTGTGAATAAGTACATTTAAAAAGCCCTAAATTCTTCTGGTAAGGAAGATGTACAAATAGGCAAGCAAGTATGCAATCAAGATAATAGGTGATATTTTACAACACAGATCTGAAATATTTTAGTTTGCATTAAAACCAATTAAATATGGACAAAAGTCTGTACTATAAAAACAAAGCAATAATCATAATTTTTTCAACTATTATATTTATAAAGTTTATGAAACCACTATTACCTGCAGAAGTAACCATTTTAACTCTGTAAGCAGATAAGCAATTAACAGAACAGAAAAGCTCTGTCTTTCCCAAGCTATTGGTATTTTCAATCATTTCTGCCGAGGATCTCAATGATTTGCAAAGCGCACATGGTGTAATTTTGGCTGATTTCTATTAAGAGAATAAAATAACATTCATTTTTACCAAATTACAAGTGAAAGCATAATTCTTTGAAATGTTTATACTTAACACTGTTGAAATATTTTAAATTAGTGGCTTCCAAACTTTTATGATTACAATCCTCAGTAAGAAATAAATTTTAGAAAATCACTCAGTAACACACACTTCTGATGTTTTGTATTTGTGTATTAAATAAGCAGTACATAAAACTGAAAAGTTTCATAAGATAATATATATCACGATAAGCTTGATATTTTTCCTTTCGACTCAACTTCATTAAAAAACAATGCTTTTTAGCAACTAATTTTGGGATCCATTGCAACTACATTTTTAAAATCATTATTTTAGACTTCCCTCTCAGATTGTAAAGAATCTGCCTGGAATGTGGGAGACCTGGGTTTGATTCCTGAGTTGGGAAGATCCCCTGGAGAAGGAAATGGCAACCCACTCCAGTATTCTTGCCAGGAGAATCCCGTGGACAGAGGAGCCTGGTGGGTTACAGGTCCATGGGGTCACAAAGAGTCAGACACACTGAGTGCCTAACACTTTCTTTCACTTCAAGACAAGCATAAGGGGTTAAGTACAAACTATTCAATATTATGTATAAAGTAAATTAGCTATAAGAATATACCATACAAAACTCCAACCAAACAAATCCCCCCCACTATTTCAAAAATTACACAACAGAATTCATGCTCTTACTCTCTTCAAAACATTGGAAGAACTTCCCCACCAAAGGTGCTGCATATAGCAATGACATGTGAATCCAAGGAAATCAATAAACTTACCAGAAAAATTCATTTTCAAATAGACTACCACTAACAATAACAAAGCACAGGGAATTCTCTGGCAGTTCAATGGTTAAGACTCCACATTTCCACTGCAGGGGCCATGGGTTTGATCCCTGGTCAGGGAGCTAAGATCCCACATGCCACACGGCACAGCCAAAAAATAAATTAATAATGATAATAACAGCAAAGCACACTCTCAGCAATAAAGTGAGAGGAAACTTATCCCAAGTGTCCAATATAGACAATGAAAGAATCTGTTATCTTAAGTTCCCACTCTGTGAATCAGTAGTAAATAATGCTAGATACTATTAACATGTCATACATTCAGGATAACTTATACAGTATATCTAGCACCAATTAAAAGATTTTAAGATTCCTATGTAAGACTCGCTATTAAAATAAATACATGTTCAGGTGAGCACATTCTTGCATTCTGGAATGTCTTCAGCATCTCCAACCCCATTCTCCTTTCTTCCTCCATCAGGGCTACAAATACAAACTTCATTTGTAAGAATTAGGTCAAGAGTTATCTCTGAAACTACCAAGCAGAACTGACCTTGCTTCTGCTGTGCCCTTCTGAATCCCTTAATACTTACATAGCATCTATACACAGTTATACGTATATCTCCCCAAGGAACATATAGCACCTCAAAACAGGAACCACATCTAATGCTTGTTAAATAAATTTAACAAGTATACAGAAGAAAAGAAAGGTAGCAGAAATGACCATCTTCAACATTTCAGGCTGTATACTAGGTGCTTTCTCATTCTTACTTCACATAACCCTGAAAACATCCCAGTGACATTGGTAGTACATATTCATTTATAGAAAAGAAAACGCAGTCAGGGAGTTTAACTACTTTCCCCAATATAAAATTCTATTTGAACAGAAAGTCTGGAAATCAAATCAAAATCTATTTACTTCTAAATCCACATCCTTTCTCTAAAGTACACACTAATAAGTGAAATGTTTAATAGGTATCAGCTAAATTGAAAGAAATAAACTTAAGGCATTTCAAAGTATTTCTCCTCTTGTGGACCATACTACCATCTTCCAGTAGACTGAACAGAAGTAACTTTTAGAACTTGACACAGTATCAGGAAAACCGTCTTTTGGACAAAGATAAAGCAAAGATGCTGGATTTTTTTTTCCCATGTGAGAACAAAAACGAAGTGTTTCTAAGGAAGGATTAAATAGGAACTAACACTAAGTCCTTTAAACATGCTTGCACATTAACAAGAAATAAATGGAAACACTAGGATGTTTAAAATTTCAAGATCATTGAAAAGTTTGAAGAACAATTTAAAAGAAATTTCTCCATCAACATTATTAAATTCACCAGTTTTCATAAACTATATAAAAATTTACTATTCTATGAAAAAGAATGATCAGTAAATGCAGTGAGACAGGAAAGTATTATAAAACTAAAAATGTAAAAAGTTCTTACTATCTTTCTTATCAATTTTAAAGTGGAATTTTAAATCAAAACTTATCAACAAAATATAAAGTGTAAATAAAACTGCCAACACTGCTAATTGTCAGAGGAATACAAATCAAAACTATACCTCACACCAGTCAGAACTGCCATCATTAAAAAGTCTATAAATAACAAATGCTGGGGAGACTGTAAAAAAAAAGGGAACACTTCCACACGGCCGGTGAGAATATAACTTGGTGTAGCACTGTGGAAAACTGTACGGCGGTTCCTCAGAAAAGCAGAAACAGAATTACCATGTGATACAGCAATCCCACCCCTGTCCATACATCCAAACAAAAGGATAATTCAAAAAGATACATGCATCCCTACTGTCCACAGCAGCACTATCCACAATAGTCAAGACATGGAAACAACCTACATGTCTGTGCTCAATGGAGTACTACTCAGCCATAAAGCAGAATAAAATAATGCCATTTGCAGCAACACGGATGCAACTAGAGATTCTCATACTAGGTGAAGCAAGCCAGAAAGAAAAAGACAAATACCATATGGTATCATTTATATGTGGAATTTAGAATGGGACACAAACATACCTATCTATCAACCAGAAACAGAATGAGGGAGGGACATAGAAAATAAACTGATGGTTGCCAAGACAGGAGGAGGGCAGGAGAGGGATGGATTGGGAGTTTGGGATTAGCAGATGCAAAGATTAGAATGCATAAACCAAAATGATGAGACTGGGGATTTCCGGGAGATGCATTTTATTTTCTTCTTCGTGCTTTTCTGCCATTTTCAAAATACTGTTCAAAAACATTTAACGAAAATAATTCCAGAAAGTTTCAAAAAGCAAAAGAAATTGCTTCATGTCAGCAACTATTTACATGGCATTTACAATGTATTAGATATTATAAATAATCTGGAGATGATTTAAAGTATGCAGGAGAATGTATGTAGATTATATACAATTACTATACCAATTTATACAAGGGACTTACGCATTCTCAGATTCTGGTTTCCTCAGGGTTCCTGGAAGCAATCCCCCATGGACACTGGGGTACAACTAGTACTTACAAAGCTCCGTAACAAGAGTGTTTAACATAGAAGCATTTCACAAATACTGTTTAGATGCAAAAATACTAACTAAGCTAATAATTAGAACTTAATACTTTTGTCACGTTTTCGTAAGTAATTTCTACCAAAATAGATCCTTCTGAAGTTTGGTCACATACCTGCTTATATGCAGTGACACATGCTGAACTACAGAACTTCTTAGACTGGCCCTCTATCTGAAGCAGGTGGCACTGTCCAGAGCCACTGTAGCAGTAACCCCCACAGTTTTCACAACAGTTCATGGTGAGATTGTTAGCAGAGCGAAACTTAGAGAAGCAGGCATCACTGCAAAGTTTATGTACCACATTCTGGTAATTAACTTCATGTCGAATCTAGAAATTATAACGTAACAACTTAGAAACAACAGGCAAAGATCACCAAAAGCTGTCGTTCAAGCACAAATACCAGACTCTTTCCCCCAGTAAAGTAAAAAAGATAACTTACAACAGCATTCTTCTGACACATGCTGCATTTAGTTGAAATGCTATTTGTATTTATGGTAACAACAGGTTTTCTTTTCAGTTCATATGTTGACAAACACGACTGACTACAAAAATCTTTACTAGTGGTGGTATTTTCAAACTGGGCACTGATCACATCCTTTGGATTTAAAATGTCTCTAAAAATGACAACAAAGATAAAATAAGCCACACATAATTCATTTTTTTCCTTTTTGTCAACTAGAAATATCAAGTGAAACAAGGGCAATTAAAAGTATAGGGAAAGGGCACTGAAGTTTAAACCTGAAACCTGGATTTTCTTGAATAAACTGATAAATCTCTTTGATCCTCAAGCTCTGTTGTATAAAATGAAACGAATACATGGCTTAGTTCATAGAACTGTTGTGAAGATCAGTATACTATGTTTTAAGATAAATAGTTATCATTTACTATCTCTAAGAGGAAGAATTATAGGAGATTCTCATTTTCTTTATTCAGGTCTCCTGTATGTTCAAAATACTCTTCAAATAACATTACATTTGAAAAATTTGAAGTCACTATCTTTCAAAATTAAGAATATATTTCAAACTACACAGAGCATATTCTATCAAGATTATATTGAACATTTTCATATCTAAGTAATTCAACCTGCAAGCATTAGTAAAAGACAATGAAGATTAAAACTGTGATAATTAAGACTCCCTACCATTCCACCCTTTATCCCACTCCCAAATCAGTCTTACTGCATAGAAGTTTATGAGATTAAGTGCAAACCATTTTCAAAACCAGTAGTTCTTTAAACAATGTCTCTGTCCCATGAGTATACACTCACATAATAATAAATAAACTGTTATATTCATTCTTACATTTTGAACAGATTATACTAATATAGTACTTTTTAGAAAAGATTACAAACATCCCTGCTTCAATAAAGGAAAGCAGTAAACACAGTGGGATTCATCACAATACTGTAATTCGTAACACGACACCTCATCTTCAATACTTAGAGCTTAACACCGCTCTATTATCTGCATTTTCTAACCTTTTATAGCTATTTTTAATTACGTTTTAATTTATTATATTTCATTTATAAGGGTATTTAATGAGCAGTTATATTGAGTCAGGGACTAGCCCAACCCTAGGCCAAGTAATGGTACAAGCACTCAAGGAGCTTGTATACTGAGACAAGCACATAAATGATATATTTAACACTGTAACAGAAATATTCTTAAAATAGTATAATAATTTTGATGAATATATCTATATACATAAAATGTACTACTGAAATATTAGACAAGATGTGACATGAAAATTATGATATTTTATCTGAACCTTAAATAGGTGTTTTCTAGAAGGCTAAGGAGATAAGCATTGGGGAACAGCACGGATCAAGGCAATAGAAGCATAAAAGCAGCTATTTCTCCCAGCTCTCAGTATGTTTAACATCCAGCTGCATTACATTTTATTGTTACAGATTACATCTTATGTCAGAATGAGAATGAGCAACATCATTTCAGATAGCAAAAATTCAGAAATGGTACAGACAATCCTGAAACAGTTACTTCTTTGTGTGCCATTATATCTAGAAAACTGATCTATGGGTATTAATTAACACAAGTATTCTTATCCAAATTATCTCTTTTAAATGTTGGATTTGATGACAAAAGCAAAGACAGGCAAAAATGAAGACAGGATATGTGGGAGAATGTGAAAAATGTTTTTCATATCTGCCTATTTGTTGGATTAAAATTTCACCTTACTCTAGTAATGTTTGTTTCTCTATATAATTAAAACATGAAGTAAATGTCAAAAAAATAAAAGTGTAGGATGTGAAATTGTTACATCCTTATTACTAATGAAATCTAAAGATTAAATGATTAGCCAAAATATATTCAGACTTTAGGTTAAATTCAAGATGCTAAGAGATTTGGTTAATAAAAGACTAAAAAATAAAACTGTTACTCCAGTGATGTAGCTTCTTTCAACCTAAATGCTGCTGCTATTATTTCTACCAGTCTACTGGCCACCTAATGTGAAGCGCTCACTGGAAAAGACCCTGATGCTGGGAAAGACTGAAGGCAAAAGGAGAAGTGGGCAGCAGAAAATGAGATGGTTAGACAGCATCTTCAACTCAAAGGACATGAATCTGAGCAAACTCTGGGAGATAGTGAAGGACAGGGAAGCCTGGCAAGCTGCAGTTTACGGGGTCACAGAGTCGGACCTGACTTAGTGACTGAACAACAACATAAAAACAGCAGTAAGCTTACCAGAAAGGAAATCTTTTCTATCTCCACCTATTCAAATTAAAGTAAAAATCCTTCTTATAGGGACTGAATTACAAATTAAACCTATTTGACTAAATGGACTATAAGGGGGGAAAATGAATGTGCCAAAACAAGCTGTTTAAATGTGACACTGAGTAAATCATTTAACTTCTTTGACTCTAATTTCCTTATAGTTAAGGCACAATTAATATCAATAATTTTATAATCAGATAAACCAGACTATTCCAAACTGCTGTAATGACTATGTAATCAAGAGAGAAAAAAAGAGAAAGGAAAAGTGATGAAACGGAGATGAAAGAGCAGTTCAAAAAACGAAATGAAACAGAATACAAAGGAAAACAAAACTAATAAAAATGGCTGGATTGAGATTGAGTGAAAAAGGTACTCTGTAGTAAGAGAAAGGGGGAAATGAAGACAGAAAATGAAAAAGAAAACCTGAGGTGATAAGCAGGCAATGAGTACCTGAAAAAAGACCAGAAAGGGGCAAAGGGAAGAGCAAAGGATTTTTTAAAAGGTAACAGAGTTAAGTGAAGGAAGAAGTAGAACAGTTTAAAGCCAAAGAATGACAGGCTGAAATTTCTGTTTGGGTAAGACCAAACGTTACAAAAGAAGAAAATGTAATCTTAAAAATATTTAAACAACATAAGATCAAATAAAACTAAGGGATGACATGCAGGTAAAAATAACCATCTCCAGATAATGGGAGGTCAATACCAGAGGTCAAAGAGATACAGTGAGTTTAGATGAGAAGAACAACATGTATGGATAAGAATTAAAAAACACAAAAAGAGGGCACACATTTTAAAATTCTATGAATGGTCATTTTGAAATTCACTGATAAATCATTGCAATAAATATCTATGACTATTATTATGAAAGGAGAAATCACTGAAATTTTAGAAAGTGCTGATTGCTCAAGAACTAAATAAAGAAACATAAGAGGAAGTCACATGAAATTTTTTCATGGCAAAATGGGAAACTGAAAAAAGCCTTATAAAAAGTCTAATTCTCCGGTTGATTAACCTTAGAAAGATTATGAATTTACTAAAATACAGTAATTAGATATGTGGTCTGTAAGTATTCATTTTTTAAAGCATATTTCATAATTCAAACAGTATAAATAAAGTCTACTTTTACTAAATTTAATTTGAAACATAAAGGAATGCAAATATAACTTCTGGAACATCTAACCATACTCAAATTTATTTTAGAAGTTTCTCTCTATATGCCTTTTCCAACTGAACTAGAAGAGGGAGCATCTTTTTCCCTTTCTAGTCAGAAAAGGGCAACATCCTTGTATTGATCTAAGTACCGATACAAATAAATCATAGTTTTAGTAGCTTAATAACAGAAGCCAAATTGTTTCAGAACAAGAGCATTATTCATCTTCTTCTGACTTATTTAAACAGTGTCTAATGACCACCCTGCAAAATTAGTTCATATTCCTCAAATGATCCTAAGGTCATAATTTTTTGTTATTAAACACTGAAATGTAACCTTTGAGATACTTCAGAGATACTGAGAAGATAAAAATAAATATACTGGAATCTAATTAAAGTTAATATGAAAAGTATTAAATGAATTCCAACTATGTAAATAAGAAATATATACAAGCATTATATATTTGTTGGATTTAAGTGTCTATTGTCTACAGTTATAAAATACCTCAGTCACATATTACTCTAAGTTATGCAGTTTTGTTTTATAAAGCATCTCAACTAACAGGGATGCTAAAATATGTTTCAAAAGTATCTCTTATTATATAAAATCCACATAATTAAAGTTAAAAGAAAGCTGAGCATCTCGCATCCTGTAAGACTGAAAGCAACAGCAACAAGTTTGTAGTAAACAATGTGTGATATTTCTTAAAAAACACAGAAAAGTAGAAAATTAAACAATGCACAAATTAGAACAAAGCATCTTGAAAGAAAGGAAACAAGATAATTTAGAATTCTGCTATACTTTGAGCAACTTGAGCAAGTTTTCTTAGTGGGAGGAGGCGGTGGGCGGGCAGGTGGAACTGTATATCCAGTGAGGCACAATGTAGAGCAGAACAGCTGAGTAGACCCTTTCCTCTGATAAGCAGTTTGCCCCTTCTGGAGGATTTTTTTACAACCAGAACAGGAAACTCGAACAGCTGTGGCTGGAACTGAAGGAAGCATTTTATTCATGCCAGATGACGCCAGTGAAGGCTGAAAGCCAGTAGTCAACTGTGGAGCTTTAAAAAAAAAAATTGAAAAAAAGTTTTACTTTTTACCATGAATTTTAAGTAGGCATCCTTTCTTTCTCTTCTAGAACTAGTTTTGAAATCCAACACTAATTATGCAATACACAGTTAAAGCCATTCTAAACAGACAGAGAGAACTGCCTAATTTACTAATGTAAGTAGGCACTTCCTCTCTCTCACACTGGTCAGAATAAACAAACGTGATTCATTCATTCAGTTGTTTCTTACCAAGAGGACTGCCACTGACTGAAAACACAGCGCTAATTTTCAGTTCCCCCTCTTGAGTTTTTTGCTGTTGGCCATGACTATACTCCTTTTAAAAAGAAAAATAAATAAATATGTAAATTAAAAATGAATACACTGTATCTAAAGAAATCGAAACACTCAAGACATTTTACTAAGGCTATACAAGGTTGGAAAATGTTTACTACATTAGTAAGAAATAGCAAGCAAACTGAAATTACAATGAGGGTATAACAGGTTTATACATGCTGAGAGTTTAAGAGGTAAAAAATCAAAGTAGCTATCTAATCAGCCTACAGCACTACTAGATATTCACAAACTACTGTTTAATTCTCAATTTACTATAGTATTTTATGTATTTATACTTATAAAAGTAATACACACTTACTATACAAAATTTAGACAAATAGAAATCAGAAAAAAATTCTTACAATATTTCCATTACTCCCAACCAACCAACCACTGTTATTCTTTTGGTATATTTCTTTCCAGTCTTTTCCCCTCCGGTATGTGTTTCTTAATACAGCTGTAATTATACTGAATATACCATTTTTATAAAGTGATTTTTTTTTTTGTCACTTGAATCAATTGAATTTTGCATATTACCACATTTTACTCCAAAATAACTTCTAGTGGCTAAGTATCAGTGTTTCTAAAGGCAGATTCCAAGAATCCATGAGATCTATATAAAGGTACTCTAAGCAGTATGAAAATTCTAAAAAAAAATTAAATTTGAGTTTTTGAGTAATTTTTTATTGAATTAAGCTTATTTTCAGTCACGAATAATCACATATAACTGAGTTATACTACAAGTTTATAGTACTATTGTTAGCTTTTACAATTATATTATTGCATTATAAAACCTCTAAGTAATAGATTTAACTTTTGATTTTTTAATTCACTATTTACCACACTGAAACTTGCAAAACCCCAAAAGATGTCGTATTCTTGGAATTCTCAGGCAACTCCAACATACTCCCTTTTTTGTGGCAACAGGTGTCTATACATTACTCAAATTCAAGAAATACTGATATATATTATTTAATAGACATAACAGATTACAGAAGGATGAGACTGGAGTGAGGTGAGGCCCTTGCCTCAGGTATAAATTAAGGCACCAATGCTCAGTCATACTTTTTTTTAATGCAAAACTCCATGATAAAATATCAAAACTTTAAATAAGCAAAGACAGGATACCATTACTAATTCTTCCCTTGGTCTCAGTCTCCAATTTGATGATAGTCCTGTATGGCACTGAAATTACAAAACCACAACCGAGTGCTGGTCCATTTGTTTCCACACATTTGCTTTAATCATTAATGCCATGATGTACATCTTTGTGAATGCTAATACATTCATATTTAGGATTATCGCCTAAGGAAATAACCTTAAAAGTGGAATTACTAGGTAGATAAGTATATAGTAAAGGTTCTTGGTGCACAATGACAGATTCCTTTTTAAAAATTTAACTACATTTATTCTAGCAATTTGTGAAAAAAGCCACTTAGTCTTTTCCCATTCTTGCTATAATTTCCAATTTTTTCAGTATCCATTTACAAAAAAGCACTATAAGGTAATAATATTAACCTCCTATAGCATCTGTTATCAATATTTCCTCAATATGTTCTTTCAGTTAAAATTTTACATACTGAAGTTCCGATGTTTCTGCCAAAAAATCGATGGTT